>NC_066396.1:35485468-38117968 GCF_013377495.2 Cygnus atratus
GTCATTCCCAACAGCTACGGGAGATGTCTTCATTTAGTGTCCTCTTAGTATGATTAATATCTACTATTCTTTATCAATAGTAGCAGTCTGAATTTCTAGATTCAATCCTTTCTTTTTCTAAATAAAACATTCTTTGTAAGCATTCAAATTAGAAAAAAAAATACACACAGTTAGAAATATTTCTGTTTTACTGCAGCACATTCGAAATACTACATTGGTTTCTGGTTTTGCCACTCAATAAGACATACTAGTATGTCAGTACGGGTTTGGGAAAGGATAAACGTGTTCCCATACAAACTCTTCATTTTCAGGCCTTTTAAAGTAGCTTCCACCTGTAAATCATTGATTTTTATGATGGTGCAACCTAGTTTGAACTTGATTGTGCCTTTTTAAATGTCTTGGTTTAAAAAGTAACAAATCAAAATTGCTTTCAGTCAAGAGATTCCTTCAGAAGTGTGTTTGCACAAATGGTGATGAATAACCATTGATGATATATAAGGTGATACATCCAAGACTTCATATTTTAAGAGAGACTTTACTGATTCAGAAAACAAAAGGTAATCTGGGACAAGGATATGAAAAACTGGAAATTAAGAGCACGTTGATATTTTAACATCAGATAACAAGTTTAAGGAAAAATTTAAAGTAGAATATAGGTTTCACATGCAGTTTCTCTGCATGGCATGCAATTTAAGTAGAAAGAATGCTGAGTTCACAGAATTTAAAAGCACTCCAAAGAGGTGCTAGATAGAGATTTCACTGAAGTACTGTTTCTGAGTTTGTCTCAGTCAATGCTACAAATAAAGTTCAATTGAAACAAAATGTTATTCAATTAAGTATTGTGCATTTTGTTGATTTCCTATCCAACGTGAAAATGAAGGAGAGAGGAAACTTAGTGTGTCTTAGTGCACCATTCACAGGCTAGAAGTATCATCAAGCAGTTCTTTGTGTGTCACTTTTGTAGACTAAAAAAGCTGTTCTTTAAGAAACAGATAATGTCTGAGAACTCTGTGCACTGTATAGTGAAACTCTTTTTGTCTGGGTTGACTTGACAAGACAGAGATTTATTTCGTACTATATTTCTAAGTATCTGTTGAATAAGTCAACTTAGTACTGTTAGTACTGTTTGGATTTTATATTAGTTTCTCTTTGTTCTTGCATGTGGTATTTTCTGTGTGCCTGCTTATTGGCTGTTTGGAACTTTTGAATGAAATTGCTAATGTTTAGCTTAATTTTGTTTTGTTTTCCCTAATGTGTTGTTTTAGTGACTCTGAAATACCAGCTTCTGAAACTTTGGAAACAGTGATTATGAAGACAATGCAAAATATTGATCCTGTGCCAGACAGAAGCAAGCAACAGGGAAAAAAAACAAATACAAGACAGTCAAAAGCCCTGCAACATTGCTCATTTAGAAGGCAAAAGCCAACGGTATAATAAAAAGGTATATAATGTAACTTGTTTTGTTCTCCTGTGCCGAGTATTGAAGTTTAATAGTTAGTATTATGACTGCTGTTCCCCTCTTAATTAATTTGACTCTCACTGTAGACTGGAAAGAAAATCTGCTTGCAGGTATTCAGTGGGTAGAGTTTCATTATCATTTAGAATATTTTCTGAACAATTAGTCTGCAAAGAATTTGGAGGATATATCAGGAGTGTAAAAGCTGATTAAAAAATGTAAACCTGCTGTAAGCTAGTCCTGCTGTCTCACAGTCAAGACAAAGAATGCCTCAGACATCCCATTAAGCTCTTTAATTCTTCATTAAGCCATACAGAACAGGGTGACGTAGCCCATAACGAAGAAATAGCAACAACCCTGTCTCCCCTCTAGCAAAATGGTGTGCTGACTAATCAAGCACAAACACCTTTCTGTTAATGTGGTGTGTTCAGAAAGTTGTCTCCATCTTGGATGCTTTTGGCTCTAGCTCTGTTCAGGAGATTCTGTTTAGAGCAAAGAGTGCTTTTAGCTTCTACTTAGCCCATTTACATTAATTTCTGGGATTTGAACCCCTTGTCTCATTCCTAACATCTATATGCTACTTTCTGACAAAACAGGGCCAGCTGGTTGTTTCCCCAATCTTTAGAAGCTCCATACAATCTGTAACAAATGACTCATTTTTGGACTTCAGAAAAGTGTCTAATAATTTTTCCCTCCTGTGTTTGCCCAAATAAATTACTTTAAATCATGGAATTTAAAACACAAGCAGACGATATTAGTTCTTAGTTCAAGAAATGGGATACTGAAACACTGAGTAACTTGCTGCTGTTTGAAAATGACCTTGAAATTGTTTATGTACAGTGATAGAATAAAGAGTTTGGAAACAGATTACCTTTTCTTAGTTTCCAAAATTTTTAAATAAATACAAACTCTCTGGTCTCATTACATATTCTTGATTGTGTGTTTTTATGAGAAGATCTATTTTTCTGTCAGAAAATCTGGAAAATGGAAAATTCTTCTGCAACTATCTGTTGGTATGGAATACACAATATTCCATCATGAGTATATGATGTATGTGAAACACTGTCATAGTGTCCTACTCCTGTTACCTCCTGCCACCTTGAACTGAACATGTACAGGACATGGCATCCAGCTGCGTCTGGGCTATCTTGGCTGGTAGTGTAGACACGGCCAGTACCTCTTCTTTTTGCTTGCATTGCATTTGCTGTCTGTTCCTATTGGAAAAGACAGAAGTATTCTGATACACTTCTTTAACAGACTGCGGGACGTGGAGCATGCACAAGAAATATCACAAGAGTGCTAAGCAGGTATGTATGCTTCAGTGGACGTTCAGGAGAAGCACCTGAAAACATGTCTTACTGTAAAAGTATGGAAAATGGCACTGAAAAAAGGTTTAGCATTGACAATTCTTGGTGTTCCTTGCACCATAGCAGGCTTTTTACTGGTATTGCAAACAGCAAAAATGATAACAAAAATCTTAAATCCCTTCTGAGGGAAACACTCCAGTTGGGTAACGGTATTCTCACACAAAAGGCCAGAAAAGCTCGTGACACAAAATTTGTAAGTGTTGAGCTATATCTGTTGTTGGAGGTGAGATTGGTTATGGCACAAAGTCTTTCTCAGTTTTGCCCCCCATGCTGTAAATACATAGTACCCTGTGCAGTATCAGGAGTCACCGACACTCTCTAAACTCATTAAGTTAGCAGAGCTGTGGCCTAGAGTGGAGATAGCCATCTTTTCACTGCAGCTATGTATGGTTATCAGTTGAGAACTTGGGTCTACTTGACATATAATCACCATCTCAGACCATCACTGGTCATCTCTTACGTCTTCCATGCTGTAGGGTCCTCTAGCCGTACTGGTAGGTACTTAGTACCAGTTTCCATTATTGCATTTGAGACACAGAAGAAAATGTAATTGATTAAGAGCATTCCCAAAAGAGACAGATTTTTTCTCTCTTTTTTTTTCTTTTTCCCCATACACATCCTATTTTCTTGTCCTTCAAATTATGTGGCAATTGTACAAATTTAGAATTCATGGCTAAACTATCCTGGAATGTCAGTACTTTGTCCAATGCAATTAACAGATTATCCATTCCTAATTACCCTTATACATTTGATGAAAAGGTATTTTAATTATGAGTATTTCCAGAAATGTGTTGCATGATATCACATAGAAATTAATTAGATTAATTGAAAAATTGGATAAACTTTGCAAACTTCAGAAGAAAAAAAAATGTTTCAAAATATACCAAGCATTTAAAAGTGAAGGAACTAGTATGTTGATTTTGATGTAAGCCATGCTCATTCTTCAGCCTCTGTTTCTGTCATTGAACATTTTACGTGTTCTGGAAATACCTTATTTTTCAAATAGAAATTTATAATTAAAAGGTATGCAGTTGATTTTTGTTGAACTGTACAAACACAGGTTTGCATTAGTAGATGCATGTACATTCATGCATCTTTAAGAATGTGTCTAATCTGATCTTATCCCTCTAGAAATAATATCACTATTCCTTTTTTTAAATGCATTTAAATATCTTGAAACAAGGGAGATTGTAGGCTTTCAAACAGTACACATCCTTTTCCCTACAAATAAATTCATACCTTATCTAGAAAAAGAAACACCTGTAGATATTAACAGGCACTCCATTTTTCTCTTTTGGGATTCTTTGGAAGGGGTTATGATTAACAGTTTTTTATTTCTTCTACATTGATGGGAAAGACACAAATTTGTACTCTTTGTGGACTGGTGTTGTAAAACTAGTTTTCAAATTATAATTCAGAAAAATTTTCATATTTTTGGAAATAATTTTTGTTGTTTCGATTAAAACTGGAAAATGATGGAGTTTTGTGGCTGGTGTGCCATTAGGAAGAAAAGCTAAGCTTCATGCTTCTGTTTTTTATTTAGATCCATTCAAAGAATAAAGACCTGGAAAAGTTACAATCCAAGAGGAAAAAGATCTGCTATCTCATAACAGCTTATCCGTCATTTCTAAGCAAAGGTAGGAATATTATATATTTTTGGCAAGTTCATAAGTAATATTGACAAAGAATTCCTGCCTGATATTTCAAAACCTCATCCATTATGTTACGTGAACTCGGTTTCTATTTTGTTGCATGATTTGCTTGTTGTCAATTTACATGAGTATGTTTTCAAAGCTTCAGGTCATTATTTTAAAATGAAATTGTCTCACAAAAAGTGATCATCAAACATCTTTTAGGTCAGTAAAGTTATTTTCTGTTTTTACTAAATCGTGCCTATTGAATCTGTTGACTAAACTAATAAGGCTTTTCATTGTTTCTTGTTCCTACTTTTTCTTTGTGTCCAACACAGTCAAGGAACAAAATGAACTGTATTTTGGCTTAGACCTTAAAAAATCTGTTACCAAGTCTTTTCTGGTAATACCAATCAGAAGCTAGAGCCATATTTAACTTTCAAGTCCTTGTTGAGTTTGCAGAGTTGGCACTTTAGAAAAAAAGCATCAAACATTTACAGGTTAACTGAATTAATTTCTCAGTTCACTTACTGAGAAGTTTTGAGTATGGTATCCTAGGAAAGTATTTTAGAGGCTAAAATAGTGTTCTGAAGGGCTAGAGGAACATCAAAAATCATCCTGTTTATGATGGTCTGTCGGTATTAGTAACATGCCATTTTATGTTTAGTGAACAGAACAAAAAGGAGAAATATCATTTTCCAGAAACCAGGCTACTCTGCTACTCTACTACGGGAAAGAATTAAGTCATTGCAGCAGCAGATAGCTGTTTTACAGAATGAAAAAAAGACAGCAGTATCTTCTGTGAAGGGATTTAAAGAAGTGAATGAAAAACTAACAGCTCAGCTACATTTGGCTGATCAGAGACTTCAAACTAGTAAATTGACCATACAGGTAAAGTCCTCCTCATTATGGTGTCTTATAATGTTCAGTTTAATTCTGTTATAATTTTGTGGAATTCTGATAACATTGCTTGTTTCTTAACTTGTGATCAAAATTATGAAATGCTATACATTAGCATGTTTTCTATGAGATACTGAATCAGATGTTATATACAGGCGTGATAAACTATTTTATTAAGACACTTCATTAGCCCTGCTGAAAAATAACTTGTTTTCACACTGATATTTTGCTTCTATTTGAATGGTGGAGAGAATTTCACCCTCAGCTTGTCGTCTGAGAATTTTCCTGAGAATTTGGTCAGTCCACTTGAACTAGCACCCTTTCTTCTATAAAGAGCAGTCACTTCTGGAGAAACTGTTTCTATATGCCCCACAAAAGGAATGCTCAAGGCAACTGGAGTTTTCTTTCAAAAGGAACTCAAACCAGTTCTATATCTATATAAACCCAGCTCTCTCTGTCAAGGTAGAAAGCTACAGAATATGATTTATGAAAATAGAGACTGACAAACTATTTGGTTAACAGCCCCCAAAATGCCAGCTTCCTTCTTTACATCAGTCTTCATTCCTACTTAATCCTTTCCCATACTATCATTCCTTACAGATTTTCCCCATTCTCATTTATATATATGTATTTTGTGTTAATCTATATGCAGCTCCTCAGCTGGAATTCTTTTCTATTCATACTGTAGTGATTGGCCTACCCTTTATAGAGCTGAATCAACAAACACTTTTGCAGTAATTGTCTCCTGTTGGTCACACACATATCCTGCTTCCAGAATTATAGTGCTACAACAGATGGACTTGCTGGAAGGAGGCAGACATTAAAAAAGAAATCAAATCCCCTCCCCCTCAAACTTCTCTGCATTTCTCTCTTTGCGCAGAAGGCAGAAGCAGTATCAGGAGCAGCACTTTTCACTTTCTTAGGGCTGGGGAACTGCTAATTTCTAGAGAAGGAAAAACCTAATTTCTGTTACTCATTTTGCATAACTATATATATGTAATGAATTGTTCAAAAATAGTTTCCAAGGTCATTGGGACCAGTGGAGATCTGCCTATCTCACAAATAGTATCATAACGTAAAGCTTCATGGACAGTATAAACTTCACAGAGAGTTATGTATAAGTAATTTATATAGGATATTCGACTTGCTCAGACATCATCATGATTTGCCTTCCTAGAAGACTACACCTTAGGTGTCCATAGGAGAGCAGTTTGGGAAACAAATTTTTTTTAAAAAAAGGCCATTATCAAGAAACTGTGTTTAAAAAAAAATGTATGAAGGTAAGTGTTGTTGTAATGTAAAAGACTGACTCCAAGCAAAATAGTATGGTCTTAGAAACCAATTTTCTTTCACTGTTCTTTTGGAAAGTTTTTTTTTTTTTTTAAAAAAAAAAAAAAGTTTGGTCAATGGTCTATTTAAAGGGTGGTGCATTCTAAGCAAAATTAAATAAATGGTGTTGCAGGTACTCAAGGAAAAATCTTTATTAGGCATGCATATTTTTTTCCTTCTCAGCAACCAATTCAAATTCCCTTTCTTATAACTAATTACTCTTCAGGTGCCATAGTAGTGCTACCAAGTGGGAAATTTAAAGCAGAGGCTTGGGCTACTTGCCAAGTGAAAATTAAGGAGGTAAAGCACCTACACAGTCACTGCAGGGTACATGCGTGTTTTAGAGAGAGAACCATGATTCAGACAGATCAAATGATTGCAAAGCACACATTTGTGGTTTTTTTTTTTTTTGGTTTGATTGTTTTTATTAGTGTTATAAAAATTGCTATCTAGAAGTGAAGTTTTAAGGTATTGCAAGTGAAATTCTATTTTTAAAACATTTTCTTCCTTATTAAAAATACTATTTTCATCTTTGTTTCTCCTCAGTGTTCCTGTTAACTTTAGGTTCTGGAATTATCTTGCACAGGTAGAAGATAAAAACCAAGGGAACAAACCAAGAAGTAAAAGATTTAGGCAATCTCTGGATTCAGGGAGGCTCTTACACACTTTAACAGTGTCAAAGTAACTAGCATACAAATATAACTTCTGTATGTAATCATGCTCCTGGGTAATTTTATATTAACAGCAAACTTGCGATGTTGGGCTAAGGTAAGTGTAGTGTTTTAGTAACTTAAACATTAACAACATGGACTTGGATGAGATGTTGCCTGAATTTCACAAAGAAAATAAATCCATTTTTACAAGGAGACAAGGGCAGATGTTCGTGCACTCAGTTCTTTGTTATAATCCTCAAGGAATCTAATGCTAGAAGATTGACTCTGGATTTAGGATTTAAATGTTCCAGATGTTCATATTGAGACATTTTACAGTTCATACAACCTAAGAACTGTCTGGCATCTGTTGATTTTCAGAATATATGTACATATATAGTTTTGTGTATTTTTCTTGAAGATACACACACACCTGTATTTATGATTGTTTCTGTTTGTAAGAGTAAGGAATGCTGAATTTTTAGTTCATTTTTTGTTTAGCCTTGTAGACTCTTTGCAGTAATGTCTATTTCTTGCTTTGTTTTGTTTCTGCAAAAGCAATTCTGTGCATATTTCTGCAAAATGTCTTTAAAGTGTCTGCACATGTGAGATTCAAAGCTTGCATTCTCCAAGGATTCACATCAATACTGAGTCAAGACCGTCTGTTCAGAAGTACAGTAGTTACATTTTGCAATCATTGTATAGAAATCACAGCTGGAGCTGATACTTAATGTAGAAGCAAAGGGATTTAGCATTTCCTTAGTTTCTTAGGAAAAACATCAGAAAGGAATTGTTAGAAAAATCCAGGATTTTTTATTTCATAAGATTTATTCCCCCCTACTCATTTGTATCACTAAGTGACTAATTATAAAAGGAGTCTATTTATTGCATACAGCAGAGCAGTGATAATTAGTGTTATGCAGTAGTTATCATTCTTGTCAGAAAAGTTCAGATAAAATTTATTGATAAAAAAGGAAAATTGTATGCAGGTTGTCATTAGTGTTTATCGTATTAAAGTTGTGGCCACTCATAGGTCTGCTGCTGAAAGGTACTGTAGGATCTTTTGCATCAGATCTCCAGTTTCTCAGGTGATGTCATAAATGCATTTCTTAACAGAACGCTGTAGACATTTGCAAACTGCTTGTATAAGGCTGCTTCAGCAGGAAACATGGATCTCAAAAGATGGGAACAAGTCAACCAGTCAACCACTGACAGGTCCTTTGGAGTGCATGATGTGAAGGTTTAACTAAAATTTTTCAGATGCATTCTTGCAGATACGCAACTACTTTTTTGATGAGTTGGATTTTTTTTAGAAGTCTCTGTATGTTTTAGCTGCAGCTCAGCCTAGGGATTTTTTTGTGATAGCATCTATAGCATTATAAAAATCTCTCTAAACTTTGTTTGAGCTGTTGAAGTTTCTATTTTCTTTGAATTTTGACGGAACATTTCTTTTTGCTGAGCTCTTATTGGGCTTTTTAAATACAGTTTGCTTTTAAGACAAAAGGAAAGTTGATCTGGTGGATTATCTCAAGAACAGAAAGGTGTAAGCATTAAAAGTAGAAAATAATAGAGCTAGAAAAAACTTTATGTTTTTAAAAGTATGTTTGTGGTTTTCTCTACATATTCTCTTGACTATTGTTTGCTGCTCAGTTTATCAGAGAACAGCTGAGAATTCCAAGCTGCATCTGCAAATTCATCAGTCTTCACTCTTCTTATAGTACCCAAATATGAGTAATAACCAACTTAGCATTATTCAGTTACCTCAAAACAAAGAAGAAACTGATGATGAACTTAGATGCATTGTAGTTACTGACTTAACTATTGTTTACACAAAGATTTCACTTTGACTTAAGTTTTTATGTGGGGTTTTTCATTTTATAAGTTTATGATTTATTTACATTGTAATTTTTGTGTGTGTGTTTTCTTTAAATTTTAAGGATTCCTAAATTTTAGGAATAAGCTTGAAATTGCAAGCTAATTTTTTTTTTAATTATTCATCAGTAAGTCAAAACTGCTTTTTGAACTTTCTCACTTTTGTTCAGTAGAATTGTAGCAGACGCATAAGCATTTTGAAAACTTTTGGTGTCTTTTAAAATAAACATTGTCCCATTAGAAATTCTTGTAAACATGTCCAGTAGTTTTAACCTAAACACTTTCATAGGTATCCAACTTACAGCTTTTTGACTCCTCTTTCACAGAAGTATTTCAGAGCTCTTGTGCTTTTTTAAATTAAGT
The DNA here is from genome assembly GCF_013377495.2 of Cygnus atratus. NCBI lineage: Eukaryota > Metazoa > Chordata > Aves > Anseriformes > Anatidae > Cygnus > Cygnus atratus. The sequence continues at coordinate 35,495,037 of NC_066396.1, forward strand.
TCATACAAAAGCTTATACATTCTGTGTCATATTTCTAAATGAAAAAATTTTTTTCTCCAGTGGCTTAAAAATATATTTTTTAAGATGCACATCAGATAATAACACATATATACAGAATATCTGATTGATACAATTTTATGAAATGTTTTAGAAGAATTAGAATTTTGAAGTCACTTTATTACTTTATTTATTACTTTATTTTGAAGTCACTATACTTTATTTAAAAAGTATAAATACAAATTTTTACAGATAGGCTGTGCAAGAGTTTACAGTTACACCAGTAGTATATGCAGGAATTCTGACTTTCATTTACAGAAATAGCTAAAAAAAAAAAAAAAAAAAAAAAAGTAAATTGTGCTGCTGTAATGGCTAAGGTAATAAAACATTGAAAATAAACTAATGAAAGTTCAATTTCTTTCTTTCCTGTTCAGCAATGCCCCTTTCCATTCTTACCAGACACATTTACGTCTAAAACATCTTACATGTATCCACTGGAGAAATAAAAATAAATAATAAAAAAGCTAAATATACCTATTTAACATCTTTGTCAAACCTCAGTGCAAAACCATGTCACAACCACCCAACCTGGGCACTGACTGCAAAAAAGCAATCAAAGAACTGTGTGAAGCTGTTTTTTGGAAGAGCCTGTTCCCGAAAATGTCAGAACAAATGTAGTTTCTCTTTCCTCCGTGTCTGGAGAAGTGTACAGATTATCCTTCCCTGACTGCTGTGAATAGCAATGGTCTTGGTCAATTTGCAGGAACTATAATCTTTAGGAACAATATTCAAAAAGAAGTGAAGACAGAATCTGAAAAAAAAATCAAAATAGTACATTTTCTATTCCACTTATATTTAAAATTTAGAAAAAGTGTAAAGGTAAAGCAGAAGCGTTAAAAGTATGATAAAACAGGATATACTGCTTGACCTTTCCAGAGTTTGTAAATACAATCTAAAACAGCAGAGGTTTATCTAATAAAACTATGTTCAAGTGGGAGGCTGAGGTCTTCTCAAAACTTGACTGGATGTAAATAGTATGTTTTTTTCTTCTGAAGTCATACTGCAGTTATCATTTTGTAGAATGCCTAGAAGAGACCTCTTTGATGGCACAACAGACAATTTAAATGTCAAAACACACCCTCAGCTTATGTGTTCTTGAGAGAAAGCCATTCTTCCTGGTCTTGCCGCAATGTTCCAGACCTAAATAACAATACTGCCTGTAAGTAGAAAAAAAATTGTCTATAATCTATTTCAAACTTTACTTCTATGGAATTTAAGTTCTATTTCAGGACCCTGCCTACAGTTTTTGAAGGCTTGGCTCTAAAGAGAATAATAGATTCTGATAGATCATAAATTAAACAAGTGACATTTAGGTTTACTAGAGTTTTTCTGAGCCTAATAAATTGAAAATCAGGTGGGATGTCAGACTTCTAAAGGCTAGAAACAGAGACAGACAAAGCTGTCTGATACTGTGAGCCTAAAATTCTCCTCTTTCAATTCCTAGTCCAAAATTCTACTAGGGATGTAATAAACTAGCTGTTTAGCTAGTTAAATGTATTTGGTCAAACTTCCAGTTCTTTAGTGAGGAATTCTCTGTATATTTTTCCTCTGGTAAATAACTGATTCAGCATTGCTGCTGGTATAAAGCAGTTCTCAAATTTCTATTTTCTATTCTGTCAGAGAAGTTGACTTGGAAATAAAATGAAGAATTGCTAAATGGTAAACATGAAAGTAACTGCCCTTTTAAAATGTATGTAAACCAAAAATATCTTAGCAATTTTTATTGTTTGTTGCATTGCAAACTTTACAACATTTTGCAGTTGGTTCCTTTAAAGAACTAGACTGTAAAATATATTTATCATGAAATTGTGCTTTCATTACAAAACAAAAATAAAGCAAAATACCTTTTACATTTCTATTGATCTCTGAAGAAAAATTACAATAAATCTGTTGAATTATTGATGAACAACAGTTGAAGTACATTGCATGTAGGAAATGTGTCTCATTCATAAATTAAAGAGAACAGTTGGCATGAACTGGAACTATGAGAGTTGTTTTATATTGATGTCAAAATGACATAACTTACAGATAGGTAAATTCTAGAAAAATATACTGTAAACAAAAAATTGTGGAGACTACATGAAGTTCATAGAATATACTTAAAACCAATACTATGTATTATTTTATCATATCATATAGAAATTCTAAATGTTATGCTGCTATACTAAAAGAAAAAACCTGTATCACAAGGATTAGCATATTCTTGTAATGTTACAAATATAGGTAGTATATCTTACATATCTGTAAGCATATTTAATATAAACATCTGATAGTATAATACAGTAATATGTACGTGTATACATATTACAGTATGGAAGATAGTATAATTTTAATATTTAATATTGTAATATGGAAGGTATATTGTAATTTTTTGGTTTATTGACTTCATGTGAAATGTAGCTTACTTTTCTCCACCTTTCATGTGATTCAATCAACCTTTCCTTGTACAGTGAATCCTACCTTATTACTAGACAAAAAATGGAACTCATTTTACATTTTTTAACCCCAAAATTTTCCTGAATAACATCCCATGTGGGACCTGGAAAAGCTCAACTAACACTGTCATAATAGGATTTCCTTTTGTCCTTTCTTTCTTGCTGAGTTGTTCTTCTGAGTAATATTTGATGGAAATATTTTGTTGTTTAACCCTCGGTGCAAATTCCTACATCTTAATGTACGTCTTAGGACAGCTCTTGTTCATGGTAACTTTTTTAAGACCTTGACATCTTAATGATTTCCATCCTTCTACGGGGCTTTATAAATAACATGTTAAATACCTAATAAAACCCTTTGCATCAACTTTAAGAATTATTTTTAATGTTTTGCGTTTTTTTGTCATCTTCATCCCTTCTTAAAAGTATTTTCAGTTTTAATTCAGCTCAGGCAAAGACAGTTGTCTATGTTGTTGGCTTTAGAAAAATGATGTAAGGAGTACAAATTCTTATACATGATATTTTTATGTAATTAGTTTTAAAGTTTTCTTTGTAAAGTAAGAAGTAAAACCCAACATCTGCCTGAGATTCTGAAAGAAAAAATAAAAAGCCACACAGTTATTCTCTTTGCTTCTCTTTTGGAAACGGGACTAAATACTCAGTATAAGAATATCTTCATTGGATTCAGTGCGATCTGGTTGTTTAATTAAAGCTAAGCACTGAACTAGACTGGGTTCTGTCTGTTATGTGAAGTTCTGTGGATGTTATATGGTTTTGTCAGATAATATTTATTCACCATCAAGTCTCACAAAAAAAAAAAGAAAGAAAAAAACAAAAATAGCACATTGACTTGGGAATAATTCTTTATTTGTTAAAGGGAGATTACATTTCGCCTATGGTAGTCTGTTTTTCTTACAGATTGTTATGGAAAAAATAGTGTGGGTTGCAATTGGAAAAGTACTCTTATGCTTGTTCATTGGAGTCCCCCAAAAAGTATTAATTAACACTAACTGCCAGTATTAGCTATGAAATTAATTTACTAACCATTTCATGCATATTCTTATTTCCATTGAATTTTATAAAATTTCAAGACCTCCAAGGTTGTAATACTTACGGTAAAAATATTTTTTTGGGTTCTAGATTTGCATGTAGGAGGTCTCTCTGTGGTGAGAAGTTCTTTTGCATTTTGAAATTACAGGAAAGAAATTACTTTAGAGGATGTAGCTACATTTATTTTTTTTTTTAATATTGCATAGTTAGCATTCTGATACGCTATGCAAACATCTGTTTGTACCATTCTGTGGGTGCTACTAAAATGCAAGAGATACATGTCTTGGTTTCTGTCAGCCATATATCCTACTGTGCAAGTTTGAATCTCCACTTGTATGTAATTGCCTGTTTAATGTGTCAGATTTTTACGTAACAGTCTCTTTTCTCATTCTCAGTGTAGGTAAAAGTTTTCCTGATTATATACATATGAAAAGTTTTCAGAAGTCATGAGAAATTGTGGAAATGCTTTTTCATTCTTTTATACTGTGAATGTTAAAGGATGAATTGATTCTGCTCTGTCCTCCTAATACACCCTTTTACCTTGCTTCTCATTCTTTAGCTCCTGTCCTAATCAATTAAATAAATTTCCATCTCTGGGGAGATAAGGAGCATAAGGTTGGTAGAGCAGGGTGCTCAGTATGGTTAGGTAAATAGATGTAGTATGAATTATTAAGAGGCAGTTTTATTCCTAATATGAGGAGGTGGATTTCCTAGTAAGTTGAAGGAGCAGGGTCATGGGGTTAAGAAAATGGCTTTAGGACCTGAAAGTACCTGGAAGTTTTATAAGCACAACCAGTTACACTGTGTGTCCCTGTGCCATGGCGATTAATTTTCTTCAGTGATCTTCACCATGTTTCATGTACTATATGAATTGGGGTTAAATGCTGTCACATGGTACACAGAGTAGACTCAATGTGTCAATTCATATCTTAAGGTTAAATCAGTACATATAAATAGTACTAAATCACTTTCTCTAGCTCAGAATCTCACATACCATGAAATTAATTTTTCAGTTGATCCCTCACATGAATGATAACATTATTTTTTTCCCAATAATGGTTTACACCTTATGCATCAGTTCCATTTGGATATGCTATGAAATTTATGACAGTCTTTTTGCTGTTTGTTTTAGAGGTATAATCTTTCAATCATTTTTTTTAAATCAGTGACAACTTAAAAATTCCAAGTCAGTGCAGGAGGATATCTTCAGTCATTGACAGCTATTCTAAACCTTCAATTATCCACCAGACACTGGCTAGAAGTATAGATCATTATGACCTCACAACAGGGTTTTTAATAAGAAAATCATTACATCATAATGAAAACCAATACATTGCCCAAGTTCATGTTGAGCAAAGCTGAATGGCTGTCTCCTTGGAACCAGGAACTCTGAAGAAAGGTGAGAGTCCTAGTAGGTAGTAAGTTGAGCATAAACTCCCAGTGCCATTGTGATAAACAGTAGCGTGTTTTTTTTGTTTATACACCAAGAATATATAAGCTGGAGACTGTGTAATAGGAGCAGAGAGTATGTTTTCTTTGGCTTTGGCATGATTTGGCTGCTTCTAGAGTACTGTCTAGCTCCAATACCCAGAATCCAAGGAAGAGTTTGAGGGAAGTAAAGATCACTTGAAGAAGACTTATGGGAAGGATTTAAAAATATGACATTCCAGAGAGCAATTAGAGTTTATAAAAGAGGAGATTAAAAGGTAACTCCAGTTTAAAAATCTAGGAAAAAGAAATTAGCTTCTAGATTCTTTAATCTAGCAAAGGAAGACTGAAAAAAAAAGAAAAAAAGAAAAAAAAAGATTCTATTTTCTTTCCATTCTGTATACTTGAATCATACTTGATATGAGGTCATTGCAAACCATGTATAACAAAAATTAACATAGAACTCACACGTTTTGGAAGATCTATTTCAAAGCTTTGCACCATTACATATCTTCCAATTCTACTATTGTTTCCTCCTTATTCATGACTGTGCTGCTTCAAATTTGAGGAACTGTTGTGAATTAAGGAAATTTTGTAATGTAAAGATATAATACAGGTTATTAAAATTGAGAATATTAGAAAGTATATATTTTCAGATGAGATTTGGAGTAAGAAAACTGCTGTGATATTGGACAATTAATCTAAAAAACGAAGAATTAGAAGTCAACTGCTTGTGTTGAGCAATGGGTAGCCTTTTGGGAGAAAATAAAAACACAAACGTTCTGTAGGAAGCATGGAAAAACAAGAGCAGACAGAGAAAGGATATGTTTAATAATGTGAGCTGAAATCATGAAAAATACAAAGAGGAAGATCTCAGCTTCAGTAATGCTCTTTTCATTATCAGAAGAATTTTTGGGAGAAATGCATGTACTTCATAGAGTAAAGCTAAGCAACAGTATTTTTGTGATGAAACTCAGAATGCATTTAACTTAATTTAAGTGCTGTGGAGAAGAGCCTGTTGGCCCCCTTTAAATGCTGGAAGGAAGAAGTCATCACTACTCAGAAACACCAAGTGATGGCACAGGGAAAATGGATAATGAAACAAAGGGAATAACCTAAAAGAAATTGATGTTCCATAATGGGCAATAGGAACATTAAAAGAGAATTAGTCTTTAGCAGAAGAAATGTAAAAAGAAGGAAAATCTGCATTTGTGGTATAGTGTATAGTGTAGTTGAGACTTACATTTTTTGGTACAGCCTTTTAGATTCTCTGGCTACAGAGCTGAGAGAAGACTAAAGGTCTTTTGCAGAAACACAGAATTTTCGAGGTTAGAAGGAACTTCTGGAGATCATCTATTCTACCCCCCCCCACACACCTCCCTGACTCAAGTAGGGCCCAGAAGAGGTTGTCCAGAACCATGTCCAGATGGCTTTTTAATATCTCCAAAGAGGGAGACTCCACAACCTCTCTCAGTCACCCTCCCAGGAAAAAAGAAGCGTTTCCTGATGTACAGACAGAACCTCCCGTGTTTCAGCTTGTGCGCATTGTCTCTTGTCCTGTCGCTGGGCACCACTGGGAAGAGCCTGGCTCTGCCTTCTTTAAACCCTTCCTTCAGATATTTGTGCGAGTAGATGATATCACCCCAGAGGCTACTCGTCTCCATGCTAAACAGTCACAACTCTGTCAGCTTTTCCTAGTAGGAAGTATGCTACAGCTTCTTAACTCTGGCCATTCCTTGAACTCTCCCATATGGGCCTGTCTCAGCCTTTAATTTAGGTAGTACATAGCTTGATGAGGAAAAATCTGAATATATAAAATTAGATAACAATTTTAAAAATATTTATTTCATATTCCTTAGTCCAGATGTAGGTTTGACTAAGGAAACAGTTTTTTAGTGAGGTACTGGTGAAATACTTAGAGAAGAAAGCATTTAATTCTAATTGAGGACAGATTAATCGTTTTTTGAGTGACCCTTCTTTGTTACAGGCTTGGCTTCCAAAGCATCAAATACTTATTTTTCAAATTATTGTTTGTGAAAAGTAAAAACTTTGGCAGAAAAAAAGAAAAAAAAACAGAATTTACTATGAGAAACAACGGAAAGGAATTTTGATAGAGAATGATTTCAATTAAAAAGCTAGAGATGATGCACTTAAAGTGAAACATTTTGGAAGCTCTCTTTTGACAAATAAGGTTAAGATAATGTTGAGGAAAGCTAAGTAGTAGGAAACATACATTTCGATTATTTCATTATAAAAGCCTGTATAGAGGCCTGAAACTACAGGAAGCATACTTCCTGTAATTTACAGTCTTCTCTACTTCGAGTAGATTCCCTGAAGAAAATAAAAATTGTCATGTTGTATTTTTAATGAAGATTAATTTGCTAAGAAAGCTGTAAGTATAATTTAAATATACTGTACTTTTATTGGTGCACACTATAATATATATTACTGTATACAGTTCAAAAGATACTGCATGCTATAGTAAATGCCGCAAACGATTGACTATTGGACTGTCCTGACTGTGTTTTTATTCTTTTGTCAAGAATTGTAAAATTTTAAATAGTGTCATTTCCATTATTCAGCAGCTTCTTTGTGATATTTGTTCTTACTTTTCATAAAAAGGAGTTAAAAACTTCTTTATATATACAAAAATGTATTTTCTTATTTACATATACTCACTGTGTATCTCCAGACTTGTCTTTGCACTGGCAGATTTTGTAGTAGACATCCTGTGTAGGGTATTCAGTTTATATATGTCAGATCCTCAAGGGCCATGGCTTTTGCCAGATGAAGCACTTTTGATTTTGAGGCTGATGAAACACAGTGCTATTATTGATCTGTGCATGACACAGCCTGTCTCTCTGCTGGCAGAGTGTAGCAACATTTATCCAGGAATTTGTGAAATGTCACTCGGATCATGTTCGTAAGGTAAACTGTGCAAAAACCAGGATCCAGGCAGAGAATCCATGAGGAATTGGACGTGACTCTCTTACTCCTTTGTCCTATCTTCTAGGTCAGGCAAAGTGTTACTTGTTAAAACAATGTCTGTGTTTTATATCAGATGTTGAAAAAGTATGATTATCACTAGGAACACCCTGTACAATACAGTTGTACTGTTGTTTTACTCAGTATTTTAGGTCACTTGGGAAAACAGTATTTTAAGTCAGTGAAGGTGATCTAAACATTGCAAGTCTATAATTTCTGTTTGTAAAAGAAAATGACAGTTCTTGTATGCTTCCAGCTAGGAAACTCTGCTTATATTCTCTAAAGAATTTAACTTTTCTTGCTTCACTTTGCCTTTAGAGATGTGGCAATGCATGTTTGTCATTAGGATGTCAGGAAGCAAGAGTGGTCACAAAGCATGTGACTGTTTCTGCCAAAGTACTGATATTTGCATGTTTTCTTTCTTTATAAATCATGATTGAATAAGGCTGCCCAGTTTTGTTAGTAGCAAATGCGTAAGTCATAAAAATTAATGAAAATTAAGTTAAATAATAAAAAAGCATGCTGCCATATGCTATTTACCTATTAGTAGAGGGTCAAAAGTGAGTTTTTGAGGCATTTTTGGTAAGTAGTGTTTCAGCTGCAGATTCACTGTTAACTGCGAAGTGGATGTTGCACCTTCTCATTAAAAATAAAATGTAAAAATAAATAATAATAATAATAATAAAAAGGTTTTAAAGTGTGAAAAACAACACCACCACAAAACCATGCAATTATTGTTTTTAACCTTCTATTTCGAGGACAGATATAACAATAACAATCTGAAAGTTAGCCATGAAGGAAAAATAATTATTGTTGTATTAATCACCTGTTTTGATTTTAAACATTAAAATGTTTAGAAAGTTTTCTAGATCATTTGATTTAAAAATATAGTTGCTAGTTAAAGAAGGAGGAAACAGGTGTTGTTGAAGTTTATGGTTTGAGTTTTGCTATTTTATATTCCAACTATAACTGATTTATTTTATTTCTGTAAGATAATTTCTGTAGTTTGAATTTCACAATACCAAATCAAGATTTACCTAATCACTTGAGTGGCAACTCAAGTTGTTGTTGTTTGTTTGTTTGTCTGTTGGTTTTTGTCTTGCTTTGGTTTGGTTTGGTGTGTGGATATGTGTGTTTATGTTGCAAAGGTCTACAGGCTGGCCAAATACAATTGTTCCTTTCGGAGAAATATGTGGATTGTATTTCATAGCATGAAGGCCACCTGCAAATCAAATCTACCACTCTTCATAGTAGAAGCATTCACAGCTTATCAAGCATTATTTTTCACAGAGAATTTCACAGAGGATATTTATTTTGCTACTTAGCCCTGGCAAGGCATTCTGTGAGATACTGTATCTTGTTTGGGGCACCACACTTAAAATATACGTATTGGAAGAAATCAACAGGAATTTTAAGACGTGTTGAAGATGCTACCTATGAGAAAAGATTCGAGGAAAGTAATTTCTGAAATAACAGATCAATGGTAAACACTGATGGAGTGTAATAGGTCCCTTCCGATGTGTAAAAGATTATTTTAAAAGGCTAATGTTCAGTATGTGCTTCTGTCTCTTTTAATGTAAGGCATAAAGAAATAGACTTATTTTTTCAAGAAGGATTATTGATATCTATGACAAATGTTCTCACTCAGAGGGCACTGAAGAACTGCAAAAGGCTGCCATGGGCATTTTTGCAGTTACACCAAAATTTTCAAGGGTAGTCTACTTACATTGCTTTGTGCAAGTGCTAAATTTAACATATTCATGACATCATTTCCAGTCTTGGTCTTGCAGTACTTAATTTTTTTGTCCTCTTCTCATTCTCAAAATGGAAAGACTGTTTTTTATCTACCTAAGACTGGAAACATATCTTAATACTGAAGAGTATGAACAATGGTGCTTGCAGCTATTCTCCATAAACTTTTATTCCTTGAATACCAAGTTCACCTTTTCTCCCATGCAGTTTATTATTCTTTGGTTTCTAGTAATACCTATCATTAACCAGAAGGGCCCATAACAACAGCTCCCACATCTTATTCTTGGGGTAATTATGTCAGAAGGAAGTATATCCTAGAACTCTGGAGAGGAACACTTTATCAAGGAGTGTAGTGATAGGATGTGGGGTAATGGCTTTATACTAAAAGAGGGTAGATTTAGATTAGATTAGGAAGAAATTTTTTACTATGATTGGGGTGAAGCAGTGGCACAGGTTGCCCAGAGAAGCTGTGGATGCCCCTTCCCTGGAAGTGTTCAAAGCCAGGTTGGATGGGGCTTTGGGCAACCTGGTGTAGTGGGAGGTATCCCTGCCCATGGCAGAGAGGGTTGGAACTGGGTGATCTTCAAGGTCCCTTCCAACGCAAACCATTCTGTGATTCTGATATTCTGTGAACTCTAGGTATGAACTTTTTTGAGCTCATCCAGAGTTAAGCAGGTAAATCTTCACTGGTTCAGCACTGTTAGGTCTTCTGTAAAGCATCAGTTTCCTGTACTTGACCCTGTTTGTCTACTGATCCCATGATGAGATTTCTCTTTCTAGTTTAATGAAGAAGAAGAATTGGTCTTCTGGGAATTGGCTCTTATTCCCACAATCTCTTGGTTAAGTTTGTGTCTGTAAAATTAATGCTCATACTTTGTTGTCCTGACTACTCCCTTTCACTTGAAAACATATCCATAGCCAGGAGTGCAAACCAGAAAAGCACAGCCTCTCTCATTACTATACCAAAGAAGACATATAAACCTGCAGGCTTCATTTGATGTTTTTTCATCTTTCTGGGCATAAAGGATTAGGAGCAAAGAATTAAGACATCAACAACAGTAAAAATGTGTTAAGAACTAAGACTACTTTTGAGACCAAAAAAAATTAAAAATCTTATTTGGGTTCTATGCATGAGATTCCTTTTCTGTAGCATTCTTTCCTTGTGATTAGCCTCATTTTTCTCTGTCTTGGACCCTGGTTGTTGCAGACAATGAATAATGGCTCACAGGATTCTTTGGCATCCCTACAGAAGTCAGACAACAATACACCTCTTTTTACCCTAAGGGAAGAGTTTTTGTACTTTTGAAGCCAGGTATGTGTGCCTGAACTGCCTGGACTTCCTAGACCTACTGCTAGAGAAGATAGGATAATGTTAGTACTTCTTGCTGATGCTCTGCGCCATCTGATTTGTTATCCCTAAATGTCATTAATTGCCTAAGTGGCAATTAATGAGGCAGTCATGGACTCTTCCCATAGTTTGTGTTGCATTCAGGTGCATTTTACGTCACTCTGGCTACCTTTGATGCCTAATGTGGCAAGAAGTTCTTTCTTGGTAATGGAGACTGTATGGCTAGCCATACCATGTCTCATGAGATTCACAGGCACTGGAAAAGCCTATATACTGTTTGATGTCTGAACTGTGCCTGTGCACAGTTTTCTGTTCATTTGGGGATTCAAAGGTGGTCCTGTGATCTTTGGGCTGTTACGTGCATCAAAGAGAAATGTATGAGTCAACCTGTATATTCTTATCTCAGTGATGCAAGCAGAACAAAATGAGGGAAATACTAAGAGATGGCAGTTGTAGATCTGCTTCAGGCTGGATCCTTGGATTGCAGGGATCTGGCGCAACCACAATATTGTCTTCAAATTATTCATGTATGTGAAAAAAATTAATCACCCAAATGAGTCACACTGTTGATCATAATTATGATATAGGGAACATATATTTCAGTTTACACATTAGCCAGAAAATACGTCGTCTCCTCCTTAAGGTCTCTTCAGCAAGTTAATATATAAGGAATACTTTACCCCAAAATGTTCACTTATGTCTGTTGTTTTAGTTGGGGTTTCAATGATAACATAATGCAAATTAAAGATAAAACTGTAGGGGTTCATTTATGAGAATCCAGGGATGAATTACCATTTTAAATTAAATGCAATACATTCCAGAGTTAATTTTTAATGCAATTAGTGATTTTGAAAAATATCTCCTATCCTGATATCCCCCCCTCACAATGTCTGTCATCAACTTCCTCATACCCCTTAGAAGTGCCTAGCAATATGCCTTTATTTTCTTACATGGAAAATCATCAAGTAATATATTATTATTTGTACTGTATTACCTTTATATGACTAGAGAAGTTCCAGACTTTTATATCTTTCATTTTCCAGCCCTTTGTTGTGTATTTTTATTTTTGACCTGCTCTGTGAGAACCCTGAACATTTCCAGTAATTAAAATTATTAATTTAATCTACACACAAAATATTTTGCTTTTACATAATTGACCGTATGAAATAATAATAATAATAATAATAATAATAATAATAATAATAATAATAATAATAATAATGTCCTGAGGACATTTTTTTCAGCTTCTGTTGATTGTGGAAGCAGTTACAAATTATTGCATAAATTCAAACCTGCACCTCATATTAATAATTTTTGTTTCTCAAATACTGCAACCCACCTTTGAGAATATTTTCTAGTATTTTTTAGTATTTTTATCTCAAAATACCCATATGACAACTCCAAACCTTTGTGTCTTTTAAAAGTGATTTCTATAAGTTTACAGAAAACAGTCTTTAACAGCTTAAAACTTGAGATTTAAGTAAATGAGAGCAATATTTAAAGATGAGGCCAGAGTATGGTAGATGGAACAGCTTTCCCTACAAGTACAGAATTCCTGCCCACTTATATATTGAGATGCAGAAATATTTCAATAGAAAATGGTTCACTCTCTAAAACAGATGGAAATGAGGAGAGGTTAAATTAATATTTCACCATTCTTTCAGCTGTTTAGTTTCTTTCTTGGTTATATTTTCTTTTAAAATAATTTTTAATTTTTAAAGATATAAAGCTGTATGCTTTTGGAAATAAACACATAAATAAAAAGAAAGTTTAAAAACAGTCTTTAAAATAGCATTTTCATTTTGGTTTCTTTCTATTTTATGCGAGCTATACGGAAAACAGATGGAAGCATTATTAATTTTTTCCCCCAATGAGTTTTAGTGCAGCATATTTGTATGTGTTATCTGAAACATATGAATACTTAGTATTGCTGCTGTTAAATTCGTAATGAGTTGTAGGGATTGTGAAATTCCCTGACTGGCTCTCATGCAAGTAGTTCATTTGCAGTGCTTAGATGTGTTAAGAGTAAGCAGGGGGAATATGGCAAGCACTATCCCTGACCCTAGATGAAAAATTCAAATTTCAAGCTTTATGAGTTTGCCCCAACTCTCATGTCTGGTGAAAATCGGATAAATACTGTGTAACGCTGCAAAAAATCGTGCAGTAAAACCTGGTCCTAACTATAAAAGAGTGCATGGATTCCATGTCTTCATTTAAAATTTTCTAGTCTCCACAAAGGTGTGGGTATTTTGCAGCAAATGTTATACATCTGATGGAAGTCTTTATTTGTATATACCAGCAGCTAAGGGGTTCAGGCAGATTAGGTTTTGGAGGACCTAAGTCAGTATGTATTTGTTTAACTAGCAATGGTAAATACCTGGAAACACTGGTTTTCTATTTTCACCATAGCTTCACAACTCACTTGCTAAGGTGTTGTGTCTGTGTAGAAGTAGTTCAAATAAGTTAAACTTTAATTGTTTATGATACTGTATAAAATACTTTAATCTCAAATGTTTTTATCTCTAAAGAATATATATTTTTTTGAGTTCCTTAATTCTTTATGTGGAATAGTGAAGGCCTTTAGGCAAGGTCCTACCCAATTGTAACATCTGTATATTGTGACAGTTTGCATCTTCACACTGGAAACTGAATTCCTACAAAAATTAAAGTACATAGTTGAGATCATATAATTGATCATAATGAAAATTCTTATATAAATAGCATTACATACATGGCTAATAGTTCTTATACTCCTTTGAAATTTGCAAGGACAGATGGAGTGCTGCATCTGCTTTAGTATGAAAGCAAGATAGTGTTCTTAATATATACGGAAATTAGGCATGGGATACAGCAGTGTTTACTCATACAGAGATATAAAACTGAAACTGATCGAAAATGCAAGCTGGAATTGAGTTGCTGCAGGTCAATAAGCTTAACTTTGAATTGCTGTTTTATACAGATGACATTTTTGAAAAGCATTTTCATCATATTAAAAAATTGTTACCTAGATTATTATAGTTTCCCTTATTCTCCATAATTTGAGAAACCATTATGTGCACAATATGCAGTTGTATACTCAGGCTTCTCTGTTGCTTATAACAATAGACGATTTGTTGGAGAATTGGGCCTAGAATGATCCACTTATACATGAGTGTTCATATGTTTCTATGGAATAGATGTAAATGCTTTGGTCTTGATCTGTGTGGCATTATTGTCCTTTACAAATATAAAAATAAAATAAAAAAGTGGACCTATCTGCACTAATTTCATATATTTTTTTCATTTCATAAAATGCCGTAGCTAGACCAAATATTGTAACGCTAAGCTTTTTTAAGTTGTAGAATAAATTTAAATTTTTTATGAACCTCATTTTGATACAAAGTAGCTACATTAAAATTGCATTAAAAGTTTTATGAAGTGATGTACAGTAAATGGCCTTTATAAACAATGATTACTCTTTGTGTTTGATCAATACTAACACATGATTAGGAAGACATTCAAAGACTTTTTTATAAAAAACAGTCTTAATTTGTTGGCAATAACACCTGTATTTCCAAGAATAGTTGAGTTTGCATTTTGTATGTGTGAAATGGCTGTTTTGAAGATAACAGTGTATGCTTTACTTTTATAAAGCTGATGAACTCTGATTGTGTTACAGTGACATTATCGATAGGACAACTGTATTTTTTTCTTTACTAAAATAACTGAGATGAAAAATATGCCTCTTATCTGCATGCTGATATCTGTATTCCTCTGCTGGGAACTAATTTAAACACTTCATGAAAGATTGACATTCTCAGTGCCTTAAACATCCTTAAAAGCTGCTTTGTTCATTGCAAACCATATTTAGTATGACCTCATAATAATGTAGCACACCTCAAGTGTCATGCCCGTCTTTACTATGCACACTGGAGCTATGTTCATCTATACTAGACAACTGCACTTCAAGGAAAGGTGTTTTTTTTCTTGATAGGCAATTAGCAGTAATTAGGAAGATTCACCTCAATAAGATGTCAACATGAGATTGTTTAAAAAAGTTGAATGTCAGTGGCTTTAAAGGAGGTTTTTTTTTTTTTTTTTTTCCCTGACACATAGGTATGGCATGTGAAACATGAAATGTTAATTTAACTTTTCTGCTTATTATTCATGCACAATATTATTTTGTCATTCAGATACTACACTGACAGAGTGCAAGGGGTGTTAAAATAGTGCTGCTAGAATAAAAAGAGGATTAATCTACCATTGGCCAATTAGCCAAAGGGTACTTAATGGTCTCTAAAGGCTACTGAAGTCTAACAACTAGCTAAAGCACTGGCAAAAAGTCCTCTATATTACCTTCATTTACTTGATATTTTGTGAAACAAAGTCTGCTGCTGATAACCACATTTGGCTAAAGAAAAAAAAACCTGAGTGATACAGTAGATTTTACAAAAAAAAAAACAGAAGAATAAGTGACAACTTTTATGTTTTATAACTTTTTCTTGCATTTGAGGGGTGTTTGTTTCAGTTTAGAAATAGGGTATTAAATCACCAAACACTTGTATTATGTATTCCTGTCTGGAATACTAAATAAGCAACCCCATAAAGCACTTGCAAGAAGAAAACTTTCACTAAGGATTTGGAATTATTGGCCTTTTCTCTATATGATCACATTAAGTATGCAGTAGAGTTGGCTTTTTAGTCTAGAATTGGTATACAGCTTTCATATTTTCAAATAGCTGCATACCACTTCTATTAATTTTAGCTTTGTTTTCTGTGATCCTTCAGGCAGAGGTAGGTTTTGATTCGAGTGAACAAAAGAGTCAAGATTGGTGGGACTTACTATAAATTTTGACTTGTATATTGTAAATATGTTTATCATGTTATAATAATATTTGATAGTATGTGTAAAATCACAAATGCCTAACTCAATGCTTACAAATGTTTTGAAAAGTTTTGTTGTGGTTTACGTTTGCAACAAGTACTGCTTATCTTGTATATTTTTCATGATTGAGATAAAGAAGAACGTTTTGCTTTAAAACCTTCAGACAAGCAGTGCTGGATTTTGAAATGGAACTTTGTACTGGAGCTGTGCAGTAGAGCAAACGTATTTTATTACCTACTGTAGGAAGTTTTTTTAGAGAAAAGAAAAGGAATTTGTTGAAATCAAGTCTACTAAAGAAATTTCCATACACACTGTGATGTTTTTGTGTGCCAGCGTTTTAGGATGCGAAGTTTCAAAGCAAATATGATTTTAACACATTTAAAGATATTTATATTGGTTATAGTTGGATTACAAAATAAGTAGTAAAATAAGGTTTTCAGTGCTTGAAGAGGATTTCAAGAATGCCAGAGTTATATCCCATTTTCAAATTTTGCCTAGAAACACATTCTATTTAATCTGCTAACAGTGTATAAACCATTTTAGAATTGTGGCAGTGCAGTAGCAACAACCACCAATAGAAATATCATTGTCACATTTGCCAGTTTCAGTAGGAGCGTGACTCTCCTGTAGACTGCTAGAAGCTCCTCACAGGGTTGTTGTGATGCAGGGGAGCAATAGGCTATTCCAGGAGCTTCCTGCGTGAATCCGTTGGGTCTTCCATGCAGTCGTGTTTCTGAGAAGAGGGCATATGGTAAAAGGCATTGCTGAGTCACTGGGAGTTTTACATTGACTACACAGAAACGGAGATTTCATCACTTATCCCTTTGTGTACAGCAGAACAGAGTGTCATGGGTATACCAGGAGCAAGGAGATTAAGATAGATGGATGTTAAAATATTGAATCTATAAACATCTGTTAAGCCAAAACACTCTGGAGGAGGTGCAGCAGACAAAGGCCGCTACATCTTGGAGGAACAGCAGTAGCCTGCCTTTACAAACATCTGGTCTAGCTGGTGTTTAAGATTCTACCTTTCATCCTAGTGACCTCTTCCCTTGGAGTAAATCCTTTTTACTCTGTCATTCAGGATTTGTGTGCATGGTAGCGCATACACAAAAAAATCTCCTGTGTCTAAAAAAGAATGAAAGACTTGACCTAAAACTTAGAGACTGGTGAGGAGCAACTGGGCAACAAACTTGTTTATTAATTAAGTAAAGCAGGGTATATCCTTTAGACATAAATATTTTTGGGGAGAAGGGCTGTTTTTCATATCCTACATAGATTTATATAGAATTTTCTCATACCCTTCAATGTGCCGCAAATAAAAGAACAATGCAACAGGATTATTAAAAAAAAAAAAAAAAAAGGGAATCAAAGCAACCAACCTAACCACCCTGTAACACTATTGATGTAGTCTGTACAGCTTTTGGAGATAAACAGCTTGGTGCTGATTGCGTTTGTGTGTCTGTCTTTGCTTTTTGCAAATTAATGGATGCTTTTCTTTTGTATACTACTTTGACACATCTCCCCTAAGTCTGATGTTGTTTCTGCATTTAATATTTGTATACATTTGTATTTGAAATATATTTTTCTACTTCCTCACTTAAGTATATATTATAAGAAAGTATTGGCACCTGTTCCATCAAACACCTTTCTTTTTCAGTGTATTCAGAAATGACAGGTTTTGGTAAGTAGCTGCTGCAACCATGGCATTTCAGATCTGATGCATTTTGCTGGCAGCAGTCTTAAATTGCCTAAAAACTTCTGCAAGTAGCTGGCTATCTTGGGCAGATAGAGGGGCATCTCTAATTTTAATCAGAGATATTGATCTAGCTAAGATTTTTTTTCTTATCTTTTTATGAATAATTTATTATAGAAACACTGAATCATGAAATTCTGCATGTAGAAATATTGGCAATACTAGACAAATTAACCTAAAGCGTATACCTTCCTATACCATATCTTTCTGTACTGCTATTGGTTTTGTTTGTTAAAGTAGTCTTCATTTTGTGTTGTAACCATACTGTATTAATTGTGAGAATAATATAACAGGTTATGGAACTGCCAATTACTAAACACACTAACACTATTTATCTCTTGGTCAGTAAAAACCGCAGACTCAGAAGGGAATGGAAAGACTAACCCTTCTACGAAGAACAGTACTTATCTCAGATATATATGTATTCTACCCACTGGTTTTAATAAATGCACCTGAGTGTGAAATACTGTTAGATTTTTAACTTTATATACAATGCATTTTCTTGTATCTGTGATAGTTTTTTAAGCTAGTGTAACATATGCAAGCATTCTCTCATCATTTGTAATGGAAATAAATATTTCCATCATATGAACAGTATGGAAATGGGAGTACATAAATGTAATTTTTTTTTTATTATTTTTATTTTTAATAAAGGCAAACAGTATAAAATCTGATTTCCAGTTAAATAATACAACGTTTGGAAAAAGAGCACTGTCGTTAACCTTATGTCACACATTTTTGGTGTGTGTGTACAAGCATATAATCAGGCACACATTTAGTCATTTTAAGGTGTAATATCTTTCCCAGTTTCTTATCAGGATTCTTCACAAAGGAAGCTTTTTTCCCCTTTGAGAGATTTCAATACCATTTTGTATAATTGTTCCTTATGTTAAACTACCATATTACAATCTTCTTTGGAATAATAAGATAGTACTGTAGATACGCTCTTAAGGAGCAGAGAGTTGTTAGGCCATCAGTGGGCCTAACATTTGGGTTGACTACAGATTTGTGAAAGTTAAGCACTATCATGAAGATTATTTCAGTTCCCCTTTTCATAGAATAACATTCAATATTATCTAAATTAAAACAAATATTTTATTTAAAAGATTATCTCTATAAGGAGTACCATGAAATATATTGTTACAAAGATTAAATAAGTCTTGTCAGTTGTCAATCAAGTGCAACAAGACTGAGAGTTAGTTTGCATGTTATTTATTTGAACTAAATCCCTAACAAGCCTCGTCTGCTAATTGGACTTAGCATTTATGTTGCTAAATGAGAAGCATTTTGGCTGCAGTATAGGGTGGTAAGACCTACCCAGTGGAATAAACAACTAACATCTGTTATCCTGTCCTGCTCCAGCTTGGCTTTTACCACTTAAGTACCTCAGCCCTAGAGTCAAGGTTATGGAATATGTGGTTCTCTGGCTATGGTGCGTATATGTGAAAGGGAAGAAATAGCACAACATGAGTAAAGACCAGCCAACCAGAAGATATTTAGTGCAGCTGGTCCACTTTGCTTTAACCTCTACAAGCCCTACAAATATCAAAACAAAAGCCAAGAGAAGAGTGTATGTTTTATAGCAGTTGTCAACACAGCAATTCAAGTGAGCTTACAGTGGTCACCATTAAAACAGTTTTGACATTTAACCACCCTTAATACACCTTGGTGTCTGAGACAGCTTGGTATTTCTTCATTGGTGTAGAAGTAATTCTAGAATCCCAGAGAAATTCTGGGTAAACAGGTTTTAACAGTACCTACTATTACTAATAGTAATTAATAATTACCATTTACTATTGTACGTGGTAATTTTTGCCTGTCATGGTAGAAATTGCAACAGTGAAACTTGAATCAGCTTGACTTTAAAAAAAATCTTGTTTTTAATGTTACTTTAATTCTCTTTCCTGCCAGATTTGATCTTTGCATGGACTAGAGATTCCAGCCAGCAGCATCGTACTCAGCATTATGTACCATAATTATAGATAATATATACCGTTTCATTCATCTTGAATTATAAAACACAGAAGCATCTGATATGATGAAGCAGAAGTATTTTTACTATGCAATTGTGATTGTTGCTTCTGTTTGTAAAACAGGTGTTGACCTCTAACCTGGCCAAGTGGCAACAGGAGAAGGAAGACTTACAAGGAAAATTGAAGTTGAGAGAACATCTGTCTCAAACTGCTGGCAAGAGTGAAGCCACACCAGCTCCTTCAAAGAACATTGATTTAGAGATGAAACAGCTGCAGTGCAAACTAAAGGTGACAGAACACGTTATCCGGTGCTGAGGATAATTCACATGAACAGTATTTCATAACTGGGTCAAGCATATATATATATATATATACACACACATATGCATATCATTAATATATGTTAGCCAATGATTAGCAGCTTAGGTTTTAGATCTTTGATGTTAAATAGAAATGTAGTCATAACCAGAAGAATTAAAACAATTTTTGCAGATCAGATAGGCCAAAAAGGGAGTTTATTGAGTTTTCACACAATAATTAAATGCATCTTGTTGAAAAGTGCTGTGGAATGGCTTTAATGAGCATTGTGGTGATTACTCTGCTTCTTTTAAGAAGGAGCTAAGCAAACAGCTATCTGTGAAAGAGAAGGATAGAATTTTGGCACATTGTACAGCTCATGTAACAGTGTTATGTTACTTACATGTCACTACTATTCTTGATTTTAAAGAGAGATCATTCTTTCTGTATTAGTGTTTTTGTAGATTAGCTGGTAGGAAAATACTGACTTGTTGATTATTTCATTTTTCAGTCTCTGGTGAATATTGTATGTGAATGATGTAGATTCTAGGCTGTGTTGATGTATCTGAGAGCTTTCTCAAGGGGTGGCCTGCCTGGAACATACTAGTTCTTTCTTCCTCTCTTCTCACTGAATGAAATATATGTACAACAGAGTGTCTTTGGTTGTTTTTTTTTCTTCGTTTTCTTTTTCATATTTGAGTAAAGATAGACAGTCAAAATGGTACAGCTTCGTGCTGCTAGAAGAAAACGCACGCTAGCAAGCTGTCTGCCAAAGGGCCTGCTGGAAGGCCATATTACGTGCCTGTCTCTAAGTACTGGATTAGTAGTGCTAGCTCATGTCGGGTGAGAGAGAGAGTAGTGTTCAGACGTCTTAACTATTGATGGTAATGATGATTATATAGATCTTGGCCATAGGACATTGAATGCATAAATTCTAAGGTCAGGAATTAGTAACGGTAGGTCACATCGATGAAGAGATTCAGGCAGCAGAAAGTAGCCCTGGGAAGGCACATAATTTTATTTCCTTAATTTATGAGAAAGAGGTCTTAAAACCATACAGGTTGACTTCTTCAGTGTTGATTTCAGATTTGGTTTTGCCTCGTCTGCTTCTGATGCTGCTGAGTGCTAATGTCTGTTAATAAGGTTAGTTCTTTTTATGTGAGTGACATCCAGAAATCCAGTAGTCGTTTCCTTTATGAAAATAAGAAAAATAAAAAATTAGGATTTTTTGGTAAAATATAAGTAACGCTCATGCTAGAAATCTACTGTTTGTCCACTACATATGAAATGCAAACTACATTATTGAAAAATGAAAGGTTTTTTGTTTGTTTGTTTCTTTAGCAGAGGAAACATTTAACAAGAAATATTTAACATCATATATGAATCTGATGTCAAAAATACTAATATGACTTTCAATTCCTTCTTAAAGAAGTCTTACATTTTCAATGTTAAAAAATGGAATATTAATGATCTAGGCAAAACCACATTTAAAATAAACATAATATGTGACTCCAAATCCAGGTTAGTAGAATGACTTCACTGGTGGATAAATTGGATGAATGTTTCGACTGTGAGGGCCTTAAAAGCTACTTAAATCAAGTCACTGTTAGCTTTATTTTGACCTGATAATTTTTCAAAAATGTAAGCCCTGTAAGTCATTTTTAGCAGAGTAAATTTACAAAAGTTGTCAACTGTTGTTTGAGGTTATAGAAAGTTACTCTTCTGAATGCCTGAAGATACAAGCTGCAAAAGCTTTCCTTACAGCTCAAAATCTCAAAGTACCTGGTTTTGTTCATTCTTTTCTCTGAGCTAACTTTGCAATGTTTGCGTTGTATGTAATGATTCTTTGTAACTTTGCCAGTAGGTAGAAGTGTGTTAGGTGTGGGTGATGAGTTTGGACGGAAAATACTGTAAACATATGTCTTTACCTCTCAGCCTCTGCAGAGGCCCACCTAAGTATCCAAGTTCATATCTGGTATGTAAACCATGTAACTGGGTGCTGTGCTTCATACTAATGAAGTTCAACCTCAACAAACAGGTCTCAGAAAACTCAGGAATATTCTGTTATCATCATTTTAACAATTTTCTGGTAATACCTCACATTATAATAATAGCAAATAGACTAGACAAGTTATTAAGAACAATATTTTACATCTAACTATGCACACAAGAATATATACTCCCCTTGAGGTCCACAGAGTTATGTACAATACTCCCATTAATGTTAATAGGTGTTACAAGTCTGCACTGAGCAGAGAAATTCTCCTGAAGAATCTTTGTTTACAGCATGTCTGATCTGTTCATTTATTGTTTATACATAATGAGTAAAATGCTTTAGCACATTGGCTGAACCTGCAAAAAGACATGCATATGTGTTGTGCATACCCTTCATGCATATGCATATTTTGTCAACACCTTTTGGAGTTTTGAAATCTCTACATGCAATAGATTTGAGCTGCCATTTTCAGCAATGGCATTCAAAGCATATGCTCAGATTGCTAAGATGGCTACTCTAGTTAAATTTTATATATGTGTTTCTGCAGAGTGATTCAATAGTTCTTAACTAAATCTTGGGTATATTATATGTGTGTTTGCATGGAGGAGTTGAGGATTATTTTTTTTAATTTACTATATACAACAATGAAAGGTAACTGTATAATTCCTCATAGCTGGCATTACATGTGCCTGAACATTAAGATCATACCTTTTTGTTACAGAAGTACAGGATTTAGGGTGGTCGCACACTGGAACAGGCTCCCCAGGGACGTAGTCACTGCACCAAGCCTGTCTGAATTTAAGAAGCGATTGGACTGTGCACTTAGTCACATGGTCTAAACTTTGGGCAGACCTGTGTGGTGCCAGGAGCTGGACTTGATGATCCTTATGGGTCCCTTCCAACTCGGGATATTCTATGAGTCTATGAGTCTATTTATGTTAGTATGGCTGAATGGAAATGTTTTGTCTTCTGCTTTGATTTTTAAGGGACACAAAAACAACAATTCCTGCTGTGGGTTTTCTTGTATGTTCAAATGAACAAGATGAAAGGGATTATTGGAAAATATTCTCTTGTGCTCTAGAACCATTCAAGGATATAGTTCAAATACAGAACTGATTTTACTTCTCTTCTTTCCTGTTACCTTTTTAGCTAACTGTGCTATGCAAGAGAAAATTTGGTCCTGATACTGCTTTGAGCTTGCAGGTGTCCTGGGGAACATCTATTAATCATATATTTTTATACCAATGGAAGGGTACTGATTTTGAGCATATTTTCCAATGAAAATATTTTTGCTTAAGTGTTGCTGGAAAGTAAAAATTCTCCCTTTGTACAATGTAACAAATTCCAGTTAACGTTTAAGAAAATTCATGTAATAGGGGGAAGTTTACAGATCCCATTATTTCAAACAAATTTACTGTTGGCTGAGATAATATTCAGTATGATTTGTTTATATTTTAATATTCTCCAATATAGAATTCGAATAATGAAATCACTAAGCAATCAACCACCATTAAGTCTTTGAAAAATGAAGTCCAGGAAAAAGAGGAACAGATTCGGGAACTTCAAGCAAAGTATGTTTACCTTTCTCTCCGTTGTGTTTGGTGCCACCCAGTGGCAGCTGTATAATCGGTTCTATATTACTATTAGATGTGTAAGAGAATGTTTGATTTCTCTTTTTATTATAATCTTGCAGACTCTTACCATTCAGGTTAATTTTGCTTTGTTTTGTTTGTTTGTTTGTTTGTTTTAAAAATTGGAGAAGTACATGCTAAAATTACATGTTTAAACTGTTGTGTTCAGCTAAATAGCTAGATACAATATCTGTGTTATAATAAGTATACCTTAAATTGGAACTCAGACCATAGTGGACTTTTTTTTTTTTTTTCTAATCCTTGATGTAAGTCTAAACGAATTCCTCAGCACTTTAAACGCCATGTTTCAAATACAGTAATTCTTTGCCTACGGGCTAAGAGACATGTCAAGGTGAAGATGCTTAAACAAGATTAACTATCCAGTTTTACATTCATAACAGTTCAAAAGGACAGTTGTATTTGTTTTTATTTGAATTGATTAAGGTTTATCACTCGTTTGAAATTCACATGTATTGGTTTAAAGTATGTAACTGAAATTTTTATTCTGCCTTCTTACTTTAATTGATGTAATACAGTTCATCAATTATAGTACTATAAAAACATAACCTATTAGTTTATCTGTGAATTTCTTGCCTGTCCCAGAGTTTAACTCCTCTAACAACTGTAACTTTTTTATTTGTACGAAGAAGGCAGTTTACTTATCTGAAAATTTGTTCATTTCAGAAACAGAGAACTTTTAAAATGGTTAAACTGTGTATATTGCATATTTTTGGTTTAAAATAAAACTGAAGTCTTCTACCATGGTGTTTAAACTAAACTTTAAAATAGAGTTACCAGTTATCATGCTTCCTTCATATAATAGATAACTGCTTTTTCATAAACTTTAAGATTTAATCAACAAAACAAAAATAATGTAGATGTGAAATAGATGGAAGAAATGTTAAGATGCATTAGTTTCCTGATTTTTTAGTATGACACCAGCATGATATCAAACAATATTTTTTTTTCCTGAATATATTATCATTTTGCTTTCATAAAAAGAAATCCAGATGTCTGTAATTCAGGTATTTAGGTATTGTTTAAGTTTATACTTAATGTGTATCATAACCGTGGAGGCACTGAATAACACATAATTTTCTGATTAAACAGATTATCTTGTAGTACATGAAAGTTTCTTTAGTTCAGAAGTTTGTGAAGAGTGTTGACGTTATTTCTAGTTTTTTCAGATTTGAAGAATTGTCTTATCTGGCATTATAATACAGTGGCAGTGTTTTTTCATGTATCTGTGCCTTACCGAGTTGGATGAAAGAAGAATTCTCCTCTTCACTTTCTTCTAAAAAGAATTTTGAACAAAATGATGTTTGAAAGATATGTACTTCAGACATCAAAGAAGTTTAATTAATTAAACTGTCTTTTTTTTTTAATAATAGCTTAAGAAGTATTATTATGAGTTCAGATAATGCAAGTTAGAGCATAAACCACAGCAAAAAGCAAATCACAAATAAATTGCATATTTAGAAATAGGTCTGTTTAACAAGAGACAATGTTGTTCTTTTAGTTTAAGAATAAGGTAAGTTTCAAGATTTTAATAAAATTGTATTTAAAAAGCATTCTAAAGCTACAGAATCCTAGTTTCTCTACTGCATTTATACTTTTTAGTTGTTTTAAAAATTGCATATTAGCAGTGTTTTCTAACAGTGACATGCAGTGTAACTTCTTCCCTTTTAGGATTTCTCGATTGGAGAGGGACCTTAATATGAAAAGACATTTGATAGAAGACTTACGGTCTCGTCTAAAAGCACATCAAGAAAATGAGAAAGCTCGTAATGAAACATTAGAAAGCCTTGAGAGAAAGGTACTTCTTTTTTGCTAGCTGTAATTTTATGAAAACCAAAAGCTGGTGGATTTGCATAAGTTATTTCAACGCACCATACATAATAAATTAATATATTGCTTTAAGAAAACAAGGTACAGTTAATTTAAGCGTGTAACTCCCCCCCATGGTAATTTGTATGAAATCTGTATATAGGGATAGTTTGGATGTATTCAGCATAATTTAATGTATGTATGTTCACTAGATGTATAATTAAAATTTGAAGAATTCAGAACACTGAATTGCAGAGACATGCTCTAAGTAGTGAGATCTAGTAGTAGTGAGATTTAGTTTTACGGAGTCTAAGTTCATAAAGTACAATAGACCTGAAACAAGGATGATTTTACTTGACATATGCTAATGAAGTCCATGCACATCTCCTGGCTATAGTATTTAAATGGTTTAATGTGTTAATCTGTTTTGGACTGCAATATTACGAATGAGTCACACTTCTTAGGTTTTAACACTTAATGTAATTCTATTCATATAAGTAGAGCTTAATTTCTATAGCAAATTATTTCTCCTGCAAAAATCTAGGACAATTTCATGGAAGCCAGAAGAATTAGTATGTCTTGGCATCTTTCTATATTATTCAACCAATGTATTGCACTTTCATCTTTAATTCCTGAAAATCATGACATTCCTGATCATGACATTTTGTTATCTGTGAGGTTATGCAGCATGTGACCCCAAAATAGAAATAAACAATTTACCGGCTTGCTTTTGTTATCCTAGAATGCAGGTGCTTGCTTTATACTACAGGCATTACCTCTGCTTGAAGTCGTTAACCACTTTCAGCTCTAGAGAGAGCTACTCTCTTACCCTCCGTGCCAAAGCCAGGCTGTTATTAAGAAAACCTCAGCCAGAGAGTGAAAGCATAAGTTAGCAAGGGAGATAAAGTATGAAACAAGAGGAATACCTGGTTTTGCTTTTGAAGACAAGATTTAGAATGGAATGACATACTTTAATCCTGTTCTTTGAGTATTTTAACTGCTGCGTTTTTCAGATTCCAGAGAATCAAATTCCATACATTACTTTGATTATTCCATATGGAGAATCAACTTCATAAATTTCACATTAACTTCAGCAGAAGATCAAAGAAATTCCCTGTTACTCAATACTGTCTGGACAACTTTGTGATTAGTATTGTTAGGAGAGCTGAATGATTTTCTAGGAGTGCTGGTCTATTTCATTTCATCTGGAATCAGTGTTTGCATTGTATGGAAAAATATAATAATTATCTAAGAGGTTGTAGAGACTGTTAGCTTGTAGACAGTTACCATTTTCTCAGCTAGGTTTTAATTAATATATTTTGCCTCTGAATGATACAAGAAATCAGTAGAAGCTATGGTTTATTCACATTTGGATTCATTGTGACAGTAAAATATTTCTAAACTTAACAACCCTGCAAATGAAGAGATTTTCTGTACATTTCATACAAGTCAAGGCTTTATGTTACAGGAATGTGTGTGGAAACTGATCTCTACCTGATCAGCGGTAGACTTTGTAATTTCAGAAAAAGGTACTTTAATCAAGTAATTTATGTAATACAGAGCGGTATGTTATGCAGTATGTATAGGCTTGTTTTAGTTTTAATTTTTATTTTTAAATTTTATTTCTATTTATTTTTATTTATTTCTATTTATTTTTAATTTTTATTTGTATTAATGAAATTGCTTTTGTTTCAGCTAAAGTCACTGAACGAAGACTGTTCAAACAAGAAAGCTTCCATTGACTCACTGAAACAAAGGCTTAATGTAGCTACAAAAGAGAAGTCTCATTATGAGCAGATGTACCACAAGACTAAAGATGAGTTGGAGAAAAAGGTATAATAGCTTTGTGATGAGTTTACTGTGGAACCTTTTCATATCTCTCTTTCAAATGAAAAGTTGCAAGGTCATTGGCTTAGCCTTTTTAAATACGTAAAGGTAAAAAAGAACAGAAGAATACTAATGCGTGTCACTGATTTCATTCACTCACGTCACTGAAATGTATATACTGAAACATGGATGTAATGACAGCAAATGAAATTACTTTTTTCTTGTGAAATCACATTTTAAGTGTTTTGTGGTATTCACCATTTTGTGGGAGGTTTGTTTGTAAACTAGCATATCTGCCTATCAGCTTTTATTGTGTCACTGCTGTTTCTCTGCGATGTATTTCAGGATGTCAAGCTTTCCAATCTAGAGAGCAAAATGATTGAGACCGAATGTGCCATAACTGAACTTGAGACTGCTGCATCTCAACAACTACATGGTTTGGCTAAACAGAGTGGGCAGGCTTTGGAAACAGTTCAAAAGAAGCTGCTGCTCGCCAATGACAGAGTAGAAGAGTTCATGACATTTGTGAAGGTTTGAATTTGGATTTTCTTTTGAGTGTTCACCTAAATAAGCGTAGTTTTGGGTGAAAGTAAAAAGGCAAAAGAACAAGTGGGGCTAATTCTTCCTGCAGAGCCTTCCTACCCTCGAGTAGATCGACACATGCGCCTAACTTGGTGTCGTCTGCAAACTTACTGAGGGTGCACTCGATCCCCTCATCCAGATCATCAATAAAGATATTAAAGAGAACTGGCCCCAGTACTGAGCCCTGCAGGACTCCACTAGTGACCAGCCTCCAGCTGTATGAAGTTCAACAAGGCCAAGTGCCGGGTCCTACACCTGGGGCACAACAACCCCAAGCAGCGCTACAGACTGGGAGATGAGTGGTTAGAAAGCTGCCTGGCAGAGAAGCACCTGGGAGCATTGGTTGATAGTTGGCTGAATATGAGCCAGCAGTGTGCTCAGGTGGCCAAGAAGGCCAACAGCATCCTGGCTTGCATAAGAAACAGTGTGGCCAGCAGGACTAGGGAAGTGGTTGTCCCCCTGTACTTGGCTCTGGCGAGGCCGCACCTCAAGTACTGTGTTCAGTTTTGGGCCCCTTGCTACAAGAAGGACATCAAGATGCTCGAGCGAGTCCAGAGAAGAGCAACGAAGCTGGTGAGGGGTCTGGAGAACAACTCTTACGAGGAGCGGCTGAGGGAGCTGGGGTTGTTCAGTCTGGAAAAGAGGAGGCTCAGGGGTGACCTTGTCGCACTCTACAGGTACCTTAAAGGAGGCTGTAGCGAGGTGGGGGTTGGTCTATTCTCCCATGTGCCCGGTGACAGGACAAGGGGGAATGGGCTAAAGTTGCACCAGGGAAGATTTAGGTTGGATATTAGGGAGAACTTCTTTACCAAAAGGGTTGTTAGGCATTGGAATGGGCTGCCCAGGGAAGTGGTTGAGTCACCATCCCTGGAGGTCTTTAAAAGATGTTTAGGTTTAGAGCTTAGTGACATAGTTTAGTGGAGGACTTGTTAGTGTTAGGTCAGAGGTTGGACTAGGTAATCTTGGAGGTCTCTTCCAACCTAGATCATTCTGTGATTCTGTGATTCTGTAATCTTTGCTGCATTCACTGATCTCGAACAGTCTTTGAAGGTCATATACTGTCTGTGTGTTAGCTCTGAACTGTCCTGAATGGGCAGGAAAGAGTCAACGGCTCTAGGTCTCTTTCCTAGACTTCTCTAGAATTCCATCATTCATATTGGTCATCTTTTTGTACATGGCTGCCAGCATACTTATTTCCAAGAAAAAAAAAAAACATTGTTGTGTAGTAAATGACTCTGAAAAAAAAGATTTTTCCAGCACATTGAAGAATACAACTCGTATCTGTTGATTAATGTGAATTACCTCATTTCCCACAAGCATGTGTTTTTGAAACTTAATTTTCATGGGGAAAGATTAGCTTTCTTCTAATACAGAATGGTTCCTCTAGGAGGAAAAAATGAGTGTTCTTTCCATAGCTACATGGTTATTTTTGGCTAAGTATGGGAAAATCTGAATTAATCTAATGTCTATCTATTTTTTTTAATGAAGCACCCTGACAGATGACAGAGCCACAATTCACTCTTCATTCAGGCTGATATGGAATGACTCCATTGAATAAAAAGCCGTAGCAATTATTGAAAAAGGAGATAAGCAAGTGTTTGTACTATAGATACCTTACATACTCCCATAACGAAAAGTTTATCAAAAATTAGAAAATGAGAAAGTAAAAGATCTTCTGTTCTCAAAAGTAGCATTAGTGACACAAATCACGTATTAGCAAATATCATGATGCTTCATTTGTTGTTGAATGATATGACTGCTTTTCTGTTAACAACCATAAATATTCATTAGCATTTATATGGTTGTACTGTACGCACACACACAAAAATATATATGCAGTTTCTCTATAAATAATAATAATATATAGGTACTAAAGCTAAATATGTAGTTTTTCTCCTGGATAAAAGAATATGCATGCAAATTTCAAATAACAGTTTTGCTGACTACTGCTACTTTGCAGAAAGATATTTTGAAAATAAAAATGCTGTGTATAATTCAAATATTGGTGAACCTTAGAAGTTCATCAGTTCCTTAGAAGACTGCTTGCTTTAGTTAGGTACAAAACATTTATGGGAAAAGTTCTCTGAAAACAAATTTTTTCACAGTATACCACTGTAAGTATACTTAAAAACCTTGGTGTTTCAATAGAATTTTGTAGTATATCAAGTAAATCACCTCAAAATAACTCTTAGGTAGTTCATGCTATAGCCTGTATAGGAAGATCAAGATGGTACAATAAGAAGTAGCTGTACTTCTTCCTGCACCAGCTCTTCCTTTGAAGTCCAGTCTTTCTCATTTCTACTGTCTTCTTCCAGGTGGCTTTCAGTTTTCCTATGACCTTGATGTCTGGTTCTCCCTCTAGTCTCAGTAATTCAAATAAGTTTTTCTTTATAGAGATCAAATTTAATCAAGTGTAAACTCTCTCTCTTTCTGAACCTGTTCGACATATTTGTATGACTCTCTTACCTTTGTCTTCTATTCTGTTCATTTTTCAAGCCTGACTTGATTTTTCTGAGTGCAAGTGTAATCTTCTCCTCATTAATCAATTGAAATCAGTTTTTATTTATCTATTTATTTATTTTTACCATGTATCTCATGACGTTATATAGTTCTTTTCAACTTACAACAATTAAGTCATTTCAACATTGCTAATGAATAGGTTCAGCTAATAGAGGATCTTCAGAGAAGAGAGTATGGCTCTTTCTTTTTATAGCAGTTAGTTGTGGAAAAATTCAGGTAGCAATCACTGTGGTGTGTTTTGTATATCCTGTTTTTAATTTCATTCTGAAGAAGAAAATGACTCTGATACATGAAGCAGGAATGGCTAATATACGTTAGAAAATACAGGCAAGAGATATTTGGAATACCTCATAGCATCTAAGAAAATTAAATGCAACTATGGAGTAGGTCTTGAAATGCAACTATTGAGTCGTTATTCTTGAAATCAAACCTGTAGGGATCAATTAGAGGTAAAAACTAAAAAAGTGGATTGTAGGTATGTGATCCAAAAGGAAGGAGAATCAAGAAGCATTGGCCTTTTCCAAAATAATCATATTATTTTGAGAATTATGAATACTTATAGTACCTATAATGTATAGTAAGAATTCATATATAGTGAATAACAGAATATTGAGGGCTTGAACTTCGAAGGAATGAAGGGGCTTCTCTAATGGGACAGTCATTGTTCTTGGAACCTAGTGTGAGTATGCATCAGGACCATAAGCAGTAATAAACAATGACTACTAGGATCCCTGTAATATGAGAAGAGAGTTAATTCAGCAAAGGACACTGACAGCAGTGTGCTATTTTTCTTCAAAGGGATTATGAAGTGTCTTAGCAAAATTGAATGTTACTGTAAGTATCCAACAAATTGTCAGAGGTCAGAAAACACGAGAACTAACGATGTAGCATCACATCAACTTGACAGACTGGAAAAGTTAAGGGTTCCACATACAGAAGGGAAAAAAAAATTTACATTGTCAGTCTCCACAACAGAAAAAGGCATAAAGTACTAATATTTACAGTTAGGTGTGCAACTGAGGTGAAGCTTAAGTCTTTGGTATTATGAAATATTGAACCATATTCTAATGGTAGAGGAGCTTTGTAAATCAACTTTAAACAGAATGATCTGAGTGTGGTGTTTAATTGGTAATTGGAAGGTTACCAGCAAGCTGATAAACATAAGATGAAGATTTCATAAAATGAGTTTTTTAAAAAAAATCTCACGTAGGCTAATGTAGGCTATCACAAACAAATTGGATTTGTCTAACAAGAAATGCAAAGAGAAAATAACAGGTTTTCTGTACTAAAATGTAAGGAGTCTGAACAAGAAAAGCAAATGGGTAAAGTTCAATTTCGAATGGCAGTTAGATGTAACAGCCAAAAAGAAACATTGTGGGATGATATTACATAATTTTAATGTAAACATTTCCAGTATATACTTGTCCAGTTACACATAATTGTTCCATTCAAGAAGGATTTTAGTATTAGGGAGAATGTGTAAAAGAGGTGTCTGTGAGCTGGGAGGGAGAGCAGAGGATAGAGCTGGCATTCTGCATTAAAAGATGCTATTACTTGTTTCTAGAGTCATTAATAACTCAGAATGACAGGATCTTGAGTGCATTTGGATCAATATGCTAAGTCAGGAAACCTAGAGGAGAGGTTTCTGGTAGGAGTTTGTTATATACCACTGGATCAAATTAGAGTATGTGATAAGTTACTAGTTAATCACAAATTTGTAATGTACAATAAAGCACTGCATTGCTATGGAGATCACAGTTTGGGAGTTTAGGTAGGTAACCAAAACTGCTAGATTGTAAACTCCAGTGATAGCTTCTAAAAATCGTGGAAGATACAATTAAAAAGAAAAGTTGCTGTATCTATTTTGTTGTAAGTTATTCCTGGAACCATTTTTGTTGGAGTGTGGTATAGGGATCAGGCGTTATATCCTAAATCACATTCAGGGGGAATAAACAGGGCACCTGAAATAGTTGACATTGCTGATTCAGAGTAGCTCATTCTTCAACGTTGTGATAAGGAAGATTTAGGCTAGGAAAAGATATGAAAAATTGTGCACTGTAACCGTTTAAGTAACAAAAAAGCATAGCTCCATAATTAGAGGATAGCTCCTTATAAATGTGTATTTCAGTATGACAGGAAAGAGAACACAATATTTAGAAATAAAAAGGCAAAATAAAGAAAGTGGGAAATGGATTATAGGTGATAACCTGAAAATGTGAGTAACAATAGGGTATAGTGGATGGAGATGAGGATAAGATAAGATGAAATCTCTGGTTAGCAAGGCCAAGAATTTTTCTGCCCCACAGAAGGGTAGGATTTAAAAATATGCTAATAAGAAGATAGATATTACATACTGGATATGAACTGTTACTAGACAAAGCTACTCTGTAGTAGTCTAAAGATAGAAATCTTGTATAAATATTTGTGTTCTATATCTGGAAGGAAGTAGACTGATGTTATATGAAGATGATGAAACATGACTGATCTACTCATAAGCAGAGGAGGATTTTAAACAATTTCTAGTAAGAAGTAGTACTCTAAACTAAGAACTTCTCAGTCTTACACTGTTATGGGGCTGGTTAAGGAATTTTATTAGCTGCTAATCCTCATTTTGAGTAAGTATTCAAAGTATGTACTCAAAACTGGCATGAGTATTGGAGTAGTTTAAAAATGCTAATATCGAGTTGATATTCAGAAAAGGCAGTCAGGATAGATATCTGTAGGTCAGTTAGTCTGACCTAATTTCTGTCTAAAATAATGAAAATCTGATACAAAATTAAATTCTTAAACTATTAAAGTATAGAGGCATAGTTATACTTCTTAGAATGGCGTTATGGAAAATAATTTATGTTGAATAAACCTGATTTCTTTCCTTGAAGAAAGTGCAAATCATTTGATAAAGGTTATTATTCTTTTTAATATATTGTTTTTTAAAATGCGTGACCTAACACCCTGAGATATCCAGATGTACACTAAAATGTACAATTATGCAATATCAATAATATGTTAAATAGATGAAAAAACACCTAAGAGGTTGAATTGCAAAGTGATTCATGATATTTAGGTGTTTCTAGAGTGCTGTGAAGAACCCAACTTGACTGGGTGCCCATTGAAAATAGGATAGAGCATGTTTTCATAGTTTGCTATGAAACTGTCCAAAATCCTCCGTAATTGTTTTCTTTCATTACAGTGCATTATTTTTTTTAACTCATTTATAGTTTGACCATGTATTCCTGCCACAGATTCTTCCTGAAAGCTCAAGACGCAGTAACATTGTCTGTCTTATTCAACTTGTACATCAGGAACACACACACACACACTTGTGGTCTGCAGTGGTAACACCTGCATGAGTATGGAATCTCAGAATTTTCTGACCTAGATGAAGATGTTTCAAAATTCTGATAAGGCCTATACTCAACTACTGCTGTAATAAATAGGTGATGGCGAGTGAGTGCTTTAAAGTCAGCTTAGGGCATTTCTTACTTCCATAAAGCCTCTGTGATTTGGAAGGTGTTTGCTCTCCATAGAGAATACTCCTGAAGCACAGTTCACATGTGGTCTGTTCTGGCATTGTTCTTGATAGGTCTCCCATATAACCATCTGTTAAAATTGACTGCCAAAATCAAGACCCATGGCAGTTTATTTGGCAAGCTTAGTGGATTTACTTGGGGATCTAACTCTGATTCTCTTAAGACATCTGCCCTCATTTCTGCAACTCAGCGCAGGCCTTAAGCTAGTTGCATTTTCCCCTTGCTCTGTTGGTTGATACATAGCCACATGCAGCCATCCACATCAGAGGCCTTCTTCCACCTCTGCTTAGCTGAGTGATGTTCTGCCAGTCCTTTGCCATTCAGTCAACTTACCCTAAATCCCAATATATGTCAGTCTCTCATACCTTTCTGCAGTTCATCTTTATTCTGGCATCATTTTTTTTTTCCATGGCATATTTTCTCACTGCTACCTTGGGCTGTAGTTTAATATGCAGTTTAAAATAAGTTAACACTACATGTAAAACACTCCCACTTCTTTTAAAAGTTCCACCTCTGAGTGACTCTTACTGCTTATTTCTGCCCTAATGAAACTTCCTTGAGATTTCATAAACATCATGCTAGGTTAACTGTGACCTATCTCAGGAAGATGCACCTATTTAAGTTAAACTTTTGAAAATGCAGGGCACCAGTTTTAGTGTACCACCAAGGGGGCAGAGCAAAGATGCAGGATAGAGATGTTGGGGCTGCCTTTTTAGTGGCAGTTCTGATTGAAACTATCATATGAAGCTAGTTTTCCTGTTACAAAGAAAGGACCTAATTAATGACTCACCCTTTTCTTGTTAAAAAATCCTGCTGTTTGACAAATTTCTAATATTTATCATTGTCATTTTCTCTTGACCTGTTCTGTATTGGGAAAGATAGAGCATTACCATGAAGCATGTTCTTCTTGGAATGGCCATGTGCAGATGATATCCTATTTGCTCTTTATCTGAAGAAGAGAGAAAAAGAGAAACTAAATAGAATTAGGGATGATTTGTGTTGGAAGGTTCAAATATTTGGAAAATATTCTGCGGCTTTTGATCAGTTCCTTTCCAACAAGAGAGCAATAGAAGTACTGCTACTGACTGTATGTCAAACTACAGTCAGTTGTTTTGATAGAAGAAAGTCCTTGCAGTGCACTCTCAGAATTCTCTAGTTAGACAGTAAGAAATGTTCTTCATAGGGCATTTCCAGTGGTGAATGTATTACCAAAATCTGTGGATTTAATTTTAGCAGTATTGCTGCTCTAACCTTCTGCGCCCAAGGTGTGCAGACCATCCTTTTAATCAAACACAGAATGCCATTTGAGTGATGTGGTGGTTTTACTCAGCTGAGCAGCTGAGCTCAACCATAACTGTTCTCTCACTCTCCCCCCTCAAAGGGAAAGGGGGAGAAAATAGGATGATAAGGGCTCAAGGGTTGAGATAAGGACAGGGAGATTGCTCACCAATTATCGTCATGGGCAAAACAAACTCAGCATAAGGAGATTAATATAATTTATTGCCTATCACTAGTAGACTAGCACAGTGAGAAACTAAAAGAAAGTTAAAAACACCTTCCCCCCATCCACCCTCTTCTACCTCCTCCCCCCGAGCAGCTCAGGGGTACAGGGAACAGGGAATGGGAGCTGCAGTCAGTCCCTAACGCTTTGTCTCCGCCACACCCTCACGGTCCCTCTCTGCCCCTGCTCCCTGTGGGGTCCCTCCCACAGGATGCCGTCCTTCCCGAACTGAGCCTGCGGGGGCTGCCCACAGGCAGCAGCTCTTCAAGAACTGCTCCCACATGGCTCCGTACCACGGAGTCCATCCCCCAGGAGCAAACTGCTCCAGCACGGGTCCCCCATGGGTGGGTGGCAGCTTCCCCCAGACCCCTGCTCCTGCGTGGGCTCCTCTCCACGGGCTGCAGCTCTGGCCCGGGGCCTGCTCCTTCGGGGGCTCTCCATGGGCCGCAGCCTCCTCCAGGCCACATCCACCTGCTCCACCAGGGGCCTCTCCACAGGCTGCAGGGGAACTGCTGCTGCGTGCCTGGAGCACCTCCTGCCCTCCTGCTGCATTGACCTTGGGGTCTGCAGGGCTGTTTCTCACTCCTCTCTCCCAGCTGCTGTTGAGCAGCAGGTTTCTTTTTCCCTTTCTTAAATCTGCTGTCCCAGAGGCCCAGGCAGCATCATTCCATGGCTTAGCTCTGGCCAGCAGCAGGTCCCTTTTGTAGCCATCTGGAGCTGGCCCTGATCTG
Organism: Cygnus atratus; assembly: GCF_013377495.2. Lineage (NCBI taxonomy): Eukaryota > Metazoa > Chordata > Aves > Anseriformes > Anatidae > Cygnus > Cygnus atratus. The sequence continues at coordinate 35,531,124 of NC_066396.1, forward strand.
ACACGGTGCAGCTGCTGGGCTCTGCTCACAGAGGCCACCCCCTGTAGCCCTCCTTGCCACCAAACCCTTGCCATGTAAACCCAATACAAATGATTATTTATTTCTTCATTTAAAAATGCTAAGCATAATAGGTAATTGTAAAATCTTATACTTGGAAATTATAAAAAGAAAAAGGGACTAAATTTTCATTAATATAGAACTGCACTTTGTCGTGCAGATGAAAACAGGTTTATTTTGGAAAGTACACAATTGTAGATAAAACATGCCAATTTAGAAGTGTTGTCTGACCAAAGGTTTCTTCAGTGGGTCAGTGGGACATTTTGCAAATGACAGAAGATAGTATCACTTTCATAAATCAACACTGTCAGTTTTGCTTTTGAAAGTGGACACCTTTCACATGACTTCAAGTTGCTATAAAATATTCCACACTGGGAACCTTTAGAAGTGAAAAAGTAAATATATTTCATTTATTACATTCCAAACTGTCAACACTTTACCTAGAAAAGTATACCCAGGGTGATTATTTTGTATTGTATGGAGCAGATGATGAGTCTGCCAATCTATGTCCAGTCAGAATCAGCATAATATATGGTTACAGGGAGGTGTTCTAGTCTGATGATTACCAGTCTTCTTATCTGCAAAATACATAGCTTTAAGAGAAGGCGTCTTGACATGAAAAGCAAATTTGTGAAGCTGAAAAATCTTACCGTTTAAAAAATCAGGCACTCACTGCTTCTTTTTCTCTATGTGTGCTGCTTTAGGAAACAAGGAGAACCACAGCTTTTATTATGAAATACCAACCTTTCTTGGTTCTATGCAGAAATTGGTGATAAATTAAGCTAATCTCCATCAGGATTACTCTGCGTCTGGGATTTAGGCAAATTGAATCAGAGGCCTGAATAGTGACAGTGAATATCTATTAGACTGTAAACAGAATAATAGGCCCTGTGAATTTTAATGAATGAAGTGAATGGCTGAATTCTTATAGTTTACAGAAGGCATATGGTAAGTGATGCATACAGTATGCCAGGAACAGAGTATAATGTAGATGTCTTAATAGATAAAATCTTGATTACTAAAAATGAAGAATAAATGGAAGGATTTTGGAAAGCTTTTCCTTATTCTTCTTTTCTTTTTAGCTTTAAAAGGATGGCATTTCACTTTGCTTTTTTATGACTGTGATAGGTAAGGATGATAACAGATATGGCTTAAAATATTTTGCACAGTAGTTTTTTATATCCTTTTCTGTATTAACAGCTTGGAGGAATTGATTAAGTGATCCAACCAATTTAACTGTACATGTATGTCTCATGCAAAGTTTAGGTGCATGTCTGACTCACATGGATAATTTTCTTGATAGTGCTGGTTTCATTTTTGTTATGGTGACTGGGAAGCATCCTCACAGACCATGACCCCCTAATATTAGTCACTGTACAAACAGTTCCAACATACTAAATCTGAACAGGAAACTATTTTCACCAACTTGCAAATCACTTCCTATTCCCAAGCTACTTGAGACTTCTGCATTGTACTCCCTGGAAGGATATAGATCCATCTGTAACTCCTTTAAATATGCTGTGGATGGAAATGATACACACTTCACTCATAAGAGAGAAACAGCATTTTTTATATATGTATAATGTAGTTATTTAACAAAGCTTAATCATAAATTAGACAGTAACTCAACACAATTCAGGATGGCAATGTACACTTGTATATCTGCTGCGTAGAGGACAGGGTCAGAGGAACGGTCAGGAGATCCTCCCCTTGAGTCACAAGATTCAGAATGGACACCCTTGCTTTCTAAACTCCGTCTCAGAGAGCAGCCCAGGTGTTCCTAACTTGGTGAACAGTTTATGTCTAAAGGTTGAGGAGATCCTTCCATTGAGTCACGGGGTACAGAGTGGACCCCCATGCTTTCTAAACTCCTTAAACTGAAGAAGTAAGGAGCCTAGCTGTGGCTGAATCCTCTCCTAGTCCCTGACTTGGTCAATGGTTTATGTCTAAAGGATTATATGTGCACAATCAATCTAAGATACAATCTTAGCGAAGCTTACAAAGTTTAGCAATCTATTAATCACTCGCCAAGGATCTGTTGTGGCAAGGAATCTCTTGCAAGGAGCAAAGGATCTCTGCAGCAGGTGTAACCTTGAGAGGCATCCCTACTCTACAGGAGATCTGTCCTGCAGCCTGCTGCCATACAGGAGAGCTCTACAGGCTTTTGGCCTGCTCACTGTCTATGGAGTAAGATGATTGACTCATAGTTATGTTTGCATACTGACTGCAGATGTTAGTGTCTTCCAAATCTGGCTCGAGTCCAGCATTGACCAGCATTGTGGTCAGGTAAGCGTGTTGCTCACCCTGCCCCTTGGCTATTGTGTGTTATCTGTCTCTCCTGAATCCACACTGAGCTGGTTACAGCCATCACAATCATATGCATCTGTCACAGTCGCTGCTGGTGGTTATCACTTGAGCAGGGTTTCAGGTGAAAGGCCAGGCTGGGCAAGGGAAGGGAGTACACTGTCACAAAATGACTTGGAGAGACTGCTTTCTGAAGTCTGATATTTCAGCTCTGTACATAATTTGGAGGTACTGAAAGGAGCCTAGTTTAAAGGTAATGTTGAGTTCAGGGTCTGAAAGATAGAAACAGTGATTCTGTCTGGAAAATGTCACAACTGGAAGATGTGGGGGATAGATGCAAGACTCTGAGCTTAAACTGATAGGAACACCTATTGGGAAAAGACAAGAAAAATAGCAACACTTGAAATGGAGGAGAAAGGTCTCCAGCAATTATTTATTTAACAGTTCATACAGAAATAATTGTTCAGTGTATGTTTCAGATGTATGTGTATGTTCAGTGTATGTTATCAGATTACTAAGAAAGTCCAAGCACAGAAAACAGAAACATCCACAGACAAAGCCTTGTGAAGTAAGTCTCCACGGTAGTTTAGAAAGGTGGGCATTGAGGGGATTGCCCAAAGGGCATGCTGAAAGTGCTACCAGAGAGGTGGGAGGAGCTCTAGGAGAATGGAATCATAAAAAGCAACAAGTGACAGCATTTTTTAAAAATGCACAGTTGATAAGAGGCCAACTGATTCAAAGAATTTCTTTAAGAGTATAAGGAATATAGAGCTGACCTCTTAAATTAGGTTTCAAACATGTTTGTTTCAGCTGTGCAGTGGTCATACACAGGGCATTTGGTTTAGAATTGTTATGCTTTGTTTGGGTTTCTGCAGAAAGGCAGCATAAGCTCAGACACTGAATTGAATATCAGGAAGATCCTGGTGTGCTTCACATCTTGGTCACTGACCTGCAATGTGACCTTTAGAGTGTTGCTTCACCTCAGTATTTCTTGGTCTGCCCTGAATATTCTTTGTTTGCTGTGTCCAGTATAACTGTGCTGACTTTGTCTGCCCTGACTGTTCAGATAATAAGTTCGCTGAAATCCCAGCCATCTCTTACTACGTGTGCAAAACTCCAATCTCAGCCGCCCCCACCTTTTTTTTTTTTCCTGTGCAAATAACTGTAATATATGACATTTTAAAGAAATTATGCTAGTTTTGCTAGCACCTTTGTAAATCAGAGGTAATTCTGTTGAAACCAGAGAATTTACAGCAGGAAAAAAATTCATGTAAATGAGGTGGGACTTAAATGCTGAAGTAAATAGGACTTTAAATTATTATTATTGCCCATTTCACATAAATATAATTTTAGAAACCAATATATTTTGACAGAAATACTCTGCCTGTCATCCCACACTGATTATACATATTTCAACTCATTCTCTACTATAGAGAAAACTATTATTTTTTCCCTGTTATAGATCACAAAGCATGTTAATTGTGTTGAAAATTTAGCAGCAGTACAATGAAAACTATGGAGTATTTTCTGACATGTAAGAAAAGCCTCAGTCTGAAAACATTGGGGCCTACAAGTTAAGTTTTTGACATTCTTAATGTACAGGAAAGATTAAATAACTATAAAGCTATAATATTATATATGACTGAAGGTATCACATATCAATAAGTGGTATGTTCTATAAATGAGGTGCCCATCTGATTTTACAAGAGAGGCTTCTTTCATCCCAAAGTCATGTTACAAAGAATGCTATGAAAATAAGCAGAGTTTTAATGCAAGATTTCAGGCGTAAGTGAAAGGGTGATAACTAAGCAGTTATCTTAGGATGATTGAAAAAGAAAAAGAAAAAGAAAAAGAAAAAGAAAAAGAAAAAGAAAAAGAAAAAGAAAAAGAAAAAGAAAGAAAAAGCTGATTAGAAATGCAAAAAATAATTTTGAATCACAAAGGGAATTCTAAAACATGGAAGTACACTCCTAAGTATTAATATTACTAATTAATAATAGTATGTACGTCTCTACATGAATACAAACTACATTGTAATTGGCAAGAATAAGTCAATTGTTTAAATGTGGTTTGCTTTGAAAACAATCTAAAATAAAAAACTAGCTGTGACCTAGATCTTTTTTTAAAAAAAAAAAATTATAGATAAATTATACTATCTTTTAGGAAATATTACAAGGTACTGAATTTTCTTTTCTTAATTGTCATATGGATGTTATATTTATGATATTCTTCACCATGGTTTTTCATCCCTGGAGCTGATTAAGAGAATACAGTCAGTAGAATATTGTCAATTTTGTACTTGGAAATTAATGTTTATAAAGGAGTGATTTATTTTCAATGGTTTTGAATCAAGGAAGAATGATAATTGGTTAGAGGACATAGAATGACTGGTAGCAAAGGTATTGAGGAGAAATAAGTATTAAAAAGTTTCCAGCTAACTGAGACCTTTCCCCCTCAATTCTCCTAATGGCAAGCAGGAATAACACAACTTTAGCCACACAGTTGCACAAATTCAAATCTTATTTGCAATCTAAATGAGATTATAAATTTTTATTCAACACTGTTTCTCATTTCTGTCATTGTACCTTCATGTTTTTCTTCAGTGTTGCATTTTAATGGATTTTTTTGGCCTTACATTTCCCCCCACTCGTAACTGCCAGGAAATAGAGTTTTGCATTCAAATACTAAAATCCTGCATCCCTTTTTCAGTTTGTCTGACTCAAGAGCTTTGTCAACAAATCTGTGGTGGATTTAGCTCTTGAAAAACAATACTATGCAAATCTGTCTAATCTTTTCCAGATATTCTTACTACAGTTGGGTTTTGGGTGTTACTGAATTCACTTTTTTTAGTTCACCGTCCACCATCTGTAGCTCAGAGCCATAAGGAAGGCAGGATTGTGCTGGGATGTTGGACTGCAAACAGGAGATAGCTTTTGCCACAAGGGTAGAAAAGGCTGGTAATATTTTAAATGACTTCAATTAATCTTTCAGATCTTGTCTGTTAGATCCTTAATTATGCTCATGTGTGTTCAGACTTGCTTGTGTTAATGAATGTGGAAAATTTTGTTGTGGATGCAACTGCAGTATCACATTATTCTGTATGTGCACACTGCAATTTCTCAATCTTTATTTAAAGTGGAACTCTAACAGGTCATCAGGTGAGACATTTCTTCCAGGCAATGTGTGCTTTCATCTTCCACTATCTCTCTGAAGTTGTGAGTGCTATTCTCTGTGCTAATCAACATAAGATTGTTTATTTTAAAATCGTATATATCAATGGGATACCTACTTTAGTAGATGTATTTCTCCCTTTCAGCTCTTTATTGAATCAGCCTTTGAAACTTTAAAGCTCTGCTAGCGTTTAGATAATATTGTCACTCATACATTCCCTTGAGTGAATATTTTTGTTTTGTTTGTGTTTTAATACATTCTAGAGCTTGTCAATTTTTGTTTTCTTTTATGTTGATAGAAAAGATAGTAAAAGTCTATCTTAGTTCCTCCAAATATGTACAAATAAATCTAAGAAACAAACCATTATAGCTTAAACATATTTATTCATAAATTTTAGAATGACAGAAGAAACTGTGACAGCAGTCATTCTGAAATTAGATAAATAAAACCAGCACAACACCTTACAAACGTGATCTGTATTACGTTATTAAAAGAATTACTACTACTTTAATATCTGATAATGGCATTCTCAGAATACTGAAGTTGGAGGAGGAAGATAAGACTGGTCTATATTTCCTGTACACAATTTCACTCTGCTTTCAGGGCATCTGTTGGACTCTCTGAAATCATGTGTGATCTCTGGGGATCATAAGAATTAATTGAACCTCCTGAGGCTAACTAATTCCCAGGAGTTGGAATGATACTTGTTATAGTCCTTGCCCAGACAAATCTATTGCAGTGGTCTGTCTTGTCTTTATTTCTCGCCTACATTCTTGTCCCTTTCCAAAATATATATACACACACACACACACACACAACTAAGAGGTATATCTGTTCAAGTGATGGTAGCTGAGGAAACTCGAATAATGAATATTAAAAAATGAAATTACTGGAGAACAGTTTTTATTTTCTCCAGAAAATATTATTAGAAGTCTTGTTGTGAGATCAGCTTAAACATTAGTATTCAAAGCATTTTGAAAGTCAGTTTTAGAGAGGAAATAGGGACCGAATAACTGAACTTTCAGAAACTTGAATGCTTGTTTTGGCTGCTGAAACAACACATGACTTCATCATCTTTGTGTCATTTTGTCCATTCATTTTGGTTTTTGCTATTATCAAATGCTCTTTGGGGTGGTAATTCTCTCTCAACTTTTTGCAATGCTAGGATATGCCCTAACCTTTGGCCAGCAGTAGTTTTTATGTTGCTAAAGGAGAGAAGTTCTTTAAACTCACCATTCAGTTCTATGAAATTTAGATATCGTTCTGCGGACAGCTGCTACATATTCACAGTACTTTTGTTTGTTTAGGAAGCTAAGCTTGTTTCAGAAAAGATTTTCTATTTCTTTTTGGTGTAATGGTATAGGAGTCCTTACACCATCCCAGTCTACAGGACAAGTGAGTTTCTAAGAACGCATTCATTACTTGTACCTAAAGACACTTTCATGTTGAATTGTACACCAAATACAACATACAGAATTGTTCTGTATGTTATACTGTTCTATGTATTTGTGGTGGGTTGACCCTGGACAGCAGTTAAGCACCACACGGCTGCTTGCTCTCTCCCCACTCCTAGCGGGCCTGGGAAGACAACAGGAAGAACAAAAGCAAGAATACTCATGGGCTGAGTTAAGGACAGTTTAGTGAATGAAGGAATGAGAGGAAAAACAAAAACAAAACAAGGTATACAGACCAATGCCCAGCAACAGCTACCTGCCAGACCTGCCCACCTCCCTCAGTTTTTAATGCTGAGTATGTTACATTGCCCTCTGGCCAGTTTGGGCCAGCTGTTCTGGCTGTCCTCCCTGTTTCTTTTGCCACCCCTAGCCTCCTCACTGTCAGGGCACTATGAGGAGCAGAGAAGACCTTGACTCTCTGCAAGCACTGCTGAGCAACAACTAGAACATCAGTGGTTATCACCACTGTTTTAGTCACAAATCCGAAACACTGCACATACGGGCTTCTACAAGAAAATTAACTCCATCCCAGCCATACCCAGTAGAACATTATTGTTTTGTATAAAGCACAGTAAAGCTTAAAATTTTCTTATTCCATAAGTGGCTTCTGCTATGAGATCTTCGCCACTGCAAGACTGAAGCTATACGTAGCTACAGTGCATCAGACTTTCGTCTGTCTTGTAGCCATTAAGTTTTATTGTAGTATAAACAATAACAATACAATGTGTAAATTAACATGGTAATTATGAGAATAATTTTAGGCATTGATTTGCTCATGTAGCATTACTTGGGGCCATTGATCGATTTATGTCAATTCCAGGACCAACTGGTGTCAAAGCTTTTTGGGATATAAAGACCTTATTAAAAGTGTGTTGTCACAGTCAGTATGACACAGTTTCCTTGAGCATTTAAATAAGTATAACCTTTTAAATGAAAAAAGACCTTGATCTTTGGGCAGGAAGAAACCAGATGAGGTTTAATAAGAGCAAGTGTAGAGTCCTGCACCTGGGAAGGAACAACCGGATGTATCTGTACAGGCTGGGGGACGACCAGCTGGAGAGGAGCTCTGAGGAGAAGGACCTGGGGGTCCTGGTGGACAACAGGTTGGCCATGAGCCAGCAGTGTGCCCTGGTGGCCAAGAAGGCCAATGGGATCCTGGCGTGCATTAAAAGGAGCATGGCCAGCAGGTCAAGGGAGGTGATCCTCCCCCTCTACTCTGCCCTGGCCAGGCTTCACCTGGAGTACTGTGTCCAGTTCTGGGCTCCCCGGTACAAAAAAAGACAGGGATCTCCTGGGAAGAGTCCAGCGGAGGGCCACAAAGATGATACGGGGCCTGGAGCATCTTCCCCATGAGGAAAGGCTGAGAGACCTGGGTGTGTTCAGCCTTGAGAAGAGAAGACTGAGAGGGGATCTCATCAATGTGTATAAATACCTGAGGTGTGGGAGACAGAGGGATTTGGCCAACCTCTTCTCAGTGGTTTGTGGGGATAGGACAAGGGGCAATGGCCACAAGATGGAGCACAGGAAGTTCCACACCAACATGCGAAAGAACTTCTTCACGGTGAGGGTGACGGAGCACTGGAACAGGCTGCCCAGGCAGGTTGTGGAGTCTCCTTCTCTGGAGATATTCAAGGCCCGTCTGGACGCCTACCTGGGCAGCCTGCTCTAAGGAACCTGCTTTGGCAGGGGGGTTGGACCCGATGAATTTTCGAGGTCCCTTACAACCCCTTCGATTCAGTAATTCTGTGATTCTGTGATCTCTGTAGATTTCAAAACTGGCAAAATATATATATTGCTAAATAATGTTTGCTTGCTGAAACCAAAGTTGAAAACTTTTATCTTACAAATTCCTATTTTGCGTTGTGAAAATAAAGTAGAAATACAGCTTTTAAAAGAGATATTTTAGAATTGTATGCAACCGAGTGGATATAATATATTCCATACAGCCATCTGGAGTTGGTAGATAATGCAACAGTTCCTACTGATTGAAAAGAGCTGTGTACTTCAAACTTATGCTGTCAGAATTTTAACCTTATTTTTGTTGTAGTTGAACCAGTAGCAATTGCACTGGCCTGATGAGATGTATTTTAGATTTGTTTTTCAGGAATTAATCAGGGATTCTGATTCTAGTTGGTTGGTAGAGACTGTGTCCCATAGGAATAAGTGATGGTAACAGCTAAGTTGTGAGAATGGCTTTAGCAACAAAGAGAAAAGATCAAGTCCTAGTATTACTAGTACTAATAAAGGCATTGCTATTTTACATCAATATAGTATTGAAGTCATATTCTATATTGATTTAATTGCAGGCATCTATGTATGTTTATAAGCTTAAAAAGAAGCAATTCTGAAATGCTCAGTGGGAAATGTTATGCTCCTGCTCTTAGCTCCAGAATGCTTTGGATCAATTTCTTAACCAAAGACTGTTGTTATACTGGCTTCAGTATATTCATCAACAAAAACTGTGTTAAAAATTGGTTAACTGTTAGTGTTTTGTCCTTTTCAATTTGGACATGTTTCTTCCTAACTCAGTTAAAGACCTCTGTGGCTTTGACGTTTAACACTTCTGTAGTAAAGTATGAACTGGTATATAGATGAAAACACTAACAGGTAAACAAATTAGTACATGGATCTATCTGCTTAAAACAGATAAGAAGTCAACAGAGAAAGCAAATGAAAAACATAGGGAAGTTACCATGTTTTAAGGCACTTGTCCAATGAAAAACATGTATCAAAACATTGCTACAACTTAATAATGTGAAGAAGGCACCTTCAAAAATAGCTGATCTCTCAGTATCTAATCCAAAAGTCTGTGAAGTAGACGGACCTTTTGTTGTATGCTAGAAAACAAGCTTTAGAGTATTAGAACTGCTGAAGGAAAAAGCAAGTGAAATGTAAGGTCACTATACTGTGATTGCATACAACATGTGTACTTGCATATCTAAACCTATTAATTGTATTTTTCTCTTTCCTTTCTTTTGTATGTTTTTGTTGCTGTTTATTTTTCAAATTGCTGCTACAGTTTTTTCAGGCCCTTTCTGGCGTCTTCATATCTGGTACTCTGAACTAACAGATTGAGCACAGTGGAGTAACAGTTTTTTGGGGTCCACTACTGCTGTTCATATCAGCTTCTTCATTCATCATGAACATCTTTTGGAGTTTAAATAAACCTAAAAAATGATCTAATTTGTCTAGCAATGTTTATTTGTTGTCGAAGATGTTCTGGTGAAAGTTTTGGCTTTGTTTACAAATGTGTTTTGTTTGTCTGTGTTTGGTTGTTCATCATTATTTGTAGACTTTCCATGTAGCTTTGCAATTAATTTCCTTGATGCTTTGCTCCGTTAACTTAAATTTCTTCTTTCTACCAATATACAACTGTGAACCTTTTAGCCTGGTTGTCCATATCTGAGAGACATCTCATTACTTTTAAAATCTTGTAAGTTGATTACATTTGATTGAAAAAGTATGTATTTTTCCATTGTTAAATACGTCTCCTTCATATTGCAGTAGCCGACTTACTGTTGGACCATTTTGAATAGCACAAAAACATGTAATTATGCATCTGTAATTTTCTTTCATAACACGTGCTTTTCTGCTTGGGGCTTTGCTTTTTCTTTGTCTGTTCTCTTCTATCAGCTTTGTCCAAGTGGCCTTAGCTCCCTGCATATATAATATTTCATGTTTCTACATTCCTGTCAGCTCTATATTTGCAGACAGGTATTCTATTGGAAATACTGTGTATAGAGGGACCCACACTTGAATCAGAAAACAGGACAAATTTCATTGTATGTTCTCTCCTCAAATTTGTGGTAGGGTATTTTTTTTTAACAACTACATTTTAGATAAATAGAGAAAAAATGTTAAATTGGGAAAATGATAGAAAAATAAATATTGGAATCAGATGTTGTGATTTCTTTGAAATTTATTAGCAAATGCTCTATAATGACCATATTTTGAATACACTAGAGGCTGTAGAGTACCCCAAATTCCAATAAACAGGCTTCATAATTCTGCAGTCAGTTTCTAGAGATGAAGGCATTCTGCAGCAAAAGAATTGCCAGGAATTTATCAGCTACTCATGAGAAATAGTTTAATAAGATGAGACCCACATATGACGATCAAAAAAAAGCTTATTCTCTCATTTTAAACTCAGCCACAGTGTCTATGTTGACAATCACCGCTCTGCTTGAGTCATTGAATACACTAGGAGGATCTTCTGACATTGAATTACTGCTCTTGTCTCTCAGCCAACAATTTTTAAATAAAATTGCCTCACTGTGCTTTTGACAAAACCTTTTTGTCATACGTGCATAAATGTTGAAACAAAATAATTGCGATTACACAACTGGTAATTTATACTAATGCTTTGTGTTATTTCAATGAATCAGAAAATTTAGGAATGTGATAGGTAAGAACTTGAAGCATCGGTTCTTTGTTAAGCCATTTGCGCATGTTCAGCTTTGGTAGGTATTAGTCAAGCTCAGTACTTGTATGCTGTTGGAGAACAAAAACCCAAACCAGTTTTCATTCAGCTTAAAACAGTCTCTTCAGGAGGATGTTTTGTACTGTTACTTTTAATTCTAGTTTTAAACTAAGAGAGCAGCCTCACCCTGACTGGGTTTCTTCTTTCCATTTAGCTGAGAGTACAATTTTTTGTCCAGCCACCTCTCGATTTTTTAACTTTGCCTAGGTTTTACATCAGGATTGTTAAATCCCATAAGTCCTTTTTTTTTTTCCATCCCAGGTAATGGTTCTCCTTTCCTATCACTTAAATCTTTCAAAAAGCTGCCCTTTCCAAAATGTACCAATCAGTTTTCTCTTAACAATATTCTTCAGTTTTTCTGGATTTTTTTTAAAGCTGCAACCATCCTTCTGGCTTAGCAGTATATACCACATTACAGAAATTAAGTCTGGTAGACTGAATCAGAAAAGCATTTTTAATTGATTTTGCAGAATCTGCTTTGTCTTACTGTTGATGGCATTATGAATATAGTTACTTCTCTAAAGGCATACTAAGAAAATATGTAGCTACGTTTAAGAACATTTTATGTTTGATGTACTAATTCATCCTGTGTTTTCTAAGTATGTTATTTCATACTACAGAGTATACCCTATTCAACCAATAACACAGAATGAAGATAGTTCCTAGCTAAAGGAGCTTAGTTTAAATGATACTGTGTTTTTCATAGTGTTTGTACTTTAAGAAAAATTGCATTGGTTTATTTTCTGCTTGCATCTTCCAGGCTCTAAGCACAGAGTTACAGCACAGCATACAAGAGCTGAGAATAAAAATCAAGCAGACAAAAAAAAAGGAAGAAGCGAGGGCATGTAAAAAAGGTCTTTCCCAAGAGTCGGTTCAGTTGGCAGCTTCTATCCTTAATGTTTCAACAACTGATCTTGAGGAGATATTAGAAGTAGAAGATGATGAGGTAAGTTATTTTAAGGACTCTACAGTAAAAAGGGGATAGATCAGAAGATGCTGTAAATTCATTTCTTCTGGAAAAGAATTTCCAGCTAAAGTCTGGATTGTGCAGCATCTAGCACAAGAAGAACAGAATCGTTGAATTTAAATAAAAAGGTCAGGTTAGAGATTCCTAAGTTGTCAAGACTTTGGGCATACATAAATAAAATATAAATACACTGTTTTGAGCATTCAGGTGTAGAGGCATTATTTGAAAGTAGCTTTCTTTTTCATGAGAATATCTGGCAGGGTTATATATTTTAAATAGACTTTTGCATTAATGAAAAAAAAATTAGAATGTCTCTTGTGCCAAATTGGTTCAGAGGATGCTTACCTTCTTCAATTGTCATACTTACCTGTTAAAGGTATTCTAGTAGACATATGTTTTCGGGAGGAATCCATTGCCTTTTTTTGTTGATTCTATCATGCATTTTCACAGAATCATACAATCAATTGCTTTGGAAAAGACCTCAGATAAAAAAAAAAAAAATCATATTACTATGAAATAGTTGATAGTGTTCATCAAGTCACTCTCAATGAAAGAAATACAGTAATAGGAATTATTGTCCAGAGTTATTTAGGCCTGATCATATAATACATGACAAAGCCCCTGCACTTGCATTTAATAAGTGCCTCAGAGTTGACCCTTATTGGGCTGGAACCATACAATACTGACAGCTTAGCCGTAGCCTCATTGGAGCTTTATATCGTATAAATCACAAAAGAGAGTTTTCGATTGACTTAAATTAATGTGCATGTTATGTGTATGCACTGACACAGGTTACATTTGTAAATATAAATATTATGGACTGATCCCTGCCCTGTTTATAAACATTTCTACACCCTTATAAAGTGATTGGCTTTGACAGAATTGTTGCATGCTTACCTCATTCTGAAAGAAATCTTTATATCCTTTTTCTTTTGCTTGTAAGCTGTGTGGAGGATGTATGTGTAAAACACACAGATATACTCAACAATAAACAGAAAACAATTTTAAAATACGGGTGTTGAATTTACACTACACAAATTTTAGATACCTATTGCATTTATTAGTGTGTAGGCTCAGGAACCTTTAAATTGAACTTATAAGATTTCCACATAGATCACATATATACTTGTATATTTATATGAAAAGAACATGCCTTGCAACTTTCTAGGGACATACACAAACATGGATAGGTTTATAAATTTAACAGAGCCCTCATATTCAGTGAGCATGCTTCAGGTAACTAGTTCTGTGAGCATAGTTCTGACTTCTACATTTTGTTTATTTAATATGTATCCAGTTATACACGTCCTTTATCATTCATTATGTTCTTCTCAGGTGGTGTTAAAAATTGTGTATATTTTATATTTTTCTATTTTTAGGAAACAGCAAAGACAAAAATGGAATCTGAAAAAGACAAGGAATGGCTGCACAAGATACAGAAGCTTCTTGAAGCACAGGTTCTAAATTTATATCTTCCCTTAATGAATTATATTTTTTTACTCTGAATAGCTAAGTGTTTTTAGGTTGTAAATAATCCATTGTCCTTGTAACTATGCCACTAGTAAGTGCGATAAAATCCTCATTTTGTGTTGTTTCCTTTTTATTTCTTTTAAAATAAGAGTCACTGGATAAAACTGAAGAGATGTTAACCTAGGATTTGTGATGGCTAACTCAGCAGCTCAAAACAGTGAAACAATGCCGGAGAAAACCAGCACAGATCTTGACAAATGTGTTAATTAAATTATTGAGACAGTCTGTAATGCGTGCTAGAGTGAAATGGATCCATCCTCTCATACCTCTTAGGAAAAAGAGATTTTTTATTATGTGCCTTTAAAGTTAGTAGTTGATACGGACACCTGAGGAGTTCATGGGTTTCAGTGACCTTTTACTGTGGACCTGTTTCCAGTCAATTCATGTTTTCCTCATAGCCAGACAGCTGTTTATTATCGTGTCTTCCCGCATTCTCTACAATATTTTCTACTGAGACCTCGAGCAGCTTGTTAGTGGGAAGTAAATATTGATTTGGCATCCTGTCAATGCAGAAAGAATGAAAAAATTTCCACCAGAGGCCCCTCAAACATTTTCCTATCGACATTTTCTGGGCAGAGAGGAAAGCTGCATAGAGGATGACAAGTCTGAGACTAGCAGAAATCCCTGAGGGGTCCATTGAGACTGCCGCTGTGACCTGTGTGATACTTTTTCTTCTCTTTCAAGTCTTTTTTTTAATACACACAGAGTCTGCTGGGATGCTCCCCTCTTGTAAGTGATCAAGGGCAGTTTATTGGCAGGTGAGAGCCCTGCTTTTCTAGCCATAGTCAGCTTTTGTTTGGACATCACTGACAACATGCACTGACTCTTGAAACTTTTCCATTATGTTTTAGTTCTCTTCTTTATTCAGATGATGTGTAGCTGATGTCTGAAGTGAAATAATATTTGATTTATAAATCCAGTGTTCCTAATGCATATTCATTAGCATGTGTCCATTAGCAATATAGTACATTTCTATTAGGAACGTGAAGGACAGAAAATATTTGGAAAACTATTTCAAGGGAACAATCACTTGCAGATTGAAATGTTTTATCATTAATAGCTTTTGTGTCTAGATTGTGTCCTATGACCAGATTTTAAAGAAATTACAGTTTTTTCCTCTTTCATTATCAAAAATTGCTGCCATTAAGACTGCTTAATTGCTGCAGTGGAGATAGAAATAGCAGTTTGCTTTTACTGGCTTTGTCAGAAATACTGGCATTTTAATTTAAACACCTCACAGTGTTACATGGAATTCAGAAGAAAATACACAAGTATTTCTATTCACTAAACTGCCTGCATTGTAAGATTTTATTTTTTTTAATTTGTGAATTTCAAGATTCTGCTCATATCACAGATTCCAAACTAGGAATCAGATTGTGCAGAATATAACGTGGAATTCTGATTCTATTTTTATTGTCATTCCTTGGCAGATTGTTAAAAAATCCTAAGCAGAATCTTATCACATCTCTTTGTCTGATGTAGAGAGAGAGCAAAAGCCAGGGCATGGAGAGTGAGGGGATTATTGACTATACAACCAACTATATTAAGATTGCAAATGTTAACTAAGGATGGGGGAGCTTCTTGCTCTTAGCCACATCACTTTGTATACAAGTTAATAGTGGTTTTCAGTGTTTTTTGCTCCATCTTGTGGGGTTCCACAGGAGGAGCTCTGAAGGTAAAAGTAATTCTTGGCAAATCAATCATCTTTAGAATGGCAGGGGAATTAGTGCTTTTTTGGGAGTAGCCAGCTCTGCTTTTCCTTTCTGTCCTTGCTCAGTCACATGAATGGAAATTGCTTAGATTTCGTGGTCTCTGTTTAGGAGCAGCTCACAGAAGAGGTCTGTGCCCTTTAAACTGTTTAACTCGTACCTTGTAAAGAGGTTAGTTGTGTTTTTCTTTAGCAGACATTGGTAATATTTCTGATCAGGAAACTAAAGCTCATGGTGAAATGAACGCTTTAGGTTAAGACTTTGCTCAAAACAGACTGCTTATTTAGTGATACAGGTTGACAAACAGTGTATGCGTTTACATACTGAAACAAAGATGCAGGCATGACCTTTTCTGTTATTCTGAGAAAATGTTCAGTTGAAAATTGCATCAGATCACTTAATATTGCAGTTTGATATAGTGTCTTTTTGTGCCATTGAGCCAGGACTTTGGAACATAATTGCCCAGCAGTATTGATTTAATTGCCTAGGTTTATTTGTGGACTCCTAATTATTGACTGGAGGTAAATTTAATGGAGAAACCTTTATGAACACTGGGAAACTGCTGCTGTTGCTGTTATACATAATGAACTGCATCATATCCCTTTAGATCATCCTTCAAGCTAATTTTATTCCTCCGTGACAGTACGATAACATTTAAAATGTCATAGACATTTTATTTTTATTACTGACATACGCCATTTTACTGCTGCATTAGAATTTTGGGGGGGACTGGGGAAAGCACTAGTTGCTTTTTACTGTCATTTTATAGATCCCCCTAAAGTGTAATCATAAAGTATAGCACACCTCCGTTTTACACTTCATCTGTACCTTTATTTGCGGAGCACTTATAACTTAAAAAAGTGTAGTTTATGTCAGCTTTACAAAAATGTTAATACTTCAGTGCTAAATATTTTTGTGTTCATGAATCTCACAGTCCCCAGTCAGAATTTGTGTCATTTTATCAAATGCTATCAAAACATTTCATGAGGAAACGTACAACTTTTACAGAGACATCTCTGCTTCGGGATGTTATTATGTAAATAAGAATTGTGTAATCTAAGAGTACAGTGGAGACACTTCACCTGAGCGTATGCAGGTATCCGGTGTCTCTGCAGTGGGGTAGCTGAGCCCCGTATAGAGACATCAGGCTGAATATGTGTTAGTGAGCGGGCATGGGAGAAAGAACCCGGGAGATACATCACATTGTAGAGCACTGAGTGTTTGGGAGCTTATGATATTTGGGGAAGGAAGGAATAAGTATGGGTATCTCGATATATAGCTGTGCTTATAGCTTGCCTGACTTGTGATGGGGTTTTTACATACTTTCTCCCACATATCTCCCCTCTGTGTGTGCCTTATTATTTGAACCTGGCATTAGTACTATAGTAGTACTCTCGTTATAATCATCAAGAAAAAACACTTCTCTAGCTTTTTCCCATTATAAGAAACTTTATATAGTCAAATTGATAGGATGACGTCTTTTCACAGCTTAGACAAGATTTTTCCTACCACCCAAGGCTTTCATTCATTGTGACTGATCGTAAGGAACAGCATCTCTAAGTAATCAGTTAATAATTTAGTATGCGAGTACAACAGTTAGCCTCAATCCAGGTTACTGCCTGAAGTCTCCAATAATTATTTTTCTAATAAAATACAAATCATCTGCCCAACTCTTCCAAGCACTGTACCAAATGTCAGCATTGATTTAGCATGTCCCCTATCAGATAGACAGCAGCACTGGTCTTCCCTCCCTCTTCAGGTCCTCCATGGGATATCATATCTCACATAAACAAAGCCAGCCAATGAAATCTTTTCTATCATGACCTCGTTATTAATATACAGATCATTAATTTGTGGTGAAATTTGTGGTGAAGATTTCCAGAAGAACTCCCTCCCCTCTGTTCTGTGGGCTCCCTGTAGGTATGTGTATAGCCCATCTCTAGAACATGGGGTTGGAACAACACACACACTCCTCATCAGTAAGGACTTTGCCCAGCCCATTTTTAGGATTTGCACTGGATTCTAAATACAGACTTCCTCTGGTCTCATCCACGTATGTACACTAGCAGCTGTAGTTGTTTCCTTTCAAACTTCCTGAGTTACAACTCACCTACTTTGCTTTCCTCAGTCTGTCTCCAGCCTGTCTGTCTTCCCCCTTCTCTTTGAACAGGTGTCTGTGCTTTGCCTGCCATTTGCTCACATGCACATGTATGTATTCACTTGTGCACACACACGCACACTTACCACCATCACAAGGTGATTCAGGTACCTGCACCTTAAAAAGCAGCAGCAGTGCAGTATGAATCATGTCCTGGATACTATTAACGTTGGTATCAGACCATCAGACTGTTCTTACTGCAAGATTAAGAGCTCCATCCTGAAATTTGACTATCCTTTGTGGTATAAATCTGTTTTATCTCATGCACAGACACAAAAACGCGTTACATAACTTGTCGTGGACTAAGTACAAGGATAAATTGTCTTGATTACTCAGGATAAGAATACAGAGACTCACACAAACATGTTTATCTAAGCAAGTACATACACCTATACGAAAGCAGGACAAAGAATAATACTGAAAAGAAGCATATCACAATTTTTTATTTTATTTTTTTAATTTTTCTTATAGTTTACAGTAAAATCGGGAGGTTTTAGTCATAAACTAGAGTTTCTTCATTTTTACTCTTTTTTCTTTGCTTTTCTTTTTTACTTAATTTTAACTTTTAGATTATTCTTTATGGTTCACTCAATTCATGTTGAGGCAGCTTTGCAGTGAGTTTGCATAGTTTTCTGGGCAAATGTGTTATACAGATGATCCCTATGGGGAGATTTAAAATAGGTGTAACCACTGATTTGTGTATTTCAGAAATAAAATACCATTATTTCTACGTTAACACATTTTAGTGTTTGTGAAACAGAGGCCAAGTCATGTTGCAGTCCATGAATGGTGATGTTGTGTCTCATTAAAATAACAATATTGCCTTGCACTCAGTACGAGTCTTTTCACTGGCAGATCAGAAAGCTGTGTGTTTATGCTGGGTGAGACTCAGCAATGTAGTGTAAGGTCAGTAGACGTTATTAGTATGTTTTTTTACAGAAGGGATCTTTGAAAAAAAGCATACTCAAAGTAAGAATAAATAGGTGAGAGAATTAGAAATAACTACCAGCGTTCTTGACTGTTTAGGACCATGTTACCTTACACCAAGATATCTGTCTGATAAGATGTGTAAAAAATGCACCATTTCATCTATATGGCTTTTTAGTACCAAGGAAGAAATCTATAATTTCTAGAGTTAAATAAATAGAAGGTGGAGTTAGATAAATAAAAATCTTTACATACATACTTTGCTTTCACAAGTTTTCTGATTTTATACAAATAAGTTGAATACTACTTCTCCAAAAGCCTCCCGTAACGTACTGATTTAGGGTTGCTATCATTGTTAATGCTCAGTGTTCAGATAAATTGGCTGTGGCACAGATAATTGAAAACCACTTGAAGGAAGAATCATCCTGTACATAATTATCACTGGTATAAACAAGCTTTTACTCCTTAGGTGTGTGCTTCGCACTTGCTGAACTCTGAAAGCCTTCCCCAAGCATATGGCAAGTTTGGAAATTGGGATAAATACTATGGAGTAGAGACATCGTCTATGGTTGTGAAGTTCTGGGGAGAAACGTAGAGGGAAGCTTCCCAGGATAGTTACAGAGTCATCATTAAAAGTAAACCTGACAGGCTTCTATTAAAGATGAAGACTGTAGAGATCATCCAGTCCTGGGTGTCTGTATGGAAAGAAAAACAGATAAAAACATACAGTACTCTCTGAAACCAACAAATAGGAAAGAATGACATAATGTTCAACTTTCAAATGCTTTTGATTTAAATGAATGATTTAAATGGAAAGACTTCTTTAAAAATCACTTTGCTATGACATGGAAGCCACAGAGAGTAGCAAGCAGCAAGTAAAATGCAGCTAGAATGATATGAACCAGAGACATCAATAAGAAAACATTCATCTTGGGCAGAACATTAAGGAGGTAAAATGTATCAAAAATGAATGTAGTCAAGCTGGCAAGAAGAATTAGAGATTTTGAGGTAATGGTATAGTGTTCTCGTAAAACCATATTTAGACAAGGAGGGAGAGCAATTAGAGTGAACAGGATGCCAGGGTCAGTGTTTTTAAAGCACAGTAGCAAGTAAATGTCACAGAATTTCAGATGAGATTAGGTCTTGTGTTACTCTGAATAGATTTGTGCTCAGTGTGTTGGATCCCTCTATTCCCCAAAAAGTCATCACAGAAGTGTACTGGAGAAGGCTGACAGGTGTAGATGACTACGAGAAAATTCTTATCACAGACAGAAGTTATTTATGACAGACAGAGACATGGCTGGTCAGCAAGTACCAGCCCTACAAAATCCCCTTTCCTGTAGAAAAGAGTAATAATGCATGTTGCCAGCCCTCTTCCGTAACTGCAGATTGACTGTTGAGCAGAACACAGGATTGTCTTATGTCCCAGTATTGTCAGTTCATGGTAGATGATTGCTATTAATAAGATTTTCCTTGCTACCATTTTGGATTTTTTTTTTCTGACTTGTTAATAATGATAAATATCAGGATATTGCCATTACACCAGCATATGTATTTGGCGTGATCCTACAAATGTATTTATTTTATTTTTATTGTATTTATTTTATTTTATTTTACTATTATTGTTTGTTATGTATACCTAGGATAAACTAGTTTCATCTTTAAGAAGGAATAGAGAAGTGGAAAAGTAAAATCAGAGCAGAGGTACTTGAGTGTAGACCTTGAGAATGGTTCCAGTGGCAAAAAGAGTTGCCCTGAACTACAGTTATGAAAAACAGAGGAAGCTGGTGATTGACTTTTCTTTCAGTACTTAAAATGTTCTTAGAAAGATAGATAGATAGATAGATAGAAAGATAGAAGATAGAGAGCAACATTTTACACGGTCAGATAATGATAGGACAAGGGGGAATGATTTTAAACCAAAAGAGTGTAGGTTTAGATTACGTATAAGGAAGAAATTATTTACTATGAAGTTGGTGAGGCACTGGAGCAGGTTGCCCAGAGAAGCTGTGGACGCCCTGTCCCCAAAGGTGTTCAAGGCCAGGCTGGATGGGGCTTTGAGCAACCTGGTCTGGTGGGAGGTGTCACTGCCCGTGGCAGGGGGTTGGAACTGGATGGTCTGTAAGGTCCCTTCCAACGCAAACCATTCTGTGATTCTATGACCTGCTTGACTAATTGCTGTATTTTACCTAATTTATTTCTGTTGGCCTTATTAAAGTAAAATTATCTCTGCTTCTGATATGAGTGGCAGCTGTTAGTTTCTCTGTGGGATTGTCCCCTCTGTTATCACTGATCATACTGGTTCAAGAAAGCTGACAGAGCTCTCTGAAACTAACAGAGACTTTTCCAAGGATGAACTAAAACTATTTGGTTCTCCTCTGGCACACTGCTGTGAACTCTTGGGGTGGAGTTGCAACAACTAGTGCTTTGTACCACCTTCAAAAGTACTTCCCTACTGTGCACTCATGCAGCAAGATTGTGAAAGAAAACCTCTTTAGTATTAAAGCAATAATGGAGAAAAATATACCAAATCTCCTTACTTGAAGACACTGTGCAAATATTTTTTATATCAGAACAGATATAAAGAGGTTTTTGTATTTTCTGTAATTATGTAAATACAGATCTTTGGTATCATACTTTAGAGAATAAGATTTTTGTGTATTATCCTAATCAATACAATTGGAGCTTTCAGGGATTGGGGGGTTTTGTTTTTATTTACAAGTTTTGATGTCAAAGTCTAAACTTGCTGCCATTGTCACAACACTGAAAGCTGTACTGGTAGTTCTGACTCATCCTCCTGAGACCAGCGAACATGCAGTACGATTTCTGCATGCCCTAGAGATGACTGTAACCTCTTATTGATCAGCTGGTTGAAGATAAATGACAGAGATGCTAGTACTGCAGTTTACATCATTAACATGGTCAGTAAAGCATGAATTGTTCAATAAGGCGTTTATCTTTTCTCATTTTACTCTGTTCTTTTATCATTTTTATGATAGAGAGCAAAGTTTCAGGCACTAACCAGGCAGGTGAACTTTACAGATCAGATGTGTGTATGTGTGGTGCTTGTCAGAACTAAGTGAAATCTAACAGTTTAAAGATATTTAATAAATGTTTTTCACATGAAGAAAATAAAGTTCAATGGTCATTTTTCTTACTATGTTTCTTTTTCAGTTTCCTTTTGCTTCATATTTAATGGATGCCATATTGGAAAAATTAAATGAGAAGAAGAAACTGGTAGAAGAGTACAGTTCTCTCATGAAACGCATTGCATGATATTGCTAAGACTTTGCAAAGGGTGACTAAAATATGTGTGCTGTTTCCTGACATCTTTCCTCTTCACATAAAGAACTGTCAATAAGTGCGTTCGATACATAAGTAGAAACTGTGAACTAATTAATTGTTGAACAAGAGGAATTAGTTATGTTCCTATTTAGAGTGTAGTGTTTCATTCCTGAAGAGAAAAATTGCTGCAAATCAATACGAGTTAAACATGATTTTCTTTTAAGTGCATTGGCAGCAAACATCAGTGTGAGTTTTGTAGAGAGGGGATGTTTTTGATATGATGGATACACATCTGTAAGTACAGAAAAATGGCAAATAACTCACGGTTGTACCAGTCAGAACAGTAGAACTAGGATTTACAAAGGAACTGCAAACATCAGTGGCATTTTGAATACGTTATTTTAGCTTGTTTGTAAATCCCAGCTTTATGATATATGCTACGTAATATGATATGCACTCTCTGTATGTTGGAAAAAAATGAGAAAATGAATGATTGTAGAAGAAAAACTATTGAATGTAGAGTGATACTTCTTGGAAAAGTTGTATTTTCTTCTGAGTAGGATTATATTGTGTGCAATTAATTTAATTGTATTTCAAAAAATTCAGTACAGTAAAGTTTTTTCCAATGTGGTTTGGTTTTTGAATTTTTTTCTCTCAGAGTTCCAGTGTGGTCTCAGTTCTTTATCAGCTAACACCAAGCTGCAAGCCCTCACTTTGTGAAAATGGTATAGAGTTTTAGTTGTTTCCACCATGATTTCTCTGGCAGTACTAACAAATAATTCCTTCTTCTTCACATCTTTGGTCTTAACGGTTTGTATTCCTCTGGACCATGTGGAAAAAAAAAAAAAAAAAAGGGAAAGACAAAGGTTTATGAATTTATGTTTTAATGACATTGAACATGTAAGAGTATGTGACTATTCGTCTATGGATATCATGTTGTTTTACAAAGAATGTCAGTATCATTATTCATATGGGACAGG
This sequence comes from Cygnus atratus, assembly GCF_013377495.2. Lineage (NCBI taxonomy): Eukaryota > Metazoa > Chordata > Aves > Anseriformes > Anatidae > Cygnus > Cygnus atratus. The sequence goes on from NC_066396.1 coordinate 35,554,146, forward strand.
GAATCAGAAGTCAAAAGACCTAAGATCATTCAACAGAATCATGAAACAGAAAAGTTTTCTGCCTGCCAGTTATGTGCTTTTCATAGGATGTCAACAGGCTTCTTTTAATTCATGGAGTTCAGTACTTGGTGTCTTTAAGGAAAGTATGAGGAAGGGAAGACATCACTAAGCATCTGCTTGGGTACCTGATAACAATGAGGGCTTGAGAGAATGCTTATTTGAATTATGGAAAATCGAGCAAGCATATTCCACAAGGATCTGTAATTTAAGACCTGGAAAAAGCCCTATTAAAAGAGAAACACATCTTTAGGAATGGTGGACCACCACCTTTTCCAAATCAAGACATAGGGACATCAAGGGACATCATATCAACTATCACAACATATTCAGTGCAAGCAAAAAGATACCATTTCCAGGCAAAGCTGCACTATGGAACTTCTGTCTTCAGGGTGGGCATTACTGAAATAAAAAATGGACTCCTACGCCAATAAAAAGAAATCCATCAAAATAAATAGAAACCATGTTCATAGATTTTCAGTAATTGCAGCAAAATGTATTTGCATATAATTTCAGCATGAGGTAATTTCCACCAGGCAGTGGAAATATCTTCGTAAATCCAAAGCTCTGTGCAGATTAGCCCCTTTGTCTTCATTTCCTTGCTCTGCAAGACCTTTTGCTGAAAGTCTAGGAGTCTCAGGTTTTGATGAAAGAGCAGAGAACATCACCTAATTCAGTGGAAACCAAAGAACTTCTAAAGACAAGTTCCAGCCTATCTTCTCCTTCCTTCCTCTTCTTCTTCTTTTTCTTCTTCTTCTTCCTCTTCTTTTTCTTCTTCTTCTTCTTCTTCTTCTTCTTCTTCTTCTTCTTCTTTTTCTTTTCTTCTTCTTCTTCTTCATCTTCTTCTTCTCCTCTTCTTCTTCTCTTCTTCTTCCTCTTCTTCCTCTTCTTCTTCTTCTTCTCTTCTTCTTCTCTTCTTTTCTTCTCCATCTTCTTCTTCTTCTTCTTGCTCTTCTTCCTTGTCTTCCTCTTCTTCCTCTTCTTCTTCTTCTTCTTCTTCTTCTTCTTCTTCTTCTTCTCCTCCTCCTCCTCCTCCTCCTCCTCCTCCTCCTCCTCCTCCTCCTCCTCCTCCTCCTCCTCCTCCTCCTCCTTCTTCCTCCTCTTGTTCTTCTTCCTCCTCTTTTTTTTTTTTTTTTTTAACTTAAAACTTCTTGGTTTCCTGGCCCGACAAAGTTCTGTACGTCTTGGGTACCTGGATATGGAAAGAGCACTTTTGTACCAAGAGTAAGTAAGCACAGTGAATGCTGCAGAACCAAATGATTCTCTATTTCATTTGAAAAGACAGAAAACGAAAGCCTTAAAACTCATGTGGAGCCAGAGTTGTCACCATTTTTTCAACAAATGGAAAATACAGCACGTTTTTATTTGCAGCTGTTTTGCTTGTGCATCAAGAGACCCGTAAATGCTCTACAAGAAAATTATTTCTCCATAACTTTCTGTGTCCTAGACCTTAAGCGTAGGATTCATTTTCTACTTTCTTTGGAAAGTCCTAGGGTCAATAAGCACGATACGCTCAAATGGCGAAAATGTCGTATTTGGACTCTGCCAAAACAAGTTCTGCAGAACATACCTTGATACAGATACATGTCTTTACTCTTCATCCTAGTCTTCTGCAATTTTCTGCCACTTCTCTGATGACATTTTAACTCCCTTAAGATACCACTTGCCAGCTAGTGAATCTGCAGAGCTGTGGTAAGCCCTGTGCTCAGTGGGAGAAGGTGATCCCTTTGACTGGCAACGTGAGCAACTCAGAGATAGCTGCAGCACAGTGCATTGATCAACCACACAACACGCCAGGCATGTAAGGACGTGTAATTCCAATAAAGTAAAAATCCTCTTCGTCAGTTGGTCCAGAAAGAGGCCTTTAGAAAAGATTAGCTTCACTTAAAGGACTTCACAGAAATCATACTGCACTGGGCTACACTATCAGGAGAAGCTAGATCTATGTTTCCATGCAGCTAGCTTATTCGTTCAGAGCCATTCTGCACCTCATTTTGGAGAGGGACACACCAGTGCCACACACGCCAAGGGGATTTCAACCTTTCCTGTCGTCGTGGGCAATGAAACAGCTCCGTGTAGGGGAATTTCAATCAAATTAATATATTGCTAATTAACAAACTTTTAATTACTGACTCTGGTATTGAGAAATCAAACACATAAACAAGCTGTTAGGGAAACACACCCCAGCTTGCCTCTGCTACTCTCCACTCGGGGTTCTGCCCCTTGCCGGCTGGGGCTGGACTCCTAGCACCCTCTTGTTTCCCGTTTCCCTGGGCACGCCTCCTGCCCTGCCCCGTGTCTCCAGTTTTCTGTGCCTTTCTCATCAGGCATTCGTCCCCCTCCCTACGTCCCCACAGAGGCGCCCCACGCGCTCAGGTGGGTGCGGAGCCAGCTGGAACTGACTGAGGCTGGCTGTGGGCGGCCCCTCTGCACTCCTCAGCCACCGCTCAGGTCGGGCCCGGCACCGCACCAGCCCCAAAACCCACCGCTATGCCTAATGCAGCGGTAGGCGTATAGATTATCTGGTGGTTATAGGTTATATATATGCAGCGGTATGCATATAGGTTATCCCCCTACTGTGAGATAAACATTAATGCCTTAAGTTTATACTGATAAAGCACATGGTTAAGTACTGGACCGGAAGGTTGGAAACACAATCTAAAAGTTTTCAGGATCTGCGTTTTGGTGACCTTAAGTCTGCATTGCGCGGCATGCCCCACTGTGGCTTGGAGATGTTTAGGCAGGTGGCAGTCTTCAGCCTGCTCCAGCGAGCAGTTTTCAGAGGCCCAGCTGTTCGCTTGGGTCATAGGTCTCCATGCTCGCTAATCTGGCAAAACAGTGAAATGAACTCCCCAAATGTATCATGCCCCTATGGTGGTGTTTTTTTCAGTTTCTAAAGTTAGAATTACAAGGTCCTCTCTGCCATTCCTACCGGCCTGCTCAGAGAAGACAGTGTTTGCAAGCTTTGTGTGCCAGCAAAAACGCAAAATTGGCAGTTCTGTTTCCTCAGCCTGTTTCCAGCCTGTGCTGGCTCCTCAAGGCACACGTGTGGAGAGAGGCAGAAGGAATCCCTCACGACATTTTATTTGCTACACCAAGTTGTTCCTTCTGATTCAGAGGAGATTAATTTAAACTGTGTATTTTAAGAATTAGTTTTTTAAAACCTACCGCCAGCACCAGTACATTGTTATTCCACCGCTTCTGGAATACAATAAGGAAACGTGACAAAAAGCACATTTTGCAAATAGAAGCACTCAGACACAGGGATGTCTCTCCTTGGATTCTGATGTCTTTGGTATCTTCCATGTAAGTTATCACAATCTTGGATCAGTGGCATGCCCTTTACCTTGCAAATTGGCTTCCAGCCTCACAGAGCATCAAGCTGGGGAGCAAGGGCACCTTCTAAAGGAAAGGAAGGAAATACCCTCACACCTCTGAAAGAAAGGAAGCCTCTCAACAAAAGTGCAGGATTGTGAATTTCTGCTGTCTTCACACTGTATTGTGAAGCATGTTATAAGCACAGCATATTCAGAAAGCAGTGTCTCCCTACTGTACTACAGGCAATGACTAGACTTTGTTCATGTAACTGGTAAGTAACACTCCACCCTCCACTACGCGCATATTTCAAATTCAAAAACATTTATTTCATTGTCAAATGAAAAATTAAACATAGTACATGTTGTAGCAAGACATAGGTTGCTGTAGCAAATCCATATAGGTAACAGTCTTGAGATCAAGAGTTGCCAGTCATCTCCTAGTGAAGTTAAACTGTAAGTTACCTTATCTGTTCCTCTTTGGAAAGTGTGCAAAGCAGGGTATTTTGACAGATTAACTTTTTTTTTTTTTTTAAGGTTGAAAATGGAAACCCAGTATCATAATGAGAAAGGAAAAACAAAGAAACAAACATCAACAACAAAACACATGAATTAGATTTTGAAGCGAAGAGGAGGAAATAAAATAAATGTTGCTGGTGTCTATGTGCTCCTTGAAATTATAGCACTGGTAATCTTTCTGCAAACTTCACTGGAATGCTTGCCAAGTATCTTTGATGATGTTTCTTTATCTGTTAAAGGTATTTTAAAGGTATTTATTTTCAACTTGTTTAATCTAATATGAAAATTGAAAATGGAAGTATCAGCATTTTTGGAAGAAGCATTTTCATCTAGTTTTAGGTATTTTTGCAAGAAGGATAACAATGCTGATGTTCCAAAAACAACATTTTTTTTATATTTCTCTGTCATTAATGTTAAATTCTGTCTCTGAAACGAACATATTTATTTTTCTTTCTAATCCCATCTTTTCCTCACCAGCTGAAGAGAAGACTTCTGAAGCAACCTTTCTCATTGTAAAAGGATGAAAGTATGTATCTTGATTATGCTTTATGAACAGTTAAAATATCCCTTTTCACTGGAACCAGCCCCAGATTTCATAAGCATGTTACATATTAGTGAAGAACTGATTCTGGTTTGGGGAGAAGCACCAGCTTGACAATTTCAAGATGGTGTTGCTAAAAAAAGCTAAATATAAAACATTTTTAAAGTTTTTGAACTATCTGTACCTATGAACATTCAGAAAATTCACTTCATGTTTCTGGTAATTTTATATCCTTGTGCTTCCTGAAATGACCTCTAGATGGCAAACTTTCACAAAAAATGTGTTCACTGCTGATTTCTGGACGCAGTTGGTGAGTAGATTCACTTGTGCAGCTGGCTGGGACGTTTTATTCCTGGAAGTTCTGAAATATTGTGTCAGAAAGACCTGTCACTCGGGCTGCAATAGCTGATATTGCAACGTGTGAGATATATTGGCTATTTACAGCCATTATGTAAGGTGTCACAAAGGCAAGTCCCTGTAATATAACAACTTCTTTGTATTTACACACACAGCCATATATGTATGTATACTTGTGTGTGCATGCATGCATGTACATGCATACATAAATATGAAGGCTTCAGAGTTTTGTAAATGTTCCAGGCCTTTCAAAAATCTTCATTTTGTACTCTAAAATGTCAAAATTAAAGTCAGCATCTGTCAATAATGGCTTTTCACATTATGTTTCTCTAGTGCCATCTGTCTAACCCACACAAATCCTAATTTACCTTGATAGGAACCAATCAGAGACATGAGTCTTCCAAAATGTAGATCACTTATGACAAATGATGCCCATCTGTTTCAATCCTGATGATTTGCCGTTAGAGAAGGCACTGTGCATGTCTTCCTCCCTGTGTGCTTCGGCACTTCGGCATTGTCTGAATAATCCTGGTATCTTCCATGGTGCAAGATAAGGCTGGATATTCTTAAATGAATGAGACTCTAGTTGTAATGATATGGTATGACCTAGTGGTCCCAGTAAAGAGGAATTCAGGGAGAAATTCAAAATGGCAAAATGTTCATGTAGTTATTGCATGGTTTCTCACTCTTTGCTTTCAGAGAGGGAAAGAGAGAGAGAGAGAGCTGTTTACACCATCTTCTTTTCTCTGTGTGCCTTGATGTGAAGTGTAGTACAGTCATTGGAATTAAATATTATTGTATTTTTCTGTGTCTTTGAGTCCTTGAACCCCCTTCATTTACTTCTGTGCTTCACTCTGTCTTGTTATGCACTCATCTCTTACATAAATAAAAGTCTAATTTTGAGATTTCATGGTCTGAGATTTTCTGGGGTATAATGAAGGATTGAGAGAGTAGAGAATGCTCCCTGACTTCTGTTGTAGCCTGATGTTCATAAATCAGTTCAGTTGTGCTGCTACATGTGCCAAGTTTTAGTTTTATTTTCAGGAATGCAGAGAGGCTATGGAGTCAGGAAGGTCTGTATTTTAATTTTGGCCATCATTCTCTCAGTTAAGTTAATTGCCTTTTCTGTTTCATCTTTACAAATAAATTAATATTTCATTAAACTATAATCTGAAAATTGGAACAAAGAGAGAAAAAAAAAAAAAAAAAAAAAAAAAAAAAAGCTCTTTCAATGGCTGTGTTCCACAGTTTGAGCATCACTATTGGATAGTTTGGTGTGATTAAACCGGATATAAGAGTACTTTGTGAAGGGAGTCTGTCCCCAGACAGGTCCCGAACCAGATAAGCAGAGGGTCCAGCTTGTTGAGGCTTGATATTCTGAGATTTTTTAGGTCACAGTACCAACCTTTCAGAGATAGCTGGATTAGTATTTGCATCTTACTCAGCTGTATAAAAGTCGCATTTCCTTCATGGTTATGGGTCATGGAACAAAGCAGAACTTGCAGCATACGTTGTTACAATTTTTATTTAAAAAGGCATTCAACCTGGGCTGAAAAACTGATGCTGTGGAGAATACAATACTAAGATCAACAACTTTCACAATTCAAGATTTCCCATTCAGATTGCCTAGATTCAAAGCTTTGCATTCATTACTATCAGAAAAATCTCCCATAAAGGTAATCAAGGCTGTGAGCTAGACAGACCGTTAATTTCACCACGGTGTGCATGTGGGGAGGAGGATATGACTGGACCATAAGCATTGTAATGCATCTCTGCTATGTCTCTATATTTTGTTCAACCTGCAAAAAGACTTGAAAATATGTGCCAAGCAGTGGTCTCATCACATGATTATTATTTAAAAGGTAGTGCTGTTTCCATATTCTATTTGATCTTTTTCTAGTTATACATGCAAGGATCACGTTTACCCTCTTAGCTACGGCTTTGCATCAGGAACCCACATTGAACTGGGTATTCCAAGGGATTCACTGTCATTCAGTAGGTATGGTCAAGGTCTTTTTTTCTTCTGTGCACTACCACTCATCATAAGTAACTTCAGTCAACAGGAACTCTACCTATAGCTTATCAGTGTGAAAATCAGATGTTTGTATAGTGAAGCTGCTGATTCTGTACTTGTCCTTCAAAATTAGCCTTTTTTCTTCTGAAGAAAAATAATACATTAAAACTTAAAACTGATTGTACTATCGGAATATTGTACATATAGGAAATTTGGAGATTTAGGGATGCCATTGCTATATTCTCCAAACAGCTTGCCCTTAAGGATTTAGTTCAAGACAGGAATTTCTCTACATTATTTTTTTGTCATGTGGCTTTCCAAGCATTAAAAAGCAAGTGAGGCCACTAGCTGGCACAAGACAAGAGCCAGCCCAGGGAACCCATGATCTCTTTAGGCAGAACAGAGCAGCTTCATGGCCTGAAAGCCCAAAGGTACCAGGAAATCATCCCAATGATTTCAGCTGTGCCTGCAAAGGAGGCTGTGTGCTTGTTCAAGAAGCACAGACCCCTCCAGTGCCCAGCCCTGGATGAGAAGGGATGGCTCCCATGGCACATGCCTCAGAGCCATCACCGCAGGGTCCTGTGACAGGCCTTTAGCCATCAGGCAATGTGAAGTGGTGGCTTACGTTCAGGGTCAGCCCAGGAATGACAAACAGCAATTTGGCAGCTGCAGCAGGTGACAGGGCCGGAGGTGGGCTCTCCTGGGGCACAGCTCAGGCCAGGTGGTGCCTAGTGAAGGTTCGTGGAGAAGTTCATCAGTTCTGCACTGACTGATGGTCATCTTTAAAAGACAGTGCAATGAAATGCTACAATCTCGTATTCAGTCTTTAAGTCCAAATGGAAAAATGAGTTTGTTGTTGTTGTTGTTGTTGTTGTTGTTTTGTTGTTTTTTTTTCTTTTTGTTTTGTTTTGTTTTTGTTTTTGTTTTTAAGAAAAATTCTCTCAGTAAAGTACTCTTCTTCACAAAAAGACTTTATTGGAGCTTCCTTTACAAGGGAGTGGTTACAAGATATGTTCTCAGTCTTTTAGGATTGAAACGGACATGCTCTGCAGATAGTACAGACCTTCTGTCCAGGCAGCAAACTAACAGGGAGCACATACATAGTTTGCAGTGGATCTGAACTGCCACTGAGTAACTAGGATTAAAGAACCTTTATTTTATTTGGGGTGGGGGGAGGGACAGGATTTGTCAAATCACTGTGATCCTTTTCAATGTTTAGCACTTGAAATCTATAATTGAACTAAAAAATGAATATTTCTAAAAGATTTTTAAAATATTAATTGGGTTGAGTTGCCTACCTGGGCAACCTACTCTAGGGAACCTATTTTGGCAGGGGGGTTGGACCCGATGATCTCTTGAGGTCCCTTCCAATGCCTACAATTCTGTGATTATGTGATACTGGATATATGTACGGTGGACATGGAAAGGTAAATCAGAAAGTGAAGTATTAAAGTATCAGAGGGGTTTTTTTTGTTTGTTTGTTTTGTTCTGTTTTGTTTTGTTTTATGTAAATGACCTTGTGTCTAACACTGGATGGCACTGAAGCACAACATATGAAGACAAGTAGGGTAGAGGAAGAGGCTAAGTTCCATTATAAGGCTTTTTTTTGCATGGAATTAACTGGATAAGGGTTTTTCCTGGTATTATCCTCCCCCAAAATAGCATCTGTATTTAAGGTGCTATGTGAAGAGGATTTACAAGTCATTCGTGAGGTCTGATTCAGTACGAATCCTGGCATTATGACAGAAACTCTGCAGACACTTGCCACAGTGACAATTTGATAACTTAGTTTTAGATTTCAAGGCAAAGAGCTCTATCCTGATACAGTGCAGACCAGCTTTCTGTCTGGTTTCCTATGATCCTGGCTTCCCTGCTGAGCAACACGTACAATTTGTTGAGAATCTCTAGGAGGGAGATTTCAGTATTCATGAATGTGAGGGGCTTGCGGTGGCACAGCCAGGATGAGGAGGAGGACTGAGCATCTCCTGAATTTTAAGCACACTAGAAGTCCCCTAGGCACCCCCTCTTGAGTCACTGTTGACTGTTATTAAAGGAATGAAGAATAACAGTGCAATGCAGGCACCAGATCCCAGACCAGTGGCAATGCCTCCTTCCTGCCTTCTCCTATCTGCACCCTCTGTGTACTCTGTAGAAGGAAAGTCTCAATCCATTTTAAGGATTTTAAGGAAGTTGTCTTACCTACATTCTAAGATGTGTGTTTTTGTCACTCTTAAAGCTCTCTTATATATTCATGTCTTATCTTTAGTAGAGCAATGAAAGGGCAGGATCCCTCCTATTCTGAGACTTTGTCAAGTCACCTGTTTGCTACAGAACAGAAGCTAATTGCAGGAGCTGGATGTGGACTGATTCCTTCTTATGACTTTCTAACTTTCCTTTTCTTTTTTTTTTCCTAAATTGTAATAAGCAGTATTGTTCTTGATTCATTGTTCTTTTCCAAGCCATAATGCTTCATTATGATTTGCTTCTCCTCTTCTACTTGAATGTGTGCTGTTAATTTTGATCCTTTAACTAACTTGGAATATGATCCTGTTTTTAGTGACAGATAGGTAAAGTACCAGAGACTGCTCAGTTCTTCAAAAAAAATTTCTTCCCTTGAACAGTAAATATAACCTAGTCATAATTCTCATGTTATAAATTTTATCACAATCATTACTTGAATGAAGTCTCCCAGCTTCCTCTGTATGCAAAGTCTACTCTTCAGCAGCTTTCCAGAGCACCTTTGTCCATCAGATTTTGTCTGTTGAGATCAGTAAGTTTCTGCCTACAGACCTGTATGATGGAGAGTGGCGAATGGTGCCATTGAAACCAGAGTAGCATCAGCATCTGTCTGGTAATTAACATTTAAACTCAATGATAAAGGCCAACATACAGAAATAAGCTATCTAGTATTATTTATGTCTTACATTTGAAGAACACTTTGCACCCAAGGAACTGAAATGTGGGGGCAGTACCACTAGGTTCATCCAGAGATTTGGAATCTATCAGTCATGGACCAAGTCAGGCATAAAAGTCAGAGCTGTTTCCCTGTGCTGCAACACACAGATCACAGACTGTCACCAGACATGACAGCCGGTGGAGTTTGTGTTTCTCTTAGCTGATGTGGACACCCGTGCTGCTTTTCCTCCCTCCTACTTTTCCTGTCACGCTGTTTTGCTGCACAGTGACCTGTGCCAATAGGTTGTACTTCAGGAACTTAAACCTAAATGACCAATGATTCTGTTTTGACATGCTCAAAGAACTGAAGTCTGTGCAGATACTCCGACAAGGATGGGGAAAATCTGTAGCAAGGAAATAACCTGTGAAGCACTTTTTAATAGTTATACTAAGTCTGTTACAAACAATTCAAAAAAAAAAATCACTAGTCTAGAATATGGCTTTAAAAAAAGAGGACTTTAATCATTCATAAACAAAGAAGCAAACCTATGCCAATTCTAATGTAATATTTACATTGGACAATAATACAATCTTACATCAGTGATTCCCTCCTTCAGTCCCCAATCCCTCCAAACTTCTAAGAAGACTCTGTGACAGGGAGAAATAATGGCTATTCATTTTTAAGCTCTGTTGCTCCAAATTCCGCTGGCTGTAAAACAGCAGTGACTCATTGTCTTGTGTGTGCTTTACTGCATGCTGTTTGTTGGTAATGTGTGACATGCTACACACATAAACCAGAAAGAATCTGCCTCTTGTTATGGTCTGCAGGCTAAAGTCATAAATCCTAGAATGTTGCAAAAAATACAGTGACTTTCCAACAAGCTTTACCTTGCTTTACCTTTTCATCAACTGCTTATGTCCCCTGTGTAATCAATGACTCGGTTTAAAAGAAAGTGCAGATGGACAGAAAAACAAACTTCCCTTCTTGTGAAATATCCAATGGCTTTATGGGGGTTTCGCATCAGTCTGTCAAAATAGAGAGAGGAAAATGAATCAATTGTAACATGCCTAAAGATGGTCCCACAAAATAATCCTGATCTATGCTCATGAAATTTTTAGTAGAGTTCAACCCTGAGTAGCAGTAAATTGCTTCTGACATTACTGTGGTTTATATATCATTTTTATTGGCTTAATGAAATATACATGTGTATGTTCTCCCTTGTCTACCCTTGACTCTTCCTAATGAGTACATCTTTTTATAGCCTTCATTTGCCATAACAACCTTAAGCCAAAAGGAAAAATATAACCTGTTTGATAACTGTTGTGAGTTAAACATGTTATTGGATGTGTTCTAGATATTAGATGTGTTCTAGGCTTCATACAGCTGCCCCTTCAAGCGAGCAGTCCTAATTCTACTTATGAAAAAATATGAGTTGTCATTGCTAAAAAAAAAATTATTGGAGAAAATGATTCAAACATATTTTTCTGATCAACTTATTAATAACTAATAACTATATTACAATTATAATATAATTATATAATATTATATATTATGTATTATAATATAAAATAATTATATAATATTTTTACCCACCAACTAAACCAAGAAGAAAACTGGAAAAAATAATAGTTTTAATGAATAAGAGCACCATAGCTTAGATGTTGATTCCTAATGAAACACAAGTCACAGAAAAAACGATACAGTTCACTCTGAGAATGGGATAATGCTGAGGTCTTTGAATTTGGGCAACAACTTATGAGCAAAGAGCAGCAGTCTAGGGTACCTTTGGGGTGGTTAACCTGTGAAAGGGTTTAATTTAGACCCTGGTTTTGTTACTAATGGAAGCTGAAGGAGAAAGTTCGTAAAACTGAATTAGTTTAGTTAAATTGTAATTGTATTATTCTATCAGGGTAAGCTCATCACTCTGAATCTTATTCACCTCCTCCGCCATACTTTCTGCATTGCTATGACAATATTTTTTCCTCTTGTGTCTGATGTGTGCCACAATTGTCCAGATTTATTCCACTGCCAGAAGAACTCATCTGAAAACATGACTGATGTCATCTTTGTACAGTGAGCGTACTCTGCTTATGCTTGCAAGCTTAGGAAAGGAATTTTATTTCTTGGCTGTTTTTCTTCCATGTTAAGAATTGTATGTAAATTTTACCCATTTTGTACTGGTTTTGGCTAATTTGGTTAATTTTCTTCATAGCAGCTCATATGTTTTGAATTTGTTATGAAAACAGTGCTGACAACACACTGATGTTTTAGTTGCTGCAGAGCAGTGCTCACACAGAGCCAAGGCCTTTCCAGCTCCTCATGCTGCCCTGCCAGCGAGGAGCCTGGGGATGCTCCAGGAGCTGGGAGGGGACACAGCCAGGACAGCTGTCCCAGGCTGGCCAGAGGGGTGTCCCACACCATACGGTGTCATGCCCAGCAATAAAAACCTGGATGAATGGAGGTAGGAAGCGGTGGGAGTGGAGGGGATGTACACAGTGATCACATTTGTCTTCCCAAGCAGCTATTACACATGCTGGGGCCATGCTTTCTGGAAAGGAGTGGACATCTGCCTGCTGATGGGAAGTAGTGAACAAATTCCTTATTTTGCTTTGCTTGCAAATGCAGCTTTTGCTTAACTTATTAAACTTTTTACCTCAACCCATGAATTTTCTCACTTTTATCCACCTGATTCTCCTCCCCATCCTACTGGGGGCCGAGCGAGTGGCTGTGTGGGGCTGAGCTGCCCACAGGGGTTAAACCACACCTGCCATCCTCAGATATTGTTTCTTGTAGTATTTGGATGCTCAGATACAGAGTGCTGTGAGCTCTCACTTAGCTTCATAACAGACTCTGACTTCCTGTCCTTGACAAAGTCTTATTGTTCCGTCAGAAATGTATTGTGTTCCCCTCCGCCCTGCCCTACCCTAGTGATGTTCTCTGAGCTTTTTTCCCAGAATCTGCTCCTGATCTGCTCTGCAAAACTGCCAGATTCCTTTTCTTTTTTTGACGAGGTTAGCCACACACTCTTCACCAGTTTTATTTTAACTCCATTCTTTGTTTAATATAGAAGAGTCTTCTTACATTCTCCTTTTATATGGAGTTCCTTGGTTTCATAGGATTCAGTTGCCAGCACCTGACTAAACTAAAAGATGTTTAATTTATTATGGGCTTCAAAACCAAATGCTGTCTTCTCTTCTGCTTTCCAAGTGAAGTTTTATTTAAATTTATTTTTTTCTGATATGGTACCCATCTACAAAGACTTTAAATTACAGTGTGGTTTTGACTGCTCCATCTTTCCCATTAGGGTTTCTTTCCCTGCTGAGTACTAAGTGGTGACCAGGCATTACTCAGGCTGTGGTTTTGCAGTCACATTAAACCAACAGGAATGCTGCCTGCCATAAAAAACAAGGATCTCTCCATCACTCCCTCACTTGTCTGCATGTGCCTTTTGGCTGCTCCCTTTGGGCTACTGCTGGTAGCTATGTGGGTGAAAACAAACTGAACCCATTTTCTTGCATTTGGTTAGTTCTCAGCTGTATCAGTTTCCTGACACAGCTTGCTGTGGGGCTGCGGAAATCCAGCCAGTCACAGCACGGGGAGGAGAGGAAGGGCAGAAAAAAACAAACAAACAAACAAAAAACCACAAGCTGAGAAAGAGTGAGAAATGGCATGAACTTTATCCTCATGGCTTAATCTTCTTGCAAGAGATCGACTTTGTGTTCACCTGCAATAGCCTTTAGGTAACAAGGCAGCTTGTCCAGCCCAAGACGTAATGCTGAGCCTTTAAATGCATGTTTTCCTGTGCTGTAGGAATGAAGGTATGGGTCAGAGTCTGTTGGCTTCAGAAGTCACATCCCCCATTGATTTAAATGGAATAAAGATTTTGCTCTGAGGAACACAGAAATCGAAGTAGTCCGTGCTGGTTGCTGTGTGCTAAACATATCTTTCAGTCTCTTTAAGCATGCTTAGAATGCTTATGCTGGAGAAGATGCCAAAGGCAGAATTGATTGGAACCTGTAGAAAAATATAGAGTTGCTGTATACTATGGACAAAGTAGCATGGGCAGAGAAGATAGTCACATTCTTAAAATACTGAGTTTTAGGAACACAGTCCTCAATTTAAATTTCGGGTATACTGATTTCAGCTCGGATTCCAACCTTGTGGATATGTCTATGCTGCAGAGTTTGGTAGAATTTCCCCACATTCCTGTAAGGGAAACATTTCAGCACTTGTTAAATTATCTTAAGCCCAGTGGAAACAATCCTGCATCCAGGAGCCTAAGGCCTAATTTCAGCAGATGCTCTAGGCGTTGTAGGCATCAAAATAATGATCACCCAGCCTCTTTAACAGATGAACAGGCGATTGTTACAGCAATGTACAATACTCCTATGGGATACAGAGTTTCAATGTATTTTACTCCACCATACGTTTCAGAGTAAAGGAACCTTTATTTCTTTCAGACATCTATATTGCCAAGTCTCAAAAAAAAAAAAATTTCCTTGAAGGAAGAAGACACTATGGTGCTAGTGTCCGTATCAGCAGTCAGAGTCCCCACTGCAAAGATCACCATGCAGAGAAAGATCATGCCTTGAGGTTATCTAGTGATGTTGAAATTGCTCTTTACTCAAACCTTTTTTTTTTTTTTTAAATTTTAAAAGTCTAAACACTGCCACAACGCTTATAAAGGTACAGTGAGTAGAAATGAAGGAAAACAATGCTTCATATATTTGTTTTAAAAGGCAAATCCAAAAGGCTTGCTTTTTCTTCATTTACAACTGAAAAGCATAGGTGTTTTTCACTGAAATCTAGATCTTAATGAATTCAAAGCTGGAAACCCATTCTTGCTCTTATACTCAATTTGCTCTTTGGAAAGTCCACTCAGATTGAGATCACTGCACTTATCAAAAGAGACAGCTTTGAAAATCATTCTGGATTTCTGACTCCCCTTTGGAAATAACTACATCACTTTTACACAGGTAATGCACCACTTCTTGCATTTAGTGAATCCATTTTGCAGCAACCAAAATCTCTCACTCATCTTGCCCTCATATGCTAAGTAAGGCAATGTGTAAATCTCACTCTGAAGGCTCTCCTACACTGGCTTCTGTATTTCATAGGAAAAAGCTATATTGGCAACTGGTACTTGATAGAAGCAAGCACATGAAAATCTTAGTGATTTTAATGGTACCAGGCACAACAGTAGTCAACCTCTTTAACATGATAATGAATTTGGCGTCACTAATCCCCCAGTTTAATCTCCGAAGGATCTCATACACACGGGCCATTGTTTTTAACTAAGTTTGAGGGAAGACTTTGGCATTAGCTTTTCTGGTTTCCTTTCTCTCATCTCTGAGAAAGAATGGTATCCTCCCACCAGCTCAGGTAACTTCCTACCACATCCTTGTGGCTGAAGGTAAAAAACTGGAAATATCGAAGTGCAAAAATGGCATACAGATGCAGTCAAATCTAACATGAACTGGAGAGCAAAAATGCTGTCAAGAAGAGAACTCAAGACAAACGTAGCGTGGCAGCCACTGGATAAAATACCCAGGGAAAGAATGATTATGTAAGAAGAAAAGGAAAGTAAGAAAATGGTTTGTTTGGTGAACAAGGAACAGGAAGAAATATACAAGAAAAGATGGCTTTCAGTGACTGCTTTAAAAATGTATGTGCAAGACTGTTCCTTGAATGATTAATACAGGCTGTGTACCTTATCTTACATGATGTACTGCACCTCTTTAGCTTCTTCATATAGTGATGTATCTGGAACTATCTAAGCACGTGATAAAGGCAATGTTAAGAGCAATGTAGCGGGAGATCTACTGAACAGGAACTGGGAAGATTTGAACTGGGGTTTGGGGATTTTTGTAAGGACTCCCTAGAATAATGATTATGCTTGGCCCTTTCGCACATGCTATAAATAACTCCAGAAAGCACAATGCCAAGATTTAGGAAGTGGTCTAAAATAAGAACCTGTTTAGAGCTATAAGAACAAAACTGCACAATTTTTAGCCTATTTTTCTTTGAGCACAGGATCACAATATACAACTGAAGGATTTAATTCCTTAATGACAGTTATTCTATAATGTTTGCTTTCTCAGCAGGTCCACTAATTGTGATGATGTGAGAGTTTAATGCGTAAATGATTGTTCACTGTTAATGCTAGTTCAGTGACCTTAAGCAGCTTGAGCTGAAGATATTTATAGTCTGGCAGTGCCTGAAGTCTTGAACGTTGTATGGGAAAGCAGTAAGTGCTTCCTTCAATTGTTCATTTCTGAATATCAGCTCAGACTCCTGGCATCCCATCAACATCTGGGAGCAGCTGGCCTATTTTGTCTTGTATGCACTGATGTTGACAGCATATTTAAAATGACATTAGAAAGTATGGCCTGATGACAGTACAGAGCTACATCATCCAAGGTCACTTTCCAGTACTGGTATTTTAAAGCTTTGCGGCAGAGGCAAGTGCAAGGCAGAAGCACTTTGAGCAGTTCGAGAGATCCTAATGGTCTCTGACAAACCGAACAACAGATGGAAAGGTGCATCTAAAAGATTTAAACATTTCTCTTCAGAGCAGGCCTAAGGCAAGCCGCTGCTCTTCGGAAGAAGAAACTAAAGAAATTGTTTTTACTGCTTGAATTAGTTCGTTGCAAAACCTGATGCTTTTTTTTTTTTTTTTTTTTTTTTTGCGTGTGTGTGTGTTTGTAACTTCAATAACCCACATCCAGTGCTGGGGGAAGACACTGAAGCTTCCACCACCTCCTTTACAGTATGCCTGACTTTCTCATCAGGCTCAAAATTCAGTTTCTAGTGGAAAGTGTAAACAAAACCAGGGATGCTTAAAGTGTGTTTTCCTTTTAACATGAACAAATAATTTAATGAGCATAGGCCAAGAAATAACAGAAGCAAAGTGCAAGGCATTTTGTTCAGGGTATTCGATTTTACGTTATGTGCTGAGGAAGGAGAGCACCCCTCAAAGCTTGAATCCATCTTTCAGAAGGTCTCTCAAGTTCACAGGGAGAGGTACTCCCTTTTTTTTGATATCCATACTGGCATATTTAGAAAACTAAGTCTTCTGCACAAAGTCATCATGACTTCTAAATGCAAAAACAGAAGGGAACAAAAAAAATCCTTCCTGATTTTTTCAACCATATCCTTCTTTTCTAATAACCTACCTATAAAGCATGTTCTGTGTGCATTTCAACAAAAAGCTGTGTGTACTCAGTTAATACAACTTATGCTGTTTGCACAGGCAGTGTTTGTCTCTTTCAGAAGTCTCACTGGGACTTCAGCAAAGCATACATATACTCGTTTTACTGGGAGGGGAGACAACATCCATTTCCTAATGTATGAACCAGCTCTCTTCTCTTTTATTAATTTACCTGCTTTGGAAAGCATCATCAGCCTGCAGTCCTTCTTCCTCATTTCCACCAAACATTTCCTTTAAAAAACTGAAACACTTCCAGCAAAAATATTATTTTATAATTTAGTACTTATAACAGCATGGTTCTTATTGATTTTGAAATGTTGTTTTGGCAGCGTAGAACTTCAGTGTAAATCTGTGCTGTATGTGAGGCAAATTTACTGATCAGCAGTCTACATGACATCACTAGCAAAGAGTAAAGTGGTATGTTGCACTGAGCACAAACCCACAAATGATATTTCTTCCAGGCTTGAGAAAAAGGCATGCTTGGAAAGAGAATTGTCCTTACAAAGGTGCATTACATTTTAAAGTTGTTTATTTACTATCTCAGGATATTTTCTTCCAGCTTTGAAGACTCACCAAAGATCAGAGAATGTATTACAGAGTCGCAGACTAGTCGAAGCTGGCCAGCACCTCAAAACATTGTGCAGTCCAGCCCCCTGCTCAGGGCAGGGTCAGCTGCACTGGATTGTTTATGGCCATGTTCGCCTGGGTTTCAATATCTCCAGGAATGCAGATGTTGAATGAGATTCATCACATCTAAGTTTAGACAACTGCATTGTAAAAAATCTACATCTGTGCTGGTTGTCTTTTTTATTTTTTAGAGTCTGTTGAGAGAACAGGCACATCTGGAAGTGGCTGAAAAGCTTTCCAGCAGAAAAAGACCTGGGGGTGCTCATCAACAGCTAGCTGAATATGAATCAGCAGTGTGCCCAGGTGGCCAAGAAGGCCAACAGCATCCTGGCCTTCAACAGAAACAGTGTGGCCAGCAGAACTAGGAAAGTGATCTCCTGTACTCAGCACTGGTGAGACCACACCTCAAATACTGTGTCCAGTTTTGGGCCCCTGGCTAGAAGAAGGATACTGAGTTGCTTGAGCATGTGCAGAGAAGACCAATGAAGCTGATGAAGAGACTAAAGACAAGACTTAGGAGGAACCACTGAGGGAACTGAGGTTGTTTGTTACAGAGAAGAGGAGGCTGAGGGGAGACCTCATTGCTCCCTACAACTGCCTGAAAGGTTGCAGTGAGGAGGGTGGTGTTGTCTTCTCAGGACATGAGGAAATGGCCTCAAGTTGTACCAGGGGAGGTTTAGATTGGACATTAAGAAGAATTTCTTCATGGAGAGGGTGGTCAAGCATTGGAATGGGCTTCACAGGGTGGTAGTGGAGTAACTCCTGGAGGTGCTTAAGAGATGTACGAATGTGGCATTAAGGGACATGGTTTAGTGATGGGACTCAATAGGTCAGGTTGATGATGTTGAAGGTCTTTTCTGTCCTAGATGATTCTATGATTCTACTCTATACACGAATAGAGAGATATGGTTATAGGCTGGTTCTGAAATTACGGGTGGAAATGGTTGTCAATCCCTCTTCTAGTTTGTTATTAAACCTCTCGCATAAGCAGAGTCATGAGAACTAGCTAATTTCTGTATTTGCCTCAAAACCCATTGTACTCTGGGACAAAGACGTTTGTTTTATATATATATATGTTAGGAGCAGGGAACACAAAACTGTAACCTTTGACTATAATGCAGACAAAAGGGAATGAAATGAGCTGGCCAGTGCTTTAAAGAGAATACGTATCACAGAATCTCAGAAATTATGTTTAAAGTTAAATAATAGGCCAGGCAATGGACATGGACATGACCTCCTTAGGCTGCTTAGAGAAAGATGGGTTGAGAAGTTTGCATAGTGCTCAGTATTCACTCTTTTCTCATTGACTTTCTACTCCTATTTCTTGTGGGGCATTTAGATTAATTTTTAAGGAATAATGAACACTTCTACTGCTATCTACCTTGCTGAATTTCTGGGGCTAAGGAAATCTAAGTCCTGGAGCCTTTCTGAAAAAATATTGTACCCTGTCAAGAGCGTGCTGCCTGCTTTTATGAATGTCTGTCTTCCACAATGCAGTACAAGAGTCATACCTATTTATACATACATACATAAAATACATATATACATATATATATACATACATATATACATACATAAAAGAGTCATACATACTCTGCATGTTTCTGCTCAGGCTGTATTGATTCTCTCATGCAGGTTATAGAAAAGGTTATGGGAAAATATAGCTTGATTATCTCACAACACTTTGGTGAATTACCCTGTGTCACATTTTTGAGGAAAATACTTAGAATGCCCTGCAGCAAAGAAACAGGCTGTAGGGAATAGAGGAGTAATCTTTGTTTAGCAGGTGTATGACCAGAACTGTTTCTTGTTTTTGTAGTCAGTGGAGGTGGGAGACTTTATTGTTATCTGTTTTGTTTTTGTAGAAGCAGCAAAATTTGCTACTTTATATTTTACTCTCCAGTTTAAGACTTCAGGTTAGTCCAAACTGTGATCCCTAATCAATTATATAAAACAACTTCACTCATTGTATAAATTCTCTGTAACCACTGGAGATATATTGGAAGTCAATTCTTTGTTTTCTGTGCAAACTCTGTTATAACTTGAATTCAGTCATAGAATTGGAACAACAACAACAACAACAACAACAACAAACAGTGGCATTCTGAAAGCCCCCCTGTGCAGCAAAAAGATGGAATATTGATCGTCTCGGTGAGAGAGAAGTACTGGTTACTTACTTAATAGAGAGGGGTCTATAAAGTGAAAGCAGTATGGGTGATGCCAAGCTCTGGAATGACACTCTGTTTTATTTTCTCATACCAATACCTGGATCCCCATGCCAGTTTGTTCACTTAGGGTAGTTAATGAAGGACTGAGAACCCGAGGCATCCTAGACTCCTCTTAAAACTGGTTCTTTTTTAGCACTAAAAACAGTGAGTGTAGGAACATTCATTTTAATGGGGGCACAATGCATACTGCATAGCAAAGGTCTCTATCTTCCCAGCTTAAATATCCTGACTAGGGTACTCAAGGTACATTTGTTTGTCATTGAGGTCCCTGGATCAGAACTTGGCTGGGATCTGTTATGTGGTACAACACATAGCATTCTTAGTGATAATTATTACAAGTTTTTTACTGGAACTGATAATCTTTACACAACTAATGAAAATTAGAAACAAAACTAATGAACCAACGAACCAAAAAAAACACAACCAACGAACAAACCAAACAAACAACCACAAAGCTTGAGAAGGAGAGAGAGAGATTTGGGTGCTTCATTCATATTACTAACTATCCAATGTGGCAGGTCAAAATCAAGGTGTACCAGGTGTTTTTTCAAGAAGAAAAGTCATGAAGACTTTGAATACTTCAATTACTCTTTCATTGCCTCTGTTGTCCCATACATGGCCTATTTGATCTACACAAAAATCTCAGAAGCAGTCTTTCTGTACAAAGACTAAACCATTGTAAAATGTGAAGCTTGTGGAGCCTTACGTTTGCATTAATGTCGTAATGTCGTAACATCATTCTTGCATTAAGGAGCTCATAGGGGAATAGGTCATAACATCTGTGAACTTCATGACTAACCTGTGTCACGCGTGGCAGATAATTCTTCTCAGGTCATCAAACAGGCACGGATGGGATAGCCTCTGAATCTGTGGACAAAAATATGAACAATTGGACACAAAATGATTTTAATGCTATCTGATCACAGTAATTATTGGACATTCAACATGACAGAATAACCAGTCTGTACCCCAAACCTCACATGGATTAGTGGTAATACCATGAAACATACATATATGGGTAAAAAGTTGTGCATTTTGTTCTGATGGAGGTTAAGAGCTAATGGCACATTACTGCACCAGAATTTACTGATTCAGCTGTGGCTGCAAAGCTGGAACTGCTGTTTGTTCTTTAAAGCTCATGTTCTTATATCATTTGATATGAAACTGTGGTTGTTTCATGCTGACTGCAATGGTAATTTGAATCCCCGAAGATGTTTTCACCTTAACAATGTCTGCCAAAAAATTACCTTGGATGTTCTGCAGTTCTATCTTGTATTTCTGTATATCTCTCTCACTTCACCTGTCTGGAACATTTTGTTCTCTATTAGCCAACCCATGCTTCCGCAAAAGAAAATAAATTTTAAAGGGGAGCAGAAAGTCAAGAAAAACTGGCTAGTCATTGATTCTCAGGCCTTGAAGTCTGAAAAGCCAGACATTTCTTTAGATGGTCTATGTTAGTTTGTATCAGCTCCATGTGTGGCACAGGGAGGTAAAGATAATATGATAAAAGTTTCTAAAGATTAAAATATTAAAAACATCCACAATGTAATAAAAACATGAGCAAAAATAAAATGGTCAGTTAGGTAAAACAGAATTATAGCACAGGAATGAAAAACTGAGTAAGAATTTTGCAAGCAGTCTGGTAAGTTCCCACTTTGCACACTCTGATCAAATTTTATTTATCTACATGTAATGTAATCTGTAATGAATCAAGAGATGGAATATCTCACTGTATAGGTTAGATTAATTTAAGTTATCAGAAATAAGACTATGCTGGCTGCAGAGCTTTATTTATGGCAGGCCTGCTGGTACAGTACAGTAAGGGGCTCCCACAAACAAGCAGATGACAAGGAACACTCATTAGTTTTGGCAAGAACAAATGATGCTTACCTTTTTGCTGTGCTCTGCCTCCTGGGAGCTGGTGATGTGGACATGCTAACATCTGCTCCACGTAGTAGCTGATAACCTGCTACAAATCGGCAAGGGAATGAATCTGAGAGGAAGTGCAGTATCAGAGTATTGTGTCCAGTTAAGCTTTGTACCATTTTATAAATAAGAACTCTCTATAGGAAACATCATCTGTCAATCATGTACCAAGAAAGAAAATTGAATTTTTAAATCCGTAAGACTGGAATTGGATGGTTTGAAAGGGTAGATCTGTTGGGACTAAATCTGGATAATTTATATAATGCTTGAAACAAACACCAGAATTCAGATATTTACTTTCTCTACAATGTTGTTTGGAAGAATAATAACACTTCAATGATAGAAAAAAAAACTGCTTATCATGGTTTTTTTGTTTGTTTATTTTGTTTTGTTTTGTTTGTTTGTTTGTTTTCTGCAAAAAGAAATGGCTGCTGTAATTCCAAAAAGAGGATGTGGTTTATGGACATTTTTCTGTCCTGTTTCTTTTGTTCTTGGGTGTTTCCATCTTCCCTTCCTTGGGACTAGCTGCCTACATCTTGTGTACTGTCTGAACTGCCAAGATATTTCCCAATCAATGTAGGAATTCATTTTTTAAGAGATAAGGGGTTAATGCAATTTCTTTTTGTTTCCTTTATGTCTTACTTACATGCTCAATTGCTGTGATGATGGACAGAGTAACACAATGTATTCACATCTATTTTTTCACTCTTTTGATAAACTAACCAATTAAATAATCGGTTTTATTTTCATAAGATCAGTCAGTTCCTGCTGATTTACCTTCTTTGAATTCACCTGTCTTTGCTAGCTGACTTATAGAAGAGTAGCTGAATGGATTAGGTTTTGAACAATGACTTTGATATGCAAGGTAGAGTTTCTTGTTTAATTTCTGGTTGACCTACACAGTTTCTGAGCAACTGTGGGTAATTGGCTGAACCTTCCCTGGAGCTTGGATTCCCATTTGTAAGGTTGTTTTATATTTTCTATCTTACACAAGCAAAGTGTGTATAATATCAACAAAGTTTTCATGTAAGATCATCAATGGGACACTGTAAGTACCTTTATAAATATCCAAATATTTCCCCAGTGAAGTGTGAGTGAACATTGTAAGTACATTCTGGTGTTTCTATGTTATCTATTTTGAAAGAGTTGTGTTCATAATGCCTGATGGTTTCATCTTGTTTGATTACATTGACCTTTGGTCTTTCAATGTGCCTTTATTACTTCATAACTGCTGGAACAGAGTGATTTGCTTCCAATGCACATTCTGCAAGAACCTGTAATATGTAGCCACAACATTCTCTCCTGGAATTTATTTTTGAATTCTTTGGCTCAAGTAACTCTTCCTAATGTTTTTCTTTTATTCTTAGCATTTTATTTTATTTTGGTGGGCAAACTATCAAGGGATTTTATTATACTTTACATCTCTTTGTGCTGTTGGAAATACTAGTTAACTGAATTAAAAAAAAAAAAAAGACAAGATGGAGCTGGTATTAAAAAAACATAGGGATCAAATTCTTCAGGGTCTATTGAAATTAATCATATTTTTTCCACTTCTTTCACATAATGACTTTCAGAATTAAAATAGCTGTTCATTTCTTACTGGCTTTAGAGCTGTACAGTAGATTGCATCTTTAAAACTTCTTGCTTATGAAAGGAGCATGGGGGCTGTCTCATACCACTGCTGGAAGATGTCTAGATTTCTGTATCAGTAGAGGCTGAAGTCTTCTGGAGCTCTGCTATGCATCTTGATCTGCTGACAATGGGAATTATATCAAGCTCCAATTTCCTGAAAATGATCTACTTGTGCCTCCCCTTTATTCTCTCTCTGTAAAAGGGATTTCAGTTCCTTGGAGTAAAATATGAGGCATAACTTGAGAATTAAGCTAAGAATGGCCAAACAACATAATTGAAACACCACTGCAAAAGAATGAAATGAGGGTTCTGAGAAAAAATGAGCATGTTACTGTGTTTGTGCCCAAAGAAATTAACAAAAACTTTAGACTGAAATCAAGGTGCAAAGTAAATGGGAACAAGCCTTTTACTTGTGTTAAGGAAGATCATGTTCAAACATTAATGGAAAACTCTTTCTGCCATCAGGCTTTAGCTTAGTACTGTACTGAGCTGGAAATTGCTACATTTTATAAAGAATTCATGCTACCATCTAGGTAACCACGAAAGACTTCTCCACCTTATTTTGCTGAATAATGCAGTTTAGATTACTTATATTTTGAAGAAGATTATGAAATTTTGTGCGTTCTGCTAGAAAAAGCCAAAGTATTGTTTTCAGCAATGTTCTGTCCCAATTAGTCTGACAATGTCTACTTGTAAGGGTTCCAAAAATCAGACAACTTGAGTCAGGAGCTTAACATACCTCAAATTAATTGCTGCTTTAATAATCTAGTATAGAATTTAATTTAATTTATTTTATTTTATTTTATTTTATTTGTTTTGTTTTGTTTTATATGTTTTCTTCTTTGCCTTCTTTAAAAAAATGAAGAATTCATGTGCGGGCAACTGGTGAAATAGGGAAGATTCTTGCCATTCTAAATTCTCTGAAATGAAACTCGTATGATCTTTACCATTCTATCAATGCTTACAAGTTCACCCTACAGCTCTTGGGTAGTCAAAAACACAATTCTTTCTGTGACATATGAAATACTTTCTAAGTATTACTATCCATTGTACTTGCACAGCATTTTTAAATTAGTAAAGTATTTTGCTCTCAAAGTCATCACATAACGCAAATATTGCTAGAAGTAGCATGCAGTTCTACATTTGCAGAATCAACGATGTGTTATATGAGAAAACAGTGATTAACCACTCAAAGTTGTAACAGTGTGAACAAAAGACAGGATTAGGGTTACCTGTAACAAAATACTTACTGCATTTGGTTATTGCTTGGATATGGAACAATGATATTTTCTTAATTAATTTTGCATGTACATATATCTATACATATCATAAATAAATATAAATATTGCAGAATGAGATATGATATGTTATAAGCAAACATATTGTTATTGTTCACTACAGTTTATTATCTATGATTCTATGATTCTCTTAGAGAAATCTAGGTGAGTAATGCTCTGAAGTCCACTTCAGTGCGATGACTTCTGTTTTAATAAACTGTAATGAACAATAACCAGAGTCACAAATGATGTGATATACTGAAAAGCATATACCAAACAAAGTTGTCTTTGGACAATAAACTTCACCATTTAATTTAGTCAACGTAGTTGTAAGTCCATTGACACTGACAAGCATGAATTGTATTTTAGTAAAGAAAGTACTTTCAGCTTCCAGGAATATAAGTGTTCTTTGAAATAAAATAAAAATTGTGAGAACAATTAGTAGTGTTTGATTCAGCTGTGAGAATGCAACTACACAAAACTGGTAACAGTATGTAAGTCAGGACTTCCAACTACTATTTGGGCTGATTTACAGGTGGGCAGCATAGTTGTAATCAACTTGCAATAGGAGTTGCAGGGGCATAATACTGTAAAAGGATGCCTTGTATTTCCAGTTTATCCCTAAAAACTGATTTTGATGGACTTTTTCTAGGCCTATATTGTCTCTCATTCATATAATTTCCATGTAAAACCTTTAATGAACCAGAATCTATTTTTCTGAAATTGCAGTGGCAACCTGTAGATACTGAAATGCAGCAGTGATTCATTAACATAGTTATGTTAACATATAGTTAACATATGTTAATAGTTAACATATGTTAATTTTACATACATAGTTTAACATAGTTAACATATGTTAATTTTACATAAGTAATTAAAATGACAACATTTCTAGTTTTCCTAGGTCTACTTTCTATGTCTTAACTGTGTATGCAGACTGCAGAGCCCTTTCCCAAGTACTACATACAGTGGAAGTTCTCTGTCAAACGCACAACGGCGAACACAAGAAACTCCCACTCCTCACCTGGAATCTCCATACAGTCTCATTTTTCATCCTTCAAAATAATACAAACACTAAAGTGGATGGAAGTGTTTCTGTGTGGCTTGGGACTAGGTCAGAAAGCAACACCTACTGCTGCGCCCAGGACTTGGCTGTTGCAAGCTCTCATTCTACAATGAGCAGAGTGATATTATTGGTTTGCCATTCTTCATTATTAACAATGTTGGGAATGCTTCAGAAAGCAGAGATGTGACTTGCAATCATGATTCTTTCCCTCACTGCAAGTCCCTTTGGAGAACTGCACTTCTGGGTCAGGGGCATGGGGTCTTGGTGCTTTCATGTGCTTCACAGAGCTGAGATCGTATCACATCGTATCATAGAATCACAGAATGTTTTTGGTTGGAAGGGACCTTCTAATTCCAATCATCCCACTGCCACGGGCAGGGACACCTCCCACTAGATCAGGTTGCTCAAAGCCCCATCCAGGCTGGCATTGAACACCTTTGGGGATGGGGCATCCACAGCTTCTCTGGGCAGCCTGTGCCAGAAGTGGGATGTGGGCCTGCACAGTGCAGTGCTGCAGCTTTGCTGGGTGCACCAAGCATCTGTGGTACACCACAGCAAGTCCATGTGCAGTTTAAAAACGTCTTCAGGTAGTTCTGAAAATATTTTCATCCCGTCTAGTGTGAATCATCCTATCTAGCTTGTGGTGAGTGTTTGTTGTGACGGTGTTACAAAGCCAAGGTAGCATGGCTGCTTTCAGCCAGCTGGCTGAGCGTTGTGTGAACACACATCTTGGCTGTGCTAATTTGCGGCACACATGCACAGCGATGGGTCCAGCCTGCAGAGAAGGATCATTACGTTTGAATCACGCTGCTCTCACATTGTTTAGGCTTTTGCTGGCAGCGCCAAATAATCGTTAACTACTTTTCCGCGAGTGTTTAAAACCCATCTGACTGAGATGCTAGAGAACTTGGTATCGACGTTTATCGATACCAAGCGCAGTAAAAAGCCCAGATATCAATCGAGGCTTTTTACCTTGAAGCCAGCAGCCGTGCCAGCAGGGCAGCCTTCACATTTGGCTCCCTGCTGGTGTCACCGGCACAGGGACGGGGACGGGGGGGGGGGGGTGAGAAGCGAGCTGTGCGTCGGGGGAACCCCTGTGGCAAACCGGAGGCCTGAAGGAACCGGAACGGCTGCACCGCTCCTTCAGGCACCGGGACTGCCCGGCTTGGGCTGCGTCCCCGGGGGCTCTGTGTGGGTACAGGGCTCTGTGTCTGAAGTGGGTACAGGCTGAGGGGCCGCAGCACCAGCCGTTAGCTCCGGCCGTTGTGGCGGCTCGCGGGGGGGAGGGGGGGGGGAAGGGGGGGGGGCGGGGGGGCGGTGCGGCCGACCCTGACGTCACGGCGCCCCCGCAGCGCCGCGCGGCCGGCGCCTGACGCCTGCCTCCTCCCCGTCCGGCAGCGCGGGGCTGCGGGCAGCGGCAGCGGCACGCGCGGACCCCACGGCAGCGCTCGGCTCCGTTCGGCTCCGTTCGGCCCCGCTCGGCCCCGCTCGGCCCCGCTCTGCCGCCTGGCGCCATGTCGGTGGCCGGCCTGAAGAAGCAGTTCCACAAAGCCACCCAGGTGCCCGCGCCGCAGGGGGCGTGCGGGGCGCTCGCCGGGATGTGTGTGTGTGTGTGTGTGTGTGTTCGTGTGCGTGCGCGCGCGCGCACGGGGGGGGCGCGAGGGAAGTGGGTTTGCACGAGGGCGCGCGGTGCACGCGTGTGAGAGTGTGCACAGGTGTGCGTGGGAATGCACGGGTTGCATGGGTGTGCACGGTGCAGGGGTGCGTGAGCGTGCACGGGTGTGCGTAGGCATGCACGGGTGTGTGAGTGCACGGATCTGTGAGTGCACGGGTGTGCGTCGGCATGCACGGGTGTACATGAGTGTGTTGGTGTGTGCGGATCTGTGAGCGTGCACGGGTGTGCATGGTGCACAAGTGTGAGCGTGCACAGGTATGCATGGGCATGCACGGGTGTGCATGGTGCACGGGTGTATGAGTGTGTACAGATCTGTGAGGATGCAGTGGTGTGCATGGGCATGCACGGGCATGCATGGTGCACGGGTGTGGGTATGCACGGGTGTGCATGGTGCACAGCTGTGTGAGCGTGCACAGGTGTGTGAGTGTGCACAGGCATGCATAGGCATGGATGGGTGTGCATGGTGCACAGGCGTGCATGGGTATGCATGGGCATGCATGGTGCATGAGTGTGTGAGCATGCACAGGTGTGTGAGTGTGCAAGGGTTCACGCAGTGTGTCAGTGTGCACGGCTGTGCGTGGGCACGCACAGGTGTCCACAGGTCTGTAGGTCTCACGCGTGTGTAGGGCTGGGCACTGCCTCCCCCCGCGTGGGCCTCGGAGCTCCCGTTCCGAGGACTGGGTTCTGCCTGCATTTGCTCGGTCTGACTTTCTAAATCCGCGGTACAGTGACCTTTTTTTCAATTTTCTTTACCCCTCCCCCCCCCCTTCCCCCGAGTACAGCCAAAATCTGAATAATGAGATTTGGCTGTGTTGCTTTAGGCACGGTGTGTTATTGCGGAAGGTCAGGGTGGCCGTTTCACCAGGCTTCGATCTGTTTCATAATGCAAAGTCCTGCGTGTTGTGCTCTGTAAGGGTGCAATTCCTGAACCAGGGGCTGACTTAACATGCTTCGGGGATAAATGTAAAATGCTTTCACAGAAGTCTGGGGAATTTCCTTGGATTCAGAGATTTGAGACTGAGACCTGTGTTCATGCTCCTTCATTTTATGTGAAACCCAGTGCAAAACTCCTGGTTATAACCCACTAATTGTCCTTGCAAGCATCTTCAGGTAGCAGTTTTAGTCGCTGTAAGCAATTTGTAGGTGCAGACATGCAAGATGCAGCAGCCGTTAGGCTTTTCAACACCTGTGCTTTTCCCTTTTCTCATCCATCTCATCTTTTTCATCTCATCTCTTGTTGCAGTGTTGGAGAAATTTGCCCAAAAGAATGATCTCTCATAGAAGTAGTCCCAGTTCTCATTCTTGTAGTCTTTATACCATACCCATTTTGACTACAAGTGCAGTGGGGTATGTCAGGTCCTGCATGGGCCCATGCAGGAACAGGGTGACATTGTGTCTCACCTTTCTTACCAAATTATGCTGCATCACTGGTAAAACAGTCCTCACAGAAACCTGCTGTACTCTGGCAGAGCGGCAAGGAGCAGTTCAGCGTTACTGAGCCCATGCTGCAGTGTCCATCTGCTGCTGCTACTTCGTTTTATCCCCCCCTACTACCTACGGCGCTAGCAGGAGCCCGGAGAACCATCAAACCATCACCGCTGCACTGTGTTCTGGTGCCAAAACATACAAATTGCAGTGTCTGTGTCACCTGGGCAAGCTGCAGTTCACTTTTGAATAATGTGTCTTGATTCACCATTACTGTAAGTTAATGAGTGTGCCTCCGCATCAGCAGGGGTAAGCATCTTTTCCGGAGGAAGCGTGGTGTGAAAGGTCTGTGAATGCTGCTCCGTCCTTCAGATGACACTCTCACACTGATTGTCAGCAATACTTGTCATTTGGGAGGAAGGAAGAGTTTTAGCTGGCTGGAGCCAAAATAGTAAATTTCTGCTGCCAGATTTAGCAGCCTGATATCAGATGACCCAGAGATTTTTTGGGCCCAGCCTTGACTTTCACAGATTGTATGCAGGGCATGAAGACACATTCATGTATGAGAATGACTCACAAGTAGGTTGCAAGACAGATCTGTTCATTGTCTTGCTTTCAGTAGGAGTGAGAAATCCAGGACTTGGTTGTGCTGGCCTTACTCCTGGGAGTAATCCTTTTGATCAGGGATTAATCCCCAGGTGGAATATGTATTGGCATTGCCACTATGAATAAAGCTTCCCAGAAATGACCAAACAATTTCGAAGTTTTAAAGTTTCTGACTCATTCCCTTGGTTCTTATTCACATAAGATCCTGTGTATGGTGTGCAGTCGTACTAGAGTCCTAAATCACACCAGGAACGCTTTCAAGTTATTTATGAGGTTGCAGTGTCCTTTAATCCAGTTAAGCATTTTGAAGTCTTTGGTTAGTTTCTTTCTGTCTTTAATGTTGTAAAATTAGTAGCCCTTATACATATGGGTGCATTATGAGCATACAATGTTATTATTAAATAATACAGTTCCAATTGCTAGTATAAAGATTTATGGCACAATTTAAATATTAAAAAAATATTTTTCTTACATCAGTAAGTCCCTAGCAGAACTTGCAATCGTGTGACTTCCATATCTGGATTGTTTTGTACTGTGCAAGTATTTTTGATTTCATTCATCATTTTTTGACTTGTGAAAGATCAAACTCACCTGTATTAAATACTGACACTCTGTTTTTTTAACTAGAAGTCATGTTGAAGAACTTGAGGTCTGTCAAATTCCTTGCACCAGCTGCAGCAGCAGTAAGTCATTGAAAAGCAGGTGGGAACTTTGCTCTTTCTAGAATGAATGGAGAGTTCACCCTTTTGGCCTTTCAGAAAAATAATAATAATAATAATAGTTTTACCTCTGGGCAGCATCATAAAGTTCAGAAGAAGTATTCCTGAGTTTGTAAAAACCAGGGTGAGTCTGGAACTCTTGACATTTATTCAGAATTACAAGAAGTTAAATTGACGAGTGGAGAGCAGGCTAGACTATTCATTTACGTCAATTATCGACAGAGTGCTGAAGGAAGAAAAATAAACACATTTGAGTGTTAACTGTGCTGCTGCAAATCTGTTGGACATCCTGGAGCTAAGAAGATTGCTCCATGTCCTTTTATTTTTTTATATTTTTCCCAGAAATGGGTAACTAAATCCTATGCCACTAAATGGTCTCCTTTCCTTTAGGCGTGCAGACTCCTCTGCCATTAGCACTATCCCAGCATGAAAGAGAGACTATTGCAGCCTGCAGGTTTGTATATGGCTTTAAAACCGCCAGCATGGATTTGGCACATAGGTTCATTCGCAAGAAGACCGCATTAGAGATGAGGCAGTGTTAGAAAACACTGAACATCTGCATTGAATGTGTCCTGGAAGAGTGTCTGCTTATTAGGAAGGGTCCAGCAAAACTGAGTGTGTGTAACCCCATAAACTTGTGAGGGGTTCCAATGAAATCAGTGGGAATATGAGAATGACAAAAATTTATCTTTTCAAGTGCTTTCTATATTGTGGTTCATCTAGCTAATTTATTTGTTTATTTTTAGTTCCTTGGTCAGGAATGTGTAAAATATTTTTCACTGCAGTGGGTAAAGCAATCTTTCTTTAGACATAACATGTTTTCTATACTTGCTTTGCTCTCAAACTGCAACTAACGAATTCTTAGCATTTCTTTCGTACTGATAGAGGACATGGAAAGTGACATACTGATACCAGTATTTTCCTAAATACCCATCCAGCCCCATCTTCTGTAATACATATGTGACTGTCCCACTGTGTTTAGTGGGACCTGTGCATGCTTGCCAACCTCGACCTTTCCAGGCAAAGCACTTCACCTGCCTTTTCCCACTGACTTTGATTGAAACTGCACTCACACTGTGTCTGCCGATCTCCCTGCATCTTTCCTCTCAGCTCTACCCACCAAATTCTTGTCCATTCCCATACATGTAGAGGTATGTGGACTAGTTTGGGAAGTTGGACAATGCTATACTGTTCCTAGTGGGGCTGTTGCACTTTGAAATTGCTTACGTTGGACTTAGGAAGCCTCCACCTCTCATGGTGTGGAAGGTTGTGAGCAGGTGGAGGTAAGACAAAAAGGGACATTTGTGAGGTGGCTGGCTGAGGTCAGTACTCGAACTAGCTGTTAAAAAGTTCTCTGCTGTGTAAAAATTTCTCAGGCTGTGTACCCTGTCTGTCATCTTCTCTCAGTGCAGAGTGGTATATTTTTAGGTCAGGGAAAGGGAGCAAGTTTTTGATCTGGGAGTAAAGACAATTTTTGAGAAAGTTATTTACTTGAATGTGGAGAGGAATATTTTCAGCTTCGGGTAGGGAAATTCCTTCTGTTTGTGCACTTTAGTTTGTGTGCCAGATACAGTATTCATAGTTGGCATCATTCCCATATGTCCTTTTATCAATATTACATAATTGAAAGGGTGAAAAAATTGACCTTAATCTGAATTGCCCATTACTTGGATATTGTGTAACCCTTCTGAATTGCTGATGGCTTAAACAATCTGCTCCAGTTTCTAACTGTTTCTACATCTAACAGAAAGAAAGAACAACTGCTTAGTATGTAAAAAAGATAATGGCTCTTTTTTTTTTCTTTTGTTTTGCAGTATTTCTTAGGCATTTAGCACTTCACTATCTTTCCACCTGTTATATGCGGTTCCCATTTTTTGTATGTGTGTATGTATATACACACAGCTGAAGCATTGATTGACAGCCATTTACAATTTTTCTCCCAGTGATCTTTGGAGGCAGAGAACATCTGTGGTTGCTACGTTTAAAGCACAACTAGGATCAGAGTTTTGTTTTTTGTCTTGATTTCATCACCACTGGAAGTATTACACAGCAAAGAAATAGGAAGAATGGGGTGCTCCTGGTCATTCCTGTACAACAGTGTCTTAGATCTAAACATGCCCTCGTGACTGTCATGCTAATGGCATTTCATAAGAAGTGCTGAAGCAGCATACACAGGTTTAGCAGAAATGGACTCTGCAGAGGTTACTCTGCAGAATATTATGCTGTGCTACATAACTGTCAAGTGCATGTTTAAACGAGGTGCTGGGATGACTGTACACATTTGTTGTGGAGGCTGGAGGAGCTTGAACACCACCTGTTTGACCTAGTAATCTGCTAGCGACGTCTTTGACTTTAAAAGATGAACAGGACAGACAGCATTGAAAATGTTTTGCGGGCCATGGGGAACTGTTGCAGCTCTGTGAGTAAATCTGAAGAGAAGTAGTGAATGGACAGCATGTGGTGGGAGGTGCCTGGAATTAAGCAGACCCATGGCCCCTCTTCTTAGTGGAAGTCTGTAGTACCCTCACAGGCAACCAGAGCTGCCTTCCAACACCATTTTCTCCTAAAACTACAAGTTCTTGCTTTGTGCTGCCTTCTGGCAGCTTCTTTGACTCTGGTCCTCACTGTCTTCGTACTGGTCTCTGGTGGACAGCAGTGGTGCTGATATTCTTTTAAATATGTCTATTTGCAGAGGAAGGAGCACTAAGCTAAAGCACAGTATTCTTATGATGGTCTTTGCCACAGCAGAATTACCTAGAATTGCCTGGCCTTCCACTGATTATCTAATCCTGCACTTAATCTTGGAGAAGAAAGAGTACATTTTTTAAATCTGAGCTTATAGCAGATGTTAGAGGAATCCATCCAACCTGTCACAGAAA
Organism: Cygnus atratus; assembly: GCF_013377495.2. NCBI lineage: Eukaryota > Metazoa > Chordata > Aves > Anseriformes > Anatidae > Cygnus > Cygnus atratus. The sequence continues at coordinate 35,587,114 of NC_066396.1, forward strand.
TGACAGGAATTAAAATAATTTATTTATTTATTTTTTGTCCTGAAGAGGGGAAAAAAAGAAAAGAATTTTACTTTTCCTGTGCTAATGTTTTTCACAAGCTTTCCCTTTATGGAGTCCCTGTAGACTTTTCATGGAAGAAAATAAAAAATAAGCAGCTATTTGAAGTTCAGGGTAATTCTAATTTGTCTGAAAGTGGAAACTGCCATGACAGTCTCAGACAGGATGATTCGTGGGCTTGTCATTATAACTGATGTGCTACTGATGATGCTTTTTTGCCCATGCTGGAGGCCATGTCTTTATAATTAAATGGCATTTTTAAAAGAATCTTCTTAGACTGAAAGTGGCTGAAGTAGTTGTTGCAGCATTGTATGGGTCACACCAAGGGGCAATGGTTTGCCTCATCTCCATTCACCCACCAGTGAAGGGGTGCTACGTGATCCCAGCAGAGGTGCTGCTGAGGCAGCAGCAAGTGTAACCTTACTAGCAGCAGCCTGTAAAGGTGGCTTGATGTGATGCCAGAGGGCCTCCGGAAAGAATGAGAAATTAAACCACTGGTTCTGGTTCAGGTAACAGGCACACCGCTTGGGAGAGGGCTGGCGAAGTGAATCCATGTATATTTCAAAAGAGGTAGGCACCACTTGCTGAGTTCATTGGCCACAAAACAGCTGGAATGATATTTCTGTATTTTCAGTTGGGCTCTGTTTTGGTCATATCAACCTTGGATTTGTAATCTGTCTGTCAAAGTGGGAAATTATACTGATTTCTTGTAAGCTGAAGTTCTAAAAAGAGAAAAATGTTGACTGTATCCACCTTTTCCCCCTACTCTGGTGACAGAAAAGGTGCTTACACCCCATACTAGCAAAATGCTGACAGACTCCTCTGTCTTCATCTTTTTATGGGTTGCAGTTTGATTTTTGAACATACATGTCATTTATTTATTTAGATTGCCTAGTTATTCTACTGGCTGAAAAAAATCTTTAAATGTGAAGACCATTTACCTAAACATTTTGAAATAGGGCTTACTTTTCACTTTTGTGTTAACGAATTTAGGTAGTGTTAAAATTCATTAGCACTGAGGACACACTTCATTTTTCTTTGACTTTAAAATATCAACACCGAACATCACTTCTGTTCTGCTTCTGTGGGGAAAAGTGCCACAATAACAAAATAGGGTGATGCAAAATACATTCCAAAATAGATGCTCCGGGGATGCATCAAGCACGGCGCTGCTTGCTGATCGAGCGAAGGGACTGTCCAGCTGGGGTCCCTTGGTTTGCTCAGCCCAGAGCAGAGCAGGCTGAGGGGAGGCCTCATGGCGGCCTGCAGCTCCCTCACGAGGGGAGCAGAGGGGCAGGCGCTGAGCTCTGCTCTCAGGGGACAGCGACAGGACCCGAGGGAACGGCATGGCGCTGGGACAGGGGAGGGTCAGGCTGGGTGTTAAGGAAAGGTTTTGCACCCAGAGAGTGGTCGGGCACTGGGACAGGCTCCCCAGGGTGGTGGTCACAGCACTGAGCCTGCTGGAGTTCAAGAAGTGTTTGGACAATGCCCTCAGACACACGGTCTGATTTTTGGGTGGTCCTGTGTGGAGCCTGGAGTTGGACTCGATGATCCTTGTGGGTCCCTTCCAACTCAGTATACTCTATGGTTCTGTGATTCTGTGAGATTAAGGTTGGTCGTTTGTTGGTTTGTTTCTTTGTTTGTTGGGGGCATTGTTTGTTTTTCCCTAGAAAGAACGTTCCTCTGAAAACTGTTCTTGATTTCATCTTTTATGACTTTATGTAGACTAACAGGACTTTCAAACAGCAGTAGCTGATTATATAATTTTTGCTGAGTTCTTTTGTAGTCTGCAATTTTCAGCCTTCAAGAATGTGCCAAGAATTCCTTTTCATGCAAAATCAATGTAGATGCAGTAAACCAGTTAATAATTCATAAGACGTAAATGTCAAATATAGTGTTTGTGTTACCAGATGAGTCACTTAGAGCTTGTCTGTCTTTGAAAGTTATGGCATCATAATCGGAGGACTGAACTTAAAGTGCTGCAATTTTTAGAAGTATGACTCTAGGATGGATAGATTTCCTCCCGTCAGTATAGGAGTAGCTTTTCGAGTAGCTTTGCCACTTAATTGATATTGTTTGGAAAAAGATCTGAGGACAGCAAATGAAGCACTGTCCTTTCCACTGGAATCAGAGTATTTGCACAGAACTGTTCATGGCATTAGAGATGACCAGTTGGTATATTTTTCTCAACTAATTCACTGGCTGAATTTGTTCTTCTGTGGGAATGCTATTTTTGACACTGAAACAGAGTTAGTTAAAGGTCGGTATTGCTCCAGTTGAAGTAATAGGAGATTTTAGTACATAGGAGCAGGTCTTAACTGAGTTTTCTGTTGGTTGCTTCATCCCATTTCTTGCTTTGGCCAAGAAAGAAAGGATTTGATTTTACTTCCTACAGTTATTAAAGGAAGTAAGAACTCTTAAAACAGCTCCAGCATGAGGAAGGTTCAGTGATATGCAAATACTTTTTAGGAACCAAAAAGTTTGAATGTAGAAATGTACTTTCAAGTGCAGAATAAGCATATGTGCACATGGTTGACTGACTAGAATGGAGTCTAATCCAGGGAGCCTTGTGCTAACATTAAAAAATAGAAGTTTGTCTTTCAGGAAGAATGGCTGGATCTTACGGTACTCATATGGTCTCTATTATTTATGTTCTAAATTTGTTTCTAAAATAGGACTATTTGTTTCTTAGACTGAGGGGAAATCTCCTTCCCTTTCCACAAAAGTGCTGAAAAACATTTTACTATATATTAGGCAGATTCATTGCTGTCAGAATGTGACTCTGTTGCAGGCAGTAGGTATAATATGCTGTTCATCTTGCCTGTCTTAAGTATAGACAGGGAAAATGTGAATTTCTGGAGGAGAGGAAGACTCAGTTATTGAAAAAAGACACAAGCTTAGAAACTTGTGAAATAGGTAATGTAGATCTTTAACTTTTGTTTTCATGCAGAAAAATACCTTTTCCTCTGTTAGTTTTGACCAGTTTGTCTTGCCTCTGTAAACAGCTACAAAGGGCATGTGGCAGCAAAAGTTAAGCTTTGCATGGTAGGAACTGGATTCTCTTATTAAAGTAAGAACCACAAATACCTGATATCAAAAGGCAGATAACTTCACTTTATTTTGCAATGTCTTAGTTCAAAATAATTTCATTTTGGAACCTGTGATTTTCACAATTGTGAAATCTCTCCGCAAAGGTCTGGTTGGCTTGTTTCAAAATGGCTGCATTTTGATAGCAAAAAAAAAAAAACAAAACACAAAAAACCCACCCTGTGATAATTGAAATAGATTGTAGAGCTTTTGGTGTTCTCTTCAGAGTACTGTAGTTTTTATTTAACTGTAAAGATGGGTGGGAGTAAGATTTCCTGAAATGAAGATGAATGAAGATGAAAGAGTAGGAAAGTTCTCAGCAGAAAGCCACAAAACCAGAACAGAGGCAAATTCTGTGCTCATGTTTGTATGGATAACTCTAACTATCAGAGCCAGGAGAAATGGCAGGCATTGGTGAATGAAGCTGCCACTTCGTATTTTCTGCTCCATTAGTGCACTGTATCCAGGGTCCTCAATTCCTGATCTGGACACTATGACAGTATGTGTTGTTCCAGCACAGGAGACAAGACGGCCAGCATTCCCAAAACACACAGAACCTCAATAAAACCAGTGGTTAAAGAGGTCAACGTGGATTTAACGGTGTCCATCCATGTACATAGAATCGAACATGACTAAGGAAGGAAAAGCCGACATTATTTCTGTGATGATAAGCCCATCTATTGCAAATTTCCTGTCTCATTGGGGAGAAAGAATAAGGAAAAGGGAAAAGAGTCAGCTGGTCTAACTTGTGAACAATCTTTTAACAAAAGCTTCCAGACAGTGTCTGGAAAATAAGCCACTTGTGACTCGGGTGCTTGTTCCTTCCCATAGTTTGAGCTTGGTTAGCAAACAGGGTGGCAGTCCTTAAGTATGTGAAAATTTTCCTCAGTGTCGGCTGCCAAACACTCTGCAAGCTTGTGATGAACAAAGTGCCTATTTGAAATCTTTTACTCATTCTAACAGGTAACAATGAAGTTCAGAAGTGTTCTGGGCAGAAGCTGAACTCTGCATTAGCATATTCCTGCATCTCTGTGAAATGCCGTGGCATCTGTGCTGGGTCCGCTGGTACAGCCAGTGACGGAAAGTACCTGGATAAGTTGCGAAGGTGAAATGAAGTGTTGAGTTTGCTAGCTATACTGCTGCATGGCTTCATGTGATTCAAGACAAGACAGTCTCAGTTTTTCTTGCTTCTTCCTAACCCTGACATAGGGAGAAAACTGTGTTATTTTAATGCAAAGAAGTGCTGGTGCAACTCTAAGACAAAAGTTGTAGAGTGTCTTTAGAAAATGAGTTATCCTTCTGTTCTGTGCGGATAAGTGCATAGCAAAAATGACTGAATTCTTTTGCCTCCTTGCTCATATTCCAGTTTAATCGCTGGACATATGAGGGGTTGTGATGCTGAGGTCTAGAAAGCCTCAGTTCCAGGAGCTAGGGTTTTGTGTTTCTTGATGCACATCGCCAATGTACTGGCCAAGAAAGCAGCTGGGCATGCTTGGGTTCAGTTTCTGATTGATACCTACGAGTACTACTGCAGAATACATTTTAATAATAAAATTAATTCCTAAGTTAAAAACAAATTAGAATGTAGGTGGTCTTAGATCTAAAAATATCTGCCATTGTACAGGAGAAAATTCAGTGCTGTCTCATTTCTTTTGCTGTAATTATGGGCTCTGTAAAGGTAATTGCTGATTTACTCCTCTCATCTTGAGAACAAGACCACTTCCAAAATCATACATTAAAATCAGGTATGTGGGATTTGTAACAACATAAAAAACAATAAAAAACAGACAGTCTTCCCGAGCAGATTTGGAAAGTTCTCTAGAGACATGCTGCCATGGTGCTGTTGTATCTTGTTCACTTTCATTCTGTGAAGGACATTTTTTCTCTCTTCTCATTTAGGGCACTGGAGAATTGAAAATTTAATGAAGCTGCAATAAAACAGACTATTCTAGTGCCATATTTTGCTCATTTGTGTTTGCAGATTAACTATGCTTGTGTCCATGGGAACTTCTTCATCTACATGGATTTAAGCAGATTCGCTGCTGTAGACTTCTTTTCCCAGATTTCCTCCTGATATTTCTTTCAAACATTTGTAAAATATTATTACTGAGAATTGTATTTCCTTTAATTGCTTAATTCATTTTCTTGCAATAAAATTAAATTTAAGAAGGTAAATTAAACATCTGGGAGAGAAGCCACACATATCAAATGAGTTTTGTTGTTAAAGAATGAAGACCAGATCAGGAGCGTGAGAAACAATCCTGTGCCGTGTCCGAGCCAGTGGCAAAGCCTCCTTGAATCCTAGAGCTTTCGAGAGGGTGCGAAGGAGCAGGTGGCAGTGGGCCAGCAAGACGGGAGAGTGGGAACAGGCCTTGCCTTTGTTTGCTGTGCTTTGGAAAGTTTATTAGCACTACACTGTTGCAGAAGAGCTTATGAGGAAGGCTATGACTCCTTTATTGGGTTTTCTGTTCTCTAGTGCACCATCATGCAAGTAGTCATGGTAAGACAGCATACTGTGGCTGTATCTCTATAAGAAGTCAGCAGTAGCTTGGGGGTGCCTGTTTTCTGGCTTAAGGTCTCTGCTGTTGCCCTAGAGAGTAACTGTGGTTTTGTGGTTATAAATGTAGGACATGCAGTGTTGAAACAGCATGGATGAGATAATGCCACCTTGCCCCATGGTATTCCTAGCTGAGAGTTAGGAATGCTTCGAAGTGTTGTTGCCCCTTTTTCAGTTGCATGGGCTGCCCTTGGAGGTTACCTTCTGTACACTGAAGAAAAGAGTGGCAGCCATTTCTGGCTGCCCTGTGCTCAGCTGTGGGCAGCGTTGAGGGAAGGAGACAGGGACTTGGTCCTGACCTGTCATAGATAAACCCACCTCCCAGGCTCAAAAGCCCAGGGATGAGTGGGGAGAAAAACAAGAAACAAAAAAGAAACCAAAATATAATTAGAGCAACTTTATTTCCTGCTGCAACTCTCACCAGCCTCAGCCAACAGGGAAAACTTCTCTGCAGTGCACTATTCTGCACCCGTTTCCCTTCCCAAGTGATCCATTTCATCCAGGTCTCTGCTGCAAAGTGACCAGCAGGGAGAGAAGAGCTGCTTTTGTCTCTTTCTCAGTGCCATCCTTTGACATTTAAAGAATTTCTGGCAGGGTTTGTGGACCTGGTTTCCTCTACAACCATTTCAGTGTCACAAAGGAGCTGCAACTTAAAAGAAGCAATTAATTCATTGCGTCCCCTTGGCTCTTCTGAAAAAGTGTGTTTGGTTTGCAGGCTGGAAAGGTTGGAGTTTGTTCTGATACGTTATTTATTATTAAAAAGCAAGAGTTCTGTCTTTAACAACTGCTCTAAGTTATAAAACAGCATAGTATGGCTATTAAGTTTTAAATACTATATTTAAAAGATAAATCAGTTCACAAAAGCAGAAGGTGATGTTGTAATTTCAAAGAGCTTGGGAGCAAACAATGCATACTGAAAACTTTCAGAAATGTTGCCATAATTTTGTCTCTTAAGACTTGGAAGTGAACAATGGAGTTGACCAGGTAGGTGGGAGATGATCACTAGTGTTTGTGCTATATACCTTTACTCAGTAGCAAAACAGATGTTTTGCTGACTATTCTGCTGATTAGGGTTATTTTGCATATTTTATTTCAAGTGTTCAGCAGTCACTTTTAGCAGAACTTTTTTTTTGAATTATGTTTTTTTTTTTCAGCATATAATCCCAAACATTAAGAAATCATTACAGAATCAAGACATCTAAAAATTAATAGTGCTAAATTAATAGTGCTGTCTTCTATCTTTTCTTTTCTATATTCCCCTGATTTCAGGGTTTAAGTTTTCAGTTCTTTTAAGGGCAAAAGATTTTCATATAATCATATGATTATAAGACTTAAGACTTTTGAGGCAGATGACAGCTTTTGCAAAGACCTGGCAATAATTCCTTTGAGTCATTTTGTCTTCTAGCAACCTGTCTCCTCTGGGAGCTGTTCTAGTTCAGAATGCATGCCAGATCTTTGACTGTGAGCCATGGTTATACCCCTCCCTCTTGGTTTCTTTCATATTGAGTGATGTATCAGCTGATCTGAAATTCCGAGGCTATGTCTGTGTTGGAAAGTCACACAGTGCAATAGGCACGGGTCTGCAGAACAGAACAACCGGTGCAGATGACCCAGTGTTACCCAGCAGAGGTCACAGTTTGGGCATATTGATGAGACAGAAGTAATGCAAAAGAGGGAGGGGAACTCACAGCAAAGCTTGCACTGCCACTGGGCATCCCTTAGGAGTATCTACAGCCCAGCTTGTATCTAGGTGTACAGAAAAGGAGTGATTAAACATCCTTTACTTCTTAGGCCAACTAAGGCAGGTATCAGTGCTCACGCATCTGCCAGACCTGTGACACTGAAAGATCAATTGAAAGCCAGTGAAAAGACTCTGTGAATTCTTGATCTCTTGGTGTACCAGGAAGGATTGCTATTGTAAATATGGCCCTAAGGACAACTGTCTGTATCCTGACTTTTACTCCTGTTACATATCTCTTTGTTTATCTCTGTTTGGAGCCATTGCACTTATGCAACCACAGTATTCGCCCAGTGAGTACAGTGGAGTATGATCTTGCTGTATGCTGCTCTGGCTGCAGAGGGCTGGTATGTAATTCGTGATTTGCTAAATTGCTCAAATGTACAATGTTAGTGGGCAATAATACTGCCATTCCTGTCTCTTGCCAGTGGTTTGAAATATATTGCTTTAAAAATGAGGGTTTTCAGCCAGAGGTAGGCCTACTATTTCACCGTGAGATGTCAGGTGAGATTTTGCCATTGAAGTATTCAGTGGGGTTGGAAGACCTGGTGGATTTAATCTACGCTAGATAGGCAAAGTTCCTTATGGAACAGGAGTATCTTAGGTAAGTATAGGAAGTCCCTGGACTACACGTCCCTCTGAGGAGTGGAGAGCCTGCCTCTCTTAGAAGCTATGTAGCTCTTAGGACCCTTATAAATACATTACTTGCATTTGCTTTTTTCATCTACAAATGTGTTTGTTTTTATACCAGTTCTACTGCATACATACTCATTGTCTTCCCAGCTAATTCCACCTCTGCGTGCTCTGCGGAAATGCCTGTGAGTCAGTCTTTGCTTCTCTGCATTTGGAGATAGATTTAAAATCCTGGGATCCAATTAGTGTCTCCCTGTAGTCATGCAAGCCTTTTTGATTTCAAGTTCCTCTACTTCACTTGTCCTTGTGGAACTAGCAGTGAAATTACTGCAGTGCATCCCCTGTTTGTAGAACTTTATATGATTATGTATCAAGCGCTCCCAGCCATGAGGATGAGCACATTATTTATACATATTCAAGTTTACCGATGACACCAAGCTGTGTGGAGCTGTGTGGTGCGGTCAGCACGCTGGAGGGAAGGGATGCCATCCAGAGGGACCTTGACAGGACTGAGAGGTGGGCCTGTGCGAACCTCATGAAGTTCAACAAGGCCAAATGCAAGGTCCTGCACCTGGGCCAGGGCAATCCCAAGCACAGATACAGTCTGGGTGGATAATGGGTTGAAAGCAGACCTGAGGAGAAGAATGTGGGGGTGTTGATTGATGAGAAGCTCAACATGAGCTGGCAATGTGTGCCTGCGACCCAGAAAGCCAGCGTATCCTGGACTGCATCAAAAGGGCAAGGGAGATGATTCTTTCCCTCTTCTCTGCTCTCATGAAACCCTACCTGGAGTACTGCATTCAGCTCCGGGACGCCCACTGCAAGGAGATGGACCTGTTGGAGTGAGTCCAGAGGAGGGCCACAAAGATGATCAGAGGGCTGGAGCACATCTCCTATGAAGACAGACTGAGGGAGTTGGGGTTGTTCAGCCTGGAGAAGAACAGGCTCTGGGGAGACCCTAGAGGCCTTCCAGTACCTAAAGGGGGCCTACAAGAAAGCTGGGGAGGGACTGTTTGTCAGGGGGTGGAGTGATAGGACAGGGGGGAATGGCTTTAAACTAAAAGTGGGGAGATTTAGATTAGATGTTAGGAAGAAATTCTTCACTCAGAGGGTGGTGAGTCACTGGCACAGGTTGCCCAGAGAAGCTGTGAATGCCCCATCCCTGGAGGTGTTCAAGGCCAGGTTGGATGGGGCTTTGAGCAACGTGGTCTGGTGGGAGGTGTCCCTGCTCATGGCAGGGGGTTGGAACTGGATGGTCTGTAAAGTCCCTTCCAACCAGACCATTCTGTGATTCCATGATTATACTTAGACAAAAGAGATACATCCTTTTGTGTATGTTTTGAATTTTTCATGTGCAGCATAGGGGATCTTTAGATATATATATCCCATCTCTGGCAATCTGCAGACTGCAAATTGAGCAGACTTTAGAATGAAGAGGTAGGTCAGGGAAAATCTCAAGCTACTGCCACTATCTGACCATCACAAAATATCTGAGATGTAATGCATTATTCAGATATTTAGCGAAAGAGTGGTGCTTCCTTTGTAAATGTGTCCACTGCAAACACAAAAAGAAAAAGTGTGGATAGTGACAGAAAGGACGTTAGCAGGCTTTTTAGAGCAGATTTAAGGAGAACATTATCCTATTACAAATTAAGGGATGAAAATGGCTTCTGCAGTGGTGATTAATATTTTATGTCGCATATCCAAGTTGTTAATTATGGCCATATAATGAGACAAGCAGTGTTATTTTGGTATAGCATAGACAACTGTGAACACTTTAAAATCATGAAGTGTGCCATTATAATAGCAAGAGGTTGCATTAAAAGATTAAAAAAAAATACTTTTGGACTTATTTTGTATTACGCTTGATTTGATCCTAAACATTTTCATGTTTAAAAACCTTACAAGAAAGCTTACTTCAGAAGTGTATGAAGCAGGTATTTCCAAACCATCATTTGCATCCAGGATCTGGAGCTTTTAGGAAAATACTAAATAAAATTGCAAGATTTTAAAGTAACGGAAGCTCAGAACTTACAATAAACTAAATTCCCCCATAGTGTAAATATAGTGTATGGCCTTTTCTTTCCATTGTTGTTGTTGGGATAATACTCTTCCAAATCTAAACAGGTTTTGCTTTGCTGGGAAAAAAAGATGGATAGTGGATGCCTTAACTAAGTGTTACACAACCCTCACATGGCATACTACATTTTTTACTATTTATCTTTACACCAGCAATGCATGAAACTTCTTTAACCAATCCTTACAACCGTCATGAAAATTCTTGCTGGGTCTTCTTGCTTTAGTTCTCATCTCCTCCAGTTCTCCTTTGTGCATTGATTCACCATGTGTACAACTACAGTGGTGACTCATTTATGCTGAGTGATATAATGACCCCAGTGGAGTAGTTCTATAAAAACAGCAGGATTGCAACTCAGTTTTGCACAGAGTAGAGGGAGTCAGCTCCAGGTAAATTTCACAAAATGAGCTCTGTGTGCTAGAGATCCTGCCCATAGGATGCTGTTCAGTGGCAGTGGGAAAGGAAAGCTCTACCTGAATGAGGATTACTGTACCAATATGCAAATATTAGTATATTCATAAGGTGATTGTTGTATTAACAGTACCATCATGACAAGCTATAAAGTCAATAAAGCCACTATAAATCCCATTCAAGTGAAACAAACTACAGAAGAAAAATGGCTTTGCCACTTCTTTGCAAATGGCTTCTCTTGGCACTGCAGGTCTTGTTCTTGGTCCACTTCTCTTGGCCTGCAGGTTGGGAGTCAAGTGAGTTCCCAGTCAATGCTGAGATAACTGCACTGGGGCAAATGCTGTCTAGATCTGCCTGGGATGGTGTGTGTGAAAATGAAAGGACACCAGGGTGGTTGTTCAGTATCACTCACACTGACCACAGAGTCCAAAGCAGTAATGATCTGTGGCTAGCCTGGGAGGCAGGCCAGGATGCAGAAAGCCACACAGGGACAGGGTGCTTCTTAGAGGTCAACCCAAATCTCCAGATTCTCTGAGGACGCAGGGCCTGGTTTGCAGGCACTGTACAGATCCTGAAAATGTGATGCTTCTTGAAACATTCATTTGTACTTTCAGATCCTTTATTTAGGCTCAAAGTTTTGGTTTAAGACTATGAGGACGGATTCTGATGTGTTGAAGTAAACAGGGGCTTGTGATAGATAGAAAGGTAGGTAGGTAGGTAGATAGATAGATAGATAGATAGATGTAACATATGAAACATTTTTGTGTAGATAGTTTCTGTAACTTACTTCATTCCAACTACTGAAGCTGCATGGAAATTTGTAAGCTCTTAAAATCGTAATGCTTAGTATTGCATTATAATTTATTACAGGTTTCTTGCTTTGCATTTTGGGGAAGAAAATAGATTATTTTTCTACTTCAGGTCCTGCACAGTGATTTTTTTTTTGAACCTGAATTCTCAAATAAATTGTTCTTTGAGCTACTCCTGGTGTATTGAAGAATATTGAAAACACAAATGCTGTAGGAGTCTGGTGTGGACATAAATAATATACCCAGGGATGATGCCAGCTACTGTGGTGATAGTGTGAAAAGCTGTCTGTAGTTCTAAGGTAAGAGGCAAGTCAAACTGTGAGAGTTATGGCATCTTCTTTTACAAGTAAACAATATTTGAACACCAATTAGAGCCCAGTTTGGCTTGTGATACACTGAAAGTGGAAATACTCACTTGGGAATAAGAATTCACTGTATGAGTAAATGAAGTAAAAGGAGATACATGCTGCTTTGTACCTTGCAATAACCTCTTTCTAATTTTCCTTCCTGATTCTCACTGATAAGTTCCAAATCTAGTATTTCTGTGGTGAGGCTGCTGGTCTTAATGCTGCCTCAGTCAGTAAAGTCAGTTTAGATTCAGATGACTGAGTGTTGGTTCCTCAGCATCAGGGATATGCAAGTGGTAGCAGAGTTACTGTTGCAGGAAAAAAAAGCAGAAGGCTTTTGTGAAGCATCACTCTGGAAAACACTGCATTCAGGAAAAAGAAACAAACAACAGGTTTTAGATGAGCACAGCAGTGAAGATTAGTGGGGGAGTCTGGTAGAAGCAGCCTCACGGGTGTTTTAAATCAAATAAGAGTATTTATTATACTTTTTTTCAGGCCTCCTGTGAAAACTCTCTAGTTGTGCGCGTATGAAAGGGGATTTAATTTTCCTAAGTAAGGGATATTAATTCCTTTCACTTAAATAATGGCTTTTTCATTGGAAGAGGAAAAAAGAACTCTTGAACATTTAAGTTTCTATTGTAAGTAGTCTAAGAGGGAAAAACACAAATGTTCAAACCACAAATGCTGGGCTTAAAAAATACATGTTTTTAGAATTGGTCTGAGGGAGGAAAAATGCTGATGCATGTTTCCAGATGGAGATGCAGTCTGTATAATATAGGCTGAAACAGCACAATAATCCCCTTAATGTTCATGTAAAAAAACTTTAGAAAATGTTGATAATTGCTTAGTTAAGAAATTATTCATGCATGGTAATATATGAATATGTTTGACTGTACTGTCCAGATGATAGTAGCAACCATTGGTGTTTTAGTCTCATTTTGTGCAGATGAAAGCGTCTTTGTCACATGACGATGCCTAAAGTTCTGACACATCTCAGGGTCTGACGCATTTTGTAATGTTCATTCCAAAGTGCCACAGCACAACAAAGCCATAGTAACTATTGTATTGTGTGCTTTTAGTCTGCAGCAGGCACAAATGCAACTTCTCCCGCTATATTTAGAGTTGGTGCAGCCTCGCCTTGAATGCTATATGCAGGTCTGTTCCCCACAGCACAAAAAGGGTGTTCAGGTACTTGAAGGCACCCATAGGAGGGCAGCAGGGCCGGCAGGAGGGCTGGAGGGCATGCCCCGAGAGGAGAGGCTGCACACACTCGGGCTGTCCGGCCTGGAGAAGAGGAGGCCGAGAGGCGACCCCACGGCTCCCTGCAGCTCCCTGAGGAGGGGAAGCAGCAGGGAGGTGCCGCTCTCTGCTCCTGGTCACCGATGGCAGGGTGCACGGGCACGGCACGGAGCTGCACCAGGGGAGGGCCAGGCTGGGCGTTAGGGAACATTTCTGTGCCATGGGGGTGGTCAGGCACTGGGACAGGCTTCCTAGCCGGGTGGTTGGTGCCCTCTGCCTCTCGGTGTTCACGAGGCGTTTGGACAATGCCCTCAGTAACATGCTTTGGCTTTTGGACAGCCCTGAGGAGGTCAGGCAGTTGGACTCCGTGGTCTTTGAGGGTTCCTTCCAACTGAACTACTCTATTCTGTTCTGTTCTGTTCTGTTCTGTTCTATTCTTTAGTAAATAATTTTAAACTCCTTTTGAGTGTTAACCTTTGCAGAGTCAAGCACTATCAAAAGGATTATTCACTGTTGAAGGATTTCAAGCTTATTGTCTCTTTTTTTTTTTTCTTCCCAAAAAATATTTTTGTATTATATATCGCTACATAGGCCATCTGAAGAAATCTGATTTGTATGGAAGATTCAAGATAATTGTGTTTTGTAGGAACAACATATCTGATCAAAACAAAAGAGAAACAACTAGAAGGATGTTGTAGAAGTTCAACATCATTAAAAAAAAAAACACACAGTGTTGCCATTTAACTTTATACAGAAATATCCATTTCTATATAAATTACATGTTCAAAATACTGAAATCTTGGTACATGTGCTTCAGATGTAGCTACTTGCTATGCACAGTAGATGAATTACTGGTGAACTAAGGGTTAAATGAGTTCGGATTTATCACACTCTATAGCTGGAGAACGAAGTTTACTACATTTGTCAAGAGTGTTTTCAAATGAGACAGTAAAAATAGATACATTGATTTGTTGGCTTTATGGATGAGGCTATGTAAATACATTTATTTTGAGCTTTGGCAATTCAGGAATCACAGAAGATACTCAGCTGAAAGCCAGTACTGACCTGAAATTAATATCAGAATGTTAATGATGCCTGTCTGTTGGATGTTACAAGGTCACATTTCTTTTCAGCATTCTCAGAACACTGCTGATTTGAAAACTGAGTCTTCCACTGCTCTTTTCTTTGTGCTTATTTGTGCAGAGACCAGTGACATTGGAACAGTGATGCCTGTTTTGGCTCAGAGCACTTTTAGTCAAGTTTGTGGTTTCCAGCATAGGGCGAGCTATGTGGCAGTGTCCGAGAGCATAATGCTCCTTTGTGACCTCCCCTTAAGGGGAATCTGCCTATATTCTCAGCTCTTGCTTTTGTTTTATTTCAGCCTAAGGAAAATCTGTCTGGGGGGAATTTTGTCTGCTCTTACATTTCTTCCACCAGAACAATTTTTTCCATTCAGAAGTATCTTAAATGTCTACTGCAAGATAGAGACTGAAAGAAATGGTCTTATATTTCTGTGTTCTCTTTCCTGTGTAACTCTCTTGACATTGGTCTTGCACAGTTATTGAAAAAAAAAAATCCAAATTTGAAGAAACTAACAACACTTGCAAAGAAAGAAAAGAAATTCAGACTTTTGGGGAAGTCTGTCTTGGCTTACAAACATTGCAGTAAGCTGTTGGAATACAAATCTGATTCTGTTTGTGTAGCCAGTTTCATGGTGTGTGAAGACAAAAGCATACATGAAAGTATGGTTTTTGCAGAACTAACAACACAGAATCCATAAAATCATAGAATGGTTAGGGCTGGAAGGGACCCTGAAGGCCATCTAATTTCACCCGCCTGCTATGGGCAGGGACACCTTTCACTAGAAGGAAGGTTCAACTTCCTTGCCCAAAGCCCCATCCAGCCTGGCCTTGAACACCACCAAGGAGGTGTTCACATCCACATTCACAGCTTCTCTGGGCAGCCTGTTCCAGTGCCTCACCACCCTCACATTGCAGAATTTCTTTCTAATGTCTAATCTAAATCTACCTTTTTCTAGTTTGAAGCCATTCACCCTTGTCCTATCACCACACTCCTTGACAAAGAGTCCCTCCCCAGCTTTCCTGTAGGCCTCGTTTAGGTACCGGGCGGCTGCTCTAAGGTCTTCATGGAGCCTTCTCTTCTCTAGGATTAGCAGCTCCAACTCAGTCTGCCTTCACAGGAGAGGTGCTCCGACCCTCTGACAACATTTGTGGCCCTCCTCTGGACATGCTGTAATAGGTGCACATCTTTCTTGTGCTGGTGGCCCCTGAGCTGAACGCAGTACTCCAGGTGAGGTCTATGACATCAGCTTGTCTCTGAAAACATGTAATAGTAACCTTGATGAAATAAGCTGGTCGTGGTAACAGTATGTAGTATTAGTATTGCCATTTTAGATTAATTCTTGCCGTGGTGGTGAAGTCCAGCGAAATTTAATAGGAACCAGAATTCCTTCTATCAACTTGGCATTCACTGTTCAGTTCTTCAGTCTTTTTATAGTAACTTCTGTAGAGCTAATTTTCACTTTTGATGGAGTCATAAATTCTCATAAACCAAGTACTTGGATGAATTGTTTAATTTTAACAACAAAACAGGCCAACTCAGCTAATTTGTACTGTTGAACTAGTGGAAAATAGTCATCATTTTCATCAGAAGATTAAAAAAAAAAAAAAAAGATTAATTTTTCACTACAAGATTTATTTTTTAAAAATAGCACCATTGGTTGTCTACAAAATGATCTATGTTTCCAAAGATGACAAACACTTGTTTCAGTGGGAAAAACGAGAGCTTCGGCCAAGTGCTTCTGTGTTTAATTTTTACTTTTGCAGACTAAACAGGGAACAGAATTGAAACAAAAATTTGCTTAATTGTTTATCCTTTGTTTCTTGTCTGGAATGTGATCACAGGGAGAGGAAGCTAGGAAGAACATTGTCATAGCCAGACCAAAGGCTTGTCAGAGTTCAAATAACAGCAGTGTGGTTTAGCTTTTAGCATCTTTCACTAGGAAGGAGGTGAAACTGCTGTAACAGCAAAGGGAATAGGCTATTGAGTGCTTGTGTTTTATGTACTGTCCTCAGAGCAGTGATGCATTGGATGTATAACCTGGAATTTCTTTGCTGAAAGTCTACAGTGATGTTTAAGGCAAGTTAATGGTAAGAGTGACCTGACATTCTAGGACCTGCTAAATCACTTTGACAGAGATAAGTTGTCATTAGGACTTAAAAAGTACTTAGAGCCAGGAATGGTGTGCTGCTGGAATAGATTTTACACTGTTGATGGGTTGAAGTGGAAGGAGAAAGCAGTGAGAATTTCTTACTTGTGGAAGTCCTGTGCTCACGCACGCTATGCAAGCTATCGGAACAGGTTTTTGTAGGTGGCCCTGAGAAAGGTGTTCATTTGGCTCAGCATAATCGTGTATGGTACCTTAGAATAATTTATACTTAAGCTTGTGCTGTGATTCTGAAAGACTTTGAGTTATCAGCCCTCTTTGCTCATAAACTTAACTTCTTTTTTTGAGATGTCAGTAGTATGTTTGCTGTCGTTTCAGTATGTTCTTGGAACAAAGTAATCTGGGATCATCAGCTGACTTCTTGAAGGTCACAATAGCCAGGAAATTGAAGTGACTTTGTTTCTGTCATCTAGGACTGGATCCCTTCTGTAGTTGAAAGCAGCGTGGAAAATTGCATTTGACTTGAGTGACAGGGAGATCAATCTTAAACTGAGTATGAATTGGTTAGAAATGAAGGAATTGTTGTTTCAATACCAGCTTTCCAGACATCGCATGGCGCAGTCTGTTTCTGTTGTAACTTGAGAGCCTGGTAACAGACACACCTTGTGGAGATCGGAATATCCACTGGTAGCTGGAAAATGGCTTAGTGACAAAGTTATTGAAGTGGCATTTTACTACATTAAAAATGTATCCTAGTGTGTTGCATAATCTCGGTGCTGAATGAAAGAGCTGCTAGTGCTTTGAATAGTGTTGTGTTTTGAGACTGCCTAAGAGGACCAATGGTATCATTAGTGTAAGCATATTGTTTGGTATTATTTTGCACTTAACTCTCACAACTGTGCAAAATAATAAAATATTAATAATACTTTGCTGTTCTGCCATGGCATTTTGGGGGTACAAAGTTTCTTATGCATGCAATTCCTTCACCTTCTCACTGTTAATAGCTTGGAAGCAGAAGCCCTTGAGATTTTACAGTCAGGTGAAGACTGGCTCCTGCAAGGATTCACCAAGGAAAATGGAAATCTCTGTGGTACTACCTTGCTCCTCATTGCACTTCTGGCTATAAATAAGTGCCCTTCCCATTCAAGACTATCTCTTAAAATGAAAACTTCACTTTTTCATTGTAAAGTAATCAATTCCATTTTTACATGCATATAAAAGTAGGAACAAAGTCTCACTTATTACAGTCTCAGTCAGAGACCCTGGCTCTGTTCCCTGCTTGATGGTGATTGCTATTGTGGCTGACTGTTCGGTGCTAAATGAGGAACATCCATGACTAAAAATGCAGGATGGTTCAGGTTAATCTTGGATCCCAATCCACCCTGGCTGGGGTTATGGCCGGTTTATATTCTACAGAGACAGAGGATAGAAAAGAACTGTCGTTAGTGGAGCAGAGCTGAATCGTTATGTCCATCCCTGTGATAAAGAGTCATACTCTTTATCGGTAGTTAGTTCAAACCGGGATAATGGATGAAGTCCTCTGCTATTTTTCTAAGAGACCCAAGTCAATCAATATATGATGAGCTGTATTTAGAACATGCTTTTGCTGTAGAGGTTTTGTCCTCGTCCTCATCTCCAAATAATCAAATACGCTGCTGGGGCTGCATCGGCTGCACAGGTTAACACCTTCTCTCCTGGTAGGACTGAAAGCAGCTGTGCCAAACTCTTTTATCCTTGTTCTTCAAAGAACCGCATTGGTTATTTTGCAGGGTTCTCTCTCCAGGCTTTAGAGTGGTCAGAGCAATACACCCACTTGAGAAGCGGTTATGGAGTTACGAAGCCCACCATTGAAGCTCGCAGCAGTGGGAGGCCCGAGGGAACCCAAGCCCAGGCAGGCTGCTGGCGGCTGAGGCGCGGCCTGGGGCCAGGCCCTCATGCAGCACGTTTCAGTTACGGGAGCACGGTATCCGTGCTTTGCCCTGTGCCCAGCCCTCTTCCGTTGATTTAAGAGCATTAGGTGCTTACGTAACACTGTTATTACAGTGTCTCAAGATTTCATGTCTGAGGCCAACCGATCGGAGAAATTACGGTTTACTACGCCTTGTCAGACCTCCTTGCCCTCTACCCTCCTAAACTGATTATTGCTAGCTAATAAAGCAGTACAACCTACTTGTGTTCCGTTTGCCTGATACAAGGTAAAGCTGTGTTTAGTCACAGGGACTGATAATCTGTATGGTTTATGTGTATGTTACATAACATCTCACAAATGCAGGCTGGGGGCTCATTTTGTCTTGTGCTGGCTCTTCACTGATAGGCAGGAAACATTTTGCTGCGGTGCTGTTGTCAGGACCCATATTTATGCATTTATTTAGAAATGGCTCTTCCTTTTCATGTGGCTTTTTATAAAGGATGTTATGGCCAACTCTTACCAGGATAAAGCATCTAGGAAAAGGTCTTTTTTTTTTTTTTTTTTTTTTTCTGCTGTCTTGAATTTAGTTACAAAGGTGATACTGTGAAATAGTTGTCAATGTTCTGCCATTTGCTAAACTTTCACGTACCTTGGTGAGATTCGGATTTTGCCTGAAGCGCCTTACCTACTAGAATGTGGTGCTTCAGAGGTGGAATGTAATACCAGTGTGAATACTCTGAAAGATCAAGGAATCTGATATTATACTGCTATAATATAGCCAGTTACCAGTAGTCACAGAGAGCAAACTTTACTTTCCCACAGGATTATTTCCATTGAAGTCATAAGCACTGATAGGGCTGTGGACCTCCTATAACTATTTATGGTTGATGGTGAATAAAATGTCAAAAGCTTCCAGATGTAGTATAAATTATGTTCATCATGTTTTGACATAAAAACTTTTGATGTCTGTAATACTAACGTGCATTGGGAGAGCAAAATATTTAAGTGGATATGGGCTACTTATCTTTGAGGGCTTATCTTCAGGCTTTAACTGGTATAAATTTAACTGCTTATTTATATCATGGATATTCTTGCTGCCTTATAGAAGATTTTTTAGTTGTGGTTGTTTTGGAAAGCTAGGAATTTGTTACTTTAGTGATGCAAAGGCTGTTAAACATGTTGCATTTCTAGGGGAATGCCACTAGAGCTCAATCATGAAAATTAAGAATTTACTACAAAAAATCACTATCACACTGATTTAATTGATTCTCAAGTTCAGACCCAGAAACTAACCAATACTGGAAAGATTATTTGTTTCCATCCTTGAATATGCAGAAACTTTACAAGTCACAGTGTTGCACTGAAGTGATACTTTTAATTTTTGTTGGATACTTATGGCACACAGATTCTCAAGGTATTGACCTGTTTATTGATACTCTTAATACATTTCATAAACATGGAAATACATAGTTTACAGATAAGATATTCCAAAAGTGACTGTTGCAATTGCGTGAAGAAATAAAAGATGAATAGTAAGTGAGTGGAGATTTGCCATTAGATAGGATTAGTCAGACACTCCAAACCTTGTTAATGTGTTCTACAAATAAATAAATCATAGACAGCAGTTGGATACTCTTGCAGCAGTTTTGGTCATTTTCATCTCTGCCTTGTCAAGAGTTTCTGAAGACATACCTTTGAAAAGATGAAGTCTATACCCTAAAATAGACTCTAGAAAAAATAAGTAGTGAGGTTATGTGTTAGCCACGTGGGAAATTCTTGCGGTCAAATGTGAGTGATCAACAAATACATTTAACCATAAGCTGTCTTCAGATACTTCAACAGAATTTAGTATCACATTTATCATATCTGGATGGAAAAAAAAATATCAGTAAAACCAGAAATTAATAAGTGGTTACTTTGTGCTAAAAAATAGGTAGAGATTTTGCCTTTGAGCCTACGTGGAATCATATCAAATCCTAGGCCATGTATTTTGAATGCATATTTTTCCAAAGATCCTATGGAAAATATGACAGAGAATCTTTTAGTGCCTTTGTTTATGTAGGTCAGTGTATAACCAACCGAGAATTTTCTCAGAAAATGAGTAGATCGAAATTGAGACAGTTGGAAAATGAAAGTAGGTAGACTGAGATAACTACACACACACTTGATTCACTGCACCACCTCCTATAAGGTATTTATGAGTTGAATAGTGAAAATGAATTTTGCTATTATCTGTAACAATAGTCCTTCTCCAGAGCCTTTCCCCCAGTACAAAGATTTTAGGCAGAAAATGACAAATCAATTGCACAGTAAAATACAGAACACGATTGTTCTCAAATAAGCTAAAAATTTCAAATACCTATGTTTATAATCTCTTCAGTTTATACTAATTTGGGGTGTTAGGAATAGTAGTTATTTTAAGGGGAAATAATTATTGTTTAGAAATGAAATGTCTCTCTGTCTCTCTCTGTTTTTTTTTTTTTTTTAGAAAGAAAAAAGAAAAAAAAAAGAAAATAGCATTTTAGAAATATTTCCTTAATGTCTGAAAAAAAAAGCTGGACATTGCAACTGAGTTCATTAATAGCAGTGCTGGCTTCACTGGCATAACAGCATTTATCTTTTTGACTCAATGAGTAATCCTCAACCTAAATTGAACCCAGCTGTCTTAGCCTGTTATTTAACTGATGCAGCTTCTGGAATAAGCATGTGTTCAGCAGAAGCTTCCTGGAGATTATCCATTCCAGTGAACAGGACATTGTAAAACTCTGATATGTGTAACTGTACTGGAAGTATTCATTTGTAGTCTGATGATCTGGGTCAGATACCTGAAGTTGATTCAACTGCATTCTAATTTTGGTGTATTATGATTATGTTATTAGTCTTACGACCTTTTCATTGCAGGTCATCTTAGAATTTTAATCAGTTTCTTGGAGGAAGTAAACATTCATGACTCTTTGTGAAGAAGATGGAAAGTGACAGAAATATTGGTCAGGATTTCTGAACCTTTAGCAAAGTTTATGCAAATCTATCCTTCTGAAACCGATGTTTACTTCTGAAATAATAATGTATGTTAATTTTCACGTCTCTGGGGCTAAATGAAATGAATAGTCCCCAGAAAACTGACATATTAAAGGATCTGTTACTGCTCTGGTTTTCTGTGTAAACTTGTATAAAAATGGCAAAACACCAGTAGCATCCATTCTGAAGGATTTCTCTGAAATGGTTTTAAATTAAACTATTGGTTCTGGGGAACTGGGGTGGTTTCAAACAGATGGCCAACTAAACTCCATGACGCTGCTGAAGAGGGGAGAAAATATGATGAAAAAGAGCTCAAATGTTGAGATGAGGACAGGAAGATTGCTCACCAATTACCATCATGGGCAAACAAACTTCATTTGTGAAAAATAATTAAAAAACTAAAAACTAAAACTAAAAGAACTAAAAGCAAACTAAAAACACCTTCCCCCAATCCACCCTCTTCCACCTCCTTCCCCCAAGGGGTGCAGGGGAATTGGGACTGCAGTCAGTCCCTGTCGCTTCGTCTCTGCCGCACCCTCACAGTCACCCTCTGCCTCTGCTCCCCGTGGGGTCCCTCCCACGGGATGCCGTCCTTCCCGAACTGAACCTGCAGGGGCTGCCCACAGGCAGCAGCTCTTCAAGAACTGCTCCCACATGGCTCCGTACCACAGGGTCCATCCCCCAGGAGCAAACAGCTCCAGCACGGGTCCCCCACGGGTGGGCGGCAGCTTCCCCCAGACCCCCTGCTCCTGTGTGGGGTCCTCTCCACGGGCTGCAGCTCTGGCCCGGGGCCTGCTTCTGCGGGGGCTCTCCATGGGCCGCAGCCTCCTCCAGGCCACATCCACCTGCTCCACCGGGGACTCTTCCACAGGCTGCAGCGTGGAGATCTGCTCCGTGTGGGAACCACGGGCTGCAAGAGGACAGCCTGCTCCACCAGGGACCTCTCCACAGGCTGCAGGGGAACTGCTGCTGCGTGCCTGGGGAACCTCCTGCCCTCCTGCTGCACTGACCTGGCGGTCTGCGGGGCTAGTTCTCTCATGTTTTCTCACTCCTCTCTGTTATTGTGAAGCAGTTTTTATCCTTTCTTAAATCTGCTCTCCCAGAGGCCCAACCAGCGTTGCTCCCTGGCTCAGCCCTGGCCAGCAGTGGGTCCCTTTTGTAGCCGTCAGGAGCTGGCTCTGGTCTGACATGGAGCAGCTGCTGGGCTCTGCTCACAGAGGCCTACCGCCTACCAAAACCTTGCCAGGTAAATCCAATACAGAAACATGGGAAGGTCCATACTTGGAATAATTTGATGTGCTTTGTAGATTTAAAAAGGTCTAAGCACTGTTTTTTTTAATTTGCAAGTTTGTGAAAAAATCTAAATTATTTTTTTACTTATTGAAAGGGATATGCAATTATATGATTATTTGAATGACCATCATATGAGATTATTTGCATGACTTTTGTATTCCTCTAAGCCTTTATATTTGTATTTCCTAAAGGGAAATTATTCCCACCGGTTACTCTCCTTACTAAATAATTTCTCAATGCAGTTTCATTCTGATTTCTTTTTTTTTTTGATCCTAGATGGATCAATCCCTTATCAGTTACTGATTAATTCTTAACAAACGTCTTATTTTTCCATTCTCCTATTTAATTTACAGCTTGCATATGAATCAGAACTCCAAGAGAATGTTTTTCCTTCTCATTTTTTTGCATCCAGAGGGGATTTTCATCTTAATTAAAACCATAACCAAAGGAAGAGTTTGGAGAAGGAGACTTGTACAGGGTTGTCTCTTCACGCTGATACAGTCCAGTGCTTTCTCCTGTGGCAGTAGTTGTCACTTTTTACTTGATGAAAATATATAATTATGATGAAGCTTGGTATATGTCTCTTGTCCAAACACAAAGAACTGCATCCAAAAGAGACTGAGGGTTTTGTGTTTTTTTTTCAAATATGAGAGGGGGTTGTAGTTTTTCTTTTGTTGTTGTTGTTGTTGTTTTCTTTTTTTTCTTTTTTTTCTCAAGTGCTTGTTATTCACTGAAAATTAATTCACAGATCTTGCCAAACCCATCTTTAGTGGAGCCGATACATGAAAAGTAGGCAGGCAGGGTTAAAGTGTTTTCAGTAACATTCCATTTCAGCTTACGTTTCTTCTTTTCATAAAAATCAATCTTTCAGGTAAACTTCACTTTCACAAGAATTATCAGCTGATTAAATTTTAGACTTCTGTTAAATCCAGAAAAGTATGATTAGGAAATATTTTCCTTTGCTGGGAGATGTATTTCAGGTGTCTTTTCCCTTTTACAGGCTGAGTTTTCAAAGTGGCCTGCAGATGTGCAAAAAGGGTGATGATCTGGTATCTATGAGTTATGTTATTTATAAAGACTTCTACAGAAGGGTGGACTTCAGGAGGATCATAGATTGTTATGCTTAAAAGGAGTACAGTACCATTTCTGAGTCCTAGTTTTTAACCCAGTAAAGCATGGCGGATGGGTAAAGATAACGTATTTTGACTGTATTTAATTTGTTGTATGCTGTTAAGAACAATTTAACATGACTATCAGGTAATAAAACTAGCTTCATTCAGCAATTCTGCTAGCTCTGTTGAATTCAAGAAAGATGAAAATGATACCTTGAAAATTTAATGTGTAAATGTTATTTCTTAAAGTAGTCCTTTGAGTTTAAGCGTTAATGAAATGTTTGAATTTTTCTGTGTAGTGTAAATTCTGATGCTTTTATTTAGTCCTAACACAAGGAATATATCCACAGTCTTCATTAAGGCTGCGCTTGACTAGTAACAATAAAACTGTGGACATTTTTCTCAGGTGATGGTAGGCAGCTCCAAGTTTAAATCAGCTGGTGAAGTGGAGGAGACAGGACTTTTGTGACATGGCATTTTACCTATATTTTCCTTTTCTCACTGATGATTTGTTTCTCAACATATACGGAGAAGAAAGGGATGGTCTTGTCAGCTGTGCTTTTCTACAGCATAATAGCTGCTAAAGTAGTATTTGTTGTAGACATACTTACTGACAGCCGCTCTTAATATTTCTGCCCTTATCTTTGCACAATTAAATTTTTTTTTTTTTTTTTTTGCATAGACAGGAACAGAGATTGAAAAAAAGACTCACCAGACCACTTTATTCCATGGTGGTTTTAGATTTCCCACCTAAAGCCACAAAGTCAATTTGTGTCATTGTCATCTTACTGGTTTCATAGTTAGGTCAGTGGTGTTCCAGTACTTTAAAATGTGTTTGTCGGAACTTGGATATTTTGAAGTAATTGTTATTTTTGAACACTGAATTACGTAAAGTGCCCAAATTCCAGTGACTTGAAATCTACTCATATTCCACATTTTACACAATCTACATATCTCTATTGCTTGGCTGGCACATGTAACCAAGAAACCTAGCTAAGGCAGAAGATTTTCATTTAACAGAGAATGAGAATCTGTTAATGGCATGCTGATGACTTTTATGTCCAAGCACAAAACAAATAATCTCTTTCCCCATTTTCACCACTTGGAAAAAGAGTAGTGTGCCAATCACTTACCTTGGATTTGCTCTGCTATTTTGATGTCTTCCACTGTGCCCTCAAAATGAGCCTATTGCCACTTTTGCAGAGAAAACCGCAGCCAGAAGAAATACTAATGAAATACCACTCTTTACATAATGTAGTGTGGTGATGCTGAGAAACCACCAGGGTGTATGCAGTAAGGAGTACCTGTAAGGTAAGTCATTTTAATTACTGGCTCATACATCTAAGTGTACTCATCCTGGGCTTGCTCATAGTTCCCATGAGCTACAGAAGAACCTTTTATTTTGTTTGTTGGTTTGTTTTCTACAGAGTTTTTAAGTTCTGTGATTTTTTAAAGAGTTTGTACAAGATGTCATCTATAGGCTTTTTATTCAACCCTCAAAGGTAAAAAGAAAGGCAAGACACTTTTTTGTTGCATTGGTGTGAAGTTTACAGATACATCGTATTCTGGCATAATCTGATACAGTCTTTTCTAGGCTTCTCTGAGATTTGGACTTTTTTGGACTTTTCCTCGAAGAATCTGGCTAATTCTTTTTTATTTTATTTTATTTTTTTTTTGAGTTAAGAGCGAGGAGAGAATTTAAAACAGTATGGGTATAGAGAACAGATGTTGGTACTCCAGAATGAGAAACCTTTTGCAATAGCTACTCTATTAGCTGGTATCATGGCTTACAATAAATTTTAGTTCTACCAGAGGATCCATTGTGCGTTATGTAATGTTAAAATTTTTGTGGACTAAGACAAAGTGGATTTCTGAGACTTTAAGTTGTATCAATCAAAATAAAAATAGGATATGGAGAAAGTGGTGTGGAGTTCATTGCTTGGCTGATTGCAATAGTTCAGTGAATGCAAAGTAAATGTAATAAAAGGTTGAAAACCACAACAAAACATCTCACTACAAACTATTGAGTTTTCTTGTCAGCTGCTAAATTAAGCAATCTTAAGTTTGGTGTTCTTAATGAATCATTATGATTATGCTTACTTTTGTATTACCTAAAATCCGTCTCACCTAGTCATCACTATATATGATCTTCTTATTGCTATTATACCATATATTTTTTTCATTTTGAGTTTCTTGCTTGAAGATATATTATCTTGGCCTCTTAGCAGTTAAACTTCTTAAGTTGTTACAGTTGTCATTTTAAGTGGCAAATGGAGATAGTGTAAAGAGTGCTTTTGAATGATTTAAAAGGGTGCTGCTTTGGGGTGGAGCCCTGTGATTTTTACTTCCTTCAGACTGTACAGTCAGCAACAGTTCCCTGTCAGTTGACTTTAAGTAGTTCAGTGAGCCTGCCCTATTTTCTTTCACTGAAAAGCTTTGTGCTTGGATATAGATGGCAATCAAAACCAGTAAGAAACAGCCATCTGATTGGTATTTTTGATTTAGGGTACATCAGGGAAAGCAAATTATTAATTAATCATTGGTTAATAAGCCATTCTTATCTCTGCATAGGTTTACTCTTTTCTGAGTCTGGGGGAGGATCTTGACGTTCTCTGTATAATATGATTTCTTGGCTAACAAAATAGTGTGAAGGTGCTGCGTTTCAATGTTATATTTACCTTACAGTTGCGTAGTTTTACTTTGGAAGGTGGCCAAAATTGCCTTTTATGAGTTGTTGGGTTTGTGTTTTTATACAGCATCCTAAAATCAATGATTTTCTATTTAGCAATATTAGGCTTCAAACTGAACTTGAGAAGTAAAAATTAGGCAGATTCCTTTCTCCAATGCAAACAATAATAGTATGTGTTTTACAGGCCATTTATCCTTACAGGTGGATCTGAAACCCTCTAACCCAGAATGCATTCAGAATTTTGCTGACTTTTAAAATTTACCCCTGGCTTTAGTTTTGTGTCTGTGGATAACCAGCTGAATTGCCTTTAGGCAATTTAGCAGCTTAGCACCTTGGTCATAGGTCAGAACTGGGGTTAAGAAACTGGATGTTCATTTGTCTGCTCTCCCTAAAGAGACTAGTGCTTCTTGCCTTCCTTGTGGTAAGACTTGATTTCGTACTCAATGTAGGGGTGGTTATCTCTCTCTCTGTGGTACATTCATTTTACCGTTTCTTCTACCAGGCCTTAAGACACTCGTTCAGAAAATGGGAGATTTCTTTTTGAGGCTTTCAAAATTCAAATGTCCCATCTCCTATTTTTCTTAACAGTTTCACAGTCACCAAAATGTGTCTGTTATACTTTATTCCTTAAGCAGATATAATGAATGAAGATGTGATCTTTTAAGTGAATGGAATCATGGCTGTAAGATATAATTTTCCTGTACGTGGCTTGAACGTATGGGATTTGGAAGATTTCTGTCTGGAGAACAAGGGGAGGCCAGGGAGGTAACCCTTGTAACACCTCCCGCTTGAATAATTTTACTGCTATATCATTTTCATTATAGCAAATTGTTATTTAATGCTAACCAGGATTCTCCAAAGAGTCTTAAATGTTAGCATTGTAATAAAAACCTAACTGAAGCCATAGAAAAGTGCAGTTACTGAAAGTATTTTTCTTTACTCCTTTCCCTTAACCATTCTCTGAGGGCTTGGAAAACTTCTAGTGGAACAAAACTCTGCATGCAAAGGAAAGGTGAAACACATGAATAGCAAACAAGACTGAAAATTGAACTCACTGTGGTGCATGTGTATGTTAGTGGAACTTTAAATGGTCTCTGAATTAGATGATCGGTACATTTTCATTTTCAGCAAATCATCATGAGCATTCATTCCACATGACACCAGAACCTGCTGGCATCTGTAAGACCAAAATGTGTTTTAGCAGTAGGGATGGTAAGAAAAGAGGAGGGGAGAGAAGAAAAAAATTGTCTAATGTTCTGGCTTCCTCACAAGGTATTTGAATGCCTACTGTGCCAGCTGGTTACAATTAACCCTCTGCATTTAGAGTAATTGGGTCAAATAGGGTTTGGAGACATCTGCTGAAATATAGAAGGAGTAGGACTGGGAGGGAAATCAGTTGACAGAATATGCATCGGTGTGTCCAGATATTGTGACCAAAAAGATACCCTGTCAGTTTTTCATATGCAGTCAAGAAAGAAGTTTGTATGTCTGTTCCCGTACTCTTTATCATTTTGGAGCAGTTAGGCCCCACAAAGCAGAACTCAACAGCTGTTTGTCTTTTTCTGAGAGGAATGTCTGTAGCCTAGCATCTGTTGAGTCTAACTTCACCCACGTTTTGCTTTATGCTAAGAAGCTGCCTATAATTTCCACTGCTTCCATGAATATTTGTGGATGCAAAGCTCTTCTAAAAATCACTTGCAATCATTTCTGTAAAAGCTGCTTTCAAAAAGGAGAAAAACATGCAGAAAGAGAAGGGCCTCACAGGAGGCTGAGAGATTTAGCTGAACAAATTCCCATCCACAGACTAAGTAGCACTTCCCACTTATAGTGCCTCCCATGACATCTTGGAGATCTTTGTCTCTTTTTCACAGATGAGGAAACTGAGGCAATGGGCTAGGCAACTTGGCTGAAATTCTAAGACAGCTCTCCTTTGCAAGTATCATTTTTATGGCATGTACTTCTTGTATTAGTGAAATCAAAGGCTGTTTTGATTACAGTGAGAGAATGGATCATGAAGATCCTCCTCAGGACTCTGGAGACAGCATTACTCAGATTCATCTATGCAGGTTCATCTATTGTTGTAATTATGTAGATGCCTGCAGATTTATCATGGCTTCAGTTGAATTGTGTGGACTTAACACCAGCCAGGATTACTCTAACATAAATTTACTTAAAAACTCTTGAACATATGATAAAACCTATTTGAGGAGGAATGAGGCAGAGATGTAAGTATAAAAATGGACGTGTGATTATGTTACAGCTACTTGTATCTGTGTTAAAATCCGCATTAAACTATCCAGATGCACTTGCTCCCCTTCCAGATAAACATACACTGTATGTAAGTGAACAGCTTGTGTTAAGAACATCAGTCTGCTAATTAAACTCTGCATTAGTTTTCAAATTTATTTCATTTAATCACTTGGTGAATAGAATACCTATAAGTAGAAAAGCAAACAGAATCAATAAATCGTGTCCAATTCTGATATCTTTTGTAATACTTACAGCTTAAGAACTAGGTTTCTATCTTAAAACTTTCTAAAAATAGTCATTCATCAAGTGACAGAAGGAACTCTGTTCATTTTCTTTTGTTTTCCAACTGTGACAGGTAATCTGAAATTAACTACTTGATGGCACTGAGAACTCATTAATAAAGCAGTCAGTTAGAAATTAGACATACATAATATTCTTCTGTAAAGAGATTATATAGTGCTTGTTAAACATGGCAAAGACAAGCCATGATGATAGGAATTTATGATGGAGATGCAGTACTATGTTACTAAAGACTGTATGGATTTCTTCAGATGACTGAATAGTATCAGCGCTTGTCAACAGAAATTAACTCATTTTTACTTATTTTTTTTTAAAGACTGAATATTCGCTCCACCAAAAAAAGTCTGTAAAGTAACTTCAGCACATGGAATATATTATGCAGACAGGGAAACTTGTCAACTGCTCTGTTTCTTTTGGAGCTGTCTTTAGACAGAAAGTTTGCATCTGCTGTTTTTGTAAAAAAAAAAATAAAAAAAAAAATAAAAAAGATGTATCTTCTAAGAAAAATTGGGGACTAGTACGTGATGCTTTTTCACGTCATGCTTTAAGTCTGTGCTTCCTTAGAGACACTCACTTTTCTTCTAATACATTGTTTTTTGATCATGTTACTCCAGAGTAAAAGAAAACTTGAAAAAATAAAATTCAAAAGAAACAAAAATTTATCATCTGTGTGAGAAACCTTAAAAATGTATTTCACGCTATCCTTTAAATGCAAGTGTACAAGTACAGAAGGAACATGTGTGCTATGTCAGTCACAAGATGGTTCAGGCTGGAAGGGACCTTGCATCCAGTTCCAACCCCCTGCCATGGGCAGGGACACCTCCCACCAGACCAGGTTGCTCAAAGCCCCATCCAGCCTGGCCTTGAGCACCTCCAGGGAAGGGACATCCACAGCTTCTCTGGGCAACCTGTGCCAGTGTCTCACCACTATCTGAGTGAAGGATTTCCTCCTAACATCTAATCTAAATCTCCTCACTTTTAGTTTAAAACCATTCTCCCTTGTCCTATCAGTACACTCCTTGATAAAGAGTCCCTCTCTGGGAAAGAGTCCCTCTCCAGCTTTCCTGTAGGGCCCCCTTTAAGTACTGCTTTGCACAAGTTTGTGTTTGTATCATACATTTAAGAATTTGGTTCTCTTATAAAACAGAGGAGTTCACTACTTTGGCTTCCATTACTGCTGACTGCTCTGGTGGATGGCATATTTCCATATAGACGCACTAAGGATTAATAACTAAGGATTGGGTAATTTTGTATTTGATCACTAGTCCTTCACGGAGGAGGTGATGACCTCAGATATCCTTTAATTCAAGCTGAGTGAGATATCCCTGGGAGCTAAATTATGCCAGTGTAAGTGAAATGTCCCTCTGCATCTGCAAGGTATAGTGCCCTGGACCTGCAGACTGCAGAAGTCACACTTGCATGGCCAGGAAACATTTCAGTATATATTACGAATGGCTGACTCTGCGAAAACTCAGCTGAATGGTAGTCAGCGTCCTTGAAAATGACTCCGTGTTTAAATTTGGAGGACAGCAGTTTGCCTGGGCTGCAAGTTGCTAGATGACCCTTCACAGAAGCCTCTCTGCTTGTGGCAGTGAGTGCAAACTGCTGTTCTGCTTTGCTTTAAGGTGGCATTTTTCTTTTAATGAGGAAAGGGACCTTAGCCAAAACCATCTCTTTCTGAGACAGTTCCACCTAAGTGGCATCTTTTGGCATTTGTAATGGAAAATCCTGTAGTAGAATCCTGCATATAGCATGAAAATGTACATTTCATGGACTAAATACAGACACCCCCACAATCCCCTGCTTCCCTCTTGCCTGCTTTGGAGTAATCCTAGCAAGTATGAGTTGGCATGATCATTGTAGTTGATTAACTACACCTGTAAAGAAAAACTACTTTGTTAGTGGTGCCTCTTCTTCAGAGCTTTCATGGCTAATTAGGATCCAAGCTCCTAGTATCTGTTACATGATGCTTTTAAATTTCTGAGAGGCCGCAGAAGAGTGATGTCTTCTAGAATCAGAGTTTGAAGTAATTGTTTAACAGATAGCCTTAGGGAATCAGGAATAGCCAGGTGCTGGTGAAACTGGGTGTGTGAAATATACATGTGGAATATATCTGCAGTGTCCCTCATTGGTGTGGAAGCAGTGCCCTGTAAACGCTATAATAAACATGCAGATATTAAATAAGGCAGTTTGCTAACCTATATGTAGTTCTGCATCTGTGGTAGCAAACATTATAGTGCAAGTAAAGCAAAGCAGGTAACTTGTAGATAGATAGGTAGATAAAATTGTTGGTTTATTTAAGAACCTTGGCAATGTTGAAATATGGCATGGTCCATCTTTTAAGACATTTGAAATGAAGTAATTTGAGTCCAAAACAACTGCAGTGCCGGCTTCTTTGAATACTGGGGGGAGGAAAAAAGGTGCGAGAAAGAAATTTAAAATTAAAATTCAAATGTCTTTGAATACTTTTTTTTTCTCTCTCCCATTTGCCAGTTTTACCCAGAAGGTATGCCCACATAGACTAGACTGATCTTTGTCATGAATTACAAGGATTGATCTCCATTACAGAATTACCATGTGAATTCCCTGTATTCCATTTATACACAGAAACTTTACCCGAAAATTGTTAGTGTTACACGTCTGGGTTATCTTCTGGGTCCCAAAGATGTAGATTTGGCTTTGAGTACTTTGCTAATGAGTATATGAGTCATGCTCTTGACACTTCATACTAGAACTGTAGGCCAGAGACTCATTAAGTCCTGAGAATCATAATTTGTCCATGGTGATATATTTTTGCCAGCTTTATAAAGCAGCTAGTATTTACTGCTGCAGTAAAACATACAGCATCTTACAGTACCACCAGGCCAGACAGGACTTTGTAATGCTGATACTCTCATTAGAGCCTAGTGAAGCCAAATAGTCGTACTGCACGTGCCAAGGGTAACTGCAGTAAAGACAAACTCAGAGGCTGGAAGTCTGACTTCTCATCTCACTGTTCCCATGGAGTGTCTGGATGCAGTTTCTCTGTCCTCTTCTTTGTTTTGCCACTCATTTCCTGTGTTTTATGTTCTTACGGAGTTAACACTTCAATATTTTGAGCACCAAATAACAATTGGTCATTCAGGATAATGGTTTATTATCAGTTCCTTCCATTAAAAATCAGTCATGTAAGTAGGAAGGGAACTATGGATTGTTCTGAGCATGGTTGAATTAATGTAGGTTTTGAAAGGATATAGAACTGGTGCAGATCTTGAAAATAGTTGTTGAACACTTAATGTAATGTACTTCTAATTTTTGTATGGGCACTTCTGTAAAAACATTCAATATTCTATTTTATTGAGGAGTGTCATTTTTCAGGAACACCTGGTATATGCAAGTATGTAATTCTTTGGTATATTAATGCTTCTCTATTTACCAGGAACATGTAGGTGTGAGGCATGTTCCCTGTTGTAGCCTATTGGCCAGATAACAGATGAATTTCCAAGAAACCAAGCCCCTGTAGGAGTTTACGTGTACATCGATTTTGTTAAGAAACACTTTGGCTTAACCTTTAACTGTCTTTTTCTATTAAATACTGTTCTTCATTTTGGATTGATACTGGCAAAGATGGTTATATAAAGAATTATTTGGAACCCAAAGATTACTTAGAAAATACCATACTCTCCATATACAGAGGAACAGCAGAGTCTACTTCTGCTGGCATAAGTATCTTAGAAAGTCATCTCTTTAGATTACAATTAAAACAGTGTATCTTTTCTACTCCTAAAAAGCCATACTTCTGGATGTACATTGAAGAGAAAAATTCTGAATGCTACAGTTCAGAGAGATACCTTCAGAAATACAACAGTCTTTTCATTGTTCACATTAAGGTTTCCAGTGATAAAGTGACGGTTTGGTATCCTTTCTTTTTATGTCCGTTTTTCAAGAGCTTGGGTTTTTTTTCGGGGGTGTGGGTGTGGGTGGATCTTAGTCGATGTTCTGTGCTAAGAATGGTGTTGAAATTGTGCAGAACATTAAAAGTCAAAATTAGTTTTGTTTGTATCCTTTTCATCCACACCAGAAGTGACAGTTGAATTAAGCCCTTAGGATTCTCCTTTGCTATTAATATCAGTAGCATTTAGAAGGTTAGCCTACATTAAAGCTAATTAATGAGAAGGTAGATTGTTACTGAATATTTTCCCTTTTGACATACTCAGTAGCTTTTGAATCCTGATCAGAAGTGCAGATGTGTAAACATTACTACTGTTCATTGGGATGGAAGGTGCCAGAAGTCATAAACCACTGCACCTTTATTTAACATGTCTCTGATTCTGTGCTCTGGGGCATTTTCCCCTAATCTAAGATCACATAACAAGAAAGGAAATATTCACCCTGAACGAAATAGCATGAAACCCTTTCTGCTTAAAAAGTGCATTTCTTCTCTACGGAAGCATTACTAAGAAGCGTATTACATCACCAGATTACTTCTTGCATATTCAGAAGTGTAGCTGACCTTTCAGCCTTTTAACTGTGAAGTTAGACAGTTCTGATAGGACTTTCTTTAAAGTGCAATTGTTCATAGTAAGTCTTACTTGCTTGAGAGACCCTCTGACTGAAGCTGGCTTTACCGCCAGATAAATGCAGCTGGGCAAAAATGCACCTAGCACATTTTACAAAATCTTAACCCAGTGTTTTAAGCCTAAAGTGTAAATCGTCTTTCTCTTATGCTTTGCATGTTGCCATTAATATCTTCCTAAAAACCAGGATTTTATTGCAGATTTCTCTCTGCCACTGTATCCTAATTATTTCTGGGGTACGTGGTTTTGTGTTATAGCACCATTAGGTAAAAAATATCCTTATAATATTTGCTGCAAATTATATTTTATTTATTTATTTGTTTGTTTGTTTTAAGAATATTTCACAACTGTTTTCACAGAGCCAGAATGTTTCTGGAATACAATCTTGCTTAAGCAAGATATGTTTCATTTTGGTTTAATTAATTGTAATTTAGTCAATTTGAAATTACATTACATTGTGATGATGGTTAACCTTGGCTGATCACCAGGTGCCAACCAAGCTGCTTTTCCACTCCCCTTTCACAGCAGGACCAGGGAAGAAAATAAGATGAAAAGCTTGTGGGCTGAGGACAGGGAGATTGCTCACCAGTTACCATCATAGGCAGAACAGATTCACCGTGGCTAAAATTAATTTGATTTATTGCCAATTATTAACAGAGTTGGATAGTGAGTAATTAAAACAAAGCAAAACCAACTTCCCTCACTCCCTCCTCTTCCAGAGCTCAACTACACTCCTGACTCTTCTACCTCCTCCCCTCTGAGCGGCACAGAGAGATGAGGTATGGGAGTTGTGGTCAGTCCATAACACTTCATCTCTGCTGCTCCTTCCCCCTGCAAGCCCCTCTGTTACCAAAACCTTGCCACATAAACCCAATAAATACATCTTAGAGTAGTCCAGCTGTTTATCATAGACAGGCTCTTATAGCTAGACAATCCGTTTGATGTTAGTAGGGAAAGCTCACTGCAGACAGTGAAGAAGAGAATCTTCTTTATCTTCCCTTTCATGCTCAAGAATTAAAACAAAACAAAAAAACAAAGATGGACAGGATTCCACACAGCTCTTGTCCTGCAAGCCACATCATCAGCAGGTAGGAAAAAGGGTGTCTTCAGCAATGAACAAGAACAAATGTAGCATATGTATTATCCTAGCCAAATATATTTGGTTACCATCCTAACCAAAAAGTGGCTCTAGGTGCTCTCTCGGTGTCAGATTTCAACTGATGCAGAAATGGTATAGCTTAATTGATTTCACTGGAAATAATATACACATTGAATTTCAACAGGGAATTGAAATCTCAGATTCTAAAATCTTCTACTGATTGTGTATGCTCTATCAGTATCATTAAGAGGAAGAAATATGAATTGACAAAAGAGTTGAAGGTAAATTCAAGTTGGGTCCAAGGACGGAGTAATGTACTTCGTTTGCTATACGGAGGAACACGCTTTTATGTACTTCATTAAAAGATAATGAAGGCTCTGATGTTGGCAGTTTCAGCAGGGAGAAATCCCCATGATTTGTCTTGCACAAGGAGAGCTGAGTCACTATGCCCAAAATAGAAGAAAACATTTCCATTCCTTAAAGCAACATAGCTGTAGAAAAGTAATAAAGTGAATAGAATAGAATAGAATAGAATAGAATAGAATAGAATTAGTTCACTTGGAAGGGACCTACCAAGATCATCTGACCTCCTCAGGGCTAACCAAAAGCCAAAGAATGTTACTGAGGGCATTGTCAAAATGCCTCATGAACACTGTGAATGCCTGCACACAACATCCAAGGCAAGGCTGCATCAACACTAAATATAGAGGGAGAAGTTGTTTGTCCAATGCTCCAGTCTGCCTAGATCCCTCTGCAAGGCCTCTCATCTCTCCAGAGAGTCAGCCGCACATCCCATCTTAGTACATCAGCAAACTTGCCAAGAATGCATTCAACTCCTGCATCCAGACCATTGATAAAATGTTGAACAGAACTGGCACTACAGTAGGGCCCTGGGAACACCGCTAGCTGACTGTCTGCCAGCCAGATGTAGCCCCATTCACTACAGCCCTACCATTCAGCTAGTTGATAAGCTGCCGTAGGGTGAACTTGTTCCTCTCAGAGTTGGACTATTTGACCAGAAGGGTGCTGTGAGGGTCAGCAGGTCCCTCACAGGTCTTACTAAAATCCAGAGGTTCCGTGAACTGCATTACCTTCATCTACAAAGAGGGTGGCCTTATCATAGAAGATCAAATTACTAAGTAGGACTTTGTCTCAATGAATCCATGTTGTCTATGCCTGATAATAGCTTTGTTCTTTAAGTGCCTTTCAGTATCCTCCAAAATACTTTCCATAACTTGTACAGGCAGCGAGGTTAGACCAAGAGGTCTTTAGTTTCCTGTATCTTCTCTCATGCCCTTCCTGTAGGTGTAGGGTATAACACTGGCTAGCTTGCAGTCAGCAGGGAACTCCCCAGACTGCCCTGACCTTTGGTAAATTGGTTGAGAGGGTTCCAGCTATGACATCCGCTAATGCCTTCAGCACACGGGTGAATCCTGTCATGCCCTGTGTGTGGACTTCGAAACATTCAGCTGTTCCCCTACAATTTTGGTAACCACAAATGGAAAGTCACTGATCCCCCAGTCATGGTCTTGCAATACAGGGCAGCTCAAAATCTGTCACTAATATTAAAAATGGAGCCAAAGAAGGTATTAAATGCCTCCTTTTCCTCCTCTTTACTTGTGTTACCACCTGCATCACATATATCAGTCCTCTTGCTGTTGATGTATTTGACGTATTTGAAGAAAGCTTATTTTGTTGTTTAACACCACACAAGGCCAGTGTCAACTCAAGTTGAGCTTTGGCTTTTCATGTTTTCTACTTGCAGATGCAAACTGCAGCTCTGTACTCTCCCTGTGAAGCCTGACTTTCATTCCAGATATCATGTAATTTCTTTTTCTTCCCTGTATTTTATTTCAGTAATATGATTTTGTGGTTCTTAATTGAGCAAGACTTTGAAAAATTTGTGGAGATAAAAGAAATCTCCTCATGACATAAAAATATTGCAGTACTTGCGCATGTAACAAATTGTTAGTACAATTTGATCATACAGGAATAACTATTTGAATTGTGACAATTTATTTAATGCATTTTATTAAAGCTGGACTTCATCCTGAGTTCCATCATGCTTTTAGAAACAGTGTCTCTTTAGAGACATTAAAGAGCGGTTTTGCTAAATGCATGGAAAAGCAATCCAAAGTTGCTTTGCTTTCATATAGCGTGATCTTAAATGGTGTAGAGAAAGGGGCTTTTTTACTGTGCTTCCATAGTACCATGCCCAGAGAAGTGTTTTTTGTCTTTTATGTCTTGTTGTAATACTATTTTTAAACATAAAATGTTAGTCATAAAAAGTCAGGACTTTTGAAGTAGTAGTTGTCATGACAACCTTCACTCCTGGGGGCACAGTACAAGGTCTTTCACTATGTGACGGGACAGCATATGCTGCAGGGAGCTAGATAAAATGTGACTCTATATAATAAAAATAATTATGATTTCATTAAAGGATTGGCTTTTTTCAAGTTATGCAACAAATAAGCACCAAGCTGCAGTTCAGGAAATAAATTGTAAGCACTATGCTTATTCCATCAATCACATAAACAGTAAGTAGACTGCTCTGCAAGAAAGGACTCCTGGTGGAGGGGACACATTTTGTGAGGTCTTCCATCCAGTTTTCTCTTTTCTCCTTCTCATACTCTGCTTTCTTTTCTTCTTTTTCTCCATCCTCCCCCCCGCCTTTTTTTTTTTAACTTTTTATCCATTCTTTGCTCTTAATCATCCTCTGAACTTGGTGCACACTTCATGGCTGAAATGAAGGAGGTGATTTTGTGAGTGTTTACTTAAGGCTAGGGAAAAGGGTTGTGAATCACCCAACATGGCATTTCTGTTGCTGGCCTCTTGAAGTTGTAAATATTAATTTAAATTATAAATGTTAGTGTATTTCTTTATTTCCAAAAAACAAATAAATAACTTCAGTTTACAACAATTGCTTGAGTAGTTCTTTGAAGTTTAAGGAATTTTTACTTTTCAGTTGAACAGTAAGAATAAAGCTAACCTGGATTTTTTGGAGTCATTTCGGAATGAAATAGGAAAAAATTGTATCCAGGCAACAGCACTTTAATAATTTTATAAGTTCTTAGGTCTGCTTGCTCAATGTGAAGCTGTTTTCTGAGCAAAAAACATCTCACATAAACCATATTTCTTTGTACTCTCATTGTATGTCTATGTTTCTAGTAGATGGGAGAATTCCTCATATGTTAAGGTACAGCAAGCAAGTAACAGGTAGTTAACTTGTCCTGTCAGAGGTGTAATCACCAAGTGTCACTGACAGCAGTGAAAGGCACAGTGGTTGAACGTTGCAGTACAGGTTCTTCTGTAGCTGAATGCAAATACTCATCTCTGGCTTTCAAATTAGAAGGAGATTAATGTGAAAAATCCTCTTCCCATTTATAAGGAATTGGTGACATCTGCTTGTGGCGGGAGATTGGTGTGAGAACCTGATTTTCTTCATCTGGTGGGGTAGCATGTCTCTGGGGACTGCCTTTCCTGAGCCCACACCTGGTGTCTCTGTCTGCTGGGGGAGGAGGCAGGGGCAGGCTGGTGATGCACCCTGAACTGTGCCAGTTCAAGGTGTTGTGTGTGCTGAGTGAAACGCCTGGGAAATTCGAGGGTGGGCTTGGGAGGAACTTGGAGAGAAGCAGGGTTCACTGGGGCATTTGGAGTGATTTTTAGGTCATGAGCCCAGGCCTGGCAGCCTTTCCCCAGGGAAAACAAGGGACCCGTGGTGCTGCGTGAGAGCTGCCAGTACC
The DNA here is from genome assembly GCF_013377495.2 of Cygnus atratus. Taxonomy (NCBI): domain Eukaryota; kingdom Metazoa; phylum Chordata; class Aves; order Anseriformes; family Anatidae; genus Cygnus; species Cygnus atratus. The sequence continues at coordinate 35,625,225 of NC_066396.1, forward strand.
AGCTTCTCTGCAAGCCAGAGTAAATCACATTTTCATTTCTGAAACATTCAGGTAAAAGTGTCTAATTGTGAAATTACCTAACTTACCTAAAAATTAAGGAAAAATTGATGTTAAAATAAAGCTAATTATCTTCTGGTTGTCTCTGACTGCTTCATACAAAATTTGAACATATGAAGCATTTGTCCTTGGACAGTATTTGCTTTAGGGACTCCTGATGGCTAGCTGCCCTCTTTACTTAATCATTTATGGGGTGCTGCACTTCATGGGGGATGCATCATAGGCTCAGGCCTGAGGTATTTTTTTGACATTAGTGGTCCAAGTTCCTTTTTCACAATGCACAGAGTTCTAGAGCATGACCTATTACGCCTTGTTGGGACTGTGTATGTTTCTTTGGATAACACTATCGTCCTACATCATGTGTGACACATACCATCCATGCAAAGTTATAAAGGAGATCTGGAACATGCACCACTGATAATCTTACAAAACAGCAATTTAATCTTAAAGCTAATTCTGAACTTCAGCAGGAGTAAGAGAAGAACAAGCATGATAATGCAAGTAGCCTGTACTTAAAGTAGAGTGCTTTTTTTTTTTTTTTTTAACAGTTTATAGCTGCTTGGGAATGCCACATTTTATAGCTCTGGAGGAACTTGCGTGTGTTTTAACTCTATCTCAGATATTTTTTTCAACTTCTACCTCATTGAAGGCTCATGGCAAAGCCACAAAATGAATATAAACCACAGATTGTTTATCAGTGATTATGTAACAACCTCATTTTAAAAGTTGGTAAACTCATGTCAAAGAGTTGATAATGTTGGAGTTAGATATCCGTGCAGAGATATACAGCATGGTACACAGATCTGACCTGCAGGTCTTGTTGAGAAACTGATGAGCTGTATTCTGTAAAACTGGAACTTACGGAAGTCATTCTGAGGCTTGCAAATAATGAATCACAGTAGTAATGCTGAGAAATAGCAAAACTGTTCAATCACTGTCTCAGGACTTTCCTCTCAGATAGGCATCTCAGCTTGAAAGCACTCCACAATTGATTAAAGTGCTTTACTCAGTGCTGTTAGAGAGGCTATGAAAAAAACACCCACTTTTTCCAGAAAACAAAGCAGAATATAAAGCATTTTCAAGGCTGAGAATCCAGTGTTACTGTTAACCTCTCAGAAAGATTTTTTAAATGAGAACATGAACTCATAGTTTCCTGAAGCAAAACTCTTATTTGTATAAAGAAAAGGGGCTTTAAGACTAAAAGTACAAGTCTAGACTATAAGAAAAAAAAAAGAAGATTTGCTTGTCTTGGTTTTTATGTCATCAGCTGTCAGAGTGGGTCTCTGTGGACAGAGGTCTTTCTGCATAGAATGTGATTGTAAAGTTATTTCTCTTTTGCAGGTAATGGTAAGAACAAGATCGAGCTGAGTTTTTGATTTCCTACTTTAAGATAACACAATTGCTCTAATTCTTACATTGCTGCAAATCCAACCTGAAATAATATAAACTATACACAGAAAAAGCATGGAAATTTGGTCCTTTAAGTTGAGCTGACGCTTATACATTTGAAGAAATTATGTCAGAAAACCTGTGTTTAAAGGATGATTTGGGATTTGAAGAGGCAACAGGTGAATATATAACAAACTGAATAATGTAACTTACTTTAACATAGGATCACGTGATCTATTAAGGTCATTAAATGACCTGTCTGAAGGTCATTAAATAACAGGGGTAGTGAGGTTAATGGAGTTCGAACTTTAAGTGACCATCTAGTGTCAAGGTGAGCTGGGTAGGTGGAGATGAAAGTAATGATGTTCTTAGTCTGCTTCAAAGTATTCTTTTTGCTGTCCTGCTTAGAAGTACTCAGGGAACTGGTAAAACAAAACTGACAATTTCACTGCCAGAGCATTGCTGTGGACACAGGGTGAGACAGCAGCTTATTTTCAAGCTTCCGCTGTTACCACCAGTCTGGACATATCTAGGCTATTGTGAGGGGTTTGTCTCCACAAGAAAGCAGTCCACGTGACAGGTTATCTCAGTCTTTGATTGGAAAGGAAAAAGATGCCATTTCTAATGGACCTGTTTGATAGCATCCTTGGGACTGTGTTCTCGTGTGCCAAGAATGTTAGGATTCGGTGCAGGTTTTTGCCTGTGCTGTATGAGAAACTGAATCTGGTAATGTTGTGTGATCTCCTGGCCCAATTGCTAGTTGCGACGTTGATTTGTTTGAGTGATATACTTCTATTAGTGTACAATTATATCGATATCTTGATACAACAGGTACAGAATGAGAGCACTAGCTTTCAAGTTAGGCCAATTTCTTGAGGGCCAATTTCATAAGATGAAACTGCTTTTTCTTTTTCTCTTTTTTTTTGTTTGTTTGTTTTGTTTTGTTTTGTCTTTTTGTTTGTTTGTTTTTCCCAGCAATAATAGCTTTTAGAATCCATTTTTTCTGTGATATTCATGTGGTTTGGTATTGGCAAGAAGCATACTCTAATCTTTTGTTTATGCTACAGAATTCAGAATATATTGTTCTCTTCTGCATTTTCTAAGTAGACCTGGTGTTTCTACCTGTTGATAGAATTGTCGCTGACTAAATTAATTGGTATGTGAGCCAATATTTGCAGAACCTGCTCAGGAAAGTGTAAAGAACTGTACTACTTACTTTTGTTTCAGCAGTCTGACTACACGGGGCAATCAGTTTCACATTCCTTTTATTCCATTAGCACATGATATTTTAATTGTTGAAGAATCCTGCACTGTTTATTCACCTGTATAGGTTGTTAGGGTCTTTGTGGGAATAGCAAATTTGGGGATCAAAAATTCCCTTCCTACCTGAAAACCACCTGTTGCTGACTTTCATATTTAACTCCCCATGGTTCCCTCCTCCCTTGTGTGCACACCATCTGTTGTGGCATTTCTCATGCTGGTGAGTATGAGCCAGGCAGCTCCGAGCGTACAATGCTGTTTTCAGTATCCTTTTCCATTTTAGATTTGCGTAGCTGAAAAATCTCTGCTTGCATTGCCATTCCTTGTACTCAAGTGTTCAGCTAGTTTTATTCTTGCTTCTAGCAATTTCTCGTCAGTTCTCTGTTTACACAGTTTCAATTTCATCATTCATTAGTTTGATACTAGGTGCTTTCCTTTTCCTTTTTTTTTCTTTTTTTCCTGCACCTGTGAATATTGTTTTTATTGTCTTTGCAGTTATTCTGTTCTGTGTGTTTTTCAATAGTTGTCTTTCATTTGAGAAGCCAGAAAAGTAAAATTTTAACCTGGAAATTTTAACCCTTGAAACACTATTGGCAACCTTACTGTCAGTTTGAGATTTGTAAAATGACATTACAGTTTTCAGAAGTATTGTAAAACTGTCCTTGAGTCTAACTTGTGACATTGTGTACAGAACCACAGAAGACAATACTTAGCAAAGTTTTATATCATCTGAAAAGAGAGAGTGTTACAGGGAGCTTTTCAGAACTGTTAGTTTTCTTCGAGAGCAAGCCTAAAGTGCAATTATAATCCGTAGTGCAGAAGAAAGGGGAAAGGGAGGAAATAGCAATAAATCTTGTACAAAGGAATATATGCTTTGTTTCATTCTCACCCGTGTGACTTCCTGATCCTCTTCAGCTCCTTGGTTGCTTCGTACCTTGTGCACCTTCAAGATGACTTTCTGCTCTTCTCTTTGTCTCTGTCTGTCTGCCTCTCTCTCTCTTTAAGGCTTTGTATTGTGTTTATATGGCAAGGTTTTGGTAGTGGAGGGGCTGCAGGGGTGGCCTGTGTGAGCAGAGCCCAGCAGCTGCTCCATGTCAGACGAGAGCCAGCTCCAGACAGCTCCAAAAGGGACCAGTCACTGGCCAGAGCCAAGCCTGTGAGAGATGCTGGTTGGGCCTCTGGGAGAGCAGATTGAAGGAATGGAAAAATAACCTGCTGCTCAACAGCAGCTGGGAGAGAGGAGTGAGAAGCAGCCCTGCAGCCCCCAAGGTCGGTGAAGCAGGAGGGCAGGAGGTGCTCCAGGCATGCAGCAGCAGTTCCCCTGCGGCCTGTGGAGAGGCCCCTGGAGGAGCAGGCTGTCCCCCTGCAGCCCATGGGTCCCACATGGAGCAGATCTCCACGCTGCAGCCCGTGGAGGAGTCCCCAGTGGAGCAGGAGGTCTGGTGCGAGCTGCTGACCATGAGGGACCTGTGCTGGAACAGGCTGTTCCTGAAGGATGGACCCATGTGCGAGCAGTTCTTGAAGAGCTGCTGCCTGTGGGCAGCCTCCGCAGGCTCAGTTTGGGAAGGACGGCATCTCGTGGGAGGGACCCCACATGGAGCAGGGGCAGAGTGACCGTGAAGGAGCGGCGGAGATGAAGCGTTAGGGACTGACTGCAGCACCCATTCCCCATTTACCCTGTGCCACTCGGGGAAGAGACATAAAATAGGGTAGACGGATGAAGGTATTGTTAGTTTGCTTTTAGTTTCTCACTGCTCGACCTTGTTAGTAATAGGTAATAAATTACATTAATTTCCCTTATGCTGAGTCTTATGCCTGTGACAATAATTATTGAGTGATCACCCTGTCCCCATCTCAACCCTTGAACCCTTTTCATCGTATTTTCTCCCCCTTTCCCTTTGAGGAGTTGGAGCGAGAGAGTGGTTGTGGTGGAACTTGGCTGCCCAGCTGAGTAAAACCACCACAGGCTCCCATGTGGGAAAAGCTTAATGATATCTGGCAGCTCAACTATTAGTTACAGTGACTGGAAATCTCTAATCCTGTGGACTTTTAGATCATAACATCTCTGCTACATCAAGGGCAATGCAGATATTAATCCAAGTATGGGAAGTCTTTGTTTAAAATGTCATGTGGGTGGTAACACCAAATTATGACCACCAGCTAATGTGTTTCAACCATTCTGGGTCCTTTACTAAAAAAAGATTATTGACCCTGAATAATGGTTTCATGGTACAAGTGTGTGGTCTCAGTAAGCAACAGTAAGCTTGAAATTAATCACATTTTCCTTTATAGGGTAAAACAGGATATGAAATTAAACACTGAAATGAAACTGGCATACAAACACCTCAACTCTGAAAAAGCTGAATCCAGGGAGAAGTCTTTTTGTGCACAAAGTCTGCAGATGCTCTTTAGTTGTCTTATTACAGATGCTACAGGGTAAAATTTAAGCAACTGTTGCTGGTTTAAATTTTGTTCTGCAGCTAATCTCTGAAAAGTCTTTACATAGGCCTTGAAAGTTCTAAAAAACCTTTCAGTTTAGTAGCGTTATATGTTAGCAGCATGATGAACTTGCAGTAAATCATTGTCACGTCCAAGAGGGAAAAAAAAAATGAAAAAAACACAATACCATCTGTAATGAGCAGAGAGCTGTGTCCTGGTTATGAAACACAGCTCAAAGATAGCATTCACTGAGTCATAGCTCTACCACTGCTCATATAGCTAATGTAGGTGAAGCTCAGCTGCCTTCAGAGATGCATTTTATATTTTTTTTCCAAGTGAAACATTAGCTTAGCTCAAGTACAAATACAGCATCTTGCAGAATGAAACTGGGACATGGTTCATCCTGAAATATCTTCAGACAAACATAGTAACTTTTAAAAAGTCTCTAGTATCTCCAGCAGACAATAGCATAGTTTCTAAAAATAGCAATATAGAGTCTAACATAATGGTAGAAACCTCTGAGAAAATAGGTCTTCAGTATCATCACCTTCAATATCAAAGAACATTTAAGAGATATCACTGTAGATAGTAATTGGCTAAAATGACAACATCAGTTACAGACTGCACACTTTAATTATGTGATTTAGAGTTTAACCAACATTTGGTTAACATTTGAGGAACTGTCCATAATACAATGTTTCCTGGTAATGGTGCCTTTGTGAAGAAGAGAGGAAGTGACTAATCCCAGTGTAAAAAGGAGAGAAAGATTCCACTGGAAACTTTTTTTTTTCTCATTAAGTATTTAAGTTACGAAAAATTCTGAATATGCATAGAATATTTTTAATCTCGATGTGTAAATAGGAATCCTTGGATTAAAGAAGACATGCACTATATATATACATATGCTTTACAAAGGACAGTAGTATTATTTCACTTTTGAGGAGAAACTAATGTACAGGCAGGTGGAATGATGTGTGAAAAGCAATGCAGCACAGGTGACTGCCTGAGACTAGAAATAGGTGTTCAGATTTTTCATTGTCATGCTACAATAGCTTTCCTGAATTTCCTCTATGTGCACATTATAAGTTCAAGGCAAAACAATTGTAGTGACCTAATATTGTTAGCTGAGGTTGCTGATTACAATATGTTTTTGTTGTCTCTTGTACATATAAGAGTTTCAGACATAATTTGTATTACATATGTTTGGATGTTATTTTATTCTTCCTTTTCTCTGAAAGCTCTCTCACTTTTGTGCTCTGATTTGGTAAAAAGCGCTATCTCATATGTGTCTGCAACTGTGATGCAACTTGTGACGCAAATCATGTCTAAATATGATCAAACTGTGTAGCCAAATGATCTGAGGCTTTCAGGGCATCCTTTTCCTCACATCTCATCAGACTAGCAGGTTGCATCTTTTATGTCCTGTATTTGTTTCCTGTTGAGCTTCAGTGTTTGTAATTTCTCTTTCTTTAATGTTACTTCTGCCACACACAGATTGTTCATGAAAGGTGTAGTTAGTAAAATACTTCAGTAGATTTCTGGTTGCAGTCAGATAGTTCTTTTTATACAGATACTTAAGGGAGGGAAACCTGTGAGAGGGCTGGGAGAGAAGCATCTGAAGTACAGAGAAGTGAAGATGCTGGGATTTGAAGAAGGGACATGGAAGGATGTGCAATGGCTGAGAAAAGCACTATGGACAATAACAAAGCTGCGGGAGAAACTCGGGGAATAATGGAGTTCAGCAGTCACTGGATGATGGATTATTATTTTACTGTAGGTTGGCGGTACAGTCTGGCCAGAACAGGGAACTGCCTATGGCTGAATTTTTTTAGGCATGAACAGGATTGCACGTCAAATACTCTTATACGACCTGCTATCTTGCATTTTCCGTTTTACTCAGACACTTTTTAAAAGTACCCTGTGCCTGCTAGTTGGAATATGAAGAGGTTGGGCAGCAATTACTTTCAACAGTGGGGAAATTAGTGTACAAAAACCATGTCAGGATCCATTTTGTATCAAGGCTGGGGCTATACCAAGATGTTTCAAAAGTTACCAACAAAGAGATGGAGCCTTTTTTCCTTGTTTTCTTTCTCCTTGCATCTTGTTATTTTTGTTCATGGCATTGTGTAATATCTCTCTTGTGACTTGTGGCTCATCTGACGACTTCTTAAATAAAACTAAAACAGCGGTGGCAGAACTGATAATAAATTGGACAAGCTAGTAATAAATGCTAGTTGTGTGGGAAGTGAGAGCTAGACTGTCTAAGGCTGAGGTATGACACCGTAGAGAATGCCCCTTAAAGTCCAAACAGTGGGCAGAAATCCACGTCAGGGTGGTAAGTGGCTGATAGCACACTTCGGAATTTTCTGCTTTTAAGCTGCCATTGGGAGTGCTTGCAAAAGAAAGCAGAACAAACAAAAGCAGAAAACAAACAAACAAACAAGCAATTAGGTTTTAATGCGGGTTGTGGTTTCAGACGTTTCTGCTGATATTTTGGTAGTATATTTCTTTTCTGAGAAAATTTTAAGGATGTAATTGCAATGAAAAATAAATTCTGAATGAAGAGAAATTTTACTTCTGAGATGTTGCAATGAACCTATATCTATGCCAATTTCTTATGGTTAGAATGGCAATGGTTATTAAAGGCATTGTACAAATCTCTATGTGATGAACACTGTTTCCTCTCTGTGGAATTCTACTTTAGGTCTAACACAGAAGCATTTTCTGCATGTGAAATCAGTGACGCACAGTCAGATTTTCACAGTAAAGCATACATCCATTGCTTTGCCTGGATAAGTGTATTTACTTGAGTTAGTGACCTTACTTGGTATGAATTAACCATTTCTTCGAACAGTTACTGCTCTTTTGAGAAAAACAAAATTTCACTCTTCAGTGATTTGAGGGACCTGTCTTATCTCCCAGTATTTTCAGTAGATATCACTGTTGGAGAGTGCAGCTTTAAAAAAGTGGAAGTTTTGCTTTTGTCGTCTTTTCCTTTAAATTTGCTTAATTTAGAATTCTGGCATCCCTTTGATTTTTTAAGAGATACATATTCATAGTTTATAAATAAATGCAAGATGTTGCACCGTGTTCCTGAATCCTTATATTAACCTATGGTGCCTGGTGATTATCCCCCCCTTGCAGCCAGCAGATTGCTTTTTCTGCATGCATTTTGAGATGACACTTCAGTACCTGTGCACGCCAGTTGTGGCCTAATGATGCCCTGCTGCCTTAAAAGCTTTTCTTCTCTAAATATTTAATCTGAGCTGAGCTAATTTAGGAAACCTGTGCCACTAGCATTGCTACTGAAATTGGCCTAGTGCGGAAGTCAGTTTAATGAGGCTGAAGACAAGAAATTAGATGTTTTGGCATTACTTGCATGCAACAGCTGCTCACCTCTCAGAAAATACCTTATATTCAAATCAGTGAAACTAGCCAATTGCTCTGTAGCAGAAAGCAATTAAAAGTTAATTTAGTAATGACCAACACAGCGAAAAAGTTACCCTTTATCTCTTTATGATGACCATTATGGCACAGAACTGGAAGCACAGATTTCAGCAGAATTTAAGCACAGTTACGCTCACTGTAGCAAAACCTGCTTGACTTGGAGAACCCAAATCTTAGCTCCAAAAATGACTTTTGTAGTTGCTTTTTAGCTTTTTGTAATTGCTTTGTAGCAGAAAGCAATTAAAAGTTAATTTAGTAATGACCAACACAGCAAAAAAGTTACCCTTTATCTCTTTATGGATCATTTTAAAATAGAAAATAACAGCAAGTTATCCTATTTTGGCCAGAGATTGTCTAGTGCATACAGTCTGGTAGGATGTACAAAACAAGGACTTTACCATATCTGTATTATAAATACAGTTGCTTCCACTGTTTAGTGGAAACTAGTCTTACATTACAGAAGTTTCAGTAGTCCTAAGAACAGGGCTGTAGTCCACAAACACCATTAGAGGTGTAGAAAAAGAATATATGATGACCATTATGGCACAAAACTGGAAGCACAGATTTTGGCAGAATTTAAGCACAGTTATACTCACTGTAGCAAAACCTGCTTGACTTGGAGAACCCAAATCTTAGCTCCAAAAATGACATCAGCACAAGTCACAGGTCTTTTGAGGAACAAAATTCAAACTTTTGAAGATCTGGGTTTAGACAACTACTGCTCAGAGGGACTAATGAAATCTGTCACTGTGGTGGAATTGGTATAATGCTAATCACAAATTTTGCAGCTTTGCCAGCTTCCATAATATCAGCAAGTTTTGTTGCCTCTGTTGATCAAAGTATTTCCCTGAGGTAATAAGGCATGTAGAACTGAAGGTTAAGCATGAAAGCAGGATGTCCAGTCACCAGCAGAGTAGCTACTCGGTTCTTGAAAGGTTTTACACATACCACCTGGGCTAAAATTCAGCAACCCTGCACACTGCATTGCTGCATTTGTCTAAACTCTCATCAAAGTAGCAAAGCCTGTCTGAAAACTCTGACCATTTTCTACATTGGAAAGACTTGACAAATCTAAAGGAAAATGATCATTCTGCTGTGAATAATTGGCACTTGCATTATCCTTTGGGAAAGCTGATGCAGTAAAACCTTTTATTACGTGCAGCGGGCTACCATGAAATGATTCAAACAACTCATTACAGTGCAATAGAAATATATAGATTATAACTTGTGCTTACATACAAAAGAAGGGAGGATTTACTGCGTGTTAGTAGCAGTTAGCTCAGTAATGAGTACCAGAATGCCTTTGCCTGAGTAAGCAGGATTGATCATTTCCCTTTTCAAGAGCTATAGACAAATTGATTTTAATGGGTTATTAAATTAAGAAATGTTACATAATTAGGTTTACAGGTCACAAATAATTTTCCTTTGTATTTTTGCTGTGCAAAAAATGTTTTTCTCTAGTGCATGTAGTTTCTGTAGCTCTTTCTGACACTTTCTACGGCAGGAATCACCTAAAAGAAGTTTCAGTGATGCCACAGCAGAGCAAACCAAGGCTGTTGTTTTATGATATGAACATATGGAGGGATTCACACATTCTGTATTTATAGTGCTATCTTCTTCGCTTCTTACCTTACCTTGTAATGAACACATATTAGCTGCTGACAGTGTTCTCAATACTATCCTGACAGAAATGGGGTTGGCAAACTAACTTGTCATTGACCTCCAGGGCAAGATATTTTCCACAACATTTGCTAAAAACACAACACACCTGGAATTTGTATGAAACAAGTCTGATGAAACAAATTCATCAGATTAGGAAAAGGATGGTTTCTTAGCCTGTATGTCTGTTTGAGATTACAGAAAATCTGCTAACATGCATGGCACTGGAGACAGTTCTGAGATAGCAGAGGAATTTTTTATGTAAAAGCTGAGAGTAGCCTACCTAAGTATATACTGTCCACTCAGATTTCTCCTGTGAACTGTATGATCCATGTTGTGTGAGTTCCTTCTCCACTTCCCTTGCATCCAAATGTTAATTGGGCCAGCATAACTTTTGTCAGAGAACAGATAAGGCTGTGCAATGTCAGAAACCTACGTTTTAGTCTCTTCGGTGAAAGAGGTTCCCAGAGAAAAGTTACAGAGTCACTTGTTCTGTATGGTTTTGAACAGAATAGCTATCTAGGCATGGAGAAAACATTTCTCAAGTCATCCTGAAACTAATGAAGTCCTGCTAAAAGTCTTTTTGGCCAATTGACATTAGCCGTCAAACTGTGAAATACTCTGCATCTCTGAAGTTACTCTATAGCATATAGGCAGAGTTACCATTTGTGGTTACCATTCACATGCCCTAAACTATAAAAATACTTCCTCAATTGTTTAACATGCTGATCTTTTGCGTTCCCAACCATCTTTACAAAGGCCATCTGAATCATCAGAATCTATTACATAGCAGAGTTCTCAAGAAAGAGCAAGAGATCCTTGTATGCTGTCGTCTGAGCTGTTTGAACAGAGCTTGGATCAGTCATCTCCTTGACTGTCTTATATGAGATGCCCAGTGTTGTAATAACTTCAGTTTTAATGCTTTTATGTGCAGTTTGCAGGAAGCTATAAAGCTTGCATAAGTGAGGAATGTGAGAGGTTTTAGACTTTTCCAGTATCAAAATGCCCAAGGATAATTTTCACTTAATTTTGCATGTCAAAATGAAGGCAGATCTCCTCAGCAGTAGTGCCTAGGGAGTGTCAAACCTCTGGTCTTGATAGATTGAACCAGATTGATGATGTATATTTTGCATACAAATAGTCTCGACTTTACCCAGGCAGACTTACAGCTCAAATACGCAAGAAAGATAAAAGTGGAGAAAAAGGGAGATATTACTCTTACACAAAAATCAGTGACACAGAAACATTGCCAAGTTCATTTCGAGACATGACTAGCTTTGTTGGCTTTTATGAGTAGTGCATCTGTTCCCAATCCTGCAGTATTTTAGAGGTAACATTTCTCTGGTTTTAAATAGGAATTTTTCTTGTGTCAGAACAGCAAAATTGGAACCTTTAATTCTTTTGATTTGATTTATTTTTCCAGTTTCAAATTTAAAGGTGACTGTAAAATTTTTGATAAAATATTCAGGGCATAATAAGCCTTTGAAAATGTCCTTTCTTCTTTCTTTTTTTCTTTTTTTTTTTTTTCACTGATAATTACACAACATAAGGAAATACTAATTTACAATTCTAAATGTTCATTTTTCTCTGTTTGACATTAGCAACTTCATATGTTAAGGGAAGAGTGAACTGGAAAAATACCAACTTCACAAAGCAATGTTATATGGCAAAAAAAGAAGTAGAAACTTACCAGCTACTCGAAAAGATAAGGACAATGTCTCTTACAAGAGCAAATTACATGCTGTTTCGCATTAAGCACAGTAATTCATTCTTCAGTTTCCTCGGTAATTTAAAGTACCATTATCCCTCAGACTGGCTGTGCTGTGGTAAGATGAGCTTGAAGCTGAGATGGAAACTGCACAGCAGCAAAGTCTTCTCGTTCCCCCACTTTCTGCTGACTAAAATAGGCTAGCAGCTGTGAGAGTGTCGTGCACTGCTGGGTTATCTTAGCAAAGGACTCAGTCATACTGGTGCTGGAACCATATAAATACTGAGTCAGGGTGGCTGATGGCAGAACTGATGCACGGACACATTCTTGTGTGGTACCTGGTGACTGGAAATGGTCAGGAGGTTGTGTCTGTAATCGTTTTTCTCACAGCTCCACCACTAGACGCTGCCTCATGTTCTTGGTGAAGAGCAGGAGACGGTGTATAGCTGGGGCTAAACTTTCTTTCCTTAGAAAGAAGGTAGTATTGGCCTGTGCATTTCTGGTGTCTTTAAAAAGAATTGCTGTTGTTGGTGGTTTTGTTGTAGTTTAGCCCCGGAGGGCAGCTCAGCCCCACACAGCCACCCACTCACTCTCCCCAGTTGGGATGGGGGAGAGAATCGGAGAGGTGAAAGCAGGAACTTGTGGGTTGAGGACAGTTTACCAGGCGAAGCAAAAGCCCTGCACAAGCAAAGCCAAACCAGTTCGCCACTTCCCACAGCAGGCAGGCGTGCAGCCACTTCCAGGAAAGCAGGGCTCAGCACACAGATGGCTTCTTGGGACGACAAATGCCATTACTCCGAACAGCCTTCCCTCCCCTTCCTTCTTCCTTACCCCCGCTATTATTGCTGAGCATGACACCACATGGTGTGGGACATCCCTTTAATCCATCTGGGCCACTTGTCCTGGCTGTGTACCCTCCCAGCAACTGGAGCATCCCCAGGATCCTCGCTGGCAGGGCAGCATGAGGAGCTGGAAAGGCCTTGGCTCTGTGTGAGCACTGCTCTGCAGCAACTAAACAGTGGTGTGATATCACCACTATTTTCATCAAAAATCTAAACCACAGCATCATCTGAGCCTCTGCGAAGAAAATTAACTCTATTCCAGGCAAAACCATGACACCCCTACATGCTCTCCACTTTCAGAAGCATGCTGGTACTGGCAATACCTGTTGCCTTACTAAACATTTCTGTGGTGCTGGAAGGCAGCCTTTTCCAGGCTGTTTCCCTACCACTGCTAGAGGCATATGGCTCTTTAGAAAGCCCTAACACAGAAGGGATTCAAGTGATCATGGCCCACATATCATCAATGAGGCAATGAACATGAGGCTTGAAGAATAAGAAGTGGATACTAAGTCTTGAGACAGTATCACCAGTATATGTACCCCCCCTTTTTTTTTTTTTTTTTTTTTTTATCTGCCTAATTTGTCAGAGTTGCTGTCTGGACATAGTCTTGGGCAAACAGCTTTAGGTGTCCCTGCTTGAGCAGGGGTGTTGGACCAGATGGCCTTCAGAGGTGGCTTCCAATCTCAGCTGTTCCGGGATTCTGTGATTGCATATACGAAGCTCATTTTCTCACTGTTACTAGTGTGTGGAATTCTTTTGGCTTTTGAAAAGTGTTTCTAAATTTATATTTAAAGAATAATACCTTTTCATAGTTCTTTTCTACCATCTGTTGATGCTTACGTAGGCATAGGGTGGCTAGCATATGAGTTAATAGGATCATAACTAGATGGTGGAACACAACTGATCTGTGGATGCCGTCACAGCTTAGGCACACTTTAAGGAGAAGATACAGAAATGGTTTATTCTGGGTTTATTCTGGGTATCATTTCACGCAGAAGCCTAGGAACTAGGACACAGAAAATGTTATTCACAGTTTCATGCATATTCACAACATGACTTATTTACTGTCCACCAGACTACGCAACTTCAAAGTGAGTGACATATTCTGCATAAATAAAGTATGAAAGATGAGATATTGCAAAACCAGTGTGATTTCTCTGTCTCCATACACCCTAGCTTCAGTTCTAGATACTTTTTCACCACTAAAATCCTCAGTTTTGCATCGCCATTAGCTAAAGAAATACTTGCATGTTTACTTTTGCCTAGAGACTTCCAAATCCTATATAATTTAACATCTCACCTATATTCGTATGTCTTGCAATGCCTGTATGTGACGTGATGAAAAGGTATACTACAAATTTAACACTAAATATTTACTGGCAATATAGAAGCTTAAGATGCAGATAGTTCTTTATTTTTAAGGAGAAAGAGCAGATTTTCTTTTTTTGGATGCTGCAGTGTCTTTATCCTGTAGAGCTAAGTATTAAGGGTGAATCACCTAGGAAACAGGGGTGGCATGCTGCTATGGTGCTTGCTAATGCCGCAATTTGTGTACACAATTCCTGACCTTCCATGTTTGTATTTAATTTACAGGACCAAAATGCTCTATTTATATTTAGGAAATTCATAGTTAAAATGTAGCTGTATGTTCTCTCATTCCTTCTCTCCCATCTTCCATGTGTGCAACAGTAGGTGTAATTCAGCATGCTGCTATGCTTTTTAAATTCCAGCAGCCATCTTCAAGTCTCAATTGTCCTTGCCATATCACATCTAGCAACAGAGAAGTACTAACCTGGTTGAGTTCCACCTTTGCTGACTGTATTGGGAGTCCAGGTGTAGGTAGGTCACTTGGCTTTGCATAGTGAAAACGTATGCAGGTTTAGAAGTAGCAGTGTTCGGATTGCCAGCAGCATATGAAGTCCTGCGGGAGCTGGGGTACTCCTTGCCATGGCGGAGGTTCTTTTGCAAAAGACTCCCTAGAGTATGCAAAGCTTTTATGTATTCTTATAAATCAATTAAAATGATGCTTAAAACCAAGGGAATAATGGATTTAACTGTAGACTATCACATTATAGTTGTTAAATATTGGTTGTTTTGTATTGTTTCAAACAACAGCAGTTAAATACTAATGAAGTGCAAAACCATTAAAAGGTTAAAGTTTCTGTAAAAGTTTATCTTTAAAAATACCTAACATTGGTGTTTCATTTTGTGCCAGTATTTCTGAAATCTGTCTAGTATGATGTTATCAACTCCAGTCATTTCTTGTTAACATAAGAGACTCAAGAAATCATGGAAGAAGTATTTGGATGATCAGAGGCTTATGAGGAAAGTCTTGACCTTGGTAAGACTGACTTAAAAATGAGATTACTGGTAAGCAGACTGCAGCATTTTGCATCGCTTCTGCTTTGCTTGATCCTATGGCAATAAGGTCAGTGGGAATTTTTCTACCTGTCTTTGTGGTAAAAGGTCATTTCTGGAAGTTATAGTTTGCAAAGAAACGAGGTTTGCTGCCTGCCCATTAAGAAAATTTGTGATTTGCAAACATTCTAGCTCCAAGATTTGTGGAAACTGGGATCACAGCTAATTAAATGACCCTTGTACTGACGTTGTGTAGGGAAAAGTGCATATGTGCTGAAATCTGACCACAGGTAGATTAAATGACTAGGCATAGGCCACACTCAGTCAATGAGATACCTCAATGGAAGAAAGTTCTATGGCATTAAAGAGATACACATGCACGCGGAAATGGTGTCTGAAGCTGTCTGTGGGGATGCAGCATCAGTTGCAATACAGGCCTTCCTTGATTTTTCAACTAGAGTACTCGTATACAATTCAGGAGATGAAAAATACAACTTTGTCATGCTATCCTTTTAAGGCTGTGCAATGGCAAAAAATTTAAAAATTAAAGAGAAAAAAAATAAAAAAGAATCCTGGAGGTCTTTAAAAGACGTTTAGATGTAGAGCTTAGCGATATGGTTTAGTGGAGTACTTAGTGTTAGGTCGGAGGTTGGACTCGATGATCTTGAGGTCTCTTCCAACCTAGAAATCTGTGTCTGTGTCTGTGTGTCTGTTTGCTTCCTTTCTGTGAGAATAAATTAGTTTAAAATAGATTTTTAAGCTACATAAATGTCAGGCACCATCATAAGAAGGTGACAGTGAAAAATCTGTGTTCTCAGTGACTCCATAAGCTGCAGGTGGTACTGTGATGAATGCCAGGAATTTCTGCCTGTCGCTGACCTTTTTGTCCTGACTAACCTCGGATCTTCTCCAGATTTGAAGTTGTATTAAGATGTCTGAAGTCTAGCATAGTATATTTATGTATTTCAAACCAACCACTTCTGTCCATGATTTCTGCTTGTATGTTGCCTTTGGAAACTAATTCAAACACAGTAAAGCAATTTAAAGCAATGACAGTGTAAAAGATACAGATTTCTCAGGAATTATTTTAAGTGCTAAGCATCTTAATGCAGAATAAGGCATTGTCTGTCTCTGCGTTTCTTCTTTCACAACCCACTACTGATCTGAAGGCTGTGAAAGAATACAGAGCCCAACTTATCCTCCCTATCCCCAAAAGATAAAGCAATATGCATATAATGAACACGTTACTGTAGTAATTACACGATGGACACTAAATCTGAATATGTGGGTACATCAGCTAATCAGGCTAATTAATTACATAAAGAGGCTAATGCTGTATTTTTAATAGTGTTTGTGAGGTTCGAATTTAGACATTTGAAAATCTCACCTGCTCTGTATTTGTTGCCATGTGTTTGCTTTTACACCACCACAGAATAATTTACAGTAGATTTAGTATTGAATATAAATGTTCTACTAAATTTAATTAGCAGATTGATGTAAAGGATCATATATGCTTTAATATTCCATGCAGACTGTGAGATATTTAAATCTCAAAATTCAAGACAAATTTTAAGACTTGACAGCATGGAAAATAACAACAAGGAAGGAGGGAAGAGGAAGTGTTATTTTCACCTGCAGTGTAAGGCAATTATCCTTAAAAAAGTTTTGCATTAGCTTATTTCAAATGGAAGAGAAATACTACACATCTAAAAGCTTTATTTTTTATTTCCCTTACACCTCATTCTGCAAAGTACATTAATACTTTTTGTTGAAATGTGGTGCCTCTTGGATAGAAGCTGGAAAAGCAAAACAAAACAAAACCACAGATCAGCACGAGGCAACATGATATAAATGTTTTCAGGAAGACAGAAGAAGATGATATGGGTATTTTGCAGGGGGAAGGTACTAGCCCCCAGTTGTTCTACAGCAGCTGGAAAGCCTCTGTGCATGTGGTAAGGACTGTGTAGCATGGCTGATGTCAGCTATGTACTGCAAAATAGATCCAGTCCAGAGAAAACAGGCATCAGTGAGATGGCTGTGGTTGTGTAGGCAGGCAGCTTCTGTGGCTGTGGGCCACTGGGGTTGGCTTCCCTCACCTGTCAGAGACAGCCATGGTCTCTCAAAGTGCGATGAGAATGGTCTAGACCATGGCTCTGTAACCATACTTGTTAAATGTATGCAGCCATTTTTCTAAAAGGACACTCTTAGGTTGACTCTTCACCTGCATGTACCTGCTGAGAGGATCAGGTGGGCTGTTACTACTAGGTATATTCCCATGTATACATTTCTGCACTCTAAACTGTGAATTTTACTCCCTTCATACAGCTATGGTTTTATTTCATAGTGCAGTTTAAAAGGTAATTGCCCATCTCTGTGATGGGACATGCCTATGGTGTAACTTAGGAAGGATGGAATTTCAGCAAACGTGGTCTTCCCCTTTATGTTTTATGGAGACTTCACTATTTTTTAGACTTACTTATTCTCTGAAAGTAGTCTACCTTTGAAAGTAGTCTACCTGCATGTTCCTGTGCACATGGGCATCTAACTTGCCTGTTTTTCTGCATGGGCCAGTGCAGTGGGCACATAATTTTTATTGTGGATAGTGAACTTACAGAGGAATTCCAGACACTGAGGGCAGGGGGAGAAGTAACAATGGATTAATTGTCTCAGAAAGTAGTTCAGAAAGAGTATGTTATAAATCTTCACACTTGTGTATTGAGCGGGAAATGTAAGCAATTCCACTTTTGGATCCTCCTAACTTGTTTTAAAATTCAGGAGTTGTAAATGAGCCTGCACAGCCAGTGCAATCTTCGTGAAGATTCCATAATATTTTTAGGAAAAGTCAATAAAATCTAATAGCTTTATAAAGCTGAACTTGTTGATTGAATAGTTTATTTTCATTTGAAATTAAAATCACAGGGAATATAACTAGGCGAAGAGGCAAAAAATAACTAGGCAACTGAATTTGCTCTTTCAGAGAAACATTTCTCCCTTTCTTTTCTGCGGAACATCAGGTGTGTATATAATTCATACACAATGTTTTTGGCTTCAGATGCTGTAAAAGACTGAAAAACTGATTGAAAATATTTGCATTATGTGAATATCTTGAGATATGTAAAGCTGTAAATATTTCTAATTTTTGAGCTGGCCTTTTTTTCTGAGCTGGTCCTTTTACCAAGCCCAGTGTTCGTTTTTATTTTATTTTCATCTGACTTCCTTTGTTCAAATGAATTCCAACATAATATTAGAAAAATTGCCTGTCTCATTATTATATCTAAAAAATCTTTTTATCCCTCCTGCTAATAAGAAACTGTTTTGTGAATTAGATAAAAACCTAAAGAAAGGTTTTCATTGCAAAGCAGACTTCTTGGAGTATCTTTATCTCTAACACTAGCTAGAACCATAGACACAAATTGTTTCCGCGTGTGAAGCACAGCTTGTTGTATTGATTTGTGTGGTCTTATTATCAGTCTTGGTGGTGGTAATGAACCAGTTAGTGAGATCATCTGCCTCCGGGTGGGATTCTGTGGTCATTTTTCCCCTTTTCTTTGGTACCTCTTAGAATTCCCAAATAAGTACCACAGAACAGCACACGGCTCTGCTGTAGCTTCGTGCAGGTATGTCTTGTTTAACTGCCTGGACTCAGAGGTGTTTTTTTGTGAATTGCAATAGTGTTTAGGTCGGAATTGAGGTCTTGGGGCTCTTGTTTGTTGTATAAGTTTTGGTTCCTTACCTACCATAATGTCCTGTGCCATTGGTAAATGGTGCACACAGTGATGTAAGGAGGAAAGAGGAGAAATATGATCATCTGCAAATTTAAATAATAATACCTGAGGGCTGTGACTAAGCATTAATGTTAGCAAGAAAGGGCTGGCCTTCCCTCTCACTCTGACTGACAGAATCCCCTCTCTGAGCTCTGCTGCAGCCGCAGAAGAGAAGCTGCATCTGCTCCCTGCATTTCCTGCATAGTGCAGCACAACAGCAGGCTTGGTGATGCCACACAGCATCTCCACCCTTCATGTTTGTACTTACCTCTCGACATGTTTCACCCAGTCCTAGCCCACCCAGTTCCTTCTTTCTTCTTATTGCTCGTTTGTGTACATCCCAGGAGTGCAAAAAGGCAGTCTGCCTTTTTGGTCAAGGACATTCCCTCTGGAATGTCCAGTGCCTGCTGCTATGCCCCTCCTGCCCCGACAGCCAGGCGGTGCTTGGGCCACGCTGCTGGTGTGCAGTGAGTGTGAGAGCATGTGCAGGGGGGACGTGAATTTCAGGAAAGGGCATTCAGCTTAGTAGTGCTCATGTGAAAAACGTAGTGCTCATGTGAAAAACTTAGGTCAATTTTCAGCAGTGTCTAAATATGCTGTTATTAAACTGAAGGTGGTGGGTGGCTTTGGGCTTTTGGTTGCTCTGTATGTAGTGAATAAACTCTCATTGCTGCCGATAGGGTAAGGAGATATACAAACGGTTTGGACTGGCTCTCTGATGTGCTGTACAGACTCTGCAGCCTTTTATATCTTGTGGCAATAGGAACACTAGAAATAAATGTGCTTCACTACCAGCAACAGCTTATAGACATGCTTTCCCTTGCAAACTACCCCTAACTTCAAGTCTTTGTTAGATAACAGTTAATTCACTGACGGAGTCTAGCAAATGAACTTTCAAATGTAGAAAGATCAACTTCACAATTGTGTAGTTTGTGCAGCTGTTAAAATGATGAATCATGTTTAAGCCATGTTTTGTTCTTTCGGTCTGCAGCAGCTTCTCAATGTTCCTAGCATTCCCACATTTCCAGATGTTAAGGACTACCGTGACTTTCACCCAGCAAAAGGCCTGCAGACTGGCATACATTCTGAAGAGTTATAAAATACGGCTTAAATGGTATTTAATTGCTATAAATTTCTCCTGCTGTTATTTTGCTTTGTTAGGCCTGAGTATGCCCTATTTATTTCTACTGAAACTTAATTAATTTTCCTGTACCAAGAGAGAAAATTATGTCACTCCAAAGGTTTAATACTGTGTAAAATGGGTGGTTGATTTGCCCGACAGAGTCACATGCAGCAGACTATACTTTACTGATGAACAGCACGTGATTGCATCACTGCTTGTGTAATGCTGGTCAGGCATTTGGGCTCCACAGCCTGTAAGACCTGAGTGGTGGGCAGAATGTCCTTGCGCTCTCCATGTGTTATGCCTGCATGTGAAACACTCAACTTTTCAAAGCTGAAGTTTGATGCAAAAGTTATTTGCCATGAGGGGTGAAGGTGAGCTCTGCTTCTCAGCTGGCGGATTAAACCACAGCTATAGGAAGCTTCCTCACACAGCTCTGTGCTGAAATGGACCAGATGAGCTCAGGCAGCCTGGTGACAAGAAACCAAGGGATGGCTTAAGTCACCTGTTGCCTGTGCCCAGAGCAGGTTTGCTAGGTGGTGAGGTAAGGGTATGGCAGCTGAAGCAGTGAAAAGGAAGAGATCATCGCTTCTGCTGAAGTCAGAAGCTATGGGCATGCATGTGGTAATGTATGCAGATAAGATAGATCATGATCAATAAGCACACTGTACCTGAGTTCCAGATAGGATGCTAACTGGATGGATACGTAGTCTGTGTTCTCTTTGCCTTTTTTTCACTCTGTGTGCTGTTATACACCTCTGTATATGGTTTTAATATCCACAACTCCTCTTACAAAGGGCAGCAACAAAACTTAAAGCTGCAATTCTAGGTTCTACCTACTCAGGAGTTTTATAAGAAGCATCTTCCCCCTTAAAAATTCATAAAAATTGTTTTGGAGACATGAAAAAAAGATATGGAAGATTGAATAAATATGTAATTTTGTGGTTCACACTCTCCATCTAAAATAAAAAAAAATAACATTATTTATGGTAATAGAGCACAATGGGTCAGGAGCTGACAACTGATAGCATTCCAGGTGGTACTGCTCCCATCTGCCAGCAACAAGCCTCCAAAACTGGTAGTATTCTTGCATTGTTTTTTGCCTTTCCCTCAGAGTTGCCTTACCACCATCCAGCTGAGTGAGCTGCTTACCTTGGAAAAACACTCAGTCTGCTACCAAACTTTTTTGCACTCTGGGAAATAGAGCACAGATGTGACCTTTCTCTGTGACAGTACAGTGTAGGGCAGAGCTCCCAGTGCTGCAATGTGGGGAGCTCTTAAGGATTGTGGGTCTGAATCCATACTCCTTTGCACAGGTGTGAAAAGCTTGTGAACATGTTATTTATTGCCTGCAGGTCTACTACAGGGACTGGATCATGGTACTGTTGTCATCAGAAGCAGAAATACCATATGGGAGTAGATTCTCTGTCCCTCCTCCTTACTGCAAAAACAAACAACAACAAAAAAGTAGAGATTGGCACATCTTCTAGGTGATACAGGCACCTTTTTTATAACAATTTTTTCTCTGCTGCTAGTGCTGGTGGCCTGCTGGGAACAGAGAGGTAGTGTTGAAAAAGCACACAGTGTTCTGGTTGTCCTCAGATCCCTGGCAGCTTTTGCCAGCTTCTCTCTGCCAACTCCTGAGCCCACTCTAAACAGCAAGGTGCTGGCATCCTGGCTGAACGCAAACTTTGCAGAGAACAGAACTCCTCAAGTGTGCATTTGGCAAACGTGTGCAATTTTGGTAATAAGTGTAAACATATGAAATAGATTCCCTTGCTCACTGGGGATGCACTGCAGTGTCTCAAGTTACCGGCACACCTCTGTCACTAGACTGTGTAATACCCATTTAATTTTGTGTCTTCCCTGTGGTACTGCCTACAGTCACCTCTTGGGGTGGGTGCTTCTGTGCAGGGACTTTCCGTGGGGGTAGCACCAAAACAGCAGCACTTCCTCAGCACTTCTGTCCCTGCTCTCACCCTTCCCTGTTTCTCTCACCAGTGGCCAGTCTCCAGTGTAACGCAGTGGCATTGCAGCGGCGGCTCTGCAGTCACTGCCGTCAGTGCAGAAGCTTGCTTAGAGGCAGGTGTACTTTTATGTTGTGTGCTCGTGCTGAGCGTGGACTCCCTCTGCAATGCTGGCGTAGCAGGAGTTCTGCGGTGTGGTCCTTGCTAGCAGGCAGGGAGCAAAATGCTAGACCAGAATGGCAAAGTAATCACTGATCCAGACAACCTCTTTTCCCTTCAGCTTCAACTGAAAATGAAAAAAAAAGATCAAATTAGGGATTTATTCTAAGTGATGAGAGTAGAAACATGGGACAGGTTCACTATGGCTATTTCTTACACTGGATTCCTTGAGATGTCTTGAAATGTTCCAGTGAACCATTTTGCCTTTGCTCCAGATTATCACTGGAGTCACTGGAGAACCTGTCCCATGAAGATTTTTGCTCCTGACTTGACAAGCTTTGTCAGTGGGTTGTCTTTAGGATTGCCAAGTCCTGTTTCTTCTGTATGTCACATTGTTTTTAATTGTCACATTCTGTATGCCACATTATTATTAATTTTCCTGGACTCCTGAACTGTCTCCAAGACAAGTAAGGCTCTTAACAAGGCTGTGGGCCCTGCTACTAGCAACTGCAGGAACTAGCACGGCCAAGCTATCGTACGTGTATAAAGAGTACTTCAAGAAGATGCTGTGAGAGAGATGAAGGCAAGCCTTTTGTAGGCCAGTCTCAGCCTTCGCTTTTCTTCTTGACTTTCCCAAATTCAGTTCACTTACCAATCTTTGGATAGTGCTCTTCTTGTCATTCTGCATCCAACATCATCAGAGTCAAGGGAACTTTTAAGAAGGGACAGAAGTACTCAGTTGTGGTTGGTGTGCACTCGAGGTGGCACGGATCAGTGAAAAAAGACTTCCAGCAGGGAGAAAGTGATTGGAGTGCTATCAGGGGAGGTAGTATATTATTTCCTGATTAAATACATCTGTCAAGTGACAGAAAGGAACAGAAAAGATAATCTCAGAGTTGGCTGCAGATGCTTGCCTTAAGTGTATCACTAACATTTTTGTTAGATATGCTCGTGCTTACAAGCAGTAGCAGGTGCAAATTAATGCTCACAATTTTCCCATGTGGTAGGCAAGTGTATTTCTTCATTTTGCCAGGGAGAAAGCAAAGCTTCAATGGCATAATCAAAGTATCAGTGCAAACAGAAAAGAAACAGCGAAGTTCCCTGGAGATTCTTGGACGTCTGTTTTTTTCCTTTTGCCTTTCACACTGTTTTCATGACTCCTTACGGTTTCTGTTGTAGCAGCACAGTCACTGTGCTTCTCAGTTTTGCAAGGGGAGGATCCTGTGCTGACGAACCCCAGCTGGCATTCTGGACTGCTCTTCTTGCTGTCACAACAGAGGAATGAGAAATTTACTAATGGAAAGTAAACGAGCATTACAGTCCTTTTGAATCTTCCACATATATAAAGCTGGGATCCTATTTGTGTTTTACCACTGAAGTGGCTTGTCCTGCATCCTATTAACAATCCCTATTTTATACAATGTGTTTACAAATTAAAAGAAAAATAGAATAAAGTACGTAGAATATTAAGTGCAAGGGAAAGGGTGATAAGCTTTCCTGTCTTGTGAAATCTTCTCTGTTTAACAAAAATACGTTTTTTGCTCAGTTTTTCCAATAAAAGAGTGGAATACTTTGTAAGGTAAATCAGATTCTTCTGGTGAGCTGTGTCAGACCTGTTGAATTTTCTGAAGCTTTCCAAAGCTAACAGTTTTGGATCATTTACTTGTAAACTGGGAATTCCCATATCTAGATGGCTGTTTCTGAAAAACTTGAGCAAGATCACTTTACTTCAGTTGAAATCAGATGTAAATTTCATTTTCAGTACAGAATAAGGTTCTTTGAACCAACAGTGATATTTTCTACAGCCTCTTAAGATTTCGGAAGATGAGCTATCTCCGTGTTACAGGAGATAAGTGACCTTGAAAAGGTGTCTCTTTTATTTGCTATTCTAATGTCATTTGGAGAAGCAGAAGTCTCAAGTACAGCTAATTTACTTATACTTCTGAGGTGAGTTCTTTCTATTAGTCTATTTTCTAGTTTGTCTGAAATTACCGGAGAATCTCCTCTCTTGCTTACTGCTACTGCTGAGAGTATGATTTGCCACAGGATGTATGCCTCATTGGACCAGGGCCATGATCATGAATTGGAATTTCAGGTGTCACGCTTCCTGTGGTAACAAATTCTGGTACCTGAAGTGCCAAAATGTACAGGAATCAAACATGCAGAAAAATTAGCCTGCAAGTGTGAAGTGACAGAATGGGAAGCAATAGAATAATAAATAAAAAAATCTAGACTAGAGACTGTACTTTTTATAAATGTTCTTTTTCAAATGTTTTCTCCTTCTGAGAAGCCTGAAATGTTGGCAAACCGTCACCATGTGTACACAGACTTCTTCCCATTAAAATGTGTATTTTTCACTACTTTCTTTTGCAAGCCAGCTATGTCTTTCATCTGTTTGCAATGCTAACAAAGCATTACAGCATGTTAGAGCCTGTTTGAAAATCCTTAGCAAACCTGAATATACTTCTGTCCCTGTGCTCCCAGAACGTGAAACCTTATAAGGACAGGCAAAAGTCAAAGAGGCAAAAACTGCATGGAGGAATTACAGGGAACCTA
The DNA here is from genome assembly GCF_013377495.2 of Cygnus atratus. Lineage (NCBI taxonomy): Eukaryota > Metazoa > Chordata > Aves > Anseriformes > Anatidae > Cygnus > Cygnus atratus. Next base: position 35,649,953 of record NC_066396.1, read on the forward strand.
TGGAACAGGTACTAAGGAGTGAGACATCAACAGGATGACTTGTATTTAATAAGCATGAACTACAGAGGGTACTGTTGTTTTCCATCATGCATTTCTAACCTCCTTTCATTACTGTATTTCACCAAATTAGTAGAGCTGCAGACTCAGGTGACTACTCTTGTGGTTTGATGATGATTTTGCTTCATTTTCAAGTTTGGATAGTGGCATGTACTGCCATGCAAGATTTTCTTTTTTGAATTGATTTTTCTGTTTGAATTGCTCAGAAAGCACTCTAATCATGAAATCATAGAATCATAGAATATCCCGAGTTGGAAGGGACTCATAAGGATCATCAAGTCCAACTCCTGGCACCGCACAGGTCTGCGCAAAGTTTAGACCATGTGACTAAGTGCACAGTCCAATTGCTTCTTAAATTCAGACAGGCTTGGTGCAGTGACTACTTCCCTGGGGAGCCTGTTCCAGTGTGCGACCACCCTCTCGGTGAAGAACCTCTTCCTGATGTCCAGCCTGAACCTCCCCTGCCTCAGCTTAACACCGTTCCCGCAGGTCCTATCACTGGTGATAACGGAGAATGGGTCACCTGCCTCTCCACTCCCCCTCGAGAGGAAGTTGTAGACTGCGATGAGGTCTCCCCTCAGCCTGCTCTTCTCCAGGCTGAACAGGCCAAGTGACCTCAGCCGCTCCTCATACGTCTTCCCCTCTAGGCCCTTCACCATCTTCGTCGCCCTCCTCTGGACACTCTCCAACAGTTTAACGTCCTTTTTGTACTGTGGTGCCCAGAACTGCACACAGTACTCGAGGTGAGGCCGCACCAGCGCAGAGTAGAGCGGGACGATCACTTCCCTCAACTGACTAGCAATGCCGTGCTTGATGCACCCCAGGATACGGTTGGCCCTCCTGGCTGCCACGGCACAGTGCTGGCTCATATTCAACTTGCTGTCAACCACAACCCCCAGATCCCTCTCTGCGGGGCTGCTCTCCAGCGTCTCGTCGCCCAGTCTGTACGTATAGCCAGGGTTGCCCCGTCCCAGGTGCAAGACCCGGCACTTGCTCTTGTTAAACTTCATGTGGTTGGTGATTGCCTGGCTCTCCAATCTGTCCAGATGTCTCTACAAGGCCTTTCCACCCTCATCTGAGTCCACAACTCCTCCAAGTTTGGTGTCGTCAGCAAATTTGCTCAAAACACCTTCTAGTCCTACATCCAAATCATTTATAAAAACATTGAAGAGGACTGGCCCTAAAATGGAGCCTTGAGGGACCCCACTAGTGACAGTCTGCCAGCCTGATGTGGCTGCATTTACCACAACCCTTTGAGCCCTGCCCGTCAGCCAATTGCTCACCCATCATGAGATGTTTTTGTTTAGCTGTATGCTGGACATTTTGTCCAGTAGGATCCTATGGGAAACCGTGTCAAAAGCTTTGCTGAAGTCCAAAAAGTTCACATCAGCTGGTTTCCCTTGATTGACTAAATGGGTGATCTTATCATAAAAGGAAATCAAATTTGTTAGGCAGGACCTACCCCTCAAGAACCTACGTTGGCTGGGACCAATGACTGCATTGTCCCCCAGGTGCACTTCAATAACTTCAAGGATCATCTTCTCCATAATTTTACCAGGCACTGACGTGAGACTGACTGGCCTAATAGGATGCAACATCATACTACTGAAGAACATAATTCTCATGGAATAGCAACCTAATGCACATTTGATTTAACATCTTGTGAGTAGTGAGAGATGACTGTCAGATTTGTATCATTACTAGTTAAAAGATGGCTTTATAGGATATTGTATAAGTAATTATCAGTGTATTCTAAAAAAAGGTAATGGGAATTTTCAGCATATTCATAGTGACTGCATAATAATTTTTTTTCCCTGTGCAACATAGTGCTTGTGACACAGCAATACAAAACAGGTAATTTGCATAGCTGTATGAAAACAGAATCAATGGTTCCATAGCCAAGACCTGTTTTCCTGTTTCACAACAACTCCATCTACCAAATCACACTGCTATCTGCTGTCACAATGGCTTATATTCCTTGTCCTGTCAGAATCTACGACAAAGCTACCTTTAAAAAATTATCTTCTGGAGAAGAAAAAAAAAATAGGCTTAATGTTGTCGTGACACCTTTGCTGTCTGTATTGAAACCATTCTGACCACTGGATGTAATGTTAATATTCTACCTGAGTGGAGATGGGATCTTTAAACAATTGGACTGTGCTTTGATGCACACAGCACTTGTTTTCAGTTATATAAGACCTGAAGATCATGACTATAAAACATCACATTTTTAGGTGTAGGAAAGTTCTGCATACCTTCGATGCATAAAAAACTTTTCATATTTTTCCCACACTTGGATAATGATTGTTTGTTGAACCTGTCTTTTTTCATTAAAATAAATTTATGTTTTTATGATAATCTTATTGTAAAGGCTATTTGGAGACAAGATGAAATAAGTAATAAAAATCAGAAAGAAAACTCATGATCAGAAAATAATTAAATAATATTGCCCTGATATCAGGTTAGGCCTTGTTTCTTCCATATGATGACTGGTTTAGGAGAAATGTGGTAGAGACAACTTCAAGGGTCTAATCTTCATTCCATTGTAAAATAAGAAACAAAATGTTGAAACCTTGACTTACATGACAGGGCAAAAGAGAATTTTGTTTTCTTGCTGTTTGTAGCTGGGGATTTTTCTGACTGCTTCTGAATCTTTGGCACAAGCAGATCTTCAGATGATGTAAGCTGTTCTATCTTCCTGACCTATGATAATCGAATCTGACAGTCTTAGAGAACAGTGGAAGTACCAGCCATAATTAAATGCCTTAACAATGCTTTAACAATTGATTAGGAGGATGAATATAAACAGGCTAAGGAATATCTCTAAATTTAATCAATACAGTGATGACATAGATGTGGTTTAAGTTGGAAATGTTTCAGTTTCCTTTCTCAGGCCCACAGCTCCCATAGGACCACCCTAGATTATGGCCTTGAAATGGGGTCTTAATATCCTCCTCTGAGAAGATTGACCCTTCTGCCCTAAGGGGAAAGAACTTCTGATTTTTTTTTTCCTTTAAATTTGAACCCTTAATTTGATTTCTTATCTCTGGCTGCTGAGTGCCTGTAGCCTTTCAAGAATAAGTAGCATTTAAGTTTTCAGATATGATGGTGGTTCAGTTGCTCTTTTCCTAAGGTCTGTCAGCACTTTTCCAAATTAGATTTTTGTCTGGATAATGGAGGTGAAGGTACTTTCTGAAGGTCTGTGATTTAACTAACCCTGAGAGAAGAGTCACACCACTCCAGAAGGAGTAAAGGCTTCATGTTTTGCCTCCCTCCTGTGACTCATCCCTGTTGTCTGTAACAGCGCTTGACCCAGAACTGTACAAATTAATTTGATGTGTAGAACATGGCTCTTTTGTTTGTCACCTTAAATGAGTGACTCTTAATACTGATTGTGAAACTAATATTGACAAAGTGACCAGAAATGTAAAGCATGCTGAGAATAAAGGAGTGAATTGCCTTTTTGACGTGACCTGACAGTGATCACTCCAGCTGACTACAGAGCTGCATGGTTAAGTGTCATGTATTCTCTCTCTAGAGTAATGATGAATATGAAGGGAAAGAGTAATTGCTAAGGTTTGTAGATGTGAGATGGGATCTTCAGGGGATCTTTGGGGATGATAAGACATGTCTGCAAAACCTCATCAGCTATGAAGAGATCCTAAGGTATTAGAAGTACAAAAAGAAAGGCTGTAACTAGAAGAGGCTGGAATAATTACCTTTGTTTACTTTGTATCCTTAGAGATGAACCTCATTTATTCAAAATCTGCTTTGAATATTTAAGTGCTAGCATCTTTGCTGTTGTTTTCAGGGACCTGAATTCTTTGTTGATAGATAGCTCCTGTGCAGCTTTTGCCATCTTAGCTGTAATAGGAGATCAATTTGCAGAAGATTCATTCATGGATTGATGAAGAAAACCTCTGGCCTTTATGGTTCCTTAGTTACCATTTTTCACAGAATCTGCAGATGAATAGTATCTTTTAGGACATTGAATCAACCTATTGTCCACAGTGGAATTATTCCTAACAGAGCAGAGTTTGAAATCTGTGACTTTTTGTGGTGCCTCACTGATCTCTTTAAGGCATAAATTCAGTAATACAGACCACACGAACTTATCTTCTATATTCAAATTAATGACAGGAAAGTGTCTGTGTGATCTGGACATCTATTTTGTGTAGGAAGAAATGGATAAGTCTCTCCTTTTTTTTTTTTTTTTTTTTTTTTTTAAGCTTTTAGTAGTGTTGATGTATCATTAATGCACGATTTTTGGTACTTATTTGCAAAGAGCTGTCAGAAAACAAACAGAACTGATAGCCATTTTCTATTCCAAACATAACAGTCTGCATGAATAAGTGCTTGGCTGTGCTGCACTTGCAGCTTTGTAGGAGTGAACTGTGGTGAATATTAAATCAATCAGATGCCTGAATTTTATTAATAGCAGGCATATGGCAGGCTGTGGGTTGTCCTTCTCTATATTGTGAAAGAAAGATATGGATGAGCTAACATGGGTTGAAACTAAGAGCAAAAAAAAAGTCCAATTTTTCTTTAATTTCTACTTGTTTAATGCAGGAGTCACTTTCCTGAAATCAGTATTTACACTTTGTTAAAACGGTCTAAAGAAGACTTCATCTACAACCTCTCTGGGCAACCTTTGCCGTTGCCTCACCACCCTCTGGGTGAAGAATTTCCTCATAAACTCTAACCTAAATCTTCCCTCTTTTGGTTTAAAACCATTCCCCCTTATCCTGTCATTATCTGACAGAAAAAAAGTTGCTATCTTCTATCCCATTAAGTACTGAATAGCTGCAATGAGGTCACCCCAGAGTGTTCTCTTTAGGCTGAACAACCCCAGCTCTCTGAGCCTTTCCTCGCAGGAGAGGTGCTCCAGCCCTCTGAGCATCTTTGTGTCCCTCCTCTGGACCCATTCCAACAGCCCCACACCCTTCTTATGCTGGGGGCCCCAGACCTGGACACAGCACTCCAACTGGGGCCTCACAAGGGCAGAGCAGAGGGCCACAGTCACCTCCCTCCACCTGCTGCCCACCCCTCTACTGATGCAGCCCAGGACGCAGTTGGCCTTCTGGGCTGCAGGTGCACTGCTGGCTCATGTCCAGCTTTTCGTCTACTAGAACACTGAAGTGCAGTAAGGCCTCCCCTGAGCTTTCTTTTCTCCAGGCTAAACAACCCCAGCTCCCTCAGCTGATTCTTTTAAAACTTGTTCTCTCAACCCTCCACCAGCTTCACTGCACTTCTTTGGACATGTTCCAGCACCTCCATGTTCTTGTAGTGAGGGGCCTAAAACTGAACACAGTATTCGAGATGAGTCCTCACCAGTGCCAAGTACAGAGTGACAATCACTTCCTAGTCCTGCTGGCCCCACTGTTTCTGATACAAGCCAGGATGCTGTTGGTAGCATCATGTTGTTTTCCAATTTGCTTGCCAAATGAGAATTTTGTTAAAAAAAAAAAAGAATATTTGCTAAAAACATGACACCAGCATTCACTTTTTTTTATTCCTAATTGGTCTGTCAGCTAGGTATTCTACATAGAATGATGGAATCAGAGAACAGCCCAGGTTGGAAGGAATCTCGAAAAATGATCAAGTGAGATCTTTTGTGAGAAAAAGGAGCCATGTCCACTTGCATCCTGAAAACCACCAGTGATGGGGATTCATTCTGCCAAGTCCCTGGGGAAGTTTTCCCAATGACTGATTGTTCTCACTGTAAAAAAAATATTTCTTATTTGAACACGAAACCTTTACAAGTGCAACCCATACCCATTGCCCTTCATCTCCTTGTGGCTTCTTGTTAAGAGCAAGCCTCTCTCCAGCTTTGCTGCAGTCCTCTTTGAGTACTGGAATACTGTGGTGAGGTCCCTCCGAGCCTTCTTCAGGGTAGAATTCATGTGATCCTCAAGCTATTGTATGGTGTGAATATGGATGTATATTTATATATGTATCCCTTTTATTTATAAACTTGATTTTTAATGTAGAAGGTCTGGTTGTGGCTTTAGTCAATATGTTCTGAGAGTTCAAGGGCATGGATGCCTGTTGCCTTCTGTGTGGCTGGAGTCATGGCTTGGGAGCTTCTTGCTCTGTGCTTATATGTGGTTATTATCCTTGGTGTTGAATTGATATGTACGGGACAATGCAGCAGGGCCGTTTTTCAGCTCTGATGAGAAAGTTTTTCGTGCCGTGATTCTTTTCCTAGTTCATTCTGTCAAGTCACTTCCTTTTTCACCAGCACACATGACCACGGATATTTGTCTGCTGAATACAGCTCTGTTGTTGATTAGTTGCTAGATAAGTTCAAGATACAGACCTCCATCCCACAGAGGAATAAGGGTGTGATAGTGCAAAGATGTGATAGTATGTATGTCTTCTGATAGCAGCAGAGGATTGGGTCTGTGAGACTTATGCAATAGTTTTTTTTTTGTTGTTTGTTTGTTTTCTGATTGCTTAACTTATGTTGAAGTGTGTTTGAAATTTTTTTTTTCAGAAAGAATGATACATCTGAATGTTGTACCAACTTACAGAAAAAAAAACACTTCCCCAGAAAAACACGGTGACCAAAACTGATGTTATTGCTGAATGTTTTTCTTTTTCTTTTTTTTTTTTTAAACTGCAGAAAGTGAGTGAAAAAGTAGGAGGTGCAGAAGGAACCAAGCTAGATGATGACTTCAAAGAAATGGAAAGGGTAAGTCTAAATGCAGATATGTACATCCACTATTACCATTATTTTTTCCTTTCTAGGACAGGATTTTCAAAGCTTTTGTCCCCATTTCAGTAATTTTGAAAGACTGGACTTTTATTTGTCAGGACTGAATTTTTGGATTCTTATCCCATTTTATCTTTTGACTGAGGAATACATAATGTCTGTTACTCTTTATACTGCCAATATTTCATTCAGAGATTGAGGCTGATGCCAGCTACAAATTACCTTCAGTTAAATTATTGTGGAAGATCCCTGTAAGCAGAAATAGTCTGTTTACAAGTATGGTCGTTTCAGTGGCAGAGGGTGCCTGTAATTCTCAGCTCCTTGGGCATCAGTCGAGAGGAGCAAGAGCTGTCTGAGGAAGGGGGCTGACATAAGCACTTGGTTATTCACTCACAGGTTCAGAGTTAGGAAGCCTCCAATGACAAAATGCTTCAGGAAAATGGGGGCTAATTTCTCCCAATGGACTTCTCAGTGAGGCTGGCAGTGGTAGCACCAAGTGTTTTCGTGGAAAGAAGAGCCCACGCTATGTGTAGTAGTACGAATATGTTAGCTGAAAGGTCAGTGGTGGCAGGTTTTTTTTTAACTTCAGCTTTTAAAGTTACCATCAAATGTTTTAACATTAGTTACTGCTAGGTGATTTGTAGGGTATGTATCTGATACCAGCCAAGAGAACCAGAAGCTATTTATTTGCACATTTTTGTAGGGAGATGGGGAAATAAAGGAGAAGATGGAAAATAAAGGAGAAGGGCATATCCTTTGCACTTCTTCACACAGTGGAGATATTACAGAAGTGATTTCTCACTCCTGATTTCTCACTTCCCCCAGCTTCCCTTTGAATGTGTCATAGGTTTAAGCACTGTCATCAAAACTGGAAATTGTTAAAGAAAATTCAGAAAACTGATGCTAGGTTTAGAGCTGGAAGTAGGACAGAGCAACAGCCACGGCTGGGTCCCACATATGCTTGTGGGTGGCATGGGTTGGCAGCCCAGAAGATGAGAGCACTGAGAGCTGAGAAGAGAACAGAGAAAGCTCATCGGCTGCCTCCCCACTCCCCACCAGGCCCTGTGTCGATTGCCAGCTTTTCTGTAGGCAGAGGATACGCTCCTTCTGCCTGTCCATGGCCTTCTGTTCCCTCGCCCCCACTCTCCTCTGCAACCTTCTAGCCATTTCTGGGCTCCCTACCAGGCAGTTCAGCTACTTGTTCACCCAGGGCAGGCAGACCTCTGCTGCTTCTTTGTGTAAAGCATAGAGCAAGGCCTGGCAGATGGCAATGGCCGTAGAAAACAGGAAAGAGGTCAGTCACAGCATGCTGCAAACAACTTATCTCAGGTGTTCTTTTTTAAAATAGGAACTTGCCATTATGGTAAAGAAGTTCACTCTGTGGGATACAAGCTACCTGCAGAGATAAACAATGTGTCTTCATAAATGCAGAGTACAGAACACATTACAGGGATCCCCAAATCTGCCAAAACAGCATTTTTTCCTTTGAGTTCTGATTCTAAGAGATAGAATAGTTGTATATTTCACTATAAGCAACTTAGGAAAATGATGCAGAACACTTCTTAAGAAAGCAAGAATTCCTACTACAGTAAAAGAGAGTAGTAATAGTTCTGAATTGTTGCTTTATTTTAAATTCCAGAATACAAAATACTTCTTCATGGAGTGATCCAGAGGAAATAAATGGCTGATGCCTTCAAGCTGATAATTTTCTTGAAATCAGATGGCAAGAAATACTTTGTCTTCCCTATCCAAATTTTACCAGAACTCACTATGAAAGATGTAGACAGTGCATTTTATCACTGGTGTTTGGTTTTGATTGGCATCTGCTTTTCTCTTGGTTTGCCAGCTACTAAGGGACCAAAGATTACTAATTCTTAAAACAGGTTTCAATGACCTTTCTATCAAAAAGTTATCCCTGTTGTGGACACTTCCTAGGGTGATGCAGAACATCAGTACATTGCAAAGAGTTGTATCAAATTCCCTGTACATCCTGAGGTACTCTGTACTAATGGCCTCACTTAAGAGTGATTCTGCTACAAGCAGAAATGATGGACTCATGTTTTGGTATTTTTTCAAGCATTATTACTGTGCTGGAACCAGAGCTGGATTTACTCAACAGCTGTACTCAGGGACACAAAATTAAAATGATAAGAACAGTTAAAAGAATTCGTAAGAACAAAAAGAAGAGTGAAACACATATTGTGCATATCTGACATCTCTTTTCATGTTTCTTTTTGTTTAACTTTCTGTCCTTTAGAAAGTGGATGTTACCAGCAGGGCAGTTATGGAAATAATGGCGAAGACAATAGAATATCTTCAGCCCAATCCAGGTAATATAATTTCACAATCTCACAGTACTTGGAGCACTTTTTGAAAATACTCTTTTCTCACTGGTGTGTTGCCTGACAGATCTCATCCTTACTGGTGCAGCTGAGATTAATGCGGAGTCAGTGAAGCTGTTGTGGTCACTTGTACACCATTAAATTCAATTACTTAAATATTTCCATAGTGATCTAGGAATGTAAGGGTTTTGAGTCAATGCCAGCTTCACTGATGACATCAATGGAGTTATGAAAGTGAAGAATTAATGTGAAAGTAAAATTAGTCTGTGTACCTACTATTAGTGTCTTAGAGTTTTATGGAAGTACAGAGAAAAAAACATTCATTCAGTGTCTCTTAATAGCTGGAAACAAATTCAAGCTAGTGTGAAACATTGTATTGCCAGTGTGGTAGAATGAAGGACCATTGCTGGTATAGCTTAATTGGTGACATTTGTATGTTAGATCACAGAGGAAAGGAGGATAATTCGATGATGCTGCCAGTGGATTGATAAAAGGAGGAAGAATATTTACAAGTACAAGAACTGTTAAAGAGAAAATAATGACTAAAATGGTTTCTATGTCAACAGATGGAATACTGTTTATGACTTGAGTCCACAGCTACATTGCTCATCATCAACAAGCACTCTGCAGGAAAAGAAATAGGATTGACAAACATGGGGCTAGTGATAAAATTGTTAACTACTGTCAAGCTGCTGTTGTCCAACATCATATAGACTGAGTAATAAGTTTTGGCTCTTCTGTGCTTCTCTGTCTTGCCTTCCTGACACATCTGAGTGATTATGATTGCTGTGAATCACAAAAGAGGCTCACTGCAACAGCAGAGAACAAAATCTCTGGAAGTAGCTCAGGGTGTGATTTCAGGCACCTGAGGCTGTTATAAGATTGCACTGCTCCAGGAAGGAGCAGTTCCCATACCCCAGCTGCACATTTTTTTCATTTGCTTGTGGAGTGTGTGAGTAACATTCGAAGATTAAAATTGTAATAGACGGGGGAAGATTTACTTTTTTTGCATATGAAATGAGATCACCTTATTTGCCACCTGGGCAGAGGTAGCAGATGGAGTAAGCAGAAAGGAGGACTACCTCTTGTAGCTCTCACCTGATCTTGGATTGGTGTATGCTGACTGCAAAAGGGCTCCTATATAGTGATATGAATTACATGGAAAAATGACATTCTTCAATAAAAGAAAAAAGATTATTTCCGTACAACTAATATGGTATTTGCCAAAATAGTATTTGAGGCACCCAAACTACCTATTTCCATTATTTCATTATTTCCTGTTTTTGTTTGTTTGTTTTGTTTTGTTTGTTTTAATAAGAAATAGAAACATTAAATTAGAAAGTGGAGGGAAAATTAATGAAAAAAAAAACACTTTAACAACAATATGATTTTCTTTAGAAGTTTACCTGATTTCCATAGGATAAAGAAGGTTTGCGGTGCACCGCACACTCCTTGATAAGTAAGATATGCCCTGAAAACAGCATTATGATTGTATAACAACGTACAGCAGTATGAGAGATCTATTGTCTTCATGGTACTTTGGGGGATCAACAAATGAAGTAAGCACCATTGCCTAACTTCAATAAACAGTTAGTGAACTGATACTAGAAGGAAAAGAAGGGAAAGGAAATAAGGAGAAGAAAGGGAAAAGAAGAATTTTAATGACAAAGGTGAAGTTATTGAAAGAGATGTTGGGCTGAGGTTACTGTGAAGGAAAAAGCTTTGTAGACTTCCAAATTATGAAAAAAAAAAAAAAGGAAGGCCTCTTGAAAAATGACTAAAATTAAATATGATGAAGGCTTGGAGACTTTCCATGAAGATGTACATGTAATTTGAAGAAAAAGAGATGAAAGATGAACATGATTGAAAGTAGAAATAATGAGTATAAGGACAGAATAAAGAACTATGTTTCACCATGGGTCTGTTAACACTTGCTATTAAGGTGAATCATAAGTGACAGCAGGGAAGTCAATACAAATGAGAGAACTGGCAAAAGAATCAAGCATTCAGATCACCACCATGTAGTGCTTTGTACATCTCTGCCTGTCTTCACTCAGGTTGAGACATAACTTAGAAAAGAAAGTATGTGGCACTAGCACAGCAAAAGCAATAGAACTGAAATGGGTCAGGATGGGATTTTCAGACTGACTGAGCGCAAGCCTACCTCAGCTTCCCTGGAAGTTACTGGAATCAACTTTAAAAGAAGGAAGGTGGAATGAAGACACTGGTGGATGTATTCTAAGATTTTATACTAAAATGATGTGATTTGGGACTTTAAATTTCCAATAAAGTTAACTGTAGAAACCAAATTTAATGCTTACAATGAATAGATGAATCACTGAAGCATGAATTTTTCATGCGTACCTTTCTCCCCTTCTTGCCCTTCCCTTATTGTTCTTTCATCTATTGCATTCTTTCCTATACTTTTTTCTTTTTACTCTTGCCAGTCTGTCTAGAATATAGCCACATTGTTGTTTTTTAAAATTCCCTCTTTTGTTTTTGCTTTAATTTCTGAAACTATTCCCATTTGTTCCCATTTTAATTCAGCGTGCTGCCTCTATTCCTCTGTTTCCATTTCTTGTCCTACTGATTTTGTTTGTGCCTGGGTTCCATTTTGTGCTTCTGTATTTTCCCTTTTCAACCATCCTTTCAATGCCATTTTTAAAGGCCACGCACTTCATTAAAATGCAGTTTCTTATACGGAGCAGTCAGCTAGTCAGCTGAATGTAGTTTTGTAATGGGTAGCAACACAAGGCATCAAACAATTCCAAGTGCAGAAAAGCATGATCTGATGTCGCTGAAGTGCAGTGAGAAAGCTTACAAAAATATGGTTACTATATATTAAAAACATGTTATCTTTTCATAGCTGCTTCCCAGGCAAAATAAGTACTATGACATTTGCCTTATTTTCCTTTGTTTGCACATCTATGTCTGTGCATATGCCACGAAGTGAAACACATTCAGCAACGAAAAACATCTTTTGATATACACTATTCATCAGTAAATTAAGAGCAAAACACTTGCTGACTGCAGCCTGCTGATGTTTTCGTCTTACAGAAATGCATGCAAGGCTGAGTGTTGAACAATGACATTAGCTACTGATGTTTTTTTCCACAGAAATGCTAACTCATATGAGCAACTGCCAGAATTGAATCTTTGCATGGAGGAAGGTAGAGGCATTCACAGCTGCTGTCCTGTAGCACATGCAGTAGTGTAGGCAGAGACGCATACTCTGAGTCAGCTGTGCTGGCAAAATTTGAAGTAAAATGCAATTACTTAATTCAATCTCTGCAGGCCATTCACATTCTGTAGCTGCAAAAATTCACTTTAAAGCACATCATCAAGCAAATTATTTAGTTTATTTTTGCTGCCTTTGTTTTCATCAATTATGATAATTGTATGCTTTCTTCTGATCTGCAATTGTGTATTTGAAATAAACTAAAGTACAGTCAAAAACATATTGAAGTAGGAGTTTTCCAAAATTCTCTTAAAAAAATAAATTTTTTTTTCAAAGGTTTTTGGACATTCGGGAACAAAGTTTTTATTTCGTACTCTACAGATGAAAAACTGTCAAACATAAACATTTGGGGTTCCACAAGTTTAATCTTGAGAGTGCCTAGTCTTGACTTGTCCTTGACAGGAAGGCTCACTCAATCTGCTATCTGTCTGCTAGTCATGGATTCTAAGCTTAATAATTTGGGGATAGCTTAAAGATTTTTTTCCTGAGATGTAGCACATCAAACATTGTGCCTTGAAAATGTTCATGGACTTTCTTCTGTCTGAGTCATTTCAAGGGAGTTTTTGACTTGAAGTTCACAACAGAGTCTGCATATTCAAACTGTTGTGTGTTTGTAACCTCTGTCACTTTCCTTTTTCAGCTTCCAGAGCTAAACTCAGCATGATCAACACTATGTCAAAAATTCGAGGCCAGGAAAAGGGACCAGGTTACCCACAGGCTGAAGCCTTGCTGGCAGATGCAATGCTGAAATTTGGCCGTGAACTTGGAGAAGAATGCAACTTTGGTAACTTTATTACTTCCCTTTCCATTATACTGAAATAAAAATGGTAACAAAATTTAGTATTACTTTCATTATTGAAGTCTTGTGCTCTTGTAAAGGAATAAATTCTGCAAAAAATGTGAGAGTTCAGCTTCATCAGCCTTAACCTTTTGAGGTCAACCTGCTGAGATGACGTGGTTCCAGTATCTTCCGCAGATTTGAACTAGAGATTTTTCTCTTAGAGCTGGAAGTCAAATTGTTTCCATTTGGAACCATACCCATACAGGCTTTAGGCTCTGTCATAGATTATGCTAAAGGGTCTTTGTTGTGGTGGAAGATATATGTGTTCAGAAATGGTATTATTGTCTATATGTGTGTACAATAAGAACCTTTTAACCTCAGAATTAATGTTACTGTCTTCATTACAGGCAAGGAATTAAGGCTAATCCATTTTTTAAAAGCCATTACTGAAAATCTTCATTCCTTGCATTTTGGCCTTTTTTCTGGCCAGCTTACACATTTAAGGCACTAGTGAATACTCCTGTCTTACCTGTAAAATCCTTCTTCCCACCAAGCCCCAGATGAATTTACAACTTCCCGAGTCAGAAATGTTAAACCAAGATTTTGCATGGTGTTCTTTAACATTAGAGGTCTAAGTAAAAGAGGTAGCATTCATAGCAGGATCCTTTGTGTCCTAATTGTGTGAGCTTCTCTGTTGGCTGCTTTTATATGTCAACACCCCAAACACTCAAATAGGACCCTGAAAATTCTGATTCCTCTTTGAATCTTCATAGCATGTTGTTCCTTTGTTCCTGGCATAAAGATATGTGCAATGGAGAAGGTACTTGTTTGTTGACTAGTAATTGACTAGCTTGGCAAATGTAGGCTGGTTTGTACTAAACACTGCTGAATTATTTTTTTTATTGGTTGCCTCTCACTTGCTGAATTTCAAATATATTTTTAAAGTGAAAATGAAGAACTAATAGAATTTAATTTGTGCAAATTGCTGTGTATTCTCTGATGATTGCATTAGTACACAGCAGAATAGATATGGCAATTATTTTCACATTCTTAGCTAATAGGAGCTATTATGGCTGTTTGTCATCCAGGTCTGGCAGGCTCTCTAATTTTGCCTTGCACTGCTGGCATCCCCTGCTTGGGAGACAAAGCTCCTTCTGATCCCTTTCATTTTTAAGTTTTCAGACCCTTTCTGTTCTTGAAGGGAAAGTGGACTTTCTTCCACCATCCTACATCTCAAACCACAGAGTATTTTTGAGCTTTTGTTTCTATGTAGAGGACATAAAATAGAACAGTAACTTTTGTGGACATCAAGTGAGTCTTGGAGGAGATCTCAGAAATTCAGGCAGCTAATTCTTACTGAGTTATATGAACTTGTCTAAGGGTATGAACTTGAGAATTTCTTCAAAAGAATCTTTCATTCCCCCACCCCGCTCAACAAAAAAAACATTGTAAATGTTAACTATTTTTACGTCCTTTGATACAAATAGGAAGACCTAGACTTGCATTAAAACTATTTTTATATGCAATCTAACGTCTGGCAGCAACACTGGAGCAAATGAATATAATTATTTTCTAACATATTTTCTTCACCAGATTGAGGAATGAATGGACAGTGAGGTGTGTGTAGAGGCAGGCTGTCTTTATGCAGCATGAATTCTCAAGTTCAGGTATATCGCAAGGCATAAACTCTGGGGGATGCAGAAATGCAAAATACATGTTGCCCTTTCACGTGGTGTGTCATACTCTGTTTCTTTCCTAAACTTGAGGCTGAAAATTAAATGTTAACTGAAATTACCATGAGTCAATTTCGTTCTACAGTGCTTGGAACTAAGTTAAGTTAAACGGGGCATCTTCTTTTTCAGGACCAGCACTTGCAGATGTGGGAGAAGCTATGAAGGAGCTTTCTGAGGTCAAAGACTCTTTAGACATGGAAGTTAAACAAAACTTCATTGACCCACTTCAGAATCTGCATGACAAAGACCTGAGAGAAATACAGGTATTGTCCTAAATGTGGTAGTTGTACTCTGTACAGAATATGTAAATGTTCAAAATTTGTTTGTTGTCTAATTTAAAAAGGGCTTTTTGTCTACAGAGGATCTGATTTGGTCTGTTGCTTTGAGTTTTACTTTCCAGTCCTGTCTCTCTCATTGATGGTTTAAAAGGGGAAAGATCAAAATTCTAACATTGATGCTTCTGAGGGAAAGTAAACACCTGAATATTCATTCTGGGGCTGGTAGCATTAACTTTTTGGGGGTTTGACCTCGCAACTACTAAATAGAATGACACGACTGTTCTGTCAGTTAACAAACTGGAAAATCTTTAATAAAAGGTAACATTAAGATCCTTTGGTGATCTGATGAAACTGTATTTTCTCTGTTGCTTTGTTCATGAAAACTACGATGCAAGCAAAAATGTACAACCTTTTGACTTTACTTGAATTTTCCCTTAAATTTCTAGGGGAAAATAACAGTGTTCAGGCAACTCTACATCAGAGTTAAATGTCAGAAACTCTCGTATCTTTTATACAAGTATTGACTGCAGTTATCCATTCTGTGTGTATTCTGTGTGGCCTTTTTTAATGCTGAATGTCTGTCATATTTAGAGGGCAGAGCATCTCAAAAGAGATGTAAAACCACGTCGTTGTTCCCCTCTGAGGAAGGGATGATATACAGCAAACAGCACATACTTGAAAATCTACATGGACTATTTGATTACAATGCAGATAGCTTTTGGCTAAAGAGAGTTGGGAAACACCCTTTATTCTGTGCTTGCCTTTTTGTTTTTTCAGCATCACCTAAAGAAAATGGAGGGTCGGCGCCTGGATTTTGACTACAAGAAGAAAAGACAGGGCAAGCTCCCTGATGAAGAGCTTCGCCAAGCGCTGGAGAAATTTGATGAATCAAAAGAAATTGCTGAGTCAAGCATGTTCAACCTTCTGGAGATGGATGTGAGATATCCCTCATTTATGCTTTGAGCTGAATATTAACAACAAAAGAAAGATGCTTGTTCAGCAGTGAAGGCAATCTAAAGCAGTCTAGAACTTGAAAACCTGTATAAGTCTGTGATGCCACAGTTTCCTATAACTTTAAAATGGGGAAGCACTTCCTACCTCACTAGACTCAGTGAGACACAGTGAGAAGCTGTAGTAACGTACAGCATGCACATGCAGGACTAATTTAGCAGGTGTTTGATAAATAAATGAGATAAAGAACATCAATCCTCTGTAACAGCGTTGTGCTTCCTTACTGAACAGTGTCACTTACAAAGACACAACACCTTCCTATTTAGAATTACATAAATGTAAATCATCATTTTTACTTTGCTGTTGTTTTGGGGTATGATCTGAGGCATTTGTTCAAGTATGTATGCTGCTAAGATGATTGGTAAACGTCAGAGATGATAAGCTCACAACCCCCATGGTCTCTGCTGTAATCGTATGCAGTAATGAACAGAAAAGCCAAACTTAATGTGACTGCTGAAACATGACTTTGCAGCATATTTTTCACTTACGCACTAGTTGAGGAATGAGCATCTATTAGTTTTCTTTATTTTCTATTTGTAAGTAATCTTGAAACTGTAACGCGAGAAGAAAAAGTTGCTACTTCTGGATGAAAACAAACAAACAAACAAACATTACAGCTGAAGTCTGTCTTACAGGGTATCTTGTCAACTGATACTCTATTTAAATATTCCAGTTGAAGGAAATGACTGGTTTTAAGTTTAAATTCATGTGTAACTTAATACCTCATTTTGTTGCCAGAGCGCTTTAGAGGGGACATAACAAAAATGAAAACATTCGCATGTCATAAATGAAATACAGCTGTGCTAAAATGAAAGTATAATGAATTTGTAGTTTTAATCCCTGTACTAAAATACATCCCCATATAACTAGATAGTCCTGGCCTGCATGACACCATTGAGGTGTGTTGTGTGAACTGCTGGGAACTACAGCATCCTCACAAGAGCTTTGGATGATTTTTCCCTCACGAAGTAGAATTCTGTCTGACTTCACTACAAATACCCTACATACAAAAGGATGTAACATCTTCCTGTTTCTGTCTATTTCACAGCCCAGAATGCATAAGAAGCATGACCGTACTCTGTACCATTTTGTGCCCATCTAAAGGTGGGACAGAGAAGGTGTACTATGTTTTCATTACAGTCTGATCTTTACTTTCACAGTGTTTCCTGAATGAAGTAGGTCTGTAGGCTACTGTTCGTGCAAATAGGCCATGGAGATGATCAACAGAGAAAAGTTGCAGTCACCATTCCATATCCGATCATAACCAGACATGGTAATACATAAAGGCTGATATGTAACTATTTATGAACTACAAAGATGGATGAATGTTTTAGAGTGAAAAGCAAAGGCACTGCCTTTGCAGTGTCAGCTTGAAAGTGGTCTTTACTTTCTACTGCTGATGTGTTGATACTGACCTAAGATACGATGTTTTAATGTCAATCCTCAGATTGAACAAGTGAGCCAGCTTTCTGCTCTTGTACAAGCCCAGCTGGAGTACCACAAGCAGGCCACACAGATCCTCCAGCGAGTTACTTCTAAGCTGGAAGACAGGTAATACACTTCCTTTAAATTTGTTGAATTGCTTTTTATGTTTTCCAGAGGCAGAAAACCTATAAGTAGGATGCAAAATGTGTGTAACACTGACTTACAATGTTTATAAACACATGCTTTCAATTAAATCACATTTGATAGCTTTAGTGAGCTGAGATGCTTTCCTCTACTCAGTCATACTCAGAATCATCTACATCTCTAAAACACATAAACCTTAATTTGCAGTTGCCTGGTGAGACAGTCTTTGTTTTCGTAACCACACAATTAACAAGTTCCAAAAGATAACCTTTCTACACATTAATGGAAGGGTTAAACTTCCTTAAAATACCATGATTCCAGGAAAGGACTTGGCAAACATTGGAAGACTTAGAGTAAAATTCATAAAATCTGGAAGGTCAGCAAAGACTTTTCCTTTTAAATTCTCTTTTTCATCGAGTAGAAGGAGTATCATGACAGAGCAGCTGGGAAGCAAGAACAGTTTCCTTGGAGATATTTCTTTTCTGAAGAAACAAGGCTCTTGCTGAGCTTTTAGAGAGATTTTAGCAAGTCACTAAAACTGTCACCTTCAACTTCATAATCTGTGAAAAATGGTATCTGCTTCACAGAAATATTATGTGTAATAGAATTAAGTATTTTTTTATTCAAAGCTTTACTGTGAACTGTAACTGAATGAAATACAACAAAGCCTTTTTGTTTAAGTTTATTTTGACAACATCATTACTTTTGTTTTAAATATATTTCTGTTTTATATTTCTGAAGAAGAAAAGCAATTTCTGGGGACTGACTAATACTGATAATATTTTGGATGGCGAAGAGACTCTTGTTATCAGGACCAAAAGTGGTTAAGTTAGAAGCAGTTTTTTTCAATACATAAATCAAAATGCTACCAACAGCAACTCTGGGGCCAAACTAGGGACAGTTAGATAAACCAACTTGCACTTTAAATGCAAAGATCTTGACTCAAATATTCTTCCCTAAGTGGTATTAGAATTACTTATGGAAGTTGTTTTGCATAAATTGCTCTCATTTTATCGACCTTAACTATGAATCTGAAAAAGTACCCTTTCCTAGAAATTCTAGACTTCTCAATTAAAAGAATAAATTAAAATGAATGATGCATAATATTTTTATTTTGGGAATCCAGGAAAACTGGAGTTGCACGTCTCTGTGAAACAAGTATTCCAAATTACAGATGAATGGATTCAATACAGCTGAAGTCAATACATTCCCACACAGTCTCTGCACAAAATGACAAGAGTTGGCATCAACCAACTGAATAGTTAAGGCTTGCCAAAAACAGCAGCAAAATAACAGGTTTCAGTCAAGCTAAAAATGAGGGTAGAGATATTTGTACAGTCCTTCTTTAAGCATTGCTAGATCATATCACAGGTTTTTCTCCATTATAAGCTCTTTGTTATTCTTAGACAAAAGGAAGTTGGCCAAAACGCTATTTCTTAAGGGAAAAGAAAAATTAATAACTCCATGGCACAGTTGCATCAGGTCATTATTGGTAATTTGAACTAACACATTAAATAAAAATTACTCCAAATCCCAAAACTTTTTTAGACAGGCTGATTGATGGATGTTAACTTTAGCCTTGGAAATAATGATGCTTGCATCTCATCTATTGACAAGAAAGTAACTCTTGACATTCAACTGCTATGTTTTGGCAGAATAAAAGAGGCATCATCTCAGCCCAAAAGAGAATACCAGCCCAAACCTCGTATGAGCCTGGATTTCACAACTGGTGACAATACTCAGCACAATGGAGGAATATCCCATGCCACCACTCCCAAACCAGCAGGTAATGGCAGCAACAATGTGAGAAAAAAGCGCCAAATTTGGCTGAATTTTACTACAATGCAGAAGTTCCATGCTTCGTCCTAGAGAGTAGTTCTTCATTAGTGAGGGAAAATGAAAATGAAGATAGTACAGGTGAACTACTTGAACTGTTTGAACTGACTATACCAATTCCACCAAAGGACACGGTCCAGTTGCAAAACAAAGTACAGCATTCTTTCTGAAATGTTCACATCCTCAGGCATGTGAACATGGATCCACTGCTTTAAATCTGTCTTTGGGTCAGAAGTTTCCTTAGTCCTAGAAACACAAAGAGATGCTGCCATACTAAATTCACCTTGAAATACAGATCTTAACAAAACAATCATTTAGAAAACCCAAAAACCAACTGTAAGTTTTCCATGAGCATGCAGAATCCTGACACCCCAAAAAACTCCATAATCTTATCCTGCTCTGTAAAGACAGACATACAGCCTGAAATTAAAAATCACTAAAAACAAGAACAAAGTGAAGTGAGTTTTTCATCCAGCTGGGAACAGGATGAAACATTTATGTAAGCATGCATCATTATTGTCTTAACGATGTGCTTTATTTCGTATCAGCACATACTAAGAAAGCCTTGTCGCTTGTTTCTCACAGTAATGGTCTGTTAATTCCATGTTACAGTGATGGTTGTCCTCTGTCTGGTCCCTGACATCAGCTGTTCCAGTTGATCTCAATGACAATTGCTAGCACATTCTGTATTGCAAGATAGTGGTTTTTCACTAGATCTTTAGTCAGGATTTCCTTCCTTCTTGTTGTATCCTGATGTGAATATTTAATGTTCTCCCAAGTACAGGCAGCAACAGTATCTCCATTTGCCACCTGCAACTGGAAATTGTCATGCATAGCCTTCTAAAGTAGTAATTTTCGCATTATACTGGCAAGACATGGGAGATTATACAGGGGATTATGCACGGGGGGTTATACTAGGGATTCCTTGTGCTTGAGTGTGGCTTGAGTCTTGCATAGTAAAGGTCTTCCTGTCTTGTCATCAGAATTTTCTTCTTCCTTTGTGTTTTTGTGGTGTCATGAACACTTGCCTGTGCAAAGGCAGTACAGACTGATATTCCTGTATCCCTTAAGCATTTGTGTTTTCCTTTTCAGAGAGCAATATTTAGCATTTTCTTCATTAGGGGTTCTGTCTTTTGAGGTTCTCGTCAGTTTCAGAGAATTGCCTTCTTATTTGAAAATTCTTTAATATAGGTTTGGGCTGGTTCATTCAAAGCTCAGATCTTCAATGTTCATTTGAATTTTAGTTCTAGTTTACCTTTCATAGCTAAGTCTTCTATGTTTCAGCTGGTAGTGATGAGGATACCAAACAGGCATCATAAGGCTTGTTAATGCCAGCAAAATAGACTTCATGAAAAATAAAGGATGTCTGCTCTCTTATCTTTAACTTTACTCCTCCAGCAAAATAAACAGTGAGCAATATGTGAAGAAATGAAAGGAGGTTTCACTACAGAATTTCATAAATTAAATATACTATCTGAAAAGCTTATTGTATTGACATCTATAGAAATGTAGCTCAAGCATAGGTCTTCATTCATCATGAAGCCAGTACATATGAAAAAGCTGGAATATGTATTCCTAGAAATGTCATTATAGGGTAATGGCATGCATCAGTTCACTCAGACCACTGGAAGTACATGAACTTTTACTATGGGAAGTCAGGTAGGAATATAAGTTTCATACATTTTAGTTCTGATAAATCCTAAATATTTTGACCAGGAACAGCTGTGCTTTTGGTAGGCTTGAAGCTATAGAGACTTGGGAGGTAGAAGGGTGGGGCAAGAAGGAAAGAATATTTCTTAATTTCATATAAGCTATGAAAATCTAAACTAACTAGTGACTTACAGTAATATCTGTTAGCCATTCTAAAGGGTTTACATGATGTTTATCAGCTACCATATTTGAAAGCTTTCCATTTTATACCTGTTCCAAATCTACCCTGATGGCCACGCAATCATCATTTTTTTTGTGGTAATGTGGAGAAATTGTCATTGGAAACCTCGCTTTTAAATTCTGAAGATTAGGATCATGTATGACTGTTTGAAGTATATCCGTACCAGTGAAGATTCCAAATAAAGGCATAGTTAAATCTTCACTCTTGTTTCAATATACCCCTTTCACTGTTTACCTGAGACCCAGACAAAGCATCTGTGCCAGTAAAGATGGAAATTTATTTGGGCTTTTGCTTCATTTTGTGTGTTTTGTAAACAGATAAAAATCAGATCCCAAACTGGTAGTACCCGCTCTTTTAGGACTTGGCTTGACTGTAGTTTAGTTATTTTAGTCTCATTTACTAACAGAACCACATATGAAGACTCAAGGCTGTCAAAAGCTTTTAACTACCTTCTAATGCAGTTTAGCAGTCCAAATTTAGATGCTGTCAAAGGACTGTCATCACCATATGAATTACCTCAGAACGGCAAAATTTGTAGAAAGTAGGAGGGTTAAATGGATACTGTAACAGTCATGATTTTTAAACATGCTGTTTCTTTCTGTTTCTTCTCCACAGGTGCTCACATGGATCAGCCATGCTGCCGAGCTCTGTATGACTTTGAACCAGAAAATGAGGGGGAGCTGGGATTTAAAGAGGGTGATATTATTACCCTTACTAACCAGATTGATGAAAACTGGTATGAAGGGATGCTTCATGGCCAGTCAGGCTTCTTCCCTATCAATTATGTTGATATTCTAGTTCCTTTACCCAATTAGAATGGCTGATTCACCACCTCTGACCCAGATAGTAATGTCAGTACCACTGCTTTCCAAATGCTGCTTCTTACACCTTACAAGTGCAAATTGCAGTGGTTAGAGTCATCAAGTCCCACTGAGCATCTTTGGTTTATGTGTTGTCATACTACGTAGTGGTGATGCGTGGTATCTTCTGAGCCAACACAATGTTGTGAGCCAACACAGTGTTAGATCACTTGGCCATGCTGGCCTGGTGGTAACCAGAGCTATTGCTGAGATGGAGTTGGGAAGACAATAGCAAGCCAGACAGATGACTCATGGTGAAGTAGCAGGAAGTGAAGGCGGTATTGGGAAGATAATGCCTATCACCACTGTATTACTTTTCAATCTTAGTTCTCTATAAAAAGAGGGAAGAGTTCTTACCATTCCATCTTTCCCTTCCTTATGGTACAGTTCACACAGGTCTAACCTTGTCTAACCAGAATTGTGTCTTCTGACCAAAATGGCTTGCTATTCTCACAGAGACAGTATAAATGTAGACCCTCTGGTTTCTCGGAAAGTGAACCACTGTACTGTGTGCCCTTCTGATCTATGCTCATTTTTGTATTCTTGATTGTTATTTAAAACCTATTTCCATCCAGAAGTAAACTGTAAACCATAAAAAGGGGATTCCTATAACAAAAAGCTTGAACCACAAACCACATGAATTTGCCCTTCAGAAACTTTGAGCATGCTCAACAAAATGCCAATAGGAGGGCAAGATAGGGGATAAAACTGCTTAAGTGTTAACTGTTTCTTGTCAGTTTTTGGCATAAAGTCATGCTGCTTAAGAACCAGATATTCTTTGTAAACTCATTCACTGGGGAAGAAATCCAACCAAACACAACCCTCCCTTCTTTTATTTCTGTCTACCATGTGTTCTTCGAACATCATTTGTGCATATTCTGCCCTCAATGAGGACTAAATAAAACTTATTTATTTTTGTGTTGAGCAATTAAAGACATGTGGCTGTATATGCAAAAACACTTCCCCATATGTTTAGTTCATTATTTTTTTCCTCCTTACTGCACTTGGTGTGTACAGTGCTGTGCCTAGCTTCTCAGCGTTCTTTTGGTAACAATTGCAAAAGTTCTGTTAGTTTAGTTGTCCAGGGTTCTGTTTATCTAAACTATACAGACTCTTTCAGAGGTTTAATGTGCTGCTTCGAATGTGCCACTTCAGTACTGGATGATGTGAAATGAAGACATTCCCTACTGCTTTATGTATAAACTGTATCATGGAAATATTGATATTTCAAATAAATGCTGAGAGAATAACTGGAATAATGTTGTGTATTATTATTTTATTGCTTATAAATCTGTTGTGCTAACTTCAGCTAATAAGAATTTTGTTTCAGAAAGCATTTTCTTCAAACCTGACCTGCAAATGTTTATATATGTATATAGGTTATTTTTTATATTATTATATTGCTTCTCTGAATTGCAACCCATATGTATAATAGCCCTCATAAACAGGGTAAGCTGAACACTGAGCACATTAAGTTAATGTCATAAAGACCAGCATCCAATCTTGTGGAGACGTGGTATTTCCCATTAAAGATGGATGGTTTTCAAAAAAACACCTAGTAATGCTTACTACAATGCTAGTAGTTTGTAGTAATATTTCATTTGTTTTATATAATTCAGCATTTAATTTCATTTTATACTCTTTATTGTACACATATTGTGATGGGTTAGCCTTGTTAAAGAGCCAGACACCCATCCAGCCACTTCCTCACGGTCCCTCAGTGGGATGGGTGAGAAAACAATGAGAAAACTTGTGAGTTGAGATAAAGATGGGGAGATGGCTTACTGGTTACTGTCACAAGCAGACTCAACCTGGAGAAATTTATTATCACTTAAAATAGGTTTGGGTAGTGAGAAATGAAAAAGACTAACATTAAAATAACACCTTTCCTGCCGTTTCCCAAGCTCAAATTCACTCTTTCCCTCCTGACTCTTCTTTCCCCAAACAGCCCATGGGGCTGGTGAGCTGGGATTGTGGTCGGTCCAGAGCAGCTCCTCTCTGCTTCCCCTTCCTCCTTGCACTTTTGCCCTGCTCTTTGTGGGGCCTCTCTGTGTGCTGCAGTGAGTGTATCTGCTCAGGTGTCATGGAGCACGTCCAGATGATTATTGCTGGCTTACTATTTTGTACTGTTTTTGTAGGGTGTGCAAGTATACAGCAACTATCTTAGAGAAAATTATGTATGATCTAGAGCAAAAGATGATTGGTATGCAGTGCTGCCCCACTCCCACCCTGCTGAGGAGTTGTTTTTTAGAGCATAGGGAAGTCACAGAATCACAGAATCATCTGGGTTGGAAGACACCTCCAAGATCACCTAGTTCAACCTCTGACCTAACACTAACAAGTCCTCCACTAAACTATGTCACTAAGCTCTAAACCTAAACATCTTTTAAAGACCTCCAGGGATGGTGACTCAACCACTTCCCTGGGCAGTCCATTCCAATGCCTAACAACCCTTTCAGTAAAGAAGTTCTTCCTAATATCCAACCTAAACCTCCCCTGGCACAACATTAGCCCATTCCCCCTTGTCCAGGCACCACCAGGCACATGGGAGAACAGACCAACCCCCACCTCTCTACAGCCTCCTTTAATGTACTTATAGAGAGCAATAAGGTCACCCCTGAGCCTCCTCTTCTGCAGGCTGAACAACCCCAGTTCCCTCAGGCGGTCCTCGTAAGAGTTGTTCTCCAGACCTCTCACCAGCTTTGTTGCCCTTCTCTGGACTCTCTCGAGCACCTCCATGTCCTTGTAGTGAGGGGCCCAAAACTGAACACAGTACTCTAAGTGCGACCTCACCAGAGCCGAGTACAGGGGGGAAATGTGTCTTTCCACAAATAAGGCCAGAAAGAATGCACAAAGAGTCAAAAAATCTGTTAAATGCCATCACTCTGTGACATGGGAACAGACCTGACATGTTGTATTCTTGGTGCTTCTGTTTTCTGTCTCATCCAGGTGATCCCTGAAGAACGTTCTATTCTTTAAGTAGGAATCCTTAAGTAGGATCAAAACCTTATTTGGCCACAACAGAGATTACTAGGGCTGACAAAAGTTTGCATCTAAAGCTCCAGTGATAGGATTAGGGAAAGGAAGAAAACCGGAAACTGTTTTTACATCCCAGGTAGTTCAAAGCTTTGTCTACAGAGCTCTGACTCCATTCCCTTCTAACATTTTACTGATGGGAGGCAACATTCTGTTTCACTGGCAGACATAACTTTTGAAATCCTGCTTCCTAAGGTGTATATTTTCAGAAACATTTTTAAAATTTGGTATGGATGCCTAATTATCAAACTTCTCTGTAAAAAAATTTAAATTAAATTAAAAAAAAAAGTCTCCCAGCATAAGCTATCATCTGCTGAATACAGCTAAATATTTTGTGTTTTTTTTTGTGTTTTTTTTTTTTTTTTTTTCCTTCTTTCTCTTTCTCATTTATTGCAAAGTAAAACTGTGAAAAAAAAAATGGGGAAAAAAACAAAAAACACAAAGGTTTCGCCTGAACAGTTGTGGATTACAAAAACAAACAAACAAACTGGTTTTGTTTTGCCTTTTAGTTTTCTCTCTCTTTTAAAATATCCCTTTCCTTTCCTTCCAGAAAGTTTGAAAGAAGATGATAGTTGCACAGAGAATTTTTTATTTGAATTATTGCACTATGCAGACAACTCTTGCTTTATAAGGAGACAAGACCTGCAAAGTGCTAGGGGGTCTTCTTCCCTGGGTTCACGTTTTTAGGTCTTTCTAGATGGCACCATCTAAGCTGAGCAATAGTTCTGCTCCAAGATGTGTCCTACGCTTGTCACATCAATAGGCTATGAAAACTGCATAGATTTTGTAAAAGCAGGGAGCAGGGTGTATGGGGGTCTATGTACATATGGGTCTCTTCCTAGCGTAAAAGTAGGCCGTGTTCAAGATGGGCGTATTAAGCAGTGAATTAGGGCACATTCCAAGGTAGCACTATATAAATCTGACTCCATTTTATTGAAATGAACCTGGTGTTAATTCTCTGTAATGCACCAGTAGGTTGGTTATGCAATTAGCCTACTAACTAGCCTACTATGCAAGTAAGAAAATTAGAATTTAAGTTCAGATTTTCTGCTCTGTATGCATTATTTTATTAATCTGTAAACTGATAGTCCAAATGCAGACTTGGAATTTCCAAAAGGTATTGCTATCTTGCCTCATTGTTTGGCCCAAAATATTGTGGAAGATGGGAACAGCTTTGTGAAAAAATCTTCCTGTGAACTGTAAAGTACAGATCAATTCTATGCTATGTACCTTTAATAGTTATATCTAACTATTGATATATGAAGACAGGCAAGAGTGATGGGCTAAAGTGAAATAGTGAAAGACTTTGAGCTAATAAGATTTTGACTAAACATCCACTTAATTAATTTGATGAATAATGAACATATACATAAGGAATAACTTGGCCAAGTTTTGTAAAAAATTGCAAGCCACATCTAAGTGTACATAGCACAATTTTAGTCATGACCCATGTGTGTTGGTCTTTTTTTCTTGAACCAGGTCATTTATAGAAAATACATTACTAATCAATTTTCCATCTGCATATAAACCCAGCACACTGCCATTAGCCTGTGAATGGTGGCAAGTGAAAGACACAAGAAAGAAGACCCCTTAGCTCTGTTTAGAAAAGATCAGGTAAAGTTAATAAGGATGCATGCCTTGAAAAGATCAGTAAGGGCATACAACTGCAAAAGTTGTACTTTACAAACTTTTGTGCAAAAATCTCTAATAACAGAGCACAATTGAGTAGCATTTTAGACAGTTGTCCTTTATCATGTGCACCATATGCAGTTATGCAGTGTAGAATTTAAAGTCAAATTTTTAGTTAAAAAAAAAGGAAAGAAAAATTTTATCTGCTGTGCATCTAAAATGTTTTACTAATACTATTACATCTTCTCTGTTCAAATCCTGGAGCTAAGCACACTTTTGAGATCTCTGCTTTCTAATACCTAAATCACTCATCATCTTTTTTCTTTTTTTTTTTTTTTCCCTCAAGGACAGAATTATTATTTAATTATATTAATTATTATTTTGTTTATATTTTTTCTGTAAAAAGAGATGCTATGAGTCACCATGGAATCAGTATGGCTGAGGCTGTCTGGAACTCTCTAGTCGCATACCTGTTCAAGCAGAGCCAGCTAGAGTAGGTTGTTCAGGTCCAGGTTGTTCAGATTGTCCAGTCAGGTTTAAATATCTCCACAGATATTTGTGGTGACTCCACAGCCTCTCTGGGCACCCTCTGACACCAGGTTTGACCAATCTCACCTATGGACAATGCTTCCAGTATATCCATGCCTCTCTTGTACTGGGGAGACAAGGATGGACCCAGGACTCTAAATTTGGCTTACCAGTGCTGATGAGAGGGGAAGGATTACTTCCCTCAACCTCCCAGCAACGCTGCCTAAAGAAGCCTGGAGCCTGTTGGCCTTCTCCACAAGGGCACACAGCTGGCTTGTGGTCAACTTGGCATACACTGGGTCCCCCATGTCCTTCACATCAGAGCTGTGCAAACTGCTCTGTCTGTCAGCTGCCTCTGTAAAATTTAACTGTTATATGTTATGCGTCAAATACTTGAATGTCCACAGGCCTTTTCCAAAGCCTGTATGTTTTGCACAGCGAGATCAAGACTAGTTATGGCTTTGTGTAATGGTTAAGGCTATAATGGTTGACAACATGAAGTACTTAAGGGCTAGTGAGGCATCTAATGGTGGAAATGACAATACACAGTTTGAGTGATTACACTGAGTTAATTGCATAAGGAGAATTCCACGAAACCTTGGCTAGGTTTCAAGGATTTAACATCTATTGTAAGTGCCTATGTATAAAGTTTGGTTTCTTAAAGTGCCCATTGAGTTGCCACTTAGGCTGGTGGTGATTACAGGTTTTGTTTGCAAAGTTCCTCAAGTGTCTGCATGTCTTACCCAGACGCATTGAAGCCTTGGCAAAACTCAACCTTGACCCTTTGCAACTGACAGGCTAGGTAATACTCTGGCAATATTGCAAGCAGAACTCAGTCCACTTTGCAGTCTCATATTTTCTTAATTTATGTCAAGGCCTGCTGGGTGATTTTTTCTTTAAGCACTCTCAGCAAATTTATAGCACTAACTCTAGTTGGGCAGTCCCAGACAGATATTTTATATCCCCTTCTGCCTGAGCCCTCCAGAGATCAGAAGAGTATGAAAACCACAAGCTCCTGTAGTAATGCAAAATTGTCATGTCTGAAATTTCAGCCCGTGTATGGTGTTGCATGATGAAGAAGGCAACTCAAGGAGAGGCACAAAGGATGTTTGGTCTGTTTGCAGGAAGCTTCAGAGCTAGAACTATCCTCTCTTATCACTAACTTTTCAGGTGGTGTTGAGGAATAAATGCTTGCTAAATCAACAGGAAACAGCAGAATACTCAGTAAGTAAATAGGGAAGGGATTTTATTTATTTTCAACTATTTCAGCAGAGATGGGACTTATATTCCTGGAATTTCTTTGACTTTTAACTGTTTAGTGAACAGCAGTCAGAATGGTCTTTGCTGGTCCCAAGACAAATACTGACATAAAGAGCAAAATAGAGACACAAACAGAAAACCTTGCAAACATACTTTACTTTCTCAGAGTGAGAGAAGGAGCTGGCCTATGACAATAGCTCTTGTGCAGGAGACAGAACAAGCTTGTTAACAGCTCACAGTTACCATAGTGCAAACTTGAACCATGAGGAAAAGATATGGTATGATGATGGACATTGGCATGCACTGATGATGATGTCCAAAGGAAACTGCAGATGCATCAGCTTCATCCAATACTACAGCAATTTTCTGATCCAATGTTGTACTCAGTTTCTGTGTGATGAGTGGAGTAGAGGGAAGGATAACGCTAAGGCAGCTCATCAGCTCCTGTAAGCCAGCAGGTGCAGTAAAGCTTGCTCTTCAAAGAGCATAACGAATTACAGATATTAAGTAAATAGAAGGCATCTGGACTGTGTATGCCATCATTTTAACACTTGTCAGAAAAAGGATAAAAAGCCAGACACACTAGATGAAAATAATTTAGACTCACAACATTAACTGCAAAAGAACAGCAGTAGTTGTGTTCAGCTGTGCGTAAAGTTGAAATAACTGTGTAAAATGAGGAAGCCTCTAGAGGAATAGAACAGTACAGACAATTTCACAGCTTCTTCGGCATTTCTTCTCCCAGAAACTGCTCCCTGCTTTCACTCTAGATCATTGAGAAATTACTATTTGTTCTGGCCTGGAAGTCTAACAGGGTCTCATGGGGATCCCCAAGTTACTGAGGTCACATCATACTCATTTCCAAAGCACACAGAGATCTGTTTAAGGTCCTAGGATGTGGCTGAGCATAGATTCGATTTCCAGCGCTGTCAGAGAACTGTTGCCAGAAGTTGGTCCGTGCGTTTAGTTTTAGACTTCCAATTGTACAATAAGGACTGAAAATAATTCCATGCTTCACAGAGCTGTTGAGAATGTGTGTTAATGTGCATGAAGCTCTCAGACTTAACACTGTAGACTTGAGGAAAAATCTGCTCAGTTTGCTCTGTGCAATTATTGCATTAATCCAACCAAATAAAAATTTCTGCATTACCCAAGGACGAAATTACAACTCTGAAGTGTTACCTTTGGCTGTTTTAGAATACTTGCTAAGCTTTCGTACCCTAAACTTCAGCTGAGAGACTGAAAATGGAATTAAGATGAAGGTATCCTCCAGTGTATATTAGGGTGATGTTTGGCAAATACTGGTATTAATGTGCTGCAATTTCATAGGCAAATATCTGGAGACCACAACTTTAGCATTTCACTAGGCTGTGAGCTTAACAGCAGATGTGCTCCTCCACACCTCTATGTCAGAGTGCCTATGAAATAACAGCAC
Organism: Cygnus atratus; assembly: GCF_013377495.2. NCBI lineage: Eukaryota > Metazoa > Chordata > Aves > Anseriformes > Anatidae > Cygnus > Cygnus atratus. The sequence continues at coordinate 35,680,152 of NC_066396.1, forward strand.
AAACAACACGAACAGCTCTTTCTCTATTCTTCAAAGCCTGCAAAGGTGAAAAATAGTCCCATTAACTGGTATGCTTTTCACTTCTTTATGTCTAAATGAAGTTCTTGGAATTCTCCAACTCTTTAAACCCCAAGAAAAGGACCCAGTAAGGTCTCACTTATCTGTTGCTTTCTGCAATATTGTAGTATGAAGACATACGAAGAAACTAGTCTGCCGATCTGACTTGTAGCACTGTATACACACTTTTAGAGATTGCTAGGAGGTGAAGCTGGAAGCACAGTCAGGTGTTAAAATGCCTCATATTCCTCATATGTGGGGCACTACTTCCTGAAGATAAGCAGTCAGCTCTACGCAAGTATTTCCAGTTTGTGCAAGAAGCCTCTTATTTGATCTCTGAGGTAAAGAGATTCCTCTTGATAGTGTGTGACTGTCAGTCTGTGTTCTAAACTTAATACAGCCTAGCAGCTCACTTTTGTCATTGCTCCTGTGGGAAACCACAGCAGGGAAGGACTGCACAAGAGCAGGAATCTCACAATCCCTGCTGAACTTATAGGCTCCCAAGAGCTTTAGAAAATGTAATAGGGCATGCTTTGTTTCTATTTTCATACCCTGCAAAGCGTTTTTTGATTGGTGATGTATAACAATGAAGCCTCTTTGTTGCACTATGAATGTGGTTTCTCTTCCAGTAAGGAAGGCATCAGCAGCCACTGGATAAGACAGTCATTTTCTTCAAGCTGCATACCACATATGCTTCCACCACCTTCTCAAGACAACGGAGGGACCCAAATCTGTTTTTAATAAGCCCAGCATGCTCTAATTAAATACAGCTGGCAAACTTCTCATAAATTTTGTATCATAGCTCCTGCCAGGTTAGAAGTACTTGCGTTTTGTTAGTTTGCTGTTAATATTGGGAGCCAGTAGAGGGCACTCTGGCATTTAATTTTAATATTATTAACTAGTAGATACTTTTTTTTTTCTGTCAAATTTAAAGTTTTAAAAGATACTTTTAACAAACATAAAGGTTCCTACAGATAATGGCCATTGTGCAGAAGTGATTGTGAAAGCTTGCATTTTCAATATCACCCAAACATGAAAATTGAAATTAAAAAAAAAAACAAAAAACAAAAAAACGGAAACAAACAAACAAACAAACAAAAATACCCCAAACCTGTGTAATTTGCCAAAGCTCACCCTACATACTTCCATATATCATCCTGGCATACTTTATCTTTGCATAATACAGGAAATCTTTTGTTCATGCAGATCTTCAGAATGGGTTAATGAAAGACATCTAAGGGTTGAAAAGTCCAGTAATACAGTTGAATAGCACCCATATATTCACATCACCCATCTGCCCCAAATAAAGTTATTTTAGCTGTCTCCTACCTACAGATCCTCCCAGTATAAAGCTTTGTAATTTCTGTCAGGTACACACATGCCTGGATATTTTTTTTTCTCCCTTACCCCCTTATAATAATAGAATTGCAGATGCTTTCCTTCAGAAAACATTAAAAAAATCAGAATCACTTCTGGAATTGTTCATTCAAGCACAAACTATTCATCATGAAATACATCTTGTCAGCCTCTAGCTGGAAGGAGAGTTATGCTTTCTTTGGGCCAAACTGTCTCAGGGAAGATATTAGAATATGAATGTTTTGACAGTTCATAGCACCTTTCATCTGAAGTTCTCCAAATAATTCATGCGTATTAATTGCGGCGCCTTGTAGCAAAATCTTTTTTATTATACCCATTTTACATATGGGCCCTTGAGGCACATGTGAATAAGACCAGCTTTTTCCAAAACATATCTTGAAGTAGTTGTTTCAGTGCCAGGTTGTACTTCACAGTAAGCTTAGGGTGATTTCAGATGTGTTTTGGTTGTTTCTCTAGTGATGTATTAGTAGTAAGGTGACATGAGTGGACTCATTATGTAATGGAATTTAATTAATCAGTAACTTGACCCTAAGGAGTAAAGATGGGTTCTCCAGAGACCTTCCAAAAGTTCTTCGTATTGGTAAACAACTAAGCCAAAAGGCACCTGTTAAAGTTCTGAAACAACTACTCATCAATGTGAAATCTTACAAACAGCCTCAAAAACAGCTTTTAAGACTATCCACCTCATGAACACTTGCACATGTGCAAGAGGAGGCAATGTGTGGGGCAAAAGGATAATAACCTGAGGCATTATTGTTGGTGTAGTCAAGGCATACTTTGGATGTCAAAGGGACAGGAGCAGCGATGGCAAAGCACTGCCATGTGTGCTCCTGCACGGTACCACTGGTGAGCTGGACTGGTGTCATCAGCAATGGCAGTGCTTTGTAAGATGCATTTCTGCTTGGTATAATAGAAACCATTTTTCCTGACATTTTGACCATTTATAACTCTCACTTTGACTATTTAGAACGGGTTAAAAAGAAGAAACTTGGCTCTTATTTATTTATCTATCTATAGATCTATTTATTTATTTATTTTTCTTGTCATTGCAATAGAAATACAAGAACACAATCATGAGGATAAAACTTAATGGGTATATGTTGTTACTTTCACTTACATACCATTGTCCTAGGAAAGACATACATGCTGTGCTGCAGGAAGGATGATATCAACACATTTCTTGCAAGTTTCTTGAACTCGAAAAGCAGAAAGCTTTCATTGATGAGCACTGGAAAATCCCTTGCAGTCTTTGCTGTCTTTATTCTTGTGTCCTTTCAAAGCATCATCAGTGACAGCACTTGCTTTAGCAGGTACTTTGCTTCTGAAGACCTAAGGGAATTCCCTTGTGATTACAAACCACAGGGCTTCTGAAGACAAGATTCAAATTATTCATGTTCTGTGTTGTAGTAAATTTCCAAAATTTCTGTGATGATGGCAAAACATCTTGTGATGGCTGAAAGCAAATCATTTTCATAGGATGTTTTAGTCTTTATCCCTTTCCAACCTTTTTTATCTTTTTTTATCTTTCTAAAAATTTTTTTGTTTATTTACTATGGAAGCATAAGAAGCAGGTGACTAAGCATAATAATCCATAGCCAACACAATTGTGCAAGCAAGAACCGAGTGTGATGACCCTTGGTGTGGGCTATGGATCAACAAGTGACAAGAGAACAACACATGAAACTGCTGAAAAGGCAGAGTGTGATACCATCATGCACCAATATGAGACAACACCTGGCTACAAAACACTCCAGTATCAGTGACTGGCGAAAATTGATATGTGGACATCTGGCAGCACATAGAAGCAGACGACCCGAGATGCAACTGTTAAAACATTGGTGACAAGTCCCTAGGCAGAGCCCACCACAGAATGGGTGAAGAGAGTAGCATTTTTTCTGCAGCTTCAAATATCTGACATGAGAACTTGGAGGGAATCATGCACACAACTCTGTGTGTGTGTATATATGAATGCAATACTTTTATCTGACACAGTCTATCCCACTTTTTTGGTCCTTTTACTCAGCCATGTCATGCTACCTAGCTTTCCTTTTCCCTCTGTGACATTGTTTTTATTATCAAACAACAACAACAACAACAACAAAACCACCAAAGCAAACAAACAAAAAAAAACACCACGGAAGTTATCTTGCTTCATAATATTTAGGGAAGGCTACAACTTTCTTTAACTACTAAAATGTTTTCTGCAAAAATCTCATCATTAGAGGAAAAAAAATTGGTAAGTTCTCGCTTTTGAACCAGTATGGTTTAATGTTCTGTTCTGTTTTTAATTATAACATTTCAAATATAATGTAAGCTATCTTCTCTGTTTTATACATTTTACATGTCATGTTTTACCCACTTTTTGATAGAAAAGAAAGCATGTGAAACAACAAGTTGAAAAAACAAGGGAATATTTCTAATTTTGAAAAAAGTATTTAAAGCATTCACTCTTACACTCCTCAGGTATTCTACTCTGACCCGTTATTATAAGAAACATGCCACTGGAAACAATTTGTAATTAAAATTTCATTTTTTTCATATTTTTTTTTCTGACAAAAGCCAACAATTTTCAGTCAGCTCTTGAGTACCTTCATTATTCAGAGATGTCACCTTGCTACAAAAAAGCTGCTTAGGCCAAGATAAAGATACACTTAGTGTTATGTAAAATGGTATCCATAGTTGCTAAGGTATGACAAGAAAAGAATACTGGACATCTTGTACCATGTCTTTGCCCCACACTAGTCTTCCAGTGAACTGATGGAAGCAACAGCTTTATATTTTGTATTTTTTCTTGTTTTCATGGCTGATAATTTTGGTGTCCGTAGAGGATACTTCTTTACTTGTTAATGAGTTTGTCCTTGAGGAGATAATTTTTATAAAGGTAATCCCAAATTCCAAATTTCTGTTATCAAGATTCTTTTTCTTACTTTTTTTTTTTTTCCTGTCATCACCTCCCTCTCTCATGTATTTACTGTAAATCTTGAGAATTTGGTCATGTTCCAGCATAGACTGAAAATAGTAACTCCTCTTCTGTTTTCAGCTCTCCTGGCTAGGTATCACAGTAGTCTTTGCAACTTTTTTTTTTTTTTTTTTTTCATTTGGCTTTTGTCCTCATCTACTTAACATTCTGTAAAACTTTGTGGAGGTTTTTTTTTTATTATTGTTATTATTATTATTATTATTATTATTATTATTATTGTATTCAATGCTCGGAGATCAGGGATCTATCTGAGAAAATACTTTGTAAAATCTCCTAATTTATACCTTATATCTGCATGTAGGGGTGCATTGTCACAGGTTGTATACCCCACCCCCCCACCTGTGTCTTTCAGTTATTGGTCTTACGCCTAGGCAATTAATTAACTGATTTCTACAGCACATAGCATAGAAAAATAAAAAAATATATATCTCAGCATTGTTTTTTGAGTGTTATGTGCAATATGACGCAAGCTCATGGTAATTCTGCATATCATGCTTTAGCTGCTGTAGACACCATCTTACATCTTGATCTTGGCCTTAGCAGGTTTTCTGTGTATTTTCTATAATACCCAATTATTCAGGCTTGCTTTTAAAAATCTCCAGTATTAAGGTCTGTAATGACAATCTAGATCGTAATGACATTATTCAGATGATGCTGCTCAAGCGCAATTACAGAGAAAAAAAGTAACAGGCCAAGTGTCTTTCAGTAGCAATGTTTAGGAATAGCTAACCCTGTGCAGTTAGTATCCCTGGGGTTTGTACTCCTGAAGACAAGGAGAAGCTAGTGGGAGCTTTGCACGCAGAGGGAGACAGAAAAAGATGCCAGGGGCTAGGAATCTGGTGAGTAATTCTGGAGATAGAAAGGGATAATTAGAAATTCCTGGATGTGTGGTATCAAGCAGGATGCCATCTAAGGTCAGCTAAGCTTGACACAAATAAAGGAAGCAAGAAGCTTCTGACAAAATGTTCTCCCCTCAGAGTGATATGAGAAAAAGCTTCAGGATATGTTTTTCTCTTCCCATCAAGTCTGAAGACATTTTCTTGTATGAGCATCTCAGTTTCTATTTCTATTATTTCCACTTAAGAACAAGAAAACTAAACCTTTCCAGAAAATACATTCCCAAACTGTTGATTTACCAGTTGAAATATTCTGTGAAAGCTTTCCATATAACTGTGCTTAAGATAGTTTCTGACACCTTGAAAATGACTCAAGGATAGATAACCACATTGATGAGATACTATGGATGCTTTTACTTTGTAAAACTTTATCTTTAAAAAAGACTGGCTACATCTTCTGACCAGTTTCTCTTGAGTTATAGGTGCATAAATCTTGATATCTTTCCCAACAATTCTGTGCAGGTGATCTGATATTTAGATGAATTAATAGTGAGTACTTATGACTGTTCTTTATTAACAGATCAAAATTCCAAACCTACATATCTCAGAAGGCTATCAGAGAGTTCTGAAGATTTGTGCAGTTTTCTTCCCCATCTAGTAATGTTTATGTTCTTACTTCACGTGCAACAATGCAACATAATGCAACAATGATTTGTTGGTGCATGAACAGAGATACAGAGTTTGCCCAATTCTTTGCTTTTCATTCTGCATTACTGTTACAGGCTGATAAACAGAGATTATAAAAATCACTGTGAGGTGATAACATCATTATTTTAGCCAAAATAATAACATAAAAACAAAGTTCACAAACTTTTACACATGAGAACATGTTGAGAAGCTGAATTGATGTCAGGTGCAATATTCTTGTTAAACATCATTGGGGAGAACTGTTCGAAATAAGGCCTGGGCTGTAAATGATAGATTTTAATAGCTGACATACTGTCTTGTTCACATACTTACTATTAATTTGTCATCTGCTTTCAGCATTTGGAAATAAATACCATAATTCTATCCTAACAACAGCTACACTAACTTTCTGAATGATGTAAATTATGTAAATTGGGCAGTACATAAATTAGTAGGCATAGCGAGGACATTATAGTATAATATATATCATTAGGAAACTGATGCCAGAATATTGAATACAGCTCTAACATTAACTAACATTAACATTTACAAAGAAATTGAAAAATGTGTGAAAAAAGTTGTTTGAATGTTAGGGAAACACCCAATCAAAGAAATTAGAAGGTAGAAGAAGAAAGGGTACATAGGGTCTAAAAAAACTCAAATTTTATATCTCTGGTATGCTGTCAGAAACCTGCTAAATATCCCAATCTTCTATTATGGCAGCTCAATTCTAAACTAGTCTTTAATGGTACTGATGTGCAGAAAAAATAAGGTATTTTGAAAGAGCGAATGAGGGAATTTATGAAAATGTCCCATTATTTAATGTATCACTGTAAATTGCAATTCCAGTTCAAAGAAGTGTCAGGGAAAAAAAAAAAAGACGTAGTGTGCTTTTAATTGCTTAGTTTCTCAATATAATTTAGTACGATATGATTGCTTCTGACCAGCAGTTTTTACTGCTTCAAACAAGGGAAGAGCTTTGGAGAACGGCTTCTTATATCTGTAGTTAACTATGCAACATTCACGACCTGAGAGAACTTTGTTCTGATTAATAAAAGTTAACTTTCACTAAAAATCAAACAGAAATGTTTGGATTATTTGGATTTATACTTTTTTTTTTTTTCTCCTCTGGAAACTTACAATGAGTTCCTTCTCTCTCATACTTGGCTTTTTCTAGTATTCTTAGAAGTTGAAGATTTGCACTTATTTATTTTAGAAACAGAATATAACAAAAGAATCTTTCTAAAGTGGACAGCTGTGTAAATTTTTTCATCAGCATTATAGAGTCAAACATTTCAGCACTTCACCCACATAATTCCTGCACTGTAAATTTGCCTGACTCCATCTATTTCAGTTTAAAGGTGTATGCATGTTTCTGTAATACAGGAAGAACAATGCAATTTACATTCACGACAGGTGATTTTAAAGTTTTAATGGATGCTTTAGCCCCAGTGAGTCCTGAAGAGTGTTCATCTGCTCTATTTGGACGCTTGTAACTGCATGCTAGAACTGCACAGTGCAATAGAAATGTTATCACATTTAAGATCTCCACCTAGCTTGCAAACAAGTGCTTTTTCTTTTATTTTCTCTGTTATGGAAAACATTCCTAATGTCAAGCATTATTAGCACACCTCTGGATTCCCTGCATATTTTCATTTTACAAAAGGAGCTACATTGTTCCAGTTCCTTTTTTTTTTATTATTATTATTTTTTTTTGGATGTAATAGGGAAAGAAATGAATTCCTCATACAGTAAAAATATAATAATTGAATAACCTTTGAAATATGTCAAACAACTTCTTCAGATAACAGAAGTGGCTAAAGTATAACATGTAAGGCTCACACAAGCTTTTGGCTAGAGATACGCAAAACAAACTGATATATGTCAAGAACAAATCTTTTAACAAATGATCTGTGGGCTCTTTTTCATGCAAAACTAGGAAGGCTTTGTCTTACTTTCAGCTCTCCAACAACTTTAAGCAATAGGCACAAGGCCAAGACAGAAAGAAATGGATACCTGCAAATACTTTTAATACAGTGAGAAAGGCTTGCATACCATCCAGGTAAACTGTCTTAGAAGAATCTTGGTGATGAAGAGGGAAACTGTTTGCATTTGGAAGTGTTCAATAGGTTGCTTCATTTTTTCGTTTGCTCTCAGAAAGCACCTCTTATGGAGTTTTGTTTACTTTATCATTAATATGTTTAACTCAGTGCTTCTTTCCCAAGGGTCTCAAAAGTGGCTCATGAAAAGGTAAATTTGAGTCTTAAAGGTTGGAGTTGTAAAGACAGTGATAGAGTTGAGGAGGAAAATAAAATCCAGAATCTTTTGTCTGACCTAATGGCTGCATGAAACTGTCTGCTAGAGCCTATGTTACAGGACCTGGTATACAGTTGTTCAAATTTTCGTTACTGTCAATCTTTTTGAAAGACTTTTAAATTGTCCCACATTTTCTGTTAATCCTAGAAACAGAATTATAATTCATTGAATGTAAGCAGTAAAAATCCAGACTTCATGTTAGTGCTATATTTTAGGTTTCATATGAAGCAAAATCAATTAGAATCATCTCAGTGACTCTAATTCAGTTCAGTGCTGCAAAGTACTGAACATTGAATTTTTATTTGGCCCAATTATTTGATATTATGAGGTAGAAGATTGTGATTTGTACTCAGATTCGATGATTCATTCTGTGCACCTGAGCAAAATCTATTCTGTGTACCTCAGCAGCAACTGTTCATCAACTCTCTTTAATATTACCCAATCTAGTGAAGAATTGCTGCCCATGTGACTGTTAGAGTAGCATTTATTGGCATCACACTAAGTACCAGTTTGCTGTGCTCTGTGTAAAATGATTTTTGGTGGCCAAAATTTACCACAAAATTTGCTATGTGTTCCCTAATAAATTCACTTGGATAACAAAGAGTGAATTTTCACTGTTTAAGGCAAATATCCTATACTTATGACTGATTATATCGGCATGATCTAAACTAAAACCTAATGTAGTGTTACTGTTGGCTCAGTGAGCTTTTTATCAGGACATAAGTCCTGTATGTATATATAGTGTGTATATACACAGTATATAATACACTACATATAATAGGATGTAAATACATAGAATCATAGAATCATTCAGGATGGAAAAGACCTTTAAGATCATCTAGTCCAACCCTTAACCTAACACTAAAGTCCACCACTAAACCACACTACTAAGATCTAAATCTACGTGTTTCTTGAAGACCTCCAAGGATGGTGACTCAACCTTTTCCCTGGGCAGCCTATTCCACAGCCATACAATCCTTCCAGTAAAGAAATCTGTCCTAATATTCAACCTAAACCTCCTCTGGTGCAACTTGAGGCCATTTCCCCTCGTCTTATCACTTGGTGTTTGGACATGATCTAAGAGCCTTTTTTTTTTTTTTCCTATGAGATACCTACGCATACATCACTGCTTTTCAGCTTTAGCACAAGATTACTGGGAAAACTTTAATCACATGCAAAATGTTATGTTAAGGATGGAAAATGTGGCATTACCAGTCTCAGCAAATGTGCCTGTTTTCTGGCAATGGTGACCTTGTGCTACAAGTGGCGAATCAGCTTACTCTTTTCAGCTAATCAGCTAATGATCTCTTTTGTTTTCCATGTTTTCACCTATAAAAATGAAAATACCACATGAAAGATCCTTATTTTCTGAGGCCTCGGGGGTTCTATAGAACAATTTGAAAAAAAAAAAAAAAAAAAGACAGGTAGGAACTGTACTTCAGATATTACCCTGAGAAAGAAACTTAATTTATAAGCCTTTCATGGAGTTAGAAGAAGTGGGGTGAATTCACGAAAAGATAAGACAAGGTAAAGCTACTAAGTCTCAGCGCTCTGTAACGTTACTTCCCTTAAAAATGGACAGGTCATGCCAAAGATTTTCAAACAAGCTCCTGAAATAAATGGAGAGTGTTTCAAGGAGGAGTGTTGCATCTAGTGATGCAATCTGTTGCAAAATATTTAGGAAAAAGTCACACCTGTATAGGCACTTCCCAAAGCAATTAAGAAGTGTTCATCTGAAAAGGTGACGTGACTGATAGCCCAGCTATGCCTCTGCACCAATGCATGCAGCATGGGAAACAAGCAGGAGGAGTTGGAAACAATGGTGCAATTAGAAATATTCAACCTGATTGCTATCACGGAAACATGGTGGGATGGATCACACAGCTGGAACACTGGAACAGAGGGCTACAAGCTCTTCAGAAGAGATAGGCAGCGAAGGAGAGGCAGGGGTGTTGCTCTCTCCGTTAGAGAAGGGATTGTGAAGAGATGCCTCTAAGAAACAGCCACAGAGCAGTTGAGAGCTTGTGGGTGAAAGTTAAGGACCACACCAATAAAGGCCACTTTGTGGTTGGGGTCTACTACAGGCTACCTGATAAAAGGTAGCCTGTTGATGAGGCCTTCCTGTTTCAACTACAAGAAGTGTCATGCATGCATGGTCTCATCCTGATGAAAGACTTCAACCACCTGGATGTCTGCTGGAAAAACTACACAGCAGGCTGTAAGCAATCCGGGAGATTCCTGGAGTACATAACTTCATCATCCAGGTATTAGGCAAGCCAACCAGAGGACAAGTGTTACTGGGCCTGGGCCTCACCATGGTGAATGAACTCATTAAAGAGGTGAAGACTGGAGGCAGTCTGGGCTGTAGTGACCATGTCCTGCTTGAGCTGGTGATCTTGAGAAATATGGGCCTGGCAGAGGAAAGCCAGGATCCTGAACTTCTGAGAGCAGACTTTTAAAGACCAAGGGGACAAGATCCTCTGTGACAATGTCCTTAGAGACAAAGGAGCTGATCAGAGATAACTCTTTAAGGATGTTTACCTAGAGCACAAGATCTCTCCAACCCTGTGTGTAAGAAAGTGGACAGGGAGGGCTGAAAAACGGGATGGCGCAGCAATGACCTGATGGTCAAATTGAGGTGCAAGAAGGAAATTCACAGGCAGTGAAAGCAGGGACATGTGGCCTGGGAAGAGTTCAGGGATGTCGTCTGGATGTGTAGGGATGGGATCAAGAAAGCCAAGGCACAGATGGAACTGAGCTTGTCAAGAGATGCAAAAAATAACAAGAAGGGATTCTATTGGTGCATTGGCAAGAAAAGAAAGGCCAAGAAGAGTGTAACCCATCTGACAGATGAGAAGGAAGGACTGGTAACTGCAGACATGGAGAAGGCTGAGGTGCTCAACAACTTTTTTGCCTCAGTCTTCGCTACCAGTCAGGCTTTTCACGACTCTCATTTCCCTGAACCTGAAGATGAGGGCTGAGGTACCAAAGTCCCTCCTACTGTAAGTGAAGAGCAGGTTTGAGACCACCCAATGAAACTGAACAGGTACAAGTCTATGGGTCCTGATGACATGCATCCCAGGGTCCTGAGCAAACCGACTGATGGAGTTGTGTTGTGGTTTAGCCCGGCTGGCAGCCAAACACCACACAGCTGTTCGCTCACCCTCCCCCCTCCCTCTCCGGGATGGGGGAGAGAAACGGGAAAGTGAAGCCTGTGAGTTGAGATAACGACAGTTTATTAAGACAGGAAAATTAATAACAATAATAATAATAATAATAATAATAATAGTAATAATGTGTACAAAATAAGTGATGCACAATGCAATTGCTCACCACCCGTTGACCGATGCCCAGCCTATCCCCGAGCAGCCGGCCCCCCACCCCGGCTAGCCACCCCTATATATTGTTCAGCATGACGTCAGATGGTATGGAATACCCCTTTGGCCAGTTTGGGTCAGCTGTCCTGGGTCTGTCCCCTCCCAGCTCCTGCTGCACCCCCAGCCTGCTCGCTAGCAGGACAGAGCGAGAAGCTGAAAAGTCCTTGGCTTGGTGTAAGCATTGCTCTACAACAATTAAAACATCAGCATGTTATCAGCGCTCTTCTCATCCTAATCCAAAACATAACACCCTGCCAGCTACTAGGAGGAAAATTAACTCTGTCCTACCTGAAACCAGGACAAGTTGCCAAGCCTCTCTCCATCATATTTGAAAAGTCCTGGCAGTCAGGCAAAGTCCCTGGTGACTGGAAAAAGGGAAACATCACTCCCATTTTAAAAAAGGGTAGGAAGGATAGAAAGGAGGACCCAAGGAACTACAGACCAGTGAGCCTCACCTCTGTGCCTGGCAAGATCATGGAACAGATCCTCCTGGAAGCAACATCAAGGCACATACAAGACAAAGAGCTGATCCGAGACAGTCAGGATGGCTTCAACAAGGGCAAATCATGCCTGATCAGTCTGGTGGCCTTCTATGATGGAGTAACTGCATCAGTTGACACGGGAAGACTGACCAATGTCATCTACCTGGATTTCTGTAAGGCCTTTGACATGGTCCCACATGACATCCTGATCTCCAAATTGGATAGATATGGATTTGAAGGGTGGACCATTCTGTGGATAAGGAATTGGCTTGAAGGTCACACCCAGAGAGTGGTGGTCAATGGCTCTATGTCCAGGTGGAGGCTGGTGGTGACTGGTGTCCTTCAGGGGTCCGTTTTGGGACTGGTACTGTTTAATATCTTTAACAATGACATAGACAATGGGGGATTGACTGCACCCTCAGCAAGTTTGCAGATGACACCAAGCTGAGTGGTGTAGTGGATACAACAGAAGGAAGGGAAGCCATCCAAAGGGACCTGGACAAGCTTGAGAAGTGGGTCCATGTGAACCTGTTGAGGTTCAACAAGTCTAAGCGCCAGGTGCTACACCTGGGTCGGGGCAATCTCAGACGCGAGCGCAGACTGGGAGAAGAACTCATTGAAAGCAGTCCTGCAGAGAAGGACTTGGGGGTTCTGGTGGATGAAACACTCAACATGAGCCAGCAGTGCACGCCTGCAGCCCAGAAAGCCAACTACATCCTGGGCTGCATCAACGGAGGAATGGTCAGCAGGTTGATGAAGGGGATTGTGCCCCTCTGCTCTGCCCTTGTGAGGCCCCACCTGGAGTGTTGCATCCTGGTCTGGGGCCCCCAGCACCAGAAGGAGGTGCTTTAGATTTTTTCTAATGCTGTTAGAGCAATTCCAGAGGAATGCCACAAAGATGCTCAGAGGGCTGGAACGCCTCTCCTATGAAGAAAGACTGAGAGAGCTGGGGATGTTCAGCCTGGAGAAGGCCCCAGGGAGGCCTCATTGCAGCATTTCAATACCTAAAGGGGGCTTATAAAAAAGATGAAGAACAACTTTTTGCTTGGACAAATAATGACAGGACAAGAGGGGATGGCTTTAAACTAAAAGCCATTAGAGGTGAGGAGGAAATTCTTTACTCAGGGGGTGCTGAGGCACTGGAACAGGTTGCACAGAGAAGTTCTGATTGTCCCATTCCTGGGGGTGTTTAAGAGCAGGTTGGATGAGGCCCTAGGCAACCTGATCCAGTGGAAGGTGTTCCTGCCCATGACAGAAACATGGAACTAGTTGGTCTTTAAGGTTCCTTCCAACCCAAGCCATTCTATGATTCCATGATTTCCAAAGTTTGTGTTTGTTTGTTTGTTGTTGGTATAAATATTAGTGAATTTGGTCTCACAGGTCATTAGTACATCATTGATTATTTGTTGTTAGAACTAATGTTAATATGATTTTTTTTAGGACCTTTCACTCCACATCTAATATCAGGTCATCACCAAATAAGAATTATTGCACTTCAAAGTAACATACATTTTGGCAAAGAAGAAATAATCTTAGTATGAGTTCCTAGATTTAAACAGCTTTCGCTAGCCCTGGCTGGTAACATCTAGAAAAAGACCTCAACATGTTATAGTTATTTCAGAAATGGTTATGGAGTGCAGATCTCATGATAGGATACAATTTTGTTTTGGAAAAAAAAAAAAGTTTAACACATATTTTGTTATGAATGGGACACAGATTTTAATACTTGATTCAAGAGTATTTGTAAAATAATGAAAAGATATCTTCAATTTATTTCATGCCAGAACACTACAAGCATAAAATTGATTTTCTTTTTGTTCATAGAAAACTCTCTGTGCTGCTAATAGCCCTGTTTAAATTGTCTAACCTCACAAATTTCCTTGTGGATTTAAAAATATGCCACTTGCTCACTGTAAAGGCAGAAAAATTCAGTTGCTGATAAGCCCTATTTCTATTTTTCCCTTCATATCTCCTGCATATTAAACAATTTATTCTGTCCCACTGTTTGTTGTGCCTGTGTTTTTTCCTTGAAATCTAGCAAGATGTAAATGTTTTATACTCTTACACTCTTTTAGCCTAGCTATTTTACAGTTTGTATTTCCTTTCCTTTGCATTTCCTTCACTCCTCTGTCCAGGTGCACCTTTACACTCCTACCTAATGTTATATGCCCCAAAGAAACAGTATTTCTAGGTCCCTGTGCTCCAAGAACCCAACTGGTCAAAAACCTTCAGAATTCACAATATGTCAATTTGTCTTTTATATTTGATTTTAACTCTTGTAAGGGCAGAAAGTGAAAATTTACTGCAAAGTACATTGCTTACAATTCATTATCTGCTTAATATACAAATGACTTAGAAAGCCTACAAGTTTTCTTGCCAACTTTCTGCCCCTTAGACACTAGCTTCAGGACGATTCACTAGGGTTGCATCAGACATATCTGGGTCATTTTCAACACAGATACACTGTCAAACTGTATTGGGTTTATGTGGCAAGGTTGTGGTAGTGGGGGCATCAGGGGTGGCCTCTTTGAGAAGAGTCCACAAGCTGCCCCATGTTAAATAAGGGCCAGGTTCAGCTGGCTCCAAAGGGACCCACAGCTGCCCAGAGCCAGCCCAATAAGCAATGTTGTTTGCACCTCTGGGAGAGCAGATTTAAGAAAGGGAAAAAAAATATATATATATATATATATGTATATAAAACAAAACTGCTGCACAACAGCAGTTGGGAGAGAGAGGAGTGAGAACCAGCCCTGCAGACCCCAAGGTCGGTGCAGCAGGAGGGCAGGAGGTGCTCCAGGCACGCAGTAGCAGTTCCCCTGCGGCCTGTGGAGAGGCCCCTGGAGGAGCAGGCTGTCCCCCTGCAGCCCATGGCTCCCACATGGAGCAGATCTCCACGCTGCAGCCCGTGGAGGAGCCCCCGGTGGAGCAGGTGGATGTGGCCTGGAGAAGGCTGCGGCCCATGGAGAGCCCCCGCAGGAGCAGGCCCTGGGCCGGAGCTGCAGCCCGTGGAGAGGACCCCACGCAGGAGCAGGGGTCTGGGGGGAGCTGCCGCCCATGGGGGACCCGTGCTGGAGCTGTTTGCTCCTGGGGGATGGACCCCGTGGTACGGAGCCATGTGGGAGCAGTTCTTGAAGAGCTGCTGCCTGTGGGCAGCCCCCGCAGGCTCAGTTCAGGAAGGACGGCATCCCGTGGGAGGGACCCCATGGGGAGCAGGGGCAGAGAGGGAGCGTGAGGGAGCGGCGGAGACGAAGCGACAGGGACTGACTGCAGCGCCCATTCCCCTGCGCCACTTGGGGGGAGGACATAGAAAAGGGTGGATCTGGGCGGGGGAATGTGTTTTCATTTTGTTTTGAGTTTCTCACTTCGCTAGCTTGTTAGTAGTACGTAAATTACATTAATCTCCCTTATGCTGAGATTATTATTAATCTCCCTTATGCTGAGACCCTTATGCCAGGATGATTATTGTTTAGTGATTTCCCTGTCCTTATCTCAACCCTTGAGCCCTTTTCATTGTATTTTCTCCCCCTTTCCCTTTGAGGAGGGGGAGTGAGAGAACAGTTATGGTAGAGCTCAGTGGCCCGGCTGAGTAAAAACACTACATAAACTCACTGCTTTTGAAGTAAACAGATCAATTTCTAAGAAAAAGTCTTCTGTAATTGCTGCCAGTAAGTGCCCAACAGCTCACTGTCTTCCCAGCCCCTTTTTCACTTTAGGTTAGGAAATTTTATTGTTTGGACCGTATTCTTCCTTTTTAAAATTATTAGGAGGTTTTGCCACAAGATGAAGTCTGTAGAACAGAAGAAATAGGAGCCAAATTACAAATTTTTATATTTCAAGAAAAATCTATGCACAACCTTGCCAATCATTTCTTGAAAGACCTTTTGCCCTATTCAACTATTACTGCACTTAAAATGTTTTGCTCTTTTCAGGTTTATAGCATCCTTCAATTTGATCCAGAAGTGTAGGTCATAATAATGCTACATTTGTGACACTGTATTCATTTCCATGGCAACAAAATGTGAAGTCACAAGTACAGGATTTTGTCTGTCAGCAAATTTATTCTTATCCAAGCACAAATATGCCAGATAATAAATAACAAAGGAAATGTAAAAAATGATGGGCCAACTAAGTTGTTCTGCATAGCTATATAAAGGAGTTAGTCTTAAGAGACTGGCAAAAACTGATTGCCTAGCACTGATTATTTTAATTAGAGGTCAAGTAAGAATTCAATTAGAAAAATTGGGAATGTTTTGAGTGTCACTTTAGGTGGTAATTTTCCTACTGGAAATAGGATCCTTGGTACAAACATTATTATATTTTATTAAAAGGTCTTGATGGGAAAAAGAATTCTCACACTTTTACCTCTCTGATTCTCTCCACCATCCCACCTGGGGAGAGTGAGCGAGCGGCTGTGTGGGGCTGAGCTGTCTACCAGGATTAAAGAACAAAAAGAGGTCAGTGTATTGTAAATACAGAAAACTTACAATTCTATAGATAGATATTTTTATAAAGTTAAGGAGGTACCGGGAATATTAGATATCATACATTTGTCATCACCTGTACTGAAGAAAGACAACACGATAATGGAGTAGATGCACAGAATGGTTACTATGAAGGTTCACAAAATAGTGTATCTGAGGAAGAGGAAAGGCTTTTGAAGTTAATGGATGACAAGAGTGCATATTCAAATGGTTATACATTAGTTAGGGTGAAATTCATACTAATGAACACGAGCATACCAGCTGAAATATTGTTACAATGGTATCTCCAGATATCTAAGGAGATGTGCTGTAATATTCTCCAAAATAGGATAGAGGGTCAAGAAATCCAAACTCTTTTAACATGAAGCTTAAGAAACTTATGAACATGGTTTTATGTTTAAAATAAGATAATTGCTAGGAGATCAAGAATGAAATTTTGGATGTATCAATACATCATATTCCAACAGGAGTTTGAAAGGAGGCTGGATTACTCTTTGTTTGGAGTCTGTCTTTGCTATGTTAATCCGTGTTTTGATTCTTCTGTTAGTTGCTTTGGGTTTTATTTCCATGCCAAGGAAGGAAGGATCCTTCTCCCACCCTCTCTTCCTCCCTCCTTTAGCCCCACCATTAGCACTTAAGGAATTGGCTGCTGGACATTGTCATATTTCTCTGAAGCATTGAATTGAAAATAAATTTAGATAAACTGTGGTTATGGCCTATGGATTATTATTATTCTATTTTTATTTTTATTTTTTTTAGCAGGTGTCTGACTGGTGTGACCAATGAATATACTCAGGATTTAACCAGTTGTCAGCTTGGGGAGAAATAAATAAATTTGCTTTAGATCAAATTGGAAAAAAAAAAAAAGATTTTTCCCCTCTCAGTAGTAATGTGAGTCATGGTTTCCTCTTGAGGACTAACCAGGAGGTTCATCAAAGGGGACCTTGGAATCAGGAAGCTATGATCAGTAAGAACTTCAGTCCTTTCTGGTCTTTTCCCGTGTTTCTTCATAGTTGTGGAATTTCTTCATTTAGCTTTAACTTTTTTAAAGGGTATTTAAAAGTGCTATGGCTTCTATGTTTGAATACAGAACAGAAATTGTGTAGACAGTAATCTAAGCTGAGCCTTTTTAAAGTACTTTTTACATTTCAAGAACAGGATTTGTCTAACTCCCTGATCCTATTCAATCTTATTTTTCTAAAACAAGCTTATTATCATCTAAAACAAGCTTATTATCATGATTGCTGGAACCATGGACTCTAGGGTCATACCTAAGAGTATCATTAAATCCTCAGTTACTCAGCTTAAATTGCCAGTAAGAGTGTTGATTATTTTTTATTGTTATAATAGCTGCAGAACAGGACTTTTGTTTAGCTACAGAAAGCACTGTTTATTATCACCAGGTGAGATTTGAATCTTTCATATGACACAAACTGAAGAATTCATTCCTGCTGCTTTCCTAAGGGTTATCTGTGATTCATTCTAACATCATGTATTCCTCTTGCAAATTAAATGACTGCAGAAATCAATGACATTCACTCCGTCATCATCCTTCTCTTTCCCATGTTTCCCATGAAGCATGGATAGGTAGAAGTGCAGGGCAAATTAACCAATAGTTATAACACTTTAACTATCTGTTTTACCTATGTTTTCAGTGCGTGAATGAGAGGTGATACCTGCCAATGTAGTTGCCTGCTATCCTCTTACTTTAATCAGGATCACTGATGATCTAGATTTCACTTATCTAACTAAAGCTTATGAGCAAAATGTTCCAGTTATGCCCCATCTCCATTTCAGTATGGATATCATCCAATATCTGTGATGACTGACTGAAAATCCTTGGAAGTTAAATAGCCAGTTCATGGCTGTTTCCTAAGTCCCAGGACTTCAATTTCATTTACTCATCTTGGTTCACATCAAAACTTCAGTCTATATAAGCAAAATTCTGTGCTGATACTGAAGTCCTTTGTGCTGTTTTAACTACAGTTCACAAATGGGTGAGGAAGGATATATGAAGGTGAAGGCAGTAGTGTGTTTAAGACCCTATTTTAAATCACTATTCGAGGCTTGATCTCTGTCTAATTACTCTGGTGGTAGACACAGAGGTATGAAAACAAGAATTGGATTATGTTCATGGCTCATTAAATAGTTTTATTGTAGCTCTCTTGACCACTACAGTCAATTTTCAAAGTTCATTATCATCATTTCTTGCCATATGTCCAGTTTAATTTAAGAACCTCTAACACTTAGAAATTAATGGATACTGAGAAATCTTTCAAGTATGTTTCTTGCTCATGTAGAAACTGAGAATGTTTATAAGATTTCCAAATGCTTCCTAAAGTCTCAAAAAAATGGGGACAGATAAAAAGGATGTTTACAACAAGAAGAATTTAATGATTTTAAGAATCTCATACTTTTCAATAGCAGCTTGTGATTGTAATCTGCATCATATTAGAAGTGCTGTTTGATCCACATCTCTCTGAAAAGGTATGAAAAGCAAAAATACATCCTGAAGGAAAAGGAAATTCTTCTTCCCTAAACTCTCTCTCTCAAGAAAAATGTTACCTTTTAAAGGTGTGTTTGTTATCTTGCTGCTGTTTTAGTCTTCTGCATGAAGAAAACTAAAAACACAGCTGCTCTGCGCTGCTAAGTACAGCTGACAAGTCTTTGCAATCCTCAGCAAAGCTGTAATTCAGTTCCCCACAGAGAGAGAGATAAAGGTGCAATTTCACTTCCAGTTCTGCTAGGCTTTCAGGCATACTGATTCTGTAACCTGTCTTCTGGCTGAGGTGAGGCTTTCATATAATGTGAGTGTTACCTAAGGAAACTGCAGCCCAGGGGACACCAACTGTTTTCCAGAAGTACTTGGCAGGTATCAGGCTTTTGACAGGATTTTTTTCTTTACAAAGTCTGCATCAGAGAATGGTGAAGATTTCAGCATGGGGCTTGGGGTGGGAGGAAGGAAAGAGGGACAGAAGCAGTGTCTACTGGCATCAAGAGATATCGAACAATGTTCTGTGGCAAAACTTTAACCTTTTCAAACAGTTATTTGGCTGGCCAGGTATTTGAATCAACTCTCCTGACTATGTGCACCTACAGGGTTCACAGTTATTATAGTGGGGTTCAGGCTTTGCTTCTGGCTCACAGTAATTTTTCTCCGAGAAACTGCTGTCAGTTGCTCTTTGTGTAAGCGTTTCTAGGTCACAAGATATATATGAAATAGTTAAGTAACTAGATTTAATAGGAATGGTATTTGAAGAAGCCACAGTTCATCTCTCTGTGGTACAAAATCAATGAATCTGTATGATGGCAAACCAGGAAATAAAGAAGTGTTCTTTGCTCACATTTCTGTTCTAACAAACAAACAAAAAAGCTTCTTATCTTGCAAGAGAAAATATTCTGGTGAATACCAAAGATCTTCAAGAATTTTAAATTACCTAGGAAAAATGTTAAATATTCTGACTAATATGTGAAAAACCACATTATAAAGAAGTGACCAGTTCAACAGATGGTGCTTTGTGCTTACTAAGCTAAGTAATACTGAACACTAGCAAGAGTGATAAAAAACCTTTAGACGCCTCTTAAACTCCTAGTACTTCTTTGGAACTTAAAAGGTGAAACTTATGGACACATAACACACTTACATTCAGTGCAACTTGTAGAGCATGTAAAGTTAAAATTTCACCTAAATGCATACATGAAAATGATCCAAATAAGAAAGTTTAATTAATCCAGTTTCTTAACGGGGTAAAACAACATCTCTTAAAATAAACTTCAAAATATTGATTTTGTTTGTCTGTTTGTTTTACAAATCTCTATCATTTTAGTGTCTCAGAAACATCTAAAATGCATGTATTTTAACTGGGCCAGAGCTAAAAACTAAGGTTCAAATACAAACATCTTTAAAACTCAGATATGAACAGATCCAAGGTTTTGGATTAGCTCGTTACAAGACAGCTGCGAAATCTGGACTCCGATGCAGTAACTTCCTCAGAGTTTGCAGTGACCAGATGTTTGGTGGGGAGTATTCATTGCTTGGACCATTCTGCTCATTTTTTGTCTTATATTGTTTCATATACTTACATTTTCAGTTTTGTCTTATATCCGATACATCTCTTTTGAGAAAGTAAACTTTATGCTGACTGTATTTGAAACTGAGATTCCTTTAATCCTGACTTTTTAATATTTAATTGAAACAGAGGATAGCATGATACTGTATGGAGGCTAAGCTGCATTCATTCGTTGTGAGATTCTACTGTTGAATTTTGGAATGATCCCATGTATCACCTCAGGGACTGG
Organism: Cygnus atratus; assembly: GCF_013377495.2. Classification (NCBI taxonomy): domain Eukaryota; kingdom Metazoa; phylum Chordata; class Aves; order Anseriformes; family Anatidae; genus Cygnus; species Cygnus atratus. The sequence continues at coordinate 35,701,044 of NC_066396.1, forward strand.
AAATCTTCAAGTGATTGCTACTGCTTTATAAAACCAGTTAAGCAAACTACTGAAAATTTAAAATATGGAGCTCAGAAGTTTTTCAAATGTGAGATTTGAGTTTGAAGTTTTATCTCACTACACAATTGTGTTAGGTTCATACTGAGGTTTAAAAGGTGTTGTTTGGATAAAAGAATCGAAGATATGTTGTTGTCAAAACCAAAAACATATAGATAATGAAGATCACGCAGTTTGCCATACACTGGCAGATTTAGCATTTTCATATATTGTTATGAAGCTATTGTTCCTTCTTTTGGAATTTCTTAACTCCAACATGTCAACTCCACGCCCCATTTGTGACCAATTCGTTGCTTCCTTTACACATGATAATCATTTCAATGAGTTGAAAAGTGCCATTGTTCTTGAATGTGTACTTTCTCTGAACTGTTTATGGAAATAAGCCTGGAAGGGTAAAGCCTCATGATTTAAGCTAATGATATCACTGATACCTGTATCATTGCAGAGTACACTTCAAGGAACTTTATTTTTCTGATGAAGCTAAGCCCAGAGGCTAATAACATGGATAGGCTTTTATGTCAACTTACCTAATATAGAAAACAAGCACTCTGTGATGGTAAGTACCTTTCACTAAAAAGAGTGAATATTCTACTAACTTTGTATTGTAGGCTGTGCAGTATGCATATTAAACCTTCATCTAGGAGGGGCTGTATTTGAAAATAATTTGTTCTGTGGCATCTATACAAAAAGAAAAACTGAATTCCCTGCCTCATAAACATGTTTCTATTCTGCAGAAGCATACAGCAGGTGGTGACCAGCCGGAGGCAAAGCTGGGAGCACCTCTCAGCAGAACTGGAAGATGTGACACTTCTGCATTTTCTCTCTGCTAGAAATCCGTGGGCTGTAAAATGGTGTGTGCTGGGGCGGGGAGGGCAGGGCTGTTCTTTGTGTGTCTCCCGTGCCCTGCGATCAGTGTTCGCTTGGAGCAAGCTATGTTCAGTCAGTATGACTTCATTAACAGGGGACAGTTTCAACATGTGAGGCTAGGAGGAGCAGTGCCTTCTAAGTCACAGGGATGTTGACAAAGCCGAGCCTGAGCTGCACAGGAACAGTGTGCAAAGAAATGTTTGGCATCAGAATAACAATTGGGCTCCAACAATTTAGCTGCTCAAGTCTAGTGAGGCTCTGCAGCCAAAATCACAGTGCTCTAACTTCTCACTTTATAGACCCCACTTTTATATTAGACATCAATCTGCATTCAATTTGACCTATTTCACAGTATATTAGTAGGAGCTACTTGTAGTATTCTGCAGAGGTGTAAATATTTGCTTAGAAAGATCTATTAGAAGAGAGCATGAGATGCATATTTTTGTTAGAAAAAGAACATGTAAATTACTGTGTCAGGAGCTGAGAAGGACTTCCAGCTTCTGCAACTCAGGATAGTATGAAAGTATGTATACTGGCTAAACTCCTACTGAGCTGTCTAATGACAGGATTTTTAAAAGGATGGCTCAGGGGCAATTTTGTGTGCCATCTTTACTGGCAATGGAATACTATTTTGTTTCATAAGTAGTCTTATTGAGCTCTGAGGGGATACAAAAATGGTAAATTACTATTCAACATACATAAGCAAAGCAAAATTAGACCACAAAGCAGAATCTTCACAGTCTTGGAGAACCCAAAGTAAGTGGCCTTACAATGGGCCAAAGGGTCGCCGACCTTTTTTTTTTTTTTTTTTTTTTTAAGAGCTCTGCTAGTCTAATCCTTCTCAACAAGCAGGGTTCAATCTCTGGCATTTAGCAGCAGTGTCAGGGAGTGTACAGAATGTACTTCCAGCTCCAGATGAGAAGTAGGAGGCTCCTCTTCTGCTTTCTTTATGGTTCCCCTTTAAAGAGTGCCTCTGGTGCATCTGGCAGTCTTCATTCACCTACATGTAGGGGCAGAAGCATACTATATTTCTTCACATCCTTTTTCCTGGCAACCTGCTCAGTAAGAATTTTTGTACTCCCTTTAGCACATAAAGAAGATCAAAGGTGACATTTTGCTTATTTTTAAATTAACTTTTAACTCTTGTAATAATAAATGTTGAACATTTTGCAGAACAATCAGATATGCATAAGTTTGTTCTATGAAAAGAGGATCTTTCCTTTTCCTGAAACACAAGACTTACACACAAAGAAAGGATGGAGAATTGCTTTGGGTGGTACCATGGGGTAGAACTGGGACTAGTGGAGTCAGATGGTAATAAAGAGAAATCAGCATAAGTTGAGCAATCAGAAAAAGTTCTTAATGAGTTAGCATCCCAAGAGGCAGACAGAGGGAAAACCCTGTCATATGGAATGCTGAAGATTTCATGTTTAACATTAGACTGCAAAATGCATTGAATGAGGGAATAATCCTGCTCTGGCAGAGGGAGGTACACATAATGCAACTAATAATTTCAGGGCCAAATTCTCTGCTAGCATAAATAAGTCAAACTTTGTGGAAGTCAAAAGGGACCCACCCTTTCATCGCAACAAAGTATTTCCTGCTACTCTGAATGTAGCAGAGTTTTGAATGGGGATCATTAATTCCCATGAAGCAGAGGACTGTGTGAGTACTTGGCTTTTGAGGAGGAATCCTACCCCCACCTCTCCTCTCCTCTCCTCTCCTCTCCTCTCCTCTCCTCCCCTCCCCTCCCCTCCCCTCCCCTCCCCTCCCCTCCCCTCCCCTTCCATCTCCCCTCCCCTTCCATCTCCCCTCCCCTCCCCTCCCCTTCCATCTCCCCTCCCCTCCCCTCCCCTCCCCTTCCCTCTCCCCTCCCCTCCCCTCTCCCCTCTCCATTAAAAAAGCCTGAATAAGAAAAAGCAAATTGGGGCATGCTTTCTTTAACCCCCAATGTGTGGTGTCAGTTGACCCTAATAGCAATCCTCATCCCACCTGTGTCTCATAAGGCTGTATGATTTTTTCAAATCATTAACTGCCAAAGAGAATTGAATTCAATTAAATCTTTAAATTTTTAATGAAAAGACTTGACACAGCTAAGGGCATGAAAGTAAGGAACCAGCCTTCTAACTGTGTACATGTTTCTAAACTCTGTTTTTTTTTGTTTTTTTTTTTTGTTTTTTTTTTTTTTAACGTGGCCTTTCTCCCGTACTATTCATTATTTAGTTTAAACAGCTAAATCTTTCTTCCCTCTGCTTCCACCAGCTTCATTCCACTAAATAATAGGCTCAAATGTGGGTTTAAGATGTATCCTGGGAGATCATCTAACCTTGCGCTTTCAGACCTCCAAGTTTCACATGCCTAGCAGCAATTCACAATTTATTTGTTCTTCTTGCTAGCTCCTTTGCAAGGCTTGAGGGAATTATCAAGACTTACAAGCGATTGCAGTGGAGAACTTTGCAGCCAGGAATGAAAATTGCTGTCACCAGGTAAACAAAATCTGATGTGATTTAGTCAGAAATAAAAATTAAGCCAGCATAAACCTTCTGGACTGTGACCCTGATCTTTTCACATTGCCCATAGGAATTTGGTTGAATAGGCCCGGGCGGAACATTGTCCAAAACCCCAAAGGGAAAGAGCTGAGTGTGATTCAGTGGATTATGCAGGCAGAGGCAGCACACAATTTTTATACGCATATTAGAGTAACTTTAACTCCAGTTTTGGGATCTGAATAGGCTTGAATCTTCTGCCTTCAGTCTAGATCAGATCACCTTGCTTAAGAGATTAACAGAAATCTTGGCACCAACACCAGTGGAAACAGGCATAAGTGCCCTGCAGAAATAGCATCCTAGATGATCTGGTCTAATCCTTATTCTGAGTCTATGACTTATTGTGACTAATTGTAAGCCCATGTCACATTAACACGACTAATTTTATTTAGTTATTTATTTTAGGAAAAATTATTTTCTGTCTCTTCAGAAGCTTGTAGTAAAAATTCTTCTTTTAAGGAATGAAGAGAAGAAAGACAAATAGTCAATCCATAGTGTTTCCATTCATCTTATTGTTGTCTGTAGGTCCGTAGCTTGGGACTACATTATAATATAGGTGCCAAAAATGCAATATATTGAAAGGACATTTTGCTATGAAGTGCACTGTATCCATTCAACCTACTCAGATCCCACCCTGTCTACTAAACTAAAGCTTCATTTCTGATTTTGAGTTGATGTTGGATAGACTGTAGATGTAATCCAATTCTGATGACAGAGTAAATGCCTTATCTGGTGCTCTCCTTTAAGGAAATACTGCCATGATATGTAGACTTGGATTGAGATAGGCCTACAGTAGCCTTGCAAGGAACAGGATTTTGACTTTTGGTTATTACTCAAGCTTGTAATGAATCTGCAAACTTGTTTCAAAACATGTATCTGGTGGGGTGTTTATGCAGTGCTTCCCTTCACCGTACACGGGGCAGTTTCAGAAATGACCTTTATCAGATCATCAGAAGCAGTGCAGAGTATTGCTTCCCTCTGCCAAGGAGTCAGACCAGACCAACAGGTCCAGGAGGGACAGTGGGACAACGCATTCCCAAGTCAGCACTGATAGCAACAAGGGTTGTCACTCTCTGTCTTCACTATTTACTGCTGAAACCAGTCATTTTTATTTGCAATTTGTAAATGTAGTTGATGTGGCAAGGTCTGGACAGCAGGGAAGGAGAGGAAGGGCAGTGGTGGCTGCAGGGGTGACCTCTGTGAGAGGAGTCCAGAAGCTGCCCTGTATCAGGTAAGAGACTGTTCCATACAGCTGGAAAGCAAAACCACTGCTGGACAATGAGAGACACTGGTTGTGCTTCAGTGACAGCATATTTGAGAAAGTTAAAAAAACACTGTAGCAACATCTGTGTTAAGAGTGAGAAAATGTTGAGAGAAGCAACCCTGTAGACACTGGATCATAAGTTCCCCTGCGGCCTGTGGAGAGGCCCCTGGTGGAGCAGGCTGTCCCCCTGCAGCCCATGGCTCCCACATGGAGCAGATCTCCACGCTGCAGCCCGTGGAGGAGCCCCCGGTGGAGCAGGTGGATGTGGCCTGGAGGAGGCTGCGGCCCATGGAGAGCCCCCGCAGGAGCAGGCCCCGGGCCAGAGCTGCAGCCCGTGGAGAGGACCCCACGCAGGAGCAGGGGTCTGGGGGGAGCTGCCGCCCACCCGTGGGGGACCCGTGCTGGAGCAGTTTGCTCCTGGGGGATGGACCCCGTGGTACAGAGCCATGTGGGAGCAGTTCTTGAAGAGCTGCTGCCTGTGGGCAGCCCCCACAGGCTCAGTTCAGGAAGGACGGCATCCCGTGGGAGGGACCCCACGTGGAGCACGGGCACAGAGTGACCGTGAGGGAGCAGCGGAGACAAAGCATCAGGGACTGACCACAGCCCCCATTCCCCTGTGCCACTTAGGGGAATGACGTAGAAAAGAGTGGATTGGGGAGGGGGAATGTGTTTTCATTTTGTTTTGAGTTTCTCACTACTCTGTGCTGTTATTAATTGACAATAAATTAAATCAATTTTCACAAATGGAGTCTATTTTGCCCATGATGATAACTGGTCATCAATCTTCCTGTCCTTATCTCAACCCATGAGTTTGTTTTCATCATACTTTCTGCTCCTGTTCTGTGGAGGGGGAGTGGAAGAGCAGCTGTATGGTGCTTAGCTGCTTATCAGCATTAAACCACAACAAAGTGGCCATCCACTCTGGCTGGAAAAGACTGGTCCTTAGCCAAAAAATTCTCTCAGTTAGAAGTGTTTTAACTGACAAACAGCTATCCATGTGTAACCTTCATAACCTCTCCAAATGATTCTGAAAAAAACAGAGCCTTGCCAGGGATGCAACCTAGAGCTTATCTTGGGGATTCTTACTAATATCACATATTTTGTGTTGTGTGTGATTGTGTAGCTCCTTTTATGATGGCAAAAAGCTTTCTGGACGTGTGCAGGATGCTGAGACTCTTAGGATGCACATACTGAGAAAAAAATCTCAATTTTTGTCACCCTCAGTAGCAGAGTTCATCAGATCATTGATAACAATCACGCTTGCTTTATTAGGGGGAAAGAACTGGTTATCTCTAAGACTTCCAGGTAAGTCCCCACAAATGTGATAAAAGGATATTTAGAGAGCAGTTTCTGCCAACACCTGTCACACCACACAGCATTCCCAGTCATAATAGATAGCTGGCTACTGGTTGGCATTCTCCAAGATACTTTTACAAAACAGTATTTCCCACAGTTACCAGACCTTACCGGAAGAGTTAAAGAGGGGTGTTTCCAGTGCATGCTCATGATCAAAAAACATAGGGGAGGCTTTTAAAATTTGTAGTTACTACTCTTCTTTTGTTGTACAAGATCATGATAAAGCATTTAGAGTAATGTAATTAACCTTTAAACAACACCTGCCTCCAGACGGCAAATATCCATATGTTTTGTGGCCTGAGGACAAAAGCTCTGTAATGTGCTCATCTGGTGGCAGCTCACCCAGTTATTCATCTAAATAGCTGCCAGCTGGGGCCTTGCTAGGGCCACAAAGATGATACGGGGCCTGGAGCATCTCCCCTATGAGGAAAGGCTGAGAAACCTGGGTCTGTTCAGCCTGGTGAAAAGAAGACTGAGAGGGGATCTCATCAATGTGTATAAATACCTGAGGTGTGGGAGACAGAGGGATTTGGCCAACCTCTTTTCAGTGGTTTGTGGGGACAGGACAAGGGGTAATGGCCAAAGATGGAGCACAGGAAGTTCCGCACCAACATGAGAAAGAACTTCTTCACAGTGAGGGTGGCGGAGCACTGGAACAGGCTGCCCAGGCAGGTTGTGGAGTCTCCTTCTCTGGAGATATTCAAGGCCCGTCTGGACACCTACCTGGGCAGCCTGCTCTAAGGAACCTGCTTTGGCAGGGGGGTTGGACCCGATGATCTCTCAAGGTCCCTTCCAACCCCTACAATTCTGTGATCCTGTGATTCCTGTCCCACGTGTGATTCACTAATATCACAGATGTGTGATAAAGGCAATGGTCTTACAGGGCACCAAGATCATAAAGCTCAAGGCACACATATGCCAAGGTGAAGCACACTGTAAAAATCTCAGCATTACTCTCCAGGTTCACACTTCCTTTGGTGTCCAAGAAACAGTTGCCATGTCCCTATCAATAAAATCACAGGAGGACATGTAAGCTGGAGAAAAGAAGAAACTATACAACTCATCTGGTTCTCTTACAATGGTGATGCTGGGTTGGTTGGATCTCAGTCTAAATTTTCCCCACAGAGAACTCAATAACAGTTCTGCAATTTAGTATTTGGCAGGGTTTTTCCTAGTAGCTCAGGCCACAAAATGATGTCTTCTTTCTGCTTGTAATCTTCAACATTTTTAGCTTTTTTTGTCATCATCTGTGCACCATGCTGGTTAGCCTGAAGCTTCCTGCTTCTGGCAGAGGTGGAATTTCATATAATCTGGGAAACGATTCCTAACTCTCTGTTCAAAATACCAAACTTCAGTGATGTCACAAATCCTGTAACTCTTCTCTAGAGCCTTGTTCAGTTCTTAGGAATACCAGGTGCTTACAAGGGTTCCTCTTTCTTTGATGTGAGTGCCAAAGGCCTGCCTGCTTTCAGCGTGTGTACAGCACAAGGGAAACGGTAGCTTGCCATTTACACTCATAGATACTACAGGGAGAAAGAGCTCACAAGTAAAGGTGAATACACCTTTACTTTGACCACCCTGAAGAAGGCTACCAGGGTGTCAAGTCTTTCAAAAATAACTTCAGGGTCACATAGGGTTGTGCTTGGTTTTACTGATGAAGGGATAGAGGCTAGCAAAATTATGCTGACTTACCTTTTCTTCAGTGTTGACTTTGTAATGCTAAAAAATGGCATTTGTTCTGCTACCAAACAGCACATCTCTGGGGACCAGCACTGTGGGCAGTTTGGCCCTGGCTAAGAACTCTTCAAGCTCCCCATTTGATTTCGTTGGAGTTACCCAATCATGCTCCCTTATAGATCTGATGTTTAAACCTGCTCTCTTTAGATGGTCCATACTGTGTCGTGTAATGCAAATACCCAAATGTGGCCCCTGCCAGTCATTTTCATGGTAGGATTTGATACAGTCATGGAGAAAGCACCTATTACATCTAAAAGCTGTCAACACCCCATGTATGACTGCATAGCCATCCAAGAAGTACGATTCTATTTGATACTCACTAGCTTGTAACATGTGACAATTTGGACCTTTTTTACTTTCTGGCCACATACATAAGCTAAAGGAGGCTGGAGAGCAGCTCCACAGAAAAGGATTTGAGGGTTTTGGTTGGCAGAAAGTTGAACATGAACCAGAAGTGTGCCCTGGCAGCCAAAAGGGCTGCACCCAAACGGGGTGCATCAGGCATAGCACGGTTAGCTGGTCTAGGGGGGATTGTCCTGCTCTGCTCTGCGCTGATGCAGCTTCACCTCAAATACTGTGTGCTGTTTTGGGTGACACAATATAAGAAGATCATAAAACTACTGAAGAGTGTCCAAAGGAGGGCTATGAAGATGGTGAAGGGCCCAAAGGACAGGATGTATGAGGAGCAGCTGAGGTCCCTTGGTTTGTCCATCCCAGAGCAGAGCAGGCTTAGGGGAGGCCTCATGGTGGCCTGCAGCTCCCTCACAAGGGGAGCGGAGGGGCAGTCGCTGAGCTCTGCTCTCTGGGGACAGCGACAGGACCCGAGGGAATGGCATGGAGCTGGGACAGGGGAGGGTCAGGCTGGGTGTTAAGGAAAGGTTCTGCACCCAGAGGGTGGTCGGGCACTGGGACAGGCTCCCCAGGGCAGTCCGTGGTCACGGCACTGAGCCTGCTGGTGATCAAGAAGCATTTGGACAATGCTCTCAGATATGTGATATGATTTTTGGGTGGTCCAGTGTGTAGCCAGGATTTGGAATCAATGATCCTTGTGGTTTCCTTCCAACTTAGGATATTCTGTGATTCTATGATTCTGTGCTTGAATAGAGGGACCTGCATACCTCTTTTTCCTCTGATGATAGCTGTCTGGAGAGAGAAATGCAATTGTGTTAGGTTTAAGGAACATAAATCAGTACCTGGACACGCAAGTATAGGCCAGTGTAGTGTTCTGGAAGGGATCCCTACAGTGATAAACCTTCACATTTTCACTGCCTTTTTCCTCATGGAATATGCAACATGCAATCCTCATAATTTCCTTCCTTTATGACCAGCAAAGTTCCCTCAGAAGTTTTACATCTTTTTTGGCAATTGTAACATGTTTTTTTTGCAAGTCAGAAAACTTTCCTGATTACTTTTGTGTCATGCTAAGAAATGACTTTTCCCTTTAAACATCATGCTGTCCACCCCATAATATTCTGCTGGTAAAAGAGGGTCCACCACTCAATTTTTGGAAGTGTTGAAAAACTGTGGGAAATAACCTTCACAGCTCTTGATATTCAAAGCTTGGTGCAGACTGCTTCATTTCATGGGTTAAAAATGTAGTCAGTGAGATGTACACTCAGGCTGAGTACCTCTACGCCCATGAGTTTACTACCTTAGGTGATTAGTTGCACATTTCCCCTTCTCTTCATTTAGAAACTAACAACAAAGGAGATATCATAGCCTTCGGCATTTTGTGCTAGGAAAGTGTAACTCCTCAACAGTGTGTCCATAAATGACTGAATAAAGTCCACAAAACACATGATCTCTTTAAACTCCCATTCTTGTAAAATTTTACTTTCGGTCCTTTCTTATACATCTGAAGGGGCATCCCGTGCTAATTCTGTGGCATGTAATGAAGTTTGGGATATGTGTTGTGGCTTCCTGCATACATTCCATGTCATTGATAATACTGCCTTGCTCTTCCCCTAGATTTTAGATCATAAGGTTGAAACACTGGTACTGATTTACATCACAGGCCCATTTATAGCATTCTGTTCTTCCAGATTTTACATTTATGCTAGTTTTCTACATTAGCCAAAAAAAATAGCCAAACAATACTTCTATTTTTTAACATTCAGGGCCTTGTGCCTCTCTGTAAGTGTTCCCCAGACCTGCAGAACAGCCTGCAATTAGGGCACTATAGCCTTGTCCCCAGGCTAAATGAGACAAGCAGAGCCATCAATATTCACAGCTATGGTCATAGTTATACAATGTATGACAAAGCTCACAAAAGTTTCTTACCCCAAATACCTTCCAGACATAATACCACAATAATGTTTATCCTATAAAAGGAGGAAACAGTTCTTGGGATATCTGAGACTGGTGTTTGAATTAAAAATCTGCCAAACCCTTCACCACTCAAATAGGAGAATGATAAGTATATTAACATGTAGCAGATCTCAATGAAATATCATTTCAAATGACCTTCCTGTGCACTGACCACCACGGATCATCACGTAGGTCTTTTGCTGTGTCTAACAATTCTAAATCTGTCAGGTTCCTCTTGGCTGTAACCACTATGAAGATCCCAGCAAAACAGAGATTATTGTCACTCTTACCAAGAGCAATTAAATAGCTCTGCTTTTTGTCTGTAATTTTGCACCAGGGGAGACTGCAGGTTTCTGCATACCCTGCCCCAAGTGGCTGTTACTGTCACAACAGTGAGGTGAAAAGTGATCAAAACACAACTCTCTCTTTCTTTGCAGAAGAGTACTGACCCAACCTAAAAATTTTGCAGCATTCACATTGTTTAAATTAATAGTGGGAGAATTTAAATCATCAGGCTGACAGCTTCAAGATTCAGCTTGAATCTTCAGCTTGAAGAACAGCTTCATAATTGCCAGGTTTGTGAATGGAGTAAATGATCAAAAATTTGCTCTATACTCTGAATAAATGTTTCACAACCTTCATGCAGTGATACCTGATATAAATTAACAAATCTGTATTCTTCTGCACATCACCTCACCTCAAACCTCTGTATTAGCCAGTCTCACTGCCAAACATGCTTCATGGGAGCCACGAGGCAGCGTGATGCTTCCTTCACACCTGCTACACTGGGGAGGTAAATCTGGGCTTTTAAATGTCCCCTCCTTTAGCTCTCCTAATTAGCATTTTTTCCATTTAACAGTTTCCCCTGCTTTGTTGGCTTCTTAGTCAATGCCTCCCTAGCTCTTTTATCACCACCACCCTGCCTAATACTCCTTGCTCAAAAATAATCATGGCTTTTGTGCGCTAAAACCATTTGCTTACTATTGCCTCCCCCAAGGCTTTGCTGAACTAATTAATGGTCTTGTTTGTAACTCTGTGTTTTCCTTCAGTGTCCTTTGAACAATAGCCACAGACTTACCAGCACAGCCAGCACTTGTATGACCACTTACCTGACTTCTGACAGCCTCTGTCATTACGCCACTGCCTGCCTTTTTATCAGCAGCATCCTGCTGGCTGCTCCTCAGTACCAGAACAAATCACAGTCCTGCAGCTCTGCAAAACCCCCATTGCTCTTAGTGATCCTCTTGCTCTTTCTGCAGTAGCTGGTGTCTCTGACAGCACAGGTCTGTAGTCTGTGTCCCAAAGCCTTGGCCTTGCTGCCTTTGCAACAATCCAGACAATCCAACAGGACAGCCATACCCAGCTCTCAGCCTTTATTTGCAACATCAGCCTAAGGATATAGACACATATAGGATCAGCCTGCACCTCATAATGGTGTTACAGGTAACTGTAAGATTCTCTATGATCACACGGAAACAGAGCTCCCTGCAACCCACCTCCCCCCTCCTTTTATATGACACTGACCTCAAAATGTAGTTTGTGGTTCACAGTCCCATTGCTCAGTTCTTCTGGCTTGCCCGGTCTTTTCTGGGGGATCCTCTTCAGGTCTTTTCCGTATTGCTCCCACATCCATATTCTTCTGAAACTGGGATTGTGCTCTGGTTTTCCTCTTTTGCAGACAGTGTTACCTGTGTTTTTCAGCACCATGCAAAGCCCCAGGCCTGCTCCAGTAACCTCTCATGGCCAACCTGTTGTGCTGAGCTGGGGCATGGGGGCCTCACCATGCAGTGCACTGGACTGGTAACTTCTCATGTGTTGAGGTCTGCCCTGTTGGCTCCCTGGTGGGCTTCCTAGGAGGGAGCTGTAGTCCTCAGGCGTGGTCCCCCACCCTTCTGGTACCCCACAGACCTGTTGAAGTCATCCCCCCACCAGACATGTGGGCCTTCTTCTGCAGCCGGGTCAAAGGTGAGACCTTGACTTGATCTTTTACTTCCACTTAATTACTTGCTATTCACATTTAAATGTTCATTATTCATTCTAACAGCTCTTATTAAATAATGCTTTATGCATTTCATACCTATGCTTTCATCGATTATATATATTTTTTTTTTCTGTATTTTTATAAATGTTTATATATATAGTTAGACATAAAATACTGCATGTACATGTAAATAAATGTTTAGATATATTTGTACACTCCTTTATACATATATATTTATATATCTGAATATATTGTACATAAATGAATACATATTTTGTATCTGAGAAATTTCTCAAGCAATCACAGAGCTGTCTTAGAACAGCAGGGTATGACAGTTCAAGAAATGACCTTCAGCTGATCCTGGTACAGTATGAAAATCCATGGATTATGTTTAACTAGATGTACCATAAAACATATGAAAGTACATGATTTTCCTGTAAGTGTTCAGTCACTTTCAGGTCTCTTTGCATCATATGGTGTCCCTATCCCAACTCCTGGAATTAGGTGTTGATTTTGTAGAACTTGCCAGATACACACGTCTACACCTTTTTTTCTTTTTAATTGTGTTTTTATTTTTTTATTTTTTACTGTATTTTTAAGTTTACAATAAGCAGGGGAAAAAAAAGGAAAGGAAAGGAAGGAAGGAAGGAAGGAAGGAAGGAAGGAAGGAAGGAAGGAAGGAAGGAAAGAAGGAAGGAAAGAAGGAAGGGAGGGAGGGAGGGAGGAGAGAGAGAAAGAGAGAGAAAGAGAGAAGGAAAGAGAAAGGGAGAAAGGGAGAATGAGAGAAAAAGAAAGAAAGAAAAAGAAAGAAAGAAGGAAAGAAAGAAAGAAAGAGAGAGAGAGAAAGAAAGAAAGATGGAAAGAAAGAAAGAAAGAGAGAGAGAAAGAAAGAAAGAGAAAGAAAGAGAAAAAGAAAGGAAGAAAAGAAGAAAGGAAGAAAGGAAGAAAGGAAGAAAGAAAGAAAGGAAGAAAAAAGAAAGAAAGAAAAGAAAGAAAGAAAGAAAGGAAGAAAGAAAAAGAAAAGAAGGAAGAAAGGAAGAAAAAGAAAGGAAGAAAGAAAAAGAAAAGAAGGAAGAAAGGAAGAAAAAGAAAGGAAGAAAGAAAAAGAAAAGAAGGAAGAAAGGAAGAAAAAGAAAGAAAGAAAGAGAGAGAGAAAGAAAGAAAGAAAGAAAGAAAGAAAGAAAAAGAAAGAAAGAAAAAGAAAAAGCTGATATAAACAAGCAACTAACATCTCTACCAAATATTTTGTAGCTTTAGAAAAAATGGGGTGTATAGGTTGAAACTGCCTCCAGGCAGCTTCAAGTTTTAGGATTGGCACTTACATAACTGATCATACTAGGCTTTACTGAATTTGGCAGCCATATAAGGGTTATGTTTTTCACATGGATGAACTGTTCTCGAACAATTTCTCCAATGTATTAAGCACAAACAGGCTTTTCTTCAACATCAAGCATGCAGGTCTCCTCTCTCTCTTTCTCACCCTTCCCTCCCCCCTCCCATCCTCCTACCAACAAATGAAGTTATTGTGGCCACGATGGTGGTGGAGTGGATTCTATCCAATAACAACAAAAAAGAATATTTCTGATAGTACAGTGCTATTAAGAATCGGGAAATGGAGAGAAGTAAAATCACTTTGGGCTGGGTTGCAACCTGCACTACGATGCCAGAGAGGGAGTGAGCGAGGATATTGCCCTTGTGCTCTCACACTCTGCAGATCAGCAATATCTGTAGTCCCTGAGGATTAGCAATGCTCCAGTACAAACAGCTGAAATCCCTTACAGGGTGGAGGGAATATTGCAGGGCCCCAGCGTGCTTTGCACTGCACCCGCCATCAGGGTGCATGAAAACTATTGCTCGGTGTCAGGGAATGGGTCAGGCAACACTGCACACCCTGTGCAGCAGCATGGCTCAAACATTTGGACCCAAAGCCCATTATTTTCCCAGAATCCGATAGGCACAGAAGGGGGTAAAAAGACTGTGATGTGCTGTGAGTGGCTGTATATTCTTGGCACTTTTGACCATCTTCTGGTTTGTTTTCTAAGTACTTCTGTAGTTCTTACTCTAAGAGCAGCTCAGGAATGAACAAAGATTTTCTGAAATTCTGAGAAAATGGAAACTATAATTATTGTTATAGTGTGGGAGAGGAATCTTCTGCTAAAAAAGTTATATAGTTATTATTAGTTGTAGTTACTGTAGGAAGAAAAGAAAAGTGGTACATTTTCCAAAACCAGGGCAGCCAAGTAAATATTCCCAAATGCATTTCCATCTTTCTTTTTTTTTTTTTTTTATGATATACTTACAGGACTATGAATTAGTCAAGCAATAATATATGATCAATTAAACATTGTTTCTGAATTAATAGTTAATAAGAGCTAACAAAACCTATATATTAGTTGAGAGTTAATACAGGGAGTGAAAACCTGATAGTCCCACCTGGAATTTCCTTTCGAATTTTTTGATTCTATTCTTTCATTACTTCAGCATGCATGAATGAAATTTTGGACCTATGGATGTTTTGTTTTGGTTATATTTGATCTTATTTTTCTCATTTATTAAATTCTTATATTCCCTGCTAGGTTTCTTATGGCTGCTTTCATTAAACCTTTTAGTTCAATGTAACATCTATTTAAACGTGATTGTTTTACTTCCTGCGATCGCGCTAACAGCGATATTTACTTTGAGGGAACATTTTGCCCATGTTTTCTGATTCTGGGAGATTAAGGCACCCATCTAGTTTTTAACATACAGAGAATCTATTTTACTGAAGTGTGCAATCATTTTACATGGCTCTCTGTATTCCAGATTTCCCTAAAGTGACAGGGAATGGAGACTGTGACTGTTTATTAATTACAGATTAACGATGAACTATTTATTATAGATTTGTGAGGGGGAACATAAATATTGTGGCAAGTCTTACACAGTGCCATCTGCTATTCTAAATGAAGTCTCTAAACTGCCTTTGAAGTGATGTAGGAGCTGGCACATTCAGACGCATCCTGGCTTACCTTCAAACTTGAACTTAGCTCATTTGCGACCACAAAGATATCTCTGTAGTAAGCCGTATCTTCCAGGCAATCTATATTGTGCTCTAACTCTATGTACCAAAGTAATGGGAGAGGTTTAAAAAGTAACAGCAGTGGAACAGTGGTGAATTAATTTGTTGATTGTCAGAGGTTCTGAGCTAGCCAAGCTACTTACAAGGAGTGTAACAGGTGTTTCTGTACTTTTGAAAATAGGACTATAAATGGGGAAGTAATGAAGCACAAGCACCTTTAAATAACATCTGAATGCAAAATGAAAGCAGGAAGACACTTCCTAAAAAAAAAAAAAAAACATGCAGTTGTGCTTAAATAAAACTGTTCCTTGTTGAATAGTGGATATTCCCCATAGGACATACTAGCAGGATGATGTAAAGTAGTTCGGGTGTGGGAGGCCATACCATGAAGCACAGGAAATAGTTGAAATCTTTTGATATGTTTATAATGCTAAATAAATGGGAAATGGCTGCAGCTGAGGTTGCCAACCACTTCACAGTCATTTTTACTGGCAGATGGTCACTTTTCATTGTCAACATTTCTCTGAAATTGCGTATACAAGCAAGGTATGTGGGCACGTTCTACTGCTAATGCTCAGGGTATGCTTTAAAAACAAGTTGCTTTCTATTTCAGTTTTCCTTTGTCATTCCTCATCGTCTCTGTGAGGCTTCAGAATAGTTCACACACATTTCAAATGTGGTTTAAATATGGTAGCTTTTAGTTTCCACCAATGGGCTTGGGTGCTCTTTATTGTACAGCGCATTCTTTTAAAACAGTCTGCAACACCAGCCATGATAATATTGGAGGGCACTTCTGTCCCCTCTTTCTGCTTTTGAAAAGATGATTTTCAAACTACTGAAAACACAGCAGATTTTTTTTTCTTCCTTCTATCTTCTCTCTCTGTGTCTCTCCCTCTCTCCCTCCTGCTCTCTTTCTCTCTGCTGCCCTCTTTCTCTCTCTCTCTCTCGAAAGTTGGCATTATTTCAGAGGATGCTTCTGTGCAAAGGTTTGTGCCTACCTCTTCTGTACACTTGACAATCTGGTTGCCAGTGAGGCTCTTTGAAGCCTTTGTCAGGCAGAGTAAGTCAGAGCTGTTTGAAAAGTCTCAGGATGAGGGGACATGACACCAAGAAGTTAAAAGCAGAGGCCCTGATCTGGGAAAATCTTCTTTTAGTACACTCTCATCTACTGCTGGCACCAGCAAGCCTGAATCCAGAGCTTAAAATTAAGGGTTGAGAATTCACAATTCAAATTGAAGCAAGAATTCATATTACTTTTTAAAAAACATTGCATAATATCACCTTATTTTCAACTGACCATAAAACAAAAATCTATAAAAAAAGAGCAAAATATGAAAGCCTGACCAAAATTAATTATTATTATTATTATTACTATTTGCACAGTTTATTTTTTTTTCCACTGCACTGTTAATTTGTACTTGTCGTACATTATCATACAGGGAACTGACAATTCCTAACCCTATACTGCATGGCTGGTGCGCTCTGTTGCCCTGAGACACAGGGAGTGCAAAGTGGCTCACCTCTGCCTGTTCCTGCAGCTTTCTTTTCCAGGGTAATCAGGGCAAGCAGGGAAATGATGCACTTGCTGGTCTCAGCAGCTGCAGGGAAGTGTGTATCTGGATATAGGAGCCTGGGTGCTCTTCAGTCACTAACCAGAAATCAGAACTTAATCTGTCCTAACAGAAGTAATACACAGTGGGTATTCAGGCACTGTTTCCTGCTACTACATATAAAAATGTAAAAACTAGGAATTTATTTGGTACATGTTAGTTTGAGATATTTTAGGCAACATACAATTCAAGCTTAAAGCTGATATTGAGTACAAAGAGAGAGTTCTTATGCTGAATGACAAATAACTTTTTATATTGAACAAGTATTTAGATATTACAAACTTTCAGTATTTGTAAAGGTCTCTACAACCTCAGTTTATCATCTTTCTTGTCCCTTCCTAAATTTAAATTGCAATTAAGCCACTACTCATCACTTCTGATAAATATGCTTGTTGTGTGTTGAGAGATCAAATACAAATGTTTTGTTAACAAGAGAAAGAGGTGGTCTGTACCTGAAATTTTTGCTCTTTAAATCTGGGACTTCATATCTTGTTTAAATCTACAGTAGGTGCAATACAAAAAGCCATAGTTCAAGATTTACCACAAGCATATCTTAGCCCTGGACTGGATGAGTTGTCTTCCAAGTCCCTTCTGCTGTTACTACCGTAGATGAACTAGGTGATTTATTTCAGTTTTGCTGTAAACTGTGAGTTGTGGTAAATAAGTAATATGTGCCAAACTGTAATACATAGTAAATTCTACATATATAATACAGAGCATCTTGTAACAAGGACATAATTCTTATTATAGAGTTCATGAAATGATTACAAGTATGCCTGTAACAAATAGCAATGTATAAGAAGGAATGAGTCACCTATTTAGGCACTAAAGTTTTTTCTTAATTCTGACCACTATGGATTACTTACTACCTATGACAGTGTAAGGGGATGTGAAATATCTGAGTGATCATTATGTATCACATATCTCCATTTTGACTAGGTTTTTGTTTCTGTATCACACGTGTACTGAAAATATAGGTATGCATTAGTCATAGAAGGAGATGAGGTTGGTCAGACAGGACTTGCCTTTCACGAACCCATGCTGACTGGGCCTGATCCCCTGGTGGTCCCGCATACGCTACGTGACTGCATTCAAGATGACCTGATCCATCACCTTTCTTGGCACCGAGGTCAGGCTGACAGGCCTGTAGTTCCCCAGTTCCTCCTTATGATCCTTCTTAGGGATGGGCATCAGATTAGCACGTCTCCAGTCATCCGGGACCTCTCCGGATGACCATGACCACTGATAGATAATGGAAAGCAGCCCAACAGTCATATCCACCAACTCCCTCAGCACCCTTATGTGGATCCCACCTGGCCCCATGGACTTGTGACAGTGCAGGTGGAGCAGCAGGTCTCTAACTCTTTCTTCCTGAACCGGGGCGGGGGGTGGGGGTGGTTCTTCTGCTTCCCGTCCCAGACTTCGAGGTCAGGAGGCTGAGTACCCCTAGGATAAGTGGTATGGCTAGTAAACACAGATGCAAAGAAGGTGTTAAGAACCTCAGCCTTTTTCTTATCCTTTGAAGTCATGTCCCCCCCTGCATCCAGTAAAGAATGGAGATTCTCTTTGGCCATCCTCTTGTCATTAATATAATTATAAATACATTTTTTGTTATCTTTAACCATAGTGGCCAGATGGAACGTGTGCTAGTCTTTGGCCTTCCTGATTTTCTCCCTGCATATGCTGGCAACTTCCTTGTACTCTCCCCGAGTTGCCTGCCCCTTCTTCCACCGGACGTAAACTCTCTTTTTTTCTCACGGACACACAGCAAAAGTTACCTGTTCAGCCACACTTGTCTTCTTCCTCACCAGCTCATTTTACGGTACAGCCGTACTGGGGACAGCCTACTCCTGCACCTTTAAGACTTCCTTCTTGAGTAGCATTCAGCCTTCCTGGACCCCTCTGCCCTTCAGTACTGACTCCCAAGGGGCTCCACAGGTGGCTGGTGTTTATATCCCTTAGTCCTATTATTTGTGACAGTTTCCAACTCTTAAATAAGTTGCTGTATCTCTGTGTGCCTTTCTTTCCCAATCTGTGAAACATAGGTCTTTATATGGACAGTTTTTGCAGTGCATGTTGAAAATTGCTAATGGAAGAACAGTACATAAAATGGTCCCTTGATTGTGGTCCGCATCATCACATTTCACACTTTTTGTGTGTGTGTGTCTGATTATTTATAAATCATTATTTTAAAAAATATTTATCTCATTACCTTCTCTCTGCTCTTTTTCCACTAATTTTTAAGAAGAGTTATGAGTTTTTTGGATCAAGATTTTTTAGACGTTATGATTATATGTACAGCCAGACTTAAATTAACAATATTGTTCATGACAGATACCACCTGAACAGCACTGGATGATACCACATTCACAGAAGTGTGGGTGAAAGCAGTGCCTACAACCATACAGTACTTGAACCAAACCTAATCTACAACTAACACTGTCCATCCTGAAAACAACATATCTTGGGTTCTGTTCTTATTATGTCCTCCTGATAAGACTGTCAAAGAGCGACAGTTCATATAAAACTTTTTTTAACTTTTTTTTTTTTCAACAGTAGACACTATTCTCTAAAGAAACTGCTCCAAACTGTTTAAAAAGCTATCTATTATATAGCTATAAATGACTAATGTATTCTTTGCTGGACAGATTCATATATAGTCCTTTGATGTTTTAAAATTAGAGTCTGAAATCATAGTAGTGTATTACACAGAATAGTTTAGTTTTTGGGATTATATCAATGGTGAAATGTTTCTAAGCTTTTCTGGGGTGAAACTGCTGATTAGTAAATGACAGGAAAAAAAAAAAGAGAGAAAAAAAAAAAGAAAAAAATTAACTATTATGCCCATAGCCATTTTTCTTCCTCTTATGGGCCATTTTTTACTATCGGAAAAAATCTTCTTATGAAATCTTACTATGAGAAATTCAAACTCCTGGGGATATCAAATGAATATCAGTGAATATGAGCTATAATATCCTATACAGCCCAAACACTTAAGACTTTTTTGTTCTATTACCTGTAAAAAATATCATAATTTCTGGCAAGTATGTTATCCATAATTGATAAAGCCCAAAGAGAAAAAGACAACTGAGACTTTCAAATTGTTTTTATTTAGACTGATGAGCTGTAGGCTTTTAATATATTTAGAAGTTAATATTGCTTGGCAATATAATTAAACATGTCTTTCTTGATTCACTCAGTCTGAATGCTAATTTTGATTTAGCCCTGAAGGGATCAGTTCAGGAAGAAGTTATGCACCTTTTGCAATATTCGTAGGCTATCTTAGGAAAGTGTGGAATGCTGCATAAACGAGTAGAGTCACAACGACTCCTTATCTGTTTATTTTAACCCTCCAAGCAAACTGCTCTCATCTCCTCACCTATAAAATATGGAATTCATTTAAAGTGGATGGTAGTTCCATTGTGCTGGAACATGAAATGCTTGTTTTAATTGTATGTTAGCTTCTGTGAGTAAAAGTAAATTTTCTGGGGTAATTTTTCTGTGAAAAAAAAAATTAATTTGAAAATCTAACAGAATTTTGGAAATAAGGTTCAGTGTCCAGTTTCATTACCTACCAAAGTAATCACATACAAGGAATTATATGTGGTGCTGATGCACATAGCTCTACATGGTAACTTTTGCAGATCCACTGGGTGTGTCAATGAATAGTCCATGGCTTTCATGTACAATTTTGTATAGGAAGTTTTAGTGTTCCATATTATATACTTATGAGTAGGAAACTGCAAAGCCTTGGCCAATTCCAGCTCTTTGGATAGAACTTGCTTTCCAAGAGCAACTCTCACTGATAGAGACATAGCTATCTCTAGCTATCTCATTGATAGATAGCGATAGCTATCACTCTCTTGATAGATGGCAGCACAATAGGTTGGAAATGATATCACTAGGAACAAATAAACAAAAAATAGCCAAATCACTTAATGTCTTTTTGGCCCTCTGATCGCTGCTTCCCATCAAAGAGTTTGAATTGGTGTATGTGTTGGGAGGGGGAGAGCTGTGGAAATCATTGTGTGTGTGTGATTGATTTTTTTTTTTCTTTTTTTTTTCTTGAATTCCTGTTCTCCCTGTGTAAGTCCAAGGCCACTCTTACTTCACAAAGGGCATTCCAGAAGTCCAAAGGGTGTTTCTAAAAACAAAGAATCTCACTTATAGCTGTGGATGAAATGGAAATGTCAACCTGCCTTGGGTTATTCATATTCACCTTAATGTTCTTGACGTGGATTCCTAGTGCAAGTCTTGTTCCAAATGGGCAAGTGTCCACATTAAAAGGACTGGCACTATGAGCAAATGATCTTAATCAAGAGATCAAAGCTCTGTTGGCTGTAGAGAAGGAACTACATTCTTTCTCTAGCAAAAGCTATTTCTATATAAGACTGTGTGCTAGGAGTGTACGTGCTTGATTTTATGGTTTAAATCAGAAAGTAGTTTACGGCTCTAAAAAGAAAAACAAAATAAGCAACAAAAATGTTATGTAAAAATCAACTTTATAGTATGCAACTGCTTCTTAGTGTTTGAGAGCACTTTCTGTTATTAGTTAAAAGAATGAATGTCATATAAAATCCAAGGACGATAACACATTTCTAATTTCCAGTGAAGAACTGTTTAAAACTCTCTTTTAAGAAACTGGCAATGGCACTATGATGCAACCTATCTCATTCTGTGCTTCTGTCAACTGATAGGCATGATAAAGCAGTTTTTTGAATTCCTTAAAAGTCTAATCCAAACAATAGAGAAATTAAGAACAAATTTGAAGTCAGCTTTTAATTCTTCTGTGGAGCAGTATGCAAAGCACACATACAGATCATTTAGTAAAAAATTTATGTCAGGTTTTCTATTGTAGAATATGTATTTTATTATTATTATTATGTATATATTTTTTACAGTGTTAAAAGTTCAAATATTTACTTTAGTGAAAACTGGAATGTGTCTTAATTTGAGTGTTCTTTTAAGTATTGTTTCTCATACTTTTTTTTTCTTTTTTTTTTTTTTTTCCTCACAGTAGGCAAATAGTTGGCATAAATCAGACCTGTGCTCTCATGACTGTGTTCAGATGTCTGTGCTTGCGGAATGTGCTAAATCACAGTCTGCAGTTAGAAAATAGGTGGTGCCATGATGTCCCACAAGGTATTTGCACCTTGGCCCAGAAGGGAATGAGAGAGAGATGCACTGGTGCTGGTTAGTGCATTAAGTCTCTGGCATTATTGCTGAAACTCTTAAAACAGTGTTGGTTGATACCAGTGGCAGAAACAGTTTTTGTAATATGAATCCTTATAGACTTAAAAAGATTCAGAATAGACCTCAGAAAACTGGCATCAATTTTATTTGATTAGTGATGCGTGAAGGCTTTTTATAGTCATTCTTTCTCTCATTTGTTGACTGCAAGCTGGCAAAAAGTACACAACCTGTAAAATGCAGATCCAAAGCCACACCTTCCCTAAACTGTGTGATTTAGGTTTATATTTTGTTAGAGAATACAGTGGAGGCTAGCACCTGTGTTCAGGTCCACTAAACTAAAGCTGAAAGCAAATCACTAAAATCTGGCCATTCTTGGATGCATGATTTCAGTCTATACTCTGCTGTGATTTGCACCAAGGTAACCAGGATATATTTACCATAAACACTGGAGGTCCTTCATTTCTTTTTGACTCTTTTAAACAAATCTTTAACTTCACATACACTTTTCATGCACTAGGCTTTCCAAAGCTTGAAAGATTTTATTAAAATAAGTAAAATTTACTTAAGCATTAATACAAGATAGCAAATAAGTAATCAAATTTAGCTACTAGTAACTCTTCTTCTTTATTAAAAAAAAAAAAAAAGGAAGGAGAAAAAAAAGAAAAAGAAAAATCCGATTTGATAACATGTAGGGGCCAGAACCTATAGTGGACTGTGCACTGCTCATGTTCTGACCTTCACATTTCCTCTCCTCTTTGTTAAACAGAGATGAATAAAAATCACCTGTGGAGCAATTTTAGGATAACTATTAATTCTATTTGCACAATGCCAAAGACACCTTGAGAAATTCTAGGGCAAATGAGAAAATTCAAAATTATATGTAATTGAAGTGCCTAGAAATGACTACTAGGGCACAGTACAGTCTCTAAAGTATGTCTTAAAAGGACTATACATTCAAGACTGAGAAAGTTATTTAATCCCTAGAACAGAAGGCTCTGTGGAGACCTCATTGTGTCATTCTAGAGCCTACAGGAAAGATGAGAATGGACTCTTTGTCAGGGAGTGTAGGGACAGGACAAGGGATAATGGCTTTAGAATAAAAGAGGGTAGGTTTAGATTAGATATAAGGAAGGAATTCTTCACTGTGAGGGTGGTGAGGCACTGGAACAGGTTGCCCAGAGAAGCTGTGGATGCCCCATGCCTGGAAGTGTTCAAGGCCAGGTTGGACAGGACTTTGAGCAACCTGGTGTAGCGGGAGGTGTCCTTACTCATGGCAGGGGGGTTGGAACTAGATGATCTTTAAGGTCCCTTCCAATCCAAACCATTTATGATTCTAGAAATACATTTATTTTTTTTAATTTCTGGTCAAGAAATGAAAAAGGTTGTGAAGCATTTATACACACAGCTAGCAGTCTAATCCAGTGTTCATGAGAGCAGCAAACTTTGCAGCCTGGAGATCAGCTATCAATATGGTAGGGAGTGTCTGGGTATCTTCTAATGTATTTCAAAGAGGAATTAGTACTCAAAGGTAAGTTCTTGCCTTCCTTCCTAATGTGAGATCTGTTCTTCATTGATAGGAGTCACACGGAAAGCTACTGCTGACCTCATCTTTTTTGTTCCCTGCTTTTAACTATTTAGACAGGAGCTGCCATAATAGGCAAAATCAGTGGCCAGTTTGGCTGAGGCTCCATCTGTCTGTGTTGGATAGACTGCAGCTATGCAGGCTAGAATACAGTCAAGAGTGTGCCTAGTCCTCATCAGATATCAGGAACCTGAAACCTGTCCCCGATTCTTTCTGTACACCTTATTCTAGAACTACAGATATTTTCCCTGCAGGATATCTAGCCCAATTTGACTTCCAGGGATTTTTTAGCCTCAGTGACATCTTGTGGCTATAGTATGTTCACTTTTCAAGTTTTAAAGGATTTTTTTTTTCCATGTTTTAGGAATTCTACTTTGGTATGGAGCTAAGCTGTACTTATTGACATGGAGCAGTATAATTGCTCCCTCACTATGAACAAGTTGAATGAAAGTTCTTACATGAAAATATGATATGGGGTTGTATAGTGAGGTTTAGCCTTTGGTAGAAATGAACAGTGGTAAGAAATTAACTTGAATGTATGCAAAAATGGACATGAGCTAGGACTCACTATGGTTAGACATGGCTTTTTACATCTCAGAAAAGAGGGTATTGATGGCTTTCTCATCAGATTCCAGTTGCATCCCCACCAGTAGCAGTAAACTTTGACTCCAGAAATGATATTTAAGAAGACTACACCTGATCCACAGCTTATCAATAGGCTTCAAGAGTGGGATCAACCTGTTTATCTATATCTATATCTATATCTATATCTATATCTATATATAATATAGATATATATTATCTTAAACATATTTCTGTTCATTCCTAGCAGTTTCTGACTTTGCTGTCTACATTTATGTTGACGTTGTTCAGAAGTTGTTGTAACTGCAGTGATAATCTGTTCAAATACCATCTGACTGGCATTTTCTGACTCATCCTTGGATGGAGGACACTCATTTTAGGCTGTAATGAGAAGGAAAATGCAATCCAAAATAAGCAACCGTCCTAAAAGAAAAAAAAATTAAATGGTAAAGTTTTGAAATACTTTATGCTTTAATTGTTTGTTTATTAAGCATATTGTCAGACATATGAGTATCAATCAGTAGAAAGAGAGGTAGATTTGCTTTATGGTTAAGCTGCTGAGCACATGTCCAGTTCAGAGCTTGCTTTTCACTAACTTATCTCAGGATCACGTATGTAGAGTTATTGCTGTTAATCAAAAATGGAGAGACCAGATATTTCCAAACTGTTTCAGCAAGTCCATCACGCACCTGCAGAATCCCATAATGGTCTGCTTCACACTGTCAGGGTACGATGTGCATTACTGTTGGTTACTGCTTTTGTCTTGCACAGAACACCTAGTGACAACAAGATTTCTGTTTTATTTTACCATTGCAGTTTAAAACTGATATGTGATGTGTTTCTTGGTGTCAAAGGAGAGGCTTGTTAAGACTGCCTTAACTTTTCAGGTTGCTTTGCCTTTATGAGCACATGGACCATTCTCTGATCATTGCTAAGAAGAAGAAAAGTAGTTTGGTTATCTGTGCATGCCACTGGTGAATGTAAATGTTTTTACTATGCATACATTGTATATGTTAGGTTAAGAAGAAGATATTCTGTGCTGGCAATTTTTCCATTGAACGATTGCCTGCCTTCCACACAGAAGGCTCGACAGCCCAGGCTTCTCAAAGATTTGGGGCCCAATTCTGCTTTCACCCAACTGCAGATCAAATGTAACTCCACCAAAAAAAGTTGGTCAAATTGTTCCGTCAAGAAAGAGTATTCAGGCTAAAGAATAGTTCTCGTAGGCCTAATTTTCAAAAATGTGGATTATTTATGCAGCCTTTTAACTTGAGAAATTGTGGGTGGTCTGCTCCCCTATACCTCAGACTGATGTATGAATGTGAGTTCAGTATTGGAAGAGAGCAAGCTGAAATAAAATTAAAATAAATAAATAAATAAGTAAGTGTAGAAACTGGATATTTTATCTCACCAAATCATTTTGGTTTTCAAAAACTGTCAAAAGACAATGGTTCACAGAATGCCTTTGAGCTTATAAATGACTTCTGAGATTTTTGGGGGGCGCAAAAGGGAAAAGACCAGGTTATGCTCTTGAAAAACTCTTACTCTTCTTTAAAACAAATGAAGACATGGCTGTAATGAGCAGACAAGGAATAAGGTAAATACTTTTGCTTTTATCAAGAATTTTTCTATCTTCTTTAAAGAAAAGAGTAAGATACAATGAAAGAATAATCCTTCCAAAACTGCTGCCATTCTATTTACACAAAATCAGTACATCAGGAAGGAACAAGATCAATCAATCAAAAATGAACAGATAAGCCCCAAATGCTGGAGATTATTCTGGTTTGTTTCTTTTAATAATTTCTACATTTTGCTAAGCTAGGTAGGTAGAAATAGGCTGCATATATATATTTTTAAATGAAGTATATTCCTACGTGTAACTCCAAAGAAATTCAACTCATATAATAGGATAAAACATGTTATCTAGGAAATAGATGCTCTGAAAATGATCAACAGGTCAGAGTTGATATTATGATCCAATGATACAGTGGCCAAAAGGTTTAATACAGCCCTTAAGAGTATGAAAAATGAAAAGTAACTGGTAGAGTATAGCTTGTATTACCAGCGTATCTGGCACAGATGCAAGTATTGGTGATTTTTTTCTTGCATCCATAATTCATGCAGGATGCTAAACTGTAGTAGGCCCTGAAAAGCCAAATGAGTGATTAAGGAAAGACTCAGAGAATCAAATCTATTTTTTTTTGTTTGTTTGTTTTGTTTTGTTTTTTAAGGATATATCATGGCTTGGTCACAAACTATAAATATCCACAAGGAAGCAGAATATTGATAATTACACTGTAGTTCAAATCAGTTAATATCAGTCCTATGGCCCATCTTGCACAGTAAATTAGCATAGATAACCACACAGGTACCTTTTGCCTCCTAATATATATATATATATGTATATATATATATCTTAGAATACAATTTTAAATATTGAGTTAACGAAGTTGCCAGCTTTCAGGTATTGTAGAATGATACAGTAGAAGTAGCTTGTGGCTCCTGCCTGCAGTTTATTACCAGATATAAAATCAGAGTTTCACAGCAAGAACTGCAGTGAGAGTGGTGTCCAAACAAATTACTGACTGTGACGTGTTTGGTGCTCTGTACCAAATACTGAATGAAATTAGCTCCGAAATGTTTTTGGCCTGGAGACTTATGTCTTTGAAGTGATACAATAGTTATGGACAAGATTTTCTTTAGGTAAAACAATAGATGCTTTGCTAAAATTTCAGTAACATGGAAAACTATAGAAATATAATCTGATGGCAGTTTACCAGTGTCTGAACTGAGCAAATGAAACAATTGTATTAAATTGCTTATTGTTATTATTTTTTTAATCATACCTTTAGAATTCAAAGGGTTTAGATGTTTATTTTCTGCATTTTCATTGCCTGTTGTTATAAATCTGTTAGATTGTAAGCAATAAAAGACTGGATTTTGCTCTAAAATAGGGCCAAATTTGCTGGTTAATAGAAATCATTCGTATGTTTGGTACTGCAGAAGGGGTCTGCAGATGACAATCCACTTTAGAGGGAAAAAAATCTATTCTGATTTGATTACAATTAATCTCACTAAGGGTGAGAGCATCATGAACAAAAGTTCATGGTACTGAAAAGTTGCTTAGGAGGCAAATTAGACTGTTTTTCTTATGAGATAAGATTAATAAAAAATACTTAATAAAAACCAAAAGTCATATTGCTAAAACATTGTGACCAAATGTAAGAATGGTCATTATTTGTTTTGGAATGAATACCAAACTTTAGGGAAGAGTTTTCCAGGTATGATAAAAGTACACAATAATACTAAAAATTCCTTGCTTCTATGCCAGCATGATGTTTTAATGAAGGGAAAAAAAAAAAGCACAAAAATATGCAAACAAATACTTGAGCCAAGTCTGAGAGTGCCATTCTATTGCAGCAGAAAATAGTTTCTGGAGCTGGAACGTGTAACCACCCAGCAACTCCCGTATCAATAACTCATTTCCCATGCCACTTCATCTTCCAACAAGGGGTTAAAATCTCTGTGCTACAGTGTTGTAGTTTGCGTCACAAATGGTCATTTACAGTTCAACAAGAAAGTGAATCTGTTCTTCCACAGCTGCTTCCATAACATATTTAAATACTGATCACTGTATTATGCTCCCATTCCCTTTTCTGAGTGATTCAATGAGAAGGGTTGGGGCAGGGAAGGAGGTGACAGAATTTTGCTACTACCTGTCTTTTCTTCCAGCACTTAAGAGACCAAGAACTGCAGGTGCAGGATGAAGAACAGGATTCATTCTAATAGATAACATACTTTAAACAGATATGGGAGAGACTTCATTCCCTGGTATGCTGCAGCACTTCTCCTGGGATGAAACTAACTTGGCCTATATTAAAAGGATACTAGCAAGTAACTTTGAGGCCTGCTGGTTTCTGTTGATGAGTTTGGGTTTATATGTTGTCTTACATCACAGACTACATTTACAAGCCAAGGGAGTTGCATTTTTCACACTGTTATTATCTCTTTTCCCTAAATGATGATAGATAACTGCTAGCAGAGGTTGTTCTGGAACTGCCCTGAAATGATGTACCTCTTATTGTAGACATGACCACATATTTTGGCAGCATTGTTGACTTCCACTTCTGGGCCTTCCTTATTTGGATAAAGGAAATATTGGGGGGGGGGGTGGGGGGAGGGGGGAGAGAGAAAAAAAAAAGTGAGACATCCTTGAAACAGCATAGCCTTACCAAATGCAGTCTGAAACTAAATTCATTGCATTATGTGTGACTGCTTCCTGATCACATTGCAAATATGGAGGCTTGCAAGGAGGAGATGAGGTGCTAAGGAAGTCAGAAATAACTTCTGCATCTGTCTGCCTCTTCCACAAATGTTACATATCTTAATATTTAAGTATCTCCTGCATATCCACAGGGAACAGTGGATGGTGAGTGATTCAGGAAGGTCTTTAAACACTCTATGACAATTTCAACTTTTTATTGTTATTAATCCTACATCTTGTATAGCTAGTTAAGCCTCACCCAGAAAGCCTCACCCAACAGAGTTTATATGTGTTATTATACTTTGGAATGTTAAGTGTTTTAGATGCAGTCTCTGTTGGGAGCTCTTATAAAAAGAACAGGTTTTCTTCCATGAAACTAACATGCATTCAAAACACACACAAAAATAACCTATGAACCAGAAAAAAACAAAACAAAACAAAACAAACAAACAAAAAAACCCACAAAGAGCCCACACCAAAAAACAAAACAAAACAAAACAAAACAAAACAAAACAAAACAAAACATCCTCTTCTCACCCCCCTCCCCCCACCCCAAATTTGGACTACATTGTTTAACATCTTAACAGTTTGTGATGTCATTTTTATAAGCTAAGAAAAACCAATGCTGTCACTTTCTGAGTCTGAGTTTTAAACAAGCCAAAATCTAGAGATTTAAGTATTCCAAACACGTAAATGTTTCATCCAGTTAGTTACATACTTTAGTTCAAACTGTCTTCTTCACCTTTGCTCTGCTTCCGATAAACTGTGGATTTGAATATAGAAAGATAAAACCATAGATAAATTTATAATACTGTATAGATACATTTTTTCTGTTCATTCAAAATACTACTAATGTTTAAATGTGCATATAAATCCTTGTTCTTTTCCCATGCTGATTCTTGAATTTTGGTGTCATTTTTACTAATTTACCATATTCTCTTATTTATAAGGGGACTGGTTTTGAAGACTCTGAAAGAGCACCTCTGGTATTTTGCTGGCACAGTGTCTCCAAGACAGATGAAAATGAGAAGTAGAGCAGCTAGAGTTAAAAAGTGATCATCAGCTCAGATGCCAACAGGTGGAACCCAGTTTATGCACACACAGCCAAAAAAAATGGTAGCTTTGTTTGTTTTAGGAAATGAAAAATGTTGACAGGAAAGAGAGGAGAGGAGAGGAGAGGAGAGGAGAGGAGAGGAGAGGAGAGGAGAGGAGAGGAGATTTGTAGATATTCTTCACTTTTCTTATCAGTGATAGTACAGCATATTTCTAGAGGTAGAATCTCTTTCAGTTTCACAGTGAGGGATGAAACTACACAGTCAAAACTACATATTCTAAGGAAAACAATTGACTTTTCAAGAATTTTACCTCAACAACAAATTTCACATTTCCAACACTGATGTTTTATTCAGAGGTATAAAATGTTCTTTCCACTGGTTATCAGATACTTAACATCTGAGGTTCAAGTCAAAGTTGTGCCAGTTATTAACTCTAAAGAAAAATCTTGTTTTATATTTAATAATTTATTATTTATTAATGATTTTGAATACCATATAATTAAAGAGTGCAGAGCAAAGTAAATCTGAGGATATTACTACATACTATGTACTTCATCCACACTGTGCCTGAAATAATGGTGTGTACCTATGGAATGGAAACAGGCAAGCAAGCTGAAAATTGCTTTATGTATCAGTGGCAAACAGTGGGAGAAAAAAAATGCAAATTTTATACATGCTTTTTCCATATTCTTTGAGAAGTATTGGGGCTTTTCACTGTCTACAATGACCAACAGTTGACATGGGAAAAAAGGGTCTACCATCTTTGTAAGACACCTGGTGGCTCCCACATTCAGAACACTCCAACCATCCAAGCAAGACCAAAGTATCAACAACTGCCTATGTTTACAAAAAGGATTGTGTACATACAATATGATCTGCTGCTCACTAATGCAAGTTCTATTTATGCAAGCAGATTTATTTCTAAATGGAAACTGTGACTCTCTGAATAGAAATGTGCCCACTTTTTAGGTTCTGAGCTACTGGAAAACCTGTGCCTCTGGAATTAAATCTGAAGTAGTCATGGACATGGACATGATGGAGTCATGGAACATCAGGATTGTAGTGCGGAGGAAGAGTTGGACCAGATGTACAAACCAAATGTGCAATTCTGAGGACAATCTACAAAAATGACTAAAGTTTCAGATTTTTAATTTGACGTCAACCTACCATGTACTATGCTTGCTTGGAGGCTGTGTCTGAATTTAGAGCTGCAAATCTCTGTTTAAAAATGCATTGCCAATTCTGTGGGAAATAAAGTTACATAGGAAACAGAAGGAGACATAAAAGAATCCTATCATGTAATACCAAGTCTTTGTTGCTGAGAGGAAAAAGTTATGTTTTCTGAGAGCATATCCTGCCTGCATTCTAAATGTGAAGAAAAACATATCCTTGATAATCAAGTTATTTGCATTTTTCCAACTAATGCTGAAAATTATTTCAGAGTTTTTAATCCATATCTCTCTCTTTTTTCTTTTTTTTTTTTTTTTTTTTTTCTGAAAAAGAAAGCATTGCTTACGAAGTCTCCTTATGTGCATTCCCTCCCTAAGCATGAAGCCTTGGTCTTTTCTTAGATCTTAAAATATTTTAAATCTTCCTAAGTCTTCTAAGATCTCTGGGTTGATGACAGAGTATGTTTGACATTTTGTGCCTGGCGATGTTCACAAAAAAATGAGGAGAATACATCTGTACGTCCTGTTAAGTTCTTCTGTGGTTAAAAATACCGTTACCCAATATCTTCATGTCCAACAATTAGAGACAACACTTTCAGAAACTCCCTTATTTCCCCCATCATTAATGCATAATTCTGTGGTTCTTCTTGCCTTATTTTTTTATATATTTATTTCCAGATACAACTGTAAGAAAACTAACGTTGCAGTAGTTGTTGTTGTTATATCAGTTTGAGACAACCACGGTACACTTGCAATATCAAAGGAGTATAAAATCACCTGTAGCAGGAAGGCCCGTGTGAGAATAGAGAATTCGTACACTTTATACGCTAATATTGCACAGTTTGTAATATAAATAGTAGTACTTGTCAATATAGCCTTTCCTGACAATTAATATGTGGCTTGGTATTGCCTTGAACCCTTAGGCCTTCCACACAGTTGTAAATGCCAGGAAATATCCTCTTCATTTCTTAAAAAGTAAGCACAGTTTGCAACATGAAACTTGTATACAGCTCATTCTTGACAAATTGAATGTCATGTTATGTTCAGCCAAATTGTGTTTCTTGGATCATGCAGCATTTATGACATATTTTAGACCACACTACGCCATGCACTCCAAAAGGGAGTCTTAACCTCTGTAATTACATGCTAATAAAAACAAGAACTGCAGAATGTTTACATCTTTACCCAGTCATATGTCTTTAGAAAGAAAACAAAAATTTCAGAAGGTCATCTGTCATACATATTCATAGATTATTCCTGGGGGTACTTGAATAAGCAAGCACTTTTCAATTTAAGCTACTGTACTTTATGTAGCTATACTCAAAAGGGCATTTCTAAAATGTTAAGCATCACACTTCTGTTTGTTGTATAAGTAACAGGTTATAGAGTGTTATCAGATGAAATAGGTTATAAATCTCCGAGTGAAAGGGCAGTTAGGATTTCACGTTCAGGTCTAAATGTTAAAACCTACATGCCTTCACTGCACAGGGCAAAGACTTTCTCAACAATGGCTGACATAATGCATAAAAGATGAAGAGAGATGTGGCAGTCTTTAGTCCATGCACTTGCTGCTTCATCAACATATAGTTTTATTTAGGATTCCCATATGATTTATTTGGCTCTTCAATGAGGTGTGCATTTTCCAGGGATAATCCAAGTATGTAAATACTGGTGCCCAGACGCTATGGGAGCATTCAAATAGGCTCATGGTGGGAGCTTTAGAAACGTGTGTAATAACAATACATTTTCTTGTGGTTTCGCAAGACACTTATAGGAGCTGCCACAAACCTTTCACAAGCTGCCAACACAAATTCGGCCAGGTTGATGTTCTCATTTGATTGCCACTGCTTACATTTTGGCTGTTCCATTAGCAGATGGTGGAGTTGCAGGTACCAGCCAACACCTTCAAGAGAAGGCTTGAGGGCAGCCCAGAAAGCTGTATGAAGGGGTCCTGATCCCCCAGGCTTTTCCCTCCAGGGAGGCGTGGGTGAGAAGTGTCCCAGCACACCAGTGTGTTTTGAGTTATGTTACACAGTCACAAGCATAGTGTGCAGGCACGTCAAAGAGAGCAGACCAGGTGGGGGCCCATCCCTGGACCCTGTGCCTGCATGACTCACTGTGCCTGCTTGCCTTGTGCTTGCCACTGCACCCCATCCCGGCCAGCGTGCCCTCTTCCTGCGTTCCCCATCCCTGCCTGCCTGCCCCATCCCTGCCTGCCTGCCCCATCCCTGTCAGCCTGTATCCCTATTAGCCTGCCCTATCCCTGCCTGCCCCATCCCTGCCGGACTGCCCATCCCTATCAGACTGCTCTATCCCTATCAGCCTATCCCTATTAGCCTGCACAATACCTGCTTGCCTGTCCCATCCCTATCAGCCTGCCCCATCCCTGCCTGCCCCATCCCTACCCCATCCCTACCCCATCCCTGCCTGCGCGCCCCATGTCTCCGCACCGCCACACCCCCGCCTGCGCTCCCGGCCTCCCCCTGCGCTACCCGCTCCGTCCGAGCCCCGGGGAAGCCCCGGGAGAGGCGGTGGCGGGCGGGGGCGGACCGGCGGCGGCGGCGGCTGCTCCCCGCCTCCCTCCCAGCCGCTCGGCAGCGGGGGGCCGCGCCCCCGCGCACCTCCCTGCCCTGCGGGGCCCGGAGGCGCCGCGCACCCCGCGCCGCTCGCAGAGGCGCGCAGGGGCGGCCGCCGGGCGGGCAAGGAGCGGCGGAGCGGGGCGGCCCCCCCGGTGCACCGCGCCGGAGCGCCGCGGGAGGAGGAGGAGGAGGAAGAGGAGGAAGGAGGATGGCCGCGGCGGCGGGGCAGCGCCGGGGCACCGCGCTGCTGACCCTCGCCCTGGGGCTCCTCGCCGCCGCCGCGCAGGTAAGGTGGAGGCTGGCGGGGCGGGGGCGGCCGCCTCCCCGCGGGGAAGGTGGCGGTGGTCGTGCGGGGCAGCGCCGGGGCGGGGACCCCCCCCCCCGCGGGAGCCGGAGCTCCGCACCTGCGGCCGCCGGGATGCTCCCGGTGCCGGGCAGCGCGGCCCCCCCGGGGCTGAAGGTAGCTCCCGCGGCCCCCTGCCCGCTGCGGGGGACTCGGGCAGGAGCTGGAGCACAGCTGTGCGAGCCGGGGGCCGCGGGAGGCTGGTTTTACAGCCCTCCGGGGGGAGGATGGGATGGATCGTCGTTGGAAAAGTGAGCGGTGCTGCTAAGTCTCGCCGGGCGCCGGGAAATGAGGTTCTCAGCCTCCCTCGGGCTGTGTCGGGGGGATACTCCTCAAGATGCAGAACAGCTCTGGGAGTCCGTCCCACCAGACCCGCCTGCCTTTCTCCGGCGGGTGTTTCATTCAGAGCAGATCGCAGAGCTGTGCCGTGTCGCTGCATTTCCCTAGGGTGTAATTTACATCCTCTAACATGCTCTACAGGTAGTTTGCTTTACTTAGTCATCTATGTGCTATTGCCCAGCTTTTATTTCAACGACTGTAGCCAAGGAAAAAAAAATAGCCTCTCTGATGGTGCCCCGTCCAGCCCTCTGGAGACAATAAATGAACTCACTTTCAGCTTTGTATGTGCCCTAAAGAAAAGCAAGTGTGAACACAGCTCTCCTAAATCGTTCCCATTTGTTTTTGTTCTTAAAGTTTTAAGATGAGTTTTAAATAAGTAATGGCATATTTGCAGTAAAGATGATGATCTGTTTGTATTTAGGGCATTAGCTTAATTTAACCCTCTCAAGGAAACAAAACTCTGTGTAACTTCAGGCTGCTTCTGAACAGGACATTTCTGATCTTCCCCTGTGCTCCTGACCATGCATTTTCTCCTCCCTTGAACCTCTGTGGCAACTGCATGACTGTGAGCTGGTTAGCCCAGTGATCCTGAATAAACTTGATTTCTTTTGATAGAAAAACTTTTATGCCAGATCACATTGCCTTCTGTAGCTGCACCAGTCCTGTGCAAAGGAGATGATTCAGCAGCCCGCAGCAGGGGTGGTGGGTGGCGAGGAGTGATGTCAGTTTGCACCTGCAGGCATGCAGTCAAAATGGGATGGCGACTCTCTCAATGGACAAGACTTGTGCAAAAAGCTAAAGGGTGTGCTGGTAGCACTGTGTGCCTCAGAAATGCACAGGCTGGCACACAGAAGCCAGTTTCTAATGTGATCTGCTATATGTGTTTCTGACAGAGGCCACTAGTGCCATAATGGCCATGGTCCTCCAAAGGAAACCTCATCTGCCGCATCTTTTATCCCAG
This sequence comes from Cygnus atratus, assembly GCF_013377495.2. NCBI lineage: Eukaryota > Metazoa > Chordata > Aves > Anseriformes > Anatidae > Cygnus > Cygnus atratus. The sequence goes on from NC_066396.1 coordinate 35,735,891, forward strand.
TCACCAGCTTTGTTCCCAGGACTGAAGTTGAGCTAATCTCCCCTGGCACTCAGCTCTGTCCCTGCTTACCCTGGTCCTGTGCACCTGCTTGTCCTCTTTCTTGCAAGCAGCTCCCCTTCGTGGAGAACTAAAATATCTCCTGACTTCTTCTTCTTCTTCTTTTTTTTTTTTTTACATGCAAATACAAAATATTCAGGCTTACTTTTGAAAAAGTGTGGAGCCAGTGAGATGCAGTGTAGAGGTCTGAGAGCTGGAACAGAAAGGCAGTTAAGTTTCCTTTGGCTTTTATGTTGGATACTGAGTTGCATGAATTTTATTTTACAGTTATTGAGATAGTGTTACTCTTGAAATAGCAGCTTGGCACTGCCTCCTGCCTCTCGTCTCAAATTTACACAGTGATACCATGAATAAAATCAGTTGTCCTCATGGGCAGCATTTCCTATGGCCAAAACCATAATCAGCCCAGCAAGCCTCCTGTTGTTTTTCTAGCATTTGTAATGCGAGATAGTCGACTATGTGGGGATTAAAGTTATGCTTTGCTAAGCACACGTAGGTATGTGGATGTATTGCAGAGAAAGATACTCAGAATAGTTGTAATTCTGTAGCACTGCATAGTACTAATAGAAATTTTAGGTTAAATTAGGATGAAAAATGAATATTCTTAGTATGACCATGAATTTGGGTTCTGGACGATATTGATATACCCTACTATGATAAAGAGGAACATAGATAATAATACATTGAGTTTCTTTTTGAGGGAGAGGTAAACTGGGTCTTTTAATTGTGTGGTGTTTTTATTACTATTTTATAAATCCTTCATGATCTAGACCAAACTGGGTTCTTTTAATTCTTCTTTTAATTAAAAAGATAGATTAATAATTACAGGTTCAAACTTCATTTTCATGTTGTATTTTGGAATTAAGTGCTAGATCGCTGGAGATGACCTGTGTTCATGATGCATCCCCAGTTCAACATTTCCTGTGGAATTTCAATTTCCTCATCTCTTCCCATGGCTTTGACTAGGAATGGCTACCACCAACTCTCAGATTCTTAGAGTGATTCTTCTCATGGTGATTTTCATTTTTAATTTCCTGTTGCAATCATGTTTAAGAGATTAGAGTAGATAACCCAACAGAAGAACATAAAATTACTTTTTAATTGCATTTAGATGTATTAGTTATTGTAGAAGACTCAACTTTTAGCTCTGCTTAAGAGTTCATGTATGAACTTCATGTATGTAAGCATTTTCACATCTGTTTTAAGGACTGACTAGCTACAAGTAGGTTTTGGTCTGGAAGTGGCATAGACTGTTGGAAGATTGAATTTTCATGCTTGTCTCTGTACTCCTAGACTTTGTGTGCCTCATATTTGCTATATCCTATCCTATTTTCATATTCAAGCAGTGTGGCTGATACATACTTCCCCCTTTTTCATATCCACAGTGTGTATTATAGGGTGGGAGGGAATGAAGTAGGGATATTGTATGTATTGTGTGTATTAGCAAATTATTCATATGGGGAAGAAGGCATCCTTCTAAAGCACCTGCTGTAGAATCATAGAATCACGGAGCTATTTAGGTTGGAGAAGACCTTCTGGATCATGAATTCTGGGGCATTGGACTTAAGTAGTGACATGATAGTAAATTATATTAAGAATTTAGCTTTATCTTTTCTTCTGCAAAATATTTGCCAGGTATGAATCCACTGAGTTGCACTGTACTGTCCAGAGAAGTCTACAGCTTTTTCTTATTTTGAATAAAGACCAAAGCAAAGCTGTTGAAAGATTGTAAAAATACGAATATACTCTTAGTCTGTATATTAAAAATAAAAAATAAAAAAAATCATTTTACATTTAGAAGGTTAAATTTGTTCAGTCTGAGAACATTTTAATTGAAACTGTGGGCAAGAAAGAGATGAAGACAAAATCTTAGAATACAAGTATTAACCTTACATGATTCAACTAGTCAACCAGCACTGAAATAACACCATGGCCCTACATGTTTCATGTAAAATCTTCTTGAAAACAGTTTGAAACTACCAAAATAATATTTGTAGTGTGCTTTTATGGCTTTTGGTAGTATTATGACCATTAATTAGATTGATTAACACTTATGGATGATGGCTGGTTAAAGTTGAGCAAACTCAGATTTCACCCTGTTGTAAAAAGCCTGAAAAGACTTGGGCTAGTTTAACAATTGGAATTGTCTTTTGAGTTTTGTAATAGATGAAATGGGTTCCTGGTTATAGTGACAGCTGAAAACTTAGAGCTAGAAGAATTTTTCTTTTCTTTCTTTCTTTCTTTCTTTCTTTCTTTCTTTCTTTCTTTCTTTCTTTCTTTCTTTCTTTCTTTCTTTTCCATCATCATATTTCATTTCAAATTGTAAGACTTGATTTGCCCTTCTGACTAAAATCACAGAATCACAGATTGATTGAGGTTGGAACAGACCTCTACAGGTCATCTGGTCCAACACCCTTGCTCAAGTAGGGCCACCTGGAGCATATTGCCCAGACAACCATGTCCAGACGACTTCTGAAGATCTCCAAGGAGGGAGTCTGCACAACTTTTCAAGGCAACCTCTTTCAGTGCTCAGTCACCTGTGGAGTCACGAATTGCTTCCTGATGCTCACGAGGAACCTCCTGTGTTTCATATTGTGCCCGTTGCCTCTTGTCCTGTCACTGGGCACCACTGAAAGGAGCCTATCTTCACCGTCTTTACACCTTCAATAGGGGCACATTGATGTGTACAACCCACCTGAGCCTTTTCCCCAGGCTGAACAGCCCTAGCTCTCTCGGTCTTTCATCATAGGAGAGACACTCCAGACACTTCATCATGTTTGTGGCCCTCTGCTGGACTCTCCCCACTATGTCCATCTATCTCCTGGGGAACCTAGCACTGGACACAGTACTCCAGGTGTGGCCACACCAGCACTGAGAAGAGGCAAAGGATCACCTCCCTTGACTTGCTGACAGTACTTTACCTGATGCTGCTCAGGATACTATTCACCTTCTTTGCCAAAAGGGTGCTTTGCTTGGTTACAGCCGACTTGTTTTCTCACAGGACTCCCAGGTCCTTTTCTGCCAAATTGCCTTTTCTGCAAAGCTTACTTAAATATTTGGTGAGGAGAAGGCTTTTGGCTAACTTTTTACCACGCAGGGCATCTGATTAAAATCAAATATGAGGAAAATTTCATTCAAAATTGTAGAGCTGTTTCTGAAAATGCAGAGTATGGGGAAAATATTTGCTATTTAAAACAGTTCTAATGGCCTTTCTTTCACAAAGGCCATAAAGCCCCTTGGCTTCTTTGTGGAGAATAGTTTAAAATTTAGCAGGAGGAAGGCCTTGCATTGAAGACATCTATTGCTCATACTGTGAAAATGAGACTAAATATGTTTATGTTACAGGTCTCTGAGCCTGCAGCTCAACTGAAATCTAGGGTACAAGCATTTTCGCACATTTTCACAGGCTGTATGTGAATATGTACATATGTCAGAGAAGAAGATACTTCCTCTTCTGGTTGCACGAGCCAAAGTGAAATTATTCACAAACTGATACTACATCTGAATCCTACCGTCATGTTTTCAACTGTACATGTGCAAAGGTGGGGTGAATGAGGGAGCTGTGCAATTCAAATGGAGGTCAAGCACCAGCTACAACAGATCAAGAGGTAAACATGGGTAATGGGAATGTTAGCATATGTCTGATTGTACAGATTCAGACATACCAAGTCTTATGATCGCTGAAGATATTCTTCATTGCTCTCTTATGTGACCCCAACAACCAACTCTTCTGTATTAGCTTTTGCCCCCTCAGTGTGAACAGAAAAAAAAAGAATAAAACTCTACTATTATGATGTCTGTATGGTTTGAAATTCTATCTTATTCCTATTTTTTAGAGCTGTTTGCCAATTTTCATCAAGTTAAAGAAAATTCCCATTTGTGAGTATTTCAAGAAAAATTGGGTTGATAAAACAATCATACAGTTAGGTAGAGACATGGAACATTTGTAATTAATGACTGATGGCAGAACTGCTTCGTGAACATATCCTTCAAAAAATCGAGGTATAATTTTTGATAATTTAGCTTTCATTACCACTATTGTGTTCCAGTCTTGTGTCCTGAAAACTACTTCTCTTAAAAAAAATTTAACCTGTGCATTAAAATGAAGTTCTGTTCCCTGTTTAGAAGTTCACATTGTGTGCAAAAAGTGAATATAACTAGGACTTTATGGAAACATCAAACATGTAAATTATTGCTTGTAGCTGCCCCAGAGATTGAGGAATTCTCTGTGATTATTAGATAAGCCTGTAGTAGGAGTTTTAAAAATCTTGGTTAGAAATTGTATCTTCTCCTTATATCTTTAGCTTGCTTAATATGAAAAAGCAAAAAATGAGGAGCCCAGATGTCCTTTTAACCTTCTTTCACTGCAATCCACACTCCAATATATTTACTTTCCAGTGTCTTCTTTTAAAATACATATATATATATTTATTTTTCTACAAAACACAATGTATGCCTCTCCTGTAATCAAAAATATGATCAAACCTGGTGAATTCTGTTAATGGGATAATGTATGGTGAGTAGACTATCAAGTCTTTAGCTGGATTTAATAAATCAAATATTCTCCGTATGCTTCTGTTCCCATATTTTAAACCTTCCCATAACATCTCATGTATATGTGTTTTCTGAACATAAGCCAGCAGTGTGCCCAGGTGGTTAGTAAGGCCAATGGCATCCTGCCTGGTATCAGAAACAGAGTAGGCCAGCAGGGCTATAGAAGTGATTATCCCCTTTTAAGGGGTACTGGTGAGACTGCGCCTTGAGCGCTGTGTTCAGTTTTGGGCCCCTCACCACAAGGAAGACATTGATTTGCTCGAGTGTGTGAAGAGACAAGTAATGAAGCTTGTGAAGAGGTTAGAAAACAAGACATATTAGGAGCAGCTGAGGGAACTGGGGTTGTTTTGTCTAGAGGCTGAGGGGAAACCTCATCGCTCTCTATAGCTACCTGAAAGGAGGTTGCAGCAAGGACAGCGTCAGTCTCTTTTCTCAGGTGACAAGTGGTTGGACATGAGGAAATGGCATTGAGTTGCATTGGGAGAGACTTAGATTAGATGTCAGGACGAATTTCCTCATGGAAAGGGTGGTTAGACATTGGAAAGATCTGATCAGTGAAGTGGTGGGGTTGCCATCCTTGGAGGTATTTAAGGGATATGTGGACATGGCAATAAGGGGCATGGTTTAGTGGTGGACTTTGTAGTGTTAGGTTTATGGTTGGACTTGATGATCATAAGGGTCTTTTACAACTTAATTGATTCTATGATATTATGATTCTGTGGTCTTATTATAGTGTACCATGAGGCTCTTTGCACACCAAACATGTAGTTGTGTCCCAGCTGCAAACAACATGTTTCTGTTTCAGTAAGCAATATAACTGCAATGCAACATGTCCTTTACAAGAGTTGGTGAATAATGCCATGTACATTTGAGTCATGCCCCTATTAAATTTAATTAAACTCTTTAGACCCTTTGCAGTCTCAAAGGTATGTATTTCGTGTACCTTTTGAGAGAAATGAGCAGTCAGCATAATTGTTGGACATGTACGTGCAAAGAAAGTTACCAAGAAGTGGAGAAATAGAACGAAAAGAGACAGTTCAGGGCCTTTCAGTAATATATTATGTGGAGCTTTATATATATATTATATATGTGTGTATTTGTAATAAATATATTAGGTAGGGGCATATATGTTCCAATATAAATTGGATACCTTAGAATAAATTATGGGAGGAATGGATCACTAGTATTATTTGACACACAGATACACTTTCTAAAAATAGGAGAAAAAGGAAGAAGGACAAAAAAATATTGCATAATTTGGAATAAACATACAGGGGAAATCAGATCATAACAATGCGTTCTTCCAGATAACAGAAAACACGGTACTTTAACCATGTTATTCTACTGACTATACGAGAGCAATATGATGTATCTTGCTAATACACATATGATGTACCTTGCTAAGACAATAATATCCATCACAGGAATTAAACAAAGTTTATTCTTGCATCCTTGCTTCAGTTTGCTCATAGTCCTACATGGCTAGGTGCCATGAATAATGACTGCATTACATCAGTCCCAGATATGGCTTGTGAAGTATTGTTTGATACTGTTACTTTTGACTTGAACAAATGTTTCCAGAATTTTCATCTGTACATGTATATATATATTTTAAACTGACCCCATATGTGTCACTTTCAATGAGGCATTTAATAATGGAAGAGTGAATTTGTACAAAACTGCCAGTAGTTGTTTCACTTAGTTTTGTTTTGATTTACAGATTAAACAGCCACATGTATTGTGTTGAACTGAAAGTCCTCTTTGTGGATTTTGACTTAGTTATAATATCTCTGCTCTCCATGTAGCTCAGGTGGGCTGCAGAAACCCATTTTTCTTTTCTTATGACTGTACATGCTTCTGTGGAGAGCTGATACAAAGGAAATAATTCATATATAAGAATGTGCTACTATGTAACTATAATAGCCAAAAACTAGTCCTGTGTGGCTGCATTTTGTGTGTGTGTGTGTGTGTGGTTTGTTGTTGTTGTTGTTGTTGTTGTTTTTTAGAGGAAATAGAAAGGAGCCAGACACATCCTGACTTATGCTAACTCCCAGAAATGATTGACCAGTTGCTCTGCATCATGCTTCACAGCCATGAAGAATGCCCCCCCTTTTTTTTTTTTTTTTTTGCCATGTCTTGACTGACCTAAGTCTAAATAGGGAAGGGGAAATGAATAAGGGGAAATCTGTCTGATGATTGATGAACAGAGGAATGGCACTTCAAGCTTTCTGTTGAATTTCAAAAAACTTGATATTTAGGCTTTTAGATTTTGCAGTTGTCTGGGGAATTAAGGTGGCAGTAGAGGTCAGTACTGTAAGTCCAACTGATAATTTTGCTTAAGTAATGCTCGAAAAATGGCACATTTGTAAAACTACTTTTTTTTTTTTTTCCCCATGGAAAACATAACAGCTTCACTGCAATAGCGTGAGAAATTTTATGGCAATTTACCATGGTAAGCTCATGCACGGAGTGGTGCATGGGAACACTTTGAAATGGAAACAGATTTTTTTCAGAAGTTTTATTTGAAAGTTATCCTTTTTTGATATTGGAAATACCTGACATTTTAGACATCTGTAGGTTTCAGTAAGAAAAAGCTGCCTTTACAAAATCTCTCAGGAAAGAGGTGTGCCTGTGTAAAACCAGAAATCAATTTCCAGATAATATTTTCTTTTGCCACCTTAGTTCCATGTTGCTTTTTGTTATTCTCTTGCCCTTGTCGGTATTCTCTTGCCATGTCTGTTCTCCTGCTGAAAAATGTCTTGAGTATTTGTAACACTGGTTGTAGGTGATCCCCATGAACGTAGGATATCAGCCATATGAACCAACTTACACACATTTATGTGTTTGCAGATTTGGAGACTGTGTCTGAACAGTCCATAGAAAGGCAACAAGATCTCTGCGTTTGGTATGTTCTCCCCCATTGCCTTTCAATTCTAACCTTTAACTTGCAGATAATGGCACCGGATATTGCATGCAAAGGTTTATTATGAGTACTGTCTCTGAAGCATAATGCTTCACCTGTGATTTGAATAGTGGCTTTTCAGTTTCTGCTTAGTGGAAGACTGCTGTCAAGAGGTAAACTCTTGAAATCCACTTGGAGTTAAATAAAGTACCTGGGAGTTTCTGTGCTGTACTGCAATGATTAATCGAAAGCAGTGTTTATTCTGGAAGTGAGTGATTTTCAAACGTTGAATGTAACCTCTTAAACATTTTTTATTTTTTATGTTTTAATTTCACATTTCTTTATCGAGATTATTTATTTATTTCAGTTATTAACATAATATTTAATGATTTGTCTACAAATAAGTTTTTACAGAAACTATTGTGTTTAGGGTTAACATCTATGAGATGCTGAATTATTATGAAGTATTTCAGAAGACTAAAGAGTAGTTGCCAGATGGACCAGAACTTTTGGCTTTCGTAGGAATATTCATGTTGCTATTTAGGTTCATACTGAAGTTCATTTTATAAGCAAGTGAGCTCAGTGTTTGCTTTTTAAATTCCATATTTTTATGTTGTATAGTTCATAAACGCCTAAGCATTTTCATTTGCTAACAAAATGTGCACTTACCCTGTAGTCCCTTACAATGGAAAGCTGTTACTACAGTCTTGCACATGGACACCTGCACATATATATATGGCGAGAGCCACAGATAGAAGTCATTAAAAAAATCCCTCCTACATTTAAAAGTTACTTGCCCTCAGGACAAACATACAGAGGCTAGAGAGAAGATGTCTTACTGGGTCATTCTGAATATGAATTATGCACTAAGAAATGTGCTTTATTTGGAGTAGATAAAACTTAACATATAGAACAAATACAGGTTTCATACTGTCAGGAAAGAAACCTGTTTTTCTTTTAACCTAGAAGCTTGTGCTGTATTAACATTTTTATTAGAAAAAGTTTTCTGTCCTCCCCATCCTGTATTCATTCTCTGATACTTTTGGCAATACTATCATAACATTGTTATGATGTTTTGTATTTTGGAGTAAATTAACATACTGAAATGAGGACTTTTTTTTTTTTTTTTTTTTTTTTCATCAAAGTCCAGGAAACTCTATCATTGTATTGTTTTGTTTATTCAATTTCCTTGATTTGAGACAGTTTGAAACAGCATGGTGGTAGAATGTAGACATCTTCAAAGGCAAATTTAAAATATTTTTCCTGGGTGAATGGTGAACCTCACCACAAGGGGGTTGCAGTGTAGACAGGATTTATTATTTGATGATCAGCTCTTTCAAGGAAGCTGAGCATAGGGTTTATCTTCCTGCTGTTAACTTCTAATATGATTTGGAAATGTAACTGAATATTCTTATTATCATGGCTGTGGAATTAACAAGGCACTGGACAGCCACATAATGAAGAATGATTTTGTTTGCCAGAAAGGACACATATGGGAAATAAAAAAGTAAACTGAATGCTTGGTAGCAATTCAGAGAAATAAAACAAAATGCATTAGACAAGCAGTAGTTTCTGCACTTTCCTTGACTGAGTGACCTATGCTAGTCAGGTAACCAACAAAAATCTGACAAGTGATGTGTTTAGGATTTCAGTTAGATAATATCAAAGTGTCTGAAAGCTGGCAGTGGGAAAATGGTACTAGCAGAGCACATGAATATGTACTCCACAAAATTATTAGAGTTGTTGCTAAAAGACAGTTTTGGAGAAAGATTTTAAAGCTTTAAGTAAACATTTTTAAAGAAATGTCTAAACACCAGAAAGAAATTCTTCTCAGAAAAACCTGAACTCTAGTGTTTTTTACTATTATTATTTTTTCTAATAGCTTGCCTTGAACTATATTTGAAATTAAAAAAAAAGTATATCTGATTTTGCCAGGCTCAAAATTATTTTGTTTCTATAATTATCTGAAACATTGTCAAAGGGGGGCACTCTAAAATTAACTTGTCTAGTGAAACCTGCAGTGGTGGTTTTACTCAGGTGAGCAACTGAGCTCCACCTCAACTGCTCTCTCACTCTCCCTCCTCAAAGGGAAAGAGGGAGAAAATATGATGAAAAAGGCTCAAGGCTTGACATAAGGGCAGGGAGATCACTCAACAATTACTGTCACAAGCAAAACAGACTCAGAGTAGGGAGACAGTAAAATTTATTGCCTATTACTAACAAGCTAGATGAGTGAGAAACAAAGGAAAGAAACCAAAAACACCTTCCCCCCATCCGCCCTCTTCCACCTCCTTCCCCAGAGCAGTGCGGAGGCTGCAGTCAGTCCCTAACTCTTCGTCTCCGCCCCCTGCTCCCCGTGGGGTCCCTCCCACGGGATGCCGTCCTTCCCGAACTGAACCTGCGGGGGCTGCCCACAGGCAGCAGCTCTTCAAGAACTGCTCCCACATGGCTCCGTACCACGGGGCCCATCCATCCCCAAGGAGCAAACTGCTCCAGCACGGGTCCCCCACGGGTGGGCGGCAGCTCCCCCCAGACCCCTGCTCCTGCGTGGGCTCCTCTCCACGGGCTGCAGCTCCGGCCCGGGGCCTGCTCCTGCGGGGGCTCTCCATGGGCCGCAGCCTCCTCCAGGCCACATCCACCTGCTCCACCGGGGGCTCCTCCACGGGCTGCAGCGTGGAGATCTGCCACTCAGATATCTCAAATTTCAGTAAAAGAGGAACATGGATTTCTACTTAGGTTTACAATGCTAAAATTAGCTTGCCCCATATCCTTATTTCTCTCTCTCCTGAAGAGAAAGAGAGGTGATGAAGTGATATTTGAACTTACTTATATGAATTTAAAATTTTGTTTGTTTGTTTATTTGGTGGCTGTGCTTTTTATTTTCATTTCCTTAAACTTTAACATCAGCTTTCGGGAGAAATCTTTATCTGGAACATTTTCATTCCATATGTCAGCTGTACAGCAATAGGCTGGGAGAAATGAAGAGAGAGGCTTTTAATAGCATCAAAACTATCTTCAATTGTATCTGATGACTGTAGTTGCAGATTCTTGCCACATGTTTAGCTCTGGCATTCTGCTGTTAATTGATTACTCACTAACAGAAAGGAGAGACAATATTTTAACAGGATCCCTGAAATGGTCTGTGTTGTTGTACAGATCTTTTCCTGGCCTTGGAGACTCCAGACTCACAATTTCATGTGTCAAGTCACATATAAAGAATTCTGGATGCTGGAGTGCAATTAAAATGAATATTTGCTGTACCCTTTTCAAAATGGTTTACTATCAAAAAAGAAAAAAACAGTCTGTTTCCATATGAAAGTTATCTGGTTTCACTCAGATAACTCCGTGCGAAGGCTGAACGTTGGTCTATGTCAGGTTTTGTGCAGAACAAATTCTGGTTTGTGAACCTGAGGTCTTGGATCTTCTTAGGTCTCCCTAAAAATTCCATCTGGGATGAAAACATGGAAGAAGGCTTCTTATCTACCAGAAAGAAGACTGCTCACCAGGCATTTTAAAAAAGTATATTTAGAGCCACATCAGGCTCCTGTAATATTCTTATGGGATTTTAACTGTGACAGAACATGTTCTAAAATGGTGAACAGAAGCTAAAGAAGAAAGTTGACTGTTCACAGGGTCACCGTGAACATCTAATCTAATACAATGTTGTAGTTTATTAAGCTATTTAGGAAAACTTAGTTAAGTATGTTGTTAATTAAAAATCCATATGATCCAAAAATATTTCATCATATAGTAATGGTTTTAAGATTATAGCATATATGATTATCTATAACTTTTAGTTAAGACAAATAAAAGCTAGCATAGCTTTTTTTGTATTTTGTTTTGGCTTGGATATTATTATTATTATTATTATTTCTTTATTTTTTTGGTCAAAGATATCTTGGGATTAATGTGGGAGACAATTTTTGCATCTTATGAAAGAACCCTTTTTATTTTATTTTTATTTTATTTTATTTTTATTTTATTTTATTATTTTATTTTTTTTCACATTGCATTAGATATTCAGAGAATAAACTACATTTAGAGAAGAGGAGAAGGAGAGATTTGCATTTCCATCTATTTTCAATGTATTTTGTTATCTTTTAATATCTGCAAGGCTTTAACCTGCCCATCTGAAAAAAAATATAAATATATATATACATATATTGCATGTGAGAAAGGAATTTTGCAGAAATCTGTTTCTCAAAATACTTTAATAGTGTTATAAAGATGTCTTCAAGATCATGCAGCTGAACATTGATTTTTGGATTTTCATTCCTCTGACTTTCTCTATGTAAATTTTACAGTCATGGGAACAGCCTATTTAGCTGTTCGTCTTGTTTATAACTACAAATGGTGAAAGGAAGACTGCTATATGTTTTTTTGTCATGGATAACCTAGATGGAAATACCTTAATAAGTGCTTTCAGTTCTATGATTTATTTATTTATTTTTAATTAAAAACAATCAAAACCCCTCAGTTAAGGTAAAATATTCTGTGCACTTAGTTTTTATCTTCTCCAAGTCTGTTCACATCATGTTTTTTCTGGGTACACACACAGAACTTTAGGATGGTTTAAGTAAAATACAAAAGGAAAAAGTAGCAATCTTAAATTGATGGGATCATTTCTGAATTTCTTTTATTTTAAATTTCTCAATTTTTTTAAGAGGCAAAATTACTTGTTCTACTGCAATATTGAATCCTGCTGTTGATTAAAGCTCACCTGATTTATCAAGGCTAAGATTAATAACAAAAAAAATGGTACATCAATTTTACTAGTCTGTCTCCTTCCCAAACAATATATTAAATGGAAAAAGGTGTTAAAGATGCCCTGAATTTTTGCTTATACTTAAGAAATTGTGGTGGAATTAAAACATGCTAAATTCTATCTTCATGTATACTGAGATTTATTTATTTATTTATTTTTATTTTTTTGGTGATTGCTATATGAGAAGGACATTGTTTGGTCCTATCATGGAAAGAGAATCAGATAGGGCCCAACAAATTGTAACTAACAAAGCCATTATTTTTCATCCATGTAAACCTCTGCAGCATGTAGTCTTTTCTTCATGTTCCCTTACAATTCCTCTTGTAAATGGCATGGGTTATATTTGGATGATATTTGGTGATATTTGGATGCAAACCAGATCAAAAAAAAAAAAATAGCAAATTTCCAGGTAATTGCTTCAGCTTCCTCAATTTTGTAAGATTTTTGAATTCTTTAGAGAGGAGGTTGGATTGTGATAAGGATAGCGAGTAATGTAATAATCCAAAAACATGTTTGTAAGGGACAGGCAGCTTGGATGCATCTTTTGGAAGCCAACATGACAAGCTTTTTTCCCTGCTCCTCAGGCTTAATAATAGGAGAGGGAAAGAACATAAGAGACTAATTTTGCCCTAGTGCTCCCATCCCCCTCACAGTGTGCTGTTATTTTATTTTTTATTATTTTATTTCCTGATAGAAAAGGTGAGACACTTTAGAAAACCTTCACCCAGGTGTCATTTTCTTTTACCTTAAATTTTATTCCCTGGTGAGTCTTGGCTTCTGCAGCTTAGAAAATTGACCTCACTCCCTTCAATGAAGGGGAAAGAGGTGTGGCTGTTTTTCATTTTCCTGATACTGCAGTGTAACTGGCTCATATAAAGCACTAGGTATGATTACAATATCTGCTTATGGAGAAGTAAAATTTTTGCTAAACTAATTTTTAAGTACCTAAAATACACTTATTAGGTTGAAAAAATCTGTGTGTCTGACAAAATGTGTATGAATATATAAATGTCATTTACTGCATCAGGCTTACACATGTAAGAATAGATATTTTCCTAATAGAAAGATAGAAATCAGTTTCCTGCAGTTCAGAGAAAGGGCCAATTGTATTTTAAAATGGAAAAAATACCCATTATTTTCATACATTCGTGAAAAACTATAAACAACAAAACAGGTAAGTTATTAATTTCAAAAACTTTGTTGGGCTGAAGGAAGCCTGTTCATACAGATGTTTGAATGCATTTCTCCAGATTCTGATAGAGGAATACAATCACATTTTCAGTCAGAAAGTTTTACCCAACTATGAAACCCAAAATTTACTTTTTGAAAGTCCTCTACACAGTTACCTCTTTTTCTTTCTTTTTTATTATTATATAGCATAGATTTTCAGGGGGAGGAAGATCATTTAATATACCTTTGCATTGCATTCTGTCAAATATAACTTAATTCAGGCTTTTATGTATATTGTAAGAGCAGTATTGACTGGCAGTTCATTCTCCCACTACTTTAAGAAAATACCCCAGTGAAAATAAAATTGGTTTTGGACTTGAAAAATTCACAAACAATTTAGAATTAAATATCTACAAGAAAAAGAATATTTCATATAGATGAATAGCTTCAAAACTGTAGACAGAGGTGCTCTGGGGCAGATATATGCAATGATATTGTGTACATACAGCAACTTAAAAGCATAGCTGAAGAATCGCTGTACATTGTGCACACGAGAAAATGAACTGTTTTTGTTTCAACGCTTCTTATGATTGATATCATTACAGATAAAGAAAACAAAACAAAACAATCAAACAAGAAAAAACAAAGCACTAGAGGAATCAGATTTACGACCTTCAGTTACAGAGAGAAGAAAATATTAAACAATAAAAAATAATCCAAATTTTAATGAAAGCTTTTTTTTTTTTTTTTTTCTGCTTTTTCTTTTTTTCTCCTCTTAAAGGGAAGAAGGATAAACGGTGAAGCTCCATGCATAAGATTGTACAACATTCATGGCCCGTGGTTGAGCAATAGCAGTACACAAAAACTGAACTAAGTTTTTAAGAATTCCCAGCTCCCAAGAAAATATGTTCCGATGCTAAAGGGGAAATTAAAATTAATAGAGGCTTAATAATGAATCAATGCTTTACTTTGTCTTAGTTTTTTTTTTTTTTAATGTAAATAGTTTTTTCAACAAATATTAATTAAAAATGAAAATTTCCAAAGAAATCTGGGATTCTTAGTCAACAAAGTGAACGATTAAGGACTGAATTTAAAAACAAATGTAAAAGTGGGACAAAATTGAATGTAATTAGCTGACCTAGGCTGATTTGCCAAAGCTAAGTCTAGGCTGAGGTCTTAGTAAGTCTGGCAGGAAGAGCTGATTTCATCAGCTGATCTCTACCATTGAGAGAGTGATGGGCTGGTCTGGGGAAACAAGTTCCTATTTCCTTATTGCTCTACTGTCCACATGCCCTGACAAGGACAGAGATCAAGCTGCAATTAGGTTTATGGAAAATAGAATTAAGTGGACCAACCTGATTCATAGACTTTTTCCAGATGTAAGTGGAGACTGGGGTATGCAGGCCGCATTGGATGGAAGATATAGGCATGGGATTTAGCCGCAGGTAGAGCTGACCAGATGTCATTGTGTCTGGGGTTTGTGTTTAGGAATGGATCACGAACAGGTAGGTTAACCAGCTGATTTTATGAGTGTTGCAAGAGCCTAGTGTTATGAATTCAGTACGTCATGGGAAGGAATGTTTTTTGTTAGGAAGCAAGTGATATATGTTGAAATAAGTAGAAGTGTCCAACAGCAACTTTTACCTTTAGAGTTAGTAACAAGTTAAGTGTGATAGCTGGCTATGGGTTTGGGCATGGGCTAAAGGACAGGCATTTTTAATGCACAAAATCACCATCTCTATACTTGTAACTTTAGTTATAAGTGTTCAACACATGTTAAATTCTTTGTACAGTTTGAACAGAAAGGTCTGATGTAGAAGAGAAAAAAGCCTGTCTAAAAATGGCCAACAATAGTACTTCTTTGAATTCTACTTCTGAGTGAGATAAATGTGTGAAAAAATGTAATGTCTCTGTGTTTTGAACAGAGTACTCTTAAACAAAATGAAGTGGGATCACATATAATTTGGCAGATAGTAGCAGAGGTTATTATGCAATAACAATACATGAAACTAAGAGAAGTGTACTACTGCTGGCGCATCTTGTTACATCTGAGTTCTGTACATCAGACATGAAAAAAAAATTGAAGGTATTTCTGCAAGTGGTTCATCTTCAGTGAAATAGCAACAGAAAAAGAGAAACACTTTCTTGTTTCACTTGCATGAATGCAGTGGTGTGGTATATTTAGATTTTGCTGCAAGTTCTTCCTTTTGGTTTTAAGACTTTCTAAAATAAGTTCACAGAATTGTAGTTGACATCTTTGGTTTTCTGAACTGATTTTTAAAGATTTGACACATTCCTTTCACCTACTATTTGGCTTACCCAGGATATCTGCTTTTCTTTTTCTTGTTATTTTCTAAAGATAGATAATGGCATAACATGAGAGCCTTACAAAACCACTTTACTTCATGATTAATATAAAACCACTTTACTTCATGATTAAGGGTCCATAGGATTTACCAAGTCAGATATGATAAGATGTAAATTGAAATCAGCCAGTGGTAGATCAGGTGTGTGTAAATGGATTAGCTATAAGGTGATTTCTCCTGTGGACTGTCCTGTTATAGGCCTGTCCTGTAACTATTTAGGAGTGCAGTTATATGGGACCATAACATATATAAGAGTGCATTTTAATAATAACAATAATAATAATAATAAAAAGCTCTCTACAATGTATGCTACATTTTTCCATCTGTTTTTTACAAGATATACTTGTATTTGTATTCGGAGTGGATTCCCATTCATTCAGGTGTTTACAGATGGCATATCTGTTTGTGGTAACTTGTATTACCAAGTAGAACTGTGTTTTATAGTAGGAATATTTATTGCAGATTTTGTCTTTGTTGTAGTGAAAGGATGTTAATCCATGACAGCTATCACATTGTTTTGAAGTCTATATACCCTATTCTAGAAGGTAAGCCATTCAGCAGTATAAAGTTACGTGGCTCTGACTGGTTTAGGGTTACCCAGGAAAAAGTCCACTAAAATAAATCAATCAATGTCAGTAAGTTATCTGAGAAGGAAGGAATGACATTTACATGAAGTTAAATGCTGAAGGTAATCCACAAACTAATATAAAAACGAAGACATGTAGTCCTGGTTATTTACTCATTAAGGATAATAGAGGTTTGAATTCACTGTCAGCTTCAACACAAAACCTCCTTGGCCTTGTGAAAAGCTATGGAGCGACTGTGATTATCTTAAGATGATTATACTTCACCTAACTGAGGAAGAAGAGGACTAGCAGGAGGAATATTGTAAAGACTGTTGAAAATAAAATGTCCTTTATTTTTAAGTTTGTTGTAGTTTAACCCGGCCGGCAGCTAAACACCACACAGCCGTTCACTCACCCTCCCCCTTCCCTTTCTGGGATGGGGGAGAGAAACGGGAAAGTGAAGCCTGTGAGTTGAGATAAAGATAGTTTATTAAGACAGGAAAATAATAATAACAATAATAATAATAATAATAATAATGATAATAGTATTACTAATAATAATGTGTACGAAACAAGTGATGCACAATGCAATTGCTCACCACCTGCTGACTGATGCCCAGCCTATCCCCGAGCAGCCGGCCCCCCACCCCGGCTAGCCACCCCTATATATTGTTCAGCATGATGTCAGATGGTATGGAATACCCCTTTGGCCAGTTTGGGTCAGCTGTCCTGGGTCTGTCCTCTCCCAGCTCCTGCTGCACCCCTAGCCTGCCCGCTGGCAGGACAGAGCGAGAAGCTGAAAAGTCCTTGGCTTGGTGTAAGCACTGCTCTGCAACAATTAAAACATCAGCATGTTATCAGCGCTCTTCTCATCCTAATCCAAAACATAGCACCCTACCAGCTACTAGAAGGAAAATTAACTCTGTCCTAACTGAAACCAGGACAAAGTTCTATCTGAAATAAATTATTTTAAAGCTTTGTCAGAAATTAAAACAATTTTGAAGAGTGCACTGACAATTGAAAGATTTTGTTACAGAAATGTTAATGATTGAGCAGTGTTATGAAAATGGAGGGTTGGAGAGACCTGGTAGGAGGGGCTGGTAATGTCAACATTTCAAACAAAACTTCTTTCAGGAGGCATATTGTTTCTCCACAAGTATTTCTTCCTTAATAAAGAATATGTAATGAAAGCATGCTTAGCAGACAATTATTTGGGGAGGCAGAAATCCCAAACTGTTGGTGTAATCTGAGTGGTTTTTGCCTCTAATCAATTGTGAGGGAGCAGAAGAAATTAATTTCTTATTTTTCCTCCTAGAGGAAAAAAGTTGTCCTGGAGCACAAAGGTGCCTAGTTATCTAGAAATAAAATTTAAGAGTTAACCACAAAAACATCACCAAGTTTTAAAATTATTGTGCTTACTGACAGTGTTGCTGAAATATAGACAAAATATTTTGAATAACAGTAATGTAAGCATGTAATAAAAATGGACTAATAACATTTTGATATAGCTGTTGTACTGACAAGCTACAGAACAGGTCTACTGACTGCTATGCCAGATACAAAAAATGCCTGTAAGTTTCTAATTTAAGGGAAAATTCCCCTTGTATATTAATAAATTGTCAATTAAAAATTGTTCTTGAAAGGCCAGAGTTCAATGACGTGTGTGTGTGTGCCCATGCTTGATAAAGAGGTTGGAGAGAGGCACAAAATTATGTATAATGGGTATTAGGGAAAGTCTAAGTTTTCCATTTGAACTGTTTTTTTTTTTTTTTTTTTTTTTTTTTTTTTTTTTTTTGTAGGGATGAGAAGAGATACTCACAGAAAAATCTCTTTGGTCTTAGGCCAAAGGGGACAGAAGGGGAAGGTTCACTTCTTTGAGTGTTATATCCTGCAACAAGGAGACAGGGTTGATATGGACTATTTAGAAAAGGATACAAGTACCAAAACAAGTTGAAAGTGACTGAAAAGAGGAAATGGATTAGTGTTACCATCAAGGAAGAAAAAAAAATGAAAGAAAAAAATTGGAAAAGTTATATTTTCTAGCATCTATAATTACATTTCAAAGAAAAGAGGTAGCAGTATTTTTCTTTTCATAACCTTAAACTTGGATACCATATTTAAGGTTTTCCCCTCAACTTCAAATGTTGAAGAAAAAGACAACTTTTTGTATAGTTCCCATTTCTGTGTTGGGGGGGGAAACTCCTATGACAGCAAGACGGGAAAAGCAATTGCAGTTTGTCTTTTGCAGACCGCTTTAACACTGGTGTATATAGAAACATGAGACTGCAGGGGAGACATTAGAGCTGAATCTTACTATAATTTTCATTTGGAATATGAACTGGAGCCTCTTAAACACCTTTTACCTCCCTGTTTTTCTTCCTGGTCCCATACAAATCTGCATGCAAAAGTTGATATTATTTTTATATATCCTGACGTAGGTTTTCTTGATGTCTTGAATGTCTAAAGTCTCTTAGTTGCCCTACATTTTTATACTCTTTATATAAATCTGTAAAACAGAGAAAAGAATTTGTATTTTTTTTGTGTCTTTTATAGTGTTGGTTTGTTTCAAAGCAGGAATTTGTATATTCTTCATGCAGTACACAGCACGATGTGACCTAGCTCTTAGCATTGTTTTCCAGAAAACACTGAAATTTAAATAACAATGGAAAACAAATAAAAAATAAAAATTAAAAAAAAATCAGGCTTTAATAGAAGAACCCTTGATAGCTGCATTCTTGCTTGCTGAATGTTTTTGGATTACAGGATTAACACCTGAAAATGATGTTTAAAATGATATAAGTTAGACTTTTGAATGTCAGCACTAAAGTTCAGCTAGAATCTGCTGGTTGTTTTTTTTTGTACTACAACATTATAGTGGCATCCTCAAAGTCTTCAACATGTAAAGAATCAGTCATCAACAAGTACCCCCCAAACTTCTTTACAGTGTTCTTTCCATTGCCTTCTCTGCCTTAGTTATGATATTCTGCTTTTTCAAGGACTACAGATGCTGATAAATTTGTCTATAATAATGGATAAAATGATGCTCTGGAAAACAATTTGTACAACAGAATTAGGAAGAAAACTTTCTTTTCTTTATGCTGTGTTTTAATGCTTTTGTCAACACTTTCTAGAATAGCTGAAATAGGGGTGACAAAGCCAAAAGATAGGCAGAACACATATTCTGGATACACCATCTTCATGAAGAATTCCAATAACAGTTATACATATTGGTATATGTGTCTAGATGATTGCCTATATCAAACAGAAACCTTATAGTAAGCAAAATTGTCATTAGGACTATTTAACATGAACACGGGTTTTTTGAACATTTGCAATTCTTGCAGTAGGCAGTTAGTATCAGCAGTGGCATCTGTCATGAACCCAGAATTTAGAAGACTCTTGATTGCACAAAAAAGCACAGAATGTCAAATATAATAAGGCCAAAATAATGTTTACAGCAATTATTTTTGTCCACTACAACATTCTATTATAACAAAGTAGATGGAGTAGATGGATTTTTTATTTTTTTTATTTTTTACTTTTTAGGTCTTCTTTGGAAACACTTCATTCTTTTCATATCTAGTTTTATTGGGCATTTATTCTGTTTACTCTTTTTAAATCTTCCAAAATGCATACATGAAAGACTGAATTTGTAAAATGACCTAAGTTACAAAGATGTAGATAGTTCCATGAGATGAAGACAATGTGGGACTTCAAAATGATAGAAATTTTCCTATTTCATCTGATACCTGAAATCTAGGGATCCAAAATTACTAGTTTCTTAAGAGATCTGAGATGTGTACTTGTAATTCTGAGAATGATAAGTAACCGATACTGGATTTTTAAATTTAATTAATTTTAAACTTACTTACAGAATGTGTTAGACAGACTAATAGGCATGGGGATTCTTGGATATATACCTTCAATTTCCATGTTACTGGTAAGACCTTGTTTTACGTGCATTTACATTAAAAGGGTTACCTGGTGTATGATCAATGGCAGCTTCACTTGATGTTAACCTGACATTATGGTTTTTGTATGACTTCTTTCTCAGAAACCACAGATCATTAGATTTGGAAATTGTAAGACTTCTCGCCTATAGTGAAGTCTGATTGGTTTAGATGAGCTTGTCATTGACCTTACTGAGGTCAACAATAGGTAGAAAATCTCTAACTTCTCATAGTTGAACTGAAGGAACACATCTTTCATCTTTTCAACAGAATGTGGAAAGTAGGAAATCATTGCAGTGCACTGAAACCTGAGGGTTTACTGTGCATTGCTGTGGATTTTCAGATGCAAGGAAAAAAGTCATTAAGTTATGTAAGAAGGAAGCATGAATTTCAGGCAGAACTAATTTGGAAGTATTTAAAATCACAGAATCACAGAATCACAGAATTGCAGGGGTTGGAAGGGACCTTGAAAGATCATCGGGTCCAACCTCCCTGCCAAAGCAGGTTCCTTAGGGCAGGCTGCCCAGGTAGGCATCCAGACGGGCCTTGAATATCTCCAGAGAAGGAAACTCCACAACCTGCCTGGGCAGCCTGTTCCAGTGCTCCATCACCCTCACTGTGAAGAAGTTCTTTCTCATGTTGGTGCGGAACTTCCTGTGCTCTATCTTGTGGCCACTACCCCTTGTCCTGTCCCCACAAACCACTGAAAAGAGGTTGGCCAAATCCCTCTGTCTCCCACACTTCAGGTGTTTATACACATTGATGAGATCCCCTCTCAGTCTTCTTTTCACCAGGCTGAACAGACCCAGGTCTCAGCCTTTCTTCATAGGGAAGATGCTCCAGGCCCCGTATCATCTTTGTGGCCCTCCACTGGATTCTTCCCAGGAGATCCCTGTCTTTTTTGTACCGGGGAGCCCAGAACTGGACACAGTACTCCAGGTGAAGCCTGGCCAGGGCAGAGTAGAGGGGGAGGATCACCTCCCTTGACCTGCTGGCCATGCTCCTTTTAATGCATGCCAGGATCCCATTGGACCTCTTGGCCACGAGGGCACACTGCTGGCTCATGGCCAACCTGTTGTCCACCAGGACCACCAGGTCCTTCTCCTCAGGGTGCCTCTCCAGCAGGTCGTCCCCCAGCCTGTACTGATATGTGTGGTTGTTCCTTCCCAGGTGCAGGACTCTACACTTGCTCTTATTAAACCTCATTTGGTTTCTTCCTGCCCATCTTTCCAGCCTGTCCAGGTCTCACTGAATGGCAGCACAGCCTTCTGGCGTGTCAGCCACTCCTCCGAGCTTTGTGTTATCGGCGTACTTGCTGAGGGCAGACACTATTCCCTCACCAAGGTCGTCGATGAAGATGTTGAACAAGACCAGACCCAGCACCGACCCCTGGGGAACACCGCTAGTCACAGGTCTCCACCCAGACTCTGTGCTGCCAATCAACACCCTCTGAGCTCGGCCAGTCAGCCAGTTCTCAACCCGCCTTACTGTCCACTCCTCTATCCCACACTTTCTCAGCTTTGCTATCAGGATGTCATGGGAGACAGTATTGAAAGCCTTGCTAAAGTCAAGGTAGATGACATCCACTGCTCTCTCCCCATCTACGCAGCTGGTGATGCCATCATAGAAGGTAATGAGGTTGGTTGAGCATGACTTCCCCTTGGTGAATCCATGCTGACTACTTTTCATAACCTTCTTCTCTTCCAATTGCTTGGAGATGGCATCCAGAACGAGCTGTTCCAACACCTTTCCAGGGACAGAGGTGAGACTGACTGGCCTGTAGTTTCCCAGATCCTCTTTCTTGCCCTTCTTGAAGGCCGGAGTGACATTGGCTATCCTCCAGTCTTCAGGCACCTCTCCTGTTCTCCAGGACCTTTCAAAGATGATAGAGAGTGGTTCGGCGATCACCTCTGCCAACTCCCTTAGCACACGTGGATGCATCCCATCGGGACCCAAGGATTTGTGTGCGTTGAGCCCACTTAGACGCTCCCGAACCACTTGCTCGTCAACCAGGGGGGAGCCCTCCATTTCCCAGACCCTTTGTCCTCCTGCCAGGGTCGAGGAGTCCCGTGGGGGAGTCCTTGAAGCAAAGACTGAAGCAAAGAAAGCATTCAGTATCTCCGCCTTCTCGGCGCCTCCCATTACCAGGACACCCCCCTCGTTCAGCAAGGGACCCACATTATCCCTTCCCTAGTCTTCCTTTTACTGTTTACATACTTAAAAAAAACCTTATTATCCTTTATCTCTTTTGCAAGCCTCATCTCTAGGTGGGCTTTAGCCTTCCTCGTCGTGTCCCTGCAGGCCCTGACAACACTTCTATACTCCTCCCAAGAGGACAGGCCCTTTTTCCACATTTCATAGACCTTCCTCTTCCTTTTGATCTTGTCGATGAGCTCCTTGCTCATCCATGCAGGTTTCCTGCTCCCCTTCCCTGATTTCCTACTCTTAGGGATGCACTGAAACAATTATGTACAATGTAATAAAACTGTGAAAATTGAGACAGTGTTTGTATTTAGTAGCAGCAAGTAGTTCAGCTCTAGTTATAATGATAAAGCACAATTACTGTATTTAAACTGTTGGTCAAAAAAAGAATACGCTCACCTTTGGAAAGCTTGTTCAGATAACTCACAACATTTAAAGAACACAAATAATAAATGTTTATTCTTAATTGCAGTAGTAAATTACTTAAGAATATAAAAACTGCTATATTATTTTGCATTATGAGAACAAAAAAAGGAAAAAAAATTAGTTATTCTATATAATTTCCTGATTAGTGTGTGCCAGTAATGCTTTGAAACAGTTTCCATATATTTTGTTTGTTTGTTTGTCATAATTACTGATTATGAATCCAGAAATCTGGCAAGGTTATCCGCAGACCAGCATACTTTGGAGAATATTGTTCCCAAGAGAAAGAAAGTCAAGAAAATGAGAAAAGAGATGGTTCAGAGGAAGCTGTGAGGACAGAATAGAAGATGACCCTGGATTTTCAGTTACTGAGTACTCTTAGGGACATTCACATGCAGGTTCGGGAATCTCACAGGAGATATTTTGTAAACTTATGTGCAGTAATACACTGCACATTAGGAAGGGGTTTAGAGGAAAGTGTAGACAGAAATTAACCAAGAAGATAACCAGAATGTAATTATGGTAAGCACAACACAATCACTTAAGTAAATCCTTCCAGTGTTCCCTAATATTTAATATTTTTGAACAAGCCTTTAACTAAATATTCATTTGTTCTGATGTAGTTTTTAGAACTGGACTTCTTTTGGTTAACATCCATCTTTTAAATATATATGTATATTTAAAATTGGTACAAGCTGGTATTAGCTTGTCTTTGAGTAATTGCTATAACCATTGCATTTTGTATGTACACATGCCTTTTCCCACATTTGTCTCTCTTCTTCCTCTTCTACCTCCTCAAGTATACCAGCAAAAAGAACAGTTTTCCACACAATTACACATCCTGTCTTGTTCAAAGCAAATTTTAATACAAATCTTTAATTATATTAATTGTACTTAAACAGTGATATTATAGACAGGAATTCATTTCTTCATAAACTTGAACAACAGGATGACATGCTGGTTATCTCCAGAATCTTGGAAGAATTATCTACATCCTCGTCTGATGCAGATATTTGTTTCTCCCTCCCCCTCATTCTCCACCCACATTCCTCTGAAGCTCTGGACATTTGCCATGGCTCAAAGGATGTTGAGCTGCATGTGCAAGTGTTGCTGTTTACTTGAGAAACTTCCCTGGTGCTTGGTTGTGTCATTTTGCTGCACTCTTAAACCACTTGCCAGATTTTTAGGTCAGCACCACTGTACGTTTTCAGGGTCATCTGGGAAGTTTCATTTAACAAATTCTTTGCTGTAGGGGTGCCAATGATGTGTTTGATTTTTCCCTTCTTAGTGAAGTGCACTGTTTTGTGACCTTATGTCCTTTGTACAAAAGAGACGTGTCTAACCGTCCTTCCCAGTGGATTTTTGTTGTATGTGTGTGGTAAGCATGCTGTGGAGCTTTCTGAAATTGGCCTCTTATGCGAAATTAGTGACCCAGGTGACTCTGTGCAGCCCTGTTCTTTTTTGCCCTACCCAAAAAATACCCCCAACTGGGTCGCCTCTCTGACATGTATTTGTTTTTTGTAAATAATTAGTTACCAGCTTTTTTATTATCCATCGTCATGGGCTCTCCAAACATTCCCTATTGATTAGTATGGTAATAAAATTTCACACTGTGATCAATCCTCCTAGTCAGTCTTTTACTTTAGATTGGTTTAGATAAATAGGCCTCTGTTCTCAGTAGCTGTGTTTTGTTCAATAGAAGGAAATATGACAAAGAAAGCACCAACAGAAAATTAGAACTTTTTGAATCTTCACTAAACTTTTGTTTTCTAATTGAAACAAATTACTAGTGCATACATTTTTAAGTGAAAAAATATATTTGTTTTCTACATTAGAAAAAGTCATAGAGCTTTTAAAATATTTCTGTATTCTTATTTTCTTAGAAGCTAAAACAACAACAACAAAAACAAACAAAACCCCCACAAATATCTAAAACAAAATATAACAAAATATAAGAAAAACAAATATCTAAAGAAAAATCAATTAATACTCATAATCTGGAATAAGTGAATTAACACTGAATAACTAAGAACTACATTTATCCTTGATTTATCCAGATGTGAATTAATAGGCAATATTGAATTAAAAACTCAGGATATAATGCTGATATTATTTCTCCACTAACATTTTTCCCTGTTCTTATCCCCATCCTCACCCCAAATCTTGCATGTGCACTGTCACAATTTCACAGAAAACTTTAGAGAAAGTGTCTTTTTTTATATACACTGTCCTGCCCTGGAGACCTAAAAATAAGAAGGTCTATCTTTGTCTATCTTTGAAGTCCTGTGATCAGGAGAGGAAAAAAAAAAGCATGCTGGGGATAAAAGCTGCCAACATGTATGCAATAACCAGGGAAAAAGAGATATATGACTATAAATGATAGAAGCAGGGAAGAGCAAATGTGATATTAGAGCAGAGTTGGTACAGTAGAGTTGTGTGTGAGACACAAACACAGAAAATCCAGAAGGATAGAAAACAAGAGGGGGAAAATGATACTGTGTGACTGGTGCTTTTTGGTTTTGTTTTGATTTAGTTCTTCTGAAGAAAAATAAATGAGGGTGATATTAACAGCAGTCAGAATTAGCATCCTTTTGCAGACAATTGCTGCAAATAACTGACATGGGAAAGTGTAATTAGGAGTAGAGTAGATGATCTAAACACAGCTCAACACTGTTTTGATCATCTTATTTTCACTTTCTGCATAGAGTTTTACCCAAAGAATCTGTAGCTTGAACATTAAATTTAAAATTTAGCTGTAGGAGTTCCCATATATCAATGTAAAATTATTTATTTTTAATTATACAGAAATAACATTGTTGCTCAAAACTATTGCTATTTATTCCTTACAGAAGACAACATTTCCACATGATATAAGAGATATTTTTTGTTGAGCAATATAGTTATTTGAACTGGCAGAGGGAAACGGCAGACCCTGTAACCCAGGGTTTTATGCCGAAATATTCTTAAAGCTAAGAGGCACAGACATATCCCAGACATCTTGGTGAGCAGAACTCAGAGGCAGCAGGGGTGCAAGACTCTACTGGGACCTTGTCCTGGGACAAGGTTGGATTTGGGAGCCTGCTGGTTCCTGGGGTTTCTTTACAGATCCTTCTCCCTTACGTGAGGAATTGAATTATATAGTATTAACCACATTATTGGAGGTCTTTTGGTGCTCATGTGAGTTAGCTCATAGCACTGCAGCAGAGTTGCACATCAGACACATATGACTAAAAAACATGTTTATCAGCTATATAGTAAATATGTGAGCATATAAGGAATTCTGTAGTGCCATTTGTATTATGGTCAGTATCAGCTGGAGATAAATTTAACCACAAAGGGATAAATTCGATAGAGCTAATGAAGCACACATTCCAGAATGTGGGCAATTAGCCAAAGATGCATATTTTGACTCTGTAAGGTATGTGATGCCATTTAAAGTAGGTGGGAAAGCAGAAAAGCAGGTTTGCACATGTTACTTCTGCTTGAAAACCGTCCTGGACTGTATAGGAATGCTGAGTAGATCAAATAGTCTAAAAGAGAACAATACTTAGTATGATCATCACTTTCTTCATAGAAATGGCTAAGTTTGAACCTTGTGCTGCAGAATTACTCTTCTGTTTTTAACTGACACTGCTATAAAGAATCGAAGGGCACTGAACAATTTGAATGGCAGTAGGCTAGATTAGAGCTGAAGAGAACGTAAACACTATAAGAATTTTTTTATTTGCATTTGTTATTTTTTTCTTTAGCGCTTTGCTGGGATGTTATATTAGCTGAAAGCAACAACCATTAGCCTTTTCTTTTCTAAAAGTTGACTGAGCCAACATGCCAAAATCACCATGTACGGTATGGTGGGTACATTCAGTTCCTGAGTAACATGTACTGCATGTTCTGTGATCTTACTGGTTCAGTATTTAGCACAGCAGTCTTTTTTCAAGAAAAATAAATAAAACAAACTGCACACCCCTTGTAATAGCACACTTTAAAAGAATGCACATATATATGTTTAAGTTTATATATATATGTATGTTTGCAAGTACAGATAAGGTGAGATTTGAGAATTGTTCTTATACAAATGTGCATACTTAGAGAAAACTACTGATTTTATTTCTATCAAAAACAGCTTGATACTGAAGAATATGCAAAATAAAGCTCAGTTATAAAAGGAAATATTCTTTTCTTTTAAAATAATTTTTAGATACAACTTATGTCCTCCTGCTACTAGCAGGGGAAAAAGTAATAATATAATAAAACAACCTTTTAAAAATGTTAAACCAATTCATATCTTTAAAGTGTCAAACTAGCCTTGCACTGTATAAGTACTCATTTAAATATAGTTAACAATATGGTGGCCAAAAGTCACTTTTGTGGAAGACTCATAGACTAAGGAAAGAAACACAGATATATTCGAAAACTGGAAAGTCATGTTTTTAGTCAGTTTGACAGGAACAATATATGATTCTGATATGTTCTTCTTTGGTATATTGAAGATGCAATCTCTAAAGAGGTTGCCTATTAAATTTCCACTATTCCATTTTTGCATATCCTATACTCTCAGAAGAACAGGACTGCTAAATTAATGGAGGATAGGATAGTTCTCATAATATAGGATTTTCCTGAATTTCTTGGACATGTATTTTTGACTTTTTTTTTTTTTAAAGACTCTGAAAGACACTCCTGATCCTCATATGAACTAAATGCTCTTTAATACAACATAGAAAATTTTATTGCATTTGATATGTCAAAATAAAATGGTGGCGCTTGACTAGAATCGGCAGAAAGAAGGACCATGATGGTCAAAAAATGCCAGACAATTGAAAGTCGCTATCTAGCTGAGTATAAGAAGAGATGAGACAAGGGTAGTGTTGTCAGTAGACCACATGTAAATTCTTTCCATGTATTTGTGGAGAATTCAGTGAACCATAAGATAGCTTGACGAGGAAAGCCTTTGGTTTAGATAGAGTAGTGAAGAACAGCTATTTTAATATCATCACATTTGTGTTCTAGTCTGTCTCTTGACAAAGATGAATTGAAGGCTTTCCAATGAGATCTCCTCCACTGCTTTTCCAATGCAAGTAAATGATAATTCATTCACAGATTGTCATAAAGATACAGTACAATGGATTTGTTCAAGCACCAGGTGTGGAAGCAGTGCCACTATTTGACTTTTCCCTTTGACAGATGGTTGGAATTGAAGACTTGTCTGGTGCAAACATTACCTCATAACATATTTGGCACCAGCACAACTGGAAAGGCTATAAAAGAAAATGGTAATGTGTTAAAATATGAAAAAGAATATAGTTTTTTCCTTTCAAAAACACAACTTGACCATTACTACTGCATAGGTCACCTGTCTGAGAGTAGCTTATTTCACTATTTGGTGCGTGGAAACAGTTGATGTTTGCTGGATAAGCTATGTATGGATATCTCTAACCACTGGAATGAAAAATCTTTCCTTTTTTGATGATAGGGATTCTTATTTATCATGCTGAAGGAAGGTTAACAAGGCAGTCATGCTGTCATTTTGTGTACTAGCATACCAAGCTGCAGCTCTCTGCCTGTTTTCTCAGGCCTAATTACCTGTGAGCTACCAGTCAGCTAGTAGCAAGCTAGTTTTAAAGCAATTTCTGTAATAATACCTGGTAAGAAGGGGCCTATCAGCTCCAAGACCCCTGGCAGTTGAGTCCACCCAGCAATCTGCTTTCAATTTTCACACAAGCATTCCTGGTTTAGCTTTTCAGCCATTGGAAACTTTATGGACCAGTTTTCCTTTTCCTCTCTGAAACAAATGTCAGCAGAGTCAAGATCCATAAACTCACTGCTGAAAAGTGAAAACAAAGTGCTGACTCAGTCATAGGGAGTTAGAACCAGGTTGCTCCCATAACAGGTTTACACAGAAATAGCTGCTATGTTAGTTGGGAGGGTCCTGTAAGTTTGTCTTTTATTGATATTTCCATATGGGCATCTGTTATTGAGCTTTTGCCGCATTGCTTGAATCACACAGGCTGCATGAACTGTTTTGGAACAATGGTATGATAACTCTTGTTGAGTCTACTTATTTATTTGTGTAGTTTTAAATCTGTATTGTCTGGTGTTAATCACTGTGTCCTTTTGCTCTGAAAGGTGGCAATGCTCACCTTGGAGAACTGCACTGATATAGGTGAACTAGCAGATACAGGCAAAGACTGAGTGTTTTTTGGCTTGTATTTTTTCTCCTCTCTTCTCTTCTGATTATCTTAAGAAGGTGCAATCAAAACTATTCTTCACTTTTAGAGAACTGTATCTCTGAATTTGGTAGGATTTGCTCCTTTGAAGACCTACCTTGTGCTTCCATTCATTTACATCATTTCTGCAGTAAGAGTTAAATCTAGCAAAAAAACTTGTTTCATTAGATTTAATTTTATAAATTTCCACAATAGGCAGTTATCTAGTTAACATATGGATTGTACAATAGATGATACCAATGTGACTATGCTGTAAAAGGGATTCTGCTGCTGTGATCAATCACAGCACCATTTGCTCTAGGGCCATTTATAATATACACTGTTTATACTTCATAAAACTCCCTTATCACTCCTTATTTCATAAAATCAATTTATTGAAAGAAAGAGCCAAAAGATTCATCATTTTAAAATGAAATATGTGACTTCACCTGCCAGAAGTAGCCAAATTGATTTTTAACGTCTGTTAATGATTTAACTTTCCCTTTTTACTGACGTCAATAACAGGGTGTTACCACTCCCAGTCCTCAGTGAAAGGGTATTGTCAGTATACATAAAAATATAGCTTGTCTCTGCATTGATATATGCATAATGTAGTGTACACTTTAATTGCTTATCTGTAAAATGTTGAAGAACTATTTAGAGTCTTGATAATAAGAAAATTAAAAACTCTGAATACGGTAATGGACAGTAAGTGGAGGTTTCTTAGTAAGTAATATCTTAAATTTACTCTTTTTCTTCTATTTGTAATGAATACTTAAAGTAAGACATCACTTTGCTTTGCTTATTTATCGATACCTTTGGTTACCATTCAGAGATACTCAGATCTAGCACTGAGTTAATTAAGCCCCAAGTAGTGTGTGTGTGCATTCTTTTTTAGAAAGAAAATCAATCTCAAAAGGAATAAACACCATTAATTTAATCAATACTGTCTAATGCCACATTGTATATAACAAAAGCACAGAAACTATTTTCATCTTTTCATGATAAAAATATCTTAAAATATCTTAAAGCTTTCATTAACATCGTGTTCTGTGAGGGTAGGGTGGATTTCAGCCTTCTTTGTGTTTCTATGATACATTTTCTTTGTTCAAATGGATTTTCCACTCTTATTACAAGGTTAATATAAATACCTAACCTTGATTATAAACAGACGTGATTGCTTTGCATGTGAGATCTTATCAGTTAAACAAAATATATCTTTGTTTACATGTTCTTCGAAAAAATGATCTAGTCAAAATTTCCTATCTGACATTTTAAAATTATTGCCTAACATTTTTTTGATACAACATTTTGTAGAAATTCATAAATTATTCTGAATGTTTTCTGTATTCAGGGTAGTTCTCTTGTCTCACAGTAATAAAAAGAGAAAGAAGAGGACCCTTTACAGAGTAATCAGAGAGACGAGAAAGAGACACTTGGGCAGTGAGGGGGCTGAATCCGCTTCTCCGACACTTCATTTGCAAGTTGTCTCTGATAATTATTTACAAAGTCTTCTGGTTTGTGGTTGAAGAAGAAAACTGTTTCCTTACAGCAGAAGAATTTTTTAGGCTCCCTGGTCTGTCAAGAGATGACAACTTTGCGCACATTCTGGAAGATGTGAATTGTTTTCTGTGAAAGTGCTTATTTTTCTCTCTTCTTAGAAAGACTGTTGTCTAAATTTAGTACACGTAGCTAATGTCCAGAATCTTTCTAATTAACTACTTTAAACCTGTGGTCCATTGACAGATTAACTCTGCAGCCTGGTATTGAAGGCATTGAGCTGGTTTGGAAGTGTCACGGGAATCTGAATAGGAGTATTCATTTGTATATGCTATGTCTCAACTTGTTGTGCTTAAATCTCAAATGATCTTTTTTTTTTTTTTTTCTATTTTTATTTTCCTCCTGTTATAAAGCAGGAAAAGAATGTGATGGTTTGAAATTTTTGAGATAACTATTGCTATGAGCTATAGTCATACATACATTGTATCTGTTGTCTTTATTTATTAAAAATGATTGTTTCTTAACACTCACTCAATTTGTAGCCTCAAATCAGGTCCAGCCATTAAATAAATAAATAAATAAATACATAAATAAATAAATTATCATGTCTATATTTTGAATAATAATCAGTTATCATTAATGCTTATTAAGATGTTATTTTTACCCATTAAAATTATGGTACCAAATTTATTCATTTTTTAATGTCTGTTTAAAGAGCATAGCCTTCTGGCTACTTTGGTCTGAACAACAATGAAATGCTGCATTCTTCTTAAAATCTGCTTGCTATGGCTTGAATTGTGGGTAAGCAGAATTGACAGAGTCTACTGTGCTGCGGAGTGAAGATTGCCAAAAAAGAGTGTCCTAAGAATTCAAGCTCCTTATGGAGTGCATACAACTGCCCAAGAGTTACTGATGCAGTTGACGATACTGCTATATTACCCAAATTAAGAACTTTGTTTGCACAGTATGATCTGTAATCTCATATTAAACGAATGGGTCATGATGAGTGTGATATTTCAAATTCTTCTTATTTTTTGTTTGTTTGTTTTAAGCTATATTAAAGAAAAGTACACACCTCTTCCTTTCCTTCCTTTTCTTTCGCCTCTTTACGCTCTTAGAAGATCACTCTCCAAAGAGAAGAAATCAGTTTTGAGGCTATCATCAGGTAACTGACCGTTTCAGTATTTTTTTTTTTTATGTACCTGCATACCTCTGTTAATACTCATATTGATATTTCAGCCTCAGGAGGAGAAGACCATTTATTCTTACTTTCTAGTGATCTTGCTTGGGTTAATAACTGTCAAAGCAGTTTGTTGCCTACCTTAAATATATAATTGATACATATAGCTATGTAAACGCATTTTACCTTGACAGAAGTCCCTTCTTATGGACTCAGGTATTTTGAATAACCAAATACGTAGCAGATCTTGTGTGTACTGAGATTACTGACTATGGAAGGAGCATTATTACACCAGAAGGAAAGAAATTCCTGCCACAGTGGCAGTTCATAAAAACTAGGTGTGTAGATCATGTCTAAGAGGTTTCAAACCTGGTAGGAAGCATCAAAGGTTATTCAGGAGCCTCTAAATGTGGAAATGGATCTAACAGAAATATAAAGAATATTTCACTTCAACAGCAAGGTAGCTAACTCTTTCAGGAATTAGAGGACATGGTAACTTGGCAAAGACAGGTCACAGATGGATTTTCCAGTGCTTTGCAAGACACAATAAACTGCAAATATTTCAGCTACTGGTTAGTTCAATGCTAATGACTCAAAGTCCATTCCTTTACTGGGGCACCCAGAAGCCAGATAGCAGTTACCTCGGAGAATGAAACTGACCCTGAGATCTGTTAATGGTTTCCTGAGAATATAATAGGTCTGCTAAGACTCTTATCCGAAAAGCCCAGTAATAACTGGATCTTATATT
This sequence comes from Cygnus atratus, assembly GCF_013377495.2. Taxonomy (NCBI): domain Eukaryota; kingdom Metazoa; phylum Chordata; class Aves; order Anseriformes; family Anatidae; genus Cygnus; species Cygnus atratus. Next base: position 35,768,477 of record NC_066396.1, read on the forward strand.
TTGGCTTTCTATGGAGAAGCAACCTCAAACTGGCAGGATGAATATCACTTATGGTAATGAATGTATGATTCAGTCAAATCAAATGCTAAAGTTTCCTTGCCCCTGGGGTTCCTTACAGTTACTTATTGATTACAGAGCTAACATATGCCATTTTTTTCATCAAGAAGCATGACTATCCATATAAAGAGCAAATCCACGTAATGTAACTGTATCACTTCAGAAAATCAATTTCAAAGCTCTTTCTGTAGGTGGGAGAAATACTTTGAAATTACACTTGGGGGCCTCTGAAGTACATTCATGAGTCTTGACTAAAAAGGCAGAAGCCTGTCCATTTGTTTGCCTAACTGTATAAACATTCTTCCATGAGGTAACACAACTAGTAACAAGAAACTATGCATCACGGCAAAAGTTGCTAGAGAAAAGGACTTGATTTAGTCATTGACACAGGATTAAAAATGTACAGTTGACATTAGATCACAGTACAAAACATGCACTGCCACACATTAGCAATGACAGTTGTATTTCACTTATAATCAGTTCTGTACAAAAAATGGTTTTCATGAAAAAAATAAATAAAAAAATAAAACAAGGTAATGGATATAAAGAACTTAATAAGCTTCTCAAAAGCATACAAACAATCAAAGGTTAAAAAAAAAACACAAAACAAAGAGAGCACTTATGAGACAAGCTGACAATTTATTTTATTTTATTTTATTTTATTTTATTATTTTATTTTATTTTATTTTATTTTATTTATTTTATTTATTTTACTTTTTATTTAAACCACAGTTCTGATCTCAGCTTTCTACTTGCAATAAGCTGTTAGCTAGGATGTGAATGAAGTATCTACATAATCCACTACAAGTGCAAAACTAGGCCTATAAAACAGGCTGATTTTTTGTGTTAGCTCTTGTTTAATTTGATACTTGATTATTCTTACTATCTGGAGCACAAATAGTATTTCTTGCTGATACTGGAAAAACTGTTCACGTGCCCTGGCTTTCTGTGTCATGTAAGGTGTACTGTGTGCAATACTGCAAATGAAAAGAGCATGTAACCTCCATGGGCAAGAGAGAAACAAGTCAGTACATGTGTGAGTCAGAAAGTTAAGAATGTAGGGATCTTCTGAATCAGAGTAGTAATAATATACCCAGTTTGTTTTCTTACCTAGAGGTAGTTAACCATTTATTCCAATATTTTGATAGATATTCTAATCACCTTTGCTTGTATGCAGGTCTTTTGCTGAAAATTGAGGTAAAATTTACACTGTGAAGAGACATTTTACCTTTTTATATATAACTTTTTAACACCCACAGACATACTGAAATTAAAAAATTGCAGCTTTTAAGAGCCTCAGAGATTTGAACTAGATTGTGAAGAAACCTGACTGTTTCAAAAACCTAGGCAGAAATTGACCTCTAATGTAAGTTCTGTAACAATATACCTTATGAACTAGAAATAGTGTCCTGAACAAGTAATTGGAAAACCAGAATATACTTGGGATAGATGGATAAGAAAAAAAAATTGAAAATATTAAAAAAGGTTAAAATATCAACATTTTATTTTCAGAGGTGAAAATCTTTTACTAAAACTCAGTGAAATGTGGGTGTATATGAGCGTTTTACAAAACAACTTTTTGGTTAGAATAAGGACTTTAAAGTAATATCAATGGAATAATTTATATATTATGAAGTTTTTGTGGGCTAATCCCACCTTTTTTTTTTCTTTCTTAGAAATTTGTGTTATTTTATTAAATTATGCTAGCCAAAATCCTTCTCAATCCTGTTTTGCTTTTTCTAACATAATCTACTAGAGTCATGAGTGCTGCATTACTTACCAGAAAAATAAAAATATTTCCTTTTAACTGGAGATAACAGCATTCTTAATTAAATATCTTTGCCTTTTAGATGCAAAGGAAAAAGACTTCCATTTATACAGGCAGCTTGCCTAACTCTGAGCAATTGATAGTGAAGTTCCCAGCAAACTGCTGCATTCCACAAGTGCCTTTAGTTCCTTGTGAGTATTAAAGGGTACAGGGTGGCACTGGATTTGTCCCAACTGTGTTAGACTGTAACTCAAACTCAAATAGATCTGAGAATAGGCGTATATCTTTAAAAGATAACTAGCTTGTCCAAAACCAAGCTCTTAATTAGATTCTCCAAGTGGCTGCATCTTGTAGAAGTCTGTTCTCTATGCTGTGTAGCCTGAGTACTATGTTTCAGTTCTTAAACCTTATGCCTCTCAGAGGTCTTGTCAAAGCCTGATACTGACATGCTGAAAAGAAGAGATTCTGTACTTAGTTTAGATCAGTAGACAGGACAAGTCCCAGGTTTATATACTGTTGTTTTTTCTTCCTTCCTTCCTTCCTTTCTCTTTCTTTCTTTCTTTCTTTCTTTCTCTCTCTCTCTCTTTCTCTTTCTTTCTTTCTTTTTCTTTCTTTTTCTTTTTCTTTCTTCCTTCTTCCTTCCTTCCTTCCTTTCTCTTTCTTTCTTCTTTTCTTTCTTTCTTTCTTTCTCTCTCTCTCTCTTTCTCTTTCTTTCTTTCTTTTTCTTTCTTTTTCTTTTTCTTTCTTCCTTCTTCCTTCCTTCCTTCCTTTCTCTTTCTTTCTTTTTTTTTCTTTCTTTCTTTCTTTCTTTCTCTCTCTCTCTTTCTCTTTCTTTCTTTCCTTTTCTTTCTTTTTCTTTCTTCCTTCTTCCTTCCTTCCTTCCTTTCTCTTTCTTTCTTTCTTTCTTCCTTTCTTTTTCTTTCTTCCTTCTTCCTTCTTCCTTCCTTCCTTTCTCTTTCTTTCTTTCTTTTTCTTCCTTCCTTCCTTCCTTCCTTTCCTTCTTTCTTTCTCTTCTTTCTTTCTTTCTTTTTCTTTCTTTCTTTTTCTTTTTCTTTCTTTCTTTCTTTCTCTCTCTCTTTCTCTCTTTCTCTCTCTCTTTCTCTCTCTCTTTCTCTCTCTCTCTCTCTTCCTTCCTTCCTTCCTTCCTTCTTCCATCTTTTTATGTTTCTCAATGTATATCTGCTGATACAACTACAGAGTAGAAACACTGTTAAAGTTATGGTTTGGAAACAGGGTAGACTTCGCAGGCTTAAATGTTTCTGGGTAATACAGCTATCAGCCATGGTAAAAAGGCTTTGATTTCTTTCTCTGTTGTATAGATGAGGATCTTATATTTTGCAAAATTATTTCTAAGAATGGAATAAGCAGAATGAGTAGTATTTACTCAGATTGAGAACCATTACTGAAAGCAAGGTCTTCAAATGCTTGATGGGAGTGGATGATTCGGCGGTATCTCCTTTCTCGCTCTCCTTCTTCCTCTTGGGACACAGCTCGGTGGGATTTGCTGTTTGTCAAATGCATCCTCTGAATTCAGCATTGTTTCAGACCTTTGCTTTGATAACATATGTAAAAATTCTACAGAATGAGGTAGTTTGAAACAAAGTCAGATAGTTTGTGGAAGCATTACAAAGTTTATAAATGAACAGTGGTTGGTTTTTGTTTTGTTTTGTTTGTTTTCCTTAAGTAGGAGCTGTGGCAGGTTGCATGCTATCGCTGATAAATTCAATGGACTAATTCTCTTCAAAGGACTTGAGAAAAGCTATATCTGAAGTATCTAGCGAAAAGAGACTTGGCTTGATTACCTATGTGCTCCATGAAAATCACAAAGATTCACTAATTTAGAAAGTAGAAAATGTAGTATAAGACAGAGGCTCCTGCAAAGATTTTTCTTTATAATGTTGAGCAATATTAATATTTATTTTATTTTATTTTCTATTCTATTTTATTATTTTATTTTATTTTAGCAGGAGCTATAAATTCTCTGTATTAAAAAAAAGCTTTGTTTCACTAGCTTTGCTATTTTTGTGATTTCTTTTTAGTCAGTGTTGTGACTAGTAACCTTACTGCTAAGATGTAGTCTGTAAGTGCTAATAAAGGGCAAAATTCACAGCTTAAAATACCATTGTTACATTGTGAAATGGGGCTAAGATGAAACCTATGGCAAATGGGAGATAAGTTTTCAAAACAAAACAAAAGTAGGTCCTGTTTCTTACTCTTTTCAATGTTCTTTTAAAGTTTTAAACTGTACCATATGCTCTGTTGGATAATATGATATTTCTGTGCTTTGAGATTAACATTTCACCTTTCTCCAAGAAAACCACACATACTAGACTTTTTAAAAAGTTTTCTCTCATTTCATAACAGAATATATTTTAGATTGGACTGCATCTTTATTCATTGCCAAGGAGCTCCCGGATGAATGGAGCTGGGGGGCAGTCAAACAGTAACCTTGATTTTGCCAGTTCTGTGTCCATTCTGTACCAGAGGAGTTGCAGTATAAATCACAGCCAGGTGCTGTGAAGCCAGCTGCCTGCCATTTGCTCTAGAGATCTTCTAGAGCTTAGAGATTCTGCAGAATTTGGAGATGAGTAAAACATGTGAAATCCCTACCCGTACCATTTTTTCCCTGCTTATGCTCACTAGATCAGGAAACATGAAGACTATATTGTACTGGACATGACATTACTTTTGCACCATTTAAAAGCCTTCGGTGGATTCCTGTATTCTGTCTTAAAGCTGTACTGTACATACTTTAGCAACATAGATAAAAATTCTGGAGCAAGAGTAAAACTGACTAGACCTTACTTGATGGGGTGCCAGAGAACTGTCATTTACACATTTTAGTGGTATATTCCTCAATAACTGGATTACACTTAAAATTTAAAAATCACATACAACGTGATACAAAGTGGTTCAACTCACTAGCTACAATGTACACAGGCCATCTTTGAATAAGCATTTAGTTTTAGGAGTAGTTGTTTTAGGAGTAGTTGTGATCAACTTTGTGGTGTATGATGTATAGCTATCTCTTTGTAGCTAATAGCAACTGGGCTTTTAAAACTGAATTTCATTTTTCAACTGAATAGTATTTACAGATTTACAGTCATCTGATATAAAGAAATAAATTCCTCATCTTCTAAACCAACCCCCAAGAATGTATGCATTTATTACATCCTTCAAGTTAGAAAAGTTATTATGTCCTTGAAATTATATTCAACGATGAGATTTCAGCCTTTTAAGATGATAAGTTTAAAAGCAGGTAAGAAAAAGAATATCTCAGTTGACTGTAGAAAAAGAAGATTTGCCCCTTTTAAAAAATTTTAGACTAATTTAATATTTGTTTTAGAACTTAATAAAATAAAATACACTAAAATAAAATACTAAGTGTCTAAATGACCTATGAATGATTTAAGATCGAAGTAACTTATCATTTGGGATCTCTTTGATAAAGGAATATGCAGAAATGGCAGTTCTAGCACTGTTCTAGCACTGACTGTTCTAGCACTGTCATTAAAAAATACTAATAAAAAAATATGACTCTATGTAGGGATTCCTGTCCCTACATTATTATTATAAGCTTATTTTAAACTTCACAAGTGTTCAACACTTCACAGTGTTCAACACTTCAACACTTTCATTACCTCTGACCAGCTTCTGTGTAATGATTTCTCATATGTAAAGTGAGCAGTCTCAGTGACACACAGAGAAAAGGACACAGACTCAAGAATTGAATACAAGACTCTGCATTCATAATCAACTAATCTCAATTTTGAGACTATTTTTTTTTTCTTCCCATTGAACCCAGTTTAGAAATGATCTCTTGTTTCTGGATCCCTAATGGATCCTGTATCCAAATATAGATTAGGATCTACAAGGTCTGCAGTGATTTATTCTATTTATACATCTATAATGTAATGTAATGTTGAGAGAAAAGTGATATATTTATATTAAAAAAATACACAAAATTATGTAATATTGGATATTTTCAGTCTCCATTGAAGAAACTACATAGATATAAATATCGTATCTTACATTAAATTGCTTATCCTCTATTCAGTACTATTAGTGTTACTTTCAAATTATGTAAGTAGAAAAAACAGCAAAAGATATGTTCTTCACAATGTGTTGTGCTTGCTACGTACATCTTAGTGTGTCCATTGAAAGCATACAAATTCACAGGTAATTGTTTTTTGGATTTTCATTTGAGCTGAGGCATACCTGTGCTTGAACACTCCTAGTACTTTGAGATAAAAATGCCACCTGAGAATGTTTTCTATTTTCTGATTTTAAGTTCATAAGAAAAGTTAACAGAAAAAGTGGCCTTAACTATGTTATCACTTATTGTGAGAAAATATTGTATTTGGGATTTCCTATTATACATATGGTTGTGCAGCCAGATGATACATTATGCTAGATCTTTTTTAAATAAAAACTCTTTCAGAGATGAAGAGCATAGTAAAGGTTAATAACATTTTTTTCCTGCAGTTTATTTTTAATAGACAGTGACTTCATTTTCATATTCCAGAGCTTTTACCCTGATAGATATGGAGGTCTAAAAATATCATGTGCTTGTATATAGCACATATATAGCGGTTCTGTAAAACTTCAGAGGTGGCAACATCATGCCTAGCATGGCAGCACTTCTTAAAAGAAGTTTTGCAGAAGTTCTTATGTGAGAAACTAGCAGTCTCCTGGTGAGACAAGCAGGATGAAGAGGATTAGTAACTGAAGAAAGCTGTAAAGAATCAGAATCAGGCATTGCTCTACTGAGATGAGTAACCTGATTTAGCACAGAAGATTGGATGTCCAGCCTCATTGAAGCTGAAGGTCTTGTGATCTCTAAAAAAAACATTCCTTGAAATACAAAGCAAATAAGGTGTTGTCACCACATTGGAAGTAGACCAGTACTGACATTTTAGGAAAGTTCTTCCTCCTGCACTGTTGGGGATGGGTGAGAGTGGGTAGAAAGGTCAGAATGTGAGCACCTAGGGAAGGCTAGGCAAAGGCAATCTCCTGGCAATCCAGCTACTGGTAAAGTTATAGGATTCCGTGACACAGGAAGGCAAACCAAATGAGTCATAAAATTTACCAGAAAGAGTAGTTTTTTCACTGTAAGCACTGGTGTAGGTGGTTTTCTAAACTGTGAAGGTACCATCAAAGGATAGCAATCACAGTGCAGGATGTAATCTTGATTGTTAGCTGGATTCAGCGAAAACATTGTGTGTGTAATACGCAACTATACTACCACATGAAGTGCGTTATAGACCTCTTTCTACTTGTAAGAAATTCTTTATTTTCTTACTTCTTACAACAGACTTTGTCTATCTGGTATGTCAATTATATATACCTGTAAATATTTCCAGTTGAGCCCTTTAAGCCACAAGAAAATATTTTATGTAAGACATGTTTTCTTTGGTTTTATGTGGGGATTTTTCTAATAACTCCATGTAAGTTCCTGGAATATAAATACTTTGAGATTTCTGAACTATTATCTCTGGCTTCTTTTCACTTGTTAGTTTGAAAAGTCTGAGTTGGTTTTCTCTGTCCTTGGACAAGACAAATGGAACAGACATTTAATTAAAGAAAGAAGATCTGACCACAGGAGGCAATCAAACTGACATACAAAATTTTGTCCCTTCCATTTTACCTGTGCTACCACTACAACGTCTAGCCTAGCTGATAGTGGTAATGCTCAGGAGGTATAGGACTACATCCTGACAGTCCTTGAATCCTAAGTGGGATTCAGTTTCCTCACCTTCACTTTTATTGAAAAGCTGGATCTTACAGAATGCCCTTTCATGAAGGGCAAGATTTATCTAAAATGTTATGAATGTCAGTGCTGAAATTCATCTCTCAGCCATGCTGTGAGAGATCAGAGAAAGGTCAACACATGATATAACATTTGAAACTGAGAGTCCCATAAGATCTGCTCCAAAACGTCTATTAAGATTTTATTTTCAAGTAACTAACTGCAGATTTTCAAACTACATTCTCTGTGGTCAGATTTGGGGTTGTCTTGTAAGGTCCTGAATTATAATCCAGCCATAAGTGGTATGTTGATGATGGAGAAGGATGCTGTGAACAAACAGGCTATGCACAGACGTGAAGGATCTTTCAAGTCTGCTTATGTAACTCACCCTTGCAACACAAAGCAAAACATATTTAGAAACATCAAATTGCTTTATATTCATAATGAACTCTTTAAGGCAGAAAAGTTTTACCAGGCTCCCATCACTGCAATCTGTGTTAAAATTTTGGAAGTCAGATGGAAAGAGAAGCCACCTGTCACCTTGAATTCCCTTGTACAATTTTACATGTAATTGCAATTCTCCACTTACCTTTCAGAAAGTAGTTGACTACAGTCTGCTTCCTGCTTTAGTTATATTCTTGAGGTATGCTCCTCAAAATACTCTTTTAAAACACAGAAATCTTTCCTCTTCAAGCAAAGATATTGAAGGCTTAATTTTAATGTCTTATATCTAATTCTGAAAATATGTAGTATTATTTCAAATTTAATCTACTGTAAACAGTTACTGGGTTTGAGAAGACTAGCTTTAGAGTGAGTATGAGAGTATAAGCAGCTAGGCGATAATGGATAGCACATGTGCCAATTAAAACCAGGCTCAGCAACTTACATGCTGGAATGCATTTCAGTATTAGCTACACTGTTTTGATACTCAGAATTGGGTCTCCACTGGATTCAGTGGGTAGGAAAACCTTGCTCTTTTCAGAAAACAAATAAGCCCTGAGGGTTTCAAATTTTCTGTGAATCAACGGGTTCTCTTGTCTCCTCTCTTCTTCCCCAGTTGTGTCAAAAGTATATTTCATATCTTGCCAGTTTAAGGTCCTCTTCTTTTTATAGTACAAAACAGTGGTCTAGAAAAGAGTACATATTTAACAGTATATTATTGCTCTCCAGAATTATTCTGACCATGCTCAGCTCTTTTCTGTGAAGAGAGAATTTGTATGCTCCTATCCATACAGGAAGAGCAATCCACCTACTAATGTTATTCCACCATTTTTGCAATAGCATAATCTGCAACATTATGAGAGTAAGGCAGATAGTTTTAAATTGCATTGTCAGTGATTTTCCATGTAAGGTCCATATTTCAATTTAAATATTTTAATGAAGAGGATTATTACTAGATGTGAATCTTGATTTTCTATTTTTATTTTTTTTTTTTAGTGATTTAGCTGCCCTGGTAATGTCCACAGCCTACTAGGCCCACTATGATGTTCACATTTTGTCACATAGATCTATAGTCTGTATATAGACAAAGTTGGTTCTGGGGTTTGTCAGTGTAATGAATGAGACAGGAGTTCTGTGGACAAACGTGTAATCTAATTAAAGAGTGCAACTTAATGAATTCTTACAAAGTCACAGGCTTACGAATGCAGCAACAATTCTAAGTTTGAGTGAGTTGATTTCCCACTTTGCAAGAATGTGATCATTCACAGACTATGATCAGTCTTGGCTTATGATCAGAGACGTTCCTAGGCTAAGTACAGAGTGTGGCTCTTCAGTTTTACAAAATTTTCAGGGCAACATCAGCAAAAATGTAGCCTACAAATGTAAAATATTAGTTCTGCTTTGAGATACTTCATCTTTGCAAATATTATAGTCTGTCACAATTCAAACATCTTGTTTTTATTTTTGAATAATCACCTCCAGGGTACACTTGCTGTTAAATCTTAATGTAAATAACAGCTCTATCTAAAAATAACATTAATGAAGAGTGCACAATAAGTGAAAAGAAGTACACTGTCATTTTCAAGTGCTAATGCATAGCTGAGCTAATCCTTCTATGGTGTGATGACATTACAGCAAATAATGCATGACAACATCTGCCGATATGCCGATTTGATTAACTCAATAGTCATTCTTCTTGTTTCATTATGTGGAATGCCATTACTTGGTCAAGGTCCCACTGTGGTCATTGTAAGCTTACATTATCCTCGTATGTCACATATGATGTATGTAAAGTGCAGAGAACTGGGGCAAGCTGGTGTTGTTACTGGTAGGTGACACTGTGTCTATATAACTGGCAGACTAAGAACACATGTTGGATGGTAACTTGTTCAGTTTTATATGCAGTGGATACTGATTAACAAAGTGGTTGTATTAGCAAACACTGTTAGCCTGCTGTGCTGAGGGCTGGCTTGCTTACCCAACAGCCAGAAGTGTACAAAAGCAGAAAGAAGCGTTTAGGTACAGTCAGTGTCTAACAGTTCTTGACCAGGTTCTTTTAAATAACACATACATGGAGGGTGTAATGTTCTTCTATTGTTTTTTATTGCTCAGCCACTGTTACTTGAGAATTAATCTTTTGAAGAATTCCAGTAGCATCACTCACTCCAGTGAAAACGCTTCTCTTGAATCTTAGAGCTTTGCTTTGCTGTTTTATATATTTAGTAACCATTAGTAAGAGAATTGCTGTAATTTTTGAGATTGAATTGTAGATGACATTAAAGTGATTTCATTTTTTGGAAATCACAGTTCTGAAATGTATTAGTCTGTTTGTTTATTTATTTATTTGAATCTTATTTTCATAACTTATCCAAGAAACTGAAATATTAAAATCAGGGAGAATTATCCCATACCTTGAAAGCTTGTTATAGACATTCTTCCTTTCAGTTCTACCTCTCCACTTAAAATACACCTAGAATGAAGTTTAGAGTGTTTTACTTGAGTAAGAAGTGCTAGAAAGTTGTCTTGTTTTAGTATTTCCAGGTCTGGGATACCACACTGCAGTGGTAAAAGCCAAGTAGCCTAAACGGAAATGATATGGTATTCTTCAAAGCTATTAGGCAGTCTCACCTCTCATGGTTAGGACAGTGGAATTATATGAATACTATGAAAGATGGAATGGAACATAGGAACCAGCAACTTGGCTTTCAAAAATTCATAACCTTGATGTTGTCTTTGAGGCAAAAAAAAAAAAAAAGATGCAGTTTTCAGTATCACTTGGACAAATTCAGTGTTATGTACATTTAAAATGACAAAATAGTAGTCATATTCACTGACTTTATATTTTTGTTTCATAAGCATGATGGAATTCCTCATATATTCAATCATCAACCACAAAATTTTAAAAGTATGTATTTCTGAGGGAAAAAAAATCATACATTTTGAGATGGAGTGTAAACAGAAATGCATGGGGAGAATATAAAAGCCTACTAAAATAGGTTAGCTGATTTTGAAGGATAATATATGGGTGGATATAGTTTTGTTGTTGTTGTTTGTTTAAAACACTGGGATTGGAATGGAAATGTTAGTCTGTTTTTAACTCTAACAGACTTTCCATGGAGCTTAGGCTTCACTGTCTTTCCCATTGTTCTGCCATTTATCCACCTGTAAGATCAGGTTGGTACTTAATACACAGCTTTGATTTCTGATTTTTATTGTGTGTATGTAGACTGCAAAACATAACAGAACCATGATTATATGAAATGGTCATCATGATGATGTAGTAATGCTCAAAGCTGCAAATAAGTGTGAAAAAACAAAGCAAAACAAAACAAAACTCTAAAAACATTACTACAGAGAAGAATTTGTGCTGAAACAATGAAAAGTCAACAGGTTCATCAGTTATAAATCACCCATAAAACTGAATTACATGCTTACCTTAACAAAAAATTGTGAATCACATACAAATTTGAGATTTTCCTTTTTTTCTGTTTTCTGTGTTGTTTTTGGATGAATATTTTGTATGACACCCCGATACCATGAATATGACAAAATCCTTGTCAGCTTGAGGGTAGAATTGTGCCCAGGGTGCTATCTGACTAGGACATAAGAATCTGAAGACTGGGTGAAAACAACAATCCATCAGACCCATGCTCTTGATCTCTGACATCAGGCAATAGTGAGTGCCAAGAGATTTTAGGCATGCAATGCAAGTATACAATGATTTTTTTTTTTTTCAATATAGGGCCTCTTACTGTTTGTGTCTTAGTGGGGGATTATCTGATGAATGTGACCAACAATTCTTTGAGTCTGTGTATGCATCTACGTATAAATACATTTGTTTATTGGGATTATTTGGTAGTAGGGATTATTGGGATATTGGTATTAGTTAGTTTTCAGTGTGTAGTTTACGTGCAAACTTCTATGATGTATTAGAAACACCTCTTAGAAATTTTAGGTGGTCAGTAGTCAGTACCGCACCCCCCACCCCAAAACATAAAGCAAATGAAGCACTCCCCTAAAGCTGAAATCACAGACCAGCTTACACATGGCTTACACAAACACTGGATCAAGCAGTCACGTCAAAACTGCTGAAGGTAATTTATTATAATGAATGTGTTGATAGTTAGTGGTTTGTTCCACATAAGGTTTTTAAAGAAAATCAGGGACATTTGCAGGAATTAAGGACTAATGAAAAAAAGTCAGCTATACTCTCCTCCCATACATCTACACTGGGAAGAGAGTTTGATATCTTACTGGAATTGTTTAGCTTAGAGCTTTTGCTGACTTTGCCTGCAGTGTTGGTGTCAGGAATCATAAGTGACAACACTGACAGTGGTGGATGAGAACTGTGAAATGAGAAGATTGAGTGATGGTGAAGTAAATGTCAAACCAAACCATTAAAGGTTTTTAATTTTATCCAAGCCACACAGATACTTGGGTATATGACTAACACAGAGGAATTTGACATTATACCTATACCAAAAAATTATTGAAAATCACTTTTTCTTAAGTCCTCATGCAGTTTTATGGCTTCTCCTTTATATGTTATTGTTATCGTTGTGTTGTTATGCTCTAGTTACTCTTTACTTGCAGATAAAATTACACACTAATTTGCATCTAATCAACAGAAATAATGTTATTTTCAAACATATTTTCAATATGTTATCATATTTTTATTTGCAGTGGTGAGAGTCAAGCAAGTGCTGACTAGCCACCTTGTGTGGCAGTTTCCTTGTCATTAACCTAGTCTGGTCTAGGCTCTGACTTCAAAATAGGAAATTTTACAATAGAACTAGCAATTCTACCTTGGTCTGAGCACAGAGATGCAGAAATGGAATTTGCATACCTCTTTGTCAGCTTTTTTTTAATGCTTTGAAGTTACAGAAAGTGAAACCACAGTTTACATAATGTCTTTTGTATAAGTAGCCCTTCCTGTTTATCTTCTGTAGAAATGTACTCTTTAGATTTCTGTTATTGACACGTATGGGATAGTGCATGGCCGTACATGACAATCTGGATTAGGATTTTAAGAAAGCAAGAGTGAAATGCATAAAGCTAAAAAACTGTAGTGTGTTTTAATATATGAGTATATATACATATGTGAGTATATATACATATATGTTAGGAAGCATAACTGAGGTCATAGGAGTCTTAGCTTTGGTACATCTCTGACTTGAAAACTCAACAGCATAATTTTAGCAATCATTTCATATATAATTTTTTTTTTCCACACAGGAGAGATGGATCACTTATAATCTCCATGCAGTCCTCCCAGGAAGGAAAATTAGCTCATGGTTTAAAAAAAAATGATAATGACCTCTTTGCAGGTCATTCAGATAGGAAGGAAGAATTAACTATTACTTCATTTGTTATTGACAATGCAGCTTTAGTAAAAAAAATTATAGTTATTTATGACATTATAACAGAATATCTTGGACAAAATATCTGTTAATTCTCTGTCAAACTACATGAATTTTGACTTGTTTTTAGTTTATATGGATATGTTCCTCTAATAACCGCAAGGCCAGGATAGATGCATACAATCAAAGCTTTTGAATTTTTCTTCTTTTTTTCACATAAGAAAGATATCATTTATCTGCTAGGTAGGTAATAGCATCTGTTTAACAGTATGTAGTCTTGATACTACAAACAATAAAGAGGTAAGCTTAGAACACCTTTGAAAATACAGCACTTATCATGCTTTTTATCATAATTCTATTTTTTTTTCTTTTTCTTTTCAAGCTCCCTCTTGTGGAGCTGTGTGAACGTGAAATCTTCCTTTGGAAAGAAAAAGTTTACAATTGTCCTGGTTGTGGAGAAAATATTAAATGTGAATTCCAGCAGTTTCAAGGAAGGGAAAAAAATCACAAAGATTTCCATTGTAATTTTATGTTACCATTATCATTCCTGGAGACCTGGAATATAGTTTTGGAAGACATGGGGTGACCAATATGTAGTTCAGGTTTGTGCATTTACCTGCACTGGAAATTGAACAGAATGATTCTACTGAAGTAAACTTTTGTGTAAAGCATTATAGATCTTCCCATGTGTAAAACTGCTTGCAGCTATTTGTGGGAAGATATCTGCTAATTTTCATAGGCAGTGTGGATAACAGTTGTAGGAGAGATACGATATATATATTTTTTTTAATGAAATCAAAAGAGACAAAACAAAACAATACAAATAAAACACAGAATGTCTGGTATAACATCCAGGATGCATGTAAGTCTTTCTGAAGAGTTTATGCCTTTTTTAACTTGGTTAGCTAGACTAAAGTTATAATGACTGTTAATCCATGGAACTATGGATTCCACAGATACAGAGAGTTACCTCTTGCAGTTTAAAGTATCAGTCACCCAAGGCGACTCTTTCTCATCAGGCACTTCCTCTTCTTTCTCTGTCAATTCTGCAGCAATTGTGACAGACAAAAACACATATACTACAGTAATAGATTTCTAACACATTTGGATAAAACACCATAAAATCTGTCATTCAGAGGTACTCATAGCTTTGCTTTGATGGACAAAAGCATTTAGCTCAGGAGTGCAGCCATGAGGTAATCCTGGTATAAAGCATGCCCGAGTATGCTCAGATGTTTTTGTCAATAGAGCATTTTCTTCCATTTCTAAGCAGCATAGAGTTCGATGATGTTGCCCAGCCAAGAGAGTCTTTGTTGCCTTATATAAAATATAAATAAAAAATATAAAATAAAATATAAAATAACATTATTTCTGTTGATTAGATGCAAATTAGTGTGTAATTTTATCTGCAAGTAAAGAGCTGATGCCTTACATTTGTTGTTTCTGCCTGGCTTGCATAAAGAAAACAGAACCTTTCCTTCTAAACATATTTTTTCTATGTTCATCACCAGAAAGTATCAATTTTTCTCATTTTGGGTAGTCATGATCATTACTTTTTTGGAATCTTTGAACAGTACAGTACAGATATGTGGTTGGTTTTTTGTTTGTTTTTCATATTTATTATTATTGTTATTATTATTATTATTGTTTGTTTGTGTTTGTTGTTGTTGTTTTCAGAAAATGCAGATTCATTCAAACTGAAACAAACAAAAAGTTTATAAAATTTTTTGGTCATGTTCTAACCATATTTTTAAATTCTCAGAACTGATGTGTTTTGTCTTACAACAGTGTTTTGTTTTGAAACGTCAACTGCTTGAAAGAAAAAAAAAGAAATATTTTGAAGCTATACTAATGAAAAGTGATGGCCTAAAAAATTTTTTTCTTAATGTTCTTAGGTAATCAGTTATAATAACCAATTAGATTCATAAAAGAATTCTGATAACGAATATTTTCTAACAGTTTCTACTCCAACATAGCCTGGCTTCTGTATCTATGTATTAAATCTTTTTATACCTTCATTTATCAGTTGAGTTATCTATTCTTGAAACTTATGCAGGCACTTTAAATTATATTTAAAAAATATATTATTATTTTATTTACCAAACTAACCTTCTGAAAGCATTTGTTATGAGGCATAATGCTTCCTTGATTCCTCACATTATTTCTGTAGTCCATAAATCCATAACTTTTTTCAAATTTTGCATATCATTTTTGAGGTGTCAAAGCTAAAACTGAGTTAAGTGGTCCAATGATAGCCTCATCAGTACTCTAAACATGTGATTGTAAAACAAGCATAACTAATTTTTCTCTATTGGACTGAAAGTAATGTCAGGGTCTAGAAAACAAAACCTGACAGAAGTGGCTCAGTAACACATAATCCCTGCAGTGAAAAAGAAAGAGGGAAGACAAGACCAAAATTCGGCTGATTTGCTGATGCAAACAAAACTCATGGAAATAAAACCAGAAATACATTTTTCAGACTGCAACATTGAAATTTATAAGATCTCACAGATTTATTATGACATAAAGACATATAATGACACCACTGAAATGAATGTCCTATTTGAAGGAAAGAAAAAGTAGCTTACAGGAATCTAAGGTCTCTCTTCCTAGCCATATAATTTGGCTTGTCAGTTACCAGCAGGCATGCAAAGAGTTGAATGACTCTGATGTTGCATTTCTTGTCCACTTCCATCAATGATATAAAAAATCCCAGCACATAACAAAAATTATTATATGATTTTGAGTGAAATCTGAAAGATGTCATTTGTTAGGTGACAGCAGTTTCTGTCCTTGTGTAGTACTAGTTATGAAGACAGAGTTGTGCTTAAGCAAACAACCTTTTAATCAAGAATAAATGAGTTCCATCCATGACATAACTTCATGAAAGTAAAAAGCCAGAGGTGGATGAGTACCCAACATTTTATTACAAGACTAACTCTAAAGTCTTTTTTCAGACTGATTGTAAATTGAGTTTGTAATTGCCTTTACATAAAATTAAATAAAGATGTCTGAGGTGGTACTTTGACCTGAAGAACTTACTTTGTGTAGTGTGTAAAATACCTTAGATTTTGTACTTGCAGACCTTCATTATTGTGTGATATGCCGTAATTATCACTAGGAGTTTAAAGTAATATTTAATTATTTCTTTATTTTGAATGATGCTCACTTAAACAGTGCAATTAAATATTGTTATTGCTTTAAATCAATATTGATGAGTTATAAGGTATAACTGTACACAATGTAATCCAAGTACAACTTCCAATAAACTTTTGTTCAACATTTGAAACTTCACAGGATATGATTTATGGTTAATTTAATACACCAGGGGCCATTCTAACCTATCTTAACATGTGGACGTTGTTGTCTGTTGGAGTATGATTCATCTGCTATATACTTATATAACTGCTATAACTGGTTATTATTACTTATAACTTGTAATTGGTTTGTATAGATACGATGAGGTATCTGCTGAAGAGTTACCTGAAAATATCAGGTATGAAAATAGTGACTTTCTCAGTGCCAGATTAAGTAAAATAAACTACTGGATAAACTGGTTAACTGTAAAGCTCTGATTTATCTCTTAGTCTTTTCTTTACTGGTGTTCCTTCCAGGTATATATCATAATTCAGTTCTCACACAAGGATGGAATCTGGGTCTGTGGAAATTTTCTGTTAAATGTGAACAAATAAAGAACAAAATAATAAAATTATTTATTTTATTCAAAATTGCAATGCTAGTGGGGTAGGACCATAAATTGAATTCATAGGTTTTGTGACATACTTTGGATTGTACCTTAAATTCTTTGCAATATCAAAATTCTTATATGGTCATAGGTGTCTTTTCAGTGGATATAGTTGGAGCTTTGACCTGCTTTGCTGGGTGGTAGCTAAATACGTTTTTACCCTCCTGACTCATCTGTACGTAGTCAGTACTTCTCACCAGTGCAGGAGGATTTATCCTGGAAAGATTTAAATGTTCACAAAGTGACTAGTGTTGCATAATTTAAGGATTTGAAAGCATGGAATAGCAACAAACCTGCAAATGTTCACTTGACTTTTTTTGTGTGTGTGTGTGTGTGAACTAGGCAATACCTCTGCTTCTTAAAAGCCTGGTGCGTAGCGATATGAGTAACTTGTTTGTTATGTAATTACCTCTGAGGGGGATGCCAAAACAACAACAACAACAATAACAATAACAACAACAAAATCAAGCCAATAAGGTTGAATTTCCCTGAGCTCAAGCACGACAGCCAGCTTGGTAGCTGTGGAGAAACAATAGCTTCACACTGTTGCTGTTTTGCCATGGTTGAGGGCAAAGATTAAAGGGAACACCAAGCCAGAAGTTGACTGTTATCCTCCCTTCTACCTCCTAGCCTAAGTAAAGGATATTTTTGACATCACTGAAAGCTTCCAGGGAGCTTTTATGCACAGAGTCAGAATTTGTGCTGCAAGTAAAATATTTTTACCTCAGCTAGGACAGGACCAAGGGGAATTCACAGAAGCTAGTGTTAGAAAGTTAAAGAATGAACAAACCCATGCATTCTGGCCTGGTACTCATTTTGTCCTTGGCTCAACTTGCTTTGTAAGTTTATGGAAATTAATAAGTAGGATTTATTTTTGAGACATTTTTAGGTAACTTGCTTCAGTGAAAGGTCCAAGGAGTGAAAACACAGATGGGTATCAAATCATTTTGATATTTTCAAATCAATCCAGATAGCAAAGATGGAGAAGGTTTCGTAACCAAGAGACCAAGTCTGAGTGCTGGAACCAATTGGCAAACATAAGTAAATGTCAGAAGACTATATTGTGTCTGAAAGTGACAGAGAAAGACAAAGACAGTTTCTCCTGCAGTGGTGCCAGCAGGCAAAGGTGTGCATCTTGAAAGTTATCTTAAAACCATCAACCTATCTGTTCATCCTGTTACCTTATAAACTAGCTTCTCAAAGTCTTTTCATTTGTTCAGCTGCTGAGAATTAGATACTTTCATGAAACATTTTTCCCATCCCAGTACAACAACAATGCATATATGGTGGAACAAGCTTCTCTTGCACTTCTTAACATGTTTTTGCACAGTAAGATGCTTCAAAAGAGGCCTTTGTAGCCTAATACAAGGTCTACATTAATACACAGATAACATCCTGAGTGTTGTTTTTATTTTCTGCAGGGCTCAGTTGAAAATCTTTGATTTATTTATTATTATTTTTTTTTTCCAGAACATGTTGGTATTCAGTTAGCTTCCTAAAAACATTTAGATTGATGGGTTGAAATTTTTCAGCTGGGATTCAAGAACAGATATGATCATACTTAAGCTTAGTGTTAGGATAAGTTTGGCATACCTTATCTGCAGAAAACTGAGTCCATATACTTGTTTTTGTGTGGATGCGATTGCTTTGAATTGGCTGAACCATTATCTTGTAATAGGATCACAGAGACACAGAATGATAGAGGTTAGAAGGGACCTCTGTGAGTCACTGAGGCCAATCCCCATGCTGAAGCAGTGTCACGGAGAGCAGGTTGCCAAGGTCCATGTCCAGACAGTTTCTGAAGATCTCCAAGGAGGGGGACTCCAAAAACTCTCTGGGCAACCTGTTCCAGTGCTTGGTGATGCTCACTGAAAACTGTATTTTCTGATCACAGAGTCACAGAATGGTTTGGGTTGGAAGATCCAACGCCTTGAGTAGGGACACCTTGCACTAGACCAGGTTGCTCAAAGCCCCATCCCACCTGGCCGTGAACACCTCCAGGGATGGGGCATCCATATCTCTGGGCAGTCTGTTCCAGTGTCTCACCACCCTCTGAGTAAAGAATTTCTTCCTTATATCTAATCTAAATCTTCCTCCTTTCTTTTAGTTTAAAACCGTTCCCACCTTGTCCTGTCACTATCCGCCTGAGCAAAAAGTTGCTCTCCATCTATTTTATAAGCCCCCTTTAAGTATTGAAAAGATGCAGTGGGGGTCTCCCCAGAGCCTTCTCTTCTTCAGGCTAAATACCCCCAGCTCTCTCAGACTTTCTTCATAGGAGAGGTGAAAATTATCTTGACTGTGATTCTCACCTTCCCTTCAGGGGAAGAAACTTAGCATTGTTTTCCTGTATCCTACCAGTGAATTCTGTTGGAGTATATAATTTCCCATATTTTTCACTCCACTATGGTAAATGCATTCTTTGTAGGATCAGTATGATTTTTGTCTGTCATAAAAAGAGATACCTTTGCAGAGTTTTATATTCTATGTATATAGACCAGAATATGGATTAAAAACAAAAACTACTTTAAGGAAGATTTAGATGGCATGCCTTTCATACCAACAAGCAGACGAACTAGATTTGTTATGAGGGCACTGGACTACAGGACTGTTTTTTCACATTGATTTGCAAAACACTCCAGGCAGTTCTAACATTTATTCAGTATACTTAAGAAATGGAAATAGAGCTGATATCATGATATCTTAAAAAAGACAAACATTGGACAAAAGATCTAACATTCTTCAAGAAAAAAAAATCAAAATTAAATACTGTAAGGGTGTTTTTTTTCTCTTTTGTCCAAAATAAAGACCAACAAATAAAGCCTCATCCTTCTTTCTTCTATAGTTGGTTTTAACTCCTGCCAAAATGCCCACTAACATCTACATTTTTGTGTTTTCTAGCTGGGTTAACATGTGTAAGTTAATCATCCTTTTTTTTCCAAAGGTATATTAAAAACAGCTATTAAAGCCCTCCAAATCTGGGGCAAGTCCAAATGTAAGTAAAGGGAATGCAGAAAACAACATATTTCTATTTATTTACAAATCATATCATGTCAATTTAAACAAAAATATAAAGTGCAAAGTGAGAGAATCTTGTCTTCAAAACTTCTGCATGAACTATCTCTAGCATAGAGAAATTAGAGGAATTAAAGTCTCAGAGGGCATATAATTCTTAGTGAACCTAGAGAAGTATTTGTTGGCAAAGAATTTGTCTCACTATGGAAAACAGTATTCAGCCCTGTGGCTGGATGATGAGTGTTCTTCTCCAAATAAGTAAAAGGACAAGATGTCATGCTCACTCATCAGCTTCAGTTCTTTTCTTAAGTAGTGAAATTTCCAAGCAGAGGATAAGATTTTTCATTAAAAATGATAAGACTATCTAAACCAAAAATTAAAAAAAAAATAAGAATCTGACACTGAACTTGCATTTACTGAGTGGGAATAAAATTGCTGTTGATATGGAAAGATATTTTAAATTAGTAAAGTAATATGTGAAGTGAGTGACAGACTACCTCTCAGAAGGGACCTACCACTGAATAATAGTGACCACAGGCATGATCATTTTAGACCATATAAGCACAATGGAAAACATAGGGGAGTTTTCTTAATGCCTGTATATAATGCGACTCTTACATAAAAGCATGGTTAATACAGCAACATTTCATAGTCAATCATTTACACATCCCTTCTTTTGAGGTATTTCTTCTGTTTTGCTACCTCCATATGTCTTCCTTGATACCGCATCCAGAAAGACTAAGATCCAAGACACCGGCTTATGATAGTTCTTAAAACTTTTTAAAAATCACTTATTTCCATTGACAACTCAAAGAATTTCAACTGATTTGCCCCAAAGATGCATTCCTGCATTTGGAAATACACAATAACTTTAAAATGGAAAAATAAACAATTTTAATACTTATAAAGAAGAAGCAACAAGTTTATTGGAAGGGATAATATACTGTGCTTTTCCTGAAGTCCATTGCTTAACTGTTTACTTGAACAACTATATGTATTCTAGTAATCACCTTTCCAGTGTAGTTCTGCCTTTCATGTCTTGACACCCTGTTCTCTACACAGCAAAAATTTGCCCTGAGAAGATATTTGGTTCATGTTGAAGGAGTACATTTTTGTACATTTGCACTTAATACCTGTAAATTTAATTACTACTTTGCATAAATGAAAATGCTAAAGGCTATGGGTTAACACCATGTGATCTCCCAGGATAATGAGTTCAGCAAATGCTTGATGAGGAAATGAAGAGTTAGGAGTACAAGCACATAACTTAAACTCTATTTTCTTGGAACTGGCAGAAGCCAATGGAAATTATCTGTAAGTGCTCCTGTTGCATTCATTATGTTCTTGTGTCCTCCTACTGTAACTATGTTTTTCCGAGGTGAGGAACACACTACAGTGCAATCTGTAGTCCCAGCTTGGAAGTCACTTGTGCACTTTCAGTTGGCCAACTGTTGTAAACTATTCTTCTAGGATTTGCCTCTATATCCTTCTTTTGCCTGACCACTCTGGTTGTCCAAGCAAATACATAGATTGTTCTCAATAAATCTAGGGCATCTGCTAATTCTTATTGCTAACACCTTAGAAATATATTCACTCAAAACCATTTACAGAATTTTTATATACCTACTTTTCTCACATCAAGAATAAATAAGAGTGGGACAAGCTTACACCCTTGTGGAAATCCTATATTTGTCTGTGTATCAGCTTTTGTTTCTTGCACTATTCAGTGTGAAAATGATTTCTAAATAATACTGTTTGTATAAAGAATGTCTGTTAGACTGTGGTTAGACACACATTGCTGACAATTTGGTTTTGTAGGCACATGTAATAATGAAAAGAATAGCTCTTGTAGTGATATAAGGTGATCTGAAATACATTACTCTCCTGTTCCACGCTTTTGAGAATGACCAAAAGGTAGATACAGTTTAAAATACCTGGCATAATTCTCCTAAGAGCTACTGAAGCTAATACATAATTTCTTAAATAGACATGCCTTAAAGTGCAGCAGAAAAGATTTTCAGTGAGCTAGCTCATTATCTTCATTCTGACTTTTACTTTTTTCCTCACCCATTCACAAAGGCACAATTTGACAGGGAATCTCTAAGAAGGGTGACTGCCTTCATTCAGTGTCTATCCTCCTTCTTCTGACTTCTGACCTCTCCCTTCTTGTATACCTAATTGAGAGCTGTGATGTACATAAAGATGTCCCTTTCCAATTCTTTAGCACTTTGTGTTTGAGGCGTGTGTCCACCCTAGTGCTTCCTAGCTTTCCATGCAGAGGGACTGGCTTTCCATAAGTGTTTTCTGTGATGGTTAGTGGGGAAAGGTTACACAGAGCCAAGTACACATGGAGAGAAAAAGTGGAGAAATTCAGGATAGCTCATGTCCTTTTGGCTTTATTTCTAACAATTACAAGGAACAAGATCAGTTAAGTAAGGAAAAATAAAGAAGAAAGAGAGCTTGAGTAAGAAAAGAGCGAGTAAGTCACATCGGAAGGGGCAGAAACTTTTCCAAACCTGGACTTCTTGGTTTAAAGTACAGATGCAAAAGAAACTGCATGAGGAGTAAGGAACCTCTGATGATGGTGAGACTGTTTTAAATCTTTTGCTCTTTCTCGTTGTAATTGTAAAATGAGGTGAAGCATACAAATTAAATCACTCCATACTGGAAGATTTTAAGGGAGCAGGCCTTTTGGTTTTACTGCTCACATGAATTGGTTTGTGATGCTGGGTCCTGCCTGATGAGAGATTTTGACTTAAGCATTACAGCTTTTGGTTTTATTCTTCTCAAGGAGAATTAAATGCTCTGCAGTAAAACAGTCAAATGAGGCTTTCAGATATAGCAAAATGACCAATCACAGTTTGAGCAATTTAAAAAAATATACTATTTGTACTGATCAACTGCTACTGAAGGGAATGGTAACAATTTATTTATTTATTTGTTTGTTGGTGGGGGGGACATGGGAAGTTGTAGGTTTTATCTTAGCTCAGCTCATTTGTCTGAAAGGTTGCTGAAGTTCATGAAATTATGAATGGCATGGATAGCCCATGGATAAAGAATAGGTGGCTATTATTTTTTCCAGTCCAAGAACTGGGGAATCATCAAGTTATAATGGCATATGATAAATTAAAAGTGTGGGGGGGGGGGGGGGGGGGGGCGGGGAGGGAGGGAAAAGGCACGTTTTCTAAAGAATAGAAAGGTAAAAATTAAAAGTTCATATATATACGGATTAATAGTAGAAAAATTTTGGATTGCTATTAAATATAAAGATATTCCTTCTGATCAAGGACTTATCTGAGATTAAAATAAGCTTATATTTGCTTTGTTTGTATACTCTCCCCTAAGTGATTGCTTTGGCTGTGGTGGAGGCAGAGTACTACTAGAAAATTTCATCGAAATCAACAGTAGTTCTCTATCTGGAAAAGAAAACCACACTCTCTATCTGGATAAGAAAAACTTTTTTTTTTCCTTTTTTTTTTTTTTCTTCCAAACTGAGGGGGAAAAAAAAACTATGAAAAATCCTCCAGGCAATCATCTTCTTTCCTGATGGATCAATTTTAATTTAACATAATTATAACCAGAAAACATTTCATATGGCAATACTGGTTTTGCCTGACTGATCTGTGTACAAATATTCTAATACGACTATCACAGAGTGTGCACAACACCTGTTTATGAAAAGTCTAGAATCACTGAAGAGAAAACTCATTTAACTGAAACATTAGAATTTTTGAAAGTTGATATTGTCTTAAATTTTAAAGAACAGATATTCAAAAAAAAAAAAATGAAGAAATAAAAATGATAAGAAACACTATACCTTAAGTAAACCCCAAACAGGTTTGCCTGTACATCTTTGGAATTTGTGGTGTTTTGTTTTTATGAATAAGTGAAGGAAGAATGTTCATATCTCATAAATTTTTGCAAGAACAATTCCAGCAGGAAAAAACACAGATGTAACTGCCAGTCTTAAGTTTCTAACAAATTACTCTGCCAGTCCCATGTGAGGTTCATAATTTAAAATCTCTGTTATGCTGAAATTTAGTGGGGGTGTCTGTGTTTAAGTTGTTTGGATTATTTGCTTGTCTTGGAATTAAAGTTTTTCATCTTTCTTTTGTATGTCTTTAATTTTTCATTTCATTTTGAGGATCACAATTAAAAATATCTCCTTCAAATCAATTTTTTCCATGTCATACTATTATTACTCCAAATATAATGCAAGTTTCACGCTTGTATATTACTGTCAAATATAATTAAATATAGTATGAAATCTACCTGAAAGGATTTGGCTTGCATGCTCTACACTACATTAACCTGGCTCAAACAATAGTCTAAATGGAATACTCCCAATGTTAGCAAAGTTTATGCATTCTTGGCAGAAAGGAAGAGCAGGGAAAGAAAGATATCTCACTTTTCTACACTATAATCTCAGCTGTCTGAATCTCTTGATATTTTAAATCTCTCTCCTATCCTGCCCACACATTCCACCATAGAAAGCTTCTTTAGTAGCTAAATACCTAGATTAGGAGTTTGTACAGTGGCTGCAATCCTGCTTGTAAATCTGCCTGACATTTGGGCCCACTTGCGTGGTTGTTTCAGTGCTGACTATTCATTTGCAATTTTATTCACTGTCATTAGAAAAGATAGCATGTGTCTGCTGCTGTTTCTGGAAAACATAAACAACTGTGCAGGAAGAGTGATTTCTTTGGTTTGTGTGGGCTTCCAGACTCTCCTACAGGCATGCAGAGAGAGTGCCTCTACCATTACTTCTTTATCATAAACCTCATAATCCCAGTGTGGATCCTGAGTGGTTTCAGCCAATGCTAAAGAAATTATTAAAAGTGTAACTGTCAGAAGGGAATATGGAAGTAAAATTTAGAAGAACAATTAAAACTGGTACTACAAATGTGTATAACTGAAGGGCAGAGAGATACACCACTAGTATTTTACCTTGTCTGTAGATCTCCCTTCTTGCCCGAAAATAGTTGATATTAGAATTTCAGTAAATAGGAGCTGCTCTTCTGGTCCAGAAATGATTCTTGTCTGCCATTGTATAGTGCATTTGTCTACTGTCTTTAGAACATAAAGTAATCTACGCCCATTGTAAATCATTAAAAATGCCACTTTTTATCACCATCTATGCAAGCTATTTAACTTCAAAGTCAATCTCAATGGCAGCGTTTTTATCCCTGATTGTTACCTTCAGTAATATTTGAGCAGTAAAGTTACCTGGAATGTCATTATTTTTCCTCTAAGAGAAAATTAGCAAATTATTTTCTCTTGGGATTTGAAAGAAATAAAAGTGTCTATTTCCTATCCTTTCCCGCCCCCTCCTCCCCCCCCCCAATGAAACTCACAGTAAACAATAGTAAACAAGTATTTGTACTTTAGCTCAGGAAAATTGACAAAGTGAATGTTATCAACCACACATTAATATAAGATTTTCCCAGGGAAGAGAAACATCACACTTCTTTGCAAGCAGAAATTTTCTCAACTCAGTTGCAGGGTTAATGTGCGATGTATGGCAGAGCATATTTTAATAGGAAGCTTTTCAATGGAGGTATTACTGTAGAACTGCTGGGCCAAATCTTCAAAGACCACTCATTGTTTCCACTGCTTTAATACTCCTGGAGAGGCTGGCAGGATGTCACATTAATATTAACTAGCTCTAAGGACATGTTTTAAGAAGACTATCAGTTGTTTCTGAGTACTGCTTTATAATTAATTTTCTGATGTATTTTATGCATAGAAGGGGAAAACTCTAACCGTGTTCTGTAATCATAAGTGTATTTTAATGTGGTATACTTGTCTGTATTCTTGCTTGGTCATTTTACCTAAAGTGCATGTGCATCCCTCATAGAAATTCAGGAAGGTGAGTGACTATTTCATTTCCCCTGTTATATATATAAGATTAAAAAAAAAAAAAAAAAGATTTACTTTGGGAAATGCATATTAGTATTTTTAATTAAAACGGTCTTAATATTTTTTAAAATTGTTCAGACTAGTAGAGAAAAGGTACTTTGGAATCCTCTCCAGCATGTGCCCTTGTTTAAAAGCTGTTTTGCTGAAAAGCTTGGCTGTCACATAACATAAACTCCTCTTTTACAACACGCCTCTTGCTGTTAGGAGGATTGTTTGGCTGTTGTAAACCTCTTTTGTGGAGTGGGTTCTGAGAATGAGCCAGGCTCTACTCTAATTTCCGTCCAGGTTCCGAAAGGCAAAACCAAACTATTGACATACACTTCTGCTACAATATCTCCTGGGTTTTGGCTATTTGTTTATTTGGTGGTTGTAGTTTTTTTTTTTTTTTTAATTCTTCTTTTTGTTTGCTGCAGTTAGTTTTGTTTGTTTCCTTGTAATTTTGCAATTTTGATAGCTTTTATAAAAATGAAATGAGTTAAATAGTGTGTACCAGCATCACATTCTTGATCTGCATCTGGAAAAATACCCTGTTCCATTGTATGCTAGGCAAGCTGTAGAAAAAAAAATAAAAATGAATGTAACTATATAGATCCTGTATCCTATATTGTTCTTGGGACTGCGCAGCTGGATACAAAACTTTGTTTTCTTAAAAGTAAAGAGAAATGAGGACAAAAGTGAACTGACTGCCACATTCCTTTCAACAGGCAGATCTGTAGATCCTAATTTAATTGCAGATAGGTTTGTAACCAATTACAAGCATATCTGAATAGTTTCCACAATTTTACATGCCATTTGTGACTTTATTAATGTTAAGAAATTTCAGATGAGGTTTTGGATGGTGATTGGGTCTAGTTATGCTGTTATGCTACCACATATTGTATCATTCTTACTGAGAAAAAAATAAAAATCTTGGGAAATAACAATTTTGGTGTGGTTCTAAAAAGCTAACTGACAGATTTATAATAATTTTCTTTGTTCATCAATGGTGAAGATCTGCTCATGAATACTCGTATTCAGCATAAGAAAATCAGGTAAATTAGCTCAGTGATTTCTGATCAGAACAAATATGTAATATTTGTCCTCTGAGGACAATAACTATGTATAGACTACTTCCATTTGCTCTTTCTGCTCATGTGAGTAGTCACACTGGTTTCCTTTATTATTTCCTGTACTTTTACGCCTTCTCTCTCTTTAGCAGTTTAAAGAAGCTGTGTGTTGCACTAGGGAGACTTAGGTTAAAGACTTTTGGCCTTTGGCTTAAATTTCTACAGGGTATAGAGGTTACTACATTTGATGGGAGAATCTTATGGCTATGCTGAGCTGGTTTTGAGTTTCACACCTGCCTTTATGAGTGATTTCCAAACAATTTCTGCAGCAAGCATTGGCATCAGAGGAAAAATACTATTAAATATATTTGGAGTGTCTTGATCCTTTGGTGGCATAGGGGAGGAATATTTCAAAACGTGCTTTTCAACAGCTCGAAAAGGAACTCTGTGCAAAACTAATTCCCCGATTAACCCCCAAGAGACAAGATGCTGAATCGTGCAGGGTGCACTCACTTATCTATGACCTATGAACACGCTTTCTCTGTGAAACAGAGCACGATCTTTCTCAGTAGTTATCTGAAGTACTATTCTGCTTTACAGAAACTAGTCCTTATTATCACCTTTGGAAAGAAACACTTTCAGCATATCTCTTTTTTTTTTTTTTTGTACAATAATCACTGTGATAAACAAAGTGGTCTTCGTTCACTCGTGCATCCCTTTCTGCCATTCAAAAGAGAGGAAGCTGAGTGACTACTTCATCTTGTCTGTTAGATGCTTAGCCAAGCAAGCCTCTGAAGGTGGCAGCCAAAGGTATATTTTCTGCTGTTTCGCTAACACATCTGGAGGGATGTACAGCTTCCTCAATGCTAATTGTTCATCTGTGAAAGGGGAGCTCCAATGGTATGGGAATTTGCTGCAGAGATGTAAATTCTCAGGGTATTGTAGAAATGACATAGCTGAACAACTAAATACTTCTCATGTTATGATTTTATAAGAGGCAAATCCTTTAAAGATAAGCTCTTTGGGATCTACAAAGGAGGGGTTAATTTACTGTAAAGACAGTTCTAATGCTCTCTTTACCACCAGAAAAACAAGGGGAGGACAGTCTGGTGCTCAAGTGCTCTAAGGGCTGGCTGGTGCCACCTTTTGTGTTCTAAGCCTCATGTATATTTAACCCAGAGATTTGAAACATCTCTTTTTATCCCCCTGTCAGGAGAAGAGTAATCAATTCTGAATATCTCTGCATGTTCATCATGTAATTACATCCAAATTTTGCTACAAGCAAAAACACTGCAAGAATGGCCAAAATTTTATATTCATATGAAATAACATGAAAAAATGCAGTTTTGCCTTAGATTCATTTCCTAGAATATTTTCTATTCCTTGACTTGTAAATGTGTATATCTGGGGTAAAACGAGTTTGGGGTATTTAACAGGAAGGTGGAGGTGGTACAACTTTCCCATTATTGCTCTTTAAATATTCCCTGCTTTTGTGATTACTTCATATCTTTCTGCTTTGAACCACTTTTAAGAACAGAAAGTTATCCCCAGCCGAGTAACAATTCTGTTGACACTTTCAAAGCAGATGTGAACTGACTGCTGCTGAACCTCAAGGCAATTTGGATAGGGACCCATGCTTTTCTGACCTTTGCTCATGCCCAGTTTTACATGAAGGATTTAAGGATTTTTGTTTTATTTTATGTATTTTATTTTATTTTATTTATTTTTTGAAACTCCTTTTTTAAAGGGCCTGAAAGTTACTTTTAAACCTGCCATCCTTTTTAATGTTGTTGTAGTTGTTGCCATTAAAAGATCATCTTTCACTCCCTGTTAACATTTGCAGTGTTTTAAATAAGATTATCCAGGTTTAGAATAGGAAGATACTTCAGACCTGTGCAGCAAATACTCTAATATAGAAATTGATGCAAAGGAAATTGGATCTGCAGGAAAGGACTTCCATATTTCAAGCAAAAACCTCATTACTTACTTCTGAAAGTTTGACCTTTATTGTTCTATGCCATTTGTCAAAAGAAAACTGTTCTTTTTTTAAGGAAAACCATCCTTTTGTTATTTTTCTCTCTCTCTCTCTTTTTTTGTTTGTTTGTTTGTTTCCTTCCCCCCCACCCCCCCACCCCACCATTTTTTCTTTTCTTTTTTCTTTTCTCTGTTTAAAGGTGGTTTTAATTTATGTGAGGTCTGGTTTATACTTTACACTGGTAGATTGTTTAACCTACTTTTCCACAGTGAATTTTTATCCCCCACATATAATGATTATTATGACATTTTTGATACTGTTACTGTAATGTTATTAGGTAGAAACCAAAAACCTCTAAAAACACAATCTCCCTACACACACACACACATACAAAATAAGCCCAAACAAGAAAATTCTGATATTAAATTTTTACTTCAGTAAATCACGTTTGGGAAAAGTACGTGTTGTTATCCATCTTAGTGTGGTGGTAGGGGGATGGTTGGACCAGTTGACCTTGGAGGTTTTTTCCAACCTTACTGATTTTATGACTCTGTGATTCTATATTATATACAAAAACTGGGATTGTCTGTTGTAAATACTGCACAAAATGTGGAATAAAATTTCGAAGACAATGTTAAATTGCTTCTGTAGAAAATAAGGGGTCATTCAAAAATTAGTTTAATTGATTGGATATTTCATAATCAAAAGATAAAGGAAGTGGAAGCAGTGAATGGATCTCCCAGACTGATGTCTGAAACATTAATATCACATAAGGTAGTATAAAATATGATTTCACACCATCTTGTCCCTATTTTTAAAAGAAAATAAATTTAAGTAAGATAACATTTTACATTTAGTCTCTGCAAACATAACTGCTTGCATTAAGACTGAGACTTCTATTATATTTAGACATTTATCTTGCATAAATATACTGAGATTTAGACCCCTCTTTGTCATCAACATTTAGGTACTTGAAGTGGTTGGGAGATTTATTTTTTTTTATTTTTATTTTTTTCCCATTGCAAACAGGACAGATTATACATGACTTATTTCACTTACTTGGAACACCTACACAATGTCATCCTCATCCCTAGAATAAATACCATACTTAGAGAGAGGCCAGTACAAATGCAAGTGATATCAGTTTCTTCATCAATACCTTTCTATAGAAATCAATACCTTTCTATAGAAATTGTTAAGTATGATTTATTTCCATGGTGTTTAGAAATCCAGACTTTTCATAGTACTTTTCAATCACTTTATCCTGACTTAACTGGTAAAATACCTGTAATCCCACTCATATTGTTGAAATATGGCCACTGTCAACCATGTGATCCATTTTCTACAGCTGTGGCTGTTTGGGCTAGGGATTCCTTAAATAAATATTATATTTATATTTATATTTATATTTACATTTACATTTACATTTACATTTACATTTACTTATTTATTTATTTATATTTATATTTATTTATATTTATATTTATTTTTATATTTATTTATTTTTGCACAATTGCTCCTTCCATCCTACTTCTCTGTTTCACATTCACGTCTTTCTTTCAAATCTGGTAAGAATGTGAGAGATTATGACCATTTGAATATTGTAATATTTTCAAAGGACATTGCTGAATCCTTTGTATTGGAAGTCTGATCTAGTAGAACGATAGAATCAAGTAATATCCAGAGTTGGAAGGGACCCACAAGGATCAAGTCCAACTACTAGGTCCACACAGGACCACCCCAAAATCAGACCCTATGTCTGAGAGAATTGTCCAAACACTTCTTGAATTCTGGCAGGCTCAGTGCTGTGACCACTGCCCTGGGGAGCCTCTCCCAGTGCCCAACCACTGTCTCAGTGAAGAACCTTTACATAACCCAAGCCTGACCCTTCCTTGTTGCAGCTCCAAGCCATTCCCTCCGGTTCTGTCGCTGTCCCTAGAGATCAGAGATCAGCACCTGCCTCTCTGCTCCCCTCCTGTGGAAGTTGTAGGCCACCACAAGGCCCCCCCTCATCCTCCTCTTCTATAGACTGAGCAAACCAAGGGACCTCTACTGTTCCTTATCTCCTCTTCTAGACCCTTCATCACCTTTGCAGCCCTCCTTTGGACACTCTCTAATAGTTTTACGTCCATCTTATACTGTGCTGCCCAAAACTGCACTCAGTACTCAAGGTGAGGCTGCACCTGCGCAGAGCAGAGTGGGCCAATCCCTTCCCTCTACCAGCTAGCAATGCTGTGCTTGATGTACCTTGAACACTGGAGTGAGAGGCAAAATACTACTTTACTGTTCACTGTTTTACTGGAGAATTCTTGTGTAAGAAGGGAAAAGAGCATAAATCTGGTGAGGCGTCTGTGACAGAGCAATACTTTTGTGAGGTTGAAATAAATACTTAGTTGACTAAAATTGATCAGGAGCTCTGACACTTTTAATTGAATGCTTGCAGAGTTAACTCTGTGCACACATGATTTTCATGCCTTCACATTTCTTTTACCCAGTATTCAGTGTGGAAATAAGAGCATTTTTGCTGCATGAAATCTGGGGGATTTGGCTGATCTTGGTTGTGAACTTAAACATACAGTCAAGATTATTTTGCTTTTTCTCAAGGGAGTTAGTAATTCTGCATTCATATAAAATATGAAACAAACAAAATAAAATTACCTTTTTCAAATTTGGTTTCTATCTACAAGCAAAGAACAGTCTTGTGTTCATCAGTAGCCTAGAACTGGAGCTACTGATTTACAGTCAGGTTTGCTGATATATTACAACATACTGCAGACGGCAACTTTTCATGAAAATGTGCATTTTCTTATAAACAATTGACCTGATTATTTAGTTAGTCTTCATGTGTGACAGGCTTGTAAAGAAGCTGTCTAGCCAATCTGTCTGTCATGGAGAGAGCAGGTGATAGAAGTTGCACATCCACAAAATTTTCTTAAGAGACATGATGCGGGAAGTCATAAGATGGGTTTGGAAATGAGAAACTGCAAGTCATAGCCACATCTCCAAATGATAACATGCACTTAAAGGAGAATTTCTGAAAGCCCTGTGAGAAGTTGCACAGCCTTCATTTCTCTCAAGTGGTGAAACCAGAACCCATGCAAACTATTTGTGTTTTTTAAAGTTCCTCAGAGCTAAGTTTCTCAGAGCTCCTTCTAGTATATGCTATTTTTGCAGCAGTTTGCAGATGTTCAATTCAGGCTTCCTCTTGAGAATCGTTCAGTTAGTACTCTGGAACTGATGCAAGGGAATCTTAGATCATTATAAATCGTCCCAAGTCTGTACATATAATCTGTAATAAAAACTGAGAAAAAAAGGAGAAAAAAAGGATGTCAGTTGGCAAATTTTAAAGTGGTTTGTTTTCTAATCTGTTTAATGAGTTATGATTTTAGGACTGTATAGAGGTTTTCATTATTATTTTTATTAGGGTATTTTAAAATGAAGGATCATATATTTTAGGGGGAAACAATTAAATCTGTTGTTTAGCCAATTAACTTGGCTGTGTTGCAGAACTTGTGGAATTCTTTTGGGAAGGCGTTAATATATGAAGTAGTTGCTTTCTAAAATGTGTTATTGTGGATCTTTAAAAACAATTTTCTAGAACTTTAAAGAACTGTAGACCCTGAATTAGTTTAAAAATCCATCCTTTATTGTAAAATAGCCTGAAATTAATAAAATACTTTGCCTCTGAAACCTGTTGAAGTTCTTTGAAAGAGCTTCACTTGCTGTCCAAGTATGTGGATACAGAAGATTTGGTTGATATCACAGAATCAGAATGGCTGAGGTTGGAAGGGATCTCTGGAAGTCATCTGGTCCTACTCCCCTACTCAGAAAGGGCCACCTACATCTGGTTGTGCAGGACCATATCCAGAAAGCTTTTGAATATCTGTCTCCAAGGAGGGAGACTCCATAAGCTCTTTGGGAAACTTGAGCCAGTGGTCTGTCACCCTCACTGTAAAAAGTGTTTCCTGATGTTCAGAGGGAACCTCCAGTGTTTCCATATGTGTCCATTACCTGTTGTCCTGTCACTGAGCACCACTGGACAGAGCCTGCCTCCAACCTCTTTGCATCCTCCCTTGAGGCATTTGTACTCATTGATGAGATCTCTCCTGAGACTTCTCTTCTCCAGGCTGAACAGTCCCTACTCTACATCTTTTCTCACAGGAGAGATGTTCCAGTCCCTTAACTATGTTTGTGGCCTTTTGCTGGGCTTTTTTTAGTGTTCCATCTCTCATACTGGTGCTGGGCTCCCAGAACACACTCCAGGTGTGGTCTCACCACTGTTGAGTAAAGCTGTATCCTACTTTGATTTCCAGAAGTCATTTGACAAGATTCCTCATGAGTATTAAATAATTTAGGTTCTTAAGTAGGAGTGTCCTTCAACAGACAGATAGTTGGATGAAAAATAAAAAGCAACGGCCAGATTAAATCACTGGTTTTCACAGCACAGCAATATCACCCATAAAGTTTGTCAAGGACTCTCTGCACCTTTCTGCAGGTGCAAGCAGCTCTGTTTATTTACCTATGATCTGGAAAAGGAGTATGTATTTTTAGGTAATTAAATATGTTGGCTATCCTAAGTTATATCAGACAGGAGCAAATATCAAGAGCTGAAAGAACAACACATCAAAATAATGAAAGAATGAACACTAAAATGGTAAATCAAATGAAGTGTGGGTAAATGTGAAGTGACCTTTTTGTGGAAAAAGAGATATTTCTTAGGACACATCATCTAATTTTGTAAGTGAAGGAGCATAACCTAGGAATAATAACTGACATAAGATACTCTATGGAAATGGTAATACCTAGTACCAGTGAAAAATGTTGAATATTTAGGAAAGTAATATAGAAAAAAATAGAGCATTATTATGCTTCTGCATAAACCTGCAGTGCCTGTTAACTTGATTGATATGTGAACTACTGACCTAACCATCTCAGAAAAAAAAAAATATATATATATCTATATATATCAGAACTTAGAAACATAGAATCATAGAATATCTGAATTTGAACCATCAAGGATCACTGAGTCCAGCTCCTGTGTCCCCAAAGAACCACCCAAAAATCAGACCATGTATCTGAGAGCGTTGTCCAAACACTTCTTGAACTCCAGCAGGCTTGGTGCCATGACCACTTCCCTGGGGAGCCTGTTCCAATGCCCAACCACCCCCTCGATGAAGAATTTTTTCCTGGTATCCAGTCTGAACATCCCCTGTTGCAGCTTCAAGCCATTCCCTCAGGTCTTATCACTGGTGACCTGAGAGAAGAGATCAACACCTGCCTCTCCACTCCCACTCATGAGGAAGTTGTAGACCACGATGAAGTCTACTCAGTCTACTCTTCTCCAGGCTGAACAATCCAAGTGACTTCAGCCGCTCCTCATACGTCTTCCCCCCTAGAACCTTCAACATCTTTGTTGCCCTCCTGTGGACACTCTATAACAGCTTTATATCTTTCTTATATTGTGGCACCCAAAACTGCATGCAGTGCTCAAGGTGAGGCTGCACCAGCACAGCATAGAGCAGGACAGTCACGTCCATTGACTGGCTAGCAATGCTGTTCTTGATGCAGGATATGGTTGGGATATGCAGGATAGGATATGAACCAGGATATGGTTTGCCCTCCAGGCCATCGAGGCACACTTCTGTCTCATGTTCAGCTTGTTGTTGATTAAAAACCCCAAATCCCCTTCTGTACATCTGCTCTCCAGCTTTTCATCCCCCAGTCTGTATGTATAACTAGGGCTGCCCCTTTCCAGGTGCAGAATCTAGCACTTGCTCTTGTTAAACTTCATATTATTAGTGATTGCCCAGCTCTCTAACTTGTCCAGATCTCTTCACAAGGCCTCACTGCTCTCGATGGAGTCAACAGC
This sequence comes from Cygnus atratus, assembly GCF_013377495.2. NCBI lineage: Eukaryota > Metazoa > Chordata > Aves > Anseriformes > Anatidae > Cygnus > Cygnus atratus. Next base: position 35,803,418 of record NC_066396.1, read on the forward strand.
TCCATCCAATTTGGTATTGTCCATGAACTTGCTCAAAAAACCTTCAAGGCCTTCATCCAAATCGTTTATGAAAATATTGAAGAAGGCTGGTCCTCAAATGGAGCCTTGGGGAACCCCACTAGTGACAAGTCACCAGCCTCATGTAACCCCATTTACAAGAACCTTCTGGGCCCGACATAGCAGCCAATTGTTCAAACATCTTATTATGATTTTATCTAACTCTATTCTGGTCATTTTGTCCAGAAGGATACTGTGAGAGACAGAAAGGTTACTGAAATCCAGAAAGATTACATTGACTGCCTTCCTTTGGTCAAATATCTGGGTGATCTTGTCATAGAAGGAAATTAAGTTTGTTAGACATGACCTTCCCCTAGTGAACTCATGTTGGCACTGACCAATGACCATGTTGTCCTTTAGGTGTTTTTCAGTAAGTCACAGAATAATCTTCTCCATAATTTCACCAGGCACTGAAGTGAGACTGACAGGCCTGTAATCGCCAATATCTTCCTTCTTGCCCTTCTTGAAAATTGGGACCACATTTACCATCTTCCAGTCAACTGGGACCTCTCCAGATTCCCAAGACCATTGAAAAATAATTGAGAGAGGTACCATAATGACATCAGCCAGTTCTCTGAGTACTCTGGAATGAATACCATCAGGCACCATGCACTTGTATGCATCCAGGCGGAGCAGAAAATTCTGCACAAGTTTGGGGTTAACTGAAAGTTTATCGTTCCCACAGTCAGAGTCCTCCAACTCAGGGCAGCTGGGGTCCCAGAGCCCACCACTGGTGCTGAAGACAAAGGCAAAAAATGCATTAAACATCTCTGCTTTGTCTATCTCCCTATTTGTTAGATGGCCATCCTCATTAGCATCAGACCAATGTTTGCTCTGGTCCTCCTTTTCTCATTAACATACTTTAAAAAAAAAACTTTTTTATTATCACCCACATTGCTGGCCAACTTCAACTCTAATTGGGCTTTGGCCACCCAGATTTTCTCTCTACAAAGGTGAGCAGCATCCCTGTAGCCCTTCCATGTCACCTGACCTTGCTTCTAGTGGCCATACACTTTCTTTTTTTCTACCTAAAAAACTTTGAAAAGTTTCAAAGTGTAACAAGGGTAATCAAGACTATGTATGGTTTCCCTCCCAAGAAGACTAAGTAGGTTTCTTATTGTGAGAACTAGGGCACAAAGTAGCCCAAAGCAAAGGAGAGCTGAGGAGATTGTTCTTCATACAGTGTTTTCTGAACTAAAGAGTTCACTGCTGCAGGCAGATGTGGACATTGAAATTTTGTGTGGATAGTAAGACAAGAAGATGTTTGCATGGGGAAAAAAAAAAAAAAAAAAGCATTTCCTAGAGGTTATTTAAACAAACAAACAAGCAAAAACCCTGCAAAGTTACCAACTAAGGAAGCATTTTCAATACAAATATTGGAATCAGAGACAGTATTGTAGAGAAAAGCTGTGCTTTTGCATTCTTCTAGGGGCAGGCAATGTCTGAGACAAGATCAAGACCAATAGAACTGTTATTGCACTAAGTACTCATGATTTTGTCTCTTTGTGTAGTGTGTAAGATAAAGCAACAGTGAAATCTGTTCATCATTTTCCCATATGATTTTTGATAAAAAAGGAAGACTCACCAGGATTTGAACTTCAGGGAAATTAATTTTAAGCTGATGTCTCCACAGTAGCTATTTCCAACAGCAAGTATTTTGCAGAGGATGCTTGTATATAGGTGAGGAGTTCTGTAGATCCTAGGAAATTTGCTACTTTATTTGTGCACCATCAGATTGACAGAAGCTGAAGCTCTCTAGTCACAGCTGCAGGGGCTTCTATGGGCTTACTTGGGTAAAGTGTGGGATTCTTTTGCATATGCAAAATGAAAAGGAGGCAAATAAATGTAAAGATTTCAGAGTAATAATTAAACTGAATCAGTGAGTTAAATGTCTTGGCACCAGTCGTCTGCATCAATCACATCTATTTCAAATTGCTGTGCCATTAATAACCTTAAATGTGAAATTAAAGAAGGGTAATCATTCCGGATCTGGGGTAAAATATTTTGTTATTTTCTGTGCAAAATTTTTAAATACGTAATATATTCTATTTAAACAGAAAATAAGTCTTCCCAGACTGCAATATGAAGCCAAAAGTAAGAAAAGTTAACTTCTGAGTTTTGTTACTGAGTTACTTCTGAGTTCTGAGTCCATAAAGGAAACAGTCATCCTGTATCTGTTTGAAAAAGCTATAACTTCCCACAACTGCTATCAGAATTCTACTATCAGAATAAAAATAGTGTGTGTTACACAAAACTGATATAATAAATAATGTGGACTTATTTATTACATAAGACAGGCTGAGAGAACTGAGGATGTTAAGCCTGGAGAAGAGAAGGCTCCGAAGACCTTGTTGTGGCCTTCCAGTACCCAAAGATAAAAAAGATGGAGAGTAAATGTTTACATGGGCAGATAGTGATAGGACAAGGGAGGATGATATTAAAGCAAAAGAGATCGGATGTTAGGAGGAAAATTCTTCACTCAGAAGGTGGTGAGGCACTGGAACAGGTTGCCCAGAGAAGCTGTGGATGCCCCATCCCTGGAGGTGTTCAAGGTAAGGTTGAATGGGGCTTTGGGTAACCTGGTCTAGTGGGTGGTGTCCCTGCCCATGGCAGGGGGGGGTTGAAATAAATGATCTTTAAGGTCCCTTCCAACCCAAATAATTCTATGGTTCTATGACTTAATGATTCATTGATCTCCCAATATTCATAAGGTCCCATAAAAATGATTAGGGATTAAAAGGATTTTATCTTGAAAATACAGACATAGTTCATTTGGGTGTCCAAGTTAGAAACAAATGTAAACAAAACAATAAATAAAAAAATTATTTTTGCAGTACCCAAGCTGAAAGAAATGCATGAGGGAAAATGAAAACAAAACAAAACAAAACACAGACAATAATCCAGTTTTAAATTTTTTGAAGACATTTCTGATTTTTTCTATGTAGATAACAATCTCTATTAACAGATAAAACAAACAACAGATAGAACAGATATTATAGGACATACATAAAACTAGGAACTCTGAAAGTTGTTATGTTATCAAATGATAAAGCAAGCTAACTCACTGCTGGAAAGCACTGTTAAATAGTTGTGATTGTTTTCTGAACCTTTTTATTAATCTTGCTGGAAATTTAAAAGTAGAAAAATAACATTTTTTTCTACTTGGCTATTAGTTGCTTAGTAACAGATTTAGAGCCTATTGAAGTTCTTAGAGAAGTTCCCAGTGTCTACTGTGAGACTTTCTCAGTTTCATGTGGTCAAAAGCTCTTTAAATGCCTTTTGAGTCATGTAAAAACACAATCTTGATCCGTCAGCGAGTTCTATGCACATTCAGAGTCTAGTTTGTATGTGCCAAGGTTCACAGAGGTTTATGCCAGCAGCAACCTATCTAGTATATTAGAAAGTCAGCAGAATTTCTAAACTTGCTTACGTGACTTGAAGTATATTTACACAGCAGCTGATACGTGAAATGAAGGTGCCTGAAACAACTAAAATTGTAAATTGTCAGACTGAGTCACTGTGCTGCCCTGGTTTCCAGACCAGATGGAGTGTGAATATAGATCTGAGTGTGAATATAGATCTGATCACAGGTCTGAAGTCATGCAAGCAGTTAAATATATATTTTTTTCTTGCTCTTCAACTTGGAATTTAGTAAGGAAATGCTATTAAAATATAAAGTAAGGTTCTATACCTCTTTGGTTTCTCTGTCAGTTGTTGCTACTTTTCATTAATTTGCTTTCATGTTAAAATAGCTACACTTCCAATGGCAAGAAATAGAAATGTTAGGAAATTAACATACTCTGCAGTTTCCTCTCTCCTTTTCTACTTTTTTTTTTTTTTTTTTTGGGGTGCCAATTTTTGTTTTTCTTTGGGGGGAAAAGACACAAACCATTGCAAATTGTGGGGGCATGTAAGGTTGCTCTTTGCATTTCTACTGAATAATTTATACAAGTACTGTTTAATTTTAAGGGTTGCAGAACCTGTTTTGTTTTATTTATTATTGTTATTATTATTTTTACCTTTGATATATTGTAAACCTTTAAAAATGAATACTCAAAATTTTACTGAATGCTAGGCTCACATTTTATCTAGAGCACATAAGCGATGAATGAAATAGGATGGCCTATTTTTCAGGATGTCAGATCAGATGATTACCTTTTCTGGATTTAATCTATTGATTTTTCTACTGCCTTTATAGTCAGGGTACTTTGCTTACAATACCTGGATCCTTTTTAGTCTGGAAAAAGATGAATCATGTCTATAGACCTAAGTTATATTGAACAGGCACAAGCAGTCACTCAGATGAATTTAATTCTTTTATCTATTATGTGTTCATCAATGGTCACGTGAAGAAAAATTTGAACAGAGAATTGCATTTTAATAACACCATGTTATGCAACACATATGTTTGCCTCCATATCACTTGCTATCAGTAATTACTTGTACAGCACATCAGCATTTTTAATCAGTCACCAAACTGTAAGTGAATGTTGAGCTAAATTTTGCCCTGAAAAAATGATTTTTTTCTTTTTTTTTCAAAAATTTTCATTTTTTTTCAATTTTTTGCCCTGAAAAATGAAATTCTGTGCCAATCTGTCATTTTTTATATAATGTTAAAATGTGAAGAATTTACAGTAAACTTAACTATCAGCTAAAACTGTGATAAATCTGTGCTTTATTTATGAGAAATCAGGTTGTATTTTCATTAGGAGTAGAATGAACCTAAACAACATTATATAAACCCTTTAAATTACAGGTGGGTGATGAAGTCAGATCTGGCTTTAATCTCATGTTTCTCAGAAGAAAAGAACATCAAGAAAACTTGCATAATCAACTTAAATTCAGTCTTATGTTTAAGGTTCAAAGAATCTCTAGATATGGATAGCGTTTCATTGGTTTTGCTATTCCAGTTGATTATCTGATTTCAGTACAGTAGCTCTGGCTGGAGTTGTATTTATTGAAAAGAAAAAAGCCTGGGACATAGAGTTCGCTTTCTTAGAATAGAAGTTGTCTGATAATTGGCCATTTACTTCTCAGAAGAAGACAAAATATTTGAGTTTCATGGCCTCATTTTCCTCCTTTCTTCAGGCAGATTATACACAGTGAGACAGATGCTTCTCTGACCACCTTCATTATTTCTAAAATGCACAGATAAATTCAATTAAGCTTGACAATTGCATAGCTGATTTAAAGTGCCAGTGAGCTGGCACTGAACCTAGTGAGCTCTACTTTCAACATGTTCAGATGCCTTCTGGCAAAGAGGTATAGCTCAGGTTTTCATTCACTCTTGACAGTAAACCTGTTGACAAATTCAGTGGATTTTAAAGGTAACTGATTATCATCTTGGAGCTGTTCAAGGTGCTAACCCTCTCTCTCCTTTACAACTTTGGCCTACCCATGGTAATAAACCAATTTTAAGTATTTATTATTCCTATCTGTAAGGAAGTGACGTAAGAAAGAGATAAACAGTCTCTAAAAATAACAGCAATAAAAACAAATGAACAAAAAAAAAAACATTTCATTCAGCTATGGCTAGACAGAAATGTACAAGCTGACCTAGGTCCTCCTTATTTTGTTCAGTGCTGCTATAAAGGTGAATAAATTAAACCTGTCTGATAAGGCAAGGATCTTCTCTTCTGCAAGCTTTACCTTGTACTTAGCACTGTGGATTTCTGTTCTTTGAGTGCCCTAATATAATGCTGAAATCCACAGAAACATTTTTGGGGTGGTTTGAAAACAAAGCTCATGGAGAGCTAGAAAGGACAAGTCAGGAAAATAACAGCTATCAAAATGTACCTAATATTCATACTGGAGGTGTTGTGGTTTAGCCCTAGACCCATACAGGCACTTGCTTACTCTCCCAGGGTGGGATGGGGGAGAGAATTAGATCAGATAAGGACAGTACACTAGGTAAAGCAAAAGCTGCTCATACAAGCAAACCCATGCAAGGAATTCATTCGCTGCTTCCCACCGGCAGGAAGGTTTTCAGCCACTTACAGGAAAGCAGGGCTCAGCATGTGTAAAGGCTTCTTGGGAAGGCAAATGGCTTCACTCTGAAGACAACCACCTCCCACCCCCTTTCATCCTTCTTTACCACAGCTATTATTGCTGAGTGTGACACCACATGGTGTGGAACACCCCTTTGGCCAGCCTGGGCCAGCTGCCCTGGCTGTGTCCCGTTCCACATCCTCCTGGAGCACCCCTAGGCTCCTTGCTGGCAGGGCAGCACAAGGAGCTGAAAAGGCCTTGGCTCTGTGTGAGCACTGCTTTGCAGCAACTAAAAACATCTGTGTGGTATCACCACTATTTTCATCAAAAATCCAAAATGCAGCATAATAGAAGCCTCTGTGAAGAAAATTAACACTGTCCCAGTCAAAACCACGGCAGGAGGGCAGGTATAAAATAATTCTAAAAGGAAAGGTGATGTTATTGCAATTGAAGCCACAATGAACAGTTACAAGCAAATTTAGAAATAGCTGTATAAACTTTTTTACAACATTACTTTATTATTTGTTTGTGGTTTCACTGTGATCTTAGCTTCCAAAATAGTAATGAAAGAGGAAATGCGAAACGTTCAGTAGGTTACATAGTACTGCCAATAGTGGCAATCATGGGCCTCCACTAAGGGAAATAAAAATGTCAGATTCCTGTGCGGACGGAAAGGTGAATGAATACTATCCAAGGAATAGTCTTTATTCAGCTAATGTGCTTTCCCTTAGGACTCCACAAAGAAAATGGAAGTTCATGCTGTGAAAGGATGTGACAACAAAAGATGGTAAAAGGCAATGAACTCCAGTGACAACTTCTATCTGAACTTTGCGAGGCACCAGAAAAGATGATGAAAAAATTAGAGTAGAGGCATACACCTGATATAAAGCAAAGATCAGCCTGTTCTAAATCACAGTAAGATGAACCATACAGCACTAACATATGGCAATAATCAGTGGACTGGCAACATTGATAAAGGCATGAGAAATACAACATGGAGAAATTAGCAGTGCTTTAAAAATCTTCTAAGGTATAAGAGAAAACAACTTTCATCAATGCAAGTTCTGTACCTGGAACTTCAAGAAGGGGTGCTATGTTTTTGAAGTGCCCAAACTAGCTTTCATTTTTTAGTAGATCCAGATACAGAAAAGGAGTATCACAGCAATTCATCTATTAACCAGCAAGGCACAGCTGTCAGTCCAGGGAAAAATATTAATAATTAAAACAAACAAACAAACAAAGAAACAAAAATAATAATAATAAAAAAAAAACACACGTGTTTTTGAACACTTTAAATGTGTCACTGCAAATAAATGTTACATGTGTGGTGCAGTTTGCTTCTATTGTCTTTATATACATACCTCAATGATTTCCATAAGTGTTTCTCATTTAATTAATGTTTAATGGGATTTCCCCTGTAAATCACTGCTGTCTGTCTACTGCTTTAGATTCTGTTTAGGTAGCTGATTATTTTCCATTTGTCATATATTTTATGGATATATTTGCATTCCTGGGAATATATGGGAAAATTCTACTCCTTTCCCAAAATATGCTCAGTTTGAGAACAGATATGGAAGTTGGCCACAAATCTCAAGCTCTCAGGTTCAATTGAAGCCCTAGGATAACTTATGGATACACAAGAGTCCTATTAATCTAAGAAAGCCATTCAGAGTCCATAAGCACTAACTGGGAAAAACTAGAGAACAGCTCATGTCCCTCCCCTCCTTTGGTCATGGATTACTGTGGGTTGAGTGCTGGGAGGATATGAATGTCTGCTTTCTGGTCTGAGAATTTTTCAGTTTTCAAGATAATAATACTGAATAATAATTGAAGACTTACTCTTTGATATATTTTGAAAGATGAGATTTTTAAGGCTACACAGGTTGTCAGGACAGGGATTATTTATTATTTATTATTTATATATTACTATTTATTATTTATTATTATTATTTATTATTATAGATTATATATAATTTATTATTTATTTTTTTCCCTAAGAATAAAAATTAAGAAAAATGTTGACTTAAATGACTTCATTGGACTATTCTAATTGTAGGACCATAATATTTATCCCCCATATGGTGTCCTCAGGCAAAAGGACTACTTCTGCACCATACAGCTGAACAAGTGTTTCAGAGACATTGCAGAAAAACAAATGTCTTAATTCTCAAGGAGGTAAAAAGCATGCCAGAAATTTAAACAGATCGGTCAATATTTTGTCATTGGGATAACAACTACCTAAAGTATTTCTGGTTCCTGTTTCAGCCCAAACTAAAGATGTTATAGACATTATCTTCATACAAATTTACATTTTTCTTCATGGTAGTCCAACGAATTATTGATTCTAAGTTTCATATACAGATTGATTTTCCAAGAGGCCAAACATTTAGTGCAGGAAATCAGCCTGTGTATCTATCCCTCCACCCATGACCTTTATAAAATATTCCTATTAATGCTTTCACTAAAGAATTAGAGTGAATATTTAAAGCACAACTTTTTCATGTGCAATAGACTTTTCTTCTCTTATCAGCACGAATTATATTTGCAGAGGACAAAATACAAGTGTGGCTTTTGAAATAGTCTGGGTCTTAATATTATTTGTAAACCATCTACCCAGTAAAAATATTTGTAAAAGTCTTTGCAGATTTTTTTTTTAAAGGTTTCTACTAAAATACCTAATTGGGAAACCCCACTCCTGGAATGCTCACAACAGCATATGCATGCATTTAAATGGAGTGGACAGGATCATCTTGTCCACACCTGTGGAAAATCATCCGAACATGTTGGTGGTACATCATGAATCAGTCAGACACAACATTAAATTATCATGTTTACAGTGTGCAAAACTAGGAAGGTGGAGTTTTTCTGTATTTAAAAAGTTGTTCTTGCAAGGACAAGCAAAACATGGAGGGTATAAATATCAGTCAGATAGGAGTGAGCATCATAGTAAGATCCCGAGGGTTGTTGAATGATTTGGATTTTCATTTTTAGCATCTGTATTATTATTTTTTTTTAAGAGAGAGATTGAGTCAGTCCCAAATTTGATATTTAATTAAGTCCTTCTTGTGTCTTCTGCCTTCTGCTACTCTCAGTTTATAAAATATTCTCAAACTTCAGAATCGGTTAACAGGCCTACTTCTGGCTTTTATTTAATGGTGCTCCAAAGTACTATTAATTATTTGACAATTCTGGGAAAAATTTCCTACAGGAATATTATAGTGAAAGAACTTTAAAAAACTGTGCATTTTATATTGTGATATGTTGCAAGTCATTCATTCATGACCACTTATAAAAAATAGGATCACCAAGATCAACAAGAAAGTGCAAGGAGTTTGGGAGTGTATTTTCTCCACTAATTCTTAGATCCTGATAAAAGATAAAAGAATACATATGTCCTCATGCATAAACCTACTTTGAATCATTCTCTAGTTATTCAGCTTTTCAAGACTGTTTGCAGAGAACACATAACAGTCTTCATGGTAAGCTAAATTATATGTATTTCTGATTGAGGAAAAAAATTCTAACCTGTAATACAAATGCATATATTTCTGAAATACATAGATCCTCCTGAATTGTAAATACTATGGTGTTTAATCCCTAATACGATCAAATTTTTAAAAATTGCCTTCATTAGTCAAGTGAAATCTTTAAGCAGAATTAGCCAGTATTCATCACAAACTATGATACTAGTGTTGGTAAATCTTTCCAGCTATTTGTTTTGATGCTGTAGAGCACTAATCTGAAATTAGTGTGTTAGCAATCTTTCCTTTTGGTTTTCAGCAAATGCTAATTATTTCCAGCAGACTAACCATTGTAGTATGTTTGTAAAATATATGTTGAATGTTTTTTCTGTTTACAGCAGCAACACAGCTACTCTAATATGGATGAGGAAGAGGGCAAGAGAACAGAAACTGTCTTTGTATACACCAAGGCTCCAGACAGGCTGATGCATGGTCACCTCCCTGCTCCCACCCATACATTAGATGATCTGTACTGCTAATTAACTTGTCCACATGGGGTTCTTTCTTCTGGCCTCTGGGGTCCTCAGCAATTGCCCTGCTGGTTCATCCATGAAACTGTCTCTGAAACGTATGCTTGTGACATGCATTACACCAATATGGTAAAGTTGTATAATATATAATGAAGACCTGAGTGTGTTGGCAAGTGTGAGTGATTTTAAGTATTAATGTGAACTTTTCATGCAAAACTCTTCCCAAAACCTTAGTATCCTTAATCATTTAGTGTAAAAAGTTTCCTGTTAAACAGACATGTTTTACTTCTTACAGTATTTCACTTATTGGCCTTGTGCCCAAGAAATGGGTGAAGTATTTTAAAATAGAGGTTTTGAGTCTCTTTTATGGGCAGCCATTTTTTGGCGGCCAAATTATAGTGAGAAGTTACCTGCAGTTCCTCTCAGTTCTTGGGTGGTAGAAAGGATGCTTCTCCATGAAAAGTAGCTCTATCTGATTCAGACATCTAAAAATAAAAGTACCAGTAAGGGGCTGTTGTGGTTTAACCTGGCAGGCAGCTAAGCATCACAAAGCCGTTTGTAGATTTCACCCTGGCCCCCACACCCACAGTGGGGTGGGGGAGAGAATTGAAAGGAAAAAACAGTAAAAGCTCATGGGTTGAGATAAAGACACTTTAATAGGGCAGAAAAGGAAGAGAAATAATACTAATAATGATAATGGTAATATTAATAATAATAATAACAGAATGTACAAAGCAGGTGATGCACAATGCAATTGATAACCACCTGCTGACCAAGACCCAGCTCCTGGTGCACCCTCAGCTTCGTCGCTGGCAGGTCAGTGCAAGGAGCTGAAAAGGCTTTGGCTCTGTGTGAGCACTCACTCAGCAACTAAAACATATGTGTGTTATCAGCATTATTCTCATCCTAAAGCTGAAACACAGCACCATACCAACTACTATGAGGAAAACCAACTCTATCCCAGCTAAAACCAAGACGGAGCAAGAAGATACTGAGTTTTAGTCCTTTTTTGGGTCCTGAAGTATTGTATTCAGCTCTCCTAGAGAACCCTAGTTCTGGGGCTCCCAACATAAGGATATGAACCTGTTGGAGCAGGTCCAAAGGATGATCAAAAGGGCTGGAGCACCTCTCTTATGAAGACAGGCTTAGGGAGTTGGGGCTGTGCAGCCTGGAGAAGAGAAGGCTCTGGGGACACCTTATAGCAGACTTCCAGTGCCTAAAGGGGGCCTACAGGAAAGGAGAGGGAATATGTCAGGGAGTGTAGGGATAGGACAAGGAGGAATGGTTTTGAATTTGTGACAGTTTTACCCAGATAGGCAGCTGAACTCCATCACAATCACTCTCACTCTCCCTCCTCAAAGGGAAAGGGGGAGAAAATACAATGAAAAGGGCTCAAGGGTGGAGATAAGAACAGGGAAATCACTCAGATATTATCATCATGGGCAAAACAGACTAAGCATAGGGAGATTAATGTAATTTATTGCCTATTACTAACAAGGTAGAGCAGTGAGAAACTAAAAGCAAACTGAAAACAACTTCCCCCCATCCACCCTCTTCTATGTCTTTCCCTCCAGTGTTGCAGAGGAACGGAGAATGAGGGTTGTGGTCAGTCCCTAAGACTTCGTCTCTGCCGCTCCCTCACGGTCACTCTGTGCCCCTGCTCCACGTGGGGTCCCTCCCACGGGATGCCGTCCTTCAAGAACTGCTCCCACATGGCTCTGTACCACAGGGTCCATCCCCCAGGAGCAAACTGCTCCAGCACGGGTCCCCCATGGGTGGCAGCTCCCCCTAGACCCCCTGCATCTGCGTGGGGTCCTCTCCATGGGCTGCAGCTCCGGCCCAGGGCCTGCTCCTGCAGGAGCTCTCCATGGGCTGCAGCCTCCTCCAGGCCACCTCCACCTGCTCCACCGGGGGCTCCTCCACGGGCTGCTGCGTGGAGATCTGCTCCGCCATGGGCTGCAGGGGGACAGCCTGCTCGACCAGGGGCCTCTGCACAGGCTGCAGGGGAACTTCTGCTCCATGCCTGGAGCACCTCCTGCCCTCCTGCTGCACTGACCTTAGGGTCTTCAGGGCTGGTTCTCACTCTTCACCCTCCTTACTGCTGTTATGCAACAGTCTCTTTTCCCCTTTCTTAAATATGCTCTCACAGAAGTGCAAACAACATTGCTTATTGCATTGGCTCTGGCCAGCCGCAGGTCTCTTTTAGAGTCATCTGGAACTGGCCCTGGTCTGACATGAGGCACCTTCTGGACTCTTCTCACAGAAGCCACTCCTGCAGCCCCACACTACCAAAACTTTGCCATATAAACCCAGTACAGAACTAAAAGAGGGTAGAGTTAGATTAGATATGAGGAGGAAATTCTTCACTATGTGGGTGGTGAGGCACTGGAACAGGTTGCCCAGAGAAGCTGTGGATGCCCCATCCCTGGAAGTGTTCAAAGCCAGGTTAGGTGAGACTTTGGGCAACCTGGTCTAGTGGTAGGTGTCCCTGCACATGTGTCACATTAAGGGGTGTAGCCAATTAACCGTTACGGGTCCGGTCAGGTTCAGAGTACTGAACTATCGCGGTCATGGATTCACTAATAACGTAGCGTGCCCTCAGTCTAGACACATCCAATGAGAACTATCATGGCTAGGAACAATGCAGTTAAGTGCAATTTACGAGAGCAACAGTTACACAGGTTCTTTGGTTTGCCAGCGATAAATTCACTGTCTGCAAAAGCAAGATAGCATGCATAAAATACACAGGTACACAGCCTGGCTATTAGTGCATTAAAAGACACAAAGACTCAATAGAGATTTCTAAGTTTCCTGGGGAGGCACTTGGTATAGCCAAGTGTTCAAATCTTACACAAAGATATCCCGGGGGGGGTGGGGGGTGGGGGGTGGGGGGGGGAGGAGAAGGAAGGCAAGAAAGGCTCAGCCCGTTGACTGGTCCCAGAAGTCACAATGGTGTCTTCCCCCACATCCCCTCTCTCTTAAGCCAATTTATATTATTTTCTGTCTTTTAGGTGGAGCTTGAGTGACTCTAGTCATGCATATATTGGTTATGATTTGTAAAAAGTTTTCTTGCTTTCGTTTAAAGAAAGAGGCTCAGTGAGAAATTCAGAGTGCATGCTCAGTGAGGGATGGTTGCACCTTGGAGGCGGGTAGTTTTTGGGATGGAGGTGTGTTTTGGTATTATAATGATATTATAATGAGCAAAAGTTCACTAGAGTACAGTATTTTTGTCAAAAACTTGACAGGTCATTGGCTCAGGGTAATAAATGTGCAGCTTATTGAACTTGGTGTGCACAACAACAATCAAGTCCCCAGAGCCTAGCCACGGCGTCTCCACTCTGCTCTACACTCTGTACTGTTCCTTAGAGTCAGCATACCAGGTTTCCCCAGTGCGATAGCATCTAAGGTTGGATGTCTAGGGAATGCTTAGGTAGTACAGCTACAATCCACCCTGAAAAGCTTCTTAAATGCTGTACATTTTCTTTAAAATGTGAATATTAGATTAATTTTCCTAGGCATCTTAGGCAATTACTCTACAACATGGCAGTCAGGGACAAACTTTATGGTCCCTTCCAATCCAAACCATTCTATATTCTATGATTCTACGATTATTCTGACAGAAGCTGAGTATGGCAATACTTTAGCTGCCTAATGATAACATAGATTCATATTTTTTGAGTTCTCTCAGCTAGAAGTGGAGTAAAACAGCTAATTTTTATGTAGGATGGCAAGCATTAGTTATGCACAAAGTACTTATAAATGTAAATTTCTCTGTATCTAGTACAAAGATTTTGGAATTCTCCCACACTGCACAAGAAATGTAAATAAGTGAATTAAACTGAGTAATTGTTGCTGTGGAAAAAGGTATTCACTATGGGGAAAAAGTACTTCATTATCGAATACTATGTGATAAGGAATAACAGATAAAATTTCAGGAAGGAATTGACTTTCAGGGAGGAGTCTTAGAATTCCCTTACATTTTCAGCCTAACTGTTTGCATCTTGAAATAATTCTGTTGAGTGCATTTGGTCTGGGAACTAGTGTCTAAGAAGCATAGTCAGTACAGTTAGTATCCTCCTTACAGCCTATATTGACTTAGAAAAAACATACAAGAGAATAAATGCTCAGCAGGGTTAGACTAACACCAACTCCATCCACCAACAGTATTCTACCTCTAGCAAAGGCAAAACCAGATATCTTTTCAGGAGAGTGCACAAGCCTTTAGTCCTATCACCTTTTTCTCCTCCAAAGTGAGAGGGGACATCTCTGCTTACTTCTCTTCAGTAGCTGCTTACAGATTTTCCATGGCAGTGCATGTGGATCAATATGCTTTAACCTGATCTCCTTCTACTTACACCAAGTGGTCCTTATACTTACACCATAGCATCTGATAAGCCACAGTCTACTTTCCACGTGAGATGCAAACGCTGGAATGACATACAGATGTGGGAGCATGAGTGTTTGTTACAACAATAAGATGTCCTCTGTCTCACTCTCAGATGCCCCTGTGCACTAAGCTGATGATTTCAGAGACCTGCCAAGGCTGACACCGAGATCTCATTCTTGAGTTAAAACTGCAAGTTGCAGTTGCAACCACATCTCTGAGACATTTCTAGCGTTCCTTACAGTTCCATGAATAGGGAGGTCAAATGCAAGCCTGAAGGTTTCACAGTCACCTCTCCTCTCTGATTAATGGAAAAAGAGGTGAAATAAAGCTGGTCACAGCACCTACCCATGAGAAATGTACCCTGCTTTTGACATTATTTCACTCTCAAAGTAGCATCTAAGCACTTTCTTTTGTTTCCTCTGCTTTAACTGGCTCCCTGTTGCTAAAAGGGTGTTTTCTCCAATCCCACAACAATCGAATTTCCGTATAACTTTTCATGTAAAGCCTTGCCAAAGACTGTTTGAAAATTCAGGTCAGATTTTATCCACAGTTATCTTCACCTTTGTGCATTTTCAAAAGTTAATGGGGCAAAATTTCCCTTTACAGAAGATGCACTGATGCTTTCTCAGGAAAACAATATTGATCCCTCTATGTGTTGAGTAATAATTTCTTTCTCTCTCTCTCCTTTTTTTTCTCCCTTTTCTTTTATCTTTCTTTCTTCTTTCTCTCTTTCTTTCTTCTTTCTCTCTTTTTCTTTCTTTCTTTCTTTCTTTCTTTCTTTCTTTCTTTCTTTCTTTCTTTCTTTCTTTCTTTCTTTTTGAAAGAGAGATCGTCATCTTCTCAGTGATGGCAGCAGTCAGGCTTACTTTGTAGTCTGCAGGATTCACTCTGGAGCCTTTCACGTAGATGGGAGTTACAATGCCAATCTGCCAATCCACTGGCACAGTGGCTGTTTATAATGGTAGCTTACATACCTTGGCCAGCAGTTATGTAATTTCACATTTGCATGTGGAAGAAACTCTCCAGGCTCATCTCAAAGAAGAAGGAAAGCTGTCTTTTACTTCTCAATTTTAATGTAAAATGACTTAATCCTTTTGGTAGCATAGTGATTTGCTACAGAGAGGGAAAGGAGTCGTATTTCACACTTTGCCAGATTGTTTTGTTTAGTACTGCATTTGATTTATTTGACTTAAAAGAAAATTTGCCAAAACTCAAAAAATTCCTCTCAAATCATGCTTTTTAAAATTTTGATCTGAGTATATGGACTTACTTTTTTGCAAAGAGCTTCTTAAAATGGTTTGTAAGTAAAAACACTCACAAATAAAGAGCTGAAACAGAGAATTTTCACTATTTATTTATTTTTTTTAAAGGTAACACTTGGTAGGCTGTTATAATTCATAGAGTATTTGAAGATTTTGGTTACTTCAGAGACCACATTAACATGAAGTTCACAAATGATATAAATGTTTCTTTTTGGTGGGGATGGAGTGTACAGAAAATCTCTGGCAGAACTTAAGTGTCTTGACACTCAGCTGTATGCACTTTATTGTTAAAGATTTCTTCTTTGGACAAATAATATTTTTGGAATTTATTACATTTATCTAAGAAAAAGTCTATCTCAAATGCAGTCATGCATGACATTAAAGGAGATTAAATTCACAAATCTTAAAATTCAGTTTCAGGATTAAAATCCTCTGAGTTTCAGGGAGGTGAAGTGTTCCTTGGAGGTGCAGAGCTGTGACATGATGCTGTAGGTGCCTTCCTTTTATACAGCTGTAGAGAGGCCTTTTAACCAGCAGACTTCTTCACTTTTTTTTCTATGGAGCCCTCATGAGTTTTGTTGCAGGGGGTTCTGGAGACCTTCACATCTATAAGAATAGTATGAATCTCTGGAAATTTTGGATTTTAGATGTTTGGAGTGGGTGAGATGATGATGACTGTGAGAAAATTTTCTCTCTGTGGAGAGTCTTCAAAGCTTGTAGTGTGACTTCCAAAGCCTTTCTTCTTCTATTTCTTGGACTAGGGCATATAGCTGATTCCTTTCCTTGCACCTGTGCAAATGCACATGGTCTGTCCTACACTCATCTACCTATTTGGGAAGCAGTCTCTTTGTTTACTTTACTCAAATAATTGACTTGAATATGTTTTTCATTCTATAGTTCTACTGAAATAATTGACTTTAATATGTTTTTCAGCCTTAAAACCACAGCTTTTGTGCTCTGTAGGAGATGCAGAGAGACTACAAATAGATGCCAACTAGGTCTAACTGGTAACTGAAGGATCTTAGTTAAAATGAATACAGAACTTCAAAAGCTTATGAAGAGGCTGAAAGAACCTTCACCCCAGTAAATGATCTAACATATATTCCCATTATTAACACTGGGAGAAAAAAAAAAAAATTCTTTTTGTTCTTGGATAAATGTTAATACCTGAATACAAGTTTTCAACCTTTTACTTTGAAGTAACATCTGAATTCCTCTTTCTGTCAGACATTGCAGCTGCTTAGGTGTTTGCATAGTGAAAATTCATGCTCTGGGGTGATTCTTGTAATGATTAGCTCATCTGCTACAGGTTCCTCACCGGGGCTGGTGCTGCCTCCCACCAGGATAGTCTAGTCAGGATACTTTTGGGCCACCAACAGAACAGGGAGTTGCCAAAGTAAATGTTTTCCAGCAAGATTTCACACTCATGCCTAATGAAATAGACATTTTTCTAGCTGTTGCTTTAGAGCTTAGATTTTCTTCAAGGTTTGTAATGAAAATATTTCATGACCTGTTGACATATTCATATGGTGATTTTCAAAAGAGAGATTTCATTTACAAAATGGTCTTGGCAACAAACTGGAATATCTGGGAAGCTGAACAAGTCTGTTGACAGGCAAAATTAGGGCTGAATCATAACTGACATTAGCTTTGCAGCTGTGCCATTTTAAAAACTGACCAATAGGGTTTACATTGGTATTTTTGAGAATGCATAAATGAGAAGGATAGTTGGTGAATATTCATACATAGTGGTAACTGTGGTTGTGGAGATAGTTGCATGAATGGTAGGTTGTGGGCTCTTAACTGCTGTGGCTGACCATACACAGTATACAAATGGCACAGAGAAAATGCTTGGCTCTTAAGAAATAAGTCATGGTGAGAAAAACTACTCTCCACCCCTTTTTTCTTTTCGTTGCCAATAAGACAAAAACTAAAGTAAAACCTTTAAGTCCTGATTTTTGTCTTACTGTCCAGACTCTCCAGTGCATCAGGAGTTGCCCATTCATTTCTGTCTGTTCTAAAATCTTACAAATACCCCAATAATTCTCCATATTTCTTCAAGAAATAAGCACAATGCTTTATGTAGGATTGAACTGTTAATTCAGTCCTGTTAAAATGCCACACATTTTGTGTGATGCAGAATACCTTATAGATTCTGAAATTTTAATTACAGTTGCAGTCATCCATCAACTCATAAATTCCTTATCTTTAAAAGGCAAATCCTTCTCTGCAAAATGAATATCTCTTTACAATAATGGAAATAATACTCCAAACTTTTAGCAGTATCACTCTCAGGGTAACAGTGTATATTCCATGCTAGCAGTTACAGGGTGAAAATTAGGAATCTATTACTGAATATAATGCTAGTCACTACACTGATTGCTTTTTTATATTGGAGTATTTCATTGAAGTATGATATCCATAAGAGTACATTGTGATGTAGATTTGAAAATACAGATGGCTTTTAGATGACAATTCACGACAGAAATTTTGACCTAATTCTGTGCAATTTTGACTGTACTAAAATTTAACATAGTTTGTAAAATAAGTTCGCTGAGTCAGTGCAGAATAGACACAGACACAGACACAGACACAGATTTCTAGGTTGGAAGAGACCTCAAGATCATCGAGTCCAACCTCCGACCTAACACTAAGTACTCCACTAAACCATATCACTAAGCTCTACATCTAAACATCTTTTAAAGACCTCTAGGGATGGTGACTCCACCACCTCCCTGGGCAGCCCGTTCCAATGCTTAATAACCCTTTCGGTAAAGAAGTACTTCCTAACATCCAACCTAAAACTCCCCTGTCGCAACTTTCGCCCATTCCCCCTCGTCCTGTCACCAGGCACGTGGGAGAACAGACCAACCCCCACCTCACTACAGCCTCCTTTAAGGTAACTGTAGAGAGCGATAAGGTCACCCCTGAGCCTCCTCTTCTCCAGGCTGAACAAGCCCAGCTCCCTCAGCCGCTCCTCATAAGAATAGAGTCATATCTGTGGCACACTTTAAATTTCCAAGTTGCATCTAATGTAAGTGAGCAACCGCTAGGCCTATAACCGTCAGATAATATAAAGACAATTTGATAGTACCATCAGGATAACTAAGGACAGCTGTAGAAAAGGCTCTGTAGAAATGGTAGAGTTTATAGAAATGTATAGCAATTTCATATATCAAACATTCTAAATATATATGCATGTACATGCATGGAAATTAAAGGATCTGTATTTTAATTTTCTTATAAAGTTAAAAATTTGTAAAATTAAACTTTCCTAACTAAAAATATAACGCCATGCTTTGGCAATACTCATTATTTGTAGTACCTTTGTTAAGTGAAAACAGAATGATAGGGTTTGCATTTAAAAAATGAGGCAAGATTTTTTTTTTTTTTTTTTTTTTTTTTTTACGTCTTTTACATCACCCACAGTCTCAAAAAGGGAAGCATAATAAGTTGTTTGTTTACAAAGTCTAGACCACCTCAAAAGAAATCTTGGCAAAAAAAAAAAAGTTTAATTTAATGGAGAGATGTGACTTTGCAGAGATGTAGAACTTCACTGCCTGACATTTTGTTGCTTTGTTTTATGGTACCAGCATCTGTCCAAATCTTCTAAAGAACAGGCTGTGAAGAAAATTTTGTGGTAATTTGTTCAACTAGCGATGAATACTATATGTATAATGAGATATAAAAAAAAAAAAAAAAAAAGAAAAAATTGTGGGAGAGAGAAAAGAAAATCCACAGTTAAAATCTGTGAGGGATAACTCCTCACCTTCCCCGAATAGTGGTTAAAAGGTTGAAGAGAGAATTGCCCATGTGTTTGCTAGTAGGAAGAGAGCATGGCGTTTCTCACCTGTTGACTTTTAAGGCTTTCTTTCCCTTATATCTGATCTAGATGTTTGTCACTCTTTATTTTGTCAGGTAGTAATCTTTGAGAAGTATTGAATCTTGTTGTGATATTTTTTCCTACAAAAGTGAAAAGAGATGGCAAATGTCATTGCAGAGATCAACAATGGGAACACAAGTATGGAAGAGAGACACACTATTCTTAAGTCTAGTATTATCCGTTTTGCAAGTTATATATGGTAAGTATTAAAATATTTTGACAAGTATTGTTTATGTTTCTTACTTCTTCAGTAGATTTGCAACCATATTTTGATACTGTTGCAGCTCACAAGTTTAAAAATGTTAATTTGTCACTACACAAGATTCAGAAATTTCCTAAAAATGCTAAAGAAAAAGTTACATGTATTCATTAGTCTGAATTCCTTCTTTTTTGCATTAAAATCAGTCAGGTTGGGTAGGAAAAAATAGCATTTTATTTTGTAAGAATTTGATTAATGTAAAAAGGTGAAGTTTCAGTTCTTCACAAGAAAAAAAAAGTAAATCTGTCAAAATGCTTGTATATAAATTGAAGTGTTCTGGTATTTTTTTTTCCTTCTTCTTTTTAACAAATAAAAGCTTGAGGCAAATAATTGCTTTACACTGTTCTGAGGAACAACCGATTACGAGAAAGATTTGTCTAGAAAATTCTTTTGAACTAAGTTTTTTTTGTTTGTTTGTGTTTTTTTTTTTCTTTTTTTTTTAGGTTTTGTTTTACTGGGGAAGAATTTTCCAGTGAGACTATCTTAAAATTATATACATATATACTGTAATCAATATTCTATGATGACATTGAGAGAGACATTGTCATATGTCTTGCCTTAGGTTCTCACAGCTGCCAATCATATAGGATCATTCTTTTAACATTCTCTGAGCAAGTGGAATGTCTCAATTCAGGGTATGTACTGTAGCAAAATAGTTTAGATTGATTGTACTCATGGCCTGCTTTTGCTGAAGTTGGTAACATATAGCCAGATTTAAAGATGGCCTGTTCATTAAAGAATTTATTATATTTCTTATGGTATGATCCCACAGACTATGGTTTGTCCAAAGAGAAAAAGCACTGTGGTAAATAAAGGATGTAGTACAGTGACTAGCCTCATGAGCTATGGTTTGACTCTTTCTGTTGTTTGGATTAGGTACACTTAGGTCTATTTCTTGCACTTGCTTCTGTATTTTTAAACAGAGGACAACATGCTTTAGTTTGGTTAAAGCCAGTACTTTAGAAAACAAATTATTTTAGGGAAATATTTCATCTTCAGTAAGTTCAATGTTCAGTTTAGCTAATAATGCTGCATTCTCTCTCTTGCCCAAATTTATTCCCTGTAATGAGCTGCAGTCTGTCAGTCCTGTAGAATAACATATTAAGTCAGTCAGAGGAGAAACTGAAGTATGTCACAAAATTTCTTGGTCTATTTTTGGCAAGTCCACACAATAAACATGGTTCATTGAAATTCAGTCTCCCAGGATGCAATGATCTGAATTTTTCAGTTTGAGTCTTTTTTATCATTGTAAATTTCTTATTCAATGAACAATCTCTCAGTTTGGCCATATAATGGTTCAGTGATATTAAAGATATTCCAACATAAACAATAACCTGCAAAAAAAAGTTTGAGATAATTAAAACATTTATTTATAAATCACTGACCAAAGGAAAATTTCCCTACACTACTTCATATTTGGTAAAATAGACACTGCTGGACAAAATGACACAATCATCCCTAACAGTTTATGGAACACTCCAGGAATGATGCTGCATAAGAATGAATTATTGTATTAATAAGAGGAGGGAAAAACAAAAAACAAAACAAAACAAAAAACTAGTAAGTATTGAATAAATTGGTCTTCTCTAAAAAACTTTCTGCAGGTTTTACCTGGCTTAAAAGAGAAGTGACCTGGTGTAATTTCTAAAGTCAATTTGTGTTGATAGAATTGGTGGCATTGTGAGGGAATTGGTGGCATCGTTTTAAGGATTACTTTTAAAATTTCAGGTGTTCAGTAAAAAGGAAGATGTCTAATAGTTGACCAAAATTTGATTTTGCAATGTTGGAAACTCCTGAGCAGATTTTATTCTGTTTAAAGACATTAGAACTTTTTCCTCTTTATTTTTATTTTTAAATTTCAACAGGAGTTCTGGATATTCATGAAGCTTTATCTGATATACTTTTTGCATTATTTCAATGGCATTTTAAACTGATGTCAAGGTGATGAAATATACACTAAAGTATATACTTGGCTCAATTTTGAAGTCCTGGAAACCATCCAAACATTTTCCTTCAGGCAGTCTCTTGGAGCAAGAAGATGCTATACCACTGAAATATCAATACAGAATGAGCTCAGAGCACATATTTTTTTTGTTTGTTTGTTTGTTTGTTTGGTTAGTTTTTGTCTTTTTTTTTTCATATTTACAAATCTCAAATAGTTTAAAAAAAAACTTTTTTTTTTTTTTAACATCTCATCAATAAAGAATGATAAAGAGAGAGGAATTAAGACTACATGAAATTATCATGAAAACATTATTTAGTAACATATGTAAAACAGGTTTTAGTTTCAATCCGTTTCATGGCAAACAGGTGTGTCTATTACAAAAACAACATTCCTACATCTAATACTAGTTGAAACTCATGTTGCTGGGTGTTTAAGAGCATTCCAAGGATTAAGCTGGAATGAAGCCTAAACTAACCTTTCTCTCTGTAATAATTACATATAAAAATAGTTCCATTTTCATGAAAGAGCTGAATTTTCTCAGTATAACTTGTTGAAGCATTATACTTCTGTGCACGCAGAAAGAGAAAAAAGTCTATGTAATTAATTCCTGATTTTATTTTTTCTTTAAATCCAAGTATAGGTATTAAATACTTGAGCTCAACTGTCCTTTTCAGAATATAAATGTAGCCTCTTGTTTTGGAAAATAATTTTCATTTTATGTATGGAAAATGAATTTAGCTGCATTAGTAGATCAAGAAGTTTTTATGCTGGCCCATGCATGCATACTTAATGGTATTTTTAAGGCATGTCTTTGACAGATAATAAATGAAAATAATTTTCATTATATAAAATGCAGTGCAGAAAAAGTACTGCATGAGGTGATTTCAGCTGTTCTTTTTTTGTGGTCAAAGTAAATACAAACATCTCTTTCTTCTTTAAAAGTGAGAAAGAACAGGACCAATGAAGAAACAATTAAATGGCAGTAATGAGATGGACTTATTGAGAGGTTTCAAGTGGATGTGCTTAAATTTTCTCCTATCATGAATGCCCCAAAATGTTGCTTATACTTGAAAATAAAAGAAAACAAAACAACACACAATTAAAAATAAAACAAATTCATGTGTTTAAATTGATAAAAACTCAGCTTAGTATGAGAGACTCCAGGAAGAGTAGAAAAAGCAAACATCTTATAAAAGCAGTCCTTTCTCTGCTATTTTAGTCCGTATAGGTCTTACTTGATTACACCCAAATCTGGGGTAATTTGAGCAAACTCTTACACATTTCTCCTTGATACCACGGAATTGCTTCTTTCCACCACCTCACAGATACCACCCCATTTCTCAAAATTTTATTTCAAATAACTTCCCATTGGGCACAAACTGGAACACAAGAGGTTCTGTCTAAACATCAGGACTCAGTTCTCTCCCATACAGGTGACTGAGCACTGGCACAGGTTGCCCAGATTGGTGGTGTCTCCCTCCTTGGAAACCTTCAGAAGTTGCCTGAACATGGTCCTGGGCAACCTGATCTAGGTGTCCCTCCTTGAGCAGGGGGACTGGATCAGACGACCTCCAGAGGTCTCTTCCAACCCTAACCATTCTGTGATTCTGTGATAACTAGCTCCATACAGAAAAATATATATGTATATACATATATATATGTATTTTTATTCACTGAAGGGTGTATCTCACTTTTTCTTTCTAACAACATAAACTTAGAAAGAGCTTCCAGTGTACATGGAAACTTCAGAGGCACTACTCAGTGAATTCTTTGCTTCAGCCTTCCTCAGTATAGTCTGCCAGACCCAGCTGATTGTCTTTTGTAAAGGAGGAAATAGCTGGATTAGTGAATAATGAGAGGGCAGTGGGTGTCATCTGCAAAGCTTTGGGCACCGTCTGCAGCAATACTTTTGTAGGTATATTAGGACAATGAAACTTAGCTGGATGAGTGAGTGAAATGCTGGATAGCCATTCTGAGAATATCACACTCTGCCTGGTGGACAGTAACAAAGGGGTATTCAACAGGATCTGTACTGGGACCTTTCCTGTTTGATCTCGCTCTCAGTGACTTGGAGGGCATGGAGGACATGCCTGTCAGGTCCATAAATAATGATAAACTGTGGTGAGCAGTCCTTAATCTTCAGAAAATTGTGTGTGTTTTCCTAGCATTTTTCTCATAATTTTTATAAGATTTGTAAACGTAGAACTGAAAATAGCAATGTTTGTGAGCACAAGATGACATTAATTTCTTAACTGCTTCCTAATGCAGGGATATAAGATGGAATATAAAAAATGAAAATAAGTAATTTTACTTTATAACGCATGTCACATTCAGCTCAGCGTATTTACCATGGCTTCATCCACTCAGTTTATGAACTTGCGAGCTACAGCCATAAGAAGGGGAAATTAGGAAATGCAAGTTCAGTCTCAATTGTTTTTGCCCCAATTAATTGTTATTACCCCCCCCCCCTTATTTTTTTTATCCTCACCTTCACCTCCTTTTGTCACACTAGTGCAAAGCAGTGATATGATTTTACCAGTGCTTCGCTGACATGTTGATCAAGTCATTCCCTGGGAAACTTTCTTGCCTGCTCCAGATAATAATTTAATTAGTCGCTAGAACTAAGTGGCTTTTAAAACTAATAGATTTACAGATACTGGTAATTTGAGAAATCTCATAAACTTGGAAAACCTCAGAACATTATTTTGGTGTTGCAATGCTGCTATTTGCTATTCTTATTGAAGCTGGAATGAAAGAACAAGAGAGGCTATCAGACCTGTTAGCAGCTATTATTGAGAACAAAGACAGTGCAAAATGATTAAAACACCCTCTTTGGAGATGTGTATTGGAAATCTAGGACACAGTGTTTAATATATTTCTATTTTTGCTTAAGAATGTTTTAGCAATAAACAGTCTCTTGTGTTAATAACTTTCCAAGGACACTTGTCTAACATTAACCTACCTTGTTTTAACATTCAGTTAACAGACACATGGCAGTTGGACAGGGTCCTGTTTTTAGGAACACCCCTAAATGAAATGCCCTTCATTACTCATGATCCAAGTGGTATGTATGAAAAGGCAAAGCAGCCAACTCTCAATCTGTGCTTGCCTTTAATGGGGGTGAAGGGGGATACTCTGGAGCCACAGAAGTCAAAAACAGAGACAAACATAGAAACAGCATGGTCAGGGGCTGATTTAATCACATAATGGGGACATGATGATTTGATCCAGCTACACTCAACACTTAGGAATAGATGGGGCTTCTGAAAACAGTATATTCCAATGTGTAATAGTTTCAGGTTCAAATGAAATGGATTGCTTTCAACTGAACAATTAAATATATTCCTCTTGTTCCAGTGTATTTAGTATTCAGATAAAAGAAAGAGATGAACAGCAAATTATTACAGGCTACATTCTAACTATAGTACAAATTATGCTAACAGGGAGAGCTGCAGAAGTTGCCATGACTGTATTTTGGGGTTAAAGTCTGCATCCTTCTGCACAGTGACAATTAGATGGCATAGATTTACCATTAGAAGATCAAGAGTCTTGCAGAGTGGGGAAGAATAAATAGTCCTTGCCTGCTGCTTAGCTACTGTTTTAAAAAACAAAAACAAAATGTCTTCCAAAGTCTTGAACTCATTCCTCTCTTATTTTTGTGGTAGCACTAATGCAGCCATGTGTTAAGGGTGACTTTTTAAATATCAGTTATATAATTTTTTTAGCAGTGTCTTTTCTGGTAATGAATAGCTCATAATTCTAATGTGAGATGATTACAAGCAAAATCACCGTTACCACTCAATGCTACTTGCTTTTAGTAAAAAATAAGTAAATCTTTCATAAATTCTTTTGGTGTTACCAGAGTTTTAAATCTGTATCTCTCACATAATCACCATAAATTTTTGAAATATTAAATGTATAGTGAATAAGGGCATATGACTATGCTAATAATTAGCTATACCATGAGCTTAAAAAAGAGGTCTCAGAAACTTACACAGCTAGGGTTATATGTTCAGACAAGGATGTCTATCGTATCTTGACTCTTCCCTAAATGGCTGTTAGTGGTCACTGTTTTAGATTACCAGCTGGACAACGAGATTTTGTCTGCCATAATATAGTTGTTCTTACAGTTTTATGTGTATATTCACTGTGAAGGAGAACATGTTAGGTTCCATATGTAATGTTGTTTTAGCTGGGGTTGCTTATCTTTGATTCATGTGCTTTTAACTGACTCAAAGCTGAGATGAGGTGGCTTGGCATAATACAATATTAGCAATGAGATTAGTTGAGCTGTCACCAGACTTTCCAGTGAGAGGTGGTATATTATTCTCCCTAAGCTAGACTTCTGACCAAGTACAAAAACTGAAAATCAGGGTGAAATGTGTAGTTTTACAGTCCCTGAAAATGTGGCTTTAGATCTCAGTTCTCTTTAGTTTGAAGATGATCTTCCAAATATGAACTGTGTTTAAGCAACTCTGATTACTTCTACACGAAGCCTTAAAGCAGCTTTAGGAACCTGTTGGCTGTTCTAATTTCTTCTGAAGACTTACAAATTCTCTTCTACTAGATACTTAAGTGAGATCTGCCATATAACACAGAGCTTCCTATAGATCTGTTTTTCAGCATACTAGGAACCTATGTCTCAAACTGAATATTGAGCTGAGATACTGAAAAGAGTATCACCATTCTTTAAAGTAATCTTAATCCTAAAATGCATATGAAGACAACATACACATGTGAAAGTCTTAGTGCACTCGGCATTAGCTAGTATTAGTAGTATTCTACTAATACTACTAGTAACTACTAATTAGTATTAGTAGTATTCTCAAGTACTATGTTATCACTCCTATTCATTATAAGTGCGAGTTTTGAAGATGAGGAATGCCTCATTTTGCACTGCTTTTACTTCCTGATTTGATTTCAATGCACAGTTGATTTTCAGCCTTGACTCAATACATTCAAGTGGATATTTTGTCCTCCCTGCCCATCCTCACGAGAATTAGAAGATAAAGACAGATATGGTCCTAGCATTAACAAAAAAAAAACAAAAAAAAACAAAAAAAAGTGTACCTGTACGATTATTTTGGTAATAAATTAATAAATATTTTACTCTTTGTTAACTATATGTACCTAGTGATTTGGTATATCTCATATGCAATGGAATTAGCATGTACATGAATCACCAGATTCAGGACTTCTTTAGTATTTACCCAACATGTTACTGATTGCTATTGTTAAATGATGGAGGGAAGAGAACTTGACATATTGGAACACTGCTAATTTTAAATGCTGAAGTGACTGCTAAATTAATTGCCTTGAAACTCTGAGCTAATACCATCTATCTTCAGCACACTGGCATTTTTGAAGTTGGTGCTTGAACCTATACATTTAATCTACAAAATGCATTGGTATAATGACAACTAAATATTTTGTATTACTTTTTTTTAAATTGATTTTATTCTGTAAAGTCTGGGCCATTAACTCCTCTGCAAGGAGATTATCCTCTGTAGCATAATCTGAAGGTGCAGTAGGGTATAAGCACAACCACACAACCCATGGCAGATTTCTTGGTTACACAGCTGTCAGCTGACACTGTTTGGGCTTCAGCTGAAGCTGCTGCTCTGTTTCCCTTAGTTGGCTTGCAGCATCTGTAGGATTTTAGGCAATCAAATAACATGCTGACCTGACAAAATTACAGGAAGAAGTAGAATGAGAGTTTGACTAAATTTAAAACATAAAAAATGTGTTTTAACACACCACTGATAGAGTTGGCCTGAAATTCCAAAGAACTCTAACATTTAGGCAAATGGACATTAGAGAGATATTTATAAATGTCTCTCATATTTGCACAATTTCACTAACTGAATAGTTAAATCTACATGAATGGGTGTTGTACTTGTAATTCACAAGGCTGGCTTGACGTGGGGCAGGAGCGGGGTGGGGAAGGTGAACATGAAGCTAAAGGTTTGAGTTTTTTATAGCTGTGTTTTGAAAAGATGTTGGGAGTTCCCAAATAGGAAGGTTGGTTTTTATTGTTTGCTAATACCTCTGTTGCCAGACAAGGGGGCAGGGCTTGTCTCCCAAATTGTCTGTCATCCTTGCAGAATGTGGGGAGTGGAGACTAAAGGAGTGCAAAATGAAATTTCATCGTGTAACTGGGGACTCATTGTTAACGCCATCAAGCAAATGGCACAGCTGTGAATTTTTTGTGCCAGGCCTGGTGAGCTAGTGGGAAAGCTTGCAAAGCCAAGCAAGCCGTTTCAACCTATGGAGTTGTTAGTAGGAAGAAGCAGATGATAAAACAATTTTATTTAAAAGCTTAGGAAAACAGCCCTGTGATTTATTACCTAAGCCACCAGATGTACTGTACTATACTGTACTACATCATTGAGACAGCATTCTCTGATGTAATAAGGATATAAAATGTGTGTGGGTGTGCGGGGGAGAAAGGACTAGGGAAATTGAGGGCAAATTGAGCAAACTTTTGGAGATTTATTGCTAGCTTTTTTTTCTCTTATTGCAGAGTGCAAAATCGCAATATGCCCAATAATCAAAAGGCTCTTAAAAATAACAGTAGGCTCAGAAGGGCTGGTTTTTGCCACAGATTGAATTCCTGGCAGGCCATTCCATGTGTACAGAAAGATGGTTTGGATTTTGTCATTCTTTTTCAGAGAGTCATTGCTGTCAGCACTGGGAAGGTTAGTGACCAAGGGATTGGGTGTGGAAAGGGGAGAGGTTCATGCTACTTTGGCAGCCTTCAGATTATTAGCAGGAAGCAGCCAGGAGGAAACGTGCTGTTTCTGGAGCCCTGTTCAATACTTCGAAAGCAACAAGAAGAAAGCAGGGCTTTTAGTAGCGCAAATGGCTGAGCTGGACACTCAGCACGGATGGCGCCCTCAGACCAGAAGGCTTTCATGTGGCCTCCCAGCCTCAACTTGAGAAGTCCTCCATGGCTGTCTGCAAAAGGCATGGACCAAATGGTGGGGGCTGGGAATACAGGTCAGCTGCCGAAACAGCACTAAAGGAAGAGAGGGGGTTAACAATGGGAGATGCCCTCTGTGTCAGAAATATATTTGAAACCTGCTCAGTGTTCATTGTGTACCTGTCACCTGCTTTGCATCATAATTGCACAAGATTCCAAAGACACAGAACAAATCTAGCAAAAGTAATTTAGTTTGTAAAATTGAAAAAAAAAAAATGGAAAAGAAAAAGGATATGCATGAACAGACATTTTTATTGTGTTTGACTTGCAATTTGACTTTATAGATTTATTTATTTGTTTCTTTCTTTCTTTATTTATTTATTGTCTGAGACCATGCTGTTTATTGCCAGCATTTGTTGCAGGTAAAGCTAAATATGAAATTGTAAAAGTTGAAATTCAAATTTTCAGTCAGGCTTAACAATATTAAAACCTGTTATAAATCCTGTTATATATGGAAAAAAATGAGTATTGTAATTTCCTGGTATTTGCAGTTTTATAACACTTCATTTTTACGTTTGTCATGTTAAATTTACATTATCATGTAAAGACTCTGACTTTGCAGGAAAAAGTATACAACATGAAAAGATGGTGGCTTAAACTAGAAACTGATGAATAAATCATTCATTCTATTTATTTCACAAAAGACAGTTTTTTAAAAAAAAGAGGGGAGGTCTTACACAGTTTGCTCAAAAAATTCTTTTCAGAAGATAGATTGTTTTATTTTCCTCTTGTATATGTACAAAATATCCATTTGGATTCTAAAATATTTTTGCCTCTTTGAGATGACAGCATATTCTCATAAATCATGTTAAATTTGGCTGGACAAAAGACACCTTGCTTACATTGTTAATCTTAGTTTAATGAAGTGAAGTAATTTTCATTACATCATGGAACAGGACATCCTGTTTAGCAGCATGTCATCTCTCTTTTGTAACAACCTAAACAGAAAGACTGAGTGGTGTTGCTGTAGGTTTTACTTTCAAGGAAATTTTCTAGAACATTTTAGGAATGAAATTTTTGTGCAACTCTGCTGCAGGAATTATAGTTTTACTCAGAATCTTTCACTATATTACTATATACTGGCCTTTCTTTAAAACTGTCACATAATTGTTCTTTCTGCATTTGATTTTATGAAACATTGCCTTAAAACAAAGTAAGTATTACTTCCTACTCTTTTCAGGAACTGTGAGTGGTTCCTGGTAAAAACTGAGCTCCTCATACACTTATCTTTACAAAAGCAACCTACTTCTCTCTCTGAAGGGATTATTATCTGTCTTTCCTAAGGAAGGCCAAGAAAGAAACAGGAGATTATAGTGATTCCTGGAAAAGAACTAAGTTATATACCCCAAATTTTCAGCCAGCACATCGCTCAGTCACCAAAGGAGTGCCACGAACTTTCCCTGTCCTGTGAGTTTACACACTAAGCAGTCACAATTGACTTGTCTACCAGGAACCTGTGCTGAGGGTACTTTTGCATGTTGCAACCTATATTACAGGCTTTCAGATATTGAGAGATTGGTGCTCTACAATTTTGCATGAGATTTATCAGGCCTGAAAAACAGCAAGAACTCCTGGAGAGCAGGAGACTGTTTTCTTTCTATTTGCAGAAAGACATGAGGTGATAGAAGACTGTTGAATAAATGAGAGACGAAAATGAGTTGAGGATGAAACAAGATCATGAGCTGAAGTTGCCATGTAACTTGTACAGGAAAAGTGTCAAATCGGCAAAGAAGGATTTCAGATGTGGCTCTTCTCCTTTCTACATAAATGTTTTATATACAGTATTATTGCCTGTACTGAGTATAGAGTTAATCAGAAGTTTAGGTCTCTGCAAAGTATGTAGCAAACTACAGTAAAATGCATTTTAAAAGTTAAAATAAAATGGAATTATATATTTTTTTTTTCCAGCCCTAGTTTTTGCCATAAGGTGCTTGCAAATTGAACTGGGAGAAAACTATTGCCTCAGAGTAAAAAAAAAATAAAAATATTTGAAAAGTTAAATGAAAACAAACCCCATATTTATTTTTATTTTTTAATAGCATTTCTGTAGTTTTCTAGACTTCTTGGGGCTGATTTAAAGCTCCTGAGCTTTGAAGGTTTTCCAGGATAAGAACTATCCAATATAAATATACTATTTCTCTAATATTACCATGAAGCCTAGGGTTCTGTATTAGCTCGTCTCTCTGTAGTGTCTCTTAAGTTCTCATAAACATGGTTTTATTCTGTGAATATTGTGCAGTAGGATGCCCACATGTGAGTTTCACTTCATACTGCCCACTGCCATTCCTTCTCTATTCCATTGGTTCTCATGGTCACATAATGCTTCCTTGTGTTGATAATGTGCCATCACCACATTTTGCTTTTTATCTCATGGTTATGAATGAAATATCACAAAATATTCAATTCAAGGCCTTAAGAAGCCAACTATTCTTGTCCTGTTCCACCCTGTTTTCAATTTGTTGCAGTAAGATTATTAAATGCCAGACGTGATGTGATAAATGAGTTTGTTCTTATCTTCACATGCAGCTTATTTACTGTTTCTTCTCTTCCTCACATTCCCCTACAACTCGAATACTATAAATTTTTGAATTACTTTTCAACATTTGTTATGTCAGTTACATTTACACATTCTCACTTTACAATACTCATTCTATGCTTTTGCCCACATGGTCAGTGTAACTTATATTGTTTAAAATTTATATCACATCTTTCTTCTCTTTTTTTTTTTTTTGGGGGGGGGGGGCAGGGCTGAAATTTGCTATCTTTGTACTTGATTCCAGTTTCATGAATGAAATACAATTTCTGCCTTTTCCCCATCTCATCACCTTTTAAAATTTCTTCGTCAGGGTCCAATCCAGTTTTATTTTAGTGAGTTTTGTTTTATACTTTATCCTCACAGCTCTAAATTGCAGATTTCTTTGAAGTTTTTTGTTTTGTTTTGTTTTGTTTTTGTAAGTGCAGGTATTATTGTTGATATCCCTTTACTTACAATGCTTCATTCATTCATTAGTTCTGGATGTTTGTCTTACTTGTCTGGGATATGTGTTCCAAGTAGGGCTTTTATGTAGTTTTGACTTGGGGAAATTTAAGCCTTTGTACCATCTTATTTTTTACCTTTCCATCTGTCTGTTTATATAAATAATGACACGGGGACTTCATCCAACTATTATTTTCCATTATTTGACTCCTTCTTTCGAAAATGTGGTCTATGATAGTTTCTTTTTCTGTTAGTTGATTTAAAGTTTCATTAGAAGTTTTCCTTGCTTTTGCATGTACAAATAATTGGTCCTTCAATTGTTAGCAGTCCTTTCTTGTAAGCTTGGTATATTAGCTTTCCATAATGACACAAATCTTACTGGTAGTTTCCACTCTACTAATAGTATTAAGGTAATTGCCCATATCCAAATGATATTGTACTTTTTATGAAATTTCTTCCCCAACATGGCAGATTTATAATTTGCCCAGAAATATATTTCTCAGAGATAACTTAGTTTGATAAATGATAGTCTCCCAACACCACCAGTTTGGGATATTTTTCAGCATTGAATGTGCACTTGTAGTATTGTTTTTACAAATAGATGGATATTCTTCCTCTGATCTCTTTAATGACAAACATAGATTCTCTTTACAAAGGCATCAGGGTTATCTACCTCTTTTTTGTTTTTGTTACTGAATTGATAGCCATACCTTGAAGGCACGCATGACATGGACTCCTGATGGCTCTTAAACAGTAGGACATTTATTGCCATTTTTCACCACTACATATACTTTCCCTGTAGCCCCACACGCTGTCCACATGCCCGAATCAGTCTTACAATTGGTTAGAGACCCTCAGACATGCGCCTTGAGCCAGCCAGCAATTGGCTACTGCCCAAAACTCATCTTTAACACTGTAGCCAATTTACTTTATCTCGTCCTTGCTCAAGTTTTTGGTTCTACCGCTGTTTTCCTCATTATCTCTAACTCAGGGACGTGTGAAACAGCGCGAAGCCACCTGCAAATTCCTTTCCCACAAAACAGCACAGAGCTCCCTGCAAATTCTTCTCCCAAAATACCTCTTGCTTTCTTCTCCATATATATATATATATACATATTTATGAAATATATTTCATGTATTTCTGTTCTTCAGAAGCAAATTTCTTGTGTATCTCTGATTGTAGCTTCATACTTCAGAGGTCACTTTTTCTAGGTAACACTCCACTATCGCACAGACACTCATGGGCAGAAAGTTGGGTGAAGAAAAAGTCCTGATTTTTGTCATATTGGCATATAGTAGTACACCTGTGAAATCCCACAGATGGGATGATTGGTTACTGTCCAGATATAGATAAGAATCTTTACTGCAAGGGTCTTGCAATGGTATCTGTGACAGGATCAGTTGAAACTGATCTGAAACTGAACTATTTCATTCAGTTTTCATATGCAGGTGGCTCATGGTCCTGCCTGACCACTCCAGCACATGTATCATACTTCATTACTGATTGTCTTGGATTACAGAGAAAATGTCTCTTAACCATACATGCTATGTACAAAAGATGCTGTACGTGACCACATCTGCATCTGTGGGAAGAGTTTCTACCAAATATTTATTGCTGTCATATTCACGAACTTTTTCAGTTTGCTTACGCATCGCCTAAGGGAGTATCTGGAAGGAAGGGTGGGATTTCTCCACCCAGGATGTCAATCAACACATTGAAATATACAATCTTGCACATTGACCAGCTCTCAGGAGATATCTTCAATACAGTCCAAAATTCTGACCTGAAGCACACCTGGACCACACAGACAAATACTTTGTTCTGAAGATGGCTGGATTTCAGTGCATCACCTTGTATCTGGTTGTCACTGTTTCACATCAGTCCATTTTCTTGTCTATGCAGATGACTGTCTGGGGAGATCCTGTACCATGACAGAAATTAATTACTGAACTTCACTGGGTTCACCCACAGGCACAGCCCTGATACTAAGCTAGACCAAGATTATAATTATAGGGCAAACTTGAATTTCATCTTTATATCTCAGCTACTAGCTAATTTCTGTAGCTCTTCCTACAATACCCTTCTGTTGTGCAGGTTTCTGAAATCTCATTTTCAGTGAAGCTCTATTGTATCTTCAAACTTATCTGTCTTCCTACTGAATTTTTTCTCAATTTTTCATTTTTGAAAGAATTTACACATAATTAGTTTCTAGCAGCTATCCATTCAAATAAGTAGCTTTGTCCGTAGTAATCATAGAATCATAGAATGGTCTGGATTGGAAGGGATCATAAAGATCATATAGTTTGAACCCCTCCTGCCCTGGGCAGGGACACCTCCCACCCGACCAGGTTGCCCAAAGCCCCATTCTACCTGGCTTTGAACACTTCCAGGGATGCGGCATCCACAGCTTCTCTGGGCAACCTGTTCCAGTGCCTCACCACCAAATTAAAGATTTTTTTCCTAGTATCTAATATAAATCTACCCTCTTCTAGTTCCAAATCACTAAACCTTGTCTTATCATTGCACTCACTGAAAAAGAGTCCCTCCCCAGCTTTCCTGTAGGCCTCCTTTAGGTACCGGCAGGCTTCTGTAAGGTCTCCCCAGAGCCTTCTCTTCTGCAGGCTGAAAAAAAACCAACTCCCTCAGACTGTCTTCATAAGGGAGGTGCTCCAGTCCTTCTGATCATCTTCATGGCCCTTCTCTGGACTTATCACAGAATCACAGAATTGTAGGTATTGGAAGGGACCTCCAGAGATCATCGGGTCCAACCGCCCTGCCAAAGCAGGTTTCCTAGAGCAGGTTGCACAGGTATGTGTCCAGATGGGCCTTAAATATCTCCAGAGGAGACTCCACAACCTCCCCGGGCAGCCTATTCCAGTGCTCCATCACCCTCACTGTGAAGAAGTTCTTTCACATATTGGTGCAGAACAGCCTGTGCTCCATTTTGTGGACATTGCCCCTTGTACTGTCCCCACAAACCACTGAAAAGAGGTTGGCCAAATCCTTCTGTCTCCCACACTTCAGGTATTTGTAAACTTTAATAAGATGCCCTCTCAGTCTTCTTTTCACCAGGCTGAACAGACCCAGGTCTCTCAGCCTTTCCTCATGGGGAAGATGCTCCAGGCCCCGTATCATCTTTGTGGCCCTCTGCTGGACTCTTTCCAGGAGATCCCTGTCTTTTTTGTACTGGGGAGCCCAGAACTGGACACAGTACTCCAGGTGAGGCCTGGGCAGGGCAGAGTAGAGGGGGAGGATCACCTCCCTTGACCTGCTGGCCATGCTCCTTTTAATGCATGCCAGGATCCTGTTCGCCTTCTTGGCCACCAGGGCACACTACTGGCTCATGGCCAACCTGTCATCCACCAGGACCCCCAGGTCCTTCTCCTCAGAGCTCCTCTCCAACAGGTCACCCCCCAGCCTGCGGTTGTTCCTTCCCAGGTGCATGATTCTACACTTGCTTTTGTTAAACTTCATATGGTTTCTTTCTGCCCTACTTTCCAGCCTGTCCAGGTTTCGCTGAATGGCAGTACAGGCTTCTGGCATGTTATTCGAATATGTCCACATCTTTCTTATGCTGGGGAGCCCAAATCTGAATGCAGTACTCCAGGTGAGGTCTTATGAGAGCAGAATAGGGAGGGAAAATCACCTCCTTAGGCCTGCTGGTCTGGCTTCTTCTGACGCAGCCCAGGATATGGTTGCCCTTCTGGGCTGCAAGCACACAGTGCCAGCTCATGT
Source organism: Cygnus atratus (assembly GCF_013377495.2). NCBI lineage: Eukaryota > Metazoa > Chordata > Aves > Anseriformes > Anatidae > Cygnus > Cygnus atratus. Next base: position 35,838,885 of record NC_066396.1, read on the forward strand.
TGACCTTCTCATCAGCCAACACCCCCTGGTCCTTCTCTTCAGGGCTGATCCCAATCCATTCTCAATACAGCCTGTATTTGTCCTTGGGGTTACCATCTCTTCTATTGGATTCTTTCTTGTGACATAGTAGCTGTCTTCTCCTACTCCCAAATTTGAAAGAATAATAGACACTAATATCTCAGTAATCTCTTCTGCAGACTCTTCTGCTTGTTCACAGCTCTTCTTGTTTCTATATTTGTGTGATTAGAAACTTACATCAAATAAATTTGCGCCATTCATATACGTATTTTTGTAGCGAGTCTGAAATATTTAAAATATTTATAAATGTAAAACAATTAAAAGGCAATGGCAAAACACTTCTCAAAATAGTTCTAAGTGTCAAGGGACAGGTCTGCAGATGTTTTCATTAAGTTCAAAGCATATGGATATCCCTACCAAATGTTTTTATTCAATTATGAGTTTTTATTTTCTACCTTACAATGGTTCTCATGAAATTTCTCACCAGCTACACTAACTACTTCTTGTGGAAACTCACTTTAACCTTTTGTGCATGATGGAGAGAAACTTTGCTTTATGATGAAGTATATAATTGAGCTAGAATTTGGTGAAGCCATTGAAGCTACTACACTATTGGAGAAGAGTTAAAAATACCAGTTGCTAACTTTTGAAAAGTTATCAGCAGTCTTGGGTTTCAGAACAGCTTTCCATTCCATTTCCAGATGAACTGAAAGGATGTGGAAAACATTAAACTTGAAGATAAGAGTTTAGGCCTCCTAGAAGTCTTGTAAGAGAATTAGAGAAATAAGAGACATAGGTGTTTATATTGTATAAAGAATCATCATTCTTCTAACCTTCAGAGTGAGGAAGAAAAAGTGTAAGAGAAAGACTGTTTCACAATCAGAAGGAGAAAAGAATGAAAAGGAGTGGTTAGACCTAGGGTGAAGAAAACAGGAGTTTTTATTTTCCTTTCAAATGTAATTGACTTTTCCTACTTTTCCTTAGTTCATTTTTACTCTAAAACAAAACAAAACAAAACAAAACTTCAGTTTGATCTTTTCTAGAATGTCCATCAGGAGAATGGCAAGCACTGAGATGAGAAAAAAACAGGCAGGCACTGAGATGAGAAAATCCCTAGCATCCCTATGAAATGAGGGGAGCTAGCCAAGCTAACCTGACTTTATTTTTCCAGTGCCTTTTCAAGTTATTTGTGATCTCTCTCTCTCTTTTTTTTTTTTTTTTGTTTATTTGTTTGTTTGTTTGTGAGTTGCAAGGCCTCCCTTCAGAAAGACTAATGTCCCTTTCTGCAGACATTATGCTTGATTTTACAATGTGACCTTTTTGTATCACTGCTTAGAAAATAGACTGGTGCCAGGAGGCTGGAAGGTTTGAACAGTCTTTTCAATTTTCAAACATTTTTCTTGATCTAACATCTATATTTCTTAAATTTTCACCTACATTTCCTACTACTTGGGGATTACTTTTGTTTAATGGCCCTTCTCTCACTGAGGCTGGATTTCAGCCATACCAGTGACCCGCAGTAATTCTCTGTAATCTCCTCCTTTCCTGTGTCTTTCTTTGGGGAAGGTAGAAGTAACAGCTACAGGATGCTTTCATTCATGTGGCCAATCTTCTCCCAAGTAAAGGCTGTAGATTGCACAGCTGCAATTCCTTAGTGGAAGCAGATGAACCATGACCTACTGTCGATGGCCACTTTGGGTTACATCATCCCACTAGTCACCACCCACCACTGCAGACAGCCAGCCGGAGGGATGCAGCTAACAGGCAGCCTTTCATTGACACTTCATGAATAAACAGCTAGGGTCTGCTTAAGAGGAGCACAGTTGGCATCTCTTTCTCCTAGGAGACCCAGTGTTTGAGATCCCCATGGCAGAAATTCAAGGAAAAGAGGATGGATTATTACAAGTATCTCCTTGTTGTTTTGGAATTGTGTTGTCCTTTTGGCAACAGTGCTTTTTTGTTTTGCATTTTTTCCTTCTGTGCTACTAGGTTAGCATATTACCTAAAATGATAACCCTCTTCATGCTGAATGCTTGAGGGAAAGTGCTGAAGACAAATTCCCATTCTTCTTGCATGACATCCTTTTGGTTCTTATTAAAAGATGACTGCATGCCTCTGTTTCTTATCATCATCGTTTTATACTTCAGCTTTCAAATGGAGTGATGTGCACTATGGTGAGCAAATGCTTCCTTTCTCTGTCTTACTGATTTGAGATCTAGTTCTATGATGTGATCTGTCAGGCTGCCTTCAGTTAGAACATGGTTTTACTTTCAAATTAGAAATAGAATGAGTGATCAAATAAAAATGAGCCAAACAATGCCTTGCTGTTGGATGGAAGACCAGCAAAAATTCTCTGCAAATACAATGTTATTCAGTATATAAAGAGTAAAGCTGATGAAAAGTCAAGCTATTTTTGAGTGGCATTTCCCCACAATCACACGTTATCTGAAGTAATGTCCTTTCATTACAGGAGTGAAGAAATTCTCCAGAGCAAAAGATTCTAACTAGAAGCAAGGTCTCTCAAAAATTTTCAGTACAGTAGCTAGATTTGAAGGACAAAAGATGAGCTAAGCAGACAAGATAGTCATGTATCATTGGTGGTCTGATCCAAGTTACTAATATGTAATTTTGCAAAAAATATACAGATAATTTTTTCATGTTAGTAAAAGTGCATTTAAGTTTGAATCCAACTTTTCTCCCACAAAGATATTTATGATTTTGGAACAAAAAACAAACAAACAAACAAACAAAACACAGAGACTTTGAAAATTCATGAGTATACTGTAAACCACCACACCTGAATGTTCTTATTTGAAAGACAACTAATAAAAGTTGTGTCTATATTGTCTCACAAAAAAAGTGAGGCAAGTACTTAAAAATCTATACTTCTTCACTTTTGAACTACAGTTGACAAAGATTAATCCACCTATCTTACTTTAGAAAATTGGTAAAAATTGGGCATTTATAAAATTTTATCTAGTGGTAACTAATTCCATGACTTCGTATCTTTATTTATTTTAGTAGAATTTTACTTGCAAATTAAGTATGGGAAGTAGGAGAAGTAAATCCCTGGGTCAATTTATTTACGTATTTATTTATTTATTTTTAATTCAAATATGCTTAAAATTAATTAAAATGTGATAGGTGATAGCTTGAAATAAAATAAAGGGGTTTAGTTTATATTAGCTTTGGTTTGTATTTATTCAACCATATTCATAACAGACTTCTGTATGATAGTTGGCAGTTTTAGACAGGAACCAATTCATAGAATCATAGAATCATTCAGGTTAGAAAAGATCATCTAGTCCAATCTTTAGCCTAGTACTGACAAGTCCACCATTAAACCATGCTAAGTTCTACATCTACATGTTTCCTGAAGACCTGCAGGGCTGGTGACTCAACCACATCCCTGGGAAACATGTTCCAACGCCAGACAAACCCTTTCAGTAAAGAAATTTCTCCTAATATCCAACCTTAACCTCCCCTGGTGAAACTTGAGGTCATTTCCCCTTGTCTTATCACTTGGTACTTGGGAGAATAATTAAATTAAATTAGCCTATTCTAAAATGAAAATTAAAGTATTGCTGAAGATAAAATAGGTGCAACTTCTGTACATATTTTATCTAGGAAATTAATTCTACAAACTGCTGCATCATCCTCATTCAAGGAGACCTGGCTAGACTCTACCTCTATTGGTAAAGAGAAAATCTTGGAAGATTTGGTTTCTAGATTTGATTTGCGTAAATCTCTTAAAGATTTCTATGTTTATCACAAATTTTGTCTGAGTCACCAGAGAAAATCTGCAAAATTTAGCAGGGAATTGCTTGAAAAATGCCTGTATGACTGCTAGTATTTCCTGCCCCTTCTTGCTCTGGAAAGGCTGTAAGTACAGTTGGTCTGTCTTAATGGAGTTTTAGCACTTTTCTCTCCTGGGAGAAATGAAACTGATGGGAAAAACAGGAAACCAAATATCTGAATAACTTCAAAACCATTTGTGGTTTTGGTTTTAGAAATATGAAGCTTTTTGTAGGTGGAGGCACACATTTATTTTTCTGAAGCAATTTACAAGCCCATAAAAAGTTCATCAAACCAATGACTGTTAGTTACTCCCTTCTTATCCACACATAGTGGTGTATAAATTATGTAAGTGCTGTGGTAATATAGATAACAATTATTTAAATAAAACTGAAGGGATACATTTTACTGAGAACAAAACATTAAGCAAACTGTTGAACAATCTTTAAAACTTTTCCTGCTGTCACATGAATAAATATAATAGTTCTGGAACTGGGTCACTGTCAGGCAAGAGTGAAGTAGGGAAATCCATTTAATGGAACAGTGCAGCTGGGATCAGAGTTCTTATTGGAAAACACCTGTTTCTTCCATTATTTCAATAATACAAATATACTCTAGTGATCACATTTCCCATTCTGTAAAATTAAAGTTATAGGAAGAGAGCCCTCTTTAGTTCTGCTAAATCCTGATAGAGTGCTCACAGATGGCTGAGAATGTTTAATAGCTGAGAAAATACATACAGTAGAGAGGAATTACGATTATCTGAGATGAGTTAAGTGATGATTTCCCTGGTTCAAGATATCCTGTAAATTCCTGCTGTAGTTTAGATAAAAATACTTCATAGAAACACATTTTAGGGATTATAAGGAGGTACCATTAATATTCATGTGCTGGATAAGATGCCTGTAGCATGCCAAGACTTTTTTAGACAACTATCCTTAAATAATCCTTTTCAGAAGTTTGCCAAAATGTTTTCTGAGTTTAGTTCCTAGTCTTCAAAATTAATAATAAAGGGAAATAATAATAATAAAGGGAAAGTAATATATAATAAACCGAACATTTGAAGTGATCTGCTTGTGTCTGATTAAATCTTTCGCCTGAAGTGGAAAAAAATAGGACTGAACCGAGGCAATTTCAAGGCCTTATGTCTAGTTGTTGTTTTTTTTTCCCAAATAAATGTGGTGTGCATGCTGAGGTACACTTATCAGAAGAAGGAGGTGCTCCAGAATAGGCGTTGAAAGATATATACATATTTTTCTGCTGTGGGAATCAATTTTCCTACATAAGAAAATAGAACCAATAGGAATTTCCAGAACTATTTAGTCCCGTCACCAACAAGGTACACAACTACATTTTTTACAGGCTCAATTTTGAGCTACACTTTTTAATTAATTTTGCTGTTTTTGTTATTTTGGCACTAGTTTTCATGTGGAGAAGCTGTTCCAGAAAAAGCTGCATCTGATATTAGGAAAGGAGTGTGCAAAATTACTCAACATGTCAAGACAAGAACTGTTTTTTTCAATTCCTTGCTACTATATTGAAATGAAATTAATTTTTGTCTCTAATACAACACTCAGTCAAATGGGACAGAAGCAAATGTCAATAGGTTGCGCACCTTGTTGCACAAAGTATGAACAGCTTTGAGAAGGAAGAAAGATTCCAATGCTTAACGTGTGGGAATGGAGTAATGGAAGGTAATAATATATAGAAATAAAAGAGAAGAGGTCAATGGAAATCTAGAGTACCTATTAATTTCCATATCACGTCTTGATTTTCCATTTGGACCGAAATGATTTACCATGACCACTCTTCTACTTAAGCTTATATTGATGAAGTTTCAGTGTAAATCCCTGCCTCGTTACAATTTACAATTCTCCTTGTAAGAGAAAGGCAACTTTATATTATAATATTTAAAAGTGGAAAATAATGAAGCCTGATACTATTAGACTCATTCAGGTATCTCCTTCAACTGTGATTCAGAGAAGTGTCTAAGAAAATGGGCTGTGTAATGAAGTACTGTACCTATTTAGATTTAATCTTACCTATGAACCAAATCAGAGGGTAATTTTTATGATCTGTACCCCTGTTCTTTAGAAACCGAATTAAGACAATTACTTCATTTCATACAAGCTGCTTAATTATAGTTTAGAAAATATTACTGTTGAACAAGTTTTTGTGTGGTAAATAATTCATTAAATCATTTTGCTGGTTGCAGGTTATCCATAAGCAGATCTGTTCACAGAATGTCATCTAGTTTTTGAATTGCTCTACAGTTCCCTGTGTCAACACAGAATCTCTTGCTTAGTGAATATCTATTGCTTTTATGACAAGCATTTGTGCAGAATATGGATTAAAGATTTTTTTTAAATAGAACCAGTTTGCGTGGGAGACAGCTGTATGTACCTCATGACAGATGGTTTTGATCCTTCAAGTTTACTGACAAAGAATAGGCCATAAACATGTAAAAAAAGTAGGAAGACTGCATAGCATTCATGCCAATTGTGAAAAACAGCATGTTGTGTTATATTTATAAAGGACTTCTTTCCTATTTCATCAAGAAGTGAATAATTATTTTTTTTTATTATCACCGCTTTTTATTTTCTACCACTAAATTCCACATTTACGTTTAACTCAGTGTGACATGTAGTATTCGTCTTTTCCAAATCTACTAACTGTAACAATACCCTCTAAAAATATTATGTTTACTTTCTCTTGTTGTTTTCTGTGCCTCTATTTCCTTACTCTGCTGACATATGGTGTTGATGTCATAAAGTAAATACTGCTTTTCTGGTTTTTGAAAGAATTGTAGAAGTGTACTGGTCATTTCTTAAACACTTGCAGTATCTTCATTCAAATTCATTTTATTTTCTGACATCTGATCATTTCAAAAGTTCTGCATTCTGAGACTAGAAGAGCAATTCTGATGTCTGACAGAAACATTCATCCATGTGTTCTCATCCATCATTTCCACGGCTATTGTGTGAGCGTTCATTTTTCCCACTTTCCTTGCTGGTGTGGGTTATCATAATACCAAGAAGATGGATCATAGTGGCACTAGAGTAAGGAAGTAGTGAGAGCATTTTGGCAGCTATGTTGCGTAGTGTTTCAGTCTGTAAGGTTTGGAGTATATTATACGAGGCCTTACAAAATTTTCATAGTTCACAACAGTAGCTCCTTTCTTCTTAGTATCTAATTTATCTTCTTTATCCCATGGATATGGAATTTAAAGTCTTCCATCAAGACATGCCTGTGAATGAAATCACTACAGGAGAGACTTAAACCTCTTTTGGAACCATTTCAATATTCTGTGGACTGCAGATATTCAAGATACCTGTAATTGTTTTTTTCTTTAGACAATGAGAAGAGTGTAAGAAACTGTCTCATGGTAGCCAGAAAAAAATGATTCCATCCCCATTCTTGAGGTGAGAGAAGAATCACAGGCCCTATAGAAAAGAATAAGTTTAACTCAGAGAGTTTCCTTTGCTTCCAAATTTCAGTAGGCTGTCAACAGACTCTAAAGTTGCTTTTAAGTAATCCTACTGTTTGTTAACAAAACATAGATTCCTACATTGTTCCTTGGAAACTGTAGCTTGTTGTCTTCCAGGATTACAACGGCTTGGCATGCTTAAATCCAATGGTGTAAAACATGTGACATTTAAAGACATTTATGTTCTTTTTATCATGGTGGCTGTTTCACATTCTTCTGTTGTGAAACGCTGCACATCATTTTTCTTTTCAAACTTTCAATATAAAGTGAATTAATGCACTCAGCTGAGAGAGAATTTTTCCTTCAGTCTTTAAAATATCCTGGTTCTGGACTCTGGGCTGGTTTTAGCTGGGATAGAGTTAATTTTCCTAATAGTAGCTGGTATAGTGCTATGGTTTAGAATTTTGATGAGAACAGTGCTGACAACATTAGGATGTTTTAGTTGCTGCAGAACAGTGCTCACACAGAGCCAAGGCCTTTTCAGCTCCTCATGCTGCCCTGCCAGCAATGAGCCTGGGGTGCACCAGGAGCTGGGAGGGGACACAGCTAGGACAGCTGGCCCAAATTGGTGAAAGAGATATTCCATACCATATGATGTTGTGCTCAGAAATAAAATCTGGGGAGGAAGTTTGGCAGAGCTGACATTGCTAAACTGGCTGAGCACAGTTGGATGGTGGTGAGCAATTGTGTTTTGCATAATTTGTTTTTTTTCTTTTTCTTGGTTTGTTTGTTTCCTTGCTATTTGTTTATTTATTATTAACTTATTACACTGTCTTTGTGTCAAGTCAAGAATTTTCTTCTTTCCTTCCAACGTCTTTCTCCTCTCTCACTGGGAGCGGGGAGTGAACAAGTGGCTGTGTGGTGCCCAGGTCTGGCTTCCCACAGTAGCTTCTGGATATGAAACAATACCATGTTTTGTATACTGCCATTTGTTCTCAGATATTCTGCTACAAATTGGCACTGAATGTTGATGTGTATCTACAACAATGAAGTTCAGTGATAGCTATTTTCAGGAGGTTTACAGCTGTGAATCAACAAAGATGGAAATGAATGAAATCATCCTGTTTATAGATGAAGTGCTTCTAGTTTAAAACCCAATTTTGGAAAGCCAGGAACTGTTAACATTATGGCTTTAACCACTTCTGTTTAGTGGTGGAATCTTCCAGACCGTCACAGTTTATGAATGAATAGATTACTTAGTTGCATTCTTTAAGATTTACAGATTAACACACATCCCTCCCCCAAAAACTATTTTGTTTGAGGTTCTGAACTTCTTGTCATTATGTCATTATATCTCACTTTTACATGAAGCAAGGTCCAGTCACTACACTAAATAAAAATAAGTCCTAACTTAGAAAAATCCACAATAAATTCTCAATAATTTATTGCAATATCATATATATCAGATATTTATTGCAATATCAGATATCATCAAATCTTATTTATTACTATGATCACACTGACATCCTGAATCAGACTGGTGACCATCTAGTCCTGTGGTGGATATTCAGCTTGACAATTTGTAGTTCAGTCAAAAGCATAGACACAGTGAACAGATGTAGTATAAGCCACCTTTTCCAATTGAAACTTCTAGACATCTCAGATTTTCTTGATCCCTGAGTCATAATGGGTACCACACTTTCTAGTATATGTTATCATTCGCTGCTATAACTCCAAATACTCTTCATATTACACATCTAGTTCTGTTCTAGTCCTACCATTTCAATAGCATCCTTTGCTAATAGTTTCTCAGCTGAGTTATCTACGCTGTGCATGATCACATTGCCACCCTGTTTCAGCTTCTGGGCAGTTTGAAGGATTGGGCAGTGGCACTTGAATTGTGAGCACCCATAGCACTGATGAAATGAGACATTAGGCTTGGCACAATGCTCAGTGTTACTTGTATATTAGTGGGATACTACATTAAATTAATTAAATATATACATATATAATCCAGAATTAAGATATTAAATCGGTTGTTTGTCAAAAATGTGCAACAATGGGAACTGCTATTGAAAGCTGTCAAGAGGTTTAGATCAGCTGGAAGATTCTTTCCATCTGGATTTTTGATGCATTGTGCATTTTATATCTGAAAACTTCCATGCATCTTTTGCTTCTTTTAAAGTTAATGCCTGCAAGGAGTGCTGCATTTTACTACAGGTTATGATCAATGAGAAAGAGTTGAAAGTAAAATTGTCTTTTAGAATTCTGGATCAAGGTATGTTTTCCTGGACTATAAAATGAGTCCTAAACAGACAGGACAAATTTTCCAGTAGCTTCTGACTGGGAAGGAGTTGATTTCAAATTCCTTGAAGAAACACCATGTGGTGAGACTAAGAAGTGTATCTAAAACAAAACAAATGAATCTTCAAGTAACCCTACCACAAAAGCTACGTGACTCATTTTAGGAAATTCTCGCATTGCTGACAGTAGGAACACAAAATAGTGTAAATGAAATGGGTACTTTGTTGCATAGGGAGACAGGGAAACAGCCTGTAATTTGGTTGGTGAAGGGGACGCTGGTTGTGCTGGGGAGAGGCAGTGGGATTTATCCTGGGCTGGGAAAGGTGTGGAGAAGTTGGTGTCTGGCTGGATGCACCCACACACAGCATTGGGCAACTGCTGCCTCACTGCCCACTGCATTCTTACAGCAGGGATACAAACATTCAGAAAAGTGAACTAGGGACATAGTATTTTGCTAAGCAGTACAGCGAGAAATATAAACAGAAAGATGAATAAATAATTAGAAAGCTCTGCTGTGATTCAAAAAATAAAGTTTTTTGTTAAAGCAGGTATAATTCTTCAGCTGTTATAAATCAGTAGCTTAAAGGAAGCTGTGCTAATTTACTCCAGATGAGTATCTGGTCTGTTACTTGCTAGTTTGTGTCAAATACATAGTCGTTCTATCATCATCTCCAGAAACCTTTCAGATCCGTATTTATTGCATAAAGATCTGAGAGAAGTTAGATTTTCTGAATGCAAGAGTCTGACCCAAATGACTTCATTGATAACATATGTGACAGAGGTTTCACACACTAAATATAGAGACAAAAAAGGAAACCTCCAACTCTATAAAGATAGAGGGTGTTTTTGTTGTTGTTGTTGTTGCTTGTTTGTTTGTTTGTATTCTGTTCTTCCCAGGGGATAAAAAGCCCAACTCCAATATCTATATACAGTTCAGAATTAAAAGGACTACACAGTTATTAAAACAACTCTTACTATTGACAGAAAGTACTAAAAGTCTCATCAAATGCACTTTTAAAGTAAAATAAAGAAGATAAAATCCAATGTGAGGAAAAAGATTCTACAGTCTATAAATGAAGTCTTCTAATACATGGACAATCACACTGGAAAGATTTGTGCAAAATCTAATGCCATAAAGCTACTAATTCTAGAACATTTCTTACTAGTTCTCTTAAAATTTCAAAAATAAGAAAAAATTGTTATTTCTATTTCAGCATTGTGCAAATTGTCACAAAAATGTATGGATCTGATCACAAAATGCAAACAAAGCCAACCAGTGTATTGATGGAAATAATGATATTTTAGCTACCCAGCCAGAAAAAAACAAACAAACAAACAAAACATGCTCACTTGAACTGATTGGAATTTTCAATGCCTGCTTATAAATAAATGGGCTAATTGAAACCTATGTGATTCAATTTCAGGTCATAAAGGTAGTTTACTAATGACACTGTTGGCTATTTGAAGTATCTAGCTCTTAGGGTTTAAATCTACAGGCAGCTAAGCACCACACAGTCATTTGTTCACTCCCCTCACACACAGTGGGATGGTGGAGAAAATCAGAAAATTAAAAACAAAAAAAAAAAATAGGACTCATAGGTAATGATAAAGACAGTTTAATAGGACAGAAAATGAAGGGAAAATACTGATAATAGTGATATACAAAGCAAGTGACACACAATACAATTGCTCACCTCCTGCTGGTCAATGCCCAGCCACCAGCCAGACCTGAGCAGTAGCATCCCACTCCGGGCCAACTCTCTCATTTTTATTGTTCAGCACGACATCATTTGGTATGCAATATGCCTCTCCAGGCAATATTTCCCCTCCCAGGTCCTGGTGCACCTCCAGCCTCCTCACTGGCAGGGTAGCATAAGGAGTTGGAAAGGCCTTGGCTCTGTGTGAGCACTGCTCTGTAGCAACTAAAACATCTGTGTGTTGTCAGCATTATTCTCATCCTAAATCCAAAGCACAGCACCGTACCAGCTACAAGAAAGAGAATTAACTTTATCTCAGCAGAAACCAGGACATTAGCTAGCTGTAAATACTGTGTGATTTGCTTAGCAGAAATTAGTATACATGTAATTAATATCCATCAGCTGTCTGCCAGGGCATTTCTGAAGTTCTTATCCCTAACAAAGCAGTGAGATGGTCAGAGTCCCAATGATATGACAAGACTCTAAAGAATATAATTTGCATAAAGGACCCCACCCTGCAAAGACTTATTGCGTGAAAATTGCACTATTATTTTCCATTAATGTGATAGAGGAACAATAAAATATACAGGAGCTTCCATTAGCAGTACTTGAACTCTGTTTTTAAGTTTTGAGCTGAAGTCCATAATGGTAGCTGAAATAATTTTCTTCAAAGTTCCGTATTCTGCATCATAAGAAAGTTTGACAGTGAATAAGAAGCAAAAGTTTGGTTCCTTAGCTTATAAGTTCTCTGTTGTTCATTGTTCAAGGGTCTCAAAAGCCCAAGATTCAAATACTGAAGAAAATTTGAAGATCATCATTGTGAAATTTTGTTTACACAAGGAAAATGTTGTGCAGAGCCCCCAAGAAAATTGATATAGAGATCCTGGAGAACTTGCCACTGCTTTCTCTTCCAAAAGCTCAGTCAAAGTTGATGAAGGAAGCCTAGAAGATTCTGTAGTTCAGCTGAAATAAAAACTCTCTGAGCAAAGCGATTTTTTTAATGGTTTAGTCTCTAGATTAGGTTTCCTAATTCAATTATTTCATGTATGCATATTTCTGGGTTGTTATGTTCTTACTACAGAAAGTTGTATTAGTAGGTGGTTTTTTTTTTTTGTTTTTGTTTTTTTCAACAAACATCAGAATACAAAGTGCAGTAAACTGTAGCCCAAGTACAGCTGGTTATGATTATTTTTAAGTAAAGGTTAGTCTTGTTTTCTGCATTTTTTCCTACTAACAACCTTTTGAAATCTGATACTACTGATTAGATAACATTCAGAAATGACAGATTTGCTGATGCCAGATGATTTTTGTTCATGTAATTTGGAATACTCTGTTGTGGATCATAAACTGGCTGAATGGCTGGGCACAGAGCATAATGGTCGGTGACAGAAAGTCTAGTAACTAGCAGTGTACTCAAGGGGTCAATACTGGGTCCAGTCCTGCTTGACATCTCCGTTAATGATGTGGATGATGGGACAGAGTGTACCCTCAGCAAGTCTGCTCATGACACAAAACTGAGAAGAGTGCCAGATACACCTGTGTTTCATGCTGCTAACCAGAGGAACCTCAATAGACTGGAAATATGGGCTGGCAGGAACCTCACCAAGTTCCTTAAGAGAAAGTCCGAAGTTCTGCACATGGGGAAAAACAACCCCAGGCACCAGGACATGCTGGGGGCCACAAAGCTGGAAAGCAGCTTTGCAGAAAAGGACCTTGGAGTCATGGTAGATGCCAAGTTGAACATGAGCCATCAGTGTGCCTTTGCTGCTAAAGTATCTGGGCTGCATTGGGTAAAGTATTCCTGGTAGGTCAAGGGAGGTGATCTTTCCTCTCTGTTCAGAAATAGTGAGGCCAAACATGGAGTGCTGTGGCCAGTTCTGGGCCCCTGGTACAAGAAAGACATGGACATACTGTACAGAGTCCAACAAAAGACCACAAAAAATGATTAAGGGACTGGAGAACCTCCCCTGTGAAGAAAGAGAGTGGGAAATGTTTAGCCTAGAGAAGAGACGTCTCAAGGGGAATTTCATCAAAATATATAAATACCTGAACAGATGTACTTTTCCCAGTCTCACCTTCCATACATATTCAGATGTTAGAATTGGACCTGAAATAATTTTACCAATACAGTAGTAAAAGAAAAAACATAGTTAAATCACAGTAGTGGCTGTTTTTGTTTTGTTTTGTTGTCATTGTTGTTTTGTTTTTTACACTAAAGCTTCTAACAGGGGCATTAGAGGTCTGTAATATGAGTTTTAGTCTGTATATATGTATCCTATAGTGAAAGACAATGTGAATAATACAGATATCATATAACATAAAGCATGAGGAACACAATATATCTCTCCTATGAGGAAAGGCTGAGAGAGCTGGACCTGTTCAACCTCACGAAGAGAAGGCTCGGGGAGGAACTTATAAGTGAATATAAATACCTGAAGGGAAGGTGCAAAGAGGATGGTGCCAGGTTCTTTGCAGTGGCGCCCATTGACAGTACAAGAGGTAATGGGCAGATACTGAAGCATAAGAGGGTCCCCTCCTGAACATCAGCAAATACTTTCTTATTGTGAAGCTGACCAAGTTCTGGCACACGTTGCCCAGAGAGGTCGCAGAGTCTCTTTCCTTGGAGATCCTCAGAAGATGCCTGGATGTGGTTCTAAGCAACCAGATGTTGTTCATCATGGTTGAGCGGGGACGTGGGGGGGTAGGGGTGGGGCAGACCAGATGACCTAAAGAGGACCCTTCCATCCTAAACTATTCTGTGATTCTGTGATTTTACCTATTCTAGCCTTTTGGGTGATGTCACAGGTCAGCAACAAAATGAATTGATAAATGTACATACTGAGGCTCACAGAATGATTTCTGAAGCTGTTACTTGCTCCACTTTCTCAGATGTCACATACCGATTTTGAACATTTTAAAGCTGATTCACCTTCTGAAAACAAACAAACAAAAAAGAAAAACACACCACAAGAGAGTGGAGATAAGTATTCCTTACCTGCTGATGGTCAACTAAGTAAAGCAATGAAACAAGTAGTAGAAAACAAGTTCTCCAGACCACATGTTTTGGTTTTCTTTAGTTGTGTGTCATATAGCGATTTGTTTGTCTACTTTCAAGTATTTTGAACAACAGTATTTGTTTGACATGTCTGGAAAACCAATCTGTCTTGAATTCAAACAGAATACAGCTTAAACCACAGTTTGGACTTTATTTTTTAATTTTTAAATTTTTTTTTTGGAACTTGTTTGAGGAACAGAAGTCATACCAAAATCTATCCAAATATCTCCTAACTAGCCATTAAATGTGAAACTAAATAATGTTCCTTAATAAAATCCCTGCTCTTGTTCATGACATTTTCTTGCCCCTGTGCGTTTTCTGGTAACTACTGCTAGAAATAAAGTTCTAATCAGCAGGATATAAAAGGAGTTTTATATTTTTGATTCGTTTGCTCCTTTGTGACTTCACTTTTTTTTTTTTTTAATCCTGATAGTCTGCTCTTCCTTTCCCCTCCCTTTCCCCTCCCTTTCCTTTTATTCTTTTCCTTTTTTCCTTTTTTTTTTTTTCTTTTTCTTTCCTCCTCCTCTGCCCCCTGCCCCCATCCAACTTTTCCAACATTTTTTTTTTTTTTTTGGCCAAGGTTGCTTGGCAGCAAGAGAATTGGTGTATTTTTGTACATTCTGTATTTTTGCCACTCCATTTAATGGGGCCGTATTGGCTTTCTCTCTTGTTGGTACACTGCAGGTCAAGTGTAGGCGTGTGCATGCTTTACAAATTTATCCCCATCGTTGCTAATGTCTGTCCAAGATGTTAGTAGCTGGTGGTTTTGTTTGAGGGACACTTCATGCTGTAATTCTTGAGTGCAAATCACTTTTTGTTTCTTTTGTTCATTTATAAAGAGAGACTGAAATGGAGCTTAAATAATTCTTTCAATGAATACATTAACCAGACTCTTCTATTGTGGCTGTTTAAGAACTGAAAATAATTAGCACAAAGCCACATTTCCTTCACAGAGCTTTAAAAAGAAGTCAGGACATTACCATTAAGATAATCATGAATTCAGTCTCTGTAGAAAGAAGGGGAGGAAAGAAAAAAGATTAAATATATTTCAAGACAAGCAAAAAGATTTCTGCTGGGAACATTTCACCATTGAGTAAAACATTCCCTTGGGAAATAATTTGCTATTTGGGTTTGTATTTTGAGGTACTTTGTGAGTACCTTCACAGACTCCAAATGAGAACCTCTTTAAAAATTCTAAACCTACAAAACCACTACAAACAGTAGCTAGTTTCCTAAGAGACTGTTAATTCAGAAACAATAATATCTTCAGAGTTTGGAAAGGCTGGAACGAGAAAGCCATATTGTTGATATTCAGGTCTCAAGACAAATTTAGTTTCAAAGGACTAAAGAATTTTCTGTTTGTTTGTTTCTGTCATATGTTTCCCAGGACATGAAATTTTATTTTCAGATGTTAGAAAAAGACATTGGAGTACTGAAAAAATGGTAGTTTAGAATTGACCTCACTTTTAATTTTAGATAAGCCTTTCTCCCATTTATAAAAAAAAAATAAATTAGCAAGCAGAGGATCAAAGCAATAAGATGTAATAGCTGTAAGACAAGAAGTAGCAACCAACTATCCAAGCCAAGGAAAGCTGGGAATCTAACCCATAAAGGTTGCCTTCTGGGAGAAAAAAAAAAAAAAAAAAGACAAACACATGAACAAAGAAAACTCTACCCTTCGAACTAGTTACGAAAGGTAGGAAGAAATCTTTCTGATACTAGTCAGCTTACAGCTGGAAGAGCCTCTTCTACCCTCATTGGTGATGCTGAATTTCTTCAAAGGATAGTAAAGTATTGGACAAAAGAGAGAGGAAAATATGAAGAGCATCCTGAGAATATGGCTCCTTTCTTATAAGCTTGCTATTTGCTGTGAATGCATGAGAAGCATGTGTACCACCATCACGTGAATTTCCTTCTGGCTTCTCACATGGTGTTAAGTATTTTCTATATAGTAACAACAGTCCAGTAGGTGACTGTCCAGCATGTCAGTAATGAAGATGCTCATGGGAAAGCTGTCTGATCCCACATGAGTACATTTGTCATTGTGATATAGGGTCACTTTGAATTTAACCATTACTCTCATCACCTGTGAGATTTATTACAATAGCTTCAATTTTCTTTATCTTTGTTGCAATGTCCTAGAAATTAAAATAAATAAATAAATAAGTCTTGTTTGACCTCACAAAAAGATAAGAAAAAAAAAGGCTTTGTTTCTGTTGTTGTTGTTGCTGTGGCATGAAAAAAAAATTATATGGACCGAATCCAAACAGAATTAAGTTTTAAGGGAAGGGAGTTTTCATGACGAGAATAGTCATCTTCATAGCTCCAGTTCAATCTTTGAGATGTCAGTGGTGAAAGAGAAACAGAAGTCCAAGTTAAATTTATCATTAGTCTTACCTCTACCTAGAAATCAGATTTATTGTTTTGGAGTCTACCTTATCTTCCAAATAACGGTAACCATACATTGTCTGGTTTAAAGCATTAGATGACTTCATAACAGTAAAGACTTCAAATGGTCAATGCTATTAGAAATACACAGCCTCTTTGATTACTTGGGAAATATGCAATATTTCTCCATGGGGAAACAGAAGATCTGGAAAACTCTGAACAGTTTTGAATGACCAGTGTAATAATGTGTAATGTATAACACAGAAATAAAGCATTTGGAAACTGATGTCCTTAATTAAATAGGGTACTATCTCCTATTGCAGGTATTCATCTGAGAAAAATAGTGTGCTCAGACTGAAGAAATTCCCAGAAGGAAATATACAGAATAGATTTTAAATTGTGCATAGCTTTCTGGCATTCCACACGAGAAAGAAAAATGTTCAGAATGATTAACAACAACAGAATTAGACTGTAACACCTCTACATGTTTTCACTTTTTACATGAACTTTGGTAAAGGTAAAACAGCTTTCAAAATTCAGATTTGGAGCCAGACCACAGCTACCTCTAAATTTATGTCCTGGTACTGGACTTGTACCCCTCCCTACCCTTCTTAATTCCATTTTGGAAAATAAAGAAAAATAAAGTTTTGGATCAAAACAGTAGAAAAAAAAAATTAAATGCAGAAAAACTAATTTTCTTATTTCAGAACTCCCTATGAGATTTTGTTTAGCATTTGTCTGAGGCACCAGTGGTACTAACTAAATTTGTTTGGCAGCTAGCAGCTACTTAGACACATCTGTGGGTCTTCTAGGATGTCTTTCCTTCTTGCATGATTGTGTCTTGAAGGGTCAAGGAATGCAGTAAAGCTTGCAGTAAAGCTCTTACCTCTTACCACTCACATAAGAATGTGGCACTCTTTTACTTGGAAGCGTGCAGGAGCTAGTGTAGAATGTTGTTCTTAGCTTTTAGTGAGAGTAATTCAGAGCTGAAATACATGTATAAGTTGCTATACTATTTGGACCAGAGTTTAAACTAAAAGAAATATTGCACAACCATAACTTGGCTTGTTAGAAGCCTGCATTCCTCATCCCTCACTATAAATGTCATTGCTACCTTTCTGGTATTTCATATATTACTTTCTGGTATATGCTTCTTGTTCTAATTTGTTTCTGACATAACATCCAAGAGACTCATGCCTAAGAGTACTACTGTTAAAGACAGATAATCCTTTTTATCGTTGTCAAGTCACTCCATGCTTCCCAGAAAACAAGCAAAAAAACAATATCAACAGAACAACAGTAGGCTTAAATAACCTGACTTGTTAAATGAGTGTTAAATTTGTTGAATGTTATTTTTTTTTTCCTCATTTTTTAATGCTGGTAAGTATTTTCTGTGTGATTTGGGCTTTGAGAATCCAAAATAAGAAAAGCTGTGGCTGAG
Organism: Cygnus atratus; assembly: GCF_013377495.2. Lineage (NCBI taxonomy): Eukaryota > Metazoa > Chordata > Aves > Anseriformes > Anatidae > Cygnus > Cygnus atratus. The sequence goes on from NC_066396.1 coordinate 35,857,010, forward strand.
CAGTTGGCACCTTGAGGTCTTGTTTCTGTTGGTTGGGATGTATCCTTTTCACCCTCTGGCTTGTGTAAAATATTTTATTCTCTTATTCTATGTTTTCCTCTTCTATGTTTTCTTATTCTATGCCCGACTCTTCAAAGATTCCTCCTGGACTCACACCATTGGATCTAATGTAGTAATTCATTCTTTAGACTGATCCAAGAGTGATAGCAACTGAGCTAAAAAGGAGAAAAATATTATTGATTAGAATTTTGCTGGAATTTGGTCTCCTTTCAATTTCAGAAGTCTCTTTGTAAGGGTAGTTGGGCATCTGATTACGCACATATCTTCCTGATGCTATTAAATTTTGGTGCTATGTTGTGCTTCATGTACGCATTAGTAAAACCTTATCTGCAATGTTGTTTGCAGGTTGTTGACTAGCCACTTACTGCTGCAGATGCTGACTTTGGTCATCTAAGTGACAGATTTCTTCCAGGCCATTTTTTGTGTGGTTTGCTCAGTGCTTAGGAAGTTGCTTTATATTTAGGACTGGTTTCTAAGCTATTCTGCCCATAAACTGAAGGAACAGAGATGTGGTGGATGTGTTACACCGATAATGGTTTTCCCAAGAGAATGAAATAGCGCTAATATATGTAACCGTAAGGAAGAGAAGATCTTAAGGAAGCTTGACAAATGGAAAACAGTCTATCTGGATATTAATCCAATTTACTGGCACTCATGTTAAATGGATTGATTCCAGCTCTCTCAGTAAGAATGACCATCCTCTACTAGGTCTAAGTTTCATCAGCAGATACATAGACTACAATTACACAGTGCACCCAAGAGGAACTACTGTTCAAAGGGGAAACCCATTTGTTATAAATTAAGAAGAGAAAAAATATTTTAGATGACTGCATGCTTCTCAGTTCTCTCCTTTTTTCAAAACTTTATCATTATGTTTTGCTGAGCAAAAAAATATATATATTCGTGTTTTCATTACTGCTTTCTTTGTTTTTTTCATCTTCTTTCAACCTCAGTTTCCCAACGTCTTTATTCTCCTCTTTTTCTGTGTATTCTTTCTGTGTAGTGCCTCTGGCATCCACTTCCTTGGCATGTAATTATAAGCTATTAAAGCATTAATATTGGTATGATAAAAATTTTAAAGTTTAACAATATTTTATTGAGATTTTTGATACCGCAAACACATTCTTTAAAAAGTATTTATTTTAGCTATTGATAACTTAGGAAGATAACATGGTTATTCCTTAGGAAGATAACTGAAGTAGATTGGGTTTATTTTTGAAAACCATCTAGAAATTGTGAAAAATAGAAGCTGACTGCTCTTAGAAGGAAGAGATTTTTCAGATTCTGAGTTTGTTTAAAAATAAGCAAAGCAGAAAGGTGCATCATTGCTGAGGATGCATTTTTTTTACAGTTTGTCATCTGATTTCTGAAATTAGGAGCACAAAATCATGAGAAGCGTTAGCTAATCATAAATTCACCATCAAATTTGCTTATCTTCACCACTTAAAACCACAAATAGGGACTGCTACTTGTAAGGATAATGAAAATACAGATTTCCTTTTGTGAAAAAAACTTTTATTGCTGAGCACTGTTTGCCACTCTTGTGATTAAAGATTTTTTATGAAAAATCAGCTGTTTCAGGGACACTTTTTGTTTATAAAATAATGATTTCTCCATAATTTCCATTAAGAAAAAAATATGTGTCAGTAACAGGGCTTTATTTTCCTTTGGACATGTACATGTATTTTTTTCTGAAATTGCAGATGATTCTTCATCAACATAACTCAATAATATGATAGTATTATCAGTGGGTATATCTCTCAATGTTATCCACAAGATAGGAATTTTAATGCCCCAGAATTACAAAATTCTCTTTTACAGAAATTTATTTATTTATTTACTTACTTATTATTGCTTCCCATTACCCTCTTCACAATGAGATATTGCTACCCCCACTTCAATTTTGTTAGCTTATCTCCTTCTAGTCACCCTAGTAGCTGCACTAGCTTTGCAGCAGCTCTGATCTCACTTCCCAGATGGCAGGGAGGACTGCCTCCTCCCAAACGGCAACACAAACTGACTTGCAGGGAGTGGCAAATCTATACTTCATTCTCCCCCTGGAAACATCTTATTTGCAGTACTCCCAGACCCTTCTTTCTCTCTGAACTTCTCAGCTCGGATAAATAGAACCAGGATACATATGGCATCTGGCTTTGCAGAAGAATGAACACAAGGAATAGTAATAATAAAAGCAGCAGAGCATGGGCTTTTTTCTTAGCAAAATAAATTCAGTAATGCAGCACTAGTGACTAATAACAACAGTCCATTTGTAAGTCTTGTGCTTATCTTAAAAACATGAGGAAATGGCATATCGGTCGTTCCAGATTATAGGATCTTGTTCTTCAAATTAAGAAACAGAGGAAAAGGTACCCAGAAACTCCACTGCTGTCTTGTAATTATATCTCAATAGTGCATTACCGGAAGATAAATCAGTATTTCATATATATATAAAGTATGACCATTACACTTGGCTAATACATACTAGAGTTGCACTCTATACTGTCAAATGTTAAAATACAAAATATTATTACTTGCCCATTTCGATAAAACAGATTATTCTCTCAAGCTGATTCACCTTCCAATTGTGTTGTGAGATGTTGAAAAACTAGATTTCCTCTTGATAAAATAGTTCCCAGTTTGGTCATTAACAGACTTTATGGATATTTCACCTGCAGTGGAATTTTTTTTATGTTCAGTTTAATGAAAAGCAAGATCTTTCATTAATATGGAAAAAGCCCTAGGTGCTTTAATTTCAGTTTTCCAGCATTTATCTTATAGCTAAAAATAAAATTAAAAAGGCCATTCTTATGTCTTTGGCTTGCATAACCTAAGAAATAAAGGAGGTGGGGAACATGAAGAATGATGTGCATTTATTTGCATTCATTTTCAGAAAATACTGTTACAATGCCTTAATAGTACCTATGACATTTTGATAGGTATTGTTTAGATGCTTATTGAAGAAACAAACTCCTTCTCCAATAGATTATATACCTTGCTAAACTCAGAAACAATAGGCGTGAAGTAAATTTAAATGATTTTTAATGCACGTGCATATTTAAGTTTGCTATCCAATGTATTTACATGCAAATTTTTTTTCTGGCTTTCAGAAATTTTTAGCTCTATTTTATTAGGACAATATGATCAATCTGATGAACAAATATGAATTGCTCCAAAAATAAAAAGTACACTCCAAATATTATTCTCTTAAAATATTTAAATTCATTTCAGAAAAGAAATTTTATGTTTTAATTGATTTATAGGCCTTAATTAAAAGTAAGAAATAGCAACATATTTTACAAACTGAATCTCTTTTAAATGGCAGTTATTAACTTACTGGCTTTCTTTCAATGCATGCATCAGTTTTCAGTAATGTCAATGGCGACTGGTTAGAATGAGTTTAGTAATGGACGGCAAATGACCATTAATGGACATTTCAGTATTCCAGCCTTATTTATTTGGAGATTGTATCTATGTTAGAATTGAAATATCTCTTTTCCTAATATCATTTTTTAAAATAGGTTTGCGGAGACCAAAACCAAGGAGCAGTTTTCCTACGTGAATTTACATTGATTCGGAGAGAAAGCCTTCATGATGACTTCCTGTCTGATTTGCTGAATAACCACAAAACAGAAGATCCGGTAGGACTCTATTATTCTAAAAATCTTAGCAGAAATACCTGAGAGAATACAGATTTTTGCAGATACACTACATGCTCTATCAATTTACAGAAAATTACAAATTTAATTTATTAATTAGAAATGTTGCCCTAAAAAATATTGGAAATTCCATATAAATAAAGATATGTACATAGGGTGGGTGTTAAATGCATTTGAGATTACATTCTTTTAGGGAGAGATTTTTTTCTGAAAGAAGCACAGATTGGTCTATAGATTTCTTAGGAAAACTTTTCTTTTTCAGAATTTTGGCAGTCTAATTTGCTACTGTTATTTGATTTGCACATCCAAAGGGAGTTTATTTGTTATTAAATTTTAAATGAGTAAAGTTCAATTCCTAGATTATTTAAGAAATAAGTTATGCTTTAAAAAGACACATTTTATAAAATGAGCAAAAGTAGATTACAAAAAGATAAAATAGCTTCATGAAAAGCATAATGCGATTTTTACTCTCTTCTGTGCACGTCTGACAAGATGTTTGTTTTGAAGTCTGAAGAATTTCAGAATGTCTGTTAAGCAGCTAATTCTCTGATGTTGCATAAGAGACGAAGATGAAGTAAAGAAGCTGAGAGTCATAAACATAATCCTGCCTTAATATGAAATAAAGCAAGTCAGCTAACTTTAAACTGAAGTAAATTTATGGTTCTAACACTTTCAAGGGTTGAAATTTTATGGTGTCCAACACACTGTGGTATAATAGAAATAGTGGTGCATTAGCTTCTGATATTTCCATGAACTGCTGATGTATTTTAAGGATTAAAGTTCAAAATAAAGACTCTGTAGAACAGGAAAATAAAAGTGACTCTAGAGTAATTAAATGTTGGCACAGCCATGCTCACTTCCTTTTAAATCAACTTTTTTCTCATAGCCTTAGAGGGCAGTGCCTGAAGTTACCTTTCTTTCAACAGTGAATGTTAGCCAATTATCATTGGTGGAAGCATGTAGAGCTAGGACTTCGGAAGGATGGGGCAGAAGTCTTTTGATAAGTCTTGTTGCTCAGGTCAAAGAATCCAGTTAACAAAGGGAGTGAAGGCATTAAACAATCCACTGTGTTTGTGTTAATCCATCTTGTCTCAAACAAGTTATCCTTAGTGCTTTACAACCTCTAAAAGAGTTTTCAGATCAGGCGAAACCAACACTTTCACTGTGGGTAATTTTATGGCAGTTCAGAACTGCATCAAGCAAGTGCTTGACTGCCAAGACTAAAATAAAGATTCACCGAACAGAGAGTGCTGGTCTTCCGCTACCCCCGTCCACTCCTCAAGGGGGTAGGCTGAAATTGTTATTCATAGAAACCATTCATTCCCTGTGGTCAGGAGGACCAAGCAGTATTTTATTGCAGTTGTGTCAGTATCAGTGAACTGATTTGTTGTTTTCTGGGTTGTGCTGGCTTTGTGCCAGTCTTCTGCCTGTTTATAAGTGTATCTTGATTGCATTCACCTAAGCAGAAAGTAATCTGAAAATTATTCACAGATTTTGCTTCCACATAGTGGTCTTTTACTTTTTAATTTCACAAGGATGCTGTATCATACCTGTGACCTTCTTTCTGTGAGGACATATATGTATGAAAACACAACGATGTTAAAAGAATATCGCGTAGAAAATGTGACATTGCAGTCTTCATTTAAGTATGACCTGGGAGACTTGTACTGCAACATAATTTCTTTGAGATATCTTTAACTACATAAGCACATACTGTTTCCTCTGCATGACTGATTCAGTCAGGAATAGGTAATATGGAATACCTTGAAGTAACTCATCTGTATATTGCCTGACATATTTTGACTGTATGTGTGGTCTCGTGATTTGTTTATTGTGTGCTATGCAGACTGCAGACTTATTTCAAAGATAGGCATTGATTTCAAGAAAAGCATTTCTCAGGTATTTAATTTAAATACCCATTTCTGAAATACTAGTGAATTTACTTTCACAAATTTCTGTAACCTATATATAGGTTAATTTATAGGTTAATTTCTGTAACCTATATAGGACATCATTCTGATTTTACAGATGTAGACTCAAAGGCTCACAGACATTAACATCAAAAGCACGTACATGAGTTCTCTGTCTGAGACACAAGGTCCTATTTTATTCAATTCACTTCACATTAAATAGCAACCAAGTGGAAAAATTTTGACCTCAAATGCAATTATGAGTGTTCAGCACCTCTGTCTATCAAGCGGAAGATAGCAGGTAAGGCATCTTCAAGAATGAAGACTGCATGATTACTACCATACCAGAAAAAATGCTACAAAGTGCCTGCAATACAAAATCTGTTGTTGCAGAGGCAGAAATATAGAATGTAGTTTTCCAGGACAGAAAACACAGTCCATATCTGTAGGACCAATCTGTCTTAATTCACAGGACTAATCCTTTTTATTTCACTGTAATTTCGCACTGTGATCACCGCATATCTAATAAGAAAATTTGCTGCAGAGATTTTTTCTAACAAATGAGCTACAGAGAAAAATGTATCAAAACTGTATCCAAAAAAAAAAAAGTCTATCTTTTATTACACTTCCCCTCATATTTCCCACTTTGGTTATTTTTAGGAGTCCTGTGACTAACATAGGCTAGGCTTCTGTTTGCAAATTTTCAAAATCAGTGAGCACATAGATTCCCAGTTTAAGTTGTGCAGTGAGAATCTTAATTAACAATTACAAAAGTCTTTAATCCTTGTATTTTTCCCTGATGATGGCATAAGCTGATCTGATGCTTTCTGGGAAAATTCTGTGGGAATGGCCCACATTTAGAAGTTACCATCTGAACAGTGTGTCTTCACTCTTCAAAATGCTGTCAAAGATTCTTTTTCTTTCCACTTGTATATCCATCCTTGCTCTACCTTCATTAACTCTAGGGATAAAAATTTACCAGAAACCTGGGGAAGATTTATATTTTTATTATTTTCTGTCCTGTGCATAGCCAGTAACTGTGAATTACACTAACAAAATTATTTAAAGGCAGCCACTGAGATATGAAACTTGTGATGCCTAAATTATGTTGGTTTTGTTTCTTATATTTTTCCTGCAAAAAAATAATAAAAATAATTTAAGAACTATGGAAAAATAAATAAAAATTAACAGACCAAAAGGATTCAGAATATTTAGTGGAAACAAAACTTAGGGTTAAGGGGATACCTATTTTAAATAACACCCTAAAGATTATTCTTCTACAATTTTAGGAGAATGCAACATAAAAAGTTCCTGTCTATGTTGTGATATGTTCCTGAATGTCAGTGATAATACTATTTGGGATTCGAGAAGCCTTCTACCATTTTAGAAGTTACTGTTATGATGGCGATGGTGGTTTCACACAAATGGGCAGCTAAATTCCAACACACCACTCTCTCACTCCCTCTCCTCAAAAGAACAGGTGGAGAAAATATGTCAAAAAAAAAAAAAAATCTCATGGGTTGCGACAAGTAGAGGGAGATCCTTTACCAATTACCATCATCAGCAAAGCAGACTCAGTGTACAGGAGATTACTGTAATTTATTGCCTATTGCTAACGGACTACAGCAATGAGAGCTAAAGAAAGATAAAAACACCTTTCACCCAACCATCCTCTTCTGCCTCCTCCCCAAGTGGTGCAGTGGAATGGGGAATGGCAGTTATGGTCAGTCCGTAATGCTTCATCTGTACCACACCTTTCTCCTCCATCTCTTTTCCTGCTCCAGCATGGGGTCCCTCCCATGAGATGCAGTCCTTCCTGAACTGATCCCACGTCAACTTCCCAGAGACTGCAGTTCTTTAAAAACTGCTCTAGCATGGGTCCCCCACGGGTGGGCGGCAGCTCCCCCTAAACCCCCTGCTCCTGTGTGGGCTCCTCTCCACAGGCTGCAGCTCCGGCCCGGGGCCTGCTCTTGTGGAGGCTCTCCATGGGCCACAGCGTCCTCCAGGCCACATCCACCTGCTCCACCAGGGGCTCCTCCACGGGCTGCAGCGTGGAGATCTGCTCCATGTGGGACAGCCTGCTCCTCCAGGCCGCAGGGGAACTTCTACACTGTGTCTGGAGCACCTCCTGCCCTCCTGCTGCACTGACCTTGGTGTCTGCAGGGCTGCTTCTCACTCCTCTCTCTCCCAACTGCTGTTTTGCAGCAGTGTTTTTCCATTCCTTCAATCTCCTCTCCCAGAGGCCCAACCAGTGTCGCTCCCTGGCTCAGCTCTGGCCAGCAGTGGGTCCCTTTTGGAGCCGTCTGGAGCTGGCTGTAGTCTGACATGGGGCAGCTGCTAGGCTCTGCTCACAGAGGCCACCCCTGCATCTCCCCTGGCTGCCAAAACCTTGCCATGTAAGCCTGTGTCGAGTTCGGATTTTTTGATAGACTTACCAACTAAAATTTCTCTACACCATTAATTGAGAATGATAGCAAACCCTGTATTCAGTAATGAAAACCAAAGTGTCTAACCTTTAGGTTGATTTTTGTTGTTATTTGTTTTGTTTTCTGTGTAATATTTGATATAAAGTGTATTGCTCATACATTTCAGAAGGAGGGAATAATTTTCTGGATTTAAATAGAAAAAATCATATATTCTTTATCTTTTGAGACATGTTTTTTGTTGTTTTTCCTTTGCAGTCTGAATTATTTGATGTATAGAGGCACAGTATGCTTGGAACATGCTTGTTAAGTAAGGAATTTCCAAGGTTCTCAGTTCAAGATCACATTTTTCTGAATAGTTATAACACCATGCTGCAGAATCCTGGTTTGAGCTCCTTAGGGCTGGAGAAATCTCCACCAGTCTGCAGGAATTACAGGGCCTGTCCCATACATCTACTGACATGATGAATAAAGAAAAATTATTTGTTGAAAAGAAGGGCTCCTCTCTGACTACCTCTACTTTGTATTTGCTTTGTAGAGGACTGATCTCCCTTGTGAAATCAAGAGAGCCTTACATTTGCTGCTGCCAACCCAATTATTAAAAAATCATGAGTCTCTCCAAACAAAGCAATGAGATTGAGCTCAATATTTTGGGGTGTATAGAAGAGCTACTTGAACTTTTACTTGCAGTCTGACATTAGGAACTCTTTAAGCATTTTCTGACCAGGAAATATAATACCTTCAGAGAGATCCCAAGTCAAACTGGGACTTTCTCTGCAGTTGTAAGGAAAGCAGTTGGAAACAATTAGGTCACAGACTTCTCACAGGCCACCTGTAGCAGGTGTATGTTGTGATAGAACATGGTTTGCGAACCTTGCTTTCATGCCATAACCCGTTGGTTTCATTAGATCAACAGGATGTCCCTAGGCTACAGTTTAACTATCACTGTTGTAGGAGAATATAATCTCTTTAGAAATGAAAGCAGCTTTTTCAGGTTTTTCAGTGAAATGTAAACCTGACTGCAGATAATGGGATTCTGGATCTGATCCAGTTCATTTGATTCAGTACTTCAGAAAGTCACTAGGCCACTGGCTGGTAAATTGTGTTCTTATTTTACTGAGTAACATCATATTTCTTACTTCTTTTATCACAACTGATAATTGTCAAGTTCTGTCGTATCTCAGTACTCAGTACCCTTAAAAATATATTTTGTTAAACTTATGCCTCATGGTTCAACCCATGTTCATGGCTGCTCCTTATCCACTTGCCGTTTTGAACAGTGATATTTTTCAGTGTAAATCTTTTCCTGTCACAACTTTTTTGAAATGCTTTTCAGTCTATACTTACTTTATAAAAATGTTAGGTATTTCTTCCAGATTAAAAAGTTTATTGGGGTTAGTATCTTAAAGTTTATCTTTTTTTTTTTTTTAATAATGTATTAAATATATTTAGAGGTGTGTGGATAATCAAAAACAAAAATAGGATGAACCATTGGCATTTCCTACATGCCTCAATTCTGAATCTCAGTATTTAGATTGCAAAGGGTCCTAATGCTTCTTTGTCCATTCTTCTGATTGCCTGTTAATGATATTTTTTCCATAGCTTTAAAGATAGAAGCATGACCATGAAATGGTTTGGACCTCTTATTGTTCCTATTTTTTTTTCTTTTTCTGTTAGAAAGCCAATCAAGTCACCACTGCTCGGAAAAAAATAAATAAATTTTTTTTAAAAAGCATTCCAAAGCTTGGAATCCAGGTTCCACAGCTGCCAAAACTGTCCCATGACTGCATCTAGTGCTGGAGTTGACGCAGGAGGAAAGGAAGCTGTTTTTAGAAAGACTGAGTTATTAGTCTTGCCTACATTAGGAAAATGAAAAATTGAAAAACAGTTAAGCCATTGTTTGTGTAATGATATAGAACGCTATTTGGTCTACCACAGTACATAAACAGAGCTTAAATTTATTAATAACTGTTCCCAATACCTATTCCTAACAACGGAAAAATTCCCTAGTTTCCATCAGATTAAGTAGTTATTTTGTTTGCTTCAGTGAAGTTCTGGAAATTCTTTTTCATGACACTGTTTCCACTCTAGGGAATTCAAATAAGTAGCAGCTTATTTTGCACTAATAAAATATGGGGATGTTCTTTATGTGTGCAAGTCTTGCTTCTGTACAAGTCTTGCTTCTGTACATTTTAATAAAGGTCTTATGGTACTGTAAATTACAAATATAGTGTAAATAGTTTATGAACGAAATCAGTTAAGAATAGTTATTACACTCAAAATATTTACAGTTCAAACTTTTCAAAGTAGACATTCAATATCACTGTTTTGTAAGGTCTTCATTAAAATAAGCATTCCCTCTTTTTCATATTATTAGCAGATTTTGTTTAGTCATTTTAATGCAATTTATTAATTAAGGTACAATGGGTGTATGGTAAGCATCAAGTAAGTAAATGAAAGAATAATGTAAAAGATCTCTAGCAAGGAAGACAGGATACTGTCCTGAGGTATTCCAAACTTCTTCCTCTAGATGAGAAAGCTATAATCTTTTAGCAGCCAGTGATGATGAAACAAATAGCTCACTCAAATGTTTTGGAGGAAAACGTTCAATTTTTTGAAGGAGGAGGGGGGACTTAGCTTGCTTCCCTGACTAAAATAAATAAATAAATGTTTCTCCTGCTAAGCAAATATTTCCTCATTTTCTCTTTTATAAATTTTAAGCTACCGTACGAGTAATAAAATGTGGTTGCATAGCTTTATATGCTTGCAGGTTAGCACTTTTCATGCTTTCATATATCTGTGTTAGGTTCATATTCCTTTGAAGTTCTAATAGCTTTCTTACTTTCCTCATATGTGCTTATATTATATATTTATGCCACATATAGCTAATTGCTCTTTATTTGCATAGATTTAGACACACACACACCTTTATATATATGTATAGGCCTATCTAGATGCCACGTTTTTAACACAAGTCTCAGAACTCTGAAGCAATGTAGACATTTTAGCAAATTCTTACTAGTAAGTTTTCTGAAACAAAGTGGAGGAACAAGTTAGAACTAATTCCTTCAGTGTTGATTTTCCAGCAGTTATAATGAGACTTCTGAAAAATGGCCTGTGATGCCTTATGACTAGAGGCTTTTCAGGAATGCTTCTCTTGCTTCCCAGCTGTACAGAGCCTTCTTTATTGCACTGAATACAGATATAATTACTTTAGGCTCAACGCTGTCTCTAACAGCCAGTAGAGACTGTAACTGTGGTACTCCACTCTTGGTCACTCACTGCAAATGGCAAGGGGATTATTTGTTTCCATTCCCTGTTCGCATGGACTCAGGCTACCTCCTGAGGATGAGGGCTGGAGAACGCAGTCGAGGGAACTTTGACCATCTAAGGGAGAGGTAGTACATTGGAAGGATTAGAGAACATTAGAGATGCTTCAACTTTTTCCTTTTTGGGTCACACTAAGCTATGCCAGGGCATTATTCCTAGAAAAATTATACTACTGTAAAATTACTGGCAGGGTTCTGAGTTTAAATTTAGTTTTCTGACTTAAAAGTAAGTCTGTATGCCTGCATATTTCCTTGCTGTCATGATTGTGAGTGTATCCTGGTGTGGCTTATTGACTTGCCTCTGTTCTAGAACACTGATAAACGGTTTTGGAAACTCTTTCTCCTGAACTATGGACACTGTCAATTTCAGTATCAACAAAAAGCACTGATGGGTGGGTATATATTTTGCACCAAGGATCAGAAGGCTTGGATTCTGGCACATCTTCACTCTCCGTGCCAGAAAGTCTGTTTCCCTCTCCCTAGGTCCCTTCCTTCCTTCCTTCTTTCCTTCCTTCCTTCCTTTCTTCCTTGTTATAAATCTTCAGCATGGCCTTACTTTAAATAGCTTGTTTCATGGGTAGGTAATGTGATCCTCCTCTTATGGTTGCCATAACGTTTACAACGGTGGTATTCAAGGGCACTTGAACTTTTAAAAGTTGCTTTGCAGAAACATACCTGTAGGCTAAACTTGTGTATATCCATGTGGAGAATAAGGAAGCAGCAAGAGGGTTTGTAAGCCTGGCTAAAGCCAATACATTGTCATAATAAAGTGACTTCTTGCAGAACAGTTTTGAAGCATTTGCTCTGCTCCTAACAGCTTGATTTTGAATGTTAATTACTTGGAAAGCTGTGAGTGGATGACCACAGTCTCTGAATAAATTCTCTATTGCTCATCAACTGCAGTGCCACATGTGAAAGCACAAACAGTGTGCTTTTGATAATCAGTTGCCACATACAGAATTGTTAAATCATGATGAATGTGCTTAATCTGTTGGCACTTTAATTAACATTCCATAATTGTCTTATTAAATCCTTATTTGAAGATTACATTCAAATCAACTTCAGTTTTATTCTTGTATGCTTTCCATAACTTCTCTTCCCTACTTGTAGCTTTCAGATCAGTGGTGCAAGCCTGTATCCAAATATGTTGGCTGTACTCCATTATGCCTTATAACAAGATGTTTGTCAGTCTGATCATACCAGATTTGTTGCAGACTTTTGAGAAAGAAAGCAGCAAGAGATTCGTGTTAGACTCTAAACTGTGGATTAGTCAAAAAAAAAATCTGCTGCAAGCTATAGGATGTATAATATCTAGCCTTGAAATGGTAACCCACAGTAATACTTTTTCTGCTACACAGTGTTGTTTCAGTGTGTATTCAAATTAAATGTATTGAATTTTTGCAATATCATCTTGTACAGCCATTTATGCCTGCATTGTCTTATCCAAAAGGTATTATTTTTTTATCATACTACAGAGACATTACCATTTGAATGGGAATTTTATTTCTGTTCTATATAGGTTTTTGCTCTCTCATTGTTACTAAACACTTTCAGTAGCAATGATACTTCTTCCTTCCTTCTCAGGTTAAATAGTATAGGCAGTGGAACAAATTTCTTATTTTAGTATGCATGTACTATGTTATGTATTTATTATCATATGTATTTATGATGAAGACAGGAATAAAATTGCTTTAGGACCAGAAGATAGTGAGGTTTGGTCAAGAAGGAAGAGAAGCATATCATCCCTCCAGGAGTTCATTTTTTAATATAGTACTCACTCCTAAGAAAGTACAAAGTACACATACAAAGTGAGTTTTTGAATAAGCTGTGATGGATCACAGAAATAAATTTCTGAGCACACTCTGTGTGCTGGATTCAGTTTCCGTATGTTGTATATCTGGCTCATAGAGCAGGTATGGATCTTCTGGATCAAACCTTAGACCAATAATTTTTTTAGGAATTTATGGGGAGCAAAAGATGGGTTTAGCGTGATCTAAGTAGCTAGTTCCTTCACTTGCCACTGAAAGGTCTAGATGCAATCTTTTACATTATAAGAATTTTTACATTTTTCCCATGGGATATGAATTATATTTCTTATTATATTTCTCATGATGGTTTTCTGTTGCAAGAAAGGTACTCAACTGATATGGCTTATTCCTGTATGCATTGCTGACCGTTTCTGTTATCTGAATCAAACTTTTTTTTTTTTAATTTTTTCCTTTCAGTTCTGCATGACTTAAATCAGAATTGTGATTAAGTAGAATGTAGAAATACGGAAGTGTTAGAATGAATCCAGAGGAGGGCCACAAAGATAATCAAGGGGCTGGAGCACCTCTCCTGTGAAGACAGTCTGAAGGAGATGGGGTCATTCAGCATGGAGAATAGAAGGCTCCAGGAGATATCTTACAGTAGTTGCCTTCCAATACCTAAAAATGGCCTACAGTAAAGCTGGGGAGTAACTCTTTGTCAGGGAGAGTAGTGACAGAACAAGGGGTAATGGCTTTAAACTAAAACAGGGTAGATTTAGATTAGATATAAGGAGGAAATTCTTCACTGCTGAGGGTGGTGGGGCACTGGAACAGGTTGCCCAGAGAAGCTGTGGATGCCCCATCCCTGGAAGTGTTCAAGGCCAGGTTGGATGGGACCTTGGGCAACCTGGTCTGGTGGGAGGTGTGGGTTGGAATGAGATGATCTTTAAGGTCTCTTGCAATTCAAACCATTCTAGGATTCTTTGATTCTATGAATATTTTTCAGCTTTTTACATTAATAGTCTTGAAACACTCTGGGTGCTGTATATGAACATAAAGCACTCAAATAGATTATTTTTTAAATATATTAAGAAATATAACTAAGAACCTGCAAGAGATACTAGGTATTCTGTGTCTGTTTAGAAACTATAGTGGCTGGTGTATAGTGAGATTGGCTCCATAGAGCTTGAAATATGTTTGTACAAATGTTTCTGTCTTTGGTTTTAACCTACTGAGAAGAAAATATGGAAGTGATTTATTCCAGAAGCAGCCCTGTGAGCTTTTTATTTTTCCATTCCCTTTTCCCCCATCCCCACAATCAGCCTGTTCCACGTCATTGTCTTAAGATGGTGGAAGCCTGAGACCTGAACTGGGACTTAGATTAATAGTACATTCAGTACTACTGAGTGACTTTTCAGCAACAAATTCAAAAACCACTTGATTTTAATGGCTTCAAAGTCCAACCAGATGAGTTAGTGGTCTGCCAGTTTCAAAAGGAGCAACCAGTTCTGAAACCGGTTTCAAAGGAGCAACAAAGAGAGAGAGAAAGAAAAAATGTGAAGACACTATAGTATGTATTGGGCAGGTATCTGTTCCATGTACTCTTTATCTGAACTGAGAGTCTGCTAAGCTTAGAGAAAAGCACAGTCTTTTTTGAACTGCAGAAAACAGATCTGCATTTTAATTTAAATTGTTATTATTTGAATAATGCATTTACAGTATAGAAACACATATTTGATGACTTCTGCAGACTTTTTTTTTCTTCCAAAGAACTGTTTTAATTGTGTTAACAAATGTCTTTGGTTGGCCTTGTATGTAACCAAATCCACATTTCAACATACAACTGGAAATTCCTGTTATTATCGTGTACAGATATGGTTCACTCATCTAGTTTCCTTCAGTATCTCTGGGTGCTTAAGTAAATGTCCATGGAAAACTGTGCAAAATAATGTTAGCAAAATTTTGTCATACTGTATCCTTTGTAACCACTTTGGAGTACAGAACAGAAGAAAAATCCCTTTAGCAAGCTCCACTGACTTTGCACAATTTAGAGCAGAGGGAAAATTAACGAAAGTTACTGATCAGTCAGTGCATTTAAGAAAAAAAAGTCAAAAAAAAAATCCTTATAGTCTGTTTCATGAGTGTAAAATCAACTTTATGATAGTTCATAGTTGCTGCAATTTCCATTCACTTGACGCTGTAGATATGAATGATGACATATTAGCAATAGATTTCATGTTCAGGTCTCTTTGGCACCATCTTCTGCGTCTTCACTTTCTATGTTTTTCTCAGTCTTTTCAATGTTATTTAGGCATTAAGAAACTAGGTATACAAGGGAAATAATACAAAGAGTTAGGAGATTGGGAAGGTGTTGGAAAGAGGGAATGTACTTTGTATCAGAAAATAATGAACAAGGCATGAATTTAATAAATAGAAAGGTATTGAGGATTCAATGGAGAGAGGCAGTTGAGTCTGATAGTACAAAACCCACAGACTAGCATGTGAGTCTTTGGAGCAGAAACTAGCATCAAGGCAAATTCTGCTGCATGAGGATAGTGGATGAGTACCTTGGGAAAGATACACAGAGGTAGGATCACCTTAATCCTAGGTGCCATAAACCAAACCAAAGCACGCCTAACTACTGCTTACTCACAACAACAAAGACCCACGTGCTATCACCATCTGTCAAGGCCCTTCAGCCCAGTCCCGACCCAGAGCAGGCTCAGACTGGGCTCAGGCTGGGCTGCTCAGGGCTTCACCCAGCCAGGACATGCAACCCCCAGGCCACAGATGCCCGACCTCCCTGGGTCCCAGCTCCACAGCCGGGCTGTCCTAGTGGGGAAAAGGCTTCTCCTTGTCTCCAGCCTGAGCCCCTCATGCCTCAGCCCATGCCCTGCCTCCTGCCCTCTCACCAGGCACCCCTGGACAGAGCCTGGCCGCGTCTCCTCCATCCCCTCCTGACAGTGCCGGGGCTGCTGCTGGGAAACCCCGCAGCCACCCCTTCTCCTGGCTGAACCAGCCCCACTCCGTAGCCTCACTTCACGGGGTAAGGCCTCCAGCACCACCGCCTTGGTGCCTCCCCACCCCTCCTGCCAGTTTGTCAATTTTTTTTCCCGCATTCAGGGTAGTATTCATGACATGGTCTGAGGACAAAGAAGGGAAGACGCTGCAGCTCTCAGGTCCATGCCAGCCAGGGTGCTGCCCCTTCCTTGATGTCTAGCTGACAGCAATGGCTGGCCCCAGCTTGGCTCAGCTTTTTGAGTTTGATTTGCTTTAAAATTTGTTGTGAATAATAAGGCTAAGAATACTGGCTTTAATTCTGGTATTGAGATCTTTGACAGTAATATTTCTACTGTAGAAAGTAATCTGTAGGCTATATCAGAGCACACTAAATTACAATAAATTGCCTTACATAATTAATACAAAATACACATTGGGCAGCAAAGGATCTCAGATGTGCAGAAAATAGTTGCGTATGCTCAAGCCTTTCATTGCATTTTGCTTTGTGAGTAAGGGCTGTTGTTTCTTATGAACAAGAAGTTATGCCAAGGGGGAAGATGTGCCATTGCTCCTAATTAGCAGATATAGTGCTGACATCTGAAACACATTTTCACAGTATCAAATTTAAATTTAATTTGATAGCTATGGTTCATATCTTCTGTTCCACACAGAAAATCTACCATAGAGTTGTGAGGTAATAGCCTTCTGTTTAAACAAACAAAAATATGCTTTCCTTTGATTTTTAATAGAAAAGGACAAAAGTTAGAAGAGGAGTATTTCTAGCTACCTGCTTAGCTATGAATATTTCTTTGAGAAATGTAACATAAATAAATGAATGCTGAACATTATTCTTACCTTGTTTATTGATTTTATGGTTCTTCATATACTTAATGTTTGTTATACTAAATTTACGAAGAGCAGAGTAGCTTTCAAATTTCCTAATGATTAAGCTAATAGTTTATAAGCATAAATATAAATATATTTGTTTCTAAGTATCTCTATAGATGTAAATTTATATAGAGTAGTAATTGTTTATATTGCTAGACACAAATGTAATGTAAAGATAAGTATTATAATTATCTATCCTTAGTTTATGTTTTCAGATAAACTTTAAGTTTACTTATCTTTCAGCCAGGAAAAAAAGATAATAGTATGCAGTTAAAAGTAATGAAGCAAATCTCATGAAGCAAATATCTCGTGAAGCAAATTCCAAATTCCACAAAGATTCTAAAAGCATATGTCTATTGAATTAAGCAATAAATAGATGGCTTGAAACTTACCATTATGAATCCTATAGTATCCTCTCTACCATCTCCACTCTCCCCTCCTGAAAAAGAAAAAAAAAAAAAAGTCTTTTTAAAAAACGTGTGAAAGTGTGAAATGGAAAATGACCTCACATATCTGTAAGGAATAGCCACCTGCAATATTTTTGCCCTCATTAACTAACTAGAAATCAGAAGATTTCAGTGTAATATTTATAGACTATCTTTTGCTTTTGTTTTTGTTGTCATTCTTTTAGAAGTAGTTTTGTTGTAGTTTTTATAGATGTTGTGGATCTTTGATATTATTTTAGCTGAAAGGTATCGCTGGCATCACTGGTACATCTTGTACTGTCTTCATCAAGGCCTGCAGCAAAATATATTAACTATTTGTTCATAAAGGCTACAGAACATTATCATATTGACATCATTCTGAATAAGAGATATGTTTGAGGAAGTGAAAGTTGTCTTTGACATTTACTACCAAAATTCTGCAAAAAATAGAAGCTGTCTTATTCTCTTCTGAAATTCTATATAAATGTATGGTTATGAACATATTGTTCCTTATTGTGAAACATTCATTAAGCATGATTTTGCTTGCACTCCCCAAAATGCCTATAAATGCCTAAAATGCCAAAAATACCTGTCGTAGCTTATCTTTTTGTGGCTTGGTTACTTTTTCTGTTATAAAATGAACTTCAAGGCATATGCATCAAATATTAAAGACAACATTAAATATCATCACTACACTGCATTTCAGTGACTCAATTTCCAAAATCCTTTCAGTAAGCCAAAATCAGGTACAGGAGGTAATCCAGCAGATTGTGATAGACAATAATGGAAACAATTTTCAAAGTAAAGGCTTTTCACTCAGCTATTTTTCACTTTCTGGACTTAAGTTCTAGGAAAAAGACACATAAAGATGATGTCGTCTCACATCTCAAGAGAATGAGAAGAATGAAGAAACATGGTATATGTACAAAAGGGCGTGTGTGGGGAAAGAGGAAGTAGCAAGAATGAGAACCCATTGATTTCAGGGCTCTACACTACCTACACTGCAGCTAAGGACTGAGAAAGTGCTTATGAGAAAGAACTTCCTCATATAAGAAAAATTTGTAGAACTGGAATTCTAGCAGAGAATTTTACACCAGTGTTTTATACCACTGTTTCCATATACATGAATCTAAAATAGGTTTTGCCTTTTTTTTAAGCTTTTCTTAGCTTTATATTAATTTTCTTTCACCGCAATTGCCCTCTTACTGTATAACTGCCCTATTTTTTTTCTTTAGCATTTTTTCATGTACTATTTCATTGGATTTATTCACATTATTCTATTTATTTGTTACAGGCTGATGAAGGTCTTCAAATTTTCTTCACAAAGCTTAATGGGAAGGGCACAATTATCTATTTTCTCGTAAGGCTATTATCTATAACAAGTTTTATAACTCTGTATCTAAATTGTCAGATTTAAAATGACACTTCCTCTTACAGGTTTAGTGATGAATTGGTGAAGAACTTTCTGAGCTGCTGTAACCAGAAATCTCAGTATACTGTTGTTAGTAACTGTCCGTGTCTGGAAAGACAGTCTCCTGTAGTGACACGAATCCTATTAATACCAGTTTCTCCAGCAACACTGCAGAACTCCGTATCCAAAACAAATTCCTGATTGTACCTACCTAAAAAAATTTTGATCTGAGCTAATCTCCTTTTTAAGAAATTCTATCCCTTCTTCTTCTTTTAAAAGCTGTCATGACCAAGTGACCTTTGTGAGTAAACTATTTAAAGCAAATTGAGAAAATTTTAGCAAAAGGAAGCATTCCAGGATAACATTTATTGATGAAAGTTATGTTGGTGACCTGAAGGTGAGAAAAGGCAGTTGGATGTCATTGACACCTCATGTTATTCTACAATATTCTAACATCCTTGCTTTTGTTCTTGTCTTTTGAGCATAGATGATAATTCTCAGCAGCTTCAGTCATGATTGCAGGTCCCCAAGGCAGGAAGGTCTAGTTTTAAGGGGTTTGTCCATGCCTAAAAAGTCTGGTTTTCTCATTCATCAGAAATTGTATCCTACCTGTTGTGCTGCCCAGGATCTTTGCACAAGTGTATGTTTCCTACTTTTATATCCATGCTATGGTCTTATACAGTCCTTTGACTCTTGGCTCCCATCAGTATCAGCACAATTTTATTCCTCACTATTCTTTATCTATTATTAAGTTGTCAGTTGCCTATTTCTTTTATGCACTTTCATAGCACAGGCAGCTGAAGGACATGTGTGTCAAATGTTCCATGTCATTTAGTGTTTATCCCTTGTGGTGTTTTCACAATAATGGTGAGCTTCCTAAAGGCAACAGCTCTTCAAGAACCATTCCAATATGGGTCCGTAACTTGGGGTCCATCCTTCCGGAGCAAACTGCTCCAACATGGGTTCCCCACAGGTGGCAGCCCCCACCAGATCACCTGCTGCTGCCTGGGCTCCTCTC
Organism: Cygnus atratus; assembly: GCF_013377495.2. NCBI lineage: Eukaryota > Metazoa > Chordata > Aves > Anseriformes > Anatidae > Cygnus > Cygnus atratus. The sequence continues at coordinate 35,876,878 of NC_066396.1, forward strand.
CACAGGCTGCACGGGAACTTGTGCTCTGGTGCCTGGAGCCCCTTCTGCCCACCTTCTGCACTGACTGGAGGGTCTGCAGGGCCGGTTCTCTCACATTTTCTCACTCCTCTCTCCCAGCTGCTGTGCACAGCAGTTTCATTCCCTTTCTTATATCTGTTCTCCCAGAGATCCAACAAGCGTTGTTCACTGGCTCAGCTCTGGCCAGCAGTGGGTCCAAAAATGTTTTAGAGTAATCTTTAAAAAAAGAGAAAATTATGATTTTTTTCAAAGTTTCTGAACTGTATCGCAAGTCCATTTAACACTAGATTTCTTTTGCAAATGTCATGTGATACTACTTTTCAACTGTTGTTTTATTATCTGTGTTTTTCTTGTTTGTATTCTATTAAAAAAAAATAAAATGCATTTGCAAAGGCTGCCTGTGCAAAGAAGTCAGACTCCCAGGTACTGATTTGCTGCCTGCTTGTTACTGTTACATATTCAGTAAGGGTTATGGGTGAATATCTTACTCCAGGAATCTTTTTCTTTGTTTTCCTCTCAAAAGAAATTCAATGTCATAGCAGACTCTGTGAAATGATATATAGTGTGAGTTGCCCTCTGTGCTGCAGAGGAGCTGAGTGCTTTACAGATATATAACTTAGTAGTAATGGAGATTAATGAAGATAGATACAGTAAAATATACTGCTGTTTTAAAAAGTATTTTAAAAATGTGCCATCAAGCTGAGAAATGAGGAGTCATAATGTCAAAAAGAAGAAAAAAAAATGTGTGGGGGGTGGAATTGAGCAATTCTGAGAAGCAGCTGCCTTAAAGAGTGATTTTTTTAAATCACTAGTGATTGAGCATCTATGAATATTGGACAGGGAGATGCTGCATTAGATTATCTTATCACTTTCACTTTCACAGCAGGAAATTAAATTCTTTTGTGCTTTATTCGGTATACTGTCAAATGTTTGACTGAGCCTAGTTTTAAATTAGTTAAGTAAAAGATAGGGGAAATTCCTTGATATTTTCTGGAGAATTTATGTGAATCTAACATACAAATGATGGAATTCCAAAAGGTGGTCAATGCCCTGAGGGAATACCTAGGTAAAGAACGATGAATATTGTGTAAATGTGCCTAATGATTAGGCTGGTGGTAAAGGAGTGTGAACATGATAATTGACGAAATCAGACCCCTTGGTAATGATTTTAAAAATCAGCAGAGAATGCTATAATATTTTCAATCTGCAGCTCAGAAGACAGCCCAGATAAAGGAATCCTGATAGAACTTGAATTCTCAGTTTTGGGGAACATGCACATGTTTGTGCAATTGTGTCCTCACCATGTAGAAATAAGAATCACTCCCTGAACGCATCTTTTTTGTGAAGAAATTGCAGATGGAGTGCAGATGGAGAACTCTCCACCTGCTCTTAAAGACTAGAGTAATTGCAGAGTGAGTGAAGAAAAAGGTGGCATGACTTCTAAATTATCCAATACACAGCTTTATATGGAAAGGACATCGAAAACACTAGCAGCTTTCTTCTTTGTGCCGTTGTGGTGGTTTTACCTTGCTAGGCAGCTGAACTCCACTACAACTGCTCTCTCACTCCCCCTCCTCAGAAGAGGAGAGAAAGAAGAAAAGGACAGAAACAACTCATGGGTTGAGATAAGGATAATTTAATCTAAGGAAAAATAATTTTAAGGGAAAATTATTATTAATTAAATAATTTAACTAAAGGAAAAATGGAAAGGGAAAAAGGAGAAAACAAAACAAAACAAACAAAACAAGACAAAACAAAACAAAACAAAACAAAAAAGCTGTGTGGAAGTGGTGTGCACTTATATTCAAAAAGTACCTCTCTTCCCTGGCATTACACTCCTTCAACTTAAAGAACCCTTAACAAAGGAAAATTTCCTGTGAATTCATCAAGTTGTATCTTTTCCCAGGGACATCCCATTTCTCCCTCTTTTATCAGATTGTGTGCCAGTTGAATCACCAAACCAAACACCACAAAATATGACTCTTACAATGTGAAACTGATAAGTCTGGTTTTTATGTGCAGAGAGAGGATTTTTTTTTAAGTCCTTCTTCCACAGGTGAAAATAAATCAATGTTTCTTTAAAACACACTCCTTTCTTGTTTATATGGAGTTTGTCCAAGTTCTTTCTTCCTTCAAGGTGTGTTAAGGCAGGCTCTTAATATTGTTTCCCCACATCTCCCAGTCATTAATATTAAGAGAATGTTAAGCACTGACAGTTGGTCATTTTTGGTCAGTTTCATAAAGAACTCCTCAGTTCCTACTTTTGTTCTTCAGATGAATGTTCTATAATCACAGTTCTTTCCAGAAAAAGACGAAACCAACAACTGTTACTGAATAACTTCAGAATTTAGTTGCAATTTCTAAAAGTTCATTAATTATTTGTTCTTTTGGCCATGTTTCCTTCCTCTTTTTTCCACATAATTTGAGTTTTGCAAACTTTAGAGAATATTGTCTTCTTCACCCCTCCCCTCCCCTCCCCTCCCCTCCCCTCCCCTCCCCTCCCCTCCTCTCCTCTCCTCTCCTCTCCTCTCCTCTCCTCTCCTCTCCTCTCCTCTCCTCTCCTCTCCTCTCCTCTCCTCTCCTCTCCTCTCCTCTCCTCTCCTCTCCTCATTTTTTATTTTATTTTATTTTTATTTTATTTTATTTTATTTTATTTATTTTTTTTTTTTTTGCCAACACTCATTTTACTTGGGTAAGTTGTCTTGTCCTTTTGGCTTTGCCTTTAGAGACTTGAATTTGTTTTCTTTCTTTCTCAACTACATAATACAAAATATTTGTTCATAATATTTTTTTTTCAAATGTTGTTACAGGCTTTATCTAGAAACCATCCATAACCATATGCTCATAGTAAGCTACAAAATAATGAAAACAATGTTTTAGTTTGGGGGAGAGGCGGTGAGAGAATCTCTGTTTACAAATATACAGCTGATTAACTATCAGTTGACCTATCAAATTTTCTGATAAGTTGGCAAGAACCTGTACTACCACATTAGTTTACATGGTGAAGAAATAAAGCAGCATGCAAGGAATACTCTCAGGAACTTGGCAAGTTGGAAGTATTTTGTATTTTTATAATTACAAATAAATTGCAGGTTGTTTGGGGAAAGGTCATTATCCAACTGATGGCAGTACTTAAAATGCAACCTTTCAGACTATGAAATATTGCAGGACACATTTTGAAATCCAACTCCAAGTAAAATGAAAGAGTATTGTCACAATTCGAACACCACATACTATGCTTAATATTTTACTGCATTTACATTGAAAGTCCTGCTTAAAAATATGTCACTTTCCATGAAACCTTTTGATATAATTCTACATGGTATGTTTCTCTTTAAACTAAATTATCCTCACCTAGTTCTTCACCTAGCTTATACTGACAATGGGAATATTCTTTCTAAACAAGTAATGAATCAACAGCCTGTGATGTAATGCAGCAGTTGAACTACTCTGTCTGCTGTTGGAACCCTAAGAATATGATAGTTACTTTTTGTGGAGTATCATTGCCTTTGGTCTTCATCACATATGAGTTCACTGGTTTTCCTATCACCCACAACTATTTCAGCCACCAATCAAGTGCTGAAAGGAGTTATGTGGCAGGCAGAAGTTGCAGACAAATTTTAATTCATCTTCCACCCTAACAGAGCTATTTTTCTATGACAGCTAAGGCTATCTGTGTCTAACACTGAAACAAATTTTTTTCACCTAAATTTTTGAAAAAGTGATACAGGGGTGATACAGAGCTTTTGACTTGCTTCACAGGTTGCTTGTTGAAATGTCTAAATGTGTATTTTGGATTCAGTTTAAAGAAATATTTTCTACATGTTGGCTTTGGCTTCTAAACATGGTAAAACAAGAGTACATTTTTCTGATTACAAATCTGTATTTTGTAATGGGTGTGTTCATTCTCAAAGTTGCATGGCAGGAAATTTCTCCAAGATCGACAACTTGATAACATGTTTCTAACTATTAAAAATTATGGCACCGATTTGAACAGGTAGCTTTCTACCTTCTTGGGTTACCTAATTAGAGATGTACTAAGGCAAGACTGAACAGTTTGCAGTGGCTATTCCTAATTATTTCTTAACTTGTTTAATTCTCTAACGAGTTTCAATGTGTCATATTACTGTTATGTCATACCACAGCCCAAACATCTTTAAACCATTAAATGCTTTACGTTACTGTAGATGAATGGGTTTGCCTCAGGTGCATATGATGTTGTCTACAGAGCCCACCTGTGAGCCAGTGTAAATTTTTTCTACTGGGCAGGAAGTAAACAGTCAAGAAAAAGTAACTTTTGAATGCTTTTGCTGTAAAGATTTATAAATAAGAAAAAAAATAGTAACAGAAAAACAACAGCAACTTCACTACAAGAAGGACATTGAGTTGCTTGAACCTGTGCAGAGAAGAGAAGCGAAGCTGATGAAGGCACTAGAAAACAACACATGCTGTGAGTGTGACTGAGGGAACTTGGTTGTTCAGTCTGGAGAAAAGGATACTGAGGGGACACCTCATTACTCTCTACCTGAAAGGAGGCAGCAGTGAGGAGAGTGTCAGGCTTTTCTCAGGTGACAAGTGATAGGAAATGAGGAAATGGTCTCAAATTGTGTCAGAGGAGGTTTAGATTGGTCACTAAGAATTTCTTCATGGAGACGGTGGTCAAGGGTTGAAACACAGTGCAGGGAAGTGGTGGAGTCACCATCCCTGGTTGTATTTAAGAAATGTGTGGTACTAAGGGACATGGTTGGACCTAATGATCCTGAAGGTCTTTTCCAACCCAGATGGTTCTGTGATTCCGTGATTTGAATGAGTGAAATGTTTGAAGGAAAAAAAGATTTTAAGTGTTTATTGTGAAGTAATCGGTTGAGTTTTAAGCTGAATTCCTTATCTGATATATGCGATCATTTTACTCTGTGAGCTAAAAGTAATTTGGGAAATGTTTGGTTGCATATATGCTTTACTGACATGCACTTTAAATGTATTGCAGCTTAATGCAGTTCTACTCCATTTTTGGTGTGCTAATGGATTTTCTTATACAGTTTAATGTATCTGTCTATATAAATGAAGTCAAGTTTTTCATGGTTAATTGTGGGGAGTGACTCTGGCCTTTATGTCTAGAATAAAGTCCATAGACATGTTTTGTACATTTTAAATCCTCTTGTTAAAAATAATTATTATAGTTGAGATTGAAAAAATTGTTAAGTAACTTAATATGATGGGTTTAGGAAGGGTCAGAATGCCATGATACTTTCAAGCCCTGAAGTTTCCTTGCATCCTTTAATCCTCAAGTATTAATTTCACAGTATTCAACAAAGGGAATAGAAGTTGATCCTAGTATATGAATTGTTTTTCTCTGAATGTTGCACTGGATATTTGTGTGGAGGTCAACTCTGGTGCACATTATATTAATGGTAATTCACATTTGTTTTCTTTCCAAATGAGGACATCAAGACTGAAGATTGTATTTACAGCAAAATTTAATAATTTGAGAATGCTGTACTTATATGATACAAAACTAAGGTTTTGTTGTTGTCGTGATCCTTTCCCTAAATTGACATGTTAAAATGGCTTATTCTGTGAAAAAGTGTCTGTGTTCAGATCAAATGATGTGTCTGCAGATCAAATGATTCTGAGACAAACAACAATTTCTAACTGTTGCTAAGAAGTTCAAAGACCCCATAATAGTGGGAGACCAGGCTTGTGATGAGTATGTGAGGTTAGTGTCATGTTTTTGGCTGGAACAGAGTTAATTTTCTTTGCAGAGGGTCCTGCAATGCTGTGTTTTGGATTTTTGATAACACGCTACTATTTTCACCACAATGCTTTAGTTGCTGCAGAGCAGTGCTCACACAGAGCCAAGGCCTTTTCAGCTCCTTGTGCTGCCCTGACAGCGAGGAGCCTGGAGGTGCTCCAGGAGGACCTAGGAGGGGAAACAGCCAGGACAGCTGGCCCAGGCTGGCCAAAGGGATGTCCCACACCATGTGGTGTCATGTTCAGCAATAACAGCTGGGCTAAGGAAGGAAGAAAGGGGAGAAGTTCAGAGTGATGGTGTTTGTCTTCTCAAAAGGCCATTCTGCGTGCTGAGACCCGCTTTCATGGAAATGGCTGAACATTTGCCTGTCGGTGGGAAGTGGTGAATGAATTCTTTGTTTGGCTTTGCTTGCACATGCAGCTTTTGTTTTGCCTGGTGAGCTGTCCTTATCTCAACCCATGAGTTCTCGTGCTTTTACCTTTCTGATTCTCTCCTACTCCCCAACTGGGGAGAGTGAGCGAGTGGCTGTGTGGGACTGAGCTGCCTGCTAGGGCTAAACCACACTTAAGACATTATATACAAGCAACATCATTTGCCATACATGTCTTTTGTAACTAGTATGGGTGTTTTTTCATGAAAATCTCTTTCAGGTTAGTCTGGTTTTCCTCCATATGTGAATTTTTCTCTTGTAAATTTCAAACAATGTTCCAGTTCTGGGCTTTTCAGCAAAATGGAGGATCTGTACCTGGACAATTTCTTCCAAGTAATTTTACACCATTTAGTACACTAAATCTGAATGAAGCCTGAGATAGAGTGGGGACAAAAAAGGAAAACCAATAACATGATGCTTCACAGAATCACAGAATCACAGAATCGTCTAGGTTGGAAGAGACCTCCAAGATCATCTAGTCCAACCTCTGTCCTAACACTAACAAGACCTCCACTAAACCATACCACTAAGGACTACATCTAAACGTCTTTTAAAGACCTCCAGGGATGGCGACTCAACCACCTCCCTGGGCAGCCCATTCCAATGCCTAACAACCCCTTCAGTAAAGAAGTTCTTCCTAATATCCAACCTAAACCTCCCCTGGCGCAACTTTAGCCCATTCCCCCTTGTACTATCACCAGGAACGTGGGAGAATAGACCAACCCCCACCTCTCTACAGCCTCCTTTAAGGTACCTATAGAGAGCGATGAGGTTTCCCCTGAGCCTCCTCTTCTCCAGGCTAAACAACCCCAGTTCCCTCAGCCGCTCCTCATAAGACTTGTTCTCCAGACCCCTCACCAGCTTCGTTGCCCTTCTCTGGACTCCCTCGAGCACCTCCATGTCCTTCTTGTAGCGAGGGGCCCAGAACTGAACACAGTACTCGAGGTGCGGCCTCACCAGAGCCAAGTACAGAGGGACAATCACCTCCCTAGACCTGCTGGCCACGCTGCTTCTTATACAAGCCAGGATGCTGTTGGCCTTCTTGGCCACCTGAGCACACTGCTGGCTCATATTCAGCTGCCTATCAACCAGTATTCCCAGGTCCTTCTCTGCCAGGCAGCTTTCCAACCACGCATCTCCCAGCCTGTAGCGCTGCTTGGGGTTGTTGCGCCCCAGGTGCAGGACCCGGCACTTGGCCTTGTTGAACTTCATATAGTTGACCTCAGCCCATCGGTCCAGCCTATCCAGATCCTCCTGCAGAGCCTTCCTGCCCTCGAGCAGATCGACACACGCACCTAACTTGGTGTCATCTGCAAACTTACTGAGGGTGCACTCGATCCCCTCATCCAGGTCATCGATAAAGATATTAAAGAGGACTGGCCCCAGCACTGAGCCCTGGGGGACTCCACTAGTGACCGGCCTCCAACTGGATTTGGCTCCATTCACCACAACTCTTTGGGCCCGGCCATCCAGCCAGTTTTTAACCCAACGAAACGTATGCCAGTCCAAGCCACGAGCAGCCAGTTTCTTGAGGAGAATGTTGTGGGAAACAGTGTCAAAAGCCTTACTGAAGTCAAGGTAGACCACATCCACAGCCTTTCCCTCATCCACCAGGCGCGTCACTTGGTCATAGAAGGAGATCAGGTTCGTCAAGCAGGACCTACCTTTCATAAACCCATGCTGACTGGGCCTGATTGCCTGGTTGCCCTTCAAGTGCCATGTGACGACATTCAAGATAATCTGCTCCATGAGCTTCCCTGGCACTGAGGTCAAACTAACAGGCCAATAGTTCCCCGGGTCTACCCTCCGGCCCTTCTTGTAGATGGGCGTCATGTTTGCTAGCCGCCAGTCGACTGGGACCTCCCCTGATAGCCAGGACTGCCAATAAATGATGGAAAGCGGCTTGGCCAGCTCCTCCGCCAGTTCTCTCAGTACCCTCGGGTGGATCCCATCCGGCCCCATCGACTTGCGTACATCCAAGTGCTGTAGCAGGTCGCCAACCATTTCCTCGTGGATAGTGAGGGCCACATCCTGCTCCCCATCCCCTTCCACCAGTTCAGGGTACCGGGTATCCAGAGAACAACTGGTCTTGCCGCTAAAGACTGAGGCAAAGAAGGCATTGAGTACCTCAGCCTTTTCCTCATCTTTTGTAACTAAGTTTCCCCCCACATCCAGTAAAGGATGGAGATTCTCCTTAGTCCTCCTTTTTGTGTTGATGTATTTGTAAAAACTTTTTTTGTTATCTTTAACGGCAGTAGCCAGATTGAGCTCCAGATGAGCTTTGGCCTTTCTAATTTTATCCCTGCGCAGCCTCGCAACATCCTTATAGTCCTCTTGAGTAGCCCGCCCTCTTTTCCAAAGATTATAAACCCTCCTTTTTCTCCTAAGCTCAAGCCACAACTCTCTGTTCAGCCAGGCCAGTCTAGTTCCATGCCAGCTCGTCTTTGGGCACATGGGGACAGACCACTCCTGAGCCATTAAGATTTCCTTCTTGAAAAGTGCCCAGCCTTGTTTCACAGCACATCCAGATCTTATGGTTGGTTTTTTTGTTTGTTTGTTTGTTTGTTTGGGTAGTTGGTTTTGTTTTGTTTGTTGTTTCTGAAACCTTAATCTTTTAAGACTTGCATTTTATACTCCTCATTAAATATAGCTGTCCTCATTGCGAATTAAAATAACTTTTTTCATTTTTTTCTCTTTTTCCTTTTCCAAAGCCACAGGTGTAAGAGCACTAGATCAGAGTAGCAATGCAATGCTCCCTCTCCACCTTATAAGGTCCCTGGCTTCTAAAGTTTCAGTGGCCAATTGAGTGGTTTGTTAACAGAAAAAAAAAAAAAAAAAAAAAAAAGAAAAAAGCTCTGGCAATTTTAAGGCCTTCTGGTGTCCTTCGTGTGCAAGTTTGTATAGGAGCTTTTGCTGTGCTTATGCTTAAAAAGTACCTTTAAGTGTGGTGTTTACTTCACATTTTTCATCAGGGATGGCATGAAGATACTACCTAAAACAATTTGCAGACTTTTCAATATGGGCAATACACCTTTACCTTGAAGTTCTTATCAAATAGATGTTGATACATTTGGCATACCTTCTAATGCTTATCCACAGTTCTGTAACACTTGTCTGAGACCAGACTTTTTACTTGCCATCTTTTTCTTTATCCAATGTAGAATATTTAGCATTTATATCCAGCTACAGATTATATTTGTATTTCTGGAGAAGAAGGAAGGTTTATTATAATGTTTATGTTTTTGGAGAGACTGTTAAAAGGAGGCAAGTTGCTTCCCTGTGAAATTCCTAACCATGTTTTGGGGGAACAATCAACAAAATGCCCAACCACTAGTGAAAATTAGGAGGATTTGTGAGTTTGTAAAAACTATGAAATTCATAAGAAATTCAGTTAAGTTTGTGGTTACAGACGTATCTGTAAAGATATAACATTACTCTAAACACTTCATGTGAGTCTGAAACAGCTCTGTACTAGCAGCTGTATACATGCACAGAAATCAAAGACAGTCCTTGCCTCAGGGAGCTGAAGATCCAAATAAAGTAAATCAGGAAGAGGAATAGTGATACAGGGAGGTGAAAGGCACTTCTGGGTCAGACAGAGCTAAGAATAGAATTTTTATTTTCTGACTCATAAACGAGCCTGAAGCCTAGTGATCTAACTAAACTCCTATAAATACTAAATTGTAAATAATAAATAAATGTTAATAAAAATATAAGTTCTCAAAGACGTTTTCCTAAACCTTGTGTTTTCAAACTTTCGTGGTGCTAGCATCCATCTGCTGCTACTGCTAGAAACAAATTTAGGCTTGTGTGAAGACGAAACAAATACTCTTGTTAACTGCTGTGGGCATAAACTCATTCAAATGCTCTTCCCATCACTTGCCAAAAGACTGTAATGTAATTTTTTAAAATGTACACTGACTTCAGTGTTACTAGGATCAGTTTGGTCAGATGTTTCTTTATTCATATCCTCCAAACTTCCTTCTGGCAAAAATCTGAAGGAAGTCTTGTCACTCCAAACATGTCCCCCAGATCAAATAGGATAGCTCAAGACAATATGAGAGAACAGAAGTGCTGGTGTTCCCACCATCAGAAATGTAAATACTGTTTTTTTTTGTTTGTTCGTTTGTTTGTTTTTCTCTTTATTATGCTTTTAACATTTTAATGAAAATCACACATATTAATGATATTTTTTTTCTAATTCAAAAAGGCAAAATTTTAACTTACTTTTTATTCTAAGCAAAGATGTTCATTTAATTTGACACCAAATTAAACCACTTGTGAATAGCAGTATACTGGGCCAGTCTGATGTTAGTTTGAGATTTCTGAACCTTGTTTCCAATAAATGAGTAATGGCTATTATATGAGAAAAAAACTTGGTTTCCTCAAGCCAGCTTAGAATTTCATTTTTGATTGAAGTGAATTTCAACAACCTCCTGAAAGCAAAATAAAAAAAGTCTTCCTCCTCAAGTCCCTTTTGAATTTTATGCACTGGAAAAATAATTTTTAGTGCAGCTGTACCACATCCTTTCTTCACTCTGTAATTTTATTCTCCCATGGACACAACACAGCTGAAAATTAACTGTACAGCAAAGAATGTTAGCTTGAAAGGATAATTAGCAAGAACAGTTTCCAACAAAGAAGCATTATCCTGGTAGTTAACAAAAGCTAATGAAAGTTACAAAGTGCTTACAAGAAAACACATACTACATCTTCAAAAGTTAGTGAGAAGAGCTCTAAGCAGAATGAAAAGAGTGGAAATCTGTTTGCTAAATCATAGAGTTCTTGACTCTGGTAACCTTCACTAGGGCTAAAATCTCTACATATGTCTTGCTCTGAAAATCTTACACACATTTAATCCCATCATTTAGAAATACTGTGGATTATATTATGAGTCATCCCAACCTCTTAATTAGAATATACTTTGACTTTTATTAGCTACAGGGCAATTGGTATTTCTGTCTACTGTTTGGTATGCTTTACCTGCAGGGAACTAATGTCAGCTTTTGAAAATCATGGGACATGTAAGCTAAACAATAAGTAAAAGTGTTTACAAGTTGCAGGATGTTAAATGATTTTAAATTGATTGTTTAGATTAAAAAAAAAAAAAAAAAGCTTATTTATTCATGGCTGTCCTACAAAACATTTTACTTTGATTCAGAGCCTGAAACAAGCTGAGACATAAAAAAGACTTTTGTGCACTGAAACTCTTCTTTTCCTTTTCCTTTCCCTTTTCCTCATTTTCCTCTTTTCCTTTTTTTTTTTTTTTTTTCCCCCCATTCCCTTTAAGTCTTGAGTAGGTGCTTTGCAACATGTTTTGAAAACAGAAAACATGGGGTTAGGGTAATGACAATACAGTCTTATCGTCTCCTTTTGTTATTTAAAGCTACAATTATAACTACTTTCAAGTTGAAGTCTGGTATAGTACAATATCAGATCATAAAATTTCTCTTGCATTAACTTGTTTCTTCTTGGTTAAACTTTTCATTCCCATAAGGAATGTGTGCTAATTGGAAATATTTTTTGATTTTGACCCCAGAAAACTCAGGAGCTCTGAACTGGTCATAACATATCCTCCGCCTGTCACACAAAGTACGATATAGTAAAGTTGTTCTGTATTTGCGAGAAAAAATTTATTTTGGTAGGAGAAAAGATGTACAAAAAGGAAAACATCACATCAAATTTACAAAAGAATATATCTGTATCAAATCTTATTAGCATGAGGAACTGCTATCTGCAGAAAGGTTATTGTGATTAAAGATTTAATTTACTGTTGAAAGTGATGTTCTGATTAAAGAAGAGAGCAGTATATATCTTAAGACATGTCTTTCCTTTGCCTCTAAATTCATCTGTCTATTTTCTATAGATGATATTTTCACTAAAGGGGGTCTGAGCCATCAAAATAGATTTGGATTGGTATAATTATAATAATTATAATTAATAATAAAAATATTAGTGCTCGGAAACTGATCTGGTGGTTTGTACACATTTGATGAACAATATGCAAATATTATATGTTTGCTTTTGTAGATCATTGATCTAAACATCTGACATTGCTTTCATTGAGCTAACATCGTTTTTGCTGAAATCATAGATCCAAATAGAATGCCTATAATGTCCAACTCTTAGTTTTGTTCCTAAGATAATGTTATTTTTTATAGCTGGCACTACCTCTGCTTCTAATATGTTTTGCATAAGGTCTCTTAGATAGGTTTCTTACTGCCATGGTGTAATAATCCTGTTTAATTTCTTGGCTATAAGGACATAAAATGTCTCTTTCCTTTTCTGAGTTAGGATGCTCCTTTTTCCTCACTCACCAGTGTTTGACCATTTCTATGTAGTTGGCAATAGATAAACTGACGATTTTCATCTGGACTAATTCATTGTTCCAATATCTTATACGTATTACTGTGCATGAAATTATTTGCATAAATGCGTACACGGTTTTCTGACAGCTGACTCTTTCTTCTATATTGTATATTTAGTTAGATGATGCAGTTCAGCTTACTTTCTGTTAAATTGGAATAAAAATTAATGAACACTGCATTTAAAAATGTAATATTGGTCTTCAGACCTATATTATTCTTTTTATGTACAGCTGTGTTGTTTTGAAAGGAGACTGGAGCTACTTTACTGACAAAGGCTTGTAACTGCAGGCGTGGAGAGTCATTTATTTCTCAAGAGCTGGGGCAATCATCAGTATTGACCAACAGAGGAAGCTAATTATTCCTGAACATAATACTGATATCACAGAATCACAGAATGGCTAAGGTTGGAAAGGAGCTTTGGAGGTCCAAATCGTGCTGTTGGACCTCTGGTCCAACCACTCTGCTCAACCAGGGGTGCTCAGAGCAGGGTGCCCAGGACCATGTCAAGATGGCTTTTAAAGATCTCCAAGGAGGGAGACTCAACAAACTCTCTGGGCAACCTGTGCCAGTATTCTGTCCCTCACACAGTAAAGTGCTTCCTGATATTTAGACAGAATGTCTTGTGTTACAGTTTGGGCCCATTGCCTCTTGCCCTGTCATTGGACACCATTGCAAAGAACCTGACTTCATGTTCTTTGCGCTCTGCCATCAGGTATTTATTTATACACACTTTATTTTTAAGATACGCCCTGTGCCTCCTCTCCTGAAGACTGAAAAGTGCTGAATCTCTCATTCTTTCCTCACAGGAGAGATGCTACAGTCCCGTGCTTGTATTGGTAGCCCTCCATTGGACTCTTTCCAGTATGCCCAGGTCTCTCTTGTACTGCAGAGACCAGAACTGGACACAGTAGTCCAGGTGTGGCCTCAAGGTTGCTTAGTAGAGAAAAGTTTCAGGTGCAGATTGGACTGGAAGATAACAGGGACAATCCTGAGGCCAGGAAGAATGTCCTGTGACGAAGCTGACTATATCAAGTATGTGAGTTAAAATAAAAATCTTTAAATTGTACTACTTTTGAGACACAAATCAAAAATTTGGAAATCAAAATGGATTATTTCAGGTTGTCCTGGTAACGGTCTTTGAAATCCAAATTTGACCCCAGCTAGCATAAAACCAGAGATGAAGTCTATTTTTACAATTACATTTTAGATAATAATTGTGGTACAATGGAAGTAAAATATCTGTCGTATATAGATAGTGTATGTGTACTGCCACAATATGGAGCTAATGTGGGTAAAAAAAGACATGAAAATAATCTAAATGTAGCATTTACTGAATATCAGATCAGTAAACCTACCCTGAATCTTGACATACGGAACATTTAAGTTATGCCCAGGCATAATAGGTTTTATTTTCTGGAGTGAGGAAAAGGATAAAGGCCTACTTTTCCATCAGCTCCACTTAGCTGAACTGTGTGAGTCACTGCCCTTGTTCTCATTTAAAAGCTGGTTTTGTGTTACATATATACCTAATTTATTTTGCCTTGTTTTTTGCACATCATTAATCTTTCTTTGTAGTGGGTGTTTCAGAGGTTTTTCTCAGACATTTTAACTAGGCTTCCATGTTTGAGCTCTTACAAAATTTGCATGTTTATGTGTTAGAGGATGAAGAATGGGAATATTTCACTATATGGTTATCAGAACATATGGAAATGATACTGGCAATGAATAAGTAGCAAGAAGTTTGAAAATGGAAGGCCCACCTGACTATGGTGGGATTTCTGGCATTATATGACATAAATTCATGCTCCTTCTCATTCTTTATACATGTGGCATATTGACCTCTGCTGGTTGTCAGACCCCCACTTAGCTACTCTCACACTCCTCATCCTCAACAGGACACGCCAAAAAAACAAGATGAAAAAGATCATGGGAGATTAAAAAAAATGAATAATAAGAAGAAGCACAAAAGCTGTATGCAGAAGCAAAACAAAAATGAAGAGGAATTTATTCACTACTGCCCATTGGCAGGCAGATGTTTAGCCACTTCCTGGAAAATGGGGTCTCAGCACACATAGCTTTTTATTTTTTTTTTCAGTAGACAAACACCATAAGCATGAATGTCCCTGCACCCTCTCCTTTTACGCTAGCTTTTATTCCTAAACACAATAGCAAAATGGTGTGAGATATCCCTTTGCTCAGTTTAGTTCAGTTGTCTGGCAATGTCACTTCCCCACTCCAGCTGCCCACCTGCAGCTTACTGGTCTTTGAAGGTGGGAAGTTGGAAAGAAAGCCTTAATGCTGTGTAAGCACCACTCAGCAATAGCCAAAACACTAGTGCATTATTAGCACTGTTTTAGCCTCAAATATGAAGCACAGCACCATATGAGCTGCTGTGAAGAAAGATAACTCCATACTAGTCACATCCAGTACAAAACAGAAATTTCTCTGTATATTGGTGTCTTGAATATCTTATTTACATGCTCATGGTGCACCTGCAGGCCAAGAAGCACAAAGCTACAAGCCACCATATTTGTTGCAGAGATGGAGAAAGAGTGATCATGTGTTCACAACTGGAAATTGAAGAAATCTGAACCGACTTCACTTATTCAGCTGGAGAGATAGCCATTGCATTCTGGTCAGATTCCAGTCATAGTACCTATATTCTACCTATCCAATTTCCAGTTATGTGAAGCATTTTATTCTGCTTACTGTCCTAAGTTATCTCATCAAATTGCCAAGTGGTATTGAGCATGACCATGTATCAACGTTCAGTGTTCGCTATTATCAGTATTTGGAAATGATCAGAACTATGGGAAGTAGCATCGTGGAGAAAATAAAATGACGGTATCCCACTTAATTAACAGCTGCTTATATGAAGGGAATTCTATGATGCTTTATTTAATTAGAGAGTTGAATTAACCCATTTAACTACAAATGTTATTGTCATCTTTTATTTTCATTAGAGATTGCCAGTTAGGACTCCCAGCATTTTGCAACTAAGTAAACTTTTCCTTTTGCACTGAATGAACATTCTCCTACAGGTCTTTTGAAATGCATGATGTGTTTTGGATTACAGCCTTAGACTATACGATGTGAATTGAACTTACTGGATTCTTTTATATGACAGTCCTCCTTCTCTGATGAGAAGCATGTCAGCAAGAAGGCTGTCCTTTTTTTTTCCCCTCTGTACCAGTTTTTTTCAGACTTGGATAATAATAATTGAGATTATTCTGATTAACCTCTGTGCCTATGACAGAAATCTTCGTGATGAGAAGTGAGAGAAACATTTCTGTCCTTAGAATAAACAGTTTTCAGGAGGGTTTTGCAAGAATCACCCAAATTCAGGAACTTTGCAAAAGCAAAAGTAATGTGGAACAGCTCTTACTGCTTCTTTTTCCAGTGATCAGTATGGGCACAACCTGCAAAGCACGTCCCAGCAGCTGCTGGGTACCACATGGCTCTGCAAAACCCTTGGTGGTAAAAAACACAGAAGCCCATGCAGATCTTTACATTTTTCCATAGCTAGATAGCTGCTGTGCCTGGATGACACAACTGAAAGCTATTGTGAATACCTTTTTACCAGTCTACAAGATAGTCAGGTTCTGAGAGGTTGCAAAAACATTGGACGCAAGAAGAGAGATCTCCTTCCTTCTCCTGGATCACCTACCTGAGACACCTACTTGCTCCCACATTTCTGGGGACTGACTAGTCAGCAATTTTTGCAGTATTTCAGATTAAGTTTTTCATCTCTTTTCCTGGATTGGTTTCATCTTGTACAAAAAAAAAAAAAAAAAAGTACAGTCACAAGAACAGAGAAATGACCTTCCCATATCTTACAGAGCTATCCTATTGCAGGATCATTTTCCCTTTTCCTGTAAAAAGAAATATTTACTTGCTTAAAGCAGGGAGGAGTAACTTCAAAAAGGAAGACACAGAGAAAGAATTTTCTCCTTTCCAGTCACCTAAGAGGTGATGGTGTCTTGTTGGGCTATGGCAACTGGTGTTCAAGCTCTCCTTGTTGATCACGCAGAATGGGGATTCAACAGGAATCCAAAGTGACCTTACCCACAGCATCCTGTTCCCAGGCTTGTTCTTCTCTCCAAAACAAGAGATACAGGGAAAATGTCTAGTTTTAAAAGTGCTGTTGGTGTTTAGTAGCAAGTTTGGGGGATTATATATTTATTAGATTTATTTAAATCGGTATGGTTTTATGACACAGTGTTTTAAAATACTGCTGTACATGTGGTTAAAAACTCAGTAGTTATAAAAAACTCAGAAATATGAGTGGAATCAACAGCCAGAGGAATTCATAAATCTGAAAGTAGATTTTAGATATATAGAGGCTCTGTGTAACAATACAAGAAACAGTGTGACTCACCTTGAGCTCAGCACTTGGGCAACAGGCCAACTTTGCTTAGCACCTGAGGCAAGCAGTCATCATTTAATAATCTTTCATGTTGTTTCACAGATAGAACAGAGATTATTAAATTAAACTGAAACACAATTAAACAATAGTCGGTTGTTTAAAGTCGACCTCTTGTAGAGCACATTTTATCAGTAGATTGCAAAGGGATACAAAAAAGTTGGACTATCTAATTTTATGACTTCATTTTAATCCATTTACAATTTATTTTTGGAAAATGTTATTGAGTACTGGATCCTAAAATCTCTAAAGTCAACTGCAGTCCCAGCCACTGTTTCTGCACTCTCATGCCTTTTGAAGTAACGTCAGATTGGACCAAAGCTGACAGATAAGTTAAAACCTGGCTGTGAGCAGAGAGGCTTTTTGAGCAGAGAGATTATTTATTTATTTACTCTTTCCTTCAGATCACTGGTTCCTCCCTTAAGTTGCTAAGGGCAGTGTCAGTCCAATCTGTATATACTTCAAAAGCTTCAAACAGCAGACACTGTGGCTAGGGCTGAAAGCTGAGACAGACGGTTTGGGGGGACCAAAGGACTGTGGGACTTGCCAGGGCTTTTCAGTGCATTTTAAAGTAGATTAGAATTGATATTAAAAATATAAATATAATATTAAAAATATATATATAAATAATTTGAAAGAAAAGTGCTATTTTTATTCTTTATCCTTTTTTCTTTATAAGTGATCTAGATTTTACAAGGAAGAACATCTGTCTACCTTCAGATCTATGTGAAGTTTCTCCCCTAGCAAAAAGGATGAAAAATTCTTTAGCCTGTTAGCTTTGCAAAGCTAAATATCTAGTCCCACTGATCACTTTGTTTTGGTGGTTTATTGATTTACTATGGAAGTTTCCGGTGATGGTGAAGAGCTGTTTCCTGGTAGAATTAAATATTTAGATATAAGCAAAAGGAATTGGGAAATACTCTGCACATAAAAGAACAAAAACTCTATTGAACAAAATTAAAAATTTGGCTGTCTTATATGTCATAACTTCCACCCCAAATCAACTAAAATATTTAATAATAAATAATAATAATAATAATGTGTTTCTGTTTTCCATTCAGATATGGAATGAGGTTGAAGACAGCTAGAAATTAAACTAGGCCTTGAAAATGTGAATTTTAGTTATTGGGCTTTCTCTTCTAACACCTGTGAATTATAATATCTAATTTTTTAGCCTTTATTTCAAAGTACTTCCTCTTGTTTAAGGTCATATAGAAAATATATGCTGTTTGCTCTTAGCTGTGTGGACATAAGTAATTCTGTCACTCAGAGGGACCTCAGCAGGCTAGAGGGTTAGGCCGGGAAGAACCTCATGAAGTTCAACAACGTTAAGTGCAGAGTCCTGTACCTAGAGAGGAATAACCCCAAACACCAGTACAGGCTGGGGGCTGACCTGCTGGAGAGCATCTCTGCAGAGAGGGACCTGGGAGTCCTGGTGGACAGCAGGCTGACCATGAGCCAGCAATGTGCCCTTGGAGCCAAGAAGGCCAATGGTATCCGGGGGTGCATTCAGAAGAGTGTTGCCAGCAGGTCAAGGGAGGTGATCCTCCCCCTCTACTCAGCCCTGGGGAGGTCACACTTGGAGTATTGTGTCCAGTTCTGGGCTCTCCAGTACAAGAGGGACTCAGAACTGCTGGAGTGAGTCTAGAGGAGGGCTACAAAGATGATGAGAGGGCTGTAGAACCTGTCATACGAGAACAGGCTGAGTGAACTGGGCCCATTTAGCCTGGAAAAGAGAAGACTGAGGGGAGACCTTATCAATGTGTATAAATATTTGAGGGGAGGGTGTTGAGAGGATGAAGCCAGTCTCTTTTCAGTTGTGCACAGTGAGAGGACAAGAGGCAATGGGCACAAACTGAAGCAGAGGAGATTCCGGCTGAATATGAGGGGGCACTTTACTGTGAGGGTGACAGAGCACTGGAACAGGTTGCCCAGAGAGGTTGTGGAGTTGTCTTCGCTGGATATTCAAAACCCGCATGGGTGGCACCCTGCACAATGTGCTCTAGGTGATCCTGCTCAGCAGGGAGGGTTGGACTAGATGATCTTCAGAAGTCTCTTCCAACCTTGACCGTTCTGTGATTCTTTAATTCTGTACACATAGTAAAAGCTGATTTACATTTTAGTGGAGAATTAGTATGTTTGTCATAACCCTTGACTGAAAAATAACTATGTGGATGTGAAAGAACATTAAGAAAAGTAATAATGTTGGTACAAGGAGTCTTCTGTTTTAGCTGATTTCTGTAGACATCACAACATCTCTCATAGTGAATAACTTTTCATCTACATTAAAATAATCTATAATCACTTTGTTGAGCTACAGGTGAAAATCTGAGCAAGTCATTATCAATAGTATGAATTATTCATTTTTTTTGGTAAATATTAGTTTTGTTCATTTGAAAGTGAGGTTTACTTTTGGTGTAAATAGACTTATTAAATGTGTTTTGGTCTTTCTTAAGGTTATCCATGCAAGCCAGATAAGTCACTCACACAGTAGATGCTATAGAACAGCACATTCAAGTGTGCTGTCCAAAATGGTTCCACTAATGCCTCAAGCTGCAGACCTTTGCCAATAAGAGCTGCCCATGGAAAGGGATCTGGGGGCTTTGGTCAATGACAAGTTGAACATAAGCCAGCGGGGTGCCCTGGCAACCAGGAGGGTCAACTGTACCCAACCTGGGGTGCATCAGTCACAGGAGAGCTAGTCAGTCAAGGGAAGGGATTGTCCTGCTCTACTCTGTGCTGGTGTGGCCTCACCTTGAGTACTGTGTGCAATTTGGGGCATCACAATATAAGAAAGACATAAGACTGTAAGATCACATCCAAAAGAGGACTACAAAGATGGTGAGGGATCCAGAGGGGAAGAGGAAGAACACAATGATTTCCTGCTTACTACCTGAACTCATGGCATCATGACTGGATTACCTCAGACCAGAAAAGGCTACAGTATACATTATAAAATATACTAGGTTGATTATACAGGAAAGAGTGTATGCAAAGGAGACCTTTCCCTATTTTACATGCAGGCAGCTGAACAGCTTGTCCTGTGGTAATGGTGCCTGAAACTCATGTTTACATCACTCATGTTCGGAACAAACAGTAGCAGAGAGAACTTGCTCTTTAGCAGCTTGCACAGCTAGAAGATTATCTTGTTAGTTTAAAAAGTAAATTAGATGCCTTACTAAATACAATGTGACAAATGTTTTTAAAATTTTGTTTTTACTTACTCCTCCCTTTTATTGCCAAGGACTACATACAACATAGTGGAAAATCATTCTCTTCCTGAATAATTCTAACAACACCAATAGACATTTGCTAACCAAATAATCAAAATGGACATTTTACTAAGTTGCATAATTTTAAAATACCAACGAGTTTCACTTTTAACAATGAACTTACAAGAACAAGTGACCATTCATTATTCAGAGTGCCTGAATCTGTACAGCACAAATGTCTCAATAGAAGTTAAAGTTAAAAGAAGACAAAACTTAAATTAATTTATTTAAATCATTCTGCACTGATACTCTGGAGTGTTGGAAGTAGCTCAAGCTTATGGGAAAAAAATCTAACTTGATCTAATAATTAGGTCTTCAGTGTAATGAATTATAGGATTATGTTGTCTTGATACCAAAGGAAAAAAAAAATAAAAAAAATTGTTAATCCCATGTAGCTGATAATACTTTGTCAGACATTAGAGTAGGCCAAACAGAGCTGGAAGAATGAAGAGAAAGAAACACATTCAGCATGTAATCTTAAGTAAGACATATGCACATTCAGACATCTGCAAATGATAATTTAGGCCTTTTACTGTGTAGTTGTTATATTTTTTTTGTAGCTAACTGTGTGCTCTGCGTGGATAGCTGAATGTTAAGAAGCTCACCATGAGTCATCAAAGTGTGTCTGCAACCCAGAAAGCCAACCATATCCTGGTAGCTGCATTGAGCTCTGGGGTACGCAGTATAAGAAGGACATGGACCTGTTGAAGTGAGTCGAGGAGAGCACTGAAGATGATCAGAGGGCTGGAGCACCTCTCCTGTGAAGACAGGCTGCGGGAATTGGTGTTCTTCAGCCTGGAGAGGAGAAGGCTCCAGGGAGAGCCTGTGCAAAGTCAGATTGGATTGGACCCTGACAACCTTGATCCAGTGGATGATATCCCTGCCCATGGCAGAGGGGTTGGAACTAGATGATCTTTGAAGTCCTTTCCAACCCAAACTATTCTGTGATTCTATGAGTTTATAGCAGCCTTCCAGTACTTAAATGGGGTCTACAAGGAAACTGGAGAGGGACTTACAAAGGCAAAAAATGGTCTTTAAACTGAAAGAGGGTAGATTTAGGTTAGGTATAAGGAAAAAATTCTTTACTCAGAGGGTGGTGAGGCACTGAGACAAGTTGCCCAGAGAAGCTGTGGATGTCCCATCCCTGGAGGTGTTCAAGGCCAGGTTGTGTGGAGCTTTGAGCAACCTGGTCTGGTGGAAAGTGTCCCTTCCCATGGCAGGGAGGTTTGGAACTAAATGATTTTTAAGGCCTCTTCCAACCTAAAGCACTCTATAATTCTATGATTTTGTTACAGTAAAACCTTTTTGATTCTTGAATATATCAACCACATCAACTATATCTTTTGAAAGATCAGCTACATGTGGCCTAGATAATAACGTAAAATTTGACCACTGAAATAGTTTCCAGATATAACTGAGTGTCAGATGTACTGACAAAGTCATTGCACTAAGGAATAAATGCACTGAAAGATTTTACCAGAGGCAAAAATTCCACACTGAAGAGGCTTCTATCTACATTGCTGTATTCTCTAACTTTGCCCAGCTTCTGGACTGGATCAGAATTCAGGAAAGAAACATAGGGCAAGGAGAGGTCTTTTCCTTTTACTCTCAGTTAAAACAGTTATGGGAAATAATTTATTAGTAGGTTGTCATGGCAAACATACTGGATATGCTTCCCTGTTTGCTACAATGGTGATACTACTGATCAGCTGGTTTAAGCCATAGCAACTAGTTGCTGTCACAGACAAGACTGCTTCATAATAAGTTTGGAGTGAGATCATCCTGCTTATATGGTTTTTAATCTCCACAGACACAAACAAACAGAGAAAAGTAGTCATCAGCACCATTTTAAAGCTGAAAAAGAACACAAAGGCAGATTACCTTATCAGGTGTGTCCCTGGCTGATAATTCATAAAGACAAAACAAAACACTGTTGAGATAACAAAACTGGCTGTACACATGTGCATGTGGGAGGTTTACCCCAAATTTTCCTACTCCTTTTTAACAATCTCTAATTCCACTTAGTTCCTCAGACATTTTTTTGTCTTTTTTTTTTTTTAATAAACAAATGAGGATTCATTTTCAAAAGTGACTAAGCTAAAATAGTACATTTCTCATGCCCAAGCCACCCTTCTGTTCTTCATGGATCACATTTATGCACAGCTGTGAATTCCTCTGAGCTGTAAGTCTGAAGTAAAGGAAAGCCAGTTGGTATAACTCTCTCAGAAAGTGCAACAGACTGAGGTGTGTCGTAGCTGGAGGTATCAGGGCTGTGTGTCTGTCCTCCTGTTGTGGTTGCTGCACCCTCACAGAGCTGCAAGTGAAAGGGTTCATTGCTATTTTCCCTGGCGTGCCAGCAGACACAGCTCTGCTCTGTGTAACTGTGCTAGCACTGCTCAACAGCATCCAGTGACACATCCACTGTGAAGTGGCAATGAAATAGGAAATTGTTCTGGTTTCAGTGACGCTCGAGGGTAGTTTGCTTTGCTTTGTTTTGACTGGATTCAGCATCAGAAAATGTGGAAAGGCCTTGTTCCAAGTTACAGTCTCATCTCAGGACAACTTGTAAAGAAAACAATGGGTAGTGGAAATTATGGTTGTGCTGACAATGCCAACTTAACCTATTTCATTAGTCCAAGGGTGGACTATGGAAAAGTTGCCACCTTTTTCCTTTTCCTGAAATAATAAATACTGAAATTGGCAGGTCTGTTTCCTGTGTGCTAATGTTTCCAGAGGACAAAATATGTATCTTTTCCTCTTCACATTAGTTCTTGCTAATAATTTCCACAGATAAACCTATTAAGAGGAAAAGCAACAATTATGAAAACAATGTAGCTGCACTGGGTGATGGAAGGAAACAGTTTCAATAAGTAGAGCTCATCAGCAGAATTATGCAACAAAAAGGCACAAAAATACCAAGGAGAAGGAAATAATACTGGCATTTTATGGGTGATTAGAGGTCATGTTTCCCCCACCTGCCTACAGCAAAATGAAACAAAACAACAACAACAACAACACCTTAAGAAAAAGGGGGAGGTGGTGGGGATGAGAGCTTTCATTTCCATTACCTGACAGAGTCTAGAGGAAAAGCTGGTTTTTGGTGTCTCCCCATTTCACTGTATTACAAGCTGGTTCCACAGGAATCTCTGCAGTAAGCAGTGAGATAACTTTTAGGGATCAGGAATAGGCAGAAAAAACAGCTGTTTAAACAAAGTGTTTTGAGTTTTCGTCTTCCCAGGTTGATCTCCTAAGGAGGAACTCAGGTAGCAGAAAAAAACAAAGTTAGAGTCTTTCTTTACTCATAAAAAGTCCACAGGTTGGGCTGAAAAGCTGCTATTTGTCACAAAAGAAACAATATGGGAAACTGTTAGTATGGACTATCACTACCATGGAAAGAAGATGGGTCAGTATTCAGCCCTCATTCAGTTCCAAGAACTCACCGGGACAGAAAAAGATAGAAGGTACTAGAAACCAAGTCGTCCTCACTTAAACAGAGAACTAGTAGGGTTGGGACTGAGATATCTAAAAACCAGTATGTCTTCAGGTTGTCCATATTCCTTTAAAAATGTGATAAAGAGGAAGACAATGTTAAAGGATTGCAGATACACATATATGACATATATAATATCGTATATGCTATTTTCTACACAAAATGGGCATTTCAACTTTCACTGAGCCTTTTTTTCTGCTGGGGATTCACTGAGGTGGTTGCAACTTTAAGAAGCACTAAACAAATTAAGTACTGTTTAACTGTTCATCCTGGATGTTGATTAATTAATACCACCTTTCTGCTAATTCATGATAATTCATGTTCAGCCACAATAAGACAGGGAAAATCTTTTTTCCTCTTTTCCTGGTGCTGCAGGCTGGACTGGAAACATCAGCTCTCTTACTGATGTGGGATACTGATTTTATGTTCTTCCTCATTTAGCCCTTAACCTGGATGATAAAAAGCTGTAAAGACCAGCTTTTGTTGAAACTATAATTCCCAGAAAAAAATAAGGTACAAGTATGGTTAATCTCTCCACTCAAGAATCTTAGCATTTACAGCTATCAGCTTAGAATAATACTTTGCCAAGTGTTACAGATATTATGGGAGAGCTCTGTCAATGACTGACGACTCTGAGGGTTAGTAAATAATGACTTTAGTTCAATGTGAATCTTAAATAACAGCATTAGAAAGTTCTATTCTGTTCCAGTTCCCTTATTTGGTCCTGTGGTTCTTTGCCTTCCTGACAAACTGTCTGCTAGGCCTAATGCATTAGGTGTCCAGCTTTGCATCAGACAGTCATGGTATGAGTTGCTTTTGTGGCTGATGTTTTATTTCTAGGCAGATATTCAGATGACTGGCACTTCCTGAATACCAGAGAGAGGAATTCCTTTCCACCACTCCATACAACTCATGCTGCTCCTCCCTGCTGCCTTTCAAGGTCCGTCATCATCACTGCTAATACTGGTTCCAGAGGGTAATTTTCAGTCTGTCCTTATTAGTACAGCTATTGGCAGAAGTGGCTAGAAGAGCTCCTTTGAAAGAAACACAATACTGCTTAGCCCACTGACTTGTCTGGTAGTGGGAGAAGCGTCAAGATCTATAAAAGAAATGAAGTAAAATACTGCTTGCCATCAAGTGTCTTAGACATTGTCAGGCAACCCAATTATGTTGATTAATTTTGTAGAGAATTTTTACAGTGTGACGTTTTAGGCTTTCTGAATGCTTCTGTCACATCCTGACAAGTAAATTACCTGAAGTACTATATTAATAGAAGTCATGATATTCTGTAAAAGCCACAGATTGACAGTTCTTTCAGTTATGTCTCGCTAATTTGCTACAAGTGAGAAGGGAACACTGTGAGTAAAAATGTCTCCAGACAGTAGTGTATTGCTTTACCCTATTACTTTGACCTTATTTTAGCTTAATTGTATGCCACCACTGCTGTGGATTTTTGGATGGGGAAACCAAATACAGTTAACTCTATTCTGATTTGAATCAATCCTGGATTTTTTCTTTTGCTTCTATGCTCATTTTATTCATGAGTATATATAAGAGGAATGAAGTTGCTAAGTAGACATTGTGGTAACCTCACCTTCCTTTCTCTCCTTAACTGAGTTATTCCTACTAGCATTTGATTTTGAGCAAAAATTACCTTTTTTCTACATCAACTTATTTTCCTAAGGTGAAATTTATTCTGTCCTGATTTACAGCTGAATAAATCCTAGCACTTCTATGGCAGAAAGCAATTCTACCGGAGAGTTTGCACTAATCTAAGCATGGGTTACCGAGATCCCACCAACCATGCTGCACTAGCAGCTGATGTCAGGTACACTCTCCCTGGACAACACAGGGCTCTCCTGAGCCTAGGGTAAGCTGATTCAGGCAGCTCTGATGCACAGACATTTGTCTTGCCTAGAGAATTATTGCAGGGTCAGTAACTGCAAGTGCTAGCACTAGCACAAGGAAAGGGACATGCTTTCATAAACTGTGGTGCACAGTTCTTCATGCTTCTTCAATAAAATAAAAGAAGCTATCTCTCTGCAAAATGAGATATATGCTAAATATTTTAACTATATATATATATATATATTTCTGCTTTTCATCAGATAGTGCTAGATAGACCTGCATAAACTGGTGGCAAAGATCAAATCAATAAATATTCATTTTCTTAAATATTTTTTTCTTATTAGAATTAGCTTAATGTCACAAGTATTAACTCCATACAAGTATGTGTTCAGAGTTCTGATGAGAAATTAATATCTATGCTATAATTTTCAAAATAAAACTAATTGTTAATTCTGTGCATTACCTAAGGATTTTTCTCAAACAAGATTATATTCAAATCTCAATGATTGTTGTACCAATGACTGACATATCTTGATGGAGAAATTAAATCTGTGTTAATTAGAATTTTAAAACTTTTAATTACAGAGCACCAACTTAATGTGAGTTTTTGCTGGAGATACCTTAACAGTACTTGTAAAGCTGGAGAAATACATTGTACAAGAATTTTTTGAACATGCAACATATGTTGTTCGTATTATACTCTGCCCCTACAGCAAGACCAGAAGGAACAGTCATGTATCGTCTACTCAAATTATTAATAAATAAATAAATGTTAAAAAAACTAAAGGATTTTACCTCATCTATCAGGGAACCTTGTCTGTTAAGCAAGTTCAACTAAATCATGTCTGATTATGTGTTCATTTTGAGGAAGGTATGAACAATATTTCTGCTTGTCTGTCTTTACCCCTGAACTCAGCTGACCACACACCATTGGCAACTCAGTCAAACCCAGCAAACAGTGCTGTCGTCTTTGAAACAAACAAATAAAACCAGGCCAACGCTAAATTCCCAGTTAGAAGGTACAGTTGGCATCAATATGTAATAAAAACCTTCTGACTGAGAAGAGAATAGTAAGGCTGAGATATGTATCTGTCCCCCATATAGCTGAATTTAGCTGTTCTTTCACTCCAACTCTTTCATTCAGCCCTTAATACAGATTGCCAACCTACAACAAAAAAATAAAAAATGATACAATAAAAATAAAAAATAAACAAATAGCACTTTAAAAATTCATTTTTGCAGGTAGAATTTCATCAGTGCTCATGTCTGATAGGACTTTTTCCAAAGCCTAGATTAACAGGACTTCACTGTTAAACTGGTAGAATTTGGGGGGAGCTGTACTGATTATTAGCTAACCTATGTTTTAGCACTTCAGAAATGAGGAAAAGTCTGGAGAAACAAGTGTATGATTTCCCAGAGGGGTTCAGCCTGCAGCAAAGCAGGTGATATTACTGCCACCTGGCTTTCCTCACTTGGTTGGAAAGTTCCCATTGCTGCCTGAGGCTCTGAAGAAACCTCTTCAGATGTGTCTGCTGGATGGAAGTGATGAATAATAATCATTAGCATACAGCCTTTCATCTGCAGACCTCAGAACACTTCACAGTGATGGAGTTACATCATGATGTGACTTACTCCTCCTCACATTGTGAGCTAGTGGCAAATGTGTGAGGAAAACCCAGTCTGTGCAATTTTCAGCTTGATAACCATATTGTTTCTGTCACTGTTCATTGGGCCACCGGTTGAATCCTCCCTCAAAACAACACTGCCCATCTTTTTAGTCAGTGCTAACCTATAAGCCACTTCTATTTTTCTTTTTTAGAGACTGAATCAGTAGAAACTGGAATAGTTTCACTGGCTATTAGCGAGAATTTTTGTGTGAGCAAGAATATTTCTTTGAGCAATAAAGAACATAAACTTCATTTACTGTAATTTTCTACCAGATTTCCCAAGTGTAATTGTCCTACAGTTGTAATGTTTTCTTCCTGACAAAGAAAAAAGAGCATGAAATGTAAAGGGATTTGATACAAATATGTCTGCAGCTAATGTACATCAGTTTCTGAGCATTAGCAACATCAATATATGCCTCTGACAGGTGAGCCCCTAGAGCTACTAGAAAGAAATGCTTCATTTGCTGTAGTGGCAGGTTATATAATTAGTCCAGCCATACAGCAACGATATGTTGGGTTCACCTGGCTGTGACAGTACAGCATGCCATTAGGTATTTCTCTAAAAACAAGCATTTTTCCTCTCTGCTTTTTCCATCTTTCCTCTCCTCCTTTTCTTCAGACACAGAGTAAATGTTGAACAACTTCCAAAATATTTCCCCCCTCCTCCTTCCTCCCATTAGATCTGTCCCTTGTCATAGCCAGGAGTGAGATTTTGATTTTCTAATAGACAGATTTTTCTCATGACTGAGATCGTACATTTGCGCATGAGAAATGCCTCAGTTGCATTCCCCATCTATCAACAGTTCCCTTGATTTGTGGCTGCATCACTGTTTTAAGCAGAGATGAAAACATTGGAAGTTTAGACATCATGTGTCACAGTGGTGATATGCTGCAATGAGGAATATAATTCATATGTTCTTGCATCCTGCTTTGTTATTAGATTTCACACATAATGCTACAGGCACTTATTCAAATATTCCCTTATTGTTAATCAATACTCCCAGCTAGTGGTTGCCATTGGGTTGCCTAGTTTTCTGCTAGATTTTTACTTTCCGATGAAAGCAGCATGGACTACTGTTAAAACAAGAAATAAGATTTTCGCAGAGCATGATCATTTTATTTGAGTGATACCATATTTATTATGACTGCTGAATGCTGAAGAGAATTTTAATTCCTATCACGGGTGATGGGAACTGAAGTGTACTCATGGTGAACTCTGACAGCTCTTCAGAATGTGCAGTTCTGCTAAACCTACAGAGCTTTCAGAGAATCCACCAATTTTTAGTGCCAGTTGTCTTCAGATAGACCTGTTAACACTTGCCTGTCTTGATTCTTCCACTGCTTTCATAACATTTATACTATTCGCTGCTATCCCCATTTACAGATGGTAGAAAAGGAGAGGAGAAGATTTGTCAGCTATAGGTATTTGTTGCTTCATTCTGTGTAGTGTTTGAATGAGAACTGTGTACTGAAATGCATAGTTGTCCTCTCTTCTGATCAGTGGTGTTTGGCTTTTGATCTCCACTTAGGAGCGGGACTGGTCTCAGAATATACCATGGAGTGTGTATAAGTTTTCATTAGTCATATTAATGACTCTAGATTTAATTTAGATCAATGAAAGTGATTTAGAATAGAAACCTTCTCTTGCTGTTCTTAGGCAATTGGCAGAATATGATGTAGTTGTAACATGGCTCTCCTGTCTTGGCACCTTTCACACATGATTAACAGAGAGACTGCATGATCTTTTAGGTATTTTCATTAAGCAGTCTCACAAAAGAGAAAGAATTAACACATTACTCCTTGCTTTTTCATTCTGCCAACTTTTATCATTCTCCTTCTAAACAGCTGCTTGGGAATTTCATTTTTGTTTGCTTTGGTTGCCCTTTACTGTGTTATTGCCATTCTTGTCAGGATGCTTTATGACAGCTGGTCATTAGGAAAACTCTACAGCTTGTGGTGGAAGGAACACAAATAAGGCAAGATGTTCATTTCCTTAGCTACCTGATATTTTTAGAAAGTCATGATCATTATCGGGGGAATTCAGCACTTGAAAAATACTACAGGAATCTTCCCAGAATTCCTTCTGAGTTCTCTGAAGGAGCAAATGTGATTATCTGGGTTGCCTTCTGTTTTAAGAGCAGGGCCTCATGGTCACATCTGCAGATCATGCTTGCAATTGAGCTAGGTGGGACATGATAGTCCAAAACTCCCTGAGGCCTGTTTGGGTCACTGATCAAGCAGCCTGTACTATGATATAGGCCTCTATGGGCTGGCTGCCTATAGCCCTGTTCAGAGTGGTTATTTTGTGCAGTTTCACCCAGTTCATGCCTGTCTCTCTTCACAGCAATGGTAGATTTGTGTGTTACCTGAGGAGCATAGACAACATGGTCCAGAAATACACGTTTTGTATTTCTGTGCTGAACCAAATTCAGAGGTGCAATATTTTCTTCTCAAGTAACGGTAAAACAAGTAGTCAGGAAAACTCTTCAAAGGAACTTCTTAAACAGCTGTTCTTTTCTGGCAGACAAAATATGAATGAGAAATTATGTGGAAAAGTAACAAGATACTGGAGAGAAAATTGTCTATCCAAAATCATCTTCTGTTACTGTTACTTCTTTTACTCTTCTTACCTAGCCGTGCCTTCTTCTCTTCTTTCTTCTGTCAAAAAGATAGGAATAGAGTTTCCTTGCCATAAATTCTAGCTTGCATCTGTCAGCTGACTCCCCTCAATGACTTCATAGAGTATTTTGCACTCACTGTAATTATGAGGCAAAATGAAAAAGTAGATGGATTCAGACATGCACCAACACTTGTCTGACTCAGGAGGCCATTAGTCACATCATTTTTTCCTTGTGAGAAAGAAAGTAGAATAATTGGACAGCTCTAAATAATAAAACTGAATAGACAAAAGCTTGTCAATGTAAGGTGTCCTGTTGTAATGGTGGCAGGAGCTGAACATGATGATTTTTAGGACTGTGAGAAAATAACATTTCCACAGAGATCCTTTTCCCAATCAGAGCCTGCTGTTTGTCATTTCTCTTGTGTAGTGCTGGCATTTTAATGATATCCATTCTCCTCCAAAATAGTAAAGTTAATGGGACACATCTTATGTTTTACTCTGGGTATCTTATAACTGTATTAGTCAGGATGACTCAATCAAAACAGTTTCAAAATATTTATATATATAATAGTTGAATCAGCAAATAAAATAAGATGAGCTTTGTTCTTACATTTAATTCTTGAATAAAAGATTAATTGCAGCAAGTAAATGGGAGATTATATTGTCTCTGTTAGGAAGACTTTCAAAGTATATCTGAGAGGACTTAAAATTAATGCAAGAGGGAAACAAAAGAAATAACCTCGTTATATTCTCTTGCTCATTCCTGTCACTTTCTCAAGTGCTGCACTGAATTAAGGGATGCATACAAATTTAAATGTACTTTTATTCACTCAGAGAAACTTCGTCCAACTATTTATGGTGAGCTAAACTGTCCTTTTTCTGGATCTGTTCGCTCAATCCTATCTCAGACAAATCATTCAGTGAGCTTAATGAAAGGTTTTCATTTAACAGAGGTACATTTTACTGGTCTTCTTTTTCTCCTTCTTTTCTCCCCTTTTTCTCTTTGTCAGAAAGAGAAAGAAAAATGACTCCTGATGAGACCTAGACTTTTTGGACCAGAATACACCGTGAAGAGAGCAAGACAGTTCAGTTAGAATTAAAATAACAGGTATTATACAAAAAATATCTGCTGTGGTGTGAACTTTTCTGTGACTGGCAGAAATCACCATCCTGAAAACAGTAGCTCTCAGGCTGCAGGGTAGACAACATGTAAAGAAATCCATTACTGACAACTATTGGAAATTACGTCTGACAGATGCTTAAAGTGTCCAAGTCTGTGTGGTATATAAGATGTGTAAATAACTACTGTAGAAACAGAGACAGTAATTTACCCTTTGTCTCCATAAGAAAGATAGAGTGAATTTCAATTCTAGCAAGGAAGATTCAAGTTGGATATCAAGGAAAATATAAGGAAAATGAAGTAGTTTATATGTCCAGTAAGTCTATGAAATCTATGTCACTGATATGAATATATTAGATGCAGGGCTGTAAAAAAATGTTAACATTAGAATTTTTTCATATGAGAAAGGCAAAAACACTGGAAGACATCTTTTATTCTTTTCCATTTTTATGATTCTACCATTTTGGTTACAGTCAATAATTCTGCTTTACTACAGGGATTAGCCAACTATTAATGGTTTGAAATGGACCAAGGAGAGACTTGAGGCTTCAGGTGCATGGCTGTTTTTAAATGGTAGAAAAATAGCTGAAAAATCCAGGTGACAACATCAATTTTGGTCACAATATACCATGATAATTTTTCTGAAACGGAACTATTAATTTTTATATATGAGTACCACAGAAACAACATTTTGCTATTATTTTTATGTTGTAATTTAAGTACCATAAAATCCTAGAAATTTTGTGCAGGTATTAATGCTTCTTGTTGATTTTAAGGTACTTTAATTTCCGAAATATTCCTTACGCTTTCTGCAGAGGCTTTACATATTATGAAATATTTTTGTAGTACTCTATTTTAGCTGCTTTTTATTGTGTGTAATTATTTTACAGAGAGGGCTTGAAAGGGAAAAGCTTCGGCTTCTTTTTCAGTGATTAGTAAAGGAACTGATGTTTAAAAAACTGCAGAGTAAACTACACCTTGGCCTCACTTGCTACTACAAAAATAGCAGTAGATTCAGAGTCTTGTTGGCATATAATTCCTTCTCTAATTCATGTAATTGTGAAGTTCTTCTGATTTCTTTCTTGTGCTTTCATTAGTTTACTACCTATTAAGTGAAAAATATTTAACTTTGGGTATTGCTATCTGTTACTATTTTTTTGACCCTGCTGACCCTCTATCTAGGTTTCTCTGTATAACTTAAAAATATAATGAACAGATTAGGCTGTGTTCTTTGAAAAAGATTGTGTGTTTTGATTTCCTTTAAAACACACAAGCTATCATAGAACTATTTCCTTCTCAAAGTAATGTTTCTACTCAGCTGAAACTTTCATTGAAATGGGAATTTGTAAGGTCTGGTTGGGACAGCTGGAGAGGACTCTTTGCCCTCCATTTACCCTGTTCTGCAATTCCTCACTGTGCCATCAACAGCTCCTCGCTCCTGGCTGTGTCTCTTGGAAGCAGGTCTACTGTCATCATTCTACCTGATGTGAATGAGTGAACCTCATTGTATATTCCTAGGCATTACCTCCCATATCATCCATGCTAGGTTGCATTTGTCCCTGTTGCTTTATAATATGTGCTAATCCTAGCAAAAATACAGGTCGAAGTTTTCTCATTCCTTACTCTTCCAAATGAAAAGCGGAACTCATTTAAAAACCTCTGTAAGGCCCACAAAGCCTTTGTTAAGACTGGAGCACTTCTTTCCTTAAGAAGTTAAACTTTGAACAGCAAACTGAGAATGAGACAAAAAGATGCCAAAAAAATCCTGTAAGAGTGTGGAAAATTGAATATCCGTATTCTGTTGTCCATGAATGAGTAGTCATTCTCATATAACACAGTATATAATTCAGGTTGAATTCTCTTACAAGTATGCAGCACCCAAGGCATAAGTCAAGAATGATATCTTAAAATCTGATTACAACATGTCGTGGGTATCTGTTCTGGCCTATCTTGACTCAGGTTTATTTCCATTTTGCTTCATTGTTAAAGTTCTGAATTTAATATTATTATTTGCCTTTTTCTGTGCCAATCTCTTTATTCTGCTCACAGTAACAAACCTAAGACATGAAGATGTAATAGTACTTGTCCAGATAAATATTCCAGTTATGTTTGCACACAATGCCCTGAACGTGTGATCAGTGTTCCATTCCAGGCATATGGTGCCATAGAGCCATCTGGTGAATTTTTCTTGCAACTTCACTTAAAATGTATATATTGATGTTGCATAAAATCATTATCTATTAGAGCACTGAATATCATAGAAAACAGCTACTTTGTGTTGTTATGGTAGGACAATGAAAGACCTCTAATTAGAATCCTATAATCACTCTTAAGTGTTAAGAAAGAAATAGCAAGAATCCTTGCTCCAGAAAATCTGTCCTCTGATTTTTGCCCTCACGTTTCCCAGCTTTTGCAATTATTGTTGTTCTTAAAGATTTGGGGCCTAATTCTGTTAATACTATTTGGTGGAGAATTCATGTCACACAAAGTAAATAATTCAGGTGGGGTTTTTGTTTGTTTCTTTGTTTTAAATAACAGCTGGTGATAACTGGCAGTGCACAGGTGTTGGGGAGGCAAAATGTCAATATGAGTACAGAGATTTATACAGAGTACCGGCAACAATTTTAGCAATTCTTACTGCCTATTTCTTTCTTCACTGGATTGCAATTTGCTGTAAGTTAGGTCACTGTCTTGAGGAAAAGAAGAGCACACAGGAAAAACACTGCAAGTGTCACAGACTCAGAAAACAAATCATACAAGCAGTTGTGCAGATGATGCACTTGCAGTATTTCCATAAATTCTCAGTGAAAATGAAACCAATTAAGACTGGCAAAAACTGCTCTAGAGAAGAGAGGCTGTCAGGAGAAAGCAGAAAGTTTTGTTTTAATTAATTAATTAAATAATTAATTAATTAATTTATTTAAAAGCTCTGGTTTACTGTACAATAATGGAAACAGTACGTTTCTTCTAATTCTGTCAGATACTAGCTCAGGTCTTTTTTTTTTTTTTTTTTTTTTTTTTTTTTTTTTTTTTTTTTACTGTAACAAAAGAAGTGGTGTTTCCCTTTAGTTAATTGGATTCTGGTGCTGATGTGCTCAGCTTTAGGAAGTTCATGCCATTCAGTATGAACGTCTTTTGCCATCTGCTGAGAATACTAGAGAAGATCAATTGAAGGCAGTTTATTTTTGGATAGGTCATCTTAGGCAATAGGCTGATGTTTCTTGCATGCCAAGAAATGAGTGTTATGCAAAAATAGGACAGAGGAGTGGGAAGAGCACACTGAAATAACACAGCCCTCATTGTCTGAGCACTGTGCAACAAAACACAGACGTGGGCAATCCTTGTGCTAAGCTACTTTACTTGCTGGGCTTTGACACCTCATAAGTTATATCTGGATTTCAGGTTTTTGTGTTTTTATTCTGATATTGGCTGAAGGACACATGTGGTTTGCCTGTGCCATAATTGACTTTACTGTACTTGAACAACATGAAAGCAAGCAATGTGGCTGCATACACCTTTTCTTTAATTTTTGGTAAAAGCTGGAGAGCAAATAATATTTTTTTCCACAGATACTGTACATCCCTCATTTTTCAGAGATAAATGTACACTTGATTCAGCTCAACCTTAAGTTTCATAACCATCTCAGTTACAGGTAAAGAATGAGCAATTTGGCATTTAAAACAGGGCTAACACATTTAAGTCTTCAAAATTTCCTGACTTTTCCACTGATGAAAGGTATGTCCCTGTCAGTTCCTCCAATGTTGTCAGTCTTGCAGCTTTCAAGATCAGAATATAAGAAAGGGAGTAGGGTTATTTACATCCTTACAATGACAGTTGTCAAATGACCAAAGTTCAGGAGAAGATAAAATATCTTTATAAGTCAGGCCTTTTTTTCATTGCATTTAAAGTTGGACACTAAAAGTCAGTCATCAGTTCTGAAAATCCAGCTTGTAAAGAAAATTGGCTCGAAGTCTAGAAGCTAGAAATAATCAGAAGGCTATAAGTACTCTGGGAATCTAATTCTTACTTAAAAATTAGTCAAGAAACATTAGAGACAAAGATCCCCCAGTGGGGTGAAAGTCCCAAAGGTAACTGGGGACTTTAGCTGCTAAGATGTTTTTCAGATGTGAGAGTCACACCCTTCAATCACTTAGTTCTTAGTGACATAGCAACTGAAAAGGTGGATTTGTTGAATTACTTCCTGCTTCAATTACATGGCTAGTTAAGCATCGTAAAAATTATTATTCTATGTTTGTTTGCTTGTTTGTTTGCTTTGGAATTTTTCCTTTTGAAAATTTTCATATAGCTTTAAAGCTCATGAATTAAAAGAGGACTCAGACTGAGAACCTGGTACTAACAACAACAGCAAGACTTATGTTGGCATATATGAGGTAAGTTTAATATATGTGACAGATGCCACGACTGACAGACAGAACATTTAAAGTAGACCGCTTATCCATGAAACAGATGCAATATGAACTGCAGCAATGCAAGCATCTTCACACCCACCTGCCAACACACTTCATTCCTGCACGGGGCTCAGTTCCAGGAGAGGACTGGTGGCTGATTCAGTCACTTATGATATAGGCTGTGCACACGGGGTGTAGTAGCCCCTGTGGTAGTGTCTTCTTGCTAAGTAATGTGTGACAAATGTGGAACACTTTTTTCTTCTCTAATTCTCATTGCTTTCTAAAAAGGAGCAAACAGCTGAGTAGAGAAATCTCAAAGGTGAATCATAGTTAAGGGACTTGTGAAACTTCATGTGGGCATGAAGTCCACAAGCACTTTTTCCACTGTTCACAAAGAGCAGAAAGATTGGAACAGTATCAATAAATCCTCTTGAAATTAAGCACTGGAAACTGTGATGAAGTAATAATTTTGATCACTGGCATGCTGGAGCAGATTTTAGTTGTCCATCATCAGATGAAAGACTAGTCTTGACATATAGGCAGTCTTGATGTGTAGGAAGTGTTCACATATAGCGCAGGATGGATTTTCTTTTGTTTTCCTCTTTTAAAGGAGTTACCTGAAAGGTAAGAGGATGATCATATTTCTTGTTCTCATTCTCTCTGTGCAGGCAGAAATGGAAACTAGATGTGTGCTGTAGCTCTTCTGGGGGATTAAACTCTTTGTAAGAAGCATTACAAATGAAGGGAGGTTTAAGAAATGAGATCTTGATGCTGAGGAACTGAAAAGTAGATAAAATATTCTGCAGCTTGTTTAAACAGAGATTTCAAGTATTGGATTTTAACTCTTTTACTTGCCCAACTTCATACAAATTGATTTTAAGAGAGGTTTGGTGATGGTTTTTCTTTGATTTTTGTTGGTTTGAATTGCTTGTTTTGTAGATTCTTTTATTATTATTATCATTGTTGTTTTTGTTGTTGTTTTTATCCCTTCCTTTTCTGTCCTAATAAGCTCTCTGTATCTCAACCCATGAGTTTTACTTTTTTTCCCAATCTCTCATCTGTCCCACTGTGGGGTGAGTGAGTGAACAGCTGTGTGGTGCTTAGCTGCCTTAGTTACACCATGAGACTATCCAACAGTTTTTGATGTAAAAGTTTCCAGAAGATATAGGGAATAAAATGGCTTCAGATAAGGCATACCTTCTAGCATTGGTGATTGCGTGAGACTGTAAAACCTTCAGGCACAAAAAGACAGTATTTCATGTCTTATTGATTACACTGCCAGCTTTTTGATGACAGTTGTATACTTTCATCCATTGTGATTTCCTTAAGGGTTCCTTATCGGAACAGTATATTTTAATAGGGTCGGAAAAACACTTAGTGAACAATACCTTTTAAGAAAGTGTAAAGTTACCTTTTTGCAAATGTAGGAAAGCAATCCAAATCATACATGTTGCAATAATTTTCTACGTGTCTTGCAAAAAGAACTGATGTGTTTTTTGCAAGAACCATGAAAAGAATGCATTGTCACTTCTTAACATCTCAAGGCATCTCTTGCTAGTACTTTTCAACCCATATACACCATTGTTTCAAAATGATGAGAAATCCAATAAACTGAGGCAAAAGTCAGAAACACGCAATACATTGTAATGGTCCCCCAGGCTTAAAAGAAGCTGGAATCCAGATACAACTTTGGCAACTTCATCCTATCTCTAAACAGATCTTATTATGGCAAGAACTAGGAGGTAGATCTTGTGTCATCTAGTTATTAAGTGCTTGGATTACACTTGAGGTATTTATTTCTGATAGAAATTGTGTGAACTCGCTGAGAAGATGGGAATCAAGTGGTGGTTTGCTGTAGGTGCTTGATTTTCAGGCTGCTTCCTCAATTGTTTTCAAGATTTCTCTTTTCAATAAATAAGATTTATAAGGTAGCAAAACCACCACCCACAGTACTAAATTTACAGTTGTTTTGAAAAGCTAATGAAATATTTTTTTAAAAATCAACTATTTAGGATATTTTTCCATGAACTTGTATGCCAAGAAATCATGAAAGAAAATATCAATATTCCTTTTGCAATCAAATGACAAGATAATTTGCATAATGCAGGCTAAACTTACACATTCTAGATACATTTTGAATTTGTGCCTTGATTTCACAAAAAGTAGACCACTGTAAAGTACTTGGTAGTAGTCAAATTAGTTCTCACCTCTTCCATATTTAGGAAAATTACAGTACTTGAGAGGTTCAATAGGAAAAGATTTTTCTCATGTCTTGCACTATAACTAGATAATGATTTTGTATAATATTAGTAAAACAAAACCTTTTTATAGGTGTTACGCTGAAAGAATGACTGTAACATGAATATTACAACAGGAAGAATTTCATTCAGGATCAATATTTTATTCACAAGACCAATTCAAAGAAAACTTTCACCTAGAAGGTGACTTTGACACATCTGAGTGTTAGAAGATTATATTTTCTTTTAGCTTGATACAAAAAACAAACAAACAAACAAAAAAAAACTTTGAATAGGTTTCTTCTACCTAACTGCAATGAGCTTTAGTTCAAGCCCTGTAATTCTTAAGGTAGTTGGAACATTCTATAATTTCTCCCATGGAAAGGCAAAATTCCACTTTTACTATTTTTTTATCATCTATAATGTTGCTTTAAGATTTGCATGCTTTAGGATGAAAGAAAGGAAAGGGGAAGGGAAGGGGAAGGGAAGGGGAAGGGAAGGGGAAGGGGAAGGGGAAAGGGGAAGGGGAAGGGGAAGGGGAAGGGAAGGGAAGGGAAGGGAAGGGAAGGGAAGGGAAGGGAAGGGAAGGGAAGGAAGGGAAGGGAAGGGAAGGGAAGGGAAGGGAAGGGAAGGGAAGGGAAGGGAAGGGAAGGAAGGGAAGGGAAGGGAAGGGAAGGGAAGGGAAGGAAGGGAAGGGAAGGGAAGGGAAGGGAAGGGAAGGGAAGGAAGGGAAGGAAGGGAAGGGAAGGGAAGGGAAGGGAAGGGAAGGGAAGGGAAGGGAAGGGAAGGGAAGGGAAGGGAAGGGAAGGGAAGGGAAGGGAAGGGAAGGGAAGGGAAGGGAAGGGAAGGGAAGGGAGGGAAGGGAAGGGAAGGGAAGGGAAGGGAAGGGAAGGGAAGGGAAGGGAAGGGAAGGGAAGGGAAGGGAAGGGAAGGGAAGGGGAAGGGAAGGGAAGGGAAGGGAAGGGAAGGGAAGGGAAGGGAAGGGAAGGGAAGGGAAGGGAAGGGAAGGGAAGGGAAGGGAAGGGAAGGGAAGGGAAGGGAAGGGAAGGGAAGGGAAGGGAAGGGAAGGGAAGGGAAGGGAAGGGAAGGGAAGGGAAGGGAAGGGAAGGGAAGGGAAGGGAAGGGAAGGGAAGGGAAGGGAAGGGAAGGGAAGGGAAGGGAAGGGAAGGGAAGGGGGGGTGTCGTTGTTTTTTGTTTGTTTTCTTCCCTAGGCCAGAAGGGGTTTTGAGGTGTATTGAAACTCTGAATCCTGTATTTTTTTGGGGCACGTGAAAAGTGTAAATGACTATTCTCAGTCTTTTGGTATATATACATATATATGATTTAAATTTGCTATTAGTTGGTATTGCAGTGCTTTCCAAAGGCGGACCACAATTCAGAACTGCATTGTACTAGATGGTCATGATATTTAGATTGAGATGGTTTTTTGTTTGTTTGTTTGTTTGTTTTCTACCAATCTACTAGATGCAGGCTTTCTCTCTTTGGAACGTAGTCCAGAAATAGGTAGACCTTGTCCTAGAGAATTTTTCTTTCATGTTAGCTTTAATTAAAAGAAAATAAACCTTGCCATCATCTATGTCCCTAAGTATCTTTTACATTTTTCTTTGACGCTACCGCCTGTTATATAGTCTATAATATTTATTTTTCTATATAACAGAGCAGTATTCTTTACTTCTTTACTTTTTAAAGTTCATGTCTTCATACCATATTTTTTCTATGATAGTGTTGATTTTAAATGAAATCTGGTTCCACTAAATACATTTTTTTTCTTTTTGTGATGGTTTGGTGCTACTTGTCCAACTCAACACTAAGGGGTGCTGTTTCATATTCTTTGTGTACCGTATCTCTTCCCCTTCCCTCACCCTCCCCCCCCCCTCCCCTCCCGAGCTGTACTTACACTAATTTAGAGTCTATACAAGTTTATTTACAATTTATAAAAGACAACATAAACTATAATCAGATAAACTTTGTGGATCTGTTATGTAAAACCTGATTGGCACAACATGACAAAAACACAGTTTCTTTCAACTATGCAGTCATAGTAGTGATGAAGTTATTTAGGAAAACAAAAGGCCTAAAAGGGGCTCGTGTACAATGTGGTAAAGTGGATACATTTACACTAGGAACCAAGAACAGACTTCATATAATAACAGAGATAAATATCTGAAATGTGGATCACCAATCTAAATTCATTTAAAAAACAACTAAATAATCAAGCCATAGAGAAAAGCTTTGGCCACTGATACCTATTACTTATGTGCAATCAGGTCTGCCTGATTGCACAGCAATCAGTTGGTGATGAAGCATGTGATTTCAATAGTTGAAACTAACTTAAAAAAAATATCTCTTGAATATAATAAGTACTTCTGTTAAATTTATGGGGAGAAAATTATACTGAAAAATTTTATCAGGAGTAATCAGACAATATCCTATTTTGAATAATAGCATGGCCAAATTGTGTTTGGGTTTTGCAGGGCTCCAGCAGTCACTAAGGCAAATGCACAAAAGTATGACTAATAGAATTACTCAGGTGAGAGTAACTACAGTACAAGAATTTAATACAAAAGTTAAGTATAGGATACGTTTCAGTAGAAGAAGCACATAATTTGTATTTCCTATTTATTTGTTAAAGCTCAAAAAGGCACGTGTTTTCCCTATTTTGACTTTCTTTACATTAATCACATTCCCTAGCTGACGATCCATCATTCTGTTTTGGCTTAAGCCAAACAAAGTGAGCCGAGTTTGTTCTGCAGAACCATTCTTGGGTTTGAATTTATCACCTCTCCGTAACAGGAATGTTGTTGTATATGTATATAGTAATTGATCATTTGAGCATTCTTACTGCCTTCTCCTTTTCCACCCCTTCAGAAAATCCTGGCCCTGATTCTAAAACTGTCATTGAATCACAAATTACATATACCTTTTCCAGCTTGCATCTGACTTCAAATTCTGTAACAAAAATATATATGTCCTGCCATTCCTTTGAACTCGCATAACCATTTATCTGACTAACTCTGAATTTCAAAATGACATCCACTTTCTAGGTCAGTTTTAAAAGGGAAAAATCATGTGTTTTTACCAACTAATAATTTAATAAGATACCGAAGCCCAGCCTGATGGCCTCACAACTCCAACCTGCTTCTGCTGTTGTATTTTATGTCTTCCACAAAGTTTTGCAATGATGGGCATGGGAATTTCAGCCATAGGAAACAAAATTTCTGAATGCATTTTCTATTCTAGGTATGCTCATCAAATTGTCACATATGACAATCTAGACAGTGAAGAAAATGATTTGCAGTGAATAAAATAGGTCTTACTAGTAGGCTTTTCTTGTGGCCAGAGGGGAAAATGATTGCCTTGGTACTTTCAAAGGTGACTAGTGCCTTTGAGATACTTAGTTTTTAGCTGCCCAGCATTAAGACAATATTTTTTGTGTTTGGATTCATGTTCAGTTTTCTCCTCAAAGAGTCTGGATTTTCTGGATATATGAAAATCAAATTTCTTCAATGCAGTAGTGTCCTCAAAAATACAGGTGAAGTTACAAAAACTGGTAAAAACTGTGTGTTGTTGTTCTTCATCTTTTAAAGCCAACTAAAGATCTACCTTTGAAGGAGAGAATGGGATATGCGTATGACAAAGATGATGCTGTGAAGGATGAAGTAGAAAAAAAAAATTAGCAAGTATATCATTTAGGATGAGGACTTATTCACAAAGATATCACGAGTGAAAATTTGTTCTTTAGAGATCAGACTGGTACACGCAGATAAATATTACCACTGCATGGCAGAAGCAATTAAATAAGTACAGGCTGCAATCTTCCTGGAGTTTATTTGCCTACTTATGGAATATACTCCTGCAACATTTTCATGCAGCTCAGTTCACAATGATTTTTCAACTTTCTTTTAGAAAAGATTAAGAATGTCTTAACTTGAAACAGAATATATTATATTCATCAGATTCCATGCATATTTAATGAAGATGAAAGCTATATTGAACTTGTGTTAATAGCTCTGTACCTGAATCTTCCCTAGATGGTATTTGCCCTGACGGTAACTTGAAGTATGAAGAAAACCTGGCCATGGATCTCGTTTTCATATAATAAATAAGCACTGCACAATTCTTTGTTTGGCATCAGTCAGAGAAAGAGTGACAGTGTTATGTCTATTGGTGGGTCTCCACCATGTTCACTGAACCACAGAACCGCAGGACAGCTGAGCCTGGACAACACCTCTGCAGGTTTCTGTTGTGGTTTAACCTGGCAGGCAGCAAAACACAACACAGCCATCCAGTCACTCACAACACCTCCCGCCACCTGCAGTAAGATGGGGGGAACAAATTGAAAATAAAGGTGTAAAAACTTGTGGATTGAGTTAAGAATGGTTTAATATGAAAGAAAGAAAGGAGAAAAAAGAGTAAGTGATGCACAATGCAGTTGCTCACTATCAGCCAACCAATACCTAACCAGTCCCCAAGCAATCGTACCTCCACCTCATCCAACTCCACCCAGTTGATGGTCAGCATGGTGTCATATGATATGAAAATCCCTTTGGCTCCTTTTTCCACACACACACCTAATATGATAGGATCACTCCATGCCTTCTCTTCTAGAGACTAACCACTCCTAGCTCACCAGCTCTTTTCTTTCTATGACAGCAGCTCCAGTACATCCATGCCTCTCCTCTACGGGGCATCCCAGCACTGGATCCAGCTGCTAGGTGTAATTCACCAGTGTAGTGAAGAAAGAATCACCTCCTTGACCTGCTAACAACATTGCGTATTGCTGCTCAGGAAGCTGTTGGAATTTTCTTGCCCCACAAGGGCTCTTTGCTGGCTCATCAACCTGGTATCCACCAGGATCCCCAGGGCATTTTCTAACAAGCTGCTTTCCAACCGTTCAGCCTCCAGCCTGTGCTGCTGCATGGATTTTTTCCTCCCCAGGGGCAGGGCTTGACATTTCCCTTTGTTGAACTTTGTGAAGTTCCTGTAGGCTCATTTCACCTGCATGCCTATCTGGTGCATCAGCTGCTCCTGCCGGTTTTATACCACCTGCAATTTGGCTGGGTGCGCGTTCTGTTGGCCATGGTATCTACCCACGGGGAACTGTGCTGCAGATTGGCCTCTGGCTAGACATTGTGGTGCTGATCACAACCTTCTAAGCTTGGCAGTACAAACAGTTTTCAGGCCAGGTGGCCTCACTAACCAATTACCTAGCCCATAAGCTTTGCTATGAGGATGTTCAAGGAGAGGAATGAAGTTGAATTAAGGATAGGCTTTGTGCTGCTAGTGGTAATGTGTTTTGCTTTAAGCTTGTTAAGACCAAGCTATATATCATCTTCTTAGTATCATCTTCTGAAACATTTACTTTGTAATTTAAGCTCTGAATCTACTAATGCAGCAAATCCATTTTTTATAGTACTCAAGAATTTGTAATTTCCATGTTCTTTAATACACGAAGTATATTAATGATGACCAAATAAGTTTGGATAAACTTCCAGTTTTCATAACTGTTAAGACACAAAAAACCTTGGTCCTTTTTAACCATTTGTTTCATCAACAGTTGTTCATTCTCTTTTCTTAAATTATTGGACTGAAAGAGCAAGCTAGCAGAAGAATAGGAAAACTCACATTGCAATGGGAAAAACAGTATTTTAAAACAGATGTTTATGGAAGCCACAGTGCCTGTAGGTTCTAGAGATATCTGCAACAAAGAAATCCGGCCTACAGCACAGTTTATCACACGGCACAAGGGAAAATGTTTAAAATATGAATTGTTTGGCAAGCAGTAAGATGAAAAGTGGATTGCATGTATGGCAAAATAGCTTCCAGGATACAGGCTAAATAGATATAAAAATCCATACCCTGACTTATATTTCATATTCAAGGATGCTTCACACATCTGTCTTAGGTTTCAATGAACACTGTAAAAAGATTGCGTTCAAGATGTAGAAGTAAGTGTAAACCTCCTATTTTGTTTATTATGTTGATGTTAGGGGAGAAGGTCATCTGTGTTCAAAATGTTTCCTGTGTTCTCTGTTATCTGGTGGTTACTTTATTTTGTCCCATGTGCTGGCTACCAGGCACATCTTTCCTGTGGACAGACAAGCCATTTCAGATGCCTGCCTTCTCTTCACCGAGACCAAGCATTGGCACGATCTAATTGCCAGTCTGGTTGCCTTCTTGTTGCCTTTGGAAAGCTGTGCTCTCACTGTGGCTTTTGTGGTTGTTTCCATCAGGCAGTGTGGTCCCTCTCAGAGGCACAAGCATGCAGACCAGCCTTTTTGAATCAATGCCAGCCCTCTTACTTGGGAGGTGAAGCCAAATATCATATATTTAAAACTGTTATGCTTTTCTTGTCCACCTAGCTCCTGTCTCCTGAAGTCATTAGTTGTGGTTTTACTTCACTGTTAAAATACTCTTCAGTATTTT
Organism: Cygnus atratus; assembly: GCF_013377495.2. Lineage (NCBI taxonomy): Eukaryota > Metazoa > Chordata > Aves > Anseriformes > Anatidae > Cygnus > Cygnus atratus. The sequence goes on from NC_066396.1 coordinate 35,920,958, forward strand.
TCCCTCTCAGCTCTAGCTATTTTCAGCTCTCTGTTAGCAAGCTGTGTGTAGGTAAAATGGAGAGATTCTGCTGTTCTACTTAAGACCTTTTATTTTTTATTCTTTTTTGTCTTAAGGAATGAAAATGTGTTTCTTATTAAATGTGAAACACTCTGTTTAAATAATATTTAGGAGCTGTCTTAAATCAACTAAAGTCAGGCTATTTAAGCTTATTTTTGACATTCTATCTCTAACAAGTGACTATATACCATAGTGGACAATGAACCTAAACTGTGCTGGTTAGCATACTTCTTCATATGTAAGTTTTGTATTTTTGAACATTATAAATATTAAATTAATGTTTCTTTAAAGGTTTTGACGCTAATTTGCATACTGAGTCTCATGGATAATGTAAATTCTCAATATAATTCTCAACAATGGGCAGTGAAAGGTGTGACTTTCCCAGCATCAGAACTGGCAGTGTGAGATCAGAGTCCTGACTCAGCATCCATGCTCTAAAAAAACCCAAAGTGCTAGATTCTCACTTACATGGATTACTCAGTTAATGGATAATCAGACATGGTTAAATACCTAGTCAGGTAAAGATCCTGTTCTTGCTTATCCAAGAAAGATTTACAGAAAGATTCAGTCATAAAGGATAAAACATCTCATACAACAGGTACAAACTGCTCATGGTCAGGTGAGGGCAGGTCAGTCTTTCTGTCTTCATTCTGTTCAGCTGGCAATAAATTGTCTGTCAAACTGCAGTGGGACAACACCTCTGTTAGTTGACAGCAATCCATAGAAAGATGGTTCTCATATACTACACTAGATATCTGGCACAAATAGACTCCTTTAGTATAGCACTGACTGAAATTAATGAAGTAATCTTGATTTTCAAGACTCAAAGAATTCAGGATATGTATAATTTACTAATTTCAGCTTTATATATAATAATTGATAAACTTCTGCTTAAAAGGAAGCCAGACTCTTGAATCCCTCCAGAATACGGTTTTTGTTTGTTTTCAATTCTGGACAAAGACAAAAATCATTGACATTTTAAAGAACAAATATTTTGGTAAAGGAGTTGATTTATGCTGGAAAATTTATTCTGTTTTTCTCTTTCATAACCAAATTAAGATAGTAAACTACTTGTTGTAAAACACTTTATATTATATTATATGAAATTGTATTATATGTTATAAACATCATTAAATGTTTTGTTAGCAAACAGAGATATTAGAAAGTCAAGTATGTCACTTCTGCCCTTTTTAGCTTCCTCACTAAGTTCTTGTCCCTCATATATCTCTATTTCCATTCAGAAACTTGAGCGATCTGGAAACAATTTCCCTTCAGGCTGCTTCTTGTATTATGTAATCCCTCTAATTCAGTGAGTTTGTGAGAGACTGACCCAATGATGTCAGGATTCCATAGATAGCAAGGGAAAACAAGACAGTAATAAACAGTAACCTAAAAAGTTATGCATTTATCACCTAGGAAAACTAATATGATAGCAGCTTTGCGATAATTTTTTGTGTTTAGATAATTTTTATTTTATCTTATATGACAGTGGCATCCACTATGAACTGAATAGTGGCTCACTAGTTTTCCGGATTTATTGGTGATGGCTGCAGTTTTTAAAGATGGCCGCAAGAAATACATGAGAGGAACTTCGAAGGTAACACACGTGAAGAAAAAAGATAGACATTGAAAAAATTAACATTCTGCAAAATAAAGAGATGACTCAAGCTATTCACATTTCACAGGCTTATAGATTATGCATGACAAGAAGAGAAATAAGAGCAAGAGTGCTAGCAAGTAGTTATGAGTATAAACCCATGAAAGAAACCAAGTGGAAAGAACTGATGTATGAGTGCAACTTTCTTATAAACTAACATTTCCCAAATTTTTTTTTTCCACACCTGCCCATCCAAACCAATGAAGATTTATACTTATGAGAAATTATGTTCTAGTGCTTTTAGGCAGCAACAGGAGAGAGATAGGGTTGGGATGCAGTTTGTCTAACAATAACTCCCTTAAAACATAGCAAGGAAATAAGGTAATGCATTACCCTACTCCTTAGTAAATTTAACCCATCTAATCTCTAGAGAATAACCATTATGAATTGTGTAAGTGAAACAGAAGTTATTATCAAATTAATTTTGCATGCATGCATAAAAATTCATTATTCATCCTGCATTTCTTTTTGAGCAAGGACAGGCTAAGCTAAATGTTTTCTCTATGCCTATGACCTAAGCTATTAAGCTTGTAAATGACTTGTTTTAAGATACATACCACTGTTAATGCTAGCAGTACTTTGAAATCATTAATATAAAAGTTGAGAATGCTGAGATTGGAAAAATTATTGATGTTATTTCAGCATAGTGTTATTTCATAATGAAAAGTTAAAGCTATGGGAGAAAGTTTGACTGCTTTGAATCTTCAGATCCCACTAAGAGTAATGTAGAATCTGCATATTCTTAAAGAATAAGAGAAACAAACAAACAAACAACAACAACAAAAAATCTCGAACATACAGAAATCAAGGCAAAGAATTTACCATCATGTTTACTTTCATTAAGGAAATTCTATTTCAAAGGGATAGAGAATATAGCTATTTTGGCTACATTTTGACTGTCAGAGGAACTATATAATGCTTATTTAGTCAGTCTTCTTTATTACCTATTTTAACAATCAAATCATTTGATTTATTTACTCATAGTTTTTCCTAGTTTACCTATGGCTAAATAGGTGTTTTGAAAGAAAAAAAATCTTTTTATTTTTATGGCCTGGAACAAAGCTAACAAGTGTTTTCAACTGTATTAATTTTTCTCCTCCTAACATCTGGTTTCAAAGTCTTACATTAAATGAATCTTTTCACTGTTCTCACATTTTTTCTTCCTCCACTGTTAGTACCAGAACTGTTTTTCACTGATATATATGTTATACAGGAGAAAAAAAAATGTATCTGCAGAACTGTGTTATACTACTTCAAAAGCATTTTTTCCAATAACAGGTACTCTTGGCCCATGATTACTAAACATCTGCACAGTGTTTGTTTTGTTATTAGTCTGTGTTATTTTGTACTGAACTTTCAATGTGTGTTTTGGAAATAAGTGAAAGCTAAGGCATGTGACTGACTGTACTTAGGTGATTTGGTTACCTCTGAAAAGCCAAGGGCTTTATTTCAAAACTGAATGTTGATTGGTAACCTGGGGAATATTTGTGCCCATTCTAACTATTGTGTGTTCTTTAAGCTGTTTTACACTCATGAAACTATACTCTGAGCATAGAGCACTCAGCTTTAGGGCACTTGCTTATACATGGAAACTTATATTACCTTATATACATATTAAAATGTTATTGTGCATCCACCAAAACCCAGCTGGATCATAAACACTCACATTGTGCTATATTAAAAACCTTACTGAAGATTAGGAAAGTACTTCAATAACAAAAATAGTATTTGTTGTATTAAGCCTTATGGCAAAATACCTTTCTCATATGCTTATTGTTCTTGTCGTTAAGGTTTGGTTGTTTTTTTGTGTTTGTTTTTTTTTTTTTTTTTGTGTGTGTGTGTGTGTGTGTTTGTTTTTTTAATTTGCTTCTTTATTTTTTTTTTTTAACCTGGGACTATTTACCATCACATGAGATTTCTCATCTTGTCTTCACAAAGTGTTGATGCTCTTGTAAATATGGTGAGTTGCAAAGAACAGCAGTGCCAAATGTGTTCTTTGCTGCATTCATACCAAATTTCAACTATAGGTCTGAGAGGTCAGACCAGCCTCAAAATGTATTTGCGGATCTTCTGTATAGAATTTTATATGCATTTCAGGTAAGATAAGATTCTAAGAAATAGAAGCTCTAGTAGTGGGGGTGATGTTTCTTTCAGAACTAATTAGAGGTTTCAAAGACTGCTGGATCCTCCAGGGTGCAGAAAGCAGGTGGGAAATTGCCAGAGGACACTGATCCTTCTGTGACGCCAATGTGTGGTTTATGTGCAAGACTGTTACCAGAACAAGCATTCCAGTCTGTAAAGATAAAACAGATGCATGAGGACTTATGTACTTGGTTTGTCAAATAATCTCTTCATTTTTGCAGTCCACCAGTTCTTAGTGCTTGAAAACAAGTTACTTCATGGACAGCTGTATTGGACAGAAGCTTCTGTGGATCACCAGGTGCCTCTTCCTTAAAGAGCCTGTTTTTGCTCATTTATGTAGCCAGGAAGAAAGGAGATAAACACGTCTATCTGTAATGAAGGCTGGTTTTGTCTACAAACAGAAAGCCTATTTGATGTCAGTCCAGTATCTTCTAAACTGCTATGATTTTTCATGGTGTTCACAATGGACCACCTCGTCTGCCTCTTTATGATGGATGCATAATCCTCCATATTTCCTATATTTTATAGGTTCTATAATTTTAGCCACTCTGCTAACCCTGTTGTCCTCTGACTTTGGAGTTTATTTCTGTAGTTTACAGATTCTTATATTAACTGGAAGTTCCCTGTTTCCAAGGACTCTGCCTTCCAAGACTCAGCTCATGTGTTTTACTGGCCTTAGTCTTTTCCATGCTTCTGTATAGAAGGGCAGTTTCAAAGACACGGGATAATGAGACTCCTAAAGACTCTTTGTCCTTCATGTAGGGTTTGTAATTCAGTTGCAAGTGTTTGGCTATTTCACCTGTAACAAGCACATTAGCACATCCATCTCCCTGAGTGCTCTAATCTTATTAATATTTATTATATTTTCGTATGAGAATGGTAGGATTATCAGGTTCCCATTGTCATTAGCCCCATAATATTTCAAAATGACCACAGAAATATTTTCTTCCTTTAATTGCAATGTGAGATTTACCCTTGCAATGACAGTAATATGTGGATTGAGTTAGCCTAAATTACCTTTAGAATTACTGTATTTACATATTAAAATAGTAATATAATAATTAATCTAATAACATATTTAAAACTCTGTGAAGGAAGGGTTGAAGTTCTTATGACATTTGAAGTCTTTTGAATAATATACTAAATTTGATTTTAGAAACAGAGCAATATACAAGATAATCTCACTCATTCTTGTTTGATAAATTCTAAACCATGACTGAATTATTTCCCTGTATATCACGGCATGTAAAGAACAAATGATAGCACTGTATAAAGTAGTTATTGTTTCTTCTTCAGGATCACCTGCACAGTCAGCTCACGGCTTGACTCTTGGGAGCTTTTGTGGGTTTTTCTAACTCATGCTGTGCCATCACATGCCTCTCTGTAAGACTTATTTTTGGTATTTTATACTCCTACATAATGAACATGCCAAAGAAAATCTGTCCCACTGCTGTCTGTGGTTCCCAAACTTCCATGAATTAGTGTCAATAGCTTCTCCAGGGAGAGCTATCTAACTCAGATAAACTTGAAACATTAGCTCAGAACGTGCTGCTGATCTCATCCAGCTTTAGCTATCCATTATCTGATGTTCCAGCTGCTTCTCAGTTTCTTGCATACTGACCTGAGCTGAGCTGTAAGAATTTCAAGTGTAGCTTGAAGCCTTCTATCAGGTGTGTTTTCATGACCTTGAGGGTAATTCTAGGTCTCAGCCATTCCAGTAGGATTCTGTTTTTCCTCAGTTTATGGTGTGTTGTAAATCTGCAGATCACTGTTTCATGCAGGTCTTCTGGAGTGTAGCTCCTCAGATGGTCATTGGTCTCTGCAAGTCTTTTATGTTCAGAAGATAAGTTTGTAAAGTGATCAAATCAAATTCATATTGCTTTACTGCCAGCTCCTTATCAGAAATACACATGCCATCAGTAAAAACAAGGCAAACATCAGGGCATTTTAAAAGCAAGTTTTTTCCATGCTTAAGTGTGTGACTTGCAAAATCACTTAGTCTCCTTAAACTCAGAGGGGTTCCTGCTTAATTAAGAGATGAGTTTGCTCTCTAACACCCAAACAGAATGTTCAAGGCTGAAAATACTTTTCTTTCAAGGCATTGGAGTCTCTAACTCATCTAAATGAATGTATTGCTTAATTTAAAAAACAATGGTAACCATAGCAGGGCATTGGGAAAAAATAGAAGTTTTTTAATGCAAATGAGTTAACCTTTTTTTTTTTTTTCTTTTCAGAAGGCACACAAGCATTTTAAAATTGTAATGATTTTTTTCAGTCCTTTTGCTGCCTGATAATGTTTTTTGACAGGGAGAGAGAAATGCAACAATTTTCTTTAAATAACACATCTCCCCATTAACATATGATCCTTCTTCCACTCTGTCTGAGCAATGTAACTCATGGTTACGGCTTTACAACTACGGCCCGCTTATGCTCCTGGGAAAACCTTTCTTCTGCCTGGCATCTTATTTACTGGAACATTTCACAGAACAGTTTACTTGGGTAGGAGGATGTAGGTAGCACAAGGATGGCTAACCTGGTAACTCAAGGCATAAGCTAGTTCACAGGCAGCAGCCATTTTCTAGGCAGCTCACGTACAAGGTGCAAAGTCCCTCACAACAGTTTATCTAGAACCAACAGGGCCACAAGGTGACCCACCTTTCCCTAGCATTTTATCTTCTTCCTTTAGCAGAGTCCTTTCTGCTGGGGAAGGTTAATTCTTGCATCCAGGCCAGGGTCTTGTCATCTGCAGAGTCAGGCTGCTTGGAACAGGGTCACAGGGGCCTGTCAACAGCAGCCGCATGCCAGGCAAGATATCATAACTAAACTCCTGTCTTGTAGGTGCAGATGACAGGGGCATAATTATGTTTGACATGCTACTAAAAGAGGAGGGAGGCAAGCCACAGAAACACTGCTTTCTCTTCTCTCGGTGCTTTGCTCACCCCCTCACAGTTGCTAACACACCCTGTTAACTGATCATTTTAGGCTGCCGACATAATGGGTGCCCTGGGGAATTAGTCTGCAGGAGATGTAAGAAGCCGCTTCTTGGTAATGTATTAGTCATTTCAAAACACTTTAAGGAGGAAGCAGAAAAAAAAAAAAAAAAAAAAAAAAAAAAAGACAAGCTAATTCTCTGATATATTTCAGAGGTATTCAGGCCTCTGTGAGAACAATACCTCCATTCATTTCTCTACACTATTGGGAATTCTCTTTTGCTTCATTCCACAACAGTGGCCAGGCCAGAAACAAAAAGAGAAAGACAGGCAGCATGCTCTTCCCTAAACCAGGATTTCTGTAACTATCAGAGCAAATGACTGGTAACGTTCATAGACTGTATTAAAAGGGAAAGCCCAAGGATGCATTATCCTTATGTATTAATCTACATGCAGTCTTTCCTGTGAAAATCTTCCTTGGCAATGGGACATGCAGGAAGCAGGCAATTCTGACAGCTTGCTTGCTTTCTGCTGATAGCTACATTTTCATACTTAGAACAGTAAGATTAGGAGGACTGTACAACTTGTGATTTATTGGGAAAGTGTGCATGAAACAGAATCATCAAGTTGTCCATTGTATGAAGGAAATGTGAGTCAAATGAAACAAGCTAAATAATATCATAGCATGCTGTGGGGATAAGAGCTGACTGTTTTCCCAGTGCTGTGCTAGACTGTTCTACTCTGATGTATATAGTAAAAGTAATTATCTATCATGTGGTGGAATAGTATGAGAAATAGAACTGTGATTAGATTGACATTAACTAATAACAATAGTAGCCAGTATCAAAACTAGGAGTTATGACTTGCTGATAAAAAATTTGGGGAGTACTACAATATTATATTTCACTGTATAGAACTAGCAAAGAATGGGAGTACAATTTTTGTCTTCACATACAAGCTCATTTCAGTCTACAACAATCATCTTCAAGAAGTAATAAAATGTGAAAACACCATCTCTATGAACAAAGGTATAGACAAGACTCTGAAAATTTGGTTTGGATTCTTTCAAAATCCAGACCCTCTAAAGCCTTTCCCAGAACTTGAAATAAGCTGAATTGTTACCAAAACCAAAGTAGGAAACTCCACAGAGAGATAATTTCCTCGTTTTCTTATTTTTTTTATTACGCATCACAACTATATATTTGCCTCATCCTATTTTCATGTGCTTTGTATTACATACCTGTATACTGACTTGAGAAACTCTTTTTTTATTTTTTTAAGTGATGAGACATTGTAGAGTATGGTTTGTTGCTTAGGTATATCTCTTCTGGATACTACTTTCCAGCTCTGCAAATCAAGAAAGTGAGCAGAGTTTTTCAAAGCTATAGCTGTTTGGGTTTTTTTAGCCTCTAGAAGAGAAAGCACGGAGTGACCCTATCATATTGTGTGTGGAAAGGGGAGTCAAAGGGATCTTCCACAGCATATGACAGCATGCTGACCAACCAACTGGGTGGAGTTGGCCAAGGTGGAGCTGCCATTGCTTGGGAACTGGCTAGGTATTTGTTGACTGATAGTGAGCAACTGCATTGTGCATCACTTACTCTTGTTTTTCTTTCTTTCTTTCTTTTTCCTTCCTTCCTTCCTTCCTTCCTTCCTTCCTTCCTTCCTTCCTTCCTTCCTTCCTTCCTTCCTTCCTTCCTTTTCTTCCTTTTCTTCCTTTCTTTTAAACCATCCTTATCTTAATCCACAAGTTTTTGCACCTTTATTTTCAATTCTTTCCCCCCATCCTACTTCAGGGGTGGGAAGTGTAGTAAGTGAATTCCAACAGCTTCCTGAGCAACATTGGACAGAGCTTCTAATTCAAGAGGAGAAGAAGGCTCAGAGTCACGTCATCACTGTGTATTAATATCATATAGAGTGTAGGGGTGAAAAGAAGATGGATCCAGATTCTTTTCAGTGGTGCCCAGTGACACACAAGAGGTAATGGGGACGAATCAGAACACAGGAAATTCTACATAAACTTAAGCATATTTTTATTATTTTATTTTATTTTATTTTATTTATTTTATTTTATTTTATTTTATTTTATTTTATTTTATTTTATTTATTACTGAGAGGATGGTCAAACACTGGCACAGGTTGTCCAGAGAGGATTTGGAGTCTCTATTCCTGGTGATTTTCAAGACATCTTTGTTGTCCTGAGTAGTCTGCTTCAGCTGGCCCTGCTCTTAGCAGAGTGGATCTGGGAGATCTGCAGAAGTGCTGGCCAGCCTCGGGCATGCTGTGATTCTGTGTTTTTGTGAAAATGCTGATACATTCCACTCAATATACTGAAAAACTCTCCAATGTAATAACAAAGGTCTTTAAGTGGGATTGATGCGTTGTAACATGAAAAATGAAAGCCTTCTGTAATTTAATTTTGAAGTCATGGATCTTATGCTTCTGCATATGCAATGTTAGTTGTTACTGCTGTATAGAAATCATAACAGAGTATGCATTAAAATGCTAAGTGATTTTTACAAACCAGGATCTCTAATAGCATTTTTGGGATCTGCCATACTGGCAGAGTCTGCACATACCAGATTTGATATGCAGAGTTGTTTAGTTATGCCATTAGAGTACCTAGTACAGACCAGGTCACATGTCTGTTGTAGGCTTTGTTTCTGCAGTTTCAAAGTATGTGCATGGCACTGTGACAATGGAAGTGACAGTAGAATGAGAACTAACAGAAGCAACCTCCATGTCCAACTCCAGAGTGAAATATAAGTAAAGGGAGACTTTTTCTATAACAACAAAAGTTTAGAGGAATAGGCAAATTCCCAATTCAAATGACACTTTTATGACAAAGAATCAGATTTTATACATAATTCATCTTAATCTTTTCTCTGTAATGTGACTTTTGAACTTTAAACAGACAAGTGTGAAAGCATGCTCATAGAGAAATAGTGTCTATGCTTTTAAGTTCTCATTCAGAATGATTTTAGTAGTAGAATCCAGTACTGTTTGTAATGGATAATGACCCCTTTCTTTTTATAATCTTGTCTCACTTGTTTCTCTAAGCTTTCATGTTTTGGTATTTATTTGAGATCTAAAGCAATACTCACTGTGCTGTTATAACAAAATAAATGAATACTGAAAATATCCCTTACATTTCTTTTTCCATTTATAACCTTACTTTCTTGCTTTCTCACTGAAAATTACTGAGCATGTTGCTAGTTTTCTCATGCTTTCTGAGACATGAAGCTTTCAAGTACCTTTTCTAGCACTGCACAATGACTCAACTCTTTCCTAGATTACCAGCCAAGGGAGGAGGTGTAGCCTAGTAGCCTAGGCTAAAGGCTAAACTTGTTTTACAAGTTTGGAATACCTGCTAGTAACCACATAGAAAAGACCTATCTTCAATCCTGCCCCCATGATGGGCTGCTAGGAGAAACTCCTTTCCCATTTAAGACAGAGTTTGAATATCCCAGTCCTAAAGACAAGTGTCTATGGCCTTCTTTAAAAAAAAAGAAAATGAAAGCCCTATCTTTTCTTTTATAACTGGGAAATTCAAAGGAATTTGAACAATTGTTGCCTGCCATCTGAATAAACACTACAATACTACTGATGTGTTACCCTGTTGTGAATGGAGACACTTTCTACTTCTGTTGTGTTCAGTACAGAAAATGGAAATAGGACTCAGTCTGGTGGATAAAGTACCAGAGTTTACCAGAGAAGGAGTCTGGAGTGTTCCTCTGAGGAATACATATTTATTTATTTATTTATTTATTTATTTTTCTCTAATTACTTTAGAATCTACAAACAGTTTCAGAGGAGACACTGAGCTCCTACGCTGCACGGTTGCAGTGCTGTGTGCTCAGTGTCTGTCTTCTAGCAGCTCATTCTTTTCATACACATGGATTGTTTCTGACCTATTCCTTCTGTCCAGTATGGTGATATCATGCTAATATCATCAAGATTCTTGTGCAGCAGAAGTAATTGTACTTGACCTCAGACAACCTTCACATCTCATGACTTCACTGCAAGTTTTTATTTCAAGGCAGGAGAAGACACTGAGCACAGACAGGTTATTTTTATCCCCTCCTTTGTACTGAATTTGATGGTATTCATACAAAACCCTTGGCTTTGCCTGTTTCTTTTAAATGAAAACATGCTGATTTTCCAATGAAATATATTTTCCCCTTCCTGCTGTTTTTTTGTCTCCTTTTTTTAAGTACTGTGGTTAGTGACACAGGCCTGCTGAGATATAAGAGCTGCAAGACAGAGAAATGAAGGATAAAACATGAAAGAGGGAGGTTGAGGAGTCAGCAGTTCTTCTAAGTTTATAGAGCAATTTTAATCCAAAGGGAAGAGGAGAACTTTGTCACCATTCCCATGAAACATTTCTTTTTAACAAGCATCAAGGGGTTGAGTGTCTGTGCTTAAGGAGATGGAATTCAGTTACGTTTGTCAGTTATCTGATCTGCTTGTCAGGATTTCTTTTTCAGTCCTGTTTGATGAGTTCATTTCCACAATGAACAAATGAGTGTCCATTTCATAAAACATAAAACCTGAGAATTTTCCTTTCCTCCAGCAGGGCTGTTTTCTTTTTTGTTAAATGCCATCATAGAATACTTAGAATATTTAAACCCCAAAGCTAATCAATTATCATCATCATCGTCGTCATTATATAACATTTGATTTAAATTATTTTAGTGAGTATGTCCTTATATTGAACAAGTAAAAATATGCATCTCTTACTCAAAATGTAAGTTCTGAAGTAAGCAGCACTGTACTGACATTAGGTCCAAATGTGATTTTGCTCTTTTGTGATGAGCTGTGAGTTGTTCTGTGAGATCTGGAAGAAGTAAAATGGTAATAAAGTGAAGTAAAATCAATGTAAGAGAAATCAGGGCCAGATTTTGTCCAGTACAGGGAGGAGCTAAATGATCAGTTTGGTATAGCAAAAATGGACATTTTGGCTCTTTATTAACATTCCTATTCCTTTCACTTACATTAATCTTGAGAAACTCTGGAAAAACTGTTGTAGAACTGGAGACTAGATGAGTGTAATATTTTTTAAATAGTGGAGAAAGATTAAAAGGATTTCCAGTTGTCTGCAGATAATTTCTGTCAGTGGGAATGTTTCTGTAAGTGGTCTGTAAAAAACTCACAGGAATCTCACAAAAAAAATCAAAAATGGGAGGAAGATTTTTAAATTTATGCATTCTGTCATCAGATGGATTTACCAAGACCTTAGAAAGTTATTGATTCATTCTGATGTTTTCTATTTTCTTAAATAATTTTTAAATTTCATGTGTAGACAGCTCTTTTTATTTTATTTTATTTTATTTTATTTTATTTTATTTTATTTTATTTTTTAGAACCATGTGACTACTTATATGAAGTTTACAAACAAAGACTGTAAATGTTACTGGTTTAGTGTTTGAAGAACTGTATTGATGTCTGTCAAACATTGTGGCTCTCTTTTGGTCCTGGACCATTGTAGGTATGAATTTTAATCTACTAGTACAGCATCACAGTTATATATTATAACTTTTCTGCATTTAAAGATATTATAACAAGAAGGAATAATTATTTTTAAATGTTACACAGAAGTATTTTAGATGCAGGTAGGAACTACCATGTTTGGACTAGAAAAGAAGATGATAAATTGCTCTAGCTATAGAGAATAAATTAATGTCTTTGTTCTCTCTCTCTCTGGTTCTGAAGATGTGTTAAACATTTTAGAAATACATTTGCATATGTTCTAGGCTAAGTAAGAGTAAACTGGTCAGCTAAAAATAATAATAATAAGTTAAAAAATATCTCAACATTTTCTTTTCAATAACTCTTCTTCCAAGAACCTAGATGATCTAGATCTACATTACATGTGAATTTGTTCTGCAAGGTATAAAAATCTACCTATTCACAGTGTTGAATTGTTTGAAATACAGAAACTAACAGAAATCTTTAAAAATAAAAATCTTTAAAATTTTTAAGAATATTTACTGTTTGTTAAATATGTAAAAGTCTACTTAAGATATGCATGCTTTTTAGAGAAAGTGGTGTTATTTCAAGAGCTGCATACTGTCTGTTATGTTAGGCTCTCAGTGCTCATGTCTTTTCATTTAAAAATATTTATTTCCTGATAATGACTGAATGGCTAAACAGGAAATAAAGAGAGCAACTTTCAAAGTAATCTTAACAAAGTTCTGTACAGTATTCCACATATACCATACTATACTAATTACTCAGAAATTAAACACACATTGCTGCAAATAGTAGACCACAATCATATTGTAAATGAATACACTTCACACACACAAAAAAAAAAAAAGCTACAACCAAAAACCATCAGCAACAAGCAAAAAAAACTATTCCAGTTTCATTTTTTAGACCTTTTTCATTTCTTATCATGCATGCAGAGCTATCTGTCTCTTGCAGTTGTTCTCTATGTGACCTTCTTCTATCATAAAAATCCCTACATTTGCTAGTACCTTTCACATCTGTACTAAGCAAGGTTGTGTGAGGTATTTGGTTTTTCCATTTGAAACTCCTGAATATTGGCTCTAAGTTCATTTCATGACCTTTACAGATGCATTTGTTCTCGTTCGAAAAACGCAAACTGTAAGTCAGACTAAGCTGCAACTGGGCTTTCTGTGTGTGTGTGATACCAGGTTTCAGATCTAAACTTCAGTATGAAAACCTTTGAAACATTTTGATTCAAATAATTGTGATGTCCAATGAGATAAAGTTATTCTGGGTTTTATACCACTCTGCTTATTCGCGGTGTGCCAAGCTTGGCCAAATGCTTTGTGAGAGTTTCTTTCATTAAAATTTCTGTGGTGTCCTTTCACTGAAAAAGGATTTGTTGCTATGCAGTGGATCTGTTCAGAGTGCTGCACTACTGTAAACATTACATAGAGGTGCATGGTGAGACAAAGTGGAATAAGTGGTTTACCAAAGACTGCAGAAAAGAAGAGGGAAGAGAACTCTGATGTCAGGATTCTCAGTCCTGTACTTTAAGCACACACCCATATCAGTCCTACAAATGGTCTACATCTGACAAAATAACAAGAAATCATCTGTGTTTCAGCTTAGTTAATTGAGAAAAGAGGAGAGTCTTCCTGGAGATGAAAGATGCTGTTATCAAGAATTTGAAAAATGTAATTCTTTTCCACTAGTGTCATAAATAATGTTTTGCTCTGAGTATCAATATATCAAATATGAAAAGGATATTCATCCTAGGTAATTTTCTTCATTAGCCAAGGTTTACGAAAATATATATTTTCTTATTTTCTTCGAAGTTTGCTATGCAACTATTTACCAATAGTCTTTCACAGCATAATTTTCATAAACTTTTTACTCTGCTCTTTGTTACCTTAACTAAAGAACTCAAAGGCTTAGGCTAATTTTTTTCAGAAATTAACAACCTCAAAGATGGTCTTGAAAATTAGCCACAGAATGCTATAAATAACATCTGAATTCTGGGGAATCAAGTAACAACTAAGGGAATTATAATAAAATATAATTCTGTGGTATATGCCTTCCATGCAGAAGTCAGTGTTGAATTTCTTACAAATAGACTGAAAATAGTATTAATATGGCTTTAAATCTTAAGCAGAGTAAGAATTAAGAGATCTGACAGTGTGTGTAAAGAACTCTAGTAGCATCCCTGTTCATCCTTGTTATTAAGGAATTTGGTTTTGGAGCAAACCTTTACAAAGAACACTATAAATTGCAGTTCAGCATGAATCAGCATTTATCTGTATTACTATGCTAATTTACATATGAAACATAGAAGTATAACTGAGGAAAAGAGCTCAAAACAATGGGTCTATACTCACCTAGAAGCTTTATACAATGGAACTGATACCAGTATCAATTTAGAAATTGAGAAGATATGATAGGATTTACTCTAGCCAAGATATCTGTAGCAAAGTAACACTTAGGAGTTGCTGTGGAGTAACGAATAAAGTGACCAACTACAAATTAATGTAACTCTTTTTTTAATAAAAAAATATTTCTTTGTTTATTCTTAGCCTAAAGTAGTAGTCTCCAGCTAGAGAGCAATGTTGCGTTTACAATGTGAGGGTATTTACTGTATGAGAAGTAATTGCTTGCTCATGCTGTGAGACACTTTTTGGTAATGTACCCCCTACTATCACAGAAGAGCTGAGTTGAACGAAGTACATGTTTAATTTTGTGCTTATTCACAATAGTGTAGGCTGTGCATTTTATTCATGGGACTTGTTTTACCATTAAATTTCCTAACCCCATATTTTAATAGCCAAGTTCAACCCAAGCGTAGCACATGAAGTGCTAGAAATGATTCACAACATCAGTGAAGGAGGAAATCCAGGATGACTTAACTCATTTTTTCTGTCCTATATTTTTCTCTTAAACTGTAGGTTATGAGACAAATGTCTTGAATCTTGTACCCTTTTCCAAGCTATTGATTCTCTTCCCCTTCTTTCCCTTTTTTTGTATTTTAAGGTCCCTTAAGTAACTGAGGAAAGAACAGTCTGTAACACTGAGAGCTAGACAAAGAGAGAATGGGAAATTCTTGCCCCTATAGGGGTGGAGTAAATATAGGGATGACAGTTATTATGAAAAGTTAGAAGGGAAATATGATCTGGCCATACTCTTTGGAAAACGTTGCCATATCTTTGGAGAAGGTCTCTTTTCCTAAGGTTTGTTTTCTCTTCCTTTTCCGATTGTTCTTAATTTCTAACCCATGAACACTTCCTGACTGATCCCAAGAGCAGCCCAATGTGCTCCCCTCACACTTCTGCTGTTCTAAGCCACTTATTGCCCATTGTAGCGATATTTGAATGCCTGACACAGTCAAAGGTATCATTAATAATTGCCATCATCAAAATAGTTTCCTTTCCACACTTCGTCTGTTCAGTGTTTCCTCATCTTGTAGAGAATACGCTCAGGGGAAATACTTGCTTTCCAGCAGCTCCTCAGCTGTTCTGGATGACTGAGCAGGCCCTGAGAACTTCCAATAAATTTTTAACTAGGCAAGTAGCATTGAATACACAGTAATTTAAAAAGAAAGCATTGCAAAACGGTCTGTTTCTGACATTTTTATTATTTCCATCTTTTCATCTTAAATCTGAATGATTATCAGTAGTTGTACTCCACTGTACAGATAGCTGCAGTTTCCTTGATAAGAGAGACAAATTTTTCTCTTCCACATTCTTTCAATTCTCTCCCTTCTCCACATTCCAAATCACAAACTTGCACTTAGTATCTACAAAATGGAGCTCCTTTTCACTTTGTAAGCAAAATACGATTATTTTAATGTTTTACTAAGTATTATGATTTTCTTCTAAATAGAACAAATGCCACCTACAGAACTACTATGCTGAATATATGACATCATGCTGCCACTCTGAAGGAAGTCCTGAAGGAAGCCCTGAAGAACCATTGATTAAAAGAAAATGTGGGATTCCTAGCATTTCCTACCACTGGAGAAAGTAAGAAAAGCATAACTGAAAAGGGGAGGTGGAAGCAAATTTAGCTTCTCATACACTTCCTCCGTGCTGCTGCCCCATTACTGTATAGGAAAAGCAGGTAAAAGAAAAAAAATCACTCACATATCATGAAAAGATCTTATGAGATTTAAAATCTGAGCAGTGTGGGCATGAATTGTTATAAACAGCACAGAAGTAGATTAAGGATTGGAAAATAGAATAAAATAGAATAGAATAGAATAGAACAGAACAGAACAGAACAGAACAGAACAGATGTGATATTATTCAGCAGGCCTTTATTAAAAGAGTGGTGTTGGTATGGTCCTTCTCAGGTCTTCTACTATGGTCCTTCTTAACACTTTTATCCCTTGCTTGAGTGTGGCTTCAACATAAATTCAGAATGGAGAGTTAATTCACAACTGACAGCAACAACCCAGGGTTGTCAGAATAGTTGCAATGTTAGGTAGAAAAACTGCTTGATAAAAGCAATTTCTGGTCATGCTCACTCTATAAACCAGGCTCTGCTTCCCATTGCCAAGTTTATTGCATAGTTAAATAATTTGGCTTCTGGAACTCAACAGGACTTTGCAATTGCAAAACTGAAAAAAATTCCTTTTCAGCCCTCAAGATCAAATTGACATGCATTTGCTGCTGGAAAGTAAAATACTGGAGAAGCATTTAGGCATTACCCAAACTCATATAGTAATATGTGAGGTGTAAACATATTTTTTACAAATTGAGTTTTTGGAAAAGTCAAAGAATTGAGGGAGATGCAACAGCAAGCGTGTTGTAGATTAAATTGAGCATAATAAATCCTGGACCATACATTTCGTGCTCTGAGTAAAATAGTTGTTCAGCTGTGAGTCAGCAATTTCATGTCAAGGTCCTGTTGCCTGCATAAACTGAACATGATTCTTGTGGGTTACAGAGTCAACAGAATACGAAAATTATATTATAGCTCCATAATTCATGTCTGTCTTTTGATCATTTTCTGTGTATATAGAGTTACATAAATTATTTCTTTTACTTAAGAAGTACTGCAAAATGTAAAACAAACTTTGTAATCATTTGTCAATACGATTACTTCTACTGTATTCGACATTGAATGTTTGTTTAAAAAAAAAAAAAGCACTTTAAACTCTTCTAATGAGTTTACTGCTACCATTAGCTTTAGATGACACAATAAAAGTTGTACATATATTTTAAACTTCAACATAGATAAACTCTAACACAGGTAAAATAATTGTCAATGCTTTAATTGTATTGCAATTGTTACCAAATGTCAGATAGCTAGTTCTCTCAGGCAAACTGAGACAACTCAGCAGTATCAATGGAAAACACGGTACTAATTAGTACTCCACCCTCTTCCATATGTGCTTACAATACCAATTGCAAGTAATGAGAGATGCCTTTATTCATGGGGGGATGGGGTGCCATCACTTATCGCTGAGCAATTGTTTCTCCAACTTCCCTAGAAAGTTTAGAAAATACTTTACATGTTTGCTTACAGATTTCAAAAATATGTATATGTCAATGCTATCTTTTTAGAGAGAAAGAATATTTCCTTTTCAAATTTGAGTATGAAGGGACAAAGGCCTCTCAGCACCCCGAGAAATACAAGAGGCTGTAGCATTCCTACACTCCTTGATAAATCATTGGCAAATGGCAAAGCCACTTTAACAGGCTGAAAGTCAGTACACAGAGAGACCCATGCAGTTCTGTCATTATGCACAAGAATTATGCCCATTTGTCCCGTTTGTCGTGGTGCAGAAGACCAGCTTCGCTGAACAGCGATTTCTTGTGGAACTCTAGCAGAAAAAGAAAGCATACGATCTCTCTAAGAAAGGTCAGGCCACCCAGGAAGATTACATGGCTGCAATTCACATTTGGAGGAAGAAAATACAAAAGGCCAAAGCTCAACTAGAGTTAAAACTTTCCAGTGATATTTCAGATAACAATTAGGAAAAAAAAAAAAGTACGTTAACAGAGGAGGTCCAGGGAAAATATTGGACTATTACTGGAGGAAGCTGGTCACTTGATAACTAGGGGTGATGAAAGGCCAGAGGCATTTGATGTATTTTTTTGCCTGCCTTTAATGTTCACAACAGGCCTTGGGTTGTCAAATCCTGCAAGTTAAAGGACCATGAATGGGGGGACAATTTCCATTTGTTGCCATCACAATTGTAAGGAATAAGTTGTATCAGTTAAACATTTATAAATCCACTTGGCCTGATGCAATTCATCCCTGGGTACCAGGGGAGTTAGCAGGACCCATCTCAATTACCTAACAAAGGTTTGCGGAGTCTGGGGAGGTCCCCACTGACTGGAAACTAGCCAGTGTTATCCCAAGTTACAAGAAGGACACAAGAGAAGACCCTGGAAATTATAGACCTATGAATTTAACTTAAGGGTCTGGAAAAATTATGGAGCAGATTATCCTCAGTGTTTTTGAAAGGCACTTAAAGGATAATGCAATCATCAGGCCCATCAAACATGGGTTCATGACAGTAAATTCCTCTTTCACTAATTCAATATCTTTCTCTCTAAGTTCACCCAATTAGTGGATGAAGGGAAGGCAGTGGATTTAGTTCTTCTGGATTTTAGTAAGTCTTTTGGTACTTTGATCCTTCTTTTGATCCTTCTTTTGATCCTTTTGATCCTTCTGGACAAATTGTCCAGCTGTGAGATGAACAGGTTCATGCTACACTAGATGAAGAAATGGCTGAATGGTTGAGCTCAAAGGGTTGTAGTGAATGAGACTGCATCAGGCTGGTGGATGTTCACTAGAAATGTCTCCCAAGGCTCAAACTTGATACCAGCTCTGGATAATATTTTTATCAACAATTTGGAGGCAGGAGTTGAATGCATCCTTACTGATTTTGCTGGTAGTTCTAAACTGGAATGTGCTGTTTACTACCCTGAGGGATGAGAGGCTTTGCAGAGGGATCTACATAGATTGGAGAATTAGGCTATCAGCAACAGCATGAAATTTAACAAGAACAAATGCTGGGTTCTGCACCTGGGACAGAGTAATGCCAGACACAGGTACAGACTGGGAGACAAGTGGATGGAGAGCAGCCTTGAAGAAAGTGATTGACAGGTGGTTGACGGCAGGCTCAACACAAGTCAGCAGTGTGCCCTGGAGGACTAGAGGGCAAACCATACTCTGGGGTGCATTAAACACAGCGTAGCCAGCCAGTCAATAGAAGTGATTATTCCACTGTAGTTAGCATTAGTGTGGCCTCACCTTGTGTGCAGTTCTGGGATCCATAATATAAAAAGGGTGTTAAGGTGCTTGAATGAATCCAGAGGAGAGCAACAAAGCTGGTAAAAGGGCTGGAAGGCATGTCATGTGAGGAGTGGTTGAAGACACTGGGTTTGTTAAGCCTGGAGAAAAGGAGATTGAGGGGTGAACTCATCTGCTCTCTGTGTCTTCCTGAGAATGGGAAGTGCAGAGGGAGATGTTCATCTTTTCTCCCTGGCATCTAGTGATAGGTCACATGGGAATAGCTCAAAGCTGCATCAGGGGGTGGTTAAGACTAGACTTTAGGAAAAAACTATTTACCAAGAAGGTGGTTAGACACTGAAACAGATTTGCTAGAGATGTGGTTGATGCTCCATGCTTGTACATGTTTAAGTTATTCAGATAATATTCTTAATGATATTAAGAATATCATTTTAACTTTGGATCAGCCCCAAAGTAGTCTGACAAACTCAATAATCTTTGTGGGTGTCTTCTAACTGGAATTACTCTACTCTACTCTACTCTACTCTGTACTGTCTTATTCCATTCCATTCCATTCCATTCCATTCTGTGCTATCCTATGCCATTCTATTACCTGAAGAAACCAACTGTCTCCAAGTGAGCACTTCACATCCAGAGCCACTGATAAAAAAATTAAGAATTACAGAGACGTGCATATCTGCAAATGTTGAACAGGGAAACCAGAGAGGAAAACAGGAAAATATGCTTACTCTACACAGTATTTCAACAGTAACAGTAATGAAATTGCTTTGACCAGCTGCTTCATACCACAATGAAAGGTTGTAAAAAATATTGTAGTCTTCTTTGCCTGTCATAATTTTTTATAGTACCTTGTGGTTAGAAGAAAGTTTTTTTTTATTTTACCTTAGAATAAAATCAGTATAAAACTATCAAGTAGTGTTGAAGTAACCATGGGACATGCTTTCATTCTTTTCTTCTCTCCATTGTAGTTCATCTCCCATACATCTTAAGCTGTTAGAATTGGACCTTTACACATACTTGCACCTGAAATAATTTTCACAGTGCAATAGAAAGACAAAAAATATAGTTAAATCATACTAGAGGCTGTTTTCTAACACTACAGGTTTTAATGGAGGCCTTAGATGTCTGTAATAAGGGTATTATGCTGTATCTATGGGTCTTATTGTGAAAGACGATTCACTCCAGCTACCAAAATATGCTAATACATATTTATTTGTGCATAATGCAGATAACATATAACATAAAGCGTGAGGAGCATGACGTATCTCTTCTATGAAGAAAGGCTGAGAGAGCTGGAAATGTTCAGCCTTGTGAAGAGAAGGCTGACGGGGGAACTTATCAATGTATTTAAATACTTGAAGGGATGGTGCAAAAAGGATGGTGCCAGGCTCTTTGCAGTGGCACCCATTGACAGAATGAGAGGTAATGGGCACACACTGAAGCACAAGATGGTCCTTCTGAACATCAGAGAACACCTTCTCATTGTGAGGGTGACAGAGCACAGGTTGCCTAGAGAGGTTGTGAAGTCTCCCTCTGTGGAGATCTTCAAAAGCCACCTGGACAGGGTCCTGAACCACCACAGGGATGTAAATGGACGTACTTGAGCAGGGGGCATTGGACCAGATGACCTCCAGAGGTCCCTTCCAACCTCAAAACCATTCTGTGATTCTCTGAAGTCGTTTATGAGCAATTATATATTTCTAGGGGAATAGATTTACTGTGTTTTTACAGAGAAATTTTGAATTGATCACTATAGGTCCTTACAACAACAGGAGGAGTAAGAAAGAAATGCCAAGGCCAATGGCTTTAAATGGCCTTTTAATGGCTTTAAACTAAACGAGGGCAGATTTAGATTAGAAGAAAGAAATTCTTTCCTATGAGGGTGGTGAGGCAGTGGAACAGGTGGCCCAGAGAAGCTGTGGATGCCCCATCCCTGGAAATGTTCAAGGCCAGGCTGGATGGGGCTTTGGGCAACCTGGTCTAGTAGGAGATGTCCCTGCCCATAGAAAAGGGGTTGGAACTACATGTTCCTTAAGGGTCCTTTCCAACCCAAACCATTCTGTGATTCTATGGTCCTATAATTCTAAGATTAACTGCAGAGCCTCTGTAGCTGTCCTTTGTAAGAGGTTTGTGATAAAAAATGCTTCCTTCAGAGGACATTGTAGTCCATTAGCTACATAGATTATGAAATTAATAGTACTAAATCTGTTGGCTTTGCGCTAAAGAAGTTGAGTGTCAGTAGCCTCAACATCAGCTGTAGCCTTCCACAATTCACCAGTAGAACTGAAAAGTAAATAAGTTTAAAGCTGGGCAGATTTCATATCTCATAACACTTTTATTATATTAGTTGCCTAGACAGAAGGGGAGTGTAAAGTAGCATCAACTTGCAATTGTCTCTCCTGTAATTACATTTTTTATAAGACCATGGCAAACAGCCCAACAAAATATTGATGTGAAATCTGATCTGCCAGCACTATGGAATTTCTTCTGTGTTGGCACTGAAAATAAGAAGATTGAAAGTGTTTGGCAACTGTAGTAAATTCAGGAGCTGGAGGCAAGGAACAATTCCTCTAGAGCAAAAGAGAAGTTAACATATTACATGACTTTATAAACTGTGCTGTCTTCTGCATAAGCACGAAAACATTTCCTTACTGATTCAGACACATTCATTTCATTTTGCCACGAGTGAATAAAATTCATTTTTCTTCTTTTAATTTTCAATGAGGTTTTTCATTGATGATTTTAGTGTCCCAAAATAATAACAACAAAAAATATTGTATTGCTAAACCCAATTAAAACCACACCACTTCTCCCAAAGAAGCTCACCAACACAGAGAAATTTACCATATGATGTGGTCATCATCACCTTCAGTATCTTGTAAATCACTGGAAGAGAGAACTTAAAAAGCATGGAACATGTCTCTGAAACATCTTGTCAACAACTACCTTTTCTACAACAGGGAATGTTAGCTGATGTGGTTTATCTGATCTCATCTTTTTTCATTGTTATGTGAAAGTGAGAAAGAATGACTTCTGAAACAGAAAGTTCTCAAAACTCAACACTTTTGAAGTTGCAAATCTTTTATCCCTGCTTGCTGGAGGTAGTGCTTAGTCTTCAGAGTTATTGTGTTTGCCAGAGGCACTCCGTAAGACACAAGTTACAAGAATGAGCATTGCATTTTATTTAGAATGACACTAAATAAAAGGTTACGTTCAGCAGTTCAGTTACCTGTCACTATTTAAAGATACTTCCCTAATATTAATGTAAGTCACCTGATGCCATGAAATCCAGCCCATGCTGTATAACATCAGGTAGTATCTGTACTGTCTAATGGCATTAATCATTGTCTGCATAACATACTGGATGCCAGAATCTAGTAGACCTTAGTTAAGAACAGCACAAATATCCTACAGCATCTTCCAATGTAAAGGGAGATTTGAGGTGGTGGCAAAAAATAAATAAATAAATAAATAAAAATACCAAGCTTAGCAACATCGCAACATCATGGGAAACAAGGACACAGTTTTCTGAGAAAGGGACATGAGATTTTTATCCAGGTGCCAACAAGTTATCAACTACCTAACATTCCACCATTCACCTAAAAAGCTTTGTTTAGTGATGCTATCCAGATATTTACCTCTCCAGAAATTTGTCTAGTGCTAGATGCTAAATCATGATTTAATCCAAGCAGTTTACAGTTCTAGTACCCAGAAAATATCAGCTGTTACCTGAAGGGTTTATCAGCAGGCCCTTTATCTAAGTGAGGATTTCACTAAAGCTGAACTTTGACATCTGAAGAAGCATAGATTAAAATTTCAGTTAAAATAGCACAGGAGGGAAACTACTAATGTTTAATTACCACCTGCTTGGTGGAATTGTGTGTTTGTAATCAGTGAAACTATTACAAAATTGTGGAAATCTTTGCAGACAAAAGGCAAAATTATTCCACTGCTAGTTGTACTTTTACTTTTTTCTTTTCATACATACTTTCTGGAGTTCATTTTCACTGGAAGCAGTACAACTGATCTTGGTGGTAATGAGTGAAGTTCATACTTTCAGTAAAGTGAGTTAGTGACATAAATTACTGGAAAGATTTGTAATATCTGGATAATATACATTTTTTTAATTTATGTATTTCATTGCTTGGGCTTCTGGATAAAAACTATACTGCTCAAAAATTTCAGAGTTCAAATGCACTAATTTTGTGTACTGATAGTAGCTAACTATATTTAGCTTGCAAGTGTGAAAAAAAAAACTAAATGAATTGCATTAAGTCACACTGACGGATTCATGTTAACTGGAAGCAATCTATGTCCTGTCTCCATTGTATCACCATTCAAATGTGGACTCTGAAAGCACAGGTCTTATGGTATGCCTTTGTCCTGCTTGTCTGAGTTGTCAGTAGTAATCAACACTCTTTCTCATTTGATTATTTTTTTCCTTTAGTACTGGGTTTAGTACTGGGTCCAGACGAATAGGTCCTAAAATGGTTACTGTAAAAACTGTATGGACTCTCCAGGTTCCCATCGACAAATGACTAGAATGGTATTTTGTAGGATATAACCAGTCTCTGACATACAGAAGATTGTTAGAGATCAGTGGAAAATATGACATTAAATAAATAAAATAAAATAAAATATTAAAATAAAATAAAATAAAATAAAATAAAATAAAATAAAATAAAATAAAATAAAATAAAATAAAATAAAAAAGAGAGAGAGAAATGAAACAAAAAAGGAGAATTATAATATATATTTAAAAAATTTATGAATGTGCTTGAATTTTCAGCTATCTCTATAAAGTATTGTGTGAAACTGGAAGAATGACAATTTAGCAGAGAAACCATGGAAAAGGTTTTTCCAGCAGGGAAATGGAGATGGTCCTTCCCCTCATCTCAGCACTTGGGAGAAACATCTGATAGTTGGGTCCATTTGTGGGCTCCACGCTACAGGAGAGACATAGAAGTCCTGGAACAAGCCAAGCAAAAGATGTGAGAGCCAATATGCACAAATTAAAACACATGAAATTCCATCTGAACATAGGAAAACATTTTTTTTTTCCCATGGGATTGAACAAATTGCCCAGAAGGCTGTGGAGTCTCAATCCGCAGAGATATTCAAACCCAGCTGGACACAACCCTGGGCAACCTGCTCTAGAGGACCCTACCTGAGCAAGGACTGGACTCGATGATTTTAGGAAGTCCCTTCCTATCTCAGCTGTTCTGTGATGTTGTGATCTTTCTTTCCATGTTAATCTTATCTACAAAATCCTTATTACACTGTCAAATTAGCCACTGAATCTATGCAAAGTCTTCATCAAAGTAACTTAAGAAAGGTCAATGAAAATGTATTTTCAGCACTTCTTACATTTATGCTATCTAATCATGTTTTCTTGATGCAGCTTGTCCTGTTCTAACATTTGAATTCAAACAGAAGTGTAGCCTAACTCTTTAACTTTATATGATTGAAGGTATACCACTATGTATAAGTAGTGTATACCACTACCTATACACTAGGTATACAACTATGCTGTATTCCTATGTAGGGTACATTATATAATACACCCACAGAATTCTGGCTATGGTAGGGAATAGACTGGTATAACTACTGAAAAAAAAGAAAGAAAAAAAGGAAAAAAAAAAACAACACATGTATGTCTAACAATAGCCTTGTTTTAAAAATTACTTTAAGAATCTGAGTAAAAAGAGAGTACTGGGCAGCTAAATATGGATTTAATTTGACAAAGTAAAGCAGTATGCTTGAAAAGTTGCTTGCACTAGCTGAGATTACGTAGTCATGAAAAGGGTATGAACGTAGTTGGTTTTATCTTTGTTAAACAACTAAATTCTCAAGTGCCTCTCTCCAAACTGCTATACAAACAATCAACAGACCTTTGATTAAACAAGCATAGAATTAAGCATTTTACCTCTGTAAAATGATATACCTGACATAGAACACAGTAACATGTTTTAGAAGTTTGGTACAGTGTTTAGACATATTTCTAGTATTTGTGAGCAGCTTCAGCAGCAGTTCTCCAGGTTCTAACACATGAATATGTCCTTCTGTGGCAACAGGACTCCACTTACTCCAAAGCTGTCCTGTAATATGAACAGCTAATAACGTAATATGAATAACAAAATTTTGGCCTCTCACCCTGGACAAATCTAGGAATTGCAGACATGAACAAAGTGTTAAGGATTTCAGAATTTTGTTTGCCTTAACCTTTGAACAAAACTTTGGGTATTTTTTACCTTTTACCCAACGTGGTTTGTATGTGGTTAATGATACTTTGTAGGTAAATACCAATACTTTCTATAAATTTGACATGCCCAGTTGTATATGAACATTCATTTATCTGCTCCATAGTTTATCAAGTTAGATGTCTTATAACACAACTTTACAATTTCATTGATCACTATGGCCTGAAGAAACTGGGATGATTGTTTCCATGTTATGTAGCTCGTATCTAGAATGAAGATTGAGTTAACAATTTCCATACATTCCTTACTTCAAGTGCATCCTTTTCTTAACTACCTTCACATCCTGCAGATGAATTTAGGGTTCATAGCACATAAGGTAATATATATTATTGCACTGAAGGACAGGGTCAATTGTTATTTCATAGGGGTAAGTAATTAGATAACAGAAATTGTTCACTGTTCCATGGGAAAGTCCATGTAGGAGCAATTCAATCACTCACAGAATGGAAATCTGAGTTTGGTTTTCATTTTCAGATGGCACAGGATTTTCTGTTTTCTCTTCTGAGAATACCAATATGGGCAATTGGTATATATGGACAATCAGAATACCATATAATAATTCTAATTACTTTCATATACAGAGTTTAGAACATTTACTGGAAGTTTGCAAAGAAAAGTAGTGCTACAAATGAGAATGTGCCATTGATTTATGAATGCACATCTGTATCTGAACCTATCTACCTGAGTTTTTTTAATATTCAGATTAATTTTGTGCTGCACACTATAAAGATTCCTATAAGTATATTCAGTTTCATATATAACTGCTTCATTAAAATGATGTGAATATCACCTTCACTAATACCTATATTCAAGTAAGGTTTTTCTAGGATATGGCCATAGTAAGAAGCTCTTGAACTCCTTTTTTTCACTTTCTATCAAGTTCTGATTTGTTTGAAGTATTTTAATGGTTTGCACCTTTCATAAATTATCTCACTGTGTCTGGGAGCTGAGGAAAAACACTTAGAAATATGAAAAAATATATATTTAAAATAGAACCCTTAGAATCATAAAATGGTTTGGGTTGGAAGGGACTTTAAAGATCATCTAGTGCCAACCTCCCTGCTATGGACAGGGACACCTCCCATTACACCAGGTTGCCCAAAGCCCCACCCAACCTGGCCTTGAACACCTCCAGGGATGGGGCATCCACAGCTTCTCTGGGCCACCTGTTCCACTGCCTCACCACTCTCACAGGAAAGAATTTCTTCTGAATATCTAATCTAAACCTACCCTCTTTTAGTTTAAAACCATTACTCTTTGTCCTATCACTATGCTGCCTGATAAAGAGTCCCTCTCCAGGTTTCCTGTAGGCCCCCTTTAGGTTCTGGAAGGTCACTGGTAACGTCTCCCTGGAGTCTTCTCTTCTGCTGGCTGAACAACCCAAACTCCCTCAGCCTGTCTTCATAGGAAAGTGCTCCTCCTTCATGGCCCATCATCCTCACGGCCCTCCTCTCAACTCATTCTAATACATCTATGTCCTTCTTATGTTGAGAGTCACAGAGCTGAACGGTGGGGTCTCACAAGAGCAGAGTAGAAGGGGAGAATCACCTCCCTCAACCTGCTGGCCACTCTTCTTTTGATGCAGCCCAAGATACAGTCGGTTTTCTAGGCTGCGAGCACACCTTGCTGGCTCGTGCTGAGCTTCTCATCAACACCACTGAGTCCTTCAGGGCTGCTCTTAATCCGTTCTCCACCCAGCCTGTATTTGTTGCTTGGGATTGCCCCAGCCTAGGCGTGGGACCTTGTACTTGGCCTTGTTGAACTTCATGAGGTTTGCAGGGGCCCACCTCTCTAGCCTGTCCAGGTCCCTCTGGATGGCACCTCTTCCCTCCAGCATGTCGACCGCACCACACAGCTTGATGTCATCGGCAAACTTGTTGAGAGTGCACTTGATCCCACTGCACATGTTGCTGATAAATATGTTAAACAGTGCTGGTCCCAGTACTGTCCCTTGAGGAACACCACTCATCACTGATGTCCACTTGGACATTGAGACATTGACTACAACTCTTTGAGTGTGACCACTCAGCAATAGCCATTAATATCTTTCTGCTTGTTTTCCCCTTATTATAAATTCTACTTGTTTTTCATGAAAAAAGGAGAAAAACATGTGACTAAGGTTGTTTCATTTAAACAGGAAATAAATGGTAAGTAGTATAAGACAGAATTAAGCAGAGAGACAAATATAATACTCAAATTAGAGGATACGAAATCAAGACTGTAATTTGAAGTTTCTCAAAGTCTTTCAATTTGGCATACTGAGTAAGTAACAGGTTACAACTACAAACTGCTTTAGAGAGCTTAGGTTCAGCTTAATATTCAACATGAATGCATCTTTCAGAGTCCTCTTCCACTCAAATTCCCTTTCCCTATGTCATTTTGTTAGATTTAAGAACCATTCTTCTCTCACTATCGTTAATTTGCTTTCCCTCCTGCCCGCAATTACACTACTTGAAATGATATTTCCTTTTCCTAGATCCCTGCCTAAGCGGTGATAAATGAAGTGAGCATTAATTGTAAATTGTAGCTCAACAGGAGCCAGTTTGGCTTCAAGTCAGCCTCTCTTGGCAAACCTGGGAAATATATAATCCTGACTGATTACTCCCAGAGAATATTTTTGTCATTTTCAGTGCATGTGTATAAATTGCAGCAGTTCATTTTCCCCCAAGGTTTTCTCCCTTAATATTACAAAAGAGAGGGGAAAAGGAGGTAGAGATGAAATCTTAGATTGTAGTTTTGTACAGCAGTAAGAAAGCAAGATCAGTCAGGATGTGGATGGTGCTGATCCTAGCTTTTACTTTCTTGCAGAGTAATAAGCTGTAACGGTGTTAGCTGGCTATTTACCTAAAAACATTTATGCTTTTCATGTACAATTTCGTTTGTTCTTGTTGTTTGTTAAATAACCAATGAGAAATTATGTCATGAAAAGGCAAAGCTAGTGTTCATCAGGATCTCTGGTCTTTCAGTAAGGAAGACTTTTTCATTGTGAAATGTCTCACTATTATATTTTAATGTTATTGATCCTATATATTAGTCACATTGATATCAAATATATGATATTATATATTTATAATGCATCTCATGGTATTAATATATGTGATGGTATATAACAATATATAAGATACAATATGTATAGTTATACTATGAAAATATATAAATGGTATCTGTATGTTATTATATATGTTACATGTATTATATCATATTCACAGAATCACAGAACTGTTGAGGTTAGAAGGGACCTCTGGAAGTCATCTGGTCCAAACCCCCTGCTCAGGCAGGGACCACATAGAGCAGGTTGCCAAGGACTATGTCCAGATGGCTTCTGAATATCAACAAGGAGGGAGACTCCACAATATTCCTGGGCAACCTGTGCCAGTGCTCAGTCACCCACTCAGTAAAGAATGCATCCATATCTTTAGTCAGAACCTCTTGTGTTCTAGTTTGTGCCTATTGCTTCTTGTCCTGGCATTGGGCACAACTGTGTATGTATGTATGTATGTATGTATATACATATACATACATAAAATTATATATGTATAATACACGATTATTAATAATATTATAATAAATAAATGTTATTATAGAAATTAAAATATAGTATATATAACCTATTATATTATATATAATACATTCTTTGATTTCAATTTATTATGAAATATATAATATAACATATTATATATTATGTTATTTTATATTATATTATGATGTGGCATAATGCAATGTAAGTAATGGTTATTAATTAATATAATCCTTCCCAAAATGCCCGACTGAAGAATTGCAGTCAGGGTTGCACACTACAGCACAAGCATTACAATCCGTACTGGTGCTGGTGGCCCCCTCCCTTTGAAGGGGAGCCCTGTAGCAATACCAGAAGGCTGTCCTTGAACAATAGAATCATAGAATCATTCAGGTCAGAAAAGACCTCTAAGATCATCTAGTCCAGCCTTTAACCTAGTACTAAGTCCACCTCTAAACCATGCTACTAAGGTCTACATCTACACTTTTCTTGGAAGACCTCCAGGGATGGTGACTCAACTACTTCTCTGGGCAACCTGTTCCAATGCCACACAACCCTTTGAGTAAAGTTTCTCCTAATATCCAACCTAAACCTCCCCTGGTGCAACTTGAGGCCATCTCCCATTGTCTTATCACTTGGTGCTTGGGAAAACCTGATACATTGCTGCTGACACCTGGTATTTCAGTAAAGAACCATATTAAAGGTGTCTTTTTGCTATGCTTCAGCTAGACTGAGAACTAAACACAAGTACTGGCTCCACATATGAGTTTCCTTAAAGCTGAGGTCAACTCTGCAAGGCTGAGTTGAAGGCAACACTTGAAAAATTTTAAAGTGATGTTAACCACTGTTTGTACCAATCCTTCAATTAAATACTAGAAAACCAAAAACATGATGACAAAAAGAATTCGTATGCCTTTATTCATGAAATTAGGAAGCCATTTTATTTACTTTCTTTCAAATATAAATGAATGCCAGCGAACTCAGTGTTATTCAGTGGAAGGTTAATGCATGCATGACTGTAAAAATTTTGTTTCCTCTGTGCTCTCTTCCTCAAAACATGTCCTAACAATGATCCCACTGTAGGACCTGAAGTAATCTGCCCAGATCCAGACTTTTTCCTAAGAAGGAAATGAACCTTTCTTACATTCTTCTGCATTCATTTGCATGATTATAGGAGAAACTGCTTTAGAAATATATATTGAATGCTACAAAGCTGTTAAAATAGTCATTACAGTAACCAAAAAAAAAAAAAAGTCACTTTTTTACCACTACCCTGTGCAGTACATGTCTTCTGTTGGAACCAGTCCAGAAACTTTGGCCTACCCTAGGCTAATGATGTGTTTATGAAGCCCTACGCAGGTCTTATCAACACACTAACATTTGACCTCGTATGTCAGTTAAACTGCTAAGTAGTTTGTAAGTTCTACCAATAAAAATCCATGGTTTACTCATATATTAACCAGTCTTTGCAAATGTCTTCTTCTACTACCTATGTTTAAAAGATCATATTTTTAAACTTTTAAATGTTTAAAAAATATTTAAAAGGACAAAAACAACTTTTGTGTTTTTATTTTATTATTTTATTTATTTTATTTATTTTATTTTATTTTATTTTATTTTATTTTTTATTTTATTTTTCTCTATTATTTATCTTTTATGATTAAACATTTTCATAATTATTATGACTAAACTTAAGCAAAACAATGCATTGATTCCTTCTGTCAATTTTAAATAAGGTCATTTCAGCCACTTGATGAACAATTGTCTTAAAGTATTTTTAATTTGAGGAAAAAAAAAAGTAAAATATATATTCAAGTCTCAAGTGCCAAACGTTTTAATTCTGACCATGAAATACAATTGAAGTAATGAAATTATTTTTGCTATTACTAAAAACATACTTTTCAGAGAATATGTGCTTGAAATAGTACCATACTATTCTGATGTCATAAAATGGCTTTTTAGCACTTTATAAGCACCTTTCTTTTACATCCTTGAGGCTTTTTTAATGTTTTTTGTCTTTCTACAGGAGACATTGTAGAAATTCCTTTTGTGTTTTGGTTAGTTTGCCAAGAATGCTCTGTATAGCTTGATTTAGCAGTCATATTGCCTGTTCATGTAATTGAACAAGGGCTTCTCTCCATGAAGATGGGCATGTGAGCTCCAGACTGTCAATCATCTGCCTTATAAAAATGGAAAATGTTTAGCTGTATTAAAAACTTCATTACCAAATGCAGTTAGCTGTACTGATGAAATTAATAACTACAGGTATTTTGGGTACTAACCTAACTTTGGTCACTTTTCAACGAATAAACCTCTTGCTTTTTATTATGGTGAAGACTTAGTTGTATCAAGCCTCTGATGCTTCTTAAAAGTTTCTGTGAAATGAAAAAAATCTGTTAAAAAAGCCTCCAACATAGATAGCTGTGCATCTGTATTGTCCCACACTACATGATCATGCCACACTCACTAGGATAGGTCCTCATGGGGACAGTCTTTCACTGTGAAGTAGAATACTGAATTTCCAGTGAAACTGAAATGTGCTTAAGGAGCTTAACTTCTCTGTGCTTGGCCTTTGTGGAGCAAGGCACTAAAATTTGCTGATAAGAATTGCATTATTCACTGCATGATTTGAGGAACTGATTTTCTGCAGCAAAAGGTAATAATAAGGTAATAAATAATGTGCTTGATTAGAAGTCAAACACTGAGGTCTTTTAATTAAAATTCCTAAATACTATTGTATACTAACAGGCTGCAGAAACACGGGAAACCACTTTAGAAGCTTAAAGCTCACCATCCTGAGCAGAACTGTTGGACAGAGTATCTACAAAGATACAGCACAGTGTATGGACTGTGCTTCCCATCTGCAGTTCCAAGCAACTTTAGGCCATTGCAGAGGCTGATTTCCTGCTCCTGAAGTCCAGAAGTGGCCAGCACTGCTTAAAACGCATCCTTCCATGGAATTGGGAGCATTCAAGGGAGTGGTTGGCCAGAGTTCAAAAGAGATTAAATGTATGCATTTTCTTTAATATTCATCTCAACTTTATACTTGGAACTGCATACATATGTGAATATATCTGCACAGTGTCTGTATGACTTTACAAGGTGTCTGCTGAGTTGCACTGATGCTTCCCATGTGAACACATGGCAGGTATTACACACAAGGCAGTGCACCCTTCTTTAAAAAAGTGGCAGACCTGCTGGTGGAGAGCAGCTTGTGCATTCTACGCTCACACTATGGCTTGCTGCCTAATAACCTTGTCTTCCCGACAAAACCCAGACATGGTGGTGGTAGAATGATTTATAGTGTGAAAAAAGTCACAGAATCATGGAATCACAGTACAGTTGAGGTTAGAAGGGACCTCTGGAAGTCATCTGAAGCCCCTGCTCAAGCAGAAACCATGTAGAGGAGGTTGCCAAGGACCTTCTTGTAGGGGGCTTTTGAAGATCTCCAAGAAGGGAGACTGCACAACCTTTCTGGGCAACCTGTACTAGAGCACTATCACCTCCTGACATTTGGTCAGAACCTCTTCTGTTCCAGTTTTTATCCATTGCCTCTTGTCATGTCACCACTGAAAAGAGCCTGGCTCTGTCCTATTTGTCCTCAATTTATACATTACTATTAACTGTCATGTGACTGTAGTAAGTGAGGGTTTCATCTGTTTTCAGTGGTGTAATTTCTTGCATCAGCCATTACTTATCCCTCTTTCTCTTTCCTACAGAGAAGTTCCATATCTCATAATGATTTGGAAAAAGGGTCAAAAGACGAAGTGTACTGATAGCTTCCTAAAAGGGTGTATGTTGTTGGAGTTCATTGTCATGTTGTAAAGGAAATGGCATATATATACTTACTGACATAGAATTGTTTTTAATAGAAAATACATGATTTTTGTGTGGATGGACTTCTCCAGACACACTTACTTGTTCTGTTTACATTGTCTTCTAACATAAGGTGTTATGTTTAGTTCGTGTTATGTGTATTGTAAAAATGAAATTGTTCATTTGTTGGTTTGTTTGTTTATTTGTTTGTTTTCCTGTAATATTTAGAAGCCCAAAGAAAACAGGGAGTTGATTTAAGAAACCACTGTTCTCATTTAGGTATTTAGTTAATAGTTAAGTAAAACATTTGTATTGGAAATGACAAAATAAGATTTCGGCTCCATTATCAATTGATAGCCCAGGGATAGTGCATACTTCCCACATTCCCACTGAACACAAAACACCAGGAGTGAAACCCTGTCCCACTGCAAGTTGTTGGGAAAATTCTTTCTGGTCTCAACAGGACCAGAGTTTCACCTTTTGGGACTGTCTTGCCAGTGTGTAGACTTCATCTACTGAAAGCTGTGGTATATTTACGTGTCAGGCTTGGCTTTGCCTTGCCAATTTGTCATGAAGCTATGACAACATTATCAAGTATTTTCCTTCTCCAGTTCATAAAGCACTTTTCAAAGAGACTAAGTATTATTAAGCTGGTCTACACCTTAGTGATTGCTCCAAGTTCTCAAAGCAGGTCACATAAAACAGTCAGAAAAAGGCCTTCCATTGCAGCTGTTCTCAGTGGAAAAACAAAACCAACCAAACAAACAAAACGACACCTGATGCTGTTATATCAGTACAGGTGCTGATTGAATTTGTATTTTGTTTCTGCAGAGGCATGACATCAGTTCTGGTATTTTGGGGTTGCCAATCTTTCACTACTTTTTCATAGTTTTTATAATATATGCTTCTGGTGATGACAAACAACAACAATAAAAAAATGAAATGGAGGAATTAAATCACCACTGTAATTCTTAATCATAATATATGTTGCATGACTGTGATTCTCTGGATGTTCCTACACAGTTCACAAGGCACTTGTGCCTAACAAAAAGATTTGTTGCAGAAAAGATCAGTCATAGATACAGCACTCTTCACTGTCACCTGGGATACTCCTTGGTCTCCAAGGAAAACACATTTTAGTATTACATCAGTTGCCTGATTAAACTGACTCAATTGCTTTGTGGAGAAAATGTGTCTGGAATTGGTCACTGAAGTGACTTAGGAACAAGGTTTGCCAGCCCTTTCCTTAAAGATTGTCATGGGGATGGAGAGGACAAGCAGGGGGAGAAGTGAGAGAACACTCTTCCCAACCCTTTTGCTGTCATCCTTGGGATTCTGCATTTTCCTGTATTTTCATTTGCCTCCTTGAAGTTTTTACTGCATTTTACTGTACTTGCAGTTTTTAATCTTTTATACTGCTGAACCCCCTAGGGGGTTAAATGTTAGAAGTTAATATAAATGGATATTTTGAATTGTAACAGATAACTTTAAAAAAGGAGAAACAGCACAGTATATTCCACAAACATACATACATACATAAGACATACAAATCAGGGTTTTCACAGAGTACACTAAAGTTACATATGGTTTTGGAAATGACTCTTTTTCTTTTTTTTTTTTTTCCATATTGTATTCTGTTTTGTGTCTCCTTCTACTCTGTAAATCATAGGACAAAATTATGAATCTTTGGTTTGTCACAACCTGCTGGCTTGTCTTTTTTTTTTTTTTTTTGTAATCCATCTCTTTTTTTTTTTTTTTTTTTTTTTGACATTTGTCTGGACTAGACTCTTCTGTGTTAATCTTTGTATAGTCATGTTAGTGTTCAAACTCAGCCTTTTCAGCCCAGGGAAGTGTCAGCTACTTTTGTTGTTGTTGTTGTTGTTCAAAGATAAGAATTAGAATATAGAAACTAGTAATGCTGGAAGTTTTCATTTCTAAAATTTCTCCATGTGAAAATGCGTTAGGATGAAGCTTACCACAGCAATCTTCTGATTTAGTATCACCACTATTCTTAGCACTAAAGGGTATCTAAGTGTATGTATACATGCCCCAGAGTTTGTGCAATTTAAGGACCCAATTTTAGAGTTCTGCTTATGCATCATACAGACAGAACATATGACTGGGGCTTTGCAGAGTGAAGAAAGGCCTGGGTATTGTGTGAGCAGCAGATGGAGCGCTTATCAGAAGGTTTCTCAGAAGCAATTAAAAAAATCCCTGCTACTTTTCCCTCAAGTCTGATGTATGGATGCTAACCATGAATGCTAACTATTTCTGCCTGCATTCCACAGACCCTCAGGCAAGCTGCTGTTATGTCCCACAGCCACATTGAATCTGAGCTGCTTTATCCCATGCCTGCACCCACCAAAGTAGCATGACCTGCACTGCACACTGGGCCAGCTGGAGGGAGCTTGTAAACAACAGCCTGGAGTGAGAATGAAACAGCTAGTGCCAGGGAAGAGAGGGAGTCTTTTTACCTGGCTTTGCCATTGGATCACAACAAGCATCAGACCCTGGCCTTGAACTGTAGCTTCAAACATGATTGTGTAGCAAAGTAATATAAAGGCTTTCAGCAGAAATAATATGTTGCAGGAGGTAAGGGGAATTTCTGCATATTAATCTAGATGTTTTACTCCTCTGTGACAGTGGCAACCCTTTTCCTACCTCCTTATCACCAATCAGTACCTTAGAGGGAAGGATGAGTTAATTCTTTCTTAGTAGATTAATATTTCTGTTAAATAGCTGACCAACATTTCCTCACCTGCCCTAGCATTTCTTGCTGCCCTTTCATGTCTCCATTGTTTTTGTGACTCTAGTCATTCCTACTGCATGATTTTGACAAGAGCCATGCACCCTAGATAACACAGTTGTTGCTGTATCTAATACATTACAGAAAATTTCCAGGATTGGTAGTGTTCTAGAATGCAAATGTATATAAAGAACGTATAAATGTATAAAGGAATCAAAGCCAGTATCTAACCTTACAGACTTCAGTAGTTATCCTCCAAATCAAATAGCCAAAGAGAAATATACCACAAGGAGACCAAATGGGCATTAATTCTGATGGAAAGGGTATTTTGCATTTTGGACAGCCTTCAACTTGAAGCCTTGATGTTTAGGCTCTTGTTGCCTCTTTCCTGATAGTAACCTAGTTAACCATCCTATAGTTTTCCATGATGTAGTTTTCAGTTTAATTGAAGAAAAAAAAAGATATAAAATCAGAATGTATGTATAGAATATTAGAATATTAGAATATATATGTATACATATATATAAAGCTGTACTTTTTTTTTTCCCCAAGATTCTTTCACAAACAAAATGTTTATCAATTGCTTAATAATTGTGACTATGTCATGAAGATACAGGGGAAAAGAAGCACAGGTTTGTAATACCAGTTGTCTTAAGTAGTGGGTTGCTTTGGTTTTCCTTCTTCTTCAAAGCATTTTTAGAGATATGTTAGGCAGCCAGGTGATGGTGTGATTTCATAGCATAGCACAAAGACTTGTCTCATTGAGTGCCTCAAAAAGGATGAACAAAACAAGAGACATAAAACTGATCCTTTTTATTTTTTTTTTTTTTTTTTTTGTGCATGTGGAAGACTCTGGTTTAGGATTCAGATACTTTAAGAGCAAAAAAAATAATCTCTGAAGAGTTTTTAGCTTAGTGAATGAAGTACTGGATACAAGCCAAACCAAACTTAAATAAATATGGTGGGCTCAGCTGAGTTCCTAGCAAACTCTAGCATATACTACAAATCCATCACGAACAATTATATATAATTTGGTACAATTGCCAGCTCCTGCTTAGAGGCCCTTTAGACTGAGCTACAGAAGAGACTGAATTACTTCCCATACCTAATGGAAGCATTATTCCTAGCTCAAGGGTGTATCATGAATACAAGCACTGCTGTCAAATTCCCACTGAGCAAATACCAAATCTAGTACCAGACTGTGGGCAGAAAGTCTGTGATTCAAGAATCAGAGTAGGTTGCTCACAGCAGGCACACTTTCTTGGCTTTGATGACTGGCATTAATGTCCAGATGTAATCCTGGGGGCTTATACTTAAGATATATTAATATATAAACATTGTCCTTCAAACCTTTGACATTTCTAGGTTGGAGTTTCCAGAGGTGTAAAGGGCAATTAGGTGTCCAAATATCAACAATAAATAAATAAATAAATACATAAATAAAATTAGACTCTTAGCATTTATGTTTAAAATTATTCACATAGCATCTATAATAAAGTGAAGTTAAGGTTGACGTTGGTTGGCATTACCTGGGAATAGCAAGACTCTAAACTTTAAGGCTTTGGAAAAATAGATTTTTGGTATTTTTTCTTCACTAAAAATGTGATCTTATCTCAAGAAGTTGGGTATAATCATTTGAAACAAGATTTCAACATTACCACTTTTAACATCATTTTCTCATTTTGTAAATAAAGGACGTCCTTTAATGTTATGATAATGTAATATGTTTAGAGATAAGACAATAGAGTAACTTCCTAAATGAAATAAGTCTTCTGAGTTTCTAGTAATCCTTTTAGAGAAGAAAAAAAAAAAAAAAAAAAAAACATGAACTTGAGGCTTCTGTAGCCTGGTTCTTGCTAACAGTCTTTCTATGCCATTTTAGCTGGATTGCTATTACATGCAGATTTATTATATTTTGTTCAATTGCTACACTCTTACTACTTCAAATTCAGGGTACTCCTCTTTGATTGCCTGCAGAGATGCAGGTAGCAGCAGGCTTGGAAATCTGTAACCTATTCATACACTTACACTTATGACTACAAAGAAGAGAGAAGATATTAAACTTGCAATAAGATAATCATGCTACTTCATGTTTCAAGAAATGCCAGTCTGATGTACATGTGAAAAAGATCAATGTAAACACTGACAAGATCCTCTTTAGAATTTATGATACATATACATATATCTATGTGAGAAAAAATACATGGAACTACATTATTAACCATTAATATATTTATTAACTTACAAAAGCATTTAGGAAATCTGTATACTTTGGCAGTCAGACTGCTTCATTCCTCCATTTTCTATTTCGTATTTTACTGTAACACTTCTAAGGAAGGGGAGATTTTGTTCTGAGAGAAATGAAATGCATCTTAAAGATGGCCTGGGCTGACTGTGTTGTCAGGTGTCATATCCTGGCTGGCAAAATGCTTCTGCAGGCTCCCAGTGGTTTCTTTCACTGCACCAATAAAAACTGTCTTTGTGTCATGGCATAACAGGCCAAATCACTGTGCTAGGATTTCCTCTGTATCCTACCTCTCTCTTTGCTGCAGCTCTAAGCTGTTGGCTGCCTCTCTGTTACTTAAAGGAATCTATATTGTTTTAGTGCCCTAGCAGATACAGACATCAGAAGAAGTAGGAGTTTCTGGGTCATCAAACACTAAGATGTCTCACAAGTTTATGTTCTTCTGTCTCTGAACAGGCTTTTTGATACTGCATGCTTGTGTATTTTCTTTGTTTTCAATTCATGCTGTAGCTCAAGTGACCCATACCTGTTTATTTTTTGTGTATGCAGCTCAGTACATTCTTCTCTTCTGAAGGTGTTAGGCATACATAGTGTTTAGAAAGTGTACTGCTCTCACCAACATGGCTTGGATGTCTGAGAGCAAATAAAAGTATGAGCATCAAAAACACATGATGACAAATCACAGAGGGATAGCAAGACATATATTTGAGACTGAGCAAATTTGAACTGTTTAATCTTCTGGAAGAAAAAAAATAAAGAGGAAGTGGAAAAATGGTAAAACTGGCTGCTATAAAAATCTGCTGAAGAAAGTAGATTATGTTAATCTACCTTTTCTTATTAGACTTTCAAATAAAATTGTATCAGTTGCAAATGTGTTTCAAGATTCTTAGACATGCTGCTTTTCCATGGTGTGCTGCTTTTCCAGAATTGTGCTGTGATAAGGCATAAATGTGAACAGATGCTGTCAGAAAGCAGCAAACTTAGCTCCCATGAGGGAATCTGAGCTGGGAGCTGATGGCTACTCCAGCACAAGCCATGTCTGCACCGATGGCCACAGTCCCACAAAGTCTGACCATAGTGGGAAGCCCAGTGCCAGTAAAAGGGTCCATCAACATCCAAGGGTCCAGCCAAGCATGGTGAGGGGATGAGTGAAGGCATCCAGGGTTTTCTAGCTGTAACACAGTTCCAGTCTTAAAGAGCAGTTTGGATGTTACTGTACTGCTAAATTCAGCCCCTGATGGGTAATGGAAGATCTTGTGATAGATGACATAAGAGATAGAGTAATTCCATCTCACAAATTGTTCAGCTAAGCATTATCAGGTCTCTAGCAGTGATGTTAAATGGAGCGTCCAGAGTACAGTAACATGTTCTATGGATGAGAAGCATTGACTAAACATCATTCTTAACAGAGTAAGTAGCATTGCTCAATTGCTCAGTAGGAAACAAACAAACAATAGAAAAAAAAAAAAAAAAACAGGCTCACAAATATCATTAGATGAGAGATTTTTCCAGTGAATATTTCTGAGTTCTGTAGGTGTGCATGTAGCATGTTCAAGAAATGTAAGTTAACCCATTTCATTGTTCCACTTAAGCTACCTTGTCATGCAGGATATAAAAGTCAAACTAGAATAAGAAAATATTTGCAGGTAATTTGAGAAAATAATTGTTGGAACAGGACAGTCCATAATGTGCCTGATCTAGGAGAAGACAGGATGCAGAGGCTTCAAATATAAAGTCAACAACACTGTCCATGAACTTGTTTTGCAATAAGATCAGATAAACAGTGCAAGGCTACCTCAGGGATACCTGAGAGAATCAGTGGAAACTGGCTTCTTTTGGGAACAGGGGGCAAAGAGAAGGGAGGAAGACTCCAAGGGGTAAGGCTCCAGTCTCTTAGAACTCTGTGGGTTGTAGAGCAGCTACAAAATTGTTGTTTGGGAACATTCTGGTCAGTTGAAGATTTTGGCAGTATCTTGTTTCTGTTGGACAAAACGTTCAATTAGGGCAGCTGCAGTTTGTGGTTTTGTGTTCAGGAGATGCTCTGTGCTGATATGGAGTAAGCAAACACAAGCTGCAGCAACAAAGCCTCAAAGCCCCTTTCTCTTTGCGTATACATGGGTAGTGCCCCTACTTGTCTTCAGCTGTCTGTCAGTTTCATAGTCATGGAACACTGATACTCCTTTCCAAACTGGTGTCTGCATGTATATTAAAAGTTATAGTGATATTCTGTGTACGGGATCAGCATTAATTTGCTAATCTCATTACAAACAAAAATTTTCCAACAGGAGAAGAAATGTATTCCAACAGTGAATATCCATGGCAGTAATAAAGATTATACACTCAGACTAAAAGCCAATAACTGCAGTCTAAATATGACTCCATGATGCTTCTTATCTAAGCCAAAACTGGACATTCAAACCAGAAATATTTGGCAACATGAGGCATAACAGAGACAAACTAAGACCCTGTCATTTGCTCTTTGTGGAACTAATAATGAAGATTATTACAGATAATTCTCTCTTACTTTGTGGGAGCTATTTGGGCTTATTTAAAATCAAGGTGGTAATTATTTAATAAAAGATGGAGAAGTAAGGCAGAAAGCTGAAACAATGTACATTCAATACGCTATGAAGCAAATGCTTTATATCTGTCTGTTCAGTCAGTTCAGAACGTCTTCGGAGTCTGGTGGTTTAATATTTATTTTATCCAGAGGATGTGCTTGTAATTCAAAACTTAACCATTCAAGTTGATTAAACATGCACTCTCCATTAAATCATACTTTTCACAAAGGAAGTCAAAAAAACTTTCCAAAAGCCAAGCTTAGCCTTACTGGCAGATTTTATTTGTCAGGTCTGTCTGAAAAGAATTCTGGTAAAATCTCTGAGGAATGCAGTCTGCAATGAGATGAAATATCTATTTTTAAATACAGAATATTAAAAGGTAGATGAGAATGGACACGTTATGCATGAGGAGGAAACCTGAGCTGTCCAAAAGAAAAAGAAAAAAAAGGAAAAGAAAAAAAAGAAGAAAAAAAATAAACAAAACCCAACAACCTTTCTCACTCAGCTTAAAAGGTTCAAAGGGACAGTTGAAATTTAACAAATTATTCCTTACTTCAGGTTTGTTAAAGCCAAGAAGATTGAATAACCATGAAGTAAAAGAAATATCTGCAATGGCCAATAAGATAAATGAGAGCAAATGGTTTATTTTGCTGCTTGGTGTTCCTTGGGTGACCTGTAATGACATGTTTTGGCTAAGTGGCTGTTTTTGGGATACATACCAGCAACCTATTTTAAGATATCCATTTCCAGACATTTTTGCTGTTCTTTTCTTCTTCTATTTTCGAGTGTTCTGTTACTACTATGCCATGCTTTATTTTTTTCCCTGTACTGAGTGACAAAGCAAGACTCAAAATCCTTGACTGAGTTGCAATACAAAATTAGACTTTTAAGAGTCAGATCCTTAGGTTCTGTTTTATTTTTGACTTTGACATTTACCTTGTGCTTATTGGCATAAATCAGGGTAATAGGACTAGATAAGTAAGAGAGTAAGGAAAGATGTAAGATGTGGTGCTGAAGTACTACAGCCATCTCCAGTTTCCCCCTATCAATTTGATATCAGTTGTCTGTACATTTGCCTTGCTGCCCTGTTACCAAAGAGAAAGGAAAGTCTCTCCTGAACTGCTGAACCTTAGGACTCATGGCCCAGAGTAAGGGAAGGTGAGGGTGAGGTTAGTGATTTTGTACCTTCTGATTCTGGGCCACATGGGGAGTGATGAGACTTTGTTAGCTATGCATGTCCTGCAGTCTCTTTTGTCAGGATGACCTCTGATTTATGTTGCATGCCCCTATATAAAAGTTAATGACAAGCTTCTAGGCTGTTGCTGATGGCTAAACTGGGAGAACTCTTTCCTCGCCAAAACCAGCACTTCCAAATGCCCTTTATCTCTATCTTACGTGAAACATCTATAAAAAGGCACATTCCATGAGTATACATAGTATATGACGTTGAAAAATTATATTGTAATCATCATGCGGAGCCTCATTCTTTCCACTTCTGGAAGTGCAACTAGTATCCTGCATTGTTTTCAGTTGTAACACTGGCCCTTGGGTTCTTGCAAATTTCATGAAGCAGTGGCTTGTTTATTACTTTGTAATCACATCTCATGCTTTTGTAGTTTAAGCTTAGTAAAAATGTAGGGTTTCTGGTTTAGTATATCACTTCTATACTAATAGCAATATATACATATATATATATTATTATTTTTTGATTTAGGACGGTTTTGATTTGACAGACTCACTTGGCTTTTACCTTAATAAAAACATATTAATGTGTAAGAATAAGGTCCTCATTTGTGTAGTACAGTTTGACTTAAGTATATTTTGAGAGATATTTGCATTTCAAGGGTGTTGTTTGTTTCTTTGATCCATGACCAGGCCCAACTTGAGCCATGATGTTTTCCCATTTACTTTGAAACTGATGCATTTTGGGGATTAAGTGCTTTATTTTTCTCCCCTTTAAACCTTGTAGCCAGGGTTAGTCTTGGCTCCAGAATTTAATAGTGTGCTTTTGATGTTTCCTAAAGCAGGAGCAGCTCTGGTCAAAAGACTCACCATTTTCAGGGCGAACAGGGAAACCCTGCAGATCTAACAAGCCAACGGGAAGATCCAAGGATCAAGTTTAACTGCACTTCTATGTGCAATCCCTCCTTGAAAGCAGAGTAAATTCATTCCAAGTACTAGAATTTGCCCTGGTTTTTCTTTGTTATTTACTTTTATTTAAAGAAGCTTAAGATACTTATTCTAATCGCTAAGTAACCAGTGATCGATTATCAATAGTATTCATGAATGATACAATCACAAGAAAGCAAAACAGCAGCATATTCTTTTGAGATGCACGAGTTCGGAAGCAAGGAAATGCCCTTCACAAGTGGGAAAGCTTACAACTTTCCCATTCCACATTTTATTATGGAATTATCCCCTTTGCTTGCTTGAAATCTTTTCACAGATAATAGCTGTGGGAAAGTCTCGTAGGATACCAAACAGATTCTGTTTGTTTTGTTGCTTGTTTTGATTTTAATACCCCACAGTTTAAACACATGAACCTAGGCTTCAGCCATGTTGCTGTCATTTATGCCCCCATATTGGTCCAACAAGCAAGTCTTTGTTGTTCATTGAAGATGGGAGAATGAAGAAGAAAAGAAATACAGGAGTTTTCCAGAACTGCTTGTTTGTACAAAAAAGACACGGGTTCACATAAGTCCTAGCATATGAAGCCATGCTATGTGTGACTCCTGCTAAAACTCAGGTTAGTGTTAGGCTCCTCCGCTGGTTGCTTTTTTTTTCCCGTAAGGTAGCTTAGCCTGTCTTTAAACTCATCATAATAACTTCAAATTTTTACCTAGCATATGCCAGTACCTCAAATATAATGGTCATCATCCTCTAATTCTCTGCAAGTCTCAAAACATATTTCTTAGCCTGACGCACAGCCTATGCAAAAGAAAATTCTTTACTACTGGGTAAAACTCAGAGTGTAGGACTTCTGACCACACACTGTATTCCTTCTTACTTCATCTGTTATGGGTTTTTTACGGGTTTATTTTTAGGGGTTATCTGGACACTTTCTGCTATTTAATAATTTCCAGTTTGCACAGTATCTCAGCTCTTTATTTTTCTTTTTATTTTCTGTGTTGAATTGTTTTGGTACATGTTGAATTCGGCTTTCTCTGGCTCTTTCTCCAGTGATTATTTATGCTCTGAGTTACCTGATTCTGTAGTGGAAGATGGGCTGAAAGAGATTTCAGAAGTGAATGCTATCAATTTACTGCAGTCAAGTTATTTCATGAATTCTTTTGCTTCTGTGGTCATTTTAGAAAGACAGGCAGGAGTGACTGGTAGTCCTGTTTTTCAGAGTTCTCTTGTCTTACTGAGAAGACTTGCATGAATCTATTTTCCATGGAGACCTCTCAGATTGGATCAATTGTCCTTGTAGAAAGCAGTCTCAGCATCTTGGAACATTCTGAGGTTTGTGAATTACCAGAATTTTTGGCAGGTACTCCCATCAATGTTTCTAAATTGGGACAGAATTTTTTTTATGACACACAAAATTTCAGAATACACATAGAAGCTCAATCTCAGTCTCTTCT
Source organism: Cygnus atratus (assembly GCF_013377495.2). Lineage (NCBI taxonomy): Eukaryota > Metazoa > Chordata > Aves > Anseriformes > Anatidae > Cygnus > Cygnus atratus. The sequence goes on from NC_066396.1 coordinate 35,965,187, forward strand.
CAAATCACTTACCAAGCTAAGTCAGAAAATTGCTTCAAAAACATCAATTTCTCTTTAAGTTATAGTGGATGTTTTACAATAAATATTTGAGAAAGGTCATGGAAGTGTATTATGCTAGTTCTGTTCTAGTAAATAAAGTCAAAGAAGACAGGATCTGTAGCTGAGTGTGTTGTAATTTGGGAGAAATTTGGTATGCTCTGTCCATTCTGATAGCTGAACTTTTAAATTATTATTATTATTTCCAACGCCAGCAAAGTTAAGAAAATAGAACTGGGTAGTTTTGTTAATTAAATTGTAAAAAATGGCTCCGTATTCAGTTCTAGTCAGTTTTCAGATAAAGTCTATTTACAAACTAATGGTTTCTATAATCTCTCATACTCACGTAGTTTTCCTTCACAGTGAAGCAGTCTCTATTGTAGTGTGCTGTTTGATGTAAAGCTCCAGTGCAGCTATCATACATACCATCATTAGAACTGGGTAGTTTTGTTAATTAAATTGTAAAAAATGGCTCCGTATTCAGTTCTAGTCAGTTTTCAGATAGTCTATTTACAAACTAATGGTTTCTATAATCTCTCATACTCACGTAGTTTTCCTTCACAGTGAAGCAGTCTCTATTGTAGTGTGCTGTTTGATGTAAAGCTCCAGTGCAGCTATCATACATACCATCATTAGAACTGGGTAGTTTTGTTAATTAAATTGTAAAAAATGGCTCCGTATTCAGTTCTAGTCAGTTTTCAGATAGTCTATTTACAAACTAATGGTTTCTATAATCTCTCATACTCACGTAGTTTTCCTTCACAGTGAAGCAGTCTCTATTGTAGTGTGCTGTTTGATGTAAAGCTCCAGTGCAGCTATCATACATACCATCATTAGAAAAATACTTTAATATAAAATAAAAAATGACAGTCTCCTGAAACAGGTGTTTTAAAAAGAGTAGAGTGCATCTGAAATTTATATCATGTTGCAAACTACTCATTATACCAAACCTTAAATCTAAACTACAGCTACTACTTTTTTTGTGTGTTCTGTTGGTGGTGGTGGTTTTGTTTTGTTTTGTTTTGTTTTTGTTTGTTTGTTTTCTGTAACAGAAATGGATATTCTAGTTGTTTGTTTGATCCTAGGCTTGTTTTGTATTTTTATTTGCTTATTAGTAAAACCTTGCTAAAACAATGCAACATTTGTGTTTCAGACAAATCTGCAAATTAAAGTGTTGATTGGATACAAAACAATAAATAAGAACACATTCATGTTTTTATGCATTACCCATATTTACAGCCTGAAATTTCTATATGCTTTTCTATATGCTTTGAGAATATATGTCTTTTCTATATGCTAAAGTGCAGGACTATAGAAGTCCATGCTTGTATGTGATGAAAATTCACTTATCACAGGTGAATAAAACATGTCTTTGTGTTTGAGATATATTTGTTAAAAAAAAAAAAAAAAATCTTAGCATCAAGATTGAATTTGTCATGACAAAACAGTCATATGTTCAGATTGAGGTAAATGTTCATTGACTGAGTACTGTTAGGAAACATGGGTAAAACCTAAAGACTGAGAGACAGCAATCAAATCATTTCTGCACTTGAAACAGATTTACTCTATTAGTTTGAATTTTTAATGTTCTCTTGGCTTGTTTTTTTTTTTTTTCCATGTAGACCTGACAAAAAAACACTGCACTATTTAAAGCCAAAATTGCTCTTGACATGTTTAAATAGAGTTAGTTTTTTAGCTACAATCCCACATCTGTTTAAAAACAGCTGTGGAGGTACCACTGCTTTTCAAAATAAATTAGACATGGAGATAATTTCTTGGCATTTGGATGACAGTATATTAAGTTTACCTGGGTCTGAAAGTTGAAACTCTCTTCATTTTTGTTGGGCTAGTTAGAAGGACTGAATGTTCATTAGTTTTCAGCCTTGTCTGTGGACAGAGAAATCATTCCTAAAAATGTAGTCATTTCCCTGTAAAAAAAGCATAATGTAACAAAAAAATAAATAAAATAAAATAAAATAAAATAAAATAAAATAAAATAAACATGTCTTTAAAGCTTTCCCTATATTTTGGATTAGATGTGTTTCTGTGAAGATTTTCTTCTTATGTCTTTAATTAATTGTCAGAAACTTCAGTATGAACAGATTGATCTTTCAAAATTGCTACAAAATCTAGTCAAATTGTACAGATTAGTCCAGTCTGTTAGAGCCCAAATAAATTTTTGTGTGCTAGAAAATAAGTAGATTACTCTTAAAAAGCATTAACATTTGTAGGTTAAAACACTCTGGGGGGGGGGGGGGGGGGGGGGAGTAAGTTTCTTTCAAGGACCTGATGCAATATTCTCTGTTTTATCCTTCATATTAAAAAGCTGTGGTTTGCAGGAGAGAAACTGAGTTTCATTTTCATAAATTCTGACAGTACCAGGAAAAGATTTTTTTTTAGGGTAGGACATTTGTCTTACACAAGATACCACAGATCTGTGACTTTATCTCAGGAGAGCTATCTTGTTGTCACAGCTTTCTGAATTAGCTGTAGCAAATACCATGCTTACTATTTCTTTGAAAACAGTTTACCAGAGTTGTGGTGTGCCTCAGGGACCAAGAGAGAAAACTTGAAGATTTGAGGCCAGTATGAGGGAAGAAGCAACAAAAAGCATGAGTTTTAGAGGGTAGGTGAGGGGATATCTCTCCCTATGATGCATTTCATTGTTATTGATGTTTAAGGAGTGTGGTACTATATCCTCTTTTTTCCTGATGCTTTACCTAATGCTCAAGGTACATTGAACTTTTCCATTTGAATGGATAGTTTCTGGTGGCTTCACACACAATGAGATTTCTTAGAGCTGCTACACCTAAGTCTGTACCTGGATCATATGCTTCAGAATATTACCTTTCTGTTTCATTTTGTACAGGAGATTCCAATCATCTAACGTGTTCTGTTTTTTATGATGAAATAAGTTTTTAGGATGAAATAAGTGTAGGGAAAACATCAGATGAGAATTCACTGTTCAACCACTTCCTTAAGAAAGGAGTTCAGTACAGGTTTATTCAGTCAAAACAAGTGCAACCTCCTGTACATGTAATCACACTCACTACCATTTTGTCATACCAGCAGATGCACAGAGAGAGATCACACTTACAGTATTTATCATTCCACTGTTTTCCAGCACAGATTCTCCTGAGGGACAAATTTCAGGTCTCTATATACTTTTATCTTTTGCTCCATAAAAGAAGGAAGATCAAGTGAAACCAAGGATATAACAATCAAATCAGTGATAAGAAGTATATGTTACAGGGGTGCAGTGGGAATTGTTATTTATCTCTTCCTCAGAATCTGTGTATGAAGTCAAAAAGATTGTTTTGCATGCTATTGTAAATTGTTATAAAGATTTGCTGTCTATTTTAAGCAGTTGTAGTACATTGAAAATCCTGTCCTGCCATACTTTGGGAATAATAGAAGTTGCCTGATCAGATATCTACAGGAGCAGGGATTGATCTTTAGAACATTGTATCCTACGGAAATCAGTCATGAAAACAGAATTCAAGATTTATTTTCTATAATATCATTTGAATTATTACCTAATACATACTATTTTCCATCTGTATTAAAGCATATCTTTTGCAAATATAACATATTATAAAGAGGTACAGCATGAACCTGTATGAAGCAAATTGTAAAGAACTTTATGTTTTAAATATTTTTATTCTGGGAATGAGTAAGAACACCTTTCAGAGATGGATCTTCAACCTCTCCCTCGCTCTGCTTCAACTTTGCTACTTTGCTATCATGACAACCGTAGTGCTTATAAGATGATTGATAATTTGCTGTTCACTGGTCTTCTATGGAGTACATCAGGGTGGGAGAGCATCATCTCTGCAGCCTTAGCACATGTCAAATATCTGGGGTAATGCTCTCAGCACCTCCAGCTTGGTAGCTTAACTTCCCTAAAAAAGAGTCTGGAAGATGATTTTACAGGACTTTGCAATAGAGATAGAAAGGGTGAAATTTTATAATAAAGATAACAGGGTGGGAGAGAAATTACTTTTTCCCCTACTTCTATAACCTCACTACTTTGTAGTGACTGAAGCTTTCACCTCTTTTGACAGATGGGAGTGCTCACATGCCTTCCATATATTGTCCAGTTCTTTGAGGTATTTTTCCCTTTCAGTACAGTAGAGGAATAAGATTTTGGGGTGGTTTTAAGCCACCTATTCTCTTTGGAGCTGACCTCATCAGTTTTATAAGAGTTGTGTGGTGTTCTTGCAAATTGGAATAACGCTGTTATTGTAGATTCTCTTCCCTCAGCTATCAATTACATATTATATATGTTAATGAACTGTGGCTTATTTTATTGGGGTTTAGTAACATGTGCATTTTTCCCTTCCCTTCCCTTCCCTTCCCTTCCCTTCCCTTCCCTTCCCTTCCCTTCCCTTCCCTTCCCTTCCCTTCCCTTCCCTTCCCTTCCCTTCCCTTCCCTTCCCTTCCCTTCCCTTCCCTTCCCTTCCCTTCCCTTCCCTTCCCTTCCCTTCCCTTCCCTTCCCTTCCCTTCCCTTCCCTTCCCTTCCCTTCCCTTCCCTTCCCTTCCCTTCCCTTCCCCTCCCTTCCCTTCCCTTCCCCCTTCCCTTCCCTCCCCTCCCCTCCCCTCCCCTTCCCTTCCCTTCCCTTCCCTTCCCTTCCCTTCCCTTCCCTTCCCTTCCCTTCCCTTCCCTTCCCTTCCCTTCCCTTCCCTTCCCTTCCCTTCCCTTCCCTTCCCTTCCCTTCCCTTCCCTTCCCTTCCCTTCCCTTCCCTTCCCTTCCCTTCCCTTCCCTTCCCTTCCCTTCCCTTCCCTTCCCAAATCCTAATGTGGCTAATTCTAGATAGTCAGCTCTTGGCTTTCTTCACCATTGCCAGGTATCAAAGAGGTAGGTCCTTCACCACAGGAGTGGCCAGGGTATTGAAAAGTCCAACATTCAGCAGCTTTTTGCTGCCAAGACTTGAGAGCTGATAGAAGCCACTTTTAAAAAGCCACATGATGTGTTGTGGCTATGAGAATGTTTTCTGTGTTACTGTGGGTGTAAAGAAGGGCCAGTGGTTAAAGGCACGTGAATGCTGGAAAACTAAATAACAAAAAGAATCACCGTGAACTTAGAAATAAGAAAAATTCCATTTGCCAAACCACTGCTATACACCACATCAAATACACTCTCCCCGTCCCCAATTCTTTTCAAGATTAGTAACTATTTGGAAATCTAAATTCCATCTGAGGGGTGGAGGACTGGAATGAGATCTGCATACAAAATCCAGATCAAATCTTAGTTATTCTAATTTCACTCACCCCATTGTCCCTTGACTAAAACAGATTTGATATATTTCTATTTCTGAGTTATCTTGTTTAAAAAAAAGGAGTCAAACACAAATATATTAAGTGTTTCATGTTTTGTTTTGTTTTGCAGAAGTCTCCTTTATTTATTACAAGCCTGAATCTTTTTTTTTTCTACTCACACAGAAAAGGAAACAGAATCTGTATAAAAATAGGAGGGAGAAAAATCTAGAGCACATGTAGAGCATTTACAGTACTGTAATAAATGGCAACTGTTTCACTAGTTTGAATGGATGGAAGATGAGATCCAAGAGCAAAAAATGTTTCTGAGGGCCAGTAATTTTCTTTAGTCAATGTATTCTGTAGAACAAAAAGGTACTTTATAGCACTGCTGAATCAATGTTTCAGTGGGATCAGTTTTGCTTCACATTTATGAAAATGTATAAATGTTTTCAGTCCATACATTCTTGTACCGTATGTATCTATTACAGAGTTAAGATCAAGTGGAACAGTTTAGAATGGAGATTAGAATTATAGAATAATAGTATGGTTTGGGTAGGAAGGGACTTTAAGAGTCATCCAGTTCCAAACCCTCTGCCAAGGGCAGGGACACCTCCCACCAGACCAGGTTGCTCAAACTCCCATCCAACCTGGCCTTGAACACTTCCAGGGATGGGGTATCCACAGCTTCTCTCTGGGCAACCTATTTCAGTGCCTCACCACCCTCTGAGTGAAAAATTTCCTCCTAACCTCTAATCCAAACCTACCCTCTTTTAATTTAGTACCATTACTCCTTGTCCTGTCTCTACATTCTCTGATGAAGAGGGGACTGTTTAGAATTAGAATGTGTTTCCCTGTATCAAGTTCAGCAGACTTGTGATGTATTTTTCATACATAAACATATATAAAAAATTTATATATATATAATATATATATATTTATATATATAAACAATTTATATAAAAAAATTCAATACAATTAAAAAAATTAATAGACATGAAATGTTTTAAACTCTTTCTGCTTGTGTGAGTCCTTCTTGCTCTATTATTTTTTTTTCTTTAACCTAAATTTTTTGCTAATTTGAGGAGTCTTATCTTGTATTATGCAAAGGACATGATGTTTCCCTAGTTAAAGTTGTAACAGAATTAATCATAGAATCATAGAATCATAGAGTCATGGAATCATTTCAATTCTCTAAAAGCAACATCAGACTACTAGTCAACTTAATGAAATTAATAGGTGTTGAATAATCTTTTTCAAGCAAATAAGTTTCTTGCAGGATCAATTTTCCCTTAGTAAAAGCCAGAAGATTAGCCCTTAAAGACTTTGCTCCATTTTTTAGTATGAAAACATGACGAGAGACATAATACCATCCTTTATGTATAACAACTTCTTTACTGAAGAACTTCAGGATATTTGAGAATATACTAAAAAATGTAAAGGAAATAGTGTTGTCAGTCCTTTAAGGAAGAATAACTTTTCTAATCACCAGCTGCAATTCTTGCAGCTAGCAGAACACTGTTAATTACATTTTAAAATAAGCAAATGGAACAAAAACAACAACAAGAACAACAGACACCTACAAAAAAAAAATGGTTCCTAGGTTCTGAGAATGTCACCTTGGCTCTCGTTTTGACATTATCACTAAGCAGAACTTGGCTGACATTTCTCTTTTTCTGATGCTTGCCACATTTAGAGCTGCTAACCAGCAACACATGGCACTAGAGAGGAGTGCTAAGAAAACAGTGGCAGGGATTTTGTCTTAACGATTTGGAAATGTCTGTCACTTCATTTACCTTTGACCTTAATATTTTCAGCTAGGTCTCCCCCATCTTCCTCTCTCCCACAAATGTGCGTACTCCTGTGCTGAAATAAAGGAACTCATATTCTCCGATGACGTACAAATCAGTCTAGCTGCATAAAATACCACATCAATATAGTGCACTATTCTTACTGAGGTGACGGACCTTCAGGGTGATAACTCCATGGAGACCAACCTCATATGGACATGGGGAATCTGAATCAATCTTATTGCAAGGGCTAGTTCTGGGACTAAGTGACATGAACCTAAAATAAAACAGTGCAATATCATACTGAAAGAAATCATCACTAATCCATCAGATACAAATATGTTGGATGGTTCTCTTTGCTTGGAAAAGTAGTTTTATCATCATTTCAGTACTGCTTCAGTTCTCCTTCCTGTAGTTACCTCCTCTTGTAAGTTTTGGCAGGAGACACTGGAATTTATTATCACCATGGTAAATATGTTGTATAGTTATTCTTAGGAACTGTATTTCTTAGCTCTGCTGTAAGAACAATGAACGAATTTAGAATGAATAAGTGTTAGACAGAAGGCTAAAGAAACCATTCACTGAGTTCCTGCCTTTCAGACCTATTTCTGAACATGAAGAATTATTTTTCTGAGGTATTTTGGCCTTGCAGCATCCGTAAGAGAGCTTTGATGCAGTATACCCTCTGTTGGGTTCTACTGTGCTTCCCTCAGAGACATTGGATAGAGCTTTGAGCAACTTGACCATGGCTGGGGAGTTGGAAGAAAGAAAGGCCAAGGAGAGTGTACTGGTAACGACAGACATGGAGAAGGCTGAGGTGCTCCACAACTTCTTTGCCTTAGTCTCCACTGCCAGACAGGCTCCCCAAGTCTTTCATTTCCCTGAACTTGTAGATGGAGGCTGGGGCAGCAAAGTCACACTCACTGTAAGTGAAGATCAGGTTCAAGGCCGCCTGATGAACCTAAACAAGTACAAATCTATGGGGCCTGATGACATGCATCCTGGGGTCCTGAACGAATTGGCTGATGTAGTTGCCAAGCCTCTCTCCATCATATTTGAAAAGTCCTGGCAGTCAGGCAAAGTCTCTGGTGACTGAAAAAAGGGAAACTCCCATTTTTAAAAAGGGAAGAAAGGAGGACCCAGGAAACTACAGAGCAGTGAGCCTCACCTCTGTGCCTGGCAAGATCATGGAACAGATACTTCTGGAAACAATGTAAAGGCATAAGCAAGACAAAGAGGAGATCTGAGACAGCCAGTATGGCTTCACCAAGGATAAATCATGCCTGACCAATCTGGTGGCTTTCTACAATGGAATGGCTGCATCAGATGACAAGGGAAGACTGACCAATGTCATCTACCTGGACTTCTCTAAGGTTTTTGACACAGTCCCACATGACATCCTGATCTCCAAACTGGAGAGAAAGAGATTTGAAGGGTGGACCATTCTGTGGATAAGGAGTTGGCTTGAAGATGGCACCCAAAGGTGGTGGTCAATGGCTCTATGTCCAGGTGGAGGCTGGTGACAAGTGGTGAACCTCAGGGGTCTGTCCTGGGACCGGTACTGCTTAATATCTTTATCAATGACACAAAGAGTGGGATTGTGTGCACCCTCGGCAAATTTTCAGACAGACAGCACCAAGCAGACTGGTGCAGTTGATAAAACAGGAGGAAGGGATGCCATCCAAAGGGATCTGGACAAGCTTGAAAATTGGGCCCATGTGAACCTAATGAGGTTCAACAAGTCTAAGTGCAAGGTGCTGCACCTGGGTTGGAGCACAGACTGGGAGAAGAACTCATTGAAAGCAGCCCTGCGGAGAAGGACTTGGGGGGGTTCTGGTGGATGAAAAGCTTGACATGAGCCAGCACTGCATGCTTGCAACCCAGAAGGCCAACTGTGTCCTGGGCTGCATCAACAGAGGAGTAGCCAGCAGGTGGAGGGAGGGGATTGTGCCCCTCTGCTCTGCCCTTGTGAGGCCCCAGTTGGAGTGCTCCGTCCAGGTCTGGGGCCCCCAGCACAAGAAGAATGTTGATCTGTCTGAGTGGGTCCAGAAGAGGGCCATGAAGATGATCAGAGGACTGGAGCACCTCTCCTACAAGAGAGCTGGGGATGTTCAGCCTACAGAAGAGAAGGCTCCTGAGTGACCTCATTGCGGTTTTCAGTACTTAAAGGGGACTGAAAAAAAGATGGAGAGTGACTCTTTGCTCAGTCAGATAATGACAGGACAAGGAAGAATGGTTTTAAACTAAAAGAGGGTAGGTTTGGATTAGAGGTTAGGAAGAAATTTTTCACTCAGAGGGTGGTGAGGCACTGGAAGAAGTTGCCCAGAGAGACTGCAGATGCCCCATCCTTGGCGGTGTTCAAGATCAGGTTAGATGAGGCCCTGGGCAACCTGATCTAGTGGGTGGTGTTCCTGCCTATGGCAGGTGGGTTGGAAATAGATTATCTTTAAGGTCCCTTCCAAACTGAGCCATTCTATGATTGTATGTGTTGAACTACAGTTGTCCTCAAGAACATTCACTGGGTGATATTTGGTTTGACGTCAGTTAAGTCAGCAAAGGTCTCCCCACTGATGGATCTGGAGTATAAAAATACATTTTCTGTTTAAGACACTATATGTTTTCTTAGACGTGGACTTAATAACTCTTTGGTGAATTAGTACTAAATATTATTTCCTACAAGTTGGAGGCAAAGAAAGTGCAATCTTGAAGTGATCAAAATATATAATGTACTAATTATTCCTACTTATCTCATTTTTTTACCAGCCACTGGCCCAGTAGCACCATGAGAATGACCAGCACCAATTCACTTTTCTAGTCAATGACAATGAAGCTGTCAATGACACTGACAATTCCCAAACATTTTTTTCAGCTTGTTTTGTTTATAATAAATTGTTGAAATGTAAAACAAAATATTATACTAAAAAATCTTTGAAATGTAGCTTTAGTTACAAATAAATTCATGTTCTTAAAATGAGAATAGGTCATGTCCTGTTTGAAATTTGACATGGCAGAAGTTAACAGGTAACAGCAGCTACATGCTAAACTCATAACTTTTTGACTTTGATAGGCAAACTGATCATCACTTCTGCCACTAAGAAGTTAGCCATTTTACTATTTTATTGGGTTTAAAAGCCAGAAAACCTCTATATAGAAGTAGGTTCAATGAATGTACAGATTGTTTCAGAATCAGAAAATGAGGGTTGCACAGTTTCTGGAGTATGAATTAACCAAACAGAGAAGGAGCACTCCACTAATTCTACTTTGAGTAAGATGCTGTAATGCACTGCATCATGTTGTCTGACTCATGATTCATAGTATAAAGATGAAGAAGGGGCAAGTACATCTAAAAATGCATGTGCATACATGTGTGCATACATGTATGCATGTCTGTTTGCACAGTTGGAGAATGGGGAGTGGAACAGAGAAATATTTGTGATTTGCTTGTGGATACACCACCCTCACATCTGTCAGCAATTTACTACACTATTGTGAATGAAGACAGAAAACTGACAAAGTCACCCTCTTCCAGCTAATTCAGGCTAATGACAGGATCTCCTTTTTTACCCAGCAGGGAAGACAGAGCTGGAGGCAAGTGGAAATATGAAAAGGAAAATTTCCCACGAAAGATCAGAATTAGAGGATTTCCACTCTGGATAAGCTTTCCATTAAATAGGGATGTTTCCTAGTAAAAGGCTCTGAAGTTTGGATAAACCTTCAGTCAAGCTCCTGTTTCTTCTTCTGTTCCCAACTGAGATTCTTCTACCTTGAATCTTCATGAATCTTTATTTGAGTAGTCAGTGGAGTGATGGAAGAGTTTAAAAAACAAAACAAAACACTAGACTGCCCCCAGTGTTAGAGGCTGGATGGAGAGCTTTGCTCTCCATTTTTTTCACATTGCTACTGCTGAGTATTCCTGTCTGGACAGAAAACAGGCCTCTGTGAGCTCATTGACTTAGCAATTCTCAATTGCTGGGCTAATGCCAAGGTACAGGCTTTTTGTGTGGTTATTCTGTAAATCACAGCTACCTTGCTGTGATAATGCTAAAGCATAAACCCCTTTGAAATTTTTGGCTCAGAAACTCTGTCTTGCTTGTCTGGGGTCAATGTCCAAGATTTAATGTTTCAGAGCCAACGTCTCTGTCTTACTTGTTTGACACCAAGGCACAGACTCTTCTTTACAAAGTTTTGGCTAAGTAATTCCTAACTGGGCTGATGTCATGACCCCTTTCACTCACTGGATCATCAGAGCCTCTTTTTTAGTGGATTGATGTCAAGGGACAGGTCGTATAAGCATGGGAACTGGCTTTGCACTGGTATGCTACTTTGGTGTCAACGACCAGACTGCTATAGAGGTTCCTGTCTCAAAAATGAATTTAGTGAAATGCTATCAGAGTAATTCTGTCTTTTTCAGTTTTCTTCCTTTCTTTGTGCATGTGCCTGTGTGTGCTGGGGGGAGATCACTGCTTTATCTGCTCAGGCAGCCTGTTTTTTTTGTGTGGGTCCAGAGTTCTGCAGTGGTACTGCCTCAGCATTACGAATGTGTCACTTTGATTTCTATGCCAAAGCCTCTCTTTGTAGGATTACTGGCTCAGTAACTTCGTTTTATTCAGCTGGTGTCAAGATCTAGTGAAAAAGAAAACCCAGTCACCTCTTACTTGACAGAGCTGGTGTCAAGGCACAAGTTTCTCAGGAACTATTGGCTCAACACTTCCAGATGATTTTGGTTGCCTTTTTCAATTATGTACAGTGTTTGATGTGCCAGGTTAGCACACATGGACACAGCCATCTTCAGCTGCACAGGAGAAGTTTTTCAACTATCCTATAGTTCAACTGTTATGGAGAGTTTATTAGCCCCTGAGGGTAAAATTAGATGAAACCATCACTTCTGGGACAATCTACAGCATTACCGCTAATAACTAACTCTATTATAACACTTTGACAAGCAGCTATGTATTTGGTACAAAACTAATAGTTTTCAATTTCAATGCCAAAAGATAGCCTCTTGACCTGGAGTTGGATCCTTCTGTATTTTTTTCCACATTTTCGTGACTGCAACTTAAAATTGACCTATGTGCTCTGACACTAGCTGTATTCCACTGTTTCAACATACAAGAATGCAAATGCACATGATACATGGGTGTCAATTTAGGTATCTCAAGCTCAAGATCACCTTGGTCTTTGTTTCGTTTCTTCCTCTGTGGAGGCAGAAATGGGTTTCAAAGGAAACTGAATTTAAGATGGTGTGATTACTGTGTCAGTAGTTGCAGGCAAACAAGGGATGATAAAACTGGAAGAGTGCAGGTAAGATGACTTTAGCTCTAACAATATTTATGGCCAAAAGACTGACCTCAGTGTTGTGGTGGTTTTACCCAGACGGGCAGCTGAACACAACTACTCTCTCAATTCCCCTCCTCAAAGGAAAAGAGGGAGAAAATACGATGAAAGGGGCTCAAGGGTTGAGATAAGGACAGGAAAATCACTCAGCAATTATCGTCATGGGCAAAACAGACTCAGCATAGAAAGATTAATAAAATTTATTGCCTATCACTAATAAACTAGAGCAGTGAGAAACTAAAAGCAAACTAAAAACACCTCCCTCCCATCCCCCCACTTATATGTCCTCCCCCTGAGTGGCACAGGAGAATGGGGAATGGGGGCTGCGCTCAGTCCCTAATGCTTCATCTCCACCACACCCTCATGGTCCCTCTCTGCCCGTGCTCCCCATGGGGTCCCTCTCACGGGATGCCGTCCTTCCCGAACTGAACCTGCGGGGACTGCCCACAGGCAGCAGCTCTTCAAGAACTGCTCCCACATGGCTCCGTACCACGGGGTCCATCCCCCAGGAGCAAACTGCTCCAGCATGGGTCCCCCACGGGTGGGCGGCAGCTCCCCCCAGACCCCCAGACCCCCTGCTCCTGCGTGGGCTCCTCTCCATGGGCTGCAGCTCCAGCCCAGGGCCTGCTGCTGCAGGGGCTCTCCATGGGCTGCAGCCTCCTCCAGGCCACATCCACCTGCTCCACCGGGGGCTCCTCCACGGGTTGCAGTGTGGAGATCTGCTCCATGTGGGAACCACGGGCTGCAGGACAGCCTACTCCACCAGGGGCCTCTCCACAGGCCACAGGAGAACTGCTCTGGCACCTGAAGTACCTCATGAAGGGCTGTTTCTCACTCCTTTCTCCCAGCAGTTTTTTTCCCCTTTCTTAAATTTGCTCTCACAGAGGCCCAGCCAGTGTCATTCACTAGCTCAGCTCTGCCCAGCGGCAGGTCCCTCTAGAGCCACCTGAAATGGGCTCTGATTTAACATGGGGAAGCTTTTGGACTCCTCACAGAAGCTACCCCATGTCACATTAATTACATTATTTAATTTGATATTATTTGATTCAAAACAGGTTGTACATGTACAAATAAAAATAAAAATAAAAATAAAAATCTGACAAAATTCCTTTGGTCAGAAATGAAGCAACAGCCTTGTTTTGAAGAAAACATTCTTTGCCATGATACTATTAAATGGAACACTTAATCAGTTTCTTTGCCAAAATACTTCCCATTATGCTCATTATAAAAAACAAACAAAAAACTCTACAATAGAAGAAAAACATAAAAGAAAACTGAAGAGTTGCAATGCTGAATATACTCTCCGTGATTCTTCTGTATGCTAGTCTAAGGTATAAAGAGCTGACTGAACATTAATATTGGAAAATCTAGGATTCAGTAGAGCTGTGTGTACTGGGAGATTTGAGTTTCAGATTTTGTAAATAGCTCAAGCAATTCCCTGAAGTTTTGTCAGTCAGCTTTCTCCCTTAGTCTCTTTCTGAGCCTTTGCCAGGTTCAGTATTATTCATCCAAAATATATTACATCATGGAAAATATGAACTACTGTCATGTGAAGGTGGTTTCAAAAGAAAGTTCACATTGTATGAATTTACATAGACTTAACGTAAATCTGTTCTGTATCTTACCCCATACGTTTTTCTTTGGACTTTCCCAAATCTGCTATAGTCCAAGGAGGTTGAATAAGTGGTAAAATTGCTTACCAGTCCAGTTAGAGCCAACATTTGCCTTCAGAAACATACACACAGAACGAAGTACAACAAATTATTCTTTATTCTAACACAGTATTCTTTTGATATAATTACATGGAGCAGAAGTTGTGCTTAATTTTCTCTGAGAATCAAAAGATAAGAGGACAGATCTTCAGCAGTATTAACTTGCATAATTTTAATAAGTCATTGGGACTTACTGATTTACTCCAGTTGAGGATCTTACCTTCAGCACCTTGCTACAGACCTTATGCACTTAAGAGAAAGCATCCAGGTCATGACAGGTGTAGACCAAGATACCATTAAAAACAAATGGCTAAAATGTGAAGGCATACCTCCTTCTGACTTCTGTGGCATAAATTTCTTTGTATAGTTTACCTCTACATTGTAAATTATTTTAAGAAGAAAACTAAAGGTTACTATCTTCTTAAAATATTAATAATAATAAAAAAAGGAGTAGAACTACACAAGAATTTGCTAAAATGATCAACGGTTCTACATATGTCAGACACTGATTATCCTTGGATGTCATTCTGTAATAGAGGTTAGAAGAACCACATACACAAACTTAACTTTGAAATATCTAAACATATCATTTTTTCTGAAGCAGTGATATCACATCATTTAAGTATAGGTAAAAGAAATATAACTACGGTACTTATATCTAAGCTTTCAAATAAATTTGTTGTTGTTGTTTGTTTTTAACATTCATACATTTTTGGATGTTACATTTTAGGCATTCATGTAAGCACAATATATTAGCATCTGAGACCAAATGAAACTGTATAGCAATGGTATACATATGTAAAATATAACCTCTCCCTCCCTTTCCCCCAGGATTTAAAGAAACTAATGTTATTCCTTACATATGTGACCTATTTAGTGTATTTATGAGTACCCTGTGGGCACACCTTTACCAGCATAAAATCAATCACACTTCTATAGTATTTGGTAGATACATTTTTTCTGTCATTTCAGAGGTAGTGTGGTAAGCCACTGAACTTATAAAGTGTTCGGTCCTTGCGACACTAGATGAGTGTCTCTGCCTTCTGGAAGTCTGTGACAGATTGGTTCTTATTACATGATAAGATTGATTTGATTCTCAAGACAGGAACTAAGCAAGCAGAAAAAGTACACATTTTGCATTTTAAAAAGAGAAAATTATGCCTAGTAAGATAGGTATCTTAGTGTAGAAAGGAAAAAAAAATCTCCAAAATAAAATCACAAAATTCAAAAGTTTGCATAGATTTATATGTAAGGTGTTAGAAAGTATTTAAACTCAAGTTTTCCCCCACATATATATATGCAGAACATCTCTGTGCACACACACTCAAATCTTTTTATACTTTACAAAACTGCTGAAGGATCCTGGTCATAATGGGACTTTGTTCACAAGTTTCAAATAAAAGTAATCACATTTCTAATCAAACACTCAAGGGCATGTAAAGATCTACATCTTCTTTGCTGTTACAACAGGTTTTTCTTTACCTTCCTGATTATTCATTTTCCTCATACTAGTAACTAGAATCCATACATTTTAAACAAGTAAGGAAGTCAGGAATAACCCCATAAGCAAGGGAATATCTGTTAAACATTATATGATTCAACAGAAATAACTGTTCCAGCTCTTACGGCATACATGTCATGGTTGAATGCTTTCCTTAAGGCCAGCCAATGTAGATGCTGAACGGATTTTTTTTTCCTTATCTGGTACATTCAAAACACAGAATTAGTGCATATTTGGAACCAGGTCCAGAATAATCATTGGAGTTATCAGCCTCTTCCCCTGTAATTGTGGGCAACTGTAGAGAGGATATAGAATCATAGAATCATAGAATTACTAGGGTTGGAAAAGACCTCTAAGATCATCTGGTCCAACCATCCCCCTAATGCCAATATCCCCCTAATGCCACTAAACCATGTCCCTAAGCACCTCATCCAACCTTTTCTTAAACACCCCCAGGGACAGTGATTCTACCACCCCCCTGGGCAACCCATTCCAATGCCTGACTGCTCTTTCTGAGAAGAAATGTCTCCTCATTTCCAACCTGAACCTCCCCTTACACAACTTGAGGCCATTCCCTCTTGTCCTATCACTAGTTATCTGCGAGAAGAGGCTGACCCCCAGCTTTCTACAACTTCCTATCAGGTAGCTGTAGAGAGCAATAAGGTCTCCCCTGAATCTCCTCTTCTCCAGACTAAAGAACCCCAGTTCCCTCAGCTGCTCCTCATAGGACTTGTGTTCCAGGCTCTTCACCAGCTTCGTAGCCCTTCTTTGGACATGTTCCAGGGCCTCGATGTCCTTCTTGTACTGAGGGGTCCAAAGCTGAACACAGTATCTAATGAGAAAAGATCCACAAGACTGTCATGTGCTAAAAAACATTGGGCAGAAACACCTTTCTAGAGAACAGTGCTGGCCTCATTGCCTCTGTATTTATTTCTCTCAACCTTATATAGCTTATATCTCTAGTTCCTTTACAGGTCTACTGCTCATCTTGACTCATGATACTCTTCTAATATATTATCTTTGTTCTGTACGAGAATTCAAGCTCATGTGCTTTTTATGCTCAGGATCCTTGAACTGACATAAAAATAGTTTAGCTTCTTACAAAACAAAATGGGTAATTTTGTTATTATTATTTAAGAAGAGAAACTGAAGCGTAGAGAGATTATATGGTTTGAAGAAACATATCAAGCCAGGAATACTACCCAGTTATTCAGACTGCAGACCTAGAGCCACCTCATTGCTTATACAAGTCTACATGTTACATTTTATGTAATGCAATGTTAAACTTGATCTATGTTTCTGATGACATTAGTGAAAATACCTTTTGATTTCTGGAGAAAAGTTAGAGCACATCAAGGCAAATGACCACTCAGGTGCCATTTCTCAGGTTTAAGAGGGTTATTATATGTTCACAATTCTTCAGTCCTTAGTCTTGCTGATGGTTAGAGACAACATTACAGATTGACTACTGGTGGCATCACACATGATCAAAATTTCAGCCACTGTGAGTCTCCTG
Source organism: Cygnus atratus (assembly GCF_013377495.2). NCBI lineage: Eukaryota > Metazoa > Chordata > Aves > Anseriformes > Anatidae > Cygnus > Cygnus atratus. The sequence continues at coordinate 35,982,334 of NC_066396.1, forward strand.
ACCTTCCAGTGGAGGAGTTATCAAAGTTTTTGATCATGTTCTTTAATATCATCATCCAAAAGCTGGTTGTTGACACATCCTTTTTTTTCATAAACTCCCTGCATTTTACATAAGAGCTTGTTTTCCCTCTTTCTGAGACTGAAGGATACACTTGTGTTCCGTAAAGCTGATAATTTTTATGTAATACAGGAAAAATTTTGGACAGGTTGGAAACATATGGATTTCTTTCATTAGTAGCCTCTTTTGTAATATTAATATTTAGAGGCTATTGTTACTTTTACCTAAGTTTCCTTCATTTTCCCAAAATTTAGACAAGGGCATCAGTTGTACAGATCTTACATAAATCAAACCAGGGAATTTTAAGTTACTACTGCTATACACAGAATTCACTTCAAATGTATTCTAAAATTAACTATTTTAAACTAATACAACAAACTCTGTGTAATGTATTCTAGAGTCATTCAAAGGCATCTGAAATCCTAAACACGGACTGAAAATGACTCAGAAATGACATAATGATATGTATACATTAGCTCAGACAATATTTAGTTTCAGATAGTCTGGTATGAAGGAGTCTGTCCCTTTTTGACCTTCTGTATAGGTAATATTTTCTGCCATGCTCAGTATTCAGAAAGAGCAGATCTACCTAATCTGACTACAGAAGAAATACTTGCAGAAGAATCTAGTGAGAAACAGTTTTAATTCCACAGACACAGTTTTAATTCCACAGACAATGTGTATTTCCTAGGAGCCTATGGTTAGATCATGCCGTATGGGCCATGAGGGAAGTAACATGGCTAGCAGAGCTTCCTGAACCACGCAATTAAAAAACAAAACCAACCAACCAACCAACCAAACAAACAAACAAAAACATAATACAACAACAACAAAAACAAATTTCTTTGAACTCTGATCTGAGAAACTGGAAAAGGTATGTCAATAACCTCTTGGAGTAACAGTATCATTAGCATGGTCTTTTGTTAATTATCTATTATCGCAAGGCATGGAGCAACATAATTTCTTAGAGTATTCATTTATTTACAGTATTGCCTTTCTGTTGCTTTCATTAGTATTTTATATTAGTATGTATACAACATACTAAAATTTATTTTAACTGAATTTGTTAGGCATTACACCAGTGGGCTTCAATGGAATTAATATGAAGGATCTGAATTATTCAACAAGGAATGAACTCAGTCAATAATTTGATTAAGTTTCACTTAAGATTCTTTCTCTAATATAAACCAGAAAATTTTTAAAGGACAGAAAAAAATAATATTTTCAATGACACATTATGGATTTCTTCCACGTATACAGGCAGTTCTTAATTAAGTTAAAATGAGATATGAAATCAGTCAGCATCCTTGAAGTCTAAGCGAATTGGCCAGCAACCAATTAGTTTGATAGAGAGGCAGTCCAAGATGGAGTGAAATGTTACATACATTGAAGTAAGTGGGACATTTTTTGGGGGGGTTAAGAAGGCATAACTTGACCCATCCTCCCAACAGCTGAAAGCAGAGAGCATCTTCATGCTTGTGCGTGAAGACATTGACATTTGTTTTATATTTAGAGAACTGTCGTGTGCTGGGTTGTGAATGTATTAATCTTCAGTAAAACTAAATTTTCTTTTAAAATTGGAACAGAAACTCTGTAATATCCAGATTTTGAGAGACAAGCAAAGATACTTCGAGTGATAGCAAGTCTCCTGATTATTGAAAAGTATTTTTATTTTTGAAAATAAACATTTAATTGGAAAAAAATATATATATAACAAAAAAAATGTTCTACCTGCTACCTCTTTTTGAAGCTGGCTGCAACTCACTTTATAACCACTATGTCTCAGGCTTGAAGGGTGCAGTAGAGCCTTAAAAATAGGAGAGTTTCTGTGGCTACTGCTTTCCCTGTAGAATTTGGAGGTAACTCTCAGTGTTTGTTCTTTGCATACAAATTGGCATTGGTACTGGCATCAAAAAGGACTAAACTCCCAGGGGTCAGTAGGCTTCATTGGTTGCCAAACTTATTAAACCATATTGTAGGTCAGTATGTCATACAAAAACAGAAAAGAAGTTCAGAAGAGAAAGTGAAATCATTGCCACTTGAAATTGAGCAATGCTGCTGTATACCCTGGGCTACCCAAAAGACTCGAGTAACTTTGGTGCTAAGCAGCCAGCCACACTCAAAGTTGAAGGATATTAGTCACCCATGTTTAGAAAGGAAGATATATGTGTTGGAGTAAAGTGGATTTCACATTAGTTATGGTGTGACTTGGCTAAGTGTAAACCTCTTGCTTGCACTCTATAATGATGTTCTCATTTAAATGTAAGCAAAGACCAGTTGATTTGTGTATTCATGTGATTAATAAAAGTGCTGTACTTTGTCTCCTAAGTCTGTTTCCCATATAACTTTGTCTTTTGGAGCAGCCAGTAATTAAGGATCAAGAATGAGAGCCAGTCTTCGACTGGCGTAATCCTGTATCAGTTTGTAAAACAACTAGTCTGATTTACATCAGCTGAGAGTCAGGCCTTGAGGTTTTCTTTTACAGTTTACATTCCTTGACACCCAGGCTACTTAAAACACAGTTTACTAGTTTTCCCTTAAAACTTCAACTATAGCTCAGCTCTTAGATAGACAGGTTTTCTGCTGCTATTTATGAGTTGCTTTCCCATTATGAGTAAAGATATATGGCGATTACAAGCTTTCAACTCTTTTCTATAATGCTGAGAAATAAAATATGCATTTCTTTCATAAACCACATCCGTAGGAACTATATTAAAACAGAATGACACTGCCAAACATCTAATTAAATGTCTAATTTAAAATGAACAAGTTCTTTTTTGTCTTTATTTCAGCTTTTGCATTTGTAAATGATTACATACATATACATGCACAGGAACTTTAAGAAGTTTTCTGGGCTGCAACATCCAAAGGAATAAATCAAAAATATAGAGAAGCAGAGAGCAGAATACCAGATACAAACTTTCAGGAAATTCTGATTCAAAGCCAACTAAATGAGCTAGTCCCATCTGTAGTATATGTGTTCAAACTGGAAAATATTCTGGTTATTGCTCCCTCTTTAAAAGGTTAAAAATTTGAATTTTCCACCAAGTTCTGTGACCATTGTCTAGCTGAAAAGATCAGATTGGATATGGAAAAGTTACTGCTCAAGCACATTTTTAGTGTGTTTTAGTATGTTTTTTGATGTTATGTTGCTGGGGTTAATAAAGAAAATGTAATTATTGATAAAAAAAATAGTAGTAAATACTCATAATCGGTATTTGTTTTGAGTAGTGATTATGCTCATGCTCAGGTAATGCATCCTTACATTTTTTCTTGTGTTTATCTTCCTTCCTAGACATCTGCTTTTGGCTGTCAGGTAGTGAAGACCTTTGTTCTGACCCAGAAAATCTTTGAACGTGTTCCTAACAGAACAAAATTGCTGAGAAATCCACTGTATGTCTAAGCAGACGTTTTTGTTATTATTATTTTGGCAATCATATTCTGAAGGTAAAGGCAGACTGGCAAATACATATGCACATGTGTTTACGTTATTTCATTGCAAATGGACTGATGCCTTGCTATTCTGCATGATTAAAAGTACTTTTAGAAAAAAAATTGCCTAAATTGTTCTGGACTGTTACAGAAAAACAATGAATCATATCTCATAGCTTGTAGCTCTGCTGTTACATTCATCTGTAACATACTGTAAGTGATGCTTTGCTTTCATAGCCTAACTTCAGTGCAACCTCCCAAAGTTCCTGTACAGTCATGCACTTTATTTATTCAAGGAAAATATCTCATTTGATTTTTCAACTACAAACTATCTTAAATTAGTCATAGTTAAAAGTAATTTTCTCACAGTTATCAATGAATAACTGGAACAGCACAATAATTTCCCAATAATAGACAGGAAAAAAGTGATATCTCAGGTAGTAGACTGTGTAAACTGAAGTAAACATCAACTGTATTATATGCACTAAGTACCCATGACTGGTTTTCTGTGTATAATTCTTCCCAGAAAAGGAAAATACTACTAGCAGAAAAATAACCATTTTTTAATTTTCTGTCCTCTTCTGAAATGAAATACCTCTGTAACATATATATTATTATCAGACAATTATTGATTTGTCTCCTCAAATCAAGCATCTAAACTCCTTACCCACTGCTACTCTCATATTTTATTAACTAGAGTAAGACTATTCTTTATATAAAATAAACATTCACAGGAAACAAATGATATTGGTATGTGAAATCATCGTATATATAATGTATATATAAAAAAAGCAGTTTGAAATAAGTACCTTGCATATTAAAGAAATATTTTAATACTTAACTATTTTGGAATCTGGCCTGTACAGAAGGGGAAAAGAAGGCCAAGCAGGATCCAGTGGTATTGTATAGCTCCTTGTTACAATCAGTCACACAGAAAATACAGAGATTTACTAAAATTAGTGGTTTCTTTTTTTTATTGATTGTAATTTTAATGTTTCTTTTGAGAAAAGACAGGAAACATTTTAGGGGAAGAAAGCTTTGCTCAAGGATAGGTAGAAGTCAAGCTAGTGTCATCTGGTTACACTACTGCTTGTATTGTTCTGGGGTCACTGAACCATCCAGCCTTCACTCCAGACTCTAGCATGTCATGTTTATAAAATTCTTGTACATGAACTCTTTCTTATTTGGTGGTGGCTAACTGTATCAGCTCCTTAGTTCTTCCTGGAACCCACTTTTACTAATTTTTCCAGGGTGTTTCTCTGGTGTCCTGAAGGCCAACTGGTGTTACATTTTCTGGAACAAATCTGGCCACACACCCAATCCTCATGGTGGTTTTATTGCTTCATGGAGAGAAATTACTTTCTGCTCAGTTTAAACAGGAATTCAAATTTTTGCTTTGGTTCCGGGAAAGAAAGTCTAGTAAAAACAAAGATGAAAAAAAAAAAAAAAAAAAGAAAGAAAAAAACTTTTAGATGACTATACAAGTGGAGTCTGTGCTATGATTCTCTGGTTTCATCCTCCCTTTTAGTCTGATACTTTTTTTTTTTTTTTTTGCAGCCCCCAAGCCTGCAGATACTATTCCTCCCCTTTGGAGAAGGGCAATCAGGATGTCAAGGCAAGATTATAGGGGAGGCAAAAAGATTAAAGGTTTTAAAATTGGACTAACCTTGACCTTTTTAAGAGAATTTTGAATCACCTTCCCTTGCATGCTGTTCTGGCATTTGATGAGCCATGTTGCTGTGACATCTGAGCAACATGAGCCTTTGCTTCTTTCTGCCTCTCCCTCCATCACTCTATCTCCATGCACTTCTGTTAACTGTCCCACTTCCAGCTGCCTCTCTGAACAGAACAGTAATTTTCCCAGTCTCATGTAAAATGTGGGTTGCAGTCTCCCTGTATAACCACTATCATCTCAGCTGGTCTGTGTTAGTGTCAAGAGCTCTACATTCCCACTGCCTCCAGATTAATTACAATGATAATCCACAACTGAAGAGCTTCCTTAAAATAACATTTATTAAAAGCAGAAAGCAGTTCCAAAAAGAAGTTACACTTAAAATAATAATAATAGTAATAAAGAAAAGAGTACTGTGTGTGCATGCCTGACTTTTACGAGAACCATCCTATTCACTGGCAGCCTCAATACAACTCTGTGGGATCCCCAGGCATAGTGAAGGTGACCTGGTTGTGGGTGTGCACTATGGGCCACCTGGTTGGATGAAGAAACAGGCAAGGTCTTCTTTAAGCAACTTGAGTAAGTGTGCAGGTCAGATTCTGAGGGTGAGGTGGGTCCATCTAAGTGATGAGGATCTGCCGCCCAGAAGCAGAAATGATGAGGTGCAGGGGTGTGATTTTGTGGTTTTGGCTGTAGCAGCCCTGTGAGCTACACTGTACAGATCCTGCACTCGAGGGGAGCTGATCTGGACATCCTGTGGAAGTGAGGAGGGTTCATATGGAAAGCAGCTCTGAAGTGCCAAGGAACTTGGGAAAGCTGGCAGGGATTTCAGGACAGCCTTCTCCAGAACAGTCTGTTGCAATACACAGACATATCAGGAGACCAGCTTGGCTAAGCAAGCGACTCATGATGGAGGTTCTACAACAAAATACAGTGTTCAGAGTGGGAACATGAGGATAAACTACAAAGGTGTTGGCAAAGTATTGCCCAGGCATGCAGTTTACAAGTGGTCTGTTGGCTTTGCCAGTGAAAGGCCACCTCCACAGGAAAAAGCATCACAGATGATCTGAGACAACACTGGGAATCTCTGAAGCAACTCAATTCACCACTGTATTTTTCTATGTAGCTGTTACACACCTGTATAATCATCATATCGTTTGTGGCTTTTGCATTTTCCACAGTTCCTGCTAGCAGTTCCGTAAAATTATTATAAATCAAGGATTATGACATTCCCATAGTTATGTCATAGCATCCCTTCTATTTCAGGCAAATGTTTAATTAAAATTTTGAAATCTTAGTAAAACCTGTGGATCCCCCAGGCTACAAGAACAGACCTATTTAAATGTTCTCCTTACTCTGCATATAGCATTTGAGTATCCTAGTGATTACATATATTTTTTTCTAACCTTTTTTTTTTTCTTTCTAGAATTTGTGAGAAAGTGACAGTAGCAAAAAATCTACATAAGCCTAGCTGTTTCAGAAATTTTGGGTCCATTTCAGAATTTTTCTATAGGATCACATTTAACTGATGACAAGTGAGATTCAGAATCATACCATACTTCTTGGTGAGTTGCCTTTTAGCATTTGGGTCTGTGGAAGCTCTATACTGTGTAATAAGCACAAACCTACTGCATTGCTCAGGTTCATTATGCCCATTTTAAAATTGTTTTGCCTATGTAGCTGAGTTATTGTTTGATGTGAAGTGAATAAGCATATCTTTAAAAAAATGTTTTCAGTTACACAAGGCTGACATTTTAGAGCAAGACATTACAATTTTTACAGAAGCAGGTAGATATTTTTGACCTCAGGAAAACACAAAACTTACATTTGAATGCAGAATATTTAAGTACTCTCAGTTTCTATTCCACCTTGAAAAGAAATGGATAACTCTCTGTTGTCAGGACAATATTTGCTTCTTTTTCTCCCTATATGAAGATAATTAGATATACACTATTGTGTTATAATATGGTTTCTGAGCATACTGTATGTCACTGTTTTTTGATGTTCATACCAGTGGAGCTCCAGGTCAGGATAAGCAAGGATTACTAAAGTAGATGGAACTGGTATGGAATAAAGCACATCAAACTCCATTACACAATTTGCAAGAGAAAATGTGATCTCAAATTAATGGTTGAACTAATATAAATGTGAAAAAGTAAGCTGCACTGATCACCGTATGTGTATATAAGTGACAGTTGTTTTTTCATATCTATAAGCTGAATCACAGGACATGAAACACAACATGCAGAAGCATTATCTGTATTTGTGAAAGTCATTGGAGGACTTTAGACCTTCAAAGTAGTGAATGGATTACCCAGGGACATTAATATATCATTTTCCTCTGTGACAGATTATAAACTGGTCTCAATATGTCAAAGAATCATAGAATCATCGAATGGTTTGGGTTAGAAGGGACCTTAAAGACCATCTAATTCCAAACTCCTTTCATGGGCATGGACTCCACCCACTAGACCAGGTTGCACAAAGCGCCATCCAGCCTGGCCTTGAACACTTTCAGGGATGGGGCATCCACAGCTTCTCTCTAGACAACCTGTTCCAGTGTCTCACCACCCTCATCAAAATGAATTCCTTCCTAATATCTAATCTAAATCTCCTCTTTTTTTTAGTTTAAAACCATTACTCTTTGTCCTATCACTACACTCCCTGATAAAGAGCTCCTCTCCTGCTTTTTGTAGGCCCCCTTTAGGTACCGGAAGTCCCCATTAGGTATGGGAAAGAAGGTCATACACATTTTCCTCAGAAGACAAGGACTTCTATATTTCAAATGATAAAAGGCACTTCAAAGCTGATACAGACAAAGAAATATTCATGACACTTAATCTGTTATAATCTTTTAAAGCTTTCAGGAAGAGCAGGGTGGGTGCTGTTTTCTATTTATGGTTTTACAGCACCATGTGTGGGCAAAAAGTGCAAGAAGGGATTTACCTATTGAAAGTAGGAGATGAATTTCACAAATGTCATGGCATGTCTTGCACGTAACTTCCATATTAGAGATTATATGTCACAATGAAGTAAATGGCACCCACAAAATTCTGTGGTGCCAAAGGAGAAAAATTTGCCAAAACTATTAGGTAAGAGTCTTTTCCTCCAGCACCATGTGTGAGTGTACTGCTGCTCAGAATTGTTCATGTCTGAGTGTACTGTTGCTCAGAATTGCACTGATGAGGTAGTTAGAAAGACTTCAGGAAATTTTTTTAAACTTTTTTTAAACTTTACATTTTGGAACATCTTGATAAAGCTGCTGTATTTCCTTATAGAAAAAAAAATAAACTAATGTATTTTGTCTTGAATTGTAAATGTTTTATTTAGAAAATTCACAAAATCGAGCCTGGATGCCTTGCTTTCCACACATTTCCCTTTGCAAGCTGCTCTGAGACAGGTGAGAGGTCCCTGCATGAGGCAGCGTGCCTGGTAGGGTTGCCCTGCAGTGTCAGGTTTTCACAAATGTACACTCTTCAGTGCTTAGGTCTGGGTGGCAGGAATTCTCCTCCCTAGCAGAATTTTGAGAGTCCAAGCTCCTGACCCTCCCTTGAGATAAACTAGCAGAACCAAAGTTTCAACTGGCCACTATTACAATGTGTTTCAGCACAACATTTCTGATGAAGATATGTTTCATTGATATATTCCTGTGTTTTCTTACTGATATATTCCTATATACTATATACATTTCTCCTTGCTCCAGCTTCGCAGGGTCCTTTATAATATGATGTTATCTTATATTATGTTATGCTGAATTATACTTAGGTCTGTTTTCTTGGACTTTGTAGTTGCATGTAGTATATGAAATCTCCCTGTTCCTGCCATTAATCCTCCAAATACAACTGAAAATAGTTACACTCTTTCAAAGACTTTACGGTTCAGCTACTCTTCATTGCCTTTGTAATATGCATTTCCTGATCCTTGAAACTATGACAAAAAATCATAGCAATATATTGATTTTAGTGGCCTTTAATAATTTTCTTATTGGTATATGTCACATATCGAGTTCTGATCTTGTAAAATTGAATAGAAATTTACTGAAAGAAATTTTCAACATGCATATAAATAAATAAATTCTGTGTCCATTCTGTTAGTGTGCCGGAACTATTTTGGGCAATATTACACAACTGTGCTTGGAATTCACAAGTTTAGACTTTCTAAATTTGACTTAATATCTTTTGCAGCTTCCACCACATATTGTATTACTTTTTGCAAAAACGTTGCTTTCCTTGCTTAATAAATGACTGCATTGTGGTAAACTGTAAATCTCTACCATCTTCAGAAAAGCATTTTACATTTTCCTTGGGAAGATTTTTTTGTGGTGGGGTAGGAAAAAATGGATTTTAGAGGGGGCGTGCTGTATTTAAATTAAATGACATTTCTGCTTTCGTAGTTCTTCAGCCACTAATTTGATTAAAGTCAAGTCACACTTACAGAAGAAGCCTTCAGGGTAGCTCTGTCTATTCTGTGAAGTAAGCTAAATGCTTCAGGTTTCACATGAAAAAATATATATCTATCTTTACTGGTTTTACATATCCTTTTGGATTTGCTTCTGCAAGCCTTTTCACATACTGAACTCCAAACGATGTGGATGGAAATTCCACATATGGAGGGTCTGGAGAGTCAAATCCCTTGCTTTTCACATGTTTTTCCCTCTCTTTCAAATATGCAGGAATGTGTGCATTGTATTAGTGTTTTATAAATTTTATGACTATTTCCAGAGCCAGCTCCAGACTTCTCAGCAGTGAAAGCAAAACCCTCTCTTCTCTCCCCTCCATCCCTCATGGATAGAGACAGAATGATTTTATTCTTCTTCTTAGGTCAGCAAAATTCGATTATCTTGTAGCAGCTGAGTGGGTTCTGGAAGATGCAAGAGGAGGAGGAGAGCCAAGCTGGGTCAGTCAGGGGGCAAGGGGCTGCAAGGGGTCAGTGGGTCCGGTCATGTCTCTCTTTTATGCTCATACTCTCTGCCCCCGCAACACCCCTCCCTCCTCAACTACCTTGATTCTTCTGTACTTGAAAAAAAAATGTAAAAGGGCAACTCCATAAATTGAAACACAGTAAAATTTGTAAGGAAAATAAGGTAATAAGAATGTGGTTAGATTAAAGATTCCACCTAATGATAAATTTATTTAATAAATTTATTTAATAAATAAAATATTTATTAAATAACATTTTTTTTTCTTTTTTTCCCATAAGATTGATAAGAGGCTCTGTGGAATTGTGACAAATGGAGAGAAAAAAAAAAAAAAAAAAACAAAAACAGTCTAGCCTTGGACACTTCCTTAGAATTGTCACAATAGAGGAACAAAGGAAGACCTGTAAGCATTGGGAGAGGGTGTTCACCCTAAAATTAGTATTCTAACTAAAATACTAGTCTATGATTTCATAATTCTGGTGTGCAACAGTATTAAATTGATGCTATTTGTGACTTGCATATTGTCAAAGTCATGGGAATTCTTTATTTTTTAAGTTTTTTTCTGGATGATATTTCCGAATTTTTTGTCGCAATGTTTAATGCCAAATTGTTTAGATGGTCAGTACACCTGTCCTTTGCTTTCTTTAATTTTAAAGATATATGTACTGCTATAATGTCTGTGTGACTGACATTTCAAACCTTTTCAGAAGACTCTAAAAAAAATTTCTCATAAGTATCCTGTCAACCAGAATTTTCCTTCTGAGTAGGCATTAAATTATGAATAGGCATTAAATTATAAGTAGACATTAAATTATGAATATTCCTTAAGGTGCAGATCATGCCAATTTAACGCATAAATTGTCATTTAAAATAAATCTGAAACTATAGGATGTGAGTGCTCATGAGGTGGGAAAGTTACCAAACATTTAAAGAAGCTCTGCATATGCTAATTCCCACTAGATCATCAGAGAAAGAATATAGTACTGAATAACACTGAGAAATTTTATCTCAATTGACAGCTGTAATACATCACCTACAGATGTCTTTGAAACAGCTGGAAAGTACTTGGATTGAAAAGAATTGCTTTCATTCAGAAGCCTGAAAAATATGGCTTAACTGTCTCTCCAGTCTGAGTTTTAAAACTTTTCCTCCTTATTCCTTTTTCCCTTTCCTTCCTTGGACTCTTTGGGAAGACAAAATGAAAGTCTGGAGTAATGTGGCAATTATTTTGGAGAGTCATTCTGCCTTGGTTAACACCTGAATAATAAACTTAAATATTTTCAGCTGTTGGAAGCAGTGAACAGGAAGTATAGTAACTAGAATAACAAGTTCATATTAATCAAATAGAAGTAGAAGAACATCCCATTGTCCCTACCTGTTACCAGTCACACTGGTAAGGTTAACATATACCCCTCATGATAGCCATATTTAACTTTTGTGTTTTCCTTATAGTGGCAAAGAGAAGATAAAACATGTAGATTATCTTATCCCATATGTAGATATGGATCCCTCACTGATATTTTGTAGACTTAAAAAAATGAATAATACACCCAGGAACTGCAGATCCTGTGAGCAGTAAATATCTGATTTCTATTAAAACCAGTTGCATACTGTGAACAGGATCTCATTCCCTAAGTGTGTACTCTCAGATCTCAGTTTCTGCTGGCCAGCAAGGAGCACAGGCTCCCCGTATTTTGTGAAACCCAATAAATTTGTGTCACTATCAGCCAAGAGGAGAATAAGGCTCTTTCTTTGAGGGTCTTGTGAGCTTAACAAAATATGCAGAAAAGCAGAATAGCATTTGCAAAAAGTTTACACTGCATATTTCTTTTCTGAAAATCACTTCTTTGATCTAAGCACCATCAGCAGGCTAAACAGTTGTATTTAGCTATCTAGTCATGTAAAACTGAGGAGCCTCCTGTCAACCATTTCCCATATTTTTGTAGTATCTTTTGAGTCATTAATTAACAGGAACTGTTTTCTCTGAGATTTCAGCTAAGTTTGTCTGTAGCAACATGATCATTAAAACCTAGATTGGAGGACAGGTTGATCTCTGGTTGCAGCTTACAAAAAAAAAAAAAAAATATATATATATATATATATATAAAATAATATTATAAAAATTATATATATAATACATATATAATATATAATATATAAAAATATTATATATTATAAAAATATATATATATATATATATTATATATATGACCTTTGCCTTTAACCTGTAGTCTTAGGCCTCGCAGTTTGTGCTATAATTCCCCTTATTTCCTGCTGTTCAGACTCTGGCTTTTCTTATCTATCAGACTTATTTTCTTTGAATACAAGAGGCCAAAGCTCTTCTTCATTGTAGGCTATTTTGTCTCCTATGGAGAAGTCTTGGAGTTCAGCCATCTTTCTAGTATTCTCCAGCCAGAGGACAATCTCTGTTGCTCACTGGACCTTGTTGCTGCTTCACTTCCACTTGGCATATCTGTCTAGAGGGCAGTCAGGAAGAGACAGTTTAAGTGGTATCAAGTTGTTGAAACATCCAGACAAAACAAGGCCTATCTTCAGAAAATTGTACTTACCGTTATTTGCTTGCCAACAGAAGGCCTAAATTTACAACTATCAATGCGTTTTACCTCTCATTCTGAGGCACACAGGTCTAGGTTTGATTTCTTTTTTTTTTTGATTGTTGTTGTTTTTTTACTTTATTGTTTGTGTTATTTGGGGGAATGCAAGGTAGGTGAATCTGTCTAGTCTGTACCTGTGACAGGTCTCCAACTGTCCGGTGACCCAGACAGATGATACAAGATCATGCTCTTGTTTCTGTCTTGTATCGCTACCTTTATTCTGTTCTTTGAATGGGAAAAACAAACAAACAAACAAACGTTTTTCTTCCTACCAGCCAAAGAAATATGCAGTGACTGACACAATTCTTTGTGATAATAGATTCAGTTTCTAAATATACTGGGACCATGACAGCCACAAATACACTACATTTTGTTTGATAAGTACAGTCTTTTGTAACACGTTATTCAAAAAAGCACCAACAAGCAGTGTGAAACAGCCATTTTGTTGAACATGACTTTACAGAGAAACATGAGAATCTCCTACTTTTATATACCTTAGCATTTTGGTAGCTGAATTGTTTTAGTCATTTTTTTAGGCCAAAGTATTCAAAAATTAAGACCAGGCCTGTCTTCCTGTCTTCTATGTCTGACATTGCTGAGGGTCTTGTTTCTGTTTAGGCTGTAGAAAAGAGTCAGCCTGCAATATTGCATTGAAATGATTCTGCCAAAGAGATGATGACAGGAGATGGAATTGTGATGGGCATGCTGAAGCAAACTCTCCTGTGCTTAAGGAAAAAAAAAAAAAAAAAAGCCATAAAACACAAAACTCAGCATGGGTACTATGGGAATATTTTGCAATGTGACATTACTTAAGTTGTGGTTTGTAAGATGTGGCAAAGTGATCTATAAAAACAATAAAACCTATAAAGCATGAACGTGTTCCGCTGCAAGCTAGCAAAAAAAAAAAAAAGGTAAAATAAAATACTGCAAATAAAAACAATAAATGGCAATTTGAACTTTATCTTGGTTTCTTTTGGTTGTAACTGAGTATCTTTGGCAACACCACACAAGATGGACTTTGGATTTTTTTCTACCCCCAAAAGGTATAATGTCATTTTGGAAAATCTTAGGCTATTGATTCCAGGATATTTTGATGAAAGTAGAACCATTTTGATTCTGCAGAACTAATGCCTCGTATGAATAAATTTTACATTTTAAATTTTTATTTTAAATTTATCAATTCTTTCAGTAGTTTCTGATTTTTACCAAATAGCTACATTTTAAATAATTGTCTGTCACTTATCTACACAGCAAAAGTCCATCTTGCCTGTATAGTAGGTTTAAAAGACACTAATTTAAAATAAAATAACTTAAAGGTATAGAAAGTATTCAGAAAGTATTCTTTCAGATAGAGAAGTATATACTGTTGTTTTTCTATTTGCTAACATTTTATCATTTCTAACTTTTCATTAGAAAATTAAAACATGCTCTCCTGCTTTTCCTTCTACTTTCTCTGACCACCTTCCACACACCCTACATCACAACATCACAAAAAAAAAAAAAAAAGGAGAAAAGGGAAAGGCAAAGGGGAAGGGGTATTAGAGACTTTCTGATCTGTTCTGTGAGTAGAAAAAAAATATATATACCTCCTAAGCATGATAACAGAAATAACTAAGGGAGATGGAATGAGGCCTGGAGATAGGAATTTTCATGGTTAAAAAATGGGCATCTTCAGTAACTTAAAAATATATACTTTGTTATTTTTAGTACACTTGAGTGTTCTGAACAAATATTATCAAATTAAATTATTGATGTATTTATTTTCATAGTTATGTTATACCTGATTGATCACTTGGTACCACACATTGTTATGATTCATTCAAATTATAAAAGTGGTATTGAAAGTGAAATATACATGTAGATATTTTAAAATACTAGATTCAACATGTGTTGTAAGCTGGTGCTTACAGTTACAGCTTGATTTGGTCTCACATAAATTTCAGCTATTCAGATAAACCCTAAAATGTGTTTATCACTTAGGCATCAAAACAAGCATTTTACTCAACACAAAAACAAAATCTAGATGGCAGCAGCTGAGGGATTTTACAGATCTAGATAGGGCATCTGGGACCTGTGGCTGAAAAGTGGGACAAAGAAGAGTATTATCATGCTGGTTGAAATACAGGGGCCACCTAAAGCTATGGTTTTACAAGAGATGGTGTTTTTTTTTTCTTCTTGCCCCTTGCTGGTGCTGCCCCCATGCACCCACAGGCTGAATTTTCATTTTGTCCCAAACTCATTTCTGCTGCCTTCTTGCCTGTCACCCATGCATGGTCTGCATAGTACCAAAGGCCATTAGCAAAAGTGATTCTTCTGCAGTATCAGCATTAACAACATGTGATAATAATGTCTTTATCTGCATCTGTCATATGTTATAAGAGAAACAGAGTTATTTTAATTGATCACCATGACAATATCTTTGTCTTCTGCTGTGCACACAAACATCCTGTCCTACAACACTAATCAAGCCACAGGAAACCATTATCTTATGACAACGAACTTGTGCATTGGCATTATCACAGAATTAATTGTGAAGTTTTTAAATTGATTTGATAGGATTATATTGAATTTTCTCTGTATACATTTATTTTTGGTTTGCTTTTTTGGTTTTGTTCTTCTCAGCAAAGAAGAATAAAGTGTAACAGAAAGTAAAAGACTTTTTATGTGAACTTCTAAACTAACAGTATAATTATTGTTCACAGTTAATGCTTACAAGCTGTAAACTTGCAGTCCTGTGTGTTGGGCATTGCAGACAGAGACCAAAAAGTGTTCTGCTTCAGATGGCTTTTGATATGTAGTGATCTTCTACAAGCATTTTTGTGTTTTTAGTTCTTCAGCAAAGGAGGATGTATAAGCAGGAAAGCCACTTCTGTTGACAGGGACAAAATCTGTTTGCAGGACTCGTATGGCTATCGACTTCACTTGAAGCTGTAAATTCATCTGAAGGCCTAATCTGGCCCATTGCATATTACAGCATTAAGTATCATTATGTTGCTGAAGAATGAGAGTTTTTATATCCTTCCTAAGCAGGCTTGAATAGATTCAAAGGACCTAAATAAGCTCTTTCACTTGTGTGAGCACCTTGCATATTTTACTTTTCCATATAAAACTGTGTGAGCACCTTGCTTATTCAGTTTTTGAAAATAAAAAGATTTCAAGTATCACCCAATTGAAGAAATGTAATCAGTAGGGCCATACTGAGAATCTAACACAGTTATATTTTCCCTAGATACCGACAATTTTTGTGAACAAAGTAAATAGCCTATATTGAAAGGTTAGTAAGGTGGCACATAGTAATATTTCACATTGTTATTCACAGAAGCAATCTTTTAATTAGAAACACAGCTACTGAACTAACAATGCAACAAGAAGCATGTTAATAACTACCAGAGGACCGTGTGATATTTCTGTTGCTCAGTGCTGCTTAGAAAGCAGCAGCCTTGTGAAACACAGGCTAATCTGAGCACTGAAAATTGCCACTGAAACTCTTTTCCAAAATGACATGCTCCCAGCTGTTATTTTTGCTAGCCTCTCACATCAGGGGACAGATGTCATTTCCAGGGCACTTCACCATCTCCTCTGAATTCCTGAATTCTTTGAGAGAGGACAACGATGGAAGAAAAGAGCTCATTAAGGAGCACATTATAGCAGTTATACTGTCCACTTTGTATCTTGGACACTTCTGCTATTTTCACCTGGAAAAGAAAAAGAACTAATCTTATAGAGAAAGACACCTGGGCTAGCACAGAAGCTTGCTACTCATTTCAAACAGTTGGGACAAACCCAGTAGAGTAAAATTAAATTAATACAACTATTTCACATTCTCGATGGCAGGCATACTGTCATCTATTGCTTGTTCCACTTCTGCTCCCCAATCTGGAGGAGATCTCATCTTCAGAGTGTAACCACCTTGTCCCAGAGGCCCAGTGGTACGTTTGGTGGTGGCTGTGGAGATTGACTGTCAGCATGCTTAAGGGCGCACCCCTCCACTGGAGTGAGCCTTTTTCTGTCCCGAAGGACCTTGAGAGACTTTCTGTGCTAGTCCTTTATTTTTTCTCCCTGCCCTCCTCTGCAAGTTGTTTCCCGTCTTGCTGCTGTTCTCTGCCTGATCGTCTCGACATACCCTAGAGGGGGCTGCCGCACCGCTGGCGACTCCGTGGCAGTCGGCTACTCGTCTTGCTCTGAGCCAGCCGTCGGCCTTAAGGGACTCTTGCTAGCACATCATGTGTACACCTGCACGCAGGTGGGCTTCGGGTTGCTCATTTTGGGGAACGAGGGTAAGACAAGACCTTTGTCAGGCTGTGCTCCCTTCCCCATTGTAGCCGCAGGGTCTGGCTGGACGCCTTGCCCTGACAAAACACAGTGCCTTCATCACTGAAAATTTGCACAGATAAACTGTTCCTTATAAGCCACTAATTATGCCTAAAAGTGTGTGCAGTCCATATCAAAGAATGTACATTAGTATCTGGCTCAAATGGCATTTCTTAGGTAACAAATGGAAAAAATACTGTAAAAAGTATGAAAACAATCACCATGATGGCTCCTTGCTCCTACTCTGCCCCATGCTCCAGGCCCCTCACTGTCAATAAGGAATGTTATTTCTTACAGGCATGCCATTAAATATCATGACTGTATTTAAACAGTTCTTCCCACAGAACTTAATATGCTGACTTAATGGCACTAAAAATACTGATGATTTGGTTTGCAGATTACTGGTTGTTGTGGCTGTAAATCTGTTTTCATGCAAATGCCTTATTTATCCTGTTTATGAAAGTGGGTACTTTTTCATTAATCTCTGGGGCTGTGTTTTGAGGATGAGACATTCTTTCCGTAGAAGGTTATAACTAGAAATACTTAGCAGGGGTATAACAAGCATACAAGCCTGATCCCATGCTGTTCAGTGGGTTGCCAGAAGTGCTCACTATCTCAGACTATTAGGCAGCCATGTCAGGTCAATGCAAAGAAGGAACTATACAAAAACAGGCCACCACCTCTTAGAGAAAATAAAAAATAAAAAATCTACTTTTCACAGAAGCGCTTCAATGTCAATGAATATATCTTTGCAAGTCCTCTGGTGAGGCACCAACACCTGCAATTAGTTATGCAAGTGCCTGATATCTTTGGCTTACGACATTTTCAGGGAATGTGAATAATTTTGTTCCCTGAAATTGTATTAGTTTCTCCGGTCACGATAAATAGGAAAGAAGCAGGATAAATCACAACAAGTGATGACACAAGCACACATTGAGGGAGCATGTATTCATGTGCTTGCAAAAAAATCGTGAAAAGTTTTCAGTCACACAAGGCACTTCAAAAATCTTGTGATGTAGAAGCCAGTAACTGTGTGTCTAACACTGAAAAATCTGGCACTATTTATTCCAAGATGCATTGTTCTATGGCTGCCAAGTAGATGCAATTGAATCCTCTATACTGCTCTACCTCCTGCGCTGTCTTTATGAGACTAGTGAGATGAAGAACAGGTCAGTCACCAGAACTGAAATTGCTGTTTTCAGTTGGATTATCCCTGACATGAAGTCCTATGTCTTGTTCCTGCTAAAGGTCAGGAAATGATTCTCTGAAATGCAATCAATTATCCATGTTCCTAAGCCTCACATTCAGTGAGAATCACTGTTGTGAAAGTGCTCATTGCAATGGAAATAGGAAGAGGGGGAGAGAGAGAGAGAAAGGGGGAGGGAGGGCAGAGGGGAAGAATATTAAAACTTTATCTGTGGAAAATATTATTTGGAATCCAAATTTATGCTGTTTAATTAAACTCATGATTATTTCTCCCTAATGAAGCCTCACTTTAATTGCTTTCCCTTCTGGCAATAACCTTGAACATAGTGTAAGGTATTTTTTAATGTGTGGTGCAGTAGTACATAAACTGGGGAAATGGCAAGCTCTATGTCTGTGCAGGTCCAGTACAGTGTTTTGCAGAAGAGCGGCAGTACAGTCTCCATGTCTCCATGTTGCATGGTGATGCTGTAGTAAAATATTCAGACTCAGTGTCTCCCAGAAGAATAAAAGAAAACATACAATGAGCGGAAGAAAAATATAGGTGGAAAATAATGTCTTTTTCCTCAAGTGCTGAATCTCAGCTGCAGAATTTGACTCCCCTGACCAACACCCAGTACATTCTCTTTAGAATCACTGGGCTATTTGTCATGGCAGAATAAGTCACTATTTTTTATTATGCAGTAAAAAGTACTTCTTTTTCCTTTTTCACTTTTTCAAAAACATTAAAATGCAAAGGGGAGCCTTAACCTAGCTCTGCATCTCCCACAATTTAAGTGGTGGAACTACTGCTATATTCATGGTTCAGGAGAGGGAAATAAAGCCAAGGCTGAGAAAATTCTGACCAGTAACTTAACTAGTATTTTATTGAATGCTGTCCTTGGATGGGTGCACTAGATTTCTAAAGGGAGCTCTAGGTACCCTTCAATGACAAAATTTGTATCCTGATGTTAACACACATTTGCTTAAAATATATATTTTTTTTATTATTATTATTATTTTTATTTTTTTATCCCTATCACTGTAAAGGGTGGAATGGTGGATTTTACTTCCTTGGTATGACATAATAGATAATCAAGGCTTCTGTTTAATTAAAATAGCCTCAAGAAGCATTACTTCAAACACAAAGTATGTGACATCTGAGCATATGTTTAATTTTTTTTCTTTATTTACCCATCAACCAGGTAGGTACAGAGTGATTTGATGATCACTGACCAGGACCACAACTCTTCCAGAGAATCTACATGTGATTTTAAGCCTAACTAACTTGTCCATATACCTAACTTGTCTGTATCTCAGATTCCCACATGCGAATACAGAAAATAAAAGATCACATGGTGGTAAATACACTAAAGAACAGGCATACCCCCAAAACTGCAAAACCTGTTTAACGTGGCTAACACTGAAAAGACTGCCTAAGTTCATAGTCTGTCAAACACTTTGCACAGTAATTCTAAAATGTGCATTATGTTTACCAGGCATTCCTGAATTTTATGTGCCATATTATTGATTGGGGTGGATGTTTCTTTGGAAGTACTGCCCCTGACTGTGAATATTAGTGGGGCAGTGGGATTAATGGTATACAGCTTGCCTCTCAACCTTTATTTTAAAGACTCCAAGAAAAGACTGCTTGTAAATGCTTACGTCAGTTAATGGAATCCAAGCGCTATTGGACAGAAACATCTTAGAAATGTAAAATGTAATTAATATGTATGACACCGTAGGAGCTGTATTAGAGACACCTAAAACTTCTGGTTTAATAAGCTCTACTGCTAAGTGACTTTTAAAAAACAGAATACTCAAACCTTACCTATTGCTGTTGCACAGCATTTCTAAGTGGCTTTCCTCTCCCCATCAAATACAGATCTTTAGTTGGCATACATCTTTCTGGATGTCCACCTATGTATAGACTTCAGGAAGTTGAACCTTTTGTATATTCCATACAGATAAGGAAATATATATCATAGTATATTCTATTGGGCCTATTTAACTGTATTGCTGGGCTAGTTTTATCTCTGTTTTCCCACAGCTCACCCACATTAGCTTTTCAGCTGCTGATGGCATGGCAGAAAGTTATTGATGCGTTGACAGTCTTTTATTATCCAGTCACATATCACTTAATCTTTCTTTCTCTGTGTAATGAAGGTCTGTGCTCATAAATGCTAAAGAATTACCAATGAAAGAAACCAACCCCTCCTAGCAATTCACAGAGAAGATAAATTGCAGGCCCACAATACAAACATGTCTGCAGTACTTTATCTTTTACTCTTCACTTTGACACAAGAACAAGTCCATACATGTGTGGTCAAAGTCAGAAGGGGGAAGGGGAGAAGGCAGAAATAACACATATCGGAGAAATGTAAAACTTTACATATAAAAAATGCTGTGGAATTATAGTAAGCAATTAGGACTGCATAGGTAATCCACTTCATGGTCTTTCATGATTTAGATACAGTTCTTACATCAAAGCTTTTCCAGAAGAATGACTTTTAGCCTGTAGTCCTCTAATACTCTTTCTCTGAATAAAGACATACTCCATTGCAAGAACATTTCTTATCAACTCCAGTGTTGTTCTCTAGGCAAATAAAATTACAAACCTAAGTGGTCAGACCAATTGTTAATGTCAAAGATACATAAAAGCAAATTTTATGAATCAAGATTCAAATAAAAGAAGGAAGATAAAGCCAAAAACTGCATTAAGATAGCTCCATAAAAGTGCTTATAAGTTAAATGTAGAACAGATTATGTAGTACATCATGGAGGTAGCTTTTAGAAACAAATATGCATGATATACAAAAGTTTCAGTGGATAAACTGTTTAAATAAAGAAAATGGCACCAGATTAAAATAATAGAAAAAGTGACAGACAAACTATAATGATGGTTTCAAGAGGTTATTTTAAAGATATATGACAATATTTGTGTTATAATTATGAGTTATCCGAGATCATAGATGTTGCAAAAATAATGGCCACTCTGTCATAAGAAGTGACTAAAAAGGGCCAGTAAAAAGCTCTCAGAAGATCTGTGGCATGCAAATATGATGGGACTGTAAGTTTCTCTTTCACAAGTAAAGGAAAATCGTTTCATTCTCTTACATTCCTCATAATTATTGTGTGCTTTAGGAATAAGACATGCATGGTGCAACAATGCTGACAATGATAGTTTCTCAAGAGAATCTACCTGGAGAATGGCCTTGGAGGTTAAATATCTGAATCATAGTAGGATGCAGGTCTCAATCTTACATGCTTTTCCCATGAAAAATGTCATCACGGCAGGCTTTGTACCATTAACTATGTGAATAAATGACAGTTCTACAATGAAACTAGTCCTGAAATTCAATTAAAGAACAATTGTTCCCTTATTTTCTGTCAAAGTTACTGGAGATCATAAATGTAGACCTGTATCAAACTGTATCATTTACCTTCTGAATCTGAGTAACTTCAGCCAACCAGGTACTTCATGCTTTTCTGTCCAGCATTATCTGCTGTCCTTTCATGTGCCCTTTAATAAGTTTTGATAATATATGTTGACCAGCTTGATCAAAACAGATTGTGCATGGAGCTTAGAGGTAGATGGTAAGTTCTTGTTTGGCTGACTCAGTTTTAACAGGTAAAAGCCAGTGAGTTTTATTAGTGAATATTCCTTATTTTCCAATGTTCAGAAATTTGTGTCTACTCCAGTAATTGATTTGATTAGAGAATCACATGATTCTTACTCGAGGAGAAGGTTTAATGCTCTTGGTCAAGCTAGTTTTTTTCAACAGACATTTTCTTCAGTGGGTATTTGTAATTGTAGTTTGTATTGTATAGTGCCATGATTGGGTACTTGTTATCTTTGATTGTCATATGAAAGGCTTTTATTTTTGAAGTTCAGATGATATGAGCACACATTAAATTTTGTGAAAAAAACCAAAGTATAATGCAGACTAAAATTCATGTAAATAAAGAATTTTCCTTCAATTCTTACCTGCTTTAATTTGCAAAACATCCCACTGAGTTCACTTTTATTATTCCTGATCTCTTCCATGAATGAGAGAAGGATTATATCATCTAACCACATGCCTGGCTCAGTGCAAGCTACCCATATATTTACCAGCCATGATGGTTCCTTAAATATTATTACAAAGAAAGTTTTCTGTGAAGATTCAATCTGAGTATGGATTTGAATTATCACTTGCCAGCCCTTATGAGTTCAAACCAGAAGGTCAGTAAATCTCAACAGATGTAAACACGGAAAACAAAAATTATTTCATTTTTCACCTGTTTCTCAGATAGTGAGAAAAATTTCTGCTTTGCTCTAAAGGCAAATACTATCCATCTTATTTCACTGCTTTCCATATTTCTACCATATTGAAACTGTTTAATCCATCAAGTAGAAACTGCTGCTTTTTGCATAGTGAGCTGCCGTGCTGAGAAATTTAATATGGAACACGATAGCCTCCTAGTTATTAACATTATAATTTCTTCCAGTATTTTACTGGTTGCTTATAAATACATTTTTGTTACAATATAATAGTGCATTCATGGTCACGATTGTATACAGGTAGGAGTTGTTCACTTTTCTCAAATATTTGCAAGAAACATAAACAAAAACCATATGTTTCAAATATTTCACTGAATACCTTTTTCCACTTCTGTGCATGTTGTAGCCATTTGAGCCCTGTGGTGTTTCAAAATCCTACTACTTACCCTCATGTTTTATGACATATTCTTATCTTTCTGTACTTTTAAAAGTGTTTTGTGCTCTAAATGAAAGATTTTTTTCTCAACATTAACCCCCAATTCTTTTCCATCCCTGTGATTGTCACAAGAACAACATTGACTCCAGCTTTTAAACAGATCACTAGGTGCTTTTGCACTATAATCTTTGCTGTTTGATGTCATCTTTCTTAACATGGCCAATGTGTTGGCAAGTATTCTCTGAGTGTGACTGAATGGGTGTTCCGTCCACGTGGCATCTTCACTCATGTTTTGATATCCAAAACTCTCTAAGAAAGAAGGGTTTCTTTAATATGGCTCCACTGCTTGAATATCTTGCTGGCTCAACATTTCAAAGAATGCTTTGTGCTGTCCAGGCATTCTCATTAATTGCTGGCGCAAGAGATGGGCCAAAACCCAAAAACTCTGAATCCAACTCCTCTCCTTCCTCCACACCCCTTGCCTTTTGGAAACTTTGGAAAGCTGAATCCAGACACAGAGCTGAGTATTGCAAATTGGCCAAACCCCAACCTCCCCCCACCTTAGGGGTTTTCCAAATCTTAATCCAAAATGTACTGCCTAGTCTTCTTTTTGTCCTCATTTCTTTGCAAGATTTGTAAAAATAGAGTATTATTTCCTTGATGATACTTTGACAGTTTCACCTGATTGATTTTAGGGTCATGATGGTCTGTCTGCCTATAGAATGTGAATTTTGACAATAAGAAAAAGAAAGTGGAATCGAATCCCATTCACATTTAAAAAGCAAAAAGATGTAAAGAATTACCTATGCTCTACTGCAATATAAAAATAGTACAAGGCAAAACACTTGTAAAAATATTAGAGATTCAAAGGGGTCAAAAAGTATGTGAGTTGTTTGGTTTGGTTTGGTTTGGTTTTGTAACTCGTAAACCTCCAACTAAATTTCAGCTGGGATGGTTTACAAAAATATAGGCTCCATTCATATAATATTCAAAAGCAACATCACCAACCCCAAGTGTTGCTGTGAAATATCCCTAGAATGGTCAGCTTGATAGCTAAAATAATGAGACTTCTAAAAATTGCATGCAGATCTGTTTGTTTATATCTGGTCTCTGGTATGTGAGTCTAAAGATCCTGCTTTCTGGTTATTTTTTGCCACCAGTAAGCCTAGAAACTTTTTATGAAATGTGAAACTCTTACATATGGACATGACCTCTGAATCTGGGCCTCTGAGGTAAAAACCCAGGAATGACTATGAAACTGGTCATGGATTTCTAACAGTTATCAGCATAGCACAGTTCTCTTGCTTGCTTGACGTTCGTGGCAAGATGTGGAAGTGCTCTGTTAAGTTCAGGAAAGTGTTCTGCATTCAGTGACAATTTGC
Organism: Cygnus atratus; assembly: GCF_013377495.2. NCBI lineage: Eukaryota > Metazoa > Chordata > Aves > Anseriformes > Anatidae > Cygnus > Cygnus atratus. Next base: position 36,006,603 of record NC_066396.1, read on the forward strand.
TGACATGCTGCTCATAGTAAATGGTTTATTGCCATACATAGTTAAATAGAATTTACTTTAATGTGATTTCTCATAAAAATGATCAACATACCAGTCCATGCAGCAAAGACTACTGGTTTGCACCTTCAGAGGTATTGTACAATTCTGTCCTCTGTCATTGACTTCCTGAAAAAAACATGGTCAACCATGGTCACGTTACTTAATCTCCCTGTACCTATGGTATCCTGCTTGTGAAATATAAAAACAGTATTTCCTTTATTTTATGGATTGGTTAGATAATATGATATGTTACTGCTAGAAACCGTTAGAAAAAGCTGAGATACCATGCTAGCTGGGAGGTAAGAGGCATGAGAAGACTGGAATTAAATAAATTGCACATGCTTCTGAAAGTAAGCTTGAAAAAGAGCACGCAGCAACACAGGAGTAGGGGAATCAGTCTTGTGTGAGGAGGAAAATGTAGAAGACAGAGTCTCACTTTCCAGAAGGAGAGTGTGAGTGAGCCCACTCAGAAATGAGCACTGGGATCACTCTAATAACAGGAATCTATTTAGTCTACCCATAAGGAACATGTCCAAAAGCCGATGAGAGGTATTAGGAGTTTATATATATGGCATCCTGGGAAAAGAATAAGTCTGAGAGAGAAACACTGGAGAAATGGTGGATCTGTGCTTGTCTGTCATACCTGGAATTTTCCAGTAAAACAGAGAGAGGAAGCAATTTTGCTGTTGTAGAATTCCCCTATTTTTTGTTGTAACTCAAATTTTAAGCATGTCAGTTGAAGATGTTTGGCTCATCCACTAAATTACCACAACCTTCCAGTGGAAGAAAAAAAAAAAAAAAAAGTGAATATAGTGTTAAATAGTTACAAAAAGCACGAAAAAAATCTATAAAATTTGATTGTTTGGTGATAAAATTTGATTCATCTGTCAAAGGTTAAAGGCTACTGAAGCACAAGAGGCATCGTTACTAATTCATAAGGTAAATGGTGACAGTATAATAACATGAGGGAGAAGGGTCATTGTAGTATATCACTTCAATGAATGCAGTTAAATTTCTAGAAAGAAACAGTCCTCCTCCATGAATTTATTCCATCTGACACTATAGTTCTACAGAGGAAGCGATTGCCCAGCAGAAAGTTCAAAATATGTTTCAGGCGAAAGTATTTCACGAGTCTGTCTTCTGTCCAGTTAAACAAATCAGATTGAGTGGTGTTAAGTATCATTTGGGTCTTGAGACATCTTCTCACACCAGATGTAGTGGTCAGGGGGGTGCCTGAGTCAGAGAGGTCACAGCCCACTGTTCCCCAGGTGACCTCATTGGACCCTACTGCTCTTGGTAGCCAGCCTCTCATAGAGGGCAGAGTCTGGATGAGTCTGAAAGCTAACCTATCTCTCTACTGGCCTTCTAGGTTATGAGTGAGGATGTTCATACTCGTCAGAGCTATATTGTGAGTTTGAATTGTATCTCAGATTAGAGGTCTGGACAAAGATTTAGTATGCATCAGCAGCTTAATCTTTGAAAAAATTGCTTTAGTAATCACAAGCTGTGTGCATATGGGTGAGCTTCACATTGGCAGTCCAGAATATCTCAGGCCTTATAGCTTTCTTTCATGTCTAGTAATGGCACACATGTATAAATGCAAATCTTCAACTAAAGCACTGGCTCACTCCTACTTCTCATGTTGCATACTTGAAAGCTCCCAGGTTTTCAGAAATCAAACCAGGCTTATAAGAGAAAATCTAATAATAACTGTTAACTAAAAAAAAAAGTGAAAAGAAATAAAAAATCCTGGTTGCTACAGACCTGATGGCAAAATAAATAAATAAATAAATAAAAATGTCCAGCCTCCAGGAAGAGACAGGTGGCTTCTGAGTGAAAACGGTAACATATACTCCCCTGGAAGATCAGCTCCAAAGCTGAGTTCACTCTTTCCTGCTATAAAGTATATTGATGTTAACAGTTTTCTCCTGCTTGCACGTGTGTTTTTCAAATTAAGTATAGTTAAATTTGTAGAGCTTAAAATACTGCTTCAGACACCCTTCTTTGCTTCTGCTTTCATTTCATATAATCTGCCATAGGTGTACAGTGCTGATAACCAGTTCTGCTTTTCTCACAAACAGATGAAAACCAATTTCATTTGAACACCTGGCAGAGGTGGAGGAGAAGTGGAGCTATCAGCCACATCAGAAACTGGAAGGGGTAATTTTCAGGGTATGGAGTAGCCCCCTATTACACATTCACTCTCCCCTAAGACAGTGAAGAATTTGTTTGTAACATCAGGGTTTGGGGTGACATCCATCAAGTCATACCGAAAGCAAACTAGAACTCACTGATCTCCAGCATTGTTCAAAATATAGTTTTGAAATTGATCTTAAGGGAGACAGGACTTCAGCATTAAGATCTTGCTGAGAACAATTTCTGCCTTACTGGTTAAACAAAGCTGGGCACGGTAGGCACCATCCCAATGGCTAACACATCCCTTGAGGTTTCAGCTATTTTTTTTCTACTGCAGGTAGAAGTCTTCAGTGCTCTGAATTCATTTTGGGTGTACAACAGAATGTGGAGATGGTAAGGGCATGATGCTTTGCACATTTCAGTCAATGTTACATTGTATGGGACATATTTTCCTTCTTACTACAGGCTTTATCATTGAATAGCTATGCAATGCAAAAACAAATATCCTCACCCCCAAACTAGTGCACCGTATCTAAAATGACCTTTCAGCAAGGCAAATAATGAACACCGTACAAAATATGTATATGCAGTATAAGAAAACCCTGAACCTGAACAGCAGGCTATGGAGCAGTGCAACTCCAGAACACTTCCAGGCACTTCATGTCTTAAAAGTCATTTTTCAGTAATCTACACTGTTTTTTCAGTTCATTTTCTTTTCAGTTAGGAATGATTCAAATGAGCCTTTAGGTAGATGCAACAGCTCTGTAGAAATTGGCAGATATTGGGCATGACTCCTCATTAAAGCTATATGCAAAAATTTGAGTAGACTTTTCTTTTGGTCTTGATTCATATGAGTTTCCATTCCCTGAATTTAGCTTTGATTTCTAGGTTCAAATATGTGCAGAAAACCCAAGGCCAAACTATTGGAAGTACGATATTCACATAATTTCATGAAAAAAAAATCATGAGGTTTGCATGAGTTTCTTGTGAAAAATAAAACAAAATTCAAGAGGCATTCAGGAATCTGACAGAATATCAGGTCAGGTGAATTTCCTACAACTTAAAGTGCTGTTATGAACATCTTGCTGCTCTGATATTGATTAAACATAATTGAAAAAAAATATATATAGCAAGTCCTAATTTTTACGTCTGAACATTGAAGGCCACATCATTTGGCAACATTAACTTCCTTCGTGTGCCATCATTCCGCATACAAAATACTCATCAGCTGCAATGGGAGGTCCATGAGCAGAACAATGGCAAGGCTCTACATCAGATACAAGTAGGCTCCAGTTATTCTAGTTTAGATGACTTAGTTGACTGTTGAGAGTTCTGTACTGATAAGAATCTCCAAAACTTTCTTTTCAAAACCCTACCTTTCCCAAAGTTGAACACTAAATGCCTTAATTCCAGAATTCTGAAATGGGTTTAGGCACTGTTTGTGCAATGTATCCAGTTTAATGCTGGGCAAAGAGAGAAAATATATATGGTTATGAATATGTCCTTCTCAGTTACCATCATCCATCCACTGTAACACATCTAATCATAACTGGAGCAGTTTGGTCCTTACAAGTAAAGCAGTGATCATTTCACCTATTCGATATCACAAACCTTGCTATTCACCATAAAAATTTGGCCTTGAGAACTGGGAATTCCAGGAATTAGCTGTAATTACTTCTCATATGATGTTAGTCTTCTTGGGCCAAGGGAATATAGTAGGGGAGAAAACAGCCAGTGTTGGCTCGGGAGTTGTATGGAAAAAATCAGTTTGTACAACTCTTAGGTTTTGGTTGACACTGCTGGTGAAGCAAAGTGTTTGGGGGTGTACATTTGTTGTTGTTGTTGTTTAGTTTCCTGGGTTTTTCAAAGGCAATCTGAGAAGTCGTAAATTCTGACATGGTGCCATCCAACAGTGGTTTCTCTGCTGCTGAGCTGAGCATGGTGCAATGTGGTCCATCCTTCAGTCTTCCACAGGAAGTGGTCTCTGAATTTTCTGTGGGAATGGATCTGGCCATATAAAGGACTCGCTGATGGTAGAGGACTATTAGTATCCATTTTAAACCTTTTCTCACCCCTGCTGCATTCAGTCCACCTAGCTGGCTTTTCAGTCTTCCACACTGTGTTTCCTAGCCTGCCAAGTTCAAAGGTCCCCAACCAGGCTGCTGCTGGCCAGAGCAAGCTGAAATCTGTTTCTCCCAGTGTTGCTAATTATCTTTGCTTCTTGTTCCAAATTTCTCTCTTCAACCTAATTTCCCAAGCCCAGTTCTGTCTAGTTTCTCTCTTTTCTGTTTGGCCTTCAGATATCTCCGGTATTTATGTTCCTGTTCCTGCCCTGCTAAGCCAGACCCTCTTCTTTCCTCCTGACTTCTCAACATCTGTAAACCCTTTTTCCTCTCAGTTCCTTCCCTCTTCCAAACTTTGTATCTCTCCCCATCTGCTCATCAAGCTTTTCCTCCAGGCTGTTATTCATTTCTACTGATGTGCAGTTCTTTTAAATGGTCTGTGGTCTACACTTGCTCCCTTTTCCTCTATGACCCCAGACCTGATGCCCTTGGCAAAGTTTCCCTCTGCTCTGCTCATTGCTAGCGCATTATTCTCCTCCCCAACACATGTGTACATTATTTTTCTCCTTCACTGTCAGAGCTTACTGAGGTAAAACAGCCAAAAGCTTAGGGAAGAAGAGGATTTCTGCATGCCCATCTGGACCTAGCATGCCCTGCAGCACCATAATCTTGCAACTGCAAGAGAGGTCCAAAACAGCCCCATGTGGGAGAATGCCTATTGCATTGAGAAAGAGTTTCTTGGTTTGCAATTTCTGCTTTAGAAAATAAAAGAGTCAAAAAAAAAAAAAAGAGAAAAAAAATGAAAAAAAGCTAGAGACTTCAGGCAGTGCAGGGGCATGGATATGCAAACTGGATAAATCCTGAACAGGGTGAGAGCAAGGATTTGAAACTCCCATCTGTCAAGTTAATACTTCAAAGGCAGAGTTTCCAGCTTTCCTGAGGTGTGTGGATCCTGTCTTTCTGTGCAGAATCTTCTGTCCCATAAGCTCACTTTCCTTCTAATGCAGAATAGAGTGGTTTTTAAATTAACTCCAAAAAGGAAAAAAGTAATGACAGAAAGACTGTCACTCAGTCCTGGTAGAAACATACCTGCTTCACAATTCGGGATCAGAGTTAGACTCCCTTACTGCTGAACAAATGGAGGAAAAAGAGCTCCAGAGAACAATTTACCTGTAGTAAATACACAATTGCAGTGAAACATATGTTCCCCCTGGCAGATTTCAGCTTTTTCTGATTGGTGCCTTATATGGCATACGTTATACATTGACACAGATTAAATTTCTCTCTTGACTGGAACAATGCATGCTTAGGAGGAGTGCTAGTGACCTAGCAGTATGCCCGAACAGCTCGTGGCAAGTGGTGGAGCAGAGCTCCTGGAGGACGGCTAGCTGAGGGCAGAGCACTCCCTTAGCTGTGCCATTCTGCCTCTCTCCTCCTCCTTCTCCTCCTCCTCTCTCCCTCCGTTTTGTTCCCCTCAGCCTTCGCCTGTTACACTTTCCCCAACCCCTTGGCTTTGTTGTGCTGCACGTCTGATTAGCCGGAGGGGGATTGGCTGCTCGCCGCCTCAGGGAGCGCTTCCCCGCAGCCCACCCCAACCCACCCACCCACCCCTGGGTCAGGAAATGTGAGCAGGGCTGATGGAGGCGGAGAAGCAGGGCTGAGGTTCGCACCAGCGCTGGCTGTGACAGCAGGGAGCAGGCAGCGGAGCGCTTCGCAGCTTGCTCGGTTTCCGACCCCAGGTCCCGCACGGACCCAACCATGGAGGGCTGCCGCTGGACTGCTGCTGGCACCCTGCTTCTGGCTTCCCTCCTCCTGGTAAATGCTGTTTCTTTCGCGTAAATGTGCCTCACTTGTAGCTGATACTGTGTCTGCGTATACATACGCGGGTGGGGATGTTTTTATTCCTTAAGATCACCGATGGAGTTTGTTTTGAACAAATCACGTATACTTTATCTTTGCTAAAGTACTGCAGACTTTGAGGCTTGATATTGCGGGTTGCTGCAGGTAGAGCCAAGAAGTTGGTGTTGGCATCACTTTTATAAACTTGGAGAGCAATGACCTGTGAATGGTGATTTAAATGCTTGGGATTTGGAGAAGTGCTGTTCCTCCCCCTTTAAATCAAACTATAGCACACTGTAATGTTCCTGGAATTTTCTTCCTTCCTTAAAGAGAGAAAAAAAAAAAAAAAAAAAAAAAACAAGGAAAAATATTTTTTGCTGTGCACATGCAGAGAAACCAGGTACAGCATGTACTGAACTTTTTCCTGCAGCCAGCGTAAATGAGCTCTTATTATTGCTGTAACTTGTTAGAGAGACAAGTTTATACCAACTTTTGGAAGATATATTATGTGATATCTGGTATACTTCAAGGCTATAATGTTGATCATTATTGTATGATTTTCTTGCATAATTCCCCTGATTATCCTGATAGGATGCTCCACAGCTGAATGCTGTAGCTCTGCTGTTTGACTGAGACTAAGTGTTTCATTGTGACTCATACTAAATTTTATAGGTGTGTTTGCTATCAGAAAATCTGCAGTGAGAATATTAGTATATACACACTTTTGATACCATAGTGGTCTTGGAATAGCTTTTTGTTTTGTTTTGTTTTGTTTTTTTCTGAACATTTAACTGAACATATCCAAATAGAAAAGAATCTTAAAGAAATAAAATGAACTTTGTAGTTGCTTGCATCTTCCTATTTATTTGTATGAAACAGTCTGTGCTCGTTATTGCAAACTAATCTTAACACATTTTTAACCACATTTTTAACTACATCTGGACCTAAACTAGTGGGATAACCATATTCCAAATGCTTAATAAAAACAATTGTATGATTTTTTAAAAAAAGCTTTTAGATATTGAATCACTAAATGGCATTTCATTACTGGAAATAAGAAAGCTACCAAGACTGAGATTTAAATTTCCAGTTTGTTTAAAGGTCTATTTTTCTATTTAAAACTTTGAAATCACACAAAATGGCATAAAGTCCAGCATTGGTTCTCTTTCACATATGAAAATGAGAAGTTTATAACCTGATGACTGTAATATACTATGAGCCAATCCTGCAGTACTAATTTAGAGAAGATCAACAGGAGATATGACTCAACAAGACTATGTAAGGACTGTAGGGTTTGGCCCCATATTAAGCTCATACTCATAACATTTATACTTCACTCTGCTGCTTGTGAATTAAGTTCTCAGTCCCTAATTCATGAAAATAAATAGTGTATTCTGCTGCCAGCTATTATGCATTATATTCCATACTATACAAGTTTGTATTTGTATGACTTACCCTGCCTCAAGAGATTTCCCACACACACACCTCCCACCAAATCTCTTTGTGGCCTTAAGAATTGTGATGTGAAGCAAGCTTAACTTTCTTTTTTGAATCAGACCATTCTTTTACTCTGTCCACAGTCAGGAAAATCTCTTACTAGCTTTCAGCAGGAGATTAGGTAAACATGCAAGAATTTGACTTCTAGGTTGGATAGAGATAGAGATAAATTTAAGATACCTTGGTCTAAATGTTGCTACTGTAGTTTATTGCAGCATGAATTCATACAGGGTATGGCTCACTGGTGTTTTTGAAAAGGAAAAAAAAAATAGGCTCATGACATGGCTATTAGCCTTATAGGTACCAGCCTCTAATCAAGTAGGTGGTATGAGTTCAGAGCTATGGAAATCTATGTCTGGATTTACGTGTTTCTCTAAACTTGTATGTTTCTAAAACCTCTGTCTTGCCTACACTGGGCAGCATGAGCAGCCTACAGTCATGAAGCACTCCAGTAACATCAGTAGAAGTGTTTGCAGTTTTAAGCACTAGGACTTGTTAACAGCTGCTCACAGGATTAATCTTACAATCATTCATCAAATGCCCTTATATTTTCAGTAAGACACTGTACAGAAGAGTAGTGCTTTTGCTCTTTGATTTGCTTCCTTGCCCCTATAATGACCTTGCATAGCCCAGATACAGTTCCAGCCCATACACACAAAATGCTAAAGGGAAGGACATGTCCAGCGGCACCATCCACGGCATCCCCTCATTAGCCAGCAGATACAGTCTGCTTCAAGGCAGACCACCTGGAATGGTGTAGTGGTGAGTGTAGCACTCCATCACAGTTCTTAAGCTTCTTCAAAATAAATAATTTTCAGTTGAGTAATAGAAGAGAAGGCTGCTTGATTACGATCTGTGGGGTTTGTACTTTATTTGATAACAGCCCTAGAATTTGCTCCGTGCCCAGACATCCAGTTTCCCTCGTATAAATGGCAGTTAGGTACTTTCACAGATACTTTTGAGAATCTGAGCTATAACTCTAGTTGCCTGTCTTGAAAAACTTAGATCAGACTGAAAACAACTTGAAAAGATGGTTTCTCTCTTCCCACACTAAGCAGGTATTTGGAGAATTTTGATCATTGCTCTGTGAACTTTTGCATGCTAAGAAAATATTAGCACACCACTTTTAAGAGAAACAAAAGAGAGCAGGCAATCTGTTCCAAAGATTTCCCTTTCTATTGGTTTAAAAATAACAGTCTAACACAAGCAAATCACAGTTGTCTAACTCAAAGGGAATGTGGCCAAAACCATAACCAGCCATTGACATGTGTGTTCATCCAAACTTGAAGTCAAATCACTTCATGTCAGAAGGGCATTTAATCACATTTGCATTTGTTGTTTGCATCTTTTCAGCGGCTTTTTTTAGCTCTCTGGGTTGCTGTTGTGTTATTTACAGAACTAACACTAGGAACTGTAATAAAGTACATGTGTATTTTTCTGCAGGATTTCTTTCTTTTGCTGTGCTGATTTGTACATGGAAAATAGTCAAATACAATAGTCCATTCCTTCCAGGCTCTTTGGCATCATATTCTCCTATTATCTTACTGGGTCTGTCTTGGATGACCACAACCACAGTTAGCAGTGGAATGAATATAATGCTTCTTGTTTACATCTGAATGTACAGTGCTTGACAGTTTTTCCTTTCATGTGTAGATAGGTATACTTACTGCAGTATGTCTGCTCATCTGTTTCTACATTTATAGCTGTACAGAGAAGGATTTTCCAGTACAGCGTCCAAAGTGTGCACATCTTTGTGCACAGATATGTCTATGAGAAGACTGGCATATGTCTACGAGAAGCTGGGTAAGGATGCACTGAAATTCATAGCTTAACTATACAAACTCATGATTTATTCATGCAAAAGGGTGGAAATTTTCTCACCATTGTGGTTTATCACCAGTGCCACCATACTCTGGATGATTCATATCTATAAAGGACACAACAGCTTACATGAACATCTAATGCTACTAAGAGTATACATTCATCACTTTCTTCACATTTTAATCTAGAATTTTGTGTTTGGACTTATTTAAGTTACCTCCTCCTTCAGAGTGTTTTTTTAAAGTATATCATTTATTTACTCTTTCTTTACCACGTGACAAGGCTTCTTGGACTTTGTGTTAGACTGCTTGCAGAAGCTGCACTAAGATCATGTGATAACATTTTATTTTTCCTTTGGTTTTAAGTGAATAGTAGTTAATGAAGGCTGCTGAGCTGTTGGGCTTCTACATCAGTGTCACTAAAGATAGGTGCAATTTCTTTTAATGACTTTTGCTAGATTCATAGGTCTGGCAAGGAATAATAATGAAACTATGGAACTGAACACCATAGAAGGTCTGAAGATAAGAGTACAGTCACCTGTAGTCATAGATCTGTCATCTGAATAAATTCACATGCTAAAAATTCTCAAGGATCAGTAGTTAATGTGAAGCCTAGGTAGTCTATATGCCCAGATTAATAGTTATTCAGGAGAGGGCTATCAATCTCTGCATAACTGAATTTTCACTGAAGCAAACCAAAACTGTATCCTTTTTAACTCTGCTGTTAGTTATCCAAATATATCCTCATGGTTTCTGTTATGGGGTTGTCTTCTTAAACTTGCAGGCAGTCCTGTTATCTCTATTGCTGATTTTCATAGCTATTTTCTGATGGTTGTAAGAAAAGTCAGAGCTGTACGGGCAGCAATTGCATGGATAAAAACTGGAAAACTGCAGGGGGGAAAAAAATGTGAAAATGCATTATCCAACAGATTCTGTGGTGTCAGGACAGGGAGAAAGAAAAGAGAAGGGAACCCATTCTAGCCCAAGCCAGGAACAGTTATGAAAGCAGTCTTCTCATGTGGTGGATAGTAACTAATCAAAAGTTGTTGTGAACCATTCAGTTTCATCAAAATACTGTATGTTGGTATGAAATGCAACTTATTGCTAGCTGTTGTACAGGAAGGGTTGACATTTGCCCTTGGCATTGCCATTGTTTCATATCAGCAGATGGGCTGACCAGTTTTGGACTTTGGATGTCTTGTAGAACAGGATCATAGAATCATAGAATGGTTTGGGTTGGAAGGGACCTTAAAGATCATCTCATTTCAAACCCCCTGCCATGGCCAGGGACACCTTCTACTACACCATGTTGCTTGAAGCCCCATCTAACCTGGCCTTGAACACTTTCAGGGATGGGGCATCCACAGCTTCTCTCTGAACAAGCTGTTCCAGTGCCTCACCACCCTCGTCATAAAGAATTCCTTCCTAAAATCTAAAATCAAAATCCTAAAATCTAAAATCTAAATCCTAAAATCTAATCTAAATCTACCTTCTTTTAGTTTAAAGCTATCACCCCTTGTCCTATCACTCCACTCCCTAACAAAGAGTCCCTCCCCAGCTTTCCTTTAGGCCCCCTTTAGGTACTGGAAGGCTGCTATAAGGTCTCCCTAAAGCCCTCTCTTCTCCAGGCTGAACAACCTCAACTCCCTCAGTCTGTCTTCACAGGAGAGGTGCTCCAGCCTTCTGATCTCCTAATCCTTAAGCGTATGTTCAGGAAAACTGGAGAAGGTAAGAGGTACACATTTCATGGAGTGTTGTAAAATCTTTTGTAGCTTCCTGGCCCTGTAGGGTGTTGAACATAGCCCAGTCATGCTAAATGTTTAGTGCAATATGATCATTCAGATGTCCTTATATCTCAAGAAATGCTTAGGTTTCATCACAGGCCTGAGATTTGCTATCATGTATGCTAAGATTCACTGTACATATTTGGACTTGTTTTTTGTTTTTTTTTAAAAAAAAAAAAGGCTGATATGCAAAAGGGAAATGAAGAGAAGATTGTCTATTGGGGATTATAGATACTAGAACTTTTTTTAAGTTGGTATCACATTTTTAAAGATGACTTTCTCACATGTTTTACTTGTCTTTCAAGATGATTGTATGCAGTGTTTTATCAGTCTCTGTTGAAGGTTCTCCCACAGTTGTATGGAGTCATCAGCATTTAAGTTTTTGCCCATCTTTTTGGAAGTAGCAAATGTTATTCTTAGAATAACTCCTAATATAAATATAAGATCCATAAGCACAGTATCAGATGAAATTTCAGATCAAAATTTTCAGCTATATAAATTAATGTGCCTCTGTTAACTGCGATAATGGTATATTGAATTTCAGACTTTGTACTACAGTCTTTTCACTTCATAACTGTTTTTGTTGTGAGCTTTTTCATGTGTTATTTAAATGTCATGCTTAGGGGCAATTAAAATGTATCCAAAAAACACTGGCCATGAATATCCTTGGGTGAAACCTGAGTGACCATTTTGTCTTATTTTCAACAGAACAACTTTGCTGAGTGTTGTGAGTTTGTTATGGCCTGAGTCTGAATGTACATATTGAAGACTACTGTAGACCAGAACCTTGACTCTGCTTCACTGACAGTGAGATGACACCATATCCAAGATTACTGATTCTCAGTTTATTTCCTTTCTTTTTTTTTCCTTTAAGTGTCTTGATTAGAATTTTATTTCACATGTGAGCAAGTTCTTTTCTGTGCTGCCACAGCCCAACTTCTCCAAATTTCTTGTATAAGTAGATAACATTGTGGTGAAATGGGAAGCAATATAGGCAGGTTACTGGGGGAGGGAAAGCAGCGAGGGTAGCTTGTGAGATTTGTTCTGCTTCCAAGGCAAGCATATGCTGAAATCTTAATAGTTTTGTTACCTGTCAATTATTTGGATATATCTCACAGGAGTGTTCTTTCTTCTATTTGTGTGGAGAAAAAAGTGGTATGCTCCTGATTCTTCAGTGCACTAATTTTCACACTGTTTCCAGTTTCATCTTCACTGCCTTTATGGAATTTCTTCCAGAGCTTCAACCGTCTAGAGGCTGCCCTGAGATTGCTGCCTTTCAGGGACTTCTTTTAGAGCAAGTTCAGCAGGGAGGGTGTAAGGGCTGAGGGAAGGGTGTGTGTGATAACGTAAGATATCCTGAAATAAATTCCAAGAGTGCTCAAGAAATGAGACAGGAAATTATATGCAATTTATAATAAATTCAAACTGTCCCATAAAATAAATATAACTCATTTTGTTTCCATATGAATGTTCTGTAGGGGTGTCATATTTCCTCTTCTAGCTTTGTTGGATATAATCTCAGTGCCTGTTTGAAGTTTGTTAGTGTATTGTTCAGATCCTGTGATATATCAACAGAAACAGAAATGAAAAGGAATAAAGGAAGCAATAAGGTCTCCTACTGTTCTGGTGCTGGCATCAGATTGGTGGCTCATTTATTTATTTATTTGTTTGTTTATTTATTTATTTATTTGCTTGCTTACTTACTTACTTACTTACTAACTTACTTAAATCCCTGTATTTTTTTCAGTCTGGACTGTTAAAAGCATCTGTCGTAAAGGGCTAATATAATTGCCCTTAACAAGCCCATGGCTGTCTTTTCTTTTTCATTTTGGTATGTGGATGGATTATGATTGTGGACGTGTTTTGGATATGACATTTTCATAGTTCCTGTTTAAAAAAGAGAGTAGGGGATTTTCAAGTTACTGTGGTATCAACAATGTGTTCCTTAAAGGTGTATCCAGGGCCACATTTTAAAGATGAAAGTTCTGAAGGGGGGTTTGAGGATGTAATTCAATAGAAATTTTTGAATCTAGAAACTTAAGCATCCCCTGCTTGAGTTGTAAGACTCTGCTCTGGTGCTCCAAGCTTGAGCAGTCTTGGTCTGTAATGAGTTCAACCACATATCAGTGCTGGTGAGCAGCAGGGCAAAAGGGAGTGGTTTACCACATCTTACCAGAGATGAAGACTGGCAGGGGGGGAATGCCACAGCCTCTTCTGTGCAGCATGCTGGCTCCAAAATGTGGATGTGTCTTTCTTTTTATTTGGTGAGAGGAAAGAAAACATTTTTTTCATTATGTGTGATATGAGAGGCCAGTATGACAGCAGCAACAGCTTATAACCTGGCAGTCTTTACATCTTTGTAACAATTTAAAATAATGAAAAAAAAAAATCTGGTACTCTGAGAAAACTCATGCATGTTGGTACTACAAACTCTTAAAAACTAAGTGCATTTATCTTTAAAGAAACATCTACATTAGTTTGAAATCAATTGCTAGTGATTAAGGGAGAATAAATATGTTAGACGATACCTAAGATTTACAATTAATTCCTAAAGATCCTGTGAGCTTTCTTTACCTGTCTTCCTTTTTTTTTGTTGTGACATGAGATCTTGAGCTTTCCACATAATTTCTGGTTTCCTTCCTTCCTTCCTTCCTTCCTTCCTTCCTTCCTTCCTTCCTTTTTCCCTTCTTCTTCTTTCTCCCTCTCTTTTACTCTCTCTTCTTTTACATAAACATTTACCTTTCAGTTTTCCTGCCTCCACTGAGGCTCAATGTTTCAACCCCTTATATGGCCTCTTGTTGTGAAAATAAACACATACACAGCTCCATGAGGTAACTGAGTGAGATGGCAGACCATCAGAAGGAGAGGAGGCTTCATTTATTTTGAATAAACCTCATAATTGTGGGTATTTATCTGAAATTACACAAGCCCTTGGAGAGTTCTCCTCCCTTCCATGAAACGCCTCTTGACCAGAGAGTGCCATCTTCTCTCATAACCCATGGCAACTTGTCTTACTGCTCCCACCTGCTGCAGGGGAGGCTGAGCCACTCTGAGGCTGACAGGCCTGTTTCCTTCTAGGTTAACATGACAGGGTCTTCTAGCTTGGACGTTCAGAACCAGATTTTCTCAATCCAGTCCACGTGGGGGTTGACGCATATAAAAGGAGTCACGGTTAGCTGTTGTGGCATGTGCAGAGATTTACTCTGGGTGAATATCTGAAGCCTAAAGTCAGTTTACTCAGCCAAAGGCAAATGGCTAATACACACTTATGCAACACGTTACCCTGACTCTTTGGGGGAGACAATGTTTCACCAATGGAAATGGGGCTGTCTGCCACATGTGGACCTTTTTTTTCTTTTTGAGGCCAAAAGACACAGCCAAGCCAGTGTACAGCTTTCATGTCTCGCCACTTAGAAAACATGTAGCAGGCATTGTCACAGACAACAGTTTTTCTTTTCTTTCTTTTCCTTTCTGTGTACCCCTCTCAGCTCCTTCCCCACCCCCAGCCCTTCCTACGTGGAAGGCAAACCCAAAGTCCTCGAGTGCAAGATGTACTTTTGAACCCATGCTGTTGGGTGGGTTCCGAATTCTGGAAAGTGATTTCACCCACCCTGCGTCTGAAACAGTCCTAGCCCCAAAAACTGCTCTGAGTCAATTAGGCGACAAGTCTGAGGTTGAGCCAGCTTGGACCTGCTCTGTATTGGATCACCCATGCCTGGTGTTTACACCAGCACAGCAGGATTTAAATACAACAGGGTGTTGTAACTTGGGTCTGTGAAAGCAAGAAAGAGAGCTCTTGTATTCTCATTGCTCCCCTGGTGTACATTTTCATATGGGTAACTGCAGTGAGAGATAGGACTGATCTGAGTTTTACAAGGCACTGTTATAAAATGTTATAGGGAGCGCAGCGTGCAGCGTGTTGAAGTGATATGGTGTCAGCTCCATCCTCTGCCAGCAACCCCCCTGGCTGGCTCCTGCCCTTTTTGAAGAAATGAGCTCATGTTTGGCACATTTCTCCTGGGATACAACTTCCAGTCCAGCCTTGGGAATGGCTGTTTAGTTCTTAATGTACTGACATAACTGTTTATCTTTTCTTCCCTTTTTTGTTGCAGACTAGAAGCTGTGTACTCCCTATTATGGGTCATGAGGATACATTTTAAAAGACTATACGTACAGCTATATGACTTGCTTGAGGGCAGGAGGAATCCCATGGGACAATGGCAATAGCACTGGCAATGCTTTTGTCCTTCAGAGAACACTTGATGCCCACAGCTAATGACTGTCACAGGGTGCAAATGAGTACAATACTGAGATTACGGGCATTCTGTTTTCAGGAGATCAGAGTTCATTGTGACACTGTGTCTCCTTATTACTTATGAAATAACCATGTCAGGTCATATATAGTTATTTCCACCTACCTGAACCTCTGCCTTCCTGTGCAAAAGGAAAAAGGTGCCATAAATTTCCCTTTTTCTGTTCCCACAGTAATAAGCCTGCCCTGCACAGCTATGATGTTTAAGAGAAGACAAAAAGGAACAAAATGGACTACCACAGCAAATTTTTACTTATGTCCCTGGGAACTGAGCTAGCAGTTTGTCTATTGGGTGTCTTCCCCCAGAGTAAAGAAAAATTGTCCATCTATAGCTCTTCACCTTGACTCTGCTCGCAGGAGCAGAATAAATGTTGAAAAATTTAAAGAGGATCTTAGAGAGATCTCCTGTTCTTGCCTTCTCATCAAGGTGTCTTACCCCATTTCTTCTAAGTGATAGATGATTTAGATCCTGAAGAAAGGGTAAATTAAAAACAACACAGAAAAAGATTACGATTATTTTGTTTTGTTTACTCCTTTTCAAAAGGCTGGGAAAAAAAAATCCTGGCCCATTTGTCTATAGTAGCAAGTTCTAAGCATAAAGTAATTACCCAAAGTACAGGATATGCCCTCATGCACGCGTGCATCTTTGCTAGTGCCTTCCTTGGGGCATGGAGTCACTCAGATCTAGAGTTTTCTGTGCCAGGGATTTTCCACAGGAAATATTCTCATGATCCTCTCACAGGCCTTTTGCCTGGTCTTGCAACTGCAAAGGAGGCAAAAATTCCTCAGTTAATTTCCAAGACTGGAAGCCAGGGGCAAGTGAGCTGGTACTCTGCTCACAGCTCCACACCGGACCAGAGAGAGCTGCTGCGCTCCAGGAGCAGAGGAGACAGTGTAGGATACCCACTTACACCTCAAAAGCTCCGATGTTTATTGCAGCTACTTTTCTTCCCAGGTTGCTTACCAGAGAATACAATATTTTAGTAGGAGTTTGAACATGCGTCCTTTTTATTTGGTTATAGGAAACAGCGTGCAGTTAATCATAGGAGCAATTGCAGCCATGGTCACTCAGCATCTCAGGTGCAGCAAACAGCTCTGGCAGCCTGGGCAGAAGGGAATTTGTTCTTTTCATCTTTTAACATCTGTGAGAGCAAAATTCCCTTTCCTTTAGTAAGGATGTCTGATGGGTAGGCAGGTTTTTCTGGCTTGTGTGGTCCTCCCTCAGGGTGGCTGGCTGGCAGTTCTGGTGGGTGAAGTCATCTTTACATGGGATATGATGAGGACAACAGGAACACAAACTATCTATCACACCAGCTGAGCAGCGTTCATTCACCCTGACCCTGAAGCAGCCCCCTTGGTAAAAGAAAATAGGTCACCATTCATTCCTATTCCATCTCTGGATGTGCTGCTAAGGCTATTGGGTGAATATTACTATGGTGAGTCCTGGTGCTTCCAGGGAATTATTCTCCTCACAAGATAAGGCTTATTTTGGTAAGACCTTTCTTCAGCATAGTAATGGAAGAGCTGATGTGCTTCAGACATACAGTACTGTTTAAAGTGATGTGCAACTTCATGCCTAGATACATTAAAAATAATTTTTTGTGCACTGCAAACTGGACATGTCTAGATATTTTACTCATGACTTTTCCAAGAGAATAGCTCAGGAAAGTTTCCATAGCTAGTCAGAAAAGTCTTGCATGTTAACATTTTGTTTGACAGTAAATACCAGTAATAATTCAACTGGCCATGATTTTTTTCTGTCTTGCCTTCCTTTAAAAGACAGAAATTTCCAAGCAGTTTCCTATCTGAACTGTAATCCATCCATTACCTTGGATGGAATGCAACAAAGATATGCAACACCGTGCAAATGAAATCTTACAAACCATATATTTACATTGTTTGAAATTTTGAAATGTTTCGTAAAAAGGGATAAGGGACTTGTCTTCTGCTGTTACACACCTAGATAAGTGCTGAGAGCACTAGATAAGTGGTTCAATACAAACAGCATTTCAGTACACTGTGAAGTACCTCAGTATATCAGTTTCACCTCAGTGACAATTTAACATCAAAGGATGATCAAGGATTACTCAAAAGAGGGAGAATGTACGGTTTGGAAAGAATTCATACAGGGATGTGTTTGGATGTATCTGAAAAGGAAGGGCAGAAAGCCCACATAATAGGGAAAATACCTTTTTTTTCTTTTTTTTTTTTTGGTCTCTAGTATCATTTTCACAGTAGCAAAAGACAAGTTAGGCAATGGCCTCAGAGGAGCCTTGCATATTGTCACTGACAGTTCATCATACCCCTAAACAGTGGGGATATGATAAGAACCAGATGATCTAAATTTCTTAACCAAACCCAGTGGTGCATATCATCTGGGAAATAACTGTGGCTTAAACTCTGTATCACTGCCTTAGTCCAACAACAGGTTAACTGCAGTTTTCACTATCTATGTTGCAGTTTAATCTAGGAAGCATACTGGTTGCTTGAAAAATATGACTTTAGCAGCATTTTGCTGAAGGAGGAGGCAGATTGGAATCCTTCGTAACTGAGGAGCAATGAAACAACATGATCTGCATTTATATGCACTCCTCTCTGTGTGACACTGACAAATAGTTGGATTCTGTAGGGATACTCCAGTTCCAAACAAAATTTTAAATTAAATTCCAGTATGCAGCTAAGAGATTTATTTTCTTAAGGCTGAACCGCTTTTATAGGTATCAGGATATGAACAGAGGTTTTGCTACTTTTCATGTTTCTCCCTCTGTGCACCCACACACATGTGTACACACATGCTCTTAGAAGAAATATGGTTTTCTCATCAGGGATGCAGCTCCTGGATGGCCAGGCAGCTGTTGTGATTTAAGGATGTGTGACACTTGTTGTGTTTTTCACATACTATTCCAGATGGTTTAAATGATTTCTGTGTACTTTGTGTTAGTGGAGAGGGTAGGAAAGGCCCATTATTCAGCTCGGAGTCTGAATACAATATGTATGCTTGACAACTCTTTAATAAATTCAGAAATTACTGTTAACCACTGATATTGTATTTTATTATTTATTTTTTTACTATAAAATTGGATACAACTCTTTTAGGCTTACTTGATTATATCAGACTATTTCTGTTTATATTCTAAAAATCCCTTTGTTCAGCTCATAGTTTAACCCCCCCCTTGTTTTTTTTGTAAGCGTTTTCAACAGCATGCCTGATCCACTAACAGTGAGTTCATTTTTTTCATCCTTTCATTTTGTACACATGATTCTTCATGCTTTCTTGTCCAAAAGCATAGTGTTCTTTCTCTTTCTCCCTAGAGAACTCCTTGGGCATCCTCAAGCCCCCTTTCCCCTGCAGCTGCTCTTTTGGGTGGTAGCTGCAGGATCACCCTCAGGTTAAGTGTGTATTAGGGTAATGAGGTATAAAGAGCAAGCTAATTTTGATTAGTGCTAGCAGACTTCTTTGTTTTATGTAGGTCGTTTATAAGCAGATTGCCTTCAGTAGGTGACATTTCTACCATTGATGATGTAGGCATCAGAACAAAGTGGTGGGTACATCTTGGGAAGCTGAGGCTGAGATCCACCTAGGATGGACAGAAGAAGGAAGGAAGCTGTTTATGTATCAGTAGTAGGGTGTAGCAGACTGGATGAGCATTTGCATTCTGCTCCTTTGGTGCATGCTGACATTTAGAGAAGTACTAACCTGGGGTACTTCTGGCAGGGATAAAAGACATGTAAGAGGGAAGTGTTAGTTAAAGCAAGCTTTGGCTGGTGGTTACATTGCTCCTGGCAGCTTTAGAGGCATGTACCTTCCTCTGCTTTTTTTTTTTCTTTCCCCATTTTTTTCCTCTGCTTGCCCTTTATGGTAAGAGCTTTAGGGCTTTTAGGAGTACTGTAGCAGTTCTTGTAGTATAGAGAAGTGATATGTTCTTGACTATCATCATGAACATTTTTAATGTAAATTCTTCAGTTTAGTTAACTTTGTTGAAAGTGGGTAGAAACTATTAATTAGTTGTATAAACTACTTCCGAAAAGTCTGTGCTTAACAGTGTGTCCTTAGCTGGTAATGGTATATATTCTTTAAGCCTGCAGTAGATCCATAACCTTCTTCAGATTTAAAATGGCTTTTCAGGCATTGCTAGAATTTCAGGCTCAGTCTTAACTGTGTAGTTCACAGGAGGGAAAACCACTTCTACTTTCTTTAACATTAAACATGGATTGAGTTGAAATGAATTATGTTTATTCCACTTGTTAAAAGAAAACCTGGAGCCTGTTCCAGCTTGTGATCACATGGTTTCTGGGAATATATCGGTCTTATAACAAATCTTGGAATGCAAATAACAGGCACATGGCTCTCCTCTGGGTGGGAGTACAATTTATTTCAGAAAAATTTGGACCTTTAGAATGTCTAGCTGTGCTGATGCTTATAATTTGTGATGAGGTAAGACTACTTGGTTCATGCAGCTTTACCTTGCAATGCTTTTTAATTATGTCTTTGACTGGGTTTTCAACTAATGCTAAGCGATCAGGGCAAGAACTCATTTTCAGTTTGAAGATGTTCAGTTCTTTCTAAACTAAAAATATAGATATGCATTTTCTTCTTAGCAGACTAAAAGTGCAAACAGAAATTGTCATTTAAAAATACACTTTAGGAAACAGCTGAAAGAAACTCAGTAAATTGGCATGTTGCTCTTCTTGTCTCACATGTAAATGTTAATGAGATTGTATCTAGATGATGGATCACATCTGTAAAACTGTTGCATATGTGATCTTCTGCAGCTGTGAGGATCAGCCACATTCTGAATTTGATCACCTATTTTACCTTAAATTTTATATTTCCCTTTGCGATTATTGTGTTGAAATCATGTTGCATTTCAATAAAGGTAAGATAAACTGAGTGTCAAATCATTGTTGTATACTCATGAAGACAAATCAAGTATTATCTGTCACAGAATAAATTAATTCAGGCTTTTTTTTCCTATCAGTAGATCCAAAGCAAAATTACCTCATGCTGAATGTTACAGCAATGTAAAACTGGTTCAATTACATATCTAAACTATCTTCCAAAAGCTGTCCTGCAGAAGGAAGTACTGCATGTGTTTAAAATGCCATTACAAACTGCGTGCCATTAAGCAAACTGAGAATGGAGGCTGGTCACAACACAGAATCATCAAGTTATTCAGCACAGCTAGTAAGGTCTGCTTGGCAAAATTGCAAAAATGGGGCAGCAGGATCAGAGTGGAGGTACTTCAGCAGAGCTGCTGGAGGAAAGCTTGCCTTTTGCCTGTTTAACTTCCTTCTCATTCACAGGATTTATTTGATTACTAAATAAAAATAAATAAAAAAAAATCTTTAAGAATTGTGCTGGTTCCCATTTTCAATCTATCTTTTTATGTTCAATGTGTCTTTAAAGTTCTGCCCCTGAATCTCTGTAGTTTGTTTGGTAGTCTCAACCTCAGCATGCTTTCAACCAGATCCTAAAGGATTCAAAAGGGTTGGCCTTCTTTGTGTGAGAAGTCCAAAAGGACTGTATGTATGTGGCATTTGCATATCTGCCTGTTAACGTGCATAATCTGGTTTTAAAAAGGAGCATCCGTGCCTTTGAAGGGCAAATGAGCATTAATGTGAGGAGTGCAGCAGACATCTACTGTGAAATGCCATGAAGTTCCAGTTGGGTGGACAGTCTGGTGTGCTGCTGTGCTGGCATCTCGCACGTGACCCTTGCCACTCGCTGAACTCATCCCGTCAAAAGAAATAGCTATACTTGGTGTTTTGTGGGGAGGAAAATTCTTTCCCCATTCTGCCCAAACAGACTGACTTATTTTTCAAGATCAGGTTTGGTCTGTGCCTTGATGAAAGAAACAATGCCAAGAGAGGGAATGAAGAGAAAGTAGCTAGACATGTGTCCTACACATCTTAATTTTCTTTCCTTTAAACTATTTAACCATAAAAGTTCGCTAATTTGGCACACGGTCTGAGCTCACTTAACGCAGGTTTAACATGATCAGTTTTCATTTAGTTACTCCTAATTTATTGTGCCAGTGTATCTGAGAGTAGTATCAGGCTTTTGGAATTAATATAACAATATAATTACTCTGTCAACCTGAGTAAGCTAAGTACTGATCTGCGAGCTAATGACTCACTTCAGGGCAGAGGACTCCCAGGGGACTATACAAACAGCACTGGCAATGTTTTTATCCTTCAGATGTATGGAATTAATGACTGTCAGAAGGTGCAAATGTGTACAACACTGAGATTACTGGCTTTCTGTTTACAGGAGAAAAGAATTCAGTGTGAGACTTTGGCCTCATTACTGAGCTGAGTATAGAGACAGCTAATTAGAGCCACAGGCTTCCACTTCAGTTAGTCTTATGCCTGGCTGTTTATTCAGCATCGTAGGTGAAACTAGTGAGTGTACTGCAATGACCTTGCAAAGTTTTGTAGGATTGAATGATTTCCACATTGGAAAATTCTCTCAGTGTTAATGGTTAGACTGTATAATGCATTCTTGGCTCCTAAAAATAAACAAAATAGTTAACCTCTTGATAGATCCGAATTAACACACGTTTCATATTGTAATATGTCAGACATAGTCCTTTGCTCTACAGACACAGAGTGTTCAGTTTTGTATCTCAGCTGTGTGTGATAAATTCAGTATCTTCATTAAATAGATATATACTGAAACTGCTCAGATTTCATTACAAAACTTCTACACAAGTTCAGTGAAGATGAAATGATTTCAGTGTTGAGCTGCTTTATCTCAAATAATACCTCAGCGTTGACAGCTAATGTTGATGCCTCTAACAAGGGCTAGCAATGATATTTGGTGTTTTTTCTCTGGTGAAAATATACAACCAAAGCTTCCCTTGTATTCTTCTCTTGTCTCCTCATTTATTCCAAGTACAAGTAGAAATGCAGTATTCAATGGGTGATTACCCACAGCCACATTTTGATTGAGCACATTTCCTGGTCCCCATCAAGCATAGGTATTTTCCATGCACCTTTGTATGTTTCTGTGTGTTATTTCCTTCAGCAAAACCGTGCTGTCCATGAGGGGCAATATCTATCTAAATTATTAAATCATTTGTGTCCCTACAGATCTGTTTGTGAGGTACATTTGCATGAATGGAAGTGAAATGTTGGTACGTGAATGACTGCATTATCTGAGACAGGTAGTGCTGCACATTCATGAGTCAGTCCCAGAAAATCTGAGCATTTCTGATTCCATCAATGCTGCCTCTCTACAGAGTTGTTTGGGCCGTGCTGCTAGCATTAGGGATAGCACTGTCTGAGCCTGCACCTGGCATAAGAGAAGTCCAGCTCTTAAGTTAGCATGCATTCTTTTTTTTCAATGCAGCTAACAATAGAGATAACACAATTAGGGAATCCAGAGAACATATAGGAGATCTTTAGACAGAGAAAAAGTAATGATAGTGAATGTATGAAAACCTTATGTTAAATGTGTTTGAATCATGTAGATTGACTACGCTGTGATTCTTTTTCTCCCAAATATTGCCTTGGAAGGCACTTTTTAATATGCCTATCATAGTTTCTAACAGAGAAACAAAACTTTGAAGTACAATTTATAATGTCTACAATACTCCTCCCTCTTCCTTTTAACCAGGAAAAATACCTTGCCTTCTATAATAATCAATACCAATCTCAAGCTGAGACAATGATTTTCAAAGGATGGAATCAACTTCCTAGAGAAACCCTCACAACAAAAGCCAGATGCCAACCAGTGGGAATGCCAGAGAACAGATTTATTTTGTGTCTTCTATGACCGCAATGATATCCAGTAAAAAGAAAGGTTAAGCTAGCAACAATATTTGTTGTCCTTGCATTGATTTTTCCTGATTTTTTTCCTCTCTCTCCCTCTCCTCAGAGCTCCAGAACAGCTCGCTCAGAGGAAGACCGAGACTCACTGTGGGATGCCTGGGGTTCATGGAGTGAATGTTCACGTACTTGTGGAGGAGGGGCTTCATATTCACTGAGACGCTGCCTGAGCAGCAAGTAAGTGGGTGAATGCTTTTTACTTACTGATGGGAGAATTTGAAGTTCTGGTATGTGTCAGATCATAAGAAGTAACTAGCATAGGTCTGAAACAATGCTGAAATTTCTACCTCGGTGTTAGAAAATTATGGATTGTGTTTTATGACTCAGGCAAGTAGCCAATGTGTTTGATAAGGCAACAAACGTATGAAATATAGTGGGAACCTATGGAGATACAGAAGTTGCCCACACAGGTTGCTTGCCACGCTGAAGGCTGCCAGCTGCTGAAAAGTGAAACCTCCTTACACTTTCACCATTTGAGCAATAAGCCTTTTCACATATTTATACCAGACTACAATTAATTCACTAGGTTTAGAGGCCCACAATCTCAGCTACACTGAGACTATAAAAAAGAAAGAATGATAATTCTTCTCAGGGTATCTTAGGAGTTAAGTTCCAGATAGGAAGGCTTCCATACCAGCAACCTTTCCCAACAGGCAGGGGTAGAATTGATTAGTGCAAAGGTGAAATCAACCAGAGACAGGCACCCAGGAGTTTGTTCCTCCACAGTTACCAGCTTCCAATAGAACATGGACAAGTCACTTGACAATTGCACTCAATAATATACGTAAGACAAAACATTTCCAACAAATATTGTTTCTGCTTACTTTAGGAGAAAACACCTGCAGTAAGTAGTGATAAATATTAGCAGATATCTGATAAATAATATGAAGAAAAACTCCAGACTCAAACTTGTGGCTTTCTGCCATCTCTGGTACCTTGTATATTGTAGTATAAAAAATATAATAAAATTTTCCATCCTGCATACATTCCTTTTGTAATTTTCTTTCATGTGCTTATAAAACTGACGGTAATAAAATAGTGACAATACTTTCCAGATTAGTTTTTACATCTGATGTTTTAAAACATAATGCTGTTTAGCGAGGGCAAGAAACAGCACAAAGCATATAATCATAAGGTCAGAATAGAATATTGTGTATTTTAACTCTATCTGTGGACAATTTGGTCTCCTGGTTCCAAGAATTCTTGGGCTGATAGTATGCAACTGTCTACTAGAAGGGGAAAAGATTGACAAAATCTTCCACTGCAACTAGTGGAAAGACACTACTTTTCTACTTCATTCCCATGGGGGGGGGGGCGGGAAGAATACTTTGGTTTTTAAACTTGGGGCCAAATTCTCATTTCTTGTTTGCTCCATGGCAAATAGGTGTTCTTTAACGGCCTTGAATTTGGGAATTGCAAAGGTGGGAGCTTGTTTGCAGTCACTGTATCCGTTTCAGTTTTAGGAAACTAAGTGATCTTGTGCAAGCTCCTTTAATGCAGGCATGAAGCCAGGCATTTCAGAAGATCTGGGGCATTTTTGTAATACAAGGGCTTGCTACACCTCTGCCTCAGCCGTCTTTACAGAGGAAGAGTATTGGAGCTCCATGGTAGGAGTAGCATAAGTGTTCTGCAGCATGTGGGCATAAACAACTCCTCTGGGCAGCCTCTCCCCATCTGTCTCTCTGATTCTTGTACTGTTCAGGTCTCTGAAGCTACCTCAGTGGAATAGTCAATAAGCTCACAAATCACAGAGTTCTTGCTTTTCATACAATACCTAACTACTGTCCATTCAGTGTATAAGCAACACCTCCTGTCTTAAGAAAACAAATGCAAATTTTGGTCCATTCAGATAGTTTTTCCTTTTTCCTGCATGAAGTTGCTAATGAAATAGTGATTTTAACCAATTTTTTGCGTGTGCGTGTGCTATGCAAGCATCTTATGTTGCTAAGGAAAAGGCAGAGAGGGAGCAGGAGAGAGGAAGTCATCCGAACTTTGAAGGTTTGAAAATAGGCCTGTGTGCATGAGTATTTCAAATCTGGCAAGGCTAGAAAAAAAATTCAACCTCTTTAGGACAATTTCTTGATTGGTACAGTTTATCTCATGTATTTACTGTGTATAATTACATAGCAGAATAAAGGAAGATACTACACGCTTCTGGCAAATGAAAAAATGACAACATATTTAGATGTTTTGGAACAAATTAATCCTAAGTAGTTCTCCTCCTGGGATGGATGTTTGTAATGCCTTATGCCTTTTAGTTCTGTATGAAATGGCTTTCAGAGCATTAAATGAAAAGAAAAAGCCTAGTGCATTGTCTTTGAAGAAATGCAAAGACTAATTGTCCATTCCTAAACACAATTAGTGTACTCAGCTAACTCAAGAAAAACAGTTTTATTTCCAGCTTTTGTTTGCCAAAGTTATCTTAGTGCTTGTGTTGTTTGTTTTGGGAACATGTTTTGTGTTAGGCTTTTGCAGCTGTGATGAAAGAATGGAAAGTGTTAGCAAGAAATTCTGTTTTCTAGCATTTTAGATGGTAAACATTTGAGGATAGGGGCTGTTTAAAAAATCATGTCATTACAATAACTGGTCCTGATTACGCTAAGGACATTTAGTATGGTAATGGTATAAATAAATGTGCCAGTAACATTAGGAGACAGGAGCTGTAAGCCCAAGTCAACTACATATCCTGGTATCCTGCACCAAAGTGAGGAGCACTGTCTGACTCGGGTGGCAGAATCAGCCCCGGGGAGATGACATTCTGATAATAAGTAGGTAAAGACTGGGCTAAAACTCAAAGCATGATATTCTTCATGCTCTTTGTTGGCAATAACTCTATATAACTCCCTTTGACAAACTCCCTTTGAATTTACTGCTGTTTGCCTCGATGCACTTGTGAAAGTGAAGCTCCCAGACTAATTGTATGTTGGGTAAAAGAAGTATTTTTGTCATTTCAGAATGTTTTGCCCTTCAGTTTCGCCACCCTTTTATTGATACAAAGCTCAGGAAAAAAGATACTCCTCATCTGTCTACTCTCCATCATGAAGTGTCCTGAAGCACCGCCGGCCAAAAACCTGTAGAGAGGAGAAACACTTCTGTTTCTTTTGAGGGACAAACTAACAACTGTTGTGCTTCTACAGAGAACAGAATTTTCTTAGCTGTTAGATATTTGGCTACAGGGCACTGGAAATGCATTGGCAGAGCATGTGGAGAGAAGCTGGAACATGGTTGTTGCTCTTTTCCTCAGATTTTTATGGTGTCTATGGCTCAGCAGAGCTGCAGTGAAAATACCAGTATGTCAGAGAATCATAGAACGCTTTGGATTCTATGTGTGTCAGTAAAGGTATTTAATAACTGTATTGACTCAAGCAAATACAGAATAAAAAAATGGTTAAAGTTCTTTAGATATCTGAAATTCATGTGAATTTCATAGAATCATAGGATGGTTTGGGCTGGAAGGGACATTAAAGATCATCTAATTCCAACCCCCCTGACATAGGCAGGGACGCCACCCACTAGATCAGATTGCACAAAGTTCTATCCAGCCTGGCCTTGAACACCTCCAGGGATGGGGCATGCTTCATCACCCTCTGAGTGAAGAATTTCCTCATAACATCTAATCTAAATCTCCCCTCTTTTAGTTTAACAACATATCCCCTTGTCCTACCATTATCTGCCTGAGCAAAAAAGTTGTTCTCTGTCTTTTTTGTAAGCTCTTCTAAATATTGAAAGGCTACAATGAGGTCTTCCTGGAGCCTTCTCTTCTTCAGGCTGAACACAGAGTACCATAGAACCATAGAGTATATTGAGTTGGAAGGGACCCACAAGGATCAAGTCAAACTCCAGGCTCCACCCAGTACCACCCAAAAATCAGACCATGTGTCTGAGAGCATTGTCCAAACACTTCTTGAACTCCAGCAGGCTTGGTGCTGTGACCACTGCCATGGGGAGCCTGTCCCAGTGCCCGACCACCCTCTGGGTGCAGAACCTTTCCCTAACACCCAGCCTGACCCTCCCCTGTCCCAGCTCCATGCCATTCCCTCAGGTCCTGTCGCTGTCCCCAGAGAGCAGAGCTCAGCACCTGCTCCTCTGCTCCCCTTGTGAGGGAGCTGCAGGCTGCCATAAGGCCTCCCCTCAGCCTGCTCTGCTCGAGGCTGAACAAACCAAGGGACCACAGCTGGACAATCCCTTCCCTCAATCAGCAAGCAGCGCCATGCTTGATGCATCTCCGGAGCATCTATTTTGGAATGTATTTTGCATCACCCTATCCCCAGCTCTTTCAGCCTTTCTTCATAGGAGAGGTGCTCCAGCCCTCTGATCATTTTCATAGCCCTCCTCTGGACCCCCATATCTTTCTTGGTTTGTGAGCCCCAAACCTGGATGCAGCACTACAGGAGTTGCACAAGGGCAGAGCAGAGGGGCATAATCCCCTCCCTCCACCTGCTGGCCACCCCTCTGTTGATGCAGCCCAGGATGCAGTTGACCTTCTGGGCTGTAAGTGAGCACTGCTGGCTCATGTTGGGCTTTTCATCCACCAGAACCCCCAAATCCTTCTTTGCAGAGCTGCTCTCAGTAAGTTCTTCCAGTCTGTACTCTTGTCTAGAATTGTCCTGATCCAGGTGCAGCACCTTTCACTGGACTTGTTGGACTTCATTAGGTTCATGCGGACCAATTCTCAAGCTTGTCCAGGTCCCTCTGGGATGGCATCCCTTCCTTCTCTTGTATCAACTACACCACTCAGTTTGGTGTCATCTGCAAACTTGCTGAGGGTGCACTCGATCCCACTGTCTATGTCACTGATAAAGACATTAAACAGCACCAGTCCCAAGACAGACTCCTGAGGGACATCGCTCATCACCAGCCTGTATCTGGACATAGAGCCAATGACCACAGCTCTCTGGGTGCAGCCATTGAGCCAATTCCTTATCCACTAAATGGTTCACCCTTTAATTCCATCTCTCTCCAATTTAGAGATAAAGATGTCATGTGGGATCATGTCAAAGGCCTTACAGAACTCCATATAGATGATATTGGTCAGTCTTTCCTTGTTGACTGATGTATTCATTCCATCAGAGAAGGTGACCAGCTTGGTCAGGCACAAGTTGCCCTTGGTGAAGCCGTTCTGGTTGTCTTGGATCACATCCTTGTCTTGCTTATGCCTTGACATTGCTTCTAAGAGGATCTTTTCCATAATCTTGCCAGGCACAGAGGTGAGGCTAAATTTATTTCATTTGCTTTTGTTGGAGTGTTTTCAGATCTTAAGAAAATTATGAGTTACACTACATTCACGTATCCTGATCCTAAAAATATTCTGCG
Organism: Cygnus atratus; assembly: GCF_013377495.2. Taxonomy (NCBI): domain Eukaryota; kingdom Metazoa; phylum Chordata; class Aves; order Anseriformes; family Anatidae; genus Cygnus; species Cygnus atratus. The sequence continues at coordinate 36,035,236 of NC_066396.1, forward strand.
TTCTGGAATTGTACTGTTTATATTAACAAGTATTGCTGTAGAATTTAAATTGTTTTACTGTTTCTAGGCCTGGCAGGAATACAATTGCGATTTTTTTTGATCATATTCCAAATTCATCATCACTTTCTGTTAAGGTGGTAGAGATGGCAGAAAAGTGGGATGTCCAAGAACAGTGGGAATAATTTTAGTAGATAATATATAAATAATCTGTGGGTTTGTTTTTCGTTTTAATCTGCTTATAAATCCTACCTGTTATTGCTGCTGCTGTTTCAGGCTAAAGCATGAAGCAGAGAACAGTTTATGTGAATATATATGCAGCAGAGTGCTAAGCCGGACATGAAGTTCCATGGATACTGAATCTGAGCTAAAGGGTAAACATCTGAAATCATCAGGTGGAAAACCTCCACTCTGTTCAGCAGTTTACACTGGATTTCCTATATGTAAGAATGATGATCTCAGATATTGACCCATATGTCGGTAGCCAAAGAATGTCAACATCTTCCTGACAAGTTTCCCTCAGCAATAAAAGAGGGAATGCATGAGAGGATTTCTAAGGAATCTATCTTTGCATAGATTCTTCATACTGGTTCTGCTATTTGTTGGAATATACCTTTTTCTCCCCTTTTCAAATACCTTCTTTTCTTTCTTCAGCTGATGGCATGCAAAAGCAAACCACCAGTATGGATTAGCCTTTCCACTAGCTCTGCTTGATAAGTAAGCTGAAGTGATTCACTACTTTGGTTGTTCAGCCCACTGCTATTGCATATTGCAGAGAAGTGATAAAAGTACATGCATGTAATCAACTCTTAGTTTTATTGCAGTTTGACTCAGTCAATCAGTAATATAACCTCTGAAAATGTAATTCTGGAGATTAGGTTCAATAAACTGGCTAAATTAGCTAAAATTAGGTCTATTTTATGCTGTGTAATATTTTTCATGACATAGTTCATGAAGTTCAAAATATAATGGATTATTTCATGAAGGACTACTATTTTCCCATTATGATCACATAGATTGTCCATTGAAGAACCGAGAATCAAGGGGTTTGCTGTCTGTCAAAATGTGACAGAATAGGTGCATGTTCATTCATGTTAGCTTAAAGTTAAATAATAGAAAAACAAACAAACAAAAAAAACATTACAGCAACAGTGACTAGCACTAAAAAGGGGATACATCAAATACAACGTATGTGAAAATTCTAGTTTATGGTTTCAGCTGTGTATAATGTTGATATCAAAGTTTGTCTGCTGTTCTTTTGCTGCTTCACAACTGGATTTGGAGTTTTGTCAAGGCATCTCACTGTGACCCCTAGTTTCAGGCTACAACCACAAACTCAGCTGTCTTGGAGGTTTAGATTGCAAGAGAATCTAAAGTATTTCAGATATAACATTAATAAAAGGTTCTTTAAACATTATGAGTGAAAATTACAATGGAAAAGCTACTCTAGATTTTGGGTTGCTTCTATATCAGATAGTTGGAGTAATTTATGTTAGCTTCTCTTATGAGATGATAAAAATGCTGCCTTGTCTAATCCTGGCACTAATAAATAAGGCAAATTATTGCATTTTATAAAATGTTCCTGTGTGTGTCAGAATGATCATTTAAAAAGCTCTTTATTTTCTGATTCTAAGAATAAGCCCTCTGCTATCTTGTGGTCTGTAGAATACATACCAGAAATTTAATGCATAAATGCTAACATAATTACTAAATACATCTACAAATCTAAATAACGTTCTGATGAATCATACCATGTCACTCAATGTCAGAATTCTTAGATCACTTGAGCTATGAGATGATTTGGGAGAATGGTTTTCATTTTTCCAATTGAAACTGTAAATGTATGCTAATATAGTGTAAATTACTTTCAGGGTACTTTAATAGCTGTCTCATTTTCTGCTTCAGTTGCTAACTGGAACTGCTTTACACTATCATGGGTGTCGTCCCTGCTATATTAGGTGATCTAAAATTTTTGTAAGAAAATTAGATTATATTTGTTCTGTGGACACTGCTGGTTAAAATTGTACCATATACCAGCATTTTAAAAGATATTTTCTTTTATTTTATTTACTTTGGAATTAGTCAAATTTGTATTTATGATACTCCTTCCTGCTTTGATTTAATGAAGCATTTCCAATTTTCAAGAGAGATTACAGTTCCAGCAGTACCTATCAGCAGAAGCACCGAGCTGTAACCTTAAATTTGAGTCAATACTATAGAAAGCTGCAAGTATCATAAAATTTAGATGAATGTTGTAGTCTGTGGGGTGATTACTGGAGCTCTTTGGAGAGACAGTTACGTTGTGCTGGCTGTCCTAATTTCCGGCTGCTATGCTACAATAAAATATCTAAAAGAATATCAAATGCTTTCACACAGGTCTTTTTCCCATGTAGTCCATTACTAGACTTGCTATAGGGATGCTACATGCTGGTGTTTTTTGTGAGGAACTGATCTGTGCTATAATGAAGGGCAGCCAGCATTGTACCTACAGCTGAGTGTGATGGATATGATCTCCATAAATCTGTCCCTCCATTGAGATGTAGCCTACCTTGCAAAAATGTCTGTGAAGCCTTTACTTAGATGATATACAGCTCATAAGTTCAGGTTCACTGGAAAACTTCCTGTATATTCATAATTCTTTCAATATATCTGTTCTGAGATTTAAATGAAAAATAATTAAATCAGCCAGGTCTTTGCATGATGTGGAGTTTTTATAAGCCTTGCTACCTATTAAAAAAAAAAAAAAAAGTTGTGATGCTGTAAAGCCACAAACTGTACATGAGAAAGCATGAGAATTTAACTGGAGCTGGACTAACACATGTGGTTCAGACCCAGGTTCAGACTTCCTCAAAGCATGGGGAACGTGGGTTCCTATTCAGCACATTTGATTTGTAAAGACCAGCTGCAGAGCTTGGATCTAGATCTGAGCCCAGGCATGTTCAGATTTGGAATGTAAGTACTTTTGGGCCTGTGATAGGTTCTAGATGCTATCTTTGTGATAGAGCAAGCCAGGTGAGATTTAATGTTGTATTTTCTTTCCACTTGGCCTGTGGATTACCATTGTTTTGCTAAAAGGCAATTCTTTAATTCTTGCTTTTTTTTTTCCAGCTTCTCTTGGCTAGTGAGTAACTGGAAAATATTTGCAACTGTAATAACTTCCTGTATATATATGATTTGTCATATGTGCAAATCTAAAGTCAGAGACTTTTTAAAAATTCTTAAGAAAAAAAAATACTGCAGTGACAAACATGAGGGAATAGCTGTATAAAAATCAACAATAATAAGAACAGTGTTAAGTTCTCTGACAAATTATCCTCCCGCTTTTCCTTTGTTTTCCTCAAATTTGATTTTTTTTAAATTTATTTTAATTGGATTGGACAGTTTCTGTTTTGCTGAGAGTTTAGGGAGTGCTATTTATTGCCAACTGTTACTCAGAAAGTAACACTTAGTGGCTCTGAATAATGCAAAGACTAATCTGACAGTAAAAATTGAAACAGGCTTTATTCTGTTTAGCGATTTGTATTGCAAACTGCAAGGTCTGCCTAACTTTGGAGTAAATATGATGCCAACCTTAAACTCCAGGAGTAACAGTAGCTATCTGGAGTAAGAACTTTGTGTGAGTGGAAGCACTGTTGGAACTGCAGCTGCTTGTTTTTTGTATAACATTCCCAACAAAATTCTCAAATCTTCTGGAACTTGAAATGAAATTGTGACTTGAGACTAGTCTTGCCTTTAGAAGGAAAGACTTATCTCTACAAGACCAATAGATAAATTAAGTTTCTCTGGGCTCAGTGCTATTTTGGCTAGAGTGCAAGAGATAGGCACAGTAACCTAAAACTAGCTAGCTCAGCTACTGATATTTGGCTATTTCTTGTACTATAGCCTACAGTGTAAGCAAAATTTTAGAAGGCTAATGGCTTTCTGTAGGCAACATTTCACCACTCCACTTGAACAAGCACTGCATAGCCAGAAGCAAGCAATTCTTTTCTACTAATACCATGAAAGGAATCTGGTCTTCGAGATACAAGGGGTTCAGGTTTTGGTTTAGGTAAGTATCAAGTAAAGCCACTTTTTTTTTTTTTCCTCCAAGAGACAGCTGACAGAGAGATTATGGGTCAGGATTAAAGGAAGGGCAGGGACAGGTGATATAGTGGGGGTCTGCTACAGGCCACCTGATCAGGAAGACCAATTAGATGAGGCCCTCCACAGACAGAGAGAAGCAGCCTCATGTTTACAAGCCCTGGTCCTCATAGGGGACTTCAACCACCCTGATATCTGTTGGAGGGACAGCACAGCAGGGCACAGGCAACCCAGGAGGTTCCAGGAATGCACTGATGACAACATCCTTCTCCAAGTGATACAGGAGATGAAAAGGAGAAGTGCTGTGCTGGATCTCATTCTCACCAACAAGGAGGGGCTGGTGGGGAATGCAAAACTCAGGGGCAGCCTTGGCCACAGTGACCATGAAATGGTGCAGTTTAGGATCCTGAGGGCAGTGAGGAGGCAGCACGGCAAGCTGACTACCCTGGACTTTGAGAGAGCCGATTGCCCTCTTTGGGGGCTACTTGGTAGAGTACCGTGGGACAAAGCCCTGGAGGGAAAAGGAGCCCAAGAATGCTGGTTAATAAAAAGGATCACTATCTCCAAGCTCAGGAGCGATGCATTCCAACAAAGAGGAAGTCAGGCAAAAACACCAGGAGGCCTGTATGGATGAACAAGGAGCTCCTGCACAAACTCAAACAGAAGAAGGAGGCCTACTTAGAGTGGAAGCAAGGACGGGTAGCCCGGGAGGGATACAGAGACATTGTCTGAGCAGCCAGGGATCAGAAAAAGAAAGTCAAAGCCCTGTTAGAATTAAATTTGTCCAGGAACATCAAGGGCAAAAAGAAAGGTTTCTATAGGTACATCAGTGATAAAAGGAAGACTACAGAAAATATGGACCCTCTCCGGAAGGAAATGGGAGACACGGTCACTTGGGATATGGAGAAGGCTGAGGTACTCAATGACAATTTGGCCTCAGCCTTTACCAGCAAGGTCTCCAGCCACATGGCCCAAGCCCCAGGCAGGGATTGGAAGAACTGTGCACTGTGGGAAAAGATCAGGTTCAAGACCCGTTAAGGAACTTTAAAGTGTACAAGTCCATGGGACCTGACGAGATGCATCCAAGGATCCTGAGGGAAATAGCAGATGTAGTTGCTAAGCCACTGTCCATCATATCTGAGAAGCTGTGGCAGTCCAGTGAAGTTCCCACTGACTGGAAGAGGGGGAACATAAACCTTATTTTTAAAAAGGGAAAAAAGGAAGTCCCCGGGAACTACAGGCCAGTCAGTCTGACCTCTGTGCCCGGCAAGATCATGGAGACAGATCCTCCTGGAAGGTCTGCTAAGGCATATGAAAAATAAGGAGGTGATTGGTGACAGCCAACATGGCTTCACTAAGGAAAGATAGGACACCAGATTTGTCAGGCACTATGACGGGGTTACAGCATTGGTGGATAGGGGAAAAACAACTGACATCATCTACGTGGACTTGTGCAAAGCGTTTGACACTGTCTTTCCTGTGATATCCTTGTATCTAATTTGGAGAGAAATGGATTTGATGGATGGACCACTTGGTGGGTAAGGAATTGGCTGGATGGTCGCACTCAAAGAGTTGCGGTCAACATCTCAGTGTCCAGGTGGAGATCAGTGATGAGTGGTGTTCTGCAGGGGTCAGTATTGGGACTGGCGCTGTTAACATCTTTGACGGTGACATGGACAGGGGGATTGGGTGCACCCTCAGAAATTTTGCCTATGACACCAAGATGTATGGTGCAGTCAACACACTGGAGGGAAGGGATGCCATCCAGAGGGACATGGACGGGCTTGAGAGGTGAGCCTTTGCGAACCTCAAGAAGTTCAACAAGGCCAAGTGCAAGGTCCTGCACCTCAGTTGGGAGCAATCCCAAGCACAAATACAGGCTGAGTGGACAATGGGTTGAGAGCAGCCTGAGGAGAAGGACCTGGGGGTGTTGGTTGACAAAAAGCTCAAAATGAGCCAGCAATGTGCGCGTATGCAGCCCAGAAAATCAGCCACATTCTCAGATGCATCAAAAGAAGCATGGCCAGAAGGTCAAGGGAGGTGATTCTCCCCATCTACTCTGGTCTTGTGAGACCTTACCTGGAGTTCTGCATTCAGCTCTGGGGCCCCCAGCACAAGGAGGACATAGATCTATTAACAATGAGTCCAGAGGCGGGTTATGAAGATGATCAAAGGGCTGGGGAACCTCTCTCTCCTATGAAGACAGGCTGAGGGAGTTGGGGTTGTTCAGCCTGGAGAAGAGAAGGCTCCAGGAAGACCTTATAGAGTCCTTCCAGTACCTAATGAGAGCCTAAAAGAAAGCTGGGGAGGGACTCTTTGTCAGGGAGTGGAGTGATAGGACAAGAGGTGTAACGGCTTTAAACTAGAAGAGGGGAGATTTACATTAGCCATTAGAAAGGAATTCTTTATGATGAGGGTGGTGAGGCACTGGAACAGGTTGCCCAGAGAAGCTGTGGATGCCCCATCCCTGAAAGTGTTCAAGGCCAGGTTGGATGGGGCTTTGAGCAACCTGGTCTGGTGGGAGATGTTCCAGGCCATGGCAGGGGGGTTGAAATGAGATGATCTTTAAGGTCCCTTCCAACCCAAACCATTCTATGATTTTCCTAATAACATCACTTTGATATATAGTGTAGTTATATTGCACACGTGTATAGCCATATTCTATTCTGTTGATTCCAGTAAATTTACTCTAGATTTACAGAAGAGTCTCAGAGTGTAAAGACTGGTATGCTGGTGTATTGTTAGTCCCACACTCACCTTCTTCACATGCATGAGGGTCAATGTTTGTTTAATGCTAATTACGATACATTATTTACATCAAAATACACGATTCCCTAATTAAAATATTGTGGAAAATGTTTATGCAAAAAATAGGCCTTTAGCAGCCACAGATTAAAGCTCATGTTTTGATTTGACTAGCCAGCTTCCTGCCTGCAGTGACTTAAATTGCCACTTCGCCTCCGTTGTTTTATTTTGTTTGTTTGTTTGTTTTTGTGTTTTGTTTGTTTGTTTTTGTTTTTTGTTTGTTCATTTGTTTGTTTGTTTTCTGTTCTTTAACTCCTGCGGAAGGAATATTCATAAGATCTGTAAAAAATTTTGACAGGGAAAGCTGGGTTTTCTATCTTTCTTGTCTCAAGGTTAACTATTCCTGTAACAATTCTGGTATTTCACTATTTGAAGATGGTGCAAGAGTGTCTTAGTCACTGAAACAGAAAGAATGAAAGATTTCCGGGGCCCCAAACACAAGAAGGATGTTGATCTGTTACAGCAGGTCCAGAGAAGGGCTACGAAGATGATCAGAGGGCTGGAGCACTTCTATGAAGAAAGGCTGAGAGAGCTGGGGATATTCAGCCTGGAGAAGAAAAGGCTCCAGGGTGACTTTATTACAGCTTTTCAATACTTAAAGAGGTCTTATAAAAAGGATGGAGAACAATATTTTGCTCGGACAGACAGTGATAGGACAAGGCGGAATGTCTTATAAACTGAAAGAGGCGAGATTTAGATTAGATGTTATGAGGAAATTCTTCACTCTGAGGGTGGTGAGGCACTGGCACAGGTTGCCCCGAGAAGCTGTGGATGACCCATCCCTGGAGGTGTTCAAGGCCAGGCTCGATGAGTTGGATGCTAACCTGATCTAGTGGGTGGCATCCCTGCCCAGGGCAAAGAGGTTGGAACTAAATGATCTTTAAGGCCCCTTCCAACTCAAGACATTCCATGATTTTACAGTTACAAAGTCAAGCAGCATGTCAAAACACACCAGCACATCTGCACAACCCAGTGTCAGTTGAGGGGCATATTACCAAAAGAATAAGGAAAAATTTTTACACTGTTTATAATTTTGTTCTTAACTGAATGATTTGAACATGCATTTGGGCAGATCTTACCAGATAATATGAAAAAGTGAACTCATATATTCAGCACAGTCCTGATGTATCTTTCTTCTTCCTAACAATTTGGTGCATAAGGCATTCCGTCAAGTTTTCATTATGAGCAAAGGAATATACTGAGAGAATGAAAAAGAGATTCTGTTCCCCAGAAAAGGAGAAATACAGAAATTGTAATGAGAATGGGTGGGGGTTATAATACCGCACAACGTTTGGAAAAGAGGAGTAACAGAGGGAGGAAAGAGGGATGCAAGATGGCGTTACTGTGTGTGAAGTACGATCTTGTGCATGCTTGGCACTAGGGGAAGTGGAGGGCTGACTCAGCCCTTCTTAAGATGTCATGGGAGGAGAAAGGCACACAGCATGCTTTTCTCACAGGTGCAGTGCCAGAACCAAAATCTATCCCAGAAGAGTGGTGATCAAGGGGTGTGAAAATAAAGGAGAGTGAAGATTGTCCAGCATTACATCAACTTTCAAACCCCTGTGGTGAACAGTTGCATCAAAATTCAGATCCACAAAAATAACCTACCTCTGGCTCCTAGTTGCTTGCTTATGTGGAGGCTTGTTGCTTAAGAAAAGCATTTCAAACTTTGATGACCACTGAGAGTGGCAGGAGTTGATGAGGTCCTCCTCTGCAAATCTCTTTCATCGCCTTTGGTAATTACAGATAAAGGCAACTTTGGCAAGGGGTTGCTGTTCTTTCTGGCATGGATTATTGAAAATCTTCTAGCTCTAGCTGAGCACAAACACACATCTACTTTAGACCTTTGAGGGGGTGACTTGAACTAAGTCCCTCTACAAACTGGAGCCTGGAGAAATAAATACCAGGGTTTGGGGTTGTTTACATTAAACGAAGTGAATATTTTAATATATTAAAAGTTGTTAACCTCTTTCATAAACTTTACTGGAAACAAGTGACTAAGTTTGAAGAATGAAACATGATTCCCAATAGCTTGCTTTTCTTGCATATTCACATGATAATAATTGCCTGTCAAGCCAAACCCCCATCCACCTTTTTCCTCAGCATAATCTCCTGCAGCGTATGCCTGATGACAGAGAAGACTGAACAAGTACCTCTTATTGCTCACACTCTCTGTGTGCTCTCTAGGACTAATTTGCCATCTGTGGTGACTTCTGACTTTTCTGGGTGGCCATGTGTACTCTTGCTGGTAATAGTTGTTCTATTTAACCCACAAAGGTCAGAGGATGTGTGATAACTGTGTCTTATAAAGTGGTCTCAGTAATCTGCTGAGGTCCTTCCTTGGAGGTGAAATGCTGCACGCTATGGCATGCTGCAAATTATCCACACTAAGACATTGGATGCATACCATTAATTCAAACCCTACCTAGAGGAAAATACCTGCCCTGGCCTAGTGTTGTGCAAGGAGCTGTGTATGTCTCTCCAGAAGAATTAACTCCTCTAGATGGTTTCAGCTTCCCCATTTTAAGCACAGACAGGTTCAGAAGCAGAATTTACTTTTTTTTTTTTTTTTTAGTCACCTATTTTCAACAGATCCTATAATTTTGAATCCAAAAAGGAGGCACTTCAGTTTAAGATAGTCTGGAATACTGTTTTGAAGCTGAGTACATCTGAAACACAAAGTACTCTACAAACCTACTATGAAATTGTATCAGCTTAGTATGAAAGAAGCTTTTGGTTGATAGGTGATAACTGGGAAAGTAATGAGTTTAAACAACAAAAATCAAAAGTTTGATCCTGGCAAGGAGACAAAGGAAGTTTTGCAAGAGTGGTTCCTAGTGTTCATGAATCATCAATCCAGCACTAGCTGCATCCAGAACTGAACTTTTTTTCTGAACAACCCCGGTCTATAGCCAAAGGAGGGAAATTGGAAGAAAAATCTGAGTGGTTATCTGGCATATGTTTAAATGAATGTACCTACTCTTTTCCATAGTGCAAAGAATAATTTATTTTTTTTTTTAATTTTGAAACAGACAATAGGAAGAAATTGTGAAAAGAAGAAACTGTGAGACAGCTGACAGAAAGGAAGCTTAAATTTCTATGGTAGTTCAATATTTTTGAGGCTAATAAATTATGGTAATTGAAATTTCAATAGCAACAGATCTATGTAAAGCAAAGATATATCTGGTGGGTTTTATGGCATTTATAAGAGAGAGATGGGGCATGTGTCAAGTTTGCTGGATGAGCTATTCAGTGTGGTAAGCAAGGACTGCACTAAGACTGCCTGCATGCTATGTAATACACTTTCTCCTTTGCTCTCTGTAGATGTAAATCAAGACTACCTCCAGTAAATGTCCAGTGTAAATAGAGGTCTAGCCTGCACAACAGTGTATCATCGAGCTACCTATGTTGCTCAGGAATAAATGGCATGTTGAGGGGAGTTGCTCATTCTGTGTTTGTTTTTGTTTTTGTTTTTGTTTTTAATCCCAGTATTGCTATACTAATTCATAGCCTATTACTGAATATGATTTTTATTATTGTATTGCTAAAACTGTTACACCTAGTGCTGGATGCCCTGTGCACACTTTTGACTTCTGTGCATGCGTGCAGTGCTAGAAATTTATGTGAATTAATCATATAACATTGCAAAAACATTAAACTTGTGGTATCTCTCTAATGCTTTTAATTTATATGGTAAATGCTACAGTGCAGATTATATTATCTTTCTTCTTACGCTTCTTACATTTTTCTTCTGAAAAAGAGATTGGCTTTATTTTCTTTTTTTCTTGTTTATTTTCTTGTATCTTCTCTTGTAATCGCTTACACCATTTTGGTATGTTCACAAAACTGTTTTTTGTCCTGATTTTGTGCTAAGGAAGGTGTAAATGACTACTGGAGGAATTTTACAATTAAGTCTCACCTGCTTTTCATGTGTTTAGGAGGAAGGATGGTTTCAATAACTTAAAGGAAAACTATTCAGTTTATTCTAGAGTTAACTCAGTATGGAAAAAGTTTTTCAGTCTTAAAAAGAAGAAGGAAAAAAGAACCCACACAAATGCATGCAGATGCTGTCCTTTCTCTTGGATGGCTCAAAATGGTTTGGATTTAAAACTTCAGTCTTGGCAGGCATTGAGTCCTCAAGGAATGTATGCTTGTTAAATCCTGACCAAAAAAAAAAAAAGTTGTGAAATTAAGAAATTAAAAATGTAAGGAATTCTATTCTGTTGAAGGACAATCTTTAAAGCCAAATCCTGCACTCTGATTTATACCAAAGACCTCCTCAGAGTATTCTGTCTGAACTCATAAAACACACAAAACCAAAGGTCAAATACTCAGAGCACATACTGCTGAGGGCTGAAAAGGTATCTGGATGCTGACCTTTCCTTCGAGAGCCCTGCTGGCATCCAAGCTGGTATGGGTCTGCATGCATGGGGAGGGGAGGAGAGCCACGCAGAGCACATGTGGGGGCACCAGCCCTCCTCGACCTCTGCCAGGCCCAGCTGCTCTTTGGATGCCACTCCACAGGAGGGCCTGGGGGGTCGGGGGGGGGACATTTTACACTCACCTCCTCTCTCTGAACCGAGCTGGAAGAAGCTCTGTGGACACAGGGCCACCAGCCAGCTGCTGCAGGCCGCTGCTGGAGGGTTTCCACCTGCCAGTGCGCAGGCTGCTCCCCAGCAGGCCCAGTCTGGCTGCCTTAGCTGTGTCCCAGCTCAGGGCCCGGCCGAGGCAGGCGCAGAGCTGCTGTTATGAATGTGGTTTGGATGCTGACTGCCAGCTACACTCTGTACACTGGCTTCCAGGCTCATTTATAAACTGATGCCACCTTCTAGAAACTAATTTTTTAGGTAGGAACCTGGGAAGTTGTAAAATTCATGCCTCAAAATCCACCTAGGGACAGAGAGGCCTTTACCTTGGGAAGGAGTTGGTGGAGGGCTTGGTGGTTTGAGATTCTTATTGGAAAAATGCTGGTGCAGTAAACATTGTGTGCTTGCTTGTCTTATTCAGCCATTAATATTTTTGGGTTTGTTTTTAATTTTTGGACACAGGACCTGTGAAGGGCGAAACATCCGATACAGGACATGCAGCAATGTGGTAAGTGAAGTATAGCTTTGATATAGCACAAGTCATCACATATGACAGTCATGCCTATATAAGATAAAATAATTTGCTTGTGTGATGATGGGAACACTATAGCTGTTTAAACTGCCTTCGTATCACAGGACCTCTGGCAACTCATTATTGATTTCTCGAGAGGCTAGAGCGATGATGGCGTAGCATGGCATTAAAACCGGATGGCATTGCAGTCACAACCTTTCTACGTAGGCTGTCAATGAAATTTCAAAGCTGCTCTTTATAACCCCCCAGCAGATTAAAAGACCACTCATGTTACTTTGGTAGCTGTCTGGTTCACATTGGTCCATCTGTCAGGCTGGAGGATTAAATGTTAAGGACTGAAGGCAAGTTAGTAAGAGATGTGTGTTGCTATTCACTTGTGCCTTCCCAGCACTGTAATTTTGTTGTATGCCTTAGAAAAGCAGTTTTAGATAGCCTGCAGTAGTGCTGCAACCTTTCCAAATGTTTTTGCTGTTTGTTGGTTGTTTTTTTGTGTTGTTTTTTTGTGTTGTTTTGTTTTGTTTTGTTTTTTCCTATGGTGAATGTAGATTTCACTGAAATAAAATAAGAAACTTCAACTTCTGTGCTCACCAAAGTGAACGCGTGTTTTCACTGATGAAAATGGAAATAAAGACTTTCATATGGAAAGTCTTATTGGGTGCCAAGAATTGTGAAAACTCTCAAATTACATGGAGCAATGTCAGTTTTACCAGTAAATGGAAAATGAAATCAAACATGCTGTGGGCCAAGCTTTCTCATGCCTGATAGGGACATATTCAGAAGCCTTTCAATAGGTGCTTTGTCTGAAAAAAAAAAAAGTTTAAAAGTTTAAGTTTTTTTTTTTTTTTAAAAAAAAAAGAGTATGTTCCTCGTATTTGGCTTATATTCTCTTCAGTAGACCACAATGAAAGAAATGCTTGCCTCAAACTGAGTTACAGTCTCCCATGCAGTGAGTTTCTCACACTTCTGCCTCAGAAATCAGTTCTGGTTGTATGCTTTGGGTCACTGAAATCACACATCAATCTAGACATCTGCTTCACTGACAACAACTGGAACAGTCAATAAATAGGTCTGCTGACTGATTAACAGTCTGATTTCCAGCTGTGAGACACTTAGGCTACACTGTGACCTTGGAGGGAATGGGAAGGTTAATTTGTGTCACTCAAGCTGCATGGCTGCATGCTATAGCCCTCTGTAATACGATAAAGAAAGGGAGGAGGATGTGTGTGTGGGGGGGAGATAATGTTAAAGGCTAATTGAGCTAAAATTAGACCCATCAGCTTTGTTTCAGTTTGTGCGTTGCTGTGTATTATGACAGTCCGCTTCCCCTCCTGCCCTGCTCTCATGCAGTGAAAGTTACCAGCATACCACTCTGCTGCCATTAGTTGTTCCTGGATCACCCTGATGAGACCCTGGCATTTTTCCTGTGTTGCAACCCTTGTTCTGTAATCACTGAGCTTAACTTTGCAAGACAAAGAACATATTTTTTTTAATGTTATTTTTAGCTTAGGTTCTGTTTTGCAACTGTGTACCTGGACAGTTTTCCTTCAGAATAAATCCTTGCATAGTTTTGTCAGGCAATTCCTTAACATACCTTGTATTTGACAATACAGGCTCCAGACTGCTCAACATAGCACTGAGGCATCCAGCTTCAGAACTCACTCAATTTTTAATAACAAGTAATCCAAACTGAAGCCCTGAAAGTGCTTTATTATGCTAAAGTCAGTGAGAGTTTTGCCATTGAGTGATGAAGACCCAGGATTACATTTACAATTTTAACCCCTTTTATTGGAGAGGGTAAAGAATGCATTGTGCTGCCTTGCTCTCTTTTCCTTAACACAAAGATCAAATAAGTTTTCATTTGTTTCTTATTAGTCAACTTGCAAAACTAGCAATAAATCAAACAATCCTAAAGCTACTGACTACATCAGACTTTGACCGGGCCTTTCAAATATGGCTTTGTGTAAAAAGGAAGGTATTTGGCTATATTTGCTTTGCAGATACCTGATCTCAGTGGAAAACGTTTTCTATTTATTTTTAAAGTACACTCAGTCTTTGATTCAGATGTTATGGCATTCCATTCACCATCTTTACTGATCTGAGATACTGTGCACCAGTATTCCCACTGTCATTGCAATTGCACTGCCACCATGATCATCAACAGAAAATGGGGTAGGATCCTGCCACAGCAGGGGTGTTTCTGGGGTTGGGTGCCACTTTGAAATACATTGTGCAGCACCAGTAGAAACTGAAACCATTACCAAACTGTGTACTCTTTCAGAGTAGCACAAACAATCATAAACTTTCTTTTTAATGACATATTTGTCTCCAAAATCACAGGATACACACACACACAATTAGGTTGTGGAAATATTTAATTAACCCCATGGCTCATCACAGAATTATGCTCTGAAAAATGAACATAGTAGTGTGCAAATTTTTGTTTACTCAGAATTTCCATTTTAAGATTTCATCCACAAAGACACTGAGGGTGTGGGACACCCTCAGACACAAAGACACATCAGGTGGAGGGAACTGCCAGACTCAATGTGATCTACAGTTTTGTCTATGTTGGCTGACAGCCTGTTGTGTTCAAGGAAAATGAGAGTAAACTCCCACCCCTCCAAATGAAGCTAGCTATTATGCATTCTGGAAAAATTCCTTTTTGATTCCTGTGGAAATCAGAGAGTCCCGAAATACAAGCTTTCATTGCCATTAGCTGGTGTATAACTTGAGCACTGTAGTTATTGTTCATAAAAGAACTGGTCTTTTTATTTTCTGCAAAACATCTTTCTGTGAATTGACATGCTTTTGTTAATATGACTGTCCTCTTACAGGAAAGGATGGGTAGTCACATATACTAAAGGCAAAATATTTCAGAGATGAAACTGGAGAATGGGAAGAATACTTCTTGGAATCTGGCAATGAACACATTTTTGGACGCACTATCATTAGCAAGATTTTGCTACAGCTGGTTTTAATTCATCCTGAAATTAAATAGCATTAAAAAAATAGAATGAGATAGAGAAAAGAAAGGCAAAGGGAGAGAGTGGCACATCTATTTCTTCTGTGGCCTGTATTATTCTAGGAATGCTGAGCCTTTTTGAATAACACTGACTGTAAGAGAGATTGATACTGCTGTTTATAAAGCTTCTGAGCAGTCTTTAAAAGAATTAATCCAATCCAGTATGTTCACCACTTGCATTGTCTGGTGTTGATCAGAAAGTAGAAGGATTATGGATATGAAGCCACATGTGTAAATAGTGAAAGAAGCAATGAGGGAATCTGAAGATGATTTAGGGTTGAATTGCATCAGTCTTTCTTCTTGCTATTCGTATTGACTCCAAGTATGTTTCCAGCCATTTTAGAATGTAATCATGGGGGGAGGGAACGTGTCATTTGTTTTTCTTCAGAAAATTACTCCAAATGCAATGAAAGCATGCTTTTGTGTCTGGCTGGGTTGCTACATTAAATGTTATGCAAAATAAACAAAAATATTTCCAAACTGTGAGTAGGATTTTTTGACTAGATTTTTCTTCAAGCTAGCATGCTCTCTGTTCCTTCTTCTAGGCATGTTCTCAGTTGCCAAGTTCTCTCCAACTTTTGTACCAGGTTATTATGCTACCTCATTTGCCCTTTCTCTTTTTCACTCCTACTGCCACTGCACTATTTTGTTTTTTAACTCCTTTTACATGAAAATCTTTCTGAAGAAGGTTTGTTGAACTGTGTAACATCTTCCTCCCCTCTCTCTGCAATTATCAGCTCATTTTTTTTTGTGATTGGTTTTTTTTTTCAATTTCCCTGATATTTTTCCTCTCATTGCACTGCTTCTTGAACAAAATCAGGAGAAAATTGAGATGCATGAGACTGGCACTTGATTCCTGTAGGAATTTGCTTTTCATATTTACTTATAGCTGCCAACAGGATGATAAAAACTACAAATAAAGCTGCTTTTGAGATTTTGCTGTTTGACATGAAAATAGACAATGCCACAAGTTCCACAAGAGTACTAGCTCTTTCTACACAGAAAGAGCTTCCATTAAGAGGCTCCATTAAGTCTAAGATAGAATTTGTGGATGGAAGATCCCATTGATCAGATCATCAAAACTTGCAAATAACACCTGCAACTCTCTTTTTTTTTTTTTTTTTTTTTTTCACTTACTTTCTTCACTTGGCTGAAATACCACCTCTGGTGGCATCCCCCATTTTCTGGTTTGCGTTCAGACAAGCTACTTCCATGCCTGTTTCTTATTAACTCATGCTGCTTTTTGTACACACCGGTACCTATATTGTCCATCTCACTTTTGACAGAAGAAACTATATTCTTGCCACGTAACAAAGCCTAACCTGTTGGAAACCATTACACCTAAACTTCCAAGTGCATAGGTGCTTCTAGAAGCATTGACTTGTGAGTATGAAAAGCACCATCACAAGGCAGATTTTTTTCAGATATACACAAATGGTTAGCAAAATTTAATTTTCCTAACCTCTAATGGGTAGATATACTATGTGAAGTCTTTTACAATTGAACCAGTTTGCATTTTACAATAAAATTTAGTGTCGTCTACCACTTGAACAATCCTGTAATCTTCACTGTAAAAAACTTTTCTTTCTTATTCCAGTAGGGGGGTAAGGAGGGGAAGCAACTAGAAGCACTACAAATATCTCCTTATTAACACCAGATTTGCTTAATGACAGTTTGCTTTTTCAGTAGAAATTCTTTCAAACTCAGGTCATTTATTGTGACTACAGTCTGTTCTTCAAAATGCTGGATTTTCATAGCTGCTATCCTATTTTTGAGTGGGTGCACTTTTAAACCTCTGTGTCATTGTGTGTTGTCTGACAACTATTTCTCTGTATTGCAAAAAAAGTGGTTGCTAATGATGTCAGCTTTGACTTCTCAGTATATCTTCTCAGCAAGTAGACCTGTGAGTCTATGACTTCTAAAAAACAGAACAACAATAACAACAACAACAAAATCACTGCTATCGTCCTATGTAAATGCATCAAGAGTCTTTGTAAGCCAGGATCACTTCCATCACAGTGGCATTTCAAGATTCTGTTACCTGTAGATAATTCACACATTTAAATTTGCTATTTCTGATAATAAATTTTAAACGCTTTCATTTAATGTTTAAAAGGTGTGAACAAACAAAAAAATCAGAATTATATGAAAAATGCATATTGAATTATTAGCTAAAAATGGAAACATATTTGAAGTAATATATATTATTAAGAATTGATTTTAAAATCATTTCTAATGACAAATACTCTTGGAGGTTTGGATAGATTCTACACTGACTGTTTCATCTCTAGTACATGTTTATTTAATACAGAGTAGAAGCATCTGCTGATATTCCCTCGTTTACTTTGTTCATATTATTTCTCACATGCTGTTCTGTCAGATGTTGCTTCTGATGTTCCAAAATATTGTCTTGGGATTGTCAGAGAAAGCTGTAGTGTGAGCCACACTTGATCTAAGCAGTTAGGGATGTGCCTAAATTATTTAGAAGTTCACAGGAGCAGATTAATGAAAAACCTGGTTACAAGAAACTTAATCCAAGCAGGGCACTCAACAAGTCTTCAAAGTTGAATGGAGTTTCTGTTAAATCCATAGATCTCTTAAATCTCTGCACTTGCATCTGAAGTTCTCATTCAGTCTTGTGCAAACCCCTACTGGAAGACCTCAGGATTTCTTACTCAGTAATGAAATTGGTGCAGCTGAAACACAGTGCATATTTCATGGAACTGGTTCAATAAGCTGTTCTGTCAGATGCTGCACAGTATAGTCCAGTTGTTAGTCATTTTTTGCACAGAGGAAAAGCTCCAGGTATAGTAAATCATTCTTGGCCTCTGCAAATATACAAGCACACATACTGTAAACTGTTTGAAGGTTCCTCAACTGCTTCCACCTATCACAGCTTAGATATGATCTTCCACATTTCACCCACTAAGTAAACTTTTAAAAGCCTGACCCACTTTTGTCCCATGAAATCCGATCTACCTATCACCATCAAGGGACATCTGGGTTTCATCTTATCTTTTCCACTGGTTTGTTGATTAATAGAAATTGTTTTGAATGGGATTCAAACATGGCAAAACTCCATGGACTTTATGAATTACAATAGGGTCAAATAGGAGGTCAACTTGAAAAAAAAAATTGTATGTGAGGAACAAAATGCATGTGAGGAAAGCCACAATAATATGTCCAGAATTAAGTGTCTAAGAGGTGAAGATGAAACTCTTGTGTTTGTTTTAAAATAGGTTTCATACTTCAAAGAGATTTCTGATCATCTTCAAGATGATATGTATTTTGTTTGTGGTGGAGAAAATCTTGAGTTGATAGGATGAACAGAGGTTATAGGCACAAGCACAGGCTCAGTGTTTCACAAATATCCCATGAGCCTTCACACACTAAAGGTCATCAGACAGCCAATTACAACTCACAGAGTTGGAGAAATTGCTTCCTATTCACTGGAAATTTTCTTCCCTAAAACATGATGGATAGGAAGCTTGAAGACAAATGGACTTACACAAGCCTCTCAAGTTTATAAGATCTTGCTGATTCTTCAAGGAGTGCAATGGCAGCAGTTCTTCATGTCCACAGGGGCCCACAGATATTCTCAAAACAAAAGCAAAAAAGATTTGAATATAGCACCAAATTAGAGTAGCCTGAAGCATAACTGTTAGTGCTTTTGTGGCCAGATAACAGTGCTGCCACATTTTCCAAGCCAAACATAGGCCATGCAGATATGGTCAGTGAAATACCTTGCAGAAATACATAACCCATACGAAGATGGGGATACTTCAGGCTCATTGCTGGTCTAACTTGGCCTGTGACTTCTGGCTGGCTCAACAGGTGAGCACACCTTCGTTTGTCTCTGTTGTACAGGTAGAAAAACTACATACTGTTAGATAGCTTCCAGGATCAGACTCTTGGTGGAGGAAAATACAGCTTCACTCAGGCCAGTGAAGCAGTGCTAGCTGGCAGCTGTGAAGGATCCCCTTCCACAAACCCCCGGACACATGCTGAAAGACATCTGAATTTTAAAAATGGAAAAGACTTCGTGGAAAAGACTTTGTCAAATCAGAGCCTACAGTTTCTCCTCACTAGGAGCCAGCACTGCACAAATTGGGCACTCAAACAGGCAAAAACTGTTATCTAAAGATGTGAGAAGTGTTTAGAAGAAAATAACAACTTACGGTTTGAACCAATATGCAACAAAACATTGACTTTGCCTTATCTGTTATTTCAGCAACTAGAGTACTCATTTGTAAGCTGTGAGCTTCTGTCTGTCTTCCATTATATGACTGAACAAGGCTCCCCACTGATCCTCACTGACATATAATACAAACAATAAATAGTAAGTTTTAAAAGCCAATGAAAACACAGACAACAGATTAATAAAAAGTACCAAGCTCAGTACATTTTCTACTTTTTCAGTCTAAGTGACCTGTGTCTAATGTTGGTAATATTGGGGCTGCAACTTTTCTTACCTTGACCATTTTGTTATAAAGAACATTACAGAGATTATTCAGGTGTTGTGGGTGTAGGTGCAAGTACGTGTGCTTTCCTAACTGGAAGGAAAGTTCCCCTTGAGAGAAAGGGATCTTCAAGGCCTTTAGGCAGATCTAGGGTTCAACATTTAGGATTTAAGTAGGAGAAAAGTGGTGGGTCAGACTCTGACCCTTCTTCATATCTGTGTGCCAAGATAAGTATGGATGTTTGCCTTTGTGACTGCTTGAATGTATTCCTTGAATGGCTTCACGTTTCACATGCAAACTTCTTTAAACACAAGCTCTGTTATTTAAATCCATTGATTTATTTTGATCATGATATCAAAGAGTGAAATTTAACATTGGTCCTGATCACCTGCCATGTCCTGAAAGTTTGTTATGTTGACCATAGATTTTTTATTTCTTTGATTTAAAAATAAAATCCAACACAACAAATGTAGTATTGAATCATTTACAAAGCAGGATTATGAGCTCTGTATGTTGTGTGTTCTAAAGGGCCTTGCTGTCTTTGTAAAAATAAAGTTATTGCAAGCCAGGAAGTTTCAAAGGTAGAGCCAAGCTTGAAACAAACAAGAGAGTTGGCTTGGATCTCTGCAACAAGCATAAGCCAAGCAAAGAGACCTGACTATTCGCTTATGGACAGAAAAATTCAGGGAAGGGCATGCATCAGAAGATTTTGTGGCAGAAAATAAGGCCACAGTGTTCCTCTTTGCTTGTCCCTTCTTTGGTGAAAATAGAGCTAAAGCAGATCTTGGGTCAAGTGGTAACTGTCTTGTTCATCCTCTGTTTAAAAGCAGAACAGAAAGACAGTTTTTCTCTACTATGCCTTTTTAGACTACTATGGAGGACTAATGAAATTCCCACATGATCTGCTCTCTTCACTCGCTGCTATTGTCCAAACTTGTTCCTGTATTAACAGTTTGCCTAGATCACAATAAAGGCCTGATTGCCTTTTATTTTTTTTTATTTTTTTTCTGGAGATTTTAAAATCAAACTGAAATAAAATCAACCTTTTATCTTTAAAAAAAATCATCATCATCATCATCCACAACTTATGAATAGACAAGTTGTATGTTGTCTAAGCCTTCCCATAGTAAAATTCCAGTTATGAACTTAGACTTTCAATATTGACTTCCAAAGAGAATGGATGTGCTCTACATTATCGCTATTTGATACATATTTTTCTACAGCAAGATTTGGCCCAAATCCTTTTCTTCTTCTTAATCCATTTAACCTTTTGTAGCAAGAGCACTACCTCCTTGTACTTAAACACCAGAACTGTGCCTGGAGCTTGACCCATAGTGTTTAGGCTGCATCACATTCAAATACAGAGCAAACTCATTGAAAATTTGCTCTCATGGTACAAAGCAAATTAACTGAAAATCTGTGGCTTATGGCCATGGCTTGTATGTGTGTATAGTTCACTGTAAGAAATGTTTGGAGTGGTATGATCCAACATCATTCAACATTCAAGCATAATGGGCATAACCACATTGCCACTACACAGTGAATGCGGGGCCAGATTCATTATCCTGGGTTTGTGCCAAGGGTATACAAATGATAAATTTATAGCCAAGATTCTGCCAGTTTGCTTCAAGAGCAGATTTGAAAGCTTGATTGTTAAGAGACGTTTTCTTTTAGATCTTAATACAAAACAATGATCCTTTAATGCCATAAAGTGACACGCAGGCCCCATGGCATTCTTATTGAAAACTGTAATAACCTCTAAATCCTGTCTAAAGGAGCAGGAAAGAGCTAGTGAATGAAGATGTAGAAAAATGTCTGAGAAACATAGGTGGCCATTTAAACCTCAGAGGAGTTATTTTGCCTGAATAGCAGCAAGATTTTCCTAGCTGGGCTGATAGATCATCTGTGAATTAGTTTGTCATTAATGATACCAGAATTTCTGTAGGAGGAAGTAGTTATTTTGAGGACAAACAGACAAAACAGAAAACCTATAAGGATATTGTCTAGTTGTATATATGTAAAAACCCCCTCCTTCAAGTTTATAATCAACATTTGTGCTTCTCCCTAAATAAATGTTACCATCCTCAACCGAAGGTATCGCAGGTATTCATTTCATCTGGTATTTGACCAGATGCCAACGTGGAGCAGATTTCCTTATGAGAACAAGATGGAGGACTATGGGGCCTTAATAATCTGAGGCAGCTGTATTTCCAGCACTTGCTCTTTTGTCATAATTCTCATGATGGTGGGTGTTTCTCCTAAACCTTAGCTCCTGTATTCCTGTAATTTTATAAGAAATTAAGGTTACTTCTAAAAAAAACAATGAACCTTTAGCCTTTGTGGTTGGTTGCACAGGAAAATTTGAAAATATCAGGCTTTAAGGATCAAAAACTGGAAGGGAGATAAAAAGAACTCATGTTTATTTTGCCTGAAGTCTCATGATTTTGAAGTTTTTCTTGTTCTCTTGAGAGATTAACTCATGGTTTTCAGTGTTACATGATGTCAGGAAAGTATCTGTGGGATAGAAAAAAGTCATCTTCCAATCTCAAGAAGAGAAATTAACAAAAGACTTTAAGTAGTATGACTGATCTTTGTTTTTTTATATCAGAGGTACTGGGTGCAGAGTCAGATTATATGTCTCACAAACCTCCTAAAGAATTAGCAAAGTGGCTTTTCACAGTAAAATCATAAGTTGCTAATTATGTGAGTTATAAAATATTTGCCTGTAATAGGTTGAAGAAATGTAAATATGTATTGCATTTTTCTTATTCCCATTTCCATACTAACCAATTTAAGCCACAGGAAAAAAAAAAAAAAAGAATAAAATTTAAACAGATAATTGAACCAAGTTATTTTTTTTTTCTTTTTCTTCAAACAGAGGAAAAGTTGGTTGGCAGAGTGGCTGTGCTAACACAAATACGCACATTTGTGCACAAGTGGAAAAAATTCAGTAAGAGCATTTCAGGACTGACAGGTTCTGTGGCTAAGATACATAAAGTGTGTTTCTTGTGTCTCCTGCATATTTACACGTGGCCTTGATGTTTTTTCAGTAATTCTGGGGAAAGAAGAAAAGAAGGCATAATTATACTGTTGAATTTTATGTAGTTGTAGCTGTCTCTTCTATTTCAGTCTGAGATATTCTGAACAGAAAATCTGGGTACATCTGGTCACTGTGAAGCTCGGCCAGCTACACAACACTGTGATCACTCATCACGAGTAGACTCACTGACCTTTTCCTCCTCCTTTTCTGCAGGACTGTCCTCCAGAAGCAGGTGATTTTCGTGCTCAGCAGTGCTCGGCTCACAATGATGTCAAGTACCAGGGGCAGTTTTATGAGTGGCTTCCTGTCTCTAATGATCCCGACAACCCGTGCTCGCTGAAGTGCCAAGCCAGAGGGGCAGCTTTGGTTGTAGAGCTGGCACCAAAGGTTCTGGATGGGACCCGGTGCTACACTGAATCCTTGGACATGTGCATCAGCGGTTTGTGCCAAGTAAGGAGAGAAGCCCTACTCTGCCAGCTTTGCTGATGACTTCTTCCCTCAGTTCTCTCTCACATGCTCTCTTCTTCTCCGTACCTGTACCATTTGGGGTTCTTCTTTTTAGTCATCTGTTTCCATAATCTTGTTCTCTTTACTGTTACCTTGTTTGGAAGAGGTATACAAAAACAATGAGCAAAAGTTATTTTCTCACTTAAAGAGTATTCTTGGGGTTTTTGGAGGAATGTAACCTCAGGTTTTGAACTGTTTTGTAGTTAGCTGCAGTAGTAGATCAAGTTTGAAAGTATCCTAAGAAAATAATTTTAGCTTTTTATTTTGCTTTGCAAAAGCTTTCCAAGTCTAGGAAATTATGTTGTCTTTTGAGGATTGTTGCTCCCTATAAGTCACAAACCACGTAGTGGTGGATGAAGTACAAAACTGGAAAATCTACCAGTGGTTTGTAACATAACTGAGCAAGCTGCTACACCTCTTTGGGTCTCAGTTTCTCCATTTGTTAAAAGTGAGACTTTTTAACCCTTAAATTCACGTCTAGGGATCATTCAGCCAATTTATTGACATCCTAATTTGTCTTCTTCCTTTCACTGAGTTGTATTTCTATTACCTTTTACTTATGTATTGCATTTACATGTATATTACTGTTGTTTTGAACCTATCTACATCAAACTTTAGTTGCCTGAACTGCTTATAGGCTACAGGCTAATGAATGGGAGTACATTTGTGCCATCTCTGTTAATCATGGAACACACCTCAATATTATAAAAGGCTAAGTCTGGGTTCATGTTTCAGTGCCTAGTTTCCTTCAAATCTAAGTAGACTTCATACATTGTTGGCTTTCTGTGTATTTTCAGCCGCATTATGTGCCTTGGGAAGTTTTCGCCCCTGCTTTCTTTCTCTTTGATTTTCTACTCTAGCCAATAGTCAGTAAATGAAACTGAGTAGCCACTTGTTCAATTAATCTCATTTGTGATCTGAAAAAGGGAATCATCTAAATCTCTTGACTTGAATTGTGCACGTTTTTGGAATTTTTTTTTTTTAATATTTTAATATTTTTTTTAATGAGAGCTGCATTTCAGTCTTGTGGTTTTTTGTTTGTTTTGTTTGTTTGTGGGTTTTGTTGTTGTTCTTGCTTATTTGTTTCTTTTAATCTTCTGAATTTGACCAGAGGCACAGGAAGCTGCATGGGAGAGTGACTCAAAGTATTCTGCCTACAGTGGGCTGGAAATTAGGAAAAGCACATTCAGGTTTTGTGTCAGGCTTATTTCTAATTTGGCCCAAATCTGAAGCAAACTTTCTGAGAAAGCCATCCTTTAGGAACAGAAACACAAATATTCACTACTAAAACAAACACATTTGCATTCTCATGACACTTCTTACTCCTGGAATACTGAAGCTGGCTACACTCATAGATCCTACAATGGTCCTATATCTTAATGTCTCTGTGGCTTAGGTAGGCATTTTGAAGGTAGATGTACAATACTCTAGCCCTAATATCCCTGAGGAACTTCAGCTAAAGTAACCTTTTGCTTTTATACTCCACAGTGGTAGAATGATATAATAATTTTTACCTCATAAATATAATGACTGTGTATTTCCCAGGACCTTCAGCATTCAGTTTCTCCATCAACATTTCCCATACACGTACAAATACTGCATCGTTTTCGAAGATGGCCAAAAAAAAATAATGCTCACACTGCACTCCCCACTAATCTAAATAAATTTTAGATTTTTGGATGTGTTAAATTAAAAGTAACAGAAAGTATTATTATCACAGTGCATCCCTGCTAGCCAGTCATATCTTTATGACAGTAGAGGTACTAGAACATTTTATAAAACATTTAATCAAGCCTATTCAATCAGTCTGTGCAAGAATCATGAGTTAGTATAAATGACGTTAAGACCAGTGTATGCTTACACAGATATTGTGTGAGCTCTGTGAACTCACCACAGGGCTGTTCCTCAGCATGTGAAATTTGGGTCTGCCCATGGCCTATTGTGTGCTCATAAGCTGTTCCTGAAGTTATTAATGGTGGAAAAGAAGAGGTAGTTGAATTGCCTTCTGTGTGCCTCAGCACTCCTTCCTGATTAAAAGTGCTATTTTTCACTCCCATTGGCAATTTGTTCACAAGATGCAACATTTGAAAATTACAAGATCCTTCTCTCATGCTTATCTCTTAATTTTTCACGTTGTTTGTAGCTTTAGAATTACCAGTAGCTTAGTGGTATATTTATGAGTCTTTGTTTAATGATTAGTTATTTAGCTGAAGTCTTTGTTTTATGTGCTAGCCTCCTACTAGTTAAATTCTGAAGAAACTTCTGACCATATTCAGAGCAAGAAAGCCACCTTCCAATGTAGAGATTCAATAAGTTGCATTGTTAAATCTTTGATTCCCTGAAGAGTATGTTTGGAGAATCATGAAAAGATATTTACTTTATTTACAGAGGTGGGGTATGGAAGAGGTTAGGTAGTTGTTGATTCAGTGCTATACATGCTTCATTGGATAGGGTAGTACAGATGACCCTGAGAGTTCAGGAGTCATGCAAGTTGTCTGTGTCTTATCTGCTACCAAATTACCGAAACATGAATGTATTTATCTTCTGTGAAGAGACTGGCTACATTTCACCTTTGTGTAAAATACCTAAGAAATTAATGGAAATTAATCTCTAAGGATTGTTTTCCTCTTTCTGGAGTTTACATTGAAACCCATAGGTGACAGTTTGAGCAACACTGTTTTTCAAATGAAAAACTCTTATTGCCTTTTATTTCTTCTTAACTGTCTTGTTCCTCCTAACAACTTTAAATAGGTTTATGTATGGATCTCTGTGTTATGTTAGTCACTTTTTCTTTCTGCTATTTTAAGGAAATACAGATGTAATCTTTGGGTCTCATTTTGAGGTTGCCTCACAATGCAGTATACCCCATTGTTATAATGCTGCTAGCTTGAAGCACCATGTTGAAGTCAACTGAATGTCTTTTAGGATGAATAGGGCTTTAATATTCCACACTATAAACATAATGTTTAGTCTTGCTCAAAATGAAACATCATGAATCTTTTCTGGTTTTGCTTCCTCCCTTCCTTCCACCCTTCCTTCCTTCCTTCCTGCCTGCCTGCCTGCCGTCTCTCCCCCTCTTCTTCCCTCCATCCTCACCTGCTCACTGTCTTCTTTTCCTTCTTTATCACCAATTGTTGTCACATTCTGACAGTACTGCTGACAATACTCTCAATGAGCTGCTGGAAATCCACCTGAAGAAATTTTCTGTCATATTTCATTGATTTCATTATACTGGGTTCTGATCAAGGGCCAGCCTTATATGATGCACACTAAAATCATACTGTAATTTGTTAAATGCATGGACTTTTTTTCCATTTCTGTGATTGACAGTTCATCTGTTCTGTTCTCTGCCATCACATGTTTTTATCCTCTCTCATCTGACAACTTTGCTTGATTGTGGGCTGTGCCCTTTCCTGCCATGTCACTGTGACTGCCTGCCATATTTCTTGCTGTGTGTTCTCCCTTGATTATTCACTCAAGCAGCTATCTGAGTGTTAGTGCAGTTTTCTCTATTTCCTCACACTTTCATACTTTGGGCTCTAAACAAACCCTGATCAGGATGCAGCACTGGATTGCGAGGAGCATGGTCATGCATGCTCTGAAAGGCCTGTAACCCAATCACCAGTAACCATAAAAATTCTGGGACTTTTACTAATGAAAACAAAATCTCTTTCCTGTTATCCAGTTTCTTCTAACATTTCCCTTCTACAAACCAAACCCTTTGGTTTCCTCTCTCTGATTCTGCTGAAGGGGAAGTATTCCATTTTTGTTTTTGTCATTCTCTATTTTCCTGATCATTTTCACTTGTTCTTCCTGTTATCATAGTCTTCATACTTGGTTCTCTTTCAATTTAATTTTTGTCTTCTGCTTGTCTGAATTCCACAAATACTCCTTTTGTTAACTCTGGCAAGGAAGAGCAAGAAAATCAGTCTTTGCTTTCTCAGGTGATCAAGGGTTATCCAGGGCTTCTGCTGTCTCCAGTACTAATGGCAGAATCTGCATGTGGCTGTGTGCCACCAGATCAGGATGATTGTTTTATTTATTAAATGTTTTGCCAGGCAGCTAGGTGTTACACAGTGTTTCCAAAAAACAGCTCCAATCAGTATTGTAGCCAAAACTGCACCTGATGTAGATGAGTACTTCCCTGAAGCCACATTCATAGATCAGGTGCTTGCAGTCTGGACAGTCTCTTACATTTACACATGTGGCATGGTACTTCTGCTCTGCACTCCTCCTTCCCAGCCCAAGGAGCCTAGCTTCACAGGGACTGGAAACGTGATAATACAGCAGTTTCCCAGTCCACACAGGATCCCTGCATCCCCTCCTTTCTCACAGGCACTTATCTTTTCACTTAATTTTCTCTCTGTCTCTGTCTCTTTTTTTTTTCTTTTTTTTTTCTCCCTGTAATATGAGCCACAGTGAAGTGTGCCATCTGAGGTCTTGCTTTTAACATTTTAGGCGCAGGACAAGACAACAGCATTCCTTTGCCATGAAAAATCATTATAGCCCTCAGAAAGCTTACAGCATTCTAATATTAAAATGTAAAATTTTGAAAATTTCCATAATCAGAACATTCTCTTTTAACTAACTCCTACAGGGGTGTGACTAAGTAAGCTCTCCCACCAAAGGCAGAACTTGTAGCCAATGTCTCTGAAAGATAGTGTAAATTTGCTTGCAAAAACTTTTTAAAAAGAATGATGCTACAACTAATAGCAACGTTTAGTAGTATGGTGCCTATTAAAAATCCATAAAAATTGATATGATGTATGCCTGGATTTTGTTAAAAGCTGTCTGGTTTCATACACATGCAGGTGTATAAGAGCTATTGACTCCTTTAAAATTCTCTAAAGAATCAAGATAAAGGGGCCAGCTTTTGCCTTCATTTATTTCAGCATAAACCTGGAATAATTTTACAGCAGTCATAGATTATTCTGCTATTGAAAAATCAACTCTGATACTAATTGTATGTTTATTATTATTGCTGCCATTACAGTTGTTGTTGTTATTAAAGACTGTTAAATTATTTTCTGTTTATACTGGAATGGCAGAATGAAGCATATTATAGCTCTAATAGCAGGATTGGACCCAAAAATACAAAAGCTGGTCACTCCTGAGGAGGCCTTCGGGGAAGTTCGCTGCTATGAAAAGAATGGGGTTGGAAAAAGCATATTTGTTTCTTCTTTCAGAACTATTCATCTTTTTCCATGTGGTGGTTTTACCCATCTCGGCAGCTGAACTCCCCTGTAACCACTCTCTCACTCCCCGTCCTCAAAGAAAAAACGGGAGAGAATACCACAGAAAGGGCTCAAGGGTTGAGATAAGGACGGGAAGATCGCTCACCAATTATCATCATGGACAAAAAAGACTCAGCATATGGAGATTAATGTAATTTATTGCCTCTTACTAACAGATTAGAGCAGTGAAAAACTAAAAGCAAACTAAAAACACCTTTGCCCTTTATACGCCCTTCTACCTCCTCCCCCCAAGCAGCGCAGGGGAACAGGGAATGGTGGCTGCGGTGGGTCCCTGTCACTTCGTCTCCGCTGCTCCCTCACAGTCCCTCTCTGCCCCTGCTCCCCGTGGGGTCCCTCTCACGGGATGCCGTCCTTCCTGAACTGAGCCTGCGGGGGCTGCCCACAGGCAGCAGCTCTTCAAGAACTGCTCCCACATGGCTCCGTACCACGGGGTCCATCCCCCAGGAGCAAACTGCTCCAGCACGGGTCCCCCACGGGTGGGCGGCAGCTCCCCCCAGACCCTTGCTCCTGCGTGGGCTCTGGCCAGCAGCGGGTCCCTTTGGAGCCGCCTGGAGCTGGCTCTGATCTGACACGAGGCAGCTGCTGGACTCTGCTGCAGCCCCGCTACTAACAGGCCCTTGCAGTGTAAACCCGATACACTCCATTACATTCTTTTTGTTTTGGAGGTTGTTAGTTAAAGAGAGCTGTATCTCATAAATTCTTATCTTAATGTCTGATATTTATGGTAGTGTTCATTTGTTTTATTTACAGATCAATCACCAAATAGTACTAGAGGTAGCTTATAATCTTTTCTGACTGATTGATTGATTGATTGATTGATTTATAAGACATTTTCCTGCTGAGCTGCATAGTGAATTCAAGTCATCTGACAGCAAGATTACTTCCCCCTTATTTACCTTTCACAAACTGATAAGTACCTGTAGTAAAAGTGGTCAGTCTATGGACCCCATGATGCTATGGACACAGGCTGAAAAACACTGACTTAAAAATAAATGATTAAATAAAAACATTAGGAAAGATTATTTAATAAAATGCCATGGCTTGAAATAACAAAAATCATTGCTTGTTTTTGAAGTCGGTATTGCAATGGAATTGCAGCCAACAAAACTGATTTGTACTTCCAGAGCTATAGTTCATTTCAAGCTGAGGCAGTGAGTGCACTGGATTAAGAATATTTTTCCAGAAGTGTATTATGTATAGTTTTTTCATCTACTTCTTAAGAAGAAAAAAAAAAGTTTTTTTTTTCTTTTCAAATATTAGTCTTAAGTACTAATGCTTACTATTCTGACATTACTCGTCATTACAAATGTATGATAAAAGAATTTGATAGTGAGTGATAGATCAAATAAATTGATAGGGGAAAATATTTCTAATGTAAGTGAGAAATTATCTTCTGGATGTTCATATGCAGCTTTGTCCAGTAGGGCTTGGATATGTATAATAGATGAATGAATAACATATAAATACAAGAAAAAAAAAAAAAAAGAATATCTGTCATTATAGAATCATGGAATCATTTTGGTTGGAAAAGAACTTAAAGATCATCAAGTCCAGCCATCCGCCTAACACTACAAGTCCACTGCTAAACCATGTCGCTAAGCTCCACATTCATGCATCTCTTAAATATCACCACTTCACTGGGGAGACCATTCCAATGCCTAACCAACCTTTCCATCAAGAAATTCTTCCTGATATCAGATCTAAACCTCCCCTGACACAACTTGAGGCTGTTGCGTCATCTCTTAGTACTTGTCACCTGAGAAAATTGACTGACACCCTCCTCGCTGCAAGTGGCTTTCGGGTAGCTGTAGAGAATGAAGAAGTTTCCCCTCAGCCTCCTTTTTCTCCAGACTAAACAGCTCCAGTTCCCTTAGCTGCTCCCCATAACATGTCTTTTTAGTCCCTTCACCAGCTTTGTTCATCTTCTTTGAGCATGCTCAAGCAACTCAATGTCCTTCATGTAGTGAGGGGCGCGAAACTGAACACAACAGTCACCAGTACTGGGTACAGAGAGACCGTCACTTTCCTAGTCCAGCTTGCTGCACTGTTTCTGACAAAGGCCTCGATGCTGTTGGCCTTCTTGGCCACCTGGGCACACTGCTGGCTCATGTTCAGCCAGCTGTTGACCAGCACCCCCCAGGTCTTTTTCTGCTGGGCAGCTTTCCAGCCACTCTTCGTCAAGGCTATACGGCTGCATGGGGCTGTTGTGAGCCCAGCGCAGGACCCGGCATTTAGCCTTGCTGAATGTCATGTGAATGGACTTGGCCCATCCGTCCAGCCTGTCCAGATCCTTCTGCAGTCTTCCTACCCTCAAGCAGATCAACACTCCTGCCCATCTTGGTGTCGTCTGCAACTTACTGAGGGTGCATTCGATCCCCTCATCCAGATCATTGATTAAATGCTAAACAAATCTGGCCACAATACTGAGCCCTGGAGATCACAGGTTGTGACTGCCCACCAACCAGATTTAACTCCATTCACAACAACCTTTTGGGCCTAGCCATTCGGACATGTTTTTGCCCAGTGAACTGTACATCTGTCCAAACCAAGAGCAGCCACTTTCTCCTGGAGAAGGCTGTGGTAAACAGTATCAATTGCTTTTCTAAAGTCCAGGTAAACAACATCCATAGCCTTTCCCTTCTTCACTAAGCAGGTGATCTTGTCATGGAAGGATATCAGGTTAGTCAAGCAGGACCCACCTTTTATAAACCCCTGCTGACTGTGTCTGATTGCCTGGTTGTCCTGTATGTGCTATGTGGTGGCACTCAAGATGATCTGCCCCTTGTGTCTGGGCCCAAGATGATTGTGCCCCTTGCCTCTGTCTTCCTGCTCAGTGGGATGGGTACCCTGAGAAGAATTAGTCTTACTAATATAGACTGAGGCAAAGAAGGCATTAAGTAACTCAGCCTTCTTCTCATCCCTTGCCATTCTGTTGCCCTCCTGCATCCAAGGATGGAGATTCTCTTTAGTCCTCCTTTTCTTTTATGTAGTTATAAAACGATTTTTTATGGCCTTTTATTGTAGTGGCCAAGTTAAGCTCTAGCTGGGCTTTGGGCCTTCTCATTTCCTTCCTGTATAACCTCACGACATCTTTATAGTCCCCCTGAATTGCCTGCCCCTTCTTCATAGACTCTTTTTTTTTTTTTTTCCTTTTCTCAAGTTCCAGAAGAAGCTCTCTGGTCTTCTTCCCTGCTAGCATATCTTTCAGAACATAGGGACAGCCTGCTCGTGTACCTTTGAGGTTTCATTCTTGAAAAATGTCTAGTCTTCCCGGATCCTTTTGCCCTTTAGAACTATTTCCTAAAGGACCTGTCAACTAAATCCGTAAATAGGCCAAAATCAGCCCTACAAAAATGCAAAGCAGCAGTTTTACTACTGTATATGCAATAATATGAAAGTAACATGCTTGATCTTTTCCCTCATCCTCTTTTGCAGGCCTTTCTGCAGTGATGTTTTGTTAAATAGTTTTTCCCACTGTATATTTACCACATTGTTATGTTCTTTATATATACATACTTGTATTCCTATGTATATGCATGTATGTGTATGCTTATGGTTCTAAATTTTTACATCAGAGACAGCAGCTGTAGGTGCTTAATATCAGAACAGCGACATATGTGTTCTGCTTTAAGTAATAACTGTGCTATATTGCCTGTCAATCTTCCGACTAACTTGTGATTTAGGGATGTACAGTTTCTCTTTCTCCCTTCCCAAATACAGAGTGTTGTTTTATGTACTCTTTTCTGTTTCTGGCTCAACCTACAATATACAGCTAATCAGGATGAGGGTATCACTTAACACGGTGGCATGTTTGGTGCTTGGATGTTGTACTCACTGGCACAATAAACCTGCTTACTATTAAAACATGGATTTTAAAAAACATGGATTAGGTGGGCACTTCAGCAGGCTTTTGAAGGCTTATGGATGTCTTCCTTTGGGACGCACCTGGGGCACAGCTGCAGAAATCGGCCCCTGAGCCCCAGGCTGCTCCTAGTTAGTCCTTAGCTTGGGACCCAATTGTTTTGCATGCTCTCTTCAAGCATTTCAAGTCAACTCCAGGTCTGAGAAAGGAGAAGGCTAGGATTCTATCCTGCCCTGATTGAAGCCCTGGAAAAAAGTAGCCTGCGTTTCTTCCATGCTACAAAACTCATTGCTCTAATTTTAATCACTATTCTCATCCGTGCTTGCTACCATTAACATAGGGGATCAGGTTCTTCCTTTGACAAGATCCCATTTTCCTGCACTTTAATTTGGCATATTATCTAACTCTGAAAACTCTCGGAGGGAGAAATTTCCAAAAAGAGGTTCTTACCTGTTTTGCTGTTTTACATTCATAGAAGAGTACTGAAAATACCCATCATTTGCCCATTTGATGGCAGAGTAGAGAAATGATGGTGTTTGTGCCATTAATTCTCTGCAAACGGGCATCATTTGTGTTTGTATCAGAGTGTATTCATTTTTAGAGGGAATTCAGTCCCCCAGGACACCTTCCACTAATGATCTTTTTCTTCTGACAAGACCATGACAGAAGTCAGGGTAAAACAAAAGAAAGCATTGGGGGAAGAAGTGTAGGTAATTAAATGTTGCTGGGATTTCAGTCTTCTGTCGTTCAGTTATTTCTGGCTCCTTTTCGTAGCTTTTTTTTTTTTTTTAGTCTATTCTAAGCTACAAAAACTCCAGAAGAAAAATACAAAAGGTGTAAAAATAACTGTTTTATCTAGGCAAAAAGGTGGCTATTTTCCCCCAGACAAACAGAAGGCATTACAACAGGATCAATTCTAAGTTGTCTTTTAGCTTAGCAAAGCCTTTTGGCCTGATGCTTAAAATGACTTTGCCGTTTCTGATGTCTGCACAAAACTCCTGAACATAAGTACTCAAAAGCAATCCATCTTTTGGGGGACTGCATTGAAACCTAGATGCCTTCTGGGGAACCAGCGTTTCAAAAAGTACTGAATTCTTGATTTCTGACAGTCAGGTACTTTTGAGCTGTGTCAGGCTGAACAGCTTGAACTGCTGCTTGAGCCTTTTGTCTAATACTCTCCATCTTCATCTGTCTCAAGTTACATGTATAGCAAACCTGAATTTTGTTTTGTTGTTGATAAGTATCATTGTTCTGAGATGAAAGAAGTAGTTTTGACATGACATTGTTCCAGCACACAGAAATGAGTGGGATGGAGAACCTAATGACTCAGAAGTGTAATTGTCAAATGCTTAAATTGCTATTATCGTGCCAGGTAACAACATTTTTGTGGCAGAGAGTGGCAAGGAAATGGAGATATGTTTATTGTGTGGAAGAATCTGCATTTGCATTATTAGAACTTCACTCCCCAGCCCTGAGCTATCAGTTTTCCACTTTATGATCCAACAGAGATTGGCACCACTGCAGAGGCTTTTTGTTCTAGTCTTTCAGCAGAAACAATACCTGCTGTTACTCCCAAGAAGACAAACTGTCTACTGTGAGTAGTGTCTTTGACCAACAGCATACAGGGCACCTCCATTTGCCAAGGCAAAGCACGTTGTAATTCACAGGCTTACCAAAAAATAAAAAATAATAAATAATAATAATAAAAAAAAAGATCAGTTTGGAGGCTCGTTACAGATACCAGGAAGTTGTCTGTGTGCATGTATTTCCTTAGCCTACCTAAGACCTGAGGTGTGTAGAGTAGCCCAGGAGGTTTAGTGCTGTGTGAAGACAGCAATATGTCCATGCTGGCTGGGCAGCTTTGAATGTTCCCACTGACACTGATGTATGGGTTTCACTAAAGACCACGGGAAGTCTTCCAGTTGTCATGAAGATCCAGGACAGGGTGGGGCTGCAGACCCCTTAGGTCTTCTGTCATCCCAACGTCTTCTCATAGAGCCTGCATGTACTCCTCTTACTCACTGAGGAGCTGGCTAGAATACCATATAGACTAGAAGTTTCAGCAGTGGCTTGGGAACCTGCGGTCTCTCTTAAGTATTTGAACTCTGGGTGAAGTTTGTCCTTTGATAACACAGATGGCATGACTGCCTGAAGCACCAGAAAGCCTGTGCTGGCACTCTGTTAGTAGCAAGGCACTGCAGCTGGATCCCCATTTATCCAGCCCGACAGAGAACAGGCTTCTGCCAACAAAAGAAGTCTGTTTGAGAGTAGGAAGCTTGTACATCCAACAGAAGAGAGGTCTGAGTGTCAGTATCAAGCATGCCACAAAGTCATGCCAGAGCTGACAAAGGATCGCAGTCAAATGTAAAGTGTCACAAGAACCAATTAAATGCTTTTACAGTTTAGTGCTTCATCGTCTGGGAGAAGAGAGTGGGTCCAGAGGGCAGACTTCATAGAATTTGCGTTTGATTTCTAAAGCACATTGTTCTGAGGATACTTACAGAGAATTGCCTTGGTGAGTTTTGATTTATAATGGCCTGTGCAATCACTTTCTGCTGTAGTATTCTTACCCTCTTTCACCAAACCTGGCAAATCTTTCCCTTGGAAATGCTAAATAAGCGAGATGATAATCCCGATGATATGTGGGAATCTTTTAGAGAAAATCTAGTATTTCAGTAGTAACCTGCTATAGAGCACTGCCTTGAAAAAATGTTTTTTTGTTGTTGTTGTTGTTTTTTCATTCTCCTCCATCAATGAGAGCACAGGTATGCAGGAATATAGCAGAAGCTCATTCTTACTTTGGCAGAAGATTGGCATATGAACCCACATCTAGCAAAACCAAAGGAAAGTATGAATGAGATGGATAAGGGAAGATGAATGCTTACAAAAGCCTCTTTTCTTCCGCAGCAGGTTTTCTCTTGTCATCTGTCTATAAACTATTTGAACTTAATTCTGTTTAAATATTGCTCTTTATGGAATGATAGAGTCTGGATTTCTGTATCGTCAGAGAATGAACTAGATGTGGCTTCGTTTCCAGATATCTGGGCTTTCTTATGTTGGCCCAAACAGTAAATTGGTTGTATGTATGACTGAACCTACAAAATTCAACCTTTTTATGTAGGAAGATTACTTCTAATGAAATTTGCCTATAAGGATAGGAGTTGCCTTTTTCCACATCCAAGACTTTAATGTATCTATAAATCCTCATTTAGAAGTTGCAGCTTTTAAATGAATTTAATTACTTCTTTTAAATCAAGGGTGGTTTCAGAATGAGGTTACATTTATTCTTTTCCCTGAGGGAAACCTGAGTAATAGGCACTTATCTTGAGTTTCTTCTGCTGGTAGATGTTTGCTGTTTGCTTCTAGAGCTATGGCTGAACCATTGACTCCCTAAGTACTGTGTCCAACATGCTGGCGAGGCTCCATGAGGATCATTGTCTGGGTTTAAAAATAGTAATAGCTGAGAATCGTGACAGCCCTGAAATGCTGGGCTGATGGGGTAGATACCAGACAGGATCTGCAAATCAGTTACACTGAATTACTGAGCTGGCCAGCCACATCCTTATTGTGCTGGATGGTGGATCTCAGTCACTAAAGTGGTTATTTTTAACAATTTGGCTACTGATCAGCGACAAAAGCTTGTTTACACTGCCTGAACAGCTGTAAGTTGCTCTTGGCTCAAGTGCCAAACAAGCCCGTTGGCTGCACATGTCACTGGGCCTAGCACACACCACTTCTACCAGCACAATTACGAATTGCCTTGCCATTGTTGAAAATCATCTTACAGTCGCTGTTTGTGGTGTGGCTGCACCTAAATTCTGTGGGGTAAGAGGATCCAGCCTGGTGCTTGGTGCTGCACAAGAGCGTGCCTGTTGCAGGATGGTGTCATGTCTGGAGGCAGGCTGTGCTAGGTAAATGCTGAGGCTGGGAAGTGTCAGCACGAAACATAAGGTGAACTGAAAGGCAGACACCACTGCAACAGGGGCTGCGTGTTCCTATATTACAGACACCAGTCTGGTTCCAGCTTGCCATACAGCCTGAAGCTTGTTCTCTCCACAATAATTTAAGAGTACAACAACTCTTCACCCTGATTGTAAAATGGTATTTTGGACTCAGTTGAAACAGTGGCTCAGATCCAAAACTTTCTTCAGCTGAGCAGTGACAATCTACACAAGTCCCAGATTGAGCCCCACATTAGTATCCATGTGAAGGGCAACTTTGTTTTTCTCAGAATCTCAGAAATACTTGTGTTTGAACTGCAGACATGCCCTTTGAAAAACAGAGAGATTTATTTATAATTGGCTAGATTTGCAAGCTCGCTTTATTACATTATTTCCTGCCCAGGGTTTCTTAATACTGAATAGAAATGATTATGAAAACTTCTTACTTCAGGGCATTTCCAGGCTAGCAGGGCTGAAGCAGAACCTGTCATTGCTGGTCCAGTTTTATTTCTGGAAAAATTTGCTAAACTGAGCCAGAGTTCAAGTCCACAAGGGGAACACATACACGAATAACATTCATGCACGCACTCAGTGAATTTGTTCCAACCCCCGTTGTTGGACTTGCAACCTAATGCCTTTAACTTATGCATAAGCAGTTGTTCTGTTAACTTGATAACCTTTTTTTTTTTTCTTGCAGTGTCTTGTAAAAATTTCTTTATTTATATATCTCAGAGTCAGGAATATCCCTGTTATTCTGTTTTGCCAACTCACTGGCTATCAGTGGAGTAAAACTGGGAGTGGGGAAGAATCAAACTCAGCATGAAGTGTGGGACTTCAGCCTAAAATGTAATATGGAATCTTTACCTCTGAGCCGAACTGTGGTATCTTAAGCCAGAAAACAATACAGGCTCCGCCAGCAAGGGATTAGCTGTTATTATTCTGGCTTTTTGTTGCTAGCTTTTTATGCTAAACCCATAAAGATAATAAAAAGTCAGCCCACTTTAGAGTATACATTGTCACAGGATGAGATGCTAAAGAACTGGGCAGGGAGGTGATACTCACCTGTGACTTCCTCACTCTAGTACTGCATAGTTGATATCTTCCATATACTGTGAAAAGCCAGTGACTTCCAGAGCTCTGCATGATATGCCTGTGCTGCTTTACGGGCATTTAACCACAACAGCAACATGCTTCATAGGAATGCCTTTAGAAATATGTAGAAACTTCATCCAAAGTGTACTGAATTTACAGGTGCATTTTCTTTATTTCAGTGGGGTTTGGATTAGGCTATCAGGGAACTGAATGGAGCTGCTTCTGACATTTTGTGTGGTAACAATCTGCTGTTCAAGCCTCTGACCACACTTCAGCAACTTGAAACTCTGAAGATTTCAGTGTGGAAAGTCTGTGCTTCATTACCCTTCTTTAAGTGGAGGAAACTTAATGTGTAATAGAAATGAGTACGAAAACTGCTTACTTCAGAACATTTCTAGGCACAATGTGTTGCAGTAATCCATTTTCATTCCTGGTGGGGGCTTCCTTCCCAACACTTTATGGATTGAAAAAGACTTCATCTCCCTAAACCCCCCAGGATATATTAAGATTAAGACTAGAATGCATTGGAAAAGGAAGTTTCCATCCCACAGAAACTTCAGAATTTCAACATTGGTTCCAGTTTCAAACTAAGATGAGGAGTTGACATTTCAAAGCTTTTCAAAGTGAAATATTCCCCAGATCTTTGATTCGCAAATGTCGGTATTTTGCTTCAAACTGTGTCCACCAAACCTTTGCTCTGAGCTGTAGATTGGAGGCACAATATCCCTATTCACTCCTTTGCCTACTAACCTAGGCAAGCAGTATCTTCCATGGTGCTTATTTTCATGATGAATCTTTAACCACTGCTGGTCAGGTCAGTATGTCCATATGTCAGTGGTCATCTAAAAAAGCAGGCTTTTCTAGTTCTGCAGCCTAAGTTAACCTACTTTTCCTGAAAGGTGGGTCTCCCCTAGTGTGTTGTATCTTCAGCATAGTGCATTGCAACCACCGTTTCAAAACCTATTCTCTTCATTTTATTCATGTTCTGACTAGATATTGCAAGAAACACCTCTGCCTTCCTTGCTAACTCTCTGCAGACCTTGGGGGTTGTGGTGATATATTTTTGCCTGTACCTTCATCCTTTTCTCTGCTGCCTTGTTGGAGAGTGACAGCAATGTTATGGACATTACATATTCTCATCCCAGCTCAACCAAACTTAAGTTTCTCCTGCTTGTTGAGACAAAAGTTATTATTCCTCTCAGGAACTGTGTAGTTTTTCAGGAGCACTTTAATATTTCCTTGTCTGACCCTTTATTTTCATAAGTATCCAACCTGTATACTGTTTTCATGTAAGAGATAATAAAAAATAATACAAGAGATTAGGAGCAATGTTTTTTTTTTTGATTTTAAAGCATTGAGGACTCCATTGCAAAGACTATCTGGCTTTTTACTGACTGTAATCATCTGTAAAAGATGGATTTACCTCAGTAAGGATTTACCTCAGTAGGAAAGGGGAAAAAAACAACCAAACTAAAAAAAAAAAAAGTGAACAGTGAAGTGAACTTGGAAACAATATCTCATTCAGGCATCAGTTAAATTAATCATAGACGAACCTTTCCCTAACACCCAGCCTGACCCTCCCGTCCCAGCTCCATGCTGTTCCCTCGGGTCATGTCGCTGTCCCCAGAGAGCAGAGCTCAGCGCCTGCCCCTCCACGGCCCTCGTGAGGGAGCTGCAGGCCACCATGAGGCCTCCCCTCAGCCTGGTCTGGGCTGAACAAACCAAGGGACCCCAGCTGGACAGTCCCTTCCCTCAATCAGCAAGCAGCGCCGTGCTTGATGCATCCCCGGAGCATTTATTTTGAAATGTATT
The DNA here is from genome assembly GCF_013377495.2 of Cygnus atratus. Classification (NCBI taxonomy): domain Eukaryota; kingdom Metazoa; phylum Chordata; class Aves; order Anseriformes; family Anatidae; genus Cygnus; species Cygnus atratus. Next base: position 36,074,227 of record NC_066396.1, read on the forward strand.
TTGCATCACCCTATCCCCAGCTCACTATCCCTCAGCCACTCCTCATACATCTTGCCCTCTAGGCCCTTCACTATCTTTCTTGCCGTCTAGGCCCTTCACCATCTTTGTTGCCGTCCTTTGGACACCCTCTAATAGTTTTATGTCCTTCTCATATTGTGGTGCCCAGAACTGCACACAGTACTCAAGGTGAGGCTGCACCAGCGCAGAGCAGAGCAGGACAATCCCTTCCCCCGACCAGATAGCAATGCCTTGCTTGATGCACCCCAGGGTACAGCTGCCAATTTTGACTGCCAGAGCGCTGTTCTGGCTCACATTCAACTTGCCATCAACCAAAACCCCCAGATCCCTCTCTGCAGGACATCTCTCCACCCTTTCATCACCCAGTCTGTACGTACAGCCAGGGTTGCCTTGTCCCAGGTGCAGAATTCAGCACTTGCAGTTGTTATGCTTCATGTGGTTGGCGGCTGCCCAGCCCTCTAATTTGTCAAAATCTCACTGCAGAGTGATATTTGACCACTTGCACAGTTTTAGTGGTTTTTTTTTAATTAAAAAATAATTATTATTTTGTTGTTTGGTATCTCCTGTAATCACTCATAAGGATTTTTAATGAAAATTTAATACATATTCCAACAGCTCTGAATATCTATTAGGACAGATAATCTAATTTGGCTAACCAAAACGCTACCTGGGAAACTTGGGAAGAAACAGTAAATTTGTTTAATTTCATCAAAGTTTCTGAAAGTATACAGTTATCTGAGAGACTTTACCAAGTACAGGAAGATGTACATGTTCTGTGCATGCTATTTAAATTTTGGTGTTCACTTGAGGTCTCCTTTTTGTTTCATGTTCCATTTGAAATACAGCATTTTCAGTAAAATAATTATTTTTGTGCCATACAATGGCAATGGATGTCTGTCTCAAAAAGAACAATGAACCTCAATATGACTTCCTTTTACACCTGAGATTTTCCTGGTAGTTTCCTCTACAAGTTGTGACCTAGCCCCAAATTGCTCAATTTATAAATTGACTTTAATCAGAATGCAGCCCATGGCAACATGTGAGTTGATGATTCACAAAGTTAAAAAGGCTTTAAAGTAGTAAAGGCTGTTTCTGAAATTGGTTGCCTCGTCTCTGAGTTTCAAGTCCAGCCCTTTTCACACCCAGGCAGTTCGCATGTTCTTTTCAAAATAGGTGGAAACGTGTAGGTTTGGATACCATTCTAGACTGTATCATTGAATTAATATAAAATATGTTATGGACAGGTATGGAAGGGAATTCTGGCCTTTCCAATGATGTATGCATTCTTCAGCAGGGCACTTCTCACCCTGGAGGTTAGTGATCTGTAGTGGTGCACTTGAAGGAAAGTCATCTGAGTTGTAGGCATTGTGTCAGACAGTTTTCAGATCATGCAAATGATTTTTTTTTCCACTTCTGGTTTTTACAGAGACATTCATGAAAGTGAAGTAAATCACTTTGTATTTATAAAAGGTGGTTCACCCCTTGTGGGGATATTCTTATTCAGAAGAAAATAATAAATCTTACATGGTATCACCGATAGAATATATCTGTAATTGGAAGCTTTGTATGGAGTAGTCATAGTCAAGATAATCTTAATTTTGGTTCAGCAGTCTAAGCATTATTTGCCATGGTGGTTTTAATGTCATAAAATGTCTCTTGCAGTCTTGGTGTGACCAGTTTCTTAAAGAAATGTATCATTATTGCTTGACTATTACTCCATTAGCCTTCGTTAGTTCCCATGAAGACATTATAATGTAATGCAGAAGCATGGGAGACTGACCCAGTTCTGACCTAGTAGAAGTGGGTAAAATCAAAGAAATTTGGTGGTAGTTTTCATCAACCCTTAATCTAAACTTGTAATGTTTGAAATTAAATTATTTATGATATCAGTATGACAGATAACCAAGGAAAATGTTATTCTTTCACTAGTAAAATAATGATGTTAGAAATGGGTACTGAACTGCTGAAAGCAAATACCAAGCCTTAATCAAGGCCTACATTTTCACAGCAGAAAACAGAGGAAATGTCAACATCACAAGTACAGCTAGCACTAGCAGGGATCTGCAATTGTGCACACACAAATAAGACATGTTAGTCTGAATGTTTAAGTGGGCAAGTTACATATGCAACTTTTATGAGCCTGGAGGATAAGTGTCCTACTTGCTCTTAACAGTTTATAAGAGTCAACTCTCTGATTTTAACTGAAACTCACAGATGGAGGAAATTTTAAAGCTGAACTTAGCACTTTATTTAAAATTCCCTCTGTTTATATATACTCTTTGTTTGGCTGAGTCTTAGCACAAACTCCTTAGAAGCAGAATTTATACACAATTATTTTTTCATTGCTAACTTTACATGCCAGAATGCTAGAAGGCCTTTCATTTTCTAATATATGTAAAGATAATTGTAATACTGTATGGACTTGCTTAATTTCTTGAATTTCAAGTATTTGTGTATAAAATTCGTAACATGGATCCAGAATTCGAAGTTCAAACAAAAGACCTATATTAGCACCATGCTAAATAAATTTATATTCCATTTATTTAATTTTAAGTCTATTTAATTATACATTTGTATTTGATTCTCCTGGGAACTATATGTTGTTTATGAATTGAGAAGCCTAGCTTACCTATTTAAGTTTTAAAATTTTGAACAAAAAAATTTACACATAAGTGTAAAGCCAGTTTCTAAGCAGGTAATTACACTTCTGACTCTTAAGTTGTTTTTTTTTTATTTTAACGGTTCCTTCTTCCTTTATCAGATCTTTAAGTCTGAATGCAGTCTGTGACTGTGTGGAGTAGGATTATTGTCAAACATAATTAAAACCACATGTTTTTTCCAAATGTATAGCAGGTAAAATTTCCCTGAGATCTCAGCCATTTTACTATTATTTATCTGTGCTGCTCTGTGCTACTCTTTTCTTTTATCTATGTCTGCTGTCTAAGCATCTGTCTTCCTACCTATTTCAGGTATTTTTCGTTTTGAAATTCTTAAGAAGTACAATTTCTGATAGGATCCTGACCATGATGTGTTGACAGTGCCCTAAAAAAACAACCTCCAACAATACTCTTTTCTTTTTCTGGACTGCAAAAGCTATTGACTACTAAACTGCTCACTATCTCATGTCTGAAACTCCTATCCAGATTTGCTCAGCCTCTTTCATTGCTAATGTACTTTATGGCCCTCTAGAGATGCTGAGAGAGAAATTGGAAGTAATTAGTTGCAGAGATGGATCGAGCAGTCAGGCAGTAGGTGTTCACATTGAACTGCACGTCTTTCTCTCTTGCCAGATTGTTGGCTGTGACCGCCAGCTGGGAAGCGCTGTCAAGGAAGATAACTGTGGGGTCTGCAATGGCGATGGGTCCACCTGCCGTCTGGTTCGAGGCCAGTATAAGTCCCAGCTCTCAGCAAATAAACGTAAGCTGTCCCTTCTACTAAAGTGCCATCTTTCCCCTTAGTGAAATGTGTATTTCTTGCCAAGTATGTTTCACCCCACTCTTTCTCAGGCAGTTGAGTGATCACCGTCATACTAGATATCCCCATTATTTCTTCCCTCTTGGGTTAAATGACATTTATTCAGACTATAGCTCTGGCTGTGGGAATGGACAAAGGATTGTGGAGAGGTGTCATTAGTGTATTCCCTATATTACCTCACTAGCTGTTTGGGAAAAGCCAGGGAAGGAGAAGAGCTGGCTTTATCCATGTTGTTCTGGCAGTATTAGCTGACTGCACAGGACCCAGTTCATGCTGTAGTGAAAACATAGTCTTATCCTGCTCCCAAGCAGAAAGGAGTCCTGAGTGGGGATGGTGGTTCCATCCTGACACAATGCTCTGTACCAAAACCTATACCAGAAGCACAGCTTCTTGCATGCTAGCAGTCAAATTGTGCCTCCATGAATGGGTACGGACAGACGTGGACCTTCCCAAACAGTCTTAGCCAGCTTTGACTGAAAGTGGTGAAGTAGCATGAGTGTGTTCCATTGATGGGGTTAGTTTATCTGGACCCCCAGGTAGGCTTATCAGCCTGGTTACACCACCACAGAGGGAATTATAGCTGCTTTGGTATGAGAGATGAGGCATGTCTGGTCACTTTGAAGGAAGGATAGAAAGGTTGGCATGCCCTTATACCTAGGTAGATACACCTAAAATAACCATGTCAGCCTGTAAGCCTGCCCCCATCTGTAATCAGTGGCATTAGAGTTTACTCAGATCTGCTCTTACTATTTTTGCAGATTTCTTTCATTACCATGAAAATGTATATGACCTGAAAGTTTAAAGTAACAGCATAATATCTGCTGAAGAGTGCATGTACAGTTGTGGGTTCCTATACAGACAGCATTCAGCTTGTGTAAGGGGTGGTGAGAGGCGCTTTTTACAAATTGTTCTGCTGAGCTACAGAGGACAGTACATAGAAGAGTAATTAGTACAAGAAAGAGGACAGATGGATGAAAGGGAGGGAAGGAGGAAGGGAGAGAAGAAGGAGGGAAAGAAGGAAGGCAGGAAGGAGGGCAAGCAGGAAGGCAGAAAGGCAGAAAAAGGAAGGAAGGAAGGAAGGAAGGAAGGAAGGAAGGAAGGAAGGAAAGAAGGAAGGAAGAGAAAAAGAAAGAGAGAAAGAGAAAGAGAGAAAGAGAAAGAGAAAGAGAAAGAGAAAGAGAAAGAGAAAGAGAAAGAGAAAGAGAAAGAGAAAGAGAAAGAGAAAGAGAAAGAGAAAGAGAAAGAAAGAAAGAAAGAAAGAAAGAGAAAGAAAGAAAGAAAGAAAGAAAGAAAGAAAGAAAGAAAAAAAAGTTTCAAGAAAGAAAAAGTATTCTTTCCTGAAAATGAATAATCCTCTTAAGAGTTTCTTTTCTGAGGCAGAATTGAATTTGGTGGGCAAAGGAAATAATTCACAGAGATTTAGGAATGGAATTTCACTCGCTGTAACTGTTTCTCCAATGTGCATGAACAGATTTAGAAAGCTCCAAGCTGCTTGAGACTTTATAGTATTTGCAAATCTTTTTGGCACAAGTCTATTTCTGCAGGAATAATTCATTATTTTTCAGTTGCTTTGTGGTAAAATGGTGTTCCTCTCTTTTCTACTGAGAATAAAGGCACTAATATATTATGCACAATACTAAGATGCTAGTAAAATACAGTCCCTAGTCCCAGTGGTTTACTATTAAAGAATGTTATATATATAAAAGAGCAGATGGCAGAGAGTGTAGTCATAGAAGGAGACAAATGTGAAAAAAATGTTAGAGAATGGATTGCTCAGACACATTGACTTGCAAAAATCACTGTACAGAACTGAAGTAGATAATCAGACTGTGTACGCAGTCTACATTAGCCATGTGGCATTATTCTTTCCCGTTCTGTAAAGATACATGTTGTTATGCAAAACAGTATGAATTTTGAATAAAATAAAAAAAATAAATAAATAGCAAAAATAAATGTTCCTTTAAATTGGCTTTTCACAGGTTTAAGGGCACACTTGCTTCAGATCCCCATCACATGTGAGTTAGTATGAATTCTTTGTGAGATAGTCCTCAAAAAATGTTATGTGTGTTCTATGAAAATTTGGGGCATTTAAGTTCTGTGAGCTATTTAAAATCTAACCTATGCATATTTTCTGTGTTTATTCTACTCAATACTATTTAAATATCTGTCACCTTGGCATTTAGTCTGTGTTCTAGCGTCTTGCTTATTTGTTACTGAGAGTGCATCCACATAAACATTTCTGGAATCAGGACCTGATCTATTTCCTGAAATAACCGAATTACATTTGGCTTGCCAGTAGCTTAATTCCAAGTCATTTCTATGAAATGATGCTTGTTTCTTAAGAATGATATAAAATTTTTTCTTGGTATGAACAAGTCACTAAAATGTTATGAAAGCCAGACTGCTTTGTAACAAAAGAAAAATCAGAAGGGACACATGCAGCCATGACCAGACATCAGCCAAGATGTTCTGTGGGATCACCTTAGATTTTTATTTGCCTAACAGACTATGGCATTCATTTTCAAGGACTGTATTAGGGAAATTGGACAGTGACCTTCATAGCAGCTCTGTCCCAACAGTTTCTGAAGTTGTTATATCTCAAAACCACCCCAGACACTGTCTTGAGCTCATCATCCTGAATTGATTTTCTCTTGGTGTTCACATCCAGTTCCGTTTTCCATGTTGTTTATGCCATGCAAAGGCATAGGAGGATAGTACAAGAAAGAAATTCATAGAGCTTTTAAACACTTAGCATTTGCTATGAGAACAGCTTCCTCGGTATTTATAGAGATAGTATATGTCTCCCAGTGGTCTCGGAAACAGAAGCATAGCAGGGTAAGAGGCAATATGACCTTGAATTCTCTCCTATATTTTTGTGAAATGAGAAGCACCTGTGTCAGTGCTCTTATTTCTGTTCATTTTTTTTTCCAAATGTTACAAAAGACAGATCATCCTAGCAATATCCTTTGTTTGTAGTTCTAAGCTTGAGTGGTTCATTCCTTCTAAGTTTGTGTAAAGTGAAAACTCTCTTTTTTATATGTCCTTTTGGAAAGACTTTATGTGTCTTCCTATGGAGATGAATTACAGAGCTGTATCTAACCAGACATCTTTGTATTTACCAAGTAGTTAGAAAGTTGCTCCCTTTAAGTGGGGGATGAATTCTGCTGATCACTTTGTGCAGAGTTAGTATTTCTCTAAAACAGGAATTGACATCTACAGGTGAAGTAGATTACTTTAAAAGTGAATTATAAAAGTTGCTATACTGAGGCAGGATAGATATTTATCGGATTGCTGTAGCCATGGTTGTCAAAAATAGATGCAGTTCTGGCTTTCAGTTAAATATCAGTACTCGCGAGAGAATAAAAATAAGTATATTTTTCACCATGGGAATTGATAGCTAGACCATTTGGACAAAATCCAAATTCAAGATCCAAAACCAGAAGAAAGTCGTCTCTCAGGGAAACCTGATGCATGTACCTACCTGACATACAAACTTTGTTTAGATCCCTTCATCTTTTTCACAGCTCAAGGACACTGACTTTTCTCAGTTATCTGGGACTTCCCCTTGCCTTCCTATGCATCTTCTCTGGATGAAACCAGCTGTCTGTTAACCTAGTTTGTAAGTTTTCTTCAGTGTTCTACATGGCTACTCCACGATCTGCCTCTCTGCTTATTGTTTGATGGAGCTGTGACTAGATATTCCCATGCTTACTTTCACACGTATCTTCACCAGAAATGACTCCTTCTTATCGCTGTTAACCTCAGGAAATTATCCCTCACTGAGGGATACTGTGAAAACAGGAAGCACTGTGATAAACAGAAATCCCATTGAGTGTTGCTATTCACTTAAAGTGTGATAAGATTTCAAAATGAGAGCAACAAGATCAGATAAAATATAATTCTTGCAACATGATGGGGGAGAAGAGACATGCAAAGAATATAAGATATATAAGCTTGCATAATCTTTAAAGTGTTTGATTTTAGTGTGACAGTTCAGTGAGTTGTTAACTCCCTAGCACAGGGCTTATAACTGTGAAGCAGTCAAATATAATAAAGACCTGGGACTGTTTTTAACTGAGACATGTAAAAAGACCATTAACACATTTTTTTGAAAAAATAGAGTCATTGTTTTCCCAGACTCATTCCAATAAATGTGATACATACAACAAGATGTTGTCATATTCATGGATTGTCCCACAGTTACTTGTCCTATTTGTTATCATCTTGAATATTAGTACCAGGGTGGTAACAATAAAATCAACATTAGAATATAACTGTTGTATAAATTTTTTAAGACCTGAGTATTTGTCTTCTCAAACAGAAAATTTGAAATCTGTGTAGAAATGAAAGATGTCTATCTTTGTTAATGAATGTGTTATCAGAGATGTATATGAGCAGAATGTGTATTGAACAGAGTTTAACCCCAGTGTTTCAGAAGTGTTGGGTGACAATGACACTTCTGCATAGCTTGATAAATAAATAAATAAATCAGATTTTGAAAATGAAGACAAGGTTCAGAAGGTGTAGGGGCACGAACACAGGGATTACCTCTGTCCAACTTGTGTGACACTCAGCAGTTTATCAGATTGCCTGCATGTGTCACTTCACTTTGGGGATTTTAAGAAGCCACAGAAGTATATGGGTATTTCACCCCATAGAGCTCTCCAGTATAAGAGTGTCAGAAGTGCCTATGGCACATGACTGAGTTTAAAATTTAAGAGGGTTCTACTTCATGTATTTGAAATATTGTAGGTTTGGACGAATGAACATGTTATTTTAAAGTCCCTGTTTCCTGTCGTTTTCCCTTTTCCTGTTGCCTCTCTTTACTCTCCAACTTAAAATGACAAAATTAGTAACTACTTTGCTGATAAATGAGAATCCTGATTTGTCTAGGTTGGAATAGTTTTCCTACTTTGGTCTGGTTTCTTTTCGGAAAGTTATAGTCCCAGCCCATATTGGATGAAAGATACTGCACTTGTATCGGTTGAATTAGCCTTACCTGACAAAGTAACACACCGCTTTGAATGTGGAGCTACAGTTCTTGTTAGTGGGGATTACATGACAGATGTGAGCACAGTTCTAATGAACAGATAGTGAAAGTGGCTTTGTTCCTCTCACGTATACCACCTCCTCCAGAGACGTTAGAAATGTGTGCTTTTTCTCCCCCAGGTTGTAGTAATAGGAGAAGGAGGCAGAGAGGGCAGGGAAAGGTGAATGAACAGTTTAAGCCAGAAAGTTAGTCCACATCAGTGCACTCTGGGCATCCAGTCCACTACCCAAGCACAGAATTTGGCATAGGTCTGTAGTATCATGTCACACCTTCCATTCCTGTCTCCCTTCAGGACATTACTAAGGTTGCTGCCTCTTCAGAAATGCTGACTTAACTGACCTTCACAGCAGTGTGCAACGGGCAGCTAGTTCACTTATCAGTTTAGCTCCAGTTGCAAAGCTCCCAAGGGCTTCATAGGTGTACCCTTAGGTCTTGCTCTAAGACATATTTACATGATAGTCTAATGGGCCTCTGTTTTTTCCACGGACTTTCTGATGGTGGGATGGAAAGAGAAGCAGAATTATAGGGATTCTAGTCATTATAATAAAAGGTGTGAATGGGACGGCATGCCTAAGGGCAGTGGGAGATCACCATATCACATGGGCAGAGTCATGGAGAAGCTGTGGAGTTCAACTGGGAAGGAGTCAGCTGAAGGAAGTAGTTTGATTAAACATGAAAATAGATCTAGGCTTCTCCGCTTCAACATAAACACCAATGCAGAAGCATTGTTTAAGTGGAGCCATTGCAAAACAGAGAGCTATTGGTTACTTTTGAAATCCAGAAATGGTTCTGAAGGAGATGAGAATAAAGAAAATGAACATGTTTGTGTTCTTCTAAGTAGAAGGTTTTAAGCTGTATTTAACAGAAGGGTTCTTTTTCAGAAGATTTTTAATGTTCTCTCACAATTTATAGGTGTTATTTTTCATCGTTCCAGAAGCTGTTCTTCTGACTTCCTTTTAAGCACTTATTTTATTGGTTATTTGGTAATTGATGAGAATTTCTCTGTTTGTTTACTCCATACATTTTTGTCTTCCCCACAGTGGATGATACAGTGGTTGCTATTCCCTATGGAAGCAGGCATGTTCGCCTCGTGCTGAAAGGACCTGATCATTTATGTAAGTAGAAAAAGTTAGTGTACATTTGTTTAAGAAAGCCTTGCTAACCCACAGTGCTCTGTTTACAATGCGGTGTCTGGTTTCCCTCTCTCAGATCACTGATTTCAACACAAGGATGAGTCCTGCCCTCAGAAGCTCTCCCCAGACCCAGTTGCATCAGTGGTACATGCTTATTTCAGAGCAGAGCTTGGCCAGCATTGCAGAATCCTCCCTTCCATAATTTTTCCATCATTTTTGTTTGCTTATCCTTTGGCTGGCTCTTTTGGTGCCAAGTGCTTTTGTTTAAAATTAATAAAATATATCCCACTGAGTGAAGAAATATTGAGGACAGTAAAATATAAGCTTCCCTACAACTGAGCTTAGCCATCAAGCTGCTCATGACTTTAACACATGTTTCTGTTATGATAATCTCACTCACTCCTGTAGATACACACACACGCACAGAAAACCACAGTGAGAAGATCAGAAACAGCATGCACATGTCAAGCCATGCTCTTTAAGAGTGATATTGCTCCAGGGAGTTAAGCCCATTGACTGCTGCTAGCCAGTCACTTGGTAGCTTTAACAGTTTTTCCCTGCTTCTCCTGACAGGGAGTTGTGCATCGCAGCAGCCTGTCTAGGAGAAGAGTCTCAGTATTTGAGAATATTCTGGGAGAGCTGTAGGCAAATCCATTTGTTTCCTGAACAGAGACTCTCAGCAATAGAATCTCTTACCTTCCAATCCAGTAGCTACTCACAGGCTGCTTCATTTTTCAATGGCAACAAACACAACAGTGTTGGTAAAAAGGGATTTGCTGTCAGGAAAAAAAGGATAATAAAAAAAAATCCCCACGCAGTACTGTATAGTATTTCAGAAGCACCAATTATTGTCAGATAAGTAGGGCTGCCCTTCTCCTTTTCTAAAAGGCAATAATGGCTTTCCTGCAGCATGGACCAGTTAGAGTCCTCTGTGCTTTTCAGTGTAAATACAGTCATTAGTGTAAGCAAAGACATGAAACGCAAAATCATTCCCACTCTCCCCAGACTTCTTTTGCCTAAAGTACTTATATTGAGTAGAAAGATGAGGTGGTTTACCTGTTCTGTTCAGTGTACACTGCTTGTGTTGAGAAAGCAATAGGTGTGCCATAAATCTTTTATGATTGCTTGGATTTAGAGCTGTGAATAAAGACCAGCAAATTACAGGTTATAAACTAAGAAAAAATATATCATGTTTTTCAAGTTCAAATGCTTCAAAGTTCAAATGCTGCATGTCTTTCACTTTTAAGTGGCCCTTTGGGTACACCAGTGCTGCTCTAGTATAGTTGTTATTACTTTCCCAGTAAATTATTTGCCTTCTTATTTTCTATTTTGTCTTCTTTCTCAATATAGATGTTCTCCACCAAGGTAGAAAAAATTGTTACTTTTATTTTATATTTTTTTTCAGTGAAATTGATCTGTAAAACAGCTTAGCGAGAAATGAGATTTCAGCAGGAGAGACTAATCTAAAGCTGTCTTCACATGCCATATCACATTTCAGGACACAAAAGATTTGAATCAGCGAGGTCTGCCTGAGTCATTGCTTGAGATTTAGATGAACTGCTCTGTGTAAACATGAATAAGTCCAGATACATCTCTTTCATGTTTCAGATATCTACATGAATCTTTGTGTTCACCCATCAAAGGATTTTATATATGTATGAGCTATAGTCAGTTTGGGGATGGGAGTATTTTGCCCTGTGAACTTTGGTTGTGGGAGAAGTCAACAGGAGGCCGATTATATATACACAAGTCTTAAAACCATCTTTATCCCTGATGCATGCCGCCCTGTCCAGAAATAAATATAAGGCCAAGTGTATCACAAAAGAAGAGACTAGTCTCACTGAAAACCAAGGAATTCATTAATACAGTGCAAATTCTTAGTGTACTGCCTCAGCAACATCCTTCTTGAATTAATTCCCATGACCCACCCTGAAAAGCAGCCTAATTACTGCTATTATCTTTCCTCTAATTAACAACTTAATACATTCTAATAAAACTATTTCTTCTTTTTACTCTCTCTCAAAATGTGGTTCCACCAGATTAATACTTTTCCCCCATCTAATTCAGATTTTCTCTTAGTTGCCTTTCTCTGTAGGAGATTTTGTATATAACTTCACAAATACATGCGGCAGGATTACAACTTTGCAATCCTTCATGATGAAATGCATTTTGAATAACTAATAATGAAACAGCTTACTGGTAAACATGTTTTAGGGCATAATCTGGAGCTGGTGGGGAGGCTGACTAGATGATGGAACAGGTCCACTGTCTTAATTGTTGGTTTCCATTTAATAAATCATTTGATGTGCTTAATATGATTCAGTACCAATCAGTATCTGAATTAATGCCCTTTGGGTATGTGGTGGGGAGAGCTGTAAACACACAGAGAGCCAGAAGGAGAGCTTAGCACTCCCTATTCCTTCCTATTATGTTGGATGGGTCAGACTACTTCTGGAGGAGAGGCAGGATTGCTGTTCTGATCTTTCCTTCCTGGCCATCCTGCTTTCAGTTAATTGTCTGTCATTGCAACATGTGGTCAGTGACCCACCTTTGAACTGAGAGTGAGAAGAGCAACTAACTACTCCAGCACTCATGGAGGAAGGTCTGAGGCATGCTCCATGTAGGAGTGTCACTTAAAGGGAGTAAGTTAAACAGCAGCAAATATGCCTAACTAGGAATGGATTAATATGTCTGGAAGAGAGTGAAAAAATGCCCAGTGGGTAAGGAAATAGATATGTAGCTAGAAATCTGGGGGCCGAGCAACACCAAAAAGTGGAAGGAGGAGGAAAAAATACAAAGAGATGTATGGAAATGTGAATAAACTGTGGAAAAGAAAAGAGAAGCTACATTATCACTAATTTAGGAGGGAAATCTGCATCACCACAATTTTCTTTTCTTCTTTTTATCTACTCTATCTTTCTGTTATTTCAAATTATAATGCCCTACTTTCCTGTTAATTTGTTTATATTTGCCAGATTTGGAAACCAAGACTCTCCAAGGTGTAAAGGGTGAAAACAACCTCAGTTCCACAGGTTCCTTCATTGTGGACAATTCTAGCATCGACTTCCAGACGTTTCCTGACAAGGAGATACTGAGAATATCTGGGCCTCTCACTGCAGACTTCACCGTCAAGGTGAGGCTCATCAACCAAATACACTTCATAAAGCAATATAAAATGACACAAGATGTGGTAGAAAGATGAGAAACAATTCTTGAGAACTTAATTTTCCAGTAGGTATTTACCACGAAGTCTAGTCCAGGTTAGTTCTTGAACTTTACATTAAATTCCTTATAGTTAAATATCTGATGAAGGCTTTACTGGGTACTCCTCTGAAGAGACTGAGTATATGAAGAGAAAAGCATATTCAATGAATGCTGTACAGAGAAAAGATGAACTCATTACAAGAAAATGGAGATTACTTTATGTACTGTTTGCAGCTTGCTTAGTTTGTGACAAAAAGAAAGAAAGTCCGTCTCTTTGGTCCATAATTTGTGAAGTTTATGGCAGTGTAATTGCATAGAAGACTCTAGGAGTGGAGAATGAGGTCCCCAAGCTCCAAAATAAGTGGGATGACATTGGTTGAGAAGTCATGGTGTCATTCTGAAGTTCTGCTTTGTGTTGCACTGGCAATAAGAGTCAGATCATTTCCTCCCATCAGACCATTTCTATTCTTCCAGGTAATATAAAACACATTGCTGGAAGCAGTGCACACATTCTGTAGGAAAACACACATACAAAAATGAGCTTTTGGGAATTACAATAAAATAAATCCTTTTCCAGCAGGTCCAAGGAACCTGAAGGATTTCAGCTGTAAAATTGTAAAACCTGTATCATGTCCAGACTACATAAATTTTTCGCCTTGGGCCCCAGAGGCAGATGACATTTGCTTTAACCTAGAGATAATGGAAGCTATAAGCTTGAAGAGTAAACTGGAAAATTAAGTAGGTAATGGGATTGGGTTAAACTGGGCTGGCCTAGAATGCGTTAGCTTTGGTAGCAGAGCCCTGTGGACTGCCCTTTAGCCCTCTTGGTATGACAGCAGCCCAAAAATCAAGCAGAAGTTATCAAAACTGGTTCACAGAGAGAAGCCTGACCTGAAGAATGCATTCCTTCTGTGCTTGCAGATCAGAATGAGTATGCCTCAGTGAAACAGATGCTGGTCAACTCAAAATGTCTAAAACACTATATTACGGATTATATCCAGATGATGAAAACTAGAATGATGTAAACAGTACTGCTTACTTTACATTATGTATACCGGCTACAGATTTAAGGCAGCCTGTCTAGTTATAACATACCTGTTGTGGACATCATCATGTAAACGAACATCCTTGAAATAATAATGGAAAGGACAGAAGGGTTGGACTGTGGTCCTGGTATTTACGCTGTTCTCTTGATAAGGGGGAAAATAGTTTTATCCCTTGGAGCATACATTTCCTTCTCTACCAAAACAAGGTAAAGTACGTTTCTGAAAAAACAGATGAAAGGCTTCACTGTGGTGCTGGCAAGCTTCCCTTACACAGCAGGATGTCTTTGGTGTCAAGATTTACTTGCCTGGAAAACAGCAACTTTTATGCAAACAGATCTAGATGAATTTTTAGATGTATTAGAACTCAGAGGTAATGTAGGCTGGCTTCTCTCAAATAGAGTTACTGCTGGCGTTAGGATTTTGGCCAGTCATTGTCTAACAGGCCATAGCTAAGACAGAAGTCAAAACTGGATGTGGAGTTACATAGAACACTTGTGGTAGCCAGACAACTCTTATCTCAGTTGTAATCTAGGACTGGCAAAAAATGCTGGTGAGAGAAATGCATTTGATTATAGTCCAGGTTAGCAAAAGAAAATAAGGCTGGGGCTCAGCCTAGACTTCCTGGGATCTGCAGGGGCATGCAGAAAATTGTGCATGTGCAGGCAGCCAGCTGGCAAATGCTGATGGGTCCTGTCAGGCTAGGGCCAGGACTGGATTAAATAATCTCTTTTGAACCAAGAGCATGGAGTGATTTACCCTGTGGAATGAAATAAGAAATTACTTCAGTGTTGCCTTTGGGGCTAAGGCTGAAAAATGCAAATTTGCTCTAGCAACAAGAACTTACTTTTTTGTTTGTGGTTGGTTTATTGCTGAATTTTAGAGATACTGGGGTTGAAGACAGTGAGGGTCTTCTGTGTCCTTTAGTTCTGATGCTGACAAATGTTTCCAGAGAAGGCTGTGCCTCATAGCTAGGAGAAGGCTGCAGGTGACACAGGAAGTGACATTGGACCTAGTCCTGCAAGCCCTGATAGATGGGGGTTAGGATGGTGCTCCTAGGAGTAGATAAGCTAGAGTTAAGACTCTGCACACAGAACTAGTAAAAGTTAAAATTTATTTGTGACTGAGTCAAGTTTTGTGTCATCAATGGCAAATGACCAAAACACTTTGCTGCATCTAGGAGAGCTCATTGGAATATGGTCCTTTCATCATAAAACTATACTACCTCTCGAGATACGTGACCTGCCTGAGGTCACTTCTGTAGAGTGATGGTTGGACCTAACAGGAAGCAATTCTATAATGTGCTCTGCCTCACTGGCTTTTATCAACTTAAGCTTGCATTCAGAAGTCTGTGTATTTTGTTTTTTTTTGTTGTTGTTGTTGTTTGGTTGGTTTGAGTAACCATAAATACGACATATTACAGTATCTTTCTTTCTGTTTTTTCTCCTGTTATGGCAAATGTGGCAAAATTTATGGGAAGCCATGTAGTAATCTTCTGAAAATAATGTATAGATTGTTTCATACCCACCTTCGTTTCCTGTTCAATAAAAATGATTTCTTTGAATAGCTCTTAGAACATGATTATTGTCCTAATCTGCATATTCCACCTAATATACACATTCCACATAAAAGACATGGGAACTTCAATACTAGGTCAAACAAAAAGTCTGCTTCACTCAGGTTTCTGTTTCAGA
The DNA here is from genome assembly GCF_013377495.2 of Cygnus atratus. Taxonomy (NCBI): domain Eukaryota; kingdom Metazoa; phylum Chordata; class Aves; order Anseriformes; family Anatidae; genus Cygnus; species Cygnus atratus. The sequence continues at coordinate 36,089,843 of NC_066396.1, forward strand.
GAAGGACTGATTCCAGCTACTGCAAGAAAGAGTGCAAGGAATAGTAAGTGCCATAGTTAAATTAAAGATAATATATAATCTGCACTATAGATTAAGGTAGCATGCTCAAAGTTGCATTCTCTTAACCTTGGAGCATGTCTTTGGTGCTGCAGAGGTCTTTCCATAGATGAGGGGGTGTTGTAGGTAGTGTGCACAGAAGAAATGCAGCAGTGCTGGTTCTAGTATGTTTGGAGTTGCCCTTGGTGTTGTGGAATAACTTTGGTCTCGTTTAAGAAGCTTCTGCTTTTGTTGTATTTAGTAATGGATTCTGTACAGATTATTGTAGCTGATAGCAGCAGGAGCTGAGACAATAGGCTTCATTGCTGCCAGCCGTCCTAGCTAATTTATTGCACTGATTTTCTGCCTGGTTCTTAGGGAAGGGTTTGAGAAAAGACGTAAACCTTGAAAACTTTCTGTTTCAGTTTTGTGAGAGATTTAGTCTAAAGACTTTTTAATAGGCATCCTACTCACGTAAAGGAACACGGCTTAATCTAAGGTTGGAGCATGGTGAGCAAGTTTGTGTCAGAGATGCTTTCCATAGTTCATAGTAAACTGGTGATAATGTAATTTCACTGTGATTTCTCTGGCTGATGTAGAGGCTGGATTGAGAAGCGGCAGAGGGAGCTGTCTTCTATTTAAAAACACTCCCAAAAATCAGCTGACCCAACGCAGGACTGTCATGATCAAGGGACATGAATCCAGAAATGGACAGTACATGTTCCCTGGATTTCAAAGGCAAAGGTCCCTTTAGCACTCCAGGGGAATTAAAAGGCAAACTCAGAAGAATCATGGTACAGTACTGCATTAGTGTTACACAGTATACTTGAAAACCTTCAACATCTCTGTATGTTATATGTTATTTGAAACAAATCTATATAATTATTTTCCCTTGATCCTTTTTCTGCTTCATAAACAAAATATGAACAGCAACAAATCTCTTGCACTTCCTCATTCTTTTTCAATGTAAGGTGTTGCTACATAAAAACAGGAATATTAAAGCACTCTAAGTAGATAAAACATCATACAAAAACTGTGCTTTTACTGACATGAAAGCACAAAATTACATATGCCACAGAAGGATAGTTCTCCACACCCTCATTCCCAGTTTCTTTGTGTGTTACTTAGAAGACTTTAACAGTGAACTTAGCACTGATAAATTAAACCTACTGATTTGAGAGTTGGCACTTGCCGAAAGTGTTTGTAATAGTAATGTGGAAAAATCCATTAGAACTTTCTTAATAAGCAAGTTGGCCTGGAGTTTGATCATAATATACTAAATCAAATTTCGTAAGACAAAAGATAGTATGCAATAATAATTCCCTTTCCCTGTCCTTCAGTTTGCAACACATACACACACAAGAAATAAATGATATCATTTCCCCTCCCTCAACACAACAGTTTCACTAGATGTGAATGTACTACTTAATATGCTTATCGTGATTTAACCCTACAATTAACATTGATAAATGCATGGTTATCCCTCCTTGTTATAAACTGCTGTTTAAATTTCACAACCACCAAAGCAGACCTAGTGCAGTTTTGTAGGCCAGGCTATTGTATTCTTTAGCAAACATAAACAAATGCTTCAGGCCCATGCAGCCAAAATCAAACATGGGAGGGTTGGGTTTGGTGGTTGTTTTTGTGGGGTAGAATTTTTGGTTTTTTTTTTGGCATCTGTATGTGAACTGATTGAATTTAAGGGCTATAGAAAAAGCTTAACACAATACAAAGGAGAAATCAGTTTCATGGTCACAGGACAGGTCAGAATGATTCAGAAACATTATGATGCCTTTTTATTCCATCTCTATGATGCTATTCTAAATGGTCATTTACAAAATCAGTTACAAAAAGCAGGGTATAAGCTATGATTTTTTAACGCTCTTTCTACAAGAAAAAGATATCTCTAGCTGCTAGTTACAGTGCTCTATACAGCTATTTTCTGTTAGATAGTCTGATTACTGCAATTTGAACCAAATCTTATAAGATTGTTGATATCCTGGGTCTTATGAAGTGATGAGGGCTGCTCTGATGTTTTGAATACTCCTGCGTCTTCTGAAACCCAGAAGTCAGGGATGCTCCCCAGTGGGTTGCAATGCACAAATGCAAGGCTGAGTGCTCCATAAGATGAGTATTGCTGTTGTTAGCTATTAATATATTTAGATAGAATTGTATTTGCAAAGACAATGAATTATTGCCATTTTCTCTGGTTTAGTGACCTAGGGATGCAAAATTCGCTGTTAGCTAGAGGACTTCTTCAGCACTGGCCTTTCTCATAGCTAGCATGGTGTTGCAAATACTGCAAGGGTCAAAAATTTCACCATACTACAGATCTGAGTATTTCAATGTGTGGAAGTTGGCCCTCTGCAGCAAAAATTTCTTAAAGCATATAGCTATCAAGTCTTACTTTGAGTCTTGCAAGGCTCAGGCTGATGTTTTGTCCTGGATCAAGATCTTAGCTTTAGCAAACTGTCAAACAAAATAAAAAAAAAGACATTTTTGCTGCATGGAATCACCATATATTGTTCTTCTGCTTACAGTACTCCTTAAAAAAATACACAATACTGTGCCTGCTTCTTTCACTTGTTTGTTTTGTATCATTTTAGATCATGGCTGCGGTTCATTATAATTCTTTCCCACCTATGTTGTTATCATGGCTGTATGAGTGACTTCCACTTTGGGCTGGAAAAGATGTACATCTGTCTTTTCTCTGTGTCAAAACAGACAGATAATTCTGCAGACACACAGGAATAGTCTGCAGGGGGAGGAATTCTTTTGTCTTCCTGATTTTTTTATGTGAACCCTTTTTCATCCCCATCCTTTTATAGCAGGCTCTGTGTGAGCTTTTAGTTGGTTCTTCATGATTCACTGAAGACCCTACTGCTGAGTATATCTTCTGAGTTATAAGAATCACTGATGATCTTTAAAAAACAAAGAGTAAGAGCAAAATTCTCCCCAGTGAACTCTTTTTCTGCACATTCAGATCAGAGACCTTCTTCCAGCACAATAGAATATTTTTCCCAGAAGTGCATAAGTCTTTCACAAGCCCAGAAAGACCCTTCTCAAGTGTGTGATTAATGCACCATCCCCACATAAGGAATTAGATATCCTGTTTCTGACACACAGACTCAAAACGATATTAATCCATACAAAAGGCCTACCATTTGCTGAAGAAGCTGTATTGCTACAGCTGTATTTTTTTTTTAGTTTGAGGAGTTTACGTCACTGTTTACTCAAATTAGAAAAGGGCAACCTTAGTCACAGTGGGCCAGATTTCTTTCAGCCTTCAAAATATCCTGCAATATTTTCATCTTCTTCCTTCTCTTTGATATTTACTTTGATTTGTAATCATATTTCTGTCCATCTACAGAGGAAAACAAAACAAACAACCCAGATTACGCTGCTCGGTTCAATCTGTCATATTTTTGCTTCTGTTTCACAGTGTAGTCTTTGATGATGTCTCTCAGCTTTTGGAAAGAGTGAAAATGACGGACAGATTGAAAAACGGTGTTTCCAAAACAGGGCAACTGGTTGAAAATCCAGGAAAAAAGGCAGTAATGAAACATTTTAAGTTGTCTGAGAAAAAGAACAGGGAGAAGTGCTGAGAGCGGGAGTACTGAACTGGGGAAGGATCCATATTTTCTGCCAATGATTTGTCAGTTTTCAGTTCTGCATTTTCACCATGTCAGTGATGCAGAGATGTCCAAGCAACACATCATACCCTAGGACAAATTATCAACTGGGAGAGATTTTAGCAGCATTACTGTTCGTTCCCGTACATCTGTTCAAGAACATAGAGGTAGAAGCAAGGGCTGCCCTGCAGAGATTTTGGAGTCCCTATAACTGTATTAAAGAGTACAGCTATCAAGCAGGAAGGATTGTTTCTGAGCAAGGTACAAAAGGAGCTGCTTTAGCAAACAAATCTTTTCTTATTTTATTCTGTGCACCTCCAACTCTGGTTTACAAAGGAAATCCATTTGGCACACAAGGTACTGGGGGCATTGAGAAGCTCAGATGGTTTAAAAGTTGCCAGTACTTGCAGACTTGGGAGACAGTTTTCTGAACAAGCTTTTGGCTCCAGCCAAAAGTCCACACCTGTGACTGAAAGGACCATTTTTGCAGCCAAAATAAAGAAAGCAGAAGGACTGTCTTATAATAATGACAGTGCCACAAAGAAGAATGAAAAAGAGACCTCACCTCAGAAACAACAACCAAAAAAAGTCTGGAATTAGAATTTTTATACTTTTCTATTTCTCACACCACAGTATCCTCGGTATCTAATATACATGGTTTCAGAAGGTATTTGGGGAACATTAAGGATCTAAAACCCATGTCAGTGTGGCAGGGAGAGCCAGTAGATAGTGGTAGGTGATCTGATGGAACAAAAATCAGTCCACATCCCCCCATATTTGATAGCACTAGCCATGCATTTACCTCTTCTTTATTTCAGAATGTGATCTCAGAGGGTCAGAAATACCTCTATTGACCATGCCTGGGCAATTTATTTGTATTTTGTGGCAAAGATTTTCCCACCAATCTATGGTTTGCTTTATGCATTTCACTTTCCTATGGCAAAGTTCCTCTGGTACTTATGTAGCTGCAAGATGCTTCATAGCTGCAAGATGCATACGGCAGAATAATTCTACTTGATATTAATATCAAGTTCACTCTTTGTTGTTACATCTTTTTCAGATCCGTTATGCTGGTGCTGCTGACAGTTCAGTCCAGTTTATGTTCTATCAGCCTATCATTCACCGATGGAGGGAAACTGATTTTTTCCCTTGTTCAGCATCCTGTGGAGGAGGTAACAACTTACCATTGTCTTCCAGAAACAGTTATTTGCATGCAAGATCTTTTCCAGCTTTTGAGATGAGATTTAGACCCTTAAAATAGGTAAAAATCTGTGCATAAATGTAGTTATACCTAAAGAAGGGAGGGATGTAGTAACAATAGTAGTAGCTTTTGCATTATTTAGTATCATACTAGCTCTGTACTTTATACGTATGGATATCCACATGATTGCATGTCATGGTACAGCTGTCAAACATAAAGGGCTCGTGGGATTTGGGCCCACTTTGGAATCACAGGATATGTCCTTTCTCCATTTCCACCCATTCCCACCAGCAGCTTTATTTCTCTGACCTGAAACTGAATGCAAGAATCTCAGCACCCAAGAAATTTCAGCTTTTCATTTTTCTTTTTGCTTTAGGCTTCTGAGTTTATGTTTGATAATACTGGTTATCCTCAGTTTCCCACTACACATAGTAGTAGGGAAAGACATATTTGTTCAATGTCTGCTAGATTGCGCTAGCATTTTCAGGGTATCTGGAGAAGATACCATCTAATAGGATGCATGCAAGTTTTTGCATTACATGTTAACATATTCTATGACAAGTCAGTAGGAGTTCTGGAGCTACGGAAGTCATCAGTATTAGTGACTACTCATCTTTTGATCCAGCCTTTGCCGATATAAATTCCAATAAGAGCAATAACATCAGCAACAAGGTGAAAGACAAGCTGCAGTTTTCAGTAGATGGTAATAATGCACGATGATATTGCTATGTGTAAGTTTTGCATGATGATTTTTTCTAGGAAGTTATGCAAATTTACTATTTTACTTTCTGGTTATATTTTTCTACTTCTTGTTCTGACAATACTAATTAAATTTGATACAAGGGGAATAAATTATTGCTGGTAAACCCACAAAAGAATGGTAACACTCCCTTTCCTCTTGGAGAATTGGGATCCTTCTGGAAATAAGAGATTGTTGGTACAGTCTTACTCTTGTGATGTCCTATGAAGAAAACACAGAAAGGAGGGAAAGAAGGAAAAGATTCTCTCTGGATCAGAGAGGAAAGCAAGACAAACATTTGCAGGTTAGGTATTTGAAGTGTAAGAGATATAGACCCCCACCACACAGAGAGGCAGAGCTTCTGGTATCTAATGATGTGTCCCATGTAGGACTGCAAATTCTCTGGACACCTTGTTGTGTTCTGTTTGTTTGTGGTTTTTTTTGTTTGTTTTTTTCTTTGTTTTTTTGTTTGTTTTTTCAGAAGTGACCTTAAAAAAGTTATTCCTCGTGTGTACTTAATCATTTTTTTTCTTCCTGAGTCATGTAATTTACCTGTAATTCCATCAGGTCGGGACCACTGCATTTTTGTGCAGTGTAACGAATGTTACTGCAATGTGGATGTTAAGTAGTATCTACAGCTACTTGAATTCTTAATTACATTGTCCTATGGACCTACAGTTTGCTAAAGATTCTGCTCTAGAATCCAAAGATTCTACTTTCGTCAATTGTCAGTGTATATACAGGCTTTAAGCAAGCTGATCACATTTAGCCATGTGTTCTAGAACTGGTGGTGAGTCCCTTTTGAAAGACATAGAGTGCGTGAAGTTGTTCTGTAAATAAAGTTGTTGTTTTTAATCTAATCTGTAAAACTGTAGCTGTTTTGTCCAAAATCACTGATATTTTCATTTAGGTTTATACATAACCAAAACTTACATGCATTTCAGACAGACACAGGAAAAGCGCTGCATCACATGTTATTTCTCCCACTACATATTGCAGGTTATCAACTGACTTCTGCTGAATGCTTTGATCTGAGAAGCAACCGGATAGTAGCAGATCAATACTGTCACTATTACCCTGAAAATATCAAGCCAAAGCCAAAACTTCAGGAGTGTAATTTGGATCCTTGTCCTGCAAGGTCAGTCAGCTCTAATTTTAAAAGTTCAGCTTTAAAGACGTAAAATACAGTAGGAAAATATTTTATTGCTACTGTTTACTGTGTAATTCAGCCTACAGCACACTTCAAACTTTTTCTCATCCTGAGGTTGTGCTGTATAGAAAAATATCTCTGTTTAGCACTTGCACTTTGCTAGGACTAGTTTGAAATTGGTTGTTTCTTCCCTACAGATTGCTTTTTCCTTCTTTAAGCATTATAAAGTGTCAGAAAACAAATTGACCATCATCAACATGACTCTTAAGTGTTAGTGAGATGGAGTTAAAATGTTGCTGGAAAATGTCTGTCATCACAATGAGAGGCTTTTGTTTGTTTGTTTGATTATTTTTACATTTTCTGCTTGATAAAAAGCGTACTTGCAGTCATGACAGCTTATAAAACAGTAACACAGGAATTTGCTGTAATTTGGGCTTGCACACAAGACCCCTCTCTGCTCCCCTGCCAAACATTTTCGTCAGAAGATTAATAGTAAAAGTATTAAGATCATGGAGTCAGATTTCCCGGTTATAAGAGGAGGAACAAAACCACAAAAAGGACCAGTCCTTTGTTGCACTGACTGATTCCCCTGAACTTCAGTGGAAGTCAGTCTGTAACCACAAGCATTATTTGTGTAATCTAAACCTCTTGGTCCTCTTGTGTGGCTTTGCTAAAAGAGAGCTGAGGGCAGCCCAGGAAGCATGCACACAGGGATACCCTAAAGCCATTTACTTACCTGCTCCTTTGCCTCTGGAGTAGTTTTGTGCCAAGTCTGATAAAGAGAGTTCAATCAAGTGTTACCTGAGTGTTACCTGAAAAGTTACTGTGGCCCTTCACGTTACTGGAGTTTGCTACAGGAGAAGGAGAGAAAGAAAGGAAGAAAGAAAGGAAGAAAGAAAGGAAGAAAGAAAGGAAGAAAGGAAGGAAGAAAGGAGGAAAGGAAGGAAGGAAGGAAGGAAGGAAGGAAGGAAGGAAGGAAGGAAGGAAGGAAGGAAGGAAAAGAAAGAAAGAGAGAGAGAAAGAGAGAGAGAAAGAGAGAAAGAGAGAAAGAGAGAGAGAGAGAGAGAGAGAGAGAGAAGAAAGAAAGAAAGAAAGAAAGAAAGAAAGAAAGAAAGAAAGAAAGAAAGAAAGAAAGAAAGAAAAAACTGTCCTAGCCAAAGAAGAGGGATGTTTTAAGGGACCTCTGGGACTCTACCCGACTACGGAGAGTTTCTTCCCAGACCAGGTATAATGGCTTTAGACTACATAAGCATTAGCAGAGAACAAACCTGTCCAAGCTCAAAGTGGTTTTTAACTCTTCTGTAGATCGTTAAAGTTCTGTGACTTTTCACAACTGGAGATAACATATCTTCATCATTGAAGATACATTTAACCAAAGCATATGGAAATTTATACTTATTCTCTCTGGTAAATGCATTTTTAATGGCAGCTCTGTTTGCAAACAATCAAAGGCAGAAATGTTAACGTACAGTTCAAAATTGAAGTGAAAATCTCCCAGAATTAAGAAGTGGAAATATCAAGTCTCAAAATCTGATATTATTTCAGCAGTATTGTGCATTCTTTAACTTACATATTTTATCACGCATTTCATTAGAGTGCCTTAAGGATATAATATTAAGAATGAGCTTTACTAAGGCTTTGTGGATAGTATTTCCTTTTGAGCATGTACTCAGAAAAGATTTTTCAACGTAGAGATTGCTTTCCCACAATGCAACCAGACCATTTTTTTCTTTATCAATGTTTTGTCATGTTCAATATCTGGCTGCTTTTGTTCAGTGCATTCCACAAAGAACATGTATTTAATTGCTCAGGCAATTTAAATATATTAATAGTTTCAATTAGAAACTTTACTACAATGAAGAAACTTTACTATAATAAAGTTGTTTGTTTTTTTTCCTCAGTGATTTTCTCAAAACAAAAAACGTCTTTGAATTTTTTGAAACTAATGTCAGTAAGGTCTGATCAGGTAGGAGACATAAATATGAATGTCTCAGAAAACATGATTGCTGAAAGATGCAAATTAATATGGAACCTGTCTTTTAGATCCTCCATGGTATCAATGAGAAAACAATTTTATGTATTTTTTTTCTGTAAAGACTAAGCTGATTTTTTTCTTTTTTTTTCTTTCTTTTTTAAATACTGTTTTGAGTCAATTATGCATTTTGCCTCTAAAATTTATTCTAAGGATAATTTCCATACTTTTCCCAATAATTTTAAATGACATGCTTAAATGTTAGGACAGACAACTGCATAGTACATGGAGGGAAAGAGAGAAAAAATAGCTGCTGGACAGATGTCAGGAAGTAATTTTTGTTTTATATAAGACATAGCAAGGCAAAGTTGTTGATATAAAGACCCTGAGGGGAAGGAGAGTCATTTAGAAGCACAGCTATGCCATCCCAGGGTACAGGCAGTAACAAAAGGAAATTGGCTTTTTGGAAACATCTTCACAGAGTGCCAAATTGAAAATGATTATTTTCAAAAGTGTATTTAAAAAGAATTAAAGAATCAACAACACAGACAGAAAACCAGAGGAAATCTGTGGTGATTTCTGGAATCTCGGTGCTTTCTTACGGTCAGGAAGAGGGTAGGTGAAGCAGAACACTGGGGTTGGGACTATGAGTGAGGAGGCGTCTCAGCTCTGCAGTGCGTTTGCTGTGTGTCAGCCACTCTGCTCTTCCTGTATAAAATGAAGATGATAATTTTTTTTCCTGGCAAACCCAGTTTCAGTGAGGCATAGCTGATTAGTGGTTGCTGACTGTTCTTATGATGTGTCAGTGAATGCCACAGAAAATAATTGTGGAAGACCACAGTGGCATTGAATAAAGCAACCAAGGGTTGCTGTAGGAGGGGTTACATTACAATTTTCAGCAAAGGGCAGAGTGAAAGAAGAGATAAAATGAATACCAGGACTATCATGTAAACCAGCAATTAGTTGTCTCTTTAGGCTTACTGCTCAGAAACTTTTTACATTGTGCTCATTATGGCAATAACTAGCAATATTGCTGGCATTATAATTAGCAAAAAGAAAAATTGGGGCTGAATGATTGTGGAAATAAAACTTTTTTTTTTTTTTTTTTTTTTGCAAACCCCGTTTTTCACATACTCAGAGGAGAAGCAGGTTACATCAACATTATCTAGTGTACCCCCTCTTCGATGTGGCAAAATCCAACATTTCAGGAATTCAATGAATGGCAAGTCTGAACTATCCAACACTTTACAGGGTGGAGAGTTTGGGGGAGGGATTTTGGCTGTCATCAGCTGGTATCTTCTAATGAAAGGTGAAAGGATTATTTTTCTGCTTTGAGAAGAAGTCTGTTTAGACTTGATTTAACTGGATGTGCTAAACACTTACACAGAACAAATCTCACATGCTGTAAACTGAACATACCATTCCTTTTATAATTCAAAAGCATTCCTCCAAAAAGAAATTTTCACAAAGATGTGAAATGTTTTTATGCCGCTCACCATTCTGTGATACTCTCTGGAGCAACATCATTTCTGCCTCTAGATTTCATCTTCATCTCTGAGGTCACATTTCCAGCAACATTGTTCTGTGTTTTTACCAATGGGATCTATTGTTTATGTACTGCCTGTTTCTGCAACACATTCATGTGGGATTCTCTGAGTCACATAATTCTAATGATGTTTTTACCAGGACATTTCAATACTGTATAAAGACTTATAAAGGCATCTTCAGCAAAGATTCTAATTTCATGCAGCAGCTGTCTCAAAAATTTCATACTAGCAAGCTTGTAACATGTGGGATTCTTTTTATCACTTTGCAGTAAATGCCAGTCTGATCTGCACAGGCATAAATCCTAGTATTTACCCAGAGCACTATCTGTAAGCCTACTACCAGAAATAATGTTAGTACCTCTGGAAAAAAATAAAAATTAAAATTAAATTAAAAAAGAAAAAAAGGAAAAATCTCTATCTCAAGCAAAACTTTACACCCAACGATCTAAAAGAATTCTCAAACATGAATAGCTTGTGTAGTCCTGCAGCAAAACTGCAAACTCCTTTTCCTCCCATCAAAGTTTTTCTTTTGGCATTCTCACTTAACTATCACAGAACATTCTTACCTAACACCACATCTAGCTGGTGCCAGAGGCAGGCCTGAGCAAAAAGAAACTTAAATTTAAATAAAATTTTACTTTTTTAATTGTTAATTTTTAGCTGATCTAACAAGAACAATGCAGTACAAGTCAAAGCACACGAAAGTCTAGGATATTAATCCAGAGGATTGAGAAATCCTTTCCATAGCGTAAGTCGTCAGTGATCCTAAGGTCCAATACACTTGGCGAAGTGAAAGTATATACAGTTTATTGGGCAAAAGTGTGCATGATAACTTTTATACACTTCATTCAAGATACAAAGAAGTAGCAATGAGTAAATATGTATGATTAAAAGGGCAACACTAAGTATCCTTTTAATCAGTAACAAAAGTCTCCTTACTTCATTACAAATTGGCAGCTGAAGCAGAAAATTGCCAATTGTATAATTTTTAGCTTGTTATCAACTTCTCTAACAGTATTAAAGTAGACAGCAATTAAGACACAAGTATTGCATCAGTGCAGTGTTCCTATTTTCAATACATTATTTTTGGAAAATGAATGAAACCAGAGTGCTGGTATGTTTCTTAAAAGATGGGCAGCACTCTATGATTTGCACAGTAGCAGCCATAGATCTGCAATGGTGAGAGGGGTCTGAGATGTAATGACTCATTTATTGTTATTGCCCTCAAGTGAGACATATGAAAGATTTTAATTTTGTTTTGAATACTCTTTCACATAAAATATCCCACATTTACTGCAGATACTGAGCTTTTTGACAACATCCCAGCTTTTTGCATGGATGTAGGACACTGGTCATGCAATGCCCTTTCCAGATCTTTGCCTCAGGCAAATGGTCATTTCTGTGGATTTGCATTCTTACTTAAATTCTTAATTTGTTACAGGGGGTTTAGAAAGACTTTCTGTCGTGCAGTTTCATCTGAGCTTTGTTTGCCTCTAATTGCTGGATCTGGTCTGAATTTTCACAGCCAATCACATACATGTGAAAGTTCCTAAAAACAGAGAGGCTCATCAGCTAGAAACAGCAGTTCCATGGGGAGATGAGACATGAAGGTTTTAAAAACAGAAGGGGAGGGGAAAAAAAAAAAGAAAAAAAAAAGCCTTTTGCACCAGCATGGCTGAATTTGCATGTGCTAGAAACTAATACCAATAGATACTGGTATTAGCAAAAAGTGTGCTGCCTGCAAATGAGAGAGCACAGTCAACGTCAGTCATTCCATTTGTAAATGTAAAGAGTGATACTTTGACAAGATAAAAAACTACAGAGGTACTACCTAAGCTCCCGGAGCCTAAGTCATACATTATGTACAGGAAATGGGGAAGAATTTTAGTATGCAAAAAACAGTTCAAAGCAGCAGGAAAGGAATCATTCGGTAAGTCTTTGGGAAGACTAAAGACTAAATTGGAACCAGTGATACATCAAGTAGAAATGGCAGCATATATGTCTCTAGATACAGATGTAGCTGAAGAATGAGCTGACAGCACTGGTAATGTTTTGATAGTTTTAACTAGGGTCAATTGAGTACAAGAGTAGAGTAAAGATGAGTTGCAGGTACTCCTAATGCCTAAAGAAGCAATTTTATTCTCAAGACAAATAGGCAAAAGCTAGAATTACTGGGTAGGGCAAAAGGCATTTAAATTAAGCTAGAAAATAATTTTGTCAGAACAGGTAGGGAGGGTGGGCCAGGAAGCATTCATCAGAGCATTAAAACACATGAATAGTAGAGCAAATTCAGGGGATAATTTATATTAAAGAAAAACACAAAGGCAGAAACAAGCTGTTAGGATGCATCAGATAACAAACCACAAAGTGGGAAAATAGGTCTTGTACTGTAATAAATATCAGATACAGATATCTGTCTGTCCAACATGAAGTTATAGGAAAACAATCTATTTTTGTTAAGTCCTAGAAGAGACCTGAACTGCAGCAAGTAGTAAAATAGTCACTAAAAGACATTTACAGTGGATATCCTGTTGTTAATAAAACTAATTTCTGATCTTGTATCAATCATTCTTTATCCATACCACCATAAAATATTAAACAGAATATAAAAGGGAAAAAATTTTCAGAAACATTACAGTCATGCTACAAGAAGGAAGCATTTTCGCTGCTTCCAATTGATAACACCTATTTCAAGTTCTGTAAAGAAATTAGTCTTTAGCAACCTATGCTAGTGATAAGTAAATTATGTTTTTTAGAATTTCAAGTCTATATACCATGAAGAAGTCATTTATCATAAAGATGAGATACTGTGCTGAACAGACATACTGTCTAAAGTGTGAGGTTTCTAGAGGTTGACATAGAAGTATAGCTTTCTCAGCAATCCTTCATAAATTTAAGTAGGTTATTTAAATATCCATTGAGTCCATTTAATAATGTTTAGGTAGTGAACATTGGCTTTCACCAGTCTACAAAATGCTAAGAATACATAAAAACATTAAAGACAAAATACATGGTGGTTCTTCAAGTTCCACACTGATTGAGTGTAATATGAACTAATTGTAAAATGATCTATACCTAAAGGATTAAGCACAGTGATCAAGAAAACAAAAATGGAATTCACACTGGCTGAGAATTACAGTACCCACTACCTGCAAAAGCAGGCATTCAAAAATGAATGTTGCCAGTAACTAAGGTTAGTAGATGTCATCAACCCTAGCTCTAAATAGAAATAGTGGTAATTTTACAGAGTAATACATGGAATATCTTAACAGTTACCATATTGTTAAGTGTCTCAATATCTGTTTCTCAGGGCAGAAAGTGATCTTGTAGGAAAAGGTGATAACGTCTCACTGTGGTATCTTCACTGAGCACTGTGCAAGGAGGGTGCAGTGTCACACACCTTAGTGCCAGGATTTGTAGTGTTAAATTGGAGACTTTTTCACAAGCCTGTCCAGTGATAATCACAATTCTCTGGGGGTTTCTGGCTTGGATGCTAAACCCATATCTTATATGGTGAACTTTTTCAGGTCTTCCAAGTGTTCCCTCCCTTTCACTTCATGAATTAGCTGTCCACAACCAGCTTACCTGCTTCAACTTTTTATTATTATCTACCAATTGCTGTTAATATCCTAAGCACACTTCAGGCCGTTTCTTAGATGGTATAGCCCCTGCCCTAATCATTGATTCTCAAGTCTAGTACATTTCAGCAAATGCCTAAACCTTCAGTGTATGAGTCCCCATGAGGAAGTAGGAAGAGGTGTTCCATTCAATAGGGAGTGTGGGCAGCCCTGCTCAGACCCCCATGCCTGGCTCAGCTCAGTGGGCTCCTGACCCAAGAGCTGTGGGCATGAAGGAGAGGGAGGCAGAAAAGGGCTGTCCAAGAGAGAATCATCGGGGAGCTACAGGAGAAAGGCGACTGAGCCTGCCATTTGTGCTAAGGGGGTAGCTGGAGGAGGAGATGGAGCTACAAAGGAAGACAACATTGAACATGACTTTCAAGGAAAGCTGCTGCAGGCACCCATCCCAGGGGAAAGCCAAATGTTTGCGGAGAAGGCAGACCTGGCTGCTGCACACCCACCTCTGGCATGTGGAGTTCCTGTTCCAGCTGGACATATGCCTTGGAAGAGCAATTGTACTGAAGCTGCCAGCACTCAGGAGGAAAACAAACAAATCTGTAGAGTATGTGACACAACTTGTAGGTCAGAGAGACATGAGAGATTTCAGGCATGAGAGACACAACAAGTCTTCAAAATTGCTTCATGCTCCTGCTCCTGCCAGAGCAAGTTTTTTCTGGGTGTTGTGTGAATTAGTCCTGTCTGCTACTCCCACATCAGCCAGAAATTTCAGTATAGTAGGAGAACTATTATTTGCTCTGCTCTTTAGCACATTATACTCATCGCATTGTCTGAGTAATGAACAGTGATCAAATCCTGTATCCTAGATCTCTTCTGTATTCTTGTAGGATTATGATGGATTGATAGGTTCATGGAATTTAAGCCACTCTGTCCACTTAAAAAGTACATGATTCACCAAAGTCATATGTGAGGGTTTTTGTTTTCTTTTTTTATAGTCCACTTAGGTCTGCTTTTTTTGTGTGTGCAAACAAACAAAACCAATAAGACTAGCTAATAAAAATCCAGTTGCCATTAATGGTACAATACCCATCTGCTGTTCTGTTGTATCTTCAAGTTGATGTTCAAAGTCATAAATTTAAATTTTGTGTGTTAGTGTGAGGGTCTTTTTCTTTATTGTGACCATGGGGCTTACCTTGCTGGGAATCACCATCTTGCAGTAGTAATATGAGAACCTTTGGCAGCCTCTCACATGCACGAAGACAGTGTCAATAATCCTTTGGAGCTTTATACCATTTACAGAAATGCAATTTATGTATGCAGAATTCTTTGAGGGTAAGCCTTTCCAATGACAATATTAATTTAGTGCTTTGTAAATGTTATTTAATCTTCACAACAGTGTTTGGACATGGTACAGTTATTTCCATTGGAATGGCCTTGGATATTATGCATTCTAATGCATGTAGACCTAGATTATGCATACAGACTGTATTTATTAGAAAGACAACATTTCTCACTGCAATGAGAGAAAAATGTTTTGAAATCTCTTTGTTTCTTAGGCAGTAGATGCTTTTATAGTATAATTATTGCATTTCTGAACTTGGTATATTAATCTTTTTTCCAACCACTCCTCAGCAAGCTGATGAGCTGGGAAGTGCAAGAGGCTTCGGAGTGCTCAGAGAACTCAGCAGCAGTGGTAGGGCAGTCAGGTAAATAGCACAGATTCCCAAAAGTATCAAAAAAGAAAAAAAAAATCTATTTCTCACTTTTGCAGGCATTTACCAGTCAGTCTAAGTCTGAACTAAGTCTGAAGACTTTCTTGCTGGCCATTGCATAAGTGACACATTTGTCTTTTCCAAAGTTTCCCAATACCAGATCTGTCTGCCCTAGACTTTTTGGTTTTTGTGGAGATGGGCAGCTCTCTGTAGATACAAATATCTTGTAGACCAGCACAGAGGACTCCTGTGACTGCAAAGGTTGCTAACCTGAGAAGGAGCCGTTCATAACTCATCACACACTCCCAGGGCTTCTGTCTTTCCGTGCTTTAGCTGGAAAATTCCAGCACACTGACCTAATGCTGACTCTCCACTGTGAAAACACAATGGGATCCATTCTCCTGTCACAGTCAAATTGCCCATAAAAACCCTGTTGACTGAAAGAAGACTTAGCATGTCAAGTCTCCTTTGAATGCTTAGACCACTTTTCAGGGAACTGTTTTGAGGATGGGGAATACTTTCTCCCTTCCCTCTCCTTTGCTCTCTTCTCCTTACAGAAATGCACAGCAACATACATATAATCTCTTTTCTATATAAGGCTCTCAAACACCACCCTCATTCTTTTCAGCCAGTTTCCTCTCATTCTTACTTGTGTAGGGACTTGTTCTCTATTTTACTACAACTGGCATTCACCCTGATAGTTCTGTCCACCTGCACCATCTAAGTCCCCTGTTGCACACTGGCTCTGATGAAGCTGTCTTATGAGGTGCTCTGGGATCATGTTTCACATTAATAGACATGCCTAGTAATTGGGAGAGGATGTGGGAAGAGAGTTACTCTGTCAGAATCTATAAAAAGTGCAGACAAAGTATGAAATTCCAGGCTAGCAATTCAGTGAGTCCTTGGAGTTGCCAATATGTCAAGTGATATCCATCTCACACGTTATGGGCATGATAATGGTTCAGATAATTACTAATTTTGATCTACACTATTGCCTGTTGTAAAAGATGTTATATGCTTTAGATGTTATGCTAATTACATTTTAGCTAACTAAGCCAATCAGTCATGTCAGCGCCAAAGAAAAAATAGCAATCCCTGACATGTTACTCTTCTCTCCAATTCCTTCTGGCTTCCAGTAATGCTCAAATAATGAGACAGGTTCTGAAGATGAATGAAATGCAACAGATTTAAAGTGGAGAGACATGAATTGCAGATTTGTTTACTTGCACTGTGGTATTCTCAGTTTCTAATCCCAGCCCCGCTTAAAGCAGACATTTTATCTGAAGGGCAGAAACAACCATATAATATCTAAAAAAGGGTTTGATCTAGAGCTCTCTGAAACGGACAGTTCTCCTATTATCTTCAGTGACTTTGGATCCAAACTCTAAGAAAGTATTACATGTAGATTCTTTTTTCTTTATGGCAGATAGTCACCTTAGAAATTTAAGTAATATTTGAACAGTTCATTTGGATCATTTGTGTTAATAGGTTGGTTCTTAGTCAAAGAATAGTATCTTCATAAAAATAAAGTAGCAATTGGTGTTTTGATCTTTGCTTTGGAAACTGTTGGATGAAAGCAAAAGTTTTAAATGTGAAACTTAGGTAAAATATCTTCTTTGTTATGTTTTAGAGAGAGAGAGATTGATATAATATTGTGAAAAAAAAAAAAAAAAGTTGTATAATGTAATCATTTAGTGTTTATTTTATTATGTGTACCTTCTACTCAGAGGGTTGGCATTATTGTTCCTAACAGTGATGGATACAAGCAGATCATGCCCTATGACCTCTACCATCCCCTTCCTCGGTATGTAAAACAATCAACCAGATGCTAGGATTAACTAATACATTTAAGGCTTTTTTAGTCTTCTCTGTATTTCTGCTTTGCTCTCAAATCAAGAAAACAGATGTGTCTTTCCTCTTGCTCTGAATGCTGCACGTTAACCTGCAGATGTTCAGGCACTAACCTGTTATAAATTCTATTGCTGCAGAGCTGAAACGGTATTCTAGCTGAAGCAGTAATGTAGCTTTATTAAGTGTGTGGTCCCTTTCTCTCTCTCCCCCCACCCATCCCCACCCTACCCATCCCTCCATCTTCTTTCTCACCTTTCCTTTTCCCTCCCTTTATTCATCTCTGAACAGGACTGTGATCTGTGGCTTTGCAATGAACCATCAGATCTCTCTCTCTGACAGTGCTGTTTCCTGCATGCTTATAAATTGTGAAATTTTCGTTTTAGACAGCATTTGTGATATGTCCTGATCCAGCAAACCAATGCTAATGCCTTCCCAGGGTGTTAATCCATTGGCTCCTCTGAGAACTCAGAGATCAGGGACAGGAATAAGGTCAAGGCCTGGTGTATGTTATTTAATATCTCACAGTTAAAATGTCTTTAATGTAAGACGTGAGATTCTTATGAAAATAATTACTTGAGTAATTACTTTTAAAACAGTTAATAAGGCTTGTGCTGATAAAAATGCTGAAGGAGAATAACCTGTTGGGTTTGAAACACTGCCTGGACATGCAGTGATATCGTGCTTTGTTTCTTCCTTTGTTAATTTATTGTGTTCCATAGTATCATGCCACAGGGGAAAAAAAAAAAAAAAAGCCTCCTTGGTAACACGTTAGTCTCAGCTTGGTGAAGAAATCACATACAGACCACAGTGAGTGGCTAATGGAAGACACAGCCACAGATCAGTTCTCTCAGAGACAGAGACAGCAGACACTGAACAGAATATGAGGCTGGCACAAGAGAGGGCTAAGCCAGAAGGACAAAATATGTCTTTCCTTCCAACCTGCAGAGTTTAGGAAAAATAAAAAATAAAAATAAAAAAATCCCCCAAACCAACCAACCAACCAACCTAACATACACACACACACAAAAGTACTTGTCTGATAGTGGCACCTAATATCAGGGGCAGAGGAGAATGACAAACACTCCTGGAGAAGTAGAGACAAAATTTGGGAAAGTGTTTTTGCAAGATTTCCCTATTAATCCCTCTGCCTTGAATTTTATCACCAAGGAAAGGTACAGTTCTGTAGATACAGTGCTTACTTTAATGAATTACCATTTCCTCTCACAGATCCTCAGCATTGCACCCTTTGTAACTCAGAAGGAGCTGTGACTCCTTCTTGAAGACCTGTACGGCAGAGAAAACTTTTACCTTTCTGTCTTATGTTCATATGAAACCTAAAGACCAAAATGCTGGCCAAGATTTAAGCTGATTTGTATTGCCAAGGTGGCACAAGGCATCCAGCAGCCTGTCCCAGTGACTCCATGGAATTCCAGCCACAGCGCTCCTATGCCTTCCTCAGGCTGGTGGCAGGAGTTTCTGCTGCTTCCAAATTTCAGTTTGAGACTTCTTCATTTAGATTTTTGGTATTTAGAAACCTTAGCTGGGAAAGTTGTCCAGAAGAGCCACAGGTAGCGTATTTGAATTAAAAATGTTGTCCATTTGCCCATTTATGACATACAGAGCTTATGCGGAACACATGATGATGGATAAGACATGGTGTAAATGTGGTTTGACCACTTCTTTGTGATAAGTCATAGAATTAGTCAGTGGATTTACCATTCATAAACAGCTATTAATATAAACCATTTTACACAGGGTTTTACTGCACTTTCAGCCATTAGCCAACTGTGGGTAGTGCTTAAATGTGCTAGAACTGGTCAGAATAAGATGGGTTGATATGATGAAAAGTCAGAGGGAAAGATAAGTATTTTTCATTTTGTTTAACAATTTTGGTAATCCTTTAAGGGTTACTTTAAAATAATTCCTTTGTTTTGATTAGGAAGAAAAAAAGTCAAAAAGTGAAAAATTGTGACCAAAATCAATCTTTCAAATATTCTTTTAAAATTTCCTTGTCAAAAGGAATAGCCACACTCATGACTATCATGGCAGTAGTCCTGTGTCCTCTCTGTGACAGTGGTTTGAATACGAGAGAGGAAATACCAGTCTGCATTTTATGCAAACAGATATACACACATATAAAATGATACATACATTAATGTATACACATCATTGTAAAAAAAAAAAATTGTTCTCATAAGTATGCATGACTTTTCAGAACATACACATTGTTCTGGGAATTTGTCATTACATTTTCAAATGGCACCTGTTGAGAAAAGATGATTTCTGAATTCCTCCCACTGTCTAAGATGTAAAGAAACAAGGCCTATGTGGTCTATACCATGTAACCTGTCAGTATAGCCTCCTCTTCTCTTCTTTGATAATTTCCACTAATCCTTTTCTTTTTTTTTTCTTTTTTTTTCCCTCAACTCAGTTGTTTCGCCCAAAAAAACCACTTCTTTTTCCCTGTATATTCTAGCAAAAGGAACATCATAAGTTCAGGAGTTTACTGACCCTCTAGTAATATGTAACAAAGACTTCTCAGAATCTGGCAAGTTGTGGAGATATGATAATCCCATCAATTAAATAAAAGGAATCAATTTAAAAGTATTTAGAGTTTCTATGGTAGTAGTTATGGGTTTAGTGGAGAGAGGAGGTTTCACATTACTAGTCTGTGACTTAAAGACAGCACCCATTGGAGTCCTTTGTAGTTATCACCATTTATAAAATATTTATGTGCAATTTTTACTGATGGTAACCAGAAATAAAAGAAAACCAACTGCAGTTAACAGTTTATGCATTTGTGGGGCTGTGATGGGGGCAGCAAGGGTTCCTTTTCCTGACACCTCTCCGTTACATTTTGCTTTTTCCCAGGTGGGAAAGTACACCCTGGACTGCCTGTTCCTCCTCCTGTGGAGGGGGCATTCAAAGCCGCAGTGTCTCATGTGTGGAGGAAGACATTCAAGGGCATATTAGCCCTGTGGAAGAATGGAAATGCATGTATACTCCGAAGATGCCTGTTGTCCAACCTTGCAATATATTTGACTGCCCAAAGTGGCTTGCTCAGGAGTGGTCACCGGTAATGAGTTTTGCTTTGATGGTTTTGTATTTACTGTATTAAAAATACATCTTAAAATCAGATAATAATGCTAATAGTTTAGTAAGCATGCTGAATTATTAACTTTCATTATTCTCCTGCCTCATTACCGTGACCTCTGTTTCAATGATGCTATTTGTCTAACTACAAAGTAAATATTGAGGTTTAGTGTATTAATAGGATTAGTGTGATGAACGAGAATGATGGAAGAATAAATCAGATTTCTAATACTGATTTGTGATCCTCTACTAACAATAGACTGAGAACATGAATGAAATGCATAAAACAAAAGCAGTAAGCTATTTGTGAACATGACATCCTGATCTCCAAATTGGAGAGAGATGAATTTGAAGGGTGGGCCATTCAGTGGATAAGAAATTGGCTGGATGATTGCACCCAGAGAGTGGTGGTCAATGGCTCTATGTCCAGGTGGAGGCCAGTGACGAATGGTGTACCTCAGGGGTCTGTCCTGGGACTGGTGCTGTTTAATATCTTTATCAATGACATAGTGGGATTGAGTGCACCCTCAGCAAGTTTGCAGACAACACCAAGCTGAGTGGTGCAGTCGATACAACAGAAGGAAGGGAAGCCATCCAAAGGGACCTGGACTGGCTGGAGAAGTGGGCCCATGTGAACCTCGTGAGGTTCAACAAGTCCAAGTGCAAGGTGCTGCACCTCGGTCGGGCCAATCCCAGACTTGAGCACAGACTGGGAGAGGAACTCACTGAGAGCAGCCCTGCAGAGAAGGACTTGGGGATTCTGCTGGATGAAAGGCTCGACGTGAGCCAGCAGGTACGTACTTGCAGCACAGAAGGCCAACTGCATCCTGGGCTGCATCAACAGAGGGGTGGCCAGCAGGGAGAGAGAGGTGATTCTTCCCCTCTACTCTGCCCTTGTGAGGCCTCAGTTGGATTGCTGCGTCCAGGCCTGGGGCCCCCAGCACGTGAAGGATGTTGATCTTTTAGAGTAGGTCCAGAGGAGTGCCACAAAGATGATCAGAGGGCTGGAGCACCTCTCCTATTACGAGAGCTGGGGCTGTTCAGCCTGAAGAAGAGAAGGCTCCAGGGAGACCTCATTGTACCTTTTTGATACTTAAAGAGAGCTTATAAAAAGGATGGAGAGAGAGGTGAAAACATGATGTACCTTACCATAAATAATAAATAAATAAATAAATAAATAAATAAAGACTTAACTGTCTGAGGGAAGAAAGCCTAAATAGTTTCCCATTCTGTTTGGTGCCATGTTTCAAAATAGCTGTGTCACCCCTGTTAACCCATAAGCTCCAATACTTTGTTTAAGCAAAGCAGAGTGGCTCCAGGTGAAGTTGACAGGGTGTTACTGAGCAAATCCAATCTGGGATGGATGGCCACAAGCCAAGTAGCCAGTGCTGAGAGTGTGACACAGAAAAAAAAAAAAAAAGTGTTCCACAAGCTAAATGTCTAAACCAAATAAACCTGCAGAACACAAAGGCAAATATATATGCCAATTTCATGCCTCATCTGTAACTACCAAATATTATGAATAATTTATGATCAGGGTTGAGCATTTCTGTATCATGTTTTGACCTCTGCTGTACATGTACTTCTGTTGCACATTCCCTTTTTATTTGTCACACTCATGGCCTACCGCAATCAATGCCTCATTCCTCCTTTTATTTCCTTTTTCCAGTGCACTGTGACCTGTGGGCAAGGGCTCAGATACCGTGTGGTTCTTTGCATTGATCACAGAGGGATGCATACAGGAGGCTGTAGCTCTAAAACAAAGCCACACATAAAAGAAGAATGCATTGTACCCACTCCTTGCTACAAACCCAAAGGTAATGAGAGAAAGATTCTCATAAAGTTTTCAGTGTTTTTCCATGTTGAGCAATTTTGTTTTGTCATTAGTAGCACTGTTTCCACCTGCACTGAATTCTGAATTTTCACATTTAAAGCCTGCCATTCCTGTTCCAGTTTGCCTGCTAGCCAGGCAGAGTGAATGCTGGCTCTTCATTCTTATAACCTCTAGGGTTTTGTTAATTTGTGATCCAGCAAGCAAAAATACATGTAAATTTGACCACAGTGTAAGCAGTTTAGACCACATTGATCATATCAAAGCTAAACTTGCACTGTATTCTAAAGGAATTAAATATGTAAATAACATTCAAATTAGATAAACGTAGCCATAATTTTAAAGAGCCTGCTCACAACTTGGATGCTTAAATCAGACAGAAGCAAGCATTGTGTATTGCACCATGAAGTTCCTCGTACTAGCAAGGCTGCAAAAATACTTGAAGCATCTTTATACAAGGGGGACTCACAATTGGTATGGTTTCTTGACTTGGGCCCCATAGAGAGTAAGATTGGGGTAAATTCCCCACGGTTTATTGAGAGGACAAACTTCTCGAGCCCTTTGGATGTTCTTATGGGATAGAAGTCCCATCAGTCCTGGAGACTATGTAAATGGGCAATGGCCAGTAGCACCAGTCCCAAGAATTTGTTTCCACAGGTATATCAGTGTGTATGTGTTTGTATGTATGTACATCTCTATTGATGAAACCTTTTTGTGTCTGTACCTTCAGTAATTTATGGTAATTTCTGGGCTCCAGCGATGTAGTTGAACTTAATTAGAGATTTAAACTCCAACATAAGAAAAAATCAATCCCTTCTGAAAAATGAATTGCTGGTCCATATTAAGAACCCTTATTATGAAGTGACCTGCGACTTCATACTGATCCGAGGTGGAAGAGTGAAATTTGGAATTTTCGTTTCTGTGCTCACTGGCCTGTATTAGACAAGCTTGTCAAGCCGCAAGGTTTCAGTCTGTCTGGAACATGGGAATTCTCTGCATCTACCAGCCACCCAGTGGCAAAACCCAGATGCAGAGCCTCAGGGGAGCAATGGGTGTGTTTACACTGCACACTGCTAGACAACATAAGCTCAGTCAGTCCATGTTCCAGGATGAATAAAAGGCTCGTGCTGGCTGCACTAGCATGACTCTGAGATGCAGTGGGCTTGGGCTCAGTCAAACAGCCAGATTTATGGGGCTTTATCTGTTTATAATGTTCAGATACCAAGTAAAGCAAACTCCTGTTTGCCTGCGGCTTGCAGTGTAAGCAAAATGCAGTAAAACGCCAAAAATCAGGTGGTGTATACCACCCACAACTGACTTCTGCCTATGGAACCTGGGAAAAGCGGCAAGACCAGCTAGGAAAGCTATGCTTGCCTGCATCAAGAAAACTCTTCCAATGGGATTTGTCTGGGAACAAATGGCTGTTGTACATGTCTGCTTGCTGGAAGCAGACTCTTGCAACAGAGTGGCATCTTTACCCAAGATGAATTCTTGTGCTGCACCTTGTAGTACACACATCATTAGTATCCAGTTGTAGGTGGTTATTTCTTTCTCCCATCTTTTCCCATTGGATGGAAGGCTCTACGTGAAGAATACTGTTTTGATTGGGTTTAATTTTACTCTTCATCTTGGTTCTGCAATTCTCTCTCAGTTCTTCCTCCATAATGCAGGTGGTAATGTTTGAAGACCCATGTAACTGAGGGCTATATCATGCTTTCAGAAGAGAACTGGACCAGACATTCTCCAGAGGTCTCTTCCAATCCAAATTATTCCATTTATATGATGGAAGCTTGTAATTTTTGTGTCATGAATCTAACATTATAAATTTAAAGCAGTGGTTGTAGTAAAGTACCTCACTTCTGTTGAATGTGTTAATCTTAGCATTTTTTTTTCCTTCTGGAGCTGGATTAAAATAAAGCAGGAAAACAATGTTCCTAGCTGATTAAAATATCAAAACAAAAAACTGTGGAATACACTTTTACTTTAATGCACTGTGCTAAAGAAAATCAAAATGCAAATAGTTGATGTTATTTATTTCATTTTAGTTTATTCAACCACTCTGTTTTACACCAATAATGGGAAAAAAGGATAACCCTGGATTAAGAAATGATTTTCAATTTTAATAGAGAATGTGCATTCATGTAATAGAACTTTATGTATAATATAGGATTTAAATGTTTTTCACTGGAACTCTCTTACAAAAACAGAGATTTTACCTTAATCTCCAAAATTAAAATGTCTTCAGTAGCTTATGTTAGGAGTGGCTTTCTTTCTTTTTTTTTTTTTTTTTTTTTGGTCTAAGCACACTCTATAACATCAACATTTCTGATCCTCCAAATCATTTTACAATGTAGATTATAATTGACTTTACCTGTCTCTCCTGTTGAATACACACCTCTAAAAAAGAAATCTTATTTAAAAAGTCATGTAGCAGACAACTGTACACGAGAGCTTTTGCTTTTTACAAGCACTTGCATCCAAGGAAAAAAAGTGTAGAAGCAAGATCTGGCTTTCCAAAACCCATAAAACAAGCTGCAATGCATAAAAATAGAAATATCTCCTACATTTTTTGGATAACAAAAGCGGTAAAATATGGATTAAACTAAGAGCTGTGCTGGCAAATATTCATCCTCAAATGGCACTAATAAATATGTTAGAGTAAGAACTTGGCAAGCTATTTCTGGGAGACAGGCATAGTAACTATATTACTGTCCCTTTTTTTCCCAGCTAATATCTTGGTCCAAGAAAAGCTGCAGTAGCTGTGAAATCAAGTTGTAAATTATTGTTCCTCGATGATACATCTAACAGTTTGGAAATTTCATGTACATATATGAAAAGGTCATTCTTATCCACAACAAAGTTACAGAAAATTCTCAAATATTCTGAATGACATTAATCTGCTCCTATTGGCAAATAAATATCTACACATTACCTAAACTTGAAAGGCTTATGTGGCTTGTGAATGGCAAATAAGCCTAGCCCTTGTTCTCTTCAGTGGTCTGAGTTTCACTCTGTTTTATTTGTGTTTTTATCCTTATCCTGGCCCAAAACATTTTTGTCAAAATGCAGAGCTCATTTTCAAATTATGGTGCCAAATTTGCTCTTACTTTATACTCCTGTAGAGCTAAAACAGCTCCACTGCCTTCAGCTGAAATGCTCCACTTTGACACTGCATGAGAGTGGAATTTGGCTCAAAAAATGGAATGGCCCTGCACTCACCAGAACAGAGCAACGCTTTATGTTGTGTGCATATCCTGGAGGGGAGAAAAAGCAGCTCCACTGTTTTCCATCAGAAATGACAGAAAAAGTATCAAGCTCGTTTTTTAAATCCACATAGCCGATGAACTGATAAAGTTGAAAAGTATAGCTTGACCATTTTATTACAGTTTCTCTGGGTTTTGTGGTATCACTCATCAAATCAGGATTTTCTTCCTTTTTGTAATCTATCAAAAACAAGATTAATGTGTCTTCTGAAGTTCTAAAATTCAAGAGTGAGCACAAGGACTTTATACATTTTGCCTTCACAGCTTTCAATGAAGGGTCATTACACTTGCAAGTCTGACTCCAAAAAAATACTTTTAAATGTGCCTAGTTTTGTAGCCCAGTTGCGTGTTCTGAAATGTGACTTAATTCACCTTAGAACACCATAGTGTTTTTAGCTGCAATAATAAACTATCTGGTCATATAACTAATCTCTTGAGCTTTATAATCCAGGTCACAACTCCATAATAAGAACTCCATAATTCTGTCCTATGTCCCCTTTCTCTTGTGCTCAGCCTCCATGTGAATGAAGACACATATGAGGCTTACTCAGTGAGAGAGGAGAGGCAGGCACACATAGGAGCATTGCTGCATGGTTTTTGTTTTGATGTGCTTGTGTTTGTTCTGTAGAGAAACTTCCTGTGGAAGCAAAGTTGCCATGGTACAAACAGGCTCAAGAGCTCGAAGAAGGAGCAGTGGTGTCTGAAGAACCATCGTAAGTCTTAAAAAAATTTTCACAACAGTTCCTTGTGAGATGAGGATCTGGAGCTGAACTGACGTGGTGGAAATTAAGGCTGTGTCACATTTAAGTATGAAGAGGCACAGTTTAAGAGGACAAATGCAGACTGAAATTGAATAAATATATGCATGTTTTATTTAAGGTCATTTACAATAATATTATAGTGTGAGTCTGTCTACCTAAAGTAGTTATATGATGCACAACACCACTGTGTCTCAGCACCTCAGCACCTTTATTTATCATCACAATAGACCTGTGAAATAAGAGGTAAAATGTAGAGCAGCCAGTGAGGATCCCCACCCTACCCCCCAAGAATAGTGTAGTAGCAGCAAATGAAGTGAA
Organism: Cygnus atratus; assembly: GCF_013377495.2. Taxonomy (NCBI): domain Eukaryota; kingdom Metazoa; phylum Chordata; class Aves; order Anseriformes; family Anatidae; genus Cygnus; species Cygnus atratus. The sequence goes on from NC_066396.1 coordinate 36,116,524, forward strand.
TTAACTCTAACATAAAATAAATTAAAACCTCAGCCCTATGGTTTGGATTGCTTTATCATCATACTTCATAATTTCATGCGTTTTTCCCAACCTGCTTTCCTAGCCACTTAATTGCCCTTGCCTAGCCACCTTTGCAAGCGTGATCTCAGTCAGCACCTTGTAACCTATTCATAAACCCAACTCGTCCTCCTGCCATGGAACCTCTTGGATGGCAGATTTGCCTATGTATATATGTTGACAATCCCCTTGCATGCCCTAGGCTGCCTGAAATAATGGAAACTACATTTCTCCTCTTAGGTATATAGAATTAATTCATTATGTCCCTATTTTTCTTCTTTTTCTTTTTTTCTATTCATTTGTCTTCTGTTTTGTATATTTTGAGTCAGAAGGACATGGAGGGCATAAAATAGTAACAGTTAGTGATGAAGAAAAAAAGGAAGCCTACAATAAAAAAATGGAATAGAATATTTCTATATAGAGGTGATAGCTGCCTTTTTAACATATCAGTAAGAAAATCTAATTGTAGGAATCTGAACTGGTGTACCAAATTCATGACATGGTGCTGTTGAATATGATCTAGCAGTTTCCACATGCACTCCACTTCATTAACAGCAGAAGTGCAAGAGAATTTAGAAAAATTAAGTGACCTAAAAACTCTCAGAAATTCCTTTAGAATTGTGTTTTATTGTACTTTATGAATAATTAATCATCCTTAGCCTAATGAAATAGCAATGAAAAGGACACTGCAGTAAGAATGGCTTATCATATAAGCCATTAGCAATGAGACTGAGAAATTACAAATACTATTATGATTATGTTTCAGATTTTTTATCCAGGAACTATGAAAAATGAGTGTTATAACTGTAACTTGTGTTCATAGTTTAATCAGTATCAGTTCCTCGTGGCTGAGCACATGGTATTTTAGTTGCAACTGCAGCTGTGTATTGGACAAATAAATATTATTCATTATGCAATAGAATTGTAATTTTGGCACAGATTCAATTCTCCTGAATTGAATTTGTGTGCAACTGGAACGTTGACACAGAGCGAGAGATATACATAAAGCACCCTCCAAATAATAAATTTATTAATCCATCTCTCATGTGTACATAAATGCATACATGTATACACATATATGTATATACACATGCATTTATATACACACATTTATAAAACTGCACATATTCATATGTGTGTATATATATATATTAGTAGCAGCTATAGCATATAATATAATAAGCTGTTTTACTGTTTCCAGAATAAACATTGTTAGTTGATTCATTCACAAGCAAAGTCTAGAAAATTCTGTATTTCTGAATGTTTGCTTGTGGCTTGCTGCACTATAGTAAACCACTTAACTAAATGTGCATTTAGCAAACTGCAATTAACTTCTGAAGGCATAAATAAAAATATGTATTGCCAGGTATTTTACCAAATGGAATCATGCTGATATGTGGTCATACTTGGAAAAATTTGCAGCAATTTCATACAGTGGCAAAGTTTTAGGTAAATTTTTTGAAGACTGTTGTCAGTGCTGTAGAAAAAGAGCGCAGTAATATTTTATATGATTGTGTGTAGCTTTAAATATTAGCAAGAAGGGATTCATATAGAATAAGCATATGCATTTTAATAAAATACTCTAGAAAAGCTTATGTGTGTATTACTTGTGGTGCTCTAACAGGGAAAGAAGAAGGAGTTCAAGAATTTTAAGTAGTTTTAATTGCATCTATGACATCTCCTTACTTTACAGTTTTACTATTGCAATAAAGGCCCTGACCTCCAAAGGTCCTGTTATCTTTTTACCCCATCTCACGCAACAGTTCAATGATACCAGTGGGATACTAATACAGTGGAGCACTGTCTCATCTAAGTTCATTCTGCCATGGGGCAACATTTTGTACATTTCTTTCCTTACAAGGCACGACTCTGCAAGCATGAATAATCTTTATTTTAGGCTGATGAGAAATCGATATGACATTAAATTTAATTCAGCTATAGATTTTTATACATGTTGACTAGTAGCTAAAATAGAGGGTGAAAAGTCAGACTCTTTGTACAAACTTTCCCAAAGCTTGGAGATATCCATGTCTTGTGTTTAGCTTGGAATGATTTCTAGTGATAAGGCATGAGCCAGAAAGGCCAAATAAAAACTTAGAAAGCTTGTGCTGAAAGGCACATCCATGCAATCCCTGTCTGTAAACCTTAACAGCCATATGCACATTGCTTCAGACTATCTAATCTGTTGACAGTGACCTTGAGTGGTGAACTTCCCCAGAAAATTGGTTTCAGTGCTTCACTATTAATAGCGTTTTTCTTTAATTTCTAGCTTTAAACACATATTCAATTTAGGTTCTGTTTATTAGATTTTTTAAAGGTATATAGTGACATTAAAAAAAAAAAAAAAAAAAAGGGGAGACAAAACATTCAGAATTCACCAAGACACAGTTAACAATCAACTTTGGTGCCAAGTTTTATAGCATCACTCAACTACATAACAATTTCAAATACACCAATATGTTGAAAAGTAAGGTGAATTACAGGATAATGCATCTTTTGGCCTCTCCTTCTGTAGCTAGAGAGACACAAGGTAGTATCCCATGGCTCACCATGCTGACAGATATTGGACTATCACCCATGTGTATTGACTGATAAATGGTCAGCGTGGAGTGTAGTTGCATGCTCATCTAAGTGTCAGAAATGGTGAGATTTTTTTTAGATACTGGATCAAATGCCAGCTGGTGTGAGACTGTGTGTGATGTTGCCAGCTCTTTTGCTGATTGTGAATTTGAGTAATTAGAACATGACCACCTATTGACACCTATTTGAGCCAGCAGTGTGCCCTGGCAGCCAGGAGGGCCAACCGTATCCTGGGGTGCATCAAGCACGGCATTGCTAGTCTGTCGAGGGAAGTGATCGTCCCGCTCTACTCTGCGCTGGTGCAGCCTCACCTCGAGCACTGTGTGCAGTTCTGGGCACCACAGTACAAAAAGGACGTTAAACTGTTGGAGAGTGTCCAGAGGAGGGCGACGAAGATGGTGAAGGGCCTAGAGGGGAAGACATATGGGGAGCGGCTGAGGTCACTGGGCCTGTTCAGCCTGGAGAAGAGGAGGCTGAGGTGGGATCTCTTTGCAGTCTACAACTTCCTCTCGAGGGGGAGTGGAGAGGCAGGTGACTTATTCTCCATAATCACCAGTGATAGGACCCGCGGGAATGGTGTCAAGCTGAGGCAGGGGAAGTTTAGGCTGGACATCAGGAAGAGGTTCTTCACCGAGAGGGTGGTTGCACACTGGAACAGGCTCCCCAGTGAAGTAGTCACTGCACCAAGCCTGTCTGAATTTAAGAAGCGATTGGACTGTGCACTTAGTCACATGGTCTAAACTTTTGGGCAGACCTGTGCGGTGCCAGGAGTTGGACTTGATGATCCTTATGGGTCCTTTCCAACTCGGTATATTCTATGATTCTATAATTCTGTTTGATACTGTTTATCTACCTAAGCATCTCATTTCTTTGTAGTGTCTTACTTTGCTGTAAATATTTTCGGAAGGCACATCAGGGCTTGTAAAAAATAATTTTAATTGTGTGCTTCCCCTTCTCTGAGCAGGCCTTCCCCTTGCCCTAATTCAGTAGAGCGGAGCTGGTTTGAGGGTGGGAATTGAGCTGAGGGAGCCAGGATAGGCTTTCTCTGAGACCCTACTCCTCAGTTTGTCAGGGAGAGAATGATGGGGAGAGGAGTGACAGCATGGAGTGGAGAGGGAGAATTTGTAAAGCAGGAGACCTCCAGAGAAATGATAAGCCAAGTGCTGAGAAGGCAGTACTGAGTTTGTGAGTGTATCTGCTAGAAGCTGAAATGCTGGAAGTCTCTTCAGACAAGATATGTTTATGTGATTTTCCTGCTTGCTCTGTGCTGGTGCAATAGCAACTGATTTCATGACTGCACATAGGTAGATGTCAGTAAGGACTCATCCTTCTACACTTCATCTGATGTTCTTCCTGAGCTTTCTTATGTCATCAAGTCACTGTCCCCCTTCTCCTCTACAGACAGGATAATTATTTGTAGCCAGCAGACCACACTTTGCCCCTAACACTGTCGTCTCTTCTTCATTATCATTCTTCAGGCAAAGAAAGCAATTCCCATCTATAAGCAACTGTTTTGTCCTCCTCAAAGTTTACTTTTGATTGGAAACTTAAAAGCAAAAGCAGAAATTTTCCACAAAATTTCTTGTATATTTTGAGGTCTTATGCTGCCTTGTAATTATAATGACTTTCTATTGAATAATTTTTTGTTATGAAATTGCAAACTATGAGTTATAAAGCTACATACATTTTTTGCACTGTCCTTCTACCTGTAATTTGTGATCATTCTCTAAATTGTGCTGCTAGGGCAGCAGATGCCGCAGTTTTATTCCGTCAGCGTCTAATGACTTCCATTGTTTATTTCTTCAGGATTTTCCAAAGGAAGCAGGTCTTAGAGTTTAATTTTGTCTGTATATGTCTGTCTGTCATTTGCCTTCCTCTTCCCTCAGTTATGTCTGAATTTATTGCTATTAACAGAATTTGACAGAGGTATAAAGTTATCACAAGGAACTTTACCCCTCTGTCAAATTTGGTTAATATTCACCAGGAAATTCAGTGGTAGTTTCCTGCATGTTTCACTGAAATAGATGGTTAGGTAGAAAACTGTCAGCCTACTAATTCCCCATCTGAAGGAACACTTTCTAAAAGAGTTTGGTCCACAAGAGAAATCAGAGAATCCACTTGGGCTTTCAACCTTAAAATCCAAATCCATGTTAAATTGGTCTTCATTGGTTCTGCTGGTCAAAGAATTACTTACAACCAGTTCAGCCACTTGGAGGGTAGATGGGATGGTTAAATCTGTGTTTGACCTGCTGCATCCCTACACAGAGTCAATTAAATATTATTTTTTGACAGAACTAATAGGAAATACTCCAGACCAGTAAGCAAGTATTGTAATCTCTGCTAAGACAAAGGTGTAAGGGGAGAAGTCCTTGCTGTCTTATGGCATTGTATATATTCTTCTCCTATTGCTGTCCATCTCTGAAGTGACCATTCAGTAGGCCTTAGAAACACATTATTTCTATTTCTATATTTCTATTTCTGTCTTTGATAAGACATTATCAAAGAGAGAAGCCACAGTATCTTTCTGTCTGACCTCCTGCACTGTAGCTGATTACACCAGCACAGCATTACAGTGGAGTCAGAAAGAACAGTGGTCATGACTTAAAAAGCGTGGGTTCTTCTGCATGTAATGAGATTGGTTTTATGGGTGGGGGGGGGTTGTTTAAAAGATTTCTGTCACTAACTCTTGAGAAATGCTTTTATATGTTAACACCATACCCAGCTTTTAACATATTGCCATAAATAACCCTCGTGCTAGCCATAAAAAGAAGGGGAAAAAAAAAAAGGCAAACAATAATATCTGGATGCCAGATGGCACCATCGTAGTGATGGGGCCACTTCAGTAAGAAACAAAAGGAAATTCCTGACATGCATCAGTTGGGGGGGGCAGAGCCCTCCGGGAACTGGATTTGGACAGAGAGGCCAGTGTGGCAGAGTTACCCAATATCTCTTTCTTACTTTTCAGAAGGTATATACATTTCCAAAGACATGGAATCTATGCCATTCTGGTTTTCACTGTTAAATAGTTTCCACAGTTATGTCTATACCAAATCCACAGGTTAATATGTAAATTTTAAACGCCTGCGAATGCTTTACTTCAAGAATTAAGTACATTATTTCTATTGCATTGCCAAAATAGTAGTGTTGTCACACAGATACTATCAAATGTTATGCTGTTGTTTGTCCTCCTTATCAGTGTTATATGACAAAGAGAAAGAAGCGAGTTTAAGGAAACTTCTCCATATTATGATCTAATTATGTACAATGAAACTATCCACATGGTCGGTCACAGAGATGAGCAGTGCAGCAGCCTAATATTAGTTAATGAGTTCTTACTATTCATTCAAGACACCTCTTTAGAGAATTACCACCGCTTAGAATAAATGTCTGATATCTGTAAAGGACAGAATCGGATATCTTTTCCTGGGTATTAAGACAGTGGTGAGCTTATGGAGGGCACCAATTATACAGAGTGATTTGACACAAAGTGGAAAGAAAAGACCATAATCAAACTAAACTGAAGAGAAACTATAGAGGGATAGATCGTAATCACTCCAATTGGAATTGAACCTATACAAGTGCCTCTGGTGCCATTACTCTTACAGACGGAGCCCTCAGATTTTATTGACAGATGGTCATTACCTCTGTTACACTTCTTGGAACAACAGCCCCAGTGCTGTGTGTGAGCATCCTGTGGTATTACCTACATGTTAAATCCCATGGAAAGGTGGCCTCTCCTGAAGAAGAAGGACAGGCTTGCATTTCAGTGCAAGACAAGGAGTCTGGAAGTCTGAGTTGAGTTACTAGTTCTGGCACAGAAGTCTACTAAGCCTTTGAACAAGCCAATGAGAACTTTATTTCACCAGTAGTATCTGGTTTTAGGAGATTTAAGAGATGGGTTTCAGTGCTTTTGAACACCCTGTCTTATTTGTATGTACGGTTCTCAGAATTTCAGCCTTTGCCTAAATAATGGATTTACCCAATGATGGATTTTAAAAAATGGCACTAAGTAATAAAAGCTGAGGGCAATATGTCATTTAAGTAGCAGTGGAAAAAAAAAATCTCAAAAGCATAAATGTTATCAGTTTCTATACCATCTTTCTTTTTCATGTGTCTGGAACTGAACCCACTGTGAACTGTGTGGAAGATCTCCCATTACTGAGCATTGAATCTGTCTTTGTGTTTCACTTCTGATTTTCTCAGTTACCTATATGTTACTTCATGGAGGGCAATATACAGCAATTCTTAGCCATGCCTCAGCTAGTCTACAGAAGCTGGGTTTTTTTTTGGTGCATTCCGTCTATATAATTTAAAAATAAGTTCTTTTAAATTACTAGGCAAATTGTTATCTAAAGAGGCATTCTCAAATGTAAACGTTAATAATACTGACAAATGCAAACGGTCGTTGCAAAACTGAACTTGGCAAGTGGCACCTACCAAGTGTTCACACATGCCTACAATTCTGTGAACAGCTGAAATTCATTTGTGCTTGCAGGTAACTTTTATGTGTACAGCCTGAATGCTGGACTGCAATGTGTTTCAAAAGTTGACCAATGCATTTGTATTAAGTGGTATATGTACAAACACCCATATGTTAGTTTTGCTGTTACATTAAAATGTATTTAAAAGTCTTACCCTACAAAAGCAATGAACTTAAACCTGCACTGTACCACACCTGAGTGAATCCTGTAGAAGTCCATTAATGTCAGTGGCATTACATTTCTTTTCCTCTGCTCATAGAGCACTGTGTAGCCCATTGTAGGCTTTTGTGCGCATGGTAAATCATGCAACAATCCATTTCTTTTAGCTAACATCAATGTTGTGCACAATGTGGAACATTAACAGCTATCAAACAAAAAAGAACATCCAAAAATGCAATTCATTGTTTAAGTCCAGAACTTGCTATTTTGCCAGCATGTTTCTGTAATGGGAAGTGGTTATTGGTCCATCACCATAAGTGCCTCCAGGTCAAGGAAACAAGCACAGGCATTTGTTTACAAGAGACATCAATTTCTAAATCTTTTTTTTTTTAATTGATAGTTTTCCACCTTTCATTCTAACCTGTCTCCTTTCAAGCTTGAGAAAACTGCTGCCTACACAGGTGCCCAGGGGAATGGTAGGCAGAGGTGCCCTTCTGCCATAGCACAGCTACAGCTGGGTGCCACAATGTAGGCAACACTCACGCAGTTGGGTAGCAGCAGGCATGGTTAGGTCAGTCATAACAGAGAAAGGTCGTGATGTTCCCTCCTTCCAGCTTTCACTTCACCTAGTGCTGCTCTCTCTAAAGTGGGAGCAAAAGACTTCTCTTTAAAATATTCAACAGAGCTCTCAGAATACACTCAATTCTGCATTTTTCTGTGAGGGAAAAAGTGTTATTTTTGCTGTGCAGAGGAATAAAAGATGATTTTTGATGCAATAGTAACATGCTAATCACTGGGAAGTCTGCTACGAGCCATAAAATATTCAAAGTAATCTGTTTGAGGCAAGAGTCATCTTTTTGTTTTTATTTGTGCAGCAATTAGCCCAGTTGGGCTTTGGCTGACAGCTACTACTGTAACAATACAGCAACTAGTCATTGTATTTGTCTTACTTATTATGGCTGTTATTACAGGGACTGGTATTAAAGTAGGATTTAATTAAACAATGTACAATGACATCTGAAGCACCTCCATCATTTCCTGTTTTCTAAAATATCTCCTTCTCTATAAACCTCCACCACTTTAGTTTTCAAAGAAGACACAGTTGTGAGCATACAGAAAAGCACAATAGTGCACAGTGGAAGATACGCTATATGCAGAACAAATAACTTTAAACCCATGGAATTGAATGCTTATTATTCACATACTCTTTATGTTCTGTGCTCACCATTTGGCAACATTTATCATTAATGACCACACAAAGACATCTCAAAGCCTTTGTAATTTCCTTTGTAATTAAATTAAGGATGATGGAAAATTCAGAACCAGTATATATATTTATACTGTACATTCACATCATATAAATGTTCAGTATATAATGACAACTCCTGTTTGGAGATTTTGTATTTTGTTTTTGTTGTTGTTTGTGTTTTTTTTTCTCCCACACTCCCCCCCCTTTTTTTTCCTGCGTTCACCTCTTGGTTCTACCAATTCACTCTGTGCTTCAGCAGCCAGCAGTTATATTTGAATAAAATTGCCTTTCAAATGTATTACTTAAAATGTAGAAATTGAGCCTGGAAAGCTGAATAAAATATAATTTCCTGAAGGTATTCCAATATTTGCATTATGAATTGCTGACAAGGGCAAAATAAAGTAATATGTGGCATTTGTAGGTCAAGTATCATTTCAAAAAGAATCCAGTATGCTTTATTAATGTTCTTACTTCTCTTTTGTTTCCTTTCTCTTTTGTTCCTGTGTTTGTATGGGTGATATACATCATGTGTAAATACTGAGTGTGTAAAGTGTCTCTGTTTTTCTAAATGAGTAATTTTAATGCCTGGCAAAATATTGTCCCTTTTGGTTTGGAATACAGCAGCCCTTCAACAAAGCAAAGTTACACAACAATTCTGAATGTTAAAAAATACAGGGAATAGGGCTTTTGATGAAGACATCCACAGTGACTTTTTTTGTAACCTGATTAAGATTTTTACATCTTAGTTTGTCATGCCAAGAAGCTTTATGTTCAAATTAATCAAAGTATCTAAATCACAGTGGCTGACATGGACTGTTTAATCTGTGACAGGAGGTTTTCTGCATCAAAATAGTATTATAATAATAGCACAGAGAAAATAATATGAGTGGCCCACCTGTACTGTTAAAAACTATAATCCCTTCAAAATGAGAAATCACCAAATCACAGAATTGTAGGGGTTGGAAGGGACCATGAGAGATCATTGGGTCCAATGCCCCTGCCAAAGCAGGTTCCCTAGAGCAGGCTGCCCAGGTAGGCGTCCAGATGAGCCTTGAATATCTCCAGAGAAGGAGACTCCACAACCTGCCTGGGCAGCCTGTTCCAGTGCTCCGTCACCCTCACCGTGAAGAAGTTCTTTCGCATGTTGGTGTAGAACTTCCTGTGCTCTATCTTGTGGCCATTGCCCCTTGTCCTGTCCCCACAAACCACTGAGAAGAGGTTGGCCAAATCCCTCTGTCTCCCACACCTCAGGTATTTATACACATTGATGAGATCCCCTCTCAGTCTTCTCTTCTCAAGGCTGAACAGACCCAAGTCTCTCAGCCTTTCTTCATAGGGAAGATGCTCCAGACCCTGTATAATCTTTGTGGCCCTCCACTGGACTCTAACGGTCTTTGAAACAAAACCAATCTTTGTCATTTGCAAGATAGAATGTCTTAGGGTAGAGAAATTGAATCACTTTTCATTGTTAGTTTCTCAAAGGTTTTCCTTCAGAAAGAAATCTTGCAGTTTTGAGAGCAGTATAAAGAACAGTTCCAAATGTTCCAATAATATATAAAATCCATTTATTTCCATTGTATTACTTCCCATGTATAGTGCTAGCAATGGATACGAGGGCTATAACAACATGTTATAAGCACCCACAAAAAGTGGGTAGAGAAATGCACAGTATCTGCTCTAAGAGACCAAGTTGTTCCAGTGAGGGATCCTGGTACGTACAGGCTGTGGGGGCACCAAGTTCCCCTCTTGGTTTTGGATTCAGGTTTTTCCTTAGTGAAGGGAAGGTCTTTTTGTCAACTAGAGAAAGGTAGTGGATTAAATAAACAAAAAAAAAAGTGCATACAAAAACTGTAAAGGATGATAATCACAAAACTAAATTTCCTTTTTCTCCCTATCAGGCTGTTTATAGGATTCTCAAGGTAAGAAATGAATTTCCAATAGCTTTAGGTAGACCTACTCTGTGGAACAAACAGATGTATGTATTGCCTTCTGCCCTGGAAGGCAATGCCATTCTTGAGGAAAATGGCACCAAAAGTATAGAATTCGGTCTGTTTTGCTTATTGTAAGGATAGCTGCAAAGTGTTTTGATTAACGTATATATAGAATTTCAGAGGCAAAAAACTGGAGTATATGTGGGTTCCTAATCAGAGAGACAAGAGTAACAGTCAGAGAAATCCAGAACAGAAATGGAACACCCTTTTAATAATGAGAAGGGAAATGAAATGCACTAGGAAAAATAATAATAATAGTAAAAAGCTAAAGAGATGGTGGGCTTTTATCTTTTCATGGCTTTGAATTAAGTCTTAAAGACAGTTTCTGCAGCACAGGTTCAATGGTTGACATTATTTTCCTCAGAACACTGTACCTAGTATATAACAGCCTATTTAGTAAGTTTTAATGACATAGCTGTGTTATCACCTAAGGCAAAGGTGCTTTAGGTTGAATCCTAGAAAAAAGTAGTTAGTGGTATTGTGATCCACATCAGGAGTTTCCAGGACTCCTTACATTGAGAGCTTTTAGGATAAGCATAGGTGCTCACAGCATTTGTCATCCTTTCTGGAGATGAGATACTCCAAAAGTTCTTGAGAGCCTTTCTACTGTTGCTGGTGAGTTGCCAGCTCAACTCCTACATCATGGTTTTTATGTGTATTTCATTATAGCATGATGATAAGGTGAAGCATTTATTTTTCATTAAACAGACTTTGGCTTGGACTGGCCTATGCTACTTTTGCTTGCCTGGTTGTTTATGGACATTGCTCACCTTGTGCTCACTCTTTCCCTCACAGGTTTATTCCTGAGGCTTGGTCCTCCTGTAGTGTCACCTGTGGAGTGGGCAGCCAGGTGCGGCTTGTGAAATGTCAAGTGCTCCTGTCTTTCTCTCAGTCTGTCGCTGACTTGCCCATTGATGAATGTGAAGGTCCAAAACCTGTGTCTCAGAGAGCCTGTTACAGTGGCCCTTGCAGTGGAGAGGCAACTGAATATACCCCAGAGGAAACCGACCTGCTCTATGGCAGCTTGCAGGAATTTGATGAGCTCTATGACTGGGAATATGAGGGCTTTACAGAGTGCTCAGAGTCCTGTGGAGGAGGTAAGTGCAAAATGTTTCTGTGTTGCACGTGCTTTCCCTCTTTAAGTGCATGCTTTTCAGTGAGAACACCCATGGACTTGTTCCTTTGATACATCTATTTGAAAAGGCTTGGATGAAAACTGTAAAATGCCCAAGTGCATGACATGTTTTACACAGGACTTTGAGGCTCCATGGTCTGGCTGTCACCAAGAATGATCAATATTTCATGTATTACTGTTTCCATGTATCTGCAGATCATTCAGAGTGCACTCACACAAAAATTGCTGAAGTGATCCTGTGATACAAGCAAGAATCATGTGTCATTTTTAGTTTTTATCTCTTGACTTGTGCTGTGCAAATATAGACGTGGAAACAAATGGTCCTCCCATAGCAGATGCATTTGATTATTGATATTCTAAGGGCTCAGCTGGTTCTGTAACTCCTACCACTAAGTGCCACTAGTTCTGATCTCACTGCTAAGAAAACATATGGTAAAAAAGTACTAATGGTGTAATTGCCTGAAGCTAGCAGACTTGATGCTTGGAGCTTCTCAGTGTTAATCAAGGTCACAGGATCCACATGTTAGGGGGTACTAATGTGCAGTTCTCTGATATTCATTTTTCCCATCATTTTGTCTAGCTAGTTCTGAAAAATAAGCTCTCTCCGTTATTTTTAAATTAAATCTTGATTTTGTTAGATGCTCTCTTTTTACATGAGAAGTTTCAGGCTACATATACATAAATACCGAATGAATACTCTAGCACTGGAAACCACTCAATAACTCATGAATGCTTAAGAGTTTGATCTGCACAGATTTACCAGTAATATGTTGCGAACTTAAAAACAACAGTAATAATTAATGGAAAATAATGCAAGAGGTTTCTAAGCTTACTATTATCTTGCTGATGGTAGACAGTGTTTAGAGCAGTTCACAAAGAGTTGTCATATCATTGCCTCTATTGCCTTGATTCCTACATAAAAAATCTGACACTAATGTATGCTAAGTGGTGATGAACACTGACTTTACAGGAGTATCTGTCACATATTGAGTCTACTAGTGAGCACTAATGATTTGTCACATTTGCGCTGTGAATACTGAAACCTGAATATCTTCTAGAAATGTCCTGTTGAAATGAAGTCATTTCTCTAAATACAGTGATTATGTGCATATTTTTCCAACATAGACTGAAATGACAGAGACATTTTGGTTTATAATTGTCAGCAAAAACCTTTAGGCAAGATTTCTTTTTGTCTGATGTCAGCTCCAAATTTTGCAGATTAGCAGATGCTAAGTCAGATACTTTTGCAGCCATAGGTGCAAGACAGGTCAAACTAATTTTATTGGTTTTGAAATCTCAAGAGAAGAAATTGGATAGATGCAGAAGTAACCTTTCACCTCCTAGAAGTAGCAACCAGAAGGAATTAGTTAGTCATTTAGTCTGCTGTTAGTGGCTGCATTTCCCAGAGCTGTCATCAAATATCATGTAACAATTATTCTATTCTGGTAGATATAAACATAGAAAATCTCATTTGATGGTATTTTGAAAGTTAACTTAAACTGCTTAGATTCATGTCCCACCCTTATACCGTTTTGTATTGCAATTTCCCTCTCAGAACTGATTTCTTTTTTTCAGAGAAAGCAATTTTAAAGAAAACAGCTTTTGTTCTGGTAATATTGTCCATAATAGTGCTTAGAATTCACTTACGTGACAAGCAAATTTCTTGAAGTTCATACACTTTTTTTTAATGGTCTCCATACTGTGGAGCTTCTGACAGACAGTAGCTCTTTATATCCTCTAAAGGTACAGTGATCCCTCTGTTGATTTAAAGTTTGTAACCAATCGCCTCATTGACCTATCAAAAACAGAGGATAGATGTTATCAATGTGCTGAAATGAATTCCATGTGAGATTCAAGGAGAAGCTGAAAAAAGTGATTTTGAGCACATTTGTTTGCTGCTAGAGCAAGCTAGATTTTTTTTTTAGTCATTGGCACATACTGTTGTAGCCAGCAATCTCTGTCATTACCAGATCTAGGAACAACGGACTAGCTAAGTTCAGGAGGAGCCTTTTTCTTCAATACCCAGGCCATCAGACAGGATTAATAGTCGTACTGGAATCTTTATAAGGTAAAAATTTGCAAGAATTTCTGAATGGTAATCACCATGAGCAGAGTAGAATGCTGGTAGAATAGACTAAAATTGTTGGAAATACAATCAGAGATAATTTAGGTGACAGGAGGAAGCATGGGTAATAGAATCATAGAATCAGAGTTGTAAGGGATCCACAAGGGTCGAGTTCAACTCCTGATGTGGTCCTAATGAGCACACTGTGGGGTTTGGGGACAGTTGTATAGTAAAAGCTGAAGAGCAGTAGTTTCAGAGCTTGACTCCATGAGCTTGATAAAGCCTTCCAACTCTGGATATTCTGTGATTCTATGATTCTATGAAATCATCTGGGTTGGGATGGAGAAATGGAGGAGAGGCTGAATTCAAGACCTCACAGACAATCAGAGTTGGATAGTCAGCTCTGAACCAGGCAATGCAAAAGCGCTGAGGTAATTGATAATCGTTGGTCAACAGCTCATTAGTGACACACTTCAGAGAGGAGAAATTGAAACTGTGGAAATAGACCTAGTTTACAAAATTCTGATCTGAAAAGCACATAACAGATGTGCTTAGCCTTATCCCTATCAAACAATGAAATTGTCAGTATGCAGAACTCAGTGGTTTCTTTCCACACAGTTAAGAGAAGTACTTTCCAACATTTCCCTTCCTCAGGGCTAGTGGTCCTTTTCCCCTGTGTTCATCGGTTTGGCCTTGGTATTTAGGCCTGCTCAAGTGATCAATGCAAAGTAGAGACCAGTAATTTCAACACAATGCCATGTCCCACCAGTTAGAGAACTGCTTCTGTTTTGCAGACAGGAGCAGTCTGTCCCAGGGGGGAGTCCATGTGCCTTGTTTTGCAACATACTCAACAGAAAAAACAATTGGGTTGGAAACATACTGAACAAGACAGGGCAGAGAACGTATTGTTTATGTATAAATGTGTTTTGGGAGATTACTTGAACAGAAAAATGGTTTGAAAGTATGTGGCCATCTTCTGAAGAATGAAACCCATAGCAATGTTGGCTGACTTAAGAGTCTTCAGTAATTTTGTTGTCGAAAAAATGTCCAAAGGTCCCAAAATGTCAAGTTTCTTTCTTCTTTTCAGCACCTGAGTACAGCAGGGATAATGCTTGGGGATAGGGTCACAGGCATGTCCTGAATAGGCTTGCACAAGCACATAGAAACCTATAAATTGTTCAGCATGCCACTTTGCTGTGGACCTCTCTTCAGCCTGTACTGAGAATGAGAGGAATGAATCTACGAATGATTTCAGGAGTGCAGAACCTATGATGAACTACAGTTCTTTGGTCCTGTAGAGCAATATGATGTCATTGTTTGCCTAATGACATGTGTTCTGGCGTTAGAAATAGCAAAAAGCATTGATGATTCTGTTACGCTGCTCTTGGAGCTGTTTGAGCTTCCCACTTTTTTTCTTCCCCCCTCCCCCCACTGGTATCTTCAAAAGATTGTAAGATATTTTGAAAAACTAATTGCTGATTTTGAAAAGATGATGCAATTGTGAGTTCAGCTAACCTTTTCCCAACTCAGGAAGTTGGGATGAATGTAAAGAGCATACTTCTATCTTGCTTGAACCACTGTGGATTAGATTTTTAGGGAATTTAGGCAAATAACTATCCACACAACCCCCGGGGAAGAAGTAAATCCAGCAGACGTCTTTCACTAAGTAGTCTTTCCTATAACATGTAGCGCTGCAATGGTTATTTTCTATCTTTCTAACCATGTGATCCAAAAAATTTTGATATGCCTATTTTACAGGAAAACTGAGACAGAGTAACTGGCGTGCATAAGAGTACAAATTTGGTATCAACAAGCATTTTCCAAGTTGTAGCCTAATCATCCAATCTTCCAACTTCTCTCTTAGTCCTCACAGCTACTCCTCTTCTGTACCAGTTCTCAGACACACCTGGCAGTTTTGCATCTCCAGTGCAGGTGTTAGTTTGGATATAGAAAAATAGCTGAGACCTGACCTTGTTTTGCTTTACTTTTGTACTTAGAGCAATCTTAGTTTCTTAAAATATAGCATGCCAACATCAAGGCTGTCTTTACACCCTAACCTGCCTGGCTGACAAATAAACAGCATGACTGCACTTACTATGAATGGAGGCATCACTGGAGAGCACTGTACATTTTTCTGCCCAGGCAAGGTAAGTAGTGAATGAACCTACAGACTTGTCAATGCTGTTGAGACACATAGTGGGAATGAGAGCAAGGACAAGCCCAGCATCCCATGCAGAGTTTTGATTAGACCATCTCCCTGTCGGCTGGGAAACCAGACACATAAGGTGCACTAGGCAATGTGTGACTGTTACAGGAAAATTACAAGAGTTACAATTGAAGGCTTGTTCCCAACAGAGGAGAGAAAAGGAATTGGGGGGCTGTCTCTGCCCTTGGATGTCCCTCTGGGTACTGGGAGCTGGCAGTGACCATGCATTTTTGTGTGCAGGTGTCCAGGAGGCTGTGGTGACCTGCCTGAACAAGCAAACCAGGGAGACTGCAGATGAAACATTGTGCATAATGAGCCGCCGTCCTCCACAGCTGCTGAAAGCCTGTAGCCTGGATCCCTGCCCCCCAAGGTATGCATCTTGTATCTTATCACCAGGAGTATATGTTTTCAGGACATAGGAGAGGTGTGATCGTCAGTGAAGATGGCAAACTAATCAGAAAGCTCTTCATGAAGCTGGGGCAAGCAGGATCCATCTGGCTAGGATGCTTAGATGCTAGGTCTGGAAATTTTAATCTGGAAAAATTACTGAAAAACTGGAGCTTGCAAGCACAACATGTAGATAAGAGCCTGAGATGCTCCCTAGGTTGTAGAACCAAGGGCTGGTTTGTCTGGGCTCATCAGATGTGTTTCAAACCCCTTGGGATTCCTTGTAGTGAATGTGAAGTGAGAAAAAGTGATGAAAGTGAGAAAAATTGCAAAATACAGTGCCTCAGAGAAGACAGTCCCCAGTGGCCCCCAAGGCTGCACAGTGCTGTTATTAGTGCAGGTGAGGATAGCCAGGTCAGGGGTCTTTGATCCTGTTTGGACCTCAGTAAGTGGATTTGAGGATTCCATGAGAAAAGTAAAACAGTTACACAAGTGTGAAATGACTGTAGCCTGGTATGTTGCCCAGAGCCATTTAAACAATGCTAGCAGTATGAAAAAAAAAAAAAAAAGTAATTTTAAATAAGCCATGACCCCAGACCAAATAGCCTTTCAGTCTGGAAGTGTGCCCTGCCTCACACATGCTCTTTCTCAGATTACAGGGGTTTACAGCCTCTTCAGGCCACAGTCGTCTTAACTGGGAAGTGCAAAGCAGTGGTGAAACCAAAGGGCAGATTTCAGACTGCTTGCATATTCAGTTCCTGCAGCCAGATATTTTATGGATTAGCTTAACTTTACCCAGAGTCATGTAAAGTTTAGAGAGACTTCTAAAACTTCCACTTTCACAGAAGGCTTGCAGAACCTGTTCCTCCCTGATCCCAGATTGCTTCCACAATCCTGACACTAAAAATAGCAATTCTTGGTCTGTGGAGATTCACATATGTACCTTCTACAACAGAAAATATCTGTCATGAGGTTCTTCTGGTTTATTTAAATAGACCTAGGCCTGTCAAGTCTTGAAGATTTACTGTATACATATTGTCTTTATTCCCAGCTGTACACAGGTGCATTTACTCTCATGTGGTAGTGCAGCAGATCTGAAAGAGACTTATTTATACTGTTGGACTGTTTAAAACATGCAATGTTGTCCAGGTGGTAGATTTTCCTCAGAGTGTGTATTGGTAGGTGTATGTATACTTTATATGACAGCAGGCTATTCAGAGGTATATCTTTGTGTGTATTAGTATTGTGTGTATTATTATTTGTGTGTATTATTATTTTGTTACACAGAGAAAGTTGATGTTAAAAATCAAATTTGGCCAGCATCCAAGAATGATAAAGACAAAAATAGTTGTTTGATTGGATAATAAGGATTTTGAGTATGACAAGCAGAGCCAAACAGGCTGACACATTTCACCAAAGCATTGCAAGACTTACTTATGTGAATATTACAACCCCAACTTTGTACAAGTGTCTATATTGCTGGTGCTAGAACAGAAATATGTTACTAATTTTTGAAAATAACTTTGTGGATGGAAGTCTCTCTGTAATTGACAGGCAACAGCATCACTGGAGCTGAGAGTGCATGGTGGGAGATTGACAGTCCGTCATTTCTGACACAGAAAATATTAGATGGTTTAAAAAAATTACATAGGGCAGTATTTATATGATTGCTGTTACAAAAGTTGTCTGAGAATTTTGATGAATACTTGCTGAATTAGTCTGTGTGTTAATCCATACCACTGTGGTAATCTTGCTGCCAGCATGGAGCTGTTTTAAAGCTGCCCTGGGTATGTAGTTTACCCCCAAAACTACAAGGTGATCAATGTAGATGAGGATTAGGACATGGAGCAGTAGTTGGGGGGGAGGGGAACGAGTGAAATGGGCATAGATTAAGAACCTTTCATCCACTCCTAGGGTTGCAATTGAGAAAAGGGGAAATAGCTCCCTTCCCGTTATACACAAATCCTGTCCTCTAGCCCCTTCAGTCTGGAGGAAATTGCCTGTCTACAGAGATTTAAGTGGCACAGGAGGAAGAACAGCATGTGTTCTGCAAAATGGTTCCTCTGGTAAGAGCAAGGAAGCTTAAAACTCAAGACTGCAGACAGCAAGCAGTCTGACTAATGGAAAAGGAGGCAAGAAGGGAAGTTGATGTGTCTCCCATATAGCTCCAGGCAGGCTGTGATAGGGTAGCCCTCATTTCCTGCAAGCTTATGAGGTGATACATATACTAGTGGCACTATATTAAATGCAAAGGTATATTAAAGTCATTAAAGTGATAGCATTGGGTATATAAAGATTATTGCTTTGTAAATATTAATTAAAACAATCTTAGGATTTTGAAATAGATTAATTGATAAGGAAAAAGATTTTAGGATTTTCTATGTTTTATGATTATTAAGAAGATGGTACAGGATTCTAATTCAAGAAATCTTGATCCAGGAATCAGATAGGTTAGAGTGAAATTCTGTTGTTATAAATGTTGAGGAAGGTTTTGCTTCTGACTGACAAGTCCAAAACTTGAGATGTAATACACTGTAGCTGTGAACTTAGATCCCTGTTACAGAAGTTCTCAAAATGTGATCTGTGAACCACTGATACTTCCCAGAGCTTTTGCTGACGGCTTATAGAAAAAGCTGGCTGGTCTCATAGTGTTGGCTTTTCTCTCTATTTTCCAGCTGCTAAAGTACATTAACAGAAGCTAAAAATATAAAAAACACTTTCCTAAAATGGCCTTGATGTGTAAGTGGCTGTTAGAGCATGTAGTTGTGGTGGGTAGAAGAGGCAGTATGTTGAAAAGGCAGCTGAGATGGTGACAAATGTCTCAGAAGACAAGGCAATGTTGTCCACACCATGAAAAAAAAAAGCTGAGAAATCTTGCCCAAGAGAATAAAAATTCCTTCCTGATATATTTAGAGAAATTACTCCAGTGACATTTCTTGAACCAGAACATCAGAACGTGCTTAGAATCTAATGTCTATGTCTAGAATTTAATACTGTTCAAGACCTTGTTTAGTTTAAGAGTGAGAACAGTTAAAAATTAGAACTTCCAATCTTAATGTTGCTTCTGCTGAAGGCACTTTTCATTACATGCAGCATTCTCCATAGCCTCTCAAAGTGTTAGTTGTGTATGCCTTTCAGTTGTGTATGCCTTTCCTGGTCAACAATTTCTTTAGTTAGTTTAATGCAGGTTAAAAAAAAAAAAAAAAAAAAAAAAGCATTGAACAACAGAATCTTGTCAGACTTTCTGAAGGGTCAGAATGCTCACACCTTGGGACAAATACCATAGGAGTAATCCATGAAGAGTAATTTCTTTCTCATTATGTTACATCATTCTTTTTGGACACTTAAGATAAATGATGCTAAGCAGATCTTCACTGTTGCTGTTCTTTTTGCTCCCTAATGAGAATAAAGGTGGGTAAACTAAAAGATTTCAATATGTGCTTAATGCTTCACTTTGAAACTAGTCTGTGGTATCAATGTCTTTTTTAATTCCTAATTATTCTGGTCTCTCCTGGAACAAAATATGGTAAAAACTAGAACATACTGGCAATATTTCAGATTTATGAAAACACTGAAATGTGATGGTGCTGGTATAGTACCTGAGAGAGCTTTATAATTTCCACTGAAATTCTAGCTTAGTATCTTAGCACATTCCTATTCCAAGTCCATTGAAGAGAGACAGAAAAACTAAACCACGGAAATCTGTCTTCAAATATTCACAGCTATATAGAGTCAGCAAAATCTCATGCTTTAAATTTTTATAGAAGTTTTTCAAAACCACAATGGGTTGCACACAAAAACTGGAAGATTTAATCCATATTCAAGCCCCAAAGCAGCTGAGTTTCCTGTGGTTTCAGACTTTGTTGAGAGGTTTTTGCTTATGACTTCAAGAACAATGGCAGAAAAAGAGCCCAGTCCCTTTTCTCCTGGAAAACAGTATTACAAAATGTCCCATTGGACATTGAACTGAAAAATAGTGAAGAACTTTGGAACTGGTTCCTAAGTTGGAAGCTAATAACTGATTTTCAGCACAATAGATACAGAGTAAAATTTCATATTAATTAATTGGAATAGACTTGTTTGCTTTTTCTAGAGTAAAATTTCATATTAATTAATTGGAATAGACTTGTTTGCTTTTTCTATAAAAAGGATATAGTCTGTTTTAATATACTGGGAGACCCAGCATGGTTTCTCACAGAAAGAGAGGAATGAAGACTATGACTATTTCAATTCAGTCATAGAATCATAGAAACTTAGAATGGTTTGGGTTGGAAGGGACCTTAAAGACCATACAGTTCCAACCCCCCTGTCATGGGCTAGGGACATTTTCCACTAGACCAGGTTGCTCAAAGCACCATCCAACCTGGCCTTGAACAATTCCAGGGATGGGGCGTCCACAGCTTCTCTGGGCAACCAGTTCCAGTGTCTCACCACTCTCATAGTGAAGTCACTTAATTTGTGTCAAATAAGCTATATCGATTCCAGAATTATATAGCAGTACTTGAGCAGAGCAGTCTTCCCAGAATTAAATACAGAATAGATGTTCAATGTCTAGAAGTTTCTTCTCTCAGCTCTAAAATGAAAGGGCAGATCACTCAGTTTCACTAATTGCTATGTTTCCATTCTAAATTACTCCAAAAAGAGCCAGAGGGGAAAAATAAATAAAATAAAATAAAATAAAAATTAAAAATGTAATGTTGGTTTTACTGTTTTCAACAACAAAATGACTCAAGTCCAAAGAGTCTCTTTTCCTCAGCATCCACTATCCAAAATACAGAGGCAGTTATCATTTAATCAGATATAATTGCTCTTGTTTATAACAGCAGCAGCATGAGCAGCTCTTGGTAAGCCAAAAAGATCTACCAAAGGGGGGAATGAAAATGCTGTAACTGTGTTATTAATTATAACTGCTCAATAGCTTGGTCAATGCGTGTTGAAAGGATTTAGTAAACATGTATGGAGGATTGAGGAGAGAAGCAAAGCAATGAAAGCCAGATGGCTGAAAATGGAGGAAATTCCAGGCAATTTCTACAGCTTTGTTCTTGCATATTTTCAAATCTGAACTTTTATTCCTTTGCAACAAAGAACAGCTGAATGCTATAGAACCGATAAACAGTGAAGAAAAAGCAGACGGTTCTAGGAATAGCACAAGATTTCACCCCAGCACTCTCCCTCAACTTCTTCAAGTCTTTGTATTTAGCAAGAGAAGACTGGTAAACATCTGAGTGGTTCTGATACCTGCCTGATGGATCAAAATAACTTAGGTTGTGCTCTAGCTCATTGCATGTTATCTTCTTTATCTTTTATTCTTTTTTTCCCTTGCATCTGCTTTTCTTGTGTGCTTAAGTAATAAATTACTAGTATTTCCCATCTGCAGTATTTCCCATCTGCTTTGTTCTATTTTGTTTCTCAGATGAAGTCAAACTATAAAGGAGAAAAAAATCAACATATTTTCTGGGCATTCAGGGATGGGAAGCATCAGGTTGCTGGTAGGTCAGATGTAGTGCAATCTGTGCTCCCATCTACAACCTGAAATGAATTCAATACGTGTAGAAGGGCTGAAGTATTCTCTAATCCATTAAAGGTGACTTCTGTACATGGGAGTGTCATGGGTGGAAATGATATGCACTTCACTTGCGAGAGAGAAGCAGCAATGCATTTTGCTGATATAATATAGTGATCTAACAAAGCTTAATCATAAATAAAACAGCAACTCAACACGATTCAGGATGTCGATATACACTTGGATATCTACTGCATTGAGGACAGGGTCAGACGAACTGTCAGGAGATCCTTCCCTTGAGTCACAAGATTTGGAATTGACACCCTTGTGTTCTAAACTCCTTCTCAGAGAGCAGCCCAGGTGCACCTGGATCCAAACATAGTCCCAAACTTGGTGAACAGTTTATGTCTAAAGGTTGAGGAAATCCTCCCATTGAGTCATGAGGTACAGAGTGCACCCCCATCCTTTCTAAACTCCTTGAACTGAAGAAGTAAGGAGTCTAGGTGCATCTAAGGCTTTTGACACCGTTTCCCACAGCATTCTCCTGAAGAAACTGGCTGCTCATGGCTTGGACTGGCATATGATTCATTGGGTTAAAAATTGGCTGGGTAGCTGGGCCCAAAGAGTTGTGGTGAACGGATTTAAATCCAGTAGGAGGCTGGTTACTAGTGGTGTCCCCCAGGGCTCAGTACCGGGGCCAGTTTTCTTTAATATCTTTATCGATGTTCTGGATGAGGGGATCGAGTGCACCCTCAGTAAGTTTGCAGACGACACCAAGTTAGGTGTGTGTGTCGATCTGCTTGAGGGTAGGAAGGCTCTGCAGGAGGATCTGGATAGGCTGGAGCGATGGGCTGGGGCCAGCTGTATGAAGTTCAACAAGGCCAAGTGCCGGGTCCTGCACCTGGGGCACAACAACCCCAAGCAGCGCTACAGGCTGGGAGATGCGTGGTTGGAAAGCTGCCTGGCAGAGAAGGACCTGGGAGTATTGGTTGATAGTCAGATGAATATGAGCCAGCAGTGTGCTCAGGTGGCCAAGAAGCCCAACAAAATCCTGGCTTGTATCAGAAATAACATGGCCAGCAGGGCTAGGGAAGTGATTGTCCCCCTTTACTACGCTCTGGTGAGGCCACACCTCGAGTACTGTGTTCAGTTCTGGGCCCCTCGCTACAGGAAGGACATGGAGGTGCTGGAGCATGTCCAGAGAAGGGCAACAAAGCTGGTGAGGGGTCTGGAGAACAAGTCTTATGAGGAATGGCTGAGGGAGCTGGGGTTGTTTAACCTGGAGAAGAGGAGGCTCAGGGGCGACCTTACAGCACTCTGCAGGTACCTTAAAGGAGTCTGTAGCGAGGTGGGGGTTGGTCTCCCACGTATCTGGTGACAGGACGAGGGGGAATGGGCTAAAGTTGTGCCAGGGGAGGTTTAGGTTGGATATTAGGAAGAACTTTACTGAAAGGGTTGTTAGACATTGGAATGGGCTGCCCAGGGAAGTGATTGAGTCACCATCCCTGGAGATTTTTAAAAGACGTTTAGATGTAGAGCTTAGTGATATGGTTTAGTGGAGGACTTGTTAGTGTTAGGTCAGAGGTTGGACTAGGTGATCTTGGAGGCCTCTTCCTACCTAAATGATTCTGTGATTCTGAATCCTCTCCTTGTCCCAGACTTGTTCAATGTTTTTTTCAGTCTTTAACAGACTCCAGCCTTTTTTTCCAGTGGAGTATGTTTAAGTCTATTCTGAACCAAAGTGCATTGAGAATGTCTTTCACAGCCTCTTAAGAAGTAGTCCAGAAAGCCTCTTAGGATCTGCAGTCCACAACTTGAACCATTGGCAAAGTAGGTTGAAGGATCAGATATTATAAGTAATGGGATACCAGACTGGACAGATTCACCCCTATTTGAAGATGTAAGATCAAGAAACAGCTTAAACAAGAGTCAGTGTGAGAATCAAAATCACACTTTTTGTTTAGGTTTTCTTTACTAAAGACAGTGCTGTACAAAGACATCTAAACAGGCTGCCGTCCTGAGGTATCACTCTGTTATGCTATATTTGCATTACCTGTACACCTACTACAGCTACACTACTGCAATACTTCCCCAGATTTAAAAGGTATTAATGTGACCTAAAAGCATTTCTTTTTCTCTCCCTCCTGTTTTTAATCTCTCACTTGATACTCTTTTCAGTTGTTAAGAGATTGTCCAAGATGTGCCTGACAGCCCACTCTTCCCTGTTCTTGCTGGATGTGTTGACAATGGTGAAGTAACTGCATATTCCTTGGTATCTCTTTCTCAACAGCAGTTGCAATGGAGTCACCAAGCGGATCCATAGGGAGTGCTCCTTTTCAGCACCTCTTCAGCACATTTAAACATGAAGATCGGGGCAGCTTTCAGGTTGCTATGGGGCAGCTTTCAGGTTGCTAGGATCAGTGGTTAGCTCTGGAGTCTCCATCTCAGTCACCGTCTTTAAATCCAGTTTAAAGTTTCAGGCCATTTTTCCTCAGCTATTTAATTTTCTAATAATATAAGAGTCCATTCATTAGACAGGATTTCATTCATAGACGTTTTCCTCCATTTTAGCTCATAAAACATTACAGTGCAACTGTAAATACATTTTTAGTAACATACCATATTTTCTTCTTACTTCAGACAATTATAGACCACACTTCTTATTTAGTGTCCTACATAGCTATGTAGATGATTTTCCTCTACACAAAGCTTGGGGTTATGGGTTTGCCAAGCTGGTACATCCTTAAGTTGAAACAGAATTTGATGATGGCCTACCACAGGATTTTCATAGCCTGGTTTGTGATAACCATGAGCTTAAAGCTGTGGTAGGGACTGAGTTCTACTGTGGACTGTTTTTCCTCCTTTTTTTTTTCCTGACACTTAGTTTTCTGATTGTAGTCACATTAATGCAGTCCACTTCTCTGCAACTTTCTCTTCTCTAATATGTGTATAAACTAAAACTTAATATTTGCTACCACTTGATTTTTTTCAATATTTTGAACAAATATGCTCTTACTTCTGCATTTCAGATATTAATTTCTAATTCTTAGCTTGTTCTGTATGTATTCTTAGTTTTCTTGAGAGTATTAATTCACTGCCTCAATGGCAGGATTTCACTCTAGAGAGAAAGTTTTCCCAAGAATAATGATAAAGAGCATGCCTTTGTTCTTGAGCCAAATTCAGTGATAGGTCAAAAGTTTTGTGGCAAGATTAATTTCTTCACAGTAGCATTATCCTGTGAGATTAGCTACAGGGGCTTATAAATGGATTGTTTTACTATGCATCATCACTTTCTTTTAAAAAAGGGGGAAAAGAAAACAACCATTATATCTTCCATTTACAGTACTGTTGAAGTAACTTATTGTATCAGTTTAAAAGGAATGCCCAATACTTTTTAACTAATAAATATTGAATGATGAGAAGATGAGGTGTATAAAAGAAGCATAAAAATGTGGCCTTAACAGCTGAAAATGTACTGTACAATTCTGTACAATACTTACACATCAGTAAAGATTCATACTTGAAATAAATTGAGGAGGTGTTTTCATTTACAGTTTGATTTGGAGTGAATTAACTACCTATAGAAGGAGTGAGACAGATTAAACAAAGTGTGCTGAATCTGCCAAGTAGGTCTGTCATATCTGCAGTAGCAGAGTAAGCTGTTCTATTTCTGACCATTAAAATTTCCATCTTCAATTAAGTGATCCATTCCTGATAACTTCCTAGTCTCTCTGCTAACGTTGTGAAGCATCCAAAATCTCACTGACAGAGGAGTTTGTGGTGTGCAATTACTTATTAGAAATGTAGCTAAGCTGACTTATTTCACAATGTCACCAGCTGTTTGTAGAGCTTACTCATTCACAGCCCTGGGAACAATTTGAAGCACTTATAGAGAGGTGAATGGCAATGTATGTAATTACTACCCAGCTTATCCACAGATTTGTATTGTTTTAACTATATTGGACAGAGGATTCGTTTTTGTTTTTAATTTAATGAGAATCATAGAATCATGGAATCATTTAGGTTGGAAAAGACATCTAAGATCATTAAGTCCAACCATTAACCTAGCACTGCCAAGTCTACCACAAGACCATGTCCTTAAGCTCTACATCTACAAATCTTCTGAAGACCTCCGGGGATGGTGACTCAACTACTTCACTGGGCAGCCTGTTCCAACGCCGCACAACCCTTTCAGAGAAGAAATTTTTCCTAATACCCAACTTAAACCTCCCCTGGTGCAACTTGAGGCTATTTCCTCTTGTTCTATCACTTGTTGCATAAGAGAATGTACAGACCCCCACCCCACTACAACCTGCTACAACCATTTATAGTAGTCACAGTGTCACAGCTCCTGATCTAAACGAAGTTGTTCTTATATGTCAGACAAGTTTATTCCTCTTCCAATGAGGAAGCGGACTGTACTGTCTAAAGCTAAGATTTTCTCCAAGATCTAAGAAACAGTTTCTCATTCAGAGAAAGTTAGGGGAGAAGTGTATTAAACTGCCATTCTATAGACCCTGCATTGTGCCCACAGATCAGTATTGATACAGGTATTTGAGTCGAGATACAAAGTGTTTTATTAGAAATTTGCTTTTATACATAGTAACCTCTCTGACACCATCATTTTAAATATAACTATAACCTTTCCTTTCATGTATTTTTGGGTTAGACTCAAATCTTGGTAGATTCTCCCATGAATCTAAAAACTTAACTATGTCTGTTTCATTTCGTTGTCAAATGAGTTTAGAACATTCTCACTCTGCATGAGGAGCTCCATTTTTTATTGCAGAAAAATGAGTAAGTTACTAAATAGATTATCAGTACAAGCATCAGGGTCTCAAAGGGGAAGTTAAAGAAACAATATTGGGTCTGGATGTGCCCTTGGAACAAGATTCTTGCATTGCCTAACTGTTGCAAAAACTGGGTGTTGCAAAAAGAACCGCAAAGAAAAAGAACACTCAAACATAAGCAGGCATTGGGAGTTTCTCAAGTTCAGCCACAGTACCATAAGTATATACATACATTCTCCTCCTGCTGAGAGAGAATGAGAGAGAGAGAGAGAGAGAGAGAGAGAGAGAGAGATGCATGCCTGATTTTGAAAGACAGCCTGTTTGTACCTTTTGCACTGGCGGAATAGTTCAAGAACAGTTCATCCTAACAAAAATATTATCCCTGTAATACTGCCAGCCAGGTCAGCAAGAAGCTCATGTTATCTGCTGTTTCTGTGGCAGTACTGCTTACAAAACTTGGACTTGTTGAGAATTACTTAAGCCCACTCACTGTTGTCTGAACACTGCCTCATTCATGAATCTGCTTTCTTTGTCCATTCAGTCTAGTGACATCTCCTTCTCTTCTTTCCTGGACTGATCATTTCAGGAAAGGAATCTTTGGACTTGAGGAAAGTCCTATTGCTCAGTGGAACAAAACCATATGCTCATGAATGTTGATCTTACAGATAGGCAAGTCAGGTTTCTTGTATATTCTTTCCAAGCCATTTACATGTATTTCCAACAATCTCATTTTTAAAATGCTTCATTTTAGATATATTACAGATTACAAATGATCAGTTCATTGCCCATCCTTCTCACCTGCTGAGCTTTTTCTTTCTTTGTCTTCTGGTATCTGCAAGCTTGTTGATTTCTTCTTCAAGAACAGCTGTTTTTTAACATTTTCCATATGGCATAAACTTAGGCCTATGAAAAGGTGTTGGTTTACAAGACGGAGTCAAGCATGGAGTGCACCATTGTGAACAGAGACAGGGAGCCTTGGACATAAAGCAGCTCTGGTCTGGGTAGCAGGGTTTGAACTTAAACTCTCCCTCTACTTCTTCAGAGAAGAAGTGTGTGAGAGTACTTCGTAAACTGGTAGGCACAATATATTTGACAAATTAGTGGTTCTTGTGTTTTTGCATTACTTTGGTGTAGGTTTAGGGCAAGGGTTATTATCCTGCTCCACTGTAGTTTCCAAAATACGTGTTCCACCCTGCAGTCCTCATTCATGGCCTGCCATCTGCCATTACAACAAGTGCAATTTGTGCACTTTCTGTCTTATTCCTCAAACCTTCCTGTATTACCTCTTAACTAGACTTCCACCTTTACACTACATACTCTGCTTCACAACTGTTTACTATCTTCATTTTTGAAAGGGGTTACAGAAGACTTAGTTTCAATGTATTACACATGAAGCACTGAACAACATCCTTGTAAGAAGTTGATGCTTTGAGCATTAGCCCAAGTCTAAACTTGAGCCAAAAAACAACTCATTTGTTTATCATGCCTAGTCTGGTCTGTGTACCTATATCAAACACAGCCATTGCTACCATTTATCTCAGTGTCTCAATTATCACACAACGTAAAATTCTTCTGTGAGATACATTTCTGTATTCAGTATGCCTGCTAATCTCTCAAAACAGTTCTCTGCCAAACAGATTCACTTACCTGAAGTTGCCATTCATGTTGCCCCATATGCATTCTGCATCTGCTGTAGTCCCTCGAAAGACCCACTGGACAACCTCCAAATGTTGGCATAAAAACACAAACCCTCTTTTCTGACCTGATCTAATGGTTGATGAAATCTGCCTTCAGTTCAAGGAGCAGCAAGAGTTATTTACTGTAAGGAACCATATATTGCTTGAAGTATGTCAGAAAGTTACTCCAGCAACCAAAACTGCCATTTGTAGAGTTGTTGCATATTCCATTTACCCTCTGTTCTTCTTTGACCTCTGAGTTCCTCCTGTATTTTCCTCCATTTGGCTCTGTTATATAAATATTGGCTCTCTGCCACTTTCAGCTATAATGAGCTGCAATATTCACTGATACCAAGAAGCCTAGAGAGTGAATGCAGGCCACTTCTGTCATCTCCCAGAACACTCTCATTGAGCCTTTGATCTGCATGCATGTGTTGGCTGCATAGGCTTCTCTTTTAATGGATTACCTTCACTTGCAAGGAAGATGTTTTTTGAAGAAAAGATCCTTACTCTTGTGCACAGCAACCCCATGAATCTTACCCTGCCTGTTGCACAGAGCAGTTCTGCTCCCTTGTCACATTAGAAATACTGAAAGTCAGGCTGTAAAATTTTGTCGGACTAGCACTGGACAACAACTAAGTATGTCTTATTTCTCTGTTGCTACTCTTAATTAAAAATAACTTTTCCTTTTAAGTTTTATTTCTTAGTAAAGTGTCAACTTTTTCAAATATTAGTTACATCTCACTTTTCCTCTGGGATATATGCATACTTTTTGTGTATTTCTAATGTTATCTCTAATCTCTAACACAGACTGAGTCATGGAAGTAGGGAGATTACTTCCTAGAGACACGACTCAATGTTTTACCATCCATTCTTAGCTCTCACACTTCACTTCAAAGGAGTCTGATTTTACAGTGAATAATTTAACAGCTGAATGGAAAATTCATTGTATTTAAATCATTACTTTTTATTCCCCTTTCTTTGAAACTAGTTCGATTATAAAGCCAGGAACTGACCTTGGAGTCCTCATCTTAGTCCTGTAGCCTCACAGGAAACAATGCTTCCCATCCAGGATTAACACTAATTCTCTCTGCTGCCCAAAGTTGAAAATCACATTCTGAATGGTATTTAAGACCTGACACTGAAGATACTTACTCATCCCAAGAAAAATCTGCT
The DNA here is from genome assembly GCF_013377495.2 of Cygnus atratus. Classification (NCBI taxonomy): domain Eukaryota; kingdom Metazoa; phylum Chordata; class Aves; order Anseriformes; family Anatidae; genus Cygnus; species Cygnus atratus. The sequence continues at coordinate 36,145,979 of NC_066396.1, forward strand.
AAATAATTCTCATGAAAGCTTTTCTCACTAATAAAATAGGAAGATGTGCCACAAACACAGCTCCAGATCAATAACAGAAAAGAAAGGGAGAAGTATGTGCTCCCATTAGACTTCTTCTCACTATGCGACATCCAATGCAGGATGCACAGGCTGAGGACAGGAGGCAGCCAATATCAATGTAGTATGTGATTTAGTCCATTGCATGTGCGTATGCACAGCTGCCACCCCTCCCTTGTGCACTGAGTAATGTTTCTATGCAGGCAGGTGTCAGATGTTAAGTAAGATGCTTCCAGGCAAACTTCTCTCCACACTGATGAATGTTTATTTTAGAAAAAAAAAAAAAAAAAAAAAAGCTCTTTTGTATCACTTTCATATGGTTTAACCACATAAAAATGACAACAATTTCATTTTTTTAGAACTAGTTTGTGAGGTCTTTGTGTAGAAGGGTATTTACTTCTCCTGTGCAGTATTCAATTTTCTTGGCAGTGCTTAAAGGGATTCTGTCAGGACGAACATTGTGTACCTCTAGAAAATGTCCTTCACTTATAACACCTAACAGCTTAGAATGCTTTGTTTTTGCCATATATACCATGCATACAGGGACTGATCCAAAGCCATTCTCTACATAGGGATGCTTTGGTTCAAGATTATATATATATTTTTAAGTTCTGCCTACATCGTTTACTTTTTCCAGGCTGACTATGGGGGTGCAAGAGTGTTTTGTTCTGAAAGGTAATGGCTCCACAGGGGCAGCTGCTCTGATTCTAGCAGCCTCTCCTGCCATGAGTAGCTGGTTAATAACTGGTGTCATTTTCTGGTCTAGCTAGCTAGCAGAATTATTATGTGGAGTCCAGTTTCTGTAGAAAAGAGAAGGAAGTTTCAAAACTGAGGCAACAGTACATTATTGTCCCTGTTGTTATTTGCAACACACTAATGCCTAGGGGCTCCGGTCTAGCTGGGAGTCCCATTGTGCTAGGCAGTAGATAAAGACAGAGAAAGAGATCATCCCTGCTGCAAAACTACAGACTAAGCAGACGGCATGGATGAAACCCAAGAGAAAAGAAAGTATTGTTACGCCTTTGCAAATCTGAAGTTGGGAAATGTGGGAGAAGAGCATGAAGCCCAGCACTTGAGTGTTCCCATTGTACTCAAAGGGGCTATTCACAAACTCACAGGCTAGCCTGTGTCTCAGCAGTGCTGGTCTCAGTCACCTCTGGAGTCCAGTGAAGAGCCAGGAGAAGGGTTCTGTTCATGCAGTCCCTCGGTTCTTCACCCGAACTGCTTAGCCACAATATAGCATTGCTACTTTTTGTCTTGTCACAAGAAAGAGGGAAAGTTCATTTATAAATAAAATCAGTTGGATAGAACTATTTAGAAGCTCACGCTCATGTTAAGTGTTAGGGGCTTTTTTGTTTTCCCTTTAAACAGCTTGACATTGGGTTCAAGTGTCCAGGCTATGTTCTATTGAATATGTGAGACCTCACAAAACTTGAAACTCCTTGAAGTATAACGTGTTAAAGTTGAATTTATCATTTGCAGGCAAGATTTCTGTTAAGTATGTCGAAAGAATTTTCTTTATAAGAAAATGGCATTATTAGCTATTTTTTAAAAGCACCTCTAATATTTTTAAACTAATGGCAAAGAGTAATTGTGTTGTGGTATAAATAGAGATTTTCAGATCATTGGCCCCTTTTTCGGCAATTTGGAGCTTTGCAATTTTTCTCTTTCTTTAATTTAAAGGATCTGCAAATGCTCACATTTTAAAAGATACTGAGCATGATGAATTGTAGAAAGTGCATGTTTACCTGAAATTAAGCACATGCATAAGCACTGCCCAGAGAAGCCTGACTCACTCAATAAGTATGTTCCAGAAAATTAGTTACTCCTTGACCTATAAAAATTACAATAGTTATTGATAAAATCACTATTTAATAACATATTACAGATTATAATTATAATTCATAATATGAACTGACTGTTATATTTCCTAGCTGGGTGTTATCTTTTCCTAAAATATGACCATTATTAATTCACTTTTGTTATTTTATAGTTACTGGAGTTGCAAGAAATTTAGTGCTCAGGTTGGTCTGGCTTTTCAGGGTCTTCTGTTGAGTTTTAGACCACACGCATAACATTGTGTATAAAAATTAATAAATAAAGGAAAACCACTGCTTTGAGCAATCAAATCAGGTTCACTAGTTCATTCAGGCAAATGTATGTGTCCAAATCACCAATTCTAAAAAAAAAAATTAAAAAAACAAAAATAAATAAAAATTAAAAAATACTGAGGCATCGCAACAGCCTGCAAGAAGCAGGAGATTGTTCATCTGGAAAGTGCCAAGTTTCTATGATCAGTTTAGTGTTTTGAATTTGTGATGATACCTGAAATAATATGAGTTTTAAGACCATCCTCTGCTCACTACACTTTCCTTTTACCTTTTGAATTCTGTTGTTTGTTTTTTTTAATGAAATACAGCAATTGAAATATTTTAAAGACTAGGTTGTGCTTAAATACATAACTGCTATTTAGGCATTTAGGAGATGGAAACAGAAAAGTGATGAAATCATAGACCCAGAGCTAGGACAAGCCAGGGGCTTGGGGGAACAGATATGCTGAAGTTCTGCTGTGAAAAAGGCTAAAAAGCTACTGCTTCTCTGTTGCTACATATTCATATAGGTTTGGGCACTAGTGGTGGAGAAAGAAGGAGGGATCAAAAGAATATTCCAGAACAAACCCATGCAATCTCTTCAATGGGCTTTGGTAAGCAATACAGGAAGTACCAAACCAATGACTTCAGCTGGACTATAAACTAGCAAGAATGCAAATTTTTCCTAAAGTCTACACCATAACAACAACCACAGTCAGCGTACAAAGATGCCAAACCCAATTGTGTGAGCTTTCCTTAGCTTGATCCTGTAACTACTTTATTTACCTTTTTAAGTGTAAGATTATCCTACTTGAATTTTAATTCTGGCATTATCAGTTGCATGAAGGATATCATGCCATTCTTCTCCTTTAAATTTATTTTTTTATTATTTTTTTGCAAGTCATACTAATTGGAAAAGTCAGTTCGGTGTGGCAAAATCATCAAAAATATAAAAAAATAAATAAAAAGACAGAGGAATGTGCACATAAAGACCATATGAAATAAGAAACGGATTATTTGAGCTCACATTTCATAACACTCTACAGTAAGGATAAAACTGTATTACTGCAGCAAGACAGTATTAAAAAAATAAAAAATAAAAAGAATTACTATCTCCAACAGAAGAAAGATAGGTTATAAACTACTTGTAGTAGTACTCTCCTACCTATTTTACAAAGTGGTGCAATCACCTTTAGCTATTATAAAATAATCCTACAGTCCTGTGATTCTATTCAATAAGGTTATCACTGATCTCTCTTTATTTGTGTAGGACTGTGAAATTCTGCCAATCATCTATATCATCTCTGATTTTGGTTACTTGCATATCCCTACTCTACTTTGCATATCCCTACTCTATTCTACATTCTTTGCTTTGTGTCTATGAAAGCCCAAAAAGTCAATGAAAACACAAGGGTAAGAGAGGATTTGACCTCATATTTCCTGAGCACCTCTGAGAACTCTCCTGTTTAGAGCAGCTGGAAGAAATTGTGAATAAAATTATATTATGGGTAGGGCAACAGATGCAACCTGCAACAGAAAATTCAAACATTAGGAAAAAAAAATCCTTTCTCTTTATTGAAATGCAACATTTCTTTCTGGAAGAAGAAATAGTCACCCTCTTCTGCAGAAGCCAAGATCTCCAAAGAGTTTATGTGGCCTGCTGGCCACTGAGATGTGAACTGCCAACAGAAACATTGTGCTCTTATACCAATAACAAACAATGAGTTGCTGGAGGCAACAGCTATTACCATCACTTGAATAAAAGCAACTTTGGCAACTAACCATGTATGAAAATAGATTCTGAAATAAGAAAATGCCTTCTTTTCAGCACCTACTCAAACATCTCAGTTTAGATCGTGCCAAAAACTGAAGGGTAGCTGATATCCATATTAATTCTGACTGACAATTTTATGGGAAAATCTGGGAAGACCTATCCCCCAAGATCATTCATATGGAGAACATACTCCAGATTAGTTTAGCTGGCTGCCAGATGTCACTGCTAAATAGCTCCCGGTATCAGACTTAAGTGGCCTTCAGTGTATTACAGACTGGAAAGTGGCCATAGCAACTTCTTCCTCACTATGCAGGGTGTATTAATTTTTAGAAAGGGTTAAACACATTTTCCTGGTTGTTAATGGCAAAATGCAGAATAGAGCTGTAGCATTTAGGGAAGAGGAGGTGGATTTCACTACCAATGCTGTTGTCTAAAAGCAAACTAGAGTGTCATTAATATTGCATACAGTGATGCTCAGGGCAAATCCTGTCCTACTATAAAATCAGACAAAGTAATCAGCAGATGGGGCACAGAAGGGGAGCAGAGTTTTGGCCTTTGCATTATCATCTACTGAGGAAAATATATTTCTTACCTACAATCTTTTAAATTTGTTTATGGATATTATTGAGAGAGAGGGAACAAATACACAGCACAACTTCATAAAATAAAAAGAGAAGTTAGAATAGTTCTGTGAGAGTAGGATGATTTTTTTTTCCATAAAATGTTTACTAACGTGGTGCATTTTAAACATGCTGAGCTGTTTCCATTGACTGCTAATCCTAAACTATCAGAGTTTTTCCCCATAGCTCCTTCATAAATTCTGCTTCTTGTTGCTGACATGTTTCATAACTTTCCTTCATTGTCTGCCTCGGTCCTGTTGGAGCCAGAGGGTGTCTTTCATCATAATCACTCCTTTTAGTTTCTGCCTGGCTTTGCTTTCTCCAAGGGCAGGTTGTCTGAGCTTTCCTTGTCCTGAATGTTTAATTTACTCCCCTGACAATCAGTTTCAGTAACATCATGCAGGCAAGAAAGCTATTCTTCAGGATTAGAAAAAGTGTCAGTATCTGGCTTTTGTACTTTCATTTTGGATGTAGGAGTATGCTCTTGTCAGTCTAGTGTTTTGTCTGAAGTGGATGGGAAGACTATTCTCTTATATTCTCACTCTGAATACAGTACTTCTTTGTATATGTGTTTCGGTATATCACTGAATTGCCTTCTAGTAGAGTACAAGAGTGAGACTTGACATTTTAAGCAATTTTCTGTGTATTGCTGACAGAATTAGAGGGTGTTTTCAGTACGACAAACACCAGAAATCTGGTTTTCATGTGATAAACACTGAAATTGAGCCATGAAAAATCCTGTTGATTCAGAATTTACACAGCTAGCACAGAGAAAGGTTGGGTCAGTAGTAGTTGTTTACCCAGACAGTAAAGAGGGTCTTTCTGCTCTCCTGTTACATCTTTCAAGGCCATAGCACTCCCTACTCAACAACAAGGAAAAGCCTGCCAGGAACCCCAGGAACTCCCCTGGATCTTCCGGAAGAAATTCCTACTCAGGAATTCATTGATGTATTCCTCTGATGAATATTGTTACTAGCTTTTTTTCTTTTGGTTAAAGACAGAAAAGAACCAGCTAATGAAGTCCATTCAGTCTTGAAATACATTATCTAGGCTCCTGCCCATCAAAAACTTTTAATGTAGAACACAAAACTTGTTCTTATGATATTGCAGGAGTCCAAGGGACCTGAAGCCCAAGAGCTTCTAACAAGAACCAAAAATGCAGATGAACAGTTAATACTCTTCTTAACCTCATCCTGCAGCTAGAAGAAGGGTCACTTTGGTCAGAAAAGGAGAAATCCCTTTCATTTACTGCTTCTTCACTCCGTCATTTTGAAAAGAGAAGGTTTAAGGTTACTTCATATTGTGCTTAAGGTTTTCTCTCCTGACCCCTTCACAGATGGGAGATTGGGAAATGGAGCACCTGCAGTCTTACCTGTGGGGTTGGATTGCAGACACGAGATGTCTTCTGTTCTCACCTATTATCAAGAGAAACTAATGAGACCGTGATCTTGGCAGATGAATTGTGCCATAAACCTAAGCCATCTCTCGTGCAAGCCTGTAATCGCTTTGACTGCCCACCCTCCTGGTATCCTACAGAATGGCAAGAGGTAAGAATGTATGAGTCAATCTCATTTTATGATTATTAAAATAGTCATTACGTGCATGATCAGTGGATTGTTTTGAGTTAGCTTATTAACAGGATTCATTAATCCTTCTAATGAGCTATTAAAATATGAAAAAGTGTGGCTTTTTGCTCCTTAGTGAAAATGAATCAGGATTTTCATAGGCAAATAATGGCCTTTGCTATTTCTAATGCAAGATTACTGAAAACTTTTGATGGCTGATCATAGGTTCCAAACAAAAAGATCTGTAATGTGATTGTCAGCTGGAGTCAGTGGATTCTAGTTAGCTGTGAATTTCTAGGTTTCTAGGAATACAAAGCTACAACAATCAGGGAGGAGAGGATCTCTGGAGCATGATGGGTATTCCTTCTATTCTCAAATAAGAATTTAGTTTAGGGCAAGAAACACTCCTCATCCTTCAAAGTCACAAATAAGTGTGAGGTACTTCACGAAATGCATGCCTTTTTAGACTAATATTGAAAATTTCAGTCTGCTCAATGGATCAGTACAAGGCTTTCTGTCTTTGGTAGGCTACCTGAAATAAGTTTATGTGCTGCCATCTGGTTGCTAATGAAAATATACAATTCAAAAGACTTAAAGGTGTTTATGTTGGATATGATACTGCAGAAGGAAGAAATTATACTGTTGGGCTGTTGAGAGGAATGGGAAAATTCACTGTACAGTGGAGGTGCAAGCAAAATGTCTATTTAAACCTTCAGTTCTGCTGGGTGTAAGGATTCATTCCATGTTATCAAAAAGCCATGAGCAGTTGGCACTGTGCTTACATATAACTCCCAGTCTCCCTCTATAAAATCTGCCTTTGACTTAACAGCCAAGGAGATGTTAATGTACTTACCTAATGAAGCTGTTAAATCTGTGAAGCCATACTTCATGGGAGACCTCTGGATTTGGGCAGCCTTCCCAGTAACCAAAATTTATGCCAGCCTGATGTTCTGTCAAAACTAGATAACTAGCCTATGGCATTAGTCCTTTGTTTAAAACAATTGAGTTATATTTCATGCTTTAGCATTAATTTGTCTACTGATATTCACATACACATATTTGCTTAGTTGTACTTTTCAATATTGCTAGGCTGTATCCACACATGAATGCTATATTGGTAAATAGCTTTTTACTAACACATAATATAATAAAGTTAGCATATGCTGTAAGATGTGCCTGTGGTAGTTAAAAAGTCTATAATTGGCCATAGTCCTTACAGAAAGTAATTTTCTGCAACTTTATTTGAACAGTCAGAAGAGACATTCATCATATGATACTCAATGTCTTCCTCAACAGTGTAATCACACACATTTTTGCCTGTCTAAAGTAATGTTTTAGGCATTTTTTATATCTGCACAGAGGCTCTCAATCTTGTTGAAAGATGAAACATCTTGGGGAGGATGGCGCTCAATTAAGTGTAAAGGCTTTAACAAGCATATCGATCAGGAATTAAATAAGACTGTCCAGGTTGCACCTCTTGTGTTAACTGCTGCCTTCTCTGGACTAGGTGGAGACAGAGGATGTGTGCTGCATTTCACTGCTGTGGATTAACTAAGGTCCTCTACACTTCGCAGGAAGGACAGCTGTATATTCAGATCCTCATTATGTGGCCACTGAATAGTTCTTGTGACTCCCTTTTACCAGGAGAAAATGACATAAACAATGCACTTCTCTACATGTAGTCATCTGCCTCTGTTGAGAACAGTATAGTGCAAGAAAAAATAAACTAATCCACTAAAATTGATTTCCATCCTCTCATTTTTTAAAGATGTCTGTCTTCCTTCTTTGCACCACCAACCTGTGTACATAAGAGGTCCACCCTGTAGCAAAGCCAGGCCTGGCAGTTCTGTCTCACACAGGTTTCCTGTGGATGACCTCCATGTGAAAACCTGCATCAACAGGCCAGTGCATTGCGCTTTGTCGTTATTACCACTGGTTGACTCCTGGGATGTGCAAGGGAAGAGACCATCTGGATGGGATGTTGGTAGCTGAGACTTCGTCTGGAGGCGAGCTCCAGCCACACAGCAGGGCTGCCAAGTCAGGGGGTAGCCAGCATGGCTGCACATTGTTTCAGGGGGGAGTACCCAGCAGCCCAAATCCTGCAGGAGGCTTCTGGGAAGACAAACCTACAGACCTTACAGAGGTCTCCACATCAGCCTGAGACCCTGAGAGGTGTTCCCACCTGTGGAGAGACAGAGGGCCATGCAGGAAGGTGCCTGTAAAGCATCGCAGGCAGTGGAGGGTAACATCTGCATCCCACGTGGCACCATTTGAAGCCATTTCTTTGGTCTCATCTATGAAGTTCATCATGCTTTTCCAAGCACTCTCTCAAAATAATTTTAAGCAAAGAAACAAACAAACAAAATTGCAATGCACAGCATTTTCTTTTCTAAGGCTCTTTATGCTTGTTAAGGGAGGATTCTCTGAATTAAATGCCTTTAAAAGACCCAGTGTTCCTGGCAGATAAACACAGGATAATTATCAGTGTTGTAACACTCCAAGCAATTTTTTTAAATAACTCTTTGCAGATTCAAGGCTATTTATTTTTAAACAGTTCTATTCCTTAGCTAAATCCATTAGGATGTTCATCTTGTTTTCAGTAGTGTGTTTCTGGAGGAAGATGGATATAAGCTTTCATTTTTACAAGCCACTATAAATATCAACTCTGCAGACCTCAAATAGGAGACATCCATTAATAAATCTTCGTCCTTCTTTGTTTTATTACAGAGTAAGTGATACTTACCTCTTTCCACAAGTGGAAACTTCTTTCCACAAGTTTGAGAAAGGACCAGCCTCCCTGACTCCCAAACAATGAAATTGGTGTTTTTGCCTGAATCCTGTGCAGTATATGCATGTGCGTGGATGCTCATAAGCATGTGCTGAGGCAGAGAGATGGTTGGCTTTCCCTCTCTGCTTTCAGTGGGGACCATCAGTCCTTTGTGTTAATTATTGTTTGCAGATTTTTGTATGAGCAGAAGAGATCAAAGTGATGACTGCAGTAGAAGAAGCCAAGGCCACAGTACCACCAGCAGTTTAGGACGGCATTTGCCAGCACTTCTACCAGAGGAGTCAATAGATGCTGTGGGGAGCTCTTTCTTGCCCTTATTTGTAGCACCCATTCCCTTGAATCTCCAGAGGTGCTGTGCAGTCACACAATCATCCTGGTTAAAGCTAGCCTGAAGTGTAATTAGGTTTAGCCTAGATTCATTTTGCACTCTGGCTCACTGTGCAAGTGCTCAAATACTTATGCCAGTATATGTGAAAAGCAGAAAAAAAAAAAAGAAAAAAAAAACAATGACAATAACAACAACAAAACAAAACAAAACAAAAAAACAGGAATGAGTAAATGGCAGAATTGGGTGTATGGATTGTCTTTAGTATCAGTCTTGCCCTATGTTTCCTTAAGCTAATTGCTGAGCGAGGCATAATTAGGTAGCAATGTGGGGAGATGCATCTCTTTAAGTCAGTACTCTCACAAAGCCCTAGATCCCCTCTAAAGGGGTGCTGAGGGATATAGGAACTGGCTCTGCTCAGGAGCTGTGGGACGCAGGAATGTCAGGAGACACAGTGCAAACACTTTGCATGCATGGGTGGGTGAGGTGAAACCATGGCACATCTCTCCTGCCTGTGACACAAGCACAATTCTGAGTTGTAACAGAGTTGTGAGACCTTTCTGAACACAGAGACAGCAAGCATATTATTCAGATGGGATGTGTCTAAATAAGATGTGTCTAAATGTGTCTAAAAATAACTCCTCTCAGAATTATTGCTTCATATTGTCTGTAAATCCAAGTGAACTTTGCTGCCATTGGTCTACCCCCTTCCTTCGAATAATGTGGGAGCTGGAAGGTTCCACTGGAGAAAAGTCAACAGAGATCCCAGACCAGTGAAATGGTTCCAGGGGTGAAGGACAGGTGCAGGCACAGCTCCGGTGCAGTAATACAGTATACTAGAAAAGTGTTCCTGCGGACAAGGAGGAATCTTGTTACTGTGTTTGGCTTTCTCTGGCATTTGTCGATAGCATTTGACACTGAGTAGCGAGTTATTTTTCATAAAACAAAGCTGTGTGAGTGACTAAAGGGCAAGAAGCAAGAAAAGATCTGTTTTGTCTTACTCTTTTATCTGGTCATGATGAGAGACTTCCTGGGATTTGTTTGACTGACAGCGGGAACATGCTTTTGTTGTGTTTATACAGTGCCTAACTCATTTTGGCTCTGGTATATGACTGCAGTCCTTAGGCAATCTTGAAATAATACTTTTAATCATATTTTTCTTGATTTACTCTCTCCTCAGGAATGAATTGTTCTCAAATGAAAGGCTGATAAATGTTTTCTTTTGCTGAAAACTAAAGTATTGTTTTACTTGCATAATTTTTTGGAAGCTTTTGAGCTTCATAACATTCTAATTGGGACAAAAACTATTTTTACTCGTTAGAGAGCAAACCAAACAGAACATAAATACATCTTTCTTTACAGTGTTCAAGTCTGCACTTCCATTCTATCTTTCAAGAAAAATGTATATCCTAAAAAATGAGGCTCACATTAAAGTTTATGCATATCTCTCTCTAAGAGAGAAGGGCCTTTCATGTCTCCAAGATTTTATAAATAATTTTCTTTTTAACTGCCTTAGTATATATTTTAATATTTCGTCATGTGGTTTACTACTTCTCAGACATAATTCCTTGTTGCAAACTATAAGCAATTCCTGGTAATTTCAGCATAGCACAACCTCACCCTTCTCCTTTACTAGGCGAAGAGAGAAATGGAATTGAACTGTCTAGACTAAGCAGAAGAATTGGGAGCCACCTATCAGCCACCACAAAAAGATCTCAGAAATAGGGCAGAGACACCAAGCTTCCCAAAAAAATAAATTAAAAAAAAAATTAAAAACATTGCAGGAGACTGCATCTGCTTGTTCAAAATTTCCTGCCCTGCATGGGTAGAAAATAGATACAGAGGGGAATATTTACATTAAAGAGAGAGGGGAGGTGGGCTGTCTGGATATTAATCAGCCAGTTTTAGTTTGACTCAAATAAACCTTCCTCCTTACCTTTTGGAAAGGGCACACACTGCTGTCATGACAGCCATAAATACTGAAGGTTATTTAATGGGTTATTATACTAACCTTATAAACCAATTGTTGAGGCCAACAGCAGATTGCAGCTGTTATAGAGCTTTCACATGAGTTAAAAATCAGTGGAATGCCATACTGCAAGAAGTCTTGAAGGACAGGAATTCAAGACTGAACAGTTAAGTTTTGAAATGCAGTAGGAGTAGACCTCATTCAGCTCAGAAAAGAGAAATATGAAAATTACAAAAGGAAGAAAAGGCAAAGCAATCAACTGGAGAAATTCTTATTTACCACACTCAAATTTCCACCATTTTTCTCACTAATACAAACTCTTATTTAATAAGCTGAATTTGGATAAATATTTACATCATAGCTACTGTTATCTAATATGCATAATACTATCCTGTAAATGAAGATCTTGAATCAGTTTCTGCTGGTGAAGACTTTTCCATACTGTCTGACACTGCCAGTAGCAGAAAGCTCAGGCAGACACTTAAAGCCTAAATCCTCCAAATCATGTGCAAGTGCCTCATTTTCCAGTTGTGGGGTATAGGAAAGGACAGCTTTTCAACCTCCGTACTGTAATTCTAAGTTGTTGCTTCCTTGTCTTTTGTATAAATTTCTGAAAACAAAATGTTTCAGAAGTGCTGAAGCAAGTTTGGTGGCTTTTTTATTATTATTATTATCAAAATATGTTGCTTCTACTTCCCAAAATATTTTTGACATTTTTTAAAGTCTGCTGTGACATCTCTTTTTTTTTTTTTTGTTATATTTTCTTCTTGGCTGAAACTAGACATTGATTTCTACCCAAATTCACAAGTAATTTTTGCCGTCATTTGCCATGGTGGAAGTGTGATGCAAGTTGACTGACTCTCATCTCCCACAGTGTTCACAGACATGTGGAGGTGGTGTCCAGAAGCGAGATATGCTTTGCAAGCAGCGCCTGGCAGATGGAAGCTTGTTAGAGCTGACAGAAACTTTCTGCTCCATGCCAAAGCCAGTTACCCAACAAGTCTGCAAAAATGAGGACTGTCCCAATGAGTGGCTTCTCTCTGACTGGTCACAGGTATGCTCTTTGTATGCATAAGTATTGATTGTGCTGTTCTGGGTGACAAAGTTTCTCAGTCACTTGAGATGAAGGAGCCAAATGTGCTCAGACTGCACAAAGCCTACTATGCTCAATTTTGTCCTATTTATCTGTCCTTATCATCCTGGTAGGGGATGTGACCACTAGCTCAATGTGTGTCTCTGGAGATTGCCTCTACAAATGTGGTTTGCCATCCAGCCAAAGCATTAAGACCTTCCCTCTGGCATAAACACAACCCATGCTCAAAACAATAAACTCCTGCCTCTGTCCATGCACAGCCTTTGCTTCTGTTCATGCAAGGCATCCATGAGGAGTAATATTCGCTCCCTCAGGCTCAATGCTTTTTCTTCCCAAAGACTCGCATTGTGAAGGCAGTTCAGTTGTCAAGAGTCTTTTCCTGCTGGGGGCCACTCCAGCCTTCCCTATGATGCAGAGAAGAGAAGGGAGGAATTACCCCAGTCTGCTGTAGGCATATCGTTACAGATGCCAGGCCTCTCTCACTCTAGGACACTGCTTTTGCAATGTTAGCTAGTTACTTCCTTCCTTCAATTTAAGAATGGCAAAACAAACTCATTCTGCTGAAGTCTCTAGCATTCCCCAGGCTCCCTTTCCAGTCCCACACGGCTTAAGAAAAAATTTCTTTACGTTTACGACAGCACTAATGAAAATACAATTTAATCATTTGATGCCAGTAAAAAGAAAACCATTCCCCTTCTTGCAATCTCTACCTCTGCTCTCCTGGTTCTCCTTCATGAAAGCAGGTAGAAAGTACCTTAATTGTAAACGAAACAGTGGTCACCTCATAGAGCTGTCTTACCTGCAGCCTTCTTGTGGTGATCCGTCCACATTTCACTCAAATAAATGGTTGTTCTCATTAAGTCTGCTGGCAGGAGACATCTCCATTCTGGCAGTGAAGGCGGCAATTCTATTCCTAATCTCTCTTCCTTCACAAGAAGTTGCTACATGGTTTATATTGACATACATACTACTCATATTTCTGCATTTTGGCACTTTTTAAAATCAAATCTGACTTCACTCTTCCCTCTTCATCTCACTTGAAGGCTGCCTTTTTGCCCTTTTCACCCTCAGTTTGTTTTCTCCCCCTCACGCCACCTCCAACCAACATGTGTGTTGCACTGTAGACATGGGATCTACTGCAATGTGTGCATCTCTGTGCTGGTAAGCCTTACAATGATCAGCCTGCTTTCCAGCTCTTTTGCAGGCCACCACTGGTGTCCCAGTGCAATGGACCACATTCTCAATTACTGTGATTCTGTTTACATAAGTATGAAATAAAATATGCCTGCTTACTTCCCCCGAACAATATGCACCTGTGCATTGAGCACTGCAGTTTGGTATTAACGGGTTTGTACTCTTTTGCGTAGCCCATATCTGTTAACTACCAGAATTAAATAACTCAGTATCTGAAACATCCGTTTATAATTTCTGCTAGATCTGCAAGAGTGGCGCTCAGAGATTAAGCATAGGTCAAAGTGATTTTAGCAGAACGGAATTTCATCTGCGAGGTGCAACTCAACATGGTCTGCTCTTGGCTATGACCAGGAATTTTTCAACCCAACAGACACAAATAAATAGAAACAACATGCAAAGACAAGCTATGCAGTATAGCAGAGTACTGTTAAAAGAAGGGATATCACTGGATAGAAAAAAGGGGGGACAGTAAGATTCAAAACTGCAAAGGATAGAAATACTTGTTATTTCATCTCCCTACTGTGCCTGCATCATCTGTAGCTGAATGGCCAAGTGCTGTTCTGATTTCTTCCCCTGTAATATATTGAAAGTTGTAACTGACCCATATGGTGGTATGAGTATGCAAAGTGGGGTTGGAGGTAAGGGTGAGGGTGGTGGACAAGGAGCACTCCTTTACTTTTAATAAATTTTGTTCCTAATGTTTCTCATTCTGTTCCTAGTGTTCAGTGAGTTGTGGAGAGGGAACCCAGAGTCGAAACGCTATTTGCAGAAAGATGCTGAAAACTGGGGGTTCTGTCATCATCAATTCCTCACTGTGCCCACCTTTGCCATTCTCATCCTTGATCAGGCCTTGTGCACTAGCTACCTGTGCAAGTAAGTGAAAAAGACACTTAGGAGTGTCTGGGGGAAGCGGGTTTGAATATCCATCACTAAGAAATTCATGCTGTCACATGCTCCATAACCTTCTCTTGCACTAATGTTGCTCAGTATTGCAGAATGGTGGCGGCTGCTCCTGCTGCTGCTGCTTGTCTCTGAGCAAGCATGCTCTGTTTAGGAATAAGACAAGTCAGTGGATAAAAGCTATAAATCTTACTGTGGAGCTGGTTCTGACCCAGTGTGCCAGAAGAGAGGTACTGGTTTCTGGAAGAAATGGCACAAAATTCTGATCCAAATCTAGATCTAAATTTCACAACTGGAACATAGAGACTTAGAGATACTGGACAGTGCCTGAGCTACAAACAAACACTCTGCTAAGATAGCTACAAAGAAAATGGTTGGTAAGGAATTTTGCGGAAGATCAACTTAAAAAGTATTTTTTTTTTCATTTTGTCACTTGGAACCCTCTGTGACTTGGGATTTGTAAGGAACCATGCAACATAAGTTGGATGTATTTTATGGTGGTATTTCATGCATTTTCTGCTGCCCTTCTCAAAAGCAGTAGTCTCCCTACTTGGCTTGCAGCAAGACAGCTGGATATGTGGAAGATTGAATGGCAGCCTAGCTTTAGCTTAGAGTAGATTATGAACTCTAAAACCTGTTAAATGTTGGGTATGTTGGGGAGAAAATAAGATGTGACATTCAGAACCAAAGCTAAGGCCAAATGTGGCATGGTATTCAGTAATAGTACACTTGTGCTGTTTTGTTTAGTGTTTTGTAACAAAGATATCGGTCATAGAGATCTGGAAACTGGAAGTTTCCACTTTAATAGTATATACCGTGTATTTTTAAGTCTATTCCAGACAGTTTTGTTCTGTTCAATGTTATTCCTTGAGTTGGTATCATTTTCACTCCTCCTTACTGCTGTGATCTGCAAGATCACATTGCATTTCAGGTTTGGGATGGTAAACACTTGTCTTTTTTATGTATTTATTAAGTAATAGTCTTCATTTAAATACTTTAGCAACAAGAACTACCTTTCCATTGGATTTTTCTCCCTCACATAAAGTTTATCTTCCTAGCACTTAGGTTCCTGCATGTACCCTGGACAGGACGATTTTTGCAGTCCTAAAGTGTGCCTTGTTATTCCTTTTACTGTGATTGGTCCAGCTTAATGTTCAGTAACTGGTGGCCAGTTTCTCCCATTATCATCTAATGGGTCAAACGCTGCCAGCACCAAAGTAAACTGCTTGTTGTTTTTTTAATGGTACCACATACTAATAGTATTAATGATATTTCAGGGCACAACAGGCCAGCTCATAAGCAAAGTCCCCATATTGTGGCCGTAAAGAAAGTTTACATCCAGACAAGGAAGCAGAAGAAGCTACACTTTATTGTGGGTGGGTATGCCTACCTGCTACCCAAAACCTCCGTTATTCTCCGATGCCCCACGAGGAGGTTCCGGAAGTCAATGATCACTTGGGAGAAGGATGACAAGAGGCTCATCAGCTCAGCTCACATCACTATTGCACCCTACGGTTACATGAAAATCCATCGTTTGAAGCCTTCGGACACTGGGACATACACCTGCATAGCAGGGCCAGCCCGTGAACATTTTGTAATTAAACTAATAGGAAGCAACAAGAAGCTCATTCCTGGGCAGCCAGCTGTCATTAGGGAGGAAGAGTCCATGAGAAAGGCCAGCCTAAATGAAGCCTTGCGAACACAGGAGAAACATATCAATGGGATTCTCTTCAATGGAAGCAAGGCTGAAAAGCGAGGGCACATTGCTGACCCTAGCAGCTGGTATGATGATATTGTCTCAAGGCTGCTACAGCACAGGGGTTGGCCAGGGGAAAATCTGGAGTCCTGGGAAGCCCAGGAGTCCATGGAGAGAAACATATCCTCAGAGGAAGACCAGAGCCGGGAACATAACCTGCCATTTACTATGGTCACAGAGCAGAAACGCTTAGATGATATCATAAGGAATTTGTCTCAGCAACCTGAGGAGCTTAAAGATATCTACACTGAGCAGCTTGTTGTACAGCTGGCTCATGACGTTTTTAGGAATCACTTGGAGCATCAGGAATCTGTCCTCAAAGCATCAAGGCGAAGAGTTGACTCAACTTCTGTGGAATACCCTTTCCACAGACGTGTTTCTGGATTTACTAGCTCCCTGAGGACATCATCTGCTGAAGCACTTCTTCCCACCTCCATGGACATGACAAACAGCTTGCGCAGACCTCATCAAAAGCCTGCCATCCTCCGAAAGATTTCAGCAGCACAACAGCTTTCTGCTTCAGAGGTTGTCACCCACCTGGGACAGACAGTGGTCCTAGCCAGTGGCACACTGAGCGTGCTGCTTCACTGCGAAGCAGTGGGAAACCCAAAGCCCACCATCAGCTGGGCTAAGAATGGAGAGGAGGTGAAATACAATGATAGGTAAAATAAATTACTTAACTTTTAAGAAAATAGTTAACATTTTGACTCTTCGGTTTCCATGCTTTAAGGCCAGTCAATCGTATGTGCCAAACCACATTTTGCTGTAGTCTGGTTTCATAGCAGAAAGTAGGGCTATCACATGTGAATTGGCAAACAAGGCACTATAACTCTTCAGAAAGGTCTGGATGCTGAATCAGTCTGGTGTGGCAAACAGAAGCTTTACTTTTATTTCAGTAAATGAAAAGAAGAGGTTGTAAAGTACTGAAATAGATAAGTACGTAAGGTAGTCAACAGACCACTCACTCCGTGTCTGGAGCGCTGGGAGCTTCAGCATATTTCCCTATTTGAAGGTGGAGGTTTCTGCTGTGAAGATTGGTTTTGATATACAAAGATTGAGTATATCTTCGGATTTCAAAGTTAATCCATTCAATGGGTAGGACTAGTCTGTGACTCTCTCTTTTATTGTTTTAGACTGGTTCCAAATTTAGAGGGATGTTCATGAAAGGAATTATGTCAATACACACTTTTGTGATTGATCACAGAGATACCAGAGAACAAACCTGAAATTTGGTTTGCTGTCAAGCAGTGCGCAGTGTAGTTCCCTGGGGAAGAGTTCGTCCTTCTGCATGAGAAATGAGCTGCATTTCTCACAGTGCTCCATCAGAGTCTCTCCAATATGGTTATTGTATCAGAATGTGGAGGTAGTGAGGCTTCTGTCTTCCATGTGTGTATCCCTGTGTAAAACTGCCCCTGGGTAAAACTCAGTGGGCATTATAAACACCGTTCCCTGTGTATGTTCGGATAGAGGCTGGAAACCATGTTAAGAACATAAAAAGGACATAGAACTATTAGAGAGTGTCCAAAGGAGGGCAGTGAAGATGATGAAGGGTCTAGAGGGCAAGACATATGAGGAGCAGCGGAGGTCCCTTGGTTTGTCCATCCCAGAGCAGAGCAGGCTGAGGGGAGGCCTCATGGCGGCCTGCAGCTCCCTCACGAGGGGAGCGGACGGGCAGGTGCTGAGCTCTGCTCTCTGGGGACAGCGACAGGACCCGAGGGAACGGCATGGAGCTGGGACAGGGGAGGGTCAGGCTGGGTGTTAGGGAAAGGTTCTGCATCCAGAGGGTGGTCGGGCACTGGGACAGGCTCCCCAGGGAGTGGTCAGAGCACTGAGCCTGCCAGAGTTCAAGAAGCATTTGAACAACGCTTTCAGACACATGGTTTAATTTTTAGGTAGTCCTGTGTGGAGCCATGAGTTGGACTTGATGATCCTTGATCCTTCCAATTCAGGATATCCTATCGTAAAGCTACAATAGGGAAACATCATTTGAATTTGAGGATGGTTACAGATAACCCAGTATTTTAACAAAGTTGTGTCTGTACTAAAGGACATAACATGAACTGGCTACTTTCATTTGAAGATGAATGCTGGTCATTTTAATGGTTATTACTGTGGAACCATACTCAATGGCTAATTGGAGCTATCACAGTCATCTCAACATACTGATGTCTAAGCATTAGTCGTCTAACATGAGTTGGTACATCCTCACTTGTACAAACTCTCTGTGTGGAGCTGTCTGCCCCTAAATGTAGCCTGAGAACTTGAGCAACAAAATACTTCTATCAATGTACCACAAAAATAATGACCTTTTTCCTGTGGATAGCCTTTACGTACAGATCACTCCATTTATATGTGTGCAAGAGTACACAAAAAGATTATTTCAATGCCAGTCATATACTTTACTGTGTTGATAACATACATCTTTTCTCATGTGTGTACTTCAGATTTTATGCTTTGGTCCTGTTCTGTGAGGAAGTGGTATATAAGAATAGGTTGTGGATGAAGCAGTCATGTTAACTGACGTGGTACAACAAAGCAGTCCAAGGATCTGCTAGCAGCTCTTTCTGCACAAGACAGTGACCTCAGTTAAGACATCTGACTGTAGTTAGCAGGTCAGCTTTGGAAATGAGAAGACACAGAGTCAAGGTAAAAATTAATTTCCAGTGTGGTGCCTGTGGACTGTCAGTGAAGTCTTGATTTGGTGAAGACACATTACTCTTTCTGCGTAGTTACACAATCAGCTGAACTCCTTTTTCACTTTGGCAACTGAACCATTCTGTAATCGTTGCTTTCTCTAATGTACCAAGTTTTTTGGTTCTTTTCTCTCTTTCTGTGTGTGATGGCAATTAAGTAGCATGGCATTCACATAAAAAGTGGAGACTTTTGCAGAGGGAGGGGAGACTAAGAGCACGAATGTATCTCTTGTGGAGATCTCATGCAGTCTTAATCAAGACTAGAGCCTATCATATCATTATTTGGCCATACTCCTGTGAAAATATCTTCTTGGCCCCCCAGAAGTTGCATATGCAGATTTTCATTGCCAGTGGTTACATCCTGTTGGAACTATGCCATTAAGTGATTAATTTTTTTCTCTGTTTAAAATGACTATGATTTCTGTAGCATCCTTGAAAGGGTAGTGAGGTTACATGAAGTCCACGTATGGTTAATGCTGGCCACTGTGCTCATGAGAAAATTACAAGTTTGACTCACACAAGCGGCCATGGTGTAGCAGCAGACAGATACATTTAGTTGAGAATAAAACAGTCTTATGATTTCTGAAATTTTAGTTTATATTATATACATACATCTTTTACTTTACAATGGCTTTCAACTTTTCTTTTCCATTCAGTTTGGCCTTACTTCAGCCTGAAATGATATGCTGTATTTCTGAATTATCAGGCAACCGTGTTAGCTTAAATTTTCTGTCAGAAAAACCCAGGAAAGTACATTTTATTTGCTGATTAGTAGCATTAGTCATTGACACCTCTTCCTTAATGGCTGAAGCAATTTTCACTATATCAAATTCTTTCTGTATTCATCATTCATGCTTCCTCCAGGTTGGTGGGTAGGGAAGGAAATGAGCAATGCTCTGATCTTCAGAGATGCTCAGAATCTGTAACTTTGGAGTTAATGGAAGTTAAGAAATTATGGTGCATATAAAAATTGGTTTGTGAATGTTTTGCTGGGTTCTTGACAGCCATGTTCTGGCTTTGGCTCAAAATGCTTTTGCTGGTTGCCAATTAGCTGTGTAAATGAAAGCCACAGTTTAAGCAGTCTCCTAGTGTATTGCTGTAAACTGCAAGGTCATCTGTGTGTGGTACACTTGAGCTGTCTTTCAGCTCTGTAGTTTGTCTATTTTTTTACTTTACCATCCTTTGAATGAAGAAAAAATAAATTAAATTTAAAAAAAAAAAAAGAACCAGTTTTCCATGTGCCTTCGTCTCTACCAGTATGGTAGAGCAGTGCTTTCAATGAAAGGAGTCAAAGAGTCGTGCTGCAGACCAACTCATGCCCTACTGAGTATACCAAAACTGGTTGTAGTTGTTTTGTATTGTGATTTTTAGAGTGTAAACTATTGGTTTTAGGTTGGATGATGGCTATCTGAATTGTCTATTACCAAATATTGGTATAAAGGCACTTTCACATATCTTTGCTGTGAGTGTTGTCTGGATGTTGTCATCGTGCCATGGACATCATAGAAAGGTGTCATAGAAATGAATGGATTTCTATCGCCTGTTTCCATGAGCAGTGCTATCCACCGAAAAGCATTTATGTCTACTGCTATGTAGATCTACTTGCGAAAAATGAATTTGTTTAGCCCCAGTCTGTGTACTGTTACAACAAAATGTAACACAGGCCTAACAAAAATGTTTGCTTTTAGTTATCAGTAGAATGAAATCAAATGATACAAAAAGCTGCAGAATTTGAAAATATCTGTGCAGTTCCAGTAAAAGATGCTTGACTTGAGTCTGCATGTTCAACCTGAATGCATATTTAACATGGATTTTCCTATTCTCTTCTAAAGTTAAAATGTTGGGTTGATACTAGCATGGATTCTGAGTGCAGTTTCAGAGCCTGCCAGTATCCATCCCAAAGTCTGGAGAATTCTATAAATGCTGGAAAACATTTCATTTAAAAATAAAATAAAATAAAATAAAATAAAATAAAATAAAATAAAATAAAACCTTCTTTAGGAAGAAATTTTAAACATGAAAATTTTTGAGGGATTTATGCTTTACTCATTAAGACTGTCAAGAAATATCTTTTTTTCCAAGTATGCTGTGACTTTCGTCAGTGGAAACCCTTCAGTACTTGATAACTCCAATGTATTTTCTAAGCAGACATGAAGCAGAATCTAAACAGTAGATGGTACAGAGGCTGTGGTAGGTGTTTACTACATGCCATCTGAATTAGTCACCGATCTAGGTTATGTAAAACATATTTGTGTCTTGGAGACAATGCAGTATGAAGCAACTGAGATGAGGCTGATTAAACATTAAGCTGTATTATTTTAAGTCCATAAATGAGATTCTGAAGACATGTTGGTGACAGAAAAAATTACTACAGCTGGTATTTTTTTCACTGCTGACAAGCGACTCAAAACCTAACAAAAATAGCAATCTATGAGCAAATAGGGAATCCAGCCAAAATCTTTCTATACAAAGGGGAATAACAAAGTATCTACTTTCAAGAAAAGCAGATATGCCAAATTGTGACACACAAATAGTAGAATTATTGAGAAGAAGATTTTTGCTTTCTAGAGAAGGTCATTAAAAGGTGAAATGAAAAGGTGAGATGATGGATCTAGGTTGGAATTTTTATTTTTAAAATTAGTTACCTATCCGGCCTATTTCTATTCCTAAAAAAAAAAAAAAAATAATTAAAAAAAAATACTAGATTCTGTGGTGCCTTGGAATAGCAGAGAGAGATTCGCATCACCAGAGTTGATTAACAGCTAACAAATTATGATTTTTTTGTGTTTTACATGTTATAATATTAAGAAAGCTCTTTTCTCAACCTGAAGGTGACAGAAACATTTCTAAAAGCATTTTTTTAAATGTTTGTGCATATTCTATGTAGGACTGACTGATCAGCCCATATACTGTATTAGCGCACATGCAAGCAGTACACACATAGTTTTAACTATTATGTGCTGGTATAACTGCGACAAATTCTGAAGCTCTAATGAATTCCACGTAGAGACTGAGTAAGTCAGTGCTAAAACAAATTTATACATGATATTGATGCATGCTAAAAGAAGTTTTGTAAGTGAATAAATTTGCTGGACACTAGCATTGTTAGCAGTAGCTAACTAGAAATCTGCCCTGCTAAGTGGTAAAAATTAAAAGAACCTTGAAATCAGAAGTGAGGAAGAGATTCTTCTAACCAGTGTTTTTGTGGTTGGTGGGTGGAGGTTTTTTGGTTTTCTTTTGTTTTTTGAGTGTGGGTTTTGGTTTTTGGTGTTTTTTGTTTGTTTGTTTGCTTTGGTTTGGTGGTTTTTTTTGTTTTCTTTTTTGCTGTGCAAGCAAAGATGCAATTTAAAGATGATTAATGTTTGTTTTGTAAATATGCATTTTACTAGGCACTTGCAAAATTCCATTGACATAAGACAGCTCTCTCCTTTTATTATTAATTATTATTATTATTATTATTACTTTAAAAGGGTCAAAAAAGAATTTCAACTCAATCTTTTTCTATAATATATTTTGATGCGTGGCCCTAATGTGGTTTGTTTTAGACAGCTACCACCCACAGTGTTTTGAAAGAACTCTTCTACTGCTTTTTAGCCCATGAGACAACAGTTTTCAGTCAAGGGGATGAGGGAAAGGAACTCATCAGTTCCAGTATCTGAAAGCGGACTTTTTTAGCATGTGTTTGACAGGCATATCCCTCCCTTACTTTCACCCTTGAGGCCAATCACAGCCCCAGCTAAGAGTTTTACTTAGAACAGCTGCTGAAAGTTTCTGATGAGAAAAGTAATTTATCTTTAGGCTTTATCAACAGTTTCAGCTAAAAATTTAAGAGAAAGGAGCAGTAATGATGAAATACACTGTGCAGAAACTGAGGGTACATGAACAAAAACTGATGGGGTTATGCCACCGTAAAAATGGATTATTTGTGAACAGAAACAATTCATATGAGTGTTAAGGCTGTATTTGTCCCATCTAACTGTGGGCAGTGCACTGAGATCACAGTCAGCTCTTCCTGTTGGCAGAGACGGTTGACTCAGCCCAAGGAGGAGCTGAGTATTCCTTTCTGTCTTCACTGACTACTAGGGGAGCAACAAAACTACTAAGTTTGCACAAACTGCCTAGTAATCTAAGAATCTGGAGTCTATTTCAGATTCTGATACTCAGCCCATGAGACACTTCACTTCTTTCTGCCCAGCTTCACCAGGTTTTATGACTCTTACATGCAATATGTCTTTTTCTTTGCTGTTGCTGCTCCTGCTTTGCAGAACTGGGAGGCAGGAGCTAGGCAAGTCATTTGACAACATCACATAGGAACTGACAAAGCAAAGGAATAGGTTTCACTTGCCACAGACAGATGTCCTAGATGCAGGGCAATCATTCTCTAATACACATAGCAACATTAGCAGAAGTGGGAATTAGATTAAAATATAGTTTAAATAATCACAGCTTACAGTCACAATATGAGACTTTGAACTTCTTAATAGACTTTTAAATTAACTTTAGGGCCTAAACTGTAAAAATAATAAATTAAAGATCACCTAAATCTGTAAAAATCCTAGTAAATATATTCATGCTCACACCAGCTAAGAGACCTCTATCTCCTTCTTTCTGCTTTACTCCAGGATGCTTCTTCAGCCTGATGACTCCTTGCAGATTCTAGCGCCTGTGGAGGCTGATGTGGGTTTCTATGCTTGCAATGCATCTAATGCTCTGGGATCCGACTCTGTGTCCATTGCTGTCACTCTAGCAGGTAATGGTTCACTGTCTGTGATCGCACAATGGTCACTGCCACTTGTGTGATTCTGGAGAGAAATAGTCTGCGGGATAACAGCTGGATCTGGAAGGTGGTTGGGGAAGGTGGCTCAACAGAGGTACAAGTCAGTGAAAATTCAGGGAATGTGTTTTGGAAAGCCCTGAGGCATAGTCCAGTTTTCACAGACAGTTCACGACATTTGTGTCTTTATGCAAATGATCAATACTTTTTCTCACTTGCTAAAACTGAAATGTACTCTCAAGAAACTGCATATTCTCGTTATTCTCACTTATGGGCAGTGCAGTTTAAGCTCTCCAATTTGTATGCCTTGTTTTAAACCTATTGCTGGTCTTTTCTAGTCTGACAGACCGATCCAAGAACTTACTCAACTGAAAGTTAAGAAGCCTACAAAATATCAGAGATGAAGAACTAGTCCCCTGTAGGACCAGGCTCTGTATTGTGTTTGATCCACTGTGGCACGTGCATAGCTGGCACTCTCAATCACTGTCAAACAGAGGTTCAGAATATATTAACTTCTATACTTATATTTCTCTAGTAACGGTTCAGTTCTACAGCAGACTAAATATCCTTTGTTAGTTTAGATTTCGGTTACAAAGAAATCCCACCCAAATGCAACTCAAGGGAAATCTAGAAGTGATGCATGAATCCAGCTTCTTTAAAGTATATTGATAGGCAGTGTCAGCAGGCTCTCAAACACATCTGGATTGGTAGGACAGGCACACAACAGCAAACATGAATGAGAGGCAATTGGGTAAAGACAAAGGAAGAGAAAAGAGTTACAGTTAAGGACTGTGACAAGACAGAGAGATTTTGGAGAAGCAGGATCCTATTTATCACGAAGCTAAAAGGAGACACACCTGGCACTTAGGGACATGGTTTAGTGGGTGACATTGGTAGTAGGGTGATGATTGGACCAGATGATCTTGAAGGTCCCTTCCAACCTTTATGATTCTATGATCAGGAATGCTAGAAAGCTTATTGACTGTTCAGATCTCTCCATTTCACTGTTCCAACTGAAGAATGTGAAAGCATTTGAATGCCTCCGATGTGCAGGCCATGACCATCACCTATCAATGTATCCATGTGCGTTTAGAGGGAGGAATAGCTGTTGATGAGCTTGATTTTTGTTGTTGTTGTTAGCAAATAGAGAATCTGGGGCTGGATGAGCATAAAGGAAATATAAGTATGCATCAATGGACAGAAGCGAAGCTCTCATGATAAATATGCCAACAACAAGGAGGCCTTGTCTGTCCCATAGAAAGAGAACATCTGAATCTTGCAGGATAGAAAAGGAAGAGCTACTTACTACATGTAGACAACCAAGAAAATGCACTACTTTTTGCACTACTGTAGGTCGGGATATCTTTGCAGAAGCCAGAGCAGCAGGGCAATGGTGCAGCTGCTAAAGCACTGTAGTGTTTTACAAGGAGCAACTCCACAGTAAACTTCTTGTGTTGCACCAGCAAGAAACTGAACGTGAAGTTAAAAAATGGTCAGTCAAAACTGCTATCCTGTCCATGTTACTCCAGTCATTTTAAAAAATGTAGTCTTTGCACAGGGTAATTTGCACAGACAAGTTCATGTGAAGCTATAGAAAAATAAACTGGGCATTATGTATACATAGAATCGTAGAATCATAGAATGGTTTGGGTTGGAAGGGACCTTAAAGATCATCTAATTCCAACCCCCCTGCCATGGGCAGAGACACCTCCCACTAGACCAGGTTGCCCAAAGCCCCATCCAGCTTGGCCTTGAACAATTCCAGGGATGGGGCATCCACAGCTTCTCTGGGTAACCTGTGCCAGTGCAACACCACCCTCATAGGAAAAAATTTCCTCCTTACAACTAATCTAAATCTCCCCCCTCTTAGTTTAAAGCCATTCCCTGTTTTCCTATCATACCTCTCCCTGACAAAGAGTCCCTCTCCCACTTTCCTGTAGGCCCCCTTTAGGTACTGGCAGGCCACTATAAGGTCTCCCTGGAGCCTTCTCTTCTCCAGGCTGAACAACCCCAACTCCCTCAGCCTGTCTGCACAGGAGAGAGAGGTGCTCCAGTCCTCTGATCATCTTCATGACCCTCCTCTTGATTCATTGTAATAGATCCATGTCCTTCTTGTGCTGGGAGGCCCAGAGCTGAATGCAGGGCTCCAGGTGGGATATCAGAAGAGCAGAGCAGAGGGGGAGAATCACCTCCCTTGACCTGCTGGCCACACTGCTTTTGATTAAGCCCAGGACACAGTTGGCTGTCTGGGCTGCAGGCATACATTGCTGGCTCATGTTGAGCTTTTTGTAAACCAACTACCCCAGGGTGCCTTGACATTATTTCCAGGAGGACCTGTTCCATGACCTTTCCAGGCACAGAGGTGAGGCTCACTGGTCTGTAGTTCCCCAGGTCCTCCTTTCTGCCCTTTTTAAAAATGGAAGTGATATTTCCCTTTTTCCAGTCACTGGGGATTTCACCTGACTGCCATGACTTTTGAAATATGAGAGGCTTGGCAACTCCATCAGCCAGTTCCCTCAGGACCCTGGAATGCATGTCATCAGGCCCCATGGACTTGTACCTATTCAATTTCATCAGGAGGTCTTGAACCTGCTCTTCACTTACAGTGGGAGGGACTCTGCTCCCCCAGCCCTCGCCTACAGGTTCAGGGAAACAAGAGATGTGCGAAGCCTGACCGCCAGTGATGACTTAAGCAAAGAAGTTGTTGAGCACCTCAGAGAGAGCTCCCTGCTCGTCTGTCAGAAGGCATACACTCTTCTTGGCCTTCTTTTCTGGTCAAAGCACCCAAAGAATCCCCTCTTGTTATTTTTTGTATCCCTTACAATGCTTAGTTCCATCTGTGCCTTGGCTTTCCTGGTCCCATCCCTGCACATCCGGACAGTATTTCTGTACTCTTCCCAGGCAACATGTCATTGCTTCAACTGCCCTTGCATTTCCTTCTTGCACCTCAGTTTGACAGGGTAACAGTCATTTGGCTGTACAAGGCTTGGTAGTCTTTTGGTAACATCCCTAATGCAAGCCCCTGGTAAGCAGCAGACTTCTCTCAAGAGCAGATTAGGTCAGCAGATGGTCAGATCCGTGCCTCTGTACCTCTCAGAAGAAAGACTCCTGCCACCATCACTCATCTTCTTTTCCTAGTTGCATTGGTTGTTACACGGGGAGCAGACTGGGCTGTCTTACTCAGCTCCACCCACCCAGCAATGGGTCTTCCCTTTCCAGTCTGCAGAGGGGTGAAGCAGTTCTGTAAGGGCACCTCAGGCTCTGGGGGAAACTCTTCCTCCTGCTGGTCCTTGCTGTTGCCAGCTTCTGCTCTCCAGCTTTATTGAGCCCCCTCCCTCCAGCGAGTGCGGGTGAGGGAGTTTCAGGCTGTTTGGCTGTGGTCCCCTGCAGACCGTGCTAGAATCCAGCTGTCTAACTCCTCCTCAGCCTCCCTGATTCTACACAGCCTTCTCACTGACTCCTGCAGCTGTGGCAGAGGAAGACCAATAGCTTTTCTATTATAACTGTCAAGGCTGTAGTTTAACTTTCTTAGATGAATTAATATTCATGCATCCCAGACTCGAGCTGAACTCTGCTTAGGAGCTGCTATACATTTTCATCTCCCATCCAAGGTAAAGAGCTGAACCTCTTATAAAATTAGGCCATAAACATCAAAATGAGATACTGAGTAGTTTTTGGAACAAAACACATTTTGGCATAATGGGAATACTTTTTCAAAGAAAAATTGGAAAGCTGAGACCACCTTTAGATGAATCAGGACTGGGACTGAAACCTTAGTTCATTGAAGAATTTACTGATTAGTTTTAGCACATGCATGGAAGAATGGCAGTGGACTGTGTTTCCATTTTTCTCAATAGTTTGATACTCTTTTATTGGTTAAGCAGCTAACAGACTTTTAATCTTTTGATGAGATTGTGGAACACAATCAGGAAAATAAAATGGCTGATGGATAACTGGAGAATAACTAGAGAATTTTTCTTCCTTTATGGTTTAGACATCAAAACTTTTGGAAATATTTCAGCAATAAAATGTAATATTTTACTTTACTATTCTTAATCATTAAAGGCACAGAAAGTAAAATATGCATATATATATACTGATATGACAGGAATTCCAAGTGAAAAACATCTTTTAAAAGTCTTGGAAATATGGCTCTATGGAAAAAAATAATAATACTTCAGGCTGAATTAAACTTTCAGGACACTGCATGATCTTAATGAAACCAAATTCTTTTCCTCACCTCCAGCTTTTCTTCCTTGCTTACCTCCAAATTAATGGACAAATGAAACCTGGGGGAGACATTAGCCTTAAACCTCAAACTTCCAGAGTCAAATGAAAACATTTGATCCTGTTTTGTATCTGATCATCTATTTAAAAGGGAAAAAAAATGTGTTTCTAGATTTTTGGATAAAGATGAATTTGAAAATACAGCACTGAGACAAAAATAGCTCAGCCCTGCACAATTTAAAGCAATGTTGTCATGCTGTTCCCCTTCTGCCAACATCCTGCCTGCAAAGCATTTTGGCTGGGAGAGAGGGTTGCCTTAACACAAGTATGCCACCTCTGCTACTTCGTTCCCCTCTCTCAGAGCTAAGCCTGGGTATCTCTGAGTTTTGTGTCATATTGGCATGCCTTTACAGTACCCCTACAGTATAATCTGTTGAAGTCTCCTAGAGTCACTGAAGGCGAACAACTCCATAGCTAACCCCACACAGACAGGCACAACAGCAGGGGAACACCTTGACCCACTTGTTCGCAGTCACCAATGTTGGAAGCACACTGAAAACAATCTGAAATGTTTCTTGCAGGTGAAGCAGGTATCTTTGTTAGAGATATACAATGCATAAAACTATTACTACAGGGTTTAGATAGAGCAAACTTGTTATCTGATGGAGAAGATCTTGCTTGTCTTCTTATACCAGCCATTATGAGAAAACCTTTTGGGTACAGTCAAGTCTTCCCAGTGCCATTGGTTCCACCATAGGTTAAAGAAAACATGATTGATGTATAGAAACAGTTTGGACATTGCTCCAATCATCCAGCACTGCTAATGTGCATGTAGCCATCACCCAGGCTTTTTTGTACTATGTTTGGACTTTGGCAAAGGGTGGTGTTTTGGTTGCAGTATAAGGCAAACATCTTGCTGCAGTTCCAATTGTACTGCTGTTTATTGATTCAGCTGGTTCTCATATGTGTCCACATGACTTTAATGTTGTTCTGCCTCTGCACTAAGTATCCTTTCTTTTTTTTTTTTTTTACTCTCAAGACAGCTTTTCCCATAGAATCCAGTGCCATTATAATATTATAAAGAGCAGGTGGTCACATACTTCTGTATTTTCCCTTATCCACCTGTCCTATATAGCTACATTCATACAGAGTGTACAAGTCCAGCTGTCCTGTGTGAGTCTAGTGTGCTGGGTCTGATAAACTGTTGTGCTTCTTTTATACAGGAAAGCCACTAATAAAGGCATCAAGAGCTACTGTGATCAACACTGAGTTGCCTGATGTCACTGTTGATATTGGAAGCACAGTGAAAACAATCCAGAGAGCAAATGTTACCATTAACTGCCAGGTTGCAGGTGAGAAATGACTTGGTCTTCCATGCCACACTTTCAGCTATGAATTTCTGTGGAGTTGTTTGCTAAATCAGTGTCTCCAGGTACAGCAGCTGTGTGAAACCACAAGTTCTTCCTAGTCCTCAGACAAAATTCTTTGCTTTCATTAATTTTTAGCATAGAAATTTTCCTCCTTCTATCAATCCCACCAATAAAAGTGTAGGGTCTTAAGAAAATTGGTCTGAGATGGAATGACAAGTATCTTTGTTGGAGATACACAGTGTATTGATGATACAACAAAACTGATTTGAATTCCTACCTGTTGGGGGTGTAATGTAAGAATACAGGAGCATGATCTGACTCATTTCCTCAGTGATGGGACTCTCCAAGTACATTTCAGTTAGCTACTTCTTTTCTTGCCAAACTCCTTTTTTTTTTTTAAAGTTAAGGGCATAATAGTATAGTCCTTTTCTGATTTTTTCTTTCATTTTGGAGTGAGAGAATTTAGAGTAATTCCACTGAAACAGGCTTTTCCCTGAAACTTTTTCCAACCAGAGACTGAATGCCCCTCACTCTTAGAATGGCAGTTTGCCTCTTTTCAATGGTGACCAAAAAAGATTGACCTTTCCTGTCTGTAGCTGTCTTGACCTGTTAGTGGTAATGGTATTGGTATGGGATGGGGAGGTTAAGAAAGAGAGAGAGATGGGAAATCTCTGAAGACCCAGGGTCAGATCTTTAATTCATTACACTTTCATGCATAGTAGAGGGGAAAAGGAGGGGAAGGGAGTGGCTTACAAAACCCAAAGTGAGCCATTTTAAATGTTACACAAATATCTGTGGAGGCTTGTAGGAAGTCTCTTGCTTTAGCTTCTTATCTCTAGCAGCTACTTCAGATGATTTCAAATAAGCATCTGCACTACAAACATACAAATGTCCCTCTTTCCTTAAACTTCCTGCTCACTTTAAACACAATGGTTGTGAGTTTTCCTTCTTCAAGTGCTGCCAGCCACACCCCTACCAAGTTTGCACTACTTGGTCATCTCTCCTCTAGCAAAATGTGCACGATAGCTGTGCAAACACTAGGCTGGGATACCAATGTATTAATTACTCGCAGTGGCATTAATGAAAGAAAAGTACAGTATCTAGAGGTTCATGAAGGAGTAAGTGCAACAATCCTGTTGTCCTCTCCTCAGACTCTTATTGCAACCAGACTGGTATTCAATGCTTTTCAAGGAAGAAGTAGATAAAAGTATTATGGTCATTAAGGCCATATATATTCCCACACATATAAAGTGGAAGAGGTCAGCTGGCTTCCTCAAAGTCAGGGTGTTCATGTCAAAGCTAAGAATAGAACCCGTGTTTCCTGTCTTCCTGTTGTGTATCTAGTTTTTTAATGATTAACATAATTCCTGTTAAATAGTCATCAGTATGATTCATGATGATAGATTATATGCAAAGATCTTTTTGCCAGTCTTTTCTCTCTCATAACCAGGGACAGAGACCATGACAGAATGCAAGAGAACAGCACATAGGTGCGCCATGGGAGATTCAGACTGGACATTAGGAAAAATGTTTAACTGTGATGGTCTGTCTTTACTGGACCAGACTTCCTAGAGAGATAGTTGATGCCCTGTGCCTGTCAGTAGCCAAGAGGCAAATGTATTGAGGGTAATATTGAGGCAAATGTATTGAGGGTAATGCCCTCAATAAAATGATTTAACTTTTGGTTAGCCCTGAAGTGGTCAGGTAGTTGGACTTGACAATCTTTGTAGAACTACAGAGTCAGCAGGACAGCAGAATAAGTACTTATATGGTAAATACTAAATGTAAGGATCAGTTACAACATTTTCTAAAGCTGCTGTTGTGGCTAAGGGACAGAAATATACACTTGCTGCCAACAGGTGTTGATAAGCCTGAAGAAGGTTCCTTAAAAAGAAGAGAGAATGAAATTACCAGACCCTAGGAAAGAATTTTATATTGCTATTTAACTTCTTATGAAAGGCATAAGTATTGTTAAAGTCTGTGTTCAGGACTGAAATATAAAGATGTTACTTGTAAGACAAGGGAAGGCAGAATCATCTGAGTATATTATGGTTTAATTGGCCTCTGATATGAATTATTTTGGAATTAAAGTCTTGAGGAAAAAGGTGCTGTGCTTTTCTTCAAGCTTGAAAAATCAGTCTCATTTAACTTGACATGACTTTGCCATTCTGTCTATGGAGGTGAAAGGATATTTTTAAAATACAGGAGATTATGGTCAAGCCCAGACTTCTCCAAAACTGAGCCTAAAGAAACTCCCATCCAGAATCACTTGGCAACTCTGCAGAGCCTATGACTTTCAGCTAGAGAATCTTCTTCAATTTTAAGAAAGCAAACAGAGTTTCTGGTGTGGTCAATTCAAATGCTCTAGGCACTTTCACTTCCAAATGAGGTGTGGGAGCAATTTGGATTACATGAGTAACACTAGGAAGCTTTTTGTTGACTTCAACATTTAAAGTATGGAGATATTCATTAGGATACCAGAAGATTTGATCAGCAAGGCCCAAGTTGTTATTGGCAATGCAATTAGATGTGAAAGGAGGAATCTATATAAAAAGTCTGATTCTTAGAGCATTTCTCCGTGGTATCCTTCAAGGCACAAAACTTCTAACAGAGGCACCTGTCTGCAAAGTGTCATGTACCGTTAACCACTGTTGAGTCAGAACAGATTTGAAAGAGTGACTTAAAATACATAACCACCCTTTCCTGTGTATTCTTCCCTGTGTATCCCTCTCCTTCCGATTTCAGATTTTTCAGCTCTCCTAAGCATTTCTTTCTTCTGTGTTTCATCTGTATGCTGGAGGCTGTACTTTTCTAGTTCTTGCCTTGCTTTGTGACCCATATTTGTTCCTCAGCTGTGCCAGATTCTGATATATGTCAGAATATTGTGGCACAGGAAACAAGTCATCACTGCTAGATCTTTGCATTGTTATGCTTCCTTTCCCAAAAAGCTCCTGTTTTAGCAAAATCATCTTGATTGGTGTGCACAGTTCTGCTTGTTGCATACAAGCAAAGGTAGCTTTTGTTGTGCTAGACGCATGCACAGTGATGGAGGGGAAAGCTGAAGAAAAATAAATAGTGAGTAACTATTCACTGCCTAAAGTTTTGTCTGCCCAGCAAAGTGAGGTTTGTTTCCAGCTGGCACTTCTCAGAATTTCAGTCTCTGTGATTGTTTCTGCAAAATGAACACATTCAGCCTTCTGTCCTCTCTCGTTCACCATTATCCAACAAAACTGATTGAAATGCTCTTGCTACCCCTTGTGGCAATGCTGTGCAATAATGCATTTGCTCATGGGTGTGCTGTCTGCCTCCTATTTTTGTCTTGAAATACTTGAGGTCTGTATGTGTCAGTAAAGGTGGAAGCATAACAGAAAATGAGTCTGCTGCTCCCTGACACATACAACACTTCTTATCTTCCCTAAGCCAAACTGTAGGAAGTGCTGTAAGGTTTGGTTTCAAAACTTCTCATTTTAGTGTAGAAACTTCACATAAAAGGCAGAGGAAGAAATCCCTTTTTAAACTAGCAGTCAGAGAAATGGTTTTGTAGGGATGCTGGACATCTTGAAGGTATAATGCTTTCATAGACTGAACACAAATACAGTGAACCTTACCTTGCTGTAATAAACCAACAACAATTCCTTGTTGGTTCTTCTAGTGAAGTGAATACAAGAAGAATCTACCTTTCTGGACTAAGACTCTAAGAGCAGCTCTCTGCAACGAGCAAATTATTTTTTTGTCTGCCTGTCTGTATTTATTTACTTTAAGCCCCTATTCCTGGGAACTGAGATCATATGAGATCCTCAGTTTTCATTGCCCCTTCACCTCCTTCTTTACCTCTCTCAGCATTCCTCATCCCTCCTATTCTCGCACTGTTTCCACTGACCTTCCATTATTGTCAAAAAGGACTTGAAAGCTCTACCCATGTCTTCCAGTTCAAAGGAAAGAAAGAAGAGCCTTAGTGGGAATGGAAGAAATCTCAGTTTTATAATTTTATAAGCCTGTTATTTTTTACTTCTGAGGTACTTATTACTTCCATGCCTAAGTTTGACAATAGCCATAATATGAAAATCTGTGCACTGTAACTAGTTTAAACTGCAAGAAAGAGTTGATCATCCCTTGACTAGTGTGACACTGAGAGGAAAAGTGCTGGTATGTGTGTGTACCATCTCAGGGACTGCAGAACTGGAAGAGTCTCCATTTTCTCTCCTCTCTCCAGAACTCACCTCTCAAACTTCCTTTCCTTGCAATGGAAACATAATAAATACACAGGCTTGAAAAACTTAAGGTTTGGGGTTGTTTGCTATCCTGTGGTTGTTGGAACTCCCTTGAGGACTCTGCCTGGATGCTCTGGAAAAAATCAGAGTGAGCTTTTAAGTGGTGGTCAGCCCACCCATGCCACACAGGTCAAAGAGTAGCAGCCAGATGGAGAGCTGTGTACTGGTCCTGTCCCAGCTGGGGGTTCAGAAACAGACCAACAGCCCATACTTTAAAAAAAAAAAAGTTGAGTTATAGAAACATAAACAAGGGTAAGCATTTGGAAAACAGCATCACAGGCAAAAACAATTGGTACTCTCAGTATGCCATGAAGGTTTCAGATTAGTATGTGTTATTAACTACCAAAGGTGAGAAAAATCCTACAGTCTTTTAAAGCCTATTTCCTCCTAATTTCTCAATGTGGATGAGACTCTCTGCCATTACAGACCTTCCTGACTGCCAAACTCAGATGTACTCATTCCAGATGTCTTGGCAAAGTCAACAGGTAATTCTGGAAGAGGTGGAAAAAAGGCCAAAATACTTTGATGTGGAAGAATAGGGAAAACCCTTTCCCACTTCCATCTGCACATGCTTAGTGAGGAACCTGCAATCAACCAGTCACTATAAATAGAGATAAATGGGTGGTCATTCTTAGTGAGCACAGTCAGAGGTATTTCTAGTGCCAGGATCACAAAACAGACAAATAGAGCGGCTTTTCTTTTGTAATGTGGATACACAACCGATGACGTACTCACGGTGGGCAGAGAAACGTGTTGCTGTGAAATAAGGCAGGGAAAGATTTAGGTGAGCAACATACGCTTAAGCATAGTTGCCCAAAAACATTCCTTTAGTCTACAATAAACACAATGGAACTGCACATTCATGCAAAAGTGGTTAACTGATTCCCACTTACAGAAGATACAGCAAATGGGATATCATACACTCCGTCAGTTACCAGGATTAAGGATGTACTGCTCTTTACAGTAGCACACAATAACTGTTTCTCCCAGGCACAACTCCACAGGTCTATCCCATCTATTAAAACTTCCAGTACTATTCACATAAACCAATGGTTTAGTAGTCAGTGACACTGAATTACCTGATATAGCATGCATTTAAATTGGACTAAATATCAGTATATCAAGGAAATGCTCTTTACTGCAAGAGCATCAGTCTTGATAGCTACAGATGAGAGCCTCTTTCTACAAGAGGGCACCAAATAGAGGGGGACCTTAGATCAAAGCACATGAAGAGAAGCAATTTCTCCTGTAGTGGGTTACGAATCTGTAACAACCTGTTGTCTGAAAGCTCCTGGCTAGATCAGTGAAACTGCTTTTCTGAGGATGTAAATGCCAATTGTTTGCCTACGTTCGAAAAAGAAGATTGGATTAATTCATAGAAAAGAAACCCATGGAGGCTTCCTAAATGCACAGAAACTACTTCTGGCTTAGGAAGTTCCTAAGCTGAACATGGGAGGATGCTGGGAGAGCGTTAGCAGGAAGCATTGCATATGCTTGTCCTTTTCTTACTCTTCCTGAGGCACCAGCTTATGGCTGCTGCTGGAGACAGCATACTAGGCTAGATTAACCTTCATTCTGATCCCATATAGACTTGCTTTTAAGAGTGATGAGTTCACTGTTAACTTGTACAACCTTAGTGTATAAAAAGGAAGACTTTAATTCTGTTTTAATTCTTCTGCCCTGTCTCAGAGGGATCTAAGAAATACAAGGTAGACAATGTGAAAGAGTTGACTTAACAGTTCTGAACTGCAAAAAGATGTTACTTGAAAATCATGTTAAAAGCTTGTTTTAGTTGTTCTGTCTTAAACATTTTGTCTGCAGTAACTGTGACACTGTTCAGCAACTACTATATCTTACTTGTGTTATGTGTTGTCAATGTTTTTCCAGGTGTTCCTGAAGCAGAAGTTACTTGGTTTAAAAATAAGGTCAAGCTGTCCTCTGCTCACCACCTGCATGATGGGTTGCTGCTAATTGCGAATGTTTCTCTGGCAGATCAGGGTTTATACTCCTGCAAGGCAGCCAATCTTCGTGGGGAGGTAACTGAAAGCTCCCAGCTGTTTGTTCTTGGTAAGTTCAGGGTATTTTGCATGCGAAGCCACAGGAATATGGCTGATGGCACAATTAGCCTTCAGAATTAATCAGAGAACATGGAGAGAGGGAACGACATACAGACAAAATGTTTGAACCCAGGGACAGCCCCTCCCAGTCTTGACATATCCAGTTTCACTCTTTCAGACCTACTGGCTAAGAAAAGCATTTATTAACAATTTCTTAAAGTGGCTCCCTTGAGATGAGATTGATGCCACTTTTTTCCCTGTGAAGTGCTCTGCTTCTGGTTGGCAGTCTTTCTGGTACGTGGCTGTGTGGTACTGACCCATTTCATATCAAACAGGTGCATAAACACAGTGCACTTTAAAAAAACACTTCCCACGTTCGGTGAAGGGTGAAGTTTACTTTTTCTTGGGTTTCTAAATAACAGGCAGAAAGCCTATCTGGGTGATTTGAAAAGACAATGTCAGCTGTGAAATATGGGTGGAAGTGTTACCTGGTGGTAACTGAATGTGTGGGAAAGGGCTTTCCTTTCCTAGCATCTCACCTCTATTATTTCTCCCTGCCTGGAAGATGAATGATCCAACCAGACTATGTAAATGCTTTAGTACATTTGATAGTGAAGTGTCAAATTTTAAAACCTAGCCCATGTTATTGGTACAAAATCACTAAAGCAGCCAGTACAGCTCTCATCTTTCATTACTGGAGTGAGCGTAGGTCTTATGGATGATAGAGCTTCCAGAGGAAGTTTTAAAGTGAGATTTCTTACAGTTTCACAGATAACACTAAAGTCCCTCTAACAGCATTCACATGATTCCCTTATGAATCCAGACTGGCTCTAGAAACTGAGTTGAAAAAAAAACTACAATAAATGTCAGCTGGGTTTCAGGCTATACATCAGAACTCCCACAAGATTTTTAAATCCTTTTCTGACCTCTAAAAATGGCTTATTTTTTAAAGGTTCAAAGTTACTGTGGGTTATGTAAGCTTTTGCTTTTAGGCAAATCACATTTTTAGTTTCTTGGTGGAAATAAATAGTTCAACCATCCATGTACTTCTGGTGTTGAATATGCTGAGCAGCAGAAATATTGCTCGGTTTGTGCTGTGATCTTATTAAAAAGTGGTGAGGCCACCATTCACTTTAATCAAATATTCTATAATTTCCACAACAAAAAGAATTTGGAATGATAGGCAATGCAATCAATTTTTAAAATAGTGTTACTGTTACTAAAGGACTAAATCGTGCAGTTCTCAGTGTAGACTGATCCTCTTGAGCTCTTTGAGCTCTTAGTCCTTTGGAGCTCTGCCTAAGTATACCACAGGATTTGAGAGGGTTATAACCATATTTAATCAGGGCTTGATTCAGTCTGTAGCAGACATGAAAAGTCTTCCAGTGACTGCCATGGACATTTGATTAGGCTGCTATGCTGTATAAATTTGCCCTTTATTCCAAGCTGCTGTATCTCCTGATACCACATACTCTCATTACATATGAAAATGTTCAACCCAGAATGCCATGGTAGCCTTCAGACATAATTTCTTTTATTTTGTAGTCATACTGATCTAGATGTTATTTTAATACTTTCTCTAGTGTCTTATCTAATATCAAATAAAGCACACCTGTAGTAATTTCCTGAAGTTGCTTAGAGTGCCCCTTTGAAATGATAATGTTGCAACATGACCAATAACGCACCAGTAGGTAGTGGTGTTTTTTTTTTAAGTCCCTGAGGTATTTTCTGCTATAGTGTTGCTTATCACTTCAGTTTCCCAATCTGTTACTAGAGCCTCCACGACCCCTTCCTAACCTAGAAGACTTGACAGCAGTGCTTTTCAGCACTGGGACCAGACCTCCTTCAGTGTTGACCTCTCCTTCAGGAACAAAAATGGCCATCAGTCCAGGGAGCTCTGCTCTCATAGGTAAGTCAAGTGTTTTATGATTTTTTTTTTTAGATTAAAGAGGGTTCTTTACATTACAGGTTTAGATTATCTAGACATGGAGCACTGGGACAGTCGTTTGGCAGTCATAATAATTGTTAAATTGTTTTCAGAACTTGAAAACTCTTTTTTATTCATTAAAAAAAAAAAAAAAAAGACAGTCCTCTTATTAGTGTTATGCCCCAATGCTGCATGCAGAGTAAGGTCTCCATTGTGCCACACTTCATAACACCCTGTAAGAAGCAATCTGTGACCTAAAACGCTGGCAATGTTGTTCAACACAAGACATGGAAAACTAGCAAGTCAGTTGATCTAAGAGAAGAAATGCTTGTGGATCTGTTTTTCTGTTTCTTCTGCATTTGTGTACTAGTCTTCCCATATGTCTGCTATCCATATTGTATGTAATCCTTCTCCAGAACAGTTTCTAGAGTTTTCCCTATCCCTCTAGCCTTGCTTTTTCTCTTACAAGCTTTCTTTTAATCCTGTTCGTTTCACTCTTCTTTGTTAAATCACAAAACCAATGTGTGCAGAAAGCAATATAAGGAAATAATCCCCAACGAAATGTTTTCCCTGTCTTCACTATTTTTTTCTGCCTTCCATGTATCTTTCTCTTCTCTACACTCCAAGTTCTGTTAGAGGCTGTAAACTCTTTTCATATCTGTAAATGTGATTTGTTTACAAAGAGAATCTTACCCTTTTCTAAAGTTCAGGGCATGTTTATTTTAAAATTAATTTTCTCACACTGATCTTCAGCCTCTAATTACTATCAGGCTCAGATAGGCAAACAGCTTCTCCAACAGTCTTGGTACTGTATATGGAGAAATTCTTCAAGTTTTGCAGTTTCAGAACAATCTTTTACCTTTTTAGAGGTAAGAATCTGAAACTTTCATCGAAGGGTCTGTAGCTGACTGGTTGTTTGAAGTTCTGGTCTCTGTACCTTCCATTATTTTTAACATTTAGTAGCAATTTTAGGATTTTCTTTTCACAATGAAGGCTTTCTATTTATGTTTTTAGTTTTGCAGTGTTTACTTTACCCCAGTGCTAACATCTGTGTACATTTGCAATAGCTTTTAGCATGCAGCTCTGGATTACATTTCTGCTTGCACAAAAACTGCAGTAAAATAGTCCTTGTTGTGGGCAATATCTGAAGGTATTTATTAGTACCGAATAAATCATTTTGAGTAGGTTTTATTGTATTCACTGTTGTTAAGACTGGGTCACGCTCCTGTTTCATCCATTTCCTCTCACTTTTCCAGAGAGAGATCTTTAAGTTGCAGGGATATTTGACTGTTTGAAAGCAGTAATCAAATGACAAAGGGTGTTCTTCCCTGCCTGTGTATAACCTCTAAACTAATTTTGTTTGGCCATGTTGCCCTGTACCTTGCCCTTCCACTTCAGGGGTAAAAATCTCCATGAATCTTAACAGCAAAATACCAAAGCAGATTCCTTCTTGAGGCAATTCCCTCAACTTCACTCAAGTTTTACTGACCTGAGTTTGAGGCCTGTATTACTAAAACCTAAGGAAAGCTCCTGAGAGATTTTTCCTAATGAAAAAATCAGCATGGGATGGGCTATCTAATCAATTAGTAAGCTACAGACCAGTGTGCTTTGTCAAGTAATATCATCAAAACAAATATGGGAAGTATATATACATTTTCTGAATACGTTTTCTGTAGCTGTCCCAAAGAATCTGGTTTCATTCACAAAGAGAACAACCATTACTGAAAAAAAATAGGACTCAAGTCAGCTATTTTTTAATCTACACCTAGATTACAGTGTACTCATATCAGTATAAATCATAGTCACAGATTCTGTGTTTTCTCCCATACTTAGTCTCCCCACAGCCTTCCAGTATAGTGGGTGAGTTTATCACAGACTTCTGGAAATTGTTGTGGTGTAATCGTGCAAGCAACTAAGGACCACACAGTTGTTCACCCACCCTCCCACTACAACAACGGGATGGGGGAGATAATCAGTTAAAAAAAATAAACTTGTAGTTGAGATAAAGGCAAATCAATAGCAAATAAAAAGGAAAAAGAAAAAGGAAGGGAGGGAGGGAGGGTGGGAAGGAGAAAGAGAACAATACCCAATGCAAGTGATGCACAAAACAGTTGCCCACCACCAGCAAACCAATACCTACACCTTCCTGAGCAACAGCACCCCTGCCTGGCCAGCTCCCCACAGTTCTCTTACTGAGCCTAACATCAGATGGTATGGAATATCCCTTTGGCCAGTTTGGGCCAGCTGTTCTGGTTCTGTCCCCTACCAGCTCCTTGTGCACCCCCCACCTCCTTGCTGGCAGGGCAGCATGAGAAGCTGAAAAGTCCTTGTATAAGCAGTGCTCAGCAACAACTAAAACATCACTATGTTGTCAACATTATTTTCATTGTAAATCCAAAACGTAGCACCTTATCAGCTACTGTGAAGAAAATAAATTCTATCCCAGTGGAAACCAGGAGAACCTGATCCTCAGAAATTGCAGGATAAGAGAATTTGTTGAATAGGGAATAAAATAAGACATGCGTAAAGGAACAGACTGAAGCGTGAAGTAGTGTTAAGTGAGCTTTGGGAAAATATACATGTTAAAGGAGTGGAGAGACACCAGAGGTTAAAAATGAAGTTAGAAACCTGGATAAATTCAAATAAGGGTTTGTCAGGGCTTAGGAAAAATGGGAGTCAGAGCTTCTTTAAATATAGTTCTGTGCCTTGGGAAAAATAAAAATAAAAAGAGAGAGAGAAAAAAATAGCAACAAAAAAAATGTTACAACTGAGAACTTGCATGGAAATTAACAATGGTATAAAATACAACAATTGACAGGCTGAGCTAAAAGGAGAGGACTAGAACCTCCAGACAATCATACATCCTATGCATTTTCTCTGACATATAAGTAGAATTGTGCAATGCTTCCACCATCACGTCAGTCATTTGAAATAGCGAACTTGCTCTCCAGGATCAATTTCTATGGGCTTCTTCTACATAAAGTTTAGCAGATAAGCAGAAGGGAAATATCAGGGCCATAACACGGAAGTCTGGTTTGTAGGTCTTCCTTGCTCATAGTTAAAGATCCTTCAGCAGTCGCTTCTGTGCCTTTACAATATAAACAGAAGAAAAAGTCTATTAAACATCCATGCTCTGCCCAATGGAGTCAGCAAAGCTCCCATT
Organism: Cygnus atratus; assembly: GCF_013377495.2. Classification (NCBI taxonomy): domain Eukaryota; kingdom Metazoa; phylum Chordata; class Aves; order Anseriformes; family Anatidae; genus Cygnus; species Cygnus atratus. Next base: position 36,186,592 of record NC_066396.1, read on the forward strand.
AAGATCTAATGTAAAATACCTTTTTTCATGAGCTGATAGGAACATTTCTGTATTGGTTACTTTATTTTTTACTTCTAAAGGGTTGAGATTTCAGGTAGTTTTCTAGGCTAAGCTCATCATAGTATCACAGAATCACAGAATGGTTTGGATTGGAAGGGACCTTAAAGACCATACAGTTCCAACCGCCCTGCCATGGTCGGGGACACCTCCCACCAGACCAAGTTGCTCAAAGCCCCATCCAGCCTGGCCTTGAACACCCCCAGGGATGGGGCATCCACCGCTTCTCTGGGCAGCCTGTGCCAGTGTCTCACCACCCTCGTAGGAAAGAATTTCCTCCTTACATCTAATCTAAATCTCCCCCCTCTTAGTTTAAAGCCATTCCCCCTTGTGCTATTACAGAGTGCCTCTCCCGCTTTCTTGTGGGCCCCCTTTAGGTACTGGCAGGCCACTATAAGGTCTCCCTGGAGCCTTCTCTTCTCCAGGCTGAACAACCCCAACTCACTCAGCCTGTCTTCACAAGAGAGGTGCTCCAGCCCTCTGATCATCTTTGTGATCCTCCGCTTGACTCACTCTCACTGTAATGCATCCGTGTCCTTCTTGTGCTGGGGGGCCCAGAGCTGAATACAGCTGGGGTCTCACAAGAGCAAAGTAGAGGAGGAGGATCACCTCCCTTGACCCACTGGCCATGCTTGTTTTGATGCAGCCCAGGATACAGTTGGCTTTCTGGGCTGCAGGTGCCCATTGCTGGCTCATGTTGAGCTTCTCATCCACTAACACCCCCAGGTCCTTCTCCTCTGGGCTGCTCTCGTTGCCCAGACTGTATTTGTGCTTAGGATTGTCCTCAACCGATGTCAGAGTCTTGCACTTGGCCTTGTTGAACTCCATGAGGTTCACACAGGCCCACCTCTCAAGCCTGTCCAGGCCCTTCTGGATGGCATCCCTTCCCTCCAGGGTGTCAACCGCACCACACACCTTGGTGTCATTGGCAAACTTGGTGAGGGTGCACTCAATCCCACTGTCCATGTTGCCAGCAAAGATGTTAGACAGTGCTGGTCCCAATACCAGCCCCAGAGGAACACCACTTGTCACTTATCTCCAGCCGAACATCAAGCCATTGACCATAATTCTTTGAGTGCAACCATCCAGCCAATTCATTATATCATCTGGTTAGAAAGCATAGTGTAGACAGTGGCATAGACTGCTGCTTACACTGCTCTTTTGCAACTGTTGGAAGGATGTATATAGTTCTGCATTCCTCCCCAGACCTCAGGTTCATTGCCAGGTTGTATAATACCCACTTCTGTGTTACCTGCAGATCACAAATCTGAATGCCATGTCTTGCTTCAAAGCAGGAGCTAGAGCACCCATCAGCTCAGAAATATTTCTGGTTTTGACAGTAGTGGGAACTGACAGTCAGTGATGAGCAGCAGACAGTCACCTGCTTTCTAACATCCTCGGTTTATGGTAGGCACACACAGGCTTTATAACACACACACATAGAAACAGTAGTAAATTTTTGAAGTGACATTTCTTTGGAAAGCTTTCAGGTTAGATCTTAATCTTATGAAAGTTTCTGGGTTTGAGACTTCTTTTTTAATTTTCATTACAGTTTTCCTGAATGTTAATAATGAAATAGCTATGGGAGACATTGCCCTTTTCCTCAGAAAATAAATAAATAACATATGTATATATATCCTATGTTTGCTTCATAGTAATAATTTCTGTTTTTTAACAATATTCATTACCATTTGACTTTTGTAAGGCCTGATTAATTCACAGAATTATCTTTTTGAACTCAAGGACATCCTAAATTCATGTATTTTCAGTAGATTTTCTTTATTTATGCTACCAGTATCAGTGAATTCTTTGACGCAACTCCCTGGACACATTTCCATGGGTCCTGAGCATTTTAAATGTTTATTTGGCAAAATCAAAATTGTATGACCCAGTGTTCATGACTTCTGCCAGTTGTGCAGAAAAGGGTTTGGGGCTATAAAGAATTTTTGTTTTCATTTAGGTTCAAGCTTATGGTGTCCTGTATGTGAAAACATTCCAGTGAGAAACTGAAAATCTTACAAACTGGCAGGAATTCACTACAATTTCATAAATTTGATGTAACTTCATTGGAAACCTTTGTTGACTTATCAAAAGATGCAAAATATAACACAAAAATATTTCCTTATCTTAGCACAGAAGAATACTACAATCATTGCAGTTACGTGGCATAGTGAAAACTGAAGCTTTATAGAGATGAATTACATTTAAGTGAAGAAAATTCCAGGAACATGGGAGGATAGGTCAGGAATTAATATTTCTAAGAATATAGAAATGTAGGAAAGGTCACAATGAAGGAAAAAACAAGAGGAAGGAGAGTGTATTTTGATTGCTTTTAGCGGCACATTGTTTCTTGGCATGTGCTGCTTTATTTAAATATTTTGTTGCAGATAAGCTGCATGGCTTGCACAGAAAATGGCTGTGAACACATTTGATAAATCATTCCCCAAAGCTTCAGGTTAATGCCCCACATGTTGATAAATATCATCAGAAATTTTTATCGAATGTGATGACGTTTGAAAATATAGTTTGCAACTGAGGAAATTGAAGGAGGGATTTTGCATTGCACCCTGTATATAGTTAAATAAAGGTTTTTGTCTGTATTTATGAGGCATCCACAGGAAAAGATGCACCTTTATTTCAGAATGCAGGACAAGCTCATGAATTTAGAAAGAAAGTGAAGCATAAATATGTAAAAAAGCTAGGACGTGAAACGAAAAGTACATCTAACTTGGCACGGTGCAAGGCTTAAGTAATATCTCTTAAAAAAAAAAAAAAAAAAGGCAACCCAGAAATATTAGATACTGTAGTAATGGAAGCTAGGCTATCTGTTATGTATATCTGCAATGCATACTTTTAAGGCTTACTATACATTGATGAGATGTTCACATTTTGACCAAATATATATATAGATAGATAGATAGATAACAGCTTTTTTATTTTTTAAATCAAAAAGGAAGATACCATCATTATGTAAATTCCTAGCCTTTATTCTGGTTTTATGCTTTGGATGAAATGAAGCTGGTGCAAGTCCTGGAGCACTATGGCTATTCTAGTGAATCTGGAGATGTGACTGACCCTATTAGAAAAAGTCAGGGCATTTATTTGAAAAATGGTTTTCATCCCCTTTTATTGCCTACTCTAGTCTCATTGGAATCTGAGCTGTGCTTTTGCACCTCTAAATAGGATAAGCACCATTTCTCTACCTCACAGAGACATTATGAGGACAAAGACATGGAAAGATACTGATCCAGTCAGCTCTTCCAGTATTGCGACTGTGTAGTTATCATATTTTCCATGTTGTCATCCCCAGCTTAGGACTCTGAATTTTCATCTTTCCAGGCTACGCTTACATCTGCATCTATGTATTAATAAATAGCTTAATAAATAAATAAATCCATATAGGTAGGAAATACTAAAAATAACTGCAAAGTTAGATGACAAAGTGTATCATCAAAGTTTTATGACCAGAAAAGTACAGTCAACTGGAAAAAAAAAAAAAGTAATATTGTTGTTCCATATCAAGTTTGCTCACTTCACAAATCAGAACACAGTTTTACTAACTGCCAGTCCTGAAAACACAGTCCTGGAAAGCAGGTTTCTTTCTGTCTTTATGTTATCCCCAGTGACGAGAGAGTTAGAGCAGCTTAGCTGCCAATTTCTCTGCTGTTTGAAAAGACAGAAAATGGCTGGACTACAAGTTCCTGTCCTGCAAACAGCTACACTACTTAATAGTGAAGCTATTCTTCAAGCAAAGCAACAATGACCTATTGCTTAAAAGGTACAAAGGATTCCAGTTATCAGCAGCAGTATTTCCCTCTCATTTTCCTTTTACCAGCTATAGTATACTCCCCTTATTTTCCAGCAGAGCCACTTAAATGTCCAGAAGAGGCCTCAGAAAGCAGAGTGTGAAAGCATTTTTGTAGCCACCTTGCCTTCAATGGCCATATTTTTTGTGTCAATAAACTACTTACTCTGAAAGGGGCAACTGCATTAGAACCAAGCCCTGAAGTTCAGGAGGGTTTTCAGTCTAGAGGACCCGTTCAAACCTGTGGCTAGTATTTGCCTCTCTGCATATTTGAGAGTCCTGCAGGTGTGGCACTGAACAGAAGAATTGACCTAAAACTTTTTAATATGTTCTGGGGTGCTTTGTTGTGAGTCAAGTGCTATGCAGCTGGCTACTTTAGGAGAAGAAGCAATTCAAACTAATACCATGATTACAACCAAACTTTCTAAGCAGAACAGAAAAAAGTTAGTGCTGCAATTTGTTGCTATGTGTATTGCTCTTGAGCCAGAATATTTGTAAACATAAGACTGTTATTTATTTAAAATCAGTATGAAAAGCAATAAATGAACCTGATGAACATGACTGAACCCACCAGCATGGATCTCTAGTCATGTTTCATGGTATGCTCAAGGAAGAATATCTGTTTGAAACATCAGAAATTTTCCTTTGTTCCCTTTTCCCCTTCCTCTCCTTACCATAAGCCTCTTCTAAATTTTCCTAGGTTCTGTGAATTAGTGCTACAGTTGGAAATGGGATGTAGAAATACCAAGTAATTTACAATCTGTGCAAAAAGTCAGTAAATATATAACTCATGAGTAATTATGATTAAACCAGTGTTTGTGCTCCCCTAAGAAATGAGGCAGCTGCAGAAATTGTGCAGTAAGAGTCAGATAAAGTCATGACTATCTATGAAGTTATTTTGCTACAACATCATTTTTCCCATCTCCTCTCACTCTGTAATAAATTGGACATCACGTTAGAAAAGTAGTTCTAATGCTAAAGAATGTTTTTGGGGGAAACTTTATATTATGCTAGTAATATTTCCACTGTGTTGAGGATAAAGCACAAGGTGCATCCATGAGATAATCTGTCCAGTTAATTTTGTTTCCCATCCCCTTCCATCTTTGTCTCCATGGAAACACTGCCTCATCACACTTGGAGAATTCCCATGTAAGTTACATCTCTGTGAGGATAAGATTTAAAATGAATATCAAAAGTGTGCCATTATAATCATTTCTAGTTCCCCAGTCAGACACTCTCACATTCTTTTCCATTCTAAAAGTTACGTAATGTTCAAATAGCATTGCAGTATCTTCCTTCTGCATCAGACTACACTACTAGCCTTTTGATGAAAAGTGTGGATTTTCATTTGAACATGACTACTGCGTGCAGTTCACAGTGTGTATGGTATGTAAAGCACGTTTGCCTGGTCAAACACTTTGACCACGCTGATATAGTGTTTGTTCTTCAGGCAGTCAGGCTCTGGTCCTGCTGCTGCAGAGCTCTGAAAACAGAGTTAAAAGAGCAAGGTCCTCAAGACAACCTGCTGCTTCAGTTTGGCACCATGAATGAGCCAATATGACAACCACTGATCCAGCAGTGGTCAAAAATGCTGCCACATAAAATAATATCTCTGGCTTCAGGGGCAATATCTGTATAATTCTGGTTTTGTGGTAAAAGCTGCAGCCCGTGAACTCATGTCTTTTCCAGGAGCAGTGGCCTAGATTCTGTTCTAAACTATCCACCAAGGCATATTCTGGTGAGAACTAGAGCGACGAGACTCGCTACAGGTATCCCAGTCTGACCTGTCAATCTGCCAACTCCTTCACATAAAACATTGTTGTGCTTTTTACACAACTTAAGCTTTGCTCTAGAGTAGGTGTTAAGGGAGTTTCAAACACCATGGGATTCCTGACCTGTTGACTAAAGGGCTTATCCATTCTCAATTCTGAAACACCCTCTCCCTCCACGTTGGTTCTCAAGACCTCCCCTAAACTGCTAAAGCACTTTGTTAATCAGACAGAAGTTACAGTCCCCTCTGGAGCAAGCAACCCTGGCTGCCCTGCAGCTATCTGTCCCCCACCTCCTCTGCTCTGTGTTTGTTATTTTCCTTGCACCACAGAAGTTTCCTGAGTTGCTGAAGTCTCAGGATGCAGCAAGTTTATATCAGCTTAATAAATACAGAAAGGTTTCTATAGCAGCACTGGCCTTCGCAGCTTGGACTGCTAACCATGTTTTGTGCTAGCTCTTGCTCTGTCTCCTTGTCAGACTCCTAGTGCTGCACTGCTGCTCAGTGCATGCTCCACCTGACTGTTTTGAGTGCTGTTTTTCCTCCACAAATATATTTGTGCAGTTAACCTGGAGCAGTAGCATCAGTGGAGCAGAATGTTATTCTGAAGTATATTCATTTCTGTCTTTGCCATGCACTGAACAAGCCCATCAAAGTTATCTAAGGAGGCCACTTCAGCATTGTGTCCATTCTTGTAGGCACTGTTTTCATCATTTCTATTTATTTTCACCATTCCTGATTATTTTCATCCCAATCCTTAGTCGTACAAGATTATCAGTGTGTAGGATTCCAATTTTCAGAGTTCTTATTGGAAAACAAGCTCTTTTACTAAAGTTTGAAAACTCCCTTGCTTTTTTAATGGGCCCACCGTGTGGCCCATGTATATTTGGGAACATTTTTACAACTTCTCTGAGGCAGGGAACGGGCCTAACTCAGGTTTTGTTGAATATGGTGTAAATTTAAAATGCTATCTAAATGATATCAAATAACATCAACATGTGTGGCATTGGGTAACTAGTTTAGGTGTTTTGAAAACAGTTTAAAAGCCATGTCATATATTTAATATAGTAAGTTTCAACTGCTCTTTGGAGCCTTAAATAGTTATTTAAAGTACCTAATACCTTTTTTTTTTTAATGCTACTGTCATCAGTTGAATTGGCATATTTCGAGAATTCCTAAATACATGCCTTTCCTTGTCTAGCATAAACTCATGTTCATTTGGATTTCTTTAAGTTATTAAAAACAAAGGTTATACTTAGATTAACATTGATCCTTTCTTCTGGGGATATCCAGGATCGCATTACCCTTTGTGAGTTTTATTTTATACACTGTATGAAAGCACTGAGAAGTATATTTCATAACAATTTTCATAACAACCTGAATTAACAATGTCAGTTTAAATTTACACTTTCTGCTTACTATATGAACAAATTTTTACTGTTTAAGAAGAACTGTAAAGGCTTGTCTCTTATTTTTTCCACTTCAGCAAACAGACTTTGCTTAGGGATTGTAAGACTTTCAGACATGATCTTACCTTACCTGCATTTGCTTAAAATTTCAGAGAATCTTGCAATATCCCAAGTTGGAAGGGACCTACAAGGATTATTGAGTCCAACTCCTGGCTCCACACAGGACTACCTAAAAATTAAACCATATGTATGAGAGCGTTGTCCAAACACATCTTGAACTCCGGCAGACTCGGTGCCATGACCATTTCCCTGCGAAATATGTTCCAGTGCCCAACCACCCTCTCCATGAAGGACCTTTTCCAATACCTCCCATCAAATTTTGCCCTTCATGTTAGATACAGGAGAGAATTAAATTTCCCTCTTTTTCTCTAATTAAATTAGAGAACTATTTGTCAGACAAATGCAAATGCATGACAACAATCTATGTTTAAAGAATAGCTATCACTTTGAAACACAGTTCTGTATTTTTTCCTTCTATTACAAACTGTGTTTAGGTTAGTTCATAACTCGTTTGACATTTTTGCCATTGCTTTCCGTGCAATTCTGCTGACTTAAGTTAGCAGCCTGCTGAAAGGAATAGAGTCTAGAGTCTAGAGTCAATAGCATTCACATTTCTTTGTCTCTGTCATTCAAGTCTGCGGGTGAGCAATGGGAGTATACATGCTACATATTTTGTTCTTTGTGCAGTAGCCCAGAGTCTTTCTATGGCTGCAGTCATACAGTGAATGTCACAAATATATAACGGGGACTTGAATTTCATCTGCACTGTACATTTACTCTTTCCTCTCAAGAAATTATTAGTTGTGAAAAATTATTATTGTTGTGAAACATTGATCTTCCTTTTCCAAATACCCCCTTGTTATCCTTGAAATATTAACATCATTCCTACTAAAAGATGCAATTGGTATTAGGTTTTTGTTTGTTTGTCCAGCTTTTGCACATCTGTGACTCATTCTGGCTTTGAATGAGTTCAGAGTTGTGGCGGGCTTTGAAAGGGAGGCTGAAGGCAGTATTTTCTTTCTCTAGGTAAGAACTGAAGAAGGTCCCTCTCATGCCACAACTTCTGCCGCTCAGAACTAGTCCCAAAAAAAAATCTCCTCCCCATCTCCCTAGGTGTCTTGACAAACTAACACTCTGCAATAGCTGGGCTGTTTGGAAGTACAGCCAGTTTTTCCTTCTCAAGCTGTTTGTTGCATTATACGGACAGATGTTGAACTTTGGAAGGATAAAGCCATCAGTGTCCACAGGAATGGAAGGAAGTAGAGAATATGTGTTGTTAATCTGCATTAAATTGCATTTAAATTTTTCCAGGGAGATTAGAAATGGGTATTAATGGAAAATATTTTTTTATTGTACTCTGTTTCTCACTTAATATGCATAAAACATTATCCCATAGTTTATGCGTCCATAAATGTGGGAAACGTAGAAAATGTCACTTGTGAAATGTGCGTGATTCTTGTTCTGCATAGACAAATAAGGAGTATCCATTACATACGAGTCTCTTAGGTGTTAGTAAAGTTTTATTGTTAAATGTGAAAATATATAATAATTACTCACTGGTAAAACATACCGAGGGAACAGAATTTGTTTTTTTCCCCCCATATTATTGATTACTGGCTGATCCTTAAGCTAGTATTTTATTTACACATTTTGAAAGAAGAAATAGTATACGAGATCAGTGAAATAGTAACAGGAAGACTATATGGGTCTGCTTGGCAATAAAATTTTAAAAAGAAAAACAGGCATGAACTAGAACTAGTTGCACACTGAAATCAATTTCAGGTCCTCTGCACTTAATGTCAAACTGACCTTTCTGCTTTCTTCATTTATCCTGCTCAAACCGTTTGCAAATGCCAACAGTAAAACTGAATTCACAGCATGTCTTTGTCAGTTGTCATGGCTATATGCTGACCTGTGAAAACCCCTTCAATTTTCTTACAAGTCGAGCAGTATTCTGTAGGGAAAAATAATACGGCCACTTACTGTTAAGTTTGTCCATTTCCTGAGTATTCCTTTGTTTTCTATTGCTTTTAACTTACACAACCTTAAACCATTTAGGCTGATACCTTTCACATCTCTCATTTAGTGGAGAATGAGTATCTCCTGGAAACTGGTAGAGTTGTTTCTCAGAACAAGAGAAGGAAAAAACATCAGTACTTAGAAAGGACAAAAGGTGTAAGGTAAAATGAAGCAAATGCAGTGGAAATGTAATGTTAGGAAGAGAGCTGCCAAGGATAAAACTACATTAGACTTTGCCAAGGAAATTAAAAGAAATAACAAAGACTCTTTACCCTTATAAATGAAAGGGGAACACAGGAAGAGAAGTGACCTCTGTGAGCAATGAGCAATCTCTCATTCTCCCTTTTTCAACTCTTTTATTTCTTTATTTTTTTCTTTTTTTGAGATTTAGCTGTATTACCTAGACCTTTGGCAGTGAAACATTACCATTGCAACTGCACAGGCTATTGTGTACCCTATGGGCCATCTGCTGGGGAGTCCTTGCACTCACTAATATGTATTTCATAAAGAGTGAACCAGCCCTAAAGGGAAGTCTTGTCTAACCAACGCCTTGCCTCACAGAGGATGCAGGCAGGGCATGAGGAACAGAGTCAAGCCACATGTGGCTAGCGTACTGGTGAGAGGCCCACTGTTCATCCTCCTGAGTGGCAAACAGCCTGAGAAGTAGATGTAGGTACTGTGAAGACCTCCTTCCCAGTCCCTGGATCTGCCTCTCGGCATGTAATTGTCTGTGACATGCCATGGGTCGGTCACCACTGGCTTTTTCCACCTTGAATGAATTCTTCTCGTTTGTATGAGCAAGCAAACTTTGATTCTCATGTGCAAGGCAGCATCTTCTGCTACAGAGTTAGTGTAATTTGAGGTATGATTAGTGGCAAAAGGCAGATAAGTAAAGAATACAGCAACCTAATTCCTAGTGTTACTTTAGGGAAGTGACTAAAGTCAAAACAAGGTTAGAAAGGGTCCTCACTGCAGAGACAAAAGGACAAAAGTGATTCATTATACATAAGTATTAATTTAAACAGAACAGCATAAAGCTGCTGTACAACAAGCTCACAACCAGTGTAGACTGCACCCCTAGAAACTTAGCCAGACTTTTTATGTATCAGAGAGATGCTGGAGCTTCAGGACCAGCCTAATTCACAAGCAGTCCAAATAATGTACAGGTTCCCTTCAGCATGGCTTTTCTGATTCCCCATCCCTGAAGTCGATGTGGATGTTTTGCATCATGGCAACTGTCCAGTTCTTTCTTTTTCCCCCAGGAAATATGCAAGGTAACTTATCTATCTGTCCGTTGATACACATCTATCTTTCCATTGATTATCAAGTCTCACAAAATTTCTGCTGTGTACAGTTCATCACTGAAGCCAGAAAAGTGTGCAGCTGGTAGGAGGACTACAGGAAACAATAACATACAGATACACCCCCTTCATTAGCTCAAAAGGCAAAGAATTCACCATGAACCTAAACCTCATTAGTTGATCTGATGATAAGTAGGCACTCCCAAATGATGCTACAGATTCGCCAGTTTTCTTCAGTTGCTTGGTTTGGTTGGCTTAGATTGAAGAATTGCTCATCACTGAGCTAAACAACCTCTAAAAGCTCAGTTCTATCTTTGTTTTTTCAACATTTTTTTATGCAATGAAAAATTTGTGATAACTTTTGTGTAAATAAAACTTCTAATGTTTAATACATTAAAATAAAAAAAAAAAAAAAAAGAAATGAGAGAAAGGTGGTCCTGTGGCTAAAATAGAGGAGTTGGAGGACAAGTTCTGTTTGTACTGCTTGCTCAAAAATGTTTCTTGAGCTTATGCTAGGTGTGTAACTTCACTCTGCCACTTTCCTGAATACTGAAATGAGAATGATTTAAATTAATGGGGACCTTAGAATGCTTGATATAAATATTTCTGAACTGATCTGAGATTTTCATATGGCTGATTAGCTGGCTTTTTGGAGTTGTTTTTTTGTTTTGTTTTTTCTTTCAGCTGATGAGAAGGTACTCATTACTACAATGTTGGTATTTTTCATTATGAGAAAATTAGGAAAAAAATGAATGGAAGTGATTTTTTCCTTTAATTTTTGCCCACTTCAGAGCATGTAATTTTATAACAAGTTCAATACTCAGCAGGTTTATTTCATGTCCTTATTTTTGAGGTTGTGCTGTGGATGGCCATCCAACCCCAAACATCACCTGGCTTTACTCCGGCAAGCCTCTCAGTCTGAAGCATCACCTCCTGGCAGCAGGACGAGTTCTTCAGATATTCAACATTAGTGATGCTCCTGAAGGTGAATTCAGCTGTCTTGCTCAGAATGAGGCTGGCTCACTGATACAAAATACTTCCCTGACAATTCAAGGTAACCCTCTAGTTTCAGTCCTTCTCCCTCATGAAGCTCTTGGCATTGACTTCCATGCATTGCCTTTCTTATCCTGTATTTCTTGTCTCTTAATCCAGGGCTATGAAGCACAGCAGGAAATAGGTGTTTTGATGTTTTACCACCATAGATATAGATTTGCAGGCCTAGCAAATAACTTGCAATGTGAAACTTAGGTTTCACTCACAGTGTCACTTTCCCAAAATGACATCTGATATTTCTGGCCTGCTGAGCATGTAGCACACCTTGATAATTCAAGCTATACTTACAGCTGCTGTGTCAACTAAAAATTTGAGACAGGGGTGCCACAGATCAAATCTTTAAAATTAGAAAACCCGCTGTTAATCTTCTCAAGTCAGTGTTACACAGTCTCTACTTGCTTGAAAACCCTTTGCTTGTAAAACTGCTGTCACTGTTATTTTTACCCTAGAAATAAACTGAAGGTGACAAAGTCACTGAACAGAGCAGTGTGGATGGGTTGGAGCAGAATATGCAGCTTTCATTTCCACAGTTGTCAGGGGTGGAGTGGAAAATAATTTAACTTTTCCTTAATTTTTGCAACAAAATTTAAAATGTGTTGCGACCCCTTCATTCACCTTCAGGATGGATGATCTCTGTAATCTACATGGTGAGAAATGTCCTTCATTAAATCATACCCCTTCGCAATTATAAATGGTTAAGAATGAGTATGTACACTGTGTTTTTGAATGCATAGCTCTGAATTTGAAAGTGTACCTTTAAGATGTTAAAACAGATTATAAGCCCATTCCTTCCTTTCATTCTCCTACTTTGGGGTGATCCAAACTTTTCAATGAGAGGGTCTAATGGCTTTCCGGAAGATTCAGAAAGTCCTTCATGTGACAAGTGAAAACAGGATGGGTCTTTTTAATGCTTGGCAATACACTGAGCACGTGTCTTCAGTTCTATCTCAGTCTCAAAGCTCTCACAAAAGTGAAAGGCAAGGCCAAATTGTGTCTTCCTTGCAGACACCATGGTTTCCCACCACTATTTTGTTATCTGAGTTTAAAAGTTGGTTTAAAATATGTTTTAAGAGTAGATTTGCAAAGAAGAATATGAAATATTTACTGACCTCTGTAATTGCATCCACTGAATTGCATTGCAATAAATGTTCATGGTATGAAATCACTGGACAAAATCAACTGGAGTGAACGAACCAGGGGACTTCTTGGGAGTTAGTCAGACTACACTACTTTGATAATTATCAAAGGTCTAGAACTCTGATCAAGCTTTATGAACTATCTAGGGACCTTAAAAAGGGAATTGGTAGCCTTCTGAAAAGTGAATAAAGGATGTATTGCCAGAAGGATTAACACCTTTTTCAGGAACCAACGCAAAAAAAAAAAAAAAAAAAAAAAAAAATCTGACTGAATATAATAGGAAGAAATCACTGGGAACTAAAAATATCATTTAAGGAAAAAAAATATGAAGAGCTTAATATCCTATGAAATCATTCTTATATTACTTTTAAGGGTGCTCCATACCTCTTTGTCACTGTAAAATTCCCTTTTTTGTATTTTTTCACAAGTGTTTGAAAAGGTAGTTATTTTCACACACATACTTCTTGCTTATCTTTTAAATTAGAGATATGTGTACCACACATACCAGCTGTGAGGCTTTCTGCAGTGTCATGTTTAGCTGCATACCAGGAGCTTACATGCTTGCCGTGGTACCTGGTGGTCTCATTCTCCCAATGGCCTTCTGAAGTTTCTGACTAATTTACAGACAGCTAACAAATAGGCTCAATGAATTACCCAACTAAGTTTGTATAAATGCAGGGATTTGTGATGCCCCACGTACCTGTCATTTGGCATCACTGAACTGTGCTACAGCGTCATTCAATTTCCATGTCTGATGCTTCTGAGCACAGAAAAAAAAAAAAGGAGGGGGGGGGGCGGGGAAGGAGGGACAACATTGTTGCAAAAGAGAGTTAGTCTCTTTTCTAAGAATCTCCTGCTGACAGTTTTTAAGTGTTAGTGTGTCTCTCCCATGCTTTTTGGCAGAATACCAGTGGTCAGTGGACAAGCTGATGGCTTGTTCTGCTTCCTGTGGCCACAAAGGGGTGCAGCTGCCCCAGCTCAGGTGCTTACTGGATGGGACTGAAGTCAACACATCCCACTGCAAAGAGAAGCCCAAGCCAGCCCTGCAGCCCATCGCATGCAACAGGAGAGACTGCCCTTCACGGTTTGTCCTTACCATGTTACTATGTTATACATGCTTTTAAAGTGTACTTGAAAAGTTTTTGGTGCTGGAGTGCATGTCATTGTAGCCTTGCCACTGCCTGTCTGGGGAAAAGTCATGGCTAAAGGGGAATTTATGAGTGCTTAACTTTGACAGTTGGGAATTAGTAGCAAGATTTGTGGAAAATGTTGACAGTAAATGGTACAGACAGTGTTTACTCCTTCAGTAGTTACGTTAGAAATGGATGGAAAAGTTACTGCTTACTCTTTATTAGCAAAGGTCACAGCTTCTTGGTACTTTTGAGTTCTTCCCTGACAGTGGGAATAGTCAGCATTTTTACAATGAGGTAGAAAACTGAATTTTCATTTCCATTTCAAGCCTCACCAGTTCTTTAAACTCATAAACTTCACTGGGGGCTGACATTACATGGGGAGGGGGAGCACAGTGCTGTACTTCATGAAGGGAAAGATTTCACCCTAAATGGGGCCTTCAGACAGTACTTACTGTATGTTGAAACTGTAAAGTAAAAGAACTCAATGTACTTGTCTTCCTACCTCCGATTAATTACTAGCAGATTTTCAGACCCTTCGAGGCCAGATCCTCGTTAGAGAAAAAGCATTGACCTAGTATCTTTGTGGTTTATTAACATAAATTCAGTACTCTCCACATACAATAGCAATGACTGGAAAGTGAACAGAAGAAAGGAAGCCCCAGAAGTAACAATCTGGACCCTTGGAAACAAAGCTGTCCCAGTAACTGACTAGTTAGAAAAGATGCCTGCCCTAGAGCTTACATCAACTCACTCTGAAAAGACATCATGTTTTTCTCTGGGTTTTGTTTGTGATTAACAATATGGTGGCTGATTTTTAAAAGATTAATAATAAGAAGAATAATAATATGTAAATCAAAGTTACAGAGAGGTCTAAGCTGCAAATTTCAAATCTGAACCCAGAGCTAAAGCTTCCCAGAAGATCAGTGCTTTTGAATATCAACTTTCAGCATTGTTTCATAATTGATCAAAATACAGCACAAGAAATACGGTACATCAAGGCTGAAAAGTGTTTTCCAGACATTTACTGGTACTTGTCATTTTGGATGATGGAGAAACATCTTGAATGACAGGAAAACTTGTCCAATAAGTCTATCTTTTCTGCCTAAGAAGTCTACCTTTTCTGCTTTTCCCTTTATGACTCATTAATAATGCCCATCAAGGCCAAGTAGAATCACAGGCTTCCATGGGCTGGCTGAGCTCAGGCCAGGCTGCTCAGGGCTTCACCTAGGCAGGGCACGAAACTTGAGGGAAACTCTCAGTAAGCCCAGGGGTGCAGCTGCCATCAGGGGGAGCTTGATAGAAGTGAGCCAACAAGAACATGAACAGGGACAAATGCTGAGCCCCATAAGACCCTGTTTGTTAACAGCCTTTAGGCAGAGTAAAAACAATTCATCATCACCCTATAAGCCTCATCGTCAAACCCATTTTTCACCCAAGCCATGTCAACCCATCCAGACTGCAGCTTGGATATTAGACTATTGATGGAGACAAGTAAATGGTTTCCATGGCCCTCACCTTGTTGTCAGATCTGGTCATTTTATCACAGAATTCAATCAGGTACGTCAGACATGACTTACCTTTGATCAGTCTGGGCTGACTGTTCACAGTCATCTTCTCCTTTTGCGCAGAAACATGAAGCACAAGGACTAGCTTCTGGATTTTCCCAGGCACCCCAGTAAGGCTGACCAGTTCCCTATACGTCATCCCTACATCCTTTTTTGAAGATGGTGGCAATGCTTCTCTTTCTCCAATTGTCAGGGGCCTCCCCAGTATCCATAACCTTTCAACAATGATAGCAAGCAGCCTTGAGGGGACATGGGCAAGCTCTCTCAGCATCCTCACACATAGCCCATCTCATCTCATACATTTGTATGGGCTGAGTTTTCTTGGGTAATTCCAGCCTGTGTTGGTTGTAAATTTGGTGCCTATCCTGTACACAGCTCTGTACACACAGGAGTTTCATCACCCAAGAACTGCAGGGTCATATGTTTTTTGTATTCCACATGGCACCATAAGACTTGATTCCAACAGCAAAACAGACAAAGAAGCTAGACTTAGCAGCTACTTTGCAGTAGGTTTTGTTTCTTTGTTTGTTATCTGAGTTCGTGTGTTGCTTGAATGTCAAAAAATGCAGAAATGCAGCTGCAGATGTAAAGCTGAATTCCCTTCACAGAGTGGAAATGTCTTTTGTAAAATTAGCACATCCCATTGGACTTTGTGGGCATGAAGGGGGCCAGACAGAGGTCTGCCTCCTTTTACAGACTGTCTCAGTTTAAGTGCCCCTGTAATCCTTTGCTTTCTGTTACTGATAAACACAGTGGAGTCATGACAGCTTGAAAGACTTCTGACTACACTAAGGTCTTTCCCTTGTTCTGCTGCTTTCTCCCTGCAGAACACACTTTCCTCCTTTGCCACCCATTGGTCTAAAAAAGAATACATCCCAGTGTCTATCCAGAGAGTCAGATTAGTGTTATACTCTCTCCATATTAAAAATGCCCCCGTTCCCTAATCCAGTGGCTCCTTAGCTGAGACGTGTGTAAGTGCTTTTCTGTATTTTTCTGGATTTTTTATTCCCTCCACTCCCTTATGTCCATTGTGGACATGGTGCTCTTGAATAAGCAAACACAAGGTGGTCAGGATCTCAAGAGAAATTTAGTACAACTTCCCTCATTCAACAGAGTGATTTGGGACTGGCACTTATATTAAAAGAGTCTAATCTGATGCGAGGAGAGGTGCTAAGCAACCTGATGAGAACTAACCAGCCAGATTTACCACTATGGTTGTGTCTTGGGTAGATGGCAAGGTCCTGTTTAATTACCTTTTTTTAATATATTCTTACCCATTTTTGCAGGCAACTATTTTCTGAGTTGCCAGCGAGTCATAAGAAGGAAACCAAAAGAGATTTGATGAAATATGAAACGCGCTCATTAACAGCAGTTTGCCTGTGGTGATGGCCGTAAATTCCATGGGAATGGTTTATGTCTTTTTATCCCTTTCCTGAACAGTACTGCCACCCACACTCCTCTCTCAGGTCCTGAGAAACTGTTGAGATGTATGCTTGGAAAAAAAAGTTGATTGAAATGCAGGGCAGAGCTTTATGAGGGAGGGATGGGAAAAACTTCAGTTCCAACCTCACCAAACTGCAAGAAAAAAAAAAAAAAGAAAAAAAAAGTAGTTGTGTCTTTGTTTTCTTTGTCAGGAGTGTGTCTGTTCATATACTTGTTTCTGTGACCTCAGGAATTAATCACCTGCAGCAGCTGAGGAGCAGTAACAGATGCCTCTCCATGGGGCTCAAGAACACCTATTGCCTATTTTGCAAAGTAACCAGAAACACTGCCATTGAGGGATAAGATAGGCACTATTTTCCCCCCAATATCACACAGCTCCTGCTGTGTATTCTGAAACTTAATGAGGCAAACTGCTGACAACCATAAATCTCTTCAGGAAACTAATAATCAATTGTGTCCTTCCTGTTCCTACCAGTATCTTCTTCCCAAATGCAACTGTATGACTGTTTCACCTAATCAACCTTAAATAGGCAAGATGTACTGTCCATCTTGGTAAGAGTTTGGACCTGGACAATTATTTTTTGTTGTTACAGGTCTTTTATTAGTTATACTGGATGTTTTAAACCCCAGCACATATGGGATTAGACCATCAGCAGTTAAATGCACAGTCCAAGTTCAAGAGGAAAGAAAATATATGTTCTTTGTCCCTGTACTGTCCATTTACAAGCTCCATCCCTGAGCAACCATCAGGCTTTACTATATTACCCCAGCTGTCAGGGAGGTAACAGAGCAGGCAGGGCCTGACACGCACCAGCAGGTTCTTGGTTCCTCTGTCAGCAGTAAGTTCGAAGTGCCCTGAGAGCTACTCTATCAGCTTTATGAGGAGAGTTTTCTCTTCTGAGGAGTGAAAATTGGCTGCAGCCTGTGACTGTAACCTGTGATCAAGCCCTGTGACCCATTGCTGGGGCTGTTATTGTTGCCTGTGATTAAGGCTCCTGTGGCATAGTGGTGTGAGAGCAGCCATGTCCAACCCCTGTGACTGGGCTAGTAATATTTACTAGGCTTTTAAAAACAACCTTAAGGGCAAAACTAATATGAATTCTGGGCCCAAAGAACTGTCAGAGAGATACTTAAATAAAAAATATAATCTTTTCCCGGCTTCCATCCTTTGAGCATCCTTTCAGTGACTACTACAGGAGGCTGAGGCACTCAGCACTTTCCAGGGTCGTGGCCCAAATGAACCAAGCCATTGTTTGGGCCAACACATAAACTCTGGTTGGCACTGATGATACCACAGGCAGCACGCTCAGAGCACGTATGTGCTCCCTGACTTCCTTGCCTTTCTCTGACAGATGGATGGTAACATCATGGTCTCCATGCACACGGAGCTGCGGTGGAGGCATCCAGATGCGGCGAGTGACATGTCAGCGGCTGACAGCAAAAGGCAGCTCTGTCCCGATGTCGAACGAGGCTTGTGTCCAGGTGTCCAAGCGCCCCGTGGACACTCAGAACTGTAACAGGCAACCCTGTGTCGAGTGGGTGGCCTCCTCCTGGGGCCAGGTAAGAAGCATGCCAGCAGTCTGAAAACAGCCTCATAGTGTGGGCTGGGGAGAGCTGACAGAAGATGAGAGGCTATGGTCTGCAGGTTTTTGAGAAGGCGACTAATTTGCTCAGCTCTTTGAACTCCAGATTTGATGCACTGCATGCTTGGGTTTCTGTAGCTTCCTGCAGTCCCCAGAAGAACTGCTTGTGAACAGGACTTCCACTGCAGACCCCTGTTTTGTCCCCAGTAGAAATATCTGCTGATCTTCATTACAATGACAGGTTACAAGTCTGGGAAATAGCATTCTCTGTGTCTACAATTGCCCTTACCACCCATGGAGTGTGTCTCAGTTTTGGCTGTCAGGAGTCAGGACTGATGGTCATGGTAGGTTTGGTGGGTTTTGTACAACAACACAGTTTTAAAATGTTTCTGATGTTGCCCAAGAACCTCATAAAGTACGAGTCTTCTTGATTAGCTTCACAATGAAATGCAGAATAGGAGGCTACAAGCATTTTCAGATTACTTCATGCTGTTTTTCAGATCTTCAAATTCTCTCCTTACAGCTTCATACAATGATCAGATGTTAAAAAGTTTCTTTCCATAAATACCAAATGTTCCAAGTATTTGGAGTTAAATCCCCTTATCGTGGGAATCCAGAGAAGAGTTTGCTTTGTCTTTTTTTTTTTTTTCTGTGAGCTGAGATTTCCTGAAAAGATACTCGCCAATACACATTCAGTTATAACCTAGGACCAGTCATTACTATCCTCCCTTTTCTCTCCACTCCAGCATGACTGAGCCATATGTGAAGACTGATGAATCCATGACAGTCCAGACTTAGAGGTAGAAACTTGAAACTTTTAAGTCCAAAGATCTCCAAAGTGGTGACTCATGTAGGGGTATACCATACCAGGATGAACGAGAGAGTTAAAATTACAGAAGACAATTTTTCCAAAAGTTAAAGGAGATACTAGTATTGCTTTAACATCACTTTTGGTGGAATAAACATTTTGAAAGGAAAAAATAAAAGATAAGGAAGTGAGGCTTCTTACAATGCCAGAAGAGGTTAACAAAGTTACTAGAGTATTAACTACCAGTCTTGACATAGTTAGCTACTATGAAATACGTTGCATC
Source organism: Cygnus atratus (assembly GCF_013377495.2). NCBI lineage: Eukaryota > Metazoa > Chordata > Aves > Anseriformes > Anatidae > Cygnus > Cygnus atratus. Next base: position 36,206,016 of record NC_066396.1, read on the forward strand.
CTTTTCTAATCAGTGTGTGGTAAGCCAGTTTAAAAACAATGACAAATGCTATCTCATTGTTTTAGAGGTTAACGTAACATAGTAGTTTGTTATTTATAACCACATGCATTCTGTATTTGCTTAGAGTATCATGCACAATACAGCATGCCTCATCAGTTTTCTTATGATGTTAGAAAAAAAATCTTCAGAGACTAGAACTTATTTTTGTTCACTAGTTGAAAACATCTTCATTAAACTCTTGTGTATTTTGGAAATTTCCCTCATGAAAGAGGAGTGAGTTATTGTATTACATTTATGAGTAAGCAAGGAAATATCTTTCTTTATGAAGGAAACAAACTGTCCAATTTTCAGTCCCTGTGGAATTCCAGGTAAGGACTGGATTATCCTTTCAAAAAAAAAATTACCTCATTCTTGCTTTTAGATCATTATGGTTTATCCAGGTCTCCATGACATCATACTCAGCCAAGATGATCAAAGAGATCTGAATTCATTTGTTGCACCTGACCTCCGTGCATTATAATATAGTATTTCTCCTGCTTAAAAAAATGATGTCCCACATGGGCCTATACAGCTCAGTCTCTAAGCCAGAAGACTATTTGCTCTCTGATTACAGTTAGGAATGTACCACTGGCTCAGTGGCTCTGTGGCTCAATGACTGTCTGAGTAGTATCATGGGATATTCTAAAGAGGCCATCAGGTCCACATTCCCTAAGTGCAGTGACTAACTTTCCCAAAGAACAGAGAAAAAGAAATGACTTACCCTCTCTGTGCCTCCAGAACTAATTCCTTTTCTTTCCCTTCCACCTCCCATTTAATATTAGTGGCATTTCATGGGCTATTTGACCTGTGCTATGTATCACATAATGTTTTGAAAGCAGTCACTCAAGCTTGCTGCTGATGAGGACTGCCAGTCCTACAGGTAACGCAGAAGTGCTCTACACGCTCCAATGAATGACATTTCCACCTACCTTGCTCAACAAGGGGCTTGACTGAGAGCATGGGAAACAGCACAGTCATTTTCTTCTCTCTTCCAATTATCAGAGAGGGAAGAAATAGAAGCAGGAAGTGAGCATTATGTGAGGAGTGCATGGTAATGTGAAATGGAGCTTCTAGTAGCAGTGGAGGAGGATAGAAGTGTGGAAGAGAGAGCAGCCCTCTCCTGCCAAAACTTCCTCCCTCTTCACATTAACAAACCCCCAGTCTGTTCTGGAATATAATTTCCAGATACTTAATAAACAATCTGCTTCCTAACATTTGATTTAATTTTAAAAGAACACAAACACATGCTACATACCAATATCTAATTGCAGTTTAATCAAAGGAGAGGATTAGAAGAGTTAAACAGCAAGTGTGCAGCTGAGACACTTGAATTGGTTAGGATAACTTCATTTTTGGAGCAAACTTGCAGATCTGCTGTGTTTGTCATGCTTGCAGCTTTCATTTCTTGTTCTGCAATACTTTTAAATTGTTATTTGTAGTAGAATATGTCCTTGGTTCATTATGTTCTTGGTTATTAACAATTTTCCCATAAATTGTGATAGTTCAAGCTGCAAAATACACAGTAAAATGAATGTATTGAGATTTCCTGTACGGATCATAGGCTCTTGGCTAACAATGTGCGAGTATTTTATTCGCCCTAACAGATGTATTTAAGAATGAACTATTGAAGAGGAGAGGGTAATAAATCTACAGAGCAGATACAGAAATACAGTTTTAATACTGCTGGACAAAAGATGACTGCGTGCTCAGCCTCCAAAGTGTGCAGAGCTGCAGGAAGTGCTTGCAAGCTTCACAGTCACTGCATGGCAGTATGCACTTTATTTCACCAGCAGTCTTATAAAAGGGGAATATTGCCTTTTACCTCCATTAAGTGTTTCTCTGTGTTTACAGTGTAATGGGCCTTGCATTGGACCACGACTGGCTGTACAACACAGACAGATACTTTGCCAGACCAAAGATGGGACTTCTGTGTCATCTGATCAATGCAGTGCCTTACCAAGGTAGGAGAGGAGTCTCTTACAACTGAAACCACTGTCTTTTGCATAGATTTTGAATGGACTAGTGATTTAACTGACATTTTTTGTGTTTTCTATATGTAACAAAAAGGTCATGGTACAACCTGTTTAATTATGTGGCATAAATCTCATCAGGCTTAAGCCCAGACTTCAGTATTGATTCATTTGAGGGAAAAAGAAAAAAAAAAAAGAGAGAGCTATCTAACAACTGAATAGCCTTCTAGGCATGCCAAATCCTGACTGAAAGGCCATGCTATCTCTTCCTAGACCAAGGGCACATTTGTTACCTCGGTTCTGCTGGTAATGAAAGAACTCCCAAAGCTGCCATTCTTCTTATCTCTCAATTAGACATAAATGCTCATTGGATAGAACGGACTCCACAGCTTTTTTTTCCTACAGATAACCTCCACTATTGACATTATAAAAACATATTTATTTTCCATAACATTTAGCCATGTAAATCAAGCCTAACTATGGCTGAAAATTACTATTAGAGGCTCTTTGGCACCCCAACATGTATTTTAATTGTCCTTGTGATGAAAAGAAGAGAACCAAGTGTTCTGTAATCTTCTTCCCTTCTGAGACAGGGTTAAAGGGAAAAGGAGGGTTTCTAAGAACTGTTTTTGTTTCCCACTGATTACAGACATCAGCAAGTAACAAGCCTCTGACGAGTTTTACTGGCTGCCACTTCTTTCATTACATCTTTTCAGTGGAGCTCTGGTTTGGAATTTAATGGCAAGTGGTATTTAGGCCAAACCCTCAAATAGTTCAAATGGTCATTTAACTCCAGTTGTGCTATACCAGCTGGCAACACTTGAGGGTCTGGTCCCTGAGTGTAGTTACAAGATTGCCTTTCAGTGCATGAGGCTTACCTGTGCTTGCCCCAAGTGAAGACTTGTTCCAAACAGTGCTCTGAACAAATTATATTTGGAACATGCAAGGCTTGCAGTCCCCAGAGCATGCATGCTGCCCAGAGTGGCACTCACTTGCTTCTCGTGCAGCACAGTGAGTGACAGGACCCCTTTTCCCTTCTGCTCGTAGGCCTTTGAGCACTCAGAACTGCTGGACTGACATCTGCGGCGTGCACTGGAGGGTCAGCCTGTGGACCGTGTGTACAGCTACCTGCGGAAACTACGGCTTCCAGTCCCGGCGCGTGGACTGCGTGCACATTCGCACCAACAAGCCTGTGCTGGAGCACTACTGCTCCTGGAGACCACGGCCGGCCAACTGGCAGCGCTGCAACATCACGCCCTGTGAGAACAGTACGTTCCTGAGCAGAGGGGAAGAGTGGGATGGAGGAGGTAGGAGGAGGCCTTTGGGTCCTCCATATGGAGCCATCTCCCAGAACTGTGGTGCTGGGTATCACAGCTGGGCTTCCTGGGGACCCTCCAGCCTGAACAGATGCAAAATGCAGTGTCCAAAGCTCAGCATCCCAGCATGGGGGACAAGGTGCCCATTGCAGTTTGCTGGCAGTGGTGTCGAGTGGGCTTGACTCGCGTTGTATCCCCTTGCTAACCATCTAAAATGGCCCAGCTATCCATTAGTGGTACAGACATGAAGAAAAACACAGATGTTATTGCAGTGAGCTGTATAACTGCCCTGTGATGATCCCTTTTTCCAGCCTTGATATGGAAAGTGGGACTCCATCAGATAAAAAATGCACACAAGGTCTGGCTGAGATACTGGACAGTTTTCCAACCTGCAACTCAAAAGCAGGAGGCTGCAGGCCTCAAAAGCTGTCCAAATGATACTAGGGACCAAAGTCCTACGGAACTTGAAATGTAGGTTAAAGTGTCTAAACATCTCCACCCTGGGCTGTGTTCTTTGGCACACGTGAAAAGCACAACATAACATCTGGTCAGCTGTGAAGGCACTCCCACACACTTTTGAAATGCATGAGATTGGACAAAGTACCTTTGAGCTACTCTGTTAAAGAAGTCTCCAGTTTAATTTACTACTTCATCTTCGGTGTAACAGCTGTTAGGAAACTCTAGAGCTTCCCTAGAATGTCAGTAGATGACACAGGAGTGCTGGAGAAGCTTCAAAAGCTCTCCCAAAAGCTCTCCTCACGCTCTGAAAGCAACGGCTGCCCACCGTGTTCTCCTTTGAGCCTTTGGCTGCATGAAGTCCCCATTCAGCATCTGCAGCAAGTCAAGGTCATGCTCACTGTGAGGCCTCCCAGTACAAAGCTGTTTTGGTCCCCTCTTGGCCACACTATGACATGTTCTCAGTTAAAAAGTCCTTCTTTCATTGCCTCATCACCATTTCTCCTTTTCGTTTCTCCTTTGGCAGTGGAGTGCAGAGACACCACAAGGTACTGCGAGAAAGTGAAGCAACTCAAACTTTGCCAGCTCACCCAGTTCAAATCACGTTGCTGTGGGACTTGTGGAAAAGCTTGAAGACAAATGCAATGAAAATGGAGGAACAAGGGGATCACAGCCTTTGCTTCACCGAGGCAAGGACTTTTACAGAAAATATAAATGGAATGGATTTTTTTTTCATTTTATTTATTTATTTCCCTTTAAAAGAAAAAAGGAAAAAGAAAGGAAAACGAAAACCTTTTACCAAATTGTTGTTGTAAAGGGACCTGACAAATTTTCCCTCCTATAAATCTGGGAGACAGAATGCAGCAAAATAATCATGAGGTCAGATAACAAAAAGTCAAAGAATCCCATGCCACCAGCAAAGGGCCTGAGAGGAGTGGGACTGCCCCAAAATGTATGTACACGCTTGGGGATACACCAATGGATAGATGGGAAAGCGGATCAAAACGTAAACCTAGCATCACATTGAACCACCACAACATGAATCAAAGGATCAAACAGCTTGACAGATCATAGGGTTTGCAGAAAACAAAACAAAACAAAGCAAAAAAAATCCAAAAAAAAAAAATACTAAACTGAACATTCATCTGTGAAGTATACAGACCATTTATCTTAGACTAGTTTGGGAATATAAGCATATGATTTTGCTTTATAAACCTATTATTAGAACCAAGATTGGATGCCTTTTTTCCTTTCTATACCCCTCTCTCCTCCTCCCAGGCCTTCAAATGATCTCAGTGGGAGATAGCTGTCGATCTTTGAGGATCCGGAGTCGTGTCTGAGAAAGTTGAACAATGTTGTGTAATGTGAATGAGTCTAGAAGACATCTGAAAATGTTCCCAGGGTGTATTTGTGAGGGAGGATCGGCACTGGGAGTGTTGCCTTCAGCACAGAGATGAGGTGGTGATGTTAGCTATTATCTAGGAGAAGGAAAGAAAGTATGATCTGCTACTAACAGGCTGTAACACAAACCCACAAATGCTGTCCTGTGCATAACACAGGAAGGAAAAATATCATTTGTGGTAACAAGAGCTGCTTTGAGTACTACGTCCTACTAACACTTCATAGGAATAGATAGGAGTACTAGTTCCCAGAGTTCAGGTTCTTTCAGAGCTGAGGTTTGGGTAAGACATTTGAGGAAGTGGGTTTTCCTTTCCTGCTAACACGAATATTTTCTCTTCTGACAGCCAAGCCTTTCAGTCAAGTAGTAGAAAAAATTTCTGATATCTTTGGCTTTGTTCCTACTCAGTAGAAACAGAATAGATTCAGCATCAGTCCCAGAGGACTAATGTCAATAAATTTTAATAAATTTGCTCCTCTCTGGCTGCCTCCCACAACAAAATGGGTGCTACAAAGCAGCGTATTTTTTAAGCCTAACACCCTAAAAATATGATCTAAAAAGTGAACCTCAGACATCACACATTATGTGTCGTCTGTGAGTCTTTCTCCCTAGCCAATTGCAGTGACTATTCATCCATTGAAGTGCTTCATCCTTTTAGTTCCTGGGCAATTCCTGCTCTGCTCTGAATAGGGCTTTAAAATTAGAAGGGATTTGCAAAGCAGGAGGTTTGAGCATTATAAAAATTTAAAGGAGAGCTGTCTGGATCTGAGGCTTTGACTTGAGACCATCTCTAAATCAAAGGTTTGGCTGTGCTTCACCCCCAGTGGGGCTCAGGCCTTATGGTACATTAATGAAAGGCTGTTCAAGTACTGCTGTGTTACAGCTTCCATAATGTGGATTTTTCAGCAAAACCAGGAATCTAATTCTGAGGTCAGTGTCAGATTCATGACATTAAACTGTCTTCAGTTTGGTTGCTTCAAACACATTTGGCAGTGGATGCTCTCACTATGAATGGGTCTTCAAGAAATAGTGTTGCTAAGCTTCCGTGTAACTTTTTATTTAAAAAAAGAAGAATGTCTTTCTATGTATGTAAATGTATATCTTTTGTGTATATTTATTAGGATTTCTTGTATAAAAAGTGCAATATTAATAATTGTACATTATTTTGTCCAGATAAAACTATTTGTGGTTTTTTTTTTAAATCTCCCCAGAATTTTGTTCCTCTAAAATCAATGGTAATACTGTATTTTTCACTTGCATTTAATTGAGGGTCTGCTTCACTGTGCACAGAGTGCTTTATAAAATATGACATGAGGGAGGGGTGGCATTTTTAACTTGTGAAATGATAGTTATGCATGGAATGAAGGACAATTCCTTAATAATAATAATAATAACAATAATAACAATAATAATAATGTGGTGGATATTTCTAGTACAGTAGTTAACAAAAAGCAGCACGGGGAAGTATTTACATTTGTTTGATAGATAAGTATATTCAGATGATCACGTGTTGAATGGTAGCTGTGTAACCGTGCTGAGGATAAACAAAAAGGATCAGATCTGGAGGAGCCACTGTGTCATCTCTGCACAGTGTGAATCTAATTTCACATGTTTGTTCTGTGAATTGTGACTTGGCAGCATCTCAGTAAGATTTCTGAATATTTTACAAACGAACACTTTCCTTTTCTAAAAAGAAAACAAACAAGCAAACTTGTATTTATATATATTTTTTGTACAGGTAATGCAGGATACTTACTTAACTACTGCTGTCTGATGTGTTGTTTATTAATCTTAAAAAAAAGCCAATCAAAGTAGCAAAGCTTTTGGAGTACTCTGTCCTTATTCTGTGTTACCATAGCAGCAAACAGCTGTTACATGAAATACACATGATCCACCAGCATCCTCTTTCCCCAAGACAGGATCTGCCCTGTCTTAATTTCTTTTTAAAAGTCTCCAGTCATTCAGATTTTGCGCCTTGTCTTGGAGATCTGTTTGAACTCTTCAATTGCCTTTCTTCGTTCTTTTTAGCCTCTGTTGTTCTTCTAGAGCTATAAGACCACTGCTGGCACTAAGCTCATGGAAAGTATATAGGCTCATAAAAGTATATTCCTTTTTTCTACACAGAAACTCTCAAAAACATAACTCTCCTCAGCAACCCCTGGAGTGAAGCAATGCATACTACCCCTATTATTCAGTCTTTTCTTATATGTCCCCACTACTTTCATTAACAGAACTTGCAACTCCTTGAAGCATCAAGTGTATAGTTAGAAGGAATCCTAGTCATGAGCAGAATTACAAGGAAGAAAACATGAATAAACTACTTCTCTTAACAAAGACAAAATCCGGTTTTGAAAGCGAAGCTGGTTCTGCTGTTGCCCCTTTTCAGACAAATGTTATAATGCCTCTTCTAAAAGGGAGTGGTGATTTTGCTCTCATTTACTGACAGTTTCCCCAGTATGGTGTTCCTTCCACCACTTTTTAGACCCCTACACTGCAGGTAAATAATACCTCATATAAGCACATGCACACACAGATGCAGGCCAAAGACAATCCCTAGGACTTCCAAGCGACAGTACTGAAGGTAATGGGAATTCAGTCATTCATTTTGAGTAAAACAAATATAAAACCTGGCATTGATAATAAAACGAACAGCAGACCAGCTTATGTTCTCCAGAGAATAATTATTCTTTTTTTTATGCATATGGCTTTAGTTACCAGTGAAGTCAAAAAGCCTTCAAAACCTTCAAAGCAAGCTTCCAGTTTTCTCCCTACTAATTTTCGCTGAGAAAGAAAAACAGTTGTGCAACAAGCAGACAAATGCAGTGCTGAAAGGTTCTCAACAGGAGACCCATTCCAGGCCCCTGTTCTGTGGCAAGGTAAGGTAAGCACAACTAAGCTACTCCAGACATGTATGTCTACGCGCATGCCTTTAAAGCCATAGAAACCCTAAGCTTTCATTAGCTGGATTTTTTTTCCTACTATATGGCTGTAATCATATGAACTGTAAATTAAGGTATTGGGTTGTTTTTTGTTGTTGTTTTTAAGCTAACATCTCTGTAGGTACAGTTAACACTTGTTCGTTGCTCTTTTTAGCTGACTTCTACCTATCAAAAGATCCCTTCTATCACACCTGGCCAATACTTCCTCTTCCATCTTGTGGTCTATATGAACTCATTTTGCCAGCTTCTCTCCAAAATCTGACTCTAATCTTCCCGTCCAATCTCTTTAGTTTATCTGCACCCTCTCTCATTTTGGGTTTTTGTACTTGGGCATGTACTCCAATAGCTGGAAAACAGTCTTGAATGTTTTGCAGCCACACTTCAGATCAAGACTACTCCTGCTTCACATTTGGCTCAGTCACTTCATAGTCCAGTATGGCTGCTAACAAGACATACATCGTTTCTTGTACTGCATGTTGCTTTTCTCCATCTGGTGCCTGGAATTTGCACTCCTCTGTAGTAGGCATTGGATCTCTTACCCAGTCTATCAACATTAGCAAGACTTGAATCCCAGTTTTTGCCATTGGAAGTACTGTTAGATCACCAGCCTGGCGTAACCCACAGAGCTCTTCAGTATGGTCTTTTTTCCAGGTTTAAAGTACTGGAAATAGTAGAGGAAGTATAGTGGCCTCTGTGACATCAACATCTGAAACAGCTGCTGCAGCTTTTTAGAGACAGGTTTTCTGACCCCTACTGCACCAATTTGGCTAATGAAATACAGTCTAGTGGATGACGGCGTGCTTTAAGAATGATGCGTGTGACAGTGTCAACATTATTACCAAGGTCTATCTACTGCTTCCTTCTGACCCTCCTTGCAAGTTATCCTATTAAACGAAAAGGTAATGATCACCTTATCTGTTTTGTGCCCAAAGACTGACTCATAAATAAATTTGATTAATTCTTTGTCAGTGTAATCCGACACCTCAGTTTGCAGACAAAGGTGAACCAAGCGCTAACTCTCTTCCAGATTTTCAAGACCATTAAAGTCCTCCCAAGTTCTTAATGATAACTGTCAGTGAGTCACTAATTATTTCAGCCAGTTCATATAAAATTAACTTTATTCATTCAGGTATCTAATTTTTAACATGGAAGCTTTCAAACTATTTTGAATGTCAGATTTTCACACACACTGCCAATGTATACAGACGGAAAGCTCAAAATTGCTAATGCTTACTATGGCCCTACATAACAGCTGCAGAACTCAGTATGGAAATCATCAGTTTAACCTTTTTCTTCACCCTCTTGTTTAAAAGTATATGTAAATATACCAATGGTCTTATGCATTAAGTGTCTCAGTTTTTGTTTGTGGATACTAAAACAATGTCTAGTACTTTCATTGGCAAAAGAATGGGGGAGGAGACAATTGGATATCCTTTTTCTATTGATCTTACATATTTCTCACACTAAAAGCATCTTGGTTTATCATCATTTTCTACCTCATTGCTTTTCACCATCTCCACCCAACTGTTTCCAGTTGATCAAAATCAAATCTAAAACTTAGACACATACCTAGTTATTTTCATCACATTTTGCTGTAAGGTTCTTACTTTTTTAATATATATTTTGATATGAAGTTTGATAATATGCAACCTAAAATGTTATTTACCCCAATTTATAAGGGAAAAAGCAAAGTTACAGCATCTTCTCATTATATGTTTCAGCCTTCCCCTGCTTTTTCACTGAGATACAATTGAATTGCTCCCATTCTCAATCCCACACATGGAGACATCAACACAACAATAAATTTTATTCTGCTTCTGTCGCTCTGAGAAGCAAATGTGGTGCTCAGCCTTATCTTTCCTTCAGTTATTACTCATGAAGACTGAGACTAGAAATTTAATGAAACCACAGAGTCTAGCCCTTCTCTTTGGCCAGTATGGTTATGAAATCTGGAACAGCCTGTACTAAGCCATCCAATTCATTTTGGATGCCAGAGGCAGCAAGGCTGAGAGTAGTGAGAGCACTGGAACACAAGTGCCTTAGTGTTAGAGAAGTATCACAGCAGGGTCCATCTGGAAGAGATTTTTTTTCAAATGAAAAAAAAAAAAGACAAAATTGAGCACAAACTCATGAAATGTACTTTAAACAGACCATCAGCAGTGGCTCCTCACTGATCTGGGCTTGTGCACCAGCTCATGATCTTAAAGAGGTTTTATGCATGGAGAAACAAGGCTAACACAGCATAAAATGTTTTCTCATCAATTAAAAAAAAAAAAAAATCCAAAATACCACAGGCAAACAATCAACTTGTAAGTACTATTGCTAGAAATGATGGCAAAGCATATGTCCTCTCACTGATGTGGAAAGTATCTGACAGTGTAAAGTAATAAATAAAAGTTTGAAAGTTGAAATATTTGGTTCCAATGCCACCAAAAATAACCACAAAAACAATCAGATGCAATTCATTCACATGAGAGTCCTGCCAGTGCACTTCATTTCATTTTTATTGCAGGAAACTCACTGGAGCTGCTTCACCTTTCACACTTACCAGCTTTGCACTGGTGCCTGCTTTTGGCACTGTGACTGATGAGCACGTGCAAGGAGACCTGCACAGACTGCTTCCACAGAGAAACAGGGGATTGCATGGGAATGCCTTTAATGCCTCCCTCTGAGTCTCTATCAATCTGTACCACATGCAAGTTATTCTGCCTGCTGGCTGCTCTGAATTACACTGTTGATCAGTCCATGAAGCGTGGCAGATGGGAAGGATCAACGCAGCATTGTGTCACCCATCACACATCCATTTCTCCTTGGCACCTCACTTTGCCAGTGACAACAGCCTGTGGCCACTGCTGCCCCCTCAACTGCTTACATAGCTCCAAAGAGCTCTGCAGCTCTTTGGCCCTGACAAATGAGCAGTTCTGAGGGTCTGATTTAATGACTAAATGTCACTTCTTTGCAAGGAGAAGTTCCGTCCTATCATGGTCCACACTCCTTTCAAAATGTCTGCCACTGTCAGCGAGACAAACAGCTCGTGAGGAAGTCGAACGTCGTGCTCCTAGAGGCCAGGCTCATCAGCACAAGATGTCAGTGCAGGTACTGCAGCATCAACACAAAGCTCATGTAACAGAAGCAGCCCCAGTACCACACAATGCCTGTTCTTCTCCAGAAGAGCGCTTCCACAATTCCCCTGGCACACAAATTCCCATGTAGCAGCCAAAAGACCAGGCATCAGGATCAGTCCCTGAGGGTACAGGGGGGCAGTGGCACGGGTAGGACTGCAGAGAGCCCAGGCAGGAGACTCTTCTGTGCAGGCAGGGCAAGTGCTCTGCAACCAGGGAGGAGCAGGGAGGCGGTTCAGCTGGCTTGAGCACGGTATAAGGTCTATGAAACTGTGACAACTAAGTTTGTGCAAACCAAGATGACTTTGGTTTGTGCTTGCAAACCAGAACTATAAACGCACTGTCTACCTCTTGTTCACACTGCAGTTCCCTATTCTTCCTACTAACACTCTGCTTGCCTCTTAGGAGAGGGGGAAAAAAGGAAAAACTAGAATTTTCCTTAAGCCTCTAAGCCCACCGCAAAGAAAAGCTTTAGATTTGTGTAGACATAAATAAAAAAGTACGCAGTTTTATGTGGCTAAAAGGGAAAGGGGTACTGGAGGGTTGTGCTCTGGCTACATATAAATACTGTTTGCTTAAGCAGGGGCAGGATGTGAGCAACTGCATGGTAAGCACTTAGTTATGCACACATGCTTAGGATGACATGGGCATGGGAAACCACTCCCTGCTACTACCCTCTTTAACACTATAAAGTAGTCGGCTGCTTCTAGGTCTCACATGAGGTCTGAGCCTACTTTGTTTACAAACTCCCCAGGGCAAAGCACAAAAATAAAACTTGAACCAGAAAGATCACACCAGACAGGCTGTGAACAGCCAGCTCTCCAAGTGAGGATCAGGGCAGGTTTCTTTTCTTTTAAGGAAGTGTTTAATTGTTGGGCTGAGGAGTAATTTGAGTTGGGCAGCGTGGAGAGTTCCCCCCCTTTTCAACAGGCTGGATTTCTTTGTTTGGTTGGTTGGTTGGTTTGGTTTGGTTTGGTTTTTTAAGCATAAATTATTGGTTTAAATAAATAGTCCATGAGGTTGGTGGATGCTTGTTAAAACACTTCACCTCCTGAAACACTGATGGAGTCAGTTTTCAACTAATAGCATACAATCTAGTGATTTTATTACCAAAAAAAAAAAAAAATCTCACTGTTAACCCACTACATACAAATCCCAGCAAATGAAATACAGCTGTGCACTGGCAGGATCCCACAGGCACTTTTCTTCTTCAGCAGAGAGCAAAGCAGAGCATAGGCCTGCAGGCCGGGCAAAGCAGCTCCCTCAAGCCGACGTGGTGGCGTTTGGCCTTGCTGTTCAGGCCCTCCTCTGGTGCCTTGCTGAGGACAGCTCTCCAAGCCAGCAAACACAGCACTGGTGAGCTGGAGAAAGCCAGGAATGTAAAGACAAACACACTGTTGCCTCTCTAATAGTTACCCTTTTCCGTCCGTGCTGAATGCAGGCTAAAACATCTGTGGGACAGATATGCAGCCAGATGGAGAAGTGAAAATCAGGTTGCTCCAAAGCAACAGTTCCCCTCAAAAACAAGGAGAACAGCATAAGCCATCAAATTACTGTTTCCTGTGTGGGAAAGAGGCAGAGAATGGGGAGAAAGTGGGATTTGTAACAGGATCAGCCAAAAGTAAAGTCTGCTGATGGTACCTCAGAAAATTCTCTATGGTAGTTTCGCGTCGCAGTGAGCCCGCTCCGAAGTTCTCTGCCCAAATGGCTCTTTCCGGCTTAGACAGCATGGCTCCCTCAGGGAAGTTCTCTCCATGCCTCAGGAAGGTCATTTTTTTCCTTTCACAATGGAAACACATTAAGACCGGCTGCCTCCTATCTCTGGAGTACCATGCCCACGATCAATATTGCTTTTCTCTGTGCTATGAACATCCTCAGTCCTTGCTGAAGCATACCATTTATCTTTTGGCACTTTCTTCATAATTCTGAAATGTATGGGACACTGACAACTCATGTTCTGCCTCTGGCAATCTGTATAGCACTGGGTGAAGTCCTTCTCAGAGGTTATAAATGCATGGTGGTGTACTCCATAGCCAGTACAACCAAGCTAAGCCTGGCCTCCCAGAGCCAGGTATTTCTTCCTGCACCGACCTCCTGCACCAACACTGGTAATTGTGCAACTGTGTGATGCATTGATTCAGGAAAATTAATTAAATAAATCTTAACCCCATTAAAACACTGGCTTGCTCTCAGCCAGGACGATCTCCTGGTCATGCACTCAGACAGTGCTAATGTTGCGAGAATAAGAGAGAGCAGGGGAAATATGCAACTGGACGTGAAACTGTAGCAGCCCAACCTTTAATCAGCTTTAATTTCTGTGGAACCACATCTTTCATCACTCAAGCGAACTCGTTTTGTTCCTCAGTGTTATCACATGATGGTTTTAATAAGTTTCTTATACACTTCAGCTACAAGTCAGAAAAAAAAAAAAAGTGTGTGTTCACATACCAGGGAAGTCTTGGAATTAAGTCAGTCCTGTCTACGTGACACTGCATTGAACTGGTGCACTATTTGCAAAATCAAGACTTCTGTTATTACGGTTCAAATTCCAGATATTACTGATGCTAAGTAACATATTACATTTCTGTTCATTTTGATAAGATTAGCTTCCACCCAGGGGAAAAAACAAAAATAAATAAATAAATAAATAAATAAATAAATAAATAAAAATAAACTGTGATAGACAAGACTCTCCTAGCTCTTCATTCACTGCCAGTCTCAAATCAAGGAGTTGAAAGAACAGTCAAGGAGCTTTCAGGCATAAAAGATCAATCTCTTTTGCAGTCACAGGCCTATCTGTTTCTTTTGGATAAACTTTGTTTCAGAACAGACAGAATTCAGGTTGATGAATGAAATCAGAAAAATTAGTGAATAAAGAGAGATAGGGAAGACAAAATATTTTCCTGTCAAAGCCTTACATTAAAGACAGGAAGGTTCAAGGCAGCTGCCAAGGCAGCAGAAGCTGAAAGAAATATGGAACATACCCTAGGTAATGACCTCAGTACAGGTGAGTGAATATTTTTTCAGAATCCTGAATTTCTGAAGGCCGTGTTTCTCTATCAGTGACTATGTAGTTTGGCCCCTTTTTATAGTGTAACTGGCAGAGATGTGCCTAGTTGCCCCTGTTGCAATCCCACAAGTTTTCATTGAACAAGCACATATATTTAGAAAAAGCCTCCAGGACTGATTTAAAGACTTCAGGTGATGCAGAACCACTGTGTCCCCTGGGTAATCGCTCCAGTGGCTTCCCACCCTCACGGTTAAACATTCACATTCCTAGATGGAATTTGTTTGGCTTTAGCTTGCAAGCATTTATGGAAGACTTATATCCCAAAGGGTTTCAAAGCTTTTCAGAAGTTTTAAAATACATTTATACAGAAAACTGTCTTCCATTCCTCTCTAAATACAAACTCTTTGAGTGGCAAAAGACGTGCCTTTTCTCCAGCATGCAACAATTTTCCCTAGCTCTTGAGCTAATGACTCAGAATACAGCCACAGCTGGCTGGAGTAAGAGGGAAAAAGATTTAGGAAGGTAGATTGCACTAAAACCAGTAAGATTCATAGTGCTAATGTAACATTTGTAAGCCTAGGGAACGGCACCCAGGATGTGGAAAAGGAAAATTTCTGATCAGGAGTTTAACCTTGACCTTCTCCAAAAGATAATACAACGGCAGCTGCTGGCTGAACGGTAACAACATATGGCAATTTTATTCCTGTTACACTCACGGCACCCTCACTGCATCCTTCAGCAAAGAGCTCCTGACACCTATTCTAAGACTGAGCCAGGCTACCTTGCAAGTTGTAGGCTAAGGTGGTGTCTTTGGAATGACAACCTCATATCCGATAGCCTAGCTCTGGGCAGCACGGTGACACAATGAAGGTGCCACCTCCTGTAATCTTTATCTGATAGTTGTACCTGTCATTATGTCTTTTTGATGGAAGTGAAGAACACAGCCAGGTCTCAAACCCTGTTGTCCAGCTGTTATTTTCAGCTGTGAGTCCACAGCATGTAATTAAGCTGAAGAGGTGGTTATACCGCTGTCATCATGGAAGTGGCTGAACCCCTGTTAAAATAGCATATACCACTGTGAGATCTCTCTCTTATTATCTCATGAGAGGGTTATCTCTCTCAATTAAAGAGCAGAAGGTAGGTGGGAACAAGAAAATAAAAATATAGAGAAACAAGGATTCAAACGTCTTGTCCTTGGGTCTTATGTTTTTTATTTATACAATTGGTCCAGAAAAAAACAATATTTGGGTATTAATTTTAAATTTTTTCCAAATATAAAATTAATGATTGGTTTTAAAGAAGGTTACCAAAAAACTCAAGTTGTCATTTTTAGCTCATTGAGGCCCTGCTCTTTGAATCCGTTCCCAAGAAGGCTACTTCCAGTCTCTTTTCTTCAGTGTCAACCTTTCCAGCATTCACCTTCAGAAGCGGGGATATAGAGTTTGTGACCATCAGCATTGGTTCCCTCAAAGATGTATCCCGGTGGGTCTTTGTAAGAAGCCAAGCATTTAACAATGCCCTTCGGTGTGTAGCTGGTAGCGTAGATGGTTTTAGCATCTAGCAGAGTGTGATGCCTAGGGCCTGACCAGGCAGGTTTGTAGCTCTTCGTAATTGTGAGAGGATGAGGCAGATAATGGGTCCGAAAGGTGCTCAAGCAATCCATTGGTTCATCTGGAAAAGTCAGCTCTGGGGCATGAGTGATAGGCTTTACTCTCTTGCATGCCCAGGGCTTATAGTCTTCCTTCATTGTAGAAGAGCTATCAAATGGCCCAGTGTTTTTCTTAAGCTGGGCCAGAGATCGGCACATCTTGGCTGGCTTGCCATTTAGCTGCTTGTAGTGTAACTGAGTAGTGGTTTGAAGGTCCATTTTCTCTACCGGAGGTATATATTCAACGGGTTTTTTGGTGAATATAGGATGAAGTGGCCAAGCTTGGTATTTTTGCTGAAACTCAGTTGTAGAGGAAAATGGACAATCATGGAGAGGCTTTGGCTGGTATGGCTTTGCCAGCTTGGCTGGCTTAGCAGGCACCCCCATGTAAGAAACTTTGTGAGTAGTGAGACCATCAAATGGGACCTCACTGGGCTTGTATTTCTCATACTGATGGATGTAACGTTTCTCCAGAGGGTGTGGCACGTAATTCACTCTGTAATTTGTCATATGCTCAAAGGGATCCTTGCTTTTCTGATTCAGATTCAGAGGTTTGCAGCTTTGAGTGGCAACCGGTCCCCTGTAGAGATAGTCATCTTGGACAACAGTTCTGTGGTCAAATTTTGCTTCTGATGGATGATACCCATCATCTGGTCTGATCATCTCTGTCTTTGGTTCATTCCACAGCACATAGTCATCTGAAATGTAAGAGGAATCCTATCTAAGTGTTCAGCTATAACAAGTATTTGCTTTGTAACGTTGTAATCCTGTTGACAAATCCTGTTGGAAACCTATTGAAAGAGTCACAGTAGAAAACACTGTACAACAGTGTGCTAACCCCTGGAAATATATAGCATCTACACAGAGGAGACAGCAAGTTTCATGAAAATAATGCTGTGCCCACCCCCTGCCTACAGAGATGTGAAATGCAATCTCAGAAAATCAGATAACATTCTAAGTCTTGCAGAAACATTTTCTGCAGGTAACTTGGTGAGTGCTGTCCTCATGCTCAGTCAACCTGAAATCACAAACATGGAGTATCATGGCAAGGGCTTTGAACGCTTTCCTTTAACTTTCTGCAGCGATGTTGTGCCTGGTCCAGAGCACAGACAGGTTATGCCTTTGCCTGCAGGAGGCCATAGAGTTGCCCCACCCAGTATCACCGGGTCAAGGAAAACCAGATGTCCACCACTCCACCCTGAAGGCCAAGCTGCAGAGCTGTCTTTCTTCTTCACACCTTCTCATCTGAGGATGACCTGATTTCTTAAATGCACAGATGTGATGCTCCCTGCTGTTGTCTGAGTTCAGAGTTTTGCAGCTGATCTTAGTGTCAGCAAGCTGTGCTGTGTGGAAGTTCCTCTGCTCTTGGCCTTTCTCTGTATGGCACTCCTGCTCTCAATACAAGCAGGAACCAAGAAGGAGCTTATCTCTCCATCTCCAATTCTTTGTTACTAGCAAAACTGCTAGAATTTGCAGGCCACATCTGCACTGATCTGAAGGATTGTGTCATATCACAGAGAGGGTTCCTACTCTAGAAATCTTGCTATCTAAATTCACAACTAAGAAAATTTCTAGGAGATGTTTTAGGGACACCAATATCTTCCTTCTTCATCAGGATACCAGGCAGAGCGAGGCAGTGAGACTTAAAAGATTTGCACCCATTCACACTAGAAATCTATTGCAAAGCTGCCTAGCTCTCAGACCCGTGCAGCAGCCACAAGCCCTTCTTTTTTCCTCCCTAGTAATCTTGTGCAACTTCCCCTAGAGAGCATTATGGTTACTGGTAGGATGTTGAAATGAAATAGTCTTGGAGCTAACCCAAGTCTCTTTTTTTTTTTTTTTTCCCCAGTTTTCCCTCCTTTCAAACCACATGGAGAGTCATGAGGCAAATAAGCTTCCAGCTGACTCTGCACAGGAAGGAAGTCTGGATTTCAAAGTACTAGAGAGTAAATGATGCAATTAGGTATCAGGATATTCAAACTCTCCAATCCAAACAGAGTTATTCCTCCTGAATAGCAGCAGCCACAGTACTGCACAAACACAATTACACAAAGGATGTGTTCATTACAATGTGAAGTTTACCAAAAACAAAGTCTTTTTTTTTTTTTTTTCCCCCAATTAGATGTCCATTTAAAGTCCTTCTGGTTTAAATCAAGCTGCTCTGCTTTGCCACAGGAGAGCAAGGAGCAGCCACAGGCGCCGTGCTGCTCCCAGCCAGCAGCCTGGCCCCACTGCGGGGCACACATGGCTGCAGGGATGCCTGTGCAAGGCAGCAGAAAGGGAGACGAGGCCTGCAGCACAGGGGATTTCCTGCATGCCACATCCAAAATCCTTCCCCCATGGAAGTCCATGGAAAGTCTCCCCAGTCTGGTGGAGACAGGCATTTGAGTCCACAGGAAAAGGCCTGGTCCAATGGAAATGTGTGCACTTGGGTGCAGGGCTGCCCTCATGCAGCTAATTAGTGCAGAGAGCTATGAACATGGTGGTGTGTGCCAGCATAGATACTCATCTGCTGCTGTTGGTGCCACTGAAGTCCAGGCTCCATGCTCTGCTAGCCCAAGGAGTGTTCAAGCTCATGTTTCTGCTGGGGCAATAAGAGACATCCAGGCACTGCCCCTCTGGTGGGATCCTCACCTCAAGCCTCTGCCCAGGGCATATCATTGTCCTGGAGAGATGGTCCAGCAGGGTGAACCAAGAGCATATACAAACATGTGTGACATTACAGGGGATGTATTAATACACTGATAAAAAATGACTGCTGATGAGACTCGGCCCATCTCTGCACAAGGGCTGGTTCAGAGATCTGACAGTTCAGGTGCCAGTCAGGAGCTACCAAAATCCTTTTAGGTTCCCCCATCATCCTTGCTGGAAAATATACAGTGCGTTTTGGATGTAAGCACAGCTTTTGCAAAATGTTCAAAATATGACAAGCTAGCCCATCTGTCTTCGATTTTAAAAATTTACAAGCTCTACACATTCAGAGACCTCATAGGCATTATGAATTTATGTTACTTAGTGTAAGCCAGCAGTGCTACTACTCCTTCAAAATATGTTACAATTTTATTGTAACTCTAATTCTTCTCCCATAGATATTAATAGTTTCCCTTGTAGCACAATCTTGAAAACATTAGGGGGTACAGGAGGGAGTAGAGGATATGAACCATATGTTATTGGAGGGTTACACACATCCCACTACAAGTGAGACAACACTAAAATTAGATTACATACCTGCAAATGAATAGAAACAGCCATGCGTGTAGCTGAGAATAAATAAGAATCTTGAAACCTCAAGTTGCAAAGTCATCTGACATTAATTGTGATATGCAATATCAACATCTTAAACCTACAATGTTATTTGACCTGTGGTGCATGTAGTGGGAAGAAATAGGACAATACAGTAGGAAAGGCAGTTTAATAACAAAGCAGCACTTGTACGTGTTTTATATGCTGCTTAAAACATTTGAATTACAATAATTAATGGAATAGCATGTTACAAAATTTCATACTTGGAGTGTTGATAAGTAAAACATAGGAGTGCTTAGAGAATAGCACAATGAAAACTGTTTTTGTGAACCTGGGCCTTTAAAAGTGAACAAATTCAGTAGGCAACTTGATCTTTCAGGTGGTTTGGATGAAGATTTCTATTTGCAGTGTTCTCTGAAATACTGAAAATTATAACCAAATGTATATATGCTACATTTTATTAGAGTTCTGGAGTAACAGTTAAGGAATTGACCTAAATATTGATAAAAAACAAAGATATCTGTATCTGAACATCTGGTTCAGATACAGAGTAGTTACGGATATATAAATACAGAAGGAAAGATCCTCTGCCTGTGCAAAGCAACCTTCCGTTGTTGCACACAGTGAGGTTATCCCAATGAATACCATCTGGTTACATAACCTATGCAAAACAAAGTGTTCAAAATTGTGTATATGTGGGTATTTTGCACTGTGGGTCATAGTCTTCACCAGGCAAGTCATTCTAAATGGACAGTATTTCCCGTATCCTGAATGTAAAAATTCCAGTTCCTGCCATTGCAAATACACAGCTGTATTTAAGTCCAACTTGCAGTCATTTCAGCTGGGTACTCTTAACACTGCGTTCACATACCTTTTGTTTCCTTACTTCCTTTATCATTTTGAGTTTTAAGAAAAATTTTTTTCTGTACAATGGGACAAATCTCAATGCCAACACCAATCAAAAGCTTCATATTTGTAAAGCACAATAAAAATAAGACATTAAAAAATATTGTAAGAAATACAACAATACTAGCTATCTACCTAGCACCATTTTGCAGCTGTGCAAAAGTGAGGCAACTCTAATTTTCTCTTTATGTCTTTCTACCAAAACCAATAGTTACTGTGACAGTGTAACTGAAAGCTTTCTTCCAGTGCATGCAGACAGAGAAGTAATGCTGGTGGAAAGGAAGGAACATGGTCCCACGAAGCCAAACCACCTACACCAACTTACTGCTACTTAAAAAATGAAGGCATAGTTAGGTGCACAGTTCACATGTTTTACCAGGAGGAGAGCTTGAGTGCTTTGGACATTTGCATGGAATTTCTGGATGTCCATAATTCTCTTACGTCTCTCGTATATCCACATATTAACTCTGCAGCACACACAAAACTGGTCCCAAGCTTCATGACCTGCTCAGACCTATTGAATTCTGTACATTTTAGATGTGTCTGATCCACTGACTGTGTGTGCCAACCATGCAGTACACCAAGAGTATAGTCAGTATTGCCTAAAGGTAATACTGCTGGAATAGTCCTGAAATGAGAACCAAGGGCACATACCTTCGTAAGTGGATTTTGTGTCCATCTTGGCACCAGAGATGTCTCTCGTCTCACGGGGGAGGCAAGGAAGTACTTGACAGATAGGGTGGGGGTTATAATCTTGTCTATAAATGGAGGTCAAATCCATGCTTTCATCACTCTTGACATGTTTTTCAGGTTCTTTAAGTTTCAGTGGCAACACTTCATGAGCTATGTAATCTCTCCTGTGAATAATAATTTCATTATGTCTTTTGTCTAAAGGACAAAATTATGCTCCTTCTGGACATACACAGAAATTATTACTTCCCCTTACCTTCACAACCTAAGCAAGTTTGGATAGGATACAAGCATTTAGGAAACACACTAGCCCTTCACTTTTGGAAATCCAGATTCTGAAAAAGGACCTTAGGCAGCTCTGGACAAACTCGGGCAGGACAGATTGCCCCTTGTCTCCACCCAGCAAGGTTAATGGCCTTCCTCAAAGCTATGTCTGTTATCCAGGAAAGTTATACCAGAAGACGTAACTTCTTTTATAAAGCCCAATAATTACAGCAGGCTATCTAGGCATGACAGAGGGAACAGCCTTCCCAGACAATGCATTGCACAGCCGTTTAGCCCCGGATGGAGAGAGAACAAAACATTTTTCCTGCTAGACACCAACTGAGGAATGAAACATCAGTATGGTCAGACAGGCAGCTTTTTCTCATGTACCATTGTAAAATAACTATGTTAAGATACTGGGGTAGTGTTACGTAACAAAACATCACAGAAACAAGATGGAGAGGAAAATTACATCACCGTCTGACATTCACTGACCTGAACCTATGTCACCACACACATCCTCTTGTATAGGACAGACTGCTGCCTGGCACCAGAGAATTCAGTTTCTAGTGTCAGAATAATATTTCAGTGGTATGCCGATTTGTTTACACCTTTGGCAGCTGGGCAGGAGAAACGGTCAGTACTGGAGCTATTCTAATATTAACATTACATTTTCTGAGGCTCTGAATTTAACGTATTAGTCACATAATTTAGGAAATAAACAAGATTCTCAAAAGATTGTGTGGCAGAGGGAAGGAACATTCACACTGCAGATTTTTAAGTATAGGGGTAAAAACAGAAATGCAAAAGTAAATAATTCCAAGGGCATCAAGTATTCCTTATGTAGATGTCACGCAAGTTGTAGCCACTTGGTATCCTTTTTTAAGGGGCCAAGAAAAGGCAAGCAACAATAAAATAGGCATGCAGCAGCCTCAGTAGCAGGGAGGGTTCAATAACAGAGATGATCTTTCCCAAGCCACTCACAGAGCACAACAAAACCCAACTTTGAAGCAGCTGAGCCTGTACCAGGGGCATGTAACTGATCACAGGCAGGTGATTCTTCACCAGTGTGATCAAGCATTTCTTGGCAGCAAGAGCACTTTCTCTCACTCTGTCCATTGCATTGCAACAGAACCTGCAGTGGAGACAACAGCGGACAGATTGATGGGCTGGTAAGTCAGTGGCAACCTGCATCCAAGACACTGTGAAAAATGGTACTGCCTACAACTCCTGAACTTTGTCCAGGAGGCTTATTGCTTCCCTGCAACATCTGACGCTCAGCAGAGGGTTCACTCCATCAATTCACTCTGCCTGAGAGGAGTTTAATCACACAGAAGTAGAGATCCTAGCAGAAGTCTAACATATGGTGACACCTTTACACTAGGCCTTGGCACTTTCCAGGTGGATGTCTTTTCTTGTGAGTGCTGCCCAGAGGACAGCAAGATTTGCAATCCAATGGCTAGCAGCTCAAGCTCTGTTTTCTGCTCTTACAAGGGTAGGTGAGTTTTAGTTGTTTGATAAAGTGCACACTCTGAAGAAGCAAGTAGAATTAGTTTCTTCTTTTCAGAAACTTTTCACTAAACTTCAGGAGTAATAGTTATTATAGGAATCACCATCCTTGTCCAAGCAAGGGTAGTTTTTCTGGTTGACCAAGAAGTTTCTAGGACTCCTTGACAGAACCCACATAGTGGCTACACCTCCTTACTGTCCTTAAGAGGACACAAATGAGCCCAGGATTTATGGGCAGACACATGGACATCTAGCTGCTTCGGCTCTAGGTGGGAGGCACACATAGAAGTGATGTGTGAGGATGTCTCATCAAAGCCCTCTCAGTCCCTGCTGAAACCTTTAACATAGAGAGAGGCATCCCTACTATGAGTGAAAGTCAGGCATTTTGGCCTTCAGTGGCAGCATTTGTGTTTTAGTTTGACAACACTTAAAAAGGCGTAGAGAGGGGAAGGAGCTCATAAAGCTTGTCAGGATAAGGACTTACAGATGGTGTTAAGAGTTTATTAATAGCCATTGGCATCTCCTTGGTCTCTTACTCAGCTCAGCAAAGGCAAGTGTGAGGTTGTTTGTGACTGTGCATCTGAGCACAAAGAAAGCAAATATCAGGCAACAGTGCAAGTGTGAGGATTTCTGCTGAACACCAGCATAGCCGAGAAGAAAAACTGCCCAGCACTACACAGGGACTACCCTGAGGAGCACACCCACACCCCCCTTCCAGTCATCAAGCTTTACCATATTCATACCTCCTCACAAGCCAGTCACTCGTTTTACAGTGTACAAAGTGCCACACAAAGCACAGAACAAAACAAAAATAATCCCCAAATATCATCCGTAGTTTCCCAGGCAATATTTCAGCTTCTTTCCCAGAAGCCTTCCCAAAACAGGAAGCGAGCAAACACCAGGGCCATAACTGTGCTGCTGTGGCCTGTGTTTTCTTCAATCAGATCACATCTCAGCCTCCTGGAAGTACAAGAAAAATAACCGCTTCCCTCCACTGCAACAACTGGCCTCAGACATCCATCACTCCTCACCAGTGCTTGTACAACCCCAGAGTTGTTGTCTTCGGGTTCCCCTTGTGGAAAGCAATCATTTTTTGTTTTTTCTATTGCCCATCTCTAAAACACACATTCTCTAAAACACAACCCTCATTCTCATTCACTCCTTTTCGTACTTTGCAGTTGAGATGCCTTCCATGGGTATCTGTGCCATCTTGTACTCATCCTTTGGTTTGAATGAGTCTCTGGGAAGTGTGCAGGGATAAAGGGGGTATTTCTCCATGTACTCCGATAGCACACATGGCTTCTCGCTCTTGTCATAGGGCCTGGTGGGCAGATGTGGACAATGGTGACATCTGCAAGGGAAAAAAATAACAGGGGATTTAGTGCCTCACAGGTCATTTTAGATAGCTGACTGAAAATACCTTCTATAACCTGGCTGCAGGGTACAACTATAAAACAGTGGATAAGTGAGCATTGCAATGAATGCTATAGCTTTGATTATACCAAGTCCAAAATCACACCCTGCACAAAGAATGAGTTGTTTCTGTCTTATTCCATAGCCTGCAGTCACAAAAAGTCAGCAAAGCCAACAAAAACAGCCTAAGAAAAACATGTTCACCTGGATGAAGAAAATAAAAAAAAATAATCTGAAATACAGTCAAGTACTCCATATTGTACTGGACTGGAAACTCCATTTAATGTTCCTTTTGTTCCATTTCTCATTAATTTATTGTCCTACTTTGCACACTTACTGAGCTCACTTGAGTAGATAAGTGACAGTTTGGGAGTCTCTATTCACTCCTCCATGCACTCATACTTGGACAGCAGTGCTCTGGCTTTAAATGGCACACATGCAGGAAAATAGAGACATGAACCATAATGATCTCGATGTCCTCCTGCCATAACTAGCTGCACTTGTTCTGAGATCAGCAGGAACAATACCAAGGAAGTATCTCCTATGAAAGTCTGAGCATACATGCTGAGAGCAGATGTTTGTACCTTGATAAACAAATAGACACCTCCTATGATCAGGCTCCTGAAAACTTACAGAACAGCTCTAAAGATGAAAATAATGATATGAATAATTTCATCACATTTTTGCTATTTGCTGTTCTTTCAGTAGTTCACAGAATCCTTCCTTTTCTGAAAAAGCCACTTCTGTAGTAAGCCAGAGCCTTCAGATTAAAGTAGTTCCATCAGCTCCCGTAGATCAACAATGTGATGCACCAGCACAGGCCTTGCTGCTGGTGAGCGGGCACATCTGCAAGGAGAAGCTATACTGCGGCACATTTAAGGTGTCAGGGTGGGGGAATGAAGGCTGCCATGTGAACAAGAGAATCAACAGACGGGTGAACAGAACAATCCACCCTTTGGCTCTAGTGGAGATTTTCTGGAGGACAGCACCTAAAATATGGAAAACATAATTTGTTACTTCCCAAAGCAGTTATGTAAGTTGTTGACTGCTGGTGCTGACTTTGAAGGCATCACTGTTTCTGCCAGCTGAAGCTTCTAAAACCTCTACATCACTGTAAGTATATTAGTTCTGGAGATAGTCTCGTATGAAGCCAGATGACCACTCCTAAAGCTGTGGTGCTTTCCAGTCTGTTTTCACTTATGTAGCTGTATACACTAGACGTCACTGTATGCTCTCCCAGGAAAGGGTCAATTTCTACTGCTACTTGCAGTGGCACATAGAAGTACCATAACTCCTAGAGATCAGTGAAGCTACCCTGGAGTGACTTTTTCAAAACAACAAAAAAACATGGCATCCTCCTACCTATCTATGCATTTGAGTCAATACAGGTCTATTGACATGGTAAACAATAAATTTCTCAATATGGAACCCTGAGGTAAAGTTACTTCTGAAGCTAAAAATTCTTAAAATTAGTGTTGATTAATATATGCTTACTCCCTTAAATTATACAAAACAAAATCAAAGTCACATGCATTCTATTTTTTTTCAATGAGAGTAAATCTTAGAAACATGGAAATCGTCTAAAACATATCACACTTATTTCAGGGGCTCACCAAATTTCTTAATTAATATTGCGTCTAAATCCAAAGCAGTTACCTATTTAGAAGTCTGTACTCTGTCTGGGCAATGCATTATTTACCAGGCTGCAGGTGTTTTACAAAAGTTGTGTTACTGAAAGGAATGGTAGGGAAGTGACATTTTTTGTTTTCTTCATGAATGAAAGAGGGCTGTGTATAAAACCAGTTTGTGTTTTTCATTATAGGATTGTTGCTAATTGTCTTCAGTGTTTCTTGCATTGTTTTTTATACAAAATCCTTTAGGCCACGCAGAACTGTATAACATTAAAGCTGAGCTACTGTTGCGACTCCTAGCCTAGACATGACAAGGCCAGATTTGTTAAAACTCAGACACTTTTCAGAGACTTTGCAGAGCTGAAACTATGGAGTTATCATTTCTTGAAGCAGATTCAGTATTATTCTCTACCAATCACTACTATTACAGGTGTTCACAAGAGCAAAAATAAGTCCCATTACAGAATCAAGATCTCTCAATGCTGGATGCTTCTCCCACACATAACAACAACACCAACAGAAAGGCAGTCTAGCCATAACCGGGCTCAGTTGTGGCTTCAAGCAAAGGGTGAAACAGAAAATATTTGTGTATCTGTAGACTGGCAATTAGTGCGACTTAATAAGAGCAAAAAAAGCTTTGAAGGCCCAGCATCCGCCATACAGACACCTCAGGGTGGGTTTACCCTAGACGAGCTCTAGTCCAGTGCTCTGCCAGAGGAGCCAGAGATCATCTCTCTTTGTGAAAGGAGCTCAGACAAGGTACTGCAAGACTGCTCCATAATGTGCACCAAAATGAGGACACTGAGGACTAGCCGATTTTCTGCAGAAACTCACTCCTGACTGGAACTAAAATACCAGCATGGATTATCCAGCACTGGTGACCTCCTTTCCATGCTGTGGCCAGGCCAGAGCAGTGTGCGGAAGGCTTATCCTGTCAAAGACAGACTTTGGATCTCACCATGTGATTTCTTCCCAGAGACATAACAGTTTATGTCCCTTTCTGGTTTGATTTAAACCTGCTGGAGTCAATGTGAACTTTGCTGATTAAGGACTTTAGGAATAAGCCCATGGGACTCACAGTGAGAGGAGGCCTCTGGTTTTATGTCTCATACATCATTCCTGTCAAAGTCAGAGTGTTCCCGTCTGAATGTATGCTTTCCAGTGCTCCATCTAGTCCAGATTTGAGTTATTTATTTCAAAGAGCTTCTATACTTAGCAAAATCACTGTTAAATCAGATGTTGAGCAACCTAGGGTCAGCCAATGTCTGCTTACTCTTGCTTGTCCACATGACCTTCTTGAAATGCACTTTGTGACAAAAACCTTCCAAGCACAAGCTGCACTGACACTTTCTGGCCACACTTGTGGTCTTTTAGCATTCCTATGAATTATTCCTCATCCTCCAAGGGAAAATGATCTGCCTATTCTTTCTGCTTCAAATCTGTTGGCTTCACACTTCCCTTAAATGCACTTTCTTCCCACTGCTGTCTTAAAAGTCTCTAACACAGCAAGCTAGTCTTAAGCTTGGCTTTGGAATGTGTTGATGAGGCCCTTATGTTAGCTTTTTATGACAGAATTCACTCAAACAGGGTGGGGGAAATAGCTATACCACCTCGTTCACCACAGCCCTGCAGTAGCACTTTGCAAATGAGGAATTAATGACACTTCATTAACATCATCAGGCAGTATCCCATTACAGCTCACCTGCACACACAGAGTGTGGAGGGTGTCTCTTCCAACACTAAGCTCCCAAAGTGTTCCAGAACAGAGCTTCTGTGCAGTCCCCTGCCTGTGTCAGACAGGCTCTCTGCCACAAGCACTTGGTCCTGTATCCTGACAGACGTACACAAGGCAGAGGCCTGTGCCTACCTAGTGGCCCTGTTGGGAGCAGGAGACATGAGGGGTCCTGCAGATCAGCATGGCAAGGGTGGGTAGCCCGGATGCCCCTCCAGAAGACCACACAGTAAGGGCAACAGTAAGGAAGGGAACAACAGTTTGCTGAACCTATGTTTTCCCCCTTGCAGGCATCTGGTTCTGTGAACACTAGGGGTCTTCTGAAGAGCCCAGGATGGGAAAAAAGGACATGATCTCCTGCAGACAGCAGAAGACCTAGTTTGCCAAGCAGTTTGCCTTGTGATGAAGCTAAGCCTACATCAGGGACCAGCAAGATCTGGCGGTGTTTTATACCTCAACTATTCACCCACTCTTCATGTGTACATTTCTCCTTTCTCTGTTTTCAGGCACAAAACAACAGAATGAGATTTTTCAGAGTTAGCTCTAGGGAAAAGCACTTTCCCAAAAATAAACCCCTCACAATTGGGCAGAAATGCAAATCTGAATCTTCTGTCTTCTGTTATTTTGCACTAAATTGCAATGTGTGCCCACAGATATTAGATTAACACACGTTCTGTCAGACTACAAGCGAAATATGATCGTCGTTGATAACTCACCACCAACATATGATACAATAAAAGCTTCACTTCTGCGTCCAAAGAGATATTATTGAAACTATTTTACTGAAGACTAATGTAAATAACAGAGCAAGACTCTTAAATATAAGGAATGGAAGAACACTAGACCTTGCATTTTGCTACACTTTACTACTTCTGGCATGATAAATATTTATAAAAGAACTACATAATTCTCCAGTACTGAATTCACTGTTATGTGGCTGCAGCAAGATGGCACACTAATGTCAGAAGTAAACAGCTGAAGTCATGAATAAATTGTAGGTTACCTTACAGTTGCTATTGTTTTAGTACTGCATTTGTCAAACTGTACCTGATTTTCTAAATGCTGATGAGACCTAGATTTTGACATTTCTTAGTCTTGCCTGCTTAGGTGTTTGTGTTTTTCTTCTTCTTTTCTTTTTTTTTTTTTTTTTCTTTCTTTTTGGCTAATTCTACTCTGAGTTTCACTTGTCCAAACTATTCTTTACTTAATTGGGGTCTATCAAGTTAACCTGGCCAGTATTTGTAATCAAGCATGACAAGGAAATACATAGGTTTTTTAGGCCCACTAAGAATTATGGAAGAACACCAGACGCTTGGGGGTTGAATGCTGGAGAATTTCCATTTTGAATCATTTAGATTTCTAGTAGCCTAGAAGCAGACAATGATATCTTGAAAGCAAATATTTCCCAACAAGGGAACCTACTCTGCTGAAGTTTTGGACTCATTCTGCAAACATTTTCCATTTGGCAGAACTGAGCCTTCTGATTCCATATAGCCATGTGCTGTACATATTTCCAACATAAAATTAGCAGTTATATACACTGTTGTATATGTAAATCAGCACATTAGTATAGAGGACATCAGTGTAGGAAAAAATGTGAGAAAATTCACATTCTGCAGTTTATACATTTGATGTGGGAAGTGACCATAGACCTCTTATTCCCAGGCTACACTCTCAACCACAAAAGCAACAGCTGTCTGAGATTTGGATTTTATGCTTTGTAGATGAACAAGTAATGTGCTCTGTGTAGTTCACTTAATTCTCAACAGCACCACCGAACACAAACTTTACACCAGTTGACATCAGCTCTCATCAGAAGGCACTGTCTCTGAAGAAAAAAGAAACTACTGCATGTCAACATGTCCTGCTAGTCCACAATGAGAAAGCCAAGAATTCAAAACAGCATTGGTAATAATTCACACTTGCTCAGCAATTTCATCCAAGCAAAGGATTCCAGATGTGCTGTCCATGTGAAAATAAGATGATCAGGACCTTGCCATTGTGGAGAAACACAGGGACAAAGACAGAAACATTCATATAGATGAAATACTGTATCATATGAAAATAATATGGGCATGTGTCCTTAAGGTTAAGCATCAGGGGGTTTTTTGACTAAAAAGAGCACTCTCAGCTTACAAATGGAGATGTAACTTGTATTCTGATTAAGCAGGTTGAGGTGCATCAGCAAGTGTATGCTGCTGCTGAAACTCAGCCCACTTGTTATAGACCATTTTTGATGTGCTTGTACCAAATTTGTTAAGTATGGGAAGAAAAAATATGTTCTGAAGCTATGTTAGCAGAATGTGGATAGCTAGGCAATAGCATGTAACTCACCTACCAGTCTGTGCAGTCAGAAAAAGATATTCTCAGCTCAACAAAAGTCTAATTGTTTATAGCCCTGGGGTCTTCAGTTCTACTGTTACCTGTTCCCACCCTCATATCACGCCACATGTACACCTCTATGCTGCATCCCATGTCTGCATTTTCAAGGCCTCTGCTATCACACCAGGCCTGTATTGCCTTGCATTGCATCACTATGGTGGAGTCATAAGCTTTGCATTCTGCACAGAATAACTACAGGTTACCACTAGCTATATAAAATTGTGGCAATAGAACATGATTGCGCAGAGACAAGCAGAACTAAAATAAATAAGGTGATGGCCACCTGGACATTAGAAGAATTGCTGTTAAGTTAGAATAAAACAAAGCCCCAGGCAAGCCAAGAGAAATTAAAATTCTAGTAAGTCCTGAGGTCTCACAGAGTTAATACAGAGCCTGCAGGTTGTTCTAGTGATGGGAATCCTGTATTTACTGGGCTTTGGGGCTACACAAATAAAGGTATTATGGTCCCTCCTTGAATTTTATTTTGTCTCTAACATTATCCCCATGCCTAGCACAACGGAGGTTTTGAGGTCAGTTTCCTAGCAAAGGGCAGATACAATACTGATATCAATAATAGACATAATGTATGTATAACAATAAATAATATTTATTATTTAAGTTATATATGAGACCCCAAATAGATTTTGTGAAAGAGCGTGGCAGATTTTTGTTTCTTCCCAAGTCAATAGTCAGCATCAAATTCCCTTCATCTCAGACAGCTCCATTGTTGGAAGACATTTTTAGCCACAGTTTTCCTGAACAAAAACTAACACCAACATAACTTCTGTATTCTCAAGAAAAAAGCAAGCCAAGAATTCAAAGTACATTAAAAAATACAATGATCACCTATAATCTGTGGTAAGTCTATTGGTTCTCCTAACCCACTTCAGAAAAAGTATTTCAGATTTACAGCGGTTTCAAAGGAAGATAAAAGAATACATGCAAGTCTGGAGAAAGGATTGAGTAAAGAATCCCCCCAAAAATGGAACTATACATTAAAAAGACAAATAAAAAGAAACAAATCAAACATCATTGTTTACTCCACACAGCAAGCTGATCACAGGTTTGGTAAAAATCTGGAAAGCAAAATATTCAGCACTGAGAAGAAAAGTTCTTTCCACAAATGATGGTGTAACTTGTTGTCATGGGTTGGTGCATATTTTCAGGCTTCAGGCAGAAGGATATTTGTAGCTTTCCCCTTTAGCTGCTCACTCCACATTTAAGAAGATCAGATTAGATGGAGGACAAATCAGATCTTGAATGGTAATGCATATTTTTCTACAGACTCTCACAATGCATACAAACAGCATTCACTCGTGGCTCGCAAAGCAAGAATCTTCAGCTTAACCTGCTCATTCCTGTCTCATAAAATGCCCTCTGTTATGCAACATTTCCAGCTTCCATGGTGCAGCCAAGCAGTCAGCACGAAGTGCTGCATTGCAATCGGTTACACATGTTGATACAGGCTGAAAACAAGCATTTCTTGCAACATCTTGCACAAGAGTGTTGTGCCCTCATGTGGGGGCATTAAGGTATGAACTATAGCTCTTCCCCTGCGTAAGCTGATCATGCTGAGAGCAGCACTCTTTTGTTTGATTAAATTGCATCTGTGTTGCTCAGAGTATCTCATAGTTAAAAGCAAGATGAAAATCAGATGAGAACACCTTTTGAAATCATTAAGAACTACAAACCAAACTTAAATTGTAAAATGAATGCGACTCCCCTGCCTTAAAGGGTCTTTGGTTCATCTAAACAGAAGTTAAGATGAAACACCTAAACAGTTTACCAGCTCATATTAAAAACATGTTTAAACCTAGAATGGTTAACTTGGAGCCACAGCCCAGGACCAGAATCCAGGGTGTTTGATTTCATTTTCTGTATTCTGTTATTCTATTATGTATTCTGAAGACCACAGTCTTCACAGTCAGCACAGCTCTCTGAGAGCTAAAGATAAAGTACAGCATTATTCAGAGAAGTAGGAGGAATCCTGTGAGGATTTCTCAAGATTTCAATGTTATAGAAATCTCTAGCTCAGGTAGAACTACAATAATGTCCAAGTAAAGATAGAAATGTGAAAATGCACCAGAGAAATGGGGCGTGCTCTATGTCAGGAACTGATGATTAACAGACAGGCTGCAAAGAAAATCACTGAAGGTGAGTCTTTATTTGTGCAAATCTTTTTTCTTCCAAGCAATGGAGGTGCAATCAGAGATCCAGCTACATGACTGGGTTACCAAAGGATAGACGATAGATTAGATGTCTGTGAAAGGAAGAGGAGCATCCAAGTGCAGAGTATCAAAGTATATTCCATATAAATATTGGATGTGGCAATAATATCAGGACAATGAAAACATTTTGGTGGGGCACATGGATGGTACAAGGTTCTGCTTTTAGATGGTAAGTGGTCTTGATACCAAAAGTAAATGTGCATAAAAGAAGAGATCGGTTGAGAGAAGTTTGAAATACTTGTGATCATAACAGTACAAAAAAAAAAAAAAAAAAAAAAACTCAGTTGAATTCCCACCCAGCTCAGGAGCTTTTTTCTTTGTGTCATATCAGAATGTTGAATTCTGGATGCAAAACTTCACTTCTTCTTTGGCACATAGACTCTTTCACCAAGCGCTGGAAAAGATGGATCAGTGATCACATCCAAATGAATAGAAGTGATAGTGGAGAAAGAGAGGTTTGACACATTTGCACACACATTGTCTTCACTGTGAAGTCAGGCAAAAGTTTAATAGAAGAGGAACACACATTTATAGATGTACAGTGCTTATCAGTGGGAAAAGAAGGAAATGTGGTCAGCCAGCCCTCCGAATTCACCCACATCAGAATGCCACCACTGGGAATGTGGAAGGAGGCCAATACGCTGGGGTTTGCTATTACACGTTGTTGTGGTTGTGTCCCTTTCAAAAGCTGCACACAGTCATCAAGGTCATCCTTTTTAATGACCAAGTGAACTTCAAGCAAAGCCCCGTACTGAGCTCACTATATTTCACATAGCCACTCCTGTCTTTTTTCACATTTTTTATCTTGCTTTCTACATGTGCAACCAATAAACAAATTCTGTTACAATCTTCCTGCTAATCTCATCTCAAATACCCTCAATAAGTAAACATTCTACTGTCTCTTCAATACTCATCAATATGATTTTAGGTATTATCTGTACAGTTCGGAGGGCTTTGTTGACTTGCTGTATTTCAGCACCTAAAGGCTCACAGGTGATAATTTGCAGAAATAAATACAACTATCTTCCTATCTCCTTCAAACATGTTCTCTTTGAAATAATATAAGCAATTATTAAGAATATTGACTCATTCAAAATAGAAAGTATAGCAAGTAGAAAGGAAGTCTTAAAAATCCTGATTGTCATTAATCTCCCCCTCCCCCCAAAAAAAAAAAATATATATATATATATATATAAATAAATCTGTGCAAATGCAGGCAATAGCATAGACTCAGTAACTATTGTGTTGTCGGAACTCACTCATCCTAGCCAGGCACAGGAAACAACAGAGAAACTGATGCCAAAATTCACTTTCGAGAGTTCCAGGATCTGTAATAGTGAGAGCACATGCAAAAAATATGTGGCTGCATTATTTTTGTCATCTGACACAAGACATTAGCAAAAGAAAGGTCCAAACAGTCCAATAATTTTAATAAATTATTTGTGGAAACAGTATCCTTTAATACTGGAATGTGCTCTTGATAGTGAACAGGTAGATATCTATATCTAGGGATACTAAATTTGGTTGGCAATGGGTTTAACTTCACAAAATGAATACAACGATGTATCTATACCCTCCAACTGAGAACTAAGTTTTATACCCCTCTCCACCAAGACAGCAGTCAAAGAGTAATTAGACCTATTACGAAGTATTATAAAGCCATCATTATTTCATGCATGAGAGCTCTCAGATTTCAGTACATTAACACAATCACTGCATATCACATTTTATACAAACTCATGATGACAGATTTTGTAACTTACTAAAGCAAGACCTAGTGAAGTTCTTCCCTGTATGTGCATACCCACTGCACCTAACCAGCAATGATGGAGCAAATACTTTTACATCTAAGATTGTATAGCACTGCCATAGATCAAGTAGAGGCATATACTTGGTATTTACTTGAGACAAGAGAGAGCAAGGAAAGTATTTCATATAAGCCAAAATCCAAGAGATTCACATATCAGACCTCAGAGAATTCATCTGTAATCCACAAAGATTGACCAGTTTAAGTAGACAATGTTGCTTCCTTACGTGAAGCAAGGTTAATGTCCAGCAAGGATGTTAATGTCCAGCAAGGATGTTAATGTCCAGTGTTACTGTGAACAAGCTGTGCCCATACTTAGGATGCAGACCAGGTCAGTGAATCCTGTCTGGGGTGGCAGGAGCAGAGACAACAGAGGGACATCTGACCTACTCAAGTATCAAACAGCTCAGCTGCATTTCAGGCTTGCAGGGATATTATAGCTTGTAAAATGGTATCTTTAAAACTGCTAGGGAGGTATTGAATGAGGGCAACTTAGGGAGGTATTGAATGAGGGCGACTTATCTTCTAGACTGATAACTGTCAAGAGCTTCTCGTACAGATGACAGGCATCCGTTACGTTTTATGTTGTCTGCTTTATGTGTTCACACTATCAAGGAACAAAACTCATGGAAATAACTGCATTAGAAGCTTGGAGAGATTCAAGAAAACTTCTAGCTTTAGATGTTTCCTAGGCTGCAAAACTATTGGCCAAAAGAAAGAGTGCAATTAAGGGCATCAGAGAAAGGAATGAGGGAATGAATCAGGATTGAAGACATCATGGTGCATCTGGTGTGCCTGCTGAAATGGTAGGGAATGGATTACATAGATTAATTGTGTCATCCTTCATCCTAGTGATCATATGATATCTCAGGTCTCAGTAATACAGTACATCTGGAGTGAAAAATGATTTAGTATGAAACAGTCATCAGCTTTGTCTGGACAGATGGCTACCAGTCCTTGAAAAGAAGGTAGAGGTTTGGAAAAGTCAAGTACACCCACATATACTGGGGTCAGAAATGGCAAATACTAACATGTATCTGGGGGAATTGACTGTCTTCTGGCTGCACCTGGGAAACAAATGAAGGACCCTTTTCCCCTATTCCGGTAGACCCCAGCAATAACAGTGGCCTGCCCATGACCCGCTAGTTCAAAAGTCCAGTATGTGGAAATGCTATGCTGAAAATGGAAAACATGCCTCCTTCTGAAGGAACTGCTGAGCTAAAGGTCAGTACTCATAAACATGCAAGCTCTTAAATGGAAAGACTATTTCTCATTTATTTGTTTGTTTTAACGTGAAGCGAATCCCTCAATCTAAGCTCCACAATTCTGAACTACCCTGGACTTTCTCTTTGGACACAGACTTCATGTTTGGCCTCTGTGATAATAAGGAGCTGAAGCAAACTCTTGGCTATCATGAAGGTTCTTCAAAAATGTAGACTTCATTCAAATATTGATGACTTGCATTCTAAATAGAAATATGTTAGACTTTGACTCCTCTTATTCAAGCTCATTTTTTGTTGTATGTATTCAGAGGAAAGTACAGTCACACCGAGTGATGTAGAGAAAACGTAAGTGGAGAAATAATGCAGATAATTGAAACATCTGTGAAAACTGAAAGGAATCAAAGCTATCTAAACAAGTACACCAACATACGGATAATTGGGTCCAACACTTCTCTCCTTCACACCATTTCAAAGTGTGAGTAATTCCAGGAAGCCACCTGAGGCACAACAGCAGCATAGAAACTATCACAAACTGTACATAAATTGGGCCAACCACTTTCTCTGCTATATTGCATGCATTACAGAAACCAAGTTTTCCACACATACTTTGACGCCTGTATAGGACACATCCTACATGATTGAATGACTTTCCTTTCAGATGGCCTCTAGAGCAGAAAATGCTGTCAAGTCTGTCCTAAATCCAGTAACTCCTGTACTTCAGGAAATTAGCCATCCATAAGTCATGACCGCAATGGAAACAAATATTACTGATCGTACACAAAATGTGGCCATGCAGACAGAAAGTGAAAAGCAAGAGAGGAGATAATGGAAACCCAGGCACACAAATCAATGAATTTAAGACTACTAAGAGAAGGGAATTCACTCAACAAGGTAGTTCTATTAACATCCGGGTTTTAACATAGAAGATAAGATGGTTTTGAGCCACTTATCTCAAGTGAATTAAATGACAATTGTAATGTAAGTAGTGCCCT
This sequence comes from Cygnus atratus, assembly GCF_013377495.2. Classification (NCBI taxonomy): domain Eukaryota; kingdom Metazoa; phylum Chordata; class Aves; order Anseriformes; family Anatidae; genus Cygnus; species Cygnus atratus. Next base: position 36,241,935 of record NC_066396.1, read on the forward strand.
TCATTCACCACAAATAAATGATGTGCCCAGAGTAAAACAAAGCAAATAGAAACCAACTCACAGGATGAGGTTGGCAGTGAAATCCGAGAACATTTCCATGTCCTATTTACACAATTAGGGGCACCTGCAAGGAGAATAGACTATTTTCTTTCCTAGTGAAATTAAAAATTGAAATTAAAAAGAGGCGGCTTGCCTCAGGATGGATGCTACCGCTTGCAGAGAATTTCTGAGACAATAGATTAGTGCTTCTAATATATGCAGCCTTGAATTCAATGTGCCCTTCAGATTGTGGTCCCTGCCCAAACAGTACTGTAGAAGACTACCACAGTACCAACTTTTTTCCACTAACTGAATACAAGCAGAGTGATCCAAAAGCAGAAGCCAAGCTCAGTAACCCTTTGTTTAGTAGGCAAAGGATGCTAAGATGTGAACATCAGCAAGCTTGTGTTGTCATAGCCTCTGCAGGCAGAAGTGCTGTGCTCTCCTTCAAGCCAGAGGAGGTCACAGTCCAGTCATAAAAGTTGTGTGACCATTTCTATGGGAAGGATGCAATGCAAAAGCAAAAAAGGTCTAAACCAGAACACATCTTACCTACGCTTAATGTTGGGAATCTGCCTCAGGACAGAAACTTCTGCAAAATGAGAGGCAGGATTCTCAGTCAGGATTATCTATGAAACCCTAAGGCCTTGATTTCATTTTGAATATAGGACATTTTACACTGAGCCACACAGAGAAGAAAGAAAACACTTTTGAGCAAAAGACTGAATTTCCCTTGTCTGAAATAATAAGCTGTCTGCACTGAGCGGTATCATCAAGTATTTGTTCATCATGAATACAAGCAGAAAACTGTGCAAAGAATGGAGACTTCTTTGATATCTATTTTAGAGCCCTTCAAGTCTAATGTGGGAAAGCTACTCTATATTTCACAAAGGTCTGCCAGTTGCTGCCACAACTGCTGGTACTGCTGCCACAGTAGAAGCCAACTTCCTCTGTGTCACAGTGAGTCCCTCCCCTCTGCTCGCACAACAGGCTCTTCCATGTCTCATCTCTCAGTGACAGTGTTCTTCAGAAAGGAGGAATTCTCTGCCCTGTCAACCCTGACCCCTCCCAGAATCTCATCCATTTTTTCAAGGCACATCTCAAAACCTGTGGGCCATATGCACATCTGCAATCCCAGCCTGAAGTCGGTGTTATTCCTTTACAAAGAGTGCAGATCCAGCCCCACAGTATGCTTTTTTCTGGTGCCTTTGCTTTTTCTTCAGCTGTGTTCCTGCTTCAGCATGTTCTGAAAACTTCGATGACACCTGATGTGGTGGTGGGATGCTTTGCAATCTGCGTACCTTCTGACCACAGCCTAGTGTCCTCAAATCTATGTAAGATTTAGAAAAAATGTTTTTAGAAAAATAATTACACAATTAATTTATTTATTATAATAAAGGGGAAATTAATTTTTTTCATCTTTGGGAAAAAACAGTAATTATGGTAAAGAGGCAAATGGACTTTAAAAACTGTCTTAGATTCAGAGAAACTAGAGAAATACCCTAGCTAATTTCCTTTTACCCTAGTGAATCGAAGAGCTATTCCTCTGCACTCAGTAGATTTAAACCAATGTACAACAGCAGCACTTAAGAAGAAAATAAGGTCCTGTGTTCTTTTAAGAGGACTTGAGCTTGGTACCATAATAAAAATGAATGCCGCTGCAAAACATATGCTAAAAGCATGCTTTCAACAAGTGTTCTAGTTTTCAGGAAGCATAAGAAGAGTGCTGATAAAACTTTGGCAGAAGGTCTCCAACATCTGCTTACTGTGATCCATGATAGGATAGGATAGGATAGGATAGGATAGGATAGGATAGGATAGGATAGGATAGGATAGGATAGGAATGGATAGGATAGGAATGGAATGGAATGGAATGGAATGGAATGGAATGGAATGGAATGGAATTGAACAGAACAGAACAGAACAGAATAGTTCAGTTGGAAGGGACCTAAAAAGATCATCTGACCTCCTCAGGGCTGTCCAAAAGCCAAAGCGTGTTACTGAGGGCATTGTCCAAATGCCTCATGAACACCGAGAGGCACGGGGCACCAACCACCCGGCTAGGAAGCCTGTCCCAGTGCCTGACCACCCTCACGGCACAGAAATGTTCCCTAACGCCCAGCCTGGCCCTCCCCTGGTGCAGCTCTGTGCCGTGCCCGTGCACCCTGCCATTGGTGACCAGGAGCAGAGAGCGGCACCTCCCTGCTGCTTCCCCTCCTCAGGGAGCTGCAGGGAGCCGTGGGGTCGCCTCTCGGCCTCCTCTTCTCCAGGCCGGACAGCCCGAGTGTGTGCAGCCTCTCCTCTCGGGGCATGCCCTCCAGCCCTCCTGCCGGCCCTGCTACCCTCCTATGGATGCCTTCAAGTACCTGAACACCCTTTTTGTGCTGTGGGGCACAGACCTGCACACAACATGCAAGGCAAGGCTGCACAAATGCTAAATATAGCAGAGGAATCACCTCTATATGCTGTGCTGTGTTAATGCACCCCAAAATGCAGTTTGCCCTCCTGGGTGCCAGGGCACACAGCTGGCTCATGTTGAACTTGCTATCCACCAGCACCCCCAGGTCCCATTCTGCAGGGCTGCTCTCCAGCCACTGGTCTCCAAAACTGTACCTGTGTCCAGCATTACTCCATACCATCTGCAGCACCTGGAATTTTCATTTGTTGAGCTTCTTATGCCATTTCATGCCATTGCTAATCGCCCAGTGCGACATTCTATCCAGATCCCTCTGCAAGGCCTTTCATCGCTCCTGGGGGTTTTCTAATTCCTAAAACTTTCAAATATGCTCTGCATAAAGCAAACTAAGAAGGGAAGGGACAGGAGGAAAAACGAGATTTACAAACAACTCCCTTGCTCCTACCTACATCAAATTTGTTTCTCCCTCTCTAAAAGGAAAGGCACTTTTTCACCATCTCTATTTTTCTGTTGAATTTACAACCTGAAGTGATATAGGAAAGCCTGGTTAGCAACATGACAATACAGTCTGACAAAATAATAAGTTTGGAAAGTGGAAACAGCTTGTGTATGCGTCCTTCTAGCTCAGAGAACTGCAGGCAAATTTTGGCTGTTAAAAGAAACAGTCACCTTGCCAGGATGGGAGTTCTTAGGCCATAAAAACCTTTTGATATTAAAAAAAAAAAAAAAAAAATCAAACAAAGTAAGTTAAACACCACGAAAAATTAAGGTTTCCTGTTGGAAATAAATAAATAAATAAATAAATAAATATCTTGTTTTTTTTTTTTTTCCCATTTCTTCCTATCTTTCCGTTTCTGAAACAGTCATTTTTCACTACTGGTGGGTGATGGGCTTCCATATTTCCAGATTTGTAAAGTAAGAACACAATCAGTCTTTTTGGGGAGAGATTGATTTCCTAGTCTTTCCATCCTTCCCTTTATAAAATGGCTTTCATATTTTAATCTCTGTTTTGTCAGACTGTCAGACCTTCACAAGCTGTAAATTAGAACTGAATCCTGAATTATTGACAAGCTTTCTTGGACAACATTCTTTCATCTTAAAAAAAAAAAAGGAAAAACAAGAAATGCACTGTCCATACCCCAGAGAGGTTTTGTTAACTTCGCTTCTGAAAAAGCCCAGATTTCAGATGAAAACTCTGAGCAGTCTTACTTTCTGCAGACAGATACACATACTGGACATCAAACTGAACCTATTCATAGTGGGTTCATCATAGGGCCCTCAAAGCAACAGCCAAGCAACAGTAGCTACCATCACTTTTTATTTATTGACTATTTTTACAAGTATGGGAATGGCAAGAGAAAAAAAAATAGCAAAATAATAACTTGCATAGAAATATATAATTTGTTTTCTGCCATGATGCTTACACTGGAAATCTATATTATTGTTGTATTTGACTATTTATGCCCCCAGTGCTAAAGGTACACATAACAATTGGTAGTCATTGTTACTATGCTCTTTGTCATGAACAAAGGCTAAGGAAGTGCTGTTACTCACACTTTCCAGACGGAGAACTATAGCACTGACAAATGCAGTAGGCTGTTGTCAGTGGAACAAAAATTAAAAACAATTTTGCTAGCTTTTCAGAAGCTCCAGATAGCATCATCTCCTTCTTACCTCCCCAGAGCACTTGGTTACCAGCACATTAGCACCAATGAAATGCTATAATGATAGCATGCTGGGCATCAGGAAAACTATTATCATCATGTATCAGCACCCCAAGAGAGTGTGTCCTGACTACCTCAAGCTGATTTTTATGTTACAAATAGGAAGGAGGAAAAATTTGGTCAATTGGAAATGTTTTTTACTGTTTCGTTTCTTGAACTTACGTTACCACATCAAAAGTAGTTCTATATATCCTCTCACTTTCAGCTTTTCTGATCAAATATATATATATATATATATATATATATCAAAAGCATGAAGTCCCCTTTCATGGGGGACTTTGAAAATTATGGCCTTTCTGTCCCTAAACATAAATATTTAATTACATCCCTGTCAAATCAAGCACAAAAAAACTCCTCAGGTCAAACCAAAACAATGTGTAAGGGAAACAACTTGGGTAGAAAGAATAATACAATGACATAAATATTTCGACAAGTCTCCACAAGATAGCTATTTAAATATTAATCAAATTTTAAACTGTGGTTCATGCGCCACAGTGAACAACCAGATTTTCAGAAATTCTTTGCATCAGGCAGATGTGGAAATGAATATGGAATTTAAGAAAATGTATTTCTTTCGGGAAGATACTTAGCTAGAAAACAGGCTACCATTTTAAGATTTCTTAGCAAGTGTAGAGTTCACAAAATATATTAAGACTACAAGTTCCTCTACAATTACAAATCATTATATTCAAATGTTCCACAAAAGTCAATGCATTATGAAAGTAGGTCACACTAAGTAGTCGTGTCCTGCAAGGCTTGGAAATTATTTACAAAACTATTAAGGGCCATAGTTACCTATCTTCTCTTTGAAGTATATTACCACAGATTATTTATTTCCAATATTTAGAAGCATTTTAAACAAAAGACAGGGCATTTCTTGGAGAGATGCCAATGCAAAAACAAATTGGTTACAACCATTCAAAAGGGACACCAACCTCCAGATTACACCTCCTTTGTTTTATTTCAGTACAATCAGTATACTCTTTCTGAGAACTTGTACCAGGCTGCAGCACATCAGACTATTTATTCATGAGGCAGTTGCTTGAACATTTAAATAAAGAGCAGTAAGAATTATGAAAGGATTGATAGCATTTCACACACAGAATCTGCCTGAAATACTTGTCCATGTACCCAAAATGGTATTAAATTAGTAAAACTATTTACTTAGTTACAAATTTCTGGCTTTGCCTTTGGCTAGCTCTTTCAGTGCATGATGGCTAAACTTTTCTATTCTATGTGCAAGAATTTATCAGCTTGTTTTCCTAAAAACTTTAGAGAAACCTAAGATACTTCCAGATTACATAACTTGTAATAATGATAAATTTTCACAGAGTGAATTCCAGATGCTTCTCAACAGCCATTTGTAATAATTTGGATGTTAGAGCCCTTTCAGCAGAAAAAAAAAAAAAAAAAAAAAAAAAAAAGAGTCCTTCACAGACTGTAAACAAAAATTTGTAACACTAAAAAAGAGAATTAATCTCTCATAAGCTTTAGGTAGGTTTCTAAATACCAGTGTTTACTACAATCAGATTAACTAAGATCCATTGTTAGGTTTCAACTGGGGAAATGCATTCTTTTAATTAAAACCAGTAATTTTTAATTAAATTTTTTTAATTAAATCCAGTACCTAAAGGGGGCCTACAGGAGAGCTGGGGTGGGACTCTTTGCCAGGGAGTGTAGTGACAGGACAAGGAGTAATGGGGCTTTGGGCAACCTGGTCTATTGAGAGGTGTCCCTGCCCGTGGCAGGGGGGTTGAAATGAGATGATCCTAAAAGGTGCCTTCCAACCCATACCATTCTGTGATTCTATGAAAACTACCACAATATTTTCTGGGATTTCCTACCTGGAAGATACAACTTGTGTACTTCATAAAAGGCATAACCTTTTAAACTTTTTCATCAGGAAACCACATGCTCATGAGCACAATGTACCTAGAACATTGGCCAAAGCATTCCAGCCTTTCCAAACACCTGGAAAGAAGTGTCTAAATCACAGCAACACTCAGCACTGCATTCAGCTTTGGCTGGAATAGTTAGCAAACATCCCACAGCAGAGCAAGTTAAAACATAGGTGCAGGAGCACTACATATGCCTTTCAGGCCAGCCTCCTGTCCCCAGGGTTGTGTTGCCACCCTTTGGAGCCCACATGCGCAGCCAAAAAGAGCAAGGACAGGGACCAGCAGTGCTTGGTCACATCAGATCACTTTCCCTTCAGATCAATGCTTGTGCAGCATCACGGGGCTCTCTGGGCTTCTCTCTTCCTTGCAAACGCTCTCCCCAGGACCTAGGCTGTACGATACTGAGGGTTTGAAGTATCTCTTACTCTGTATTCGGACAGGACATTATGGGTGTGACCAGGTTTCATGTCACATAAACAGTGAATAGATGAGGGCTGCACTTCCACACTGGCTATCTAGAGAAAAGGAAACCTAAGAAGCAGGGTCGCAAAAATCCACCAGAAGCCACGAGAAGCAACAGATTCCTGCATACCTTCATCTTACCAAGATTTGGAACCAAAACTTGCAGGGTCAGGCAATGCTAGGTTATGCCTGTTTGAAGCAGCAAAAAGAAACCTTCAGTGGAGATTCAAAGACATGTCAGGAGATGTGGGAGGGGACAATGCTCTTTTGTTTTATTTCCTTTACCACTTTGTCAAGTGATTCTACAGGTGGCAGAAGGAATAGGCACTGGAAATACTGCACATACTCAGCTTAAAGGCCTAGTCAAGCTGCAAAATACCTCAAATTCTGACCCTGGCCTTCAACAAAACAGGTGAGGCATCAGATGAGTCCTGTACACCAGCTCCTGTCCCATTGCCAAGCACCAAGAACAGAAAAGCTGGAGGCTAAAGGCTACGAGTAGAGGATCTGAATTTTCTGCTCATCCTTTATGTTCTGCAGCCAGCAAGATCTGTGGGATGACCCTATCGTCTCTCCTCCCAATACAGATGTCAGCATCCAGGAAAAAACAAGGAGGGAGAAGTAGCTGAAAGCAAAACTTTTCCCACATGCCTGGTGAAAGAGTTGATGGGGTGCAGTTCAAGCAGCTGGAAATGCAAAGCACTTCCTATCTGAATTTAAAGAAAATTAATAGGAACAGATTGCCCACATTAAATCCAAGTTACTTTTTTCTTTGAAATTGAGTAGCCATTAATATAAACTCAAGTCTGGGTTGTTGTGTTCCTATGCTTGAAAAGTGGGAGAGGGCTGTGCTCTTGTAGACCTGCATTGCCCATATTTCCATCATGTGCTCCAAGAGACTGAATTTCTGAAAATGTTCCTAGGTTATTTAAGTTGGCTGTGAAGTAAGGTGGGTAAGCTGCCTTCTCAAAAAATGGTAGTACTCCAACCAGTAGCAAACTTAGACATGCTGTTGGAAACCCTAGTTCACTATGGCAGATCATTTCTTGGACAATATATTTACAATGCAGATGTCACAAGGAAAATGAAGCCTACCCAGAAGTATTGTTCAAATAAATATTGACTACATCTAATGGCACTAACTAAATAGATCAAGCTAATATGAGCAGGAAAAAAAAAAGCAAAGAACCAATAGATAAATTTTGTCATGCATCTGTCGCTAACCTCATACTTTTTGCCATGCATTTGGAGTGGGAGACCAGAAGGAGACAAATTGGAGAAGGGGACAGATACTATGCCTTGTTCATTCCCATTGAAAGCACAGCTCCTGCAGATTTCCTATCAGAAAAGGCTCTGCAGCAGTCAGATATGTGAAGGGAAAGAAGCTGCAAGCTGAGAGCAGATGCTCCCAAGTGCATAGAGATCTGAGAAATATGCTGGGGGTGGAAGGAGAAGAGGAAAACACTTGCTACTGAAATGAGCAAATGTGCTTAGGGGGAGGATGGGGATAAACAGTGCAGGAAGACAATTTCTGGACTTAGACAAGAGGACAGAGAGTGTAGAGGGATGCTGATAGATTGGAGGGATATACTGAGAGCCCTCAGAGGTAAAGAGAAACCCAAAGATTAAGTGGGAAGGAAGAAGTGTGGGAAAAGGCAGGAGGTGTCCAAGTGCTAGGAAGAACAGCTACTTTGGAAATTTGGATTTGCCTTCAGCGAATAATTATACTATTAGGTGATTTGGACTAGCTTTAGAAACACACTGGCAAAAACACACTGTCTTTGGCATGTTAAAGCCTCCTTACTCTGCTGCATTAAAGTGCAGCTACATGAACTCAGAAGAGCTCACTAGCGAGAGGTATTCAGTCCCTTTAAAAAAAGCGGATATAACGAGATTGCAAGTACATGTGTGGAGACTTTCAGTGCTAAGTAGACCACATATTAAGATTTTTAGTAAGAAGTATGTGTGTGAATGGTTGAAATCTGACATCCTTCATTCCTGCCCTTTTGGCTTATGCAAAGCTGATCATCAAAATGAGCCAGTTCACTGGTGCTCACTTCAAAAGTCAGTGCAAATCCTAAACTAATGGATTGTCACAAGTTAGAGAACTTCTGCCATCTTGCACATTGAAAGTATTATTTTGATAATGATTTATGTTGTGTTTTTTTTTTTTTTTTTTTCCATAAATATGTTTGGAAGGCTGCTCTCAAATTATGGAATGCAGTTTTCTGGAGTAATATACCTCTTAAGGAGTACTGCTCGGTTCTTATGAGAGTTAATAGAACCAATGGTGCAAAACAAAGCGTTCAGAAGCTAGGAAACATTGCAATTAGAGCTGCTTGTGGAAGATCAGTCCAGATACATTGTCTCTGTGGAATATACTACAATTTAAATAACACAACCAAACAACGTCTCCACAGGAAAAGACTCATTGAAAGTCAGTTCAAAAATATTTTGGTCTTTTGTTTATTTGTTAGTTTGGGAGTGGCTAGCTTGTTTTGCTGTAACCGATCAGTAAAAATAGCTGCTGGCGCATCAATGCTACAGATGTGAACTAGAAATCAGCATGTGGGAATCAACAAGTGTCCTCGTGGACTCAGTCCGTCGTTCGTCTTTGTTAGCTGACAAGTGGGTCTTGGCAAGCCCAAGTGATCTCAGGCCAGGTAATTTCTTAGAATCGTAGAGTCATAGACTTATTAAGGTTGGAAAAGACCTCCAAGATCATCTGGTCCAACCATCCCCCTACCACCAATGTCACCCACTAAACCATGTCCCTAAGCACCACGTCCAACCTTTCCTTGAACACCCCCAGGGACGGTGACTCCACCACCTCCCTGGGCACCCTGTTCCAACACCTGACTGCTCTTTCTGAGAAGAAATGTCTCCTCATTTCCAACCTGAACCTCCCCTAGCACAACTTGAGGCCATTCCCTCTAGTCCTAACACTAGTTACCTGTGAGAAGAGGCTGACCCTCAGCTCCCCACACCTTCCTTTCAGGTAGCTGTAGAGAGCAATAAGGTCTCCCCTGAGCCTCCTCTTCTCCAGACTCAACTTATTCTTATGTGCCTTGCCATTTTGAATACCTCAGAGAAGCACAACCTAAGATACACATGGAAATCTGAAGATTTGGCATTTTTATCAAAACCTAGAGCGATGGTAAGTGATCACACTGACTGGATTTGGTGTTTTACTTAAGAAATTACATTCTTCAGAAGGAGATTTTTGCCATTGGTAAAGTTATTCTGAGTTATCTGAACACTTGAAAATAGCCAATCCATACATGTATCTAGACTCTGACACTTCATGCTTGTTAATAACATGATAACTGAAATAACAATATGGCAAGCTGTAAGCAATCTGGGTGACTTCTGGAGTGCACTGAGGATAACATCTTGCTGCAGACAGCAGATAGCCCAATGAAAGAAATGTTACTGGACCTGATGCTCACCAACACAGATGAACTAATTAAAGAGGTCAAGACTGGAGACGGTCTGGGCTCCTGTGATCATGCCCTGGTAGAGTTTGTTATCTTGAGGGATATTGGCCTGGCAAAAGAGTCAGGACCCTGAATTTGAGAAGAGCAAAACGTTGTTTACAGATTTAATGGGTGAGATCCCTTGGAAAACTGTCCTTAGGGATAAAGGAACTGTTCAGGCTGGCAGGACTGTTCATAGAGCACAAGAGCTCTCAATTCCCATGCATAAAAAATCAAGCAGAGAAGACTGGAAACCGGCATGGCTTAACAAGGACCTGCTGATCCAAACTGAAGAGTAAGAAGGAAATGCACAGGCAGTGGATGCAGGGATGTGCGGCCTGGGAAGAGTACAGGGACACCACATGGACACGTAGGGGTGAGATCAGGAAATCCAAGGCACAATTAGAGCTGAATGTAGCAAGGGTTGCAAAGAATAATAAGAAGCGATTCTACATGAACATTAGCCAGAAAAATCTAAAGAGAGTGTACCTCCTCTGATAAACAAAATGGGAGAAATGATGACAACAGACAGGGAGAAGGTCAAGGTACTCAACTTTTTTTTGTCTCAGCCTTCACTGGCAAATCACTCTTCCCACATCTTTCAAGTCCCTGAACCTTAAGGCAGGGACTGTCGGAGCAAAGTCCCTCCCACTGTAAGTGAAAATAGAGTTCAAGTCCACCTGATGAACCTGAGCCTACATAATGCTGTGGGGCCCGATGACATGCATCCCAGGGGCCTGAGGGAACAGGCTGATGGAGTTGCCAAGCCATTCGCCATCATATTTGAAAAGTCCTGGCAGTCAGACAAAGTCTCCAGTGTCTGGCAGAAAGGAAACATCATTCCCATTGTTAAAAGGGGTAGAAAGGAAGAACCTGGGAAGTACAGACCAGTGAACCTCACCTCTGTGCCTGGGGAGATCATGGAACAGATCCTCCTCAAAACCACATAAAGACATATGGAAGACAAGGAGGTGATTCAAGACAACCAACATGGCCTCATCAAGGACAAATCAATGCCTGACCAATCTAGTGGCCTTCTGTGATGGAATGACTACATCACTGGACAAGAGACAAGCAGCTGATGTCATCTACCTGGACTTCTGTAAGGCCTCTAATATGGTCCCATACAACACCCTTTTCTCTAAATCAGAGAGAGATGGATTTGAAGGGTAAACTATTTTATTAATAAGGAATTGGCCGGACTGACGCATCCAAAGAGTTGTGGTCAATGGCTCATGTCCAGGTGGAGATCAGTGAAGAGCGGTGTTCCTCAGGGGTCTGTATTGGGACTGGTGCTGTTTAATGTCTTTATCAATGACATAGACAGTAAGATCGAGTGCACCCTCAGCAAGTTTGCAGACAACCCTAACCTTAGAGGTGCAGCTGAAAAAACAGAAGGAAGGGAATGCCATCCAGAGGAGCCTGGACAGGCTTGAGAAGTGAGCCCATATGAAGTTCAATAAGGCCAACTGCAAGGTGCTGCACCTGGGTCAGGTCAGTCCCAAACATCGGTACCAACTGGATGATGAATGGATTGAGAATAAGTCTGTACAGAAGAATTTGGGGGTAGTGCTGGATGGAAATTCGGACATGAGCTGGCAGTGTACATGCAGCCCAGAAAACCAACCGTATCCTGGGCTTCATCAAAACCAGCATGGCCAGCAGGTTGAGAGAGGTAATTTTCTCTCTCCCTCTGCTCTCATAAGACCCCACCTAGAGTCCTTTGTTCAGTGCTGGGGTCCCTAATATAAAAGGGTATGGAGCCATTAGAGTGGCTCCAGAGGAGGGTCATGAAGATGATCAGAGGGCTGAAGCACCTCTTCTTTGAGGACAGGCTGAGGGAGTTGAGGCTGTTCAGCCTAGAGAAGAGAATGCTCCAGGGAGACCTTATAATAGCCTTTCAATACTTAAAGAGGGCTTATAATAAAGATAGAGACTTTTTACAGGAGCATATAGTGATAGGACAAGGGATAACAGTTTTAAACTGAAAAAGGATATATTTAGATTAGATTTTAGGAAGAAGTTCTTTATTGTGAGGGTGATGAGGCACTGGCAGAGGCTGCCCAGAGAAGCTGTGGATGCCCCATCCCTGGAGGTGTTCAAGGCCAGGCTGGATGGGGCTTTGAGCAACCTGGTCTGGTGGGAGGTGTCCCTGACCATGGCAGGGAGCTTAGACAAGATGGTCTTAAATGTTTCTTCCAACCCAAACTATTTTATGATTTTATAAATATTTACTACAATAAAGATTAATTTATGGCTACAGGGTAAAAAAAATCTTTGTTTCTTTGGCTAACATAGCTTATTTTCCACTAAAGATACCACAAAACATCTGTCAGAGCTGCTGAACTCCACATTTTTTAATCAATATTTACATAGGCTTCTCAGTGCAAACAGGAATTATTTCTGCATCATACAATATCAGTTCCAGTTCTTTCTCCAATTTTGCTCTCTTTCTCAAAGAAAATGTACATCCAGACTTAACTGAAGTTTATTGCCAGGCAAATTAATTCTAACAGAATGAAACATTTTCCTGAACTGAAAGGCAATATGCAATAAATACAAACTAATTTAAGCATCAACTCCACCTGCTTTGATTTTTCTTCCAAACTAAAGGCTATTGAGATGCTGACAAGTGAGATGCTGTCACTGATGTTTAGGAACAAAAGCCAAGACTTGAAGAAGACTGCAGGCCAGCAGACAGACAGACAGACCTACAAAGCCACAAAACTGCTTGACACACAGTGCTTTGCAATGTCCATGTTCACACTGTCAGCTATGGCAAACTATTCAGTTCCAAATATTTAGAACCATATCACAAAATTTATCAAACAATAAGCGTCAGGAAAGTTTGTGACTAACATCAGCCTGCTGCCATCTTCTGGTGAAAAAAATCAGGACATTGATGAACCACAGGCAAAACCAATCAGTTCTCGCTTGTTCCCATTATCCTGGGCTTTTATCTTACAGTCAGCAAGCAGATGGTACACGACTCATGCAGTGATATAACTTTGAGAGAACAAGCTGATTAAAATTGTCTCTCGTGGGATCACAAAATAGTGATCTCACAGGGAGTAACAATCCTTTTCACAAACCCCCTTTCACTGACCCTTTACTGTACCTAGAGTAATGGGAACAGTTGTCCAGAGGAATAAGGCAGCTTCAGCAGTAAGTAGTACTGCTGTTCTACCCGAAGAAATGCACCAATCCAACAACACTAAAATACACCTCAAACGCCATCTATTTACATGCACTGTAAATAGGAGAGACAAAATAATCTCCTATTGTTCTTTTAAAATTCTCTAATTCTCCTAAAATCAGGAAAGATGGAATTTGATACTAAACAGGTAAAGCGAGTTTTATGTTAACCAAGCCAGATCTGCAAGGGTATAAGCAGGTGCCACTCCACTGACGTCTCCTACCACTTAGTCTTGATTCTTGCCTGTTCTTTTCGTCGAGTGTGTGCAGCTGTGAAATGTTCTTCACAGCGTGAGGCATCCTGCAATTTGAGAAACCTGTATGTGGTGACTCCAAGGGGATTCACATCCCCAGGATTCCAGGATTCACATCCCCAGGTCACTTCTTTCCATACATGCAATGAAGAGCAGCAAATTCTTCACGATGTAACCAAACTGATGGAGAAGGAAGACAGAGGAGAAAGCTGTTTAAGGGGCACTGTGACATTAGCTGTGATGCTTGGGATGTCTAGCAGAAAGATGACAACTTGCAAACCTTTAGTCCTTTTATTCCAGCCACAACTAGCTCCTGAACTGAAGTTGTCTCACAAGTCAAACTATAATTTAGAGAGACACTATTTCAAATATTTAGACCAACACACTTGAAGTTTACTCATAAGGCACTACTGCCATAGGTCAATTGAGTGTCAGCTATTGCTAGAGGCACAAAATGGAGGTCTGCAAATTATTCCAGCAGACCATGTAACAAAAAGGCATATGCACAATTTGCAGAAGACCACAAGGCTCACAAAAATACACTACTCATATACAGCACCACCACTATTTTCCTTACAAACAAGCTTTACCAGAGCCTGAAAAGCAAAGAAAGAATTCTAGCAAGGAAACTGAAAATGGATTGAAGGTCACAAGTGCCCTGCTGACTTCAGAAACACAACACATGTAGCAGTTCCTATCTTCAAAACCCCATCAAGAGCAGTTATCTGTGCTTTCATAACCCTGACCTAGTTTCAATAGAAAGACCCCATCAGTTTTGAACACTGTCTTCCATCAGAAGGTATAGTTAGTTGTTCAATGACCCATGAAAATACGTAGATTTGAAGCAACATAATTAAGCTATTTTTTTTTGTTTCTTGTTAGTCTATCTTCATTTTAACCCATCTAATAGTTTGAGACTTTAATGTTTTATTGTTTTCCAGAATTGTATACTGCTATAATGCCATGTTGAGGCCTATGAAAGAAGATATCTCAGAATGCCTAACATCACAAAAACTCTTCTCTTCTGTATACATTTGCTTTACGCCTATGTAAAAAGAATTTTTGAAATGACAAATATTAATTTTGCACTCCTACCTATACAAAAAAAAAGACAATACTGCCAAATTGATAAACGGTAAACCTTTGATAAAATCGTGATTTTATGATATTAGCACTTCCCATGTTCGTGAACCAGTGGCTATAGACATATGTTGAATAAACCTTACTCAGCTGAAAATACACTCTTGACTAAATCTTGAAAGTTGACTTGAAGAGACAACTACCAGCATTGCCACAGAGATTGTTCTTCCTACTGCAGAAAACCTGCTTGGAAAACCAGCATAGCTGGTCAAGCCACAGGAAATGCCTTTTGCCTTGCACAAATTGTTTGCATTTTAGTTCAATATCAACAGCCTTGATTTCCTATAAATGGCTGTTGATACTCCCTGAATGCCTGTGTTAGACAGCGAGAGCGTGACTTCTGAATCTGTCTCAGCCTTGGTCTCTACTGGAGACCAGCCTTCAGCTGTCCCATGTCTGACATTAGCAGGTAAGTCCAGGGAAAGGAAGACTTACCTCTAGTGGAGGAGGATCACATTAGGAAACTTACACAAACTGGACACATCCAGATCCATAGGACCTGATGGAGCACCCAGTCCATGGAGCACCCACAAATGCTAAACAAGCTCACCCATATCATTTTGAGGACACTCTCAGATAATATTGAAAGGTTGTGGCAACCAGAATCACAGAATTGTAGAGGTTGGAAGGGACCTCAAGAGATCATCACATCCAACCCCCAAAGAAGAGGCTCCTCAGTACTGGGGGGGAACAACTGTCATTCCCATCTTTAAGACCAAGAACAGGAAAAACAGGCCAGTCAGCCTCAACATCACCCTGCGTAGATGGCAGAGCAAACAATGCTGGAAAACCAATTCCAGGCAAGAAGGTAATTTGGAGAGGTCAGTATAGATTTATGAAGGGGAAATCAGGGTTAAACCAACCTGATAGCTTTCTGTAATGAGAAGACTGGCTTGGCGGATGAGAGGTAAGCAGTGGATGTTGCTTACCTCAACCTCAGTGAGGCTTTTAACATTGTCTCCCTTAACGTTCTCACAAACAAACTGGTGAAGCATGGACTAGGTAAGCAGACAGGATGATGGACTGAATAATGGCTGAGCTGCCTGGATTCAGAACCTGAGATGATCTACACTGCAAAATTCACAATCAAGCAATTTTGTCCTGTTCTCTTACAGAATAGAACAGTGGTAGTTAGAAGGAGCCTACAAAGACCATCAGGTCCAATTGCTGGACCACTTCAGGGCTAACCAAAAGTTAAAGCATACTATTGAGGGCATTACCCAAAAGCCATTTGAACACTGACTGGCACGGGGTATCAACCACCTCTCTAGGAAGCCTGTTCCAGTGTTTGACCACCCACCCTCATGGTAAAGAAATTTTTCCTAATGTCTTATCAAATACACTGAATAAAAATCTGCTTCGTTCTCAATGATCCCCATGAAACTGTTGAAAACTGCTCATCTCTTGAGCAAGGCATTACGATGACCTCAGCTGTGAGCTTATGGCCTATGGGCTCAGTATTACTTCCTTGTGCATAAACGTACCCGATATGCACCACCAAGGAAGGAAGGAAGCCTTGTTTGCAGTTGCTCTTGCCCGTGTACATTCTTAATTTCAGAGATTTTAGTCAGCAGACACACAAATTGTTGGGATGGGAAAAAAGAAAACAGCTACAAACTCATTGTCTGAAACACCTCAGTGTTGCTGCTGCTACAAAAAGCCAGTTTGTGTGACTGCTCTCTAGTACAGAAGAAGTCACAAAAACATTGCACGAAATTTTATCTGTAGCTGTTACGAACACACTGTTGTTCCCCCAACACCACCTCCTCACTGCTCCACAAGGGAAGGATTTCATCCTAAATCTCAACATAATTATGATGTCATCCTAATATAAACCTAACCAAAATTTTAAAGTATTCACCACAAACCAGTAGGCAGGTGAACTACTACCTACAGCACAAAACCCGTAATTTTCTAGTTGCCTGTAATCAATTTAAAAAAAAAAAAAAAAAAAAGATTCCTAAAGCACACAGTTATTTTTTCTTTAATATCTACTACTTGCAGTCAGAGGCCAGGTATTCACAGGAAACAAACAACATCCATGCTCAAAGTTCTTTGCTGTTACTTCTTAATCCAGAACTGTGAACATGGCAGCAATCCAAAATCCAGTTTAATTTTTCTTAAGGTAAGCCATAATCAAGGTATTATCTACATCTTTAATATTTAGCTATCCTAGCAGTTCATCTAGCTCCTTTGGGGACTCAGTTGTCCCTGCGGGTCCCTTCCAACTCAGGATGCTGAGAGGCTCAAAGATGGGCCTATGTGGTACTTGGTCAAAACCAGAGGATCCCTTTCAACCCAGATCTGAGTGCTATAAATTTAGGTCCTTGATACCGTGGCCCCCTAACAGGATAATCAAATCACTTTTGTTCTCTCTCTCTTTAACACGTTCCAAAGTCAAATCTAAATAACAATCAAAAAAAGGAACAGTAAATACAGGATGAAGAATGGAAGGAGCAGTGGTGTTTGTCTTATCAGTAAGACTTTGATTAAAAACACTTAAAACATACAGTTTAATAGTCTGGTAACATTTGTATTAGTTTTCTTTTTGGAGTACATGCATTTGTTACTCATGATGAATAAAAATAATGCATACCAGGCTGATGTGAACTCTGTGTGGGCATCTTCCTCTTTTTACTGTCTTCATAATTTAACAACTTTAAAGCAAACTAAGGCAAGAGTCAAAGATTATTTTTTCTACCTAATCATAATTTTACTTTTAACCTGCAAGTATGGGAAAACAGATCTTATGCCAGAAGGCCTAAAGTTCATTACTATTTTCAAGAAAAGAGCTTGCGTACACTCACAAGAATTACACTTAACAAAACTACTAATGCGTCCTGCTATTTTCAGTTGTCTCTTGTATGTGTAAAGCTCTCACCCTGCATCTTTTCCAGAATTTGCATATTTACAAAGGAAGTATCACTTTGTACTAAATAAAACACTTACCAAAGACAGTAACACCTATTCAAAAGCAGGTTTGTGGGCAAAGTTTAAAGCTCTCCTCCCAGAGGCAATCCGCTTACATAAGCCAAAATGGGAAGTCTCTCTGACACGTTTACTCTTATGACAAAACCAAAAACCATAACATTCAATAGGCACTATGTGGAAGAAATCATTACTGTTCTAAAACTGCTCTAAAATACCTTTATTTCTAATTTTCCATATGCAACTTATAGCAGTCAAAAACATCTGCAGCCGTAAGGAGCAATGCAGCTTGCTATCCAAGGAACTACTACTCCAAACTCCTTCCCCCATCCTCTTTTACATACCCGCAGGAGCACAGCTGACAAACACATTTCTTCAAGGATGCAACCTTGTGGAAAGGCACAGGAGACGTGGGAGGCATGTTTGCTAAGAAAAACGGTTACAGATCAGGTAATGCTCTATAGTGGAAAAATCTCCTTAGCAGCAGCAGTCCCTGGAGACAGTGGTATCAGAAAAGAATCTGGGAACCTCCAGAAGCATCATTAGAGCACACAACGATGGTACAGACTGTACTGGCGGAGCACATCCCAGCTCATCAGCTCCTTTCCTGGCCTGGTGGTGTCCTGACCAGAGCTCTGTGGGTCCTGCTTTCAAGGCCCTCCTGATCAGGGCACCGCTCCCTGGGACAGTCACCTGGGAAGCCTTTGTGAAGTCACCAGCGCCAGGCTGTAGAGCAAACAGTTCTGCAAGCAACACAGCTCTGTTTATTCGAGACAGTCCACAGATATTGTCTGAGCTTCCAATTCTGTCTCTGTTTGACCATGACAAGATCAACGCGCAAATGGAGTATTACGAAGCATTCCCCTCTTAGCTGTTCTGCTGCTAGTGCTTTGGTACAAGAACAAAGTTTCATTAATGAGTTAGCAGTCAGCAGCCACCTTATAACTTCCACAACTGGCCACATAAATCTCTTTTCATTAAACCTGTCAAATACTGCTTTAAAAGGAAAATGTCGTATATAGGTTGAGATTCTTCTTAAAACCTTTCTCCAACTGTTTTGGAAGAAAAGATAAAGATACACCAGAACTGAAAAACAAAATTGCTTTGAAATGCTTCAAAATACTGTAAACACATAACGTACTCCTGCAGTACATAGTTTATCTGACGGAATTTGAACTTTTACAATTTTTTGCCCTATTTTATATATTGTCAGTTAGCTACATCACAATGTCATAAACATGTATGTATACATAATAATATACATAGTTATAAAAATTTATTAGAGAATATCTACTATTCAGAAATAAAGTAGCATTAACACTATCACAAACCATAAAACTTTAAAACTTCATTTAAAAAATTTTATTCAGTAAGCTGTCTAAAAGAATATGCACTTCGGTGTCAGTTTTTTTTTAAATAAAGTGGGGTCTCTATCAACCGGGAAAACTGATGGTAATACTTGACTAGAAGTCTCAAAAGGAGTGGAGAATCATACGAAGAGAGAGCACAAAATACACACATCTTTTGGAAAAGGCAAGACAGATTCTGATAAGAAGTTCATTACTTCTCATTTGAGTCTTTGTTTTTCCATTTTCTAAAATTATGTCATGCCCACATCATCTGCTATTTTTTAAGCTGTGTTTACAAAATACATCATTTTGTACATAGCTGATGGGCTGTTTGCAGAATACTGAAGTGGATTACATAGAATTGGAGGAACGAGGGAAGGCAACTGACGCTTGAACAAGCAGTCTGGAACACAGGCTCAGCAAGAAATAAAAGGAACACAGCTTCTTTCTCATCTGGGTAGTGTTTGGAGAAGATACTACACTCGTAAGTGCACCATAATTATAATACTATGGTTATGCTTATGCTCTACAAATTCTATCCTGATGATGGTTCCTTTGTGTCCCAGCTTCTCATTCAACTGCTCTTCATCTGGAATTAAAAACATATTAGTTAACATCATGTAATATTCAATTAACTGACAGAAATACTGTTCCAGAAATATCCGCGTATATTAAAAGAAAACATATAAAACGTTACTTCTAATTTTTTCAGTTGGTTCCAGTCTGATAATATTATCTGCTACCAATACAGCCACAAATTTAAGCAAAAGCTAAGTTACTTTATTGCACCTGTACAGCAGAATTAAGAGGAAAATAGATAGCACGAGTGTTCATGTTCCATTTCAAGAGAATGCTTGGAAGCCTTGCTCAGGTTGCCTCCTATACTGACAGTAGCTTAGTCCAAAATATCTTCTATTCTACCCTTTGATAAGGAAAATAAGAAAAAGGCACAGTCATTCTCACAATCAACTTCCATCACAGCCTCACCTGCTCTTTTCACAAAATAATACACTAAAACAACACTAATTAAGTGTTAAGTTCTGTATTACAGCACTGGGGGAAAAGACTATGCGCCTTAGAAAGTCAAAGTTATTTTTCAGAGCTGTAACCAGCAGACTCACAGCAGCAGAATTTTATTTCTCTTACTCCAAGTGAGGTTACTGTAAAGCAGAACTAAGCAATCTAACCTAAACCACTTACAAGTAAATTTACAAATAACACGAGCCATGCATACAGTAAGCTTTCCTCCTCAAGCACTACTTGAAAAAGCATCACAAACTGTGTTTGATAATCCATAGCAAAACACAAATCTCACTCGTCCTTGAGACTAACCTGTTCTGCTAAACTCCTAGCATGCCACTAAAAATATGTTTTGGTGAAACAACCTTCTGTATAGCTATTACTGGCTCATCTTCATTTATGTATACCAAAAGTCAACCTTGGACCTAATAAAGCACTGCAACAATGGTTAACCAAAGAGGATACTATACTGGAAGCACAGGGGACAGGCTGGAATTCAGGAGAGAACCATAGAATGGTTTGAGTTAGAAGGGACCTTAAAGATCACCTGATTCCCCCCCCCCCACCATAAGCAGGGACACCTCCCACTAGACCAGGTTGCTCAAAGCCCCATCTAGCCTGGCTTTGAACACTTCCAGGGATGGGAATATTTCATAGTAAAAAGTGTACCAGTAAGTATTATAGACTATGAACACCTGACTGAAACCAAAAAAGTTCCAGTTACCTACAGTGCATTTCTAAATAGCCAAATTTGCTCAGAGTAAACATTATTTCATATCAACCTCATGAATTCTCAGAATTTAATTTCAGATTCAGCTGCAGATTTCCTTAGAAAGTCAACAATAACTTTTCTCCTACTTGCAAGATGCTGATAAAACTAGAGAAAGGAAGCCTGTTTGCTTTGCTTTTGTCTCATCTTCCATAGGGAATAAGCATACAAATAATCTTTCATCCCACACTTCCCTATCAAGGTTCAGCTGTTCAGAGTAGGACACCTATGGGAGCATATCTGGAGTCAAAATGGACAACACCTTGTTACTTTATCACAAATACATGGACACTTACCCTTCAGTTTATGTATTAAATCTAATGGGATTTTGTGTATCCTTGATGCCATTTCCTCCAGATCTTGAGAGAACACCAGCAAAGGTGACAGGGAATGATTTCCTTTGGGAAAAGATAATGGCGATGGTGTCTTGGTAAATTCTTCATCCAACCTGAACAGATCCAGAGCGCTGCTCAAATCATCTCTTTCTTTTTCTGCTCTAAGATTTAGGTCTGATATATAACTTATAGATTCATCTCCAGTATGTGTCTGATGCAGTTTCTCTCTATTTCCAGACGCATTCTTTTCCAGCATTTCGTATCTGCTGAACAGAGACTGTACATCTAGATTTGATTTTTGAACACAGCCTTTAATTTTTGTACTACCTGGTACATCCTTGCTGTTCAATACATCAAAATCAGACTCCGAGCTTGTAGATTTATTAGGATCTATGCTATCAAATTCTTTTGGAAGAGTCTCATGCAGTATTCCTGCCTCGGCTACTTCACAGTTGTCAGAACTTAACACTGAAGGTGCATCCCACTGCAGAATTCTACCCACTAGAGAATCCCAAAGTTGGTTTGAGGGTACAGTATTTATTTTGCTACTGCCTTCTGAAAAAATATCTGGAGTATTTACACTGTTCTCTACATCTAGACAAGTAGATTCTTCTGTCTTTTCTACAAAACTTCTGCTCAAAACAGTGTGCTCCAATTCCTGTTCTTTATCACTCTCATTCTCTTGCACTCTAGATGTTTCCCAAACTGGACATCCACTGACATTATTTATCCTCATCTGGTTCTGAGCTGTAAATTCTGTACAACTTAGTTGGGACTTTGTTTCTAACAAGGGAGAATCAAAGTCAGGTACAGGAGATGAAGAGGTAGACCAGACTAAAGTATGATCTGCTTTATTCCGCACTGAAGGACTAGCATCCATTGGAGCTTCTTCTGTCATGACTTCAGCTGGGGCCAGCTCTATGTCTGATGAGTTGTCAGTCTGAATAGCTTTTCTCCATGAGCTTCTGATTTCAGTAACTAAATGAAACAAACCCAGGTAAAATTTTAGTTCTTTCATACTCCATCAGTGTATTTCTCTTCTGTCACTTTAGTGACATAAACAATCCACAAAAGAGGATGTAATAACTGCTTTATACTGCTTACGCTAGTTTTCCCAGCCATTTGCCCCACAACAGAAAGGGGACTCCACACACAGGGCACATCCACGTTAAAGCAAATTTACAGTGTGTTCATTAGTCATAGTACACTGTGTTACACAAAAAGGAGCCAGTTAAGATAACTTGCAGCTTCACTAAATGAATTACTCTTTTCTTCTTGTGTGGTATCTACAATGTCAATGAATTAATCACATTTCTAATCAGTGACAGAGTATTATAAAAGCAGGGTTTAGGCTTACGCAGATTTTCAGGAGTTCGCGGAATTTGTTGCCTTGTCAAAAATGGGTTAAAAGTCAGTGAGCTAATGAGATCTTCTAATGTTATTCCTTCTCCTCCACTACTCTGAGGTGACTCAGATGTCACGGTTTTTGCAACCTGTAGGATGTTAGAAAAGCGCAAATTCTGATAAAACAAAATTGTAACTTCTTTGTTTCTGCCAGCCTATGGACCCAAGCAAATCCCATTCTCCAAATCATCTGAAGAATCTGGAACCTCTTGACTCGTCTGCAATTTACTGTTTGGGCTTAAAAATGAGCACAGTGACCTACAAACATAAAATTAAGACACAGGAGTGAAATCAGAATTTGATTTGAAGCTCCCTAGTCGTCTATGAATCCATCTTAAAAATAAGAAAATGGGCTCAGAAGATACTTGAGACACTGGTCAAGAATAGTACAAGAATGAAGATCAGGCTACATTTCCAACAACAGAACATCTCAGCAGACGACAACCAACTGCCCCCTTTCAGTGAAAGATGTAATTTACTTTCCAAATCAAGCTACAGTAAATTTAGTAAGTTTTCTAAAGGAATACCTCATTTAAATCTTAACTAAAATACTGGAAACAAAAAAGTTAAATCCTTGCCTAGAAACCCCAAGCCTGTTAAAAATTTAGCTCATAGAATTTCAGAAACAAAAAAGGACAGCTAATTTCTAAATATATGCAGTCATTTGTAGATTAAAATACGAAAGGTGGTAAAAATCATACCATGATTCTACTGAAAGCACTACTCGCTTCATGATGACTGTACTGGGTCTGGCAGGGATGGAGTTAACTTTCCAGCAGCACATACATATAACTGCAGCAGCCCATACAGTGCTGGCACAGCATCAGGAATCCCTCTAACCCCACCAGAGCCAGCAGGCTGGGGGTGGGCAAAAGGTGAGGAAGGAACATCACCAGGGCAGCTGACCTAAAGCAGCCAAAGGAGTATTCCATACCATATGTCACATACAGCAATAAAAGGTGGAAAAAGGAAGAAGAGGGGAGGGGTGGGCTCCCATTGTGAAAACATCTGTTTTTACAGGTGTGCTACGTGCGTTGAGGCCCTGCTTTAAGGACGTGGTCAAGCATTGCTAGTTTGTGGGAAGTAGAGAGTAATTTCTTTCCTCTGCACTTCCACACAGCCTTTGCCTGTTATTTTTTCCCCTCTTGCCCTTTCCCTTTTTTCCCTTTAGTTAAATTATTTAATTAATAATATTTTTTCCTTCAATTAAATTATCCTTATCTCAACCCACGAGTTGTTTCTTCCCTTTTCTTCTTCCCCTGCTCTTCTGAGGAGGGGGAAGTGAGAGAGCGGTTGTGGTGGAGTTCAGCTGCCTACCAAGGTAAAACCACCACAATGGCTTAAAAGTATAACTGCTCAAGCTCTATGCTTTCAGGTTTAGTTAACTGGGTGGTCACTCCTCAAATTTGGTGATTACTACTTAACGGAAAAAATCTGTTCATATAAACAGATTAGAAGAGGTATTTATGATAACATTGGCGATTTGTTCTCTGAACTTAACGACCACTTATGTAAAAAAAATTTTTTTTGAATCACAACTTTTCCTAACCTCTTCTGCCAGTTCCTCTCTGGCTTTCTTAAGAGGGTCTTCCTTTTGGACAGCAGACCCTGTCTGGATAACTGTATTCTCCAATGATTCTGAAATGGTGAGGTGCTCCTCTGCCTCCTCTGAGATCTTTGGAGGGACAGATTTTGTTCTCCCATTGTAAGTTTCAATACGGAAGTCCTAGAGGAATACACACGAATTAGTAGAAGTTTTAAATTCAAGTGTCCGAAAACTAGCAAGAAGGAGCTGCTGCGCAAATTGAGAGCAATGGCTTCTGTGTTTATGTCAACGAAAACATCTCAAAGTCTTAAATTCTAACTAATCACAAACCATTTTGACACTCGTATTTTTAAAAAAGTAGGACATAAATAGTGGCTACAATAAACTATTGTACAGAACACATGACTCCTCACCTGCAACTACCTTTAACACACTGCAGTGAACATTTAATTGTACAATGGTCAACGGCACATCCAAGTTGCCTTTAGGCCCCATTATACCCCTTAATTTCACACACAGCTTAAAGGAACCAGCATGACCATTGTTCATATCAAAAAAACTGTTTCAGCTGGCAGGGAATCTGTGACAAACAGTATGTTGTGCTAGAAGTCAGCAGCAAGTGCCTATATTTCTTCTTGTCCTTTTCCTAGTGCTTACAGAAGTTTGTGGCAGTTAGCTTTCACTGTCTACTACTCATTCAGAAATGTAGTCATATGATTTAAAAAAAAAAAAAAGAAAAGCATGCTAGGTCTAGGCTTCAATCAATGCAAAAAAGCAAGTACTACAGAAGTTTAACTTCTTTGACATTTAGGACGATACTGAAGAATAACCTTTTCAATTAACGTGTCACTGCTTTCAGATGCTTCTGACAAGTCCAAAGATTCTGAAGAGATCCTAAAAAGAAAAAAGCCATTTTAGAAAAAAAATAAATAAGTGGCATGCAAGCCTTAGTAAAATGCTATCATATACTTGTGCACCCCGTATCTGTCCGTTACGATTTCTCTCAGTTCGTCCCGGTCATCAGAAGGCAACTTTACTATAGGGAGAACATGTGACAATTAGAGCAGATTCAGCCCTACTTGTGTATCAGTCTCCCAAACTTTATAATTATGAAATTCTTTTACCTGATTACCACATAGAAAAAGAAGGGTTTTTGCAATATTTTTTGCAAACAAGTCTTCTACATTCTGCTATCAAACATAACTGCAAAGTCTTCTGCAGACTTGATAATGTACTTTTCCCTAGATATTCTTCCTCCAAATCCCTCTGATATCCACAGATCTGTCTGAAAGCAAACTCATAAATATTTAAACACACATCATCTGGTTACCAAATACTCAAGTCTTATCAGTTCTGATGACTATAGTGTTAACGGCAACACTCTACCATCTGATGTACAGCCCTCATTAGTTAAGAACGTTATCTAAATTAGTTAAGAATAATGGCAACTTTAACTTACTGGTGGCTGTCTTTACAATCACAAATAGACAAAAAAAACCATGCTGTGTCAAGTCAGTGAGAGAAATACAGGATTTAACTGTTAACTACTTGGACAACTTTTGAGATTCATATGCAAATACAGCTGCTGATGACTAAGTATAGGACAGCCTCCTTTGCTAACTCCCTCTCTCTTCTATTAGGCAACTTGCAACTATCTGTAGGATTTCTATCCTGAAACAGCATTATTCAAAAGGACATTAAACTTTCCTGCACTTACAGAATGACAGGTCAAAACCTTTCATAATACTGTATATAATACTATAGTCTTGTGTTTTAATCTTTTGTTGGAACTGTAATAACAGAAGTGACAAAGTGATTTTAGAAGACTTGTGAGAAAAGCCCCATTCATAAAGTATTAGCACGATAGTTTTGCTCAAGTCTGGGATTTACGTTTGGTTTTGTTTGGAGTTATCTTCTTGTTTTCTTTTGTTGTTGTTTTACTTTTTTCTTTAAACACAAAACCAGGGAACGTGTGAATATCTGTTCTCTTGGTCTCAGGCAATAACAACTATGTATTGCCTACCTCATCCCAGCCTGAGAAAGAGAGTTCTCCATTTTTTCCCCTCTCCCTATTGAAACTTGAATGAATGTTGTTAAAAAGTTGCAGCTAAAAACTTGCAACTCCATTGCCCCACATTCTACCTGGCAGCAGCCAGTTGGTCCCTCTGTCTTCAGATGGAGAAAGCCACAGTTACTTTAGGACCATCTTGCCCAATTAGGTAGTGTGACATGTAAGGAGTGGGCTAATGAAATATATTCCTTTGATGCTTACAAATAAGCTTCTCTGATTTCCCCTGCCTTTTTTTTTTCCCCAATCAATTTCTCATTGAAGTCATACCATCTTGTTGGTTGTAGTGTTGAATTATCCATCATACTTCCCGATGTCTCATCATCTTTCTCGTAATTTATATCACAAATGGAGTCACAAATATCTAGAAAATAAGTCAGAGTTTTAGTATTGCTTCTTTTGTTTTGCTATCATTCAGGCTTCCCAGGTGATAAAAGTGACTCAGACCACCTCTGTACAATATTCACAAGATGGAATTCATTAACACTTCAAGCAAATTCATAACCAGTGCAGGCAGATCTTAATATTTTTGCTTGGGAACCACCTGCAGGCACAGATGCCACTCAGAGCCAGCACCTATTTGTGTTGTTCCTGAATGCATGTTCCAGAGACAGGATTCTATCTGCTCCCCTACACATATTGATGAAGATGAAAAAACGTTAGGCAATTGTGATGAGCATTCATTCAGAACCAGGTTATCAAAGACTGTCAAAGAGACTTGCAAACAAAAGTAGGAAGTCTTCCAGACTCAAAGGAACTTCTATCAATTGTGGTGGGAAGAGGGAAAAGAAGCTCCTCTGGTCCACATACCTGGAATTGATGTTGCAAGTTGACATGAGACTGTATCCTCATAAGCTTCTTCTGCAGTATGAAAGGAAGAGAGTGACATAGCCTGTAATAAATCAAGATCCTATCAAAAGAAAAAAGATACAAGCAAGCTGAGTAAAAGTGTATAACATCAGCAATTAACACATATTTACAATAGCTTTTCTTCAGAGCAGCACCCAGACTCAACATGAAACTTCTGCTGTCTCTGCTGTGTGCCTAGGCAAGGGTATAATCTTGAATCTCTGCAGAAATACGAGTGTCTGAATGAAACTGTTGGTCATATAACACCTTAAAGGGGAAAACCACAACTCTGCAGATGTTCAGTGACAGCACATGAAAGCTCTATTTCCAGAGCAGAGGGAAAAAAAAAAAAAGTATTAACCCTTATTTATGCTGATCTACTGTCTTGACAAAGTAGCTCCACTCATCATCTCAAATGAAGACACCAGCTGTCTTTAAGTTAAGCGCATCTTCTTTGCAAAGAAGAAAAACTAGTTCATAAAGCAATTTCTGCTACACTGTACTATCTAATCCACTAACCTTATATACAAAGCTTAACAGAGCTATATAGCATTCTATGGCAATAAAACACACCAACTTAGACGTATACCCCTCACATCTTCATTCTTTTTCTTCCCCAGAATCAGATAAACTGAACAGTACTTACTGGATCCTGACCTCTCTTTAAACAAAAAGCACACCAGTCAAGAAAGCTTTTCCATTTCATTTCCAACTCCTTCTGTTTTCCAGAAATCGATTCTCTCAATGACATACAATGCTGCTCTTCTATTTTTTGCCTATAACATGAGCATGAAAAATGAACAGGAATACATTTGTTGTTGGAGATAAAAATTCTGCTTAAAAATGGAGCATATCACATGTTCCCCTCATGCTGCAAAACCTTTGATATGCAGGAACTTATTCATGCATTTGTTCTTGCACAAAAAAATAAATAAAATTCACAATCTAAAAATCAGCTGCTAGATTGTCCTTGTGCTTCTTTACAGTAGAATTAGAAAAACTATGCTAAAATACATACAAACCCTAAAACACAAGCTTAAACTTTCCCTAAGCTAGTTTCAGATCAAGTTTTAAAATCACAGAGCTAATTATGTAATAGGAAAAAGCAGATCATCTAACAAACCAGACCTCCAAGAACAAACTCTAAAATATCCATGAAGCAAGGGCAAGAGAATGAAGTTACCTAGTGAAGAATTACAAAGATTACTTAAATGGACAATCAAGACAAAGGTGAATTTGTCAGAGGCAGAGAGGAAAAAAAACAGAACTAACGTTCTCACTATAAACAATAATTTTAGAAAAGATTCTAAGACATAATCTTCAAACTAAAGAACAAGACAAAAATTCCAGACAATTACCTCACTGCTTTCAAATTCGATAGTATTTTATTTTGGAATTCACTCGTATTCTTGATGTCTTGGAAATGTTTTGATTTAAATTGACAACATTCATCTCTTAAGATCCTCAGGGCTTCATTTAATAACTGAATGACTGTTAAAAAATTCAGTTTTTCACCTTCATATAAATTTCCTGTACACACCTTGAAGTATTCCAAGAGAAAAAATGTATACGTGAACAATCACAACACATCAATATCAGAAAGTTATGTCTTCTATATTCAGCACAAGCACACAATATTCCAGTCTGCAGTTTGATTCCATTCCCGTTTGTTAGATTTAAGTTTCAGGTTGGTTTTCCTGATTAGCATCATCTGCTTGAAGACAGGCTAAAAAGCTGAACGAACTAAGAATGCTTCAACTAATCGGGTATTCTTTTTAAAGACTGCCTCAAAAGATGGTACAGGCCTAAACAGCACATATACCGCACACTAGAAACAAAATCCATTAGGAATGATAGTTCAAATGGCCAAGTTTTATAATGTCTGACCAATGAAAATTCAAGTCGTAATCAGACAGATTTGACAATGCAGTTACTTAAAAGTTCATAACTTAAGCACCACCAATACAGAACAGCAGCATAATCACAACAAACTTTTAAATACATTTTTTTAGGACAAAAGGACAAAAATCACTTACTTCGTGCATTTCACTTTCAATTTTGTCAGCCAACAGCTGTGGAACATTGACATTAGTTCCAGCTAAAGTGTACTGATCAACATGCCCTTCAATTACAGAGTCTACGATTTCAGTTTCCTTTTTCAGAGATGTAAGAGTGTCCATTACAAATGTCCACATATTGCGGACCTTAATAGGCAAGAAGGAGAAAAATACTACATTAAAATGTTTGCTGAAATACGATAATGACACAATATCAAAACAGTGTAAGAGCAGATGAAAGGGCTAGCATAATCATAGGCAGACAATCAGAAATACCAATATCTGAGAGCAAGTGTTGTAAAAATGTTAGAAATACAGTAATCTGCCACAGATTAAGAATACTCACCTTTTGAATTCTCTCTGTTTTGTCATTTTTGTTTTGGTCATTGAGTTTCATCCTACATGCACATGCAAGACAGAAGTGGACTACAATGAAATTATAGTTCATAACATTTCTTAGAACTAAGAAATTCATTTTATATATGCTAACTTACTCCAAGGAAAAGTACTTACTTAAACAACTGTTGCTGGTGGTATGCATATTCAGATTTTATCTGTTTTATTTCTTTAATTAAAAACCTAAGGAAAAAAAATCAACAGTTATCACAGATTTTTTTTTAATTTAGCTTTTCTCTGCTACTCTCAGAATTCCTTACAATCATTATGTGATTACACTTATTCTTTCCAAATCTGCATAGTGGAGCAGTTTTGGAACAATGCAAACATGGATACACAAGTTCCTTACTATGACACTGTAGAGAAAATGACATTGTACAGCCTGGAAAGCCACTAAGATATTTGTAAATTTAGCTGTAACTTATTCTATTGCAATGGCATGGCTTTTATTAGACCCAAGTACATTAATGAAGTTACTAGTTACTACTATACTCAGCATCATTCCTATTCAGCACACCCACTGACTGCATTACCAAGTCATCTTCAGTGCAGTCAAAAAGTTGCCCAGATTGCTCACACGACTGTATTGCTTTTCCAGCAAATATCAGGGTATGTTGAAGTCATCAGTAAGAATTAGGATCTGAAAGCCTAAAATGTGTTTGATTTGCTTTAAGAAGCAAACTTTCCCAGATCAAATTTTCATCAGCTTTCCCTGATTGAGGGGTGTGTAGCAGACACACATCACGTGTCTTAGCAGCAGTGCCTCTGATTTTTGATCCAAAGTCATGAAACAGACGGATCCCCCTCCATGCACTGAAACTGCTCTTTTACCTACACTGCATCCCCCCCTCCTTTTCTGCTCTTTCCCAAATAGCTTGCAACCGCCCGCTACAGTACCCCGTCATGTGAAGTATCCTACCCAATTTCTGTAAATTCCAGTGATATATAACTATGTAACTGACCAGAGTTCCAGTTATTCTTGTTTCCCAAACTGCAAGTGATTTTCATAAACAAGAATATAGAAAAAGCATAACGTTGGTGAAATAATTAAGGGCTATGCAAATAAGACGTGTCCCACACTGATAAAGCAAAGACCAAATATTTCATCCTGAGACAGTTTTATTCTACGATATGATCCTTAAAGTATTAAGAAATCATAGTGCTATACATGCGGAATTCCTGGATCATTTTTAGTGCCCAGGTAATCCTATCTTCCATTACATAGCACCTCCTGACTGAAAAACTAATTTCTTCCAAACAGTAGAACAGTTAATTAAAGGAGGCAAAGGGGGAGAAAAATAGGACATTCAGCAAAACTCACAAGGAAAAATCAGACGCATTCTACTGAAATCCTTTTAAAAACACATGCAAAAAAGTCAAGTTTTATGAAAATACTCGATTTCTTTAAATACATTACTTACTGTGATTTTTTGTTATATTCTCGAATAATAATATCCTCCTTTTGCAAAATTTGCAGGATTTTATTACATGCCACACTACATCTTACTTCTGCCTTGTACATACCCTCAGGCGTTAAGTTTACAGCTTCAGCAAAAGATGTATCGCTGCCTAAATGAAAGTTAGTAATTGAGTTATATCATTCACTTTTAGCAAATAGACAACTTCCTGTTCTACCTAGTTTTAATTAAGAGAATCACAAACAAGGTTGCCCATTTTACCTGGACTGAAGTAGAGTATTCAGTATACTATCTTTTTTGCCAGTTCTTTCTATTGCATATGTTCTCCCTCCTTCACTCTCACCCACTTTCGCCATTCTTTATGTCACCAAAACAACATTAAATGCCTAGAACAGACAGTCCTGATCTTTCAGAATTGCTCATGTTGTGAAAAAGAGCACAGGCTAAAAAGAATACTTTTGAACTGAACCATTGCACGCGTGCACAGACAACCCACCTCCACATCACACAGACAAACTTAGGAACAAGATCTGTAAAACAACAGCAAGGAAAACAATCTGCATTGTTCTACCGGCAACAGCTTTATGCTAGTGCACAGCAACCCTGTTAAAAACTTTGAACTGAGCAACCAACACTGACCTAACTTAAAGATCTTGGCATATGTTAAAGCACTTCACAGATTCACCATCAAACCGGACAAGTGAAATAATGTTATTATTCCGTTACAGCTTACCCACAGAGTTCTTTCTCAGGTTCTCAATCATTACATATCTTGCAAACCGATACATTAGGTGAATAAATTTATGACCAGCAGGAGAAAGAAATGAAGAAGTCGCAATTTGAGGAAGACAGCTTTTGCTTTCATTCTTGAACAAGTGAAATAGATTTTAAACACAAAATTAGACTAAGGAATAAAACCTAAACAACAGCCATTAAACACACTGCTGAGTACAAAAACACTGCAGTCTACTTGTTAGCAAGTCCGATGCAAAGCTAATTTACCTTGCCACCATCGTTGATGCTTTTTCTAGTCCAAGGAAGAGACTGACACTTTTTGAACGTTCTACCACCACCCCTAGTTCCTTTTATAAAAAACGGCTCTCAGGCAAAGACTGAAATCGGTGTTAGGTAAATACTAAAAACTTGTGCTCTCCTCACTCCTAAATGTAATCCCTTCCTTTCCATATTTTCTACTGAGATCACTAATCAGTGTATTTTGTCAGACTTTTATCTTGCTCAAAGATTTTGTATGGCTGGCTTTCACCTTGTCAAAAATAAAAGTGCTCCAGTACCTTAGAGATCTAGAAATCAGATCTTTATTAAAACAAATGCAGCATGAGAAGGCATAGTAATCAATGATTCCTGAAGCAAGCCATTGTCTCTTTCCATTTAGAAAGCCTGCCTTAAACTTTATTCTCTTTCCCCCACGAAGAAAGATTAACATTAAAAGTTTTTCGTGTATCTGAAACCACTTTTACAATAACAAATACTCTCTCATTTAATTTAAGCAAGTATCTCCCACGTTGAAGCAAATTATTCTCAACAATGGAACGAATCTCACACAGACTTTAGATGATACTGGTAGGTACCTTCCAAATCAGTATACTCTACAATTCTATGACTTCCGTGTAATAAAATATTGTCATCCAAAAGCAATACACAACAGTTTTCTGATCCAAGATTAAGACTTTGCCACCTATGCTCTGCCAAACAATCTTTTTAAGAAGTCTATCATCAGCTGTGTGAAATAAGGCATGAGATAAAACCTATTTGTTTAGTAAAGCAACTTTATTTAAAACTCAAATATGTTCTCTCAAAACAAAAGAATGAGGTCACAGAAACCAGCAGCATATCAATTCCCACTCTTGTAATACTTACTGTGATATCTTTTAGCCATGAACAACATTGCTTCCTAAATTCACTATCTCTGGTTATTTGTTCTGGTAACAAACAGTCCCTTTTCCATGCAAAAACAGCAGAGGGGAGAAGAGAGGAAAAAAAAAAGCAACTTCAAAACATACCCAAATACTCAGTTACATAATTAACCACTACAACATCTGAACTAAGATGAAGTTTTCTTAGTGATGTCTCCTGGAGAACTCAGAGAATATGGTAATATTGCCTATGAGGAGAATAGCTACAAGTCTGTTAAATAGCTAGGTCTTCTTGCCATAAAAAGTTAATTACAGACTATTTCAGAGACAAATTTGTCTGCAGTTCTTTTTAACTCAGAAAAAGAAAGTGAAAAAGCAGCCTGAGAACTTAAAATTTTCTTAACAATGGTTGTCCTCCAGCCATTTCTTTAAAGTATACAGTAAAATAGTTCAGCTGTATGAGAATACATTAAGATAGGGTTCTCACAATGTTGAAGATTTTAGCAGGTATTCATAAAACGGAGAAGTTACTTGATGTTTGGTCAGGGAAACGAATGGAAGAGATAGATTATTTTTCAGCTAGCAAAAATTTTACCAAACTTGTCAAGTTACAGCTACTGTCAGAAACCATTTTAACTAGGGCAAGTTTTCTCATGCATTACAGACTGGTGATAAAAGGGAAATGAGTTCTGTGACAGCACGTTCTTTACCTACAGTACTCCTCGGGAGACCACTTTTTTACTTCAGCACCTGTGCAAACCACATGGTTCGTTACGTGCACAGCACGAACTGAGCAACCCAAAGGCTCACCTGAAAACTTCTTCTGCACGCATCTCGTCCAACTTGGTGAACAAGAAGTGGGCAACAACGTGGAAAGCACCTACGTTTGGTGTATCAAACATGGACCTAGCGAACAAACACACAGCTGCGTCAGGAACGGTTAGGCTAAGGAGTTTATAGAGCGTTTTTACCGGTCGCTCAGGATTAACGCGGGATACCGTTTTATAACGCCATTCGGACACGTCCCCCCTACCACGCACCACAGAAGGAACCCCCCCCCCCCAAACACACACACACCCCGCCAGCTTCCCCCCCTCCCCGGCCGCCCCCGGGGCTCACACGCCCAGATCGAGCTCCCTGTCGAAGAACTCCGCGGCAGCATCCGGGTCGAAGCCGAGCGCCAGCAGGCAGAGCCAGAGGTGGGTTCGCTCCCAGTCGCTGCCCATGGCACCGGCTAGAACATCGGCCGCCGCCGCCAGGCGCGGAGCTTCCGCCGCCATCTGCCTCTGCCTCTGCGCCTGCCCCTGCCCCAGCCCCTACCCCGGCCCCCGCCGCCCCGCCGCCATTTTCCCCGTCCCGCCAAAACCGCGCTCCCGCCGGACGCCGCCACGCCACGCCGCGCAGCGCCGCGAGACGCCTCGCCGTGCCCTGATTGGCCGCGCTCGGCGCGCTGCCCGCTGGGAAGTGTAGTCCGGGAGGCGGTACTGCCTGTCCCGGGCACGGCCGCCATCTTGCGGCCGCCGCCTGGGCGGGGCCGGTCAGGCGCCTCCGCCCTTATTCCTCGCTAATCCCCTCACAGACCCGAGGCGGACACCAGGCTGCGCAGTTCAGTCTTTTATTTCAAGGCATTTCCGTGACTTGGAAGTTCTCGCAGCAGCCCGCCCGGCGGCCCCGTCACATCCCCAGCGTGCGGCCGCGGGCTCGGCCTGATCCCCAGAGAGACGTGCAGCGGGCGCTGCTCGCCGGGTGCCCACCGCCCCCGCTGCTACAGGAAGCTAGCCCGGGTCCTCGTTAAAAAAAAGATTATGGCTGACACCAGAAATACCTCTACCTTATGTTCCCTCTCTTGACCGTCATTATTATTTTTTTTAATTATTTTTCTGTTGTCCAAACCTGTTTCTGTCTCTTCCCTTTTCCCTCGCTCTTTCCAATGACTTCCCCTTTCATTTTTAGCTCCCGTCCTTCCTTCTGGAAGGAACATCCCTTTCTAAGCATTTACCCTCTTCTAGTCTCAGGTCCCATAACCAATACTATCAGGATGACCAAATTTTTTGCACGCAGAAGGCATGTAGAGAGAAAGGGCATCCTTTTGTGCATAAAGCACCCTTGGATAAAGCACCCAAAGGGACCCTACTCTAATCTCTGTAGGCACAGTGCCTAACAAAAAAAAAAAAAAAAAACCTGAGAGAATCTGAGACGGCCAAAGCCTCCTGTCCTTTCCAGCAGCAAAGAGGTAGATGCAGAAGAGCTTTCCATGTAGACTTCAAAGGGGAAACTTCGTGGGCAAATCCTCATCAACTCCTTTTGTTGGCAGCCCTTTATGCAAAGCACTGGCGTGTTCTCTTGGCTGTTGCCAACAGGAGAACAAACAGCTATACAAATATTTAACAAAGATTAGATCAGTTGGATGCACTGGCTAAGCTATACCTGGTTTATAGAGCAGGAGCGTGACACACAAGCTAATGAATTAACCTAGCGTGTAATCCTCAGGGGGTAATAATCAGTTTTGATGCAGCTAAGTGAAACAGCACTGATTTTAAAAAGTCCGAAGCTAGGTGGGATCAGCTTCAAAAAGGAGAAACATAGGTTAAACATGGCAAAAATACATTGTATCAAAAAGATGTTTTTCTGCTTTTCTTCATTCAACTCTTTGCCCTGTGGTGTATGGGCCATTTGTGCGTGAAAAGTCTTGTTGATCTTCATCCAAATCCAAAATGTCTGGGATATCATCTGACTCTGAAGAGAGGTCTGTAATAGTGAAATCTGGAACCTGTATAGGAACAAAATTTCAATCAATTCAAAAGTAAAACTAAATAAATTTGTGCAGTATTCCTGACTGAAGTCAGGAGATGAAGATGCTCAGCATCTCTAGAAATCAGACCCAAAGTACTGAATAGGGAGTGAAATATGCTCAGTCACACATTAAACATAAATACAGCATTAAGACCAAATATTATGCAAGATGTAAATCAGTTGCTTAGAAGACAGGATTTGGTAGTAGAAGTGGAACAGAGCTAAATTCACTGAGTGCATTTAGTGAAAACAATGACTGGAAAATTAAAAATTGAAGATTTTAAACTTGTTTTGCCTTTCTTCTTTCCTTGGGATCAATGGGTTATACAATGGAGAAGCCTAGAGAAGCTGGATATAGATTGCTTTGTACTGCTCTGCCTGCCTACCACATCAAACCTTTCCCAAGGACACAAATATCCGGAACTGCAAAAATATGCTGACCTCTATTTCAACTGCATATATTGTATTCTGTATTTTAAGCAGCTACTGGGTTTCAGGAATAGTTAGACATTAGTGGACACATGGATGTTACACACTTCTAAAAACCTTGGCTAAGACACTTAGGAGCTTAAGTCCCATTAGCAGGACTTAAATTACTTCGTCTCTTCTGAAAAATGAGATAGAATTAAGCAATTTACTCATAACCAGAAGTTTTCTACCCCAAGTGAAAAATTCATATATGTACAATTTGATTCATGGTTAGGTTTAACATTGATAATATGATGAATACTTGAAGACAGACAGGATCATCACGTGCTTGCTCATGGGATTTTGGTTCTGTATGTCTGAAGAAGCAGTGACTTGAAGAGGCTTCTAGGCGTTTAGAATCACAGAATCCTGGAATGGTTTGGGTTGGAAGGGACCTTAAAGATCATCTGGTTCCAACCCCTCTGCCATGGGCAGGGACACCTTCCACAAGTTTTTAAACTTGTTTTGCCTTTCTTCTTTCCTTGGGATCAATGGGTTATACAAAGGAACCTGCCTAGAGATAAGGTTGCCCAAAGCCCCATCCAACCTGCCCTTGCACACTTCCAGGGATAGGACATCCACAGCTTCTCTGGGCAGGCTGTTCCAGTGCCTTGCCACCAGTACTGGCTGGAGAAGCACTTTTAATTCATTCAGTAATGGCAAAACACCTTGCTTATGACCAATTTTTAGGAAAAACATAGGAAAGAGAAGTCTGTGCTTTGCCTTCCTTGAAGACATGCCAGAAGAACAGAGAACACACCAAAGGAGAAAGATTGCTACTGCAGCTATCAGGTTTTAGACAGCATTGAAGCACTGAATGTGAATTACTCAGTTCCTTGGAGAGTAGTTGACTGTAGGACACCAGGTACTTAGAAATATTAATTAAAATATTAATGAAAACTGAGCTTTGGAAGAATTTAAGCAGCATGCCATGTATCAGGCAATAGTATGAGTACAATGGAATGCCTACACCACTTTGAGAGCCTAAGCTTGCTCAAAATTAAATCAGTATTAAATCTTCTCCTAAAACTCGAAAGGCAGCAGGAACGTGGGAAACACATTCTTCAACCAGCAAGAATCATCCTGCATCTTTCTGCTTATTGCATTTACCTAAATCTCTAATTACTGTACTTAGAAAAACAATATATTTTGTCATTATCAGCAGATGACCCCATATCTCATATCATAGTACAAATGGAGATATGTAAAAAGTCTAAGGCAAAGTAGCTCTTGGGGAATTTGGAGTTCGTTTGCAAATTCATTTAAAAATGTGCCCAAATAGATAGTTTAACCAACTGGTTTATCCCCAGCACAAATATAGGGGAGAGAATGAGTTGAGAGCAGCTCTGAGGAGAGGGACTCAGGGATGTTGGTAGATGAAAAACTCCAAATGAGCTGGCAACGTATTCTTGCAGCGCACAAAAGTCAACTGCATCCTGGGCTGCATCAAAAGAAGCCTAGCCAGCAGGTCAAGAGAGGCGATTCTGCCTCTCTGCTCTTGTGAGACTCCAACATGAGTCCTTTGTTCTACCCTGGAGCTCCCAGCAGAAGAAGGACATGGACCTGTTAGATCAGGTCCAGAGGAGGGCCGAAAGGATGACCAAAGAGCTAGAGCACCTCTGCTACAAAGACAGGCTGAGGGAGTTGGGGCTGTTCAGCCTGCAGAAGAGACGTTCCGGGGAGACCTTGCAGGGGGTTTTGAGTACCTAAAAGTGGCCTACAGGAAAGCTGGGGAGGGACTCTTTGTCAGGGGGTGCAGTGATAGCACAAGGGGGAATGGCTTTAAACTAAAAGAGGGTAGATTTAGATCAGATATATGGAGGAAAACCTTCACTCAGAGAGTGGTGAGGCACTGGCACAGGCTGCCCAGAGAAGCTGTGGATGCCCCATCCCTGGAGGTGCTCAAGGCCAGGCTGGATGGGGCTTTGGGCAACCTGGTCTGGTGGGAGGTGTCCCTGCCCATGGGAGGGGGTTGGAAATGGATGGCCTTTAAGGTCCCTTCCAACCCAACTCTGTGATTCTGTAATTCTGTATTTAGACTGAGCAGGGTACATAACCATGCTCAGTAACTATGTCTGACCATTGGTAATTTTGACTAGAGCATAGGTACAAGTCACCTCTATTACTTATATTTATGTTTCTCCTACTGATAATAGGATAATCAACATTTCAAATTTAAGTTTGTGCTCTTTACATCCTTAGTGCACACATAGAGGAGTCAACTGCTTACTAACATATTAGTAAGATGTTCATAGCCATTAAATAATTTTAAATGGGAGTGTAGCTGTGCATGAGAGTAAAACAGCATTGGTGTCAGTATCATTTATCTCAGTTTTGAATATACTTTGGTTTTTGTTTTAAAAACACACTGCCATCTGCACCAGTGTAAGTATATCAACGCGAAGCCTCCACTGTTATGGGCTTGCTTAGGTAAAGGACTTTCACTTCTGTATCACCTTTGTGTTTAATTGTACTCTCATTTCATAGTTTCTAGGAAGTTAGGAAGTTGAAACAAAGCCATAAGACAATTCTTGCAAGAACAGGGCTAGATATGACCCTTCTTTGTACTTTTCCTCTGTAAGATAGTTAGATCTTCTGAAATGAAATAGCATAAAACTTGCAGAACCCTTGCATGGAATAGTGCAAAACATACTTCAGCATTTTTGCTGTCTTAGTGTCCAAATGTTAATATCAACACTAACTTAATTTTAAGCTCATCCATTTTTTTCTTGCTGTATTTTTAGAGCTGAGCCAGTAACAGTTTGAGATTATTCTTGTTTTGCACTTTCAGAAGAAGCACTTATTTTTAGTCAGACTGTATATTATGCAAAAAAGTCAATTTTTCATTCATAGTACAAGATGTAATACATTCAGCAAAACACTGTGCACAATAACACCAGCTAGCTTCTATAAGATTTTCCAATCATGCAAATAATGAACAGATTACACTTAAAAAGTAATAAAAGAAGGTTCCCTTTTCTCTTTTTAACCAGCTGTCTTGGAGAAGTTTTTTTGTTCTTTGTTGTGGTTCTTTTGAGAGCTATTTATTTTTAAAACAGAAAAGATGTAACTTGTTCTGAAATCCTTTCACCTGTTTATTTTCACCTAGCTTACCTTACTAGCTACATAGCACTACCAGAAGTTATACAGTTTAGAAAAGATTCTACGGAACGAAGTCATCATCTTACGAAGTGGGAGAGATTTCAAAAGCTTTCATTTCAAAAGCTTTCCACATTTCTTTAGTTTTAGCAAACTAAAGAACTCCAGACCTTATACAAATCTTGTAATTTTGGCTTTACTGATATGTATACTGCTATAAATACATTTGTGAAGCTTTATTTATTTCACCTCCCATCATTTTCAATGCATATGGTCTCGTTTCACCTGGTTTCATTTTTAAAAAAAAATTCCCGAGAAACTTTCATAGCTCTCAAAAACGCTTTTGAGGATATTGCTTAGTCTTTTTTTTTTAAAGCAAGCAAGTTCATGTTGTGTAACTGTTTGATATACGCAATTATACAGAAACAGGTAAAATTACAGGGACAATCTATGAGTAGGCTCTGCTCTGTTAATATTTTAGGTTTTCTTCATTCCATGTGAGATTTTTCAGCAGTTATTAGAACGCACATCAGCTTCAGTCCACAGGTTCTGGAAGATGTCCAAGACATCCATGCCTCCAGTGGGCAATTTAATTGGCATTCTACCTGTGCTAGAAAAAATTACTATGTTTCGTCTGAAGTCCCTTAATTGCAATAAAGACTAGAGACATGCTATACTAGATTACCAGCAAGAAGATATCCATGCCATAAAAAACTACAGTTCAGTTCCAACACCCAGCGCTGTCCTCATTAAGATGATCCAATAATCTAAATGCAAGGACTTGTACTGGGTACAATAAACCAAGAACATACTAATTCACCATTATTTAGCCTTCTCTTCTTCCAATAAAGGGCTCCCCATTCCACTGGGAGTCAGCAACTTAATATTCTGTATACTTGGTTTCTATGTGGGGAAAAAAGTCACAGTACAAAAATGCAGGAGCTTTTGTAGCATGTTGGTATAACAGGCTATCAGAACAAACACGTAAACACAACCAGGCATTGCTCTAGTTGTGACCACCAGTTGTACTTCAGCTCTAAAATGCCAGAGTAACTTACAGAGTTACCCAGAGTTAGTGTTTTGATTCACACTGTTTAGCAACTTCTTTGAAGCTGAGACCAACATTGCTAAATTAAATGATTGCAATGCACAGTTGCCTAGGGTATGCATCAAGAACACAACTCACCTGGACAGCAATAAACCAAGAAAGCTTTTCTCCAAGTAACAGTAATTCTCATCAAGGAAAGGGAGTTATAAAAGTTACTAGGGAACAACTCCACCCAAGTAGATGAGTGTTAATTCACATTAGTCACTCAAGTTCAAAAGAGGGTACATAAAGTAAAAAAAGATTAAAGCTTGCGTTGACAGTTGAAGAGTACACACTCCTACCAAGTCAGCAGCCAAAGCAGGTAGCTGGGAGTTTCATAGAGACAACACCTACTAGATGGGGAAGACTGATTTTTTTTTTTTCCTATATCCTTTTTTCCTCACTGTAAGGCCATCCACCAGTTCACAGTCTGGACAGGTAACAGTAAGCACAAAAAAAGCAACAGTAAAGCAAAGACTGAATGGAAGGGAAGAAGGAAACACTGCAGCAATGTTATCTATACACACAAATAGATTTAGATTTTCAATGTGTCTACTTCATTTGCATCGCAAGCTTGCTTTCTCTTGGACCCAGATTAAAGGAGTCACAGAACAGCAAGTTACATGTTTTACACACCATACAAATGGAGACAGACTTTGGCTGCTGAAGCATTTATTACTAAGGTACAAAATGTATTACAAAAAGTTGGCTACAAAAAGCATACAACAGCAGGCACCTGAGTACAAACAGCATGAATCTTGTCTTTATACTGTCAAAAATATACTTTGATAATGATTTGGTCAGGTTACTGTGTAATACAATAGTAAGTTTATATCGTTAATATTAGCACTGTCACAGCATTCAACTCCAGCTGACTCAGTCAGAAACTCCACTTTCAGCTTTGGAATTCTGCCCTCACAGAATCCTCATGAATCATGTAACAGTTCAATTTGAGACAGTCATTAAAAAAATAATCAAATGCATGATCTGCAGCAAGTACAGAATTCAGGCATACCTCGCTAGAATGCAAGGCTTTTAAAGGCATTTCATAACATGTAAGGCTTTTATATTACTCTGGTAGAGATTAAGCAGCAGATCAAATGCTTTCAGCTGGGATAAGAATCATTTAGAGTAAGGATATTACTACCATTAATAAGCATAGTGAGGTTTCTCAACTGTACAAACAAGGCATCTTGACAACTGTAAGCTGCCAATATTTAGGCACTTCTGTTTGTTTTAGAGTGTTTTTACTACTCAGGACAATACAATGCATTTGTAGGAGAGTGTCCTCTCTAAATCACTTCCCCACTCGTAAGTTTTTTCCCTAAAGCTTTTTGACAGCTACAGTTGTTAGTCACTTGTTTGGTCAGTCTGCAGAGTACATGCATGCTATGCAGTTTACTCAACAGGGTGTTCAAGCTGTTTGTCTTCCTGGCTGGAATTTTTCTCCCCTTC
The DNA here is from genome assembly GCF_013377495.2 of Cygnus atratus. NCBI lineage: Eukaryota > Metazoa > Chordata > Aves > Anseriformes > Anatidae > Cygnus > Cygnus atratus. The sequence continues at coordinate 36,283,454 of NC_066396.1, forward strand.
ACCTTTGCTCTCAGCATGCTGAGTGCCAGGCAGTTGTGGGTAAAAGGGACCTACCAGCCAGTTGAGCGGCGTGTTGTTAACAAGATAATCCATCACATCATCCAGAGACTCTTTCATTTTCTTCAGTTGTCCTTTGCTAGTAGCAAGAAAGCCGTCTGATAGTTCTTGAAAAGAGGATGCTGACCGGAAGATCTGGTAGACATCACCTGCCATTGACCCAACACTGTAAACCTGGTCCTGCACATTCTGTGGCAGACCCTGTAGGCTTGAGACCAGTGTGAGGCAAGTGGTCTGAAGCTGCTGAGTGAGGCTCTGTGCAATAGCTAGAGTTCTCGACTCTATGTGCTGGAAACAAAAACATAATCGCCTGTCAGTATCTTTTTGTGACTGTAGCAGTTTTATTTAAGAGACAAGGAAGCAAAGTAAAAGGGATGAAAGTAAGATACAGCAGATAACATAACAAGGATTAAGCAAGAAGGTAACAGACAACTTCAAAGTACTTGATTTCTCCAATGTTCAAGTACTTTGGAACAGAAGCATTGGTAGTATCTACCCAACAACAGATAAGGAAGCTCTTGTATCAACTCTGGATAGCAAGTTAAAGCACAGGAGTATTCTAGTGGATGAACCACTATTCAAAGCTATATAAGACTTGGTGAGTCTGTTCCTCAGGCTGCTTTATGCTGAGGAATTGCTATTTCCAGTTTGGCCATATGAGATAAGTGAATCCTAGCTGGTCTAGACAAGGTTAATATCCCAACAAGTTCACAGAATGAGGATTCTCTTGAAAGGAGAATAACCCTTTAGTGTTTGCAGGAAGTAGGCTCATTTAAGAGTTAGGATGTCCTCTGCTTTTCATAAGAGTCACTGGCAGCTGCCTGAGCTTCATCATTTAGATTCTACTTTTGTATAGAAGCATTCTGTGCTGTTAAGATGAGATGCTGTGCACTTTGGGGACTGTTAGTTAGCCAGTGTTACCTCAACAGTATGCAGTCCGTTTATTTCCAGTTTACATTTACATCTATTTACCTCAGCACTATGCGACTCATCACCATCATTTTGACCTGTATATTTCTTCCATTCTGCCCAGGATTGATACAGTTTTTCCTGAGCATTAAGAAGTTTCTCATTGGCACTATTCATGTTCTTTCTGGCATACTCGATCTGAAATACAGCCAAACGAGGAAGTAAAGTAAGAGTCCAAACAGTTCTACTAGGGCTACCCTAAAATACCAGCTTTGTATTTTTTTTTTTTTAAAACACTTAAAGTTCAAATGAAAGGCTTTGGAGAACATAAGGATATGCTCCTTCTCCACAGAAAAAGCTAGAAGCAGGTTTCAAGATGTTATGTAGTCTACCCCTCTACACCTCAACTATTTCACCCTCCCCCACTGAACTCGTATACATGGAGCTGTAAGTATATAGAAGACCATAACTATTTATGTACAGTTTGTGCTGTACATAAAGGTACATAGTTAGGATCAGATGACTGAAGCACTCAGGAATGCTCAGAGATACCCACAGCAAGAAAAGCAAGCCCATGAAGAATCCTACATTTTGTTAATATAAAGACTGAAGTAAAGCACTGAAGTGTTTCTAAATTGCAAGACACTTTCTTCAACGAATAAATGTGTCAGAACTGACCCTTTACAACAAAAACACCTTTTAAACATTACTTCTATTTATGCAGTGCTTAAAATTACAAGTAATTGGTGGCCTGTTTTACAGATCAGCTTGATTTAGGAGTTCTCCTGACTGTTGGTAAAAAGCTCCATTGGGAAGTGCTTTATATTTTGAAAATGGATTTAGTCACAGCTATCTGATTTTTCCCTGTCTGTTCTCTACATTTGAAAACTATACCAACATTTGTTTTCTATACCTAGAGTGAGAACTTGAACTTACCAGATTAACAGTATGGTGGAGCTGAGAAATCGTCTCCTGGCTTTTCTGTTTAGCATCTCTAACTTTGTTTAAGGCTTGCTGGTAGGCACGTGCACGGACCTTTGATGACAGAGATCCTAGCCGAACATAGTAACTTGGCTTTTGAACTCCAAGTTCAAAACCTTCAACTTTTGCAGCTTCTTTTTCTAGAAAAGAGGAAAGGGAGCAGATTGACTAGTGGAACAAAACTTAAGAGGCCTGACGATATTTCATTTGCTTCATAATAACTGAATATCGGACTTGTTTAGTAGTCCTTTAACAGCAGGTTTGGTTGACAAGCACACACGTAACCCTTACTTAGATTCATTATGCTTGCCTGTCAAGAAAACGATATTACAACCAGGAAGGCCAAAGACAGTTTGGGAAGCACATGCTCCCTCCCTGCTATGAGGTAATAAATGGATGACTGCTTGTTTCTCTCCAATACATGTATACCATCAAAATTAAACCTGAATTGTTCTTACCTAGTTCTGCTTCTGTGAGTGGGAGATACTGGTCTACTAGGGTCTCTGATTTAGTGAGAGCACTGTCCATTCCACTGCTCACCATCTGCACCACACGACTTCCCAAGACAGTGTTAATGCCACCATTAACAACGGACTTGGTCATTTCTACACTGTCTTGCATCGCTTCTTTAGTCTTGCCCACAACTCCAGTGATTGTGTGAGCAACAGTTTCCTTGGCGCCAGTCACAGTGGTTGTTACAGCTTCTCTGGCTCCAACAACTACATCCTTAGCATTGGCAACAACCTGACAATGAAAATAGGTCAATTCACTAAAAATATTTAATAAAAAAAGCTACATAATCCAGGAAACAGAATTATATTAAAGCTCATACAAGTCTTATCTAGGAAAAACTTGCACTGAAAGCATATAGACAAAAAGATGTGATTGTCATGCAGCCTTCAGCTCAACACTCTTCAGTGAATGTAAATCAGTTTGTTTTACAACGAGCAAGAAAAAGTTTTTACAGGATACCCACCAGTGAACAGCAGCTACAGATATATCAAGTAGCAGGCTAATGTAAAAAAAAAAAAAAAAAAAAAAAGAACGGCTCAGTGACCTTCCAAAAGCAAATGATTCTACAGAAATGCACTCCATCTCCTCACTACATCTAAGCTGTGAAGCAAGTGCAGCTTACAGGAACTCCCCTCACTGCATTTTTCATATCAACAGCAAAGAGACAGGTATAGAGATCTTCTGCTCAGCATATGTACATGGAGAAGACTTACCTTGTCAGTGGGTTGATTCAGTATAGGCAGTCTCTCTTCAATTTTGTCTAGACCCATACATGCATAGTTGTTGGCAACTACAACTATAAAAGAAATTACAACAGTTCAACAGTTGATTTTAGGTTTTGTTTTGCCTTAGTATAAATAACTGCAATTGTTATTTGTTTTTGAAATGGAGCTCACACAGTAGCACATTTAAAGTAGCTTCTCCGCCCTTTTCAGGGGGATTTGAAGTAGCAAAGCCCTAGAAGAAGGCTGGTCTACAGTGCCTTAAGCAAGCTCACTTGCAGGCAGAGGAAGTCTGTTCATATACCTTACAAGCAACTGTTGTAACAGGTTGAAACACCTGGCCTACTGCCAGTTGAAGAAACTAAGGCTCCTGGTCACAACAGCCTTGTGACACAGCTGCCAAATTTAACCACAAGTTACTCTTTGAGAGAAAGTACAAAGCACTTGAAAGTAGGTGAAAGGTGAGGAAGGTGTTGCACAAGCGACTACACAATCACCTTGCAAATCAAGAGAAGCCAGTCAGTTCAGTATTGTGAAAGCTGGAATCAGCTTTGGCTCTGGATTCCACCACTCCCCCAAGTCATACCTATCTGTAATAAGTTACTCAACAAGCAAGGCTTGTTGAGATAGTTGTCAGCTAGCTGAAATAGCACTCCAGACCAGCATGACTGTGCTTAACTGTAAGCACATATTAATATATAAAGCAATCAGTTGAATTAAAGGTATCAACAGCTCCATCTTTGTCTTACTTTGTGGTTCCAGTTTCTGGATGATAGGCATAGCACTTGTCATGGCTACTGAAGTAATTGTCTTCACTCCTTTCTCTGCTATCTCACATACTGACTTCAGATACGGATGGTTATCCTTTGTGGTAACGTAGGCTGTCGACACCATATCATAGGTGGAGCTCACCAAAGGAAGGTTTGCTACCCTTGATACAATGTTCTGTTTAAAGAGAAAGAGGTTAATTGACTATTTTTCTGAACTATACATTAAAAACCCTACTGGGCTATCTTAAACATACCTGTTGCGGATCAATTGCTGCTAATGCCATTTTTTCAGGTCTTCAGTCTTACACAGCCTATGAAAGAAGCATGTCAGAGTTAGGACATCCTCATATCCACTTCATTTAAACACCAGGCTTTCAAACCAACAACTGCTTTATAATCAACCCCACCAGATCAAGGGGATTAAGAATGTTTGTTCTTGCATATAGGAGATCCATTTTATTTTAACAATTTAGAACTCCAAAAGCTTTGTTTCCTAATGCTTTTCATTAGTTTAAGCAATACGAATATGCCAGATGCAAGAAACAGGCTTTGAAATACAGCAGTTCCCTACAGAATTACAACTTGAGTCATGTCTTTTTTTCTAGGAGAAATACATATACTTGGTCTCAACTGTTGAGCCAGGGTGAAGGAAACCTACCCAGCTGTTCTTAAGCTAAGAGTTTATTAAAACTCTCATTTAGGATTTCTAAAGGACAGATGAAGATTCTACCACTAGTATCTTTAGCCAGATTAACATAAGGGAGTCGAGTTTGAAATGTGATTAGTTGTTGTTGTCCAAATATTGTGGACACTTGAAGACTGGGGTGAAATACTCATCTCAGTAACCAGATTATTTCTCACCCAAGTTACTCCACTAAACACAGTGGGCTCATTATCTCTGCTGCAGTGTCTGATGCCCACACAGGGTTTCCACTGCTCAGTTACTCAAGAGTTAGAATTCCTGTAGCATGCACAGTCAGAACTTTCCCACAACAGGAAATAACTTTCCTTTGTGCTAATTAAGGAATTACTACCAAGCCCACATTGAAACAGGCTGGGGAGAGCAGTTGTTCAGCAAGCCTACGCTACGCAATTATCTTCCAACGTGCACTCCCATGGAGAAAACAGTAATAGTTCTCCCCATATAAACCCTATAAAAGGGAGAGGGGAAAGAGATAATGCAGTACCACTTCAAGAGAACACACAGATATGAATACTCAGAAGTGCATTGTCGTTCTGTGAATGCACAGAAGCCAAACAAGATCTGCAAGCACTTTTTGCTTTGACAGCTCCATAGAGCACTTCAGTCCTGAAAGGACAGCAGTTCTGAAGGCTGTGTTGCTAGGTGTGCCAGAAAGCCTAACAGCAGCTTTCCTTTTTACATATATGATAATATCAAAACAGGAAGCGTTAATTTTCTGCTTCGTGTCAAGTAAAAATTTCTCTTTCACTACATAACGGGCAATGACAACAGCGCGCTGTTAACACTTTGCAGGCGCATTTGCACACACCAGGGTGCACACGTGCCAGAAGGCAACTCCTGTAATGAGATTAACCGCTGTACACGAAGCGTGCAAGCAGGTAATAAACAAGGGCTACGAGAATAACAGAGGAGCCCCCACTCCCACCCACCCACCCACCGAGCACTCCCACAACCACCACACGCCCCGCAGCCGCCCGCGCGGCGCCGCACGCCGGGTCGCGGCTGATGCCGGCCGGCAGGAGGAGGGGCCCTCTCCTGAGGGATTATTCGGGGCTGGCAGCGCGTCCCAAAAGGCCCGGCCGCAGGCGGCGAGGCCGCGTGTGGGGATTTCACTCGGCAAGAGGTGAGCTCTGGGCCGGCCGCACGGGTACTCGGAGCCTCCGGAGCTACCCCTGCGCCCAGCGGGGGCAGAGGGTCAGACCCCGAGGCGCAGCCCACGCTGTGAGGGCGCCTTTCGGAGGCCCCGTGCCGCCGGGTCGGGCCGGGGGCGGCCAGGTGGCGGCCAGGTGGCGGAGCCGCGCGGTACTCACCGGGGCTGGGAGCGAGGGAGAATGACGAGAGGTCGCCGCCGCCGCCGCCACGCACTGAGGCGGCTGCCCCACGTCCCGCGACTTATAGGCAGCGGCCGCCGACATCTCGCGAGAGCTGCGCGCGCGTCACGGCCGCGCCTCGTCACGGGGTGGGGGGGAGAAGAGAATTGGTTCCTAAAACAAAACGAAAAAAAAAAAAAACCGCGGAGAAACTTTATTACAGGGAAGTCTTGTTCAGCCTTTCTGTCAGAAGGTCCCGGTAGCTTTAATTGTTTAAAGGTGGGAAATGACAAGGAACCAGCGTATCTGTCAGCCTCAGAACACCGAGACTCCTTTCTGCCCCATTACTGCACCCTAAACAACAGTCATTCTGCAAATGCTGTTTTAACTTTTACTGCTCGACACACACAGACCTCCTCTTCTGATTATCACTGTGCCAGGACAGCAAATTCCTCTAATACAGAGCAGTACAGTAAAAAGTATCGTTATCTGCCCAGGATGGGGACAGAAGGCATCTTGCAAAAGCTTGGTAGAAAAATACAAAAACCATCTCTCCCTCTTATCTGTCTGTTATTCCCTTGTTGCAATACCCTTTGTCTACTGCTATAGAGATTCTGACCCTTGCTCCCACAGGACACTATCTTCCTAATACAAAAGGGTAGATTTAGATTAGATATGAGGAGGAAATTCTTCACTGTGAGGGCGGTGAGGCACTGGCAGAGGCTGCCCAGAGAAGCTGTGGATGCCCCATCCCTGGAGGTGTTCAAGGCCAGGCTAGATGGGGCTTTGAGCAACCTGGTCTGGTGGGAGGTGTCCCTGCCCATGGCAGGGGGGTTGGAATTAGATGGCCTTTAAGGTCCCTTCCAACCAAACCTTTCTGTGATTCTGTGATTCCTAGGCTTTGGGAAAGAGCATATGTTTGTTTGTTTTTCAACTTGTTCAAAAAAGAGCTTCCCAGAATGGTGTTTCAGTTTGTTTCTGCAAAGTAAAATCAGTTCACTCTTCTTGTTTCAGAGCAGAACAGATTGGAAAACTATTCTGGAACAAAATAGGGATTTTCACTTCTCTGAAGTGCTTTATCATGCCTCTGTTAGGACCCATACCAAACACTTCACAGGCACAGGCACTCCGCTTTTTCTCCTTGTAGTTATCTGAGACCTCCATTTGTTTCTCATTCACAGTCATATGGCTTCTCAGGTGTAAAACATTCAATTGTCAGATACCTCTTTTGTCAGAGATAGCTGTACTGGGAATTCCAGACTATTCCAGGCATTTTAGATACGAATACGCATCACTGTTATTTGTAGTACAGGGACACCTGCAACTCTTGCAGTCCAGGGACATACTCTGGCAGAACACAGCTGGGGCACAGTCAGGATAGCTGACCCCAATTGACCAAAGGGATGTCCTGTGCCATGCATTATCATGATTGGCAACAAAACTGTGGGGAGAGAAGGGGGAAGGAGGGGCAGTTGGAGTGATGGCTCTTGTCTTCCCAAGAAACCATTATGTGTGATGAACCTGGCTTTCCAGAAAATGGCTGAACATCTGCCTGCCAGTGGGAAGCTATGAGTGAATTCCTTATTTTGGTTTGGTTGCACAAGCAGCTTTCGGTTTACCTATTAAGCTGTCTCTATCTACCCACAAGTTTTCTCACTTTCACCCTTCTGATTCTCTTCCCCCATCCTGATGCAGAGGAAATGAAGGAGTGGCTGTGTGGAGCTCAGCTGCTTACCGGGGTTAAACCACAAGATATGCTGAGCCAGAGTCAACTGACAGATAGAAAGATAGTCTATTTGTAAGAACTCGTACAAAGATTTTCATTTGGCATCATGCCTAGTGGATGAAGAGGTATCATGGGGAGTCAAAAAGGAAGCAGTGAAGTCAATGTTTACTTCAGTATACATAGTCTGTGTTAACCTTCCACCATACCTGGGGGTTCTGTTAGCCTCCAGAGGTACACATGGAAGTCAGGCAATGTGATGTATCATTTGTACTTCATATATAAACTGATATTATCTGCAGTACTGTTTAAACAAGATCATATGTGTCCACTGTAATTTACACGTACCATGTAGATGACATTTCAGACCCTTGCGTCAACAGCTGCAACCGATCATCTTTAGAGTTACAATGCATCAAAATTATCTTCAGGTAACAGATTTTGCAATGATGGTGTCATTCATATCTCAGTATTTCTGTATCTCAGTGTCTGTAAACTTGCTTCAAATCCCTATCTTGTAAAGAAATATGCATGTACTTAGTTTCATGGAGATAACTGCCAATTTACAAAAATAGTTCACTACCTACTTTAGATTTGCATAGAGGTAATTGGATATGCCATTCAGTATTTGCTGAATAAGACTGTAAATAATTTCACTGATTTCATCAGACCTACTCATATGGTTGTATCCACTGAAGGATCAGTGTTGCAAAGTCCAAGTAGTTATTGAGATATATTACAAAGAAAATCAAAGCAATCAAATGGGAATGGGATTAGAAAGAGAAGAAGAATCTTTGATCAAGAATTCTAATTGCAGCCACATCCTTTGCCACACCACCCTCTGTAAGAAAGTTATTTATCTCTTAAGATTTTGATAATAGGCATTTAGAGTGCTTATTAATACAGTGAGCCCTCCTATCCAGCTGCCTCCTGGCCATCCAGGGGCCTTGCGAACGTACTTCTAGGGTGTAATTTGTAGTTTACTAGGGCTGAAATCAGGCATACTGTTTGCAGACAAAATACCACCTCGAACTGCTTTGGGGATTATGCCCTCCTCAGATTTGTTTGTGTAACAGCCTGTTGTTGCCTGTTTATAACTAAATGTTATCATACGTATTTGTAATGGTTATTTTTTTTCTAACACAGATCGTTTTAACCATGGTAGGAGAAACTCTCCATGATCTTGTCCTGCAAAACAGTGAGCACAGAAAGGTGGCCCTCTGGAGTAGTCAAGAATCATGTCCAACACCACAGCTTTAGGAAAATGGCAGTCTTTAACGAAGTGCCTCCGGTGACAGTTTGAGGTTGTTTGGAGTGAGGTAGAGCCACGAGACAACTGAGGCATACCTTCCATGTGCCTCAGGTTCTTACACGTAACACTGGCACTGCATTGCTTCTCAGCAGTCAGGATTGCCCTAGGGACACTAAGAGAAAGAAATTATTCAAGGTCCTGAAAGATAGATGATTTTCAGCATCCCTAACATATATAATCTAGTCAATTTATTATTATGGTTCCTCTCCTTTTAAATATTTCTAATGTTCAAAGCATGTATTTTTTTCTCAGTGTTTATAAAAGTTGCTTTGTCATGAGATACAAGTGAGTCCAAATGAACTGGGAAGCAGCATACTTGTCTTGGCCACCTTGAGGCTGTTGTCTGTGACCAAACATAACAATCAAAGTTATCTTCCCTCAGCTGTCTCTCACCGTTCTTCTTTACTTCCAATCCCACATTAATCCATTTCTAGGCTTTGCAGTCCTGCCTTGCACTGTTCTGTCTTTGGACCTGCAACTACCTCCTTATCCACTTAAGCTGTCTATCTACCTTACATGTTGGTTTTGGGGTTAAGTCCTTAGTATATTGCTGTATGAAAGCTTTCCCCTGGTCTTGGTTAATTATGTCAATAGCTTCTCTTCTGTGGCTTACTTGACTTTTTCTCTCCTAAGGAGGGGATATCAGATTTGTGAGGCATGATCCTCCTTTTCTAAGTCCACATTAATTATCTTTATAAGAATAGCAACCTTATTCTGCTCTGCCCAGGAGCACAGCACTCTTTTGATTCTGAGCAGCGTGATCTGCAGTTTTTCTCTATTACACGCTTCATTTCTAGAATGTATTTATCTTCTGATAGGTCATGTTTTTTCTTAGCTGTCCAAAGATCATTACCTCTTACCTCTTCAGCTGTAACTGTCAGCTGATTTAAAAGAGAGGAATTGGATAGGAGGTAGCTCTGCTGTGGACTCTTGAAGAAAGGCAAGGGCAAGCGGAAGTATAGGCAAGCTGATACTGTTGCCCACGTCGTGAGTACAGTATCACCGCTGTAATAGATCTGAGATGTTTAATTAAGACAGAAGAGGAGGGGAACTCATCCTAGCTTGAGAGGGACAGGTAGTCAATTACACACTATATATACCTACATATTACACAGAGGTGTTTTTTTGTTGTTGTTGTTTGTTTGTTTTTTGTTTTGTTTTGTTTTGTTTCATTTAGTTAGTGTTGTCTCTGCTCCTGTCAGATGTCTTTGGAAAGCTAAGCAGCAACACATTGTTACTGAAATATGCAGCACTTTCAGAAAGATCACAGAAAACTTTCAAGTCTCATGTGACAGACCCGTTATAGCCCTGTAGCTTTCATGCTTTACATGCCGTAAAACACTGGATGAGGCCATGACAGAAGTTAACAGAAGTATTAACACCCAGAAAATATAGTTATCGGAAAGAATTTTGTTATCATAGATACAAGACAAGCACAGGAAAAAAATACCCAGGCCCTATTCTAGAATTAAGGAATGTATTTGTTATCACTAAGGGAAACAGGACAGAAAATGATAAGGATTTAAACTATTTTAATATCATATTCAGTGCAATGGAGAGAAGGGAGATGCAACCATAAGCCACCAACTGAGGTGTCCATGGACACTTATTTGGTGTCATAATTTATAACTGCCTAAAAGCTGCAAGAGAAACCATTCTGCTAACCAGAGGCCAGACAATTTTGCTCCTGAGCACTTCTGACAAGCATATGCACTTGCAGCACATGTCCTTAAGAAGAGGGCATAGAGTAAGGGAATTATGGTTACTACTTGTAACTCAGTGCTAAAAATAAAAATTAAAAATAAAATAAAATAAAATAAAAAAATCCAGCTGTTCATTTTCAGACTGTTTTGCAGTTTTCTTAAGAAATCAACATTCCAAAAATATTTCAGTGTATTTATATAAAGTTATCATGGCTTATTCCTCTTTGAGAATGTCATGTTGTTTCATTGATGTTAATTACCAAGTCAGTACTGTAGTCAGTACTGTTCATGTTTATCTGCAGTGATAACAATGGCATTCAAGACTTCTCAGCATGCTGCACAGATAAAGTTCCTTGAACACAGTTCTTTCAATATTAGCTGGGTGAATCTCATGCAATTTCATTTTCACAGAATTTAGCCCTGGTTTTGGATTTATAGGTACTAGACATAAACCATAGATTCCTTGCTAGACAATAAAATTGTAATATATTTAGTTAGTTGCATAGAATAATAGTTATCATATGCATTTGACTGATGCAATGGGAGTATTGACTACAACACTTTAAATGGATTGTGCTATGAAGACATTATCAGTCTATAAAGCTACTCCAATACCTTTACTCGTTTCTACTTCAATAACATGCTTTTCTTTTGCTCTGTATGCTACGCCTATGAGTGACATCATTGCTTATACATAAAACGATCTCAGAATTTATAACATAATCAGAGGACACTCTACTGGATGCTTTCAATGTAATCTAATATAGAAGCTATTTTTAAGAGTGCAATATTATTTCAGTCAGTGTGAGCGTGGGAAGGATAAGGGGTTGAATAATAATTTAATATTAGTAATTGCTCTGCTAGAGACGTATTGTCACAACAAAAATCAGTACATTCTATACAATGGACAGATAAGAAAAATTTCTGTTTTTTCTATGATGTTTTACTTGTCAACTGGTGGTCTGACAAAAAAAAAAAAAAAAAGAAAAAGTATAATAGTGGAATATAAGTAGCATAAAATGACCTTCATGTTCACTCAAGAAATTTTATAAAACCCCTCATGCTGATGAAGGCTGTATCAGTCAAACAGCAACACCAAGAAATTTTAATACATCAGAACAATAGTTTATTAGCAGTAGTTGCTGGTCTATCAGGATTTCATTTTGGTTATGCTAGGATGTCTCTGATGGTTATGGCTTTAAATGTCAGGGATCAAAAAGTACCTGGTCTTTAAGGCAAAAAAGCCATGAGTCAAGTGTGCCCCCAGCACAAGCAGTGCCCTCAGTGGCAGGGTACAGTCTCACAGGGTCTAAACAAGGTCCCCAAGCAGGGTCGGGGCCCATCAACAGTCTAGTAGCTATCAGGTAAGGCAAAATAATTAATCAGGCCCTAGGTCATTGGAATGGAGGACTACAAGCTTTACAGGAGAGACAGGCAGGGAAGGAAAGGTGGGGGCGTTGCTCTTTGTGTTAAGAAATGGATAGATTGTGAAGACTTGGCTCTGAGAAACAGCCACGAGCAGGTTGAGAGCCTGTGGGTAAAAATTAAGAACCAGACCACCAAAGGGCACCTCGTGGTTGGGGTCTACTACAGGCTGCCCAATCAAGGGGAGCCTATGGATGAGGCCTTCTTGCTCCAGCTACAAGAAGCTCACAGGCTCTCATCCTCCTGGGATCACCCGCATGTCTGCTGGGAAAGCCATGTGGCAAGCAGTAAGCAATCCAGGAGACTCCTGGAGTGCATTGAGGACAACTTCCTCGTCCAGTTATTAGACAAACCAATCAGAGGAGAAGAGTTACTGGAGCTGGTGCTCACCTATGTGGAAGAGCTCATTAAAGAGGTTAAGACTGGAGGCAGTCTGGGTTGCAGTGACAACACCCTGGCTGAGTTTGTGATCTCGAGGAATATGGGCCTGGCAAAGAAGAAAGTCAGGACCTTGAACTTCTGAAGAACAAACTTTGAGCTATTTAAAGACCTAGTGGACAGGATCCCATGGGACACTGTCCTTAGGAACAAAGAAGCTGAACAGAGCTGGCAACTCTTTAAGGTTGTTTTCTTAAAGCACAAGAACCCTCCGTGGCCATTTGTAAGAAAGCTAGCAGGAAAGGCAGAAAGCTGGGAAGAGTACAAAACACTGTCCAGATGTACAGGGATGGCATCAGGAAAGCCAAGGTACTGACAGATATAAACTTGGTGAGGGATGCAAAGAATAACAAGAAGGGGTTCTACAGGTACACTGGCAGCAAAAGAAAGACTAGGAAGAGAGTAGTGCCTCTGATAAATGAAGACGAAGAACTGGTAATGGCAGACATGAAGGTACAGGCAGAGGTACTTATCAAATTCTTTGCCTCAGTCTTCACTGGTAGTCAGGCTTCCCACTTCTCTCGAGTCCCTGAATCTCTAGGCAGAGGCTGGGGGAGCAGAGTCCCTCCCACTGTAAGGAAAGAGCAAGCTCGAGACCACCTGATGAAACTGAGCAGGTACAAGTCTATGGGGCCTGATGACATGCATCCCAGGGTCCTGAGGGAATTGGCTGATGCAGTTGCCAAGCCTCTCTCCATCATATTTGAAAAGTCCTGGCAGTCAGGCTAAGTCCCTGGTGACTGGAAAAAGGGAAACATCACTCCCATTTTTAAAAAGGGTAGAAAGGAGGACCCAGGGAACTACAGACCTGTGAGCCTCACCTCTGTGCCTGGCAAGATCATGGAATAGATCCTCCTGGAGGCAATGTCAAGGCACATGCAAGACACTGAGGCAATCCAAGACAGCCAGCATAGCTTCGCCAAGGGCAAATCATGCCTGACCAATCTGGTGGCCTACTTTGATGGAATGACTGCATCAGTTGACACGGAAAGACTGACCAATGTCATCTATCTGGACTTCTGTAGGGCTTTTGACACAGTCCCACATGACATCCTGATCTCCAGACTGGAAAGATATGGATTTGAAGGGTGGACCACTGGTGGATAAGGAATTGGCTCTGTGGCCACACAGAGAATGATGGTCAATGGCTCTATGTCTAGGTGGAGGCTGGTGATAAGTGGTGTCCCTCAGAGGTCTGTCTTGGGACCGGTGTTATTTAATATCTTTATCAGTGACACAGACAGTGGGATCGAGTGCACCCTCAGCAAGTTTGCAGATGACACCAAGCCGAGTGGTGCAGTCAATACAACAGAAGGAAGGGAAGCCATCCAAAGGGACCCAGACAGGCTGGAGAAGTGGGCCCATGTGAACCTAATGAGATTCAACAAGTCCAAGTGCAAGGTGCTGCACCTGGGTCGGGCCAATCCCAGACATGAGCACAGACTGGGAGAAGAACTCACTGAGAGCAGCCCTGCAGAGAAGGACTTGGGGGTTCTGCTGGATGAAAAGCTCGACATGAGCCAGCAGTGCCTGCTTGCAGCCCAGAAGGCCAACTGCATCCTGGGCTGTATCAGCAGAGGGGTGGGCAGCAGGTGGAGGGAGGTGACTGTGCCCCTCTGCTCTGCCCTTGTGAGGCCCCAGTTGGAGTGCTGTGTCCAGGTCTGGGGCCCCCAGCACAAGAAGGATGTGGGGCTGTTCGAGCAAGTCCAGAGTGCCACAAAGATGATCAGAGGGCTGGAGCACCTCTCCTATGACAAAAGAGCTGGGGCTCTCTCAGAACAGAACAGAAGGCTCCAGGGAGACCTCATTGTGACCTTTCAATACTTAAAGGGGTCTTATAAAAAGGATGGAAAGGGACTCTTTACTAGGATGGATAATGACAGGACAAGGGGGAATGAAGAGGAGGCTCAGGGGTGACCTTATCGCTCTTTACAGATACCTTAAAGGAGGCTGTAGCAAGGTGGGGGTTGGTCTATTCTCCCACGTGCCTGGTGACAGGACGAGGGGGAATTGGCTAAAGTTGCACCAGGGGAAGTTCAGGCTGGATATTAGGAAGAACTTCTTTACTGAAAGGGTTGTTAGGCATTGGAATGGGCTGCCCAGGGAAGTGGTTGAGTCACCATCCCTGGAGGTCTTTAAAATGCGTTTAGATTTAGAGCTTAGGGATATGGTTTAGTGGAGGACTTGTTAATGTTAGGTCAGAGGTTGGACTAGGTGATCTTGGAGGTCTCTTCCAACCTAGATGATTCTGTGATTCTGTAAACTAAAAGAGGATAGATTTAGAATGGATGTTAGGAAGAAATTCTTCACTGTAAGGGAGGTGAGGCACTGGCACAGGTTGCCCAGAGAAGCTGTGGATGCCTCATCCCTGGAGGTGTTCAAGGTCAGGCTGGACAGGGCCTTGGCCAATCCGATCTAGTGGTTGTCATCCCTGCTTATGGCAGGGGGGTTGGAAATAAATGATCTTTAAGTTTCCTTCCAACACAAGTCATTCTATGATTCTGTGATTCTAGGTGAAGCCAGGAAATAAAAACAACAATTTAGGAGCAGTAGAAAGCAGGAATGGAGAAAGGTATACAGCTCAGGCCTAAACTTAAATGGTGTGCCTGGGCCATGAGCAGAGGGTCTGTGGGTGATGGTGCTCAGTGAGACCAGTCACAGCAATTAAGGTTTTTTATAAGTGCACTCAGAGCTCTGACATAAAGTTGCAATTAAAGCCCTTAAGAAGTCCTATGGATGCAGAGATTCTTACATTTTCCTTCACCTGCTTATCTAGGTGATACTAATGACTCTATCAGTTGATGGGATGTCAGTTATCCTAGAAAAGAGAGGGCTGGGACACGTTGTAAGAGATCATTATTTCACTCCCTTGTCTAAAATAGTATTTGTCATTTCTGGCAGGAATCTGTTAAACCTGTTTTTAAGACCCTCTGACAATGAAAGTTTCATAACCAATCCAGGCAATCTGAATCTTACCATTTATAATGGTTACACTGAGTGACTCCCAGTGCATTTCAAGGACTTTGGTGGCTCTTCTGTGCTCTGCAAAAATAGAGATCAGGTACTATTCTTCTTTTCTTTAGGCTGAAGGGCTCTATTTCATTCAGCCCTTCTTTGGCCATGTTTGTTAGCCTGATGATCCTCATTCTTCTTCTGAAGTAGAAGCTGTGTTCTTACATTGAAACACTTCTGGTCAATCCATATTACCAGGATCTCACTATGATATTGACCTTTATCCTAGTTTTAAAGCAATGGTTAGAGCTAGGCTGTAATCTGTTATGATCCTCAGAGTCTTCCCTGAAGAACGACCTCACAAATGGTTCATTATCCAGTGCCTGTGCAGACATCTTGACATCAAGCAATATTTTGCATTCAACTTAGTGAATTTCATCCTTTATCCTCATTTAGACAGTATCTCCATTTTCTCTAATAAGCCAAGTTAATTTCGAAAGCTTTCCTACATATTTCAAGTTATTTATTGTGGTGTGTATTTCCACGTTTCAGGAGGATGAATGCCAGTGTAACACAATACTACAGACGGCCAGAGTAACATTCAGATGCCCTTCATAAGTGTGCAATAAGTTACTGAAGTTTTCTGAAAGACCTGTTACCATTCATCAGATAACTCCTGACCTTTGCAATATGATAAGGTGTGACTGAGATTACTCGTGACATTACTTAGACTATTTCCTTGAAGAAAATTAATGTTTTGTTGTTGCTGTTGTTATTCAGTAACACTGCAAAAATCTAACTACATTCTAGGCCCATAGAGCTAAACAAAGAGCAAACCTAAGTAATACAACACACAGTGGGGCAGGGTGCTGGAATGAAAGAGGTTGCTATAGTTGTTTATGAGAGATATGGAAAGCTAGAAGTGACTTACCTGAAGTCATATAACAGATCATTGGCAGTACCGAAAGGAGAACTGAATGAGTCAGCTATCTCAAACTGAAAAATCACCAGAAGTTCTTTGTTTCTGTGCCTTCCTCTGCAGCCTCCTCCAGTTCAACAAAAGATTGAACACTTACAAAAAAATTGTATTTAGCACCCAACAATGCCTGCAGGAGTTTATATTAGGCACTATTAGAAATTTTCACTTTTGGAAAGCATTTCAGATTATTATTGGTTTTTTAATTAAATATTTAACTTGACCACACAAAGCATAGTTTGTATTAGTGTCACTTACTTAGCTTTCTAGAATATATCTACCCCATGCAGCACAAGGGAATACAGCATAAATAAGTTTCTTACAGGCAATCGTAAAAAGATAAGCCAATCTCTGTGGTTGTAGCATAGAATATCCTATCCTTTTAGTTTGATTTTCCTTATTTATCATCTTTGTACAGTCTGTTTTTTTACAATATGATGAAAAGCTTTTACTATAGTCAGAACCAGGTACCATATTACTGTGCTGAATGCTGAATGATGATTGTGGATTCCAAAGCAAACAACGATTCAAGATCAGGTCCTCTGTCTTGATACTGATACAGATGGGATTTGGCCACTTCTGACCCATTCACCTGCAAACCCCATACACTTGTAAAGGAAAGATCTGTAAGGAAAGATGAATTGATTGTTGGCTGGTACCATATGTGAACAGTACTGTATTTTCTTTTGACAGCTTTCTATCTTTCTTTCAATAATGAAGAATACTATTCTATCCTGTTTTCCCTGTGACAAAAGAAATTTGCCAGAGGTCTCTAACACCTAAAGGATTAAATTCTAAATAAAACATTAACTTCACAAAGACAGTATTTTTAAAGAAAATGCTTAAACAATGTCCTTAAGTTCTAGGAGAAAGCTGTTCAACAGAAAATTGAGCTACACATCCTCAAAGATAAAGGAACAGCATTCCTTTTCAGAGGAGCAGTTTCCCCCTTCTCTCATAAGCTCTCATATAGACTCCCCCACCACAAAAGCCAAGATATGTCCTATAATTCACCTAAACCACCTTTTCTTTCTTCCTTTTCTTTTCTATTATTTTTTTTTTTAGAAATTAGCTATTTATTATTAGTTAACTGCTACTTTTTCATCTGTGATTGAGAATTTCTTTTATTAAGCTCAAAGAGCTGCCTTACTGGAAGAAGATTAATTTTAATACATTTCACAGAAAACTAAAAGGAGGTTCAAGCTTTCTCTGCTTATGTTTCCTTATACTTGACAGAGAAAGAGAAAACAAGGCCAGCCAGTCAGCTACTGTAAATCATTTCAGCATTACTGATTTCAGTGGATCTGTGCTGACTCAGCACCAAAAGATCTTGCTATAAAAGCTTTTGGAGACAGAATCAAGTCTAGGGTCTCACTGCATGGGAAATGTTCTTCTGCTGGAATTCAAAGAGGCTTCCACTGCAGCCTTGCTCCTCCTCCTTCACATGTCCTTCCCTGCTACTTTGAGGTTTTCACAAACTCCCCACCTTTATGGCTTTTTTCTTAAACATGGCTAAATAGGTTTCTCTTCTAAAGCATGTTGGTGTTGTTGGAGCACACTGGACAGTGTCCTTTTGACAAGATAGTGGCCTTGAATATGAGTTACTGGTGTGTAACTCATGCACAGTAACATTAACAAACTCTGGTTAAACTCCACTTGGCTGCTTTGACACCAGCTATAAACAATGATTCATCTTTTGCTGTAGCACATAGTTCACAAACCTGCTAAATCAAACACTGCTATTAAAACTATTACATGCTTGCTGAACTGTATTCCACGGAGCTGGCCTGAGATTCCAGAATTATTCCACGTGTACACAGGATGATGTATTCTGGTCAGTGATGCAGGGGAGTGAGAATCAGCAGATCAAGGTTCAAAATTCACTGGTAACGAAGAGGGCCTCCCCTAGACTTCATACTGGCTAAATATAAAACTAGTGATTTAGAAGTTCTGGCACATTGTTAACATGGCATTCCTCTCACACTCATTAGCTGCATTGAGAGGCAGAGCTTATAAGCTTGGGTGTCCCATTTCATTCAGTTGCATGGCTTCCAGACTGCAGATGCTCGTCTCCCAGTGAGACTGGAGCATAAAACCATTGAGCTGGTGTCCACCTGTGTTGATCTATCCTAACCTACAGAGTTTGGGACTAGTTACTTTGTTTTTTCCATGGTAGTTAAATGCTCCACATGGATGTTGTGACATTTAATAGCTTGTTTACTTCTGAATTCTACTGAATTCTACTTCTGAATTTTTCTACTGAATTCTACTTCCGAATTCTACTTCTGAATTACTACTTCAAGGGGGCGGCGGTAGCCCAGCGGCCAGAAGCGCTCACCCGCCCCCCGCCCTAATCGGCAAGAAGTCGCCAGGGCCGTGGGTTCGAGACGCGGCCTGGGAAGGCTTACGCCGGTCTCTTTTAGCGGGAAGGCCGGCAAGGCTAGCGTCCTGGTCGGGGTCTGTTATAGACCGCCGAACCAGGATGTGGAGACGGATGAGGAGTTTTATAGGCAACTGACAGAAGTTGCAAAATCGTCGGCGCTTGTCCTCTTGGGGGACTTCAACTTCCCGGATATATCCTGGAAACACAACACGGCACAGAGAAAGCAGTCTAGGAGGTTTCTGGAGAGCGTGAGAGATAGCTTCCTGACGCAGCTGGTCAGTGAACCTACCAGGGGTGGTGCCCCGCTAGACCTTCTCTTCACAAACAGAGAAGGACTGGTGGGAGATGTGGTGGTCGGAAACTGTCTTGGACAGAGTGACCATGAAATGGTAGAGTTCTCTATTCTTGGTGAGGCCAGGAAGGGGACCAGTAAAACTGCTGTCTTGGACTTCCGGAGGGCTGACTTTGAGCTGCTCAGGACGCTGGTTGGCCGAGTCCCTTGGGAGGCGGTTCTGAAGGGCAGAGGAGTCCAGGAAGGCTGGGCACTCCTCAAGAAGGAAATCTTAACGGCACAGGAGCGGTCCGTCCCCACGTGCCCAAAGACGAGCCGGCATGGAAGAAGACCGGCCTGGCTCAACAGAGAGTTGCGGCTTGTGCTTAGCAGAAAAAAAGAGGGTTTATAATCTTTGGAAAAAAGGGAGGGCCACTGAGGAGGACTACAAGGATGTAGCGAGGCTGTGCAGGGAGAAAATTAGAAAGGCCAAAGCTCATCTGGAGCTCAACCTGGCTACTGCCGTTAAAGACAACAAAAAATCCTTTTACAAATATATCAACGCGAAACGGAGGACTAAGGAGAATCTCCATCCTTTACTGGATGCAAGGGGAAACCTAGTTACTAAGGATGAGGAAAAGGCTGAGGTGCTTAATGCCGCCTTTGCCTCAGTCTTTAGCGGCAATACCGGTTGTTCTCTGGATACCCAGTGCCCTGAGGTGGTGGAAGGGGATGGGGAGCAGGATGTGGCCTTCGCTATTCATGAGGAAATGGTTGGCGACCTGCTAAGGAGCTTGGATGTGCGCAAGTTGATGGGGCCAGATGGGATGCACCCGAGGGTACTGAAAGAACTGGCGGAGGAGCTGGCCGAGCCGTTTTCCATCATTTATCGGCAGTCCTGGCTATCGGGGGAGGTCCCAGTTGACTGGCGGCTAGCCAATGTGACGCCCATCTATAAGAAGGGCCGGAGGGCAGACCCGGGGAACTATAGGCCTGTCAGTTTGACCTCAGTGCCAGGAAAGCTCATGGAGCAGATTATCTTGAGGGTCATCACGCGGCACTTGCAGGGCAAGCAGGCGATCAGGCCCAGTCAGCATGGGTTTATGAAAGGCAGGTCCTGCTTGACGAACCTGATCTCCTTCTGTGACAAAGTGACGCGCTTGGTGGGTGAGGGAAGGGCTGTGGATGTGGTTTACCTTGACCTCAGTAAGGCTTTTGACACCGTTCCCCACAACATTCTCCTCAAGAAACTGGCTGCTCGGGGCTTGGACTGGCGTACGCTTCGCTGGGTTAGAAACTGGCTGGATAGCAGGGCCCAGAGAGTTGTGGTGAATGGAGTCAAATCTGCTTGGAGGCTGGTCACAAGTGGTGTCCCCCAGGGCTCGGTACTGGGGCCGGTCCTCTTTAATATCTTTATCGATGATCTGGATGAGGGCGTCCAGTGCACCCTCAGTAAGTTTGCAGATGACACCAAGTTAGGTGCGTGTGTCGATCTGCTCGAGGGCAGGAAGGCTCTGCAGGAGGATCTGGATAGGCCGGACCGATGGGCTGAGGTCAACTGTATGAAGTTCAACAAGGCCAAGTGCCGGGTCCTGCACCTGGGGCACAACAACCCCAAGCAGAGCTACAGGCTGGGAGATGAGTGGCTGGAAAGCTGCCTGGCAGAGAAGGACCTGGGAGTATTGGTTGATAGTCAGCTGAATATGAGCCAGCAGTGTGCTCAGGTGGCCAAGAAGGCCAACAGCATCCTGGCCTGTATAAGAAGCAGTGTGGCCAGCAGGTCTAGGGAAGTGATTGTGCCCCTGTACTCGGCTCTGGTGAGGCCGCACCTTGAGTACTGTGTTCAGTTTTGGGCCCCTCGCTACAGGAAGGACATGGATGTGCTCGAGCGAGTCCAGAGAAGGGCAACGAGGCTGGTGAGGGGTCTGGAGAACAAGTCTTACGAGGAGCGGCTGAGGGAGCTGGGCTTGTTCAGCCTGGAGAAGAGGAGGCTCAGGGGCGACCTTATCGCTCTCTACAGTTACCTTAAAGAAGGCTGTAGAGAGGTGGGGGTTGGTCTGTTCTCCCACGTGCCTGGTGACAGGACGAGGGGGAATGGGCGAAAGTTGCGACAGGGGAGTTTTAGGTTGGATGTTAGGAAGTACTTCTTTACCGAAAGGGTTATTAAGCATTGGAACGGGCTGCCCAGGGAGGTGGTGGAGTCACCATCCCTGGAGGTCTTTAGAAGACGTTTAGATGTAGAGCTTAGCGATATGGTTTAGTGGAGTACTTAGTGTTAGGTCGGAGGTTGGACTCGATGATCTTGAGGTCTCTTCCAACCTAGAAATCTGTGTGTGTCTGTGCGTGTGTGAATGTTTTCCTGATGCTCAGAAATACAGCCCCTCACCCACAGTGCTCAAAATCAGCAGTAAAGCCAACCCATAATGCTAATGTAACTGTTTTAAATGAATATCCTACTGTGTTTTATAATGTAGAATTTTCCTTTAAGAAATGGGAAAACCTGGGCAGGGAGATAACATTACTTTGCACAGGAACAAACTCTTCCTCAGCTCCAGGTAGAGATCCTGGATACTCAACGTTTCTGAAAGTCATGCCCAAATTGGACATTCATTATCAGAGGCTATCAGAGTAGTTGAGTTCTAGCTTCAGTGTTTTTATCTTCCCAACTGTAAAACAAAAATGTTGAGTTCACTTTGTTATTAACATATAAATATGAGATGCCCTCAATGAGCTTCAGCCTCTGGGGAAGTTTTAATCTGCAGTCCTGAATAGCTATGTGTGTTCAACAAGTTCTTGACAGAGGCTCAGGAATGTCAAGAAGCCAGAGAAGAAACGGTTTTATAAACCAGATCCTGGTCTTTGATAACATCTCAGATGAAACAGGAATGACTGAAAGGAGGAGTAAAGGAACAGATGACAGTCAAAAGCACTGAACCTTTGGTTTACCAACCATAGACAACCAGTCAATGATTTCTGCTGGCTAAAGTAACAGGACTCAACCAAGAATGATCCACACTTAATGAAAACTGGTCTGTTTAAACATCGTGAGGCTCACTCATGTTGATTCCCTTTTCTTCCATGGCATTTCCTGGCCATGTGCATTGGGGGTAATAGGTTTGCTTAAAGAACAAAGCACAGAGACTGTCAAGGTATATAAGCACAGCTGGAACACAAGCTCAGGGCTGCCTGCAATATCTGTTAGGAATACTGGGCTTTCTGTAATCTGATTGTTAAGAAAATGTTTTTCGTAAGTCATCTGATTTGTTAAGGGACAGTAAACAACAGCTGTTTTGGCAATGATTGTGAATTCCACTTTGATATTTTAATCCATGTTTTAATGGTCCCCAAGTTCTAAATTTCTTTTTGACTGAAGTCTTCCCAAAGAATACAATCCAAACATCTGTGCTGTGCTTTCCTGGAGTTGAGATGGGCTAGAGAACTGCAGAAGAGCTGCTTTGGAGTGGCTGTTTTATTTCTAACCTTGATTAATGTACTGTTCCACTTCGTTTCTACCACAAAAGGCCTGTGAGTCAGGCTGCCATGGGCACTTACAAAAGCTTCCATGTGCAAAGACATTCATGAGTATCCCTCAAGCAGGGATAACACGTACTATTAATAGTACATGTATATGCTCTGAAATGTTGCTATTCTGGGCATTAGAACTATATTGATTCTGTAGTGAAGGATTTCTATACTGGTAGGTAGGGAGTTACAGAGCACATTATAAATCATGCACAGCATTGATTTCTGTATTAGTCATTCCTGTCTTCACATTTTTGGTTTGTTAATATTGCACAAGGGACTTTATTTCATCAGTACCAAACATCTGGATAACTCCTTGCTTAGGAGTTAAATCAATGTCTACTGAAATCAGTGGAAAAGCTCCTATTAGTTTAGAGGCATCTGTATCTAAACTAGCACTCTTTTAGCTTTGTCTTTTTTACAGGAGCAGGAAGTTTTCTTAATCTGAGCAACAAAATATTCTTCCTCTGAACTAACTCAGTCAGAATGAGTCATAATGAAGGAAAGGTTCGTAGATTTTCTAGAAGTGAGAGACTTTGAAAAGCTTAGTTTTTAACCCGTTAGTTTGTGTGAATCTTACATCTTCACTGATTTTACATTCAGTAGGCTAATTTAAGAGTACTTTCTTTGTTTTTGAGAGAAGGCTAAGAGACTGTAGTTGCCATCCTTCTTTTCCTTTGCAAGTTGAAGAGGTTATTTTCCCTAGCTGTTTGTCTTCCTTTGGCTCTATGAAGTTACTTAGTATGAAGTCCTTAGATTTACTGGCAAAGGACTCCCTGGGAGTATTACTTAATTCAGTTTTGGCAAGATCAGTTAAACTAGCTTAGGCAGGTTCAAGGCAGACAACAAGCAACTCAGGCTGTGGGAGGATGTTTCTCAATGTTCTATCCCCTGAAGTTCAAGGAAAGCTAGTAAAACGGACAGACACTGCAGGCTGTTCCTTGCCAGCTCTTGCTTCCACTTAACACAACAGGAGTACAGACATCAGGAAGTCCATGGCAGTCCAGGAGTGTAACAGCAACTGTAATGGAGCCCGGCAGAAAAAAATGCACTTACAGCAGAATAAAAATAAATGGTATCTCCACAAGTTTAGTTGAATTTCTGAAAGGGAAGAAGTTCTGCTGAGAAGATAATTTTGTGGAGTGCATTCTAAAGGTTTAAAGGACCTGGTCTTCCTTTCTGCACACCTTAGTATTATTCCATCATCTAGCTATCTATAACATAACACAAGTGCAAAACTCCTTCTGTCATCATCTTTTATTAAACTATATTGATAGCTTAGTAATTATCCATCATAATGTATCCACTTGTGTCAACTTCGCACATAATTAATGGATCAACCGTATTAATACCCTTTTTGTTTTGGAGGGGAGCAACTACGTCTGTTTTAGGATATTATGACCCAGCATTCTGAAACCTGTAAAAAAAAAAGAAAAAAAAAAAAAGCTGAAAGGCATTTTCGTCAACAAAACCACCAAGTTCATATTTCTCTGATTCCCCAGTCAGACAAATTTCAAAGACAACATGATACAAAGCAATGGAGAAAAACTGCTACCCTATTTTGTTCCCATCTATTTACTCTTCCTTGCCATGTCAGATAAAAATAACCCTCTCAGATCTGCCCAGTGAGCCAATTGTGTAATACTCCCCAGTCCAGGTCCATCAAAATAAAGTAGGCTGTTTCAGACTGCTTAAATATCTTTGTTAACTCATGTGGGTTAGTGAATGAATATTCATACATGCAGCTCAACTGCTAGATCTGAAACTGTGGTAACCTTCAGTAAGGGTTACAATCTCTTGCATCAGCACTGGTGAAATGAAAGGAGATTGTGTCTTTCCCACCCAAAACTGTAATCATGCAGTAAGATCATCATGGAACAAAACTTGGTAGAATCACATTCTCACTAAAGTAAAATTTCATGATTAGTGATTAGCTGTTCCTAGGATTTCATTTTTAAATTTATTTCAGATCAAAACTTTGAATGAGGTCTTTGCCCTTGCTCTATTTGTAAAGCTCTCTTGTGTAACCAAATGAACAATAGATGCTGACTTGTACCTATGAAAAACTGTACAGGAAGCCTGTGCACTGAGCTCATAAGAGATTTCAGATCAAAGGTAAAAGCAGATTGAATTACAAGGGTAGAAAAAGAACAAAGCACGTTTGTTGGAACTGCATATTCCAGTCCTCCAGTAGATCATGTAAGTAACAGCAGTTTGACTATAAAAAGGAAAGATGTAATGGAAAACTCAGGATTACCAGTAACTTTGGGGGAGTGAGTGCATTGCCCTCAGCTGATACTGGAGTGGAATTCTGCATGCAGATAAACTCCTAAAGATATGTTTGTCATTTTGAAAATCTGGTGTATTTGTTACAGCCTGGCATAGTTCCATTCCCCTTTGTGCTCAGCAGTTTGCTGTAAGCAGACTTAATTTTGGTTTTTAAGCTCCTAATTCCCTGGGTTTGGACATTCACTGTTTATTGTTCTGATGCTGTTATGCTGTTTACAGGCACAATTTTCTTCCAGGATGCCAAACAGTCTGACTGCTTTAAACACCAAAAGAAATGCCCAAACCTCTACATGTGTATGTATACTAACATATAAAAATTAGCAAAAACTCTGTTTAATCTTACATCCCATAAAGCAAGATGTTAGGAAAGTAATAGCCCTCAGTGAGTGTAAGCACTGTGAGAGCATCCCTTCTCCTGGAGGTTTGGCTATCTGTGCTCAGGACTGAAGAAGGCCTGAGCTAACCATCACCACGCAGCATGGGCCGGCTGCTCTCTAGGGGAGGGGGGCTGGGAGCTGAGGGAGATCCCAACAGCTTGCAAGCCGCAGAACTGTCTCACAACCCTGAGCAAGGTGAGTAGGGCATGGCCAGGGATGGCAGCCAGAGTCAGCTCAGAGCCCATCACATCAGGCAGGTTCAAGGTGAAGGCCAAGGTCAAGCCAGGAATGCAAGTCAGCAAATTAGGGTCACGATCAGGCTCTGTGAGGGTCACCAGGCAGGTCCACAGTGATGAGGAAGGTCCAGTATAAGGCCGGGGTGTCAGCGTGTCAGTCAGCATCTGGGCCTGGATCAGTGGGCCCATGGCCAGGCGTAGGCAGGGCTGCAATGCAGTGGCAGCTGTAGCTCAGCTGGGAGCCAAGCACTAGAAGGTCAGATGAAATCAGCTCCCATGGGAAGCCCCGGCTTCCCTGCAGTGCTGTCTGGGAGGAATCTCTCCAGAGACACCAGAGGGAGGGGACAGGTGTCAGCTGCACTGTCTCTGCATTGGCCCTGAGCCCAGGCAGCCAAAGCCCCAGGAAGAGAGGTGCTCTCTAGGCCCTTACAGAAAATACATTTCATAGCCACAGTAGGCAATGGCTGCAGAGAGGATTAAAGAGAAACAAAACAAAACCTCACTAACTCAAGACCTGAGAACCCTTTTCATGCTCTGGCAAGCCAACTTCTTGCTCCTTCCAGCCTCCTTTGTCTCTTTCCTGCTTCAGCTGGATACTTAAAGTTTCTATAATTAAGCTTAAAAGAAAATGCATGATACAAAAGGGAAGGAGAGGGGACTTGTCTAAATTACCACATGCCAGCTATAAAGACGTAACAGGATGTCTCTTTTTTCCTCAGAGAAGTTGGGCCAATAGATTGAGAAATTCATCCCAGTTTAGTTGCTTGGTAAGTAAATAACATTGTGACTGGTCTTTCAAATAAGAACTAGGGCAGTTGTCTAGTAACAATGACGGAATTGTTGAAAGTGCTTATAAAATCACATAAGAACGAACACAAAGAATCCTCTGAGGGTGATTTTTTTTTTTTCATCCAAATCCCAGCAAGCACATACTGAGCCCAAGATGCACACAGATCCGTTTGAATATCCCTGTCCTTTCTGCCTCAGCAACGGGGAGGATCGCAGCAGGCTTATTTTCTGAAGACATTTTGTGAACATCTGCAAAATACTCTGTGGGCAGCATCTTCCCTTGTTATCTTAAGCAGGTGGAACCCACCTTAGTCATTATCTATAAAGGTATCACTAATATTTCTTTCTGTCACCTAACAAAATCCCAGGCTTCCCCACCTTTTCTTATTTTTCTTACAATCTGGTTTTATTGCAGGTATTTTTTTTACCTCAGTTGATATTGTTCTTCTAGCTAAACAGACATTTAAAAACAAAACAAAACAAAACAAAACAAAACAAAACACTGTATGTCATGTAAAGTTAAAACCCATTTCCTTCCTATTGCTTACACTTACAATGAAACCTGATTTTTCCTTGATTTTCCTCAACTACTCAGCTAATTCTAAAGTCCTCTTTTTGTAAGGATCCACTTTTTCTGTCTGTGAAGGAACAGTGAGTCATTGAGTCAGCAGATAGCAGGCTTCCTGAGTGAGTCAATAGACCCTATCCCCTCCTATTCTGCGGCATTAGTATTCTGTAACACAGTATGATGTGTCAGACGAGCACTGCCAGACTGCTATATATTTACCAGGACTGCCTCATACTTCATCCTTGACCTTTCCCCTAGTTTCTTTTTCCTTTTTATCTTTCTGTACTTTCCCAGTCTTTTGTGTCAAAACTAATGCCCTTATGGTTAAAAAAAAAAAAAAAGGAAAGGAAACAGGTTCACAAATTAGGGTGATCTTTCCCCCATTCCCCCAGTTCTTTGTTACTTGATCAGCCCTCTGATCAGTAACTGCATTTACACAAATATTGAAGGTGAAACTAGTCACATAGCAGAGATAAAATAATTTCTTCTACTAAATTATTAATGTCAGCACCCCGGTATTTTTTTCTAAATCTCTTCAGTGGAGTCTACTTATAAAGCTGTCTTTTTGATAAAGCTGGAAGATCACAGAGCCTCTAGCAGAAACAAACATCATGGCTTCCTTTAAAGGCATGTAATATTTCTCGGAACAGCTGCAACTAAGAAAAGCAAAACAAAACAAACACACACACACAAAAGAATAACTGCATGTTAGTATTTCATACGAACTTCTAAATTTTGGACCCACAGTCAGTCACATTTGTAAATGTCATTCTGAAGAAAAAAACATTAACTTTTCAAAAGCACAAGGGTGACAAGTGATCTGTCCACCAACCCTCAAGAAGCAGACAAATTCTAACATGTATTGCATGAATCTCTCAGGATTTAGAGGCCATTCTTGTTCTCTGACAGTTATTCTGAGGAAAAATGTTGTATTTTCTTGGGTTATTGGCAGATAATGAATCATTTAGATATGAATCAAACCAAAAATAAAGCATTGTGCTGTAAGATGGCTGGTATTCATAAGCTGAGACACTACACTAAACAATGAAAGCACATGTAATTTAATAGTTTTGGTGCAAAGGGTCTGCTACCCTAGGTGAAACAGTCTCACTTAGTCTTGAGCTCACTTTTTAGAATGACTTAACTTTCATGCTCACTTTCACATCACTTTTTCAAAAGACCACACTTATGAAGTTATTCAAATTCCTTAAGTCTACTGGCTACCAGCACACTCTAGTGCAGATTGTATTTGAATAAAAAATGAGTAGACCTGACCTATGGACTGCTACAGTAGATAAATATATAATGCATAAGACCACTAATCTTTCTCCTTGTCAGCAACTATGGCTTTAGCAGCTTTTCAGCATTTTTTTTAAGATGCTCTTAACCCAGCACTTACCTTTCTAGGTTTTCTCACAAAGCTTCAAACAATATATGTAAATAATTTAAAATGAGTGTGCATTTCTTTCCTTGATCTTTGATGTGGATTACTGGGCAGGGGGGGAATCTATTTCATTTGTTTCATAATACTGTCTAAGTATTAGCTCCACCCATGTTACTAAAATTATTTGCGTATATACATAATGATTTTCAGTACCAGTGAAGTACAGGAACTTCTGCAGCTGCATCATAGATAGATGACATTTAATATTTCACAGTGAAATGAACTAAAGTTAACTATTAAAAACTCCTGAAATTTATTACAAAACTAATGTTTGTTTTTATGTAGAAAGAAAGGTATAATATCATGAACAGTAAACAATTTTGAGATTGTCACCTACTTCTTACAATGATAGGTATTTCATACAAGCTCTCTTCCATGCTTTACTTGCTCCTACAAGCTCCTGTAAGTTCTTTTGTTACTATAGTACTGCTTTGAATCCTTCTGTAAAAGTTATTTCTGCACAACTGTATGATATTAAGAATAATTTTGATAATCTATTTAGGAAAGACTCACTTCTTATTTCTGTTTACTGACATACATACGTAGTATCACACTAATCTTTTGGTATTTTCTAAATATTGAGATACCATTTTGATATCCTGCAACACTTACATGATTTTGTAACAACATGAAAAATAACTCATTTTGATCATATGGTCTTACTGATATATTCTCTCCTTATACAGAACCTATGGAAGTTACAAGAATTTATGACATTTTTTCTTCATAACAGATCCCATTAATTGTCAATTATTAATTATTAATTATTAATTATTAATTATTAATTATTAATTATTAATTATTAATTATATCAATAATATATAATTAATTATGTGTATAATTATATTTATATATTATATTAAAATGTATAAAAATATAATCGTATAATTATATATAATTGATATAATTATATTGTGTTAATTATAATAATTATTAATTAAATTATTAATTATTAATTATTAATTAATAACTAACATTAATAAAAAGTTTACTGCAGATATCAACTAGAAAAAATTTTTAAGGAAAAAAGTGAATGAAGACATGGTAGTGAAAATATGTCTGACCTTCTTGCTAATATTTGCATGTTGGCTACTAAATGAAAGCTCATTCTGAATACCTCATTGTTTCCTCGTATGTTACTAAGCTATGTGGCACATTATCTGTACTTGAAAAGAGTACTGCACATTCTGGTCATGCCTATCCCTGTAAATAACAATTAGAAATACAACAGGCAATATGATTTTTCTGACAATACTAATTCTGTACCTAATGACTTTTTTCTTTCCAGCATTCCAGTTCACAGAATTACAGAGTTACTGAGTCTTGAAGACACTATGGGAAGCCTCTAGTCCAACTCCATGCTCAGAGCAGGGTCAGCTGCAACAGATTGCCAGGGATTGAGTGCAGTTTAGTTCTGAGTATCTCCAAGGGTGGACTGTTCACAACTCATCTTGGCAATCTGGTCCAGTGTTTGGCCACCATCACAATAAAACTCCAGAGCATGCATGCTGGAGTTCCAAAGGGACGTGAAAAGGACCTGAGTTGGCATGACTGTTAAATGAGATGATGCTATCTTCCCCCTGCCATTGAATCCTTGCCCAGTTTGTGCTCATTGTCTCCTGTGCCATCACTGGACACCACTGAGAAGTCTGGTGCCATCTTCTCTTCTCATGTTCAGAACAGGGCCAGCTACAACAGGTTTCCAACATCTGTGTACAGTTGAGTTCTGAATATCTCCAAGGATGGACAGTCCACAACTCTTCTGGACAATCTGGTCCAGTGTTTAACCACCATAACAATAAAAAAGGTGTACTTTTTTTTTTTTTTTCCCTTATGTTTGAGTGGAATTTCCAGTATTTCAGTTTGTGCTCATTGCCTTCTGTCCTGTCAGTCGGCACTACTGAGAGGTCTGGTGCCATCTTCCCTACTGACACCCCTCAATAGGTATTTGTGCATGCTGGTAATATATACCTGACACTTCTCCATGCTAAACAGTCCCAGCTCTCTCAGCTTTTCCTAATAGGAGAGATGCTCCAGTATCTTAATCATTCTTGTGGTCCTTTGTTGGAATGTCTCCAGTAGCTACCTGTCTCTCTTGTACTGGGGAGCCCAGACTTGGACAAAGAACACAGATGTGCCTCACCAGCACCAAATACAGGGGAAGGATCACCTCCTTCAACCCTCTGGCAATACTCTGCCTACTGCATAGGACACTATTGTCCTCTTCTGCTGCAAGGGCACACTGATGGCTCATCAGCAGCTTGGTATCCAGATGTACCCCAAGAGCCTTTTCTGCTGAGTAGCTCTTCAGCTGGTCAGTTCCCAGCATGTGAGAGCACACAAGGCAATTCCACTACAGATGCAGAGCTTAGAAGTTCTCTTTATTGAACTTCATGAGGTTCCCATCAGCCCATTTCTCCAGGCAGTTGAGATCTCTATAGCAGCACAGTCTCGATGTGCACATTTAAGAGCATGCTCTCCAAGGTTCCAAAAGGCCGTGAAAATGAGCTGGGTTAGCATAATTGTTAAAAGAGATGACCTTCTCTTCCCCCACCATTGATTTCTTGTTTTTGCCTCTACAACTGCATTAGCCTACTCTTTTACACTAGCAAAATTATCTGGGCAGCTGCTTAGTTAATTAGTTTGCAGAATTAATTATTGTAATTTTAAATTAAACATTTCTCTGAGGTTAAAATCACCACAACCTATATGAACACCTCTGCTGATACTATGGATCATGGCAGTTGGAACAGAAGCAAGCACTAGGGAACAAATACAGTGATATCCACCTTTTACCATGGCAGTAATAGTCTGATTCAGCTTGCAGCACTATAATACTTGCATTTAAAATTTTAAGTGAACAAATCAAACAAGCTCAAAACAGCCTGTATATCCAGTTCAGCAAAGCTCTTGGGGAGTGGAGTCAACAGCCTAACTCATGCTTTAGTTGAAGTGCAGTATTTAGGTCTATATAAAACAGATATATTACACACAAGGAGAATGTCGGTACTGTACACAGAGTTATGGAACAGGGGCAATGATTTCATCTTGCTGCAACAATTTATTGATTAGTGACAGGACCGGTATATATGCATATGAAATACATGTCAGGCCCCTGAGTGCACTAACAGGCTCTAATTGCACTGACCAGCCCTGTAACTATCTTTCTGTGTAATTTTCTTATGCAGCTGCTTTCAGCACTGAGCTATCAGATTTGTTGTCTTTGTTTCAGAGCTGCTCTAATCAGTGCCACTGTGCAGCACTGGACAAGACTAATGTGAAAACAGCTGTGTTGAGTCTGCTGTCAACCAGTATCCCCATATCTCTTTCTGCTCTCCTGCCACTTGCCTCCGAATCTGTACCTGTGTCTGGCATTACTCCATCCTAGATGCAGAATCTGACATTTGTTCTTGTTAAATTTCATGCCATTGCTACTGGCCCAATGCTTCGACCTATGTAGATCCCTCTGCAAAGGCTCCCATTCCTTAACAGAGTCAACATCACCTTCCAGTTTAGAATTACCAGCAAGTTTACTAAGGATGCATTCAACTCCCGCATCCAGATCATTGATAAAAATGTTGTCCAGAACTGGAACCAAGACTGAGCCTTGGGGAATGCTTCTAGTGACAGGTCACTGGCCTGATGCACTCCCATTCACTACAACCCTTTAAGCTCTACCATTCAGCCAGTTCTTCACCCGGTACATCATGTACCTGTTCATCTCACAGTTGGACAATTTCTCCAGAAGGATACTGTGAGGGGCAGTATCAAAAACTTTGTTAAAATCCAGAAAAACTATATCCACTGCCTTTCCTTCAACCACTAAGTGGATTATCGTCTCATAGAAAGATATTGAATTAGTGAGACAGGACTTTTCCTTTGTGAACCCATGTTTGTTGGGCCTGATGACAACAGTATCCTTTAAGTGCCTTTCAGTAGCACCCAGGATAATCTTCTCCTTAATTTTTCCAGACACTGAAGTTAAAATTATAGGTCTGTACTTTCTGAGGTTTTCTCTTATGCCCTTCTTTTAAACTGGGATAATACTGACTAGTTTCCAGTCAATGGGGACCTCCCCAGACCTTTTGTAGACAATTGAGAAGGGTTCTGCTATACCATCTGCTAACTCCCTTGGTACCCAGGGATGAACCGCATCAGGTTTATACACATTCAGATGATACAACTGATTCCTTACAATGGCAATGGCAACAAATGTGGACTGCAGCTCTGTAGTCTTCCTGTGTGGCCTGATCTTGCTTAGAGAGAGCATATGCTTTCTTTTTCTGTTTGAGTTCCATCAAGAGTCCCTGTTCAGCCAAGCAGGTCTTCTGCCCTACTTACTCAACTTACAATGCAGTGGGATTGCCTGTTTTTAAAAGGTCATTCTTAAAAAGTAACCAGCTCCTTTGGACCCCAAAGGTCTGAAAAGCAGATTCTCAGGGAACCCTGCTAACTCCTTAAGTTAGTGTATATTCCTATCTTTTTTAAATTGTATTTTTGAGGGAATTTTTGATTGAAAAATGCTTTTCTAAGTCACTTCTGATATTGTGCTATGACACAGCTGACCTTACCAGTAATTCTAGCACATTGTCCTTTGGTTAGAGTCTACAGAAGATACACAGCATAAAGTCTGTCACTATCATGAGACTGATCAAAGTCATACGAAAGTAACAGTTCTGTTGTGCAATTCCATATACATCAGCATAAAAGCATAAAATCTGCAGAAGAGGAAGAAGAGGAAAACAATGGTTCAAGAGGAAGTGATTCAGGAGTAAGCATACCATGTTCTATAAAATACATATGAAACCCTTAACCTTACTAGCGGGATAGCTGAACGTTTCTGTTCAGCACAGAAATAATCACTGGAGTAAAAAAAATCATTCCTGCTATACTAATATGGATATGGATGTACTGGACAGTAGGAGTAACTAATCATACTAAGTCTAAAAAAAAATCTGTCATTCCTTGTCTACCAATTTACTTGTTTTCTTCTAAGAATCTTTGTTAATCCTACAAAATGTTAACAAATGGTCCACCCTAGTCACATGGCTGTTGTGACTACCAGTTATCAGAGGGCAAGCAACACCATCCCAAAACACA
Source organism: Cygnus atratus (assembly GCF_013377495.2). NCBI lineage: Eukaryota > Metazoa > Chordata > Aves > Anseriformes > Anatidae > Cygnus > Cygnus atratus. Next base: position 36,316,927 of record NC_066396.1, read on the forward strand.
TGAAATTCCTCCTGACTTCTGAAGCTTCCTCAGCAAACCAGAATTCACTGTGCAAAGGGGCAGGAATGAATTATTTTCTAGAGGGGAAAAGCCTTCAATAGATTGAGACAACTAATTAGGATTATTTAACTTGAGAACAAAATAGTCTCTGAACTAGATTCCAAAATAGTGACAACCAGTGGAGGTGGTAATTATCATTTCGGTCAAAACAGCATTATGCAGTACTGCAGCAGATTATGGTTTCCAATTTCTGTCCTCAAATACCATAAGATAATGAGTTATCTGACATCTTTTTTTTTTTTTTTCTTCCCAAGGTACAACTTTCTTCTCAATAAAAACAGTTGGATTGGATGATTTGCTTTTGCCTTTCAGGTGTCATCTACCCAATTCAATAATATTCTACAGCTTACAGTTTATAGGCTTTTTTAAACAAAAGACATAAATTAAACATATTAAAAGAATGTTAACTTCTACATTTGTATGACACATATGTAAAGAAGCATGTGTCACGACAGGAAGGAAAGTTTAAACAATTACGTAAAATTAGAAATATCTCCTTATGAATGCTGCAGACATTACTAAAAAATGCAGAATCCCTACAAAAGGCTATAGTATGAAGGATGGTGGGAGGGAACAGCCAAGAATTCTTCAAATAATCTCTGTGGAATATTAACAAATCACAAACTTAAACAGTGGCTTTTTCTATGTATAATTGGTAACCACAAACATATTTACAGGGTTTTGGAAGGTGTAGCTAGAATTTGAAATATTTTCCTTTTTTTTCTACAAAAGTAACACTATTGTTAACACTTTTAGAACTACCAGGCTTCCTCCCAACACCACATGGAAGAATAAATCCTATAAACCACAAATCTTCCCCTTTCTTCCCTCTTTCAATACTTCTGTATATTCTGTAGATTGCAAATAAAAGTAAGACACTCACATTTGAAATTACAGCCTGCTATTCTAACTGAAGCTTTGTTCACTAACACTGTCCACACAGAGTCCACGTAACATCAACAGGACCCAATATATTTAAATTCACTTGCACTGTCAAGACGTTCCACATCATCAGTTTTAGCCTGCTTTTACAATAGAAAGTCTACATCAGGTAGTTAGGTAAGTATTAAGGTCCATGTGAAAAGCAGGCTTAACTCAATATATTAGTGCATCAATTCTGACATGAGGAATACGTGAGATCCAATCTAGTAAGGTGATTAAATATTCATTTAACTTAAATAATATTGCTGAACATACTGATTTAGGGGGTTTCACAACCACATAAAATCATAGAATCACAGAATACTCTGAGCTGGAAGAGACCAACAAGGATCATCGAGTCCAACTCCTGGCACTACACAGGACCACCCAAAAATCAGACCCCATATCTGAGAGCATTACCCAAAGGCTTCTTGAACTCCAGCAGGCTCGGTGCTGTGACCATTCCCTGGGGAGCCTGTCCCAGTGCCCGACCACCCTCTGGGTGCAGAACCTTTCCCTAACACCCAGCCTGACCCTCCCCTGTCCCAGCGCCATGCCGTTCCCTCGGGTCCTGTCGCTGTCCCCAGAGAGCAGAGCTCAGCGCCTGCCCCTCTGCTCCCCTCATGAGGGAGCTGCAGGCCACCATGAGGCCCCCCCTCAGCCTGCTCTGCTCTGGGCTGAGCATACCAAAGAACCTCAGCTGATCCTCATACGTCTTGCCCTCTAGAGCCTTCACCATCTTTGTTGTCCTCCTTTGGATGCTCTCTAATGGTTTTGTTCTTGTATTCTTCTTATATTGTGGTGCCCAAATCTGTACACAGTATTCAAGGTAAGGCCACACCAATGCCTTGAACATAGACATATCCTTAAATCCTCTCTGACCCTGCATTTCTCCTTCTAGAAAACAACGTGTCTGTAAGGATTCAGTATGGATTAGCATGAAGCATTTTAGAATCATGGAATCATTAAGGTTGGAAAATACCTCCAAGATCATCTGGTCCAACCATCCCCCTACCACCAATGTCACCCACTAAACCATGTCCCTAAGCACCATGTCCAACCTTTCCTTGAACACCCCCAGGGACGGTGATGCCACCACCTCCCTGGGTAACCCATTCCAATGCCTGACTGCTCTTTCTGAGAAGAAATGTCTCCTAATTTCCAATCTAAACCTCCCCTGGCACAACTTGAGGCCATTCCCTCTAGTTCTATCACTAGTTACCTGTGAGAAGAGGCTGGCCCCCAGCTCCCCACGGCTTCCTTTCAGGCAGTTGTAGGGAGCAATGATGTCTCTCCTGAGCCTCCTCTTCTCCAGACTAAACAACCCCAGTTCCCTCAGCCGCTCCTCACAGGACTTGTGTTCCAGGCCCTTCACCAGCTTCATTGCCCTTCTCTGGACACGCTCCAGGGCCTCGATGTCTTTCTTGTGAGGGGCCCAAAGCTAAAAACAGTACTTGAGGTACGGCCTCACCAGAGCTGAGTACAGGGGGACGATCACCTCCCTGGTCCTGCTGGCTGCACTATTCCTGATACAAGCCAGGATGCCATTGGCCTTCTTGGCCACCTGGGCATACTGCCAGCTCACGTTCAGGCAAGCATCAACCAGCACCCCAGATCCTTTTCCTCTGCACAGCTTTCCAGCCACTCTGCCCCAGGCCTGTAGCATTACATGGGGTCATTGTGGCCAAAGTGCAGGACCCGGCACTTAGCCATGTTGAACCTCATCCCATTGGCCTCTGCCCATTGACCCATCCTGTCCAGGTCCCTCCACAGGGCCTTCTTTCCCTCCGGCAGATCGACACTTCCCCCCAATTTGGTGTCATCTGCAAACTTACTGAGGGAGCACTCAATTCTGTCATCCAAGTCATCAATAAAGATGTTAAAGAGGATGGGCCCCAACATTGACCACTGGAGAACACCACTGGTGACCGGTCGCCAGCTGGATTTTACTCCATTCACCAATCTCTGGGCCCAGCCATCCAGACAGTTTTTAACCCAGCATAAACAACAACAGAAATATTTAACACTATGATAAACATTTCACACTCTGTAGAAAGTACAGCTTGAAAATGAAGTCTTCACTCTTAAGATTCTTATTGCTGGACTTTTGAAAATATTTACAGAAACTGAAGTCAGAAGTTTTCTGAGAAAGCCTACATAAAAAGGCCATACTCTACCATGGAAAACTGAAAGCATATCAAAACCAAATAGAGGTGGGGATAATTTGATGGAAAGTAATGAGATCAACGTTTCAATTTGCAGGATTTTTAGCTCCACCTAATGGTCAGAATGGAAAAGATTTTCCTGTCCACCTTATATTTTCTATGTAATTGCTATTCAAAGACATGACTCCCTAGGGTACAAATAAAGCAACAGACATCATTATATCAAAACAACACTAAGAGTGGCACTTATAGCAGCAACAGTGAAGAAGCACCAGTAGCCTTCATACAATCAACAGCTCATGAACATTTGCTGTCATTGGAGCTATGTCAATATTTAGCATGGCTGTTTCCAAAGAACAGGACATTCTGTTATCCTATTCATACTTTAAATAATACAAAAGATTCTTAGTAGGCAAAGACTGGCAGTGTTTGAGGGAACTACATGAATTTACATTGATGCAGATCTGATCATTATGTTCTGCTTTATTTGCTGAAGCTTTGTTCTATATTGTGTTAGTTACTTGTGTAACACGCTTTCTTTGGATAAAAAGAAAGTCTTTCATGCATGCCACTCAAAGATCTATGCACTAATTCATTAGGTATTTACAGTTTCTTTGTTTTTTTCCAACCAGGCATGAACTTGGAACACAGAACATCAAGCAAAGTCAGTGACATGCTGTGGATAATTATTATTTTTTTTGGTAGATACGTACAAATTCTGTATTTACTCCAGTGCACGTAATGAAAAGCACTCTTCTTATAATTTTTGGGAATGACAATGGGAAGGTACGTATGGTAGCATAAACTGGATTCTTATTGTAAGTAATTCAGTTTGAATATTCTTGTGAACATAGTAATATGTAAGCTAAAATATATTATCCCACAGTGCCATAAATTACTAAGGTTTGAAATATTTTGTCCTCTTCCACAAAATAATGCTGTTCTCACACATATATAGCTGAATCCGTATACCCTGCATTTACACTATGACAGACAGAATACCTTCAGTAGTGATAGATCTCTACGAAATGTTTTTTAGTACTACAATAGCTTTTATGTTGTGGTGTTTCTCAGGGTCTAGGTGCTAAGCCACAAAAGAATGGGCATCAGATTCAGGCAGAGTTACTAATTGTCTATGAAGGACAAGAATATATATATATATGATATATATATATATATAATGTGTATATATATATATCATATATATATATTATGATACTGACTTGCTTAGTTGTTTGCTCCAGAGAAGGGTAATTTTCTCCTAGTCTGTGCGTGAAAGCAGATAACCTTTCCATGCTTCCCTGATGGTAATTCAATGTCAGATGAACATTGTGGCATAAGTGCTCTGCAATCTAGTAAGAGTGTATCAACAGCAACCAATAACATACCACAAGATACTTCAAAAAGCATTTTATTCACTATTCTTTGAATAAAATTATTCTTTAATAGGATTACAGCTCAATGTACATTCTAGTTGCCAATATCACCGTTTTCTTTCCTTGTGACTTTTTTTTTTTTCTACTTAAAAACAGAAAAAAGCCAAAAGGAGAAAACCAGAACTAGATAGACATGGGTAATGATAAGACCCTAGTAAGAGATTATCATGCGCTAATAGAAATACTTGTAACAGTAAGGAAAAGTATAGAAAATAATGTTTTTAAATACTTAGTTTGATCAAATTTGAGAAGAAAGTGTTTGCTAAACCTAAACTGCACTTTCCCCAAGTAACTTTTTATTGGAATGCATTGTCATTAATACTGCTGTAACGATAGGCAGTTCTGAAAAATTTCCTAAGTGTTTAAAGTAAAAACAGTAAACAGTAAAAACAGGAATCACTGAACCATAGAATATCCGTAGTTGGAAGGGACCCATGAGGATCATTGAGTTCAACTCCTGACTCTCCACAGTGCAAACGAAGAGTTAAACTATATATCTAAGAGAACGTTATCCAAACACTTCTTGAACACTGGCAGACCTAATGACATAATCACTGCCCTGGGGAGCCTGTCCCAGTGCCCGACCACCCTCTGGGTGCAGAACCTTTCCCTAACACCCAGTCTGACCCTCCCCTGTCCCAGCTCCATGCCGTTCCCTCGGGTCCTGTCGCTGTCCCCAGAGAGCAGAGCTCAGCGCCTGCCCCTCTGCTCCCCTCGTGAGGGAGCTGCAGGCCGCCATGAGGCCTCCCCTCAGCCCGCTCTGCTCTGGGCTGGACAAACCAAGGGACCTCAGACACTACTCATACGTTTTCCTCTCTAGATCTGTCACCATCTTTGTTGCCCTTCTTTCAATACACTCTAGTGTCAAAATACATGACACTATGGAACATACAATACTACTCTCTCACCAAGGTACATAGTGATCCAGTTTCTAATCACACAAAAGCTCCTTCATGTCTTTTTTAGCACTGTCTAGAGCCTTTCTATTTCTACAGTTTTGCAAATTAGAACACTTGTTATTCTGGAAATGTGGGAATTATGATTACATAAATTTAGATTTCCAGCTACAGTACAGTGCTATTTTGAAATTGATTTAGATCACTATATATGTGTTAAATTGTTCATATATGCTTATAATATAAAACACCAAAAGTAAGCTTCTGGTGATGTATAACATCTGATTCTGAATATTCAAAGATCTCCATCAAATATTAATCATTCAGTCATTTTAAACATCCATATATTCAAAATAACAAAAAAAATGTACAGTTAATAGCTTCCATGTTTTGGATATGACAAAGAATACTAGAATGTATACAAAGCTTGAACTGTCTCATCATACACATACATTAAAAAGAACATCCAAGCATCACTGCACTGCAACAAATACCTTAGAAGTTATACTTCTACAGACTGTCATAAAGTACATGACATTAGTCCATGCTTTCAGTTAAATCTAGCTACTCTAAGTCTGTCGTGCTTGGGAAACATACAAGCAAGGCTGACTACTTTACCAGGCAAACATGAGCTATTTCTGAACTAATTCATATCAGTGTCTTTCACTCAGTGCTAACCACAGATTTATTCATGCTTTTACGTATTTGTAAGACAACATTTACTTTTGGACAATTGAAGGAAAATCTGTTGTTTGTGTGTGTTTGACTTACCTCGGATTGAAACAAGTCTTAGCAGGGGTTTGCAGTGTTTCATGTATAAACCCACATAATAGTTCAATGAAGTCTGAAACCATTGTTATAGCAGAAATATTTTCCTACTTGAGTCCTGAGTTTTCTGGTTAGTCAATAATAATGAACAATTACAGTACTTTGTTGTGTTTTCATCCTGAAATCTCCCCATATGTTAGAGAAAATATTATTTATACAATATTATAATCAGCATAGAGAGATTAAGGGATTCATAGAAACACAGAATTATAGAATATACCAAGCTGAAAGGGACCCACATGGATCATCAAGCCCTGGCTCCACACAGGATCACTCAAAAATCAAGCCATTTGTCCGAGAGCATTGTCCAAATGCTTCTTGAACTCCGGCAGCACGGAGCTGTGACCACTCCCTGGGGAGCCTGTCCCAGTGCCCGACCACCCTCTGGGTGCAGAACCTTTCCCTAACACCCAGCCTGACCCTCCCCTGTCCCAGCTCCATGCCGTTCCCTCGGGTCCTGTCGCTGTCCCCAGAGAGCAGAGCTCAGCGCCTGCCCCTCTGCTCCCTTTGTACAAGCTAGTTTGAAACAGTTGGGGAGAGGTAGAAATACAATGTCTGTTTCCTGAAAAGATACGCATGACCAATATGCATATCAAGCATATCTGAACATTTCATAACCAAATAATACTGAAAGTATCATATATCCATGCTGTCTCTTGGTCATGTGATTTCTAATGAAATCCGGAGAGAAGTGGAAACCTTTAACAAAGGTTTAGCAAAGAAGCAGAATGAATAGTTACCCTGAAAATAGTTACCCTGGGAAAAAAAAAAATAGATTGCAAAGAACTCTATTTATTTACTTTGGAAAGATGAAAGGCTGAGTCACTCCTGAGTCAGTGACATAAACCTTGGGTAAGGAGATATTCTACCTCATTCCTCACTCATCTGGTGCCAGAAATATGTTACAAGGTCATTTCCCCTAACTTTCTCAAGCAGGAGATATAAAACTTGAACAGAGAGGTCTCTGGGAAGGCTGCAGTCTTTTGTGTTCAGATGAAAACACCATTACCTGAGAAAACAAAACGGCTGGGCAGCGTTCAACTAGCTGTTTACCTGTGGAGCCCTGAAAGAGAAGCACTTCTGTAGTTGAATGGTCTCCCACAGGGTCAAATATTTTATGTCTACATACAAACCAGCCTCTGTACTCAGCCTATTCCTTTCACATCTGACCTCCCACCCTTTTTCCTGTAAATCACCTTAGTAAATTGAAAAGGAACTATGAAGGGGAAAATAAAACCATAACACACCCATTTGATATATTTACGTATGCTCTGGAACGTAAGGCCAAACTCCATTATTTTCACTGGCTGATTATTTCTTCCCTTGAGGGAAAGGTCTCAGGTAGGTACTTCTGGACTAGAATTGCAATGGTGGACTAGTTCATTTATACAACATACTGCAAAGGTAAGTTAATTTTTTTACAGAAGCCTGAACTGTGTGAATAAGGCAGATCTACCTCATGTCCCACACTTTGAACAGTGCTTGTCTGCTTCCACAGTAACTAGACCTGCTATGAGTATGTAGACACTTTTTCAGAGGCTGTTTTTGAAGGACTCCTTAATCTGACCAACTAACTTCGGAAAGGAATGCTTCTGCCCTTGCCGATGCCTTTTTTTTGCTAGCAAAAGCATTTGTGAAGCCACAAGAAAACTGAACTTGGTCTCTTTTTAAAAATAAATAAATATATGAATATATACACATTAGTTGTCTGGCTTTATTCACTGCACAAGTATGTGAACTGCTTTGACTGCATAAAGGAGGCAATAAGAAAACTGTGAAATGCAACTGGGACGTGATGGAGTCCCCCCTCCTTTGGCTTAAAGATTTTTTGGAATCACAGAGTTAATGCATCTCAGACTGCATTAAGAAATCTGTCTCTGCAGACATATTAAATCTAGTCTCTATTAGTAAGTAGCCAACCATCCTAGTGTGGGAACTTCTTTCTAGGAAGCTTTCCCCCACATAAATATCCTCACAGATTGGGAAGGCTGAGGCTACCTGGCTGTGATTGAAATTATATAAGATGTATCAGGGAAGAAGTGGCTAGAGGAAATGTAGTCAGATGATAGGAAAGCTGTCAGAAATCTACAGTCAAGCAGCAGAGATCTGTGTTTAACGCTCAGGGAGAAAATCTCCCACTCCCAGTAAGGAATAACCAACGCAGTGCCAACTCCCAGATGCCTGGGTTCACAGCAGAACACCCTTACAACAGCTCCAGCCCCAGCCACCTCCATGCTCCCTTCTCATAAAGCATTCTGCGCTTTCTTAGTATAAGAATTGTTAATCCTTAAATGAAAACAGCATTTATTGGTTTTACTTGGCAAGGTTTTGGAGCAGGGGGTCTGTAGAGGTGGCCTCCGTAAGCAGAGCCCAGCAGCTGCCCCATGTCAAACCAGAGCCAGCTTCAGCTGGCTCCAAAAGGGACCCACTGCTGGCCAGAGCCAAGACAATGAGAGAGACTGGTTGGCGCTCTGGGAGAGCAGATTTAAGAAGGGAAAAAAAAATACAAACAACAACAACAACAACAACAACAAAAACAAACAAACAAACAAAAAAACATCCCCATTCCCCTGATCTGCTTGGGAGGAGGAGGTAGAAGAAGATGGATAGAGGGAAGGTTTTTCTAGTTTGCTTTTAGATCTCACTGCTCTAGGTTGTTATTAGTTGGCAATAAGATACATTAATCTTCCCTATGCTGAGTCTGTTTTGCCTGTGATGGTAACCAGAGAGCAATCTCCCTGCCTTTATCTCAATCCATGAGGTTTTTCTCTGTATTTTTCTCCTCCTGTTCTGTTGAGGAGGCAGAGTGAGAGAGCAGCTGTGTGGGCCTTAGCTGCCCATCAGTGCTAAACTACCACACAGAATATAAATGTTAATGCTTTTGTTTACATGCTCCCATGTCATTTTCTGTTTTGTTCAGTTTTCTAGGAGTATGCCCATTTCCAACAGAATCCGTGAAACTTAACAAGGAACAAGCTATTAATATTTACAAAGCCTTCCACACATACCCTCCAACTTTCTGTTAAGGATAAATAAAATAACAAATGGATATTGCTTTGTGTTATGCAATTCCAGTCAGTCCTCACCAGACCAACAAAAAGGCTAGTTGGGCAGGCTCTATTTCAAAATAATCGAGCTGAATGTTGGTAGCTAACGATAGATGCTAAAGCCAAAAAAAAAAAAAATAATTAGCTCATATCGCTTTCTTTAGACTACAGAAGTAAACAATGCTTTCCAGAGAAGCATCCAGAAAGGAAATATCTATAATTTTAGTTGGTTCTATTGGTTGTTTTTATTACACAGCAAGGAAATATGTCTTATTTGTCAAATAAGTCTTATTTGTCAGCTGAATTTCTATGCCATTATATTCTAGCCGTTATTTCTTGTTATTAAAATTAAATTTTAAAAGCCCTGTTTAGTCTTTGTGAAGGTACTTATTTATTCTAATCAAGTCAACCCAGATCATATGATAAACTGTGCAAGTTAAGATCATTTAGTCTGGATGTTAGACATCTGCAGATATTTTCTACAAACTCTGCTGAAATTATAACATCTCTAAACTAACCTATACATCCATTTTCTTTAACACTGCCCTTTTCAGTACTAACTACCAATAGATATCTTCACAAAACAGTATCCCCCAATGATTGATAACCTTTTCTGCCACAGATTATCAACATTCTCTGTTTAATATGAATCACTAGAATACTCTTCTTACTTTGTTATTTTTTGTGCCTGTATCATACAGTATATAATGTGATTGTGAGTGCAAGAGAATCAAATCAAGTTCACGGTCTTCTGGTTCAACTGTCTTTGCTGTCTTTGCTGTTTGCTTTTATAGCAAACATTCAAATAGAACAAGAATAGTTGTCCTCGATGGCTATTCTGACAAATACAATGAAGACTTTAGGTTATGATTATTTCAGGGTCTATGGTACTCAACTGATTCCAGGAAAAGAGTTTTCTCGGAAACGAAATTCAAAATGAGGTTATATTACTAACCATGGTCAATAAGACCTCAGTAAGCACCTAGAGGTTAAACAGGCAAGAGACACGATGAATCAGCATAAACCAACCCAATATTTAAAACAAAATTTATGTCCAAAGATATTTCTAGTAGTATAGGATTGATTATCTGAGCAACTAATGATAGATTAAAAGTAATGTAATCATAAATCTAAGAGTACTTACAAAACCAGTGCATTTTCACTACCTGAATCTGAATGGTTAGGCTCAGCGTGCAGCACCGTATGGAACATTCAGCTGCGTAGAGAGAAGTGACTGTAGTGTAACAGCTTATCCAGGAGTATGCTACAAAAAAAAAAAAAAAAAAAAAAAAAAAGCTAACAGTGAAGACCAGACAATGGAGGTTCCTAGAAACAGACATGAGAAGAATCTTGTGCTTATTTTAAAACCTGTTTCCCATGGGTTGCCAAAACCAAGAGGTTCTATCCTCTATACTTCTTAGCAGGAGTAATCTCTTTTTTTCAGTTACTGAGGACCCATGTAAGAAATAATACAATGGAATCACGTGCATTTTGAAAACAAGTCTAAGACCTACTATCTTCTAGGCTGGACGAACAGAGACAGTAACTGAAAGCTTTTAGAGGGAAAAGGAACATAGTATTTCAAAAAAAGAAATAAAGAGAGAAAGACTTAGGAAGACAAAAAAATCAACAAATCCTGCCACGTTTTATGCAGAAAAGACCAAGATAACTTGATTTTTTTTAAATGTACAGTTTTAAAGTATTCCTCAATTTAGACCAGTATTTTAAGCAGCATCTGTTAATTCTTCAAAGACCATATAAAGAAAGGGATCTGTCAGCTCCACCACTGGTATTTATGAAGACCTCTCTAACAAGACAATCCTGTCTAACTAGGTTTTTGATCTTGCAACAGAGTGACAGCTAGAAGAATTCTGACATTTTCCTACAAAATGGTGGCTTTCAGATAGATGGAGTTGCTGAAATGGAGTTCTCAATTACAGTTACATTTTTAATTGCCGTGAATCAGATACATGTTTTAAGCTGGATCTATGTACGACAATAATTGTACGTTTGTCCTGTCTCTGTATGTCACTGATTAAATGATTAAAGCCAGAAAGAGCATGTGAATCTTCGGCTTCTACCCCCTATCACACAATCTCAGCAATACGTTGTGAAACCATGACCAGCTGTACAATAAGATGAGACACATGGACTCATAGCTTTCTGTTTTAAACAGCTCTTCAAAAGTTAAACAATGATTAGGATCTTCCACATACTACAGTGACAGCATTGCTTCAAGCATTCTTTGAACAGATCTCAGCTAGCACAACTGCTTGGGACATTTGTTTCATTTTTCTTATCCACTTTCTGGACAAAACTTCTACTCCACAGGACAGTTGCAAAGGCCAGAGATCAAGTATTCACTGATGTCATTGCCATAATTCATATGACTGTGGAGGCAACTACAGGATTAAAGAATGAAAACTTCCAGCAGGTATGAAATGAAGAAATTATCAAGTGCTTAGTCAGGAATCTGTAAAGAGAAGGTATTTTTATTTCCAAGGACTCTGAGTAAGTTTATCACAGACTCAATCTGCATAAATCCCTATCTATGCATGTCAGAGGCAGGTAGAGTAAATGTATTATCTGCTCTAATAAGACTAAAAAAATCAGGTCTTCCTGAAGCTGTAGATTTGACAATTGGTGGCAAATTAAAGTAATTTCATTGAAATGACTTGAAAATTATCTGGACCCTCCTTGAACAGGGAATTTTGTGCTACTTGTAAATGAAAATGAATCATTTGCAATAACGTAAGATTCTTAAATTACAGGCTTTCAGCATAAGTCAGCAGCTGTCTGGCACATGCATGCTACTAGGTATTATTTCTTGAACAAAAAGACCATTGATTCTTAGATTATGTGCTAAATCCTGCTAAAGGATAGTAAGGATGAATCAAGAAACTCATAATATTCCAGAAAAATTCTTTAAGCTACAAGGAGCAGAGCTTACCTCTCTGGGCTGAAGAGGTATAAAAAGACATAAATTACCTGTCTCTGTCTTGACCTCATTCCCTCCTTTGAGTGGGTGGAATTTAACAATGACTCGAACAATACAGTGGCTCACTGCTACCAAAAGGATGGTCATCTTATTTTTCATGCTGGTTTTGCTGCCCAGTGACTTGTTTGGGGACCACATTCAACCCACTAACCCAGCAAAAAGGCCTTCTGACTTTCCTATTCTGTCAGTGAATTGAACTGGCTTACTGCAAGTTCTGGTGATTGTCAGAGCTGGTGTGAGGTCGTGGAAATGTGCAGCCAGAAGGGATGAGGGAATCAGGGAATCCTTATGTCTCTTGTAATTCCCTCAAACTCTCAAATGTTGAGACACTCATCAAAAGTGGATAGTTTTTTAAGGGAAACTCAGTGCCCACCTATTTTTTCTGAGATGAGTAATGCTACTGATGTGAAATTACTCCACGTTTAGAGTGGTTGAAGTATCTTCAAGACTATGGATGAGCAAGTCTTACAGTATTACACCTTACTCCTCCATCAGCATAGTGGATTTTGCAGTACATTTGGCACTGCAATGTTGCGAAGTAATAATTACAAGACAAGGCTTAGCCCGTAACTCAAAAGACATAACCTTAGACAGAAAACTGTGAAATGAATGCTTTTAAATTCTAGTACTACTCCTCTTGGATTATCTAGAATATAATTGAAATGTCAGCACAAAAAAACTGTTAAAGCTAGAAAAGTGCACTGAGTGTAAGTAGTCAGTGTACATCTGCGGTATTCAGCACCAATATTCAAGCAACAACGCTCTAGTTTGTGTGTTTTCTTAGATTTTTAGTGTCTGTTGGGAAATAACAGCATGGATAATACTATAATGAATGCAAAGTCTGCTCAGGTATGTTGTTGCATACTGTAAGACTTGTAAAGTCCTAATCTTCAAGAGCCTACCTACCCTGCAAGGTTTCATAAATAGGAAATCAAGAAAACTTACTGAAATGTTCATGACTTTATAGCTCGTATGATTTACCCTTCTTTGTGTTGGATGCAAATATAAATCTTTACTCTGCATCTTTAAATCAGAGTTAGCAGGCTGCATCTTAGTTCAAATACAGCCCAAACACTTCCAACACAGGTATGATCTGGAGTTAAAAGAAGTCTGCCTTTCAAGTCTCATCTTTTATCCATAATACAGCCCTTGGCTTGTTATGTGAGGTGGGAAAATTCTGATTTATCTTGTCAGGAGAGCCGACTGCGGGTTCGAAACCAGCCCCAGAGGGAGACCCTGGCGTATGAACTCCCCTCCCAAGCTCCCCGGGCCCGGCCGGGTGGCCTGGCCGCCGGCTGTGAGGGGGCCCGCGCCCCCCTCCTTGCGAGGCCCGGGCGGGCAGCGGCCGGACCCAGGGGCTCGGGGCTCCGGGCTCGGGCGCCCCCTGGCCGCAGCAGCGGCTCCGGGAGAGCCCCGTGCCCGCTCCCCTGTCCCGGCCGCCGCCACCGCCTCCTTTCGGGGCGGGCCCTGGAGCCGCCTGTAGGCGTTTGCGGGGGAGAAAGTAACATGGTGGCCGCTTCCTCCCCGGGCGGGAGCGGCGGCGGCGGGTCCGGCTGCTCCTGAGCCGGCAGGAGCGGGGCGAGGCTCCGCGACCCTCCGGGCGGCTGTGGGCAGGTGAGCGGCCGCGGGCGGCAGGGCCGGGCAGCGGGGCAGGAGGCAGGCAGGGGGCCTGACAGGCGGGGAGACGGAGCGGCACCGGACCCGGCGCCGCGTCCGCCTTCCACCGCCCGCTCCGCGGGGCGCGGCAGGAAGCCGGCACCGCAGCGGGGAGCGCCCCTTCCTGGCCCCGGCGCTGCAGCCCCTTCCCTCGCCCCTTTCTCTTAAGTTTTCCTCCTCGGCGGAGGGGAAGGAGGCGCGGAGCCTTCCCCCGGTCCCGGCGAGGGCTCGCCTCCCTCCTCCTGCCCCGGCAGCGCTTCTGCGCCGCGGCGAGCCATTGCACCGCGCAGGGTGGGGAGGGCGGGGGCGTGTTCTCGGCTCTCTCTCTCTCTTTTCTTTTTTTTTTCCTTTTAAATCCCTCGCTATTATCCTTAATTCCCGTGCTCCCCCTCGGACGGACGGCCGTCCCTCGGGGCCGTGCCCGGCCCTCGCCCCGGGGGGGCGGTGGCGCCGCGGTGAGGGCGCAGGTGGCCGTGCGCCGCAGGTGAGCCACCCGCGGACACCTCCCGCCCTCCCTTTTCCCCATTTTTTTTCCCTGTTGCCGGCCGAGGCCCCTTCCCCGGGGAGCCTCCAGCTCTGTGCGAAGGGCCGAGCTGGAAGGAGGGCAGGGCAGCGGCGCGGGGGCTGCCCAGCGCCCCGTGTCCGGGCTGTGCCGCCCGACCTGCGCCGAAATGGAGACGGGCGGCGCCATGGCTGTCAGAAGGGCACGCGTAATGGCGGTAACGGGCTGCGGCCGCCGTGTCCGGGTGGTCTGCCGGGGCAGCGGGGCTTCGCTGTACCTCAGCGCCTTCCTGGGGCAGCGGGGGAAGGCTGTCCGCAAAGGTGTCCGCAGGTTTAAACGTGATCCAGTCTCCTGTCAGTGCCAAGCGTCACCTCCCGAAATGTTCAAGCACCGCTTCGCATACTGTTGATGCGTCCGTCTCAGAAAGGGTTCAAAACCCGAACAGAATTACATTAACGCACACCGGGTGTTGGAACTAGGTGATCTTCAAGGTCCCTGCCAAACCAAGCCACTCTGTGATTAAATGCCTGGTCTGTGGGGATCTGCTGTTCTTTTGGCGCTATGGTCAAGCGTATCCCAGCGCGGGCCGTTGTGCTTACTCCAAACTTGACGCCCCTGGCTAGACTTTTCGACCTGCTACACGAGGGCTTAGCTTGTAAACAAACAGCATGTTTGATTTGATCGTCTTTCTGTTTTTCCCTCTAAGCAGCATCAGTGTGACTTCTGAGGGACTAGTATTTTCCTGTACTTGTAGTATTTTCTTGGCTTATTGTGGAGTATTTGACCAGTCTAAATTTGAGCCTGCAGATGTTGGTAAAAAGAAAACTATTTGCTTTTAATTACTTTTGATAGCTCTTTTCTTGTGTTTACCGAAATCAAGGTTAGTAAAAGTTTTTGCATCACTCTTTTTAATGTAGTATGCCAGAAGCTAAGGGAGTAAGCGTTCTCTGTGTTTTAGGGGAGAAATAATGATGGAATGCAAATTACTTCGTACCTGTTTGGAAAATGACAATTTGGACTTTTTGTGAAGGCCACTATAACCAAAACTAAGTGACTAATGAGACTAGCAAATATATTTCAAATGCTTGTCTCAAAGAACACAATCCAAAAAAAAAATTTCAAAAAAAAACCTGTTAGATAGCATATACTTTTATTATGTATGATGACTGTAAGTCTTTTTTAATAAGTTCTTCAATAGTTGGCTGGCTGGCTGTTTTTTACCATTCCAGTGGATCTGAAATGCTAATAATGCATTCTGTCTTGAGTAGTGCAGTGGAAGAATTCAGGAGGGAAACCAATATACAAGACTTCAGATTTCTATGTTAAAGTGCTTACTAGGATACATAGCAGTAATAGCTGTAAAAATAACAAAAATTACGTTTTCTTTTAATTGGCTTATAAATTAAGATGAAAATTTTCTTAAATACATATGGATAAGAATAACATTACATTTGGCTGTTTCTTCTTAGGTTAAAGTTGGTTAAAGTAACTGTAATGAGATCTTCTTGGGCTGTGCACATTTGTTTTCTTGTTTGAGTGTTTGAATAATCAAAGATTGTGTATTGGATTTCTTTCTGATTAACTGTTGCAATCTCATACGAGTAAAGATGTTTCCTTCTGTGCTAACCATCTAACTTGAGTAAAATTGGGATATCCAAATAATGGTATGGATAGCATCCCTCTGATTCAACATGTATGAATTCTCATAGGGAGTAGCAGTGCCACGTATTGTTGAAATACAGTGCTTGGAACAGAATCTGTATAAATATGGTTCTTTCTTTGGTCTGTCTTTGACCAGTGGAGAAGTGTGTTTGGAGTTCAACCTTGGTATGCTTTAAGGACAAATACGTTCCAGAAGTAGCTTTGATGTGCAGATCTGTGTTTGTTTAAATATAAAGAAGGAATAAAGTCTTAGCAGAATGAGGTGGGAAAGGTATAATTGCCAAACATGCAAGAGGAAGTTAAGGTAGTCTTTTGACTGTCATGTAAAAGATCGCATCTCTTATTCGTTGAGCTTACAGATAAATTTCAGAGGCAGCTACAAGCATAGAGCAGTCAGTATGTGTGAAGACTGTTTAATGTCTTTGGTAGTCTATATATTGTTCTCATGTTGCACGGCCTCCTTTCCTGATGCAGTCTTCTGAGTGGAAAAAGGCAGCAAAAAGCATCTGTAACCTATAATTTGGCTTCTTTTTTTGTTTAGAGATAACTTTGGCTGTAGAAATTTGGCTGGTGGAACTTTTTTATGTTAATGTGTTTGCTTGTCAACCCAAAGCATGTCACTTTCTTGAATGATATTCAAGATACTCAAGGTCTTGGTGTGGGCAAACTCTAAAAATGGGGTTCACAATCATGTTATTAAATTGCCTCCCATGCGAATTGCCAAGTAGTTGTCCATTACTGCTTATTCATATTTGTAAAATGAGAATCACTTTGCTACACTGCAGCACGAGACCTGCTTTCCTCATATAGTGCTTCTGTGAGACTGTAAACTGAAGTCTTTGGACGTTGATGTACTTCTTAGCTTCCATCTTGCTACAAAAATCATCCCTCTCACAAACTCTGATACTCAAAATTCTTGTCCTTGGTTATATAAAAATGTGATGCTGCTTCTTTCCTGTGGGATAAAGAATGACTGTTGCTGGAAATAATCCATTTGTACGATGATAATGACCATGCTTTGTTTTTGCAAATTCGTGGAGCTAAAGGCTGACCTTGGCTTCTGTGCAAACAGTTGTTAGAACCTAAGAAGGTGAATTCAAGACAGTTTCTGGACTGCGAAATAGGTTCTGGTGGAGTGTGACTGCTTGTTGTTTAGTTATTCTTGTGACTACCTCTATCATAAAATATGTGCATGCAAGCGTATTCTCAAGTATTAGGAATACAGTTATACTGGGCTATGCGTTCCAAAGTGGAATAGAGTAGAAGGCTGAGGCTCGGTTAATATCTTGCTGTACTCCTGTGTTTCGCTTACAGGTTTTTCAAGGGTGTAACTGGGGTCCTGATGCTTACTGTTGGCTTTGGCATACAGGAAACTTGAAGATGGTTTTCAGAGTACCAAAGATTATAATGCTATTCTCTGCTTATGCATGTGACTCGGTTTTCTTTTTTTTTTTTTTTTTTTTGGAAGAGTAAAGAGTAACAGTCTCAAGGTTGTTGATACAGAGAACAAGAAAAATATACCTACAATTTAATGAATAAAGTTGGCTTGCATCTCATGAAACATTCCATTTACTTTGTTTCAGTTAAATATATTGAGGCAATTCTGCCAGATTCTTCTTTCCTCTGTCTTCATTTTGTGACATTACAGTTCCTTTCCTTTACTCTCAAAAACATCGCTAAAGAGACTTGATGCTTTTCAAACATCAACCAAAAGCCTGTGCTTTTCTGTTTAAAAGATGTTACAAATAGTGTAAATCAGGGATTGACTTGCAAATTAAGCTGTTCAACTCTGGCAGCAAAAGTTGAGTTTACAATTACAAGTCTCCAAAGTAGTTGAAGCTTTCTACCTCTTGAAATGAAAGTGTTTTCCAGTTCTGAATGAATTGCAGCTCTCCTCCAAAAATTAGCTATTTTTCACTAGGGAGGCAAAGAACCCCATGTTTTTTGTTTTCTCCCCAGACTTACTCATTTCAGTGATAGCTTTTGCCTTTCTAATTAATTATAGTCTTTGATCAGTAACGCTTAAGCTGAAGTCCAGTCACTGATGCATTCTTCAGTGCTCCTCTTCCCCTTTGCGAGTCTTTCATGTTGGGGCATTGTGTTACTGGTGAAAGCAAAACTTCCCCCCTAACCCAGCGATGCTATTCCTGATGTCACATAGCATGACTCTAGCCCTTCTTTTTTGTTCTTTGGGGAAGAAACTAGATTCTCACCCAGATAAGAAACCTGCTGTAGGTTGCAATCTTGCAAGTAAGGTGTCTTCCTGCCTTGTCTCTGTAATGTAGAAACTCTCTTTCTGCTTTAAGATGATGTAAAAATGTGGTTCAATGTAGGAGAGGGTACAACAACTAGAGAGCAGTTAGCCAGGAGCAGCATATGATGAAAAAGACATTCAAGCACTTAATGTTTCAGGAAAAGCAAGAAATCGAGGCAAACTATAGCTAGATATTTAAGCTTTGGAATTTCTACAGGATATCTGTTTCAGTCTAATAGAAAGTTATAGAAAGGAAACATAAGGCAAACTGCTGAGTCACAGCGACAGGTAATTCAGTCAGTTACTCTAATCATTGAATGGGACTATTGCAAAATCTGCGAACAGGTGTGGCCAGTTTTTTCAATAGTTGATCAACCAGCCATCCTTGGAAGTAACTGCAGCAGCTTGACTAGATCAGGGAATAATTTAGACCAATGTCTTTGTTTTCTTTACATTTTGAGTTCTTCCAGTTACATTTTGAGTAGTGAATGACCCTAATGAGAATATAAACTGATGGGTATCTGGATGTAAGTGGCAGAAAATTGTTGTGCTTGAAGGTAATGTGAACCCAGCTATACTGAGTTTTGTGTGTGTGTGTTTTGCTTTCTTTTTGAAAGCACAGATGATATCTTTTCCAAGATTCCTAAAGTGATTAAAAATATGCTGTGTGTTTACCAGATGAAATCCCTACAAGGGTATGGATAGCCTGAGAAACGTTTAATGTACATGAAGGATGTATCTTACAACTGTTAAGTTTTTGAAGACACTGAGGATGTGACTAAAGAGAGGAATATTTAAAGACGTGTATTTTAGCTTAGGGAGACCCATCTTTCTTGGCTCCATTCTTTCTCTGCTGTTCACAGCTTGCTTCTTAGGGAGCAATTTCCAGTAAAAGCCTCACTGTAGCTGCTCTGAATTATCCTTTGAAGCTTCTCTTTCCAGGTCCTGTAGAAGGAACTTTGGAAAGCTAACCATTTGAGGTCAGGTTTTCTTCTCTGAACAGGTCCCAGAAACATCTACAAATTAAAATTTGGATCTAGCAGGAGGAGGAAGAATAAAGTCACTTTCTTGTAAGCTTTCTAAATCATGAACCACTGTGATGCACAGATGTGGTTTGTTAATGAACTGAGTAGAACTTTAAAATGTTTTACTGGTACATTATGCCTCATCCAGGTTTGTTTGCAGTTCTGAATATTAGAGGGTAAGCAGGACATAAAAGGGAGAACTTCCTAACTGCATAAGTATATGACTGTTTTCTCAGAGTTCTGATTAAACCAGATAAAGGAAGTCTACCAGTCACCCATACAACATTAATTTGACTCTTGAAGTTGATTCTTGCAGTTAGACTCATCAGCGAAAGACTAGACTTTTTTCTGACCTTAAAATTACGCATAACCTTGGGGATGCATTCTTACTTAACTCTTTATTTTTTTACTTCCCCTCTTGGTTTTGTCTTAGGCTTGAAGGAGTCATTCTCACTATCTTTTTTTTGGTTTGTTCCCTGGATAAAATAGGAGAAGAGCATCA
This sequence comes from Cygnus atratus, assembly GCF_013377495.2. Lineage (NCBI taxonomy): Eukaryota > Metazoa > Chordata > Aves > Anseriformes > Anatidae > Cygnus > Cygnus atratus. The sequence continues at coordinate 36,336,879 of NC_066396.1, forward strand.
CTAATGTTTTCTATACTAATAAACTACATAAGCAAACTGGAAGCCTCACTGGTATAAGAAAATCACAAGTCATAAACAGAAACAAGCTTTGCAAACAAAAAATTGGTTTTGCTGATGGTGGCGTACCTGCTTGGGGGCTTATACCATAATACCTGTATGTCTCTGAAAGACTTCTTTTTTTTTTTCACTCCTGGCTATGCTGGTACAACTCTTCTAGGGAAAAACTAAGCCATTAACATTATGCTTAGTAAACGAAGGAGAAAGTTGTGCAGGAATAGGTAAACCAAAGAGAGAGTTTCTGTTTCAAAAAACATGTAGTGTGTGTCTCTTGCTTTCTTTAAAAAGGCAGTGTCTTTTTCAAACTCTGGTATATATACTTCATTGCCTTTCTGTTTCTAACTTTTGCTGTAGATGTCATCATGTAAGATAATTACATGTGAAGGCCTTAAGTTCCTTTGGATTATGATGACTCATTCACCATGAATGTAATGACTAATATGACATTTCAGTTTAATTTAAAGAAAACAGAACAAATGCTGCACATAGTCATTTTTATAGTTTTTATCCTCTCTTCTCTGAGATTCACAGTACACATACATTGTTTGCACTGTTAACCTCAAAACCTTTGCTTCTTAACATCTCTGAACTAACTGATTCTGGTTGGAGGAAAAAAAAAATCTATAAATAAGTTGTTCCTCTAACTTTAGACTGCTTTCCTAGCTGTATAACCAGATGATGAACAAATCCGAGAAGGGAAATTGTGCTTTGAGCCTCAAATGCCTTTTGTCTCTTGAACCTTTTAAAAAATCTCATCCTTAACTGGTATGCTTGCTTGACAGAAGTGAAAATTCTTTTTTGGCATTGGAGGTATTTTACCTGTGCTACAAATGCCCCAAAGCTTGAAACGTGGTCTACAATATTTCAGACAAACTTGGCGGATCATACTGCTGGTGATCTATCTATCTGTATATTTATTTATTTTTCCCCTTCACTTTTTTTTTAAAAAAAAGCTATGGTGTTATTCAGTAGTGTATTTTGTTTGGTTGTTATTGACTTTGTAATGAACAGAAAGCTCTTCTGAGTTGCAGAAGAAAACATTTTTCAGGTTTTGCTGTGAACGTTTAGTCATCCTACCCAGCTTTTTTTAATCCTTGAAGAGTTTTCACATCTCTATTCTATATGTTGACTTTCCTCTAAGTGAAGAACACTGGATTGAACATCTGCGTTAAGGTACTTCGCTTTTGAGTTGTCCAGGTTGGTAAGTTCAAAGTTATTGAAGATGACTCTATTTGTGTTCCTAGTCTTTTTGTCAGTGCTCAATGTTGGTGCTGCCCTCACCCTGTCAACAAACGACAGAGTGAGAAAAAAAAAAAATCTCAGAATTGAAGGCATTATAACAGTGTTACAGAGGTCTGTGTGATTTCCTTTCTTTTGAGCAGGGACTGAAATGCTCTCACTATGTAACTGTTGGCCAACCCGCGTCGTACTGCAGACAGTAATATGTTAGGTAACTGCATGGTGGAGCAGTATCAGTGGAGGAGAAAGAGCATGTTCCACTGCTGTATACAGTTGTATACAACAGGGAATGGGTTGTGACAGCTGGCATAATTTTTTTTTTTTTTTTTTCAAAGTGAGGAATTTTGAATTTCAGTCCACCCTGAATGTAGCCTCATACTTGCGTGTATGCCACTGCAACTAGGCATTGGCTGTAGTGATGGGTCTGTGCTGTTGTGTAGGATGTGCGGGGAAACAAATCTTGGGAAAGGTTGTCTGTTTGAATTTAACAGCCTTGAGAAAAACAAGAAAGAGATCAGTCCTCTAAATTGAATTTGACCCTTCCTAGATGATTTAGTTAGAAATAGAAATGCTAGCAATAGTAAATTACATCCACAATTGCCATAGCCTTCTTTAAGGAACAAAACAGATATTTTTTTTCTAAGGGGACATACTTCCTTTCTTTGTAATGAGTTACTAAAGCAGTTACTAACTACATAAAAACATGCATGAACAACATTTTAAATAGGAGTGCATATGTTAACATAAGCACTTTAAAGACAAGTTCATATGTTAAACTTTGACAGAAATAGCTATTTCAAATAGGGTAATAACAATAGTATGAGGGGCACAACAGGATTAAACAGTAAATCCACGCTGTGCACAATAGAGTATGATTTAATAATCAACTTTGCTTTCAGAATGCTTTCAGAATCCTATCGTATGTAACTTCTAGGTTCTCTGAATGGGTATTTTCCATATTTTTAGGCAGATACGTTGGATACTGCTTGTAATGTTCGCTGATTTTTTTAAAGATAAGCTTTTCTTCCCTGATTTTCGTGTGTGTTGGTATGTTCTTTGTAAGATCAGACTTAAGCAATCTTACTTTTTCAAAGTCTGTATAAAATCACTTTCCTGTAGATGTCTTGCCTGAGAACTCCACCACTGAGTAATGCAGCGTAGATATTTTGAGTGTTAGATGATAATATTATAAGGAAAGTCAAAATATGTGTAATCAACCTACACATTTACTTGCCATTTGGTGAATGATAGGATTTAATGACAGAAAGAATCTCAGGTTTGCTGTTCTTCAACAGCTTTTTTTTTAATTGCTTGAGGAAAATATTTACTGATACATTCATCTGTGCAAGTAGTAGTATCTTTCTAATATATAATCTTTCACGACTGTTTTCTTCAGGAGTTCGTATAATAAACAATGTCATTTCAATACTCTAATAGTCTCGCATTTGCCATACACTCAGGCTTCAAAGGATTCAAATACTCAGTTCTCCTGAGTATATGTTCAGGTATATAAGTGAGCACAACAAGAAACAAGGATTGGTAACTAAGGGCTTTCAAGAGATGGAAGGGTAAGTTTATTAAAATATATTGTGGAATTCAGAAAGGGGGAAAAGATTTTTTTGGTTTCGTGATGAGTTTGTGGTAAAAATGAGATGTTTTGGTTGCCTCACGAGTGACTGATCATTTTAGCATAAAAAAATGAGAAAATATACATTGTATTTTCCATAGAATAACTTTATTGCCTGTGAATCAAAATTACTTTCGTCAGAACAAACTTTGGCAATATTTTCACGTTTATTCTGGAGGAAGAGTTATAGTCATAATGAAGAGTTTGAGTCATTTCTAATGTATGCTTTGAAGGTACACATTTTACTTGATGACTTATTTGTAAACATTTTTCTATTTCCATACTTTTAATATCGAGATCCCTTTCATATCTGCTGGGTGGTTTTGGTCCCTTTCGTCTGGCCTTTGGAGTTTTGGAGTGCGGGTGCATGGGTCTTCTTGTGAATATCCTTTAAGTTAGAAAAAGCATGGGAGGCAATTCTTGACTGTTACTGTACGTCCTGAGATTGCTGTGATCCGTTTTTTTATTATCATTTATCTAGGAATGGGAAGAACATGTTAAATATTAAACAAAGGGCTTATCTTCAGAAGGTTTTGCTGTAACATTTGACAATGCAGGAAGCAGTTCTGAAAACTGAAGGCACACAATTTCAGGCATTACGCGCCTGCCTAAGCTTTTTACGCTTGATTTGTCTTTGTAGTAACTTCATTACCTCAGCCACTTCACAGGTCGCCTTGCAGAAGAGTTACTCTGAGGCCTAGCTCATACTCTTTCCGCGTTTGCTGCAGATGTGCTAGTGCAAACCCTCGCTGCAAAACCGTGCTGCAGATCAAGATTGTGATATGGCTGGTGCTGCATGAAGAACAAAAAGACACTTCCTCCACTAGGCTCCTTACTGCTGAAACATAAAACAAAAGACACGAATATTCTAACTTCTATCAAGCATGTGGTTTGGGCCTTTTCAAGCCATCTTGGCAAAAGAGTGTTTCTTAATGAGGAATTGGCAAGAGGATTAAAAGACAGACTTTCTGAAGTGTTAATAAACTCCTGCCAAGCTTGAAAAGCAGCAAAGAATGAAAATGCTGACGTGAAACTGAGTGATTTGAGGCTGCTGTCATAGGCCAAATAGAAATGCGAGTCATCCTCTTGATAACTGGGGGTGTTTAGTGGGGTGGGGATAGGCTCCGAAGCTCTGGAAGTGTGGACGAAGGAGCTTGTGTTTGATGCGATAAAGATGTCAGAGGAGAGATCTGGAGAGAAGAATGACAATCTGCAGCCTCCTGCACCATTTTTTCCCCAAAAGATAAAAATGAGGAAATCAGAGTTCCTTCAAAGCCAGTGAAAGAGATACTCTAGGTCTGTGGAGCACTGCTTACGGAGATTTCAAGAAGCATTTGGTTTATTGTGTTGTGGACCATTAACAGAAATGAAACTGAAGGATGATTCTGTGATCTCTTTAGATTCTGGCAAAATAGTTTCAATGCTAATACTTAACTTTCAAGTGCCTGGTAAACAGAACTTGTGGGTGACCTCTGAAGTGCATTTGAAACAGAACATCTTTTCTCTCTCCTTTCGATTTCTCAAAAACAAAACGCAGTCCAGCCCTGCCTGCTCAAAAAAAAAAAAAAAAAAAAAGGGCCCAAGAAGCTACCAAAAAAACAGTCTAGGAGATTTTGGGCTCCCAGAGGGCACTTAACCACTGGACTATTGTCTCTTGACTTTTTCTTTACTGTTTTATTTTTGTTTCAGGCTACTATATTTGGCTTTGCTCCAACAGAGTTTCCAATTACAGAAAGCCTTCTCTAACAAAGAATGTTTCCAGGGCTGCAGATGTTTCAGTCATTACATAATACTGAGCACGGCTAACCTTTAAAGCTTGCAGCTGGGCAGTAAGTACATTTTATAATGTACTTTTCTTGCTCTGGGAATTAGTATTGTTATCTTTCTTATTAATCTTCTTATAATATTTTTATTATTCATTTTTTCTTTTGGACTCTTTCTGCCCAGTGTCTGGAGTAGTTACCTTCTGTTACATGAAAGAACAGTTTGGATACAACACTGATAAAACAAGATGAGACTGGTTTATTAAATGAGTATAGCTGAACTGCTTGCTGATTATCATTCTTCCCTTCTCACATCTTTTCCATTTCTGCTTTCTGTCCTTGGCAATAGAACTTCATTTACTGGTACCAAACTTGCGTTCATTGATTCCAGCTGTTTCTCTACCAGTCCCTGTAGGTCACTTCAGAATTTGTGTTTTGGCCTCACAGTCTGTAACCACTCCAATTTTTATACCACTGGACAACTTGGAATTACTATGCAACAGAAAAAATGAACTATAGAGTATGGCAGAGAGAGACTGGAGTAGGTTTTATTTCTTACTGCCCCAATCCTCCCCTTCAAAGTAAGATTTTTCTGAGTGGCATTTTCACGCTCATGACCATCCTGGATCACAGGGTCTGTTAACCGAGTGTCATTTTTAGTCAGTTGTAGTTCATAAATAGCTGTTCAAGCTGCTACTGCACAACTTCACGTCTGAAAGCATTGCTGTGTTTGACACAAGCTTATATATCATAATATCATTGGCTCACAGTTTTGCAGCAACAGTAACTGGTTTTGCTGGCAATCTCAAAAAAAAATCTGTGCTCAAAAGCACAGTTAAAAAAATGTGATGTTTTCATTTCAAATATGATGTTTTCAGTAGTTTATTTGTCTTGACAGAATAATTCCAATTTATTAAAGCTGAAAATTTGTGACTAGTTTCCTCTCTTGCTTTGATTATTTTTGTTCAAGCAATCCACGGAATTGCACAGAGGACAGGAAAATAAAAATCCAAGGAAAATTCAGGGTAATGAAGAACAATAATATATTTTGTTCAAGGGTAAAATTATTTTTAAATGGCTTCTATTTATTCCTAGAACAGGCCAGAAAACCTGTTAGACTTCTCAATAATAAATTTGATGCTTAAATGGCTGTGTGTGTGTGTGTATATATATATATATATATGCCTCGCAAAATTAGTGAGTTAGATAATTATCACTTATTACAATAGTGGATTTACAAAACTAAGTTCATTTCCTCACCATCCCTTCTTCATATGAAGCCCACTGTTCTGTCATTTCAAGCTGAGCTTGAAGCTGAAAAGGAAAACTGCATTGGAAGAGTAGAGGCACCTGTTTCCCATTATACAAGTGGTGTATTTGTTAGTGGTGCTCATGAAAACATCAATAATAGCCAGAGATACCAAATGCCTGCCCTAGTGAAGTTTTAAAGAATTCTTGATGTCTATAGCCATCTTAAATGTTATGAAAACTAAAAGTGTGGAAAAACAAAAAGATACTATTTTCCCCACCTGTGGTGTTTTAGCCTTTGGTCTTTGGGTTTTAAGTATGTCTGCTAATTTGGTGCTGGGTTTTTGTGTTTCATCAAGTTGTAAAATGCAGTTTATTTTCTAGTATTTCAGAAGCTTAACACAAAAGGGGTTTTGTTCTCAAACATCCACAGTTCGCGGAACTATGTTGCTTAACTGTTTCTTCTACAAGTGAGGGTGGGGAGGGATGGCAAGTTTGATCTAATTGTTTCTAGGCTTGGTGCCTTTGTTTGCATAGGAGTTTTTTACAAGAGGTGGTTTGATGTGATTTTTTTGTTATCTTCCTAGTGTAATGCCCTAATCTACTTTGAAGGCTTTAGAAAACTTCCCTGCCAAGTTCATTGCGTTCATTTTGTGCCTGACTTTTATGCATGGAAAGCAATCAGGTACACAACCAGCTAGTACAGAGTTAACTTTTATTCTCCTTTGAATATGTGCAAATTTCCAACAATCTAGCATAAAAAGTCATTTTTTATTATTTGCAGTACCAGGCCTTGACCCAACTTGTTTTCTGGATGAAGTTCATTACCTGATAAAAAGGCCATGCCATAAGAATAATTCATTAAATAGACAAGCCTTTTGTTTTTCACCTTGTCCTTAAATTAGCTTTTCATTGTAGTATAGACTTCTATGAGATAATCAGCTTGTAGCTTGTAAGGTCCTTCAGTTGTGCAACCATTGCATTCTCAAATGTTTACTTGAAAACTGTTATGAAGGAATGGTCGTCTATTTGCATATGTGCATGTTCAGACCCAGTCTCGGGTGACATGCAACCATTCTTGTTCCACAGCTGGTTCTGTTAAGACAGGTAGAAAGTGGGGCATTGCATGTCTATGAAGTTATTTTTGCAACTCTGGATTTTTAAATGATCTTGTGATTTAATCAAGAGACTCTAACTGCTGTTACGTTTCATGATTTATGACAATGTATTATGCATTCCAAAAAAAGAGTCTTTAAATGCACATCTAGGAATTATTTTTCTTCTGTTGCAGATTGTATGCAGCTAATAAACAGCGGACTACATTTTTTTTGTTTTAGTCCTGGTCAGTATTAAAGATATGCTACATTACCTTTTGTTGTTAATAGACGTGGTGTGTTCTTAACAAGTAGTAAAGTGTGCTTCGAAGAACTCATATAGACATGTCTATGAGATTTCCCTGTGTGTTACTAATGACACTTAAGTGTTTGATAACTGCGTCATTTAGGATGAACTAGTTCAACATTGTTGAATATTCCAATTTATAATGTTTTGCTTTGTAGTGGTTTTAAATCATCATCTGTGATGCATGTGTAAGGCCTGATTTATGTTGTTACACTTGTACCAAACTTGGATGTATGGGCTGGAGTTGTATGCTTGTCCAAGTACAAATGGGCTTGCTTGGAAGGGCAATGTATGGAAAAGCATGCTGATGTGAGTGATACTAGTGAAGATATGTTGGGATGGACAAACAGCTGGAGTGCAAACTCTTCCGGAACTTGTGTATACTCCAGTACATTCTGGTTCTTAAACTGCAGCATTGGTGACTGTTTGCTTACGCTTAGGGCTTATGTGGGCACATCCATGTGCTAGAATCACATCTGTATTTTGTGTTCAAAAAAAAAAAAATCTCATACAGGTTTTGATTGCCAAGTATAGTCCATGATTACATTCCTGGTTGCTTTTCGAAGTGACTTCGATTATTAACTTCTACCTCTTAAAATCCAGTTAAAGAAAGACTAAATCTGAGGCACATATAACAAAAGCAATCATTCTCTTTTCTTGAATACAGTTAACAATAAGAACTACCTTCACTGTGTGCTTCCTGGGGGTATGAAATACAACTAGGAAATAATTCAAAAAAATGAAGAAAGCAGTACTGTTGGTGCAGTATTGTATTGTCAATGCAATATTGTTGATGCAATTCCACCTCTGTCGTCAAGTTCTAAAAAAAAAAATAATAATTTGTATTTATAGTATTAGTAAAACTTTATAAGCAATAGTAGTTTCAGTCCTTTCACAACTGTATTGCAATTTTTTTATTTTTACTTTTTTAAATAAATGGCCCTAGAAATAAAACTCTTAGGTGTCCAAATCCACACTAGCAGTCAAACTTGCTAAGTTCAGGCCCTAAGGTTCTACCTTCTCCTGTCCAAAGTAACTTCTTCACACAAACATTGTCAAGCCTTTATCTTCACAGCTGCTGTGAAATGTTACTTAAAGACTTTGGCATTTGAAGTGGAGGGGCGGGGGCAAGCTGAAGGGTTAGTGTATCCTAGCTGTACTTCTTTGCTGTGTATGACAGTGATTTAGCTTCTTCAAAGACATTTATAAATCTTATTTTAACTTATTTCCATTTTCAGTTTTAGAGTAGCTGTTGCCACTTTATCTCAAGAAGAATGGTTGTCTTGCTGATTACATATTTAAACTCCCTAATGTGTGTTTGTTGTGTAATGCTTTTAATTTGAATCAGAGACATTACCAAAGTGACTCTTTAAAAGAAATTCTGGAGTAGTTGCTGTGGTGTAAAGCTGAAATTTAAGAAGCATCAGTGAAGATTCTTTTATACAAAATGGAAACAAATTGTTCTTCCTGTTTCATAACAACTAACATCATTTACTCTCAGCACAACATAAATGTCTGTGTGAGTAAAGAAGAATAACCAGATCTCTCCCCCTTCTGTACTACGGCAAGGAACATCTCTTTTTGAATGTTCATAAAGGTAAATAAACTTCCCATGTCTTTTCTCCCTACTGATTAGTTCATTGGAAATAATGGAGAAATTACAAGAATAAAGACTTGGTTACATAGCTTAAGTTCTATAATGGGGAATTGATTGTTTATGGTAGTCTTTGTGTGGTCTATGAAGTTTTGCCTAGCACAGTGGTTGAAAAAGCATACTAAATTTTCTCTGTTACTTGGATTGTAGCCAGCAAATTTTCCAAGTGTTGCAGATGACCTCCTGACACACTGCCTTGTATCCAACCACTAGAGTCTCTGTCTTTTGAATTGGTTTAGTGAATCCAGTATCTTTCCTGATCTTCAAGCCAGCTCATTTTAGGAATAAACCCAGAGGATAGAATGCACGTACATTTTTCTTCTAACTTGTTTACTGCCAATAGCCAAGTATAATTCATTTACAAGACAGAGCGTTATGTAGAAGTCGTGAGTTGTGTTTAACATGTATGCTTAAAAATCTTAATCGTGTAGGCTGGTTGCCTCCAAAATCTATCTTTCAACCACAGTCCACAAAAAATGCTGAAGTTATTCTTGAGTCTGGAATGAAACTTATTTCCTTTGCAGTCTTGTTACAAAAATATTCTCTGTTTTGAGGAAACTATGCCATCTTTTATAAGTTCTTCAGTCATTTACAATTGAGTGAATTGTAAATAGTAAGCAGTTTCCACTCTTTGTGGTTCTTTGATACTGTTAGCATCTGAAAGAGGATAGAAGTAAATTTAATAGATTGCAAAGTCATGCGTTAGTCATTTATCACTTGCAGAAATACCTTTAAACTTTCAATTCTTTGACCATCGGTTCATCAGTATTTTCATTTAATTACATTTCTGGACTTTGATTATATTGAAAATAGGCTGAAAAGCTGTCGTTTTATTTTTGTGATTTAGAATCATAGAAGACGCTGAGTCGGAAGGGATCCACAGGGATCTTTGAGTCCAACTCCTGGCTTCACACAGGATCACCCCAAAATCAGACCATGTGTCAAAGCGTTGTCCAGTCGCTTGTTGAACGTTGGCAGGCTCAGTGCTGTGACCTCTGTCCATTGGGAGCCTGTCCCAGTGCCTGACCACCCTCTCAGTGCAGAACCTTTCCCTAACACCTGTCTGAATGTCCCCTGATGCAGCTTTATGCTGTTTAGGGTCAAGAATATCACAGTTATGACTCTTCACATTTCCTTTCACCACCCACATGGTAGATTTTGGGAAAGATTTGGTCTATCTTACAAGTCTTCAGCTTTTTCAAGGACGTATTGTATAACATAATATAATTACGCTGCATTAGTAAGCAGTGAATTGAATTTTTTGGTTGCTGGAAGATTTGCATATGCTTTTTCTCTAAAACTAAGTGTTTTCTCTCAGATGTTAGGCTATTACTAATCTGATTTCATTTATTCCTAGGGGACAACTGCTTTGAATTTTGAAACTGAGTTTTATAAAACAAAGTTCAACTTAATTTCATAGGCTTTTTACTGAGTACAAAATAAACTTTGGAAGAACTTTTAAAATTCAATTTGTGTTTATTATACATAGTAATTTTTCTAGGGAGGTAATAGTGTTCTCAGAAAAGAGTAAATAAGGGGCTTTTAACACCACCTTGTTTTTTCTGTGTAAAGTTCTAGTTGGCCTACTGAGTCTTACACTTTTTTTTTTGAGATCACTTCAGAACAAACTTTTTGTATCCACACACTCTTGGCATAACTTCATTTTAGTCTTTGTGTGTGTTGAGATACCAACATTTGTGCCACTTATAAATAAACTGGAGGGAACAAACAATCACTGAAGGATTTGCCTGCACATAAGCAGAGGACAACTACCTCTGAACCCACTTCAGGAGTGGATATTCTTACTCTAAAGTGAGTGCATACACATAGGTTTCCAAGAATAGCTTCTCCTTAGTAGTGTCAGGTATAAGTATTGCATTTGTATGTAAATTATCAGATTTGTCCTTCTGACAAACATTTTTTTCCCTTGTTGCTGCTGTTTGCAGCTTTATATAGCTTGCTTCCTCTTCTTTAAGTAGTCTTGACAAAAAGCTTTACTGGCTTTCCAGTCAAATTTTAGAGGATAATTCAGTACTAACATTTTAGGGTGAGGGTAGACCTGTACTAAGAATTCTGGACTTATGTCATTTTTATTTCAAAGGCAGATCTTGTAAGTTATAAGTTGTGTCACTTTTTAGGAATGAAAAAATGCAAAAGTGACCTCTTGTCTCTGCTAAGATGAAGGTTTCTGGAAAGTGGAGGACAATGTTTCACTTTTACCACCACTTTTTTGAGCAGGTCTAAACTGTGCATTAGAGGTTGGCTTATAAACGCCCAGGTTTTTTGATTCTACACAATAGGCTCATGTGGCGTCAGGGCAGTGTGGTGGAGTAATAACAGTTTAATCCTGAAAATAAGATATCTGCAAAAGTTCTGTTCATAGATCAAAAAGCACACCTTAGCTGGAGTGCAGTTAGTCTTGCATGGTTGTGTAGCTTCTTGTTCCTGAATTGACACTGTATCTGCCTTGCACAATGCTAATTGGTATAAACTTGGGAGTTTGTTGTGTGGTTGTCCAAAGTGTATTTTAAATGCTTTGTGAAATACTTCGGAAACTTTTGGGACAATAAGTGTGTCTCTGCCAGATGCCCTTTCTGGCATCATTCCAAAGAACATTTTAACAGTATGTTGTTTTCAAAAATAAATGAGGTGGCCGAAACTTTGGGCAAAGTTAATGGATCTTACATGTCTGATACTGTTTTCAGGAGGAATTTTACTTTCTATAAATGTTATCTTAAAATGAAACAAGGAAATAAAGGTTAAACTTGTAGTTTCTGAGTTTGCAAATAGATTTTAAAATGTTTGCACAAGTGTTGTTATTTTCTTTAGCAACTTTTTGACATGTAATAGAAAATAAATGAAAATTTCTAGGAAATATTTTTTTTTTTGTATACTAAGTTTGCTGGTATTCCTTTTTACTCTGTTTCCTCCCTTAAGATGAGCAGACATGCAATTGTCTGTAATCCCATGCTTGAGAAATTAAGTAGTGCTGACAGTGCTTATTTATGTGGAATTTTAAGTCCGCTGCTTATAGTCAACTAATCTTTGCACAGCGGTAAAGCAAATGATGTCATTAATGAGTTTATCCAAAGCAGTATTGGGAAAACAGTTGTGGATCCAACAGTGTTAAGGTAAATATTTGCTGTTACTGATATTATGACGGGTAGCTGAAGCAGCCTTCCACAAATCAATAGTTGTTAGAGAATTCTCTGTTTTCCATGTTTTTCAGGTAATACAGAATAAAACTTGAATATTTAAGAATTGGAGTCCTCAGCTGTGGTGATCTCTTTAAAAGAAGATTGAGAACTTTAAATCATATCTCCATTTGGAATTGAAAAGCTTACTAAGTGTATGGTAAAAGCTATGAAATAGAATACATATGCAATACTTTTTTCATCTTCATTTCCTCATGGCTGCTTGTAATAGGCTCTCACAAATTTTTGTCTTCACAAGAACAACACTTCTTGTTGTGGTTCTAGCTACCTGTAAATAAAGGGAGTTGCCAATGAGTTATATTGAAAGAAAATTCTAACTGATGTTAGACCATGGGACAGTCAATAAACACCGAAGCAGTTTCTAATAATTTAGTAACTTTTTCATAATTGTTTGTGTTTTAGTGATCATTAGAATGGAAACTTTTCTCCAAAGGCAATTTCACTTTGAAATCTGTCTTTAAGAAAAGGGTTATGACCTATTGAAGCTGATAGCTGAGTTTTTGTATTTTTGATAGAACATTATAGAAGTGCCACGAAAGTTACATTGCAGTTGTTAGAAAGACTTCTGTCTTTTTAGAAAGCTCAACCTTAAATGTACTGTGGGAGAGGAAGACCAGATCACTTTGCCATATTTCTGCTTTTTAGTAGTGAAAAGAAGTGAATTTTTCACTCTGTTTTTTTGCTGAGTAGAAGTCTTGACTTACATGGGGCTTATTAAGTGCCTTTAAATGTCTGTGCAGGCTGGTATTGTTACTCAACTACAAAAACTACAAAACCTACTACTTCCAGTAGGAATTCCTTTAGGAGAAGCATGTGAATTTTAAAAGTAAATCTTCTATTATTAAGCCTTCTTATTTTCTTTTATGTAAAAATAAATTTTTGATCCTGAACTGTTTGTAGCAAACTTTCCTGTTGTGGCCAATGAATGAATTGGGAAACTAACTTCACTTAAACCATTTCTCTGTAGTCCTTATGGAGCTATGCAGATACCGAGTTTTGTAATTCCTCAGACAGCATTGCTCACGTTCTTAAAACAGAATTCCCAATTTTAATTTTAAAAATGTTTAATAGAACTATATATATTTTAAATATTTTATATTGAAACTGGTGTCTCTTTGAACGGAATTGACCGTAAGTATTTGTGTCCAGTTGACACCTCACAGGTTTCGTTCTTAGTGGCAGTTGGCTTTTGTTTCAATATTACCTGCACTTTCATCATCCAACACCAAGATATAACCAAGGTATCAGTTTTTCCTTTTAGATTTTTTTGTGGTATTTAGGTATTATTTTGTGGAGGAATGGGATGTTAGAATAAAAATGACTAGATTTTCTGGGTTACAAGTTTTCCTATCGGTCTTGTATGAGTAAGTTTCTGTACATCACAGTACTGATAGTGGACAGCATCTTTTGAAATTTCAGTGGGGAAAAGTTGTAATGATTCTACAAAATTTATGATAAAAGGTCCTTTGCAAGTATGTTTGTTTCCTTGTCAATTGAGAGTAGTGTTCCGGCTAATTCTTGTGTGAAGTATTACAAAAATACTGGAAAATAGCAGTGAATTCATCTTGCTGCCCTACAAGTCACACTTTTTTTCTTTTTCCTGCAGTTCTGAAAGCGAAATATTCTCAGACTAACTGAAGCCTGCTGAAGATCTGTTTTTATTTGTTTTGGTGGCTATCTGGTAATTTGTAGCTTAGCGTGTACTTACGTTTATACAATCTTGCATTTAAGAAGATGGCCATGGCTTAATTAAGAGCTATATATTCAAGGTCTCTTTTGAGAGATCTGTTGCTTTAAATCTCTCTGAAATAGGAGAATATGTTCTCGAAGAGCTGTGTTGTAGTGATTACTTGAAACCTTACTTATCCTCGTGGAAAAGGAAGGGAACTGCTGTGAGCGTCTCAGAACATTTTGACAAACTCCCCAAGTGTTGTGCTGACAGACGAGGCTTGTGTGCCAAGTTTCTGAGCCGAATTGTCTGGTGACTGACTTCTACCTGCCACATGTTACAGAGAGTTTCTATGAACTAAAACATAACTATGGCTAAGAGAAAAATATAAAATCATACTGCGCTGTGTGACCTTGGAGTGGGTAGTAAAAGACTGGATCATTTTAACAACAATTTTGTTTTTAGTAAAACCCTTTAGATGATGCCAACCATTTTGCTATTTTTAGCATCATGTTCCAGTAATTTGGTATCACTTATGTCAAGTGCAACCAGTACTTTCCACAATATGAGATATTCTGGCATGGGACTTGCCCTTCTTTTAAAGGGAGCAGGGAGAGGTTGGTTTATTTCCTTATTTATTTTTATAAATCTGTGAACAAGTCCAGGCATCTGAGAGGTAAACTGAAATATCTTAGACTGTGCAGTTTTATGATTAATCCAGTGCAAGTCAGTGCTGCTGCTGAAAGGGGCATTACGCTGCTGTTTGTGTTGACACAGTGAATCACTGGAGAACTGCTTTGGTTGAACCCTAAGCAGTCTTTGCCAGGTTAGTGTTCAGCCAGAGTAGTTCTTGTTCCAGTTCATTTTTGGTTCCACAAACTCTGGTTCTGGTCGAAAGTAAAGGTGGGAGTGAGCAGTAGCAGTATAAGGAGGGATTTTTTTTTTTTAATGGAAGCACTAATTTATATGAGATTAAACTGAAGCCATTAATCCCCACATTTCATGATGATTTACTTACCTGTGAAGAGCTTTTTCATTAATGTAATGTTATTTATGTTGTCAAGAAGGATAAACTGTTCAAAGTTGTGCAGTTGAAAGTCATTCAGAAGCTTAACAAGTAATTATGGCTTTTGAGTCATTTTATTGTCCTTCAGGAGACCCAGGCACAGAACAGTTGATGAGATTGAATACACTACATTGTTCCTGTTGATCAGGCATGCATATATTATATATGCATATGTGTCTATATATTTATTTATTTATTGACCAGAAAACTCAGTCATGTTAGTGCTGTACCACGGCTTTCCCATTTTCAAGGCAGTCAAACACTTTTGTGTCTCTTCCCAGGATCTGTGGATTATCCTGTAAAAGCTGTTAACCAAAGTGTTTAGAGAACACTCAGTCAATGTTGTGAAAATTACTGTGGGAAAATATTACAGAAGAGAAGTCTTCTAAGGGGTGTAGGCTTTCTTCTTCCAGATGGATTTGAAAAGTTGTAATTTCAATGTTAGAAAGCCAAAAATTGAGTTATTTACAGTATAGATGTACTTCAAATTTGCATGAATATGAATGTCTTATCTCCGCCCCCCCTTCATCTTGTTCTACAGCACCTTGCAATATAGTGGTTGGTGCCTTAGTTGTGTATTCTTATGCTACCATTTGATAGTAACCATGCAGGATGAATAACTCATTGTCTTGGTTTTGTTTGTTTTGGTTTTTTTCTTCAGCTGTCCAATCAATGTTTTTGATAACCAGCTTTAGAAATCTTGTAAATTGTAAAGAGGGAAAATACCTTTCCTGGACGACTTTGGTAAGAACAGAGTAAGAACCGGAGGAGAAGGCATGTTGCAGAGAATAGGTTTATAATCTTTTCCTCAAACCACCTTTCTGCTAATGGAGGCTAGTGTTTCTGCAATTATCAGGGCAGTAAGCATATTTTGAATGAGACACTTCTCATTTTTAATGCACTTAATGAGTAATGCTCATGGACCACAACTCCTTGGCAGCTAGGACCTTGGAGTTGTGGCAGACTTGTTTTCAAAGATGGAAGCCAAGACTTCTGGTCTTGTTTACCTATATAGATGGGATCCCCAGAAATCTGGTGACAGAAATAGGGGCATCTAAAAGAAGGTGTCCCCTGCCTCACTGAAGGGGTATGACATTATTCAGGTTTTTGCTTGGTAGCTGTTTAAATAATTCTCAATTGGCTTTTAAAAGGATAGTTATTTCATGAAATCCAATACTTGTAATTGTATTTGTGAAATTTAAATATAGTCTGTCAGCCACTTTTGCTGTTAAGAGAAAATTGCATTGCGTATTTTAAAATCAGATGCTTAGTGAACATCACTGGGTGTTGGGAGAGCAACTCTTTCCAGATTTGGAATGTGCAGCTGAGCAATGATGTGTACAGCTTGATCAGCTGATGAAATGTGGGTTTGGATGTGTGATTTCTGTAAATGATTTCCAGATGTTATACTTGCCAGCTGAATGTCTCAAGACTGTGCTGTTAGGTCTAAATTATGAAGCAAAATGGATGAAATGTGTAGATGATAAACTAGTGAGCATGTACTTTGAATTGTTCTGTATTCTGAAGGGGAGGAAAAAAAAGGCAAGATTCTGTAGTCAAATTACTCACAAAGTAATGCCAGAAAAATAGAGATGCTTTTAGTTAGGGGTACCTGAATTAATTTAAGGCATGTGAAGAGCTTGAATGGTCTAATAGGTAATGCTAAGCAATTTTCTGTGTAGCTGCTGTGTTAGGAACTTTGAAGGGAGAAACTTAGGAATTTAATGTTATTCGTGCCAAAACATGTCTATTATGGCACTAGAACTGGAATCTAATAAATTACAAAGTTATCTTTTTGAGCAGCATAAAGTAAAGTTTGTTTTGGATTTCCCTAGAATTTTCTTGAAATCTCTAAAGCCTACATGGAATTTTTTGATTTGCTGAACCTTCTTCAAATGTTTCAAATTCTGATACATGTTTAGGGAAGGGATTTATCTTGAAAGCAGACTGTTTGATTTCTTTCTCTTTATTTTCTCCAGGAAGTACTAACATAACCATGATAGAAGACAAAGGTCCACGAGTGGCTGACTATTTTGTAGTGGCAGGACTCACTGATACAGATACTGCAACCCTCCTGGACCAAGAAATAAGCCGCCAGGAAACAAAGTCAACTGGTCCAAA
The DNA here is from genome assembly GCF_013377495.2 of Cygnus atratus. Classification (NCBI taxonomy): domain Eukaryota; kingdom Metazoa; phylum Chordata; class Aves; order Anseriformes; family Anatidae; genus Cygnus; species Cygnus atratus. The sequence goes on from NC_066396.1 coordinate 36,353,939, forward strand.
GGCTCCAATTACTGACATTGCTGTGATCATTAAATCAGCTGGTGAAACTGTCCCAGAGGGATACACCTGTGTTGAAGCTACCCCTACAGCCCTTCAAGCCAACCTAAACTATGGAAGTCTTAAGAGCCCTGAACTTTTTCTCTGCTACAAGAGAGGCCGAGACAAACCACCTCTTACTGACATTGGGTGAGACTTTTGTAACTATACTTCAATAATATAACTACTCCTTCAGTAATGATCAAATCTTACTCTTCACAGACGATGCTGAAAACAGATGTGAGAAAGCTTCTGAAAGCATATGCACTTTGAATATATACTGTTTATTGTGTTTATATCCATGTAGCATTTTCATTTTGAAATAAGTTCAAAAAACATGTCAGTCTTCTAGTGAACTTGCCTTTTTAGAAGGAATTACAGTGTTTTAGATTAAAATTATATGATATTGTTTTAGCTTAAAAAGATATTATGGAGCAAATCAAATCTGAGAAATTCTCTGCTGCAGTTTTATGAAAGGTAAGAAAACAGTACAAAATTGATGTATAGAAATGGTATAGTTCAAAACCCAAACTGTAATGTTTCATCTGGAAATGATGACCTGAGAAGACAACTAAAATGCTATTATGTGAAATTCACTTCAAGATAGATACCACTTAAAAATGGTAGAACACTGAAATAAAGATCTAAAAATAATCCGTTTACCAAGATTCTTGTAGCCTGCATTACTGTCAGATTACAGTATTTTTGAGGTTGCTTACAAGTTCTGACATGGTTGTCTGCAAACACTTGATTGATTATGTAGTCTCTTGACAACTCTAATCAGACTTGTATTCCAAAAAACACACTTTTTTTTTTGTCTGATGCATAAGTTTCTGAAGAGTTACTAGTACTGTATTTGAAAACCTGAAGTATATTTTACTGTATTGCAACAACATGTCTATGGTATTTATAAATTCCATGAAATTACCTAAAATTTTCTTGTGATTACCTGCAATAATTCGTAATGATTATACTCTCATAACCAATAAATCAAAACCTTTTTGTTCTTCTCCAGAAATGTGAACATTTTTTTCCATGAAGTCTAAACCAGAACTTATGGTTTAATTTGGTAAACTTTCAGTGTGGACTTTCAGAGTGGAGAAATCTGTTTGTTACTTATCTCCAAAACTTCTTTAATTCTGAAATCGCAGTCTTTTATGCCCATTTCTAGAGTGTCTGAGACTGCTTTTTGCAACTTACAAAAGCTGAAGAAATGATTTTTTTTTTTTTTTTTTTAAGATTCAGTCTTTACGGTATAAAGCTATTTTTTTTTTCCTATGGAATTTGGTAACTCTTAGCTCTGAAATCAGTACTAGCAGTAGAGCTGATCTGAATATCAGTTTTCTGTCTCTTGTTTTCCTGAGACGTCAACAATTTTCTGTATTATCTTACATGTGTGCTTGGCTGCAAGTTGCTGCTGCAATTGCTTTTGGCAAAGTAAGTTTGGGAACATCTGTGTCTCTGTAAATAGTTTTGGAGGTATATAGCTTAATAAACTTAAACATTTGTTGAAGTCAGATGAATATACTTGAGGTTTTATCAAATTAATTATCTATATAGTTTCTCTATTGAAAAAAAGTGAGAATTTAGACTGGTAAGCTGTAGAGAAGAAAAAAAGCAGAGTGGACGTGACTGAGTGGTGTGGTTGGTCATTAAGAGTACTGGAAGTTTAGTGCCTAATAAATGACGGAGGACAGTGAAGCTCTGAACTGATTTTATTACTTACAGAATACTGGGTTAAGTATAAATATTCAGGAGCAAGATCAAAAAAGTCCCCCAAAGTCTTGAGGTGCTGAAGATTATACTTTGTGATACTAGCATCTTGAGGTAATTCTCCATCTATAATAACTCATGAAGCACTGCAGTATTGTCTGACCTGCTTATATAGAACCGTTACTTCTCTGGGTTGGATAAGGATGATGTAGAATTGCTGGATAAAAAGAAAACAGAAGATGGGGGAGGGAGGGATCATGACTGCTACAGTTGTGGTAAACTAAGAAAGGTGTGTGGTTTTCCTTATTAAATAAGCACTGAAAAATAAAGTAAAGAATGTGTCTGTACCAAACGTGTAAGTTTAGTTAATTTCATTTGTAAGTTTAAGCATGTCAAGCACAACACCTATGTGCTCTGCTTTTGACCTCCAGTATATGAGTGCTAGCTGAGAAGTAGAGTCCAGTCTGGAAAAAACTAGTAGTGAAATCTTAGTAATGAAATAAGTTATGTGACAAGATCTGTGGTCTAAGGATTGTAGTTCAAGTTGTATAATTAACCTCATATATTCCAATTTTATTTCATCTTGGTTATCTAAGCTGTGTTCTAATACTCTTCAGTGAAACAGTGATTTTAAAATAGTTGTTTTCCATGTGTGTGACTGAAACTGCAAGATAACTGTTATAATGAGATTTGAACGCGTAGAGTTTCAGCATGCTATTATGAACTTTGTCATATAATTCAAAGTTTTAGTAAGAGGAAAAATTAGTAGAGGGGATAATTCCTAAAAGTGATATTTAAACCGGTAATCTCCAGCATATGCCTTTATGGAAGGGACTCTCCTAGTACACGTGTATTTTCATGTCCCCCTTAACTTTACAATAGATGCTGGAATTGGTTTCACAGGGAATATCTGATAAGCAAAACAGGAAAATAGTTGACTGACTATGAGCTTCCTGGGCAGATACTCTGTTTTAAATGATGGGTGGAAAACTATTGTGTTTGGCGAGCATTTATTCTATATTTTGTTTTACACAGATCTAGTTAGGGTGTTATAACTAACAAGTAATGGCAGGCTTTTCTCTCTGAGCAGTGATGCATATGAATGTTTTCCCCTTGCTGCTCCTGCTGTTCTGCAACTACATTCAAGAGATGGTTAGAGCAAACTTTTTTTGTAAATTTCAGTATGTTCAAATAAATGTGGAGTTTGGGCAAGAGAGGTAGTATAAGCAAGTCAAATGTACGGTCGGAAGGCTAATTTCTTCTGTTCTCTAATATATTTTTTTAATAAAAAAAAAGTGTGAAATAATGTTTTAGCATTGAGCCTTAAGTATCTGTTAATTCAGCTGACATTCTGAATGGATGTAGTAAGTAGAGGAAGATTATATCCCTTAAAAGGGTCAAATGCATAGTTAGATGCTGTTTATATATATACATATATCATAGAATGGTTTGGATTCAAAGGGACCTTAGTGAAGCCATGTTGGCTGTCACCAATCACCTCCTTATTTTCCATGTGCCTTTGCAGAGTTTCCAGGAGGATCTGCTCCATGATTTTGCCAGGCACAGAGGTGAGACTGACTGGCCTATATATGTATATATACAAACAACTTCTATGTAAATGTTACATATACTACTTTAATACAACTGCTTATAAAATAACATAAATATAAAATAAATGTAAATACATTAAATCTACAGTTATGGTATTATATAGCAAATATACAATTTAGAGTTGTAAATAAATGTGTTTATGGGTTAATATATATCTTTAAAGCAGAGTTATCATGCGGTTTGAGTATACAAATAATTATTGATAAATGTATGTATATATATTTCTTTCAGGGCTATTTTTAGGGAAACAGGTTAAACAAATGCTGTTTAGAGGAAGGGGGGAGATGAGGGTGTTCTCCACTGATTCTGTGTCATTTTCCTTGTGTTCTGTGTTTCAGTGCCTTCTACCCTCTTTCACTCCTATCCCCAGACCTTCCAATTCTTCTACTGGCTCTTAAGCTGAAGGATCTGTAAGCTGGTAGTGAGTTCCTGTTGCAGCTGCTCACTTGCACACAGTTAAACCATTTACCATTCCTCTGAATGTTGCATTTGCTGCGGTTGTTTTTAGTTGGAAGAATAAAGGTTTGATCCTAGAATAATGATCCCTAAGATCCTTTTCATATATATAGCTCTAAAATTCAGTATTTTAAGTTTATATGCCTGTAAATAATTCAGCTGCTAGTCATTCTGTTACTTTCTTTCCAAATAATCGTTGCCTCTTCTGGAATGTCAGGGAAAATGAGATTTGAGATTTGCTTGAGTTTAAGTGCTGTGGGACTTTGCAACAAGATCTCTCTTCATTGAGTGTCAGTTGTTAGGAATGGGTGAGAGTTCCAGAACTTGTCTCTTAAATGGAAGAAAACTTGACAGAAAAATGCTTTAAAAAGTCTAAGTAATTTTGCTGTTGTTACACTTACTGTGGAAGAGACTAAGGAGAGAGTCTTAGATTTGTCTAATACAGAGGTTCTTCTCTTACTGAGTAAAGTTAAAGTTAGGTAACTTCCATTGTGTAAATTAAGAAATACTAAATTTCTTAATTAGGTAGTTAGTGGTTCTGTGCCATGGATGCGTCTCATTCTGTGTAACTGTTTTCTGAAAGTGTTTACAGTAATATTGATTGAGCAAATGCTTTTCTTCACTAGAGATATATTTTAGAAACAAAAGTGAACCTGAAGTTCAGGGAGCATAAGAGAAAACGGAGGATGTTCTCAATAGCCATCATCTTCCATTGTTCCTTAAAACTCACTCATGTGGCAACTGCAGTAGGGCATTTGGAACAGCCTAGGATAATAAAGAGGAAACTAATCACTTGTATGTTAAGATAAATAATAATAGTGGTGGCAGTAGGAATAGAAAATAGAACTCAAATCTTTTTCCTCTGCTTGATCCAGCCTCTGACACTCCTACTGCCTAGTGTATTCATTTTAGCTCCTTTATTATCTAACATTAGTGCACTGCCTTCTCTTAAATGAGATAAGAAGAGTTGTTGTAAAGAGTTATAGAGCATAAGGAATCTAAAAGGCAGAAATGTAGTTAGAACTCAAGGAGGAGTCAAGCTGAAGAGCAGGCCCACACTATGCAATTTTGCAACAGTGGGCGTATTTTTGAAATGGTTTTCCAGAAGCCCGGTTTCTGTGGATTATGGCTTTTAACTGATCTGCAAGAAGGTCTTATCTAAGCATTGTTACCTGATACCAGGTGACAATACTTTAAATCAGCAAAACTGGTCAGAGAGAGAACTTAGGCTTGCAACATTACACACACAGCCTTGCAAACAGATAACAGAGTTCTTGGTCTTACTTAGAAATAAAAGACCTAACATCTAGAGGAAACTGTAGGTGACATTTTGCTTGGAATGGAACTTTACTGATAGAGTATGTTGTAGAATAGAAGTTGATGAAATAATGTAGTAAGTAAGGTGCACTTAGGATGAGGGCAAAAGCTGAAACAGGAAACAAATCTTATCCCGATTAATACTAATTAACCCGAAGGCAGACATTGGGAAGCTGAAACAAGTAGATGCAAACTTATTCTTGTATTGAGGACTTTGTATGTATAGGGTGTCATGTTAAATATTTCATGCATCACTTTGAATGTTTTGATCTGAATCATTAAAAACATTGTTTATTTTGAATGATCCATGGGTGTTGGGTTTGTTCTGTTTGTTTTTCTTAAACTCCCTACTATGTGTGAGGTCAGGAAATGGTATGTTATTAATACTTCTGTTGGTGTATGTGTAGAGATGAGGGCTGCTTTTTTTTTCTTCTTGCTTTTGAGAGGAGGTCATTCCACTGCTGCAGCCTTTAAAACTGGTCAGCCCCCTTAGCTTTTAGAAGTATTTGCACAAATGAAACTCTACAGTCTTTAAATATCTCTCTGAGAGTACTTGTAAACCTTTTAAACTGAACTGCTGGAATTGTCTAATTAATATGATGTTCCTTCTCAAAAGCTGTCAGCTTACAAATGGTTCTGGAATAGCTTTAAATTACTGAGTTTTAATTCAGTTTTATTTAGATTTAATGTGTTTTAACTGAAGCTGACATTGGAGACTGGTCTGTTAATATCCTTTCATCATTAATGTGAGGCAGTGATGTGAAGAGATTACGTAAACTCTTTATGCAGACACCTGAATGAAGGTGACTTGACAGCTGCACGTGGGTTTGTTTCTTTGTTTGTTTTTGTTTTTTGTTTATCTTGCTAAAGTAGACAGCCCAATAAGAAGAGCAAAATACATCTTTTTCCAGATAAGTATGTGGCTTGGAAGTCATTTGGATAACATGTACTTTCTGTAAATGTATCGCAAACCAGTGGAGTAGTATATTAAAACTAATGTTGTAACTCAGGAACACTTAACTCAGGTTCAAAAAGATCATACTGTTTACACATTGTTTTAAATGTAGCAAAAATGTTTGGAGAAGAATCTACAACTGAAAAAATTGTTAAAGGTGAAGGATATTGTCCCGCATGAAGTAGCTGACCAAATTTATATGGCAGCCTGATAGGTACCAACCTGTGTGATTCCTTTTGCTTTATTAAAGAATTCTAGGGCTGTAGTCAACGTATGTCCTCAATACTATGACAAGATACATGTTTGTTCTGTGGAATCATGTTTTTATACTCTAGTTTAAAGATGGTCAATAATCTTCAAGGGGTTTTTAAAAGCTTTGTGGTATATTACTTTGAAAATTCTGAGAACTGCTGGATCTGTATAAGCTAAAAAGGTTTTTTTGATTAAACATGATAGGACAAGGGGTTATGGCTTTAAACCAAAAGAGGGGAGATTTAAATTAGATGTTAGGAAGAAATCCTTCACTATGGGGGTGGTGAGCCACTAGCACAAGCTGCCCAGAGAAGCTGTGGGTGCCCCATACCTCAAATATAGAGATCTAATCTAGTGATCTGGCCAAAATAGTCCAGATTACATGTAAATGGTGCAGTATGGACATGTATCATGTATTCTGGTTTCCAGGAATACAGGAATAACTGTAGTTATTATTTCTATCTTTTCTATAGTCCAAAATATTATTTTTTGTCTGTTTTTTAAAATTTATTTTTTGTTATAGACTAAGAAATGTTAGCCAAACTATGAACGTAAATCCTTACTGGTTTTCCTTTTCCCTGGTTAGTTTAGTTTAAAATTGATGTGGGAAGCAGACTTTTATATTTTGTTGTTATTTTTCTTTAATTTTATTATTGTTGTTGCCTTTTTAATTTTTTTTTTAAGTGATGGAAATAATTTCTAAGAAATGCTCAGATCTGTTGTGCTAGGCAATTGCCACCGAGTGGACTATTTCTGTACATTTGCCTAAGTAATTTCATATGTACCTGAACGTGTGTAATATTTTGCTTCCTTCCTGTCTGCAGAGTTCTGTATGAAGGCAAGGAACGTATCATTTCAGGCTGTGAGGTGATTCAAGCAACTCCTTATGGTCGTTGTGCTAATGTTAACAATAGTTCAACGTCTTCTCAGAGGATCTTTATCACATATCGAAGGGCTCCTCCAATACGACCTCAAAATTCATTGGCAGTGACAGATATCTGTGTTATTGTTACCAGCAAAGGAGAAACCCCTCCTCATACATTCTGCAAAGTTGATAAGAATTTAAATTGTGGTATGGTGAGTATTCAAGTGTTAAGTATTTTTACCTTTTTTTTTTTTTAATTGCAAACAAGCAAACAAACAAACAAAAGAGGAGGAGGAGCACTTTGAACTTTTCCCAGCACTGTTAAGATGGTGTTCTATGGCTGCATCATAATTGTTTCATTCTATATACCTCGCGTGAGACTTCAATTTTGTATTGTGTTACACTGATTTTTTCCTTTTGTGTTAGGAATTTCCTTCAAAAGTGATTACTACTTTAGTTTGCATATTCATGTCTGGGTACTCTTTTTAGGATTTTTGTTTGTTTGGTGATGCTGATACTCATAGGATGAAACAAATTTTTTTTCTTTGTTGTTATTAAGACCATGTTACAAAGATGTGTAAGAATGATAATTACTGCTTACACTTTTTTTTAAATGTTTGCTTGTATTTAGTCTGGTTTGTGTTCAGTTCTCTCGGGCTGAAGTATATGATTTTTTTCAAATGGTAGGCAAACTGCAAAAAGACTATGCAAATAGGCAGTTTATGGAAGTATGTTAAAGGCTTCAGGTGAATTAATTAATTAATTAAACACTGGAGGTGTTTAGAATTTCACTACCCATGAGTGTCTTATTTTGTATAACCGAGAAAATGTAGTGTGTGAAAGCTGCAAATAATCTGCTTCACTTTTCCCTGTTCTTACGTGGAAATAAGTCAAAGAACAGTGTGGTGGTATGATTATTTTATGTAAATCTGTAATCTCTAAGAATGCGGAAGGGGTGAATTCTACATTCCTTGAGTTAAATGCACTCAGCAGCCAAACAGTAATTTTATTCTGTAACACGTTTTAGTTAAATTTCTTCTCTGTTTGTAAGTGGGAGTATATTCAAATGCTTATACTTGATTTCTGTGGTGCCTGTTGTTGTCTTTGTTTGCTCCAAGATGAAATTTGTGTCTTCCAGTGGGGTTCCAGTGTATACCTTTGTTATAAGAAGTCTGTGCCAGCTTCTAACTCCATAGCGTATAAAGCTGGTAAGTAATTTTAGAAGCAGACCATCTAAGCATGTTAACATAAAGATTCAGATACCTTCTTGAATTCAAATAAAAATTTTAAAAGGTAAGTGTTGTCTGTCAAAATTCTTTTCATAGAGCATGTCAATTGAAATTGAAATTTTGCTTTCCTCACTTTTTTCCAGGAAAAACAAACAAACAAACAAAAAGCTTTAATAGAAACAGCATTGTTTTGTATTAACTCAGTGTGTATCATGACAGGTTAGGTGGCTTAGGAGTTTAAATGAAAAGTCTAGCAGGCATTTCATATGTAACAAATGACTTCATAGTTTGTGTCTTGTGTTGGTGGTGAAGGAGAAGGAAGAGTAATTGAAAATTCCAATCAACCTTATTCATATTTCCTTCCATGCCTCACAGTTAATGCAATGTCTTTAATTGGAAATTTAAATGTGTTCATTTATTTCAGCTCCAGAGCTATTCACTCCTTTCTTATTAAAGGGATGTGAAAATACTTTGAGCAATAAATGAGAAAGATTTAAAGGAAAAGAAAGATTTTCTGTCTTTTTAAAAAAATTTAATGCATTGCCACAGATTTTTTTCCTCCAGAAGTCAAGAAAAACTTCCAAAAGTTTCTACTGAGCGTTAAATGGAATAAGTTCCTTTTAGAGTAAACTATTAAGTAGAAACGAAAAACATAGAATAACAAAGTCAGTGTACCATTAAAAAAGTTGGATGAACAGCAGAAGTAAACTGATGATTGTGGACTCATTTTCTACAAGGAAGACTTAAATATACTTCTGAATATGGGGCAACAATTTGTTTAGATTGAACACATTAACTCAGCAGAAAATACAGACCTAATTCATCCTCTTTTCAGTGGAGATACTTGTACTGCTATCCCAATAGATAATTAGCTCTTTCTTCATAGGAATTTCTTTGTAATAAAATCTGTTTCAGTGGCACATTTAAATAGCACAAGTTCATGCCTGATTTAAAGTCAAAATCTTCAGTAATAAGCTTTAACTATGTACTGGTAATTGAGCTGTTATTGAAAGGAAATATTAAGTATTCACGTACAATTTCTAAATGATTGTTACATGGATGATTTAGTCTCACTGTTAAATTAGAGACTTTCTTCTTCTGTGGATGCAATCTTAAGTTAGTAAGTCCAGATAAGCAACAGACGTATCTCTGTATTGTGGAAAATATATAGCTTACATTATTTAGGGCTTCCAGAGCAAATTCACTAACTTTTACTTCTCCCATAACAAAGGCTTAATTTTCAGATACCCTCAAGAGAACTATGAGTCATTCCCATTGTCAGAATCTGTACCTCTCTTCTGCCTTCCTATGGGAGCTACTATTGAATGCTGGGACCCTCAAACCAAATATCCACTACCAGTGTTCTCAACGTTTGTACTGACCTGTTCTTCTGCAGAAAAGGTATGGCTGCACATTGTGACTGTTCTTTGCTTTTAATTTAAATGTCTGATAAGGAGATAAAATAGGCATCATCTCTTCTGTATTTGATAAATAGTACTAAAGAAATTGTTAAATATTTCACTTATAAAACTGTATGTCGTAAGTGTTCTTATGAGGCAGAGGTAAACCAAAACAGGAAATAGATGGAAGAGTTTGTGCTGTTTAGACCCATATAAGCAAAACTATATGCTTAGCAAACCTAAAATCACAAGGCATGGATTTCTCTGTTCTTTCATGAAAACTTCCCAGCAACAGAAATGTAGCCTACACGTGAAGGTGATATTTACTTACCGTGTGTTAGAAATGTTGAAGTAGTTGTGCTTTTCCCATGATTACATCAAAAGCTGGTTCTGTGTGAATTTGTATGAATTGGCTGTGCAGGTGTCTGTGTGTATGGGCAGGAAGATGGTTATCAGAAAACAACAGAAGAGCAGAAATCTACATGCTGAGAGGCAGTATGTGAAAGGTGGTCAAGAACTGGTGATCTCCTGCAACTAATGATGCTGTCAGAATTCACATGAACTGATAAACTTAGAACACCAACAGTCCGTGGAATCTTTACAAAGCCCAGCAGCACCCACAGGCAACAAAAATGTGCTGCATGACTCAGCCCACGTGTAAGAAGTTAGTGTCTGCTATATGCAGACAAAGACTACAGGATTAGCACTACCTGATAAAAACAAGGGAGTGCTTTTTGGAGGTTGATCTCTCAGCTGTTGCTTCAGCTTGCCAACTGCACTTGTGTGTGAACTACAAAAGGGAGTAAGTGACTGTAATATGTGGTTAGCTGTCTGTGACTAATAAACAATAGTTTGGCCCCATTAATGATGACAGCTTAACTTTCATTCTCTCAGTCCCCTATCAGAGAAGTTTATATACTTCTCTATGGCCAAACAAGAAAAAGTGTTTCTCCAAGATACTAATAATTCATTTGCAAGGGTGAATACAGTAGCTGCCAGTATTTGTCACAGAAATAACATATGCTCTGGTATCCATCTCTCTCTGCTCTCCTTTTGCTGAACTTGCTAGAATAATTCAGTCAGTTATGAAACTTATGCAAGTAAGAAAAGAACATTAGAAACGATTGGTCCCTGTTTAGTTTGATTAAAATAAAGTCAAAACTAAAATAATTGTTTAGTGTGGTTAATATAAGAGAATGTTACGGCATACAGTCATTTTCTGAAGTGATTTTTTTGACCAGTAACAGTTAATAGGTAGGGTTTTGTTATGGAATGCAGTTTGGTTCCTTCCCTTTCATTTTACTGAGTATAAATACTTTGAGTAAGGTGCCATGACAAAAAGGAAGAGAGGCACAAGAGTCCAAAATATTTAACATTTCCTTTATAAGGATGCTTAATGTATGTTATATAAATGAAAAATAGTTTTCACAAGCTACTAAGAAAACCACTGTACTATGTGTGCAAACACCAATGACTTATGAATAGTTAAAAAATTGTAACCCAAACTGCTGTTAAATACTGAGTCTGCTCAGTTGTGTTTCTGCATCTTTTAGGTTTATGGTGCTGCTATTCAGTTTTATGAGCCTTATCCCCGGGAGCTGCTAACAGAAAAGCAACAATTGCAGCTGGGTCTCTTGACAGCTGTAGAGAGGAAAGTGGTTACTTCCAAGTCCATCAATTCTAATAAATGTATCTGCCTTCTCTCACATTGGCCTTTCTTTGAAGCATTTCGAAAATTCCTTATGTTCATCTACAAACTGTCTGTCTCTGGACCTCATCCTCTTCCCATTGAAAAGTACGTAAAACATTTTTCAAGCTAACATGTAAAGATGGTAATATCAGCTCAGGTGGTCATCTGATATATATGTCACACTTTCATAAGTGCTGCATTTCCACCATTATCTTGGTTGCCCTGTACAGCTTACATTGTTACTGATTGCACTGAGAGAAATCGTAGTTTCTTCTGTTTAATGAATAGCTTTTGCAGATTTTTACCATTGCTTTTTTGTTAAAATTTTTCAAGCCTGTGTAATTTTCTTTTATACTTGTCAGACACGAACAATGGTTGAGCTATAAGAGACATGCCAGTACTTGCAGTCCTGTATTTTAGGTTATTAAATGTAGGCTCAGGGACTCTTTGCATTAGCAGTGTGTATGTGTCCATATTGAAGCTCTGCAACTACTGCAGATGAATTCTGTTTCTCTCCCTCTTCCTTCTGCTCCCTTACCCCTTTCCCCTCCCTGCTCCCCCACCCCATATATATGTATGTATAAAAATATGAAACTTTATAGAGGATGCTTTTCATTGTATGGGATTCAAAAAAAAAAAACAAACACAAAAATTCACTGAAAACTTGTTATCTTCAAAATTGCATTGGCTTCTGGTAGTGAAGCATATACTTTCTCGTGGGTAAGCCTTATGAGAAACTCTGTAACATGAAGAGATTTTTACAGAGATTTTTACAGTCTACCAGAGATTTTTACATGGTTTGCCTAAAGGCCAGTGTGTTCTTAACTTTTGCATGCACATATGAAGCTGCCACTATTAATTTTCACTCATGAAATGTGAGTGAGTGAGGCTTCTTTCTTTCAGTTTGTGTAAATAGGCTCCTAAACTTATCAAAACAGTAAATAAATTGTAACTGTACTTCTATAACATATGGTATATACAAAATCCAATATGTGACATTGTTTTCAGTCCCTGTTTAGTCCTCAATGCTGGTTTTCTAACATCTTATCTTCTGTTCAGGCACATATCCCATTTTATGCACAATATACCTTTCCCTTCACCACAAAGGCCAAGAATTCTTGTGCAGGTAGGCAAAACATTTACTTTCATTTTTAATTATCATAATACTCCATTTTGCCTTTGAAAGTCTGGATTCTTCTTTTAGGCTTTTTACTCAGCTTTGAATATCCAACTGCTAGAAGGGAGATGGGATGAGATGGGTGAAATAGCCTTCTCTTACATTGTTATAAACCTGGGGTAACCTAGCAAAGTAAGCTATTTCAGATTTTGGGTGGTACAGACTGCAGCAGCGTCCTAGTTGCATGTTTGAAATTTCTGCCATATATTGGTCTTTCATTTTATAGACATCATTCGCACTGTGCCATTGGGGGTTGTTTGTTTTCTATCTTTCTTTCACTTGTCCACTAAGTACTGTGGTTCATATGTTAGTCCCCTGGGGCGCTCTCTCTTGTGATCTCTGCTTAATCACCTAGCAGTAGCTACATGTTCAACAATGAGTCATAAACTGTTTCTTGTAACTTCTGAGAATTATTTTGGTGACTAATACAAGCTCTGTTGACTTAGTGAACAAAAGCTCCAAACGTTTTTGATTCACATTTCTTGCATGACATTGTGACTCTGTCTGCCAGGCATTTTATTATATTATGGATAGGTAGTTACACTGGAATATTTTACTTCACTAACTTTGGAATTATTCTTGCCAATCATGAACTATTTTGTGTTTCAGCTTTCTGCCCATGATGCATTAATATTGTCTCAGCCAGTTTCTACACCATTACCACTAAGGTACCACTATCAATGTTTTAAACGTATTGTACTTGAGCCATCCCAAGGCAAATAGAAATGAAGCATAGAAGAATGCCAAACACTATTTCAATATTATTAGATCTTATAAACAGAAAGCTCAATATGTATTTGAAATATTAGACAGTGTTGTTTTAATGACATAGACCTGTCCCTTATGAAAGAATAGTGTTACTGATTATCCTGAAGAAAGAGGCTGTAAGGAAATAATACATGTATTTAAGTATCTTACATCTTTAGAATATAAGTAGTAAACACTTTTTTTTAAATACCATAGATAGACTTTTTGTTATCTTGATCTATTTATCCCTTTTTGGTTCCAAGGGAGACATATATGTTAAGCAATTATGTGAAATCAATAAATGCCCAAGTGCACAAACATTTTGAAAATTCAAAATTATAACTTAATATTTGTGATTGAGGCTTGATGCAATCTCTGTGGATAACACCGTCAGGGCTAGAGTTCCCTATGAATATGACATGATTTTTTGTTTGTTTGGTTTTGTTTTTAATTAAAAAAAAAAAAAAGAAAATTCACCCTTTTTTACATTTTTTTTCCTTAAATGTTATATATAATGTTGTATATGCAGAAGGTTCCCATGTTTAAATCACAGCTGTTACACAGCCACTTAAGGGAAAAATTGTAGCTAGCCACCAAATTGCAAAGTAACATGTAATTACTTTTTTAAGGACAGACTTTACACCCCTCTACTACTCCTACAGATGTCATTAAAGTTCCTAAATGCCTGTATAGTGTCCAAAGAAATGAAATGGAGATTAAACTGTAGAAACCAAATGCATGTTGGTATGAGAATGCTGGATTTATTGATTTATATATAAATTTATATGTATTATACTTGACTAGTATTAGAATTTAATATAGTGATACTAAGATTAGATACTGTAATTCATTATTCTTGCTTGAAGTAACTCATCCTACGAAACTAATAGTATTGTTTTGTGCTTGGATTAGCTGATAACTAGTTAGATCTGTGTTACTGTTAGGAAGACAAGGTACCCGTGCATATATGAGAGAGCCATAAACCACACAGTTAGCAGTAGCATATTATGGCATTTGTTTCTGTAACAGTAATTTTGAATTTAGGTTTTTCTGTTGCAGTACAAGTCTCCTACTGAGGTAGTAGCTATTAAATACTATTATTACCACACATAAAATATCTAAGAGTTATTCAACTTTTTGAATTTAATCTAAGAATTATTCAACAAGTGCCTCACTCTCACTTTTAATATTTAAATCCTGTAACATTCTTTCCCCCTCCCTCCTTTCCACCCGCACCTTAGTGGAGCAGACTTCAGTACTCTACTCATGAATCTTGGACCAGAAAACTGTGCCACCCTGCTACTCTTTGTGTTATTAGAAGGCAAGATTCTCCTTCATTCTCTTAGACCAGCTGTATTGACAGGAGTTGCTGAAGCTGTAGTAGCTGTAAGTACAAAGGGTTCTGTACAGCAGCAAGGGAAATTGTTGGAAACGCCATAATTACTATGAGGCTTTTGTAAGTTAAAATGATTGATGCATTAAATGATCATTTTTTCCTAGCAATAGCATTGAGTTAAATCACTCTAGTATGTCTAATTATTGTAATTGTTGAAATGATCAATGCTTTTGCATAGATAAGCAAGAAATGCACTGTAAAAGTGATCAAAGTTGAAGACACTTTTTTGACAGTAACAAGGTTCCTAGCAATTTAATTTCAACATGCTGCATGTAACAAATTCACCTGTTTCATACTGTACAAGGTCTGTTGTCCTGTTTTAATGAGTTGATTTCATTTCATTTTTCCTTCAGATGATATTTCCATTTCAGTGGCAATGTCCATATATCCCCCTATGTCCTTTGTCTCTGGCCACCGTACTCAGTGCACCTGTTCCATTTATTGTTGGAGTTGATTCACGGTATTTTGATCTGTATGATCCACCACAGGACATTGTGTGCATTGACTTAGACACAAACATGGTGTACATGTAAGTTCTATGGGGTTTTTACATCTATCTATAGATGGAGAAATTGCTGAACTATTCGAGAGAGAGCAAACTTTATTTAAAAACTGTTTTGTTGAATATGGCTTTGTTTCTGCCTATCCTCTGTTCTTCATCTTGCTTCTAATGCTTCATAGAGACTTGAAATTTACTAAGTCAAGGGTCAGCATTTGGGGCTGCCAATAAAATTAAAAATAAATAATGTGCTGCAGATGTTGCTTGAAATGATAATGCGTGTTTGTTTTCTTTTTCCTTCACTTCTGATACTGATTATTAGGGAAATGGGACAAAAGCTAGAACAGAGGAAGAACGGTTTATTTTTATTGTCCCACCATTTTATGCATTTTCACCTTGCTCCACCACTTCAGAATTTGATTTGCCTGTGTTCACTGAATATTGTGTTGGAACATGAGAGTTTCAGGACCCTTCATGAAGCTTTTGAAGCTGTATTAAATTCAGGACATTTTTTGTCAGTGTAATGAAATAAAAAATAATTTCTTAAGTTACAAGATCTGACTTGTCAGTGAGATCAAGCAAGCAAAACATTTTGTATTGCCTATATTTGTTTTAAAATATTTTCACTTAATTATGTTTTGAATGCTTGTCTTAAATAAAGAGTGTTGCATGAAGGGTTTCTTTACAACTTCTGTAGGAGAGGCTAATCTAGAATAAATTTCTTCTGAAATAAATCTAAATGGGATTGTAAATACCTGATTTGAAAATGATTTATTAAATTCATAAATTATCTTTTCCTTTTAGAGTAATTAGATCAAAATTAGAGGGATGTAAGCTATATAAGGGTGAACATCACTAAATAATGTGTGTCTTTTCTGTGTGAAAACATAGTCTTACATCATCTCGTGTCACTTTAACTCTTGATTTTCATTTTCACTAGCTTGAATCAAAATAAGTCATTTGATCTATGGGTCAGTTGAAAGCTTTCGTGCTTTTCATTGCATAAGAAGGACCCTTCCTGTGATGCTCTACTGAAACGCTTCCTTTAAGTTATTGAAATGCATTGTGTTATTAATAGCGTCAAAGAAAAGAGTAAACAACAGAGTATATTGTATTCATATTTTTTGTCTTTTTTCTTCTCCTGGGTCCCCAATAAAAACACTGCAAAAAACATTTTCATCATTGTATATAAATATATTATGCCATCAAATGAATAATTATAACAGATGTGAAAGAAATGCAAGGAAGATAACTTGTTTATGTGAAGATACCCTTTGCAGTGAAAAATCTTTTTTTTTCATAAGAAGAATGGAAATTGATGTCTGGGTTTAAAAAAAAAAAACGAAGTAGATAAACAGTATATTTAGTAGAGAGAGAAGACTGTAAAGATTCTGTTGGAATGAGTCATAGAAAGATAAAGTTGGATACTAGTTATTGAACTAAAAATCTACCAGTGGCTGACGTCTTATTTGTCTACAACTGAAAAGATTCTGGCAACTTTTCCTTTAGTGTCTTTTAAGTCCTTTTCTTTTTCAGTGGCTAAGTGATCTTTTTGTCTTTTGCTGTCCATTTTGGATGCATTTCATTTATACTACTTACTTGACTTTAAGAGGAATTGAACATCTTTAACATTTGACTTCAAGTAAATGAGATATGTTGATACCTGCATTATAAAACTTCTTTTAACCTGGAAATGAGGATATTTCTCCATTTTGGAGATATGTAGGTAAAATCAAATGTCCATAAAGCAATTTGTGTTGAAGATCATATAGAATATTAATCTTTACTAATAATGTAGTATTTTAGAATTCTGTTTTATTTATGCAAAGCTATTTTTGCCCTTCTTTATTTCTATGGCAATGTTGCATTTTTAAGGTGTTAAGGCATTTAATAGCACTGTTGCTGACTGTGAAAGACTGCATAGTAGAAGAATAATGTTTGAAAAAATCAGTGTTTTCTAGTACGTCAGTCTGTCTGACTGGCGTCTTTCTAGGGCAAGTTTGCTGGTATCTCCCTTATGATAGACTGAAACTTCATTTACTGCCAGAACTACTGAATGTCTTTTATTCATTCATCATCTTCCTTAAAGTCTTTTCTTGGATGTTTTCACCCATCTCTGTGAAAGTAACATCAAAAGCTGATTAAGGAAAGTAGCCTTTTTGGGTCCAAATTTGAGAGGTGGTTTTATTTTTATAATAGTTTGCTTCTTGCATTTTTGGAACAGTACTGCTTATATTGTTTATAGGCATGCCGTTGTGGTGGGAAAAAAAAGGAGATGACATCTGCAAGCATGCATTTTTTTTAAATTATTATTTTTAATTCATTAATTCATTTTATTTTTTAATACATTAAATGTATACTTCCTCCTTAAGAAAACTACGTGTCTGCCAACTGAGCAAACAGTTCCACTGATGCTAAGTGCAATGTGACAGTGACAGCATCAGCTCAAATAGTAATAACTGATTAGGTCTTGTGGCATCAAAGTTTGCTGTACACCATATTAGGGAATTTCTGTTCCACTTTCTGTCTCCCACAAAGAAGCTTAGGAGTTCTTGTGATTCTCTCCCTTCTGTCTCTATATTCATCTGTTAAATGAGGTCTGGCAGTGTATATTTTGTTCCTCTGACAAAGATGAGCATCCCTTCAGACCAATTTATTCCATTGCTTAATCAACCACATAATTTCCAAATTGTAAACTGAATTTCCAATCTTTCTAGTCCCTGGTAGCCTTTGATTGAAGCTGGAATTGGGAACTTAATTGTCATAGACATCTGACAGTGACTATAAAGCATATGAGCATAAAGCTACCTGACTGGTCTTCCGGCATTTTACAGGAATTTAAGTTCATGTGGTATTCCAAACTGCCTTTATTTGTGTCAGTAGCAGTACAGCAAGCTTACAATAGTATAAACTAGTAATCATATACAGATTAGTGTGCTCAGATTATATTATTGAGACTGGTACAGATTCTGAAAGGAAAGACAGCAACGTGAAACTTCAACCAAAAAGTCTAAATTAGATCTCAATACAGGTCCTCCTTCCAGATTGGAGAAAACTACCCACAACTCAATTTATACTGCTCTTTTCTGAGGAAATGAAGTGCTGAGTTAATGTCACTCCATTTTATTATTTTTATTATTTCTGACAAATAAGGACAGTGACAAGATTTCTTTTCAAAATGATTTTCTTTTTCTGAAAATGAATTAACTTAGGCCAGTGGAAGCTATTCTTTTCTATATGGTCTGTATTTTATATATCCTTTTATCCTCCCCTGTGTTTTAGATCAGATGATAAGAAGAGCACAAACTGGAAGCAGTTTCCTAAGAAGCCATGTAAAAGTCTGCTCAGCACCTTAAAGAAACTGCACCCACAGCTGGCAGCAGGTGAAATATCTAAAATAAATGGGAAGGGATAAGAACAGAAACTGCCTAAAGCAGGGAAAGTAAATATTAAAAGAAAACTACTGAATTTTCTGATACACATCTACAGGTCTTAAATTATAAGTAGCATATAAATGTAAGGACTTCTTTGTAACATGGTGTAGATCTTTTTAGACTTTTTTATTTGTTGTCACTTCCTCAAATTTGGGAATTTTCAGTCTTTAGTAATGATTAAGTTATATTTAAACAAAGACTCAACAGAAACACGTTTGGATCTCAGCATAAACAATGTTCATAGTTCTGATCAAAAATAATAAAGGAAATGAGTGTTTGACTAAGATACTGCACAATACTTCAGGTATCGTGCAGATACAGTTGAATATCTCAGATACTGACTTTTCTACAAAAATAATTAAGTAGCAAAATGTTGAAAGTATTTTTTTCAAAAGGAAGAGGAAAAACTGACCATCATACTAATGACTTGGAAAGGTAAGAACAAAGTTGTAACTAAATTATTCTGCAGGTATATCTTCTATCTGTCTGTAGACAGGATCTTTAAGACAATGTTGTTCAGATTATGTTCAGTTGTGTTGTTATAGAGAAGACAATGATAGCTTCATGGGTATACAACAGATATAAAAAAAAAAAGTTGGTAAACTATGAAAACAAAAAATGTATTAATTAGGAGTTGGGCTTTCTTGCCTCAATTTCCTTTCTTTCTTTCTTACTTTTTTTTTCTCCAGATTGCCTTTACTTAGTCTGTTAGAAAACCTCAACTTTTGTTTTGTTTTGTTTTTTGGTTTTATCAGCTGGGCATGATACTCTACTTCATATGTAAATGCTGCAGACTGAATTCCAATTTTAACTGTATTATTTTATATTATTATTTACATTTATATTATAATAAAAATCTGGAACTATGTGTTCAAAGGTGAAGCAGTACCTGATAGGTTTTTTTTGTTGTTGTTTTTTAAGAGTCCAAGAATAAACTCTTTATGTCATCTGCTTCTTTCCATCCTTTGGTATACAAAAATGTTAATATTTTCACTGGAAAAATAATTTAAAGCACTGTTTTTTCCTTGATGTGCAATCTTAGGTAATCAGCAGAACAGGGAAAACAGAATCCTTTGTTTGTGTTGATGTGTTACTGAAAGACAACATTTAGTTGGGAATGTGATAGCAGAATCTCAGTTAAGTTAATGCTCATTTTCTCAGGTCACAGAGGCCTTGATAAGTTAGAAAAACACATAAGCAACTCCTGAAATAACTACCCTTTATATGGGCCAGATCAACTGGAAAGTAATAACAGGACAAGAAGAGAACTTATTTACAGTGTTAGTAATTTCTAAATATGGGAAATAAAAAAGAAAAAAAATCATATTCAACATCTTGCAAATGTTGTCTATCCAACTATGCTGCATTTTAATACAGGATTGTATATGTTGCTGTTTGCTAGTTCACAAGAAAACTCCAGAAGGCTCAGCCGTGGAGATGACTCCTATCGAGGCAGATTTCTCCTGGCAGAAGAAGATGACAGAACTCGAGATGGAGATCCAGGAAGCTTTCCTACGTTTCATGGCATCTATTTTAAAGGGTTACAGAACGTTCCTCAAACCAATCACCCAGGCACCTTCAAATAAAGCAACTGCTGCTGATTCCTTGTTTGATCATCAAGGTGAGGTTGAGACAAATAAACTGCTGATAGCATTGGAGTTAACCCAAATTTTCCTTTGGTTATGCAACTCTTGGCAATATTTGGAATTGCAGTTGTATAAAATCAAGCTGTTTGAAGTTGATTAATATTGATACACACAAATAGAATCCCGTTTTGTAACAACTCTGATATTAGAAAAGTTGCCCTTCAATAGGGGGATGCCCTCTTTTCTTGTCACATTCTGTAAGGGCACCTCTTGGGAATTAAAGAATATTTCTCAATTTGTATGGAGCAAAAATGCCAGAAGCCCATTGAAGAAGAGCAAAGTAATGTTTTTGATATACATGGGAAAATAAAAGAGTACTGGGTAGAGTTCAGAAACATAACAAAACAGTAGTTGGCAAAGGTCATCTTATTTTTTCACCTTATCACTCACCATATCACCTTGACTTTTTCATATCTGTTCATCAGTTGAGTGCCAGATAGAATGTCACTGGTGGCTTGTCGTCTTTTGTTTTTGTCTATTTGATTGTCTGTTTGCTTTTTTCTTTGTTGTGGGTGGGTGTTTTTTTGTGTGGTTTTTTTTTTGGGGGGGGGGAGGTTTGTTTTTGGTGGTGGTGTTTTTTTGGTTTTGTTTTAAATTAGCTAGAAGAGAGATTTGAGATGGGATTCTTATTTCAACACTTGGAAGTCATAAATGTTTACCTCCTAGGATAGTGGAAGGGGATTTTTTTTATTACTAAAATGGTTCTGCTTTTGGATGAGGTCACATTCTCCTTTTTTGTGCATAAAAAGTTAACAAATCAGCAAACAGATTATGTGATAACATGGGGGTGACTGCATGCCATGTATTGTTAACTGTGTGGAAGAAATCTTATACAAAATAGTTATTTTAATCTTCTGAATGCAAGTGATGATAAGTAGTTGTTTATACTAATAAAGCCAATATTTTATATATTATGTTAACACTTTATATTTTAGTTTCTTACGGAACTTGTGACTAGTATTTACTTCTGTGTTTCTTTTTCTAACCAGGATTTTTAAAAAGCAGAGACCGTGCCTATACGAAGTTCTACACGCATCTCACCAAAACGCAGATATTCAGCAGCTTTATTGAAGAGTGCAGTTTTGTGAGTGACAAGGATACTGGCTTGGCATTTTTTGATGACTGCATAGAAAAGGTGAAAAACATACTAAATTAAATCTTGCTTCTATTTGTTTTGTATTTTTATTATTGTCCTGCCTTTTACTCGTAAAGGCAGGTACCCTCTGTTAGAAGTGTGAGAGACGGGAATTCTTAGTTAGTATTGCTGAATCATTTTCTTCCGTTGTCTTCCTGCATGGTCATCATTTTCTGTGTTAATACAGGAGTCTGTCATTAAAGCCTTATAGGATGTCAGGCTGTAAGAGAATGTGAGAAGTACCAGTTCATGACACTTTAACACAATGTCATTTAAACGGTAATCTGCCTCACTCTAATTTAGAATTATCTACCACTGCCATCTCACAGAATCACAGAATCATCTAGGTTGGAAGAGACCTCCAAGATCACCGAGTCCAACCTCTGACCTAACACTAACCAGTACTCCACTAAAGCATATCACTAAGCTCTAAATCTAAACGTCTTTTAAAGACCTCCAGGGATGGTGACTCAACCACTTCCCTGGGCAGCCCATTCCAATGCCTAACAACCCTTTCAGTAAAGAAGTTCTTCCTAATATCCAACCTAAACCTCCCCTGGTGCAACTTTAGCCCATTCCCCTTGTCCTGTCACCAGGCACATGGGAGAATAGACCAACCCCCACCTCGCTACAGCCTCCTTTAAGGTACCTGTAGAGAGCGATAAGGTCGCCCCTGAGCCTCCTCTTCTCCAGGCTGAACAATCCCAGCTCTCCCAGCCGCTCCTCATAAGACTTGTTCTCCAGACCTGTCACCAGCTTCGTTGCCCTTCTCTGGACTCTCTCGAGCACCTCCATGTCCTTCTTGTAGCGAGGGGCCCAAAACTGAACACAGTACTCGAGGTCCGGCCTCGCCAGAGCCGAGTACAGGGGGACAATCACTTCCCTAGCCCTGGTGGCCACACTGTTTCTTATACAAGCCAGGATGCTGCTGGCCTTCTTGGCCACCTGAGCACACTGCTGGCTCATATTCAGCCAACCATCAGCCAGTACTCCCAGGTCCTTCTCTGCCAGGCAGCTTTCCAATCACTCATCTCCCAGCCTGTAGTGCTGCTTGGGGTTGTTGCGCCCCAGGTGCAGGACCCGGCACTTGGCCTTGTTGAACTTCATACAGCTGGCCTCAGCCCATTGGTCCAGCCTATCCAGATCCTCCTGCAGAGCCTTCCTACCCTCGAGCAGATCGACACAGGCACCTAACTTGGTGTCGTCATGACAAACTTTAAACATAAAAACATACCTAGTGCTCAGGCTTGTGGTCAAAACTGATTTATAAAGATAAGACCTCATTTCATTGTGTGTATTTTATATGAGAAAGATTGCTGTAATCCATTCATGTTTTTTTGAAGCCGAGTCTCTTCAGCATGTTTCTAGGCTACATAGGTTATTAGGTTTATAACTTCATCTGAAAAATGACAGGTTCACAAGATAAAATTTAGGAGCTAGAGGTTTTTATATACTTCTTATGTGCATATATACGGTGCCTTCTGGACAGAACATTGATTTTTGCACTAAGCTGTTATTAGAATGACTCGTTGATTCAGTATCATTTCCAATCAAAATACCGCTTAAAACAGATCACAAAAAAAAAATGTTTCAAAGTATCCTTGCCTTTATTTTTCTTTCTGCCTCGTAGGGGGTGTGCATCTCCAGTATGTGTCTAGACTATGCTCTGTTTAGTAATGTTGATAACTTAATATAATTGCAAGTTATTAATGTGTTGTATACTTAAATTGTCGTAGTGAAAATATCTGCAAAAAGCAGTTTCTTTCAATTAGGCTAGGTTAAAGCTTCTTTAATAGATTTAAGGTTTTGTATTTAGTCCATAATGTCAACAGATTGAAAGCATTCTGGTAACTACCTCTTCTTGCTTTCAGCAAGGTAAGTATTTACTCTGGAAGCACTTTCTCTCTTTTTTTAATGTGAAAACTTGGTATTACTCATTTAATACTTCAGTAAAACCCATGGCTGTAATAGAATTATTTAGGATCTTCTTCTGTTGAGAATAAACTCTGATGCCTTTTTTTCTCTTTTCCTAGCTCTTTCCAGATAAAGGAACAGAAAAAGGAGACAAGGTACTTTGACCCTCAATATGTTCAGAGATAATTTACAGTGTAATAAAAGTGAAGAGACCGGGCCATAAAACTGATATTTGAGCATTGATAACAAATACAATACATTTTATATATTGTGATTAGGCATAATGTATAAAATCAAGAACAGAAACAGTATATTTTTATATGTATTTTAATATAACTAATATTAAAATGTATGTTTTATCCCAAAGCTAAACTCAGGACTCAGATTACAAACTCTGTTTTCAGGTTGATGTAGATTCTGTTGAAGATGCACGGTTGATTGAGCTTGATGAGTCACAAAAAAGTGAACACACAGTGTTTATAATGCCACCAGAACCTCCCCCTGATGATGGACAAGACCGAGCACCAAAATACAGGTACAGTTCAATCAACTAATTTAGAGAAACTGGAGTACTTGAACACTTATGATGTTGAGCAGGGCAGATATTTCAGCTTGGCACAAGACTTACCTTAATAAAAGGTAGGGACATCTTTAAAAAGATGTGATCTGCCTGGACTCCAGTAAGTTTCTGAAGGCCTGGAAGTATTTTGTGTGGGCATGTTTGAGGGCAAGTAGCTTTTGGTTGTAATTTTTAGTAACTACTTGCCAACTTCGTAGTTATGCTTTGCTACATGTATTTAATGTCTATCTTTCTTTGAGCCATTTATGTGGATTTTGTAGGAACTGTAGTACAGTCTTTGTTCCAGTGTGGGAATGACAGGGGGTGGGTAATGGATTTGCCCAGTACTATTGATCTGCAACTGGTGAACCAAAAGAAAAAAACAACCTTTCCACTTCTCAGACTTCTTCCATTCAGTGTTTTTCAGCCCTATGCAGGAAGTGTGGAGTTGCACGCACTGTGGTTATGCTTATTCCTCCTCTTTCTTGGAGGCAAAGAAGGTTCTGTTTCCAGCTGTTGTTGTTACTAATTATCATCAGTGCTTCCCAGACCTACGTGGTGTGGATGGTGGTGTGGTTCTTATATCCATGGTCTACTGAGATTTAATGTCCAAGGCATCTTCTTTTTTGTGATATCTTTGTGAACAGAATTAAAAGGATCTTGTTATAAACATACATATAAATCCCCTGGTTCCTTTATTTTCCTGTTTATCAGTTCTTTGCATGCAAGTTGCCTTTGTAAGGCTTTCCTGGTATCAGCAGATATATAAAAAGCTTTTTCCTTTTTTTTTTTTTTTTTTTTTTTTTTTTAAAAAACTATCTATATAGCTATAAAAACTTTCCACGACTAGATTTCAAGCTCTTTGACAGGCCTCAGGAACTCACGCTCTCCTTCAGCAGACACCCAGCTGGAAGCAGCATTTCAAATAGTCCGGCACTCATGGCAAAGAGGACAAAACAGGTCAGATAAGTCTTACCATAATCACTGTGTGAACACTGAAAGATATTAAGCTTCTTTGATAAAATTACTGCTGCCTATTTATACTACAAATTACTTTGTTGGAGACTAGGTTTATGTGTAACTATTGGGAAGCAAAACTTGCCAGGAAAAGAAATGGAAAGCAACAAATTAGCATCTGAGATAAAAGTTTATTGTCAAACTAGTCATTAAGCTTTAGGCCATGATATAAAACAAAACTAAATTAAAATGAATGCTTAAAATGAGGGGAAGGTGGGAGGGATTAATTCAGATCCTATTTTTAGTTTGTGGAGAACCTTCAAAAGAAGGTGCTAAGAATAGAATGGCAGTTTAGTGTTTGTCCATTGTTATTAAATGCCTACTTTTAATAGCTTAGTATCTGAGTTAGTAATGTTTTCTAGGCTCTGGTTGTTCCATCTTCATCTTCTTTGTTTTTTCTCACCCTTACAGGAAATAAAAACAGCCCATAAGTTAGCCAAGAAGTATTATGTAAGCCCCCCACAGTGGGCTAAATGTCTCTACAGTCACAGTTACAGCTTATGGTTTATTTGTCTGCCAGCCTACATCAGAGTTGCACATCCCAAGGTGAAAGCACTGCAGCAGGCATATGATGTTCTAATTAAAATGAGGAAAACTGATGTGGAACCACTAGATGAGGCAAGTCTGAATAAAGTATCATTATCATGAGCACAGAGCAGAAGACGAAGTGCAAATATAGTGTGTTTCACCACCAACAGCAGGTTAAGCATTCTCACAGTTTGACCTGTTTTAAAGCTACATCAAAATGGTCTTACAGAAGTCTGCTTAACTAGGACAACTAGAAACATTTCTTTTTTTATCATTGACATAGCATCAGCTTAATCATGTAATCCAACTTAGTGTTGCTCATCTTCTTCCAGACTTCTTCCAGAAGGCAGTTCTTGAATATCTCTGTTTTTAAAATGTGCTTTGAATTAATGCTCTGCAATCATACTGAAGTGAAGGAAGGGATAATGGATTTGTGTGCAGCGTTCCATTCTTGCAGTAGTATACGCAGACACAAAGAAGCAAGTTATCCCACTTTTTTGCGTGGGTGTTTCCTTCCCTCCTTTATTTCGCAAACAGAAAAGCCAAATGGGGAGAAAAAAAATAAGCACTTGTCTTTGACTCCTGATGTTATTTCAGCTTGTGTAATTTCCTGTTTAATTTTTGCTCCCTCTTCTGGCTGTTGGTTGAGTAGCTGCTTTCACATGGCTTTCTCTTTTACTTGTGTGAAATTTGGGAAGAGCTTAAGCTGTTTCAAAATCCTTGTCATCTGTTAATCTATGGACTTCTGTATCTTGTCAGGTGTGCTACAGAGTTGTGATGCAACTCTGTGGACTGTGGGGTCAGCCTGTTCAGGCCGTGAGAGTCCTCTTCGAAATGAAAAATGCTGGAATACAGCCAAATGCTATTACTTATGGCTATTACAATAAGGTAGGAGAAATTTTGGCAAAGGATACTGGACCAATGTCTCCCTTGCCTTTTTATTCCATTTGTCCTATGGCATGATGTGAAGACTGTTTATTACAGCTCTTCACTTGAATTTGCTGTTTCTGTTGGGCAAGCCAGCAGTTCAGACAAGTTTCCACTTGACTTGGTCTACAGCGTATGGTTTTACATTTTTTACTTTTACATTCCTGTGCTGTTTGTCTAACCAACAATTCTGTTGAAATACATTTATAGTGTTTCCATTTCCAAGGTTTGAAACCTGTCTAGTTACTTCCATGTCACAGCCATCTCTTCCTAGTTGTATCCTTTAAGGTCGCAGGATCCATGACTGATGAAGATTGGGATTAGGTTAGTTGAAGTGGCTGCCTCATGCTTTCCTTGCTTCCATGTTTCTGTAATTTTCTAATGGAAATTCATAGTAAACTATGCAAAGTAATTGCAGAAGAGTCTCTACTATGGTCTTTTGTTCCTACCATACACTAATCGTATGAATAAGATCTGTCTTGTTTAATTAAGGAAAACTTGATCCATAGTCAGTTGCCACTCAGCCAGTATATCCACAGCTGTAGGATAAAAGGGAACAGCTAAAACTCTAATATTTGTCCTTCTTCACACTGTTGGCAGGAAATGTTCTTTGCTGAGTATGGAAAGAGAAGCTTCTCACTGTATTGTGTTTCTTAGTGTAAATTTGTTACTGTGTTGTTGTTATTGCAATGTCTCTCTCTGTAGGCAGTCTTAGAGTCTCCTTGGCCTAGCAGTAACCGCAGTGGCATATTTCTGTGGACAAAGGTACGAAATGTAGTTCGCGGCACAGCGCAATTTAGGCAGTGCCTAAAGAAAGCAACGCAGAGCCCACGAGTACCTGTGATCTCAGGTAATAAGTTATGTGAAATGAATTTTTCTGCTGAATGAGAGCATGACTTGCTTTCTGAAGGACTGCACCTAACATTCTGGCTTTTACAAGTAGAACATCTTTCCTAAATGTATAAAAATTGATAATAGTCAATTTGATGCTTGATGCTTAGACTGTTTGTCTTACAATGTCTTTCCTACACTGAAGAATGAATTGTCTAAGTTCTGTTGCTAGAATTTCATATTCTCATTTTATATGTGCAAGCAAAGGTATTTACTGTTGTCTGAAGAGGCTAGATGTATTTGAAAATCTGAAATTTTAAATCCTCTCTTACTAACCAGCTCTCATTCATGTCTTTAGCTCTGCGGAATACCACGGGTGGAAGTGATGGGGACATGGTGAGCCATGGTAGCGTGGATAGTTCTAATGATGCTAACAGTGGGGAGCACACTCTCTTCGTCAGTGACTTAGTCAGGCTTGATTCCAATGATAATCACTCTAGCACAGGTACTAGATTCTGCTGGGTTTCACTACTAACAGTCCCCCAAAAGGCAAAATTTTCTGTTTTCCTGTTGATTTCCCTTCCACTGCCACCATGTTCCCCTCTTGAGGCTGTAGAGAATGAAGCATGGAGTTGATCTATGTGAAGAAATACAGTCTCTACTTTACCACAGTTCATGCAGCTTCTGTAATTTAGAGTGAACTGTAGCAGAAGTACTCTTAAGCTAAATGTCTTGCTGTGGTCTCATGAACTTTACTTTTTGTGCTAATCATTATAAAAGGCATAAAGCCTCTGACATAAGTCTTTGATTTCTGCATATGATTGATTATTCATAGAAATGAATAGTCTGTATGAGTAAAACCTTCATCAGCAGTAAAGGAAAAGAGTGAAAGTTGCTGAGGTGATTAGAAGCTAATGTTTTGAAATGTTGCTTTTTGTTGATCATCCTTTGATCCAGGATGGTCTAATTTGCGTTTCTAGAATTAGTATGTTACATTTGGTCATAGTAAACCATGCTTTTAAAAGCCATATTCAGGCTTCTCACCAGTGTTTGTCTGATTTGAGAATAAATACAAAAATCATCAGAACCACGTATAAGGCACCCTGTACGAATGGAAAGACAGTTGATAAGCTGGGGAAAAACTGAATGTGGCATGTACTCTTCTAGGCCAAACTGGAGTGAAAAGAGCGCACAGAAAGTTAACTACTTGAGATAGCAATACAAAATTCATGGTTCTTAGTGTCTGCCTTAGTACTGATTACATATTACCTGTGCACAGTCTCAACTAAGCTTCCTTTCTGTTTACCTCAACACTTACTGTACAAATGGTTCTTACACACTCTTCATGATATTTAATATCTCAAGTCCTCCTTTAAAGATAACTTTGAGTCTGATTCCTGTTCTTCATCTGATATGCCTGCCTAGATTACTGAACTTTCCTTCTTTCTGCTCTTTGTTGCTCTGCTTTTTGCTCTTTGCCGTCTCTCGGGTGCTGCATTTGTCCTTGACTATCATGGTGTGGGGTGCAGACTTTACATGGTGTGAAGCCTTGGATGCACGTGTGCATTAATTCTACCCTTGAATGTTACTTCTGCAGGTAATTTGCCCATTTATTGATAGGGTATTTTCGCTTCAGTGCAAACCACAGAGACTAACATCACTGAATTGATGATAGGGAGAAAATAAGGACCAAAGAATGTCAAAGTGAATTCTGTGTATATAAGGTTATCCTACACAGTAGACAAATTCGTTAATTGATGACTGCTTAGACTTTTTAATTTAATTTTTCTATGTTTGCTCTACATTGGTAAAAAAAAAATAAGTAGTAATACATACTATAGATAAATAATGTCTGTCTTTCAAGTTTTATGGAGCCTTCTAATACTTTTCATATAATACTCAGTAACTTACACTTCGATCTTTTTAAATACTGTCAGGTGTTGTAATAGGTACTCTGAGGCATGTTTTAACATCCTGCTGTGGGATATGTCCTTATAGTAGTTGTGTATTTTTGCATGTACAGCATCACTTATGATAAAAGTTAACAAAAAAGTGAGTGGTTTTTGATTGTTTTCTTTGGTAGATTTTTTTTGTTAAAAAAAAAAGTTATTTACTTTTTAAAAGAATGTGTTATAGCTATCAAATGTAAATGCTATCATGGAGGAACGCCTTTTTTAAAATATAGATTTTTGCTTTTTTTCTGTTACATTGTATAGTTTGTACCTTAGCACAAAGATGTAGTACAATTTATAGTAGAATAATTTTCATGGATGTATTCATTGTTAGAAGCTGACTTGATTACTGTTGTATATGTGTAACTTTCTTTTGTAGATCATGTGAGAATTTAGCTTGCACAGCAATGAAATATTTGATGTTGATGAAAGGGGAAAGGAATGAAGGAAGATACACTGCAGGAAAATTAATTAGTCACTGTACTATTCTGGGGGGGGTAACACATCACAATAATTTAATGTGTATTAAAAAAGTAAGTTTGCATTGAAAACTAATTACCTCTGCTGTCAACATCACCAAGTAAATCTGTACACAGATGAGACGTTTTGGTGATTCTTACTCTGAACTTTTGTGGCAAAACAGAATGAAAGAAATGAATTTCAGTAGAAATAAAAGAACTTATTTTCTTATTGAAAAATAACAAATTTAGAAAGGAAGTTGGAGGCAAGTGTTTGTATTCCTTTGAACAGGTGGTCAGTCGGATCAGGGCTATGGATCCAAGGATGAACTTCTAAAGGATGACGGAGATAGTCTTCTTGCAACTGAAACACAAATGGAGCAAGACATTTCTTCTAAAGCTGAAGAGCTAATAGGAGGTTAAGTATGCATGTTTATATTGACGAAGACTTGTAAAATAAATTTACTTCATCCATTAGACTACCACAAATAACATAATGTTGTCAAGGTCAAAATCCAACGTGATAGAATCTGCTGGACTTCTGCTGTACGCTAGATAATAACAGTGGAACATATCTAGATAAAAATAGTTTTTTATTTGACCAACTTCATATAGATGAAAAAATTGGAGATGCGCTAGGGCATACAGTATTTTATATTCCATTTGTATATTTAAACACCTGAACATTTTTAAAGTCGTGCCAGTTAGCCTAATAAGAGGCACTACTTATTCCTACAAGCTCTTCCCCACTGTAGAAAATATGATCATCTCCTGTCTTCTTCTGTATTTTGTATTTCATTACTGACTCTGTTTCATATCTTTGTTAGTAGGCCCTTAATGTCAATTAGGGCCTCTGATGCTATCATTAAACAAATAGCCCTGAATAAAAAAAAAAAAAAAAGAGAACTGCTGTTACTGCTCTACTTTGCTTAGCTAAAAATATACCAAAGGATGAAGCTGGCACACACTGTAACCTTGTGAACAGCTATGCGCTCTTTCTGTAATACTAATTACTGTCATCTCCCGAGATACTACTTCCAGGAAATGCTGGAAGTACTTTGTAGGACTGACTCTTTAGGTTGTAACTGGGTAAGGGAACAGTGTTTGATTATTTGTTTTCCATAACAGTGTAAATATAGTTATTTAGTTAAATTAACTGAAGTTTACATTTTCTTTATTTTAGACGTTTGCATTGAGGAATCTGATGAAAATAAACAGCTGAATATAGAGACTCATAGTCCAACAGACACACCTGCCTGGGGTAACAGTATCGTCAAAGTTCCATCTGGCATTTTTGATAGCATTGGAAGGAAAAACAGTGGTGGTGAGTCACTGGGTGAAGCAGAACTTCCTGAAGCCTTGAGCTTGTGCTATAATGTTTTGTAACCTCTTGGATTCTATTTAATGAAAAAAAACCACTTCTGTCAGAGGTGCAAATGTCTTACAAAAACATGTGCTTTCCACCATTATCCTTCTTTTTTTTCCCCCCACCATTATCATTTTTAGGTGACTTAAAAAGTACCTGTGGATTCTAAGGTTGAAAATTAGTAGTGTTGAGTAGATTGAAATCAAGACTTTCCTTGTCCCATACTGAGCGTATTTCGGTAATATACTAGAAAAACAGGAGAATTAGGGTCTCTACTCTTGACTTCTGGTCACCTAAACCTCACTGATCTTGGACAAGTCATATATGTCTATGATTCTATTATACATCCAGTGCCCTTTCCTGCCAACGTATAATCTGGGAACAGTACACATCTTCGTTGTGACATATGAAATTTATTTACATCTCTGAATCTTTATGTTGAGGAAGACAAGGATATATGAGATCCAAATATTGGGGCACATATTTTTTTTCCCTACCTTTGTGCCTGTCCTTGACTAAGGTAATGTAGTCCAGCTTCAGTGATTAGGGACAAAACAGCAGGGACTTTTTCTTTTAAGAGGGCAGTTGGCATGTACTTTGATAGCAAGGCATTGAGTCTCTGACAAGAACTTGCTCAGAACCTTTCTGACCATTATGAAAACTAATGACTCGTCAAGAAGCAGCATCAAGACTAGATTCAAACATTCTCAAGCAGTGGATATGGTGCATCTGGTCCTCTGTTGGCATCCTCATATAATAGTAGAATTACCTTCCATACAGAGATAGTTAAATTCAGCATTTTTGCCTGGATAACACAGTTTTCTAGGCATATATTGCCCCAGGGAAATGAGAACATTTATAGGATTAGTTAAATTCAGCATATGTAAGATATTATGTTCTTTCACATATGTATATGTCATAAGCAAAACTATGCTTCTGTGTTGTGCAGACACACATGATACTTATGTTCAGAACCAGAATGAACTATGAAGTTTGATGTATACATCTGTGAATGTAGCTCTGGGAGAGAGAAAAAATAAAGTATATCTTTAATTATAATTGTACTTTCTCTTAATTTATGGATGTAGTACCTACTTTCTGCTCTGAGGTGGCATGTGGAAGGGAAGTAGAAGACAGAAAACTTTGCATTCAGGGAGTCAAAAAGAGTAGATGACTTTTGATCTGCTGAATGCCTTTGCAGCCAGTAAAATAACTTGATAATATCAGTGTTAAACTTTTTAATGGATATGTTGAGATTTGTGGCGCCCCCAATCTTCTCAGTAATAAGGAGGCCACACAACTTCAGAAAAGAAACAGTCTTGATGGCTATGTACACCATATGTAATGCCTTTTCTCTTCTAGAAACTGGTTCAAGCCCGCTGTTCATAACTCAGGATTCAGTTGAAGATGTGGTCTTTGGTGACGTTTCTCCAAAGAAAATAAGTGAAAAAGGACAGAAGAGGCAGAAGCTGTTTTCAGAGAGAAGCTGCAGTTTCAGCAGTGAAAGCAGGGCAGGAATGCTGCTGAAAAAAGGGAGCTTGGACTTGCATTCCAGAGAAATAGCGATAATGATGGGAGCAGATGCCAAGATTTTAACAGCAGCTTTATCTGGGGCCAAAACTTCACCTTGTCATATGAATAAATCCCATAGTTTTGATAGTGCTGTTGACCAGCAGGTCTCTGGCAAAGGTGGCTCTTGGAGTCGTGTGACTGATAGTGATTGGGAATTGGAGCACAGAACTTCACCAGTGCTGGAAGAACCTGGGGAAGGGCAGGAGCATTTTGAGAACGGAAGAGATGAAAATGCATCCAACGTGGAAGAAATGAACATTGAACAGTTAGCTGAGTCCAAAAACCAGAAAACGGAATCCAAAGATGCAGCTCCTAAAAGGAATAGCTTTTATGGAGTGGTTAAACCTATCGAAAGGGAAGATGTTGAAGTGGGCTTGGATCCTTTATCTTTGCTGGCTACTGACAGCATCCAACCAAGACTCCCTGAACCAGAGGAAAAGCTGGTGTCACCAGTTGCAGCACGCAATTTGGCAGATGAAATAGAGAGCTATATGAATCTCAAGAACCCACTGGGCAGTAAGTTTCCCAGCATGGAACTGCACAAGCCAGGTAGGGAAGCAGAAGCCCCTGGTTCACCTGCTCACTCCCAGGAACGGAGGTCAAGCCTGCCTTTGGATTCCATCCCACCATCGTCTGAGTCCTATGAAAATCGCAGAAGTCCTTCTGTCTCCAGATCCAAAACATTTACTGGGCGACCAAAACAACAAATGCATCCACGGATTCAAAAGGAGCGTTCTTCATCTTTGACAGGACTGGGTCGTTCTTCTCCACATGGCTCCTTAGGATCAGTTGTAACGACTTTATCCAATCTGAAGTTAGACAATATACTGTCTGGACCAAAAATGGATGTTCTGAAATCAGGCATGAAACAGGCTGCCAATGTGGCCAGTAAGATGTGGGGAGTTGTAACTTCAGTGTATAACTACTCAGATGATGAGGCAAGTATTTTTCAATACAAAAAATTAAGGTAGGCAAAGTTAGAGTGCTACTAACTAAGTAGTATTAAAGCTGAAAGAAGTAAAGGACAGCATGAGCTCTAGAAAATAGTCTTCAGGTATTTGGAAATAAAATGTTGCAGTTCATGTGTAAGCACACTTGATGTGTGTGTTTGTTGTTTGTTTTTTTTAATCTGGATCTGAAAGTCCTTAAAAACAAACAAATGTTTTTAGTATAAAACACTTTAGAGTATAGTGACATAAATGCAAGAGGAGATAAATGTCATAACTTTTGACTTTCCGTAATACATCTTGTTATTGTGCCTTCAAATTTACTTTTCTCTCTTTAGAAAGGCCTTTGATCTGATTAACCCCTTTATCTGGTGTTTTGCTCTCTAAGGGTTTGTCTTCTCTCTTCAGGCTGTTTAGACAGCTTCTTGTTTCCTTTTTCAAGTTCTTCCTATTTTCCCTATCTCCATAAGAGGTGAGAAGAGATGAAACAGCTGTTTAGCTTTGTTTCTACTTTAAACAGATTTAACTGATGTTACTAATGCTATCTTTTCTAGTAAATATAGAAAAGATTTTTCTTCCTTTTTTTTTTTTTTGCTTATGACAATGAAAACTCATTGTAGTGTAATGGTGTACTTTCTTTCATTATTTTTTTCCCCATGAGCTAGGTTTTCCTGGATATCTTTGTTATATTGATCTGTTCCTTAGAATTTTTTTTAAGGGCTCATCATAATCCCCTTAATTTATTTTTTTAAACTTTTATTAATTTATTTTTTCTTTCTTACCCATTTCCACAACCTCCTGGTTTTTTTAATATCTTCATTGTTATATTTTATAGCTTCCTGTGTGTCTTAGTGACTGTGTCACTGTTGGATCATTCCTACTGGTGTATTTCATTTCTATCTTAAGATCTTTCCTCAGAATTGAACTCAGACCTTTATTCTTTTCCTGATAATTTCTCTTCTTTTGTGAAGTGCCAGTCTTTCATATCACAATTTATGCATCATTCCCTTGTTTCTCCAGTCATGAAGAAGAAAATACATTTGTCACTGAATTTGATCATCAGCTGAGTATTCTAACTGTCAAAACCTTTTTCCAATATCCTTCTGTTTGGTCCAATATCTGCTCTTTCGGGGGGATTGCCTAAATGTATCTTATATGTAAAAAAATCTTTACATCAAGATTTTGTCTTAATCTGCTGCTTTAATTTTTAATTATTAGAGTAAAGATGAAAGTAAAATAATGGATCTAGAAGTACTAAAAAAAAAAAAAAAAAGCTATTTTTCTTCTTGTGTTAAAGGAAGAAAACAGTCGACCAGACTTTAACTTCCCTGCTGGTTTTGAAGATAATATTTTAGGAGATAATCTGTCATCAAGATCTGGAGTCCCAGGACTAATTGCAAATGAACTTGGCCAAAGCACTACTAGTCTTGGCAGTAGCAGTAGCAGTGGAGATGCAGGAAGACAGCATTACAGTGCAGGTGAGATTATTTTTTTTCCTTTGTTTTTAGTTTATAATGTAGCAAACAGGTAAAATTGTTATGTCTAGAAAACATTCAATACAGTGGAAGGTGTGGTAATCTGAAATTACTTCAAGCCCTTAAGTATAATATTTTTATTTCTATTTTATAAATACTTTTCCAGTAGCAAATAGCTAATGCATCTCTTTGTTCAATGTGTAAAAAGTTGATAAAAACTACAGGCATTTAACTGTAAAATACTTCCTCTGTGTTCAAGAACTGCAAATAGTTGTGTAAGTAATGGAGGTAGAACCAAAACTCCAAAAACAGCACGTCAGCATTAATGTGGAATAGGAGTTACTGGATGCATACTTGATTTGAATTGATGAAGGTAAACAGATGATGAATATGTGACTGTATGCCAAACTGTCATCTATGTTCCCAGCACTAAAACAGGTTGAAGCAGATCTATCATTTCCAGTGAGATTTGATCCGTAATTTGAGAAAAATGTGTTGCAGGACCACCTTGAGTTTTGGTTTAACTGTCTTTGTAGCACTCTAACAATAGAGCTATCATGAAGAAGCAAGAGAACTTTCTTCATGACAGGAGGACTCTGTCAGTGAGTTTGAACAGGAAAGTTTGACTGTGATTGTCAGAGGAAGTAATGCTGATAGTTTTGCTTCCTGAAGCAGATTCTAACCATTTCCTTCTGGTATTCAAACTGTTTTTCCTCTTCTCCTGTGCAAAACTCATAACCCTAAATACCAGCCTTACAAAAGATAAGTTATTTATTTTATGGCAACATAAGCCAGAGAATACTTAATCACAGTAATGGTACATGTGGTACTGTGTGCCTCGCTCAGTGTTATCGTTGTTTGTTATTTACATATGGATACATCATTCAAGAAATCTTGAACAGCTTTTCTAGAGTATATATATTGAGCAATCTTACTGCTCTTTGCTGTTCTTTGTTCTTTCTTTGTATTTTCAGATTTTATTCACTGGTGCTTTTTTCCTTTTACCAGTCTGTTGCATGCTTTAGACAAAAATAGATTTGGAATGTTAATCGCAAAAATGATATCTTTATATTATGTAATATCAATGAAGTTAAAGAGCTACATATGTCTCTTGAGATCTTCTGGTACTGTTTTCTGTCTTGATTGAAAAAAAAAAAATAAATCTGTTATTTTGGACTTCTTTTGGAATGTACCTTCCTTGAATGAAGACCTGAACTACTCTTTTCTATACAGGTGAAGCTTCATTCCCAAGAAGTATGAAAGTTCCAGATTCTGAGAAGTCAGAGCTCAGCTCTTCTCATAATACTAGTTTATCCAGCATTTTCCAGAACTATGCAATGGAGGTAAGATTAATAAATTCATAAGTGAAATATATAATTACTTGATTTGTCTGTGTGGACTAATTATGTTTAGTTGGACTGTGGTTTGATTTTTCATAATAAAAATTTTACATTTTTCTGCTGCAGAGAGGCTTGATACTTTTATCCGCAGGTGTGACAGTAGCTGTAAAAAAGAGTGTTTCAAATGTTTTTTATGTATCTCAGAGACGAGACAATTTAGGGAAAGCTTAAAACTTAAGGTGCAGCAGAAGTTGAGGAGAAAACAAGATTTTTCTCCTTTCAAGATTTTTTTTCCCCTTAGGAAAATTATGTATTGTTACTAGATAACTTGGTAGATTGACCCCACATACTAGCTAAGTTCCCCACCATGTTATTCACTCATTCCACCTTACCGGGATAGAGGAGAGAAATGGAAGGGCAGAGGCAAGGAAAAAAGCTTGAGAGTCAAGATGAAGACAATTTAATAAGTAATACTATTTCTCAAATGAATTGAGGAGAGGAAAAAAGAAAAACAAAACAAAAAACAAGTAATACAAACTCAGTTACTCACCATCAGCAGATGGTGAGTGCTCCCTAGGCTACAGCTGCTTGGAAAAACTACCCATTCCATCCCACCCAGTTTTTATTGGTGATCATGACATTATACAGGCTGGAAAGTCTCCTGCTCTGTCCCCTCTGAACCTCTTGCCTACTTGCTGGGGTGGCAGAGTAAGGGGATGGGGAATGCCTTGGTGTTTTTTGAGCACTTGTCAGCAACAGTTAAAATGTTGTTGCATTAACAACATTATGTTGTTCACCAGTATAAAACGGTACCATAAAGGCTGCTATGAAAAAGAACAATTCTATACCAGTCAAACACAGTACAATGACTGTCAGTATAACAACTCTGTTTCAGTTGTTGCTTGTAGATGCTTTCAAACTTAAAAAAAAAAAAAAACAAAGGGGATGGTCACTTAATTTGCTTTGATCACTCTCCATAGTGTTATTTTGGTTATGTCCCATGTAATTTTATTTTATGTTTAATCTGCAGATTTAGACTTGTCAAACTTCTGCACTACCTTATATAAGGGATATCGGATTGTAAAAGGAGTGTTGCTGTTGGTCTAAAACATTGCCATTGTATTTTTTTTGTGGTGCTTTTTGTTGTTTACTATGAGAATGAAACAATGAAGTAAAAGAAAGTTTAAAGATAGATAATAAACCATTTCTCAGCTACTACAGTATTATTTCAGAGCGCCTTTTCTCTAGTTCTTAATCTAGTTTAGTAATGAGACTTTTACTAGGTAAGAACTAACTTTCTCTCTTTTCCACTATTAAAGCTTTCTTTTTAACGTCTTTTGCAGAAAAGTAGACAGTCATTTACTTAAACAATTTCTGTATGCTGCACGCTTCACAGCACCAAGCAATTGCAAGCGGTAAATTCTTCTTCCAGCTCTCAGAACACCTAACCAAAAAACATTAGTGTTAGCCTGTCATAGTGAAAGTTATGAGCAAAAGGTAACTCTTGAGTATGATGAGTAAGCAGTGATAAATTCACATCTCCAGACTGGCATTCTGATACTCAACCTTTTAAACTCCTGTAGATATTAAGCCTGTAAAGCCAGTTTTAAAGGAATCCTAAAACAAGACTGATAGCATTCATTGTTTGCTGGTTTTAGGTATTGATGTCAAGCTGCTCTCAATGTAGAGCTTGTGGTGCTTTGGTTTATGATGAAGAAATCATGGCTGGATGGACACCAAATGATTCAAACTTGAACACTACCTGTCCTTTCTGTAAAAGTACCTTCCTACCTTTACTTAATGTTGAATTTAAAGACCTACGTGGCTCTGCAAGGTTAGTGGGTTTTGCAGATCTTCTCTCTCAGCCTTCGCATTTGTACATGGTTGTATTCTTTCAAGAATTTCAAGACAGTACAGTCTTTTCTTTATTCTTAGTTATATATCCCAGTATTTTTGTCCGGATGTTCTTAAGATTGTAACTGTGCAACACTTGTGATTACACTGAAAGAAATTATAAATAGGGTAAACTGTTAAGTTTCATAATAAAATAGCCAAAAGACAACAGTGGTTGCATTTTTTTTACCACTCTTTTCATATTTTCTTTGTTAAGCATTACTGCACAGAAGGTATTAAGTCTGTTTTCTTTTTGTTTCTTTAATGCTGAAACAGAACACCAGTAGTGTGTGTACTTACGTAAAAACAAACAAAAAACTCGCAAAACAAGATATGTTCCTGTTTTTTGTGTCAGTAATAGTCTCTAGTCTCTGTTACAATATAGATATTGATATATTGTTACTGATTGGGAACCATTACAATCCAAGTTCCCTTGTAACTACATACCTCCAAAGTGGGTGTCCTTATTTTGTGGAACCAGTCTCTATATGTGTTCATTTACTGTCCCTGTGTAGGTTGCCATGGAGAGAATATGATGAAGTTTGTGTTCTGTTTTCAAGCTTTTAAATGCTGTGTTCCTTTATTTTTTCTGCTTTTTGAAAGTAACCGTAGAAAATACTAAATTAAATGAATCTATGCCTACATCTTAACCTACTTCCCCTCCTCTCCCATGCATGTTGTAACTTAGCTTCTTCCTGAAGCAAAGTACCTCAGGAGATAGTTTACAGAGTGGTAATACTCCATTAACCACGGATCCTCTGGAACAGAAATTGTTGTCCGGTCCAGCTGTTGCTGATTTGATCAGTTTTTCCGATCACCCACAGTCCAGCCATGCCATAGCTGAAGAAAACAGCCCTGCATCTGAGCAGAGGTAGGTAAAACAGGATTGTTAATTCTGTCAGAAATGTATCAACACTTTTAATATTTCTACTCTAGTCTAGAGTGATGGTTGGCTTAAGCACTAAATATGTTGGTGAAATCCAGTTGTAACTTGATGATTGTCTGTTTCCTCTCTTTTTTTTGCCCATGTGACCATGCTATTATCAATTTCATGTAAGTTGAGTACATTTCCTGTGAGTACATTTTAAGGATACAACTAACTACAGAAATAAAGATCTTGAATTTTCCTATCAGTCTGCTATTAATAGCTAAAACTTCTACTCAGTGCTGTTAAAAGCACTTTTAAAGACACGATGAAATTCCAGCATTACTCCTCCTTTTTTTGTGTTTAGAATCTACCACAACAGGACACTGCATAATAGGGAAAATAAATACATTTGCTGCAACACTTGTCTCTGAGAGACAGCCTTTGGAGTGATCAACACTTGCATTGTGCAAGTTCTATGGCAAATAATACTGATAAAAAATTAAAATTCAGAAAAACAGTAAGTATTTTTGAACAGTTTAAGGAAAGAAGCATTGAGGAGAAGGTGTTTTGTTGGAAAAGAACTGAAATATTGCTGCTGTGAATTGTGAAGCTTTTGCTGGGACTTGCTGACATTTTGTTGGAAGAGGTTTTTTTTTTTTCCATCATTGTTCAGTTTGGAAGTCTTGAGTATCTCTAGGTAAGGCTTGTGTCAGACTATTAAAACTTCAAACAATGTAACAGCTGTTGCCCTTAATACTTTAAAATGAAAGGTAAACTTGCCATATGTTAACCTCTTAACTCTGGTGTTGTATATATCCATATCTATCTATATATATATATATATATTTTTTTTAACAAAAACCAGACTAACTTCAGGCAATCTAGGAAACTCCTGGAGTGCATTGAGGATAACTTCCTGGTCCAGGTATTAGACAAACCAACCAGAGGAGAAGCGTTTTTTGACCTGGTGTTCACCAATGCAGATGAATTCTTAATGAGGAGAAAATTGGAGGCAGTCAGGAATGCAGTGACCATGCCCAGGCTGAGTTTTTGATCTGGAGAAATATGGGCCTGACAAAGAGCAAAGTCAGGACCCTGAATTTCTGAAGAGCAAAATTCCAGCTGTTGCACAAAATAACAAGGGATTCTGTAGGTACATTGTCCAGAAAAGAAGGGCCAAGGAGAGTGTACCCCCCTCTGACAGATGAGAAGGGAAGACTGGTAATGACAGACGTGGAGAAGGTAAAAGGCTGAGGTACTTAACTTTTTTGCCTCAGGTTTCCCATGTCTTTCATTTCCTTGAACCTGTAGGTTGGCTGGGGCAGCAAAGTCCCTCCCACTGTAAGAGAAGAGCAGGTTCAAGCCCACCTGATGAAACTGAACAGGTACAAGTCCATGGGGCCTGATGACACGCATCCCAGGGTCCTGAGGGAACTGCCTGGTGCAGTTAATAAGTCTCTCTTCATCATGTTAGAAAATTCATGAATGAAAGTCAGGCAAAATCCCCAGTGAATGGAAAAGGGAAACATCACTCCCTTTTTTAAAAAGGGTAGAAAGGAAGACCTAGGGAACTACAGACCAGTGAGCCTCACCTCTGTGCCTGGCAAGATCATGGAACAGATTTTCCTGGAAGCAATGTGAAGGCACTTGTCAAGGAGGTGATTTGAGACAGCCAGCATGGTTTCACGAAGGGCAAATTGTACCTGACCATATCAGTCAACAAGGGAGGACCAACTGATGCCATCTGCTTGGACTTCTACTTGGATGTGGTCCCACATGACGTCCTAATTTCTGAATTGGACAGATATGGATTTGAAAGGTGGACCATCTGGTGGATAAGGAATTGGTTTGATGGCTGCACCCAGAGAGTTGTGGTCTGTGGTTCTGTGACCAGGTGAAGGCTGGTGACGAGTGATGTCCCTCAGGGGTCTTAGGACTGATGTTGTTTAATATCTTTATCAATGACATAGACAGTAGGATTGAGTGCACCCTCAGCAAGTGCAGACCCAAGTGCAGCTGATACCAAAGAAGGAAGAAATGTCTTTTGAAGGGATCTGGACAAGCTAGATAAGTGGGACCATGTGAACCTAATGAGGTTCAACAAGCCCAATTGTGAGGTGCTGCACCTGGGTTGGGGCAATCCCATACACGAGGACAGACTGGGAGAACTCATTGAGAGCAGCCCTGCAGAGAAGGGCTTGGGGGTTCTGGTGGATGAAAAGCTTGACATGAGCCAGCAGTGCACACTTGCAGCCCAGAAGGCCAACTGCATCCTGGGCTGCATCAACAGAGGTGTGGCCAGCTGGTGGAGGGAGGTGATTGTGCCCCTCTACTCTGCCTTTGTGAGGCCTCACTTTGATTGCTGTGTCCAGCTCTGGGGCTCCCAGCGGAAGAAAGATGTGGGTCTGTTAGAACAGGTCAAGAGGAGGGGCCATGAAGATGATCAGAGGGCTGGAGCACCTCTCTTATGAAGACAGGCTGAGAGAGTTGGGGATGTTCAGTCTGAAGAAGAGAAGGCTCTGGGGTTACCTCACTACGGCTTCTCAATACTTAAAGGTGGCTTATAAAAAAGATGAGTAACTTTTTATTAAGGCAGATAATGATAGGACAAGGGATAATGGTTTTACACTAAAAGAGCGGAGATTCAGATTAGAGGTTAGGAGGAAATTCGTCACTGTGAGGGTGGTGAGGCACTGGCACAGGTTGCCCAGAGAAGCTGTGGATGCCCTGTCCCTGGAGGTGCTCAAGGCCAGGTTGGATGGGGCTTTGACCAACTTGGTGTAGAGGGAGATGTCCCTGCCCATGGAAGGGGGTTGGAACTGGGTGATCTTTAAGCTCCTTTCCAACCCAAACCATTCTGTGATTCTATGAAACTTAACGAGCCACACTTAATCTCTTGTGTCTCTGCAGATTATTTGGAAGCAGACACCTTTTGTTTCTCGTGATTTTTTTCTTCTGTATTTTAGTTAAATTTTTTTTTATGTACTGTTTCAGTTATGAGTGGCACAAAATGAACATTCTGCAGGTAGTTGGTTTGTATTGATGAAATTTGACAAGCCAGTAATAGGAGTTTGCTTAAATTACTCTTTTGGAGGAGTTTGACAATGACAATTTTCTTTTATTTTGACTAACAAGTTATATCATCTCCTATAGCATCTTTGCTCTGTTAGTAACATTCAGAGAAAATAAATACAAAGGAAAGAATGAGGTAAAAATAAACGCAGTCAGAACAGGATGATATTTGTGTATTAACAAATATCTACATTGCTATTTTTCTAAGCACGATAAGGCTATAGCAGAGAAATTGTGCCTATATATATTACTGCAGATTTTTCAGACTGATGTCTTAAGTTATACCCAGCTGCTTTTTTGGTGTGAGGGCCATGTTGATCTGAGACGCATTTTGTTTTGTTTTCCCTAAACTGTGGAGCTAACTGAGCAAATACAATTCCTTGTTGATAGAGAAACGTGCTTTGGTGTAGTTCTTTGGCAGCTGTTGTCTGCTTCCTTCCTGTTGCTGAAGGAATGCTGAATAGTTTCATACTAGCATATTCTTTTCTAAAATCCAAACAGTGATGTGGCAGAAGAACAGAGCAAAGATCCCAGAACGATGAAGACATCTACCAGTAATCCACCAAAAAGGGGAGTGTCTTTAACTCGGAGCCACAGTGTTGGAGGTCCACTGCAAAACATTGATCTTTCCCAGAGACCGTCTCATGGCATTTCAACAGTTAGTCTTCCAAATAGTTTGCAAGAAGTTGTGGTAAGTTTGCACACTCAGTTGACAGCAAAATATTGAATACAATGAATAAAGTTCTTCTGCTAGCTTTGTCCCATGTTTTGGGGACAGAAATGGTCAAGCCTAATTTTCAGATTCTTACAACAAAGAAATCTTGGGTGTCTTTCTGGGTTCCTTTTGTCTAAAAGAGTTTCAAAGACTGCTTCTTTAGTACATGGTACAAACATAGCTGCTTAATCTTAAGCATTTTCTGTGGCAGAACTGAGCTATTCTTTGTCTTCTTCTAAACTGGGAGTTTGTTTTAAAAACAACGCAATTTCTACAGCAGACTAAACACCAAATAGTGCAGACAACAGACTGGTTCAATGAGTGAAAGGTTGTTCCTTTTTCACATGTTTACTTATAGTTCTTCTCTATATTTTAATAGTTTACCTGTTGGGTTGGATGGGAGAAAGTAAGAGGACATTGAGAATATTGCGTTATTCATGCAAGTGAAATGGAGGTCCTCTTTTCTCTTAGAGCTTTTTATTGGCAAGAGGCTCTCTTAATATATCATGTACTTGTGATTCAGTTCATAGATAATGTAACTGGATACTTTTTTGCTATATCTGTTGCTGCTGGCTTAGTATGGGTTTAGGTAGCTTCAAACAGTGTAGTTGGGGACAAGTTGC
Source organism: Cygnus atratus (assembly GCF_013377495.2). NCBI lineage: Eukaryota > Metazoa > Chordata > Aves > Anseriformes > Anatidae > Cygnus > Cygnus atratus. The sequence continues at coordinate 36,397,554 of NC_066396.1, forward strand.
ATTTTCTCTTTTTCACCTAAGAGAGTGTTAGGTGAGCTTAGGTGATTGTTCTGTAAAGTTAAGAAACACCTCAGCAGTCAAAACTGCTGATGCTGTTAAAATTAATGTGTATTCAGTACTACCAGAGGCTTATTCCAAATTTCAAAGAAATAGTGCAGTGGGGCATTTTCAAGAAGAATCTTTGATTTTGGAAAATAACATTTTTTTGTGTGTGTGTTTTTTGTTTATTTTTTTTAGGATCCTTTAATAAAAAGACCTAACCCTCTGCCTGTATCTGTACCCTACTTGAGCCCTTTGGTACTGCGTAAGGAGCTTGAATCACTACTGGAAAATGAGGGAGAGCAAGTAATTCATACATCCAAATTCATTAATCAGCATCCCATAATTTTCTGGAACCTAGTCTGGTATTTTCGACGGTTGGACCTACCTAGCAACTTACCTGGACTCATTCTAACATCTGAACATTGTAATGATGGAGTGCAGGTTAGTGACATTTTTGTATTAGAAGTGAACATATTACAGTAAGCTAAATTTGAGGGTTTGGATTTAAAAAAAATAGGTAAATGCCTTCTGAACAGCTTGGATTAAATAAGAAATGGTGTGTTACTGTTTTTTTAATATATTACTAGCAGATAAGCTTGTTTTCCATGAAGAATCTCGAAAGATAGTGAAAACAGCACTCAAATTCTAGTCAAGCTAGTCTTTAAAAAACAAAACAAAACAAAAAAGCCAGAGAAGATTCATTGAAGGAAACAAGATGTGTTTGTGGAGATTTAACAGATTACAAGATATTGTAATACACATGTTGTGGACTCCATACTTTGTTACATAAAATTTTCAAGTTCTTGGGCAAGATTCTTTGTTCTTTTCTGCGATTCAGGCTCCACTGAGATCCACTGCTATATAAATAGAATAAAATAATTAATGCTATCTTTTCATTATTTTGCCTTTCCTATTTTAAGGAACAGACGTTTTTCATATACCTATATGAATTGTGTATGTAAATCCCAAATTTCTTAAGTATTTATATTTGTCTCACGTGATAAGTAATTTCCTATCTACTTATAAACACTAATTTTAAAATTGTCACTCAATTTACAAAACAAAACAAATCAAAAAACTACTGTGGAGTGTCACATAGAATTTTCTAAGAAATGTGGCTGAAAACTAATACTGATAAAATCTAAAGCACATGGAAAAATACAACGCATTAGCAGGGAAAATACAAGATGGGACATGAAATTGTGATTACTACTTTAAATTCATACACAACTGGTATATTTTACTTGTCCACTGATTCTTATTGTATTAGTGATTCCAGTGGCACTTAACTTTATAAAATATAATTATTTAATATTTTTATAAAAAATGGAGCTATTGTTTTGAGTGACAGATATTTTATAATGGAAATAATGGTTCATATTAGTATGCAAATACAGCTTCTGTTTCAGCTGTTGGAAAGATGAGCACTTATTTATGCATACCAAGTCTCACTCAAATCAGAACACTCTAAGATAGACTGTAATAAGTAGTACAAATTGAGCAGTATGTTTAGTGCACAAAAAATGGTTCAGGATACATAATCAAATACTTTCTGCAGATATACATAGAAAACTGAACAATCTTCATACGTCAAGTTAAACTAGAAGAGCTTATTAAATGTTGCAGTGCATGTGACTGCTCCTGGCAAATGCAGTTTCCATTTAGAAGACATCAATTGTTCTTATTTGTTGTATTCAATATAAGTGAAGTAAAGCTATTTTTTTTTGTTTTCAAAATGAGTATAAGAAAAGTTTTTTGAACAATAAGGATGTACTGATGTTCTTAAAACTTCTTCCCTTTCCTCATGCTTTTAGCTTCCTTTGACATCTCTCGCTCAAGATAGCAAGCTAGTATACATTCATCTTCTGTGGGACAACATCAACCTCCACCAAGAGCCTGGGGAGCCTCTGTATATATCTTGGAGAAATCTCAGTAAGTAAAATAAGTGTTACAGATAAACAGAGTGAAGAGGTTATAGAAAGAAACTGCTTTTTTGTAGTGTCTGAAGGTACACCACCCACCTAGCTGGAAAGCTTTTTTAGTGTGTGAAGCATCTACAATCTCTTAGGTACTTAACGTTGTTTCAATGTCAAATTATTTGTTATGATATTTTCCTGATCTGTGTGAAAAGATATGTAACCTGTTCTTTATATGCCATACACTTATGAACAGGTTGGAAGCATTTGTTCTAGATTTGTTGTTAAAAAATCTTCACTCAGTTTGATTGTTTCACTGCAATATCTGAATTTCTTTCTGTCTGTACAGATACAAAGACTGTACTACAAAAGAGTATCATGTATTTTTATAAATGAATGAAAGGTTGCAAGTCCCATTAATAAGTACATTTGACAGCCTACTTGGCTGTCATAAAATAGTATCCAAGAAAGCCTTTGCCTAGTGTAGTTTGGTTTGGAAGGATGAAGAAGCATCATGTGGCAGACTGGTTCTGAGAACTTTTGAGAACTTTAAGATTCCTTTGCTTCTGATCAGCTAAAAGCACACAAACAAAAACAAACAAACAACCATTGACATAACTTCTCGGTCTGCATATTAACTTTTAAAGTCAAGGCTAAAAATTAGTTCTTGCTCTAAGGAATTAAAAAAAGGGCTGTCCAAAGTGTCCTAAAAGTAAGCAGGCTGATCAGAAAATTACTCAAGAGCACAGAATAAGATGTATTTTCCTCAACTTCTATAGAAGCATATTAATTTGAGTATAATGTATGAAAAGCTTCCCCAAAGCACTTAGACTTGAAAATGCATAAATATATGCATTTATATACATAAAGGAGCAAAAGGCCTGTTTTAAATGTTGTGCTGGGGAAAAGAAAAAGGCAGTAGCATTGCAGAGAGGCTCTACAGAAAGCATTTGGAAAACCATAATGAATGACAATTTTATGAAACTCTCAAGTCAGCATGATCAGGGTCCTGGCTATCTCATCTTCATGAGCCATTGTTTTCTGAAAAAAAGAAAAAAAAAAAAGTATTATTCTAGAAATAGGAATGCAAGAAACAAATCATAATGGTAAATGTTTCGATAATTTTCTTTCCCATTTGATGCAGCTGTACTTTATTTCAATATGTAGGCCAAAGTTAACAATGAATTTGCAAGTGTCTTTCAGGAAAGGTTTTGATAAGAAATGTGCAAATGTTTGCTTTTTCCTTTTCTACTTTGTGTAAAAATTAATTAATTAATTAAAAGTTCATTCTAAGAAGGCCAAGTACAGTAATATATTTGAGCTAATAAACTATGACAGGCAACATCCAAAGCTGGAGTCTCTTCAGTCTCTTGTACTTCTGTGTCATGTGGGAGTACTTGATGCATTCTGTCACTTTTGTGGTGAAGTAAAGCAGACAAAGCCTTTCTGTGGTAACACGTTTCTATAGATTAGAGGTTCTATATATATCTCATTTTCTGAAATGCCTTCTGCTTGTTGAAGTGAATTTATGTTTGCTGATTTAAAAATCTAAACTTCTGTATTTACCAGATTCTTCTGAAAAGAGACTGTCCACAGTGGCAGAAGATCAGCAGGCAGTGAACACTTTGTTGGAGAACATCAAACTAAGTATTCAACACAACAATGTTGTTAAGCCAATCCACCTCCTTCTACAGAACGTTAAACCAGATGTGAAACGACAAAGGTAAAGGGACAATCTCTTTTTTCTTGCTTCCCACTCAAAGTTAAATAAGATCAGACCATAATTCCGTAAGGATCTCTGAGGAATATTCAGTTTCTTCTGCGTCTACCAAATAATGTGTTTATTTGTAAATATTTCTACTCCCCATGTTTACAAAAAAAAAAAAAAATGCATTCTGTAGACGATTGCAAAATTCATCCAAATCAAATGGATAAATATGATCATTTAATCACCATGAGCATTTTAAAAAATAATTTAAAAAACATGGATACTGATTACGTAGACTTGGGTGTTGTTTCCACCTAGCAGATTAAGTCCAAGTGTGCAGCATCCTGTTGCAGTACCTGGAATGTTCTCCAAACAACCTAAATACAGCTATGGAGTACTAGCTAATAAAAGTGGATACAACATGATCCACAAGCAAAGTGAGATTTGTAAATGATGCTGTACATTTTGCCATCTTCACAGTAATTCAAAAAGGTTTTCATACAAGAGCACGTAGTCTGGATTAAATTACTGTAGATGCAAAGTTTGTTCAAGAGTCTATCATGTAAAGTTAATCTTTGCTTCTGTGGTTTGTAGGTACTAAAAACAAAAAAAGGACTAATCTGCATAAAGAAGAATCTTTACCAGTTCCACAAGGAAAGGTTTAATATCCAGTTGTTTAGTAGTACCAATTCTGAGATAGATCTTGACTTTCTGAAACAAATAACAAAGTATGGCTGATCTCTGAAATAATCCTGCTCTCTGTCCTTAACCCTCAGGCAGGAATTAGTTAATAAATGTGCTTAAAAAGTTTAAAAAGTGCTGTATTTTACATTTCTTGTTTTTCTGTAGGCTTTATGGTGTATTTGGCAGGGAGATTTCATAGTCATTGTAACTGCTGGGAGTTGGGTTTAATATAACTTCACATGTTATGGAAAATATTCAGGCATGAAAAAACTTTAAGCTACTGATCATATAGATCAATTGCTTTCTCCACAAGCAAGGTTAACAGTACAGTTAGAGAAAGAGCATAACGGATGATCAACCTCTTGAACAGTGACTTTCTAAACTGAGAATAGTTATGTTTTCACTGATTTATCCTTCACAATATTTCCTAGGAGTTTTTACAGAGAAATCCTTTTCCTATCTCTGGTTTCTCTTGGAAGAGAGAACATTGACATTGGTAAGTAAAAATAATAATAATAAAATTATAATATATGTGGTATGTGTACAAAATATGTGTATACTTTGTATGAAAAATAGTGAAGAAATTCAGCACTTGATCCACGAGTAACTGTTCAATTGCTGCATTTTTAGAGAAGACGTCCATGCTGTCATAGGTTTTGCTTTTCTGAAAATCTAGTCCAGATGGGGACATTGATTTTCGCTTTGAAAGAAGTAATTATTTTAAACAAAGATTAAAAGCTTTAAGCTTTTAAAGCTTTGCCTTGTGTCTGAAAACTTGCTCCCATTCTTGCCTATCTTTCCCTGACCCATGTACCCTGTAGTATTGTTCTGTGTCTTCTAGACACCTGCTTGCCACTGCTTCCTGCTGTCCCCTACTCTAACATTTATTTGGCACTATGCAAACAAGGGAGACTCCCTTGTGGCATCTGATAGGAAGTATTCTGAAGGCAGGCAAGCCGCACAGTGCAGTTTGGGCCTCCACTGCAATGCTTTTTGACATTACAGCCTGAAAATGCTTTTCAAGTTTCCTGAGAGGTTGTATTTTTGGTGAAAAAAGCAAAACAAATCAGTACCTAGTTTAGTTAACTTAAGATAATCATTTTTTATTACATAAAAATCACCAAAAGTATTTTAATTAGTAACAGCAGTGTGCTCTGTACATGGTTTCTTAAATGACTTCAGCAATGCTCTTTCTATTTCAGAGGTCTTTGATAGTGAATACAGACTTGCACATAAAAATCTACCAAAGGATGATCTTGAAAAGATGCAGAAAATAGATGCTCCACCAAGCAGCAGAGTTGAGTATTGCAGGAAGTACTTTGGAGCACCTTTTATATAAAAAAAGAGGAAAGCACTTGCTAAACTTCTGCAAGACAAAAGTAGGTGAACAAACAAGGAGTATGGGGATATATATATATACTTTTGAATCCTAGAAGGTGATAACTGAGCAATTTGTCAGTGATTTCATCGATCTACAGCATATAACCTTGTCTTTCATCTCATGAGACAGTGTAAAGGATTTTAAAATGTTTTTAAAATGTATTAATAGGATGAGTTGGTTTCAATGATTTATTTGCAGTTTATTTCTTGCATATATTTTTCCTTTTCTTTCCTCAAATCTTTCCTCCACAATCTCAAGTTGTTCAGAAAGGCAATAATTAAATAGGAGCCTATAGTTGGTGACTTTCTTAAGGGCCTTCAATATTTGTGTATTTTAATGAAAGACCTTTCCTGCTGCAGAATGCTTAGGTTCTTTAGGTACGTCAGTACTTCTTTAGAATGACCTTTTGCATTGTTGTGCAGTATATATGTATGAATGTAAATATTTGAGTCCTTGTTTTGGAAATTGCAATGAAGTTGCCTTTTTCAGATCACAGTACCTAAAATTTCTACCTTTCTCCTGACCCTTGTCCCACTTAGTATTCAAAATGATCTTTGACTTTTTCGTAATGTGTGTCTACACTCATAAAATCTAGAAACTTGCATTCAGATTTCCTGTATTTTCTACCTGACAAATTGAAGATCCTGTGAACATACTGCTGTTTTCTGCAAGAGAATTATAGGTTTCTCCAATTAGCCACTTGGAAATGGATGGCTTTCTACAAGTTAGATAGGAAGCTTAGATAACATTAGGATTCAGAGGTTTGTCAAACAGATGCTGTCTGAAAACATTATGCTTTATACTGTATGCATGTATGCTTTGAAAATGTCTTTTCCTTGATTTCTTTATGGCCCTCCCCCATGGTTTCATGCTAGCCTGTGGGTTAATTGTTTTGCACTGATAGTCCAAATTTAATATTTCAATTAAAATGTATTTATAATTGTGGTCGTCAAGGTGTGACTTCACACAAATGAAGTGCTTGAATGAATGATCTGAAGAGATAATAAATCCATCTTTAGCTTGCATCTTGTAAATTAGATACTTCCTCACCTCACATATTTAGCTTACAACAGTAGTTGTATCCTTGGCAAGAAGAGCCTGGACATGGGTCTACAGTTTAAATGTTTCTGTTACTTGAGAAGTATGACAAGATTTATTCCAGTTTTTTTTTTTTGCTGAAATTTAACTGAGTGGTTTTTCTGATGGAGTGATTCTTGGAGAAAGAAGAGAAAGATTTGTAGCGTGGTGAAGGAGCATAGCTCAAACTGTAATCCCATCTGAGTATGAATGTATTTACTTCATACTAGCCTTTCTTAAAGATTTTTATTCTTGAAAATGATGAGGGATGAAGATCCGTCTGAAACAGCTTCCAGCTAAAACATCAAAAGCATCTTTTTTTTATAACAATAAAACAAAGGATTTGCACTATTTGTGACAAAACATGCTTGCATAATAGACTAATTCCTTGCATTCGTCTAAAAGTGCTGATCCTAAGTCAATATTGGGGATATTGCCTGGACAGATTCTTTCCTGATGAAAATATTGTGCTGTCTCAACAATTAAAGGCAAAGAACACAATGACTTTTTTTGTTCTTTATTCTTTGGGGTTTATGTGCATGGTTGCTTGCGGATATCAGACCTATGTCACAATGGAAGGGTTGAGCCTGATTCTTCATATTTAATCTTCTTCTCCTATTATATAATTTACACGCACAGTTAACATCCTTTTAAACACAAAGTTTCTCTGAAGCATTCTTCCTATTTAATAACTCTACAAAGAAAAAGGGGCAAATTTCACTCTATAACCATATACTGATGTTAAATGTACAGCCATACAAGAATAATTTTGAGTGTTGAATGGATAAACAACTATATGGTTGTGACTCAACTTACAAGGAATCAAGTTTTAGTGATCCTTAATTCTCCCAGCTCATTAAAAAGAAAAATACGTACAGCAAATCCTGTTCTACATAACTGGTGATATCCAGACTGCTTTTACACCATGGTAACATAGAAATAAATAATAGAAATAAACCTTCATTTTAAAACAACCTTCTCACTTGTTGATGAAAATACTGATTAATTGGGCAGTAGTATGGTAGAAACAGTCAGAGTAGATTGTGTCACATCATCTAGTGCTAAATGTCAGGCTTTCCGTATGTATGTACTGTAAACTAGGAAAAAAAAAAACAATATTACCTGAGGAAAAAGGATACCTGCATGATTTCAGGTCATCTTTGCAGATGGTTGGACTTGCTTTGATTTGCTCCTGCGTATTGATGTTTCTGTACACTACAAATTAACTTCTATTCCTGTTGTACGTACCTCGATTTTAGAGTGGTAGAAGTCCTGCATGGAATTATTTGAAATCATGAAATGCCTACTGAAATTAACTCTTTTAATATAGAGGTAAAGGCAAAAGTGAGCACTTAGTCTTTTTAATTTCGATTGTTAATGCATAGTTTTCAATAGCTTACCATTCAGCTGGCTCTTGAATGAAATCCATAATTCAAGCAAAAAAAGAGAATTCTGAAAATGGTTTATTTAGGTATCTTTCAGATAAGGAGATTCTTTTTAAGAAAACAAAACAACAAAAACAAGACATTCACAAAAATTTGAAAGGAATGGGAACCAACTGTTTACTTCTTAAGTTGCTTTCTCTCCTTCCAAGTGCGTGATGGCAGTTCCTATTCCTCCATCTGACTCTTAGGTCTCGTACAAACAGGTGGAGACTGCAGGTTTTCCTAGACAGATTTCTGAGATGCAGACTTTCCTAATTCAAATGCTAAAAGGACTATGATCATGCCTAAGAAGAGTGCTGATCATGGCTCAATACCCATACACTCTAAAATCTGCTAAAACTAGAGGGGAAAAGCATCCAAAAGCTTCATATGAGTTCATTGCAAACACTTCTGTCTTTCTGAAAAATGGGGCAGTAAAGGCCTAATACATTGTTCTCTGCAGTTAGTGACAGCATAAACTTTTGGGGCTTCGCAGGAATGATTTAGTTGCCTACAAATGTTCCTGATCCTGGTAATCCAAGTCTTAGTTATCTGAATCCGTAATGCATAAATGAGTTGGACAAGGGTACTGGGGAGGATGGAGGTGGATAAACTTCTGTTTTCCTCTTAACTGAAGCAGAAGTAGCATTTTGCTCACTTAGAAAATCCTTGCCTCCAAATATTCTATAGCTATTTAGCAGCTAGTGTTCAAGGAGGAGATGAGTTTTTGAACATGTTTTATAAACTTGAAGAAAATGGTCACAGATCAATATTTCATTCAAAACCTGTGATGTTTGCACAAAATGAGGGTGCAAACCAAACTGTTTACATATGTGGGAGCAAACTCTTAATGAATTTTCAAGTAAGCCCAAGAAGTCAGAAGGTTTGTATTGGAATAACTGATATCACAGAGAAGCTTCCTTGAATTGTTGCCCTAAGAAAGTTCAATTGCAGTCAGTTGTGCTGAGAAGATAATTATCTTGCGCCTTTCCCCCAGCTATAAAACAGTTGTATACAACTTGTGTGCTTATATCAAACTACCTATTTTTTTTGTAGAATTAAAATGAAAAAAAATAGGAGTTGTAAAAGTTTTAAAATCAGGATTCTGAAAGATTCTTTATTATTAATATATTCTGGCACATTACCAACATATAATAACTTTGAAACCCCAGTGTGCATAGGGGACTGATATGGCTGCAGTATTGGCAAAGTAACAGGTACCAGCTTTCACATGTTAATAGAAACGTCTGTATGTTATTTATAGTCATATCCTGTCTTCACGTTTTATATAATTCAAGGTTAGAAAATAAAAGTTTGATGGAAAATATTGAAATCAGCATGTGTGTTTTAAACTCAGTTTGTTTTGCAAACAACTTAGTACTAGTGGAATTTCACATTGGTTAAGCTCAAGCTACATTGCACTTATTAATGAGTAATTTTAATTTTTAATTTTTAATTCCACTAACTGTGAATTAATGGCTTTTTGTATTGCTGCAGTTAGAAAAATACACCTTCCTTTGAATTTACTGCTTTCCTTAAATAACTGCAACATAGGTGCATATTTTCAAAGTGTATATTAAATTAGATCATAGAAATTGTATTTTTTAAACAAATTATTAAATACAAGTAACTGAAGAATCCACACATTTTCTCTTTTTGAAATTACTTCAGTGCAGATAACTTTATTTCATTAAATGGTAAGCTGGACACGTTGCAGAACTATAATACCTTTTCTTTCTTCTAACTAATAACTTCACAGTGCCTTCTATGTTTCAGCTTTTCTTCATGGACCTTTAAAAAAAATATAAATGAAACACCCTTGTAACTTCTAAATCTTGAAACTCAACTTTTGAATTGGACTGTAGTTCTGTTTCCTACTGTGCTGTATATCATTATGCATATGATAAAAGAAATGGATTGTTTTACCTTTTTTGTTTTTTAGTCTGCATCAAAAGTGGTGCAAATTAAAGGGATTGTTTGATGTTTTTAGAAGCACATTAAACTCCTCCTAGGAGTTTAAAATAAACTGTAATGTAATGAGGATGAAAGGATGTGGTGTGAATAAATTATGAATTTATGGAGTTGGGGAATTTTCTATAATGCAATAAAATTTGCACTGGTTTAGAGGCTGTTTTGAGTTGTTGAAAAACGGCATCCATTTACTGTGCTTTGATTAACGAGTGTTTCTGTAATGATTTTGTACATGTGACAAATGTTGCTTGAGATTAAAAGGGCACTCTGCATATTCTGAATTTTGTGTAGATATTCTAGAGGAAGAAACATTTTTTTATTGTATTTCACAAAATAAAGTATGTACAAATCCTTTGTGAAATTTCGTTTGTTCAGCTTTTTACCATTTGACCTTACCTGCTTGACAGAATTTAGTCTTAAATGCAAATTCAGCTTGTAGTTGGGCAAAACCAGAGACTTTCAACTGCCTCATTGGATTTTTTTGCAGAGCATCTCAGTAAATTTGTAATGGTGGGAAGGAGCTGGAGCAGTTGAGGCAGGGCAGGGGAAAGACAAAAAGCAGGACTCTCCTGGGCAGATTTTGTTCGTGGGAGAGATTGGCTCTGAGGCACCATAAGTGAGCCATATGTACATAGCAAGGCCAATAAAGGCAGAGAAAAATGAAAAACGGTCTGATGGAGGCAGAAACCTTGTCTGCAGGGAAGTCAAGGACCCTGGCTTCCTACTGATAGAGCTGCTGCTCTCTGCTGGCCAGGAAAGGCATCCCTGATCAGGTGGGTGGGAGCAGGTTTGTGGCTGTGTGTTGCTTAACACCTGCTGGGAATTCTGTTTTTGTTTCAGTGACTTTGCAGTGGAGGAAATAGAGTTGTGCTTTCACAGTGATGGACCCTCGCAGATTGCAAGAGATGCTGGTGCACCTCCTGCCTCAAAACATATTTGTACATTTTGGATCTAAACGAAAGTAACTACATTTCAGGCTGAGAGGAAATTTAAGCAGTAGAAAGTGCCAGTTAACTGGCCAAGTGCTTCAGGCCTTCCTTCACAATTGAGTATCTTTCAGACTCCCTCCTCTATGGCAATCACTTCATTAATCTCTTAGTAAAAATAAGAATACTAGACCCCTAAAGACCTTTCTGTTTGAAGAAACAAATGTATAACAGAAGTGCCTTGTGGAGATGATTCATAATAATCTTATCTTTTAAGGTCTATTTCTAGTTAGGAGTTGCAGGAATAGTTTGTCTTTTGGACAGTTCTTTTATAATCTTGTTAATATCACCATGACTTTGCTTGTTTTGCTCTGTTATGCTTCGTTGTTTCTGTTTCCTCACAGGTCCTTTGCTGTCTCTTTAATAATGCTGCCTGCTAAATGTATTACACCTCCTTCCTACCATGCTGCCTTTAATTTGGCCTAGTGAAAGGAGGCTGAAGGAGGCCTTAACAAGAACTGAACTGAGACAGTTGCATTAAGGGCAGGAATAAGTTTGTATTTGAGGAATTCCTGAAGCAGCATGGACACAGGCTTTGCATTTGAAGCTACAGTGAGGAAGGACCTGTTTCCTCCTATGCCACAGTCAGATGGGAACCCTGAAGGACTGTGATGGTAGAAGGCAATTGCAGACAGAGCCAACTTCAGGGAGCTTTGAGCCTTCCTGTGCTCCGAGCCACCATCAAAAAGCTCAAGAGTCGTCATTCTCCCTGGCAGAAGTTTGTCTCTACAAACTTCTTGCATCTACACTGAGGATTACAGAAAATCAGATGGCATCTGAGGGGAAACAACAGCACAGACTGGGAGTGGACTTCCTGGAGAGAGGCTTGGCAGGAAAGGGCCTAGGGTTCCAGGGGGATGCTGGCATGACCACGACTCAACTTATAGCAAAAAAAAAAAAAAAAAAGTGTCCTGGGTTGAACTAGGTAGAACATGGCAAGCAGGTGGATTGGGGGGGGGTGGTCTTTCCCCGCTACTCAGTGCTTGTGAGATGTGTCTGGGTGCTGTGTCCCAGTCCCCAGTACAAGGAAGAGCAGGACATAGTAGAACAAGTCCAGTGATGGGCCACACAGATGAAGGGCTTGAAATACGTCACGCAAGGGGAGGCTGAGAGCTAGACAGCTCAGGCTGGAGAAGATTCAGGGGGCCAGAGGGGGAAGATCTCATCTTTGGGTTTAAACAGCTAATGAGACAGCAAGGGAATAGAGGAGACAGGGCCAAACTCTTCTTAAAAGTGCTCTGTTGTGGTTTCACAATGACAGTCAGCAAAGCTCCATCACACTGCTCTCTCACTCCCCCTCCTCAAAAGGACATGGGAAGAAACTATGAAAGAAGGCTCATGGGTTGAGAGGAAGAGCAGTTTAATTACAGGGGAAAGAAGAAAAGAAATAGCAGCGAAGGCCATGCACACTCAGTGAGAAAGCAATTACTCTCTACTTCCCATCAGCAGGCAACATGCAGCCACACCTTGAGAAGCAAGGCTTCACCATGTGTAGCAGTTGCTCAGGACAGATGCTTTCATTGTGCCCCCCTTCCTCTTTCTCAACTTTTGTTGTTGAGCATGGTACCACACAGCACAGCGCACCCCTTTGGTCAGCTTAGGTCAGCTGCCCCAGCTGCGTCCCCTTCCCACCTCTCACCCACGCCAGCCTGCTGACTTCTAGGGGATGTTGCAGGGCAGCCTTGGTGCTGCGCCCGCACAGCTCAGCAGTAACCCAAACGCTGGTGTGGCGTCTGGGCTGCTTGAGCTGCACATGCAGGGCAGGGGCTGCTGGGGGGAAAGCGAGCTCCACCCCAGTGAGAGCCAGTGCACCTGTGTGAGGGCAAGAAGCAACCAGCACGAAGTGAACTGCAGGGCAACCCACTCACTGAAGAAAACGTTTTAACTGCAGGAGTGCTCCAACACCGCAACAGGTTGCCTGTAAAGGTTGTGGGATCCATCCTCTACCAAACGCTCATACCTGACTGGACTAAACATCCAGGGTTGCCTGCCAGCCTCAGTGGCTCTGACAGGATAGGTGGCAGCCCATCCCTCCACCTGGTTACCAGAGCAATACTCCTCCACACTTGTTCAAGTTTCCTTGGGCATTTTTTTTATATTTTATTTTGTAGGGTAATACTATCTGAACCTAGACTGTATCAGTTATAAATGATTATGTACATTGATGCTCTGCCTCCCATGATTGCAGAGAGTTGAAGCAGCAACAGCTGAGGCTGTGCCAAGCCCATGACTTGCCCTGCAGCTTCAGGTGCCTGATTTTGCAGCCCATTGAGCTTCACCCTTTCTGTAGAACTTTGGCCTTGTACAGTTGAAATCCTGCCAAAACTGCAACTAGGGTCAAGGGAAAGCTGCTGCTACCAGACAGCACTTCCTCTTTGTCATCTGTGTTTTGTATCATCACAGCTTTTGAACTGATGCTATGATGTTATAGAAGACACCCACAGCTGCTGGCCTTGGAGAGTTTTAGTGCAGATCCTACTGTAGCAGAGTGGTCAAGTGCACGCAGATAGCATTGTATCTCATTAACCTTTGAGCTGGTGATGGCCTAAAGAATGGTGCTTCTGCATTACTGGACTGGAATTTCCTGGCTCTGACAAGGTTATGAATTCTCAAGGACAGTTTGACAAAGACAACCAGTATCCCACCACCTTTTTTCAGCCACTAACACAACTGGGGCACCAGTTGCTCTGGTTCACAAGACCAAGAAGTAAATGACCCTTCCAACATGGCCTCCATAACAAAAAAAAAAAAAAAAAAAAACACTGAAGTTACCTGCTTCATTTTACATAAAATGGTAACTTCTAAAAACTTCACGAAACTAGCCAACATTCTTATTTAATTTACACTTTAAACACTATTGTTAACCCTATTTACTTTGCATTTTCTACTTATATTTTTCAAATTGCAAATCAACTATAGTCCACGCAATTCTTCCACCTGAGCAGTCAAGCTGTCAGAAAGTTTGACTGGCAGCTGGGATTAACTGCTTTCTGCAATTTCCTTGGTCTGAGACTTCAGTCACATGCATCTGTTTCATAGCAAATTTTACCCTCATCCAAGATTAGCAATTCTCATTTCACAGAGTCCAGATTCCACATTCAAGGTATTCAAAAATTGTTTCCAGTCAGGCGAGGTGCTAACTTAAATATCCTTGCTGTGCACACAGGAAAGCTTAAGTTTCTTAACTTCTATAGTGGAAATAGAAGCATGAATTTATATGAACAAAGAACTGAGGTGGATCCTGATTACTATTTTAAGAGCACCTAGGAATCTAGACACAGCTTAATCCATCGCCAATACTTTATATATTCCTAAATCACAGAATTCCCACTAGACTAATAAATCTCCACAAAATGGGTTCTAAATACGTACAAGGTTACTAGCATTTATCCTTGAGTGAAACTACTACGGCAAACCTTTTAGTAAATGGCTTACTGGTTCTCTGTATTCAGTATTAACTTCAGAATGGTAAAATACTTGCACTTAACTCTGCTATGAATCCCCAGAAGGCTTTAGACTTTTACCATCACATGCTCAGTACCAAAAATCTTCCTTCCTCATCTGGAAACACTGCCCTGTACTTAAGACTGAAAAAAAATGAACCACTACTCAACCAAAACACAGGATATTGCTGTTTCCGGTAAATTCTGCTTCTAAGAATCAGGATGCATGTACAAAGTTATTACAAACTGGAATTTTTCATAAAAAGCATGAATAGGCATTCCAAGTTCTCAAAAGAGAACAGATTCAAGACTAAGGATCGTGGTTCCATTTAGGTCTGGGTGATGCAGTTAGCCTGGACTATTATTCCTTCTAAGATATAGCCGGGAACAACATGCACATGACTCTCACAGTTAAATTCAACCACAAAAAGGGTTTATTTTTAGTATCACATATATCTTTACTTCTGACTTGACTCAGATTTAGATGTAGAAGCTCTCAATGAAGAAAGCCGGCGCCGCTTAGCAATCTGCTCCTGGCGCTTTTCCTTGGCCTCCTGAAAAGCAAAGCAGCATGAAGTAAGTAATCTTGGTGTCAGATGCTATCAAAACACTTACTCTTACAGTCATTAAAGCAGAATCCAGCATCCCTTCTTCCCAGACCAAAGGAATTCTACAAGTACCCAAACCCACAGAGACACGTGTCTCTAACTAATACAGATCGGTGTCCAAAACTGCAGTGAAAAAACACGAATGCAGAGCTCAGAACATACAGGAGTTCTGTCTACCTTCCATTACAGTCCAGAAGTCACAAAACATTCAAGTACTGTGCTAAACATTGTAACAGTATTGCTTCTACAGTCACTGCTGCTTTAGGTACAAGTGCAAACTCATCCAAGCAACTTCTTGCCAAGTTACCTTCCATCCAGGCCGGCTACTGGATCCAATTCCTCTACGCAATCACTCAAATGCTTGCACACCCTAGTTAACCTAGAATTAATTTGAACTAAAATTGCTACCACACAAACATTATCATTGTCAAAGGCCGTAACTGTCCATTATTTTCTCCAAAATCAGCTCTCACAAACAGACCAGACCTATTAATTCAGCTCTTCCAGGACTGGCAGAAATGAAAAGCAACTCTTAACAGATGCTTGACCAGGAACATTTACATTCACATTCAGGTATTCCTAGTCAAAATCAGCTAAGTACAGTACCATTTTAAGTGTACTGTCAGGTTTATCAAATCCCTTTTGTTTCCATAGTGCAAGATACTCTAAACAGCGAAGTTACAAGGGGTACACGTACCTTCATCCTCTTTGCCAAGAGCTTGGCATATTCTGCTGCCTCCTCCTTGTTCTTCTGAGTGCGTTGCTTCTTCAGCGCAATACGTCTGCGCTTATGTTGCAGAACTCGAGGAGTCACCAGTCGCTGGATCTTAGGAGCCTTGGTCCTAGGTTTCTTGCCTGAAACAGAATTATGAGTCAGTAGAATCACAGAATGGCTCAGGTTGGAACCCAAAGATCATCCAGTTGGATGAGACCCCAAAACCCACCCAGTTCCAACCCCCCTGCCATGGGCAGGGACACCTCCCACCAGACCAGGCTGCCCAAGGCCCCATCCAGCCTGGCCTTGAGCACCTCCAGGGACGGGGCATCCACAGCTTCTCTGTTCCACTGCCTCACCACCTTCACAGTGAAGAATTTCCTCCTAACATCTAATCTACATCTCCCCTCTTTTAGTTCAAAACCATTACCCCTTGTCCTATCACTATCTGCCTGAAAAAAAAAAAAAATTACTCATCTTCTTAATACACCCCCTTTAAATATTGAAAGGCTGCACCGAGGTCTTCCAGTAGAAAGGTAGAAGTGACAAACTTCCTCTCAAAGAGGCCTTAAGCCTCCTCCCCTATCTACCTTGAAAGAGAACATTACTGTAACAGCAAGTGGATCCTAACTTAGCAAGCATACTATGTACACTGTAACTTAAACAGAGTTCAGCAGGAACAGGTTTTGCAAGAAATGATTTAGTTACTGTCAGACATTAAAACTGTTTTGTTAATGCTATGTAACTGATTATCATTAATGAAACATTAAGTAATGCATTTGTAACTCCCTCCAGTTTTGTGAAGATTCCCTGCTTCTCAGCAGGTCTGTCTTAAATCATTTCCCGTAGTCCTAAAATATTTAATGAATGTGGAAAGTCATCACTTAGCTTTCAGACCAAGCCACTGCATTTTCAGATTTAAAAAGCTCTTTAGAGTTCTACATAGACTTTCAAGTTTCATCTCCAGAAAACAAATCCACAAAGTCCTTAACAACCAAACAAGAATGCACACATCTATATAACTTCACTACTCAAGTGACAAGCAACTGTCTCCACCAGTCCACCAGGACCGCGTTCTTTAGTGGACAGTATAGTTCCTATGATGGAGAAAATTTCACTTTGCAGTCTTTCACCCAATAACCTTCCTTAGTGCCTGCATTTCACCACGATCTTTCTTTTCAAAATCCTCACCATTCATGTTGTTTGATCAAATGCAACAGAACCAGACATTAAACACCGCAAGAAAGATGTAGATAGCACAACACTGACCTCCCAAGAAAAGCTCATTTTGCAGACTGTCATAAAAGCATGGGGGAAAAGTCTTACCTATATCCGCTCTGTATTTTGTTTTCTATCTCCGCCTGATATAAATCTTTCAGTCACAAGAAGAGGAGGCTCAGGGGAGCCCTTATTGCTCTCTACAGCTACCTGAAAGGAAGGTGTGGGGAGCTGGGGGGCAGCCTCTTCTCGCAGGTAACTAGTGATAGGACTGGAGGGAATGGCCTCAAGTTGTGCCAGGGGAGGTTTAGGTTGGAAATGAGGAGACATTTCTTCTTAGGAAGAGCAGTCAGGCGTTGGAATGGGTTGCCCAGGGAGGTGGTGGCATCACCATCCCTGGGGGTGTTCAAGGAAAGGTTGGACGTGGTGCTTAGGGACATGGTTTAGTGGGTGACATTGGTGGTAGGGGGATGGTTGGACCAGATGATCTTGGAGGGCTTTTCCAACCTTAATGATTCCATGATTCTAAGAAACATTTCAAGAACATTCTATTCCTGATTTATCCTCACTTTATTAGAACTATTTTTCGATTGTTCTTAGAACCAGCAACAACATCAGAGTATATAAAATACTTAAAAATAAATTGTGCCAAGAGATTTAGAGTCAAATGGAGGGGGATGGAAACACGCAAAACACAGAAGTGTCAACTTCTTATCCACAAATGACAGCTGTCAAAGCTTTAATACCAGGACAGTCAACTCTTTCATCTACTACAACAGCATAAAACACACACAGCACAGCGATAGTATAAAATGCAGGAAACTTGATACCCCTCTGCTGAGAGGTGCCCGAAAGCAAGGCAAAAGTTACAAAACCTGAGTTCTTACCCTCTTTGTTCAGAGGCTTCCTCACAACATACTGGCGGACATCATCCTCCTTAGAGAGATTGAACAGCTTGCGGATTCTGCTAGCCCTCTTGGGACCAAGACGACGAGGCACGGTTGTGTCTGTCAGCCCAGGAATATCCTTTTCACCTTTGAGAGAATGAGTTTAAACATGCTAATTAATCCTGCATCTATTAACCACCTGTCAAATTCGTGAGCAGTCCTAAGTTTAAAATGCATAAGAAACAAAATACTAGATAATCCTTGGGGTACACCTGCCAGTAGTGACAACCCTGACTACGCTTTGATGATTTAATGCAACAGTATTGCTGGCAGCAATGGAAATATTTCAAGTTACAATATAACACTCAGAATGAATTTCAAGATGCATTTTCACTCTAAGACGGTGACAACATTTTTATTCTACAGAACTCTGCAGCCACCAGCAAACTGGCTCTCTCCTGGTGCCTATTTCTAGGTTTTGATTGCCTCACCCAGGCTCTTACCCTTTTTCACAATGACCAAGTTCAGAACACTCAAGTTGGCATCAACAATGCAGCCCCGGACGGATTTGCGTTTTCTTTCTCCAGTTCTCCTGGGGCGGTAGCAGGAGTGGCCCTTGCTGAGCAGAAGGCGGACACGTCCATGAGTGAGGACACCCTGCTTCATGGGGAAGCCTTGCTTGTCATTGCCACCACTGATTCGGACAACATAGCCCTGTGAAAACAGAGAAATACACCTCTTAGTTGCTCGTGTCTCTATTACTTCCAAAAGCTGTAGAGATGACAACATACTGCTCAGGACAGCTGCTGTACCAGTGGTTCAGAAGTCACTGCTACTGCAGACACGAAGAGCTTCTTTAACCAACACCCCACCAACAGTTCAACATTTTTGTTTAATACAGACATGAAACATATCTTTGCAAGCCATGACCTATATTTACTCTACTTCTCTTCAAACCCATATCCAAAAAAGGAATTCTTATTTACTACAAGTTTTGTGCAAGATCCGTTGGACTAAGTTTTGTCCATCACTGTCTTTTCTTCTTCTTAACACTAAACCTAACCAAAGCCTGTAAGCATCATGAACTAGAAATCTACATTCAACACAAGAGCTTGGGTTACGAATACACATGTAAAAAGAGCAAAATAGCTTTTATTTCTTCTCCTGAGGAGACAACATCAGCAAAGATTAACTTATTAAGAAGAGTGCTAGCCTAACTACCGAATTCAGTACGTATTTTAAAAGAAGCTTTCAATAAACCCATCAGATCAGTCCCATGCAAATACCCTAAAATGTTACAACTGCACATTGCGAATAGCTCTGTACCTTAAGCAACTTGGCTACGGCTGGCACACCTGTCTGATCCTTACCTTCCACTCCTCACCAAGAGAATCAGCTGCGACCTCCGTCGCCATCCGTTTCTCATAGAATGTTCTCAGCTTGCGCTCATCGTCCACTTCAATAAGCTTCTGGCAGCCAGTGGCTGGGAAAGAGATGTTCAGCTAACAGAAGGGAAAACACAATAAATAATGTTCAGTTGAAAGGTCTCATATAACACATTTCATACAAGTTTAGCCACAGTACTCATTTTACCTTAGCATTTAAAATCCAAAAGCAGCTACGTGTTTATTAGTGTTAGCTTATTAATGTTTTGCTCAGAGAGCCAAACAGATCCATGCTCAATCAGATCAGCACGGCAGCAGCCCAGTAACCATTCAGAAAACTGCCTTTACCGCAGCAGAAGCGCTATCACCTCTGAGAGAGCTGCTGCCCAAAGCAGCAGGAAGCTCTGCCCCCCTCCTAACACACACAACGTTAAACCAAACACTTCAGCACTCCGAGGCAGGGACACTAACCCCAGGCTAACACCCGAGCTTCCTATGATCCGCAGCGGAGCCCCGAGCCTGGGGACCCCCCAGCACCCTCCCAGAGCCCAGCCGGCGCCGTGCCCCCATGGCGGCCGCCATCCCCATCCCATCCCATCCCCACCCGCCCCGCCGGCAATCCGCCGCCATCCGGCCCCCGGCAGCGCCCCGCGCCCGCCGCCGCAGCCCATCGCGCCGTGCCCGCGTCCCGCCGGGCTGCGCCGAGCCCCTTTGCGTCGCGGTGCCGTGCGGGCCCGTCGCGCCCCGCCGCGCCGCCTTGCCTTCATCCTGCCCCCGCCGCGCCGCCGCCGGAAAAGGCCGCACTTCCGCTCGCCGCCCGCACATAACGCGCCAAGCCTCGCGAGAGCGCCGCGCGTCGCCGTGGGGAGCCAATGGCGGGCGGGGGTTCGCCCTCAAGGGGGCGGGGCAAAGAGGAGCTGGCAGCGCAGGAGGCAGCTTCCGGCCTGTCTGTGCCTCCCGGCGGACCCGCGCTCGGTGGTGCCGCTGGGTCGAGGCCGATGTGGGCGTCGCAAGCCGTGTCCCCAAGCGCCAGGTCCAACCTCTCCTTGAACACCCCCAGGGACGGCGACTCCACCACCCCCCTGGGCAGCCCGTCCCAATGCCTGGCTGCCCTTCCTGAGAAGAAATGTCTCCTCATTTCCAACCTGAACTTCCCCTGGTGCAACTTGGGGCCATTCCCTCCAGTCCTATCGCTGGTTACGTGTGCGAAGAGGCCAGCCCCCAGCTCCTCACGCTGTGTGAGGAACCTGAGAAGCGTTCTAATAAACCGTCAGAGGAAAATCCTGCCTGCATCTATGTCATATGATTAGCTTGGGGATCGGGGTTAAAGTTTGCACAAAGTTTCTCAAAAGCTTTGCACCGACTCTTTAGTAAGGCTGTTCCTTCCAGTTCTACTTGAAGTAAGAAAAATTGCCTCTTTCACTTAAAGACAAACAATGGCGTCGTAGAGACTCCTGGCTATATATCCATGCTAGAACTGAACGTATCTGCAGTTGACATTGTTGAAGCACAAAGTGCCACTATTGTTTGCACTCGCGTTGTTCCACAGTTCCGGAGGAGAAGAGCAGGTGTTTCTGTAAATCGAGTAGCTTCCGCTCAGGTAAACTTTCCTCGAATGACAACAGAGGTCTTGGTAAACGTTGCCCTGGTTCCAGGAGTCTTTGCATGGTGGAACTTGTGGCTTTCAATGGCAGCAGTTGGTAGCAGAGGTTTGTTCTCTTCTGCTGTGCTGTCCGTAACTGCTGGGAGAACAGAGGGACGGACAGACGGTCAGCTGGAAGTGTGCCTCCATCAGCCACCTCCGTGTGTGAGGTGTTTCACCTCCTGCGTAAGTAAAGAATGCAGACTACCTGGAAGTGACCTTTCTCAGGAAGGTGATTGGTGAAGTAAAAATATAACCTAAGCCTTTATATTTCACGGAGGATGAAATGCGCACCCAGCTGGCTCCCTCTTCAATACACCTGTTTATAGCTCGTGTAAAAGTCAGTACACGTGCAAAGCGGGGTGAACGCAGCACCCTGCCCCCTGCGTTGCCTGTACAGGGGAACACGAGGAGCCGCCAGCTGTTTTCGAACACATTTTCAGTGCATACGAAGGAAGGAGGGGTGAGAGCAGGAAGGCAGGCGGTCGGGCGGGCTACGTACACTGAGGAACAGGCCCCTCGGAGCCGGCGAGGAAGCAGGACAGAATCGCTCCCGGAGCCCCGTGGGGGCAGGCAGCCCGGCCCCCGCCCGGAGAGCCGACCCCGGGGGCACGCGGCGGGGCGGGGGGGACGCGGCCCGGCCAAACCTCACGCGAGCCCGGGGCGCCGCAGGCCGCGGGGGGCGGGGGGGGGGGCGCGGCCGGGGAAGCGGGTCGGGAGGAGGAGCAGATAGAGGAGGAGGAGGCGATAGAGGAGGAGGAGGAGGCGATAGAGGAGGAGGAGGAGGCGACAGAGCAGGAGGAGGAGGCGGGGGGGCCGCCTCGCCGTGCCGCGGCGGGGAGCCATGGGCACGCTGTTGTGGTGGGACCAGCTGCGGGCCGGCAGCTCGGAGGTGGACTGGTGCGAGGACAACTACACCATCGTGCCCGCCATCGCCGAGTTCTACAACACGGTGCGCGGCCGGGGGGGGGCTCCGGGGACCGAGGGGCAGCGTGTGGGTCCGGCACGCAGCCGGCTCTCCTCCTCACGCCGTGCCGCCCCGCCGGCTGCCGGCGGCTGGTACCGCCTTTGCAGGGATGTGGGTCGCTCGGCAGTGGCGGGTCAGGGGCAGTAATGTAATTAGTGCTGCTTCTAATGAGCCGCGGTGCACCCCCGAACCCTCTCCTCCCAGCCCAGGATTGCAGGAGCTTATCCCCCGCAGCGGAGCCAGGCTGCCCTGTGGCGAACATCTTGGAGGGGAGCGCCGCTCCTTGCGCCTTGTTTGTTTATCCGAGAGTTTGGCAAATAGATCCGCCAGGGAGTGAGATCATGCACCGGGCTTCCTGGGAGCTTGCCTTTCCGCGACCGGCAGATCAACAGGAGGGAACCCTGCAAATGGGGTGTCGGCATTGTTGCTCCGGGTTTTCTGTTCTGTGGTGGCTGGTGGGTGCACGGGTCGGGAGCTGGGGCTTCTGCTTTGTCTGACTTTTCTATCAAAATGGTCTTTGAGGTTGTTGTTTGTTTGCTTGTTTGTTTGTTTTTCCAAATTTCATCTTTGTCTCAGCTCTCCTTCCCTTTCAAGCTGTTTCCGTGACCGCTCACATCAGATGATAGTGCTGCGCTACAGCGAAGGAAAGAAAGAGATGCCTAGAGTGTGGCTCACGGGGAGTGCTGTGTGCTTAGAACAAGTAATTCCACTGTGCACGGTGCACATTGCTAACCTGTTGTTTCTTCTCATATTTCTGTGCCAAAGTCATCGGGGTGGCGTCTGGTCTGTGCTGCTGGAGGAGTTGGAGGGTGTGGGGGGAAACTGTCTGCTTTCTTTGTTTCTGATGTCACCATGCAAGAACCAAAAACAAAGGGAGGAAAAAGGTCAGGGTAAACAAGAAGTTTCTTGAAGAAAGTGACGCATTTCAGAGACCAGCTATGCAGGGGGATGGATATCCTTCTGACTGTGCGGAGCTGATTAGCTGTGGCAAAGAAGCTTGCAACATGCTAGGAGCTGCAGGCACGTCCAGGTGAATAACTGAGCTTCCAGACAGATTAGCAGAGACACATACTGAAAAGTTTGCCCTGAAGCCCCTCGTATTGCAGCAGCTGTGTACAAACCAGCAAGCTGTACACCGAAGGGGTGTGGTGGAAAGGCTGTGTTGAGGGTAAACATATTTCACTTCTCTTCAGTAGTGAAGTCACTGTGATCGACTGACTTCTGTGTTTGCAGATTCTGAAAATTAAGACTGTTGGATTCACAGTGGATTAATGGGCTTGGGTGAGTGCATCCTGAAAAGACGGATGCTGGCAGGGGAGTAGGGAAGATTTCTCCTGCTCTGACAGGCACCATAAGGGGAGCCTGAATTTTATTCCTTCTGAGATGGCTCAGTTCTGACCCAAAACCTTTTTAAGTTTCAGGTTGGACTCTTCAGCAGACCTGGTATCTGGTATCTGTGTCTTCAAGCTGTAGATTAAAACCTTGCTAATCCACATTTTAAATTGTCACAGCTAAGGTCAGAGTTGTAGTTGTGGTCTCATGCAGTATACATGTAAGCACAGAACTGGAACAGCTTATTTGGAACGTATTTAGGAAGATCAATTTAATTATTCTTCTGGGTCCCAGTCTTAACATCTTGCGTAAATTTAACGTGATCTAGTTAAAAAGCAAATCAAAATGCTCATCAGGATTAAATCAGTGGGAGAATAGCTGTTTGGAAGTTTTTTACAAATTGATCATACCAATTTTTTAAAACATACAGTAGTCTGATGTGATTTTATGTTACACGCTCTAAGTGAAGAGACCAGGAAATATTTCATAACTCAAAAGAACAGTTATAGGAAGACCTGCTTTTTTTTTTTATTAATTTCAGAAAAAAAAATCCTTATGAAATGTAACCCTACTCTAAAACATGAACAACTGCCTCCATATGCTCAAAAGAAGCTACCACTTGTGGGGGTATTACCAAAAAAAAAAAAAAAAAAAGTATCATTTGTGTTTTAAACACCTGAAAACTGTAACATTTTTCTGTTACCAGTGAAACTCATACTTTGCAGTTCAGTTTGTTGCATTCAGTTGTGCATATTATACATATTTCTTGCCAAATTTCCATTTTAAGAGAAAATTTCCAGTGTTCTTACTCCTCTTCTGTTCCCTGCTAGTAAGGAGATAAATGTTTTTTCAAAAAAATACTGAACTGTCTTAGGAGTGTGAAAGCATTTTTATATTCTGGCGGCATTTTTTTTACTACAGAAGTCTTTCAGCACTTGTGAGTGGCATGCTCTTGAGAAGCTGAAGATGCAAAGCCTCTAATCTCACTGCAGATTTGCTTTGTCTGTTTTTGCTTCCTTCTCGCAGAGAGGTAGTGCTACATGTTGCCTTAGTGGCCGAATGATGCAGCTACTGGCTGGGAGTCTTACCAAATAGTAAATAATCTTTGGTAGGACCGCGGAAAACATCACGAGTCAGGACTGTGTCCAGATGTGAGCAAAGTTATGTGGTCACGATCTGAGCTGGGCTCTGGCATTCCATCTGTGGCCTGTGTCCTATATTCCTTTCATACAAGTAGATAGCTGAAAATTAAAACTGAAGGGCCAGAATTGTATAAAGCCAGAGGATGGACTTTTATTGATGGGCTACTTACCCTTTTTCCAGAACTGTAATTTTGAATTGTTGCCTTGTGCAGATCCCAAAGGAAATTGGCAGTACTCCTGTTCTTAGATTGTCAAATAATCAAATTATCTTAGATTTTCAAATCATACAGGCCAATCATGTGTTAGGTCAGAAATTTCATATGCAAAATACTTTCTGAAACCAGAGACCAATGGATAAGTGCCTCACTTGCTTGGGAAGGATGGTGTTAATAGTTGTATTATATCTAGGGGTGTAGTTCTTGTAGGGAGCTGAGCTGATACCAGGGAATGAAAACCAGCAGGTCAGTTCTGATGTGGACCTATTTGGTTCTGAACTTAAGCTATATATTTCAGAAGTGTTCCAGAGCTCTGATTTGAATATAACTTGTGGAAATTACTACGTGTGGAATATAAGAAACAGAACTAAGCTATTGCATGAAAGAGAGACATGAGTATCATGGTTTTTTGTAAACTTATTAGGAAAGAGTTTCAGTTCCAGAATTATTTCATCTTTTACAAAGATAGGAAATATTCCTGGTGGCCGCTGTAATGAATATAAATCATGGCCAAGTTCCAGGTTGGTGGGGTCTTCCTGGATTTGCAGGCAGTACTTTAGCATGAACAGGAGGAATTCAGTGCCAGAAGAGCATTGCTGTAGGGCAGAAGCATTCCTTTGTTATCTACTCAGTGATGTAAACCTGCGTTGTTACAGGTGTGGCAAGTAGTTGTATTTCCTTTGTTATCTTGTTTCTAGGCAGAATAAGGACTTTCTAGCCTAACTTTTATATGCTGTGATTACCTAAGCTGATTTATTTCACTGGTTAGTTCGAGCTGGAGAGATGAAAAGTGTTTCTTTCACACTCCTTACTTTGTAACTATCTTTTTATTTTTATTTTTATTTTTATTTTTATTTTTATTTTATTTTTTCTCTCATTGATACCTCTCATTGACCTAACTGTGGCTAAAATCTGAAAATGTATAGAGCACTCTGAGGTCCCCAGAGGACTTGCTCGTATTATATCATCCCTGCTACCAGTCATTGTATATGTTTCCCACTTTTTAGGGAGTAAGGAGAGCCCTCCCACTCCATGCTTGTAAAAGCAGGTAAAACGCCAGAATTCTGGTCTATGACTGTGTTCCAGATGTTGCTATAGGTCTCTGCTGCAAAAAGGTGGGTAGTTTTTACGTGAATACAAGATGCTTTGACTAAGCCTGGTCAGTTGAATGTGTAGGTTTTACGTGACTTAAGCAGATTCATCCACCTCTTAAAATCTGCTTTAGAACATTTCTCTATAAATAACTCTTTGCTCTTTACCTTGTCTCCTCAGGGATATAGTGTGTCCTGCACTCTGGCATTGCCAGGTGCCTCCCACCTGGCAATTTGTTCACTTTAATTTGTGAACCACGAAGGCAGAAATTGCCACCTTGGTGGCTGAAGGATTTCTGTCAGAGGAGTCCTCTTATTGCTGCTGGGGAGGTGCTTGGTCTGTGGCGCTGCTCATCAGTCAGTGCCCCGGCGGCTTTTTCCCGTCTGGTTTGTGAGGCTGATTTCCTGCTTCTTCAGCTGTCGGAAAGGGAGAGAGGATTCATCAGAGGACAGTTTGTGAAGGAGCTTGAAAGAAAGTGGTAGGGCTCTGGCCTTCTTGGCAGCAGTGGGCAGCGTTTACCACAGGCTAGAGAAGTCGGAGAGGCAGGCGGACTAAGCCAGCTGTCCGAAGCTGAGCAGTGTGAATGCCCTCTGTGAAAATGTGTGGGTCTGTGAGGGGCCCCGTCTGTGACAAAACAAGCCGTAGGAGCTGGTAACTGGCAGAAGGATTTCGCCTTTCCCTGCACTGGTTTAGAAGGGCAGCCCAGTGGCCACTGGTGTTTTCCTCGGCTGACTGGCAGCCCACCTGCAGGGAGCGTGGTGGCTTCTCCTCTTTGTGGCAGGCCTCATGCCTGTTGCCTAGAAAAGCATCCAATATCTTTCTATCCTCTTTCTGGCCATCCCCTGCCTTCTCTTGCCCTCGCCACCAGCTGCCAGGCAACCAGGTGCTTGTAGCAGTGGAATTACCTGTGCACTTAATGCAGCATTAGGACACACGCTGCTGTGGATGAGATTTTGTTGAAATGTCAAAAGAACAAGACAGTGGCTTCTGTTGACAGGAAAATTTCTCCCTGCTGTTTTTCTGGTGGCTTCTCTAGCTTTATTTTATGTAGAGAAGATGTAGGATTTTACAGCTCTAAACTGAGCATGATAGATGTTTCCAAGTATTTCATATTTCACTTGAATGAAATCTAGCCAAGAATTTTGAAGGAAATGCAGCTTGTCTATGAGGAGGTGTCTTTAGCGTGAGGGAAGGTGTCATGCATGAAGTAGGCAGTGCTGAGAAACTGCTCCCGTAGTTACTGTCATTTTGAGTGCCAGCTAGAAGTATGATTTGATGAGTCTCACAAATGTTAAATGAGACGTGTTGGTCTTAATCATTGCAGCCTCTGCTCTCATGCTGGCAGAGACGGTGTTGAGTGGTGGACAGTAGCTGAATGAACAAATACCTTCTTTGTATGCCATTCATGAATGCTTTTCCATTAGATTTTTGTTAGTGTCAGTAAAAGTCTGAAAGTCTCTGAGAAAAGGGGATCTGTCCCAAAGGAGCGCTGTTATCCCAGGGTTGTTTTATGTGCCCATTTTAGGGGAATATTGCTGGGAACAATTTTGTCTTGTGCCTGGGATAGGTGTGGGGAATGTGAGGAAACCAAGGTTTGGGAGCTCATCCTTGTCTCCCTGTTCCATTGTGAGGCAGCAGTACAGTCTTTCCATAGCTGCTTGGTTAAACTTGGGCCATGGCTGGCCCTCAGCACAGGCAGCCCTTTACCAAGAGAGCCACGTGATACTGCAGTGACAGCTCCTGGTAATCACAGGTAGAGTATTTTCTAACTAAAGAACAGTGCTTTGGATTGTTGGTAAGCAAGAGGAAATATGTCTTTGTTCCAGTCTTACATATTAAATTTAAAAACAGTTAGCAGTGGTCTGAATTACCTTTTCACTTTCCTATAACTTTGTTTCAGTCATATTCAATTGTTTATGTAATGGAGAACCAAGAGGAAAAAACGAACTGTAAAAACATTTACAACTTCAGGCTTGCTTTACCCTACAAAATGAAGGTTCTAACTCTTAGCTTAACTTGGTATTTCAGACCTGCCAGACCATAGCTATTGTTCAGTGACTAGACTTCAATAAAACTTACTACCGCCTTTTTTGCATGCTGAATTTGACAACAGTTGAGAGGAGTGTTCACTTGCTAGAGTTCCCTGTTTACTGTTGTAGGCTTCATGAATTGCAACAGTCCAAGTATTTGTATATTCTCACTAAAATTGCCCTGGGAATAGACTGGAAAGGTGATTTAAAGATGTGACTAACCACACTTTACATCGCTTGTGGTTTTTATGCTATTTTTAGTTGAATGAAATTAAACAAAGTGTATTGATGCTTTGCAAAAACAGTTCATCTTTGACAGAAACTGAGGGCCATAATTTGTTGAGCTGGGGCATCATTGGATGACAGTATTTTTGTGGATGTATTAGTCTGTAGATATTAAATCTTTGCTAATTTTCTGTCTTTGTGGTACTTTTTTATTTTCCCAGATAAGCAACGTGTTGTTTTTTGTTTTACCACCCATATGTATGTGCTTATTCCGTCAATATGCAACCTGCTTCAACAGTGGAATATATTTAATATGGACTCTGCTAGTTGTGGTCGGTAAGTTGATTAGTCCCTGTTTGTCTGCGTGTGCACGAACTGAGAGGAAATTAGTTTTTCCTGCTTGCGCATGATTGTTGCTGCAAAACAAAGCAGTACTGACGTCTGCAGAGGAGTTCGCTTGTACTTGCTTGAAGCTAGGGCACATGTAGTTTCTGAAAGGAAAATGCTTTTTGTAGTTTGACGTTGGAGGGTTCTTTGACCTTAGTTCTGTTCCCTTCCTGTCTTTCCTTTGCACAACTTCTTTTACTTGTATCTGGGCTTACTCTAGAGCAGTGCTGACCCTTCATTCTCTGATGCTGTTGAATAAAAGATTAATGAGAGTGCTCATCAAAACTGGAGAGGATAAAAGATCTTGCTATGTGTCGAGACATTTTAATAGTAGACCCAAAGGTTTATCCATTTTGTATATGGGAAATTCTTAGGCCTTTTCAGTTGTAAAGGCACTGGGAACTTGTAAAGGGATACTCAAAGCCCTGTGGGGAAGTTTGCTACTTTCCACATGTAAACTTGTATCACAGAGTAGTCATCACATGCTGCTTTCCACATTTGTGTTATCCTTTCTTGTGCTATTGAGAAAATTCAGAAAAAGCATTTGAATTTATTATTTCTTTCTTTGTTTTTGCATTTAACTTTACTACCTTTTTTTTTTTTTTTTGCATGCATTTACTTTTCTAGCAGGGATATGGCATTTTTAGCTTCTGCTTTTGTAATGCGTTTGTTTTGTAATTATTATGAGATGCTGATGATTTGGATTGCTTTTCTAGGAAAGCTGGTGATTTTTTTCTTTCCTTTTCTAGACCAAATGGTATCAACCATTTGCTATGCAGTCCTGATAATGAGCAGTGGCTTTCGTTCTATACAGCACTGTAACTATTGATTGTAATTTTTGCCTGACTTTTCCAGGAATTGGATCCGTTTACTTTCATGCCACCCTCAGTTTCCTGGGCCAGATGCTGGATGAGCTGGCTATTCTCTGGGTGCTGATGTGTGCTCTTGCCATGTGGTTCCCTAGGAGATACCTACCAAGAGTTTTTCGGAATGACAGGTAATCATGTAATGTGGTACATATTCCTATCTCTTGAAATATTTCACATAGTCCTCCGTGCCATGACACTGAGAGATCATCCAACCTTACCACTGCTGCCATTATCTTTTCTCACTCAATTTTCCTCCAGTTGCTTATATCTCATCTTATTTTGTTCTTTGGAAGTCCTGAGTCTATAGTTCTTGATGGTGGGTTTTATGCCCTGTAACTTCAGATTCTGGAGTCCAGTGCCTCTGGAAGTGCCTGTCCTTTTAATTCTAGAAAGACACATTTGTATGATTAGTTTGTTATACTATTAGTTTGTTGCAGCTAAAAAATAAAGTAACAGAAACCCGCTTTCTCTCTTCCTTTCATATAGCCTAGAGTGTACATATGAGTGAACCTATGGAATTCAGCTTAATTTTCATCTGAACTTCTCAGCCAGTGGTTAAAAGTAGTTTTTAAGTAAAGGCTGCACGTGGTGTTTGTTTAGAAGTCTATTGTCGCTGCAAAGGGTTTTTTTCTTTATTGCAGAGTTAAAATAAAAAGCATTATAGGCAGTTTAAAGAATCTGTTTACGATTTGTTCCCTCAAAAAATGTATACTGTAACCTTTGTACATATTGCTTTTCTATGCATAAAGTAATTGAGGTAATGGAGAGGATTGAATCACATCACCAATATCCTGCTCTCTGAAGACTGCTAAGGCATAAGGCTTCTACCTCTAGCATTCTCATACGATTGTTGTCTTCTTCTTTTTGTTCTTTCCCTTCTCTTTTTCCTTGACATATACCCAGTTAGAAGTTGTTGGGGTCAGGGGTCAGTAGGGAAAGTTGGTGCCTGTATTGACTATTCTTTAAAATAACTTGCACTGAGAAAAGTATATGTTGAATTACAGTGCATAGACTATAGTCTAATGGTTTTGTCAAGTTAGTGTGAATTTAGCACTTCTGCATATTGCTATTTTAATGGTGTACAGTGCTATTACAGGACCCCCTCAGCTTAAGAGGCAAACAAGTTTTACTGGGGTTATTTGGTAGATAAAATATCTTTTACTTCAAATACTTCAAATAAAGGACAGTTCTGTCTCTTGAAGACTTTTTCAGACTGCATGTAAATTATTCCTCAAAAGCCTAAAGGAATTCTTGTATGTAATCTATCACTACATTCTGCTAGTCTGCTTAGTAGATTTGTAGTATTGCCCACAAAGTTAAACTGTATTCTTTTTAAAAAAGGAATAGTAGCATTTCTGGGGTGAAATCCTGTTTCTGTTGAACTTGTTGGTAAAACTGTAAATAATAATCTGCCAGGTTATAACAGACCCATAAAAATACTGAGGTGCGATGAAGGATGTCTCTCATCCTAAATTTCTCAGAATAGTTCCTACCTAGAGTCTGCCAGGGAGGTTACTTGTTAAGGTCTTGATTCCTTTCTGAAGTGTACAGAGGAAAGATTTTATTGGGGGGCAAAAAAGCCTAACCCAGAACAGGTCTGATTTATACACACACACACACGCACGCATATACGTATGCACACATATGTATTTTTATATGTTTTGCTTTGCCTAACTTATTCTTCTAGAATGATACCTCTATTCTTCTATAAATATACCAGTTCTCTGCTGTGGTCTTTACATTCTTCATCCTCATCGCACTCAGATTTTTAATATTGAAAATGTTACCATCTACCACAACTGATTTGTGGTGTCTTCAGTCATTAAGGCACTTACATCAGATAAAAACTTCCTACTTAAGTAACTTTTTGCCTTACAGTAAAAAGAAAATCTTTAAAGCAAAATGTACATGTAATGAGCTTGGTGAACATGAGGGTGATGACACTGGTGGCCAGGGAATGGTGCTGTACAAATATGCTGAGACCCTACTTGAAACTTAGAACTAAGGAGAGAAGAGCCATCCTTCAAATCAACTAGTCTGATACAGCTGTGGGACTGTAGTTCAGGGGCAGCATGATGAACCTCTATCTGCCATAGTCCTGCCACAGTCTAGAAATGGGTTGTTTAAATTCCAAATTTGAAGTTTAAGCAATTAATATATGTTTAATTTCAAAGTTGTCAGGCTGTCTATACGTGGCCCAACTGTGATTTCGTTTATGCTAAGAATATACCAAACGGACTGCAACCTGTCTCTAGAAGCTGGGACATTAGTAATAATAATAATAAAAAATAATCCTAAAAATCAATGTTGAAAGCATGAAGAAGGATAACACAAGACTGCTTTGAGGAAGTACCGTGCTGGTGCAGAGACTGTCTTGTTCTTGACTTCTTGTGTGAGAGGGAAAATGGGAGTGGGACCTTAGTATTTTGAAACCAGTGATTAATGTGAGTCTCTGTGCATGCATGTGTGTGTATACATGTACATGGCTGCTTCAAAAGACTAGTCAGGAAAAGGTTTATCTATATCATTAACGCTGTATGCATACAAGCCAGTGCAGGATCCACATGCACCGTATGCACAGTCATTGCACTTTCTGAACACACCTAAAGAAACCTAAGTTTTGTTACACTGCTAGAGTCATACTAAGATTTCTAGTTTTACTAATTAAAAGCTTGGAATTAAAAACACTTTCTCTCCCCCACCCCCCCCAAAAAAAACCTCTTCAGGAGCAGGTTTAAAGCTGCTGTGGGTGTCCTGTCTGGAGTTACTACCTGCCTTGCCTTCATTAAGCCTGCCATCAACAACATCTCACTAATGACTCTGGGTGTTCCCTGCACAGCTTTGCTCATTGCTGAGCTGAAGAGGTGAGTATGTTTCTCCTGACTAAAGTTTTGTCTTCAGAGATCCTTAGGCCACCATATGATGATAGAGTAGATCTGGCTTTGGTGCTTATTAGAGCAGAGCAGAAATGCTTCTCCCTCATAGAGATCTGGTATAAGCTTGCTCTGCCAGTTCAGACATTTTTGGCAAGGATTTTTTTTTTTCTGTAGGTGAATATACTGGGTTGGATATTGTCTGTCTTCTTGCAGCATATCTCTTCCTTTGACCTGTTCTAACTTGAGTTTGTTTATTTATTGTGGAATCGTGGCAAGAGTTTTGCTCCAGTGACAGCTTTTCTGCTGTAAAGTCTGCATAGGGGTGAGATAATCACAGTCTGGGTACTGGAGGGAACAGGGTTTGAGGCTCAAGCATGCATGGAAGATGTGCCAGCTCTCAAAGCTTATTGTGAGTCTTCACTACTTTGTTTTCTAACACAGGTAATATGATGGTGTCAGGCCAACAAAGATAAAGTTAATCACTAGGTTTCAGAGGATAGCTACCTGTCAGGGCTTTAGACATTATGAAACCAGAATGCAAATTGAGAAGAACCTGAGATTGGTCTTAAGGTTTGAAAGAGTCCTACGTACCATGATAACAGCACCAGGAGCTGCATGTTTTTTGCATCTTCTGACCTGCTGCAAAAAGGACAAAGCAAAGATCAGTATATGAACTCCTCCTTTCCCACTCTTCTCCAGTCTGAGAAGGATTGCACAACTTAGGTTGGCTCTTAGATAGACATACAGCTAGACAAATATGTATTGTTGTAGGTGAACAATTGCCTTATGGGTCAGGCTAAAAGGGTTATAGTAAATGGGGTGACATCAGGCTGGCAGCCAGTCATTGGTGGTATTCTGCAGGGCTCCATTATGGGGTCAGTTCTCTTCAATGTTTTCATAAATGACTTGGATGTAGGAATTGAAAGTACACTAAGTTTGCAGATGACACTAAATAGGGAAGAACTATTGATTCCCCCAGGGTAGGGAGGCCTTTCAGAGAGATCTTGACAAATTAGGGGGCTGCGCAGTCAACAACAATATAAAGTTTAACAACAGCAAGTGCTGAATTCTGTACCTGGGACAGGGCAAGCCTGGTTGTGTGTACAGACTGGGGAACAAGAGACTGGAGAGCAGCCCCACAGAGAGGGACCCGGAGTTCTTGTTGGTGGCAAGTTGAACATGAGCCAGCAGTGTGCTGGGGCAGCCAGGAGGGCCAACTGTGCCCTGGGGTGCATCAGGCACGGCATTGCTAGCTGGTCGAGGGAAGGGACTGTCCTGCTCTGCTCTGTGCTGGTGTGGCCTCATCTTGAGTACTGCGTGCAGTTTTGCGTGCCACAGTGTAAGAAGGGCATAAAAGTATTAGAGAGTGTTCAAAGCAGTGCTGTGAAGATGGTGAAGGGTCTAGAGGGGAAGATGTGGGGAGCAGCTGAGGTCCCTTGGTTTGTTCATCCCAGAGCAGAGGAGGCTGAGGGGGAGGCCTCATGGCGGCCTGCAGCTCCCTCAGAAGAGGAGTTGAGGGGCAGGTGCTGAGCTCTGCTCTCTGGGGACAGCAACAGGACCCTGTATTGGGTTTATCTGTCAGGGTTTTGGTAGCA
This sequence comes from Cygnus atratus, assembly GCF_013377495.2. Lineage (NCBI taxonomy): Eukaryota > Metazoa > Chordata > Aves > Anseriformes > Anatidae > Cygnus > Cygnus atratus. Next base: position 36,431,371 of record NC_066396.1, read on the forward strand.
GGGGGCTGCAGGGGTGGCCTCTGTGAGAAAAATCCAGCGGCTGCCCCATGTTAGATGAGGGCCAGTTACAGGTGGCTCCAAAAGGGACCTGCCGCTGGCCAGAGCCAAGCCAAGAAGCGATGTTGTTTGCACCTCTGTGAGAGCAGATTGAAGAAAAGGAAAATAACCTGCTGCACAAAAGCAGCTGGGAGAGAGGAGTGAGAGCCAGCCCTGCAGCCCCCAAGGTCAGTGCAGCAGGAGGGCAGGAGGTGCTCCAGGCACGCAGCAGCAGTTCCCCTGCAGCCTGTGGAGAGGCCCCAGGTGGAGCAGGCTGTCCCCCTGCAGCCCATGGGTCCCACACGGAGCAGATCTCCACGCTGCAGCCCCCCCGTGGAGGAGCCCCCGGTGGAGCAGGTGGATGTGGCCTGGAGGAGGCTGCGGCCCATGGAGAGCCCCCGCAGGAGCAGGCCCCGGGCCGGAGCTGCAGCCCGTGGAGAGGAGCCCACGCAGGAGCAGGGGTCAGGGGGGAGCTGCCGCCCACCCGTGGGGGACCCGTGCTGGAGCAGTTTGCTCCTGGGGGATGGACCCCGTGGTACGGAGCCATGTGGGAGCAGTGCTTGAAGAGCTGCTGCCTGTGGGCAGCCCCCGCAGGCTCAGTTCAGGAAGGACGGCATCCCGTGGGAGGGAACCCACGGGGAGCAGGGGCAGAGAGGGAGCGTGAAGGAGTGGCGGAGACGAAGTGTCAGGGACTGACCGCAGCCACCATTCCGCTGTGCTGCTCAAGGAGGGCGTAGGAGAGGGTAGATCTGGAAGGAAGGTGTTTTTTTTTCTTTTTTTTTTTTTTTTGAGTCACTACTCTAGTTTGTTAGTAATAGGTAATAAATTACGTTAATCTAGCTTATGCTGAGTCTGTTTTGCCCCTGACAATAACTGTTGAGTGATCTTCCTGTCCTTATCTCAACCCTTGAGCCCTTTCAATCGTATATGGGAATATACCCTTTCCCTTTGAGGAGGTGGAGTGAGAGAGTGGCCATGGTAGAGCATAGCTGCTCAGCTGAGTAAAAGTATCACAGACCTGAGGGAATGGCATGGAGCTGGGACAGGGGAGGGTCAGGCTGGGTGTTAGGAAAAGGTTCTGCACCCAAAGGGTGGTCGGGCACTGGGACAGGCTCCCCAGGAAGGTGATCATGGCACTGAGCCTGTTGGAGTTCAGGAAGCATTTGGATGATGCTCAGACATATGGTCTGATTTTTGAGTGGTCCTGTGTGGATCCAGGAGTTGGACTTGATGATCCTTGTGCTTCCTGTAGGTCCCTTCCAACTTGGGATATTCTCTTACATGCTGCATCTGTAAATGTCCATCAAAATAAATGAGTGAGACAAAATGCCTGCATTTTAACTGCTTCTGTTAGAACAGGGAACTTTTCCTGTTTCCCACCTTTGCCTGTTCTGCCACTACTTCCCCATAGAGTGGAAGCCTCTGCTAGTAATGCTTTTTTGAAGTGTTCTTGAGTCTTTTCTTGTTAGATGTCCTGCTAAGCAGCAGCTATTTCTGTTGTCAGAGAAACTTGGGAAACAGCACAGAAGTTAGCTGTGGAGATGAAGAATTCTAGTGGAGGCGTCTCATTTTGATGAAAGCACCAGGAAACCACTGGCAGAGCAATAGGAGATTTGATTGTGTCAGTGAGCAATCTATGTGACCTCTCTACAGTCCAGTTTTTGAGGCATGAGCTCCTGAGTAACTTGAGAGGATGAATGGTTAGTGTCTTATGGATTTAAATACTATTGGATTATATCTGGGAATTCACATGGCTACATGTACTTGCTTTTTGAAATTCTGTTGTTGAAACTCACTGACCTTGTGAAAGGTCATTATTCATTAAAATGTGTGGAATTTACCTGTTTTTTTTAGAATTATGGACACAATCAAACCTTCTTCTGAAATGATGATTCAAAAGGGACCTAGAGTGACGTATGGCCAATTGTGTGTCAAGATGATGTAATACCTATGATGTTTCTTGATGAATTCCTAAATGTAAAAGGCAAATAATTGTACATTTGACTGAGAACAGCCATGCTGTTCACTGGGAAATTTAAATGAGATAAATACTTGTAAACCCAGAGGGATTGACTCATCTCTTTTTCAGAAGAAAAAGATAGCATAAGTATTATGTAAAATGCCTGTGATTCTCCTATTCTCCACTACCATAGTAGATGGTAGGGGGCTACATACATGAATCCTGCAGACTACAGTGGATCTTAGTCTGTGAAACAGGTATTCTGGGAAGGAAGGAGAAGAGCCTTTAAAGTAGTTTCTTCTGTTCCATGCTGAAGTTGGTGTTTTGCTCTAATATGTTGTGGTGTTCTCTTTCTAGGCTGCTGTAAATCTTGTACTGAATTTTGGTGAATCAAAAACACTTTATTTTCAAATGAGAATTTTCTGCCTCTCATTCATCCTTGGTGAGGAGAGACTGTTGTCACTAAAGAGCATTATGCTCTTAAATGCAGAACTAGTAGGTTTGACACCCTGCTTGGAAGTACTGTGGGTGTGAGATGATGAAAACAGCAAAAGGTGGTTAAATGTGTACTTGCTCCTGAAAAACAAGGAAATCGTAAAACTTAATTCTTATTTCTGTCCAAAGCAATCCCTTCATGTGCTTCACAGAAAAAGATTGAGCTCTCTTAGGGGATGGGATAATGGAGAAAGCAGATGAGGATCCTGTTGTTTGCAGTTCCAAGCCAAGAACAATGGAGATTATAGTAATCATTAAATGAGTATGATTTAGTGGGTCATCGTCACTATCTCCCTGAGCAGATAGATGGTAAGGTGTTGTTGCTCAGCTGACATCTGAATCTTGAGCAGTGAAGGCTCACCCTACCTTCAAGCCTGTCTGCTCGTATTTGATTCTCCTACTAGATATCTAGATGTGGGGGAACCCTACTTCATTGTCACAGCTTGCTCTAAGTTATCTTTTTCCCTTGATTAAAAGGTTAAACTTGTTAAAAGTTTAAAACACTTATTAGGGTGTAAAGGGAGATATCTGTGTCAAAATCAAGTTGTTAATCAACATCCAGCAACTGCACTGGTGTGAAGAAAAGCTGTTATGTTTTGTTGGGGATGCAATGACTTTGGAAGGTAATGCTGTTGGAAGTGTGTACCAGCACAGTCCCTCAAATAGCAAATGCCTGGGGTACACCAGTGTTTGAAGAGGCTCCTGTATTAAAATAGTGGCTGGTTGTGTTAAAACAGAGAACACCGTGCATTGCGTAGGCAAAAGGGACTAACGAAAATGCAAGCTTTTGTGGTCTAGTTTCTTTTAGACTGAGCTAGGGTATGAGCATGTCACATCAGGATGAACAGCACTTTAGACCCCTAGCTGACAGTTTCCATTTCAGTGCTTCTTTTAATGGTCAGTGAAAGTGTCTATACAGAAGTAAAAGTGACTGTTTTTTGTCTTGCCAGTGTCCAGGTAGTGTTTGCAGTGCCTTTCTTCACTATGGTAAAAACAGTGGCAGGTATGTAGCTTTGCAGTTCTCTTGTTGCCTTAGCATGCATTTCCTCAGCACATAGGAAGTATGATTACAGCAGGAGCTGAAGAATCTACGATGGGTGATCACAGAAAACCCAGCAGTGTTGCACAGATTAACAGTCTGTGCTCAGCTAATTGTGATTGACTTTTTCTGCCTCAGAGTAGTGTTTTGCAGCACACCCTGCAGCGTCTAGTCTTAAGGTATAAACTTAAGGTAATAAACTGCAATTCCTGATGGTGGTACTAACCTGTCATTACAGTCTGTACCATTTCTATAGCTGATCTCGTGATAGGAAAGTTTCTTTCAATAAGCTTTCATTTTTCCTTTGCAACCTTGAACTCTTTGAACCATGCAGGTTACTTGTTCTTTCTTCCTGGTATTCAAACTACTCAGATGTTGGCAGGCATGGTCACTGACTAAATGAGCTGTCTATTTGAGGTCAAGCCTCTTATCTTAAATGGGATGCAAGTGCACATGTTTGTTTATATCCTTCAGACAGGTCCAGGAAAGTCTACATATTCTCAGTACACATACCCTCTGCTCTGTCAGAATGCAGAAATGCCCAGAGTAGCAGTCTAGTTTTACTTTTTGAAAGGGAGGAGGATTAGTAAACCAGTATAATTTTACTTACAAAACTGTGCCAAATCGTGGGTATGTTTCTTAGTGGGTTGTCTCGCAAGAGAAAGAATTCTTGTACCTATGCCCTGGAACTTGGTACGCAACTCAAAAATCTCCTTATCCTTTTCCTCATGCTCTTTATAGCCTTTATAGCCTATTAAAGACACTATTTCAGAGGAGGGAGAAAGATACCTTTTTTACTGTTTTCAGCACAGGCCATCTTGAAGCTATCGTGGGCCAGCCCTGTCTCCTCTAACGGTGTGGTTTTAGTTGTCAAATGGATTGCAGAATTCAGTTCCAAGAAAAAAGTCACTTTGATTTATATGCTATGTGAAATACTGTTTTTTCTTTTTTTTTTTTTATGGAAGTCATGTAGGTGTCTTTGTCATGGAAACAACTATTGTAATATCTATTTCTGGAGGAGATTAGAGTTTAGACAGTAGTTGAAGCTGTTTTTTTTCTTTTTTCTAATAAATAAAGATAGGTGTGATGATTTTGAATGTGTCATTATTTATAGATGCCTTAAGAAGGTAATGCCAGACCTTGAAGCCAGCTTGTGAAAAAGAAGAAAATTAGCTTGTCAACATTACTAAGTAGCAGGTAGCTTTTTTATTATTAATCCGATACCTAAAAAGGAGCCTCCCACTCACCCGTAGGAGTTTCTTAATCCCTAAGCCTGTTAAAATGTCAACTGAAACAGCATTTTGAGAGTGAAAAATATCCAATGGATTTGTGGGAAAAGCTGCAGATTTATTTTAGCTTGCAATACATCATAGCCATGTAGACTGCTGTACCGGCAGTGTATGTTCGTACACATACACTTCGTGTATGTTTCTGATTTTCCTGAATGCCTAGCTAGACTTCGTTAGCAAAGCCGTGGCAGCAGTTGCAGTTCTGTTTTTCCACCACAGAGAGGCAGGAGGTATTATATATCGGTATCCTTGTTGCTGGTTGATACTAAGTAATTAAGAGATCATCTCACACCTGAGGAAGGATGTAATGAAAAATTTTGTCTTGGGGACACAGTTGGCATTACTACTTCACTGACAGTGAGTATAGCCTGTAGCTTGTAAGCTGCATGCAGCCGTGGAGACAATTAGCTGCTAATGTTGGAAAAAACAGAACTCTGTAAATGTATCAAACTAGAACAACAGATTTCAGACTGCCAAATATTTGGTGTGGAAGAAAGAAGAACCAAAGAGCATTTTGGTTTGTGCTGCACTGTGTATGAGAAGACTGTATTATTCATTTGTCAAGGACAGTTGCATATAAAGATGATCAGGGACCATAAATAGCACAGCAGTGCACAGGATAAAGAAGTGCTTTCATATTCCTACTCACTCCTCCAGAGGTACACATTTTGATTGTGATTGCTTCTGAGTGTCACAAGGTGAAGTGTTCCTTTATAGTATCAATTTGCCAGGCTTCACTCATCTCCCACATGAGGTAAATCAGCATGGGAGAAGAAAGGTGATTTGGTGTCAAGTCTACTGGGGTGACAGGATTGAAGTCTACAGAGCAGAGAGGAAGGCTGACTGTTGATCTGCTGAGGGGGAAAAAGCGTGGAAACATTCTCAATAACTTTTTGGAAGAGGTGTAAGAAGATGGGTGTAGATAAGAGGAGCCCCTCTTGAGGACCTTGGGACAGAGGATGGTGCTGTGGGGCACCTGGCATTGACTTATTTTCCTGTTAGGATGTACAACAAGGCAGGGGCTTGTAACCCCCAATGAAGGCTGAATTTTCCTTATTGTTCTGTCTGGACAATTGGCTTGACTCTTGATATGTAGCTCAGGCAAGTAACTTTAGACAAATTACTTGGGTGGGGCTCGGGTGAGAGACTTCGCTAAGAAAGTCAAGCGCCTGGTACGGCCCACCAACTACTACCTGCTACTGGTCTTTCAGGCTGGTAATGACGAGGTAGCAACGAGAAGTCCGAGAGCGATCTAAAGGGACTTTAGGGCTTTGGGGCGACTACTTAAAGGATCAGGGGCACAGGTTGTGTTTGCCCCTGTCCTTCCGATAGGGGGGATCGATGCTGACAAACAGACTCATCACATTAACACGTGGCTTCGGAATTGGTGCAACCGGCAGAATTTCAGGTTTTTTGATCACGGGAAGGTCTACGCGACACCAGGCCTGCTGGCAGCAGATGGGATGCGCCTCTCTCAGAGAGGGGTGTGAGGATTTTTGCTCAGGAGTTGGCAGGGCTGGTAGGTAGGGCTTTAAACTAGAGTCGAAGGGGGAAGGGGATAAAACCAGGCCTGCTGGTGATGAGCTAAGGGATGGTGTGCTAGAATCAGAGGGACTGTGTGCTAGTGAGGCCCTTCGGTTGGCTACACAAGGTGCTGTGTGTAGGGAGGCGCATTTGAAGTGCTTCTACACAAACGCACGCAGTATGAGGAATAAAATGGATGAGCTAGGAGTCTTGGCCCAGTCCCGCAGCTACAACATCATCAGCATAAGCAAAACCTGGTGGGATGAGTCCTGTGGCTGGTGTGCTGCAACAGATGGTTACAGGCTCTTCAGGAGGGACAGGCAGGGTAGGCGAGGTGGTGGGGTGGCGATGTATGTGAAGCACGGGCTGGACTGTGTGGAACTTCAAGTTGGCGATGGCAAAATTGAGAGCCTCTGGGTAAGGGTTAAGGGACGAACAAATAAAGGGGATGTCATTGTGGGAGTCTATTACAGACCACCTGGCCAGGATGACAACGCCGATGAATTATTCTTTGCAGAACTAAGAGATGCCTCGAGATCAACTTCCGTTGTCCTAATGGGGGTTTTCAACTTGCCAGATGTCAACTGGGATCACCACACGGCTGACACGAGCAAGTCCAGGAGGTTCATAAAGCACCTAGATGATAACTTCTTGGTGCAGGTGCTAAGGGAACCGACTAGGAAATGTGCCCTCCTCGATCTGTTGCTGGAGAACAGAGAGGGTCTTGTGGGAGATGTGGCAATTGGCGGCCATCTCGGTCATAGTGACCATGAAGTGGTTGAGTTTAGAATTTATAGTGACAGAAGGAAAACTGCCACCAAAACTTCAGCCCTGGATATGGGGAAAGCAAATTTCAGGCTGCTCAGGGAACTAGTCAGCAAGGTCCCCTGGGAAACTGCTTTTGAAGGCATTGGCGTCCATCAGTGCTGGTCAATCTTTAAGCACTGCCTCCTAAAAGCACAAGATCAGGCGATTCCAAAATATCGGAAGTCAGGCAAGTGGGGCAGAAGGCCAGCCTGCCTGACCAGGGAACTTCTACTGGAGCTTAGGTGAAAAAAGAAAGTGTACGGCTGCTGGAAGGAGGGTCAGGCGATGAGGAAGGAATACAGGGATGCTGTTCATGTTTGTAGGGAGAAAATTTGTGTGGCCAAAGCCCAATTCGAGTTGAAGCTGGCCAGGTCTGTGGGAGACAATAAAAAAGGTTTTTTTAGATATGTGAACAGAAAAAGGAGAACCAAAGAAAACATAGGTCTGCTACTAGATGGGGAGGGTCTCCTCACAGACAATGACATAGGCAAAGCAGAGACGTTCAACGCCTTCTTCGCCTCTGTCTTCAACACTGATGATGGGCTTCGGGACCCAGGGTGCCCTGAGCTGGAGGACCATGACGGTGGGAATGACAAACTCCCAACTGACCCTGAACGTGTGCGGGAATTGCTGCTCCACCTGGATCCATACAAGTCCATGGGTCTAGATGGGATTCATCCCAGGGTGCTTAAAGACCTGGCTGACGTCATCGCAGGACCTCTCTCAAATTATTTTTCAATGATCTTGGGAATCTGGAGAGGTCCCATTGGACTGGAAGCTGGCAAATGTTGTCCCAATTTTCAAGAGAGGCAAGAAAGAAGACCCTAGCAATTACAGGCCTGTCAGTCTCACGTCAGTGCCTGGTAAAATTATGGAGAGGATGATCCTTGAAGTTAGTGAAGCGCACCTGGGGGACAATGCAGTCATTGGTCCCAGCCAACATGGGTTCATGAGGGGTAGGTCCTGCCTAACAGATTTGATTTCCTTTTATGATAAGATCACCCATCTAGTCGATCAAGGGAAACCAGCTGATGTGATCTTTTTGGACTTCAGCAAAGCTTTTGACACGGTTTCCCATAGGATCCTACTGGACAAAATGTCCAGCATACAGCTAAACAAAAACATCTCATGATGGGTGAGCAATTGGCTGACGGGCAGGGCTCAAAGGGTTGTGGTAAATGGGGCCACATCTGTCTGGTGGATGGTCACTAGTGGGATCCCTCAAGGCTCCATTTTAGGGCCAGTCCTTTTCAATGTTTTTATAAATGATTTGAATGTAGGACTAGAAGGTGTTCTGAGCAAATTTGCCAACGGCACCAAACTTGGAGGAGTTGTGGACTCGGATGAGGGTGGAAAGGCCTTGCAGAGAGATCTGGACAGATTGGAGAGCCGGGCGATCACCAACCACGTGAAGTTTAACAAAAGCAAGTGCCGGGTCCTGCACCTGGGACAGGGCAACCCTGGCTATACATACAGACTGGGCGACGAGACGCTGGAGAGCAGCCCCGCAGAGAGGGATCTGGGGGTTGTGGTTGACAGCAAGTTGAATATGAGCCAGCAGTGTGCCGTGGCAGCCAGGAGGGCCAACCCTATCCTGGGGTGCATCAAGCACGGCATTGCTAGTCAGTCGAGGGAAGTGATCGTCCCGCTCTACTCTGCACTGGTGTGGCCTCACCTCGAGTACTGTGTGCAATTCTGGGCACCACAGTACAAAAAGGACGTTAAACTGTTGGAGAGTGTCCAGAGGAGGGCGACGAAGATGGTGAAGGGCCTAGAGGGGAAGACGTATGAGGAGCGGCTGAGGTCACTTGGCCTGTTCAGCCCGGAGAAGAGCAGGCTGAGGGGAGACCTCATCGCAGTCTACAACTTCCTCTCGAGGGGGAGTGGAGAGGCAGGTGGCCTATTCTCCGTTATCATCAGTGATAGGACCTGTGGGAACGGTGTCAAGCTGAGGCATGGGAAGTTTAGGCTGGACATCAGGAAGAGGTTCTTCACCGAGAGGGTGGTCGCACACTGGAACAGGCTCCCAGGGAAGTAGTCACTGCACCAAGCCTGTCTGAATTTAAGAAGCGATTGGACTGTGCACTTAGTCACATGGTCTAAACTTTTGGGCAGACCTGTGCGGTGCCAGGAGTTGGACTTGATGATCCTTATGGGTCCCTTCCAACTCAGGATATTCTATGATTCTGTACTCTGTCATCCGATTACTAGTAGGTTTGGGAGTGCTTACTGTATACATCACTGACATGAGAAGGGCAGTTCATTGAAGCACAAATTGTCTAGTAGCACTGGAAGGATCACAGATCCCTGGGAAAATCACTGAGAGTTTAACAATTAACTAAAATCAACCAACCAACCAAACAAAAAGCATGGGGAAAAATCCCAAATCACAGCTTTGTTCTTGCAGAAGGCAGGGAAGCTGAGCTGTGCCTTCCACAGCCACATAGTGCTTGTCACGTCCCAGTCTAGCTTTGCATTATAGATTTCAGTAACAGCAGAGCTACATCTAGTGGCACCAAGAGGCCTAACCTCAGAATAGCAAGTGTAGGCAGAGAGCAGATTATTGACTTCAGTAGCATTTTGGAACTGGAAGATTATATGTATGCCTCCGTTTTCTTCTTGTTTGATTTTTGCTATTTGAGCAAAGCTGCACAGCTCTTAGGATAGTTCCAAGACGTGGGAAAGAACAAAGCATCATATTGAGGAATTAAACTAAGTTTTTGCGTAGACCTGCAACACAGATACTGCTGTGCAAGCAGCCTTGCATCTGTTTTATTCAGTGATGGTCAACAGCAGACCATGCTGTTTGTGACCACAGCAAGTGTCTGTGCTCTTTGTCTTTGTAGTGTGCCTCTGTGTGAATGGGTATGGTTTCTTGTGGAGGGAGAGCACTTCAGCTTAGGCAGTGTGAGGAATTCTGTGTGAGTTGTGGATGCTGGCACCATCTGATGAAGCATGCTTGTTTGGGTCCTCTGGGAAGAGGTTCCTATGCCGTAGTTCTCTGGAACTGCTGCATAGTAGGGGGAAAAATTCAACAAACCAATTAAAAAAACCACCACCAATGAAACAAAAATTCATCCAGTTCCTTTATATTACCAATCTTATATAGTAAAAGTTCAATAGAAGATAGAACATGAACAAATCTGAGCACTTGCTGAGTAGCTGTTTGTTACCAGGCAGGATGTGTAACTAATCACTTGTCCTCTTACATTATCCTCTTAGTATGGGAATGCTTCAGTGTTTCCCCACCATTTGCCCATTGGCATTTAAGACAACGCCCAAAACAGTTACTGATTAAAATGTTTTTGTGACCTCACCAGTGCCTTGTATCAGAGTCATATTTATTGCAAGTAAAGCAGCTCTCTTCAGGACGTTTTTAGTGGAGCCATTTTAAAGGGGTGTGAGGCTTTATAAATCCCGTTTCTGAAATGCATACAGCCAAATAGCATCAGGCAAACTTTGTTTTGTTTTACAACAGCTTCTTTGCATTTTTCTCCTCAGGTGTGAAAACCTGCGTGTGTACAAACTGGGTCTGTTTTCAGGTCTTTGGTGGATGCTAGCACTTTTCTGCTGGATCAGTGACAAAGTTTTTTGTGAGATCTGGTCCTCATTTAACTTCCCCTATTTACACTGTGTATGGTAAGTGTTGTGCATAAACTCCACAGTTTGATTCATACGTGACAGGTCCTCAGCACTGCACCATTCTGTGCTGTGTGCGTAGGCTGCTGCTGGCTATTTCTGGTTAGCGCTAAACAGATTTACTGATAAAATTGTGAGCCAGGAGCAAGTCTCACGCTATCCAGGGTGGCAGATTTAGGAAGCTCTTTGGCCTGATCAGATTCTTCAGGCACTAAGTTGATTAATTGCGACTGAACTTCTTGCTGTATGGGTTGCTAAAAATCCCACAGCACTGCTCAGCTGGAGCAGAGACTATAAAAGCTCAAACATCCACTGTTAGCAGCTGGATATGAAGTGGGAGCAGTGAACAGCTTTGATGCCTTTTCTCTTTTACCACCCAGCAAATTGTTGTCTCTTATCCAAAGTGCTGTATCTCAGCATTTCTAGCCAACTCTGTAAGGTGGAAAGAGACCAAAAAGCTGCAGTCAGTTTAGACTGAGGATAGGCTATGGTTTTGTAGTTTTCCTTATTCTCTGTATTCTTTGCCTGCAGGCAAAGGGTATACAGCAGCCCTGTGGGAGACTTGGGAAGAAAGTGAAGGACAGACTGATTTTAAAGTTTATTGATGTGTTTGATAGCTTCACTGAAGTCATGTTACTGAACTTTTCTTTTTTTTCTGTGGGGGGGTGTCTATTTCCAGGCACATTTTGATTTGTCTTGCGGCTTACCTAGGCTGTGTCTGTTTCGCTTACTTTGACGCTGCCTCCGAGATCCCCGAGCAGGGCCCTGTCATAAAGTTCTGGCCCAGTGAGAGATGGGCATTCATCGGCGTTCCCTACGTCACCCTCCTCTGCGCACACAAGAAGTCACCTGTGAAGATCACATGAAGTTAGCCACGGAATGGGATGGATTTTCGACTTACATTCCAGCACAGACAGTATCTAAATAATGATAAATGAATAGGGTTGTATTTTATCCTCTTCTTCAGATATGCAGCACTTCCAGGTGTCATAGAAACACGTGGCAAGTGTGTTCTTTCCCCTCTTTCTGGAGAGGAGGGAGACAGCAGGAAGTTGGAGGCTCTTGAACACTAAAGTAACAACTGTCTTCTCTGGTTGACTCTATTTTGCACTTTGCTTTCAATGTAGCATTTCACTTGACAAAAGCTATTTCCAAATATCAGGGTCAAGAAGTGATGTTTCAATGTTTCTGCAGTAGGTCACTTCCGGTGCTTGATTTACTTTTGTTAACTCTTGGCTTGAGGCCTTCCTTGTAAAAGAAGTTTGTCAAAGATGCCTACATGCAATCTTTGTATCGTTCTCAGCTCTCATTTGGTTGTACTTGCACACGACCACAAGAGTGTGCTCAGAGCACATGTTCCTCCCAGCCAGGAGGGTAAGACAGGGAGGCTGGATGTGCATCAGTTTGAATCACAGAGCGTGTGGTTGTTTCCCTAAGTACAGCAGGAGACCTGTGCAAAGTGATTATCACTGGATATATGGATCAGTGCAGCTAGGCAGTGTAAAAGTGGAAATAGCTGACAGAATATTCAGTCCCTAAAACTAAATGGGAATTCAGGGGGTTTTAAAGTTTCTGTATTTCCACTGATCTGTGGACATTTGTATACTGCATATTTTCTTCTTACAGGAATGTTATGGAAATCCCTTTCTACCTCTGCAGACACGTTTGGTCTTCAATTTGTCGTTGAAGCTCACACAGAAGTGTGAGGATTAACTTCAGTCAGAGCACAGGTCAGCAAGGACTGGCAGTGTGGTTAAATTACTAAGATTCCTACGTGCCTAGCTATATGTCTAATTTGAGAGTTAACTTCTCACCAAAGTTTTGCAAAGTGACATGAACATAGTCCAGTGCTCTGCTAGTTATATTTAGGGAAAAGTAGGTAACGTAGATAACTTCTTAAAAACAAAGATAAAAATTAGATTTGAATAGTTGAAGAAATGTGACATTCAGTCTTGCATTCCTACAAAGGAATAGTAGATTCAGGTTTTCTGTTTGTTTTCAGCTTGTTTTGTAAGGATAAAGGATGTTTAGATCCAGTTTTAAGATTGTACTTTGGGACTGAGGTTCAGGAATTGCTATGGTTCTTGCAAGCTATTAACGCTAGGTCTGATAACAAAATGATGCAAAGTGAAGGCATGTTTTTTTTTTTTTTTTTAATCTTAGGAGTTGTAGCTGTAACAGCTGCAGTCTTGGAGAACATGGGGTCTGCTTACATTCCACCAGATATCAGAACTGTAAGCAGGTTAAGGATTTGGATGTACATCTTTACTAAAGTGCTATTTCTTTTTTGAGTACTAGACCAGGAAATAATATTTCCTCTGTGCTTTGCTAGTAAGTCTTATGTTGTACTTATTTTCTTCTCAGTGTGAAAACATACTGTATACAGTATCATCTTTAGGAAATTGGCTTTTAACAAGAACTTTGGGGTCAATTAGCCTTTCAAGCATTGTGAAAACTTTCAGATAACTTTTGTATTCAAATTTATGCACAGAAAACAAAAGCTGAGGTGTATGCTCTTACACTTAAAGCCAAGTTCTTAGTAAGAGATGACTTCTTGAGAACTTCGAAGCGGGTGAGTAGCCTACTCTCAGATTGATTAACGGATCACAAACACAGTCAAATCTGTTTACTTCACTGGAACAATGAACATTTATACCACTTGCTAGTAGATTTGTCTGGGAGAAATGTGTTTTTTGAACACACATTTTTTTGTATGAAACAAACTTTGTAACAATTCACACAGTAATGTTTGCTACTCATTGAAAGACAGCTGCTTTTTTCCTTTTTTCTTCCTCTTTCCGTAAATATGAAATGCTCAGTTTCAAACACTTCTCAGGTATTAATCTTATGATGAGAACCTTATACAGATAGGCTTACTGGCTGGAACCCTGTTAAGGTTGCTGTTGCCTGACATGGCCCTACTTTGAGTAAGATTTCTGCAATATTGTTTATTAAATTATTATGTTACGATAAATAAGTTATTTTCAGTATTGTTTGGGGAATTAGTAACTGCATATTTATGTACTGTTCAAAATGACTGGAGCCTTCCTACTTAATATTTTATCTGAAGGAAAACTGATTTAAAGGGTTCTAATCCACCTGCAAACAACTGCTGTTTTCTGCCCTTTAGAGTCTTACTGCTCACAAAGAAGTGATTTTCTAACTTAAAAAATGGCAGTAGTGCATTCAGCTACTGCAGAAGTGAATGTATGCAGGTACAGGCCAAGAATCATCTCCTGCATATTTATTGACTAATCTCTAACCTGCATATTGTTCATAGAGATTCTGTTAACAAGCACCTCTATCTGTTATAGAGAACTCCACTGTAGAACTGATTGGGAGTATTCCTCTTGTAACAGCAGTCCAGCATTTTTAGATACAGTTATTGCACTTTACCTTAAGTTAATATTAACTTAAATGTTCTGGCAAAAGCCACCTTTATTTCCAAAAAGAAAAAAACATGCAGTTTTTACCAGATTCACAGCTTTACAGATTATATTTTGGACTAAGGCTCCAATTCAGGATAACATCAGTGTGTGTATATAAGTATATACACATAAGTATATAAGTATGTGATTGGCACACTAAGGGTTTGTGCACTGTCCTGATCATACAGATGAATAGACAAGCGCACAAGTAGCCATATTATACTGGAGTAATAAGTGATGTATATGCACCCTCGGCTTTTAAAATCCTGGAATGCTTTCTTCCATTGCTGGCAGGAAGTGACTGGGTTCCTGGATCATAGGCTCAGTTAGTATTTTAGTTTAACTCGTGGGATGCAGTAATGTGTTGGGCATAATGTAGGTTGTTTATATTGGTGTGTGATACCCATCATTCCTTGAATGTTAAGCTTTAAGAGTATTTAAGAAAGTGTGTTAAGCTCTCAGTGATGGCAAACACTTGCCCAATTCACAGTTACTAAAAATACAGTAAATAGTATGTAAGGGGTTGTTTTATTTTGTTTTGTTTTCCATCTCAGTTGAAGTCTATATACTGAATATTTGTGGAAAGCATGTAATACTTTGCAACATTAAATCATAGTCAGAACAAATGCTGTTTGCTTCTTCATATATCACGTTTGTGGAGAGGAATGCAGTGGCCAATATAATACTTCGAAGCAGGACGGCTGATAGTGAGGGTAACTTCTCCCTCACAAAGGTAAGAACAGTTTAGAGGAGGAGAAACACTGGATGAAAAACCTTCAATGAGATAGATGAAAAAAAAATCAGTTTGTCCAGGAAAGTAATCTCTAAGCAGAACAAGTACGTGATTCACTTGCAAGCACTTGCAGCTGGGATGAGTAGCAAGAAACGGCTAAAAGTGAGTGGCCTGTATTACCACAAATCAGGAAAACTGTGCCTGAATGAGTATGTCTGAGAGAACGAAGTGCAAATCTCCAGCATTCGTTACCGAAGATAGTGCTCCCAACTTAAGGAAACAATGCTCCTTCCACCTACTTCTCCCTTCTTGCTTCCCTTTTACCAAAGTTCATCCAGCTCCACAGAAAATACCTTCTTTGAAACATTTGCGGATCCCCATAAGCCACTGTTGGGCTTGAAACTGTTGTGAAAGTGTAGCTGTAATTCCAGAACATTACACACGCGGTTAATGTTTGTAGTTGGCAAGATGTCACGAACAGCTGGTGGATTGGCTCATACATTGTTCTGTCACTCAGCCTGCTCTGTCTGGAGACTATTGATGTTGTTTCCTGTGGAAAGAAGGGGAACACTGCATTTATCTGATAAATTCAGAGCTCCTGGCATATTTTGACCAAATCTGACAGGGAGAAGAGCTGTAGAGATAATTTCCTATGGGCCATGTAAAAAAAAATAGTCACGTAGAGAAGCCAGGCCTGTGAGACAAGCTGTCCCATGAACCTTGTTGTTAAAAAACAGAAACCTACCCAGGGAGGAAACCAGACTGATGTTCAGGTTCTGGATGGGCTTTAATTGCAGCTCATATCAGTTTACAGCATTTCTAACCGGTTACACATGGGCAAGGGCTGTAGGAAGGAGTTTCACAGGCTGGTGTTCCAGAGATGGCAGAACTACTTCTTTGTAACATGCAGGAATCAGCTGTTTTCTCCAGACTTAAGAGGATCTTTAAGCATCTTCAGATGCTTCCCAAAAAGGGACAATTGAAAGTCTTAGATCACCATACACCCTTCTGGCTTTCAGTTAAACACAGTGCCAGCTGAGCAAGATAGAAATGTAAAGGCCTTCTGTGCCTGTAAACTCAGGAACAATGGAAAAAAAAAAAAAAAAAAAAAGCTGTTTGCAAACTCCCAACATATAGCAAGGAGGTGAGTAGGAGTTTGTCAAGAGCAAATTGTGTCTGCCTAATTTAGTTTTCTTCTGCAAAAGGGTATTTGCAGTCCCTGTGACTATGGAAGAAAACGGTATTACGTTAGATTTTTGACACTGATGAGATTTCTAGCATTGTTTGACAGGACGTTATTATAAAAGTGCTAGAAAACCTGAGTTTGATGAAAATTCTGTGGATTAGTGTGAAATTGTTCCGATAGCTGCTTCTGGGCTGTTCTCAGCAGTCTATTATCAAGCCAGAAAAAGGTGTCAAGTGAAGTTCAGCAGGATCTTCTGGGTCAGTTTCCCTTTACTCGTTCAGTAATAGCCACATGGAAGGTATTGGTAAACTGAAGTCTGGGAAGGTCCATGAACACCTTAAAAAATAGGTCTGAAATCCAAAGGCAGCCTGCTGAATTGTAGAAAATAGAACAAAATTGAGTAATAGTGAAGTATTACACATATATAGGCATCATCAACAATTCTGGTTGTAGAAAAACTAGGGAAGGAGTAGTTCTTGCAAGAAACTGAAGGATTAGTGAATCAGAAGCCAAATATAATACAATGTGACATCACTGCATTAAAAAGGGAAAAAAAAGACTATAATTGAGAGAAAATCAGACCTGTAAAACAGGCAGAAATCCTTTCCCTCTGCCTGGTGTTAGTTTTTTACAATGTGACTGGGGAGCTGGACTACTCACAGACACCAAACTTCAAAAGGAAGCAGGAAATGGCTGAGGAGTATCTGGAAAAGGATATCAATGAGAATTAGTTGGAGGAACCTGGCCTGTATGGAGAAATAGGCTCAGTCAGCCTTAAAAGACAGTGTGAGGTGGACTTTTACAGGTTGTAAGTATGCAGAAGGGAGCTTGCAAAAGTTCAGACCAGGTGTTAGGAGAAATGAGTTGAAGAAGGCACTGGGGTAGACTGACTGGAAGCTCAGAGCCTCTATCTCTGGTTGGAGATAGATGTTTAAGGAGCAGTTGGAGAAGCAGTCTTGTAGGTCATAGGTATAGGGGCTGATCCTGCCCTGGGACAAGAAGGGTCCCAGAGGTGGTTGGTGGCAGTCTGGTGAATCGGACATCTACATTTTTTCCCACTCATTTCTGTGCTTATGCACATGGGCTGGACACAAAATGAGTTGTGGACAGAGCTGTAGATTAGGACTTTGCCTGATTGCCCTGCAGAGACTTACCAACTGTAAATAAGAGCATCTGTGTTCTCTAGAGAGACTGGGCTTTGTAAATTATCACTGCTTCTACCTGTTTCCCATAAGCACAGCCATGGCTACTAGACCTCCGTGTGCCTGAACTCTCCTAACTTAGTCTACATACTTTCCCATACTGCAGGAGACCTGATGCAGTTCTCCATTCATTACTGTAATTATTTTAGGGAGTCTCAAGTGTTCCCCCCCCGGATCACAATTTAATTTGGAAGAGGGTGCCCCAAGTGACTAAGTGGGAGAAAACATGCTGTATGGCATAACTTCTTGTTGACCATGACACACTTGACTGCCAACTTAGAAACTAGATTGTATCTGTCACATTATCATATGTGTTAATTGGCTCAATCTGTGACATAACATCATGTCTTTCTGAAGTACTCAGTGTCAGCTTTTAAAGTGTCAAAAAACAGACTCCTTTTTAAAGCATACAACCTACTTCTCTGCATTGTCTTTAGAATTCTAAAAGGAGCTCTGAAATCTGCAATTTTTCTACATAACTTAGTAGCTAACCATGTCTCTTGTTTATATGCTTGACTAGCATTCTTTGAATTCATTAGTTTTTATGCCTACTTCTGCCAGAGTCTGAAATTGTCTACTTAAATCATCTCAATTATCTTCCAAAAGTTACCAGAGGAGTTACTCTGAGTCCTCTCCATAGCATCTTACAAAATATTGAGAAGTACTATGGTTCTGTCTCTCTTCCCATTATCCCAAATCTTTGTTTATGTCAGGATTCCTGCCTCGATGCCAAAGTAAGTATAGTCCTCTTAATTTTGTTAATTCATTTTGATTTTGTGAATTCAGCTAACCCTGCAAAATTTTTTCTTTATTTATCACATAGAGTATATGAAACATATTCTTATGATTACAAATTAATCAGCTTAATACATATTAAAAGAGAAGGAAAATATCTGCAACTCACAGAAGCAAGAATAAAATCCTAAAAATGTTGTATTAGTTAGCACTCATGTTCTGTGTAACGTTCATACAAGCAGGGAACCTGGAGAATTCAAGGAATTCAAAGAGTCTAGAAGTGCTTTATGAATGACTTGAACGGGACTGGATAAAACATAAAACATTTTGGTCAAGAAAAAAACAACGTAATACAGACAGGGCATAGCAAATTCTCGTGATAAAGGATACATAATCAGTAAATGTTTTAAGGACAAAATGAAAACAAATGTATGAAGAAAAATTAGGCATTTAATGTAAAAAGATAAAAGCAGATAGGGAGACAGTATTTTCTGTCTGAATAGGTTATAAAAACAGATGAACGTCACAGAGCAGACTTGAGAGATTTGGAAAGTACAAGTTCAAGGCTGGAGGAATGCCATCTGTGCAAAAACCGTGTTTTATTACTTCAATGACTATTAATAAAGCTCTCTTAATCTGTGTAAGACAATTGGATAGGGTAATATTAAGTAAGGTAATTAAACATGAGGTTTAAAGCTTTGCCTCCTGGCATCTCGCTGTTTTTTCTGACATTGTCCTATCTTCTCTACCTTGTGTCTCTGGCATTACCCAGTATCTGATTGGCCTGATTATTACTGAACAGTTTAAAAAAAAAAAAAAAAAAAATCCTGCCTGTATGGTTTTGCCGAACTAACAATCGAATTCTCATTCTGTTATACCTCCAGTTGTTATTTCATTTCATGTCCTGTATCATCCTCTGCTAAATGTGGCAATTGCCCTGTGATCCTAGATCTCCATTATTTCTAGCAAGTGTATGGAAAGAGGTCATCTCCACCTGGTTTGTTCAAGTTGTGAACAAACTGTGTGTAGAAAACAAAGGCACCAGTCTAAAGGGCAGGAGGAGTGGACACGAGCAGGAGAAACCCAGAGGCATGGGCAGCCAACTTGAGTGAAGCTGGGTTCTGGATGCTAGCATCCAGAAGAATATCTTATTCTATGGGAGAGCCTTTGGAGGTGCTCTCCACATTAACTGGTGGTTTTCCTCTTCATTGAGCTCCCACCTGCTGATGTCCCAAATGGCTGGTAGAACAAGCTGCAGTGGGGTGGGCTCTGGCTGTCTCAGGACCTCCTGCCTGCTGCCCAGGCAGCGCCCTGCCAAGGCAAGAGGAAAATTCACACTCTCTTTTACAGGGTGCCAGAAGGAGCCTCCTAGCCCTTAAAGAGCCCATAAGGAGCTGAAAGACACCCCTATGTCTTTTTATTTATTTATTTATTTATTTAAATACATTTCATTTTCAATTATTATTATTATTTTAATAAAAAGAGAGGGCTGTGGAGGAAATGACTGCCAGCTCAGGGAAAATGTTCCACTGACAATGAGAAACTAAGTTGCTTATGAGAGAAATAGGAATCAAGCCATGAACGGCAGCCTTACTGGTAGGTAAGAGGTAAGTCGTAAGCGGACAGCTGCTTAGAGACAGACTGTGAAGGGAAAAACCTCAAAGGAAAAGTGGGAATTGTAAGGACTGTGGGGAAGGAATATGACCTATTTTATTGAAGAAACCCACCCAGCACTGCACTGCTATTCTCCACACGAGTGTTGGAGTGATGCACTCATTATGCTTCTGTCTACAGGGATGTGGTCGGCTTACCTGACAGCATGCTGAGCAGTGATCACAGAGCGCTCAGCAAACAGATAACCAGATTCAGTATCACACCATCGCAGCTGCACACAGTGTCTCTGCACAGGAGTGGTGCGGTCTGTCTTGCTGACTGAGGTGCCTGGGCTATCTTTGCTAATTGCTTTGCTAAGTCTTTGCTGATCTTGTTTGCTAAAAGGAGTGTGGTTGACTGAGACAGCAAAGTATAAAGTCTGCTTTCAAGAAGTTATAGAAAAATAGGGCTGGGAGGGTTCTTCATAAGTCACCTAAACCACCACCAGCTCAAAAGCAGGGTCAGCTCTTCAAAGTATCCCAGGAAGATACCCGTCTAGCTTGTTCTTCAAAACTTGCTGTGCTCCAAGTACCCACATCTGCTCTTGGTTCCAGTCACAGAACAGGAGGGACCACTGGACAAGCAGGATGCAAGTGTCTCACTATCAGCACATTTATATTGTACAAGTAAGAAGGCTGCAGTAGGGGAAGGCCTCTCTGCTGGTCCTGCTCTCACATTTCTGGTTGTGCCAGAGCTTTAACAGCACCAAAGCACTCTGGTTAAAATGCCAGCTAATTTTGCACTTGTGCAAACTATAGTAAAAGGCATGAGTCAGGGAAAGACTGGGAAGATTCCAGTTTAGTATTATCTTCTAAATTAAGCCATTAAAGAAAAAAATAATAATAGAAGAAAAAGAAAAAAAATCACAAAAGGTATTCACTAAATTATGTGATGCTTATTACATCATCCTGTAAAAACAAATGTGCAGGGATAACATGAGTTTAACTAAATCCATGTTTGCAGTCCAAATAAAACCTGACCCAGAAAAACGGAGCATGCAATAGCAGCTACCTCCGAAGTCTCATTATGGTATTTGGAAAAAGTCAATGCAAGAGGTAGCAATGCAAACAATAGACTATTTCACCACTTGGGCTGAAGCAATCTGTTTCTGGAACATGCCCTTTACAGTTTTACAAAATAGGATGTTTTATCTTGGTTTCTGTAAACGCTTGGCTTTCATCAGAGGCATCGGAAGAATGAAATGTTAAACCCGTGAGCAAGACCTGTCCTGGCCTACTCCTTGCCCCTCAGTACATGCCCTGGATTTAATGCTTCTGAATTTTGTCAGAAATCTTCAGTTTTGTAGGTTGCCATGCTAGTACAATGCATCCTGAGCTCTCCATCTCCAAATGCCACAGCTGTTGGTTTTCCTGGCATTTACTTACCTGGGCAACCTGCTCTAGGGAACCTGCTTTGGCAGGGAGGCTGGACTTGTTGATTTCTTGAGGTTCCTTCCAACCCCTACAATTCTGTGATTCTGTGATAGAGCTGCTGATTTTTTTATCTATTTTATTTTATTTTATTTTATTCTAATTTAATTTATTTTAATTTATTTTTAATTTATTTTAATTTTTTTTTTTTTGTGGCCATGTTAAGGTACTGTCCCACTTTTGAAAGGTGGCATGAGGCAGAGGGTTCCAGTGCCTTGAAAAACAACTGACCAATGGGACTGGTGTCTCATATTCGTGTGTATGTTTGTGTGAACCCTGTCAACATCCATTGTAAACATACCTGTACCTCTGTGGTCTTGCTGGTATGCTGCCCTCTAACAGGGCTCTGGCTCACTGCTCACAGGTGGGTAGGGAAATCCCAATCAAATGCAATGATGCTCTCCTGTGCATTAGAAATCTGAGGATCAGGTACGAAGGCAAGACAGGCAGGCTCCACGTATGTTATTGTGAGTCTTTCATCAAGATTTGGAAAGAATAAAATGATTGTGTTGGAATGCTGCATCACAGTAAACTGTAGGGAAATGATTTCCTTCTGATGTTGGCTCACACACATACACAGACAGGATGTTTCAGGCTCTCAGACACTCACACCAGACCACTATGAATGTCTCTGTTCCTTACACTGAAACCCAGGTTACACCACCTCTGAGCCAGAATTCAACTGCCTGGGATATTTGTGTGGATCCAGATCCCACAATCCATGCACAGAACTCAGACAGATCATCGAGGAGTGTGAGTGTCCCTCCACTCACTCAGAATTAAGTCCTTTCCATCTCTTGTGTCCCAGTTCTAAATTACAGCATTATATCAATTCCCAGAGAGTGCATGTTTCTTTTAGAGCTGCAGGGATGTGCCCTTGTAAAAACGAGGTGCACATGTCAGAGGTTTAGAGGTAAAGAAACCTGCACCAGGTTTCCACCACAGGGAGTCTTTACTCAGCTGAGTTCATGAGCAGCAGACTGGGAAAGCAGCAGTCTTCCCCACAGGCACAAGCGAGAGGAACAGAGATAATGACAGGGAGCAATGCCTCACAGGGCATGAAGCAAGGCACCCAGGAAAGGGGCAGCTATATCTGTTAAGTCCGTCAAACAAATGCTTACTTCACGCTCCGTGTTCATTTCGTGTCATTGCCCAAATTGTGATGGACAGCACTATGTATTTCCACTGAGGGAAAGGGATAATTAGTCTGGGGAGTGGAAGCATGCCAGAGAAGAATGGTGATGGTTTTTAGCTTGTCTGTGCAAAGGGAGAAAAGCAGTACAGAGGAAAACATACAGGAAGCTAAAAAGAAGACAGCATTGTAATTGATGATGGTGAGAGTGTTCATAGTGATTTACAGAGACTGTGGGACCCAGCAGCCTTGTCCTTTGGCCTCACTCTTCAGTGCTTTTTCCTCCAATCTTACCATGCTGTTTTGCTTGTTACCCTGATATGTGGTTGTCCAATCCAACATTTCTTTGAACTTCTCTTTTCCAATCTCTCTTTCTCCCTGCAGCAAATAAAACTGCTGCGTCCTGGCTTCTAAGGCAGTATCTGTGGCAGCAGCTATTTGATCTTTAATTCTCTGCCTGTCCAGTGGCTACTTTACAGTGACTGTGGAACTGAAAAAAAACTAATACAGAGAGGATATGCACAACACTTTCTAACGTGTTGTTACTGGTGGCAGTTTGTAGCTGTAGTGCTCAGAAGCATGATAATACCTATATAGCCTAATACCCAGCTGTGATTGCAGTGGAGCTGGGGCTGTGCCTAACAGTGCACTGCAATTAGCAGTAAGGCACAGAGGTGCTGCAGAGCCCAGGGCAATGAGACCCACCACAGGATGAGTCAGACGCTGGCTATTCCTGAGCCTTGCACAGAGTGTAAAAGCAGTAGAAATTTTGTTGTAAACTGTAATGTAAAAACCTATTAACAAGGAGTGATCACCCTGAGCCTAAAGAGAAAGAGGAAGGTGTTCCCCCCCCCTTTTTTTTTGAGTGCTAAATCTTTTGATTTTTATATTGGGAGGGAAATCAGTAATAAATCTAAATATGTCTGTCCTCAGACTCTGTAAAATGTTGTTTTATAGCTGATAATTACCAACAATAAAGGAGAGTAACTAACATAATTCATAAGTGTATATTTTAGCTGGTCAGTAATTAGATGCAAGGACTAGGTTTTACTATGGTGTTCAATTACTCTTTTTTTTTTTTTTAATAAAGCTGAGCATTTAGATAAGCAAGTAATTCTTACAATTTTAATTAACCACTGCTTGTTTCTTGCTTATCTAGCACTAGAGAGGTGCATTATCTGCTGATTTCTTTCCAGAAGCTTAGTTATGGTGTTTACAATGCAATTCATTGTCTGTGTAACTCACTGGTAACTGCAGTAATCTAAGCTATAGCATAGGCAGGACAATGACAAATGTTACAGAGTGGAGGACAGACTGGGGAAGATCACAGAAGTCTTTCCACCTAGCATCTCTGACTAGCATTTGTGGCAGTTCAAATGTTTGTATCACAGAAAAGGCCCCACATGCTGCATTATTTATGTTATTTATTGGACCTACACATGCTTCAGAAGGATTTGCAACCTTGGGAATTTCAGCCCTTTTAGTGCCTTAGCTGGATTCAAAAATGGAGGGGACAGAAATGCAGTAAGAACTGTCACTTTTTGCTACCATTTACCTTGAATCGCTAGGTTATAGCATTATGATACTGTGAAAAAAATATACTGAAAAAATCCCTGGACTGTGGAAGTAGCTTTGAAATTAGCCACCATGCCAGGTAAGGTATTCAGTGGGAGCCTACCTCAGGCTCTCCCTGTGCAGAACTGTGTTCTCTGTGTTCTTTTTATTTTATGCAGAAGTGGCATAATGGAATATGTGATTGATGCTTAAGCTGTACCTAGCAATAACCACATTATCTGGAAAGGACAGACATCTTAACTGAAAAATCTGAAATAATCAGCAAGTTTTACTCTGTAACCATTGCTCCTCCATTCTTTGACTCCAAATGTTATAGCAGTAGGATGACTCACACAGCTGAAAACTGTGGTGAATGTAGGCATGTATGGAATTTGTGATGGTACAAATGGGCTTCTTAAAAGGTTGACCTTGCTTTAAAAACAGAAAGATCTAATAGGTCTTACAAGTTCAAAGCACAAATGAATGGATGAGACATTGCTTTCTAAATGTACCACAGTACAAAGGATGTATAATAGCTGATAGAAAAGATGAAACTGCTGTGTGTATCATGTAGCATAGACACTTCCTTTTTTCTTATGGAACAGGATTGTGTCTTTTTTCAGATCTGGAAGATGTTCCACTCCTGTTACATATGGAAATGTTATAGTTTTGGTGCTTCTCATCACTCATCTAGTGAAAGCAGCAGCTATGATATGGAGGACGCAGACATTCAAAAGTATTTTTCTCACATCTCACCTTACAGACTCTATAGGAAGCATGGGGTGTTGTTCATTTTGTTTAGCTTTGTGGTGAGGAAAAGGGAAGGGCAGAGGGTGGAGGAATAATAGCTGCTAACTGCTGTTGGGTCTGAGCACCTCACAAATAGTTCAGTCACTCCATCTGACCTTCCAAAACCTTTGGTGTGATCTGTGTGGTCCCCCTAGAACAGCTCCAGGGGAAATGACTTGCTCTCTGAGGCTGTGATTTTGCAGGTGTTGCTCGCACACCATGAAACATCACTGTGGGGAATGGACAAACCTGGGAACTTGACCTTTCATGTGATGAATAAAACAGGTTGTGGGGGCTGTAATGATTTTTGTTCCTGGCTAAATAAATGACCAGTGGAGGGTTAAATCCAAGCAGCAAAATATTCACCATTTGCTTTTGCCTTTACTTTAGCACCACCTGTAAGTTTACCCTCACTAGATTTATCATCAATCATATGACTGATATCTGGCTGCTGCTGTTTTTCAGATAGCAAGAAGGACGATGGATGATGCAAAGCCTGACAGACATTTTAGTTCCAACTAAGTCATACAAATATTCTGTCATTTGAGTCTCTGTTGTCTTCACATGAAACTTATCAGCACCAAATAAGACTTGCAAAAACAATCTTTTCTCTTTATTCCTTCATTGGATAGGCATTTTAAAATGAAGCAATAGTTGACAACAACTATTTTTCTTTCATGGTCTTTTTGGTACAGTTTGCAAGTGACTCAAATGTATTTGTCTTTCAGGACAGTAGAATCTGACATTTTTATTTCCTGAAAACCATAAATAGACCTAGCAGTATGAATATCTCTACAGGATATTTGTGGTAACTGGCTGTAAGGGGTACTTCAGAAAGATCTCATTGGGCTTGCTTCTAGATAAAGAATGGTAAACAACTAAGATACAGTTTGTGAGGTTAGCTGGGTCTAGCAATAATTTTTTGAGCACTACTGAGAGTACTTTCTTGGTTTAGGTGGTGGTAATTTTCATTTGTTGAGGATGTCTGCTTTTAAGTGTTAGTAGTGTTCTTTCCTTCATCACTGGGATGTACCCGTGGCATCAAATCTGCAATTAGAAGAGTCATGGGGAAGCATCTGGCAATTCTCTTAGGCTCTTCAAGGGCAAGATAGGAAATAGAAGTCTGTTTATTGGAGCTAAATTTGGTGTGCTGCTACTGTTGTCAAAATAAGTTTTGTTGAAAACATACAGGACTGCTTCTAATCTGCGAGCTAGATTATTCATTCCTCACTGCAAGAGGTGCTGGGCTTTAAAATAAAATAAAAACTCAGTTGGTGAGGGTTTATGATGCAAACACATGAAGCCATTACTGAGTGACTGGCGGAGGAAGACTTGTTGCAAGGATCCTCCTACATTCAATCAGCCTCAGGCTGTGATAAACATCTGTTGAGTCTAACCCTTTTCCCACTAGGTATCCATAAGAAAACCAATGAGACTGGCAGATAACCACACATTTCCATTGAAGTTAATCGCTAGGGAGAGAGCTCATCTTTTTTCTCCCTCAAAATATGCTTGGCTCTACTTTAACCAGAGGGCTGCCATTTAATCCAGTAGGCAACCTTCCAAAATGGATGACTTTATAGATATGTCATCCAATTCAGATACACAGGTCATCTTTCTGCATGTATCATTTCAGATATTTTCAATGAGAGAAATCAAGTGTTAAATTTCCTTCATAACATAATCCCTATGGTCTTTTAAATAAAAGGTTAGGGAATGCTTCCTAACATATCAGAAGTTTCTCCGTCAACTTCAGCTGAAGAAACCTGTTGAATAAATAAAGGTCTCTGACTAACAATAGCCTCTGATGGTACTTTAAAAACCCACAGTATGTTCACCCCCACTTTTGTGGGTTCACCCACCCATGTTCATACCACATCCCAGATGTATGTGGTATAATACAGCAGAGGCGTGGGCTGAAAGTTACCCATTACAATGGAGCATGATATGCAAGCTGTTTTTTTTTTCCTCTTGTTGAGGAGTTCTTACATTTCTTCCTGTTGGGAGGCTGATTTTATTCCCAGCACTGCCAAACCACCTGGGATATCTATCAGGCCTCCTCCCCATGCTACCCGCCCATGGCTGGCGCACCTCTGGGGTGGTGCCTGCCCCAGCCTCCAGCCTGTGGGATCTGGGCAGGAGCTTGTAGCAGACATCCCATGTGTTCAAACCCATAGCCTCTGATGCTTCAGTGTCCCTCCCTAGCCCCATATATTACTTGCAGGACTGCTGCTACAGGAGAGGCTTTAGTCACTGGACAAGCCAGCCAGACAACCAAGGACAGCGAATGGAGCTCTGTGAACTGATAAGGTCAGACGTCCTATAGTTTTGTGTCTTACACACATAATGAGAGACTTTGTGTTGATAAGGTATTTATAAGGTCGCTTATTATCCCTCCCTTGACTCCTCCATGTCTCATAGTTTTCACCTCATTTTAAGAAGAGGCATGTGATAACAACCATTTCCTCTGCTCTCAGGTGGCTGCTTCCATGAAGCTCATGGGAACTGAATTATCTTCGATACCTTCACCGTTCTGTCAAATCTGAGTGAAACTAGTCAATGAGTAAAATACTAGAAAAAAATCCTGATGGGAAGAGGCACAGAGACAGGCATCCCACCTTGTTTCCTTAAGAAATCATTTAACTTTTTAAAAGGAACCAGAGAAGACTGAGAGATTTGGGTAATGTATTTGCTATTGATCCCCTAGTACTTTGACTGAAGTGGACTTCATACTGTCAGGATATTTCTTCATTACACCTTGCAAGGATGAAATAATTGTATAAAATGAGCAATATCGTAATATCATACCACAGGATGCATTTTTTTCCCCTGCAGCAATGTAATGAATTTGAACTCAATGTACTATCTCCCTAGTCTTTAGTACATTAAGAAGCACTGCACAGACAAATTGTACTCATCTGTGGATGTTTTTAATCTTTTGTCTTCACTAATGGATTAATCTTGTTTTCATCTCTCTTCTGTAGGAACAAAAATGTTGTTTTTTGCATCAGGATTGGTAACATAAGCACAGGAAGTGCCAGGCATGCTGCTTCCTGGGATTGCACAATGTATGGAGGGAAACAAGTACTAGATTGATATTCAAAGGAAAAGCACTGACCGGGTGTACGTGACCAAAAGGCTAAAAAGCCATTAAAAGCAGTAAGAAGGTTGCAAAAGGTAAGAAAAACAAAGGGAGGAAATAAAGGTTGATAATATTTGTATGAAACTAGTGATCAGCATCAGACAGTGTGTGAACCTGTAGTACTCAGCCAATGGGGAACCAGGGGAGAGAGTGAGCGTTGGGAAACAGAGCATAAAAGGTGTGAAAATTGCATCCACAAGCGCTCTCCTGCTTGCCTGTCATTGCAATCAAGAATAAAATGTTACTTCACCAAGACCCTTTCCTGAGCCTGTGTTATTGGCTAACGAGTGTTTGTCACACTTGGTACAACCTCTGAAAGCAGCAGTCCAACAAGAGGTGACTCCAAGATGCAAAGTGACTCCTTTAGACTCACTCGTGCTGCATCTTCTACATCACATACTGTGAAGCCAGTGGGGGTTTTGCTGAGAGCACCACCAGGCCCATAGAGACTGTTTGAGCTGGGAAACAAGCCAGCTTGGTAGTTCACTCAGGCTGCACTACAAAGTTAAAGAGAATACAGGCTCCGGTCATTCAGACCTGTTAAAAGGGGTTAAGAATTACAGATGTGAAGAAACAAGATGAGACACTGTCTTGCAGAAATGGAAATGTCCCCTCCTCTCTTGCCTTCTCTGTCTTGTATCTCTCTCCCTGCTATATTCTCCCCCAACCCCTTCTGTCTGTGATGACAGGGTGATCATCACACATGTGGCAGAGCTGTGCTCTCTGCAGCTCTAAGCTGATCACCGAGTTCTCCCTCCTGAACTTTCCCTATTGTTCTTTGGACAAAGGCACTGAAGGCAAAGTGGATAGATGGTTCTCCAGAGTTATTCAAGGGGCATTCTGCTCCTCACCTCCCCCCCTCGCTGTGAATCCCACGATTCCCAGATAACATCCCACAGTCAGGGGAACACAAAGCCTTTTTCCAGCCTCAAGGTCAGAACATTTTTTATCCCCAAAACAGAAGCACCTTCCTTAGGACACAGTAATGTAAAAAGAAGTAATTGCGGAAATGCACGATGTGTTTCTTTGGATAAGTGTCTCAGGGACAAGAGATAATCATTTATCATGGATTTTCACCAGCTGCCATGAAAAGGAAGATTAAATGCACAAGAGTGTATGGTATCAGGTTAAAGAGACACTGGTAGCAGGAATGCTATATTTGAGAGATGCCATCAACCTCAAACCTGTTTTAGCAGAGGGTGTCCTGCCATTTAGCATATGTTGCACTGGTTTCTAGCAGTATTTGATTTTTAAAGTGTAAAAACTATCTCAGCCTAATAAAGCAGATGGAAAATACATGTGTTTTGCCTGTTACATTTTCATCCTGCATTAGCTTTTACGGCTCAGTTAACAGGGTAGAAAGATGATAATGGGTCCAGCCAATGCAAGGGAACCAAGATTTCCTGTCCCATTGGCTTATATGACCCTTCTTGCTGTAGCTCAGAGAAAGGTGCTACCTTATGCCAGAGGAGGCTCTTGCACTAAAGCAGAAATGCTCACAACTCACAAAGATGAGTGACTTCGCAGGAGGTTTTAGTACAAAAAAGCAAGTGATCAAACATTTAAATGGCTGGAGCATAAATGCAGATGAGAGGAGCTGTGATGTCAAGAACTCACTGTGCTACAACTCACAGGCTAAATAATATAGGTAAGCAAGACAGTTATACCAGGAAAATATTTAGACCTTCAGCAGTCTGATGGATGTAATACACAGGAAGCGACGTATAAACACTGAATGCCTGAAAATTCCAGCATGACATAGGAACAGCAGCGTATGTGAAACAAGTTGCCAGAAATTTTTTTCATTTACATCACTGGAGATGGGGTGTGTGTCTGTGAATAAACAAGACACCGCTACCTGAGGGCAAGGTTTACTCCAGCTAAAGGACATTAAATACAATAAAGCGCAGAAATATTTTAATATCTATTTTGTAATGCTGGTGGAAACAAATATGCATTTGTACTATTTAAAATACCCCAAACAGATGATATTCTATGCACTGGTTGGGTTTGCAATTTTAGTATCACAAAGTGGATTGCATTTACCTTATCCCATGGTGTATATCTCCACATCAGCATGTAGACTACCTTTCTAGCAATAAATTCATATACCCAGATGGTGACTCCTAATTCTGTGAAATTTCATTTCAAAAATTCTCACTCAATTTCTCCTATTTCTGGTTAGACAGGCTTTCCTGGAGCCAGGTAAAGGTACTTGCTCTTCAGAGTAATTCTGTCCACTGTAAATGAAAAGTCCAGGGAAAAGAAGAAACAAACAAACAAACAAACAAAAACAACAACAAAAAACACGTGAAAGTCTGGCTAAAAAAAACAACTTGCCCTATCTTAACTTGGCTTTACTGGTTGCTAATTCATTCAAATTAGCTGCATTTTAACTTGCATTAAAACACAACTCTAACTTAGGGAAAAGAGATTCACTGAGGCCTTTACTGTTTCAATTTCTCTGTAGGGTGTAAAGGATGACACAGTTCCCTGTCCTTTCTTCTCAAAGACAGCAAAGCCCTTTTCACTCTGCTTCTGACTCACTAGAGGTCCATGGGGAAAAATCAGCATGACCTGCACCTCCAGATGCAACTGGCTCAGACAAATCACTGTGCTTCCTGCTGGCAGATTGTGGGTTGCATTTGGGGAGTTCATGCAGCTTTGGATGCTGCCTATGTTTTCACTCAGGGCCTTCCTGCAGTTGTATAGTGACCTTCACTGTGTGATGCTGAGGAAGTGATGGAATATGCTGAGTTATGTGACGTGCATTCAGGGAAACTGTGGTCAGGAAAAGAAAGTAATTGTAGAAGGAAAACACTAAGCACAGATCCTCACAGGTGTATGTTAGGGCTGAGGTTTGCTCTCTACAATGGAAACCTGGAGGAACCCAGAACTTTGATTAGGCACCTGCACTTTGCTGGCAGGTGTAGTCAGCACTTAATACTCAATCAGTTCCCTCTGTCACTGCCCTTACTCTGCAATATTCAGAACTGAAACAGCCCAGAGCCCAGACAATGTTTTGGTTTCAAGGAAGGCCAGCAGGAATTTTGGCTGGGGAGGAGAACAGCTGCTGCAACACTAAGGTATGTGTATATTTGGAACAAGGACACACAGACGTGTACTATCCTGCTTATTGTATTTGCCTTAGCTTCACATTGCTCTCTCCTGAGTTAGAGGTTTTATTACTATCTCTGTCAGCAGGGATGATTGCCTGAAAGTGTCCTCAAACACACCTGCTACAGGACACTTTATCGTCAATGTAATTCCAAGGAAATAAGGGCTTCAGCAGCCATACTGATACCAGTTATTAATCCAGATAAACCAGCTTGCGTATACTGAGGACATGACCTGCTTGTGCTGCAATCCACCTACTTGCCTTGGCACTTCCTAAGACTAGTGCCTCTCTGTGAGATCAACATGCCAGACTCTTCCTGTTGCAGTTTGTGGTAGAGATGATGGCGGGCAGATTTTTTGTTTGTTTTCGTTTGCCCCTTCTTAGATTCCTCTGCTTACAAGGTATGTATCTTGGGCTCTGTGACTGCAGCTGCTCTAGCAAAGCTAGAGCAGATGCCGGAGCGAGATTGCACCAATACAATTTTTTCTGTTTCTTTTCTCTAAGACAGGAGTGGTAGAGTTCACCAGAGCAGGTGAAAAGGTGAGTGGATGTAAGTAGTGTCACCTTGCTATTGTTATCCAGACATTGGCACAAACCCACTGTGAAATGTATGAGGACACCGAGAACAACACTTACACCAGTTGATATCTTTTCCTACCATGATGCCTGGTGGTGTTTGCAGACCTTACCTCTGTACTTACAGCTGTGAAAAGGTGCCAAAGACAGCTAAAAGTATCATCAATTATGCTGCTATCTGGGGCAAACTGGCCTTGTCCTGGAGGACAGCAGTGCTTGCAATGCACCTGAAGGAGTATTGTGTTGGCATCAGTCCCTTACTCTGCTCTTTCCTGTAAGCAAAACTACACTTCTTCCAGAAGTTTGATAGATTACAAAAGCACAGGTGGCCTGAGATGCTAATTAAGCTGAAAAAGTCTGAAACTTCCAGCTTTAAATAACACACAACTTCAAGCTCAGAATCTGAGTTACACTAAGACTATTTCATGCCCATTTGGCCAGGGCTCTGGGTTTAGTTTTCTAGGTGAGGGCCCTTCCCACTGCCTGAACCTTAAAATAGGTAAACAAGATCTAAGGCCTTCATGCTCTGAGTATGCCTGCCTTTGTCTGTGGGGCACCCCCATGTAACAACATTTCTATTATGCTGGGCAGTGTGGGGAGCTGAGATGACAGTGGTGTGGAGGGGCATAGGGCAGTTAGAAATGGGGCCAAGGACAGAGCAGGTTTGGCTTCATTGTGTTTGTTCCTGCATTGGCTATAAAATATAATGGAAAATGTGTTTACTGATGCTTTTGACAGAGCCACAAATGCTGAAACATACAGCATATTAGCCTAAAAAGGAGCCAATATTTCCAATACTGAAACTAATTCCTCTGAGGAGTCCTGCATGTTGTGAGGTCCGTAAGTCAAGTTCTTTAGAGTTAGCTTTGGCTAGCAGTGTCTGCTAGCTACAAAGGATCAACCCCTGAGTAAAGAAAATGCACATACCAAATTGGAGAGATCTGGTCATTGCCATCGGAGGCAAATTCTAACCAGCAACATGGCATGGTAACAATTTATGGCAAGTAGGCCGTAAATGATAACAAGAGTCAATCTAGATGTTCAAAGGCAGTTAGAAAATTCTGGGATTAGTTTTTCTTTCCCTTCAACCCAGTTAAAAACCAAGAATAGGAAATAACCATGTAGGGTCAGTGTTTTTGCTGTCACCAAATTGAAAACCAAACTGCATATTACGATACAATTAAACAAGGCTGCAGGGAGACAGGACGGAAAGCAGTCTATGAAGTGGGATTTTAGAAATAAATTATAACTGATAATTTTCTTATCAGTTTTCCTCATATTTACCTCCCACGCTGCTCTATGCCTGCAACTCAGCATGAAACTGAAAGTCCAGTGAAGTGGCCTGGCAACACAGTGTACAGGGAGAAAACCTCACACCCACCTCCTCTGCCTCAGATTGCAGGCCAGACCCCCTCCTAGGCCCTGACCTAGCTCCTCTGCAGGCACCCATCTATTACAGAGGAACAAGCACGTCCGATTTCATATGTTTATGGCAGCAGTTTGGGGGGAGCTGTAATGGGGGGCTGTTACTTGCTCATCATTGCTTGTGGACAAGTGAAACATGGCTGCAGGTACCCCGAAGCCACCAAGCTCTGGGGATGCCTCTGGCTCACCAAGAGACCCTTCTTGGTTTGTTGCTTAAGCGCCCGACTTGGTGCTGTTCAAATGGGAACTTCTCTGCCTGTGACCCTCGTATTTAGCGTGCAAGAAGTTTGGTTTGAGTTTGAGGCCTCAGAGGCAAAACTGTAAATTTATGGCCTGATCATGGGCATCTCATCATCTGGCTCCAAAAAACCCTTGCCCACAACAAAGGAATATTATACAAATTGTGATAAGGAAATTTGTATAAATGGGAGATGACAGGATGATTAAAACATCTCTTTAGGGCAATAATCTACAGCCTGTATTCTTTACAAGAGTTTGGCACAAATATTTATTTCTCTGAGAGAGGTGTTGACAGGAAGGGAATTCCCTGTTTTCAAGAGAAGCTCTGAAGTCTTTCCAGAGTGGAGATCAAGTAGTTAGTTTTACAACACACATCACTTTTCACTTTGTCAAATAAAAGTCCTTCTAAACGGAAAAGCAATTGTGAATGAACAGAGCTTGTTTTGTTTTGTTTTGCTTTGTTTTCAGACATGACAGACAAGGCAGTGAAGTACTTGCTTGCAGAAGAGGAAACACAAGGCAAAGAAACTCTCCACCGTTCCCCTAGTGGGGACTGAGGAGATGAATTAACGTATTTTTCTCCCTCCCCTGCTCCCACCAGCCCTATGCCATCAAGGCCTGCTGTGTAATGGAGGATTTCAAACCCTTTGCCTCCTTCCAGAAGTGGCTGCAGCTGAAGCAGGGATCAAACACTAACAAGCAGTGGGGTGCAACAGCACGGGCACATACTGTAAACACTCGCATGCTGGCCACTCAGGTTGTAGACACCAACCACATCAGCCACATCAACGCATCACATGGCAAGAGGCAGTGAGTGCTGCTTTAACACTAATGACTAAGAGTAGCCATGTAGAACCTCATTCAGCCCAGAGATGCAGTTAAAGACTATTTTCAGAGCCATAGCAAGCCCACAACAATGAAGACAGAAAATACTGAACAAAATAACAGACTGTCAAGTCTTTTTGTTATTGTTTATTGTTGTTGTTGTTATCTACACTTAGACAACTTAATTACTTAGAGTGATTTATATCAAGAGCTCTGTATTAGTATTATAAGGTTCATACATTTATGTGAAAAAGTGTACACAACATAGTGAAACATTCTGTAGATAGAGTGAAGTAGGACCTTTGATAGAAGGGATTATTTCCGAGAGCCTATGTACAAATAAATATAACCTCCATACTATGTACAAACCTATACGCACAGAGAATACACTGATTTAGAGAAAAGAGTTTCATATAGTGAGTGATGATCCATAAGCACAAACACATGAGAAAAACTGGAATTTTCTGGGGGCTGTTTGGACCAGCTTCCACAGTAATAGATTTTTTTTTTAAGTTTGAAATGAATAAGATGGGGGACTTCAGATTTTTCTCACAATAAGTTGAAAATGAGAGATGGAAGAGTATGAAAACTACAAAGTGAAACAATCAAGCTAAGAAAACTTTATTACAAAAATAGCATCTGATTGTCAGTTATAGCATGCTTCTATTATTTTCACAAGACAATACAGAGGCTTGATCTTGCCATCTTTATGACAGAAATAATTTCTGCTCACATGAGTCAATTCCCCAGAGTCAGGACTGCAAAATTAGGACTGTGTAACAGAGATCTTGGTAATGGAAATGAACACAAAACCAAGCAAAATCCCTTTGGCATTACTTGATTTTGACAGGGGATTAAAAGAACTGCCTGATTAGTATCGTATAGCCTGACCCTAAAATACTTAACTTCTTTGTAAAAAAGATGTGACAGAAATAACTCAACTTTTGTAAACTCACTAAAGTACAAGGGATTTCCTCTACAGTGATCTTGGTGGGAGGAAGTATTAGATTAACAGGAGGATTTAATTCTATCATTGGGCCTGACTCTGAACACTGTATTCCTTCTTCTGGGGTGAACAAGGATGGCAGGACTGAGCTCCTGCTGCAAAGGCAGTGTGCAGCATTTTGTACAGTCTCACAGGGAATCTCAAGAGTATGAGCAAACTCCCTCTGATTTACTCACAGCTTCACTAAGGCAAAACCAGATCCTGCTTTACTGTACATTTTTTTGATAGTATTTTACATCATACCTTAAACAGAGATGTGAAATGGATGCTTCATTTTAAAATTAATTATCCCCTTATTTAGAAACCCAAAGCTAGTCTTCTGGGTTTTTATGGCTTCTCGTTGCATTAAGACAACTATGTGACATAAAATAAAAGTAAAAAAAGTAGTAAAGTGCAAGATCTTTAAAAACGCATACAAATCTCATAGTTTAGATTGATTTTGTGTTTGATGAGGGGTGAATTCACAATAAATCTACATGAATGTAAAGTTCATTTACCATTCTCAATTCACATCATTTCTTACTCAGTCTTGTCCTGGGCTGCTAATGGCTTGTTTGGGACAGATGTGGCCAGCTGTGCATTTGGTCTACCCAAGTTGTTACATGGCTTCTAGGCTGGGGCTGACTTAGATCTGGCTGGCTGGGAGCACGGCTCAGCACCATGCTCAGGTGGTTACATGGCTTCTGGAGAAGAGATGGCTTATGTCCAGCCATGCTGGAGCTCGAGCAAGGTGGGCGTGCAAGCTGCCTGCACTCACCCAGGCAGACAAGTCCTGAGATGCCGTACACTGACAATTGGCAACACACAGCAGATCCACATGACTTGTCTGGGCTATAGGGCTGTGATCCAGACATGACTTCTGTATCTGATGGTGCAATAAATTGTATAACTTCAGTCTGGAAGTTACTCTCCCCAGTCCCAAAGGAAATGACTGGTATCTCAGCAATGATATTCCCATAACTGCTGGCAAGAGAGCCAAGAAGGAACATTTCTAACATCAGCCAGGAGCCCTTTTGGAGGGCTGCAGCAGGACTCTGCACCATTCAGTGCAAACTATCACATTTGCTAATCTGGAAATCACCTTCTGCAGATATGTCTTCACCTACAAGTTCTCACATCAAACTTCTCAGGAATGGCCGGAAAACAAGACTCACCTGCTCAAAGGAGCTAACCATGCCTCTTTCTCAGTTAGCTGTGTCATTGTTATTTACAAGAGGTAAAATGGTTTCCAAGAATACAAGTGAATGCAATTTTTCTCCTTGAACATAGCTCCCAGGACAATTCTGTGTGTTACATGAGAGCATTTATGAAATACAGGATCTTAGGATAAAAATCCATATCTTGTCCAAGTAAATGGCAGAAAGCTTCTGGATTTCAGTGTGCCAGTTGTTGGAGAAGGGATTATTTCTTTGTTATAAATTAAATAAATCTATTTGATCCAGACTCATATTTGATTTAGAACCCAAGATGGAACACAAGTTGCTATCTTAAGGAATTACTGCTGAAAGGAGAATCATTAAAAAAATGTATTTCCCCTATTTCTCTAATTATGTAATGAAATAAAAGACAACCAGAGAAATAATCCCTTAAAAAACGCCCAAACATTAAAAATATTTCTAAGCATCTATTTCTTATAGTATAGATTAACCACATGTTTAATCTACCTCTTTATGGACCTTCATATCCACACACAACAGTACCATGAGTGACAGTTACCATAAACTACTTCAGAGTAGCATATATGGAAATTACATAGCAGGTTCATTGCCAGTACAAACATCAAATGACATTTAGATAAGTTTCTTTGTCTCCCACTGAGCTTTATGGTTCATGAGGATTATGCGGACATCAACATCTATTGAATAAATAAGCATAGGCATACCGGCACAGAAAGCCTGTTTGCACTACACAAAAGCACTAACTCTCAGTAGAATAGACAATTTAAAAATGCCCAGAAATTTGCTGAAAGATTTTCCCATGTCTACATGTAGTTCTTGAAGAGACCATCTTCACATTGCACTTCTATAGCACCTACCCTACAGATTCCACCCCGGTGGCTTATGCAAGAGGAAGCTGGCTTTTGTATGGTTTGGATTGGTGTGGTTTTGTTTAAAACAGCAAATTCTTGCAGGACTTCAGTGGTATTTTGCAGGTGGGGCCCATTCTCTTCTTTAATTCCAATGAAGACAGTGCCAAAAATGTTTACAACAGGTTATAATCTGATCCATAATCATGCTCAAATGTTACTGGAAATCCCTTCCAAAAAATATATCCAACACTGGCTCTGTTCAGGTGTGGTGCTATGGAGAGGTGTCTACTTAAACTGAAGCCTTATCCTGTACTCTTACCTTACTACAGGTGTTGCCAACATGGGGTTGGCCAGAAAACGCTAAGCAACAAACAGGATTTTTACTGTAACACCAATTTCTATATTATAAATTTATGCTTCATGAGGGTTATGCAGACATCAACTGAATAAATAAGAACCGGCATACAGATACATGAACAGACTTCCATGCTGATTAATGCACAGCAGAATTCAGGCAGATTGCAGGACCAGTTTCCTAATGAAGTCATTTGAAACTTTGCCTGTCTAAAACAGAAATTTAATTTTGATTTCCAGGTGTACAATTCTGAGAAATGGTCACAGATCCAACAGTGAAAAAGTTATGAACAATGGGAAACACCTTATACTGGAAAAACAGTCAGTGAATTCTAAGAGAGAAAGCCAAAGTGATATTACTGTTAAAGCATGGCAATTCAACAATTGCTAAATTTGCTGTCAGTGTGAAATAGGAGTGTCCTAGCAAGTGGTGTGCCTTATGGTGGCGCTGAGCTGGGACAGACTATGAGCATCCAGTCACTGGGTTGCAGCAGCTGCCAGCTGTCCTTCCAGCTCTCCAGCTGGTGACTTTCAAATTCCTCCTGCACAGGATAAGAGGTTTCCCTTCTCTCATTCCTCTCTTTCCTCTATCAGCACAGCTGTTGTCTTAAAACCAAAGAACACACACTTTTGCAAGGATCCTGAAACAGCTTACTCCAGCAATTATGCAAACGACTGTCTTTCTTGTGCAGCATAACCAGCTTTCACAAACAGCCTCCTCCAGATGCACCACAGACCTGAAATCTCCCCCATTACCTTTGCAGCTGAGCTGCCACCCATAGCAGAGTTATTCAGCCATTTGAATAATGATCTGCCCAGCAGAGGCAAGGCAGTGGGAGCTGTGAGCTGTCTCATTCCTCAGGGGTAGAAAATTACTTCTAATACCTTCCAAGATAAATACATTGATAGGGGTAATCAGACACAGCCAACATCCTCCAGGAAATAAATGAATCAGATATTTTAAGACAGTGTATGGATGCCGTTACAGGATATGGGCCTTAGCCCTACACATAAAAGTCTTCCTTCACGTTGTTCACGCCAGCTTTGGACTGAAATACTCACGGTGTGTAGGGCTTTCAATCAGCTACTCCTTACTCCCCACCTGCCTGTTGTCTCTGCTGTTGCTGCCCATGCCTTGCTGTACACACCAGTGTGCTCTTACAACTCCCCAGGTCATGCAGGGCTTTTTTCTTTTCATTGCAGGAATTACAATGTGGTGTATATGAAGCCAGAAGAAAAAAAGCAGGAGTAATGCACTGAACAGAGATCAGGCTCTTGTCCTTCCTTGGTTTCTTGATTTGAAATGTAGACCAGTGAGTCTGAGAATCTTTGATTATTGTTAAGTGGCCATATACACAGACCTATCGCAACCCTGCACATGGTCTTTTAGATCACGCTGCCTTATTCTGCTCACCTGCAAAAGAATCGCTTGGGTCATACTGAAAGCCTGTTCTGAGCACTGTCATCAGCAACAGAAAGCATTTGGTGAATCTTCTGGGACAGATTATACTGTAGAGTCAGCTCTGTATTTTGGGACACCTGCTTCATTTGAGCTCACAATGTGGGTCACAGATTATCTTTTGCAGCATTGCTATTCTTTTCAGCAGAGGGCACTGTATGTATGTACATCTTACCTTTGAGTGCACCCATAGAAACAAATGTTACGAGACTGAAAGCACTATAGTTAATACAAGTAAGGATTCTGGAGCAATGAAGGATCTTAAATACATCACTGACAATTTTGTGCTCCCGATGAGAGAGGCGTGTGAAGGAGCAAGAGCTGTTGTAAGTGCATGGTTAAGATCAAATAGTGTTTCTGAATGTAATTCTTTATATAGGACTTAATACTTTAGGATAAGACATGAGCAGTAGACATTGTGACTCCTAGTTTTCTTGCTTTTTACTCAGTAGTATCTCATATTTTA
This sequence comes from Cygnus atratus, assembly GCF_013377495.2. NCBI lineage: Eukaryota > Metazoa > Chordata > Aves > Anseriformes > Anatidae > Cygnus > Cygnus atratus. The sequence continues at coordinate 36,470,642 of NC_066396.1, forward strand.
AATAATATCTCACAATCTTAATATTTCAATAATTTTTAATATGTATTTCTTATGGTTTTCTCTACTGCTGTTTTCTATCAAGTCCTTATTCTCTAGCTGGCTACTGTTATATATACAAACACAGATAATAGGAATACAGTAGACCACAAAGGGGATGACTGAAAAGCAAACAGCATGGAACACAGGCAGGAAAGCATGGTGACAGCATCAGAAAAACAGACAAGACAAAATGTGCTGAGCCTTCTGTTGCACAGCTGTGAGCATTGCATTGCCATTGTGAGCACAATACAAATACAGAACAATGCTGAAACAGGTCATAGATATATGCTGAAATTTCATGAACTCTAACTGCAAAGAAAGACTTGAAGAAACAAACACCAATTATCTGAAATAATTTCTTAACACCTGTTCCAGTTCTCCCATTTTTTAAAATTATACACTCTACAGGAAATACGAGCACTGCATTGCTTTCTCTCTTTCTTTCTCTCTCTCTCTCTTTGTTCTCAGTTTGGACCTCCTCATCCTGTCAGGATTTCAGTAAGATATTGCATTTTCACTCTTTCCCAGACTTCTTTAGACATTCACTCTTCCAGCAAAAATGAAAATTTTCATGTAGGTTTCCTGCAGCTCCACTATATTTAAACTGTTAGTTTCTCCTACCTAGTCTCAAGATTTATATAAGCGATTAGAACTGCCTCAGCTTTGTATACCAGCTGGGTATTTTTTGCAATAACGTCTATATGTAGCTGTGAAGGTCCTTACACTTCAAGTAATGGACAAAGATAGCTTGTAAAATATATATCCACTTCAGCATTTAGGCTGCCACTTGACAACTACCTCTATTTTCTGTATGAAATACTATGCATAAGCAAATAAGCCTTTCTCTTCTGGCATCAAAAGGCAAATTTATAATGGTAACAGCATCTGAAAGCCATTGGTACTGTTGTTAGTATTGCTGCATTAGAAAAAATGTTGTGTTCACATAGTAGTTGTATCATCTCTTTGCATGCTGCATTGGTATTAGAGTAAAGAGCAAATCCCCAGACAGGCTTTGCCTGTGAATAGAGTGAAAATCTGCATCAGTCACAAAATGGCCAGCCAACATTGTCCCTTCAGTGCTAGAGCTGGAATTTCAGCAGTCTGAAGCGTTTTGCAAGATGTAGTAAATCATCAGTAACATCCTGCCAATGGCCTTTATAGCACTGTGATGCAGAGGATCATACACTGATAACTCCCCAGCTCTGCTGAAATCACATCATATAAGTCCACCTAAATGAAGAGACGTGCAGGATCTTCCCTGTCTGTGACTCATGCACTCAGTGAATGCTTTCCATTCAGCAGCATCAGCAGATCATCAGATAAATCCCATGCCGAGGTGTGTGTGGGAGGGTGGTCCCTCCCCAAGTCAATATTAGCATTCCCCTTTAGAAGATTATAGCTTCAAGAAATGAATACTCTGTGTGTCTGTGTATACTACTACAGAGAAAAAGTAGTCTGTGGATATGTACCGTAGGCATAGAAGAAAGAATAGCTTTCACCATCTCAGTGTGTGTGCAGCATCCCCAGTACTGAGGGGCGAGGTTGTTCTGCAGCAAACAAAGAAAACGTTGGCGCAGCTGGCCTCAGCCCTTCGTATGCATCCGCACTGTCCAGCAGCAATCACTCTTCACTCCGTGTTCCTCCCTTTGTATCTTTTTCTTTCTCTTTTAAAGCCGAGGAATAGAAGATTTACAAATCTTTCCATTGTTTTTGTTTGCTTGTTTTGTTTTTGTTTTGTTTTTGCTGTTTCATTTTGATATATAGATATATTTCGAATAAATAAACATCTTTTTTCTTTTTTTTTTTTCTTTTTTTTTTTTTTCCTCAGGAAACAGCATTTCCACTAGATGGAGACAGGGCACTGGATCACTTTGTCCTCCAGGAGGACGCTGACAATCAGGAACACAAAATAAAGCCCAAACATGAGAAAGCCCAGAATTTTATTCATCCTCCACTTGCAGAAAGCGATGGAGAGAATGACAAAGAGCAGCATGATGAAGAGAAGGACAATCGCACAGAACAGACCATTGCTGCTGACTGTCACTGGGGCAAAGTTGTTAATCATAGCATACAGGAGCCATGGAAGAGGCAGGCTGTTGAAAAAAGAAAAAAAAAAAAAGAAAGAAAGAGAGAAATTGGAAATACATAAGAGATCCAGAAAGGAACACTAGAAAGTATCTGGAGGCACTTCGTAATGCAACCAGAGGCTTCCTGTATAAAATGAAGCATGAAAATCTACTTTGTGCATAAACCTAATTTGTCAATATGCTTGTGGTACTAGGGGAGAACACATGGGATTTAGGCTCCCGGTTCCTCTTCCATCAGTTACATTGGTGGAACATGTTCCCCTTAGCTGACAGAAATCACTGGACATCCTGTCTGTGAGCAGGGAGACCCTGTCATTCGTTTCTGCATTGAACACCATATGCAGACAAACCTACTTCCAGCCCTTCCCCGAGAGCCTGCCAGGCAGGAGAGGGGGGTCACCTAATGACATGCCCTTCCCCATCCATCTCATCCATTCCTATGTCCATCCCCACAATGACCCAAGGCACTGCCCCCAACATTTGGCCCTTAAAAGTCTTGATCCCCATTTACTTTATAAACCTGTGTTAAAATGTGAACTTTAGCTGAACCTTAGCTTAATTTCTATTTCTGTACTTGCTTGCTGTCATTACTTTTCTCATCTCTGATGCTACAGAATGAGGCAACATCCTTCAGGAAGATGTCAAGCTGAAATAAATATTTAAGCCACCGACTGGTGCTTAGCAGGCTTAGGATGCATGAAGAGAGCTGTCACAAGCTCACAACATTCAAGCTTTGAACAAGCAGCTCAAGAAAGAATAATTCACTATAGCCTCAGTACTAACTAAACCTAACTACAGCTAAACAGTGCCATTTCTGTTGTAAATATGCTAAGCCCAGCAGACTGTGCTACAGGACAACAGCATTTCCATTGGCAGGAGGATTAAAAATATGTTAGAAAAATGAAATACTGCAAAAGAAAAAAGTTTTATAATGAACCTTACATGCTCTAGGTTGAAACATTTTGTAATGAATAATGCTTTCATACATTTTGTGGGTCTGTTGTTTATAGATTTTATTTCAAACACTTCTGGGTTAATAGAAAGCTTCTGGGTTAATAGAAAAAAAGGTGGCTCAGTTTTTCTGCAGTGTCTGAAGGTACTGCCATTAGCTAAGAGATGGAGCCATTTGCTCTCCACTCTAACTTTGGGATCCAGTTGTGTACCAGTGCAGTTGGTGGTGTATTTTCAGCAGCTAACACTACGATCTGTTCTACAGATGCTTCTGACTGGACTACGACTATGATGAGACCTGTTCTTCTGCATGTGTGATAGCAAGGAACAATGAAAGATGGAGAAACAAAGAGTGGGGATAAAGACAGAGTTTGCTTGTACACTTCCTGCACATTTTTGAAATACTGAGGCATAGATTACAACATTGCTGGATCAGGTCTATCTTGATCTCAGCGGGTCCAATAGGAACTTGTATTCCAACTGCTTGCCACTTACCCTTACCCTAGAGCTGCTATGAAGCAGTAAAGTGTAAATAGCACACTGCTCCACATAGTTAGTGCTTTACAAAAGACTTTTGTGTTAATAGAGAATTGGTTTGTAATTTGGAATTTGTGAGCTATATAAAAAAAATAATGTCAACAACTATATAAAAGAGTCATGTCAACAACATACTATGAGAGCTACATAAGACATTAACATGTTTGTTTCTAGCAACAAACACACTGAATAACTCAGGGAAAATGAATTATTCCTTGATTAGTGGTTGTAAAGAAAGTCCTGGTATAAGCCCAGTAAGTAGTAATGTAAGTGAAAAACAGAAACTTGACAAAAGCATAAAAGCTTCAAAAACTCCTACTTGGAACATTTTTATTTATTTTTTTTAAGTGCAATTTACTTGCCTGGGCAGCTCTTCAATGTATGAAACAGAGAATTAGGTAATGAGTTTGTAAGTAGTCTGTTATAAAAATGTCTATAAACTTCTGAACATTTGAAATGTAACATCCATTGTATATTTACATTACTGTCTTTTTTCAAACATCAATGTCAGAAAATTGGGGTAGGCAACACCTTGGCAAAACCAAGCCAACAATGCCAAGAACAAAAGACTTGTTAAAACAGACACACTTTTCTTGCTGTAGGACTTACCCCACTGTGATGTCAAATATGTTGCTTCCAACAGAACTGGATACTGCCATGTCCCCCAGACCTTTGCGTGCTACAATAACACTGGTAATAAGGTCAGGAATGGATGTGCCAGCAGCTAAAATAGTCAATCCCATGATTTCTTCACTAATACCAATGGTTTCTCCAACCTAAAAAGATTTGAGCAAAGACAGAAAAAACAAACAAACAAAAAAAGAGTTGCAGTCCTGTGGTGGACAAATGCTTTCTGCTGTAAACCTGCTTAACCAGGAATATTATCCTGGAGCTTCCTGACCATCTTTGAGAATACAGTCAAGATTGGAGAATTACTGTTTTCACAGACTTCCACATTTCAGGAGAAATATAAGATTGTCAAAGAGACCCAGTAGGCATTGAATTGACAAGCAGCTGCTGATGGCTCAGATGTTACCAGAATGATTATATTCTGTGGTCAGGGCAACCACAGCTCTCTGAACTACTTTCCATTTACTGAATAGCAATTTACTTCATCCATCGTTGCAGCTCCTGAATAGAGTGCTACTCAGCATGAGATACATGATGGACTCTGATTCTAAATGGTTTCTCACAGTGCAAAACACAAGGCAGGGCTTGTATTTCGTACCAGCATCACCTTCTTACCTGATGTGCCCACCAGACCATTAAGTAAGAAAAAAATGCAATCCAACTGATTGAGCCAAAAAATGTGATAGGGAAAAATTTTCTGGACCTCTGAAAAAGAAACAAAGAGAAGCAGTGAGCACCTATGTTGAAGTCTGCTTTGTTCTATTCTCATTCGTTCTCTAAGTGACCTCTCACTTCTTCTGATCACCTGTTCTGACCACCAGATGACCAAGATAAAAGTCAAGAGTGCTAAAAGACTGACTTTCCACACTGGTATATGCTTAGCTGGGCCTCGTTCTTGTATTGGCTTTGGCTGTAAATGAACCTATAACAAGATTCACCTCCTAACAACAGCTTTCTTAACGAATGGCAGTTTTTCTGTTGTTTATTTGTATCATATGCTGTTATGTGGCAGTTTGCATATGTGTTGAGTTGAATGAATATTTGGAATCTAAATTTATTAATAAATTCATGCCTAATCAGAAGGTAAGTTTTCAAATTGTTACATTTTATTCACATATCAATAACTTTCTATAACATCATTCACATTCACTATAACAAAGGCTATCACAGGATAGACTTAAAAAAATACATATTCAGATTTTATTAGGTAATTGGGTTTGCTTAGGAAAATGACCAATTTTTTCAATTAGAACAGAATAAACATTAAGAATATATTTGCAGTGTCTTTTTTTTTTTTTTTTGGTAGAGAAGTTTGTTCAAAAAAAAAAAGTTAAAACACCCTAAGGCCCTAAGCTTTGGATAGATGGTATTATTGCAGCCAATGAATGGGTTACATTCAGATTAATGATTTATATATATATATATATATATACACATATATTTGGTTTTGTTTCTTACTAGTCTTTTGCATCATTCATATTTCCTATTGGCCTGCTACATGTATGTAACAAAAAGTGATTGTTAACTACTAAAGGAAGGAAGCATGACTGCAGTACAGTACTGGGTAATCACTGTCTGAATCAAATTATTGATTAAAAAGAAATTTGTACTGTGAACGAATGCTATCAATCCTGAATGAAACCAGTTCCTTATGGGCATCCACCTGCTGAAGAAAATCCTCACCCCTGATGGAAAAAAGGTAAAGTCAGCAATGGTAATTGTACACACTCATCTACAGGAAGGAACAATTTAAACATCCATATCAGCCTCAGCAGCGGGTGTGCTTATGAGTTGTGGTACAGGATGTGTGGGCACTTTGCATAATGCTAAATTTTGTCCTAAAAACTGGGCTTGCAAACATTGACTAGCATGACCTGTACAACCCTGTAATTGAATATTCATAGCAGTACACATTAGAGATGGAAAAGATTTAACAGTGCTCCCAAAACCCATGTAGAAATACTCATATATAAATAACTAGCTGAACTTCTTGGAGCAACAAAATCATTCCAGTAAGCTGTTTTAAATGAATTATGTTTAAGAATAGGGATAGTCACAATTGCACCTGAAAATTACTTTTTTTTCCTATAAGTTCCACTCCTGTCACAAGCACTGTTTCTAGAACTGCCTAAGCAACTTTAGTTGATCTGCTTCTTAACTTTATGGAGCAAGCAGTGACTTTTCAAAACAGAGTTCTGAACATTTATTAATTCAGAAAATCTAGCAATGAACTTCCAATGCCTAAACTTATTCAGAAATCAGATGCACCTTTTATTTTAAAATCACAACTTTAAATGTACTGGAGGACAGAAGACCTCAGTCTGAAAAGGAATAAAATTTAAAAGGAACACAAGGATGGCTGTTAAACATTGATGTGACACCAGTGGAGCAAATTGAGTCCAGAAGGGATAAATTAATCAAAACAGCAATTTCATTTTTGTTTTTAACTAAAAAACTAGCACTTCTTTTCCAGCATTTTTAGCAGCCACCTATTTCAACTTTCAACATTTTTTGTCTTCTGCATAAAAAGGATTTTCTTGCAACACCTATGGTGAATGAGATGATGAAGTGATAATCTTGTTGCAGCTGGTCAGAAAATACAAAGAAGAGCACATCATAGCAGTGGAACTTGAGTAATCAATATACAACACTCAAGAAATAAGCATACATTGGCTTACACAAATCCAATATAGCAATAGCTGTACTGGCCAGTAATAGCTGTCTGACTAATGAAAATACAGGATTATATATACTGAACAGTTCTTGTAAAATAACTGGGCATTGCTTATCTGAGTCAGATACCCACAGAACGTGGAGAATTGGATGTTTAACAACTATCAGTCAGTAACTTTGCAGTGTGTCTAAACCCAGCCTGTTTTACCCAATCCCCCTCCAGAAAAACTGATAGGCAGCCATTTGAGATTATGAGCGCTTTAATAGACTTAACAGTTTAATTACTAATTTTAAAAGGAGGAACACTTAAAAAGGGCAAAATTCAAAGCTTGTGCTCTGCACAAGCTTTGAACTCTTACAGGTTATGAAATCAAGAAGGGACTCCATAGATGCTGCTGTATAATTTGCATACAGATGAAATTTTTAAAAAGGAACAGTGGCAGTACTGTTTTTGCTGTTGTTTTTCCCGATGCTGGATTTTATTTCCAGAGTAAAATAATAATCATGCCTATTTTGTAACTGTTGACAGCATTCTTTTGAGATTTATCTCTTTGTAGCTCTTCACTTCTTGGGAATATACAGAGCTGCTAATTCCAAGCATTTTCCTAAAATAATTAGTCAGAGACAACAGAGAGCAATTCTTATCTCCACCTTTTCTGGTAGCTGTTGTGATGGTTGCCTTACAAAGAGAGAGAGCCCAGTTTATTACCAGTTGGTTCTGTTGTGGTCATGGTAACAGGCAAAGGAGAAAAGCCATGGTTCGTTCAGTTTCTATGCTATTTTCTTTTAACAAAAGGGAAAGAATTTTGTAGCTTTGCTGTACATTGGTTGGTTTGGTACTTTTCCTGTCTATCAGTAACCTTAAGGACACTTTTCTTGGTACATTTCTGCATTGAATCATGTCAGCGTCTGAAAAACAGGACTTGAAAACAAGTAGCAAGAACGATCAAAGTATGTTGAAAAGTGAAGGTTTTTCTTCTAAGAGTCTGATCCTGAAAGATAGTGAGTACCTAACGATTTGTAAGGTACCTGTCTTAATTTTAGCTGCTTTTATTACTATCTTTTTTTTTTCCCTTTAACCTGAATGAATCATATGTTTGTCTCATGCATAAATTTTATCTGTATTGTAAACTTTGATTTTCCTTCCATACTTGACAGTGCTTAAATCTGATTACTCAGAACCTGTTCCTGTAACTGGATCTGTGAAGGAACATCTTGTCCTTGTCCCCTTGGTAACAGTGCATCTCTGTGTAGCAAGGAGAGATCATGTAAGTTCTTGCTGGTAACGGGAATTTGCAGAGATGCAATGAACTGCCCCATATGGGTCCAGTCATAACAGGATTGGACTGTTGATAGCCATTTTTCTGGCCTGTAATAGAAAGGGATGGACAGTGCAGTATGACTATAACAAATGAGTTCGTGTTTCATGTCTGCCACGGGCCCCCTGGGTCACCTTAGTCATGTCATTTTCCCTTCAATGTTTCAATATCCCTAACTGTAAAAAGTGGATGGTTGTGCTTATGACCTTTGTAGAATCACTGGGAAAATGTGCTCTATTAGCGTGGGAAAAAAATATTTATATTGTTCAAAACACCTGAACAAAAAGTCAACCACAAAATTCCACTGGGCACACCTGCTTCTGCTGTACTGCCAGTAACATTGTTGATGTTATGGTAAGGATTTTCAAATACACTTGTTTTATGTGAGCAGGTATAGTTAAGGCAATAAACACACATTAAAACATGTCTGCTGTTGAATCAGCTGAGGAGTTAGTTGACCTACTCCATAATCTACTGTAGGTATATATATAAACCTGCATATCTGTGTACCAGAGCATAATAAGGCAGCAAGGATTTTGCAAATTTCATAACCGGAGTCCTAGTATATGAAATAATTTTGGTAGAGTTTCTGGGTCTCAAGGAGCTAGGTATAGCTTGGTCTAGTACTAGTAAAGGCAGTCAAACCTTCTCCAATAAGTGGAGGTAAAATATATTTTAGAAAACAAACTCTAGGAGGGAAGGAGAACTCATTTTTGAAAAGTGGATACCCACAGAGGATGTCAAAGGCTCCATATGGCCTCTCAAATCGGTATTTAGCACACCATTGTTCATTTTATATACCCGCATGCTAATCTGAGCATCCTGATGGAGAATTTGGGTTTCTAACTAAAATTACCACACTTGAAAATCAAGCCCCTGACAGTAGGCCTACCTACAAAATCTATTTAAATATTGTTTTAGTGTTTTAACTTTTGCCTCACAGATTTCATGGAAACTTGTTTTCTGATGCACATGCTGAGCTGTGAAATTATGTTTTCTTTTTGTTAGGAAGGGAAGAGAGGGGATGGCACACAGGCATAAGTGAGAATATTTTAGAGACAAACACTCTAATGAAGTGTCCTTGAAAAGTTAGACAGCTGGGCACAGAGAGTTGATGCAACCATCTGGTTAATTCTTTGACAGTAATGTTCAAAGTAAGCAGCTTGTCATACTGATACAGCCTGTTGCCTCTGCTGTTATTATTACATGTAATTACAAACTGCATTGCTTCTGCTTTTGTGTAAAAAAATATGTATACCTTTCATTGAATGATATTTTGAAACTTAAAAAATATTCACACACATTACACAGTTGCATATCAAGAGATATTCACTTTTCCAAAGCCACTGTTGTAACAACTATTCTTCTTTGTACAGTACAGAACAATGGGCAAGTCTTTATGTTCAACGGAAAGAAACAAAATTCAAAATAATGAACATCCTTATTTCTTAGCATCTGAGTACTTGCTCCTTTTGGCTCAAATCATGAAAAAAAGTGTAGGGATGGTTTTGCATAGTAAGGGGTGGGGGGAGGGGAGGAAGCATAAATAAAAAAACAAACAATCTGGAAATTCATGTAGTGTGTTTTTCTGTGTTACCAAACAAAAATGTTTACCAGAGTTGTTTGAAAACTTAAAGAAAATAAAGCTTGAAAACTGGAAGGGAAAATGTCAGTTTATGTCCTTTGAGAAACCTTAATCTAAAAACAAATCAGAGGTCTTATTTTAGCTCGTTTCTTGCACTGAATTGCAGTTTTTGGGTGTGTGGGATGGGAAATGTGATAAGGAAGAAAAAAGAATTCAGGGCGTTAGTTTATAACCTTTTAAGCCATGCATCCCTCTCTTGCAGCAGTTTTAAGTCTATTTTTGATCCAGAAAGGAAAGGAGATTAAAACACTACTAAAGGATTTTTCCATCTATTGCATCTATTGACTCCTTTTTTACTGTTCTTTTACTTTCCATGAACCTTCCCAGTCAGGATTATATGGATATGTGAATGTAAATGTGGTAACACTTGACAGCTTGTCATTTTATATAATTTCTATTAAGAAGCAGTCTTACAAGACTTCAAGCCAAGTTGGGGATAAAAATTAAGAAGTGTTTTACACATGGAATGATTTCTGAATTTTGTTCTAGTATGAAATTTAAAGATGGTGAGTAGAAAGCAGAGGTCTAGTAGAAAATGCATATCATTATTTTTGAACCACTGAGAAAGTCTAGACAGTCGAATATTCTTTCCAGTCTCACCCTTTAGGGCACTGAAAATGGGCAGACTTCCTCAGCACTTATGTGATGTTCAGTGGAGATCTAGAAATACAGATGTGAAGTCCCCAAAGAAATTTTAAGAGTTTTCACTTTGCGTCACAAAATATTAATGAATATGAATGGCAATTTTTATAGATTTATTACCAACCAGTTGTCCATAAGCACCCATTTGAAGATTTGAAGATTAATGATGCGGTCTCCTCAAAGGAGAAACTTATAAACATAAATAATTAATTCTATTTTTACATATATTCACTGCAGTCTCTTTCTTGATGTTGGCATTTAGCTAGAGAATCCCCAGCTGTGTAGAACACGTGGACTTGTAACGCCAGTTACTCACGGGATTTCTGACATCCGGGAGTGAAGCCCACAGTGGAAACACAATGGGTAACACAACAAGGTAGGTGAGCTGCTTGCGTGGGGTGTCAGGCCAGGCCAGGCTGAGTGGCTGGTCCTCATCCTCTTCATTCTGTAAGAAAAACTGCAGTGAGCAGTGTATTGAAGTGGATAAATGGGGCTGGGGATTGTCTAAATTGTGGTCCTTAGGACTGCACTGTATTTTGGTAAGGATCCATGGGGTCTGAAAACATCACATTGGCACCACACCTTCCTAGCAACATTAGCTAGCACAGTCAGATGGCTTTGGCCAGGCTATGTGGTACCTTTCCAGCACAGGCTGCCTGAAGGTGTCTGACTGCAGCTGTGCTGACAGTGATGCTGATCCCTCGGGATGCATGGAGCAGTGTCACACCTTCTCCCTGGAGGGAACAACCCTCTCCTTGTGCCTCTGATATGTTATTTCACCTTCCTACAGGCTCTCTGTTGGGATATAGGCTTATCTAATCAGAGATCAAAACTGGTCTGGACTGCCCCAAGCCTGACCAAATAGATTGAGATTTGTATAAATATATGTGTGGTGGTACACATGCACAGATACACTCATATGCATACAAACTATATATATGTGAATATATACATGTATACATATATATAACTTTTCAAGCTCTTGTGAGTAACTTTAAACATTACTTTTCGAGATACATATATGCATGTATTCCCTTGTTGAAAGGACCATGGGACAATTCAGGCTGGCAGGGACCTGGGGAGCAACACTGCTCAGGCTGCTCAGACCTTTGCCTAGCTGGGATTTGAACCCCCACCCCAGAGGTGAAATTGCTTGATATTTCTGGGCTCTGGCTCCACAGCTGAGCTGTTCAGGTGAGGAAAAGTCTTCTCATCTCCACCCTGAGCCTCTTGTGTTTAGACCTGCCACAACACTGCCGTCTTCTTCACAGCTTGGTGATAAAATTAAAAGGAAAGTCATTCCTCTCCTATTTGAGTAGCTGATTTTAACGTCAATCTTTAATATCCTTTTATATGTAAGATCTTCACCTGTCGACTCTATTACAGAGTTGATGTATAGGGACCTTTTCCCCTGACAGAAAACATTCCAGCTGCCACACACTTCTCTCTCTCTAGCTTGCCTCTGCCAACAAAATGGAGCCCTTTAGACTGCCACAGAAAGAAAGCGAAGTAAGCATGTTTCAGTCTTTTGGGTCTGTGTATAAAAACAACCTTTTAGCTTTTATCACAGGTAGGCAGTGTCTCCAGAATTGCACATGGATCTAACATATCATAGAATAAGGCAAAAGTAAAAAAAAAATGACCTAAATGGGTCTGTCAGACAGATGTGTATAACGCAAATCCTATTCAGCCTGTGGAAAGATTTTCCTAGAGAGCTCTATGAAAGGTAAAGAAGCACCCACCAAAAAAAAAAAAAAAAAAAAAAAAAAAAAGAAGTGAAAGAGTAGCATGGGGAATAAGTAAGAGTAGTTAGAGATTTGGGCACACTTACTGGGCTACAATCTCATTGACATCATGGAGATGTGGTGGGACAGCTCCCATGACCGGAGTGTTGGAATGGAGGGATACAGGCTCGTTAGGAAGGACAGGCAGGGGAGATGAGGAGCAGCTGGAGTGCATGGAGCTCTGCCTGGGGATGAATGAGGAGCTGACAGAGCTTGTGGGTCAGGATTAAAGGGAGGGCAGGGACAGGTGACATTATAGTGGGGGTCTGCTACAGGCCACCTGATCAGGAAGACCAAGCAGGTGAGGCCCTCTACAGGAAGGGAGAAGCAGCCTCACGTTCACAAGACCTGGTCCTCATGGGGGACTTCAACCACCCTGATATCTGTTGGAGGGACAGCACAGCAGAGCACAGGCAACCCAGGAGGTTCCGGGAATGCATTGATGATAAATTCTTTCTCCAAGTGATAGAGTATCCAACAAAGAGAGGTGCTATGCTGGACCTTGTTCTCACCAACAAGGAGGGGCTGGTGGGGAATGCAAAACTCAAGGGCAGCCTTGGCTACAGTGACCATGAAATGGTGGAGTTCAAGATCCCAAGGACAGAGAGCAGGGTGCACAACAACCTCACTACCCTGGATTTAAAAAAGCAGACTTGGTTTCTTCAAGGATCTACCTGGTGGAGTACGATAGGATAAAGCTGTGGAAGGAAAGGGAGCCCAAGAAAGGTAGTTAATATTCAAGGATCACCTCCTCCAAGCTCAGGAGCAATGCATCACAATGAAGAGGAAGTCAGGCAAAAATGCCAGGAGGTGTGCATTGATGGACAATAAGCTCCTGGCCAAACTCAAACGGAGGCCTACAGAGAGTGGAATCAAGGACAGATAGCCTGAGAGGAACACAGAGAAATCATATGAGCAGCCAGGGATCAGGTCAGGAAAGCTAAAGCCCTGATAGAATTATATATGGCCAGGAACACCAAGAACAACAAGAAAAGCTTCTACAGGTATGTCAGTAATAAAAAGGAAGGCTAGAGAAAATGTGTACCCTCTCTGGAAGGAAACAGGAGATCTGGTCACCTGTGATATGGGAAAGGCTGAGGTACTCAGTGACTTTTTGCCTCAGTCTTCAACGGCAAGTGCTGTAGCCACACAGCCCAAGTCACAGAAGGCAAAGGCAGGGACTGGGAGAATAAAGAACTGCCCACTGTAGGAGATCACATCATCTACCTGGACTTGTGAAAAGCATTTGACACTGTCCTGCACAACATCCTTGTCTCTTAATTACAGAAACATGGATTTGATGAATGGACTACTTGGTGGTTAAGAAATTGCCTGAATGGTTGCACTCAAAGAGTTGCAGTCAGTGGCTCAATGTCCAAGTGGAGACCAGTGAAAACTGGTGTTCTGAAGGGGTTTGTAGTGAGACTAACACTGTTTAACATCTTTGTTGGTGACGTGGGCAGTGCAATTCTGTGCATCCTCAGCAAGTTTGCTGATGACACCATACTGTGCCACTGGTGGTGACACCAGCAGTTGACATGCTGTCAGGAAGGCATGCCATCCAGAGGGACCTTGACAGGCTTGAGAGGTGCGCCTAGGCAAACCTCATTAAGTTCAAGGCCAGGTGCAAGGTCATGTACATAGGTCTGGGCAATCCCAAGCACAAATATGGGCTGGGCAGAGAATGTATTAGTAACAGCCCTGAGGAGAAGGACTTGGGGGTGTTGGTTGATGAGAAGCTCAACATGAGCGAGCAATGTGCGCTTGCAACCCAGAAAGCCAACCTTATCCTGGGCTGCATCAAAAGAAACATGGCCAGTGGGTCAAGGGAGGTGATTCTTCTCCTCTGCTCTGCTTCATGAGACCCCACCTGGAATATTGTTCTGTGGTCCCCAGCACAAGAAGAACATGGACCTGTTGGAGCGAGCCCAGAGGAGAGCCATGAGGACGATCAGAGGGAAGGATCATTCTCCTGTGAAGACACATTGTGAGGGCTGGGGTTGTTCAGTCTGAGAAGAGAAGGCTCAGGCGAGACCTTAGAGCAGCCTTCCAGTACCTAAAAGGGGCCTACAAAAAGCCGGGGGGGGACTCTTTGTTAGGGATTGGAGTGATAGGACAAGGAGTAATGGCTTTAAACTAAAAGAGGGTAGATTTAGATTAGATGTTAGGAAAAAATTCTTCACTCAGAGGGCAGTGAGGCACTGGGACAGGTTGCCCAGAGAAGCTGTGGATGCCCCATCCATGGAAGTGTTCAAGGCCAGGCTGGATGGGGCTTTGGGCAGCCTGGTCTAGTTTGTGGTGTTCCTGCCTGAGAAATCAGTCCTTTTTGCAATGGACCTGTTACTCTTGCCATAGATTGTGAGATATTGCCCTATTTTAACATTGCTTACATAAGCCTTATGACAAATGCTATAAAAAGCAGTCATTTAAACGACCACACCAGTTACTTTTATGAGCAAAAGAATTGTTGATGAAATGTCACCATATGTTGGTATTGTTCATAACATTTTCTACTTATTGCTTATTTTGGTTGAAGATCCAGTCTTAATTATTTAACAGTTAATTGTTGAATATTGTTCAACTCCTCGATTGCCATGAAGTGATCAGAACCTAGACAAGCAAGCCCAGCTCTTACCTTAGGCTCTCCTGCCATGGAGATGTATGACTATGTCACCTGACATAGGTGTACTGAAGTAAGCACCTGTTTTCCTCTTGACACATTGACAGACTATAGCTACTTTGGGGATTATATGTTGTTGTCGACAGAATACTGGGTTTTGTTAACCCCTATACATTGTGTAACTCTCAACTTTTGTGATTCTAAGATGGCAGTAAAATGTCTAGGTCATAATTGCTATTGTTGTTAAAAAAAACACATATAGACATACGTATGTGTTAAAAAACACATATGTAGACACAATTCGTCACACTCCACACAGCACTTAAGAGGCTCCTGAGCAGCTAAGAGGCTAGCCTTTGCCTTTAGCTTTCAGCTCTGTACCAAAGCAGGCAGATGATCTGTACCTCATAGCTATAACCTATTGAATCCCGACTTTTGGGGGACTATGTTGGTGCAGTAGTTTGTGTGGTTACTTCCTAAAATACGAAGCCATGCCTTTTCCATTTTGGTAGATGCTCTTGCAGTGGGAAAACCAAACTGAGCTGGATGCTCAGCTTTGAAATGTGATGATTGAGGTAAAATTTGAGCACAAAAGGACCAATTGAAGGGTTGCCTAGGTAACTTTTTCAGAGTGGCCTGTGTATAATTCAAGCAGCAGACTCAGCAGGAACAAAGCTCCATAAACAACTGCTTCATAAAGAGTACTGAACGACAACGTATTTTCTGAAATTGTCATCTTTAGATATTAGCCATGATTAACAACCATATTTAATTATTACAAAATCTTTACGATAGTCTAAGTTTGCACATGAGTATGTACAATGTTTGTGCAATACTGGTGAACACATTATTTCAGCACTGGTCCTCATTCTGGTCTTGTGCCTGTGTCAAACAGCATTGCTGTAGCATGAGCACAAAGGCAATATGAATGGCAGTAGCAAAGCAGCACAAAGAATTACATCTGGAGGTCTGCCAGATGTGTCCTGGGGAATCTAGTTCCATCTGTCTGAGACCTTTTCGCCTTCAGGTTGTACTGCCTCATCCATCTCCCTGTGATAACTACACTCAAAATATATACCCAAACTCGAGCTCACAGTGCAGTAGGGCAAAACCATTTTCCTTGCTACTGTAACTCCAGGATGCATGAAAGATGCTACAGAGTGGATCTCCACTTGTTATTTCATAAATCAGAATCAGCATCTGATTTTCAAATGCTGACTTTCCAAAAATCAGTAGAAGTAAGGATGTTAAACACAGTTGTAAATCTAGCTTGCACAAATTTCAAAGCAATGTTGAACCTCTTCACTGAGGTTGAAGAAATGAAAAGGAAAGAATTTTCACAGCTATAAAACCACACTACTGTGGGTGTTGTGCTCTGGACTAAGCTGAGATACAAAATGACTTAGCACAGATTTATGGCGGAGATTGCGTGCACTGTCTGTGGTTTCAGCCTATCTGCAATGTACATACTCAGTATGCATACTTGCCGTTTGTAGGAACTGATACTGAAAAAATATTTTTGATTTCTTTTAATCTGTGTGATGAAAACTCAACACTTGCAAGGTTATGTACAATTCTATTCTACAATGCCAAGAAGAAATACTTAATGATATACATGGTTGAGTTCAACTACCTACAAATAGACAAGTTGGTACCATTTTAGGCACCTTCTGGCATCTCACTTGACCTCCTGGTACATTATCAGAAATGCAGAATATTCTGCTGATTTCTAACATACCTGCCACTACACTGATAATAAGTGATTTGGGGTAGGTGGGAGAGGATCAAGTAGTGTAAAATCTCTACAGTTTTCTGTAATATGGCAAGATTGACTGGGCCAAGAGGATAGAAACAGCCACACTAAGTCATACACAGAGACTATTTAGATCAGTATCTTGCTTCTGGCAATAGCCAGACATGGGTACCCACAGAAGAAACATTGGAATGTGTCATATGTTTTCATCTTCCTCAAAATAAAGGTTTAGCCCGAAGCTGCACTAGATCTTCATTTGTAATAGCCATTAAGTGTTTCCATGAAATTCTCATTAGCTTCCATAATTATTTACACTCTTTATTTACTGTATATTATTTTTTCTTGGTTGTGCTTGGGACCGTCTTTCTGTTACATATACCTTTGTAATGTTGAATATCATATGTATACTCATGTCTAGGTGGGATAGATGCACTACTCTAATGCATATTAATCAATAACAACCAAATTAATTTTCTAATAGGCAAATGATATCCTTGCATGTCCTACTAGGGCTAGTAGAGTACATCTGTAAATAACAAAAAATATAGTTTTGATTATTTTGAAGAAATTAGACAAGAACTGTCATTTTGTTGTGTTGTCTTTCATATATCTGTAACAAATATTCTTTCAATATTTTCTTTTAAATGAACGTACATATATGCAGAATCTTATTCTTGCTACTTCCATTTTTGTTCTATGTAACTGTCCTGGTTTCAGGAAGGACAGAGTTAATTTTCCTCCTAGTAGCTGGTAGGGTGCTATGTTTTGGATTAGAATGAGAAGAGCGCTGATAACATGCTGATGTTTCAACTGTTGTAGAGCAGTACTTACACCAAGCCAAGGACTTTTTAGCTTCTCGCTCTGTCCTGCTAGCGAGCAGGCTAGGGATGCAGCAGGAGCTGGGAGGGGACAGACGCAGGACAGCTGACCCAAACTGGCCAAAGGGGTATTCCACACCATCTGACGTCATGCTGAACAATATATAGGGGTGGCTAGCCGGGGGTGGGGGGGCCGGCTGCTCGGGGATAGACTGGGCATCAGTCAACGGGTGGTGAGCAATTGCATTGTGCATCACTTATTTCGTACACATTATTACTATTAATACTATTATTATTATTATTATTATTATAGTTATTATTTTCCCTGTCTTAATAAACTATCTTTATCTCAACTCACAGGCTTCACTTTCCCGTTTCTCTCCCCCATCCCGGAGAGGGAGGGGGTAGGGTGAGCGAACGGCTGTGTGGTGTTTGGCTGCCAGCCGGGCTAAACCACAACAGTAACTCATGACAAACAATGAAGAGCATACCAAATCTCCTGAGTTTGCATCTTTCACACATCCTTCACCCAAGAATATCTATCCAATTATTTGTTTGTAATCCAACATACAAAATCTCTTACCAGTTTGCTCAGGACTGATCTGATGACTTCTCCTAATCTCTCAGGAAAATTCTTCCAGAGTCAGGAAGATACAGTGTGTTTCACTTTATATAAACAGCATCAACATATGGTGACCTTTCATCAATAACTATTTTGTGTATAAACAACAACTTATAGCAAACTCCATCTGCCAAAGTCAGAGTGTAGTCACCGCTTTTAGCAAACATCAGAAAATTATTGTTTCCTTGGATGCTCACACTCAAAATATATTATCTTAGTAAAAACAGTTGCTTATTTGGCATAATATCAGATGACTGCAACTTTACATTTTTTTTAACTGATATTAGTAAAACATGGAAAACAAGTACAATGAACCACCTCAAAATTTTCTGAAGTACTGAAACTGCCACCATTTACCAAGTAGTCCATATCTTATAAAAAATAGAGCATATGAATTGCAAATATTATAATCTGAGAATTATTCTGTTAGCCCAACAGAACTGCAGAGCTGAGCTATACATTCGCATGATTGTACATTTCATGTGTATTTTGACTTACGATGTTGTTAATCAACAAAAAAATAGCATCAGGACTCCAGTAGAAAGCAAACTGCAGACAGGCACTGTTTACAGTTCAATTTCCTCATGCTGAAATACAGATATTGTACCACCTATAAAAATGCAATTTATTTCTTTGCCTGGTAGTGCTGCAAAAGGCTGTTGAACTTTTTTTTTCTTGGGAGTGAGGAGTTTTGTACAACCGAACTCCTTACAATGAGTGAACCAACAAAAAAATGTGAAGTCTCAAAATGTTACCTATCTTAGATGCAAGTACTGATTTTCAGTACTGAAATTGATTTTTTTTTTTAATTTTCCTTAGCATAGCAAACCTCATACTCATTTGCTTCACTAGACAGGCAGAAGACAAAGGCTACTGTGAATTGTGGAACAGCCTCGAGTCTCTGCTTCAAGATTCCTGTGTTTTGATTGGATTGATCATTTATCTTCTGTTACATCTTATTTGGAAAAATATGGGAAAAAATGTGAGATATTTAAGCTAGAATGGCAGTATGCAGTTTCTGAGGAGCAGCTACGACAGAAAACAATGTCTTTGCTTCCCCATTCTGGAGTAAAATTCAAGTAGGGAGCAAAATTAAATCCCCAAGCTTTTCAAATGTGTTCGGTATATATGGACCCTCATTTTAGTGCAGGTAATTTTTATTAATTCTCTCTGCACTGTGAACTTACTGAAAATAACTACCCTTTGAGTGGAGGCTGTGGGAAGGAGCAAGGCACAGGTAGGTATTTGCTCCAGATTCTGTTATTGCTGCCTGTGTCCTCCTGGGCTCTTGCGCAAATAGCTGAAAGCACAGTTCCCAGAGCCTATGTGCATTTTTTTATGTCCATGCTACTGCATCTCTTAGGGGAATTGAAAAGAAATAGACTATTTGTAGTAGCCAAAATTCAGCCCAGCAGTTGAAGTAACAGCTACGGTGCTATGGAGATATAGCTGAAGAATAAGTCTTCGTCATCATGCCATTTTTCCCTGTCCTGGTTTTCAAGTCAAAATGTCATAGAGCAAAAAAACATGGAATACACAACTAAGTAACCTAAGGAAAACAAAGAACAATCTGTTTTGATGGCAGCACAATTTTCATTAAGTTACAAAAAGCTATATTGGCAAACGACATGCAGGCGTTTATTTTAGGCTCAGTGTGGCAAATGAAAAGAGCTTTATGCATTGGAAAAACATATTTTTAATTATGAGACAAATTACCAGGCATGCTGGAATATATCACTGTCTTCCAACTAAGGCTGCTCTCATCTTCTCTCCCCTCTCTCTCCAAAATGGAAACATTTTATATAGCCCAAGAATGATAGCCTATGACAGAGAATGCACGGCTACTAGATTCAAATCATGTTAATTTGATGCAAAGGGAATGAGGACTCCATGGCAGGGGAGTGCTGCCTCTGCCAGAGGCTCTGTCCTGAAATGCTCTGCACTATGCTGCTGCTCTTTGCTGGGGAAAGCAAAATACACTTTACCCCACAGTTTCTCAGGTAAGCAGTTTAGATACAATAAAAACAATAAATCAGTCATGGCATTTTCTTATTACATGCTGGTTGCCATATCTTTTCATGGAAAAGTTGTCTTTTACCATGGTAGCATGTAAACATTTTCCAGAGAGGTTTCCATGGAAACAGGTAAAAGTGTGCGCATATGTACATGTGTGCGTGTGTATGTGCGTAGGTGGGAGGAAAAGGAGTTATCTTCAGCCTGGGAGCTATTTTTAGGAAAGCCACAGGTTTAAATGACTGTGTCTGAGCACACTTAATCAAATGCTTGTTAAGAAGGTGGCAGTGGGTGGAGGGGAGGTAATGGGACTTCTCAAAAGGATCATTTCTCTGAAGGACACCCTATAAAACATTTAATGAGATATTGTCAGTGTCCTTTTAGTCTTCTTTCATTTTGTCACATGCGCTCAGTATCACTCTATGAAGTTTCATATAACAGAGTTTTCTCTTTTGTGGCAGCCTGCTAAAGGTTAAAAGAAAGAATGCAGCAAGTAGAACAAAATCCCCAAGGAAGATGGAATATCCAGCAGGCGGGAAGGCAATTTCTGGCTGCAATTGAAGCAGGAATGTCTTGCAGACTGTATGATGGAAGGAGGTACTGTTCCCTGCTGTGCTGGTTAGGGCTGGGAAGGAGACCATAGATGTCTGTCTTTCTCAGGGGCTGATCCTTTTTTATCAAAGTGTAGGAGATCTGTGGCTGTTTCCAATGAGAGTAGTATGAGCATTGGTTTCTGGGAAAAATGACTGTATTTCTGGGGACATTTTCTGGAAAGCCTTTCTAAATTTCTGCAGCTACAGCACAACAGAGTTCACCTTGTTGAGCAAAGACTTGGGCTCTCAAGAGGAGAATTGAGGTTCCTGGATAGGAGTGAAATAGGAGGAATGGAATTAAGGGCCTGGGGAAAAGGGACAAGCAAGACTGTGGAGTTCGGAAGAGACAAATGAAACAACAACAACAAAAAAGGTAATAAAGTAAAATTCATTTTGGTGCAGGAAAGTTTGTGAAAATCATTAATGAATAGTGCCCTTGACTCTCTTTTGTGGAGTATTTCAGTCTTGTGCAATGAAAAAAGAAGGAAAGGAGGAAAGAATAAGAATCAAGAAAAAATCTGAAGATGGAAAAAGAAGCCCTAAGGAAACCAGTAAAGAGACTGGTAAAAGTAATTAGTGGAACTTGGAGAGATATGTATTTTTAAAGAGCTGTTCAATTTACAAATATATGAAAATTAAATAAAGCATAAAATCAACTTTTCCCTTTTCTTGCAGTTTTAGCCTGAGACCTTCCCTACATAAGGGTCCTCTGCTCAACATCATGCTTTTAGAAGAATAGTTTTATACATAAGATGGATCTATTTGCATATTCTCTTTGTAGTAGTAGAATGTATGATTTTTAATGAACTTTAAATCAATTTGGAGGTGTCCTTTTGGATGTGCTTGAGCTCCCAGCCTTCGTACAAAGAAGAGCAAAGAAGCACAGTGAGGATCACAGCATGGTGGTAAAAACTGTGCCTGTGCGAACTCTTGGTAAAAACAGGTGAAACCAGCAGGCTGATGATCTCCCAGCATGAACCCTGTCCAGCGGATCCTGCATCCCTGCTTGTGTGTGTCCACTTGGGTGCCTCCGATGGGGTGTTGCTTTGGGGATCTCCCAGTTAGTGAGGTAATGAGAATAAATCTACTCTTTGCATTTTAGCTGCAAGTCTGTGGTTATTCCCGCTACCTGCCTGTGCTGACTCACACACCTGCTATGTGAAAACACCCATATCCCAGAACACAGTTTTCAGGACAATATTTTTTCCCCAAAGGCATATTTGCAGCTTGATTCTTCAAGATGGACAGAGTCTCCGATCTCTTCAGTTCTAAATTAACATCACTGGGACATAGAGTTACTAATATTATTTTAAGGAATTTATGAGTCTTTCTAAACAAACTTATGGATCATGAAACCATATCTTTGGACATATAAAATTGAAAAATTGGAGAGAAGCAAATTTTATACTATATTTACAGATTCAGACACCACAGAACTTCCTTTTGCGTCAGGATAGGGAAAAATCACCAAAAACTCAAGCCACTAGATTGCATTCTACTCCCAGACCAGAAGCAAATACCATTCTCAGGCTGAAATGGTGATTACTTGTTCACAAAAGGATCAAAATTCAAGAGCATTTGTAGGTCAGGACTGAGCTGTAATGAGAGAGTTTTTGTGGAGGTATGAGAAGGAGGTCTAGCAGGCATATTATCCTGTGCCTTCAGTATTGCTTCCCTGAACAAAGCTGCTCTTAGAATGGATACCATTGTCTTGAAGATACAGTGGTTCCCAGGCATACAGTCTCTGTATAAAGTTTGGAGAAGCTAGAAAAAAAGCTCAGGAGGGCAATGACCAGTTTCCCCTCCTCTAATTCTAATCTTCATCAAAGAAGAATGTCTTGTGAATGCTGTTTACGTGATTCTGCTGTTGCCCACACTTCTATAATCAGGGTTAATCCTATTAGTGTCCATGAGGTCAATATACAAAGCAGAAAGAAACTGAAGAGTGTTGAATTTGTCCTTGTCTGTATTTTTCTCCTTCCTGCTTGCTGGGGCGATGAACAGCAACAAAAACAGCCAGAGAATTAAACATGTTAGAAACAGGCAGACTTCACCTTCCAGCAAACTTTGGTTGAAAGTTTTCTACGCGCATTTTCCTTGGATGTCAGTAGAAGATGGGGGTCTTGTTTTATTTTGCTTTCATCCCTCTTGACCTTTACTCCTTCTGTTATCTGAATCTTTTTTATTTTACTTTTCTCCCTTTCTTTCTGTTCTTAAACTGCTTGTCTATGATCTGTTGTGCTTTGTTAACTTTGAGTATCTCAGAGAAGTCAGTGTTAGCTCCAGGGTGATGCCACAGCTTGGGAAGGTGTACCAGGAAGCTGTGCACAAAAAGCTAGGCAATAGATCGAGGAAGGTTCTCTGTACAGAAGAGAACTGGCAGAGAATCTCACAGAGAAGTACGGTCCTAAATATCACAGAGACCTATTTATTTGTTACATACATATCATGGATGAGTAGACTATTTTTATTACAACTCTTCAAAAATACCGTTATATATTTTTAAATTACCAAATAGCCTCCAGCATATCAATAACTGAAACAGTCTGAGGTAGCAACAACTGTCAGGTTATCACTAGAAGAGGACAAAATTAGAAAGGCCACTGGGGAGGGAGCCAGCATGAGCCATCTCAAAATATTATTAGGGGATTGCTATTTTTTGTTGTGACAGCAGACACCTAAAATCCTTTCTTTCAGATTGATGGACCTAAAACTGCAGAATCACTCCTCCATCAGTTGCAAGCCTCCCTGCTTGCTCCATCTTGTCATTTTGACAATGATAGACAAAGTATCTCTCTTCCAATACAGCACAGCACATTTTCAGAACGTCCTAATACTTTCTTAAATTAACATAAAAATTTGAAACCTTCCCTCGCTGAAAGTTTAAAATGTCTAAATGGAGATGGGAGGAACAGGAGGAAGACATTAATGAATAATGTACTCCTGCAATAATTTTCCTTTCTTATCCTGCAGTTGTTTGAGATTGAAAATATTGTCTTGAATGATGAGGCTGCTTGACCTTGCAGATTTCTGAACAAGCTCAGAAACAACTTCATTACAATGCAAAATGATAGCATATGGTCATTGCTGTAAAATATGATTGCTTAAGATTACTCTTCCTTCTTTGTTTTCACCAAACAATCTCAGTGAAAAAAATGTGGCAGAGCAAGACCTGTTTCTTCTTAAGCTACTGAGTGCTATTAGAGTCTATTAGAGTTATCATACATCCCACAGACCGATTTATGTAAACACTAGCAGGTTACACCTGGCTGTGCTATTCTTTATTGAACTTTGAGAACAGAAGTCATAAAACTACACTGCTTTGGATTTTGTTACTTATTTTGCTGAAGCAAAAGCATTTTCCTTACATTAAAATGATGAGTATTAAAGTGAAATGTATTTGGAGTGTTGAGATTTTTTATTTGGTAGATTTTACTCATCTCATTTATTTAAGGATAATGTTTTGTTGGTCTAATAAGGATCCTGTAAGTGGCTTGTCAGTCTGGACAGCTTATATTATTAACAGAAAATGTGATTTAATGTCCTACTATGCTCTCCTCTTCTGTCAGACTCATTATCATTATTTGATTATTCTGGATATCAGAAACTAACCGTCTCTTTTGATGGATCTTGACTCTCCATTTCTATTCCCAGGGACAAAAATTAACTGCAAACAGTGAAGAATTAAAGCTATCTCCCCTTACCTGTTGTACTAACACCAGCTGACCATAATTGTCTTGTCAATTCTCCACCTCTACCTTTGTAAAGCACTTTCACAAAGACTCATCCTACTATGCATCACAATGTTCTTTATCAGTCTTGGAGAGAGAGGCACAAAATTGGACAACATATCCCTGGTATAAATATGTTCCAGTCAAATTATACTCCTTGTGACGGATGATAGTGTTTAAGAAAGAGCCAACAGAAGTAAATAAACAGTGCTACTTGTACACCAGTTTGATTTTTTTTCTATGGCTTGCATAACCTTTAAAGGAAAGAATTTTACCTACAATGATGTTGCTCAAGTCATGAACAAGGCAAGATTATCTCTGATGTGGACTAACAATTTTGTTAAATGAAAAGCAAGTGAAAACAACAGAAATATTGAATACTAAGCCAGGGGCAATTCAAAACAAAACACAAGCATTGCCTTTTTTGCATGATTTTGCTGTATGCAAATGCAAGACAGCTCATCCCATTTTTAATAAGAGGAAGCTCATGTTATGGTATAAGCCTCTTTTCAGCCATCTCTTGCAGCAACTTTCTTGTGTCAGCATAGCCTTAAGACAACTGTACAAACAAAAGCATTATACAAGCTCCCATGTCAAGGACTATTTTTAACAAGACTTTCTTTAAGTGGGTTTCGCTGCCCCAGTCTAAAAAAGCAGTGCCAAAGTTTAGCTAAATCAACTCACCATCATTTTCCCACTTGTTTGCCTGCTGGGCATGTAGGTTGGATTAATAACATTTAAAAAATACTAACAGTCATTAAAAAGGGGCCGGGGAGGACCTAATTTTGCAGTCAGCTATACTTGAAAATTACAGCTTATTTATGAAAGAATCTATTTCATTTGTATAGCTATTTCAGTAGCCATGCAGGTAAAATATACACAGTTATACAGTTACCTGATTATTATGTACAAAATATATATGCTAAAATAAGTCAATTTAAGAGTATAATTTCTTCTTCTGTAGATTTTAACTGTATGAAAGAGAGTCAGAGAAATACTAGTATGTGCTATCTGTTGAACTTAATTTGTAATGTCTCAAGATAAGAGAAGGGAGAGTGGAAAAGTTTGTGTACAGCTCCTGTTTTGCAGCTCCTTTTTGCAACTATACCATGAAGCTCAACCTGACAGGCTACCCTCTCAAGAGAACAGGCTCTGTGCAGTGTGATGTTAATCAGACAAGCAATTTCCATTAGTCTTATTTAGGGCTGTTAGGCATTTTATCTGATAAGCAAAAATACATTTCCTAAAAGAATACATTCCAGACTACTGGAATGTATCTTATGTTACATTGAAGTGCAAGGGTCACGGGATATATGCGCAAATAGACCTCCTTTTTTTTTTTTTTTAATTTTTCATATATATATATATGGCAAACCTCATTCTCATATATGGGGTTCAGTAGTAAACGAAGATTAAATGTATTGTAGATGGGTCCTATTAGCAAATTCTTGCAATTAAGACACATACTTTCAGTGAAAAGTACAATCAAGCACGCAAAATATTTGTCAATTTAAAAATAAAAAGGACACTAACCTCTTCTTCAACATTATGGGCGATTCCATTCTGCACTGGTCCTGAATCACTTGGTGGTGTTATTGCAACTTCTACTTTTGCACTTTTTTCTGTGGTATTATCCACAAATAAGAACAAGAAAACAACAGAGCAGAATATTAAACAACAAAAATGTATTAGTGAAACTAGTGTATTTAGTCCGTGTAAATAATCAAAAACTGATGGTGGACCAACACCTGCCTTAAAGAGAGACTAAAATTCTGGCTTCCATTTGGCCCACACACATTTTGAATAAAATTCTTATGAGTGGTGAGCTGGTGATCTCAGAAACTATTCTACTGGCAGTTCTGTTCTAAAAAAAATTGCATCCCTGGCAATACTGCATGCTCTTTATTTACACTAAACTTACTGAACATAACACTTCAGGTAAAATGTGATGTATAGTGTTCTACCCAGACATTAATGAATGCAGATGAGGGGATATATTCAGTAAGAGATAACTTTTATAACTCACTAAACTCTGCAATTCATAAAGTTACATCTGAACTATAATAATGTTCTTTCTTCTGCAAAAACGTGGGAAAAGAATAAACAGAATCCTATTGCCCTTGAGCAAAAGTCTTACAGGGATTGAAGGGATAAAACTGAACCTTCAGTTTATGGCACTGAATTTATTCAAATTTATTCTTACTTTTTCTATCTTAGAATTCTCTAAACAGCAATCATCTCTTTTGGCACGTACTAGATAAAAATGTCAATGGCCAAAAATCCCTGGGACAATTTGAAGTTAAGAGGAATAGCAATAAGAAATGTCTGACTCAAGTTCAGTGTTCCTTATGGTATGCTCTTATGCACATAAGTAAATACAGCTGTCAAGTTACATTACTGCTATCCTGAGATTCTTCTAAATTAAAAATCTGAGATCACAGCCACAGCAGAGTGCCAGACTATTTGTAATTATTTCAGTGCTTGTGCATTGTCCCTTAACCCCATACCCAGCATTACAGCTTATTAGCAGAATGTCCCACTCAATTGCTTGATTCTGGAAGTAACTTTTATCTAAATATAGCACAAGGTCAGAAAAAGTATCAGCTGAGAAAATGATTCAGCTTTTATCAGACACATTTGGATCTTGTTTTCTAATGCAGACAATATGCCAAGGTAAAGTAGAGAAAAGAGGTCATAATATGGACTTCTTTTTGGAATAGAAACTTTTGAAGTAAAAGACAAATACTTACCCTTAATGGCAAGCCATACTAAACTAATTTTGTGCAGTTAACATAGATGGGCTTAAACAAATTTCAACAAATAGTAGATTCACAAATCAAATCTTAAATATGAAATTTGTTTCTTTTTGTGACAAGGGTAATACTACATAGAATATATATGATCCTAGAGCAGTGGTTCTTGATTTCTGAATAATCTGAGATCCCATCCATCTATAATATAGAAGCTATTTGTATGAAATTTCTGAAGCTTTTCATTTACCCAGTAGAAAACTTATAGGGTTCCATGAGCTGTGAAGTGGTGAATGCTACTTCTTTAAGATAGGTAAAATATGCATGCATGGCATGAATGTATGCATTCAGTACGTAGAAGGATTGGGCAAAGCACCATCAGGTAATGAGCTGGTAATGCTAAAAATCAGCTGTGGCTACCTCAAGCAATTTGTTTGGATTGTGGGGATGGTGTTTATCTTGCAGAACTGCTGAACAAACTGGATTTTGTTTAACAACATTGCACCAGGGCTGAACTAACTCAATTACTAACTCAATGTTGTTGTTCTCTGCTTATATAAGAATTTCAGTAATGTGGCCAGAGAGAAAGTACAGAGTGTAATCCTGCATGTCAGTGGTCTGTTTAGACCTATGGGTTGAACAGGTATATTACAGGGAAATACTACAGCACGTTATGCCCCTGCATCAACCTTTCAAAAGTCAGAAAATTTACTAAATTTTCACAGGCAAACTGCAAATGCATTTTGCCTCTTCATTTCTGTCAGTTCAGCACTTTTCAAAAATCAGCATTGTATTTATCTCTGCAGTAAATCTGGGAGGCTTTCTGGATGTCTTATCAGACCTTCTCATCTTGCAATTAACTCCTGTCCTGTCCTTGGGTTTCATACTCTTTTCTGAGGGGAATCAGAATATGTTTAGTAAGACAATAAAAATGAAGTAGGAGAAATTCACTTCTATGGATTTTCAAGCAAAATTTAATAGTGAAAAAGGCCCGCAGGAGCAAGTGATAAATCTACATGGCTGCACTCACCGTGATTAGCAGCTCCATTCTGTCTTTCACTGTCTTCCACCTGGCACTTCTTTTTGGCAATCTTATGTAGAATTGAGGCCCTTTCCTTGAATTTTCCTAAAAGGAAGGATTGTCATTATTCAAATGCAGACATTTTGAGAGGCAAAGATGTTTGCCACAGCTTAGGGTTCATAAATCAGTGCCAGTAATCCATTCCCATTCCTCCCCAAACAGCAAACATGTTATGAAACACTATCTTATTAATACTTTTTTTCCTTCCAGTGGAAATAAGAATTACTTTTTTTTTTTTTTCCTGTTCTGAGAACTCTGCAAGAAAGAAGAAATGGAAAACAAAAAACTATTTTTCTTTTGAAGAAGCAGTCAGTAAAGTTCCTGTTACCAAAGTACTTCTGTATGACCTGAGCCTAAACAGAAGATTATTACAGATGAATAAAGATATTAACAACAAATACAGTTTCAGGTCTCAGTCAGTAGTACAGTGTCACAGAATTTCAGATGAACCAATATATTGCATCATGGTGACCTTTGTTAGCTTTGTCAATTTCTACTCATTCATGTCACTATAATTTCAACAGGTACTTCAGATGGGGAGGAAAAAGTCTTCATAATAAATGATTTCCATTCTAGCTTCTCAGAGGAAATTTTTCTTCTCACCCTTCCAGGTGGTTTTTGTTTCCCATGAGATTAACCATGAAACTTATCATCTAGACCATCTCCAGGGCAACTCATTACCCCTTAAGAGAAGTCCCTGGTCACTCTTTGTTGACCAGAGTCCAAACACCACATTCAAATTAGGCAATGTCAAAGCTGGCAAATATTAAGTGAAATTGATTCATCCCTTCCTCTACTTTGGTTGATCTTTCTACGTAAGGCATCTTTGGGTGGTTTATGACAGTCTATGTGTTGTAGAAAGACACTGTATGCGTCCTGGTGTCCTGCAGCAAAAAGAGTCCAGGCTTAAGACCAAAAGATATTTCAACAGAATCACATGATTGATTAACAATGGGAAGTACAGAGAAGTCATGAATGAACTCAGGTAGCTGGGTAGATTCACTGCTTCCAGATTAAAATTAAAGACACGCACGAAAAAAAAAAGTTGGCCAAGAAAGAAATTCTCTCTTCCCTTCTCACAAATGGAAGCTTATCAGAAACAATACCATCACAAGAAAATGCTTCAAATCCTTGTACCAATGCTTTCATATGTGCAGAAATGTATACACAGGGACTTGCAGCTACTATTCATGTGGAAGTAGAGTTAATATGTCAACAGCAAATCACTTGGAAAGTAATAAAAATACCACAAAGATTTAATAAGCAGTATTGTCCCTGCAGTAGCCCCTATCATTTCACAAGCACATCATGCTCATAAATAAATAAAAAAATAAATAAATTAGTCATTCACAACATATTGCAAAAGTTATCTTATTTGGTACATGGTACCTAAAGTAAAATTGCCTGCAGAAGAGTACTGAAGAGTAGTACACAATGCTAAATAGTAAGCCACTTAATTATTTCAGTGTGCAGGGTCAACGGCAGAGATTTAAATTAGATGGGGAATAAGAAACAAAGAGTTAAAGAAAAACAGAGAGAAAGAGAAATGAAGTTTATTGGGATATGAGAAGACACAAAGAAAAAAAGATAGAAATAAAAGGAAAACCATATTTTTAAATATTTTAATATGAAATGCTGTCAAGCCAGCTCTTAACTTCATTTGAAACACAAGGACCATTTAAGAAGTGCTTCTCCAGATGCACGCATAGATTCTGAGAGGTGCCTGCATAATTTTCATACAACACATATGTCAGTTTGCTACAGGATTTCTTGAGGTGTCAGACTCCAACTCATCTTCATATATCTGAAAATTTGGTCTGTGATACCCAAATACCCAAATGTATTTTTTGCAAGCAATGAAAATGATGGAACTGAGATTTTTTCTGAGAAACATCTGTGGAAATGTCTATGTTTTTCATCTACTCTAGGACTGTTTTAATTTAAAACTCAAATTTTAAACAGTATATTAAAGTGATGCAGACTTTGATGAGGATACTGCAGTTTTTTGTCTAAGATTGTTTGAAATAGTTTAGATTTTTTTGTTTGTTTCTTTGTATGTTTTCTTTTTCTTTTCTGAGAGAGCAACTTGAACTGAAAAGATCTCCACAGCTATTCACACTGTTTTAGACCAACTTAATCGAAGTTGTCCTTTTTATTTTTTTCTTCACATCATCAATTGTCTCTCATCTTTAGGAAGAATTGCCTACATTGACATTTGTAAGTCACACATCCACCAGTTCATTCAGGAGGCTGTTCCACAGTTATATGTCACTGTCATGGAAATTAACCTCATCATTTGAAATGGAAAGTGTTTTTTTGCTTATCTTTATTTCTCAGTATACGCAAGCTTCAGCTTATATTGTTTTACATCATTACCTGCTGTTTGATTCATGCAGTGTAAGTAATAAAACAGTGTGAGGAAATGATTAAAGGACTTAAAATCAACTATCAAAACTGCCATTGCAGGAAAGCAGTAATACTAGACTGCCTGAAGGCAGTGAGATGTAAAAGACAGCAGAGCTATGTCTTCTCCTTCCTTTTCCCTGCCCTTTTTGTCTACCAGGTCCAAACAAACCAATCAGAACTTCTTCAGCAAAGGGGAATCACAGACCCACCAAGAACCAAGAATCAAGATATTTCTAAGTTATTCAAATTTACAGAAAACCTCAAAGATTTCATCTTAGGCATACATGCTCTCTTGTGCCTTTTTTCTCATCTTTTAGTGGCATTACTAAATGAACCCATAGGAATTTTATGCTACTCTTCTTAATTCTTGGAGAAGCTAGAAGCTTTTGTTTCCTCTTTAACAGTCCTAGGTGCTATGGGTTTTACTACCTAAGCATAATTTTCACAACCGGTGCCAAAGAGTGTAGATCAATGACAGTGTTTGACTTCATAGATAAAAATAGGATAATAAAAATAGGATAATAGCTATAGAAAATTCTTAATTAATCTAGATTTTCTGAACTCGGACAGACATTGCAGTTCTTTTAAGTTTAAAAAGCATGACCCAGAAGGAACATGAGATCAAGGCTGGGTGATCAGGAAAGAAGGTAGCTTAAAGTTAAATATCTTATATTTGAATGTATGCAAACAAACCGGTATTGTGTAATAAACGTACACCTTGATCTGCATGAGTATATCCAGCTGGCATCAACCAGCCAAGATTCCCTTCCTGATCACGGACATATTAAAAATGCAATCACTTGACTACGATCTAAATTATGGGCTACAGTTTCCCAGGGTCAGAATCCTCTGATTTTACAGAAAAGTAATTTATCTTCAGAAATCTACTGGTTTAAAAAATGTAAGGCTTTATCATTTGTCTACTTCTCAGTCTCAGATCAAATGCAAATTACCACACATACGCACCATCAGCGCTATAGCTGAGCTTTCATATAATGCCAAATCTGTGGCTGTTGAGCAGTCTGAACCATTCCTACCAGTCTGTCTGGTGGCCAGCTGTGGAACTCAACTGGGGGGCTGCAAATGATCAATTTTAGAGATTTGCTTCATGCACTTTCTGCTTAAACTGTAAAATGGTGCAGAAGTGCTACATGAAAATATGTGCAGTTTTGTCATGTAGTAGGCTGTTGGTGGAGGCTACTTGACACAGGATTAATGTGAGGGTCTTTTCCCATCTGCTAGGGTATATTTTCTCTCTGAGTTGGACCTGATTAATCAGCAATTAATCTAAAACAATTTGGGAGGATGAAAATAATTTGTTTGCTGATTAATCAGCAATTAATCTAAAGTCAGTTTCTGACCAAACAGAACAAACAAAACAGATCAGTTTCTAAGACCTGGAGCACAAAGGCCCCCAGTGGCCTTTAGGCTGTATCTGGTATTGTCACCTAACTGTCACATTTTGTCTCTGCTTATGCTGATGCAGCAGCAAAAATATATGTGCCTGTGCTTCTCCATCAAAGGAATGAAAGATCTGCTGGCTACCTCCATTCAGGGTATGGGTGGCAGCCCAAGGATAAGGATGTACAGCATTAGAAAAAAAAATCAGGAATTTGTAACTGGATTTGCATGTTACTGTGGCTAACTGGCTAACTTACTGTAAAAGATGTATAGAAAGCTCAGTCAAAAAAAAAAAAAAGGAGAGAAAGGGATAATGAAAATAAATGAATAAGTATAATGTGGAGTGATAAGGATTATACTTTTGAATATCCAAATAGAGAGTTGAAAATATAGCACACTTTGATCTAAATATAGCTTCTGGGATACACTATTCATTATTGCTTTATGAAATACATATGAAAATGATTATGAAAATTGTATTCGAGAAGCTATACTGTATTGTAGACCTGTCAGTGTTAATACTCCTAAAGACAAAGAATTTCCTTCCTTCTTTTTGTTACTGGAAAATTTCTACTACTAGATTTTAGCTACTGCTACAGTATGGCCTTTGATTATTTATTCATGAGGAGTGTTTTCTGAGGTGACATTGAATATTAATAGCATTATTTCAGCATAGGCGCAGTGATAATATATGCATACATTGTACATAGCATACTTGCATGGATATTTTCCCATGAATAGCTATTTTTAACTACCATTACAGTATTTATAAAAACCTGAAGACTACTAATGCAGCAATTGCTTTTGAAATGGTAGGTTTTACACTTTGGAATAAAATATAAGAACCTTAACATATCCAGCTCTGAGGCTAGAATGAGAAATGACATTTGCAGCTTGAATGTAAAAAACACTGAGATGAGATGTGCTGCAAAAGCTTTAGCTCTGGTAGCCTTATCTGAATCGGCTTGGTTAATGACTCATTTCAGGTGCTTCAGAAGTGTATTTAAACAACACATACACCAAGGTTTGCCAGGTAAAATCTCATCTCAAGCACCTTCTCTTATATTAGTACCACTTCTGTGAGTCAGACAATGAATCTGGTGGTGCTCCCAGGCTGCCCTACAAGCTAGTGGTCATGCTTGCTCCAGAAGAAAACATCATCTTCCAATATCAGGCACAAAGGTGGAAGGAGCCGTCTCCAATAGCTGGCCCCAGAATAGCAGTTATATGTGATTATAAGCAACACAAATAAAAAATGAGAAAGAGTCAGAAGTTATGGGTTTTTTGCTTGTTTTTGCTTGTTTGTTGGTTGGTTGGTTGGTTGGTTTTCCAGGAGAAATGGCCAGAAGGCATATAATGAAGGTTTTATTAAAACCTTTTCAACAAGATCAGTCTAAACAATAATCTAGAGCATGTCTGTGTTTATGCATACAGAGAATATAAGCTATTCACCTTATATTTCCAGAATTAAAAGTAAGTAGGAATGGGCAGTTAAACTACAGACCTCAAGCTTATCTCCATAGTCAAGCACACCAGTGAGTGCTAAACTGAGCACTCATGAAAACATCTGTCTAGCACTGTAGTCAGACAGCTGGACAACAAGCCTTGATCTTATAGATATTCAGGTCCCAGGACTGGGAAACTTCTGAATTACAGAAGTGCTGGCTTTACTTGGACTGAAAATGTGGTGGAAATTAAGTAATGCTTTTGAATCAGCAGAAAAGTTCCCTGAGATACTGAGCCCTGATTCAGGCCCTAATCACTTCCTTCTTGTATTGTTAGAACCAGGATTTTAAATTGAATAGTGATTGCAATTAAGCATACAATTAATACTCCATGAACAGTCATGTCTAGTTTTTAAAATTCATTCCTTACTTTTGAATAATGCAGCAAACTAAAGTCACTTAATAATTGTTCTCAAGCTGAGTGATTTGAACATCCATAAATTACCTTCTTGAATGCATTGTAGAACATGACATAAAATAAGTATTCACAATCTATGTTATATTGTGCTGTATAAACTATGTGTGGTTTTGCATGTATATTCTTCTTTAATAAAAACATTCTGTTCTATTTCCTTATCTGAAAGTAGCAAAGGTGAAATGTTGAAAATAAAAACCTGAAAAAAGAGCCATAACTGATCACACTGCCAATGAAGTCATGCAAAAAGGAGTCATTCCATAATGGACAAATTGAAAATAGGAAAAAAACAAACAAACAAATGAACAAAAAACAGAAAAGACACTTAAAGAAAGGCTTTGAAAAAAGCTGATACAAACAATTCTAAAATATTTCTTACCTTCTTCAGTCATTGTGTCATAATATTTTAGGTTTCCATATGATCCAAGCTCTACAACATCACAGTAAAAGACACAAAGATAAGGAACCAGAAGACATTCAAGAAATGTACACGTTTTTGCATGTGCTTCATAAACTTCAACAGGGATGCAAAAAATTTTGCAGGACAGTGAAACATGGAGTACAGAAATGGAAGTGCCTTTCCCCCCCACCAGAAATTTCACAAGTCACTTCCTTTAGCTGAGTAACTTGCTAGACTGAGATTTAGGAGAAGCACCGAAATCTACTATTCAGCCTTTTCAAGGTGATTACCAATTTGGTGTCTCCTTATTTGGTAATAACATAACAAACCTTGACAGGACTTGAGCAGCAGGAGCTTTGGAAACTGAGCTTTTTAAACATGTCTCAGGACATACAATCAAATACTTACACATCCAAAACATAATAAATTAAAAACATATAATCTCAGGAATTGTGTATGACACTGTCTCACATACATTGTTCTGGCATCACTGCAGATGCTGACTTGCTGTAGAGGGTTACTCAATTTAACCACTCCTGCCATTTGTAAAATGAGAAGAGATACGCTTACTCGCTTTACTGGGGGCTATGAGACCTAAATTCATTAACACTAAATAGATCTCAATATGATTATAGTGTATCAGGTCAGAGAAAAGAATGGAATGCAGAGATCTCCAGCTCTTTAGGGCTATGCTTATTTTTCTGTGTGATACAAACTTATACATTTTTTTTTCTCCAGTTGTTGCTTTACACCTCATTTTTGTGTGAAAATATATTTTTTTTCTTTTTGAAAAAATGCATATATTCATATATATTTGCATCTGTAAAAATACAATATATTAATACTGGTCTCAACATTCTACATAACAGAACAGAGGAAAAATAAGAACAAGGAACAATTTGTAAACGATTTGTTGAGGAATTTGTGGATGATTTCACTTGTTATTTTTTATGTAAAATGTTACAATTGAGCTTCTGATCATCCAACCTTTGACAGAGTGTAATCATATAAAATGGATACTTAACAGTTCGATAGCGGTGTTTTCTTTGGAAATATTCTCTCTTCATGTTTATGAATCTGTTTAAGCAATTAACTATACAAATGCTGGCCAATTATTTTGCTTTTAGCTGATGCACCTCATGATCTTTCAATGTTTTTCCACATAAGTGAATTTTAGTGCAGGTTTGGCCATTAGTTCTTAACTGTAAAATACTGATATTACATAAAACATATGTTTTAAAAGGCCTTAGTTTTTAATCTGTTTGATGATACCTAAATCTGCCAAATGAACATTTCTGCAATGCAGAGACAAAGAAAGCTTTATACTGTGTAACTAAAAAATACATGCTATTATCAGTGTTAACTTTATAAATGAACAGTGATTGATTGTAAATATTCTTTCATGGTCTTGTTTTAACAAAACCAA
The DNA here is from genome assembly GCF_013377495.2 of Cygnus atratus. Classification (NCBI taxonomy): domain Eukaryota; kingdom Metazoa; phylum Chordata; class Aves; order Anseriformes; family Anatidae; genus Cygnus; species Cygnus atratus. The sequence goes on from NC_066396.1 coordinate 36,506,483, forward strand.
TTACAAATATTGGCATACTCCTGCTTGTACAATGTAGTCTCTTATTTGCACATAAGTAAACCCATTAGCATATGACATTATTCTCAGTCTCTGTTAAAGCAAAGAAAGATGTCATTTAAAGAGAGAAATTTACGTATCGTTACATAATGGTATATAATGAATATACTGTTTTCTAAAAAAAAATAATATACTTACTGTTGTAGCATAATCTTTGTAGCTACTTTTACACAAACGAAGCTGTCCAAAAATCTTTGTTTTAGCCCTAAAGATTTGAATTCCTTATACTGTGAGAGCTCCCTATAACTTCAATGTACATATTGAACCATTTGGGACCACATGTGCTGTTTAATTCAGGCACCATGTCCACTAACTAAAGGGCCAGCAACTTTGTTTAAATTTATTCTCATTGATCATTGTCTTGACATTTCTATGGTCAGATTTGCTAGAGCCTGGGCTAAAGTGTCCACTGGAGGAGGATGATGGTATTGGAAGACAGATGCTAAAAGGAACCCAACAGTAATCACAGAAACAGGAGAACACACAGGAGATGACACTGCCAGAGAGGTAGTGTTTAAACTCATGGAAAGAAAAGAGTGCAGGAGCACAGGTGAAGATGGACAAAGTTGAGAAGAAGGTTATACCATGGCAACAAAAAGAAAAATGAACAAAATCGATCGGAGGCATGAGGCCTCCGATTTAATGGCTGAAACAGAAGAGGTTTCAGAGGAAGCCAACAGCAATGGTGAATTAAGCTGCATCTCCAGAAGGAATAAAAGCAGCAGCAGAAAGGCAGGGCACTTGACATACTGACAATCTGTTTTAGGCCTGTTTGCTTCCCACCTGAAATGAGAGATACAAGGCAAACAGGAGAGAAAAAAAGGAGGCTGATGTTATGGAAAAAGAGAAAAGAAACAAACAGATATGCATGACAGTGCATGATGCTGACAATAGTTATGCTCCAGGCAATGTTCAACACACCAAGGATTAAACTAGGTTAATTCTTGCAGTTAGCAAAATTATTTTGAGGAAAAAAAAATAATCTTGCTGGTGAGATTATGCTACTCAAAGCTTTTGTAGTCTTATATACGGAGAAGAACATTTTATACAGTCAACAGGCCACTGGCTGCAATGCACAGCTATGATGCTGGAAACTGTCAGCTGCACATATTCGCATGAATTATTTTGTGGATTTCAATATTACTTGGGTCAGTGCTGTTCAGCAATACCTGACATCTGCCTCTATACAGTCTGCCTCTAATGTACTGGCTTCTGTTATAAAATTTCAGGTTATAATAGGATTCTGCTCAATATGACTGTAAGTAAACTCAAACTCAATCGAAGTACTTTAAAAAAAAATTTGGATTGGAAAAATTTGTCAGCTTTTAAAATAAACTGATTTTAAATGGCCTTGGAAATCTGAAATACTGTGATAGAGTGTGCTTGAAAAGATAAAAAAAAATCCAACATTATTAAAATTTGATAAGTCCAGTTTTGTCGACATGGTATGTGGTTCCCACACAGAGGTCACAGCAGACAGACTGGCTGCCAGCCAGTACCAGCATCCCCGCTGGTCGCAGAAACAAAAAGGATGCCATGATGCAGCTTAACAGCTGATCCTCAACAGTGACAGAGACAATGAATTAATTTGTTGCCTTCTGCATATTTTTTACACCAGAAGAGAGCAGAGGGTTCCTGTTAATCCTGTCTGAGATTCCTGAAGGATTACGACAAATTTGCCGTATTACCTACTGTTCTCTATTACCTATGTAGTTGCCACAGAATATCAAAGTAAACAGAAAAAAGAATATTGTTACTCAACAGTGCCACATGGATTGCAATTTCAAACAATATACCTAATTACTCACTTTATTTTCAATGCTCATAGGTACTGTCTGTGGTGAAATGCTAATTTCTGCCATAGACTCTCATGGAAGGAAAGTGCAGCCATTATTTCCAGAGCTCTTTGATCTCTTGCTACCGACATCCAGATACTCACTGCAGGTGTCCCTAGTAATGTAAGGAATGAACCTGGCCCAGAAATTCTCACAATACTCATAAGACAAGCACCTGCTTTAAGGCAACCACCTAGAAGTGTGTACCCATGAAAAATGTGGTTTTCAGACTCTCAAAACAAAGTAATGCATTGTGGGTATCTTAGACAAGCGCAAGATTTTCATTTGGCATAAAAATACATATTTGCATGAAAATGCATCTCACACTTCTTCACAGTAATTAAAAAGCTTCTGAGTTGACATTTATTTTATTCAAAACAGAAGTGATAAGGAGAGGTCACTGAAGGTAACACCTGAATTTTTAGTGTAGCTCCACTGTTGTGTGTGACTTCCAAAGTCATGAAGGCATCAAAGCATAATACTTAATCAGCATCAGTGGCAGCTTGAAGGAATTGTTAAGCACTCTGGAATGAATACACAGAGAGCATAGATTTTTCCTGAATTTTCAAACCAAAGACCATGGATTCAACCTATCAAAAGATTGAATATATAAGACAGTAGGGAGAAGTGAAACAAGAAAGTAAAGGCTCAAAACTGATAATGAAATTGAGAATGAGCTTGTAGTCAAGAACTGCAAATTCAAAGCAATCAAATAATTATTAAAAACATTGTAAACATGAAACCTATTGGAGATATATTGGAGAAAAAGGGGAATTTTGTGGAAGAGGTTGCACGTATGATTCTGAAGGTCAGCTGCTTCTTGACAGCCTTCAGAAGAAGTAACAAAGACTTTAGTATGGTCATGCACTCTCACTCTTCAGTGGCCTATTGCATACAAGTGGGCACATGGAAAAGGCAAAAAGTGTATGAAATCAATATGACACCAGTTTGAGGAGGCCACATCTTTTTATTTTAAGCAATGAAAATACAAAAAATTTCAGTAGGATACATAGTTTATGTCTGTTAAGACACAAACAAACAACAACAACAACAAAAACAGCAAAGTTTTGATGATCTCCTTCATGAAGACTTAAACCTGATGAGGATTCTCTTCTCTTTCAGAGTGGGTCAGAATGGACGTAAGAGAAAACCAAGGAAACAGTGTCCCAGTGAGAGAAACTACAGGGGACCCACAACTAGTGATTAATGCTCCCTGTGTGCTACAGAACTGCAGGATCTGAATGCTATTCACTGATGAGCTTCATAGGCTTGTGGTGGGGTAGCTATGACACCTCAGTAGATGTTCTCCAGTGGAAATACATGGACATCACTCCCCAGCACAGCTGGGGACACTACTCCTATGTCCCCAGCAGGTTTAAACCACAGAGTTGGGCTAACGCAGACTTTATCCACTTAGTTTTATAAGTTGACCTACTCATTCTTGCTGAGTTGATATGGAAAGCTCTCCTACAAGCTATCAGAAGGAAAAGAGCTGTGGCACTTGGCAGAGAAAGGATGATTACTGCAATAAGCTCATTGGCTGGCTGGATCTAAAACAGGCTGTCTGTCTCTTGCCAGCTGCAAATGGAGGAAATGAAGGCTGGGTTTATGACAATAGAGTTTTCCACTGAAGGCTGTACGTTTACATTAGTGCTACTTAAATCAAAATATATTGCTACATATTTTGTGGGACAACAGCAAGAACAGAGGTCAAGACTGGGGGAGAAAAGGCATGGAAGAAGTCAGAGTGAAAGTTCCTAATAGCAGTGTAGTTAATTATTCCTCTTTGATTATGCTGTTTCACGGTAAACAGAAAATTTGAATGAAGAAATTAGCAGCTTAATAGAAAGCCTACAGCTTTGGAGATAAATATGCTTCGTTTACTTTTTTATCTTCCAAGATAAGAATCAAGATAATTTTTGCTAATTCCATGTTTAGAAGTGATTTTAAGGGTGTCTTTTTTTCTGACTGGACTATATTTTTTATCAAGTATTTTGCATTTATCATAATGACTTTCTAATTATTTATGTTCTGGGTGGATCTTCTAAATAGCCTCCTACAATAGACAACAGTAGTGGGTCTGGCTGGCATGGAATTAACTTTCCCTGCAGCAGCCCATATAGTGTGGCAAGAAGTGGGGAGGGGTCATTACCAGGGTAGATGTCCTAAACCAACAAAAGAGATATTCTATACCATATGAGGTCACACTCAGCAACAAATGCTGGGCAAGGGGAAGTGTATTGGGTTTATGTGGCAAGGGTTTGGTAGAGGGGGGGCTACGTAAGTGGCCTCTGTAAGCAGAGCCCAGCAGCTGCCCCACGTCAGGTCAGAGCCAGCTCCTGCCAGCTCCAAAGGGAACTGCTGCTGGCCAGAGCCAAGCCAGGAAGTGATGCTGATTGAGCCTCTGAGAGAGCAGATTGAAGAAAGGGAAAAAAAATGCTCCACAACAGCAGTTGGGAGAGAGAGGAGTGAGAACCAGCCCTACAGACCCCAGGGTCAGTGCAGAAGGAGGGCAGGAGGTACTCCTGGCACTCAGCAGCAGTTCCCCTGTGGCCTGTGGAAAGGCCCCAGGTGGAGCAGGCTGTCCCCCTGCAGCCCATGGCTCCCACATGGAGCAGATCTCCACGCTGCAGCCCGTGGAGGAACCCCCGGTGGAGCAGGTGGATGTGGCCTGGAGGAGGCTGCGGCCCATGGAGAGCCCCCGCAGGAGCAGGCCCCAGGCCGGAGCTGCAGCCCGTGGAGAGGAGCCCACGCAGGAGCAGGGGTCTGGGGGGAGCTGCCGCCCACCCGTGGGGGACCCGTGCTGGAGCAGTTTGCTCCTGGGGGAGGGATGGACCCCGTGGTACGGAGCCATGTGGGAGCAGTTCTTGAACAGCTGCTGCCTGTGGGCAGCCCGCACAGGCTCAGTTCGGGAAGGACGGCATCCCGTGGGAGGGACCCCATGGGGAACAGGGGCAGAGAGGGACCATGAGGAAGTGGCGGAGACAAAGCGACAGGGACTCACCGCAACCTCCATTCCCCTGCCCTGCTCGGGGGTAGGACATAGAAGACAGTGGATGGAGGAAGGTGTTTTTAGTTTGCTTTTAGTTCTCACTGCTCTGGTCTGCTAGCGATAGGCAATAAATTATATTAATCTCCCTTATGTTGAGCCTGTTTTTCCCATGAAATAATCGTTGAACGATCTCCCTATCCCTATCTCAAACCTTGAGCCCTTTCCACTGTATTTTCTTCCTTTTTTTCTTTGAGGACGTGGAGTGAGAGAGCAGTTGTGGTGGAGTTCAGCTGTCCAGCTGGGTAAAGCTGAACAAGAAGGAGAGGGGTGGCTCTCATCATGAAGATGTCTATCCTCCCAAGCAACCGCTACACTCATTGAGGCCCTGCTTCCCAGGACATTGCCAAGCATCGCTTGTTGATGAGAAGTAGAAAATAATTTTATTTCCCCTCTTTGCTTCTGCACAGCCTTTGCTTGTCTCTTCCCTCTTTCTTTTCCCTGTAATGAAATTATCCTTATCTCAACCTTTGAGCCTTTTTCTTTCCATCATACTTCTCCCGTCTTCTTTTGAGGAGGAGGAGTGAAAGAGAGGTTGTGGTGGAGGAGTCTGGCTGCCCAGCAGGGTAAGACCACCACAGAGATTTCCTATTGGAAGGATTTTCTTCCCCCTTTAAATCTTTCTGATATGGTTTCTGATTTGTGTTTACTTTCATCATCATGTCTTACAGCATCTCCTTTCAATATTCACTTTTTTTTTTTTTTTTTTTTTTTTTAAGAAGGCTGGATAGTTAGGCCAGGGGACTTAGAGCAATTCATATTATGACATCAAGAAGTATTTTTTCCCTAACTTTTCCTAACTTTTTCTAGCTCTCAAAGTCTAGAGAAAATTCAATTAGATAATCAGAGACCCAGCCACAAACACAGAAAGACGGCCAATTCAAAAATTGTGCTAGATAAATTGTAGTGGCTATCCAACCTAAAGTTGAATCAACACTTGATTTGGTTTCATCAGCAGTGGTACATTAGGATCAAAGAAATCTCAACACTAAAAGCATGTGAAAGATCTGGTGGAGATTAACATTGCAGGTGTATAACGAGAGTCCTAACCTTTGGCAGACCTATAACAAAAAATAATGCCTTTGTACATAGACTGTTTGAGGTAAAATGTACAGATCCCACCAATTAAAGGATATCAGACATTGTAAATTTTAAAAAGGAAGAATTCTTTTGAAAAAAAAAATATTTTCACTGAAACTCAGCTTAAATTTGACTCCCATTTTTTGTGTACTCTATGTACCTCTTAAGTTTCTCATAGACTACTTATATCCCATGTAGGACAAACTGGGACTGCTGTAGGAGTTGGTGTGTATTATCACTGCAGCAGGCAGAGTAGAAAAAACAGATGTTTCAAAAAGCAAAAACATTTTTCTCCTACTGCCTCTAGATAATCTAAACTATGTAATTTATAAGTCAGTGTTGTAGCCTACTTTTTCACCTGTGGGCTTTCAAGTTGCCAGTTCTTGAAAAATGGAAGCCTTGCAATTGAGCTGGTGCAGTGGTAAATAAAAAGGGATCTCTTTTCGATCCAAGTAATACATTAAATAATAATAACTGCACATATTTTAGAATTCTATCTTTCTGGATTATGCTAATACTGGTGTTACTTTATTAACACACCTAAGCAAATAAAGGAAATCATTTAAACGAAAATTATAAGGCAGAAACTCATGTTGATGCTTATAGTTGACAGTTTATTGACCAGTAGGCAGAACATTGGGTAATAACTAAATTATCTGATGCTTTGTATCTCTGGGCTCTACAACAAAATGTGGTTGCCTTCCATCTTGTCTCTAAATTGTAAGCCTCTGTTCCTGTTCTTTCTCCTTATGTGTCCTTACCCTGTTGTTTACTGTAGGTGTTTTTGCCCTGATAATAATCTTATTAAACTTGTCTGGTTTTATTATAATTAGTTTATCATAATTTTATCTAATTGCAGTGTGAACAGAAACATAATTAAAAATGTATACAATCATACTCTTAGAGTTCTGGGCAGTTCAGGACAGTAACAACACCCAAAAGCAAGATCTGCTTATTTCTTTGCTCTTAGTGCACCATTTAAAATGAAGATTGAAAACACCCATTTCTTACAGACCATACTGTCTAGCAAATCTTATGGTACCAAAAGATTGTCGGAGATGTCAGAGGAGCCATGGGTTTTTAACTGATATATGTTAAAGGGCAAGTATTTTTAAGGAGGTGACTAACACATAAGTAACAGAAACAAAAGTCATGTAAATGCATATTATGTGTCAGACCCTGCTTTTGATATTTTTAAGTGACTATTTTTTCATTTAAGAAAAGTATGAAGTATCTTATTCCTGATGATTTTGCTTCCTTTTCCATCTTCTTTTATTCTAATGGTATCTTTGTGGCACCTGCCAGCAAACTCACCAAGACATGTGCTATGCATTCTCTAGGACATAGAAACATCAAAGGACAACTGATAAATTGACAGAATTGACCCTGTCTGGGTCAAAGACAGTTCCCACTTTGAAGGGGGTATTCCCTTCCAAAGAATTTTCTAATATTAATGCAAATGGGAATTCTAAAATGTTGACATGAAGACTGCATTCTCCCAATGACATTGGGAACTTTACCACTAATTCTGATGGTGACAGGATTTTACCCAGTAGCTGTGTGTATGGGCTCTAGCTGGGATGGAGTTACCTCTCCCCGCACCGTTCCATATAATTGTGTGTGTTGCACTTGTAGCTAGAACAGCACTGGTATCACACCAGTGCTGTGTCTGTTGCTGAGCAGTGCTGGCACAGCACCAAGACTCCCTCCAAACCCCCCAGGAGCCAGCAGGCTGGGGCTGGGCAAGAGATGAGGAAGGAACATCACCAGGGCAGCTGACCTAAACCCACCAAAGGGATATTCCATACCATGTGGTGCCACACTCAGCAATAAAAGGTGGGGGAGGGGAAGGAGAGGGGAGGCTCTCATTACAAAGATGTCTGTCCTCCCAGATAACCACTACATGTATTGAGGCCCTGCTTCCAAGGACATGGCCAAGCATCACTTGTTGACAGGAAGTAGAGAATATGTATTTTTTTCATTCTTTGCTTCTGCACAGCCTTTGCTTGATTTTTCCCTCTTTCTTTTCCCTTTAATTAAATTATCCATATTAATTTAATTAAATTATCCTTATCTCAAACTCTGAGCCTTTTTCTTTCCATCATACTTTCTTCTCCCCCTCTTCTTTTGAGGAGGAAGAGTGAAAGAGAGGTTGTGGTGGAGTTTAGCTGCCCAGCAGGTAAAACCACTACACTGTGAGACCCGGCACTCTGGGGTGCTGGACACATACAACTCCAGATGCAATGAATTGCCACTCCAGTTTTCAGCATGTCTGAGGAAAATAATGGAAGAGCAGTGTTTGCTTCCCTCACAATCCCGTCAGAATGTCCAATCAACCTGTTGAGGAGGAAGTAATCTACCAAGTGCAAACCACCAAAGGAAGGTTTTCACTTCCCACCTCAATAGAAAGCCCCTCATAACCACTGTCATACCCTTATCTATACAGGCTTATCAACTATTCATGTTCTTTGTTGTTAATATTTTTTTAACAAGGAAATTCAGAGTTAGGAAGAAACTTAGAATAAAACCAATGCCATTAAGCATGGAATTGCATAGTCAGGACAGCTGTACCCTGCTCTGGTATAACACTTGCATTTAAATATTCATGCCTTCCTTTCATACTCTGTAGGGAATCCCAGGAAGAAAATGCTTTCTGAAGAACAGAGCATCACTGGAAAATATCATGGGATGTGAGACAAGAATTTTGCCTGCAGCGAGCAGCTTGAGTAGATTCTAGTTAAAAGAATAAAACATGGCATATAGAAATAAATTGTTGAGAAAACTAACATTTACCACAAAACAAACACAAGAGATACATTTCAGATTTTAGAAAATAAATTAGAAAAGGCACCAGAAAATTTCTGTTATTTAAACTTTGCTACCTACACAGAAGAATACTGATTTAAATGGTGACCTATGCTGCTTATCTTAGAAATTCAGGCTGCTTATATGATTAGAGTGTTTTACCAGTGTGGAAATAGTGACTTAATAAAAGTAGGGAAAACTTAGTTAATAAAAAGGAAAGGGAGACCAGTTCTTCAATTTTTAAGTAGCTTGAAATTCTGTCAGTTAAACTAGTACAGAGTGCCGCCTTGCTGCCCTCTCCTGTTTGTATTTTGAGACAGTTGAAGTTAAGAAGACCTGTCATTTATTGGTGTAGAGTTTGAAAGGCACACAACAAGCAGCTACATTTTGTCATTGAATTGCCCATTCTGAGAGAAATTTGTACAGGTTTCTTTGTATCTTAAGTTATGTATAATAAAAGCACATCCAATTTTTGATGCACACTGCTAGCTACAGACACATTCTGTGGAAAGGATAAACGTTTCAAACCTGCTCACCCTATTGTCACTGAAAGTGCAGCTATTGTCTTTAGGAAAAGCAAGACCAACATTCCCAAAATATGACAAGAATAAATTGCATGTATGCTAAATGAACCCACTCACTCAAACAATTCAGACTTAAAAATTCCACTTGTTTAGTTGTAGCTAATGATTCAAAATGAACATTTAGATAAATCAGCTGAAACATAGCTTCATAATAAAATTTGCTTTTTCAGCCTAAGATACTGTTTTCTCTATGCCAAAAGCCCATGTCTTTGTAGACGACTCAAGTTACACAACTGTTACAGTGAGATTTATATCTTATGTGTGCTACATGGAAGTTTGTAATTTCAACTATCCATTTTTGGCTTGTAAATATGAAGTAATATTTTGTGATTCCCTAGGGAAAACAGCTATTTCTCTCTCAACTTTCCAAGATATATTAACAGAGCTATCTAAGATAACATCTCTGTCTATTCAAATAGATCTGCCTTTAGCTGAACATAATTCATGATTTCTACCTTACTTATACTTTACCTTATGTTTGGGGAGTTCAGTTTGATGTTGGAAATATCTGTAAAAATACTCATCTTATCTACATTAACCATGCAACTTCAGGTGCCTAAATTAGGAACAGAACTTCTGTGGTCTCTACGTAGCTAAAAAGTAAAGAAAAGGGAAAGGAGGCCTCACTGGAGAGTTATGGTTCCTCAGTGCTAATGACTGAGCTGAGAAGCATGCCACTGAAAGCCAATCCATCAACATGCTCTTGCAGCAAAGAAGGCCAACAGCATGCTGGGCTGTACTTAGTAGACCATTGTAGCATGTTGCGGGAGGTCATCCTTCTCCTCCCCTCAGCACGTGCAAGACACATCTGGGTGCCACTACCAGAATGAGTAACTTGGCTACAAAAATGATGAAAGGTTTGGAGCATCTCTCATACAAGGAGATGCTGGGAGAGCTTGGGCTGCTTAGCCTGGAGGAGACAAGGCTCAGAGAGAACTTATCCATGTTATATCCAGGTACATCCATATAAACCTGATGGGAGAGATGAAGGAGCATGAACCAGACTCTTCTTGGAAGCACCCATTGATAGTGTAAGAGCTAATTAGCACAGATTAAAAATAAGAACATTCCATTTTTATTTACTTATTTGTTTTACTATGATGGTGGTCAAACTAACAGGTAGCCCAGAAAGACTGCAGAGTCTTCACCTGTGGAGATATTCAAAATGAATGGATTTGGTCCTGGGCAACCTGCTCTAGCTGATCTTGTTTGAGCAGGGTGCTGGCCTAGAGGAATTCAGGAGGTCCCCTCCAAATAAAATGAAATAAAAAAAGATTCTGTGAAAGGTAGCTATAGAAAGGGTATGAGTATCTGCCTTTGTAAGACAGGATGCTCTTTATCTTCATATCAGACTGAGGCTCTACATGATGGAGAGAAAGGCAAGACACTAGATTATAACTAACAACTATTAATTTGTTTGTGAGCCTGGCAGGGAGCCCCCATCGTCTCTGGCAGATGTCCCTTGCAAACGTTTCAGCCTTCAGCAGAAGAGAAAGCCAGAAAGCTCATGTTTTTCTGCTCAGAGGGCTGTTTCTCTGTGGCATGCCAGAAGAGGAAGTAAGAACATTTCCAAGCTGAGTAAGAACAAGTGTGAAAGGATCTAGAATAGAGAATGACACGTAGTCATTTTGTCCAGATTTGCATTATTTTTCATGATAAATAAAATGCTGTTGTGGTTAGAATCCACAAAAATTTAATTCTTTCATCTCTGGCACAGTGCTAAGAAGTGCACTGCAGTCCTGCAGAGTCCACGTGCTGGAAGTGAGGAGATTGGAAGTGCTCAGGTTACTTCAGCAATGCAGAAGCTGAGCACAGCCCATGAGTTAGTGATATCTTAGTGATATGGTTTAGCGGAGGACTTGTTAGTGTTAGGTCAGAGGTTGGACTAGGTGATCTTGGAGGTCTCTTCCAACCTAGATGATTCTGTGATTCTGTGATTCTGAGTTGGTGGGAGCTGTGCTGCCTGGCCTTTTTTCTCTGACGATGTTAACAAATAAACAGCTTCAGCCAAAAAAGAGGTACCCAGTTGGGGTGAGGTGTTGCAGATTACCTAGGCCAAGGGAAGTACTAGAGCACAAGGTTTTTGCAAAATGAGACCAAAACTGAGAGCCTGCTAAGTGACCAGTCAAGTGAAAGTTACCCAACCTTTGACAGTTGTCTTTGGGGTAAACTGACATTTCTTAAGACATCTTAGAAAAGGACACAGGTAGCAGCAGCAAAATAAGCAAAATAGCTTGAGGTGAATAGAAAAGCTGAGAAATTCTTAACATCAATACCTAGGAACACAACAGGATGTAGAGAGTAATTGTAAATAATTCATTACGGTGTCAAAAACTTTGAGAATCACATTCTTTATTTTCCTGAGAAGTGTGAATGCAGGTTTCTGCTTTTCATTTGTCAGAGCAGAAAGTGACAATAGTATGTTTTTCTGTATTCAGTGAAGGAAGTGGCAGAATTGTCAGCTCAGCTTTATGTAACAGAAGGTTACTTCTCTCACCAATAGTATGCACCATACTTATGTTTTCACAAAAAAAAAATAATGTAAAGCATATAAGATAAACAAGAACTTTTCCTGCAGAAGTACATTCTGTAGTTTTTCATTTTGGAAATACAGTTAGAGAAGGGAATAGGAAAGAATTGTCAAAGATATGCATCTCTGACTGGGGACTGAGCTGTGACAGAGATTTATATCTTGCTCATTTTCATGCAGAGAATGCCATTTGCATATGAGTTATATCCTTGTCATACAAGAGCAAGGGAGTCAACATCTAGCTAAATCCTTCCTTGCCAAGGAAGATGTTTTGTTGGCCTGTGGCCGGCTATCAGCAGACAGAAAAGTGGTGGTGTGATAAGGAAAAGATCTCATCCTTCCCATCCCCTGCTAAAGCTGTGCAAGAAAAATTATGTAGCCTCAGGTTGCACTGACACTCTGAATCCCTACTTCACCACCCGTATCTTTCCTTTTTAACAGACTACCTCTAGGAGCTTCCATGATCCTGAAGGTATAGCTCTTTAAAGCAACAGCAGTAAGAGCCAGAGGTCCCACAAATGCAGACAGAGCCCAGCCTTCCCCAGACCTCTCTGTGGTGGACAGGCTGTGTGTAAGCTACAGACTGGAGGGGGAAGGTAGGCTTTCTATTCATGGCAGAATAACATAGCAGACAGTTTTACAGAAAATACTCCCCATGATTTTCCTTCCTGCAAAACAACAGCACTTTACTATTAAAAGAGAGAGAGAGAGAGAAAGAGAGAGAGAGAGAGAGATTTTTGTAAATCCTATCCTTTGATAACTGAGGAATGTCCATTTCAAAACCAGGACTCAGACAAAGGTATCTCAGAAATAGGACTCAAAAAAAAAAAAAAAAAAAAAAAAAAAAAGGACTGCCATGATTTATGTTTAAGTTGCTTGGATTTTGGATTGGGGCCTGACCAACACAGCAGGTCTGATGATGCAATCCTTATTCATATGCATAATGCTGTTGTGAACAGTCCAGCTTGCTACTGGGTGAATAAAGGACTGCCAGACCAGCACTTAAGCAGAAGCAAATTTGGCACAGGATTTCCTGGGGATTAATGACTGGCTGGGAGTAGATGATACACTGATGCACAGGCAATCATTAATCTTAATCCCCAGGAAATGATCTGTACCAAGGTCATTATATCTGTAACAAGATAAAAGCAAACAAAAACTAATGTCATATGGATATTTATATTTTTAATGAACAATGAGGTTTCAGCTGTAAAGTTTCCATCCAGCTAATGAATATCCTAGACGTTCACCCACTAGAGTAGCTGAACTCCTATATTCTTTGAAGCCTTAAGCTGAAATCAAAATTTCAAGAGAAGCCTTTCTTGTCTTAGGCTGTTAAATACACAGCATGTCTACACATCTGTCTGAATGCAAAGTGCCAAACATCCAGTGACTCCCACTGATCTCAGATGTTGCTCATCTGTCAGAGATGGGCTGAACACTTTGCAAGCTCACTGCTCTCCAAGATTTAATAAGCTGGCTTTCACAAGATAGGCACAAGCCATGGTAAAAACTTTAAAACTTCCACACTTGAGGGTAAGAGGAAAAGGAAAAGCAGATTCTAAAGTGTGGAATTTTACATCCTGATTAATTAATTATTTAGAAGTAAATAACATGAGCTGTTTTTCTATAAATACATGTTAATATAAAAATAAGTGTATAGGTCAAGCTGATCTTTAATAGTCATGCAGACTGTTTATACATTCTATAATACTTACGCTACCCCTAAGAGGGTTTAGGTGGGAATTCTGCTCTGTCAAGCCTGCAAAAGCTACACAAGTCCAAATGACAAAACAGTGTGTCAAAGGTTTTGGTAGCAGGGGGCTGCGAGAGTGGCCTCTGTGAGAAAAACCCAGAAGCTGCCCCACATTAGATAAGGGCCATTTTCAGTCATCTCCAAAGATGTGATCCAAGTGATCTCCATCACTGGCCAGATCTGAGCCAATAAGCAATGCCGGTTGGGCCTCTGGGAGAGCAGACTGAAGAAAGAGGGAAAAAAAAGAAAAAAAGAAAAAAAACAAAACTTGCTGTGCAACAGCAGCAGGGAGAGAAGAGTGAGAGCCAGCCCTGCAGCCCCCAAGGTCAGTGCAGCAGGAGGGCAGGAGGGCAGGAGGTTCCCCAGGCACGCAGCAGCAGTTCCCCTGTGGCCTGTGGAGAGGTCCCTGGTGGAACAGGCTGTCCTCTTGCAGCCCATGGCTCCCACACGGAGCAGATCTCCACGCTGCAGCCCGTGGAGGAACCCCCGGTGGAGCAGGTGGATGTGGCCTGGAGGAGGCTGCGGCCCATGGAGAGCCCCCGCAGGAGCAGGCCCCGGGCCGGAGCTGCAGCCCGTGGAGAGGAGCCCACGCAGGAGCAGGGGTCTGGGGGGAGCTGCCGCCCACCCGTGGGGGACCCGTGCTGGAGCAGTTTGCTCCTGGGGGAGGGATGGACCCCGTGGTACGGAGCCATGTGGGAGCAGTTCTTGAAGAGCTGCTGCCTGTGGGCAGCCCCCGCAGGCTCAGTTCGGGAAGGACGGCATCCCGTGGGAGGGAACCCATCGGGAGCAGGGGCAGAGAGGGACCGTGAGGGAGCGGCGGAGACAAAGCGACAGGGACTCACCGCAGCCACCATTCCTCATTCCCCTGCCCTGCTCAGGGGTAGGGCATAGAAAAGTGTGGATGGGGGAAAGGTGTTTTTAGTTTGTTTGTTTTGTTTTGTTTTGTTTCTTACTGCTCTAGTTTGTTAGTAATAGGTAATAAATTATATTGATCTTCCTATGCTGACTCTATTTTGCCTGTGACAATAATTGTTGAGTGATCTACCTGTCCTTACCTGAACCCCTGAATCCTTTACATTCTATTTTCTCCCCCTTTCCCTTTGAGGAGGGGGAGTAAGTGAGTGGTTGTGGTGGAGCTCAGCTGCCCACCTGAGCAAAACCACCACACACAGCAGGCCAGAAGGAATGCAAGTGCTGAGGAAGCCATCCTCCAGGAGGGTGAAAGGAAGCAGGGGCACATGAGAGAGATGCAGTATAAGGAAAAAAAGAGCAAAGCAAAGGAAGCAAATGGTAGCAAAATGGGGAAAGAGCAAGCATGGAAGAAAAAAGGATTAATAATGAATGGCAGAAGAAATTAGACAGAAAGGAGTACAGAAGGAGTACATGCAAGTGCAGGGGGTGCCAGAGTACTTGTGTATGTCTGTGCTTTGATTTAAATCTTTCACACTCTTTTCCTCTGAGAATGGTTTTTTAAAATGTTTTTATTTTTTTTTCCTGCAAATCCAAAAATATGGCCAATGATATATTGACCTTTTGACCCATTAATCTAAGCCATGATCTAGCAGAAATATTGAGGATACGCAAGATGGCTAATATATGGCCAAAAAATGCTCAGAATTTCTTCCTGCTATTCCTTTGAGTCTGATCCGTACTGACCTTAAATGACTTGGAAGAAATCCTTTGGCCTCAGAGGCTGTACACAAGACCCATCATCTTTCATTATGAGTGCAACAGAGCTTGTTTTCTGTAGCTTACACAAAACTCAAAACTAACATGAACTGCATGTTCATTTCTTCATTATGTACTGTTTTCTGTTGTAAGAAAGGGCATATGAAGTGGAGAGAGTAGTACGGGCCAAAGAAAGTACCAGGTAATCCTTTACACTTCCATATCCCCTCAAAAGATTGGATTTTATAATAAAAGATTGTACGTCTCAGGCAGTTCTGGTAAATATTACCCCTTCTTTTAATTTCTAACAAGGAAATGCTATCAGCTTAAAAAATTACTTAGCTAGCATGGTACAGGGCTATTAAAGTAAACATGATGTGCCAGTTTATTGTTTTATGTTTTTTTATACACAGGAAGATTAAAACAGGAGAACATGGAGCAAGTTTGTTGGGTTAAACTGATACCAAGCCAAATAGGTAATTGATACAGCGTACGGCAGCTACCCTTAACAGTTAACACATATATTTTTGAATTGAATACAAGATTCAAGTGCAACATTATCTATATTTACTGACTAGTATTAACTACATGGGATAGCCACAGTATTTACACCAATAATCAAACTAAAATACCTTTTCTATTTTGGATGTTTGCAGAATTATCTGACTATGTAGTAATGAACTTGGCCACTGAGAAACTCAAAATCTCATGAAAATTTATGAGCATTCAGTGGAGACATGCAATAATCATAGAATCATAGATTCATAGAATTATTTGTGTTGGAAGGGACCACTAAAGTTCATCTACTTCCAACCTTCCTGTCATGGGCAGGGACACCTTCTATTACACCAGGTTGCTCAAAGGCCCATCCAACCTGGCCTTGAACACTTTCAGGGACGGGGCTTCCACAGCTTCTCTGGGCAACCTATTCCACAGCCTCATCACCCTCATAGTGAAGAATTTCGTCTGAATGTTTAATTTAAATCTACCTTCTTTTAGTTTAAAATCACTACCCCTTGTCCTATCACATAAAAAAGTCCCTCTCTTGCTTTCTTGTAGGCTCTCTCTAGGTACTGGAAGGCTGCTATAAGGTCTCCTCAGAGTCTTCTCTTTTCCAGGCTGAACAACCCCAACTCCCTCAGCCTGTGTTCATAGGGGCAGTGCTCCACCACTCATCACTGGTCTCCACCTGGACATTGAGCCATTGACCAGAACTCTTTGGATGCAGTCCAATTCCTTATCCACCAAACAGTCCACCCATGAAATCCATGCCCCTCCAATTTGGTGATAAGGATCTTGTGCAGGACTGTATCAAAGGCTCTGCACAAATCAAGGTAGATAACATCAGTTGCTCTTCCTGTGTCCACCAATGCTGTCCACTCTAACTAACTGTCTAACTACCTGTCACCAAGTTAGTCAGGCATGATCTGTGCTTTGTGAACCCATGTTGGCTGTCTCCAATCATCTCCCTGTCTTCTGTATGCCTTGACATGGTTTCTAGGAGGATCTGCTCCATGATCTTACCAGCCAGAGAGGAGACGCTGATAAATGAGTGTCTACATTCCAAACAGAGTGCAGTGCTAAAGATCTTGAAAACCAAGTCTGCTTACAAAGGAGGTGGTGGCTCAGTTGAGGTTAATGATCATAAAGTGTGGCAGAACACAGTGTTTAATACATTAGTAAAAAAATAAAACCAAAGTTGCACATGTGAAAATATTTATGGAATTGCACTCCTTTAGCAATACATTTCTGCTTTCATTAATTAAAATTTTAATTTTGTGTAGTCAGTGGAAACTTGAAATATTAGCTCCTTTGATATCAATTCTAACATAGATGTCTTCACACCATTTTCCACTGCCTTTTTGGACATTTCTT
Organism: Cygnus atratus; assembly: GCF_013377495.2. Classification (NCBI taxonomy): domain Eukaryota; kingdom Metazoa; phylum Chordata; class Aves; order Anseriformes; family Anatidae; genus Cygnus; species Cygnus atratus. Next base: position 36,523,722 of record NC_066396.1, read on the forward strand.
TATGAAAATTCTGCATTAAAATGCAATATTTACTGCAAAGGTAGGTAGATATGTTTTGCCTTTGTAAATTTTAACTCAGCAAGTCAGTTTTAATGAAACATATAGGTTTCATATTAGTGCCTTGTACTCAGAGTACAAGACCTTTGGATTCTGATTTTTGAAGAACATGAATTCCAGGAGAAATATAAGCATTTGGATAGAAAGCAAAAATAAAACTAGGAAACAGTGAGGTATTATGAGCAAGCAAACCATAAATTTTTTTTTTTTGTAGTTATTTAAATAAGTTGTAGCCCTTGCAACTATCTCTATCAATCCACATTGATTTCGAGAGTTTTACTGAAATAATGAGTAATTGCACTGAGTTACCTGATATACTTAACTACAAAATCTAATTTTCAAAAGAGATGGGCTTCTGTGACTCCCTAGACAGATTTCATATTTTGAAACCCTTTCCTTCCTGTGTTTTCACAGAGGGAGAATAATTTGGGTCACACTATATGGTGCATGCTTGCCATGGGTGAAAAGCGGTAGGAAAAGGTCTGAATGCTGAATAATCTATGTCTGGGAAACAAGTGAAATAAGCCTGAGCAATGGAGAAATACATAGTAACTGAGAGCTGATCTTATTGCTGAACCTTTGTCAAGTCCAAATTGAACTCCAATAAATGTTTCTAGCTTTCCTGTGCTCTTCAATCTGCCCTTTTTTTTTTTTTTTTTCTCTCTCTACTAACAGGTTCTTCCCAGCCTGCTTCTGTTTTCTCTTATTTTAAAAAATGATTTGATGAAGTCTATTTACTGCTTCAGTTTGGAATTTTTGTTTGTATTAGCACTTAGAGACATCACATCTATCTGCAGCCCAAGACCTTTGATTGCATGGAAAAGAGGAGTGCAAGGGATTGTCATGAAAAATCATATATGTATGTATATATATATATATATATATATATGCATATTTGCAAGTTGAGACTGGAAGTCTGTTCTTCTAGCAAAGCGAAAAGCTTGACTATCAGGTGGGTAAAGATCAGACTTAAAAAGAATGGGTGCAGCAGTAAGAAATCCCACTCACCTACCACAGTGATACAAACAAAGGAAGCCAAATGTGTAACTCCAATAAATTTCTTAGTCCTTTTTCAGCATTCATGGGAATAGAGAGCACAGTCTGCTGATAAGTCCAAGCTAACAGGCAACAAACTTTGATAGCAAATAGTGCAGCACCAATGAAAGAGAGAAACAAGTACTCGATTTTCTTGTGGCAGTGGATCATGATCAGAGTAGAAATAATGGTGTGGAGAATGCAAGAGTTAAAATTGCCCTTGTGTTGACAACATGAACATTGCCTTCATCTTTTGATGAGGAGACTGGACAAGTAGATTTGCCTTGTCCAAGAGATACAGAGCAATTTAAAGAGCTGTGTACAATATTGCAATAAGAAACATAAAAGGAACTCAAATGAAAGACAGTGCTACATGTACTTCATGATCACCAGTGTTTGGAATTTCTCACTGCCAGTTATTTGTTTCTTTAGTCTCTCACACTATTTCCTCAAGTGCTACTTCTCAAGACAATTATTACCACAGCAAGAAGTCTTGCAGACGCACACACACCAAATAAACACCTGGTCTTGATTTTTTTTTTTAAATGTCTACAAAAGGTTAAATTCAAAGCATCCCAAAATTGCAAAGCAGTTATGTTTTTTCTGCCACCTTCTCAGACCAAAGCAATCATGATCTTCTTGCTAACTTCTCAAGGAACAAAAGTTACAACGAACATGGACAAAGCAAGCAAACTGTTAACATGCAGGTAACACAGAGGGATGCTTGTTGTATTTTCTTTAACTTCAGTGTTAATCCACCCAAAACCAAACCAGGAGAGCCTCATCCTTTTCTATAATTACATGTGACAAATTACCCACTGTTTTTTTTTTTCCCCTTATATACTGAAGTCAAGACTAGGAAAAAAGCAAAAACAAACAAAACACTCTACAAAAGTAAAAGATGATTGAATTTTTGTAACTTACTGCTGAAACCAGAGGCAGAGAAAAACAGTAATTATGTATCAACCAAGTGATCAGTTTTGGTTAGAACCACAATGAACACATTTCCTAAATTGCAAGTCTTGGTGGGAGTACATAGTCATGCCATAAGAAATCTCAGAAAATTCAGATACATTCAGAAAACACTGGTGAAAGCAACAGAAATACAAAAGATAGTTTCATGGGGAGAAGATAAAAGAAAAAAATAAATAATAGGCATACCTTCAGCGAGTGGGTCAAGTGTGTGAATCATGAGCTGGAAGATACTGTTCCTCATTAGACTGTTGTGGAGAGATGCAGAGCTTCCTCCCCGTTGGAGACGTGGCTTGGTCTATGTTGAAAATAAGGGACAGAAATTAGATTTTTTTTGTTCTTTGTGTAGAAATAGGTCTGAAACACTATAAATTAATCTCACATCTCAACACACAGTGAAATATTTTCAGACATCACCTATAGGAGATTATATTAAACTATACACTGTATTAAACATTGTTATATGTATAGCCAATTTCTCTGGAGGGGATGGATCATCAAATTAGCCATTAGTCTCATAGGGCAAAAGAAAAGAGCAGGGGAAAATAACCCTTCTCTGTGAAAACTCTTAAAATGTTAAGAAAATTAAAACCTCATACTGACATAAGGAAGAATTCATAATCTGTTTCTTTGAAGAACCTTGTGGTTGAATCACAAAATTGTCCTAATTTTAAATGCCTCTATTACATTGCAAATAAGCAGACTATCCAAATGATGGAGAAAAGGGGCAGAGAGTACCCCCTTTTAACAGTAAAATCCTAGAGTTCAGTCAGAGTGAAATATATTCATTTTGGTTCAATCCATTAAATACCATTTACAAAAACAGATTGTGAGAGTGGTAAGGCAGTACAGACACTTACAACAATGAAGCTAATATACAATTATCTTTGACATGTTTTTAAAGAATTCTTAAATGTATTCTGAGGTTCTTTTCCCCATGCCATTGTCTAGTACAATAACATATGTATTTAATAGACCCCATTGAGTAAGACTGCTTTGAGGATGGCAGTCTGCTCATTTGGATAAGGAGGATAACCAGAGCCAGCAGATTGCTGACTGACTGCTGAAAACCAGTTATAGGGAAAACAAAAACAAAAACAAAACAAAACAAAACAAAAAAAAAAGGAAAAAAAGGTATGGAATTTTTTGTAACAAAAACAAGGTGCATGCATTAATTTTTGGTGTTGTACAAACACCAAATGAAAAATGATAGAAGCTGAACAATGGAATTAATTCACTGTTTTGTCATTGGAAATTAAGATTTAAATTCTATAGCACCATAGGAGGGGAGAAAGAAAACCCAGTAATTTAGAAGAATGCTGATGTGTACCAAACCAAAGCAAGTCTTTTCTCATTACCCTCTTGAGAAATAAATACTCAGACACATACTAATTGCTGCCTACCGTCAGTGTTTGGTCATCCTTGTCGCCAGCAGTAGGTGACTGCATGAATGGGAAAAAGAACAAAAAGAAGTGTCAGATGCAGCATGCATAGAGTGGAAAGGCAGTAAAACACCACAGATGTCTGATTCTCCCAACCCTGTTGTGATAGGTTTTTGAACCGCTTGAGTTAAAGCATCCTAGCAGTCAAGTAAATCATGGTAAGTTCATGCTGCAGTCTTGTAGGAGTCTTTCATTCTTGTCAGTTACTTGGACAGGATCTGTCATAGTTTCAGGGCCTGGCACACAGCAGCTGGGCTACTGATCGTTGTGTTTATATAAAATACACTGAAACGCAAACTCCCAGTACACCAACCAGGTTTTGAGAGTGAGGACTGAAAAACTAAATTCAATAAGAAACTCAGAGCTGACCAACTGTTCAGTACAACCCTAAAAAGGAATAACATTACCTTGATATTTTGCAGGAAGAGACTCATGCAAGGAAATGAAAAGTAAGTTGTCTCACTCTCTAACTCCCAGCAGATGGCCATGTATCCCAGACTGGCAGCAACAGTTAAGGACAGACAAGATGGCACACGCTGCTCTGTCTTAAAGTCAAAGGAGAACATGGATGGATTTTAAAGGCAGCGAATGCTTTCATGCAATTGATGTATCATGGAGATGATTTGTGATTCCTATGTTCTAACCCTAGGACAATAGCAGCAGAGCACAAAAGTCTCCAGGAGACAGTTCTGAGGAAGAACACAATTTGCACCGAAAAAAACATAAACACAAAATTTAAAATCTGAATTGTAGTCATGACTTTTGCTTGTATCTTCAATAAAATTAACTCCATTATTTTTTGGGAACCCAGAACTTTCATCATGGATTTATATTTCCATAACACCTTGTGACAAAGTCATGTCATTCCTCTAGCCATTCTAAGCCCTTAAGGAAAGTCAATGCCAGGGCACATGAAGCATGAACTCCAGTTGTCAAGTACTAATTAAAATTGGACACAATACAAACTTCAGCTGCCTCACATTCATCCCTATTTGATTGTAACCCCTTCCCAACAAGCTGGCATATAAATCATTTCCTCCATATCAAGGCTCCTGTTTGGAGTCCACACAGAAAACAGATTATTTTGCAATAGTTCTGTGTTGCACTCCCTCGTGCAGTGAAACCCAGTTTTTGATACACGTGAACTTTAACTGTCAGAACATGCCTTTTGAGGTAGTGAGTTAACCTTAAAGGATAAGCAATTATATGCAAACACTGATAACAGAACAGGTCCCTTCTGTTCCATAATAAGGAAAAGAAGAATGCAAACTGAACTCTTTGTGTCAAAAACATTCACCCAGCTGTGAATATTAACTTGGAGATGAAAAGCGATCTTTGTTCTGGTAAAGGAACTACCCGTCATCTCTGAAATTAGACTGCCTTGTTGTGAGAAATGGTTAGAAAAAAATATATGTTTTATGCATCCATTTAAGACAAGCACCATAGAATGAACTTTTAGTGGAGCAGGAAGAAAGGGAAAGAAAAGGAAAATATAAAATCTGTGCTTTATAATGTCACTAAAAAAAGTGAATGCACCTTAGAATTTTTTGGCATAATGTACATAAATACACATGCTCTTTCAGATACAAATCAACACACGCACTTGCAAATACATGTTTTCCTTGTGCATACTTTGAGGCACTTTCATGGGAGGCAAAAGTTATCCTGCAATAAAATTTGCAAAAAAGCAAAAAGAATAAGCCAGGATGAGTACCTCTTGTCTCCAAATAAGAGATTTTGGCCTCAAGTCAAGTTCTAAAGATCAGTAGGTATAGTTAAACAAGTAAAGCTTCTGAGATATCGAATGTTGAGAACTGGAACTATAATAAAACTATAAAAATTATTTGGAACCTTGAATTTTTGGACATAGGAAATTTGTTTCTTAATTTTAATATGAAAAACATGAGAATATATTCCTGATAAATCTGAGTCATTTGTTGGGTTCCACCTAACAAAAGGCTGAAAGGCCAAAAGATGTTGAGAATGTTCAGCATTCCTCAAAAATTTTGAGCACACTAGGCTTATAATGAGGGCATTCCTTAAAAAACATATATTTATATTAAAAGGAACACTGTCACTTACTTGAAAGGGAACTGGAAGAAGCTGCATGAGCTTATAAAAACTAAATGAGAATTTGCACCGTATAATTTAATTTGTATAAGATAATTATGTGATAAAGAGAAAGAATAATGGAATACATTTTGCATGTACACATTAAGGAAACAAACAAGTGAAAATACATCTGAAATAATTCTTTCTCGCAGTACAGAATGGGATATAATACTGTAAAACAGATTTTTTTTTTTTTCCACATTATTAGTAATAAAATTATTTCTGAGATTAAGTTGCCGGTCAAGTTACATCCTTGAAGAAATGTTCAAGATTAGAATATAAACAGAATTTTAAGGCAGAAATGTCTCCACAGTTTTAAAAAGAGGAACATAAACAATGGTTAGACATTTCAGTGATACTAAATATTAATAATGTCTGAATTATCTCCTGGATTAACAATAACAACACCTTAAAATAGTGATTTAAATTATTTAACAACTTCACTATTTAAAAATTCAAAAATTCAGTCATGGTTTTGCTGTTTACATGATGTATTTGATGGCATTTTTGTCCCTGTTAAGAGAGCAAATTAAGCTATTTGCATATTGTTTATGGTGATTTTTGCACTTACATATTCAGTGCTATTTAATTTGATGTCACACATTGCATGGCAAAGTATTCTGAAGTACCATTTTCCCCTTGTAGAAACATCTAGTATTCAGACATTTTATTCAAATTTTTCATTTAAGCCAACATTTAAAAACTTATCCAAGGTTAAAATGGCTATATTATACTTAGAGTAAATAATATATTTTTGGATATATTGGAGAGTGACTCTAGAAAAAAAGATGCATGACAACCATTGCACATTAGTTCCTTCAGGAACAGGAAGAGATGGAAATTCAGTGTCTTCTGTGCATTACATGTATTTCTGAAGGGATTAATAACAGAAAAAATATCTTTCACAATTTCATGTTATAATTTCTGCAAAACCATCAATTTATTATAGCTATGCAAAATAAAAACAATACATTCTAGTATGCTTTCTTTTTCAAAGGTATATGAAGCACAACCCCTTGTTATGCTTTTATGAGAATTATAAAAAATTAGTCATGAGAGAGCTTGCTTATTTTTTAAAGAAAACCAAAACATTTGTTGGTTCTCCTGTATGTCATGGTAGCACTTAAGAATTCATCCATCTTCCTACCTAATTCCGTGATCATGTCTTCTTCACTCCACCTGTGCTAAAAGCTTTAAAAAATTTTGTTTCAGGAAAAATCCAGAAAATGTCTACTTGCTATGAAGAAATGGGCTTTGGTGTCCTTGTCACACGTCTCTTTTTCTCACTGACATAAGTCTATTATTGATTAAACCTGACATCTTTCTTGCCAATGCTTTTATCTTCTGACCTCTAAAAAGCTAAATACAATTGCGTGAAAGTGCTATAAATATCTCTAATGTGTTACAATGCTCAACAATGTCTGATATGACAATGCTCACTTGACCATTTGTGAGTGCAACGTATCAGAATTGTTCAGATGACTACATCTCATCACACAATGGTGACACCAAAGAAATTGGTTCACATTAAATGAGTAAGTAACATTCCCACAGAAATGGAAAATTATGTTCTTCCTACAGGTAAACAGAAATAAGATCCTATATTAACATCAAAGTCCATGCAATTCATTACAGTCTTTTTCTTAATGGTTACAAGCATAAGAAATATGTTTTTCTTTTCCTTTTCCTTTTCCTTTTCCTTTTTCTTTTTCTTTTTCTTCTAACAGAGTCATTATTTCTCCATGAGTCATACGATGACCTCCAATTTATGAAATAAATAGCTTGTGTTATACATGAACAAGATATTTCTTTTCCCCTGAAAATTTCCAGGGCCAAAGTTTTTAAGAATGCTAAGAAAAGGAACAGCTACATCTTTTTAAGACAAATGCAACTGTAGAAAAGTTACACAAGAGATAATTAAATTATCATATCATCAGGACCTCGATAGTTCTGTCTGATCTTAGAGAGCTTTTTAATGTTTAGTAATGGTTTCAGAATTCATGTCCTTGAGAAACATGGTCCTAATGTAATTCATGCAAGAAATGATGCCTCGGTATGTGAAAGATCTCCTCATGCTTTCCTTTTAAATAAAGGGCTTCTTGACAGACAAATCAGGAGCAGAGCCTATAAAAAGTTTTAAATATTTGACACAGAATATTCTTGCTAATAAAAGATGGCTAGCAATTTCAACCATCTATTAGACTGTGCCTCCAGGTATTCCAAAATCAAAATCAGAGAGCTCACTACCTACAGCTCTAGGAGTTGATGCTCTGGTTAAACAATTTCAATTTCATTGGTTCAATAGCAAATTAGCAAAGGCAATTAGCAAACCTTAATGCCCACCCCCCTCCTCCTAGCATGACAAAGCATGACTTCAGTTTCATCAGCATCAGAAGAGAGTGCAACAGTAGGTAAAAATATAAATAGACTTCAGCACCCTATCTACAGTGTGGGATGACGTCTCCTTTTTGCTTGTTAAATCTTTTCCAACTATAATATGTAAAGACTTTTTTTTTTTTAAAATCAGCTTTTATGGGAATAATGACAGTTCATGATGTTCAGTGGCTGGCAGACTGGGGTGCTGAATGCAATATGGTTTCTTTAATTATTGTAGAATATAAACTCAGATAGGGTTTTGTTAAAATATCTCAAGCGTGTTTTATAGAGAAGGATGTCTGCTAACATCTCTTATGCCTGTTTTCAAAAGCAGAATCTGGACTCTGCAATTTTGTACCTATCAGTGAGGCACTGTTTGCCAGTCCTGAAGTAAATTACAGGTGATAGTTTTCTTTGTGCACAGGGCTCTCTAATCTTTGTTAGACACTATGGTTTAAAGACGTCTGTATTTTTTTTGTTAGGCTGAACTGCAGAGACATGAAATGCATTTCAAAGGGAGTCACTCAAGTCAATCCAGTTGACTTAATGGGACCCAGATTGTTTTTAAAAATCAGTATCCTACAGAGTGCTAGTAATGTACTTGGAATAGAATGTTAAGCATTTATTGGAAAATATATGATAAGATAGACTAATGCATAAGTAGAATCCAAAGCAACAAACTCAGACAGATTTCAGAATTAAGCCTACTGGGCTTTGTGAAGAAAAAACAACCAAACAACAACAACAAAAGAAGGAAGCTATTTGTTTATCTAGTTCTCTTAGCATGCACTTCTTTGGGTTTTACCTAATTAACATTCCTTAGACATCCTTTCTAAGAATATCCCAACACAGTTCTGTTATAACCCTTGCCAGCACAATGGTTAGGATTTATTTGGCTGGTGGGAAACTGAAAAGTGCAACTCCTAGTAGTCACAGTATATTTAAACTAAGTCTTCTAGACATCCATGGAAATAAAATTTAACCATAACCACCACAGTCTATGGAAGCTTTATCAGGTGCTGTGATGGTGACAGTACAGCTAACTCACTAAAGGTGATGCATCTCTTTACCCCACTCCCTTGTTCCTTAAGTAGAAAGGCTGTGAGTAGCTATACATCAATATTTCAATATATAATTATGGTAAAATGACGGCAGGGATTTTAGTTTACTTACTACTGCTTAGTAGATCATCACCTGAATGCAGCCTGTAACCTAACACTGGGTACAGAACCTTAGATCTTATTTAAAACAGATTAGGAAAAACTTTAGTAAGTACACTGTAGAAAAATAAAAAATCCTTTTCACTATGCCTGCCTTCTTCTTTACTTTAACCTTTCTCTTTCTTAAAAGTAAAGTAAAAGAATTCTACATTGTTGAATAAAATTAATATGATTCACAAGAACCATATCAAAAACTAAACTGAGGTTGTAAGCTTGTTCCGTTAATTAAAATGAAGAATTTGTTGAATTAAGCTTGAACTTTCAGACATTGAGATGGACTATCAAATTGAGATACCTGGATACTTTAACAACTGCTTGTTTAAAAACACCTACTGTGAAAGGTGTAGCCTTGAGCAAAGCAGAATGGTTTCCTTCATTCAGATCAGTTGCCTTATTTATGCCAGTCCGTTCATACAATTACCCAATGTGCATACAGACAGTGAATCCTCAGAAATGTTCAGAAGAGATGCATCTTAGCCAATTCAAGCAGTGACAAATGAATGGTTGAAGGAATCATTTGTAAAATCACTTGCTAATAGTAGGTCAGCTGATTTAAGTCTGGATTTTTATGCATACTATTATAAGGAAAAACACCTAACTCTTACAGTCAGCCAGTAGGACCAATAATAGGTTAGTTATTCGATATGTATAAGAAAGTCAGAGTCTGCACTGTGTCTCTTAGCTTCTCTGAACTTACTTAAAATCAGGTATCTTTGGCTTAGGATGGCAGTGGAATAGCTCAAGCTTAAAGACTTGATGATTTTTTAATCACCTTAGTGTCAGAAGTAATCATGCAGTTTTAAGTTGTCCTCTTATCCACATTTCAAGATTTGACAATGAAGTCACCTTTTCCTATTTTTCTTTTAATTATATAAATTAACACGATAGTTCTCTATGTCTATGTAACATTCAGGAGAGACGAGAATATTTTTGAAAAAAAAAACAACTAAAATTAAGTGCATACTGTAGTAATTAGATACTCAAAACATTTGCTCAAAAGTGACAGTTTAAGTTCATCAGTATGGATTTATATGGCTAGATTTAAAATACCTGGATTTAGTCTTTAATATGCTGATACTTCATCAGCGATATTACATGGGAAAGCCTTAGTAAATGTCTCAAGATTTAATTCTCAAAATTTAGAAAATGCCTGAATTAAAATCACCCATGAAACAAAATGCAAATCTGGGCTACTAACAGGAGATGCCAGCACTTCATTCCTTTCAACTCAAACTTGAATGGCTTAGGAAGAAGACAGCAGAAAAACATTTCCTAGGACTCCTGCTTACCCAAATATACAAAGGACCTGCTACAGATTACAGATGTTTTAGAGTTTGCACTAAAAATAGAGAAGATAATTCTCAGGGAGGAAAGTGTTTGACAAATCTTGGTGCTTATTGCTACTATGATGATTTGCAACAATTATGCAACAACTGGATAAATCTCATTGCTGTAAGTGGGTTACACATGGCAGAGGATTCGCCACAGGGATGGCAGGGCTGCAGTTTCACTGCATTTCCTCCTCTAACCCCCTGGAGACCCTGCAGGAAATGAGTAGCTCCAGCTGCAGAGGAGAACCCGACCTGCACAGCCTGCAGAGGGGAAATGCTGAATTAGTTCATCCTCAGCTGGCCTGGTCACAACCCCTTTCCACCAGTTCTGTTGACTTTTCTGTTTTATTTCACAGCTACCTTTTCCCCTCAAGGGACTTTTTATCACTGGGATCTTTGCCGACTCTATCAGCTGGCAGAAATGCATGCCAGATCTAGCTCTCAGAGTACTGACTGCATGAAGAATGTAACCAAGTGCAAGATGGGCGTATAAAATGATGAATGATATTAAGAAAGCAGCTGAGCATCGCTAATAGCTAACATTTGCCATACTGCCAGAAGGGGACGGAGAACAGAAGGCAGAATGCCAGCACTTCAGAAGAGACAGGAAAACCTTGGCATGCTCTCTGTGGTATGTTCTGCGGGACTACCTTTTCCATGAAACACTAATAACATTTTTAAAGTGTTCTGCCTCACACATTTTAAAAAAGAGGGAGCAAGGACAAACAAAAGCATCATCAAAACAGGAAGTTCCTTTTGATATAAATGTTTCAAATAACAGTCCTTGAAAAAGTGAAATTTTAATTCATTGGGAACACACCTCCAGTTCTGCTCTGCAGTACTCTGGGTGTCAGTTTTGTACTAGCCTATTAGACAAAATCCAGCAGATGGTTTTGCTTCTGCTCCTCCATTTCCCCATCTGTAAACCAGGGACAGAGACACTGTCTGTAAAGAACTTTGTTCTGATAGAAATGGCTGGTTGTACTAGGGGCAGGTTACTGGTTATGACTGCCTTCTTTTCAGCAATTAATTATGCTCTTTTTTCCCTTCTTTGGGCTTTGCATTTTATACTTAGCACAACAGAAATGTACATTTTAATAAGCCACAAAACACCACTTTTCTGAGAGTAGCATCTCCAATAGCTATACATAAAACACCAAAATGTAACTCTTGCAGTGCTTTATTACTTACCAAATATCAAAGATCTTTTATTTTTGGACTATTCATGTTTCTAACAGCTCTGAGATTGCTGGTTTACAGGATTATATGACAATCAATGCAATCAAAGCATATAAAACACTTTTTATGTCCAGTGGGATGTTAGGCTCATTCTTCAACGTTGTAAAAGAAAAACAGATGAAAATATATATATATATTTATTTAATTCACCCACTAGCTGAATTCTATTACACTTTCACCATTTTGAAACAGGAAACTAGACATTAAATCTGAGGCAAAACAAAGTATTGCTGAAAGTAAATACTTTAATTTTGCATATTTGATTCAACAGTATTTCAGTCTCACTGTCTATATAACTGACATTGAATACCATCTGCCTCAATACTTGTCCTTCAGAAAAACATTTTCAGCTGTTTTCACTGCTCTCTTCTTGGCCTTTCTGATCACCTGAAGCATGAAAATGCCTTCCAAGGGTTTCTCTTGTACCTGGTGAAGGTGTAAGAAATGGTAAGGAAAAAAAACATTGACAAGAAATAGAAAAAATTTTTTACAGAAAACCTCTAGATAAGACACCAGCACTTTACTTCCAACAAACCTGATAGAGCTGTGGACAAAAAAACAAGTCAAAATTTCCTAATTTTATCTGCAACCACACAGCCAAACAAATTAGCATTTTCTTCACACTAAGTAATGAAAAATGGAGGACATCAGCTTCTGCCTTACTCTGATTCCTTCTGCCTTTTAACAGCATTCTGCTTTGCATTAAGATGAAACAGATGTATTTCTATGAAATCAGGAACATCCATGTTAGCTGGGCTTCTGGAGACCACCAGGCATGTGTTATGGAGAATTTACAGCATGCACATGCTAAGTTACTTTCAGCTTGCTTGGAAATGAAACTGAGGCAGAAATGAGCTGAATGGCACTTTTTCTAAATTCAGAAGTACAACATTAAGATCTTACGTCGGACCTCCCGCATTCTGGATGTTAGTGTTCTGGACACCTCAGTCAGGGAATTATGTCTGGTGTGACATAGCAAAGGACAGAAAACAAATCTCTTTGTGCTTACCTTCCCTTATCAATCTGCTATGCTATACTGCCTGTTATGCTATTGATTTGTCTCTGCACCTATGAACCAGATGCCTGCAGGCAACCCATTGAGACATAACCAAGAAGCAATGACTTTGTTGCTTTCCATTATGAACTGCAAATCCTGGTGTTGCCAAAACAACTTTCTAATATTACCTAACCTGCAGCTGCAAGCACTATTCCTGTTGTGACTGAAGAGAGTAAGGCATTAGGGGTAACATGCTCAGAAGTTAGGGAAAGGCTTAATCATGGCAGGGCATAGCAGGAGACCACAACTGCAAGAAAGTGTGAGGGGGTTCATGATAAAGAAGTGAGGGTGGTAGCCTAAGCAGGTAGCATCCCTATCTCAGGCTGAGGTCTGTCTTCCAGCTTTCTTTCCCACTTCCAGCTTCAGGGCAAAAACATGTCTTTTCCTCCAAACTGCCAGGTGAGCCTCATTGCAAATCATGAGATTTCTTAGAGACTTTTGCTGAGCAATGTTATTTTGGACACCAGCCAAAATTACAGACTGCAAGGTCTTTCAATTAGAAAAAAAACTCCTGGTAACCCCATACATCGTTTATGTAATCCTATTCTATCACACAAAACCTTAAAGTCTGGTTTCTCTAAGGACTGCAGGAGTCACAAGCAGGAGACAGTGACATTACACCCAGCTGTAAGCCTGCTTTCAGCCAGAAGTTGCTCCCCAAATGCTCAGCTTGTCTCTACTTTTTCTCTTATGGTATATATATATTTTTTTTTCCTCACAGACCCTGTCCTTCTTTGTCACCTCTTGAAATTTCTTACTGCCCTTTCTCCTCCTGTCTCATTGGGAGACATGTCACACAATGCCCATGGAAACCTGGCCCACCATGCACAGCTTTCTTCCAGGGGCTGGGACACTCCTTTATCTGAGATGGGCAATCCTATTGTTTCAGCTATCTGCTTCCATAAAGAAGAACAATCACATTTACCAACAAGAAGGCTGTTACACCCCGCTGTTGTCCATATGACGCAACTCCGTACAAGATGTTTTCAGTGTAAGAAATGAAAAGAGGAAAAAATTAAAAGTGGAAGACTTTAACACAAACTATGTCCTTGCATTAAGTGAAGCCATCATGATGAACAGGACATGAAAACAAGACATAGACTTTTGAAATTTACTAGGTGTAAATTAAATTAAAACAAAAGAGAAGACTTTCTGGACCTCAGTATAAAAATACAAACTGTTTGCTGATGCTTTAATAGCTGATCCCAGATCCTGTGGCTAGGTTCCAGGTGGCATGTCATTGGCTTTAATGACATTCCAATGCAAATCCGTGTTTCCATGTAATGCATTTATTCCCAGATCTACAAAAATCTGGCTGTTCCAAGAGGGAAGAACCTAGTTACTTAGGATGCACCTCTAATACAACTAAATTAACTATATAAAGAAAACTGTAAGGTAAGTAGTGAGAAATCATTGTGCTCTATGCAGTCTTAAGCAGTCTGGAAGTAATCCATAAACTGTTTTTACATTCTATGGAAAATTCCCATTGTCATGAATTCTCAGATTTCTATTTCTATGTGTCTGCAATCATTCTACAAGCATGTAAAAACTTCAATTAAAAAAAAAAAAATGTTGCTTTTCATGATATTCTCTTAAACTTTGGAAGACTGAAGTCTTTGTCAAGCTAAATTGTAAGGAAACATGGTTCTCTCATGTTAGAGTTTGAGGCTCCTATCAAGATTTGATGAATTCAAACCACTTTTTATTACGCAGTGCTTACCATACAAGTTCTTTCATGTTAACTAGCTTTTGTCCTTAGAACACTGATCAAGGGACTCAAAGAGAACAAATGGATTCTTGGAATCACATTATCTTTCCACTTGTAAAACAGTATGCAGCTAGAATGAGAGGAAAAGCAGATTAAATCTCTCTTAGTCTGCCTCATATTTGTTCTAGTGGCAGTTTTACTGGAGATCTCTGTGCATGTATGTTTTTAAAATGCTTCAAAGATAGTTGTCCTGCAGTCCTGCTGTGGATATCTATGGAAATACCTGAAGGGTGCTATTTATACTAATTCTTTTTCTTTCAATCCAATTTTTGCTTACTGAACTGGAAAGAATCATTTGGACTGTTATTGAACAATTCCTATTAATTTTGCTCCATTTACAAACTGAATTAGCTTATATGCAATAATAGAAATCTCATCTCAAAACCATCCACATTTTTCAATATTCCAGTTAAATCTAGATTGTCAAAAATTTTTCATTCTGGTTCACAAAGTTTTATCAATTACCTGGAAAAAAAAATAAAAATAAGAGGTCAGATAAAATCAAGATCTTGAAACAAGTGAAGAAATAATAAATACAAAAAAAGTGTAAAAGTTTAGTCACATATCCCAGCCACGCAACACTGGGAAAAACAGAGGTGAGAAGACTGGGGGCTCTAGATTTGGCTGCTTACTCTGACAAGCCAGATCACACTGAGTGGTGGATTGGAAGTCAACTGCTCTAACAAGAATGATTGCCAGAATATTTTTGGAAAAACTAACTTTGTGTTCCATCTGTGTTAGTCAGCTCTTACAGCAATAACCATTAAAAATAATAATAATAACACACATTTAAAATGGCTTTCTTAATGTTATAGTAACTTATGGTGAGTTGGGTCTCTGTTTCTCCTAGCAAAGGGACTGCCCAGGCATTCTGGTTAACAGCACCATGAGCAGCCGTGTACAATGCCGGGGAAGTCACATTGTGGCTCAGCCTTCTCCACCCCTGGCTGCTTTCACTGCTGGCCTCCGCCCCTGTCAGAGTCACAGGCAAGTAAGGACAGCATTATAAACTACTCCCTGAGCTCATTAAGGGATGGCAAAGCAGGAACTATAACAGGATGCAAACCCTTTCACGTTTCACTTCTAGCTGAAAGCTCATAAACAAGGTGATAAACAAGAGCTGCTCCTGTCTGCTGGATTAATAGTGCCATCTGTGAAACAAGGACTGCAGAATTGATCTGGGTGATAGCATATTTCTGTACATTCACTAAATCTATTGCAGTATTGTCAATGCCTGGCAATCTTCTGGGCATGGCCAAAGAAAAGCAATGTAGAGATTTGTGTGCCTCTGGAAAAAGTGCTTTCCAGACTCTATCTGTCCTGTGGAAGAGTCCCATATATGCACTCCTCTGATGGAAATAAGTTAATACGAATGCCTAAGTCTTATGTACAATCGTGTTAATATGGAAAAGGCTCATCCTCTGGTTTAGTCCATAGAGAACGACCAGAAATGCTGGCTGAAAACAAGTCAAAAGATTTAAAACTAAAAAAGAAAAAATCTACTAAAACACAGGAAGTATACATTTCTGTGAGCATAGGGAAAGCAAATGTTCTACCCACAGGACCAGAGGTGCTTTTCTTTTATCTATTGTCTGGCCAAATCAGGACATATACTGCTGACAGCCTGAAGATTCTGTCTTACAAAGTTTTTCTTTTCTGCCCAAGAATAAACCGTGGACAATCAAATTCTAACCATGATTTTTTGGGGGTGGAGTTGGGGGGAGTGGGGTGGGGGAGTCACCAAATTTGTATTTTATAGCTCTTTGAAACATGAGACAGAAATCTGCCAGAGAAATGTAGATGTATTGGCTAAATATTTTCAGCCATGACTCCTGGTATTTGAGACTACATATTTTTGTGTGAAATTCAGTGATCATGAAATATTTGTGGAGCATGTTAACTATGCCTTCCTTGACCATGAAAGAATACTCAAGAAATGGGCCTTCATACCTCTCTACGAGGAAAGTGCTGTGAAAAAGACTAACAAAAAGAAAGTCAGTGCACCTCCTATATCTAAAGACAGTTCAGTAAATCATTACAACAAAGAACTGTGAGTAGCAATGTCCCTGCAAAACAACACAGATTCACTTGTGTTGCAATGATCCATTCTGCCAAAAAGAGTTGGGTTACACACAGAGTTGCAAAAGTTTCTGATGTGGCAATTTAGATTCTGCTTGCATAAACTTTATTTAGAAGGACAAATTTCTCCACTATCAACACTGCCCTATGAATATCCTATAATAATACACTGCTTGCTATTGAATGGAAACAGTGATTTAAAGACTTTGCAGCAAATTTTTCATTATCAATTTTCATTTAATTCATCCTACTGGAAATTGCAGCACTATTTTGTTTAATTATTTCAGTCAATTTATCTCTCATACTGTGAACTTCTAAAAGGAAAGGAGAATTAGTATTGTCTCTGCACTTTGTTTTCTGTCACCTAGGACCTTAGAATTCATTGTGATGTGTGCATGCTTGACTTCTTTAGAAAAATAGATTCATTTTTTCTTAACTCATTTCCTAATTTCTTTGATTAGTTGAAGAAAAATCCGTCTCTGGGATCTGAAGTTGCTCTTTGCTGATGACAAAAGGTATTTAATCCGGTAGGTCATTATCTCCTCTAAATTTGAATTTACCTAAACTAATGCCTGGTGTGTGATATCTACAAATTCTTCTGATTCCAAGAGGAAACTGAAACTGTATTTATCTCCATTTAATTTATAAGATTATATTTCTGCTACTTTACTCTTGTGAACATAGCCTTGTAAACATAGATTGACATAAACTACTCACTGGGATTAAGCAAGTCAATTCTTCCAGTTTCGTTTCTTCATTGAAAGGCTGAGGTAGGTAGTATGGTCACTTGCAAAAGTTAGTCTAGCATACAGTGAGAAGTAAACCTTATTTTATTTTATTATTTTATTTTATTTTATTTTAATCATATTTTGTATTGTCTCTTGGAAGAAAATTCTTCTCTAATAATTTATCTTCCCCCAGGTATCCAAAAAAAAATTCAGCAATGACTGCACCAAGATCAAGGGTTCCTTTAAAAAAAAGTCAAATGTATAGGTATCAGATTCTTGATAGCATCTATTTCTTACATTCTTCTCAGTGAAATTTCAGCTTCAAGCAACAGGTGTCTTGCTCTTGCAAATGAGTTCTGAACAACAAAAAATAACTTTTAGAAGTTTTTTTAACTATTTACAGTTTTAGGATGTTAAACAGAAATGAACCTATTCCACACCTTTTATGACTGAGGTTTCAGAATCTCCTGCAGAAAATGTTTGATGCGGGATTCTTAGTCTGCTTCCAGTCTGATCTTCAGACTGACATTCTCAGGAGGACCATTTGATTTTCCTTTTCTTTTTTTTTTTTTCATTTTCTGTTTTTCCCAACACTTTCTGAATCAGACTTTCTGTTTTGTTTTGTTTTGCTTTGCTTTTCCTTTGTTAAGGTCTACACCATTAGCATAGTAACTGTTTTGTCTTGCCTTTTTCTTTAAAATTGCCAATATTTCTGTAAGGTCTGTCAATGACTTCAGGACTAAAAGTTACATATGACCTTTACTGTGGTGAGAAATATCCAACAGAATTTATAATATTGAATGGAAAATGCCATGCAGTGCAAATCTCACTTCTTCATAAGAAATCGACAGAAAAAGAAAAAGAAAAAAGAAAGAAAAAAGAAAAAAGATAGCAATGAATTTATTTGCTGCAAATGAAACAGACTCAGTTTTGATTAAGTATCATGTTAAGATGCAATTATGATTCCTGTCTATTCAGTCCAAATGTACACATTTATGCCACTTGAGCCAGAAAAGCTTGCAGCAATATTTGGTCATTTCTTCTTCCCTGGACTACACCACTGAAGGCTAGAAACCTCAGGGGAAAAAACCTGTAGAAATATCCAAATGACTGATAGTCATCAGTGTTAAAAAACAAAAACAAAGAAACAACAACAACAAAAAACCCACAGCTTTTCAACTGGAGAGCCAGAGACCATAAGGAATCACCAGGTTGTGTATTGTTTGCATAAGTAACTCTTCATTATATCTTTGCAAGTAACTTCATAGATGTTTTCAGGGCTGCAGGTGTGGTAGTTTCAGCCAGAAATGTAGTCAAAAGGCAAACCTCCCATCAGCGTCAATTCTGGTCAATGGATGAAGAAGCTTAAAATTTGTAATGACCAGCTTTATGGTCAAGGAGACTTGGTCTACTATGCAAAAGACATCATCACAAAGCATAACAACAAGCAAGGTTGGAAAACTTGTGATATCCAAAGGGATGTGCATGCAGCAGTTTAGGGGAGAGGGGCAGTTTAATTTGATCCTTAGGAAAGCCATAGCAAACTTGATAGGGGTTGTATTAGTGTGGATTCATGCCTGCTTTTGAGGGGCTGGTTTTATGATTTCAAATGTAGCTGAACACACCTTATAGCCCAACACCCGTCTGAGAACTAACTCTGAGCTGCACCTGCTCTAGGTGAGGACTCCTCTTTATCTTCAAGGTTGCCCATAACCAGGGTTTTTAAATAAATATAATTTTGATTAACACTCAATCCTTTTGCTTTTTGGTTAACTACAACATGAATATTAGGGCAAATATCCTTGGGAAGAGACTGACTGGAGTGGGACAAGGTAGTTCTATAGAGTAATTGGCTCCTTGGGAATTCCTTGCACTTTCCTGTTCTCTGCAGTGTTTTGTAAGCACATGATAGTGATCGTGCAGACCCTTAGTGTTCAATGGCATTAAATCAAGCAATTCACTGAAGGGCTCATGGAAGTAAGAGTTTTTGGGACTGAGCTCATAATTTCTAAGAGCAAATACATTAGGATTTTATAAGCTCAAAAAGACTTGTGAGACTAATAATCCTAAAAGCCTATTAAGCTATTAAGGTAACCAAATAAAGAATCTGCATTTTGATCTGTCTCCAATCTAAATGCTTGGCATGAAGCTTCTTTAGTGATATAAAGAAGGATGAAGAAATCATTCTCTATAAGGCAATTTTGTATATTTTAGAGTCTGTTACAAAATTATATAAATCCCAGAAATTTTTCCACTTTTACAACATCTTACATCAGTGTTATGCTTTCAATATTTTACAATATCTTCTCTGTCTTCTCTGTTGAAATGATTTCTCATTCCTTAAGACAAAGGATAAAATACAGTGGTTTCTCAAACCCGTTTATATTTTTACCCATTTTCACTGTTTTACCTGCTGCAAAATGTGCCTCAGCAGGACTTAAATTTCTGAAGTTACCACACTACTCCTCTGGGCAGTCCTGTTTCACTTACTGTTCATTACCACTGCTCCATACTATTGGGTAGATGTTCTCCATAAGCATTTGTGTTTTTTTTTGTTTGTTTGTTTGTTTTGTTTTGTTTTTTCATTCTTTTCACTTTCACTCAGGATCTGCTTAAAGATAAATGTTTTTGCTAACCATAACAAGCAAGTTTCTAATCTAACAAAACTAAGGTAAACTTTTAGCTAATGTTCATTGAAAGTTGCCATTTTGCATTCTAATCTGTTTTTAGTTTGGGCACTAAAGTCCTTAGACTTCATACCATTTTGATATATCTGTGTCTCACACAGGACCAAGCACACAACCATAGAGATCTGATATTAAATTGTTGAGAACTTTTTTTGTCATATGATAACAACACAGAAACAATAGTCCTAGCTTTTCCGCTGTAAGCAAATAGGTGCACACTTGTACCCTCAGCAGCTGTCAAGTTTATGTCATAAAACAAGCTCTTACACTGCAGCTAGAAAGTGGTTTACAATATCGATCTTATAGTTGTGATGCTGTACTCTCAGACATGAGATTTCATATTCATACCTTGAAATAATCATAATGAAATGTGAGCAAACAAGGTAATTCATCACAGAATCACAGAATGGTTAAGGTGGGAAGTGACCTCTAGAGGCCATCTGGTCCAAGCCCCCTGCTCAAGCAGGGACACCTACAGCTAGTCATCCAGGACCATGTCTAGGTGACTTCTGAAGATCTCCAAGAAGGGAGACTCCATAACCTCTCTGGCCAGCCTATTCCAGTGATTCATTCTTTACCCTCACAATAAAGAAGTGCTTCCTATGTTCAGATGAAACCTGCTGTGTTGCAGTTTGTGCCCATGGCCTCTTGTCTGAGCACTGTGCACCATTGAAAAGAGCCTGGCTCTCCTCTTTGCACTCTCTGTTCAGGTATTTATAGGCATTGATAAGATTCCCCTGAGCCTTCTCTTCTCAAGGCTGAACATTCCCAGCTCTCTCATCCTCTCTTCAGAGGAGATGAGCTCCCGTCCATCATCATGGTGCCCCTCCACTGGACTCTATTCAGTAGCTCCATGTTCCTCTTGTACTGAGGGGCCCAAAACTGGACACAGCATTCCAGGTGCAGCCTTACCAATGCTGACTAGAGGGGAAGGATCCCCTTTCTTGACCTGCTGGCCATACTATGCAGCCAAGAATATCATTAGCCTTCTTAGAAGCAAGGGCACATTGCTGGCTCATGTTCAACTTGCTGTTCACCAGAGTCCCAGGTCCTTTTCTGCAGAGCTGTTTTGCAGCTGGGTTTGTTCCTCCCCAGGTGCACATCCAATGCATCTGTCATGCAACAGCATTTCCCAGTTCATTTAATATTAGTTGGGGAAGTATTTTTGGTATTTCTCACCTCCAAAAATTTACTATTTCAGAGTCAAAGAGATGTTATTCTTGCATCTTTCTGGTAAATGTAGTTAGACTGAAGCCTCTCAATTATAAGAGAATGTACTGTCCTGCTCTTAACTGCAAACTTCCTGTTTTGTAAACTATGTCTTTATATTTTCTTTAACTCTTCTTCCTTTTCCAGTCCTGGAGAAGTTTTACTTCCAGGACTATCTGCAGTTATAATTAAAGACAGGCAGATAGGCTTTACAGATTAGCTAACCAAATTATACTGATTATGATAGGAGATAAAAAGATGAGTCTGTTCTCACAGTGAAATGTAATTACTATGGAGATATGGCCACTTCTGCAATGAAGAGAACCTGCTAAGAAGATATCTTCTGCCTAAGGGCAATACTAGGCTAGAGTTGATCTTCTTCAGTAATGTTAATTTTATTATTTTCCACCCTTTCCTTTCTTCACATGCCAGGTGATATTTAATTACCACACACCATGTCAAATGAAGATACGTGTGAAGAAATCTTGGATGATAAAACTAGTGAAAATTTTATTTGGTTCAAAAAGTTTATTTGGATGATGAATTGAGAAGACACAGAAATATTCCCTTCTTAATGTTTATCATTTTTACTCTCATGGAACAGTGTTAACCATGTAAATGGTTAAATACTAATCAAAATGAGTGACCATGGCAAGTTTGGATTTCTAGAGAATATATTGTAAGTACTTTTTAAAGGTATAATTACACATTTTTTCATGTTTTTTCCTCCACTGTATTCACGTATAGATCCTGCAGATTTATTCTCAATAACACAAAATTAATAATAAGATTTTTACAGTACAAGCTAAAAAGCATACTCTTATCCCAACACCAAGCCCTTTCTTTCTTTGAAATTTCAGTTATTTCATCTACTCTAAGGTTCATTTAATAACTATTATGATTGTGCAATTATTTTAAAAAGAAATTTTTAAAAAGTAAAAGTAGATCAAAAACCACTATGCCTGCTCCTGAAGTGTTAAAAACAAACTTCAACTGATTTTAATACCTGAAGTTCTGTCTGTCCATCAAAAAAAATCACTTCATCATTGAAACGTTTCTGGCTGAAAGACAGCTACAATTCACTGTAAAACTACAAAATAATTTGAGATAGTGGGAGGCCAAGCAAGCACTTGGGAAAACTGGGTGACAGACGTTATGTCTTTTGTATTAAATACTTATTGAATGGTCTAATACTTTTCTTAATTTCTTTTTATACTGATACACTCATCCACAGTGTGTTGCTGCATAGCTGCTGTGTTCTACCCTGAAGTAGAAGCATTTTGCACATGTGTCAAGTGACTCTTGAAGTACTCTATTTGTATTTCACAGTATTCCTCATCCAGTGTCTTTTTCTGGGTAATATGTGACAGCAGCTACTTCTTCAAAAGTTTTATTATTAGATGACTTTTTATATAAATCCCAGAAAAGTTAGCCATATCTAAATGATGGACCAATAGTTTCCCACTGTGATTAGAGAGATTTCTTTCTTCGCGGTGCTCTTCTTTTCTGCACAGCTACCCACATCCAAAGGCAGGGATCCCATCAATCCTGGGGGTTTCTCGTTTTCTCCTATCCCATGTCTTAATATGATGAAAGATTATACAAGTCAGCAGATTAGATTAATATATTAGAAATTTTGCTTGGGCACATGTACTGAAGTTGGCTATAAACCACTGGAGTGAGCACAAGGGCAGTGCATTACCCTGGGTGGGT
This sequence comes from Cygnus atratus, assembly GCF_013377495.2. NCBI lineage: Eukaryota > Metazoa > Chordata > Aves > Anseriformes > Anatidae > Cygnus > Cygnus atratus. The sequence continues at coordinate 36,546,747 of NC_066396.1, forward strand.
GATAAGCACTGAAATGGGAAGACAAGAGAAGACTGCATTCCCTCCATTCCTGTGAAGGATCCAGAGAAACAATGATGAAAATTCACTTCCATCTGCATTTGGAACTTGGTGCATCAGACAAGTGAGATAAATAAGTTCTAAGTTATTTTGCATAAATATCTTCGCTTCAAATGGAATAAAATTAGTAGCGGACATAAGTTGCACTTAAACATAAGATCATTAGGCTATCCAAATCGCTCTTACTAGAGGTGCTTTACAGTCTGCTTAGAGCAGCTGTGCTGTTCCTATGCAAATGGAAAAGATAAGCAGGACGTGGCATTTGATCAGACTATTTTGTGACATCTCATTCTTCCCTATAAGCTGTTGCAATACAGCTGCGACAACTTTCTTTGGCAGGAGAGAGGCAACAAGATCGTACTACCTTTCCTTTACAAGAACGAGCCTTTCATTCATCACTGGACACTTCTTGCTTGCACTAATGTACCCTTCTGGATACATCAATTTTCTCCCAAAAGCCTCAGAAATCGTTTATGTACTCGTTTTAAGAAGAAAAGTTATTCCCACACTATATATGAGAGTATCCATTTGTTCCAGCCTGATGGATCTAGATTTCTGCACTGATGGAATGTAACAGAGCCTACTCCTAGCTTCACAGTAAGAAAGGTCTCTTTCCCTCAATACATACATACCTTTTGTTTAAGCAGTTTATTTATTATCTATAAATAAACTGGGTGGAGAGCTGGGTGATCACCAACCACATGAAGTTTAACAAAAGCAAGTGCCAGGTCCTGCACCTGGGATGGGGCAACCCTGGCTATACGTACAGACTGGGCGACGAGACGCTGGAGAGCAGCCCCACAGAGAGGGATCTGGGGGTTGTGGTTGACAGCAAGTTGAATATGAGCCAGCAGTGTGCCCTGGCAGCCAGGAGGGCCAACCGCATCCTGGGGTGCATCAAGCACGGCATTGCTAGTCAGTCGAGGGAAGTGATTGTCCCGCTCTACTCTGCACTGTTGCGGCCTCACCTCGAGCACTGTGTGCAGTTCTGGGCACCACAGTACAAAAAGGACGTTAAACTGTTGGAGAGTGTCCAGAGGAGGGCGACGAAGATGGTGAAGGGCCTAGAGGGGAAGACATATGGGGAGCGGCTGAGGTCACTTGGCCTGTTCAGCCTGGAGAAGAGGAGGCTGAGGGGGGATCTCATTGCAGTCTACAACTTCCTCTCGAGGGGGAGTGGAGAGGCAGGTGACTTATTCTCCATAATCACCAGTGATAGGACCCGCAGGAATGGTGTCAAGCTGAGGCAGGGGAAGTTTAGGCTGGACATCAGGAAGAGGTTCTTCACCGAGAGGGTGGTCGCACACTGGAACAGGCTCCCCAGTGAAGTAGTCACTGCACCAAGCCTGTATGAATTTAAGAAGCGATTGGACTGTGCACTTAGTCACATGGTCTAAAATTTTGGGTAGAGCTGTGCAGTGCCAGGAGTTGGACTTGATGATCCTTATGGGTCCCTACCAACTCAGGATATTCTATGATTCTATGATTCTATTTACTAATAGAGTTTTATTGTTTATTTAGACAGATAAAGCTTGGACGACAGTAATAGTCCTATCAGAGGCAGAAGAGGAAAGAGTTCAAAGACACCTACAAGAACTTCTTGTGCTATATCTAGCAAAAGCCCATAAACATTAAGATTGAGGAAACATTGGTAATGTGAGTTGAAGCTAAGAGCAAATCCACTTCATGCAGGTAACTGGCATATTCTTTTCTGTCTCTGCAGGCTCTACATCCATGCAAAATGCTTGCATTTCCAAATGCTGAAAACTGCAGGGTCTATTTTGAAATTGAAAATCTGATTAAATGTATCTTTGATCCCACTAAAACGTGTGCTTAAGAATCTTTGTAAAGCAGGTCCTTAGTGAGTACTGTGGGTTTTTGATTAGACATACAAAATATGAAAGAGCAAGAGCAACCTGCCAAGACTTAAATTTCTATTTTCTATGGTAAACTCCCTTCCAAAACAGGGCTGCACCATTGCTGTACATTTAGGACAAGCCACAGAGTTTTGGAATCCTAAAAATAAACACTATTTTCTCACACCAAACAATCAAAAGACTAAGATATATTTTTCATTCCCCCTTTGACGTACTGTATCTCCGTTTGCTTCCCCATCTGCAAAATTTAGATAATGATACAGACTTTTTGTGAAGTGCTTTGACAGTTACACATGGAAAATGCAATGAATGAGCTAAATATTTGGTTCAATCATCCAGTACCTACACTATTCCCCTGTCAATTGATATTTCTATTTCCATCTGCTTCTAGTTAAATCCCATGCAACTTGGGCAATGATTTTGGTCAATGATGAAAACAAACACTTGAAGAGTTACACTTTCTAGCAGATGCTCAGAATGCTTTTTGTTGTAGAAGTGCCTATATAATTTCAAACATGAGATTCAGAGTACGTCTTAGTCTAACCCTAAATCCTATGTAACAGAAATATTTGCTTTTGATTCTAAGAAATTTACAAAACAAAACAACTTTTCAATAGTGTACCAAAAGTATGCCTAGCAATAAGCATGTATCAGCAGGTTAAGCCATTATCTGAAAGGACCTAATGGGTGTCACCAGAATCCTTGGCAGAGCAGCGAAATAAATGTGTGAAGCCTTTCATTTATATTCTCTGGGGTTCTACTGTTAACGTCTGATAAACTTTGTGAAGCAAGTCCTTAGTGTTCCATCAAGAGATGAGCAAGCTCTTCCAGTCAAAATGAAAACATGAACTTGTTTTCTCTTAAATCAATAGTAAAACATCTTCCAATTGCAACAGGAGACCACCCACAGAGTAGATGTGTCTCTGTAACCTTTTGAGAATTCTGTGGAAGAGCAAGATCCTGCCCTTTGGCTACGCACTTTCTGGTGCTGTTTCAGGGGTCTTGTAATCAAAGAAAAACAAACTCCAAATTAAATCTGGCCAACAAACCATAACCAGGAGTTCTGAATTTAAACAGATTGGGAGGACCAATGTAGCATTTTTAAAGTTTTGTAAATCTCAAATTTAGTAGATGTCTCACAGTGATTTCTTTAGAATTTTTGGTCTACAGTCTTATCCAGTTACTGATAATAAGTAAAATGAGGCCACAATAAATGCAGAATCATAGAATCACATAATGGTTTGAGTTGGAAGGGACCTTAAAGATCATTTAATTCCAAGCCCCCTGCCATGGGCAGGGACACCTCCCACCAGACCAGGTTGCCCAAAGCCCCATCCAGCCTGGCCTTGAACACCCCCAGGGATGGGGCATCCACAGCTTCTCTGGGCAACCTGTGCCAGTGCCTCACTGCCCTCTGAGTAATGAGTTTCCTCCTTATATCTAATCTAAACCTACCCTCTTTTAGTTTAAAGCCATTCCCCCTTGTCCTATCACTACCATCCCTGACAAAGAGTCCTCCCCCAGCATTCCTGTAGGCCCCCTTTAGGTGTCGGAAGGCTGCTATAAGGTCTCCCCACAGCCTTCTCTTCTCCAGGCTGAACAACCCCAACTCACTCAGCCTGTCTTCACAAGAGAGGTGCTCCAGCCCTCTGATCATCTTTGTGGCCCTCCTCTGGACTCATTCTAATAGGTCCATGTCCTTGTGCTGGGGGCTCCAGCACTGAACGCAGTGCTCCAGGTGGGGCCTCACAAGAGCAGAGTAGAGGGGGAGAATCACCTCCCCAGCCCTGCTGGCCACACTGCTTTTGATTCAGCCCAGGACACAGTTGGCTTTTTGGGCTGCAAGCACACATTGCTGGCTCACGTTGAGCTTCTCATCACCAAGCTTTATCCTAGCTTTATCCTAGCTTTATTCTGTTACCACAGTTTTTCAGCGTGGTCATCACTGAAAGTGTGTGACATCAACAGACTTCTAATAATGCACTGCTTTAGGGTACCTCTAGTCTTGCAACGATAGTGTAACAAACACATAAGCAGTTCTTGTATAGACCCATATTTTCACAAAGGTTGCAGGCATTATGAAATATGAGGTAGGGATGTTAACACTGCATTAACCTTGGCATGGATAGCATAATTTTTCTTGTAAATTTATGGGCCAGACCATTAAAGGAGCAGGTCCTATCAATCTCAGTTCAGATCTGTCCTGCTCTTGATTTAATTAAATATTCCTCCTAGATCTGATGTTGCTCTAACAGATTTTTTAATGTTTGGTATTAAATGATTAAAATGCAGGTGCATTGCTGCAGATGCTTCTTGCTCTGCAGAAAATGGCTATACTTACAGGTGCGTACATAGTGAAACTTCTGACTGTTCAAGTAGTTCTTGGCTTTATTTATTTCTCTAAAGAGGCTCAAATATATGGTGCAAGGAAAAAAATGAAACTTTAATATACATACTCCCCAATTTTTCCTATTCCTATTAAATCTACAGGGAAAGATTTGTTCAAAAGGGTCATTTTTGTGTCATTTTTATATAGGCTTCCCACCCATTGTTTTTCTCCTTGGTTCCAGTCCCACTTGGTGGAATTTTAATTGATGCTTTTTTTTTTTTGTATTTAAATGAGTAATAATGGGAGGTGGGGAGTGTTGATTTTTTGTTTGTTTTGTTTTATTTTATTTGTGTACATATTTTCTGCTTTCTCCTCTAGTAGTATAAGACAAGCTGGTTTTCTGCTTTTTCACTTGTCTCCTGTCATCTGCTGGTTTGCTGGATTTAATGAAGAATGCTGAGGCTTAAATGCTGCATTTGGCAATATCAGTCGTTTGACTGAGGAATTCTTTGTACAAACAAGGTGCTGGAAATCAGCCTACGTCCTTCTCTGCATGTATCATAATATGGCTTACTGTGCGGATAAGGCAGCCAGGCTGACAACACTGACTGCAGTCTGTTCTTGTTTGATGAAAACAGTGCAGATGTTCCCTGTTGGACATGAAAAGGTCAAAGAAAGAAACAGAATGTCACCTTAAAAAAGACGTAATCAGGTATTAGTATCTTTCACTTGAATTATTTTGTGACATAAAGAAAAAGGGAGTGAATGAGTTAACGGGTTCAGCTGTTTTTTTCTTCTCATTTTTAAAGATTTTGAAGTATTTCATAGGTTCTTTTGTACATTCTTACAAAAAGTACTTGCTTGTGAGAAATGCACATCAGCAACAGCCTATGAGAAGACAATGGAAAAAAAATCTATCATTTTGTGTATGTCATGTGCCCTTAGACACTTACCAGGGCAGAAAGCTGCAAATCAAAGCATATTGTCCCTGTCTCACTTCCTAAGCATTTTTACTCCCTTCCTTTCAGTACTGATGAAGTCAAACATGATGGCTATTCAAATTTGTGATCTCAGCATACTTATTTTACTAAAACATAATTCAAATTTAAGAAAAAGATAATGGAATTCTGTAGCATGATTTCTAATGAGTTTCTGGTGCATGGATGAACTTCATTGCTTTTACCAGCTTGCTGTTAAAAGAACATCCATCTACTTTCAGAGGTCACCTTCCATAGCATAACAGTGAAAATCACTGAAACTACATTGTGCAATAGATTATAGCATGTATATTTCGAATGGGTCTCTACAATTAAGTCCATATATAGGGAAAGGCATTTTATAAGGACATTCTATTACCTGCATGACACGGAATTGGTCAAAACCTAGAGAATCACATTTCTTTAAGTAATAATATAACTGTTCGTAAGTTTCTTCTACCAGCAAAGAGTTTATCAGTAAGAAATGGTGGAAAAAGAGAAAGGTCATATTCAGTCCCAGGAGGATGATGAGCCATCTACATGTTTTCACTGTGGAAAAGCTAAATGCTAGGGTATGAAAAGTATTTCCAATAGAGATTGGCAGTCATTTTAAAAGGCACTGACAAAGGATCAACAGCTCTAGGCATGTGCCAAGAGGAAATATGTGTTCTGACTAGCACAGGTGCCGGGAAGGACACACAGGTGAAGAGGAGATGAGAGGAGACTGCAGAGCTTGATTGCTCTCTATAGTAAAAATGTCAGAGAAGGAACACAAAGGCATTTTTAAAAAATATCAGTGGAATGAGGACAGAACAAAAGGATATAAACTCTTCATGGAAATGATTAGCCTAGAAATAGAAAGGGTTTCCATATGTGGGAATGGTGGAATTCTGAGCACCAGCACTTCAATCTGCTTTTGTCTCAGAACAATGAAAAGTGTATATGAAGGATGATAGTTAGGTGATAGAAGGTGAGTTTCTCTGATTACAAATGACAAAGACACAGAAGTCCAGCCCAATACTGTGTTGTCAGGTTTTGCAGCGAGTACTTGTGGCATATCCTGGAGAAAAAAAGGCAATTCAAATTTTACTAGAATTCTCAAAAGAGCTTTTCATCCATTCAGTTATTATGCACAAGGAAACAAATTCTTCTTCATTATAAAATGGAGAGTTCAACATACATACACACTCCCATGAAAATACTCTACATTACAGTGAAGGAGAATTTGTTTTTATTTACATAGTTATTTTATTTTAATAAACAAAATCTACTATTTTTTTCTGAATTGGCTTCTGGCCAACGTGACTCACTGGTGATTCATCACTTCAGCAGTTGTTGATAGACTTCTGCAGAGTCATAGTAGGACAGGATCTCATCAGCTCTACTTCCCACTTAAAACGTGGGATTGTCTTCATGGCAGAGAAGACTAAATATCTGCACTAAATGCTTCCCCAGGAAGGAACTCTGGGCAGAAGGATGCTGTGAAGTTTTTTATACTCATCTACAAAACTAAATCTCAACTACAGAAAGTGAGCAAATGTTTGTACTTCAGTGATATCTGTGAGTCACTTTGGGAAATCTGCTTATTTTCAGGATGGAATAGCAAGAAGGTTCATCCTATTGCTTTCTCTTTGTACACTAAATTCAAATTTTGAAACACGTGCGCCCCAAAGCAGGTTTTGACCACAGTCAGAACTATTGCAAGAGAACTAGAGCTGCACATGGATTGACAATCACAGCTAATTCAAGTTTGTAAGCAATTCCATCACTATACAAAATTCTTGTTCATTCTTCTAGTTCCTAGATGAGATACTTTATGCATTAACCATGAAAGACAGCAGCTACCCTCAAGGACTCACCAGGGAACTGTTTTTAAATCACTGCCTTTTGAATTCTCCCATCCTGCATATTGTGAAAGTCCACCTTTACTGCTTTATAGCTGCACTTAAAACAAAATTAAGGGCAATATATATGTTCCTAGATGCAACACTATTAATTCTCTTGGCAATCATGTTGACTAAGTTCAGGATGTAAATGTAATAGTATATTTAATTTGTCAGAACCTATACCCATTAAAGTGCTTAGCCATATTAATAAAATATTACAAAATCACATGAAGAATTAAAAGAAAAATCTGCTTTACTTTAAAATGATTCTTTGACAATATAGTACTGAATTATTCTGCTCACATAATAAACCCCTTCTGTACACTTTAGCAAATAATCCCATGTTGTAGAAATAAAAGTTATATGACAGGAAGTAAGAATAAATGTTACTCTAATAATGTTTTTATTTAAAGCCAGGCTATTTAATTTGAATTTTATAAAGGAATTTAGTTCTTGTAAAACTTAATAGGAATGCAGCTATTCATATGGATGCAAAATAACAATATTAATATGAAGTAATGACCTGCAGTTGCAAATCAAAAATAAAACATTTGATTAAAACAACAGGAAAGGACATGCCCATATTTGCATGGGGATATTTAGGTAATCGTTCCAAGTGCTGGAAATCTGATGTAGCATCCCATTTCCCCTCCAATGGCCACACACACATAATGCAGTTGAACACAAACACACACCAACATCCATGAATGCACACACTGTGCACACATGGCTTTGAAACAAGATATTAAAGCCAAAAAACAAACATACAAGAACAACAACAACAACAAAAAAAACACCACCATTTAGTCCTGGTAAGTTGATTTTCTTAGATTTTATGAAGGATCTTACAAAAGCAGTAATGCTTAAGTATGTAAGAACCTCCTTATGCTTAATTAATCATAAGGTGCTTACATTGAGTCAGAGAGACACTGAGAAAAGAGACCTTAAAACAGTTCTAAAAAATAGAGCTGTCATAATTTTGTTAATTCCTCCTTTAATACAAGAACTAACCTCCCCACCTGGATTTCCTATTTCAAAGCAAGCATTGAGTGCACCATTCTGAGTCATACCACAAGGGTCTGACCAGCATCAAGCTCGGGAAAACAGATGACATTTTAAACATCAAACAGGGTTTGGGTTCCTCTAGGAGCCAGGGAGCCTAGTACCCATTGTACTGTGGCATTTTGCCATGGGCTACAGACATCTTAAACTCCTCCATAGACACTTATGCAGTCTAATTCAAGGGGGCACATGATTTAAGACTTCGACAGGCTAGGAAACTGGTTTAGAAACCCTCCTATCTCCCCCCACAAACTCCTTCAATTTCCACTCAAACTTCTTATAAGTTTAAACCTTTAGAAGTGGCATCTATGAAAGGTCAAACAGATGTAGTTTTGGGAAGAACTGAACATGTAATATTAAATTGCAGAAAAGAATATTCCCTTCTTCACTGGCCAAATGTTCTTTTCTCCTATTTTTCCACAGTTGTTTTCTTCAGAGGCTGTCCTCTTAGGTCTTATCTCTCAGACCAAAAAAAAAAAAAAAAAAAAAAAAAAAAGATCAGGAAAGCCTTTATATAACACTGATTTTTTCCTTTTTTCTCTTTTTTCCTCTCCCCCGTCTCCCTCCCTGGAAGGGAGGAAAAGTTCAACCCCTGCAGTTGAGAGATTAGGTGATGCAAGGCTTGACTGTGTAGCACTGTCTATCTATCACTTTTCTTCCAATTTTTTGGCAGTTTTTCAAATGAAGGGGCTACTTGCTAGTGAAATAGCTTTTTCAGATGCTGGAATCTACTCATTTGTTCACAGCATTCCTATGGAGTTATTTCAATGTATTATTCATTCCTTTTTAATCTTTGTCTGGAAATTACTTTAAGCAGAATAAGGGCTAAATCTCTGCTCAAAATTTACATATTACTGTCTTGGGAAAGAAGCATAGCCAATTTACTTCTTAGACTACTTCTGTCTTGGGATTCTTTTGCCAGCAGTAACATTGCAATGTGATAATGTGACATGGTGCTATGATAACTAAAGTAAATTTTCGGCTAAGCCAGAAACATGTACTGTGGCCTTCACTTCCATCATTCAAAATGACAAAAACAATCACGCTTTGGCATTATCGAAGCTATTATAGAGATGGAAAAAAGCTAGAACAGCCTCTCTGTGGTAGTGAATATTCCTGCCTCTGGAGCAAGGGGCAGGAAGGAATTAAATCCTCTAGGCAGAAATCATGGCCCATGAATGTTTCTTTATGAATGGTTTAGAGTGTCCATTTTTCTTTTTCAAAAACTGAAGGAAAAGCTCCTGATTTTACATTTTGTGAGTTTTACAATGGGCTTTAGGTACAACTACATCTAGCTACTGTGCAATGGCAGCTTTCTGATCATGTCTGCTCTGCTGCCTTCCAAAGGATGTCTGCTCCATGGTCCTTCCAAGGGATCAGGCAAAGAGCCATTTTGTTGACTCAATCCCATCTGTAGCGACCTCCTAATACTGTTATTTTGTAGAAACCATTAGAATGTTTCATCACTGGAACAAATTGTTCATTAGTGTTACTTCACAGAAGGCATATAACATGCACTAATGAAACCTTTTGCATATTGCTGAATCTGAGCATAAGAAAGCATTAATTGAGTTAAAATATGGTCATTTTGAAGCACTACCTGCCACTGCACAGACCAGCTTAGTCACATGGGAAATTGTTTCTATTCCTGTGCTCCTACATGAATGGCACCAGTATTTTACTGTAAAGCCTAAGGCTTCAAGTAATCCTCAGCATGAATGCCTGAGTGCTAAAAAGATTCACAATGTGAGCCAAAAGTAGAAAGATCATTTCATGTGTATCCTCAAAATTTCTTTCAGCTCATTGGCAAAAACTCACATTTCTGTAAGTAAAAGTGAATCAGTGCATGAGGAGAGCAGCTAACAGTGAGTTCTGTGGAGAACAGCAGCTCACTGTCCACTGGTCACACAGCGGCCCCACAGAGAAATCCAGCACAAGGGGATACACCCTGTCAGGCCATGCTGTCCCCATGGGACAGTACCACTCCCTTTGCCAAATGGCCCTGTGCAGCTGCAGAGAATTATTTGCCTAGCAGTACGACTAGGTAAGTTAAACTCAGAAGAATAAAGCATTTCAAAATGTACTTTTCTCACTTGACAACTGCATCATAATGTTAATTATTTATGGTAACATCTCAGAAAGCACCAATTCTATGTATCAGACATTGTAAACAATAATGGCTTAGGAAACCTGGCTACAGCAATCTGCTGTTAACTCTTTTCTGGGAAGACGGGAGACTGACAGTGTTTTGTGTGGATTAGCAGTGTGTGGATTATTGTGGGTCTGCTATATTCTCTTTTTTAAGTCATCTTATAAATTTTAATTCTTTTTAAATTAATCCCCCTGGTAAACAGTTAATTTAGAAGAAAAGATCATAAATTCATTTTCAAAAATTAAATAGCTTACACAATGTGAGCAGCTGACTCATTTAGAATCATTTTTCTGTTATGACATTAACATACTTCATTAAGAATGTTGTTTATAAAAGAAGTGAAGCACTAATCAGCTGTATTGTTGCAGCCTATTGTCTAGTATAATAGACTGTAATCTTGTTAATAGAAGAATATTTTATGGAAAGTGTTTCAATAGCAGGACTAAATTCATTACTTGCTTAAAACTGTTAGAGACAATGAATGTAAATTGGGAAATTGAATAAGACGCATTCTCTGCGTCTTATTAAGGCAAAGTGATTTTTACCTTGAATAAACTATTTTACCTAGCACCTACAATATTCTGTAGATAAAAATTGTATATATCCACAATAACATTAGATAAATGAAAACTTTTCATTTGCACTTTTGTTTCATGAATGACAGGTGGCAATTTAAAGATCAAGGAAATAAAATAAAAACCATTAAGAAGAAAAAGATAAATTTTAACAATAAATGCAATAGAAGCACAACTTTGTTCCTGTTCTACAAGGAATTCTGCTTATAATTTTGACACTGAGAAATTAATTATTAATGCATATACTGATAATTCTTTTTGTAGTTTGGGAAATCCCCAGTTAAAAAAAATAGCCCACTGAGACACAAACTTCTGGAGTTAACCATGTTGTCTGGCTCTTTTCATGGAACAGGAATATTAATTAAAGCTAATTGGTGCTGAACTTATTTGCCAGCATCTGTGTGACAGAAAATACCACTGTGAGTTATGTGAGGCACAATCCAACCATTCTATTTGAATTTAATGAGGAATCAAAAAAAATTGTTCATTTGGCTCCTCCTCTGCCTGTTTATTAGCCACAGAAAGAGATATCACCTGGTAACCTCTGTTTCTACATCTTCTCTTGCCATCACATCAGCGAGATAATTGTTTGCCTGTGTATGAATACAGCAAAGGAGCTGTGTTCCAATATATGCTGAGCAAAAATGTAGCAGAGAGTGCATGCACTTGGGGACAGATCCAAGAAAAGTTTTCATGCCAGTGAATGCATTTTAGATACCTGACCCTGGAGGAAAAAATTGTAAGGCTTCCCCTTCAGTGCATCAGTGTCTCAAAATAGCCCCAATAGTTTAAGCCTACAGCCTGATGGTTACACTGCTCTCCTGGAAGCTGAGAGAGATGACTTGGATCTTCCACAGGCTGAAGAGAAGTTAGATCTTCAGCTCGCTTCTTTTGCAGGCAAAGGTGTTACAGAGCCACCTGGGGTGGAAGGGACCTAAGGAGGTCTCTAGACCAATCCCATGCTTGGAGCAAGAGCAACCCTGAATTCAGCCCCAGGTGCTCAGGTAGTGTCCAGTCAGATCTTCAAAAACCTCTGAGGTACTTCATTTTGTGAGGTTACTTGTGTGCTTGTGTTAGCTGACCCAAAAGGGTCACCCATACTGAGGTGCCTCAAGCACTATGTCACAGGATGGCTGAGTTTCTGCACCATGTCTAAGCATATGCCCTAGCTGCTTAGACATCAAAACAGTACCAACAGAGAGCAGACTATACAGATCCACGGCTCAGTAACACTGCTTTTAGGTACTTCCAAGATTAGCGAATGTTTTAAAAATTACCAAAATGCTAGTCTTAGGCACCTAAACCCCATCCAATGGTGTGCAGCCATTTCTACCTAAATAGTTCTCCTAACAACAGACACTATTATTCAAAAATTCATTCTTGTCTAACGTCACTGACCTAAAAATGACTGGAAAGATCAACTCATTAATATAAAGGAACTGTTATGCCCCTGTTGTCTTACAGCTCAAAGTATCTGCTGGCTAAACTCACTGTGGGGCTGAAATGAGATACTGACAATTTCAACTGTAACAGAGTATTGCAACAATTAAAAATTTCATCATTTCTATTGAGAGGCTCAGCGGTAATTTAACAGTCAGTTGACTTTGTCCAAGAATCACCTTTGCAATTAATAGTGCTGCCAAGTATAGACTTTGATTTAAAACCAAGCAGCTGCTCCTTATGGGGCAACAACTCAATTCCCAGCTACAATGACACAGTGCTGTCACTGTGAGCAGTCAGTCACCAGAAAACGTGGCTGTGAGTCGTGTAACCAAGCTCCACTTGACTAAAAGGGTATAATATCTTTTACGTAAATGCACTACCAAGTGCTGTCAGTGTAAGATCATGACCATTGCCTAATGTAGGAGAGTAAAAAATATTATACTAAAGTATTTCTGTTTCCTTCTGGTTGGCTGGGAGAAATGGTGTTTCTACAAAAAGATACGGACTTGTCTGTTAAAAGCCGGCTTCGACCTGAATCACCAGGACCCGCTGACCTGCTTAGAATTGAGCATTTTGAAAAATATGATTTCCTCTCCTTTTACAGTGCTGAATTGTTTTTTTAACCAGCAGGTACCAGATAGATATGTGGATACCTGCTGGTTAATAAAACAATTCAGCTCTACATTTCTAGCTGTCATGCAGACATTCACTTAGAGTAATTACTAGGCTTTCTAAGCTTTTAATGTGACAGAAGAAGCATTATCACTGGTGGATAGCTCCCTTAAAATTAATTATATGGTATGAACCACAGTTTCATAATTTTTTTTCCATAGAATAAGATGATATTAAGTCTGACGACTGATGAAAACTTGTGTAGCTGGGCTGAGTCCACAGATTTTGAGCAAAAGCACTATGGAACCACACTCCATTAGGTAAATCCTGTTGTTCAGAAAAGTATCTTTGAATCAGGCCTAGGTTTACTCCACTTCTTCCTTGTTTCAAGGGATGCATAGAATACAAGTGCAATTTGCAGTACTGTTGATAAGTTCAAAGGTTGCAGCTCCCTTGTCTAGCTTTGTTTCTCCAAACACAGCCTTAGTGACCTGCTTTTCAGAAGAATGTCTGCAAATGACAATTCTCCAAGCTCCTACTCCTAACTGGCATTCTGGGAAATCTTCTGTTTTGCTAATATGTAAAGGAATTTCAACTTTGTTTATTTTGTTTACTACAAAGTGTGACTCTGAAGAAACGCATGGGCTCCATGCCCTGGCTACTTATTCACTCTTCATTTGAGGATTCAAATACATTCTCTCTGAAAAAAAATGTTTTCTTGTACCAAGAGAGGAGGATTCTGTATGAACCTTGAAAAATAAGGTTGGCTTTGCTGTTATACTTTCTCCATGCTGAGCGTTAGTTATCATATTCAAGTCTTAATAGCTTACAGTAAGAACCTGAAAAGATTAAAATCTATGAGGGACAGTAATAGGGCCATAAATGAAATGTTTTGTAGTATTGCTTTGAATTTCTGTGTTTTCATATCAGCTCTCTGTATACAGGATGAAAGACCACTCCCTGCCTGTGAGGACAGAAAGATCATCCTCCACGCAAAGAGCCATCAAATAGTCAGTGGAATTTACAAGCACCTTCTTCACAGATTTTTTGAATGCTTTCATGAAAGAAGACATAAACCCCTGATACAGCTCTTTTAAGTTCTTGTCCAAGAACACATTTTCCCGAAACATTTTCAGTCAGATATCATTTAGACTTAGCTCACTTTTTGCATCAGCCTTTACTGTTGTTTTACAGTGAGAGACAAAAACAAAATCCCAAAGCATCCTCAGAAGCACACTGCTCTTGCACAGGCTTCTACAGCAAAAATGATTCAGTTTAACTATGTGACTCTACACTGCCTATCAGTACAAAGCAACCTGCCTTCAGCTGTACAAGCGAGTGAGGCAGAAAGGATTGGTCTTACAAATATCAAGCAGGCCTAGTTGCAAAGTGCTCTTGCTCCACAGACTGTATTATGTTAAACCAGATATGTTTCTGCTACTCTTATTAAATAACAATTTTGCACAGCCCTACTTAGTTCCACCACAATTTATGCAGAGTGCCTAGTTATTTGCCATTCACTAAGGACTCCAATGCATATAAATCTCCTCACAAGTAAAATAAATATCTCACCACCTTTGAACTAGACAACCACTTAAAAATTGCCCCTCGATTATTGAATGCAAAGAATACTGCAATGCCAGAGCAGCTCCTGCAGATAACTAAAGCCACTACAGCATCCTGTATGTTGGTGTGACAGACATTAGGGGAAAAAAAAAAAAAAAAAAAAAAAAAATCTTTCACTGCCCTCTGCACCACATCTTAATGGTGAGAGAGTGTGTTGTGATCCCTAAGGAATTTTAAGTGTTGGTGTATCTTAAGAGGATTTATCACAAATACTTCTATGTTTAGCACATGAGCATAAAGCAATCAGTAGAAAAAGCTGAAATAAGTAAACTGTTGTGTGTTTACTTCAGTCAAGCCCACAGCAGCCACTGCTTGTTTCTGCCTATTTCTATGCAACCCATTGAAAACTGCGATTAACCCTTTTGCTTGGCAACAAACATTCATCCTGTTTAACTCTTTGGCAAAAAACTCTTATTTTTATAAAGATTTAGAACGTTGTCTGGTCATTGTAGATAGAAAACTGCAGTGCCACATTGCCTGACAGCTGATTTTTCTACTCCCTCTTCCTCCTCTTTTTATCATTTACAGTGCACTTGGCAGTCACTCATTACAATTCAGTTGTTTTAATCCCTTCTACTCCTCCTGATCTGGTGATGTGCTTTCTGCTGGAGGACAGAGGGAGTGGTGGGTGGTAATCACAGTGTTTGTGACTCTGAGAATTGCATACCTAAGGTATTCACCATTTTCTGAAATTCAGCCTGCTCTAATACTTCATAGCAATGCCCTCCTCATACCTGCCATGTGTGAGGGAGAAAACCATGTTGTAGCTATCTGACCTGCTTGCTAGCTAAAGGTTCCCAGACAGTGGTCAATCCTATATTAGTAACCTTGATCATTCTTCTGAGGACTATTTGTACTGCAGTATGTGAAAAGTCTTGCTGAGAATAATGAACAAAGTGGACCCGAAAAAGGTGGCTTGCAGCATTCTACTGCACCTCACCTCAGCTCACCTCCTCTGTCATGTACCTGGTCAGCTATTTGTCTCTTTTTAAAAGATCTTCATGTTTACGAACTAAGCCAAACATTGCCTAATAATTGAAAGGAAAACAGCTGATGCTAGGGCTGCTTAACTGATTACTTTGGCTTAGCCAATAAATCTAACCAAAATTTTTGGAATTAGAAATGTTTTCCTGGTGAATTTGCTCTGAGATTAGCAGAAATTGGCTGAAAACTCATTCTTTACAGTAAGTAAAAAATTTCTAAAACCTTTGATCAGATCACAGAGATGGGGTGCATCTGTCCAAACAAAGCAATCTGCCTCTGATATAGTTCTACAGTTTTCTCCTGCAAACAATGAAGGAATAAAAATATTTCTGGGGTGAAAAGCAGAAAATTTTATCTTAGACATCCGCAGTAAAAACACCTACTTCTCTCCGTGGCCTACATAGATGACAATACCCATACTGTAGGAGACTTAGGCCAGACAAATCTCACCTCACTGTAATTGCAAGCATGCAGATGTGACCTTTCCAGCATTTCATTGCCTGCCCAGCACAGCCTTGCTGGGTGGTTGCAGCTGCTGCTGTAACTATGGGCAAATGTAAGGGTGTTTTGGAAGAGGTTTATTTTTTTTAATTATTATTATTGTTATTATTCTGAGAAGAAAAAACGTCAAAAATATGTGAGCCATGCAGGATAGATGTGTTGAGGAAGAAACAGTTGGCAAAGGTGGTAATAAACTCATTTTCATTTCATGAGAAAAAAAAAAAAACAAACAGTTGCTCAGAAACAGGCTCTGTTAATAGCAATTTCAGCAAAAATAAAAATAAAAATGGGGGAGACAACTGAATTTTAACGCTGTTGAGAGTTGCTTGAAAATCTAAGTTTACGGTGACATGTCACTCCTGTGGCAAACATATTCATTCAGATATTTCTACTTAATACTTTGGAGATCGCTCACAGAAAAGGCTTTTGACTTCCATGGCAACAAGTTAGTGTTTTCATTTTATAATGGGAATCTAAAGCAATCAAAAATTAATTTTCATTTTCGTTATGTTGTGCCTCAATAACAGTTCAGCAGAGATTGGTATGTTTCTCTATATGTTTTCAGAGTGGGAAAAAGAATTGGTGAAAATAATTCCTGGAATGTTATCGCGTCACTGTTCCACCTGTTTTCTCCTATAGATGGCCAGGTGATAAGGTACCTTTCCACAAGCAAGATATTAACTGTTTGCATTGGGTATAAATATTTCCCATGTGGTTCTAAGTTTATTATCATTAAATCTGTATTTCCTTAAGCTTCATTGGAATAATCAATTTACTTTATACTTACACACAAATGCTACATGGTTTGCTTTTACCTTGCACATGACAGGTTTCATAGGAATCAAGCAACAACAAAATTAATGTGCCAAATCTACATGTGTCTGCTGCAAAAAGCAGGTTCTTACCAGAGAACAGGTGACTGAGTACAGCTGTCTGCTTCTGCTGGCAGATTACGAAGCTCTTACTGTGATGAACAATGCACCTGTCCTGCTAAGTAATAGCTACCAAAACTTCTCAAAAATCTTTCTACTTGTGTCAATAGCCATTAGAAACTGAGTCTATAATTAAGAAAGAAAAAAAATCAAAAATGTTGCCTGGTTTTAGACACAATTGCACATAAAATAGAAGTAGCTTTTGTCCTCATTAACCTTGTTTCTTCATAATCCCAAGGACACTTCATACCAGGTTCATGCACCAACAGAAATCACAGATTAAAGGATTTCTATAATGTACGCCACCTCCCCAGAACCAGGCATTAGTGGTGCTTAAGGACACCTTGCTTGCTGCTCTTTTGGACCAAATCTTTCCTGGCAGCTCTGGACTACTCAGAGTTTCTTCAGCAAGAGGAAGCCACAGTGCTTTCCTGTGCAACACAGCCAAACTGAGCTGTAGGATCTCGTTTACTCTGTTAAAAAGTTTTCAATAAACATCCTTTATTTTGCAGCCCCTTAAGAAAAGTTCCCTATTCTAAACTCATTTCATATGAACCTCTCATTTCATATGCACCAGAAGTAGACTTTGTTCTCCTCTGGCTTATGTCATGCTCCTCATGGACATCAGTAAATTAGTTCTTTTGTCTCCTCTCCATATGGCTTTTTTTGTGTATGTTTTCTCTAAGGTATTGTAAGTAGGCAGCTGGGACTCTAGGAGACCAATGTTAAAGCAATTCTACATGTAATTTCCTCAGATCTAGTGCTGTACAGATCAGGATTTCTCTTTATGAACAGCTATTTAAGCTGAAATACATCAGGGGGAATTTAATCTGCAAAATCCAAAACATTCTTCTGGGACAAGAGCACTGGTAACATTTAATATGCAGCAAACAAATACACATTGCCCATTCTTACTGAAAAACATAAATCTGTAGTCTGAGGTTACTAACAGGAATTTTGGCTGACATATTTAGCTACCTTGACTCAGAGACTGTATGTGTGACTCAGTTTAATTTCATTTCCTGATTCCTTTTCATCTGATGAATGAATTATATGTGATAGCTCTTTAATCAGTCCCTACCAACAGTCACAGGACAGACAATGAGGATCTGTATAAAATTAATATTAATATGAGCTGAGTTCTCAGCTCATAGAAAACCAAGAATCCAATATGAAAAAGTCTCCAATAATGACCTAACATATCAACATTTTTCAGTCTCAGGAAAGAGTGTGAATTCCTGAATTGGTCCAGAGGAAAATAAATAAATAAATATGCCCATTTACCATTTTAGGTGTTCAGGGTAGCATACAGACCAAAACATCAGTCATCTGGTCAGCCTGGAGGAGAGAAAGTTCAGGGAGACCTCATGATTTTACTTAAGTACCTGACAGGAGGGTGTAACAGGGCCAGGCTTTTCTCTGTGGTGCCCAGGAAAAGGACGGGAAGCAAAAGCACAGATTGAAATACCAGGAATTTCTTCTTAACCTTAGGACTTTTTATTTTATTTATTTATTTTCTAGCTGTGAGGATGGTCAGACACTGGAATACTGTGAAGTCTCCCTCCTTTGGAGATACTTGAATCCCATCAGACATATGGTAGATGACCCTGACTGAGGCACAGTCTCAAGACTGGACAATATTCAGAGGTGCTGAATGACACAGTGACTCTAAATGCAGAGCCTCATTAGAGGTACTTTAATTAAAGCTGCTTGTTTAAGTAAGGTTGATTTTGTTGTCCATACTCAGAGGGGCAATATAAATGATGAAGACCATTTGATACAAAAGAAAGCTAAAGACTGAAATTATAAGTCTTGTCTTTCATGCTCCCAAAATATAACTCAAGTGCCTGACTTTCAGAATTTAAGATCTTGAAGTTCAAACTACTGTTACAAGTGTATGCCTGCACTACTTTTTTTTTTTTTTTTTTTTTTCACTACAGCTGGAAACTAAAATCATAATATTTGTGAATAGAGTCTGCCTGATAAAATTACTAATTTATTTGTGTATTTGTGTTTGTATCTGCAACTTTGGCAACTTACTGAAAATCATCCCACATACATCTGGATCTTTGCATCAACTTATTTGTTATACATGGTGTACAAGATGATGGGTCTCTGCTGGCATTTATTGCCTTCTGGACTACAGTCTGGATAACTAATTAGCTGCATGGCCAGGTGAAGTAATTATATTTACTTGTTACAAATGGATATAATTACTAGGGAGGAAATGTGATGCCATATTTTTTCCTAACTACTGTGTACATACACTAATTTTCTGTTACTTCGGTCTTAACCAAAACAACCATACCTCTTTTTCCTCCTCTCTAAAAATGAGACAGTAGAGAAAGTGGGAAACTTATCTGGAGAAAATATTTAAGGTCTTTATTTATCTCCTCTGCTGTTGATGAAGACACATTAGCAGGTTTCTCCTCTGTCCTTTGAGTAGGCTCAGCCAGGACACAGACAGACTTCCAAACCCTTCTCATGCAAGCCTAGGTGCCTGGATTTGCATTTTACTGCTGATCTTTTCAGCAGAGAAGTTGAACAGGATCTTAAGCCCTATTAGATAAGGATCAAGCAAGCCTGATGAATGTTTTCAGTTTTCAATTCTTAGCTGAAAAGCCACATATGCCTATCAGGGTATGTAAAAATTGTTCTGTTCTTTCAAAAGTCAGTATCACCACAGAACCAAACACCCTCCAGCATTTTATACCAGCATTGGAAGAGCATACCCTCAGCTAATGAATACCATTTCTTAATAGTCCAGAAACTTTGAGGGAGTGAGGGAGCTTGGATCTAAAAAAAAAAAAAAAAAAAAGGAAAAAAATAGTTTAAAAAGGCTTTCTTTTCGTGTATCTAAGTGAAGTGTCTAAGTATGTTGAATCATGCATTTTTACTCCACGTTCTGAAGGAAGGTCACCAGATGGCACTATTACACATTGTCTTTCTGATTTCAGTCTCTTAATACACACTAAAAGTTTTTAATCATGGAAGAACTGGTAGTACGGTTGCTGGTGTAGTATTACATTTATCTGGAGGCAAGTGTGATGAATGGCATATCTGTTTTAGTCTCCCTAACCCTATCAAATTCTTCTAGATGAGTTGTTCTCTGAGAACCAGATGCTCTTTCATAGAATGAAACACACATTACAAAAAAAAAAAAAAAAAAAAAAAAGAGAGAGATAGAGAAGGGATTGTTCTGCTGTTCTGTTATTTATGGCTCTTTCTGCTCAAGTACTACTGTGCACCTGTAATGGGAACACATCACAGCAGGAATGCACACACATTTGGCTATGCTGATTTCTCTTTTTTTGGTAAGTAGAAACCCTCTGCTGTCATTACACACAGAGCAAATGCTCTAGGCATACTGCAAATATGTCCTTTTCTCAGCTTCTGAGAGAGACCCAGCATATCCAAACTGCATCTTGGACCCAATTAAAATGCATCTCTACGCCTATCAGCAAATCACTGCATATGTCAAAGGTGGTATTTGAATTTCTCTCTTGACTATCCTCAGCTCTTCTTTTAACAACATGAGCAGAAATATAAACCTCACTTCTCCTAAATGACATAACACTTACAAATGGTCTGAGCTCTTGATGCATATATTTTATAATATCAGACCATCACTCATTTCTGTGGATACTGATTTGTGATCCACTGATAAGTGAGTCACGATTAATTCCATAAAGTCTTAGAAGAGGAATTTAGAATACTAATTTAGATTTTCTAATGCTTTAAGGCTGTAGTGTTGATTTTTTTTCTCTGTTTACATATGATTTTTTTTTGAAACCAGAGAAATAAACTCAGCAAACTATTATTTAGCTTTCTACATATCCCTGTATACCCATTTTCTGTGAGCTATATTTTGTACTCCAGCAAACTCAGAAGTGGTGAAAACAGGAAAATCAGTCCACAAACATTTAAGAATGTGTCAACTGCCACAAGAATCCCCAAATGGATGATTGGAAGTGCCTCCAACAAATCATAACCACTCCTAAATCATGACCGGCATTTACATGAAAGCAGCATTATTAGAAGTTTACTTTATGAAAAATATATCATTGGCATACTGGCTGCACTGGAGATGCTAACTACCTCTTCAAAGAAAAAGATTGGAAAGCATCCGAAAGATGCCTGTTTCTGCTGATAAGGAAGCCTAAGTTTTCAGTATTTCGTCTAATCTTACTTTCTGATCTCAATAAAACTATTTTTTCCTTGACTACAGTTTGGAGGCTTCATGCTGCCCTGGATTTACAATGCCCAAGTGGAACTAACTAGAGCCACTAGGATGGCACTGCCAGCAATCGCCACACAATGCCATCACATGACAAACATTTCTCCTATATTTCTTTTTTTATGTTTTTACACATTTTGCAATGAATAAATTCACCCAGTGGACATACAACTTCGTCTGTGCTAGCACCATATTTTGGATGCATACTGAATGAGACAGCAGAATTTTTCCACATTAAATAGTGCTACTTTTACCAGACATAAAATTCATAAACACAGATATATTCTGCATATATTTCTGCTCACAGAACTGAGCAATTCTGCTCAACACAGAGCTTTGTATTCACCTGATTTAGCTTCATAAACTCAAGTAAGCTGAGGAATTGTGTGCACCCTCAGCGAGTTTGCCGATGACACTGAGCTGTGTGGTGCAGTCGACACCCTGGAAGGAAGGGATGCCATCCAGAGGGACCTGGACAGGCTTGAGAGGTGGGCCTGTGTGAACCTCATGAGGTTCAACAAGGCCAAATGCAAGATCCTGCATCTGGGCTGGGGCAATCCCAAGCACAAATACAGTCTGGGCAGAGAATGGATTGAGAGCAGCCCTGAGGAGAAGGATCTGGAGGTACTGGTTGATGCAATGCTCAATATGAGCCAACAATGTGCACCTGCAGCCCAGAAAGCCAACTGTGTCCTGTACTTAATCAAAGGAATCATGGCCAGAACCTCAAGGGAAGTGATTCTCCCCCTCTTCTCATGAGACCCCACCTGGAGTCCTGTGTTCAGCTCTGGGGCCTCCAGCACAAGAAGGGCATGGACCTGTTAGAATGAGTCCAGAGGAGGGCCACAAAGATGATAAAAGGTTTGGAGCACTTCTCTTGTGAAGACAGGCTGAGGAAGTCGGGATTGTTCAGCCTGGAGGCTTCAGGATGACCTTATAGTGGCCTTCCAGTACCTAAAGGGGGCCTACAGGAATGCTGGGGAAGGACTCTTTGTCAGGGATTGTAGTGATAGGACAAGGGGGAATGGTTTTAAACTAAAAGAGGGTAGGTTTAGATCATATTTGAGGAATAAATTCTTTACCATAAGGGTGGTGGGGCACTGAAACAAGTTGCCAAGAAAAATTGTGGATGCGCCATCACCGGAGGTGTTCAAGGCCAGGCTGGATGGGGCTTTGGGCAACCTGGTCTGGTAGGAGGTGTCCCTGCCCATGGCAGGGGGGGGTGGAACTGGGTGGGCTTTAAGGTCCCTTCCAACCCAAACAATTCTGTGATTCTATGATTCTAAGATTCTTATGTTAGGAGCATGGTCCACATCCTACAGTAATAATTCTGTTGGCAGGTCTAGGGAAAACAAGAACAAAACAAAACAAAAATTTCTAGCAGAGTTCTCTTTGCTATATGGGGTAATATAGCTTCCTTCCAATACAGGAAGTCAGCAAGGTACAGGATACTATCAAAAGCAATAAAATCCTGCTTCTCTTTTCACAATGTTCACCGCCAGAAAAAAATCTTAATGCTCATCATTTTCTGCACAGAGAATGCTGTGATTATATAAAGTTCTTCTAGCATTCTGAATCTATCCAACACCCATTAAAACCAACGGTGGTATCAAACTATTGCAAACTGAAAGCCAGCCCCATGCAGTTGGTCAGCTCTGTGCAATGTGCAATCCCTGGTTGATGTTTGGAGGTGAAAGAGCACATTTTTCTCCTGCTCTTGGCATCAGGAAGTGATTTTCTGTGTTATATTTTACAGGCTGCCAGAATGTGTTTCTTGGCCTATATCTTGGCAAAGAGTGACACAGCAATCTCTACTGCTGACAGCAGCCGGCAAACCTGACACATCAGAACTTAAACAGTAAAATGTTGGGAAAACAGGTAAGTCACAACTCCTAGCCCATAACCTACTGTTTTCCCTTTTTCTCCTTTTGGGTCAGGGATTTGATGCACAAATTGCAGCCTGCAATGGCCCTAAAAGAGGTGAGAGAGCACCATCTGAGGCTTGGCATTCACTGTTCCTCTGTACCCCACCCCACCAACTTAGAAAGACTATTCATATCTCAGCTGGGTGCTCAGTAAAGGACAGACAGTAAATTTCATGGCAAATGGATGGTGGTATCACAGAATCACAGAATGGTTGAGGTTGGAAGGGACCTCTAGAGATCATCTAGTCCAACCCCCCTGCTCAAGCAGGGTCACCTAGAGTATGTATGGTACAAAATCTATAGTTACTATGAAACAGCACATGCATAAGAATGAGTTATGGCATCAAATCCTTTATGTAGAAGGAGGAACACTACCTTTTGAAAATACCATTGACTCATTACTTACTTCCTGTCCTTATGCCTTACTCTTACATCGCCATATTGAAACATGATGACATGACAATCAACATCTTGACAATTCAATGATGGTGTAAAAAAAAAAAAAAAAAAGGCTGGTAGTCAGAACACTGCAACAGGGACAGACAATGCTATACATTTCATGGGGGAAATGCCATTGTTTTCTTGATACATACAGGTATTGTAACACTGATGATTTTAATGGGTGTTACTAGCAAGGACATTCAGGTGTTTTTTCCAGAAACAAAGATGGCAGGTGTACCATTTTACAAATCTAAGTGAATCTGAGCCATAGAAAATTAAATTATTTTCCCAAATTCAACCATCAAGTCTGAATGAGCCCTGACTGCAATGTGGTTTCCTTTTGTTAAGGGACTATGTGTACATATGCTTTTTCACGGGGCTCTATTCCCTCACTGTACTGTAAAATATTTGAAAACAGCAATTAACAATTAATTGTAAAGAACAAACTTCCAAAGGCAATGCTAAGCAGACGGAGTAAGGACAATATAATCTGAATTTTCGTAATTAACTACTCATTTTTCTTTTGGAGGCTGGAGTTGCAGAATTCTGCTAGCAAGGAATTCCTTGTTATTTTAGGAGTTGTATACAAGTTAATTAATTCATTGTAAATGTTCAGTCATCTGCATTAAAGGCTAATGCAATGAACCAAACTGTTAATTCAACCAATAATGTAATACTCTGGAAGCTAAAATTATATCTCATCAGATGATCCTGAAAAATCTGCTATGAACCATACAAGTTAACAGTCTCTTGTGGCTGCTGTGCCAGTGACTTTTTCTGTAAGTAAAAGATTCACTTAATAGCTTATTTGCCACTTGCACCTCTTTGGAACCGCATGTGATATCTACGTACTGACCAGAGTACTAAGGGAGAAAATGGAACATTCACAGAACAGATTAACACCTGAACAAGCATTTCATTTTGCTTAGTGGCAGAGAAAAACAAGAATTCTGCATCAAACCTTTCCTGAAGGTAACCCTATGAAAAAGACATCAGGCTGTCACCCTCATCACAAACAGGTGCAATTTCAGGTGGTACGAAAGGGAACAACACCGTGGTATGTATTCAGGCTATCGCAATAAAATCACAGGAGATGGCTTTTCAGACTTCACCAACCTACTGCTGTAGGCGATGCTGAAGATTAATTTTGCTTAATTTCAGGTCAGCAGAGAAGTAATCCTAGTAATTAAGATCCAAATCACAGTTTTAAAATGCCCAATACTCTGGACTGATGAAAGAAATAACTTGAGAAGACTATTTATGTAAATCAGGCAGCACAGCTAAGCAGGATGAACCTGAGACCAAGAGCTAGATTCCACAATTGTCTGGTGTCTTGAACTTATCAGCAATTTTGGATGCAGGTCAACTAAATCTGAAAATTAGCCTGCACCTTCATTTTTTGCATACTATCTTTCCATAGGAAGACCAGGTAATTTAGAGGTCCCTCCCAATGTACAACTCACAAAAATGTGCCTCTATGTGTAACAATTAGCTAATTGTAGAGCAGAAAGTTTTTGTTCATTCCAGAAAGTAATTAACTGACTTGACACATATCTAGTCTTCTTTCTAAAAAGATGGACTTCTAGAAATGATGATGGCCATGGTTGTTTCTAGACCTGAGGTGTCTGAGAAAAGACAACACATAGGCACATCTGAACTGCTGAGAGTGTTTCAGATGCAGAGCCTTGCAAGCCCCAAATTTGACTTTCTGCTCAAACTTTCTGTTCAGATACTCATGTAAAAGAAAAGTTAATCTTTCTCTAATAACATGGATTTATCAAGAAATCACCACAGTATCTGTACATTGGCAACTACTGTTATGAGATTTCATTTTTAAGATTAAGACCTACCACTAGACAGGCATTCACATTAAAACATTATTCAAAAATGTACATATTTGAAGCTAAATATTAATAGTAATTAACTCAGAGTACATAGGATTCAAAATACCATCTAGAGATGAAATACAAAACTGATTTTTCTTTAATATTTTACACCTTTAGCATCATCATAGCAATCTACAATATAAGGCAGAAAAATTGTAAGAAGCCCATTCCTCATCCAAGAAACTACATCTAACTGCATCTAGAATTAGAAAGTTAGTTTTCCCATCATTATTCTAGAAAACAAGTGTGTAACTTCTTCTTACATTGTATACAGAAGATGTGCACATTCACTTTATCAGTTTCAATTATGCATCATTTTAAAGGCAAATCTTTGGGAAATAATGGTTCTTCTTAACAATATTTTATTTCTCAAAATATATCTTCATCTTTCAGAATACCATTCTTGGCTGCTAATAAATATATGCTTTAAAAATTTGCTGTTTAGTGCTGTGTTTTCCTCACGCTTTAAAATAAATGCAGGAGAATAAGATGAAGAAAACAGCTCCAAATCTTAAGGTATTGCCACTTATCAACTAGACTATTATGGGCCCAGCAACAATATAATAATTACTTTGAAATCTATCAATAATCCAAAACCCATCCACATGACTGGACAGATCAGGCTGTGAAACACTGTATGTCCTTTTCCAGTTTAAGTCCAAGGGCATAGAAAGCTGATATAGCCTGTTTTGCTTGCTCTGAGCCTGAAGGACGTTTGTTTGTTAGAGGTGATTTAATATTGAAGGAAAGCAGCTCAGAGGCTTGGAATTATGCAGTGACACAGAGGGATCAGAGAAGCAGCAAGATCATAGTTCTCTGTGTCCTGACTTTTGGGCTTAATTTTACGTCCATCAAAATCATCAGCAAAACTTGCCATCAACTTCAAATGTACCTTGTATGCAGCATAGACCTTTCCCTCACAAACAAACAAGCAAAAAATCCCCACACTTTGTGATCATAAAGGTCTATGCTAACAAGTTCATTCAAGTGTAACTTCACTTTTTGCCATAATATTTCCCTAACGTTTTTGAAGGGAGACAGTAATGTTAACAATAAGAATTCTTCAGCAGGAAATCTATTAGCATTTAAATTTTTGGCAAAAATGGCTGCTATAAAGCTTATTGATGCTTAAAAAATAGCGTGCCATTAAAGAAGTGCCTAATATATGATATCCAGTTTGTTTGCTAGTTTCCATCAAGCCTCATCACTGCCTTGTTTACCACCTTTCTCTCAGATGACACATGTTCTGCCTTGCATCAAGACCATTTTGCATTCAATATGTTGACCATTGTTTTTCTTGTACACAGTAATCCAATCAAGCAAGCAGAATTCCTACAGCTCTCTGTAAAATGTTCTGCAAGGCTTGAAAGTCACAGGTTTCTAAAAAGATTAAATGAAAGAGAGAACCACATCTCAACACTTAGAGCCAAAGCCAAAGCATAAGTTTGCAATTCATGCCTGTTACTGGGCCTACTGCTGTTACTCCAAGATAGAGTTTGTATTTCTTTATGTTCATGTGGGAAATCAACATTTTTTTCTCATAGCCCTTAATGTGAAAGAAGAGGTTGTGTGTTTTTGGAGGCTAAAAAATATAATCAGTAAAATTACTAATAAATTTGCAATATGTGTTCTCACATACTGGTAATTCCCGAAGTAGTCTGTCTACTTTTCAATTACTTTGCTTTAAAAGATTTATGCTTTCTGGGTAGATAGTTTAAGTTGACAACGTAATACTTTAAATTCATGTTCCAACTTACTGCATAATCTTGCTATATACATATAGCAAATTTTAGATATGGTAATTCCAGCTGTGGTTATTTCCTGTGGATAAAAAGTGGCCTTTTCTCTGTATGAAATATCAAGTAGTAAAGAATAGTGCCCTCAGCCATTCCCGTGCTAGAATCAAGTCCTGATTACCTCACTGGAAAGTAAAAAATCATCTCTCTTCAGTGATGCAAGCCTCCTGTTTTTATCCCTATAGGGGCACAAGATAGCAGGAATTACTAATATGATATATTAAGCTAGAATAAAATATGTTGATAGTTCAGTATGTCACATCTTCAGCCTCAAACAGGAGTGATTTGCTGCTTGGAAGGAGTCCAAATTTAAGGAGAAAATGCAGACATATTTCTATAGACAGCTAGTCTGGGGAAAAGTGAGAAATGTGCTCCTCGGAAATTTTAAATATTTGAGTAAGACTTATGGAAATGGATTACTAGGCAGTTGACTGCTGAAAGGATGTAGAAAGCATGCAAAATACCATCCTTCAAATCTGCAATGTATCTCCTTGACCTTTGATATGGTCTACATGGCACTTTTCAGACACGATTATGTGTGCAAACATGCATGTGTGTCTGCACACGTACATATGCACAGTGGATGGTTCCAGCACAGACTGGGAAAGCAACAATTAAAAGTTTACAAAATCACTTCATTATCACATTTAGAAGTAGGATTGTGTGAGGCAGCAAGTAATAATTTCATGCTGGAAACCGAACAGAAAACAATGGCAAAATTCCTCTAATTTAGTATATAATCATTTTCTGACTAAATTTCAGAGGAATTTTGCCGTTGGTTTTGAGTGGGAGGAGACTTAGGTATTTTGTCTGTAATTTCTGCAAAGAAACTGGCTGTGTGTGTTTCAAAGGTGCATGTGTCAAAAATTCATCCTGAACAGAATTCAATACAGATTCAAGGTATTCAAGGTATGTACAGATACAACGTATTCAATACAGAGAGTATTTTCGTAACTATTTGCATCACTGTGACATTTAAACATCCATCCAAGATGAAGCCTTACAAAAGGATGTGCCTCCATCCAGAAACATTCTAAATTAATACAAGAGTATAACAGATAAATAAGATGAATACTCAGAATGAAGCAGAAAAAGAGGAATATTTAAATAGCAATAAAATTATACAAAAACAAACATTAGCTGCTATATAGAAGGATGCTTTTAAATTACTTCAGGTGACTGGCTTAAAAATGTGTAAGTAAAAATAATATGAACTATTTCTAACTTTTTTTCCCTACTCATGGACAAAGCAGTTTCTGGAGTTTTGAATTATTTTTTTCTATTTAAACATATTCTTGTTATAAAATTTTAACTAGGAAATGGCTTGGTGACTGTGCCAGTACCAACCTGGTAGAAACAAAAAGGATTTGACTGGCAATTTGATAAGAGCTTGCACCACAAATTAATTAAATAACAAAATTAACACTTCATTAATCCCAAAAGAGGTGCTCATCCTCTATCCTTACAAACCCCACAGACTTCATCCTTGTCCCTCAGGCAAAAGCCTATGTAAGTGGACAGGTCTCAAACCATTCCCCAGAGGTCATCGAGCACAGGCTGTGACAGCAGACATGCCTCCTTCTTAGTGCTCTATATCCGCTAGAGCAGTTTTACAGCAATGTGAGAGGGTGAAAAGTTAACACTAGCTGGTTACGCAATAAATGTCACTGGTAATACCACTGACTTCAGACTCGACTCCCAGCAGTAAGCAGTTAAGAGGTGATAAAGCAGGATTAATCCCTGAGCAAAATTTATGATCTTCAGTGGAGAGTGCAGTATGAATACCCTGGTATCTTTATTCTTCCTTGAACGAGAAATAGTTTTGCACCAACCTGTTTTTTTTCCTTAAGCGTAGCACTTCAAAGGGGTGTTAATACAATCACATATACAGCTTTAAGCCTGTTCTCACACACTCACCCTAAAATAAACCTTCAATGGTATCGAGGATGGTAGAATAGTAATGGAATAATGCAAAGTACAGTAACTGATCAGTAGCTATCCTTTGAGCTGCCCTAATAAAATTGCCTCTGACAGGGACAGGAAGATTGCCCAAAGTGAGCCACTGCTGACAAAGACAGAGAAGTAGTTACACAGCCAGGTAAAGCTACTTTGGAGACAATGTGAGCTCTGAGTCCTTCACCTGCTGTTGAAACAAGTACATGATCACATCTTAAAACTTTCATTGCCCTCCCAGGTACATGAGGTTCAACCCTACTACCAGTAAGGCAATAGCTGTTTTTCCAAGATTGCATTCTTTCATTTCCTCTTTTCAGATAGAAACACATGTAGACCAAGAAAAAATCACCAGTGATGGCAAATAGTGACTGTATTTCCTCAAAGTAACAGAGATTGTGTATGAAATAATGAAATATGTGCTAATGTACTATGATTTATTTTTTTTTCTGTGAAATATTTGCCAAAAGTATCCCCTAATGCTGCTCTAACTAGGATTTTCAATTTGCTAGTAACAATGACCTGCACTTAGCAATACAATTGCAAGCATTTAACACAGAGAAGTTCACCATAAAAACAAGCTTAACCAAAACTGTCTAGTCTGTCTGTTTTCCCAAATAGGAAAATAGAGCACCAAGCCTACAGTTTTGACTTAGGTCCTACCGTACAATGATGTTCCTTTCTGTTAGATACACTACCAACTGGTATTTGCTCAGATCTAATGCTAGATCATATAAAGTAATAAATTATTTCTTTAAATTTTCTTGGACATGTATGTGGAATAAATAATCAGCAACTCAGTGAAAGCTTGGATGGTTGGAAAAGGACTGACAGTATGCTAATTATATAGAACGGTAAGCATATATCAATGTACATAAAATTATGTACATGATGAATCATATGCCTCTTCCCAGGCACTTTGAATGGCATTTATCTTTTTCCACCATGAGCTACTGAGGAGAGGAACTGTGATTTCATAGAGTCGTCTAAGCACCCAGTGTGATGGAGACCAGATTATCATCTCAGTATTTTGATAACCAGTTCAATAGCAGTTAAAATATTGTGTGTCTGCATTAGAACAATGTAGAATCAAGAGTTCTGTAAGAAGAGGTCTAAGCTAAGCATTACTAATTTTGTCCTGATAAAGGAGGGTAGCAATTTCAAAGGGAAGAATTAAATGAGACCAGCTCTCACCTTGGGACACATAACAGCTGATCTGTGCACAATCAATTTATGACAGTTATCTGATTTTGCTTTATTTTCCCATTTTAGGTTCTAAAAAGCTGCCAGTCCCAAGAAAGAGTTTGAATCTCAAGATTCTGCTGCATAGCTTAATGGATGCAGACATAAAGTTAAACAATAAAAAGCGATACTTAAGTAAGAACTGACTCAAATGCAATGGAATAAGGCTAGTCTAGTTAAGGAAACACTGCTCTTTATTCTACAGAATTACTAACACCACACTAGTGCATAGTTTGCAGTTTAGGCAAAACACAGTAGATGACTGGGGAGAAATTTAAGTCTTATTCCTTACATTTAATTTTCTTTTATAAATAACAACAAAGGTCGCTAAATAGATAAGAGATGCTTTAATTAATTGTTACAGCTATTGTAGCTGTAACTTTCATACTCATCTCTAACACATCCTCCCATCTGTGATATACAAATGTACATCTGTATATCTCTTGTATAAAACACTGCCAATATGCATTGGGCTTGAATAGTCTTAAAGTGTAAGCTTTCAGACTTCCTTTGTCTGCTCTCCTGACTAAAATTAGATTTTGGATTTCTGAAAAGACTGTGGAAAGCTTTTTTGAAGTTGTTCAGGTTTTGAATTTTGAAACAACAGTACAGTTGTACAATCAGAAAGCACTCACTGTGCTTTTTACTTTTTTTGCTTGTACCAAAGAGGTAATCATTTAGTAAAGGTCCAAATCCCACATTGCCTTACACCATCTTCATAAAATATTCAAATGTCCAACCTGAAGTAACAGAGAACAGGAACCCAGACTGTTCACTTTTGGTTTAATGCTGTCAAAAGCTTTCTGCACAGAAGGTCCTTAATTTTTATGGTTAAGCCTGGCTTTTAACAAATACCAGACAAGTGGGACACATAACTTACTTTTAAGAACCCACCTGATCATTACTTTTCTCTACTTCCACATCATTTTTGTTATGGGGCTTTCTTCAAGACAAACATACTATGTATCATACAGTAACAAATTCAAATTAGGTATAATCTTATTCTACTGTTACAGAAGCAAAATGGCTCAGTTCTTGGAAGCAATTTCAGAAAGAGAAAGAATTCAAAAAGGGGTTGTTCCCATACATTTACGGTTAGTACTGGAATACTAACTCGTGCTAAAAAATGCAACAAAAACTCAGGATATTAGCAGCACAGAAGCACTTCATCAATTTTTGGCATCACCTAATTTTTTGGCACCCAGGCCACATACTACTGACTACCTAGGGAGTATTACCATTCAGAAGAACTAAGGCCACTCTAAAGTGTGTTGTGCCCAAAAACTCACCCTATGCTGGCAACCTCAGTCTTGCAACAACCACTGCCCTTGAGGCACCTTCCACCTCACATAGTTTAGAAAAGACAGGATCCCCCTCTAAAAATATGGTGCTCAATATTGCTTTTTCATAGAATCATCTAGGTTGGAAAAGACCTTCAAGATCATCAAGTCCAAACATCATCCTGACCTACCAAGTCCCATGTGTAAACCATATCCCTCAGAGACACATCCACGGGTCTCTTAAATACCTCCAGGGATGGGGACTTGACCAGTTCCCTATGCAGCCCGATCCAATGCTTGACCATGCTCTCTGTGAATAAATTCTTTCTAATACCCAATATGAGGTGCTGATCTCTTCTCTCTGGTAACCAGTGATAGGACTCAATGGCATGAATCCGCATCAGTGCAAGTTCATATTGGATACTAGGAAAAACTTCTTCACCAAGAGGGTGGTCGGCCACTGAAGCAGGCTCCCCAGGGAAGCGGCCGCAGCACCAAGCCTGCCAGAGTTCAAGAAGTGTTCAGACAGTGCTCTTAGATGTATGATTTAATTTTTTGGTGGTCATGTGCAGAGCCTGGAGTTGGACTCAATGATCCTTGTATGTCCCTTCCCACTCTAGATATTCAATGATTCTATGAATCTAAACCTCCCTGGACACAACTTGAGACCACTTCCTCCTGTCTTAGCACTTGTCACTGGAGAAAAGGGACCATCACCCTCCTTGCTGCAGCCTCCTTTTAGGTAGTTGGAGAGAGTGGTGAAGTCTCCCCTCAGACTTCTCTTCTCCAGACTAAACAACCCCTCTGCTGCTGCTTATAAGTCTTGTTTTCTACTCTCTTCTCCAGCTTCGTTGCTCTTCTTTGCATGTGCTTGAGCAACTCAATACCCTTCTTGTAGTGAGAGGCCCAAAACCAAACACTACATTTCAGGTAAATTCTCACCAGGGCCACATACAAGGAGACAATCACTTTCCTAGTCCTGCTGGTCACACTGTTTCTGATGCAGGCCAGGAAGACATAGGCATTCATGATTACCTGGACACACTGGTTAAAATTGGGCCAGAAAAAGTAGGAAAGTCAGATGTGCCTAGCCACCCAACTTTTATACAATGAGCAGAGCACTCACTACATAAGGTGAGTAGTGAACAGGGGAGATCTGCACATAATTGAATAAAAATTGAGCACTCTCGCCACCAGAGCCTGAAGAGTTTGTAAAAAAAAAAATAAAAATACCAAATTTAAAGCTTTAAATCTTAGCCTGGGAGGTAAATCTGGAGAACCAGCTCAGGCAAAATAAGTAGAGGAATGTGGGTTATATGGAAAAGCAGTACCATAGTGCTCCATCTGGGTCTGATATTTCTGAGCAAGCCCAGAAGCAAACCTACAGCATCAGAATATCTTTGTTGAAAAGTGAAGCTCCTTCAGAGTTTAAATATCATAAAGAATGCAGACATTTTGAGGACCAGTATTCTGATATTGGGGTTGAAATTCCACCTACAGTCTCCCACATCCTCTTGAGGATCTGGACCAAAGTAGTCAAGACTGAGATGACAGAAGGAAAAGCACTTATATGCTTCCCAGACTTTGAGAGAGCATTTTTTTTTCTTTTATTACACTTTCTAGCACAGAGGATTCAATCACATCTGGAGTTCTAAAAGACTGCATGGTGAAAATTTGTCAACACAGCTGGTTTTATGCAGCCTCTAAGAAGTATTGCCTGACTTCTTTTTAATTACACATGCTTTTTATTTTAAACTGTATGATAGATATGTTTTCCCCTTGCTGTTAAAGACGGCAGGATTTTACTCTTCCTTTTCCTAGCTTAATCAACAAAGGTTGCTTAATCAATCTTAATGGATGGCCATAATTTAAGAGCATTTAACCTGTTTGGCATTTCCATGCTGTCATTTTCTGCTCTTTAACAGGACAAATACATACAAAACCAAGAAATTCAAATGGTGGAAATCACTGTAATCATTGATTTGTCCTCAATAAATTACTGATAGGTGCTAAAATAAACTGAAAATTGTATCAGTTTCACTGTAGTAATGGTTGCATATATAATGTGTAAGGCTTTAGGTATATTAGTAATAACCCTAATTTGCATCAACAGCTCTAATGCTCAAGGCAAATTAAATAACATTTACTGCTAGTGGACTAACATCCACAGAAGTAACTTGGAAGTTTTTAAGATAAGAAATAACAAATAAAATATAGTACAAAAATAGGCTTTTATCAAAACAAAACATGTACAAGAATTGTGATGATGTACAAGTTCTAAATAAGTACATGTCACAATTCATCCATCCTTTATATATTAGAATGAAAGATCCAGATACTCATAGCTCTATATTTACATATGTGCTTGCAGGAGCAGACCAACTGAGAAATGTCTGTAGAATAAAACTCCAAACTTTCTATGAAATACGAAACACCACTTTAAAAAAAAAAAAAGTATTTTGTTGGTGGTTAGAGAAGAAAGGGTATTCTATAGATAGAGCTGCAGCTACCAGGTCTGTGGATTCAGCAAGAAGCCCTGAAAAGGAACTGTTCAGCAGTTCAAAACAACTACAATGAACTCAGACCTCTTGCAAATTCCAGCTTTTCGTTCATGTACGCATGTGGCACTAATAAAGCCAGCAAGTAGAGAACTACCTAAAAATAGTGCTAACAGTCTTTCCTTTAGAATGCAAATACTGCCATTAAATACAATGTCGCAACACTTGGGATCGGTATGGATTTTAAAATAACACACACAAGCTATTCAGGTTTCTTAAGATAACAAAATTGTCAATAAAATAATGTCAAACTATGTCTTGTTGGTAAAAATATCTTGTTTTCCAAATGCAGTCTTCTGTAAATGTAAAATAAAAAAAAATAATAAAACAAAACATAACTGGCTTGTATATACCATAAGTTATTTATTTAAACAGTAATCTCAGTGAAACAGATGTCATTGCACGATATCCTTGTTCCACTCTCATTCTGTTCTCCTAGCTGCCAAACAGAACTGTTTTGAGCTATTTACTGAGTGATCAGATTCAAGTATTTTTATGATGATCTCCATGCTACATTAAAGGAAAAAGTACTTAAAAAATGAAATCTCACATAATGTTTTATTGTGATTTAATTTACTCAACATGCTTTTGCCATTAGAGACTACCAAGACAAGGCTGAGGCCTTTACCAGAAAGTCAGAAAAAGCCTTATTTTTAACTACTTAACTTTGTACTTCAGTTCTCTCAGTTTTCTTCTTCCTGTCCCTCATACAGTTTCAACATTCTGTTTTTAAACACCTTCACACATCTGAGGAGGACATAGAATTATCACCAAAGTTTCCTTCCCAGATCCCAAAATTCATCTGTTCTTGTAGCTCAGGTTGGAAGGGACTTTTGGAGGGCATAGTATAATATAGATTGGAACGGACTTTTGGAGTATCTGGTGGTGGGATTGCACCACCTATTGTAGGGCAAGTTCAGGTCAGTCCACAGAGCTCAGTGACACTTGTCAAGGATCCACATTAGACTGCATGTACTACCCTATGTTGTAGAACTTGGCTGTCTGTTTTTTATCCTGTCCTTTCATAGTATCTTGCTTCTTCATCCTTCCTTCTTCTTTTTTCCACCCTTGTCACATTGATCTCTGGAGTTCATTAGTATCAAACTGCTATTAGACTTCCTTAGGAGTGGGGTAGGGCAGGAGATTAGCCACAGTTCAAACAAAACCATGCAGCAAGACCAAACCAACTATAAACGTAAAAAAACAACCAAACAAACAAACAAACGTACTCTGATCTCATTAGTGTCATCAAACTGTTGTCAAAAATCCAGTTACCAGCTTTTTCTCAACTTGTACTCTTTTAAGAATCTAAACAGTACTTGATTGAAAGCTTGTGCAGGAAAATAGTGAGCACAATGAAATGCACATTGAGCATTCAATATGCATTCACATTTGTACAAGTAACTGATGCACAAAATGAAATAACTTTAGAAAAAGTAGGCAAGTTTGAATACATGCAGAATTTAAGAAAAAAAAAAAAACAACCTTTAATTCTCAAATATGGGAGAGAAAGGAATCTAAAAAACATCTAGAGATATGTACGCATTCTGGCAAGCCCGTGAATACATATACAACACATGATGGCTAAGATGAAAAATCATTTCTTATCTAAGACCTTTCCTCATGGAAAATATTTTGCTGACTGTGAATCTTCCTTCAACCTTTCAAGAAAAAATATAATAAAAGTACTGAAATTAATATCAAAATGCATTTTAATATCCCCAAAGGTTTTTCACCTGCTCAGATTTTTGCTCTTCAATACTAGTTTGCCAGTGAGCCACCTAACCCTTCAACTCTCCAGCATTATGTTGCCTTATTTAGACCTCTCAGCTTTGTTGAGCTGCTTTCAGATTACAATACAACATCTTAAAGATAGATACGGCAGTAATGTTTTTAGCAGACCACTTGCCTCTTTAGCAACAGCAGAATCAATAATGGATAGGCAAAAGTAGTACGGGTTAGACAAAAGAACAGAATTTTCTATACATTCTCGAAATTAAGTTCTTTCAAGGCAACCTAACCCACAGATTCCAGATCTGCCTAGCAAATCTCTGTCCTAACAGGGTGTAAAAATGTGAAAATGTTTCTGTTAGAAACAATTGAGACTGGAAAGTTTGCATTTGAAATACTAATTTGATTATACACGATTTGATTCTGCATGGATATAGCACATTCTTGATGACTGAGAGCAATCTAGGTTAACACTGCAGAAAACACAGTCCAAAAGCCAAGACTATCACTTCTGCAGTGGTTCTAATTCCCACTAGTTACAAAATAGGACATGCTGCATTCACTACTAGGCTCCAAATCTCAAACTACAGAAATGTTTTATTCTTTGCTTTAGGCAACAACTTTAAAGCTGAACATCCTACGCATTTCATCATAACATTTTTGTGTTTGTTTGTTTTTCAGAATACAGAGCTTTAGGGAGATTGTTTCCAAAGAACATCATCCGTGACATCCTTGCTATCAGAAAATTAGTTCATTCATCCTACTAAATTCTGTTCGACTGAATACTCATTCATAATAAGTTATAATTCAGAATGTTAGCCAAGTATTCAAAAATATGTCTTTACAGTATGGCTTATTAAAAGAAATACATAGTCCGATACCTTCAGAAGCTATTTTTCAGCAGGAGGCAGAAAATACATGTTAGGTAAATTGTAATAAAATTAGAGCAACTCTTTCACTGCCCTCTACTACTCAGTGATTTACAAATAAATGATTTTATTATTTTAATTAACTTGAGATCAACTCATGAAAGGTATCTTCATGGAACACAAGACACAAGTCTTGAGTTTTTAACAAAAGTATACAGTGTTCAGATTTTCCATCCCCAGCTGATTGTGCACCTGTAACAGGAATATGTGCACCTATAACAGGAAAAAACTCTAAGCAATTAACATATCAAACAACAAATGAGTTTTCCAAAAGTGAATGGACTTGACTTTTTTAAAGTCAAAGTACTTAAAGCATTTATTCAATGTGAAAATATCCTATGTTCAATTTGACTTACAAATACTTTATTCTTCTGCTCGTTTGAAAACAATTGAATGTTTACCATAGTATGTAGCTATTTTACTCAGCTCCATAGCCTAGACAGCCCAACAGAGTTGATTTGCATATTGACTATTGTTTAAGATCAGTTATAAATTCACACGTCCTGCAAATCCAGTTGCTGTACAGATGATAGTAGATTAATTGATTACTGTTGTTTCATAAACCATTGTCTCTTCCTATTATTACACACCTTTAGCACAAAATGTGGAAGTACTTACAACTTGAAATACTGCATTATTCAGCACCCAACTAATGCAGTTAGAGAAGCATTTCATTCATTAGGGCAAATAGTTTGTTGGTGTTCACTCTTCATTTTCTTTCAAAATCCCAATTACACACTTTGAGAAAGATAAAGATGAGCATGCTGATTTTCAAAGAAGAATGGGACAAAAAGGAAGATATGAAAGTAGAAGAAAGTATACCAAATGTGCGTCAAATTTGGTTAGAAACTTTTTTTTTTTTTTTAATTATTATTATTATTTTTAAAGGGAGAGAGAGGAAATGTTATGTCTTTATTTTGATGTTTTTTTTCAGTGGTTTCAGTCCTAACACTGAAAGCACCTGTCTGTACTGTTAAAATATCAATACCTGTCTTCAAAGTTCTTCATATAGGCAGAATCATCAGTATTCTGTAAGTCACAGGCAGGTAGCCTCTCTCTTGTGTTATAGGAGCTCAGTCTCTGTGTCCTTCCATTTATATGTCTGTATGCTTATGCCACCAGATTGTCTCTTCTGAAGCACTGATACGGGGATGTTAAAAGAAAGAAACCAGAGTGAACTGTTCCCTGATACTCTGAGCAATTACCAGATTAAACAAAACAAAACAAAACAAACAAACAAAAACACTTACCTGATGAATAACCCTATTGTCATATAAAACAAGGCATTTTGATTTCAGTATTAAACTTTCAATTAACAGTGTCTGCAAACATAAGTATTTATGGGTTCCACTTCAAGTGTCCTTTAAATATAGCCTCTTTTAAGAAGGGATCTGTTTAAGAGACGGTAACTGCTGAAGACCCACTGAGCCCCACTGCGCACAAATTCCCTTCTTTACTCGTGGCCAAGTATGGGGCCAAAAATTAGTTTGCTTAGTTGCAAATACTATGAAAGGAAAACCATCCCAATTAAACAGCCGACTCTGCCATTATGATCACTGTTTTTCCAGAGATATTTTTTCACATAATTGCCACTAATTACAACTGGAAGTTAGTATTTTATATCAACATCAGTAGATTAAAAAAATAACTTTATATATTGCTCCAAGTGCGTTTGCTTTTTTGAGGAAGAAAGTGCATTAACAGCCTTTAAAAAGCCAGATTTAGTCCTGAGATACACCACAGCTATTGCTACTGCTGAATCCAAAAGCTTAGGGAAAACAAAAACTGTTTTATCTCGGACCTCATCAATGTGGCAAAATGCTGAATATAGGTTTATGTCTTTTGCTGGCATTTTGTCTTGCCCTGTGTGCAATTCAGATCACTCTGAAGTTAAAAGCTATTGATTTACTAGAAAGCTACCTCATGTTTTATATTTTCGATCTTATTGGACTGATTAAACAAAAAGACCTTTTAGCAAAGCACAGAACTTCTTATATTGCTTATTGTACTGTATTTGGGTACTTTACAACAAAGAAGGACTCAGCATTTATAAGAGCACTATTACATATATGCTCATTAAAAATTGACCAACCTTTCCTTCAGCATCTGCTGCTGTAACCTTCTCAACCTTGTTCCTGTTCAAAAATTTTTTCACCAATTCTTCTACTTGAACGTTGAACTTCATGAAAGTCACATAGCAAAAATATGCTGTCAGGAGGGTTAAGCTTTCCCACCACATGATTAAGTTATCCAGAAAAAAAATGATTAGCAAGATCAAGTCAACAATGTAAAACGACACATCTCGAAAGAGTGGCCACCAAGTAAGGTTCAAGATCTCTCTAGAAAATAAAGCACACATTCCAATAACAAACAGGATATTGAACACGGCAGATCCCACTATTGTCCCAATGCCAACATTGCTGTGGGATATAAACACTCCTATTAAAGAAGTGAAGAGTTCTGGGGCCGACCCACCAGCAGCCATAAAGGTTGCCCCTGCCACATCATCAGATATACTCAGCTTTTCAGTGATGACAGTCAAGGAAGGAACGAAGAACTCATCACAGACTATGGCTAAGGCTATGAACATATAAATCATTCCAATCACATGGAGGATCACTGCACCCTTTCTTCTTTCTTCAAGAGAGAATAGGTCCTCCGGGTACTCTCCCTTGGCATGATCTGTTGCATTGCCATGCTCGGCTTCATATTTCATGGAAGTAGGTGGATCTGGAGCACTGTCTTCATTCTGTTCCTTGAAATCCAACAGAGTTCTTTGGTGACCATGCACCTGCTTTTGGCTATCTAGGCTACTGGCCAACACCTTGCTATGTAGTTCCGTCTTGAAAAAGGCACTAATTGAAAGAGAGAAAGTACTAATGGCCACTACACTCACAAGAAGCCCTATTATTCTTATCAGTCTTAGTTTTTTCCTAACGTTCTGGTGCTGTTTGCAACCAAACAGTGGTTCCTTCAAACACCACTCCTCCAAGACACTAACAACAGTTTTTTTGCAATGAGCCATTCTGTGTTCTTTGTGAGATGCTCAGGGAATCAGATGGAGTGTTTCTTCATACTTTTCTCCAGCTTTGAAGCTAAAGGTGTTTTAAATGTTCTCCCACCATTAAGTATTTTTATTCTTCAGAGGAAGTATTTTCTTCATTCATGCTAAAAAGGACAAGCAGGTATCATTAACATTAGTAAAACAGCATGCAGTTAGAAGCTTCTAAAAAAGTAATTTACAGACTTGGTTAAATTTAGAATTTAAAGCAGAATGTTACTGGCTGTAACATAATACCCTGGCTCATCCCATCAGACACAGCAACAGCATGTTTGTTTCAGCAGCAACCTGGTGGATAAAAGTCTATCAATACTCAGATCACTTTATGCCTCTCAAAAGCCACTGCTCAGCATTAGGTCTCGGCTGATGACAAAAAGTCCTAGTGGAAAGTAAAAACTGTCCCCAGATGTTGTTTAAAAAAATGAAAAAACTGCTATTCTACCGGCTACAACAAAGATTATCACCTTCTGCAATTACTTTCTACTATGACCATGTAACATTCAAATCCCAAATGCAGGGGCAGTAATGTATGAAAAAGCAGCCAAAGTGTTACAAGCATCTCATCAGACCTCTATGCACCTGAAGCAGTATTAACTGAAATGTTATGTGTGCATAGAGCCGGTCATTGATGTGTGGGTAAGACACTAAACTGTTGGAACAGGATCAAAATGAAGATCTAACACATCCACAGCTTCTTTAATTTCCCCTGCAAAATCTACCCAAGTTTACAGAAGGAATTCAATTTCCTTAGATCAGACCTAGGACACTAGCTCGGACTAGCTAACACAAATTTTTCATTCAACTCTGTTTTTGTTTTGATTTATGCCACATATTCTGTTACAAAAGTAGGAAGTTACAAAGAATACTCCTGTGGTTAAGTATCTTTTAACAGCGCCCGTCTTACAGATCGTGTTACAGAAAATACTTTAAGTTTACACAAGATTTGACCCTGAAATTTTGAGAATGAAACTGTGGGAGGACTACTCATGTACACCAGAGCTATTAGCATGACATTACTTCTAATACAGGAAAAAACTGATGCATGATAACAGGTGCCTTGATTACTTAATTTGAAAAATATAATGCAGAAATTAGTTATACATGCATTATGCATAGTAAGTTGCATTTCTTAGGATGCAAAATATAAAATAATTTATAAATAAAATTGATTATCAGTAGTATGTATTATTCTGCAAAAATACTTTGTTACACCACTTATTCAAGGCATTTGCAGTAAAAGCTGAATACTGAAGAATATTCAAGATACTGATTTTGTATTCTCAGATAGAGAATTGCAACTATTATACACAGTTACCTACACAAAAGTTACGCAGTCACCTGCAGCTTTTGCTGTTTTTTTTACGCACAGCTCCCATGCTAAGATGTCATAGAGACATACTCCATCTGCAAGGCGCAGCACCGCAGCTTAGACAGTTTTATTTTCCACCTGAGAGTTACCGCTCACGAGCCTGCCGTAAAAACACTGAACAGGGTGGGCAGCGCACCCTTGGCGGCGGAGGGGCCGACCCCCCGGCATCCCGATAAATCACGACAGGGGGCAGCTCGCCCCGGAGGGCGCACGGCGGCTCCCAGCCGGGGGGCTCCCCGCGCCCCCTGCCCTGCCGCAGCGCCTCGCCTCACTTAACCCAACTTCGCAACGCTCCGCGCCCCAAAAACTTTTCTCCTCCCCAAAGCGGGGAGCCTGCCTAGCCCAGGAAGCATCCCCCCAAGGGCTCCAGTGCCGGCGAGCAGCGGCGCTGCCCCCTCCCGTCCCCTCTGCGGCCGAGCATCACCCCCGGGGGCGCCCGTCCGGGAAGCGGGGACCCCGCGTCTCCCGCAGCCGCAGCCCCGGCCCCGGCCCGAGCACGGCGGCGCTCACCCCAAGGTGCGCTGCGCTCCGCACCGCCACCAGACCCGGCTCCGTCTCGGGCATCGGCGGCCCCTCGCCGCGCTGTCTGCGGCGGGCGGCGGCCGCGGGACCCGCCCCGCCCCGCCCCGCCCCGCCCCGCCCCGCACAGGCGGGGCAGGCAGCGGACCGCCCCCGCCCCGGAATGCTGGGGGTGTCTGGGTCGCCCCCCGCGACCCCCGGCCGGGGGCAGTTTGGGGTGGCGGCAGGGGAAGGGTGGGGAGGGCGCCGTGCGCCCCCGCGGCTGGGTTAGGCGGGGGTGAATAACGCTGAGCCTTAAGGAGAGGGGTGGGTTTATAAAGGCAGCGTCTCCTCATCAGCGCGCCGCT
This sequence comes from Cygnus atratus, assembly GCF_013377495.2. Classification (NCBI taxonomy): domain Eukaryota; kingdom Metazoa; phylum Chordata; class Aves; order Anseriformes; family Anatidae; genus Cygnus; species Cygnus atratus. Next base: position 36,589,034 of record NC_066396.1, read on the forward strand.
TGTTCCCAGTGTTGTGCGGAGGGAGGTCAGGAAATGAGGGAAAAGCACGCTGCATTTTGGTCCTGGTGCTGAGGAAGGAGACGTGTCCACTGGTATTTAGTAATCGTTGGTGATGTACTCGGGGACAGAAATGTCCTTAAACTGCATTTCAAAGTTGGCTCAGAGGAAAACAAAGAGGCACCGAACACCCAAGAAAACAGGGGAAGTTTGGATCCAGAAGTTTCCTTTCTGTTTTGGCCCTCATCTCATCAGCCATATCTCCCATAAATTGTGGTTTGCTAATTGATTCAAGATTCAAACACAGTGAAGTGCTGCAATGCCTCCGTATCACAGCTGGTTCCTGGTGCTACGTGCTGTAGATCCACTAGGGTGTAGAGGTGCTGCTCTGCTGAAATACCATCTGCACTCCGACTTTATGCCTTTGTTGCAAGAAGTCGCACAGAGACCTGCAGGCACCCTGGAGTAATCTAATGTAGGCAGGTCAGCACCGCAGGAAGATGTTCACTGAGCCAGGGGAGCCAGGAAAGACCTTCATGTGCAAATCCTTGAAAAATGCAGAGACCAGGCAAGAGCAAGGAGATTCAGCCTGGTTGAATGGGGGTAGAGAGCACAGCCGTGCGGTTGGGATCTGGGATATGTTTGGTAACAGCTCACTAGCACTATGTTACTTTCAGTGATACCCTCTTCAGTTTCTGAAGTCTGCTGCAAACAGCAAACAGGCATCACCAGCAAAGTCCAATTGGTTTGAACTAGAGAATAATCTATATTTTTCCAGCTTCTGCTGCCTTCATTTCTGGACTCTGATTTCACCGGAAGGCAAATAAAATGACAGTTACTCCTTGCTTCATAAAAAATACAAAGATGTAAGAGTTTTGATTAAGTGAAAAAAAATATGGACATTTAAAGTATCTTCAAAGATATTATTGGGATATCACATGAAATATAATGGTGGCCTGGGTAGGCCTGGAACAAACACATAGTTGTTTGTATATCTCCCTACCATCAGTTCTCAATACCTGGGCCTTTTGGGTTGCCTTGGCAATGATTGGAAAGCCATAAATTCTTTCAAAGAGTTATGAGATGGCAAAAGCATATGCATGAAAACTCAACAGGCATCTTAGAGGCTATATGGACATATAAGAGGTACAAAAGATTCACAGAATATTTCCAAATTTTCAGCAGTTTCCAGTGAGAGCCATGACTGACTCACACGTACAAAGTGTCCTTCAAAGCCTGAGTTTGCACAGGTGGTGTATGTTTATTTCGTATTACACATTGGGCGGTTCTCATTAGTGGCTGACAGCTAATAGCGGATGCCTGATGGTTATCCGGGCTGGTATTATTCAGGCTCAGGATGGTGCAAAGACACATGTGGAGATTGCTTTGACCATCCGTTTAAAGCCACCACATACACAAGAATTAATTAAAATGAAGGTTTATGTTCTGTATCCACATATGCAAGACACAGATGAAATAGCTACATCTCAAATATCCAACTGTGCCTGCTACTCAGCAGTGCCAAGGGTTAAAGGTAAGCACGCTTATAGGAGTTCCTGTGACTGCTGTATCGTGGCTTTGCAGTGTGTGAAACAATGGCCTTGAAAAGTCTTGAAAATTATATCTGAAAGATGTTTTTGCAGCTTCACAGATGGCCAGAGGCAGGCTGGGATGTATGTGCGGTGTCCTGACATCTATCAATTTCTGAAATAAAAGTGGAAGCAGGTGAGTTTTGTAAATGACAACAGGGAGGAGACATAGAAGGTCCCCCATAATGATGCTATATATTAACCAAAAGGCCATGTATCTGAATTGCAGTATCCATTTGTTTTTCTGTACTTGTAGCAGTTTTGTTCCCTACAATAAACATATATTGCAGGCCAAGGAAAATAAAAGCCACAACAAGAATAAAGTGTCTCCAAGATAGGTATCTCTGCCAATAACTGGTGTTTTGAATCAGCTGACCTGTTCTCACCTACATGTTGCATAATAATGATGACAGAAACAAAAAAGCACTGCTAAAATAGTATTAAGAGGAGAACTAACAGTAAAATAAATTCCATACTTTTCTCACAAAATTAAATGTCAGAGCATATCCTGGCTAAATGCAGAATGATTAGATTACTTGAATGAATCTATCTTTGGCTACATCTGGCTCAATGTTTCTGTTAAGTGAGAAAAGACATCTGCTAAGTAAATAGATTCTGCACCTACACATTTGTGTAGATGGCTTTCATTTTTACATAAGTAGGATAAGTAAATATTTTTTAATTTAATAGACCGTATGTAGTTCACTACACTACGTGTGATGCACTCTCTGAAACCATAAGCCATTCTTCATCACTACTTCCTATTTCCAGGAAGCTCCATGAAGTAGAACTTTATTTTTTATTTTTTTGCAGTATTTCTATTCTGGATCTTTTCTTGATGTTATATACCTTACATTCGGCCCAAGCAAGCCCAGAGTGTCTTTTGTGCAGAAGAGGAAAGGAAGAGGGAGCCAGATGAAAAATCCTGAATGACATCTCCAAGTACCACAGCAGTACCTTCTAAAGCTGGAAGATAAAGCTGATGAGAGGGTTACCATGACTACAGAAGCGGCATATTTGAATGAAAATTGATGTTAAGCTTTTAAATGCTAATTGCAGCTTGAAACAGGTGACAACTGAAATATCCTTTTTTTTTTCTTTTTTTTTTTTTTGTTTCAACATTTTGCGATCTATAATGAGTAAAAGAAGAGGATGAAAAAGATGACAACATGGAGTTAAATTAAAACACGATTATCTTCTTCATCATTAAATTATGTCACATCATTTACTTGTTCATAGCCATAGGCAAACACATTAGAGATAACTGACAGTCCTGATGGGTGGAAACTATGTATATAACGTGAGTAATACATTTTGGAGAAATATATTGAGTAAAATTAAACAGTCTTCTTTAACTACCATAAAAATAGTTTCCAGCTGCTCAGAATGAAGAGGCTATTAAAACTTAATATTCAAAAGCTATTTTAAATTCCCAGCGATGAGTAAATCTCACAAAAGTCTGAGGTTAAGATCGTTTCTTATTTCCACCCATATATTAGAAAATAAAAGGTGAATATGTACACAGTGGTAGAGTCTTACTAGAGTTAAAACTGTAAGCAAAGATGATATGTAGGCCCATATCACTGTGTAACTACTGCAATTTGCTGTTGCACCAATGTCTGACCAGACTTGGGCTTTACTTGAAAAAGATGTAGAAGGTGTGCTTTACCTGTAACTGTAAGCACTATTTTAATATTGTCTCAAAGATCATCTAATATTTCTGTTTAACTTGCAATGTGTTAAATTCTACTTGTTAACACTTGCTTTTTGAAGCACTTTTGATACTTTCACTGTATAAGTCATGACCAATTGTAATGCAAATTTACATTTTGTATTAAATAATTGGTTTGAAATCCTTTGAGGGTTTAAGGGAATTATTTTGGATTTTTTTTTTCTTCTTAGTATACAAGATGAGAAACCTAAGGATTTTATCTGTGTTCTGCTTAATGAACACTGTAACCACCTTTGTTAAGAAGGCTAAGTTTTTTATTATGTTTTCTTTTAACGAGCACAGTAAAAGAAAAATAAAAATTGAGAATGCCTTTAAATGCCTTAAGTCTTTTTCTGCCATGTTTGCAGAATACTAAATTTTTTTAATGTAAAGTTTAAAATACTGACTAGCCATACAGCAATCATAAAAGTTGTCATCAGAACATGCCAGTCTCCTTAAAGGACAGCCTTCTTCAATGAAAATACAAACCTTCCTCCCCTTTGCCTAGACTTGAGATGTCCATATCAGAGCAGAACTACCACATCCTAACATCTAGTAATATGACAGAAACAAACAAACAAACAAATGAACAAACAAACAAACAAAGAACCACCGTATCATTACTGAAATCCACTTAATCTGGGTATGTTATACCAAGGTGATTATTTTTACTTGTGAGTTAAAAGAAATTTGTAATGAACAGGGTGATGGAGCAACATGACTCTCCTTCAGATGACGTTCTGTTTCAGATGTGATAATTTACTCCCATGATATTCTACGTATGTAAGTGTCATAATTTAACCTGAGTGAGCTGCCCTGAGGTCAAGGAGAACACTTATTTCATTATAATCTGTGACCTACCAGGCTCATTTATAAGGACCCCTGCAAGCTGGCAAGTCAGCAGCCTTAAGAAAAATTGCTGGTTTGGTGAATGAGCTCCAACATTCTTGCCAATTTCCCAGCAGTTTCACTCATCATGTTGCTTGGAGCCTCAGCTTGAAACCCTCTGCTCCTGTGTTTTGCACTTAGGAGTGCCTCAGAGACAGAGGTCAAACCTGATATGAGCTACAACTCAGATTTCTTACACAATTTCTGACTAGGCCATCGTCCAGGTAGAGCTGGAGGCAAATGTCTCCCACTGACCATACCATTCTCACAAATTAAACTACTTTCACTGCTATACCATCATGCAGTAATTACCATTTTGCTCCTTTTCTCTGTTCATATATTCAGCTTTCTCATATTCCTTGCACTTAATGAATTATGAGCTATTTATCTTCATCTGTGCAGTAATGTAGTTTTCAAGTAATCTCCTTCACCTTTGTGGAATGTTTCAGAGAAATAAATATAAGGTAAAAATTGCCCTCAGATAGTGAGATGTGAAATGATGGAAAATTATGAAATAAGCATTACACTCCACTGATTAACTAATTATGCACAGAGATAGTGTGCAAAAAAAAAAAAAAAAAAAAAAACAGAATGAAAGCGAAAAGGACAACAAAAGCATTTTAGGACTGAAGTCAATGTTAACTTGAGAGGAGAGGAGAGGAGAGGAGAGGAGAGGAGAGGAGAGGAGAGGAGAGGAGAGGAGAGGAGAGGAGAGGAGAGGAGAGGAGAGGAGAGGAGAGGAGAGGAGAGGAGAGGAGAGGAGAGGAGAGGAGAGGAGAGGAGAGGAGAGGAGAGGAGTCATTTCCATTTTACACTGATAGGTTCTTGTGTGCATAGTACCAATTAGTACTGCTCAGTTAAACAGTCCTGCACGTGTGCACTGAAAGTGCTTATGCCACAAAATAAAACATTCCTGGGCCAATAGAACAGAGACCCCATCTGTCAGTGGAGTTTCAAAAACTTTTATAGTTTTGATAGAAAAAAAAAAAGTTCAAAGAATAAATGACATATTATGCTTTGTATTTGGTAGTGGTCACAGCACTGAGTCATGCTGTATAGAATTTTAGAGTCAGATCAAAAGAGTGGTTTAAAGCAGTACCATAAAATTAGTCCCATCAACTGAAAAAAAAAAAAAAAAAGGAAACAAACAAACAGAAAAAAAAACACAACAGACCTTTCAAACTAATAAGAGAATCTGGAATCAGAGCATAAAAGGAAAGTTGGAACTGAAGTAAATGGATACTCTGAGAAGCTTTCAGAAGACAAGCTACCCACTCTTTTTTAAGTGGAAGACTCTATCCTAGGCTAACTAAATAATTCAAATATGTAGAATTTTTCTACATTCATTAGAGCTTTTTGTGGACATTCAGCTCAAAATCTAGCCATATTTCCAAGCTTACAAACTTCTATCCTGTAGGATAATTCTGATCACAAATAAAATGTAATGATATTTTTGAAGCACTGCAGAAGTTTTTATTAAAAAAAAAAAAAAAGAATCAGGCAAACAAAACATTCAAACATAGTAGTTCTACAGAAGCAACAAAGAATTGCTTCTACAATTGAAATTCAAGATAAAATACAATAATAGGATCTGGAATTAACCATACTTTTGTTTTTAAGCTTAATGGGTTTAAAGAAAAAAATCTATAGTTTAATGTAGAGGCTAAGATAGGAATAGACAAACATGAGATAATTTGGAAGGTGGCTTAAATATTCAAAAAGCTCAAATGCATTGCCCATTAGATATTCTAGAGGTCACTGTAACATGTTCATTACATTAAGGACAATTTAAGAAGACAGAATACAGTTACTTGATCTGGGGTTTGTCCAGATATGTGATCCTTAATGATGAGAAGAACCTCTGCTCTATGTCAGATCTGAAAGATGTTGACTTTTTGCAGCTGCCTCCAGCTGGACCACCAGCATCACTTCCTGCAGAATCTGAGAGGCTCTCTCAAAGTGGCCAGTGCCATTTAGGATGCAATCTCCAGTGATCAATATTTGATACCAGATAAACTGGGAAGGTGCTGCCCATGTTATTTCAGATGTACCAGTGCAAAAATGTTTGGGACTGGCACTGACATTGTTTATCAAAAGCTATGTCTTACTCAAGTCACATTTTGGAGAGGAATGCAACATGTGGGAAGTGAGCTTGTACTGGACACATACAGGGCTGAAAGTCACTTGGGTCAGTGTAGGCGTTCAAACAGTAAATCAAGTTTGTTTTTTAGGTGCCTACAGCAGGGACACAGCTCCACTAAAGTGGTTTGTGTGGGCTTGCAAAGCATAAAAGCCAAATCTACTTTGGCAAAATTGTTCCCTGTATGAATTATTTCTACTACCTCCTAGAAAGCACAGGAGATGTATGTTATTTTATTTAATCTGTGGCTTGCTTAGTCCAAGAGTTCAAATTGGATGAATTAGTCAGAGGATTTACCTGAATTGCTAAGATTTTGTATGGTGTCTAAAATCCTGCCAACCTAGTTGTAACTCAGCTTTTTCACAGCTTCATATTTTATTTTGTGGGGGTGAGAGGGAGAAGTTGGCTACTTGTGATGCTGCTTTCAAAACAGATAACTTCGTTGGCAAGAGAAGCTGGAATTGTAATTATTGATTAGTTTTATTTTCACATCAGACTTGTTCTATCACTAATTGTCTTAACTGCTGATTAATACATTTTAAAAATCTAAATTAAATATGCAGGTATGTTATATTCATACTCGTGTAGGTATCCTACACTCATCTTAAAATTTACTAGCTGAAACTTGACTAGGGGCAGGAAGCAATGCTTTATTTTGATAAATCAACACACTTCAATACCAAACAGCCTCTCTCTGCTCTCCAACAAATGTATATTTCCTATAAATAAGCAGAGTGCATGAGACCATGAGATTCATATGGGAGTCAAAGCAGAAAATATACTAGTGGGAGTGCAAGAAGAGGGGAAATGACCAGGGTGCTTCCCCTTCCACAAGCAACACATGCATTTTATAACATGCATTGTCAAATGCATGTAGTTAGTCAAATTATTAAGCTTTCCATCCCTTTTCACCTGATCTCTATCTCATATCGTTGCTGGGACTTTCAGAAGGTAGTGATTTTTTTTTCCCCTACAGCAGGTGATGTCCTGGTCTACCCTGACGTGAGTGTAGCCAAATTTGAATATCACCCATGCTATGGCATTCTTCATATCTCTCCTATCTCTTCCTTCTGAGATCAAAGGTATCAACTATTCTTTTTTTTTTTTTGTGACACACATCCCTACAACCCCATGATTTCCATCACCATTCATTTCCATCCTAAATATATAAGCATATTGCAGCTCCTGAAATAATGGCAAAATGTTTGTTGTTGTTGTTGGTTTGTTTGTTTGTTTTGTTTTTGTTTTTGTTTTTTTTTGGTGGTGGTGATTTTGTTTTTGTTTTCGTTTTTTTTTTTCCTTGGGAGCAGCTCTGTACGTTTCTCATAATTCTAAAAACCATGACATTTCACCCCTCAGTTTAACAACATTCCTATTTTCAAATTGTTGTCAACAAAAGCCTCTGTAGTGGCAAACCACAACTTAGTGATGCCACCTTACCATTTAACAATGCTGACAATTATTAAACTCTGATATCAAATACCTTTTTTAGATGACTGCTTTATTATTTTTTATTACTTTCTACTGACCTACTGAATCGGTTTCAGTAATGTCTGTCAATTGCAAAATCTACTTTCCATAAAAGTTCCTAAACTGAAGCCTATTATGCAATTTCCCAGTGTAAGACATTACCAGTTGTATAGTATAAAGACTTTGATATACAAACACGTTACACTCTGTGGGATTTTTTTTTTCTCCTAGCAAATTAGTCTCTGAGGTACAACAATTCCCAGTCAACAAAATCTAAGTTCTGTGAAAAGGCTAGGTTTTGTTTGTTTGTTTGTTTGATTGATATTTGATGTAAATGTTTTTGGTGTTGGCTTGGCATGTATTTCTGATACACAAGACAAGTTTTAATGTATTTATTGGAAGCATAGAGATAGTGGATGAGATCTTTCACTTTGAAAGACCTTTCACTTTGGAAGTAGTTATGCAACATCAGCTATGTGTCAACCCAGGGGGAAAAAAAAGAAAAGAAAGAAAAAAGAAAAAGCATATTTTCTAACTAAGAAGAGCAGGAATTTTATTTTTAACTCCTGACCAACAAAACTGCATTACTCTATACAGAATTTGGGAATGAACAAATGAATGGAAACAACATTTAGAAAATAATTTCACAGATGAAGTCCAGCACATCTTCAGCTCCTGATCATAAAGGTGATTGCTGCTTTGACTCTTTTACCAAGTGTTTTCCCAGCAAGCATGTGTTGGTCCAATGCTCATGTGCTCTTCTGGCCTCATGATTAGGAAAGCAGATGCGTGCTTATATGAGAAGCACAGACAACAGGAAGAAGGTGACTCTGGGTTTTCCTACCATACATGCTATCATATGCATTTAAAGGAAAAATATACAAGAAAATGACAGTATTTGTCAAGAATCTCATGAAAGCTGTGATATGAATTGGGTAATATGAAAGTTTAGGAACAAAATTGCCTTAACAAGTTACTGTCCCATTTTCAGCCATTAAGATGAATCAAGACCCAATCATTCTACTAAGCAATTTAGGACCCAAAGTAATGTATTATTACATTAAATTACGGACAGGCAGAAATTGGAATATGTTAGATATGTATCCTGCAAATCATGTTTTACAAAATGAGCATAGTTGGGCAGCATGACCTAAAATGTTGTTTGTTATTCAGTAAGTAGATTTTCCATTATCATACTAACCATAATAGTTGAATGATTCCAACCTGATGGAGTAGGTGAATATTTCTGAATAGTGGTAATTCTCTTCTATAACGACATGGTGAACAAAGTAACTTTGCAGGTTCTTTTGACCTTTCAAAACCAGTGAAAAACAAATGTCTACATTATTTACCATGCTAAAACTTCAGAATAGTGCACTATAGTTAGAAAGAAAAGAACTAATCATGCTGTCAGGCAAGGAGGGTAACTTCTGAGAGAGCGATGGGAAATAATTATAATGTGCTGATAACTGCAATAACTTTTTTTCATCTTCATGCATTCACACAGTAGTGTACTCTATTTAAGATGATAAATGATGATCTTGTTAATAGAAGGGAAAACAAACAAACAAACAACACCACATATTGAGAACTGATGTCGATATCTTCTCATGTTCTCCTCTGGTGAGATAGTTGATGCTTTCAATGGATATGTTGTCTCTACAGGTAAAACTGTGTGGTAGCTGATCCCATATGGTTAAGAAAATTTAATTGTCCATGTTACCGAAAGTATCTTCTAAGGCTTACACTGAATTTGTTTTTAAGAACTCGGTCAACACTTTAGCTGGTATGCTCTTCTTTCAAAAGGGGAAACCTTTGCTTAAACACAACCAAAGATAAACCCTAACTGCTTAAGAAAGTAAGGATCATCTTGATTGCCAGATGATTCCAAGACTTCTGTTAGGAAGTAATATTACCTAAAAGATAACCCCCTGCATGAGTGGAGTGAAATGGCCAAGGATCACCCCAAGCTGAGAAATACTGAAGTCTGCCTGCAGTGCAATCTGCTGCAAGATTACTGACCATTGGTCAGCATGGTCAGTGCTGGAACCAGGACAAAACCCCTGGTTTTCTTCTCTGTCATTCGAGTTCTGCACCTTGGTGCAGTTTCTCCAGGTTTATACTGAGCTGGCGAGATTGACTTTGTTAATTACCTTAGCCATAGCCACAGTGTGACCTCATCTTGAGCAGGCTGAAATCCAGGACATCTGCCAAGAAGCCTGTCTGTGCAAAAATAGCACTTTCAGAACACTCTCCATATTGAATTTTTTACTCTGCTTTACTAGTGATATTTTACATCACCTTCATCATTGACAGTTGTAATTATTTTTGGATTTCATAGAATCTGGATAATGAGAACACATTGATCAAATAACTTTGTTCATTTTACTTCCACTTTTAGCCTCACATTACATTTTTATGCTTTAATGTAAAAATAATGTGTTGAGATTGAAAATACTACAGAAAATGGCTGTACTCAAATACTGGGAAAAAAAACAAATACAGAAGACTACCATTACTTCACTTTTTTTTTTTTTTTTTTTTTTTTTGGCAATCCTTTTGCTTGGCTTCATTACAAACCAAGTTTGAGGCATATCATTCGGATCATGTAGACATGCTTGTTTCTGGAATATCTGCAATGTAGATATTGAACCAAGATGATTTAATAATATCTTTGTTCAGCATAGTCCACACTCATGTTTAAAGAAGAAAAAATAAATAAATAAATAAATAAAAGAAATCTTAGTAAGAAAGCAGAAGAAATTGTAAACACTTTATTAAATGTATAGCTTGACAGCTTCCAAATATTTAAATTTACTTTAGTCTTATTGCTGTAGTAAATTTCAAATACATGGAGATGAATGAGGAAACAACAACAACAACAACAACAACAACAACAAACCACTGATATCCCTATCCATGTATTCCATATATAGGGTAATGATTTGGGTCTGGTTTCAGGAAATAGTATACTCAAAGACTGCTTTCAAAACTGTCAAGAGTACCAAAAAATCAACAAACACTATATGTGTACTGATGTACAGGGCCCAGGGCCACTGCAAGACTTCATTTCCACCTAGTGGTGTTTGCAAGAGGATGATATAAGGGTTCATCTGAAGATGATGTTCTCCCCACCAGATGAGCTCTAATCCCATTTTAATCTCAGTGGGCTATATTAAACAAAAGCAGAAGGTCTGGATTTTAGAACAGATTAGCCTTGACCTCACAGAGATCAGACTGACTAAGTAATCAGGTGTGCTTAAATTGCCACCAACCAGGACTTCTAACAATGCATTCTGGCTAGCAAATACAGAAAGAAAACAAAACTTCTTTGTACTACAAAGCAAGATAAAAAAGTACATCAGCCACTGCATGGCTGAGTTGTACTGAAGTGCGTATAGTCTACAGTAAGGCCCCCAGTCCCTATCAGATATTTTATGGGTTTTCAAGGAAGAAAAATCTGTTTCTGCAGGTATTAGGAAAGGATGAGAAAAAATGTTCTAGGTGGGAGCTACAGATGACAAAGTGTTTACTTTGAGAAAGCTTTTCAATACCATCAGTAAGACACAAACATGTTACATAAGGGATAATAATTTTTAAAACCTCACTGGGCTGAACGTGATGTTCAGTGCAAACGCTCCCAACCCACCACCCATAATCTGGTTATCATTTATATCTCTTTATTGCTGCAAAACCTTCTACCTATGACTGGGAATTATCTCTAGTGTTGCAGAGCACAATACCCAGCTATATCACCTAATTTTGGCATGTTGCATTGTACTACAGGCTTCCAGAAATTTCTATTCACAGGACTTCTACCAGATTTTCTTTGTCTGAAAAACAGGATACTTCAGGTACTCTGTTAAACGAAGACAACATGTTTTCATTCCATTTACTTTCTACAGTTGGTTTGTGATTTGTCCCACTTGCCTCCAAGTTTTTAACTATTCTTCAAAATTTGCTCTGAAAACTTAATGTGATATTAAGGTTACGTTATGGAGTCGTCACGGTAGAGCAAATCCAGTTTCAGAGGATCAAATAAAAGTTTAAAACCTCCATGTAATGCAAAGCACTAGACTGGTATTATAGCTCTCTGGCAGTTCAATTTATATATTTATTTATTTGGGAGGGAGGGAGCTTGACAGATTTTATTATAGATCGAGTATTATCTGTCTTCCTGCAGCTAGGGTAAACCTGACATAAGCACTGTATCATGGGTTGTCTAATTCAACAGATACGGTAATCATACATTCCCTCTGGTCCAGTTCAGCTTTCTACCACCACATGATCTGCTACTGTGCAAATGTAAACTTAATCATCATGTAACCATAGCCTAGTGGCTGGATCTTCTTTTTGCTTTTCTTCAGTACAGGTACTATAGATACTACTTTCTAGGAGCATAGAAATAAACTCAAAAAGGTTTATTTTAAATCCTCTGCATTTAGCCCTAATCTTGCTACTAAGGCTCTGATTTCTCCTTCTATACTGTTATCCTCATTAGCCAATCCATCTCTGTTTCTGTGTTCAACAATATCATCATTATCAAAACTCCAGTCAAAATACTTATTTCATTTTTGTACATATGTAGATTCACCTTAACATTTACATCAGCCTCCCACAGAGCAGTAGTCCTGTCTCTGTTATTTTCTTTCTGTGGGTAGCACTGATAACTGCAAACTTTAATTTCCTTCAGGAGTTTAAACTTATCTTGAATTTTGGCAATTCTAATTTTATTCCTAACAGCACATGCATAAATTCCTTGGCTGGCAGATCCCTCTTCCTCTCCTTGCATGGTCTCTGCTACTCTTTTTAAGACTTTTCTCTGAGTTTATTTTTTCTATGATTTTATTTTTTCTATGAGTTTATTTGTTCAGTAAGGTCCCAAGCCCTTTCCTAGAGGTTTAGACATAAGAAATGATCAGACCTGTTCTGTGTTCAAGTCCTTCAGTATTGCTGACTTCACTAACCAGTCCCTTCTACTTACTGTGCTAAGAATGTCTCTGCACACAAATGTATTAGCCAGTGTTTACAGCGATTACAGCTTTGAGAACTGTATTACTTCCTAAAAAAGCAAGAGAGACAGAAAAAGAAGGGTGACTAAACTGAGCTGAAACAAAGTTAACTTTGATACTTTTGTACCAGAATATGGTTTTCCATTTGCCACGTCACCTAGTACATGACAATAATTGTTTTCTCATCCTCCTGTTTCTGAAGACACTCACCCAAGGAATATACTGTTTTATCATCTCATCTACTTGTCTGCCCAACTATTTGTCTGACCTCTTCTTCTTTCTTGCCAGCTTGATTCAGAAAATGGCAGAAGAGTTGCAGCAGTTTTAACAAGGCAATCAGCTATAGAAAGGGAGCAGAACCAGGATTTGGGTTCAGAAAACAGCAGTGGCAGGCACAGCGGTTTTGTGTAGGAAACTTCTAATTAGTACCTGGAACATTTTCAGATTCATTTTTTTTCTTGTTACGTAGGTATTAGTGAAATTATGTATGGAGAGATGTACGTGTATGGAAGAAGAATATGCTACAATGCGCCAGCATGCTTTACCTTGGGTTATCTATTAAGGAATAGCATGAGATTCAGAGGGTGAACAGGAATTTCTGTAGCTACCCTCCTTTACTCTGAGGTAACCCTATTTCCATTGTCATCTCTGGAAATGGTGTCTTCCAGCTCTCCTCGTAATGTTTAGCAGAAGCCTCAGGAGAGGGCTCCCAGTTTTCTTTCTATTTGTTCAAAGCTTCTGGCAGCAAATGGGGAAAAAATAGCCTGATAGACTAGGTAGTTGCTGATACCTAGCCAGGAGGTATCAGCAACTACTTTGTGGAGGGTGCACCATGAAGCACTCACTGAAATGCTCCTTGCACTGGAGGTGCTTTTTTGTGCTTACCCTCCTCCTCAGACAGATTTTGCTTCATTTGTGACTACAGGAAGCTCTGCATATAGCAGCATAGAAATCTTCCTCCTGAAGAGTGTCTAATATAGGAACTGTAGCTCACCACTCATGCGTACCAGAGAGGGTCGTAAGATGCCTGACGAAGTGGAAATGGGAATGGGAACCTGTAACTCTCTTCTTTTCAAAAGGGAGCAATGGCTGCACAACCTGCAGGAGCCCTGCAGACACAATGCTTTTGAAGGTTTTCCTTTGCCTGTCGAGAGCTCTTGCCTAAAAGTTGGTTTATTCAAGCTTGACACAAGACCTAGGATTTGGTCCTTCAGGAAAATTTTTAAGAGTCACAGGCAAAACTGCCAGCTGATTTTATGTGGTGGGTTTTTTTTGTTTGTTTGTTTGTTTTCAGGGAAGCCTGACAATGCTGTCCTGCATGGCACCTGTCCCTGCCTGAACTGTGCTGTAGACAGCACTTCACTCTCCTTCAGGAAGAGGAGGCTTGTGTAACTTCTCCTCACTGATTGCACAGATGCATTCAAAAAGTCCTGTATAATTCACTCATCCTTTCTTATGCATAGCTCAGCACAGACACCACATAACATTTCTGCAAGTGCTGTGAAAGTTGCCGTGCGTTAACTGTCTCGGTGGTCAGGCTGGATTTTGTGCTGCCACCATCTCTCACGCAGTTCTAAATCCGCACATGCAGCCAGCAGCATGAAGCCGCTATGCTTCATAATGACCTTCTCCACTATTTCATTGCTCTTTTAACTGCCTTTTCTGCATGATACACACTTGGAAAGATGTCCACAACATCCATTTGGATCACTTTCAAAACAGAGTAACTCTTCTTGGAGATTTGACCTTTATACACTTGATCCATTGGTGTAATAATGGGTGCCTCTCATGCCCCATCACTTCCCACTGTTCCCCTTGGAGCTCCCTGGGCTGCTCAGGCAGTCACGCAGTGGGCAGAGTGGGCAGGAGGGAGGGCAGGGCAAATGCCAATCTGCAGCTGCTGTGGCACTCGCTGTACCATGCTGAGCTATGAAATTGTTAGCACACTCTGTAGCACAGTTTCTGGTCTATTTTCCCTTCTCTTAGCCCAAAATGACTTAAGGTCACTAGTTCACTAATACTGCTGTTGATACTCTACATCACTAACACTGCTAGTGATACTGTACACAGGGGTGTTTTTCTAGTTTATGTATCTTATGTACATTTACTAAATGTCTTGCAGAACACTGGCCACAGAATTATGGAGGGTTCAGCTCCTGGGTACCCACTAAGTGCATTTTACTCTGCTCTATCTATACTGCTTTACAAGCGAGGCAGATACTTCTGTGAACAGCAGTCACGCCTTGGATCTGCAGTGCAGACATACCTCCAGTGTGAGAGGCATCAGAGTTATTAGCATTTCCATGCACTGCATGAATTAACATTACATTCTAGAAGATCCTCTTAGGATAAAGAGAGAAAGAGCTTATAAAAAAGAAATTGACTTTCATGATGTATGCCATCTCCATAAAGATTCTGCCTGTACTCAGAAATGAATCCTCATAAGAAGAAAAAGCTCTTATTTTTGAAACAACAATCTAACTTTCCACCTGAGAAAAAGAAAGAAAAAAAAAAAAGAAGAAGAAGAAGAAGAAGAAGAAGAAGAAGAAAAGTCAGAAGGAAGTGCTTCTTCCCTTTTCTGAAAACTGAATAACTATACTGTTCTTTTATATGCACAAGTCTTTTTCTTAACCATATTTTCTGTTTTTTAATGGCCTGGTGTGGAGTATGTTCAATAATTTAAGACTGAGCTAAAAATGGGGTTGGTCTACTTTCTTAGAATATCCTCTGGGAATAAGCAAAAGAGAATGGGAGAAGCACTAATTTACCTCCCACATGTGTCTGTGTAACTGCTTGCTTTTTCATAAAAGTGACATCTTGCACTCTCACAGCTGAGGTACTGGAGAAATCTGGGGCACTTAAAAGCATCAGTGAGTCCTGGGATGTAGTTAGCACAGCAGCCTTAAACTCATCTTCTTCATGCCAAGCAGTTCTTTGTGGGGAACATTTGTGATGAAAATGCTCAACACTCAGCTTTCAACATACACCATCATCTATTTCCTCAGGTTTTGATTAAAATTTTAACTGACAAATTGACGATGGCCCTGCCCATACCTTTTCTTTTGACCCAGTGTGCGTGAAGGTAAATCGGGCTGAAACCAGACTAGTCTGGTGTTCATTTTTATTCTGAAGGATCAGAGACTGCTATATGATTTCATGGTTTCTGCAGCATATTGATACAATCTGAAGAAAGCATAGGCATTGTTACAATTGACTACTTCCAGCTGATCTGTTCTCCAGCTGTCATGATGTCATCTGGGGAACCAATAAATGAATTAGATCATTTTTTGCCTCCTCAGCACCAGCCTTTTCCTTCACCCTGATATGGGCTATCTCAGCAGAAATGACTGAGCAAAATTCTAGCAGCACAAACAAGATGCAAGGTGAAGAGTGCAAAAGGCAATGGATGAAGAAGGTACTGCTATCCTGATGTGTACCTTGCATGTGCATACATCATGAAAGTCAATTTCCTTTTATAAGCTTTCTCTCTTCATTTCTTTTAGAATGTAATATTAATTCATGCAGTACATGGAAATGTTAATAACTCTGGTGCCTCTCACACTAGAGGTACATTTGCACTGCAGATACGAGAGCATCCTTGACAAGGCCTGGGCTAGCATTTCAGCTCTTCACATCTAAACACCAGGACAGGAGAAAAGAAAGCTCTGCTCTCCTACGCAGCTGTGCACAGCTGCAGGAAGACACTTAATGAGTACATGTACTGAAAACAAAATTGTAGGGCATTGGAGCCCATGACAGGGTACTCTGAGGTCCTGACTCCTCTAGGACCTATATTTTCAGCGCAGAATAAATTCATGTCAGTGCCATCTAAAGAACAGTGTCAGACCAGCACAACTCTCTTGAAGCCTCTACAGCTAACAGCACTTGCATATACAACATGTTTAAGGCAGCCAGCACCGCGCAGTGCAAGAAATAGGTAGAATAGATCCAGTGCAAGGAGATGACCTTTGACAATGTGATCACTATGCAGAATTTTAAGGTAGCAAACCAAAATAAACTAAGATCTTCAAAATTCTAACGTTAAGTGAATGCAGAAAAATGTAGAGACTTTTTAGTATTTTTTCTCCCCAAGTCACCTTCAGCTTGCATTGGCTCACAAGCTCTTTATAGAAATACAAGTAGGCGAAATATTTGCAGGTGGAAAGGTGATGTTTACAGCCTGTGTCTCTTCTAAACTTTCCAGCAAAGCACTGTCAGGAAAACCATTTTGCATTTCTAATGCAGCCTGTTAAATTCTCTCCCCCTGGCAGGCAATGTAATACTTAAAATTTGCCTATTACTTTTTAATGTTCATTGTTAATTAGTAATACTGCAAAAACATGATTGTAGGTGGCATACACTGCATCTGAGCTTTTAAACTATTATGAATGCTACAGAGACTCCGTCTCCTATATCTTATTCAGCACCTTTGGTTTGCCTGATGAAGCATCATCCTATTTAGTCTCAGTCTTGTGCTACTCTTTCAAGCTTTGACCACCACAGCATGAAAGAAGAGAGATTCACTGAGCCCAGCAGCTGTCTGAGGCAGCTGAAGGAAGAACAAGCTCACTGCATTTCCCTAGTATGCTCTCCCAGAGGTGATTGGAGCTCAGGGACTTAAACACAGGTGTGTTCTTTTTTCTTCCTGTTTAAGAGCCTCACTGGATTTATTTTCCATACGCTTGTGCAGTCTTCCCTTACACCTATTAAAAAACAAACAAGCAAACAAGCAAACAAACAAAACAAAAACAAAAACAACTTGGCTGTGAGCTCCAGTTTTCTTAATGAGATGTGAAAAAACTACTAAGTGGGGTGTCAGTCTTATGCCTCCTCTTTCACTGCTCCTTCTGATAGAAGAGAGATTCCTGCCTCTTCATATCAGCCACAATGATATGGGCTCGGTCATAGTGTACCCACTCCTCTCTTTCTCAGGCTGAAACACAGGATATGCCCCAGTCCTTCCATAGCCTATCAGAGCAAAAACTGCTCTCTATCCAACAAGAGGATAAAATTGAAAATGCTGGACAAATGTGTCTGGAGTACCTCCTTGGTTTTGTTTCAAAAGGACAAACTCCAGAAGCCAGACTGCAGTTTTTTTCCTATAAAGCTTTAGCTAAACAGTGCCAGATGGGATTGCACTTCCTGAGGTGCAGCAAGGACATGGTCTGTCCTCTCAGCTAGCAAAGGCCCCATGGTGCTTCTGGACTGCAATGATTCAGTCTGTACTATTGATCTGGAAGTGTCAGTTACCACACTGGGGCAAGCTGTTTTACCCTAGAGATATAAATAACAGTGAGCATATGGGGAGGAGAATGCTCTTGATCTAGAACCAGATTCTTCTTTACAAGTTTAATCTTTAACATCTTGCCCAGCTCACAGGGACCTGCAGTACATCCTGACACTTAGATATTGTTCCTTCTTATGTTCTTCTTCAGTCTTGTGACACTTAGCTGCTGTAGTGTTCAGCTTTGATCTTTTATTCTCACCTAAGGCAACGGCCAGTCTTGCGCTGATGCAAAGTGCCTTCTAGAAAACACACACCTTAGCTAACTTAGTTGTAGTACTAAACTACCTTGAGAAAACACAGAACAAGTTTGGCCTCTGGGCTCAACTGAGCTTATAAATGTGGTCAATTAGAAGTGTTTCTTTGTCAAATAAATTATCAGCTGCAAGCCAGGAAATGAAATGGGCTAGCAACAAAACTTGACACCAGCATTCAGCTTCCCCACAGAGAGAGGCAGAGAGAATAAACTGGGGGCTTGTGAAAGTCCACAACTGAAAGTGCTAAATTTCAGACACAAACTGCACAGTGCACTCCCCAGAACCTTTAGTACAAGTACTTTACGTCTTGTGAGAAAATGTAGCTGAAATTTTAATGTTGACTCAACGTATCCACTGTGTTTTCTCACTGTGTCTGCACATCTACTTGCAGTGTGCTTCTAACTTTACTATTTCTTTGGACGCAAGGTAAATTTTAAAGCATGAAGCAGTATTGCTGATGTACTTTTTTGGCTTGATCCATTTGTACTTGGGTGTGTGCATTATTACAAGAATGTTACTCACACTCCAGTTCCTACTGAACAACCCATTTCTTGGCTTAGTACAAAAGTTTACATTCCCAGGGAGATCTCAAAAATCCAGGAGGATGAAAATTTGGGTATTGGCTGAGAGAGTATAAAATGAAAATATCTTTTAGACATCTTTAAAGCTTAATGTTTTGGTTAATGTTGCTGAGAAAATCCCGTTGTGTCAAGAGAAGTACAGACTAGATCATAATTGTAACAGTGTGAGCTAGATCTAAGTAATTCTGGATCTAAAATTCTCAAGGAATTTTGTTCATATCACCATTTTCAGGCCCCCAAACTAGAATGAGTTAGACTAAAACTGTGCATTTGAATAATTGTTATGTATCATACATTATGCTTTACCAAATTCTTTGATGATACAGATGGGTGAAGGTATGCTCCTCTGACAGAGCACATCTCAAATGCTGCACCATTTCTGTATGTGCACAGGCTATCCAGATGTGTCTGTCTCCTTTGGATGCAGGATGGCAGTGCATTTAGCCCTTGGTGTGACCAGGGGTGTCTTTTCTTTCCACTTTTCTTTCCAGGTGGTGGGTATGCATGTTTTGGGGTAAGGGATGGGAATGCAAGCAGTGGCAATCTCAAATGCCTTCTGTGCTCCTCATTTTCTAGCTTTGCTTTGTTTTAGAAGGTTGCAACAAATGTGCATGTGTCCAGAAAGTGTCCACCATGGGGGTCTCTCCGGTTACAGAGTGGACAGCTACTGTAGATACCAGGGCCCTTCGGTCATCAGGGAGATAAACAGATGCAGGGCGTTACTGCAAGCTGGAAAGACGTACTGACCCTTTAAGATTTATGAAGCCTGAATCTGTTTTATGAAGCCTGAGAAGCTCACAAGCAGAAAACCTGGACAGACACACCTTGACTTGATGCGGGGATGCGGCAGAAATCCTGTGTTTTACCACCACCCAGTGGGGAGCACCGGAAAAGCCCAGAATCGGCGGCCGCTAAAAGCATTCCTCCAAGCTCCTATCCCATAGCCATAGGGGTCGATTCACCCCTCCAAAGGTATGTAAAACTCGTGTTAATGCTGATAGCACATACAGACTTGCACCCAGAAAATAATGGGGCTCATATATAAAAATAAGTTGCCCACAAATTGTTTCCGTGATCAGTAACTGATTGTGCAAGCTTTCACAGAATCACAGAATGTCTGAGGCTGGAAGGGACCTGTGAAGATCATCTAGTCCAACCCCCCTGCCAAGCAGGATCACCCAGAGCACATCGTGCAGGGTGGCATCCAGGTGGGTTTTGAATATCTCCAGAAAAGGAAACTCCACAGTCTCTCTGGGCAACCTGTTCCAGTGCTCCGACACCCTCACAGTAAAGAAGTTCCCTCTCATATTCATCCGGAACCTCCTGTGTTTCAGTTTGGGCCTGTTGCCTCTCGTTCTGTCACTGGGCACAACTGAAAAGACTGGCTCCATCTTTTCGACACCCTCCCCTCAGATATTTATAGACATTAATGAGGTCTCCCCTCAATCTTCTCTTTTCCAGGCTAAACAGGCCTAGCTCTCTCAGCCTGTCCTCATAAGACAGGTGCTCCAGTCCTCTAGTCATCTTTGTAGCCCTCCTCTGAACTCGCTCCGGTGGTTACATGTCCCTCTTGTACTGGGGAGCCCAGAACTGGACACAATACTCCAGGTGTGGCCTCACCAGGACTGAGTAGAGGGGGAGGATCACCTCCCTTGACCTGCTGGCAACACTCTTCTGAACGCACCCCAGCATACCGTTGGCCTTCTTGGCCACAAGGGCACATTGCTGGCTCATGGTCAGCCTGCTGTCCACCAGGACTCCCAGGTCTCTCTCTGCAGAGATGCTCTCCAGCAGGTCAGCCCCCAGCCTGTGGTGGTGTTAGGGGTTATTCCTCCCTAGGTGCAGGACCCTGTACTTGCCCCGATGAACTTCATGAGATTCCTCTCCACCCAACCCTCCAGCCTGTCGAGGTCCCTCTGAAAGGCAGCACAGCCCTCTGGCATATCAGCCACTCCTCTGAGCTTTGTGTCATCAGCAAACCTGCTGAGGGTGCACTGCATTCCATCATCCAAATCATTGAGGAATAAGTTGAACAAGACTGGACCCAGTACTGACCCCTGGGGGACACCACTAGCTACAGGCCTCCAAAAATGGCTTGGATTGGAAGGGACCTTTAAAGATAATCTAACGCCAACCCCCGTGCCATAGACAGGGATGCCACCCACTAGATCGGGTTGGCCAAGGCCCCATCCAGCCTGGCCTTGAACACCTCCAGGGATGGGGCATCCACAACTTCTCCTGGCAACCTGTTCCAGTACTGAGCCCTTAGGGACACTACTAGCTACCAGCCTCCAACTAGATTCTGCACCACTAAGCACAGCCCTCTGAGCTCTGTCATCCAGCTAATTATCAATCCACCTCACAGTCCACTCATCTAGGCTGCACTTGCTGAGCTCAGCTAGTCCAGATAGACCATGTCCACCGCTCTCCCCTCATCTACCCAACTAGTCATCTCATCAGAGAAGGATAGAGATTGGTCAAACCTGATTTCCCCCTGGTGAATCCTTCCTACTACTCCTGATCACCTTCTTATCCTCCACATGCTTGGAGATGACCTCCAGGATGAGCTGTTCTAACACCTTTCCAGGGATGGAGGTGAGGCTGACTGGCCAGTACTTGTCTGGGTCCTCCTTCTTGCCCTTTTTGAAGACTGGAGTGAAAATGGCTTTTTTTTTAAGTTCTCATGCATCTCTCCTGTTCTCCATGACTTTTCAAAGATGATGGAGAGTGGCCTAGCGATAACATCAGCCAGCTTCTTCAGCACCCATGGGTGCATTCCATCAGGGCCCATGGATTTCTGGATGTCACGTTTGCTTAGATGATCTCTGACCCAATGCTCTTTGACCAAGGGAAAGTCCTCCTTTCTCAGGACTCCCTTTCTTGTCTCCAGGGTCTGAGATTCCAGACGGCTGATCTCAGGCGTAAAGACTGAAGCAAAAAAAGCATTCAGCAACTCTGCCTGCTCCCTATCCTTTATTACCAGGGAACCCACCCTATTCAGCAGCGGGCTGACATTTTCCTCAGTCTTCCTTTTTCTACTGATGTATTTAAAGAAGCCCTTCTTGTTGTTCTTGACACTCCTTGCCAGATCTAATTTTAAATTGGACTTGGCCTTCCTTGTCGAATCCCTGCATAAATTGACAGCTTACCTATATTCCTCCCAAGTGGTCTGACCCTTTTTCCGCATGATGTAAACTTCCTTCTTCTGTCTAAGCTTTGCCAGGAGCTCCCTGCCTATCCATGCAGTTCTCCTCCCCGCTTTTCTTGCCTTCTTACTCATAGGGTTGCACCAATCTTGAGCTTGGAGGAAGTGATGCTTGAATACCGATCAGCTGTCTTGGAACCCCCTTCCTTCCAGGGCCCTAACTTATGGAATTTTTCCAAGTAGATCCCTGAAGAGGCCAAAGTATGCTCTCCTGAAGTCCAGTGTCACAATCCTACTTTATGCCCTGCTTCCTCCTCACAAGATCCTGAACTCCACCATATCATGGTCCAAAGTTTCCCCCAACCCTCACATCTCGAACTAGTCCTTCCTCATTCGTTAATACAAGGTCCTGCAGCACACCTCTTCTTGTTGGCCTCTCCACCACCTGTGTCAAAAAGCTGTCATCAATGCACCGTAGGAACCTCCTAGACAGTTTGTGCCTAGGTATGTGGTCATTCCAGCAGATATCAGGGTGGTTGAAATCCCCCATGAGAACCAGGGTTTGTGACTGGGAAGCTACCTCGAGCTGTTTTGATTGATTGTGGTTCTTTTATTGTTTGTTCTGTTTTCTTTTTAATGTGTTTATTCATAGAAAATATAACTGACCTTTAGAATTTCTCATGGCAGATTGACCAGATTTCTGAAATTTTCAGTTGTTTGGCACTGAATTCTGCTAATGGTTGTTCATTCTCTAGCCAGTGGCTGAGGTAATCAGTAAAAATGGGAAAGTGCCTCAACTGTCCCACCTGGAAGCCACATGTAATGAATGCAAATACAGTATTGTACTTTATTAGTGGTTGGAATCCTTTTTTGGTGGTGAAGGCATTGTTCCCACTCACAACATCTAGGTGGCTGTCCACTTGCCCTACCAAATAGTGAAAAGCCATGAGGAGCTTGGGGCATCCTGCACACAGCTCCCACAGCACTCTTATCTGCATAGAGCTGCCCCTCCACTGAAGCACCTCCACTCCAATAGAATAAGCAAGAAGTGTACTGCCTTGCAAAAAGCTGCATCAAAAACAATGCACTGGTTTTTACGTAAAGCCTGGTAGCCTTGGTAATAAAAACAATATATTAGCCAGATTTTTCCTGGCTGCCTAAAATGAATCTAGCAGATACCCAACTGACCAGATGTTCTGGCAGCATATGGGGACCGTAAGGAAAATAAGAATGGCCATATCACTTTAGATCAAAGGTCTATCCAGTTTTGTAATTCTGTTTCCAACTTTAACCAATAGCAGATGTCTCAAGAAGAATATAATAAAGCAAGCACATAACACTACTTTTCCAGATTGCTCACTCATACTTCACAAATTTGGGGCTTACCAACCTCTGAACTTGATGGGGCATATTGGCATTTCAAAGCCTTCTGTGCTTTAGCTTCTCTTCCCTACCATGAATAAATTTTTAATTTCCATTACAGTCTGAGGAAGGGAGTTTATTTGATTGTATGTTGTTTTCTTAAGCCATTATTTCCTATTCTCTTTTGATACTCCCTGTCAGAAGAGACATTAAACAAGCTCCTTCACCATCCATAAATGATACAGTTTTCTTTTATACTTCCCTTTTTCTCTCCTTTTATATTCCCTTCAACACCCTTTATAGAGTGAAGCACTGTAATGCTTTCCCTAATGGGAAACCCTACTTTTCCATGTGTGAAAACCGTCATACCTAGGACACCTAGGACCAACCCTGCTACACCTTGTTTTACTTTTCTTAGTTCTACTGTACCATTTTGAGATGGGGGACCAGGCCACACCAGAAATTTCATTAGGATTGTGTCTGAATGAAAAAATGAAACAAACAAACAAAAAAAATGTATGAAACAAATGACGTTAATCCCTTTAAGGAAAGATATGTTGGTCTAGGAAAAAATAGCTAGAGGCAGAGCCGGGGCGGGGGGGGGGATGCGCATCAAATGCTTGAGACATTGAAACACTGTCTAAAAGAGGTAAAAATGTGGAAGGGGCAAAAACAGCTTAAAACTTTTAAAACTTTCATTTCACAAGTAAGTGTAGGAGAAACATAGAATACAGACGTAGAATACAGGTGGGCTTTTCGCAGTCATAGATGATATAATTATAGAATGGTTTGGGTTGGAAGGGACCTTGAAGACCACCTAATTTCACTCCTTTTGCCAATGGTTTCTATGTTGAAATATGAAGAAAAAAACATACAAAAGAGCTATTTTATGGGATAATACTTTTATGATTTGAACCTCCATTATAACATCACTCCAGGTGTAGCAGTGTAGAAAGCCTACATTATACGCACAGGCTCACCATGTCTGGCAGAAAATTTTTACGCATGGTGAAGTACACAGGAGTTATTTGTTATGCTACTGTTATACAAAGCTTCTTTCTAGTTATGGCAATTTTTTGTCTTTAAATTGAACACCATGGTTCTGAGAGAAGTTTTTTTGGGCCTGAATTGAAACAATTTCCCTGTAAGCAGTGGCCACTTCCAGGGATGGTCCTTTGTCTTCTTGGCAAGGACCAAGGCACCTGGCAACATTACACTTTGAAACCTGAAACTACTGAGGTAGTTTCATTTACATTCACCCATTTACTTCCTTTTATTTACTAAAAGAAACATAATCTATAACAGTAATTCTCTGTTCCAAAAACAAACAAACAAAAAACAGACCTCTAAAACTCGGGGGGGGGGGGGGGGGGGGGGAGGAGACGATGACACATTTCCTTGAACTGTAACTCAAAAGAAGCAAGTTATACATCTTACTTTTAACTTCAGTAACCTGTTTAAGTCAAAGTATAAGTTCTGAACAATAATTAAGATTTTTCAAAACAATTTAACATCCATAGCCTGTTGCTAACTGCAAGGGAAACATCTCATTCCTACAGTTATATGTGCAAAATTGGGGATTTTAAAGAAGGCCATTATAATAATATCCAAACAGCAAGACCTGCCCTCCTCTACTCTTCCTTGAGAAACATTTGATACTGGAAAATATTAGCTTTCTCTTTTAAATCATATGGAATTATTCCCTAGTTTCATTAGAGGTGCCACTCAGAAAGGAGATGACTTCACATGTCATATCTAGTGTCATAATTTCAACTACCAGTAAATTCACAACAATGATAATAAATTTTCAGACTTTTCATCTTGCAGTAGACCCAAAGACATTTTTTTTTTTTAAAAAAAAAAAAAAAGCTAAGGGGTGGAGGAGTGGGAGGAAGGGTATCTTTCTTTCCCAAACAAATACAGTAATAAAAAGGACAGAGATATGAATGAAGAAGTGATAACACTTCCTGTGTATCTTCAGCTCACAGTCTTTTCACTGAATTCCCTTGAGTGAAATAAGTTTATTCGAAGGAGACCATGCTGCCAAAGAGCTCTGAGCCCTAATGTAGCCAAGGAAACACAAGCACTGAACATAAGGCACAGGCTGTGAGTGGAGTACCAGAAGGTGGTACTTCTGCAGGAGTTTGTAATATTTGTGATCTGCATCTGGCCTGGGAATGGAAAAAATTGTTTTGCAGGTTCCATGGGTGCAGAGAGAAATTAGGGAGTTGAAACTGATCTCTTCTGAAATTAAAACTGAATCCCTTATGCCCAGGATCAGACTTCCAAACTCCAAAATGTGTTTGTCTTAGTCATGCAAAATAGAGGGAGAATTAATAAAGTAAAAATGATGTAATATTTATACAACAATGAATTACACATAGGTAGTCAAACCTGCGAGGTGTCATAACTCTGGCCCTCACTCCATTACCTATGCAAATGCACTTAATCCAATTGATAAATAAGTTAAATATATTTAGGGTAATATCAATTGCATGCTTAATCCAATAACTGTCTGCACTGAATATTGATCGTCAAAGAATTAAACATCTCATGCCAAAATGGACTGCTCTGTATAAAGATAACACCAGTACAGGCAAGGTATATAGTTCACTGTTTTGAAATCAGAGTGAACGATGTTAAGAGACTGTTATTTCTTGAGCTCTGGATTAAAGGAATGTCAAGACTATCCCAGGTATCAGAGCAATTGTTGTATGTGACTTTCCTGCTCCATGTCTTATCCTCTGTTTAAAGAAGACTCAGCACATTTGAGGGGGGAGTAGAAAGGAAAGGGAAGGAGCATTTATGTTGTATGAGAGTCTATAGCCAAACAAACGTACATCCCGACTGATTTAAAAGGTAATTTAGTTCAGAGCTTTTCACTCAGCACCTGGCAAAAGATAAAGCAGAAACAGACATTAAAGAAAGTTTACTACAAGCACTTCAAAACTCTCCTCCCTTCTCCATGCTGTCGTCCTCCAGGAATTTTTGTCTAATAGATGTCTTCCCCTTCAAGGGGCTCCAGAAATGTGATTCTGCACATCTAAGACACACACACAAAAAAAAACTCCAGGTGTGTGTGAATGGCAGGCTAAACTTCCAGAGCTGCTACATGGAGGTTAAGAAATTAACTCCACTGTAAGCCAAGGACTCAGCCTTACAGGTGTGCTAACACTGTTTTTTTCACTGAGACACAAGCTAATGCATAGCACATATGCAACGGCAGAGTGCAGGTGCACGCTGGTGTCTCAGTACCACAGACTGCCCTGGGATTATGCAGATCTGCACTGAATTCCTCTCCTAGTGCAAGAGATGTTTACCGACCTTGGTCTTGATAGCACAGAAGCAGCATATCAGAAGCAGAGGGCGTGGTACTCATGCTGGTCACGTTTCTCAGTGCACCCTGCTAGGAAGCATGCTTATAGCATAGCACAGTGGAGACACACAAAGAGGTACAGGAGCCCTGTGTTTCTGCTGCCGGCTCTGCAGGACAGTCAGCAGCAGAGCAGGCTATTCTGGACGAAAGGAGAAGGCAGGATAAGAAGCTGAGCTGTTAATGCCAGCTAAGACGCTCCAGCGCCACGTTTGCTGCGTGAGAAGGGAGCAAGGCAGAGGTATGTGCCTCAAACACGCCTGTCACCAAAATAGCTGGGTGCCGTGGCTGCCGTTAGCATGTCTGTGCCTTCTCCTCCCACAGAGCTCGAGGCACGCAGGCACACCGATTACAACGTGCCGCCTCATAAAGCAGGTCTGGGCTACCCAGAGGTATGCAGACCAGGCTAGACTAAAGTGCAAAGGTTAACGGCTTTGCCGATTAGAGCAGCTGTAATCAAATTAAGGACCACGCTTGTTATGCACTTAAGGCTGTGCTTGACTTGAATCAGATGCTAGGTAGTGTGTGGCTCTCCCCTTATCTCTGCTGGAGGAAGGGTAAAAAGCTTCTGTTACCTTACAAGCACTTGTGAATATCCTCCTGTTGTGAGCCATCTGAGTGCTGTAAGGCCACCAGACTCTGTCTGCCAGAGCCCCTTCAGGTAACTCTCCTTAGATGTCTGCAGGGAAAGTGTCAAGGCTAACACAAACACACATAAAACGGGCTTTCACAGGAGATGTGTGATCCAGCAGTTGAAGTGGGGAGCGGCCAGGGTGGCTGGAGAGTGGGCTGTTAAAAAGTCTAACGAGCAATGGCTTCTCCAGGAAAGAGGAAGAGGGAAAAACTTGCAGGCAGCTGCACAATCCCTCGATGCATTTATAGACACGAACCTGAAACCATGGGATGGAAGTAACAAAAGGAGGTATAACGTACCACGCTCATTGTGCCCGCCTCTGTCAGTTCATGCATGTCTTGCCGTTTACGCAGCTGGGACCACAAAGACAGATTTACCTTATTGCTGATATGATTACAAATAATGCTTTCAACTTTGTAAATAAAAAAGAGCAAAAAATATTCTACATTTTCTTCTAAATCTCCACTACTTTGCTATCAACATGACTGTGACAGTAACTGGAAAATTATGTTCTTTAAACAGAACTAGTTTTTTGTTTGTTTGTTTGTGATTTTACCACTGTATCATCCATCAACTATCATTCTATGTCTGGTTATTCTTTATGCATAAAGAGAAGTAATTAAGCCTCCTTTATCTTCCTTTTATTACATAAATACAGAGATCCCTAAAAGTATTGAAAAGCAGGGTCTGACTCTCTCCCACCTCTTTTAGGATGTTGCAAACCCAGAGATTTAAGAGAGATTTTGGAATGAAATGATAATGAAAACAGGCATTTATATGCATGTACATGAGTACAGAAATACGTGCACACACATCTGTTCAAATATACATATTATGTGTTAACAAGATTAACATGTGTGTATTTCACATTACTTGAAAATTATTGTCATGTTAATAATGATTCTGCAGCTCCAGAACTTTAAACTATTCTCACCTTCATCCTTGAAAATTTGCTATGACAGTGCAAATATTTGCATGATTTCATTGTTGGTTTGTTGTTGTTGTTGCTTTCTTGCTTTTGTGCACTTTAAAATTATTATTTTCACTATTTTAAATTTTGCTTTGGCATTAAGACACACAACGTAGCCAGCTATCTGTTATATTAGCAAATAAATTCTTAAAAGATATTTTTTCCCACAAATCTTAAAAGTAATATATTCATTGATAACTTTCTTCCATTCCTTTATGCTGATTGCTTAGAACTACCAGCATGCATATCACTAGCCTATCCATGTTGTTTTCTCTTCTCAGCTGTACTGATTTCGTAAATGTAAGCTGAAACTGACTGAGAGGTGCTCCTTGAAGTCACCAGGTGATGACAGTTCTGTCCAATCTGAAGGATGTGTGTGAATCCTTGGGAAAGGGAACATGGAAGCTGCCTGGTGACATTTTATCTGGTGGTCCTGAAAAGGTAGTATTACATGTAAGGCTCCATCTATTTCAAACTTGTTTTAGAAAACCTGCACAGCAAAACTTGCCTTGAAAAGGGCTTTTTGGGTGATCTGCATGTTACTGCTGCCTATAATATGGTTTTATGATATGCTTCTTGAAGAGTACTGTTCAGTGTAGTAATATGCAAGTAACCTACACTTCAAATGGTATTATTTAAGCAGATCTTCAAGAAAACAATGACCATTTAATCAAGTAGTTCAAAGTGCAGTGCTCCTTTATGAGCATATTGATCCCTTACGTTATCTTTTTGCAAAGCCCAGTAAGGGAAACTGGGAAAGTAGCTCCAGGTTTTATTGATGTCCTGGTCATTCTAAGAGTAACTTCCTTCTCTTTCAGGGATATAAAGAAGCATATATTATGTGGGGAGAAGATTCTGTGTTCTGGTCAATAACACAGGCCACAGAGGTCAATGGCATTCAGGCAAGCCTGCCTGAAACCCCTATAAATTTTCAAAGGTAAGGGAGGGAAGACTTAGAAACTGGATGTGTTCTGCCTGTGCAGGAGGAAAGATAAAATGCCAGTCTTGTAAATGGGAACAGAATATTAAGTCTCATAAAAACCTAAGGAGACTATAATGTTTCCTCAATGGAGGAAGAATTTTGCCCACCCAGGTTTTATTTTACTGGAGGGACACATAAAAGGGTGCTTGAAATTAATGCTTACACCACAACTGATCCACCAAGGCAAAAGCTAAAGCTTTCTTTTAGCCTTCTCTTCTGCCCCAATTCCTCTTTTGTCACCATCTATTTTGATGTAGCACCTTCAGAAGAGGCAGTTTGTCACCAACACAGTGATGAAAACTCCCACCAACCCTCCTCTCCAGATGTTTCTTGCTCTCCACTTGCAAGCCAAAGTTGGGCACAGGCCCAGATAAATATTCATATTCTAACTCTGTTTAGGAATAGATGTACTCTTTTATGAGTTATGTAATCCAGCTTAAGTCATTCTCTACACTTCATGAAGACTATTCCTGTCATAAAACTCTCTGTGACTCTCTTTTAGGGTTTTGGTGTCTGTAACAATACAGTAAGACAGACCATGAAAATCAGTATCAGAGCTGGGTATAGAAGGAATAAATTATCCCTCTCTTTTCCTATATATGAAATATTACTGTATATGTCAAATCAGTTTATACATGTAATAATAGAGATATTGAAACAGTGCAGTGAAAAACACAAATGATTTGCATGCCTGGAGAAGGATAGCCTCTTTTTGACTTTTTTGACTGTGCTTTGGAGTGTGCGCTTTCATTCATATATCCTGAGGTACTAGCTGTCAAAACAGTTTAGTTTCCATTCTTCACAGTGAAACTGAGCCTGAGAGAGAAATCAAGAGATGTTCTGAAAGCTGACTCAAGCCATGCGCAGAAAAGGAAATTGAACTCAGAATGGCTCACATTCCCAAACAATTTAATCCTGCCAGACATGGCCCTGTATTTTGATAGCTATAGATTTCCTTTGATCCCTGTGATGTCCTTAAAGAACATCTAAGTCAGTACCTACTCTTGAGCCAGTCCTGCAATCCTATGCAAAAACATCTTTCTAATCAGTACCAGCCAAAGAAGCATGCAGCAAATCTTGAGACCTGCTCAGGATCTTTTCCAGGATCTATCCTTAGCATTAAAATTAATAATAATAATAATAATAATAATAATTGCTGCATTGATCTATGTTTATCTGTATACATCAACTTTTTTTCTTTTTTTTTTTTAAGGAATCTGGTATGGTAAGTGTTAAGTTTCCATCACTTCAGCAATAACAGGAGCATGTTGTTACAAAGAAGCATTCAGTCCTTTTTAAATTCGCTGAATATATTAATTTATAATTTTTCTTTTGCTTCTTTTGGTTATTTCTGAACACATAGAGGGACCAGTACTTACTGCTTCCTGATCAGTCACATAATGGTATAAACTGCTTGTGACAAGGTGAAATATGGGCTGTTGAGATGCAACAAGAATGAGGGAATAATTAGTGAGAAAGGGTAAACCACAGATGGAATACTTGCAACATTTTAAAAAATCTGTAGTTTTCAGGATCTTGTTGGGAGACAAAACTAAGGAGTTTTGAAGCAAAAGGAAAGTGCATATGCACATGGTGATCATTTGGCTAAGATAGTTCTGACAGGCTTTTTGTGGGTGAAATCAGGACCATTTGAAGATGGCCGATATTTTCTTTTCTCCTGACACTGGGGCTATGTGCAACACATAGGTGTGTGACTATTTGGACACCACTGGCTCCAAGTACAACTTCTAGCCTACTTTTGAAGCACTGAGGGAAGGAAGTTACATCAAAACTGAAAGAGTTTGCTGACTAATCAGACTTCTTTTCAGAGAGACAAGTAGGGATGTTCTTGTCTTCTCCAAGAGAAGGCTTTCCTCCAACACCATGGAATACTGGTTAATTTGCATGTATTTATCTAGACTAAATAACCCACAAGATCATTTTCTGTTGATAGGTCATATGTCTTTGAAAGGAGATGTGAGCAGGGAGTTGCAAGCAAGAAAAAAATAAAATATATAATCAGGGTCAGAGAGAACAGCAGTGTAAGCAATACACAAATAGCTGTTCACATTTGTAGCATCTTATGAATAAAATATTTTAGAATGATAAATGTCCTAGACACAAATATATGTATTACAGAGAAACTACAAGCAGAATGACACAGCATATCTTGGTCTAGGTTCCCATCAGCTTTTGCAATATCGTTTACAGTTGTGAAATTATGATCAATACTTATGATATAACAAAGAACCATATTTTGTGAAAAGTCAGTCCTACAGTTCAATACCCTTTCCTCCAGGTATTCTTCTTTGACTTAAAGAATCACAACAACACCAGATAAACCTTTTGTTAAGTAGAGTGTACATTTGCTAGTAAATTGCAAAGCAAGGTCAGAAGAGCTTTGCTTCCAATTTCTCTCAATAGGTGACAGAATATTTTTCCTTTTGTACAAGAAAAGATGGAAGGAAGCTTTTCTTCAAGAATAAAGATACAGACAATGAGGCACAGCAGTAAGTCTGTGAGGATGTTTTGACCAAAATATTTCATTATGTCCCATTCATATTGCTCTTCAGAGTGTTGAAATATCTGCATGAATTTCAATTAAAGGGACTGTGTTCTGGGAATATTCTTAGTTCCCTGTCTTCAAGACATTTACACTTTCCTTCTGTTCCCTTCAACTTGTAGATGATAGTAACCTAGTTTCCCTGGGTGGGATTGATTTAACCAAACATACACATTTATATGGCAGACATCTCCATTTGAAACACTCAGCTGCAGCTACCTGAGTTGAAAGGTAGATAGAAAGAAGCACTCTTGCAGACAGTGCACCTCATTTATTTTTAATCAGTTTATTCTGATAGGAGATAGATGATGCCTTAATGCCACCTATTTCTCTCAAGACTATGAATTGACTGCGGTGTGCCAAACTAGAAAGCAGACATCCAAGACGGGAAAACCTAAATCTGAGATCTGTGTAACAAAATTTGTTCTATCCAGACTTGGACCCTCATATACCATGCCATGGCGTCTTTAAGCAATTTTAGGACAGTCTTGCTAACACAGAGTTAGCACACAATTTGTACTGTTAAGGCTTCATAAATGTTAAGTTCTTTCAGGATCCTATCATCTGTTTATGAGATTTCTCAAATGTTCCCATCTCAAGGATTATGCTTCTTGTAAAGGGAGTTGAAGCTTGTGTTGGGACAATCAACAGCGTTGGTGTGTCATTTTAGCTTGTGCCATCCCTGATATAGAATCCATCTGTGAATTTAAAATGAGAAACCCACTATCTCCAGTGATCTTCCCATAAAAAATGTTGTGTCACACATCTTTGACTCTAAATTGTTTCTGTCCCTACCAAGAATAATCCTGATGTTAAAGAATTCAATGTAAAAAGGGCTTTTGGCTTCAAGATGCATCTTTCAAATGTTGCCACATAACAAACTGAAAAATGCTGTCAGCACAATTATGTCAGGATTTGAAGCTTGGAGATTGGTACATCTTTTTAGGAAGTAATTTCTGAACACTGGAAAAATCATCAAGAAATGAACAGTTCACCGACTCTCTGGGAATGACAGTAACCAGACAGAATGCAGTTTAATGATCTACTGTAACATATACATATTTAAAGTGTCCCACATTGCATTTTGTTGTTGTTTCTCTGTCACCACAGTTCAGCATAACTTTAATTTCAGAACAGTGTTTTGCATTCAAGGATAGAAACAGCTAAGTACAAGTTCCAATGCAAATGTAGAATGAAAAGAATTTAACATTGTCAAAGTCTGTTTGCATCTACCTGTGACTGCAACCCAAGATCTCTATAAAGCATGGGCATTTTTCCACAACCAATATAGATTCATATGTTGTAAGATGTATTTTCAGCCTGAACAATACTACTAATTAGGATTTTTTTTTTTCTGCAAACATAAGGAAGAGATACGATAAAAATCTCACAGCTCTACATAGTCCTGATGTGTACAAAGCTTGTCCAGCCACCTCATACTGCATCACAAGATCTGAATGTTCCATAATTTATCTTTGATAAGTTATCTCCTGAAACTGGGTATAGATTATTTTTTTTTCTCCAATATAAAAGTGCTATTTCTGAATACTGTGATCGTGGATGTTAACCAATGCCCTAGCTTTATATTTTTAATGAACTATTTTTTATTTTTCTGCTTTAAAAAAAAATCCATGAGGCTACATTTCCAAACACAGAATTATGATGCTGTATGCACACCATACAACCATGCAATTACATGTGACAGCTACTTTGTTGATAAATACATAAAGACTAATACAGTCAGTGTTTTTTTTAATTTTTTTTCTGCCAAAATAAGCCCAAGGAAGTACTTGTCTCCTGCTGTTATTTAACAGATGAGAAACTCCAGCCTCGCTGACGTGGACAGTTGAGGAAATAAAATCATTATATGTGGATTTGAGAGACCAATTCATGCCTTGAGATAGAAAATAACAAAAACCAGTATCTCACCCAGCTGTGCACCAGGACAGCATTACAGATTTGCATTTGCCCAGCTGATTTCCACAATGGTTCAGCTTAGGGAGAAATATCAACAAAGAAAAGACAAGCACAAGTTATTTTGTATCACAAGAGCAGACATTAGGTATCTCAAAAACCCCTTCTGACTGTAAACAATGCAAGCACATATGCAAAAGAAACAAAGCACAAAAACAAGCTACTGATTGCATGCTACACAGAGGTAACTCTTATTGTGTCTACTCTGATACAAATACTATCTCCCATATCATCGCTTTTGGATATTTCTCTCTTCTCTCCCCCTGCACCCCTCCCCCCCCCGCACCCCCCCCCACCCACTTGTTGCTTTCATTTTCTTTCAAAAATCAGCTATGAAAAGCTATTCTGTTCAGCTACCTCAGCATAAGCTTATGTAGACACTACTAGTAACAGGGGAAATGAGTTTCCTGCTCTTCATTGCATTGTGTTGTGTAAAAATATATATATATATATATATATATATATATATATATTGCCTTCTTTTACCAGCAGAGGACGGTACCTCATCTGCTTAAAGGAGACCAGATGCGCTGGCAATCACTAACGTTTCTATTGCAAACCAAGTGATACTTGCTGTACTTTCTAGAGGTGCCGGAGAAAGACAATCCGACATCAACTCCGATGCGTTCATTCACGAACAATGTGGATGTCAGATAGCTGCTTGTTTGCCCATCACCTCGATACTTAGAGCCCCCCAGATTGCCCACAGTGCATGGATGAGATTAAATATGCTGATTTTGACCCGTAATATTTATGCAGTTTACAGGGTTTTATTTAGTCCATGGAAGACTTTCCCTTTTGAATTTAGTGTATTAAGGGACCCTAGGCAGTCGGAGACTGATCTCTCCCCTTGCATAAGCATTGTGGTATGTACCACAATGTCTGTGACTTATGGTCCAGTTCTGTAGGAAACACTTGCATACATTACTGTGGGAGCTGGGATCCCAAGAGCAATGAATAGTTATTGGACATTGTTTCATGTTGTGCACAAGTACATCACTTTGTCCAATATCTTTGCACTTAGGTGTCATTCTCAGCCTGCCATAGCTATGTGGCTCATTTTTGTATATTTGACATGTTTCTTAGCACATATGAGTGATCAAAGCACTCTTATTCTCAGCTGGGAGCTGACTCAGACAGAACTAAAGGTAGGATTCACTCACCTCAGCTGTTCAAAATTTGGATAGTCCTACTTCAATGAAAGAGGCACAGGCATTTTTGGGTAGCAATTCATCCAAAGGATGGGAGGCTTTTGTACTGTAGAAGTGCTTCTCACTCATACAGCTGAGTGAGCTCAGACAGCTCACTCAGACCAGATATTTCAAGTTCAAACAAGTCAGAAAGGCAGCATGAATCCCACCATAACTGCTTCATCCAGTATCTCACACAAAGTCTTATCATGCAGCAAGCCATCAGCCTGAGGTTTCTTGAGTCCCAGCACAGAGGTTTAATCCCTGAACTATCTTAAACCTTTCTTTAGTTATTGTGTAACATATACAAGTTATCTTAGACAATCAAGCCAAATGATATAGCATGGGAATGTATTACAAATCATGTGCAAGCAAAGCTGCTGGGTTTGGTACATTTAAAATAATTTCACAGATTCAGACCTCTTCAGAATTCTTTCTTTCCTCATTGCAAAGATGAAGCTCAGATAGATATTACTAAGATTTCTAAATATTTCTGAAATATATTATAATTTTCTGAATAAGGAATGAAGAACGGGCTTCTGCCATAGCTAAAAATGAAAATCATGTTTTCCTCCCATTTGTATATAGTTTCAGCAGGTTTATAAAAGCTTTTCAATTTATAGGCTCAGCATTTACCTTTACCAATGCACCAAATACAAACAGAAATGGCTTTGTTTCCACAGTTTTAATTCACTTTAATACTGGTCTGGAGAGAACATTTAAGTCCATTCAGAGTCTGTTCAGACTCCTGAAGCTACTAACAAAGCACCAATTAGTGGAAATTGTACTGTTCTTTGTGATAAACATATTTGTCCACCGGGAATGGGACTGAGATCAAACAGCTTTCGTGTAGGGAATTTTATAGGCATCAAAAGACAGCAACTTTTCTAGGGTGGATTCAAACCTAGAAATATAAATCTCTGTGTCAGTATTGTCTATCTTCTTAGCTATGCAATTTCCTCTAAAACACAGTTCATCATTAAACCCCATCACAGTTTTATTTGAGGTTTATATTTTTAAATATAACTGTCAAAAACAGAGCTGTAAAATGTGTGAGATTTGACAATTGGTATTGCAATTCTTAAACAAAGAAGCTATCTTAATAAGCACATTTTAAATAATATTAAGTTAGATACTCATCAGCTTTGTGGCCAAATATTAGCAGATTCCTTTCTATGGGCTGTCTAACACTCACTGTAAAGCCTTAAAGAGACATTTTATAATTGCTCCCTCTCTGAAATAAAAACAAATGAAAACAGTTATGGATAGATTCTAAGGATGAAAATTCATACTCACAACACAGGGAAACTGAAGGATGATCGAGAGAGGAAGTGGAAGTTCTCTTACACACTTGAAGAATCTGATGTGCCCCATGGATAGTGATGCAGTAAAAAGTATGGCACCTTGCCAGTCATTATCGTTTGAGGACAGGAACAAAAAAGTTCAATATTTCTCATACTAGGAGTTTTCAACAATTTAGCAGATAAATAATAAAAAAATGAATCCAGCCCTAACTGAGCTGTCAATTATAGCTGATCTTTATTTGTGAAATACAGTTCTCCTTCCTGAATTCCAGTTAGTACTGCTAGCAGAGATGCAGTGGGACCTGTGGTCAGCTTGATTAATAGCTGTCAATTAGAAGGTGAAGGGCAAAATTATATGGTTGTTTAGAAAAACAACAACAACAACAACAACAACAACTCTTCTGTAAAACTATCTGAAATACGATGTTTATAGGTTGGTAGTTAAGAAACTGGAATACTACAGATACTCCATTATAATGACATAAGATATAATGAATTTTGTTGTTACCAGAAGAAAAGCTGGGGCCTTCCTGTCATGGAGAAGGGAAAGGAGGGAAGGGTAGAGCAAAGGAACAAAAAAAAGATGCTAGCTTTGTGGTTTTGGGATGACTGGCCTGGTGCTTGGGGCAAACCTAAACCTCTAACAGACATTTATACAAGAACCTACTTCTTGCTACAAACAGCTTTCCTATTGCTATTCTGTCACAAAGGAAGAACATTATCTAAGTAAAATCCAGAAATAGCTATCACATTTACAATGTCTTCAAGGTCTTCCTATTTTAATTATAGCTCTGTTTCGTGATCCTAAACCAACTAGCATCAAATGGAATATTTGACCATCTCACAAAAAACAAAATTCATAAACCTGTATGTTTTAAAACTCTGAAGTATTTCTAAGCCTGGTGAGTTTGAATGGTTTTCATAGCTAATCTCAAAGAGCAGAGATGCCCTTTGGTGCATTTTTTGTTTGTTTGTTTATCTGTTTATCTGTTTTCGATAAGGTTCCAATAACTGGACCTTTTCTGCTCCTGTGTGCTCTCATCTGAAATTTCTCCATCTTCAGTTTTGTAACAGGTTAAGTTCAGCATTCATGTAGTTAAAGCTAAGATAAAGCCATGAAATAATCTTTGAGCTTCAATGGCCTGACATCGCACAACATTTACTTTTATGTTTTATGCAATAAAGCTGCGTACTCACATGGAAAATACCAATCCTCAGATCCCCCATACTATAGTTTTACGTACTTTATAGAATATATATTTAGTCTCCTTAACCAAGTAACTTTCTTATTTAGTAATAATGTTACCACAAGAAAAAGCACTGCCTTTTTTTTTTTTTTCTTTCTTCCATTTTTGGAGTATATTGAGCCATTTTCTCTCTGCCAGCAAAGGTTCTTTTTCAAAATGAAATTTCTGAGTGAGGTAGCTATCAGCAAACAGATGACATTTAGACATTTCAAGACATGAAATTTCCTCTCCTTGATTGGAAAAGGTCAGTAGGGCTAACATGATAAAATGAAGAAAATTCACTTGGGAAATAAAAATTGGCACAACTTGAAACAAATTTTTTAAAATGCCATTGACAGCTATATCTATAATTTGTGTGTAGGGAAAGATATTCACTTAAAGAGACATTTAATGTTGGATTTTACCAAGTAATCAGACTTCAGCAATGTTAGCTACAGAAGCCAAAATTCTGATTCTTTGTGTGTTTACCATGATAACCTGACAAAATCTAGTGAAGAGCCCTGGTCAACATGTTGATGTCATTAAAAAAAAAAAAAAAAAAAAGATGTTGAAAGAGGAACAAGGGCCTCAAAAATGCATAGTCTACCCTTTAGTACACCAACTCATAACAATTTAGTTTTGCTACAGGTCACCAGTTTCTTGATATCCAGGTATGCAAGGAAAGCATTTTTCTGTTGGGCAGCTTGCCAGTCAGCAGGCTTACCTGGCATGATCTGACCTGCCATACACACCTGGGAAGCACTGGTGGGATACACATTGGAGGAGCTCAGGAGGAAGCAAGCTGTCTCTTCTCTGACTGAGCTTTCTAAACAGATCAGTTCCTCTACTCAGAGATGGCCATCTTTCCCCATCCCAAGGGCATTTCTCTCCACTCCATGCTGTGCAGTGTGACTCTGCTCTCAGCCTGACACAAAGAACCTGTGAGTTCCCTTCCCTGCTAACCAATTTGTGTGAAGAACGATTTTCTTTTAAACCCTGCAGGCACATTGCTGATGCCAACACTTTATGAAAATTGGTCTAATTATTCTGGCTGGTAATTGTACTTGAGGATAGATGAGCTCGCTTTGTTTAATTTTGAAAAGCTACATACAAACCAGTCATAGGAAAGACAGACTTAGATTCAAATGTTTCTGAGTTCCTATTCTCCTTGGGTTGAATTGCAGTAAAAAAGGACAAAGAGAAGGAAGGAAAGAAAAATTAGGGTGAAACACAGAGCAGGCAGCGTGAAAATACCAAGAGGGTACAGTAAAAACTGGAAAAGAGATAGAGGGAGCAGATTTTTGTAAACATAGAATGGTAAAACCAGGGAAGGATTTTCCATCAATACTGAGAGGATGAAAACCAGACCTAAGCAGTACTGTTGTTGCTACTACCACCAATATGCCTCCTTGCCATGAGGCAGATGTCACCTCTGTTGATACATAGGTAAGTGGAGGAGAGTGGGAGGGAGAAGAGGGGTGAAGAAGGGGAATCCAAACTACTATACTAAATTACCACAGCCCATCATTTACAAACCTATTTATAGTTAAGATAAACATTGTAGTCCTAAGCAAGGACGAATATCTTCAAGAACATTGACAACTTGCAGCCTCTGAGCCTACACTTGATATAGTCAAGGTATGTCTGTCCTTTAAGTATTACAAAAGAGAGCTACACCTGTTGCTGGCATCTCCTACTCTCACCAAACTAGCTTCTCCTCTTGGTTCTGCTTTCAAAGGCTGTGTCTGCACGCTGGGCCTCCTCCTGCACTGCTTCACAAAATGCTAACTACCCATTTGTCCTCTGGCATTCACACCTTCTATAACAAAATACCATTTTTCTCGCTATGTTTGTTGTGTTGCGAATGCATTATTCATCAAGAAACAATTTATAGGTATGAAACCTTATCTAGACTTCTGTGTGTTATAGAAGTCTGCTACATTCATGAAAGAGGAACTCAAACTTGGAAATGTTCAGAGAAGGCTCTAGTAGAATGAGGCAAGAATATCAGAGCAAGGCTGGGAGTGATGAAATTGTTCTACACTTTGAGAGGGAGTAGAAGAGTTATTTCTAGAGAATAGCATTAGCCCAGGGAAAAGAAATGTTATGAACTAGTCATGAATAAATGTAATCTGGGAATTACAATATTCCTAATCATCAGATTAACAAGCCCTAGGAACAATCTTCCCATTAGAGCTGTGGGGACCAAAACCCTAACTAATCTTCATCTGAAGCTTGACAGATTTATCCAGAGAAAAGAGTAAGAAACAGCAGTTGCAGGGATTAATTGACTTAATGGCAGTAAACTTTATATTATCAGTAGGTATTTTTTAAAAATCTACCTTAAGTATTATATTTCTTTGGCATAGCTCTATTTTGATAAAAGTCTTGTGTCAGATAATGAGACATTTCTTCTCAGAAAGAGCAGTCAGGCATTGGAACAGGTTGCCCAGAGAAGTGATTGAGTCACTGTCCCTGGGAGTGTTCAAGGAAAGGTTGGATGTGGTGCTTAGGGACATGGTTTAGTGGGTGACATTGGTGGTAGGGGGATGGTTGGACCAGATGATCTTGGAGGTTTTTTCCAACCTGAATGATTCTATGATTCTACGGCCTTGTGTATACATTAAATCAAGGTTACTTTTGTAACCAAAAATGCACTTCCAAACAAACTTTTGAGTTTGCCTGCTTTTCTTAAAATCATTTATTTGACAGCAGTAATTGCAGAACTTGGGAGTTAATTATTGGCAGGGTCCTGTGTGAGTTTTTTCATCAGTATGCCCAGAACTTTAAAAACCTATTTTACATAATGGTACAACGTTGTCTTTTTCCTTTGTACACTCAGAAACTTCCCTCATGACTGAAGATACACTGCCTTGCAACTTCAATGGATTAGACAGCTCCTCAGCAAACTTCCTTTGAAAACCATGGGAGTAAACTGGTTAGTTCCTGCAGGCATTAAATGTTTAGCTTCAGAAGTTGCTGTTGAATATCCTCTTGGATTAGTGCTAGAAATGGAAGGATTTCATTGTCACTTGAAGAAGCAAATACATTGTACAGCTGCTTTACAAATGTAGAACACAGAATTCCACATGGACTGAAACTTGAGTGTCTCAGTCAACCCATCCTGTGAGTCTGCCATCAACTCACAGCCATGATAAACACCAGACCAGAAATCTAAGAAAATCCTGATGATCTTAAATGACTACCTTCATCCAAGTTTTAAGGTTTGCCAGGAGTTTGCAGATTGATATTGAGCTCAGTGTTTTTCCACTACTTCCTGTGTTTTTCTTCTTCCTAATATCATGGCCATTGAGAAGTGCCTTAAAATACAGCAGTAATTAGAAAGGTGCACTCACCATTAAAGGGAATATTTGTTTACTGGTAGGAGTTTAGTTCTGTAAGTGTCCTCCTTTTCCACTATCTTCAAACCTATACACATCATTTCCTCTGTTCAATGAAGTTCATTGGAAAACAGTTCCTGGCAAAGTTATTCTTTCTCTAATTTAATTACTTTTCCCTGTTTTTCTGTTTTGTCTTTGTAGTTTATGTAGTGCCACACAGTGTCCCAGATGGTCAGTCTGAGAAGCAGACAGACTTTTTCAAAGAGACAATGTTGATTCCCCTTAGACCCAGAATGACATCCTCCTTCCACTTCCCCCATCCCCACTCATTCACAGATCTTAATCCTCAATAAAGACAATGTTTAGATGTGTGAAGAAAAGTGGATGACAACTTTAAACCAACAAAGCTTACACAGGGAACTATGGCTGGCATTGGCAAAATATCATTAAGCAGAGTCTGGTACCATTGTTTGCAGCAAGGATAAAACCAGCTGGCCATGCTACGGTTGACTGAGATCTAGACAAGGGAGGGAGAATCACATATGAATAGGAAGTGTTATGAGAGGAGATAAAAAGAAGAAAGCTGATGTTCTCAAGGCAAGGTCTGAAAAGAGAAAAATGGCAAAAACCTTCTGAGACATTTAAATCCAAGACAGTAAAACTGTTAGACTTTCTCACCTTGCACAAGATACACAGATAGAAAAGGAAAGTTTTGGTATAAAATTACCACAGAGGAAATGCAGGTACTCTAGACCATGAAGTTCTAATTTGCCTTACAGTAGATACCACTCTTACAGATGCTTTTTCTAGAAACAGATATGTAACAGTAGGAAGCTCACCTGCACTATTTTGTCTCTCATCCTGACTTGATAACTTTAGTACTACATAAACAAATCTGTATCTATTTAATTTACACTCCTGAAGCTGAGAAAAGTGGAAGGAAGAGAGAAACAAGCTCAAAAGCAGGTATTTTACAACATTTTCAGAACTGTAGTATTAGTTCTGAAGTGTAGTTAATTTTCCATAATTTCTACTGACTTCTTCCCACCACAGGTCAAAAGGAACATGGTGTGTACTCTTTGAAATTCTTTGATCCCTTACAGAAGAGAATTACTAAATGACTGCACCCGAGGGCTGGAATCATT
The DNA here is from genome assembly GCF_013377495.2 of Cygnus atratus. NCBI lineage: Eukaryota > Metazoa > Chordata > Aves > Anseriformes > Anatidae > Cygnus > Cygnus atratus. The sequence goes on from NC_066396.1 coordinate 36,631,172, forward strand.
TGTAATGATACTACAGAATTATAGATAACACTATTTTTTCTAGTACCATATTGAAAAGTTTCATCTCGTTTCACACAGGAGCTTTTCACCGTATATATGGTGCCAAATAGTAAATTCTTCTCATTACCTAACTGTCAGTATTTATTTTCTCTGCTGCAAGGAGTGTGGGGGGAAAATCATAATCTGGGGGGGAGAGGGGGGGAGGTGACAGGTGTTTAACAGAAATGGAGTATTTTACAACACCCTTTTCCACATTAAAACAGGTAATGAGTGTTTAGAAAAAATAGAATGCACCAGAATTTTTGGATGTGAAAGTTAGTAGTAATTATGAAATAGCAGTAAAACCATTGGTGTTACTTAATTTTTTTTACGTGATTTGAGTTATATACATATATATGTATCTTCTAAGGATACAAAATTAGGGTGTAGTACCAGGGAATCTATCTAAGGCTTGGTATACACTTAACATCACTTAATATTCTGTTGCTGTGAAATATCCTTTTTCAACCACGTTTTCTTCAAAAATTAGGTATATACAGTCACGTTTTCTCCCCCTTATGAGTCCATTGGCCCATGTTATTGAGGGATAAGAATTTTCAGGAATATGAATTATTTACTAATATCATGAAGATCAGCAGCTGGAAAAATGAGAAAGAGATTACTTAGTGCGTTCACTGAGGGAAAAGCTGAAGTGCTGTTGCACTGGCCAAGCCTGTCAGTACACATTAACTCAGCATTCAACACAGTACAAGAGCAAAGGAACTGGCTGTAATGGGAGAAGCAGGAACTGTGAGGTCTAAGGAAGCCTGCAAAGGAGATAAACTTACTGTAAGAAACATGGAATAAGGAGATAGGGCTGAAATCCATTGAAAATTGTGGTTTATTAGTTCCAACTTGCTTTGACTAGCACAGTTGTACCCAGACAATCCCTACTGAAAATTAAGTTATACCAGAAAAAATGATGACATACAGTGCAACAATTAAACTTTTTCTTTTATCAGATACATTGCATCATTCCAGGCTTTTTTGTATTGCTAATATGGTGATAGCACATGGAGGGAGACAGGCAAATAGTTCTGCTCTGTATGCAGAAAAACTCTCAGGAATTTCCCTCGGTCAATGGGATATCTGTTGCACTAATATATATCACAAAAGATTTCCATGCCTCAGTGTGTTTTAATATGGTCCTTAACAAAGGTATTTGGCAAGCTTTTTGGTATAACAAACTCCTTTGAACTCCAAATACATTCACTTTTTCTTTAGTGTTTCACCCTGTTTGAATGGAACCATAACTGCTCCACCAACTTCTGTGCACAGCAGATATTATATGTATATCACACATATATGTCAACTGTACATACATGTACATCAACCCTGTTTCAGCATCTTCCTCCTCAGATATCAGGCATGACTTTTCCAAAACTAGTGAGCTCATCTGAAAAGTTCTAAAAAACTTTGCAGGCTTTTAGGTTGCATAGCAGAAACAGACACTCAAAGGTGGTAGCTGTATTCTACGTACTCTGCAGAAGCAGGACCAGAACAAGGGCATCTGTCTGGGTACAGCAGAGGCAGGGGCAACTGCCAGTGAAAAGCTTGTGTTTTCTGACAGAGGGGCCAGCTTCCACAGACGTGAAGATGTTGCTGCGGCAATTGCAGACAGCCAATTAGTAGCTCAAAAAAACAATACCCCTCCTCACTAGGTTCCATGGTAGATCTGGAGCTCCTATCTTTCTTTCTATAACTCTTGGCCATGATGAGCTCTTGCCTCTTTCTCCGCAATCCAAGGAGAGTTTTTTTGAATTTTAAATTCAACTTCAGTTCTAGTTCAGTCCATGGCAGCAATCTGTAATGGAGGTTTAATTGGTTATTTAGTGAATGCAAAGGAGTAAGGAATACAGTGAAGAATGTTTTGAAGATGCCTAAAAACCCTTAAGTTTTCTCTAAAGATGAACCCAAGATAAATTCTTCAAGTGACCCCTCACTCCCAGAACTCTGGCAATGAATAAAAATAAGATTGGCTACCGTTCCTAACCCTAATTTTCAGAAAGCTTTGATCACCATCACAGGCAAAATTAAAATCTTGGCTCTTCTGCACTCCAAACTGTGGACTATGCCAGGCACACAGATGGGTGCGGGCTACATCTTACTCAAGACTGGTACCTGAGGTGGGGAGAAGAGTTATGTAAAGAAGGGTATAATGGTAGTAGCTACCATAAGTGTTCCTGCGAATAATTTTTTCCAGGGCTAAAGATACTCCTCTTAATGCAGATAATTGAAAGATTCTGTGCTAAAATATGGGAGAAATAGTAGTAATAATAAATAACCCATCTTATTGTGATTGTCTGGCAAAAAGTACTAACATTTTACTGAGACAACCAAACACATTTAACTAGGCATCAGCAGAACTAATCAAAGTTATCCACAGACTCATTGAAAGATAAATTTTGGGTATTTTAATAAAGGCTGAAATAAATTCCTTTTTGAAAGAAAAGGAACTAAGGCACTTTTTGGACTAAACTATAGAACATAACAGAAGCATTTTCTGATATTAGTACTTTGTAGCTGTGCCTATCCTGAAAGAAAGCCATCAGTTATATTTGGAGATAAGGGACCATATTCTCTGCTACTAGGACTTAACAATTTTGCTAAAGTTCTCTGAATTCAGCTATTGGCACCTCATCATAATTTTGAGAAATCTCTCCTTAAGTTCAGCAATTAAATTGAATCACAGCAAGACTATACACTAAATTGCATTATGCAAGGGGTGTGGAGAGACTAGAGCTCGGATCTGAGGAAGAGGGCATGTGAGTCCCATTGAAATCCACAAATGAGCTCTGATGACATTTTCTGCATATAAGGTTTTGACTGAGCATGGAGCAGGAGTAGAGCCCTCACCAGTGCCACAGTCACTCTATCAACCCTCTCTGCTCCTAGAAGGCTCAGAGTATACAATTATCAGGGATATCAACTTTGCTAGCAGTCTCCAGCCCTTCTAACAGACTTGGGCCTGAGGGAAAGCCATCTGGAACAGTCAGTGTCTGTAAACCCACTAGAGCCCCAATGTTCTTCTAGTTAGTCAAGTTGTCCTGGTTTTCTGGTCTAAGTTTGAATCTCTGCGTACTAAATTTCCTATTGAAAAAAATGTTCAGTAAAGACTTTTTATTTTGTACACCTGTTTTCCAAGACATTACTCAGAAAATCATTACAGGAAGTTGATACAAATGTAAAATAAAATGATGTTTTCTAATTGCTCTCCAGGTTCATCTTAGCTCTTAAAGGCATTGAAGATAGAAATATTAAGCTTATACTGAGCGGTAGTTTTTCTTTCCCTTGAACTTAGGGTAAAATTCCCATCAACTTCAGTGGTTGCTAGCTAATGCACTGCCTTTTCACATTCCAAATTATCCAGCCTTTAGGATTTTCCATTGGCATGCAGAGAATGTGATATCCTGCCTATCTGCCTGGCTGGTACACCAAAACTAACATGAGTTAGGTTATTTTAAAACTACCTAATCATGGACCATCTTTCTTGATGTTTTGAAAATTACATAGCAAGATATATCATGCGAGACCAGTTGTTGTGAATCAGATTATATAGCCTATGCTATAACACAATTAAAAACACTTGTGCTTTACTTAGAACACAATTTATACTAATTTCGTTATTACCACTCTTAATTTTCAAGCAGAAGGAAAAACCTCAACCCCTCAGGTCTTTTCCAGTTACTTTCTAACTGGGAATTCATATTCTATATTCTTGATCTTTGTTGGTGTCAGGCAGGAAACCTGTGCTTTTAAACAGTGCTCTTCTACCACTTTTGTTTAACAGTAATGGCACTGCTCTTCCATGACCTCAGAAATTATGTTTATAACATATAACCAGACCTGTAATCTACTGCCAGCAACAGAGGGGTTCAATTAGCTGCAGTAGGGATTTCAATGAGATTAGAGGTAGACTTCTAATCTAGAGGTAGATAGCTGAAGGCAAGATTAGATGGTAATATCAACAACAACAACAACAACAATAATAATAATATGTAAGAACTGAATTGCCTGACCTCCAGTCCTAAATCAGGATGCAGCTACCCTCACCATCTTTAGATATCAAGCTGCCATTTGGTGCAACCAGAGCTCTTAGGAACCACTCTAACTGTGGTTATATCTGTAACCTGAGAATCAGATCAGATCAGGGAGTGATTTTTATTTGAAATGCCATGGTCAGTCTTTCATCTGTTGACTGTGGTCTGCCTGTGGTCTTCTTAGGGATGTTTTTTTTTCCATGTTAAATACTCGGGCAAGAGAAGTCTGTAGTAATTACATTCTTAGAAAATTGATATGTCTTTTTAGGGTAGTTCAAAGAATAATATTTGCTCTGGGAGCTGTGTAGTAACAATTTGATATATAGTGAGTAACCCACAGTGACTAATGCTGTATAATAAACACTTCAGAGAACAAAAGTCAGGGTAAAGTACATATTTCATTTTACTGGCAGTGAGATACAAAAGGTTAAATCAACTGGTGGTCATATATGGGAAGGATGTAATCTAAACAGATGTGTATGTCTGGGGAATTCCTCCTTGCAGGAAGGTTCTTAGCTGTCATTGCATCCTATGCACAATGATAAACCATAAATTTACTATATTGGCTATATTACAGTACATTAATATTACTGTATTGACTGACCAATGTCTGCTTCATAAAAGCTTCCAAACTAGGAAAGAATAAACATGGATTCCCGCACAAAATTTATCCTAACTTGTAGAGATCATTTATGAGATGCTTTCTTCAGACTTCTTAATACAAGAACAAAGCTTGGTCGTGTCTTGACAAGTAGAGGATCTATTAGCGTACAGCTGTCCTGAACAGACCCCTCTGTTGATCCAGTTACACTGGCAGACATCTCCATGGTGCAGGCCTGATGTTCCAAGAGTGGTGCCAGGATATTTTCATGTCCAATACTTTACTAGAGAAAATAAAAATTTCCAAGCATATTTTTGGCATGCTTGTCTTGTTGTACTAATGCCATCTAATGCAAAGAGGTTTCTCCTTCAGAGGTCTAATCCTGAAGACATTAGTCACATATAGCTCACAGACAGACTGAGTAAAGCTCACAGGAGTCAGAGATAAGCCACTCTCAGCTGGAGCCTCTCAGCTCCATAAAGATAAATAGAATCAAGTAAAACTGAGCCAGAACAGACCCTATAGAGAGAATACGGCTACTTGCGCACTTTTTCAGAACTATACTTCTACTTAAAGTCCACAAGTTAAAAGGAAGAGTAGGGAGAAAATCTGAGCTGCCAACAACTGCTGTTTCAGAAGTGAAGAGAGTGAGTGAGAAGCCCACATGAATTCAGCCCTTTGGTTGGCATTCCAATATTACAAGGGAGACTTGACCTGACAATACAATAACTGGGGGAGTGAAGGTCTCCACCTCCTCCACCTAGTGGTACTGGAAAACAATCTTCTTCCTAACTTTGACCTGAGGCTTATTGTTTAACACTTAGAAATTACTCAGCTCTCAAATTCATCCTTACTTGGTTCGTCACACATCCTCTTGTCGTCTGCCTCCACGCATGCGTTCATTACAAGCTATTCTTGTCATGGTCACATTTGCACCATCCTCACCTCTATTACATTTTACATTCATCTCCTTCCTCAGTCCCCTCTGCCTCAATTTCTTCTTTCGCTATATCACTGTGGGGAACTGCACAACACTTACCCTCAAACTGCACACAAAGCAATCTCCTGTAATTGTGTCTCTTCTCTAGAGACTTGGGTTTATTGGGCTGTGATTCTGTCTCAGTTGTCATATCTGCTATGTGATTTCCTGAAAGGAACTTGTCTGCATCTGAGATGAACTGCAAGCTTTGCCTGTTTAATTTAGCCACAATTAGCATAGTTATAGTGCTAAATAACAAAGCTTTCATAGCACTTCATCTTATTCATTTTATTAGGGCCATAGTTCTTTTTTACTTCTCATGTTAAACATAATAGAGGACTACATTTTTTGTCTACTCTCCTATATACACTTTTTGATTGCAGTTGACAGTGGCTATCCTGGAGGGAGATAGAAATCACTTTGTAGCATGATGTGTTCATGGGTAACATTTTCTTCTAACATTTGTCAATGAAAGCAGGGGGATTATTACCTCTCTCTTAACACACACATATACATACATGTATTTCCTATCTTCTGGAAATGGAGGCTTTCTCATTATCCACTGAAACCTTTAATCCTCTTCTGGTATCCTACCAAAGTGCCTAGTCCCAGTGATATCTTTCTGCAGCAAGTAACACCAGCTAATTATACCTTATCAGAATGTGTGTGGTGGGGTGCCCTCCTTTTTCAAGGATTAAATTGTAATATCAGCACAGGCATTGCTAAAATACCTGCCTCTTTCACAAGCACAGGAAAGACAATAGAAGACATTTTGAACTCTGTTTTGTCTCTGCTACTGTCTTGTACATGTACAGGTGTAACAGGAATACTGTGACAGTTTAACAACAGCCAGGAACTCTCTCACACATAGATGAATTCAGTCCTTTGACTACAGTGAAAATGAATTTGGTGTCCCAGGCTTTAATTAAACTCAGTCACAATTTGTCACGACTGAACAAGAGCAATGATCTTAATTTCTTGAGACAGTATTCCACAAAGATGAATTATTTTGTCTCTGCAAACTCAGGAGAAAGACTTCAATACAAAGCTTAAATCAACTGCCTGTTGTAAGTAAGTCCTATGGGGACATAAAATAAGCTGTGCTCAGCTACCTGTACTCCATCCAGTATAAAAGCAATGGAAAACCATAGGGTTTGAATTAGCCATCAGATAGTGCCCACTTCATTCTCAGCATGGAATAAAAAGATTTATACTGACATAGAAAAATAAACATTGCTGTAGTGTTGATACTATCTGTCAGAAGCAAACCCCACTCTCCAATACAACCTGTCTTTCCTGATGAAATGAGCTACAGCTGCACATATGGTAGGTTCCTTTTGCCTGCTCTGACTTGTTCAAAGGCCCTTGAAATCGATGGGAGGCTTCTCCATCAATTTCCAGGTGCATTGGGATCAGACCTACACTGAAGCACAGAGTGGAGTGGGAGTCTCTGTCCAAAGCAAATTGAATGTACATAACATATTCGTTCTAGAATAAGATGCAGGAGATATGGTCATCTTCATGGACAGTGAAATGGGTTACATCTTTGCCAGAGTTTTCATTTTTGACTGGAAATCGCTGTCTTGCATGGTGATGTGCTTTGTCACAAGTAAGTAGGGAACTCTCTTTAGGCATGAACTTTAATCAGCATTAGCCTGGTGAGTTCAAGCAGAAAGATAATCTGCTACAGTTAAGGGATGGCTCATATGCTGTTGCAGTCAGTGCCTGTGCTGGGGGAAGTAGACACAAACCTGGTCTCACATTATTATTCAGGGAGGAAATGTGCTGAGGAACCCAACATGAATATAGGTCTGAGGGATCTTTGGATGATCCTTGAACTGGTTTCATGTGGTTCAACAGCAGCTCCAGAGGAGATGGGAATATCAGAGCTGGTCCCTGCCTCCAACCACTCAGGATCTGGGGACAGAACTGCCCTAAGAGCTTTTGTGCTCCAAACCCTGTTTGGCTCACCATACTTTTGGGTAATCCACTTAATGAAAGACTGGATAAGGATGGGTCTTCACAGAAGGCTGTGGAAAGATGGACTGCCGTGGATCATCACAACAACAAAGCAGCACCGCAGTCCAGTGGTTTTGATCACTAGTTAGAGGCAGGAGTAGGTAGAAACAAGGCCACAGAGAATGAGGGATGGCAGGCTTTTATTATGAGGGAAATGTTTGCACATGATTATTTAATCATTGTAATTGCCTTAACCAGTTTCTAAAAAGCATGAGCAAGACTATTAAGAAGAAAAAACTGGGCCAGAGCCAACATGTAGCTAAAAACAAGGTCTGTAGCTATACATGGACAGACAGGAACAGAAGACCTGGAGACAATACTGTGTAGAAAAATATAATTTTGGCCAACATCTTGACATATTCAGCACACCTCTCCTAATCTGATGTTTTGTCTTTCTTAGCTTCTGCTCCCTTTGTTCCTTAAGCCCCAGTACATCTCCTCACCAACAGTCACAGGCATTTTTGGGTAACCTGGGAATGTAACTGTCCTGAAATGTTCCTCTTAGGCAAGGCAGCAGTCACAGGAATGGCAAATGAAGCACCGGCAAATGTGGATGAGAAATGCAGTGCTGGGAGATTCCTGGTGCAAAAAGACAGACTATCAGTACCTACCTGGATCTGGACTGATGCAGCTGCCCATGAGCAAGCAATTCTTTGTCAAAAACTGGTGGAGCTGCCTTCTGAGGTCAGTTGCTGAGCCATGCTTTGTATTCCTTAACCACAATTGCAGATCATATCTAGTAGTGTCCTAGGAGGTCACTATGAAGTATTTCTTTATTTGTGAATATATATTTAAAAACACTTTGTTTAATCTCCTTGTTGAAATGTTTGTTTCCCTTTCATCTTACTTTCTGCCAAGAGCAACCTAACAAAAGTTCTAGGCATCCGAAGAAACACTTGCAAAGCATATGCTGGAGTTCCTTGGCATGGTCTTCCTCTGAGTGAAGTCAGTCGTAAACAGCTCCAGTACAATCCTAGCTCTGGTCAGTAGATGTTCTAACTACATTCTTCTCTCTTGATTGCAACAAAAGTAGGATCGAGTCCAATGCTTGTCTGAGCCATCACAGGTTGCAAGTAAGGAGGCTCTTCAGAGAAAACACTAACAAAAACCAGCATTGTATGAGATTCTCTTATAACAGCAACTATGACAAAAATTGGGTGAATTCAGCTTCCCACTGAAAACACTCATGCAATCTTAAATAAGGAAAATACGTGTCAAAAGGAGCAAAGCACGCTGTATGGCATTTTTACCTGATGCAAGTCAAAATGTCACAGTGTACCTGATTCTCAAATTCTGAGAAGGAAGGCGCACCACATGTAAAACAAAGATTCGTGGCTCATAAATCAAATCATTTGATAACTTTGGTAGTGCTACAGGAAAAAAAAAAAGTCAAATTAGATAGCACAGACAAATCCTTAAAGCATAGTTTTCTCTGTTTTTTTCCTTTACCATTTCTCTTAATTCTTTCACTACTCTAGAGGATGTTACTAGAGGAGCAGAAGGCTAATGAGGTGGGATGGGGGTGAATAGTAATAGTCACAAAGCATAAAAATTATCAGCTTTTGTTATTCCAAATTATAATTACCTGGTTACTCTTCAGTCATTTTCTCTGTCAGGAAAGGATAGTAAGGCTGTTCTTGTTCACTTTATATAAAAGCACTTGTGAGGTTATAACTAACAGATATTATGTATATAAAAAATAATGCATATATAATATAGCTAACAGTACAGATCTGCAAAGTCAGAAGCACCGAGACCAAACAGTTGTCTTAATCTGTAACTGATTTAAAATATTAGTCACTGGAAAAAATGTAACAACAGCAATGTCGAACAGTGCTAGTCTTCATGAAACGCCACAGGTGATAGCACACTGGAAAACATAACACAGACCTGTTTTACTGTTAGATTCAAAAGAAGCATTCAGAAGATATCAACAGAAAATTAGCATGATGAATCAAATAAGAGATGAAGGTAAAGTAATTAAGTGACAAGATTTCCACTGGTTATTTGATATAGTGCATCTGCTTGGTTTTATTTTTTTTTCTTAAAAATTTCTATTGCTTTTCTATTTTTTTCTATTTTTTCTATATACACTTTCCTTTTTCTTTTTCTTTTTCTTTTTCTTTTTCTTTTTCTTTTTCTTTTTCTTTTTCTTTTTCTTTTTCTTTTTCTTTTTCTTTTTCTTTTTCTTTTTCTTTTTCTTTTTCTTTTTCTTTTTCTTTTTCTTTTTCTTTCTCTTTCTCTTTTTCTTTTTCTTTTTCTTTTTCTTTCTCTTTCTCTTTTTCCTTTTTCTTTTTCTTTCTCTTTTTCTTTCTCTTTTTCTCTCTCTTTTTCTTTTTCTTTTTTTTCTTTTCCTTTTTTTCCTTCTCTTTCTCTTCCTCTTCCTCTTCCTCTTCCTCTTCCTCTTTCTCTTTCTCTTTCTCTTTCTCTTTCTCTTTCTCTTTCTCTTTCTCTTTCTCTTTCTCTTTCTCTTTCTCTTTCTCTTTCTCTTTCTCTTTCTCTTTCTTTCTCTTTCTCTTTCTCTTTCTCTTTCTCTTTCTCTTTCTCTTTCTCTTTCTCTTTCTCTTTCTCTTTCTCTTTCTCTTTCTCTTCTCCTTCTCCTTCTCCTTCTCCTTCTCCTTCTCCTTCTCCTTCTCCTTCTCCTTCTCCTTCTCCTTCTCCTTCTCCTTCTCCTTCCCTTTCCCTTTCCCTTTCCCTTTCCCTTTCCCTTTCCCTTTCCCTTTCCCTTTCCCTTTCCCTTTCCCTTTCCCTTTCCCTTTCCCTTTCCCTTTCCCTTTCCCTTTCCCTTTCCCTTTCCCTTTTCCTTTTCCTTTTCCTTTTCCTTTTCCTTTTCCTTTTCCTTTTCCTTTTCCAGCCACTTAGTCTGTCTGAGGGAGCCATCAGGGCTTGGAGGTTGTTGTTGTTGTTGCTGTTGTTTTGTTTTGTTTCTTGATTTACTTCACTAAACTGCTTTCACACTGTTCATTTTGTCAGAAAAGCAGTGACACATCATACTTGCACTTCACATAGGCCTGCATGGAGAACAAAGGCAGTGCATATTTCTCTAACTGGCTGGCAAATTTGTGCCTTCTGTCTGAGCCAGTGGAAAGGGAAAAGAATGTGCAGTGGCAGAAGCTGAAAAGACAAATTAAGGATGGCAGGGATTGTATATAAATATACCAACCCTGAACTCTGTTTCTTTATGGTATAAATTTGCCTATTTCTTACAATTAACATAGACATTCTACACAAGAACAAAGAGCAGCAAACAGACTGGCCACTTTAGCTCCTGCAAATGGCATTACTGACTTAACATAATGTTACACTATTTGTGCCTAGGATCCAGCCAGTGATGAATTATCCTGATGGCATTTGCTGTAACATGTGCTGGGAGTTTCCCTGCAACCTTGGCAAACCACACTATGCAATTATCACTGCTTGCTTTTACTGCCCGTTTTTGAACATTCCCATTTAAAATACATCTCAAACAGCTCCAACACATAAGGTAGACACTTTTCTTTCAGCAATTCAGAGCATGTGTTTGTAAGATTTACTTCTAATGACTTGGGAACACAGTCCCTGTTGACAGTAACATCTGAAATGCCACGTCTTCTCATATTTCACTCTTCACAAATGAATTTAGACATCCGCAAAGAAAAGCTTCTATTTATCTCTTGATTTTAACTACCTGTGGTAGACCAATGACCAACTCTGAACTCTTCCATATTCTCAAAAAACATGAAACAGTGCAGACAGGCTCTAAAGGCACTGCCTTTCTGCAATGTCACCCCATTGCCAGACACTTGTCTTTCTTGGGCAAAATCATTAAAATAGTGTTTGTAACAACTCTCCATCACATTCAAATTTCATCATTGTCCTAGATAATTCTGGGGTCAGAATTTAGAGTAACTGATGCAACACATATTGTCAATGGTCAATGGTATGTTTGCACCCATGTAAATCAGAAAATATATGTATTGACTTACTAGGTTAATCAGCTATCACTATGACAGTTACACAGAGCAAGCTGTGATCCAGTCTGCCTCTTCTACAAAGGATAAGTGGGACAGTGATGCAAATCACTTGTCTCCCTGCTGCTTATTATTCTTTACCAAAAGCATTTCAACATAGATATTCACAGAGGTCAGTGCTTTCCTGTTCAACATTTCCACTAAAAAGCTGGTCTAAGATCATGGTGAGCTGTTTGCAGATGTATATTAAACAGACTTCAATTAAAAATTAGATAAAGGTGTATTGGAAGACAGAAAAAATGCTGAGGATTGGCAGCAGCCCAGTGGTTTAAAACACTTTGAAACATCTGTTCTAGTGAAACAAAGAAAGTCTATGGTGTCGAGTCTGAACAAAGCTGTAGTGTATTGTTTTTCACTCTCAGGAAAAGATAGCATTGCCATTACCAAAGATATGTGGCAATAGACAAGAATCTGTATGAAAATCTTCTCACTATTTTCATTGTAGCTATTTGTTCATTGTCTGGAGCTGGAAGTCAATGTCACTTTTCTTTTCAAAGCATGTCTTTCTATGCTCCCAGGCCCCCGGCAACCCACCTGGTGGGCTATGTCTGAGAAGAGGTTGACAGGACTTCTGAGATCACTGAATCCTGACACCCTGCAAGTAAGAAAACGGGTTGCAGGCTCTAGTTTTCTGATTCGCCACTCTGTCGGTTGCTGGGGACCCCAGGAAAGTTGAAACAGAAAATCAACAGGGAATCCCAATACGGTTCTTCTAAAAGGGAAAGTTTCTTTCTTAAAGAACATCTTAAAGATTTTAAAGATAAAACATCTTTCATGGGAAAGACTCATATATCTATCTGAATTTTCACCCTTCCAATTCAGAATACCAATTAAGAGAAGAGATAAAAAGAGGTGGGAAAATACAAAAGCTTCCTCATTTCCCGAAAGGCTTCTGGTATGGCCTGATTCCTTGGCACACATTAAAAGCCAGCTCTCTACCTCCAAAATACTTGCTTCATTAGATGCAGCTTTACCCCATTTCACTTTGTGCTTCAGCTGGTAAATTACAGTCCAGTGTGTCACCCATTATATGCCATTTTCCAGTACCTGGCATGGTGCAAAGCAACTCTCATGTGGTAACTGCAACTGTATATAAGAGGATATGGGTGATGTTGGCTGCACAGCCACAACTTGCTCCTGCACTGGACCCAAGCACAGTTAGTGGGATTAGGATAAAAGCTCTGCAGGTAATGACTGACTGCTTTCCAGACACTTTGCACTGCATGGTTGGCAGAACACAATAGAATACCTGGCTTTACAAAAGGTGAGGTAAACAGAAACAGAAAAACTTGACTGAGAACAATGTGATTCAATTAAAATTCTGTGAATAATTGTAGTCTTTGGATTTCATTAACTTTTGGGCACTGGACAGGAGTTTAAGGACTTTTTTATTTTTTTTTCTTACTGTGGGAGAAAGTTGCCATTATTTTCCCACCTCTGAAACAACAAGAGCAGAAAGAGACATACAACTTTCTGATTGTAGTGAACTTGCATCGCCGAAGTGAAAGCTGAATTGTTTATTGAATAAAGCATATGAACATATAAGGAGTCCTTCCTTCTTTCCTCCAGAATCAGTAGGAAATAAATCCCAGATTCAGGAAGAAAAATCTTGTCTTAAATAAACAGTGAAAAAGATTGAAAACTAGAAGATTCATGAGTGGGAGAAGATAAGGGAAAACAGTAATTTTTTCTTCCAATTTTAGCACCTACAGAGTGATATCCTGTTGCTGAACATTGACATAACCATATGATTAATGAACAACAGAGAGAAAAATAGCTATTTATCCTTACACAGCTCTCTTTGCAATTTCGCAGCCCATGTTATTACAAATATTCAGCCCAATTATTAATTAGCTCAAAACCAAAAACAAATGGGAAAAAAAGAAAGAAAAAAAAATGAAAGAAAAAGAGTGAAATTTAGTTGCTTGATCTTCAGAAGAAGAAGGAATGCATAATGGAAAACCAAGAGATAAATGTTTTTCTGATTAGGTGAGACTGGAAGAAGAAAAAGATGATCCCATTCCCCCCTCAGTTTGTTGTTGCAGTTCCAAAAGGTGGGAATTGACCTGCCTGCACTTGGCATTGGGACAGTATCTTGCCCAGACCTAAGCTGAGGCTGACCTCCTCACAGTTCTTTTGCAGGTAGGCACAGGCTCAACTGCTTGCAGGAGACAGAGCATACAAATACCATGAGTGAATGTGCAAAAGCAAACCTAAATGCTGTTTGTTTGTTTGTTTTTTCATTGTTGCTGCAGCTTTGTTTTTTGAGTGATCTTTTTTTACTGTTATTTTTACTGTTATGTTTACTGTTTTTTATTTTTATTTTTTCTTTTACTGTCTTCACATTCAGAATCCTTTAATGGTCTCATTTTTTTCTTACAAAATTGTGGATTGGCTAGTTGAAACATGCTTACATGCACCTCTGCAAGAAGTTCACGTATGCTTTCCATATTAAAAAACGCAAATAAAATATTGTTCTGTTGAAAACCAAGAAGAGAGCTCTTTCTTCCTGCAGTCATGCTGTCTGTGTCTGGACACCAGAAAATTAGCCCTTTCTGATCCCACTGTCTTTCTCCTGCTTGTCTCTCAGGTGACAAGGACATTATTGTTAATTCTAATGTGCACATGACCACATCTTTTGAGAATACCCTGGAGAATTGTGCAAGTATGAGTTGTGCCTTAAAATATCCATCTGAGATTAGTAAGTGTGTTCCCCCCAACACAGACATGGGAGACAGGCACAAGGAGTTAGAGCAAGAGAGCACCAGCTCTGCTTTCCTATATGGCTGTGTAAAACACACATTACTGCTGAAGTAAGCAAGGGTAAACCACTCTGTAAATTAGTTGTACCTGAAATCTGTACTCAGTTTTAAAACAGTTTTGAGGACATGTAGGCTCTGCAATGCACACTGCAGCAACCACAAGTGGAGATCAATTTGACATGCACAGATGTGGGCATTTTCTGTCCAGTGTACATTGGCTGAGAATAACACAGCAAGTGAACTGAAAGTCAACATTCACAGTTATTCCTCACAGCCTTTTTCCAAGCTCTCTGAGGCCATTTCTGTGGATTTCAGATGTTGGGTCCAGATGTGCAAAAAAAAATAATATCTGTTGTTCTGTACTGTCCTTGTCATCTCTCTCGCCATTAAAATAACGAATAAATAAATAAATAAATAAACAAGCTAAAATTGAAAAGGAAGGAACAAGACAGTTTCAAGGACTGAGTAAATGTTCACCCTCTCCTCTTTTACTATCATCACTTAAGCATGTAGCAAGCATACATAGCGTACTTGGAGAAAGTTCTGAAGGTTATCAGTGAATTCTCTATTTCTGTTTAAAGGTTTAAAGTCATAAAGTAACCTGCAAACCTTCCTCCACTTTCCTGTAACCTGAAAAGTTAGCAATTAATTACTGTCCTAGAAGCCATAAAGCAGACCTACAGGAGCCAGGCAATGGTGTATAATCCATCATATATACATACAGCAAAAGTGAAAGGAAAAGAGACACGAAGTCAAAATTGGCCTAAAGCTATTTTTTTTCCCTGTTGACTCAATGGCTGTCTCCCAGCATGTTAATACATTATTTCTTTCTTGCAGTGGGGTTACACTAATTTCTAACAAAATGTTAAAACTTAAGAATTAGTCTTTGTTCCAAAAATATGTCTGGCCCATGGCAGGAAAGCAAGGAATTTTTTAAGAGCTTCAGCTGTTTTATTTTCTTTCTAGTATAAACGTAGTTAAGTGTATAAGACTGGGAGATGTGAAGTGCTGGTTTTGGTACTGTTTATATTTAGTAATAACTACACCTAATTACAGTGTTTCAAGACTTAAACAGTACTGTGGCAGGTGTTACACAAAGCAAGAGAATAAACACTTGATTTTGTACTGTAGTTGTAGTTCTTCTGACTTTATCACTGTCATCTCTGGCATCCTCCAAAGTCAGCAAGAGAATAATCACATGCAGAGAGCTCCAGCTAATTTACTAGTATAATAACAGAAAGGACAAAAAAAAAAAAAAGTGTTTTTGATGTCTAGTGGTGAAAAAATTAAAATTTAGAAATATAAGAAATAGTTGAGCCTTGCCACAGGAAAAATTTAGTTTAAAGTTCAATTGTTCTTAATCATGCATGTCTTCTCAATATTAATTTGAAATACATACTTACTCCCCATGCTTATTTTAACTGGGGGAAATACAATGTGTGGAAGAACCAGTGCAATACCATTGGATTGGAATTGAGACCCACTGAGAGAGGCGTTAACTATAGGCTCTTCTCAGATGCAGAACTGTGTTGCTGTGCTCTTGAAAGAGCAGCCTTTGAAGAAGATAGCCTAGCACAGTGCTACGCCAGCGTGAGCACTTGGGTGACCGATACACTCTGTGCTCTATCAGGATGTTTTCATGCTGTTCCAACAAACACACTCCTGTCAGGTCTTGAAAGCAGATGCAGGGTGGTATAGATATGCCTAGAATTGTTTGTGCATGTGTGATGGTATGTGCTTTTGTGTATGTGAACATGCACACACACAGACTTCACAAGAATGCTTCTTGTCCCTAATATGAAGTGTATCCTTCCAAAACCATTTCCTAGAGTGGATTGTGACCCTCTCAAGGAAATGATAACAGAAGACTTTCACAGGTAAGTCTGCATACTTTTAAAATACACAGAGCTTCACACATAGGGACACTGTAGAAAAAAAATCCAGTGTACTACTTGTTAGAACAGGTTGTACGGAAAGGTGTAATGACAGTCATTTTGGACACCTTTGCTTTCTGCCTTGTTCCATTTGTTTCAAGCGCAGTGTATACTGAAGACTAGAAAACTGGTGCAAATCCCTGAATCCCTATCTGAGTGATTTACTTTTTCATCAGAGTATGTCTCAGCACCAATCTTACCTATGTCCTATTTTGAGGCTAGTTTGTCCCTGAGTTCACGCAGGTTCAGGAATCCTTGTGTATTCTTCCCTAAGAAAATTATTCTTGCAGAAAGACAAGACATAAAATATCCTGATATTGCCAAAATACTGAGGACTTAGGTAAATCTTTCCAAACAAATGATGGAAACCTATTTTTTCATTGATTTAAGGACCACACAGATTGTGTATCTCAGGCTTTAATTAAAAGCCACAATTATCTCTCATCAATTTAAGATCACAATGCATTGCACCTCAAGGGTACCAGACTGGTCATGACAGAAAATAAGAAAATCTAAAGCTCCAACCAGATTTGAGATGAGTTCATCCAACCAAGCCATAAGTTCATTCATAAATCTGTCTCTGCGTATCACTCAGCTCTCATCTGACCTGTGCAATATTTATGACAAATTGGAGCAACTCTTCAACATCTGGAAGTGGCAGAGATGGTGGAAGTAGGGAACAGGGACAAGTCTGCTCTGTGACTTCCAGTCTCTTTCTCCACCAAATCACAGAAACCCAGCATATGTGTATGACAGCTCAGCTTGACTATCTGTCGTAAATTGGTTGATGAATGTATGCAGAACAAAGATCCTTCTGCAGATTAACACATTACCCCCAGGAGACCAGAAGGAGAAGGAAAAGCAATATCTCACTACAGGCAGTCATGACAACAGTGACTGCTATGTCTTTTGAGACAGCTACAGGCACTAGAAAGTGAACTTTCAGTGTCTCTCAGGCTGATGTTCCCAGCTGGGTGAAACTGCAAACGAACATGAGGGAGGAAAAAACACAGGGCATGCCTCCTGTAAGAAAAGGGGAATAAAAAAAACTGTGTACAGTAAGAGATAAGGCGTGAGTTACAGGTGGACAGAGTGTTTTCCTGAGGAGGAATAAAGGTTAGAAGAGGTGGCCAACTTTCCCCAACCAAGTTTAAAACAAACAAGATAATTCAACGTTAAATTGTTTCTTGGCTTCCAGGAGTGTTTCCATTGTTATTTTCCTTGGATCTCTCAACTCTTGTTTTGGAACTGCAGGTGCTGGCAGTTCTAAAAATAAAAATAATAAAAAAAAATAAAAATAATAAAAAGATCTGCTTTCTAGTGCACCTTTATTAAAAAAAAAGTTTTTTTCTAGGGAGTGAATAAGAAGTTTTGTAAGATGAGAAGGAAAGAGAACATAAAAGGGGGAAAAAGCAAATCAGAAAGTTTGTTTAAAGTGCATACATATTTCTTCTGAAGTATTCAACTGCCAAACAACTGGCAGACTTGCTATGACACTTGACCTGCCAACTGTTCTCTCTACAATCACATACTTTAGAAAAGCACAGTTTGAGGAAATTCTGTCAACCTATGTATATTTTCCTTCCTTCTCAGAAAAAGAGGTATCACTGGTGCCCCTACTAATATTTCAAAAACAGTTAGCTCTTGGCTTTTGAATAAATATTTTTGAGAGTGCCAGAGTTTATAACTCCATGAAGTGAGGTTAAATAAAATTCACAAAAGTCTGTGTGCTTTGTCAAGAACACACACACCCCTCACAGAAATGTGTACTACAGGACACACACACACACACACACACACACACAAGCTAAAAGAGTTGTATTCAATCCAAAAAAAAACAACCCTTAAATATAGAAAAAGAAAACTTGTTGGATTTGTTCCTACAAAGCTGGGTCTTATGCAACAATACAACCTATGTCCCAGGGAATTACATCTCTGGTTAGTATACAATGCCAGAATATAAGATATCAGCCTGTGTCTAAGTGATATGGGATGCAACAGAGGAGAAAGACAGTTCTTAAATTCTTATAGGCCTGGTAACAGAAGGGGCACAAACATCTTTATACATAACTCACACCATAATTTGGCAAAGGATTTCCCACCAAACCCATGTTTAAAAAGAGCAGCACTTACTCCAAGGACTTTAGCTTTCTTCAAAAACATCATCATGGTAATTAATTCAATATAGTACTGGGAGACTTGCAGAAAAGATTTGCAAATGCCATCCCCCTACTGAGGACCCAGACCCACAAACATTTATTCATGTGGGTAGTTTATATTCATTAATGGTGTACTTCTGAAGTCAATACCATGCTCACATGATGCTCACAGCATAAGGAAAGCAGGATTCCTATGGAGAGATACTGTTTTTCCTGAGGCCTGTTGATGGTTGATGAGTCTGGTATTCCAACATTTGGATGCAGACGTCATTTTTTTTTATATATGTTCAAGCAGAAAAAACATTCACAAGACAATATTATAATCAAGTGTCAGATAACTTCAACAAGGTTAATAACCATTGACAATAATCAGACCAAGAATTCACAATATGAGTTTTAGAATGCCATAAAAAATAGTTTGGAAGTTAGGAGACATTTCTTCTCAGAAGGAGCAGTCAGGCATTGGAATGGGTTGCCCATCCCTGGGGGTGTTCAAGGAAAGTTTGAACCTGGTGCTTAGGGACATGGTTTAGTGGGTGACATTGGTGGTAGGGTGATAGTTGGACCAGATGATCTTGGAGGTCGTTTCCAACCATAATGATTCTATGTTTCTATGATTCTAAATCACTTTAGAAATTTAAGAACCATAAATAGCTTCTATGCCTGCATCTGGAAAGTAAACATTTGATTTCCTTCTTTGTTAAGCAAATTTCTTGGAGAAGCAGAGAAGAAAGGTTTTTAGATGCAAACAATATAAGTGAGAACAAAGGGATGAACAGGATGAAGATTTTGTTCATTCTCTCGAGGAATATAAGGTTACAGTGATCCAATTTTAAGCTGCATTGTCTTGGTTCACCTGAGTATTCTTTAAATAAAGTGATCATATTTACGTGCCAGAAATAGTAGAATGATTTTTATTCCTTTCTTTTGGCAACAAGTCCCTTACTAAGTGACTTCACCAAATAAATTTTGAGTATTTTTTAGAATGATCTAATTGAATTGGCTTTGACTAAGCATCTCACATAATACAATACTGAAAGAAATCAACATGACTGCAGAAAAGCTCCAGATGGATTGAGTCATGAAAAAGGAGCTGTGAGTTTTAGTGAGAATAGACAACATTTCTGTGTGGAGTGCAACTAATATAATACTTTACTTAAGCTAGAGTTGCATGATTTTGTAGGCATATAGATAGTGACGTGAAAATATTCAGAACAGTAGTGATGTCCAGATAAACCAGATTTGACCATCACACAGATTTAATGACTTATTTGGGATGTCAGATGACAGCAATATTTCAGTATGTGCATGCTGATCCTCATAAGAGCATTTACATGTGCTAGGACCTGATATTCTTCTTGTTCGTATTCTAGAAAACACTCACACTGTGCCTTTAAAGGGTACTTCCTCTGTTTAACAGCTGCAAACAGAAATGACATCTTCAGAAGGCTCTAGACTTGGAGGCTTTGCACCACCCTTGGAGGAGTTTGATTTTACATAGATGCAAAAGCATACACCATCCTACCAAACTATATATAATTTTTATATATCTGTATCTATATGCAGACCAGCACTGTGTCCAACTCCTACATTTGCTTTCTTCAAGGAAAACCAGTGTGAGATGCTTAAAAAAGTACAATATAAAACTAAGAACGATATAAAACTAGGTAAGAATGATAACTTAGACAAACTTTTAAGGAGATACGCAGATGAGAAATCACAGAAGTGCCATAAACCATCACAGAAACACACACAAGCATGTAATTTATGTAATTTAATTATTACGTTGTACAGTCTTTGATGATGTGGGGACTTTAGGTTTTACCCTACTCTTTCAACAAGAACCAAAAAATAAAAAATAAAAGAACTTTCTACTGTCAGATAATGACAGCACTAGAGGTGATCGTGCCTGAACTGAAATCTCTTTACAACCTCCTGTTCTTGTTTTTTTGTGACCTCTGACTTGGCAGCTCTGCAATATATTCGACAATATGGTGTTAAGGACTTAATTGAAGTCTCAGCTTGGATGATGGGCTGCATGTGTAAACCAATCTCTTTTGTTTAAGCCAGCCTCTGCAATGGGAAGCACTTTCCACCCTGGGAGGACAGGCTTGTGTTCAAAAGAGTGTGCAGCCTTTTAGATTTCTGCCCCAGTTACTTTGTCCTGAAAGAATCCATCCCACCAAATGACTGCTGCTGCTTCATCAGTCTGCTGCATTATGCTTCCACTGACTCAGGCTTTGAGTAGTGCATCCAGCAGCTCAGATCAGGGCAGGTGGGATATTCTAGTTCAGTATTTTATTTGAAAATGTTATTGAGTGCAGTGTGGTATAGCATTACTAATTAACTTAATACACTTACTACAATTTCTCGCTGTATCACAAAAAAACAGTACATTAAATATTAACACTGACAGACTGAAGCCTTAGTGTTTAATCACTAATGACAATAAACCTCAGTGACAGTTTTGTAGTAGCCCTAATGATATAAAGAAACATGCAAAACAAGGTTTTAAGGTTTTTAGGTCAGTGTTTTGTTAGACTAACTGGTATGACTAAATAAATAAATAAATAAATAAAAGAAGCCTTTTTCCAGCTTGTGGGCCTCAAAACCCAAAATCTTGCCTCAGATTGTGGCCCTACAGCTGCCTTCTTTTTTATCTCATGACCATGGATGTTATTTATTTTGATGAAACTTATTCCCACCACCCACAAAATTTGTCTTGCAAAAAGTTTTGTGCAATATTCTTACTTGTGAGACTCCCTTGATTCTTCAAAGCACTCTAACACAACATAGGTCACTGGAATCCATTCTGAATGTTTTCTAAAATAACATACTCTCTCATGGAGAGGCATGGTTTACAGACAAAATATAGCAACTTTTATTAGACCAACTGAAATAGCTAAAGAACAATACCAGCTACAGAGCTTTTTGCACATAGAAGCTGGTCAAGGTGCCTATCTTGATAAATGAGATATAACATGATTCTCACACTTAGGAAAATTATTCCGAATTCAAAATCATAACCACTGTGACTTTATTTAGCTGTCAACTTTGACTGACAGCATCAATGAATCAACATGTTGTTGCTTTGGTACTTACTCTCAAAGGAAATTTTGTTCATAATCCATATTTCCATAATATTGTACTGGCGCACCATTTACATTTAATTTGTATGCACACTCAGACTTCATCCTGAGCATCTCACAGACATTTTCCTAAAGTCAATCCAAAAATCAGGGAAGTATTTTTAGTATTCTCCTAATCACAGAAGTGGAGACGGAGGGATTCAGTAACATGCCCCAAATCATAGCACCAACCTGTGACAGAGCTGAAAATAAAACTTAGGTTCTCATGTGGCTCTCCAAGTACTAGAGACACAACTTTAAGGCTGCTTTGCCAAAAAAAAAAAAAAAAAAAAAGTATGACTAAAGAAGAAATAGAAGCACACTGTTCTACATTAATCTGGTTAAGATGTCTAGGAACAACACAGCAAAGGCAAAGCAAGTCATCTATAGACTATGAGTGGTTGTTTATTCTTCTAGCTTTCACTGATGTCTCTGGTGTTTTGCTATCCATGCCACTTACAGAAGAAGAAGCAAAGTTAGGCTTATAAGGACCGAAGTTGTCCCTCTGACTTCTCTGTAGACATAGGTGTAGTCCAACCCTATGTGTTTGATGTGTATCTTACAAATCGAGCTTAAACAGAACTCACCCCAAGACTTCTTTTACATTCACCTCACGCAGGAAGAAAACTGAATCCATAAAGTAGCTTATGTTTTGTAAGTTTTTCAGGCACTCTTTTCCTGTCATGTGCTATCAGCAGTACTGCAACTAACTAGTTTATTACAGGAGAGCTGTGAATGGCTGTTGCTTAAAATCAGGTGAACTGTATGGCAAATCCACTCTGTGAGAAACTATTTGTCTTATGGTTTGAGAACGTACCAATTGTGTTGCAATTTATCTTGGCATCATTGCGTATATGTAGCAGCTATACAGGACACAGATGGAATGACCAACAGACAGGGAATACCCATATGGAGACACCCCTGAGCAGGAAAGAAAGTCACTCATGGTAGTCACAAGCAAGAAAAGTCAAACTGACCAGAACTGAATGAACTGGACTTGCTCACCTCTCTGCCAGTGTTCACTTGCATCTACATAGGTGTTTTCTCAGTGAGGTTTCCCCAAAGCTGCAGCTGAGTGCTGGAGCCAAGCCACATTCCAGGCAAAAGTCTGCAGGCTTCTTTCTGTCAGCAGTGAAAGCTCCACTTGACAACATAATTCAGGTTTCAGTGCATATCCTTCCCTTGCCTTGCACTTCATTCTTCTTCAGGAAGTATAACCCAGGAAAGAGAATGGGTGTTGGAGACATGTTCCCTTCACATATTCATCCATATACAACTTTAAACCCTTTAATGGATAGCCACTTAGAGCTGGATGGCTTTCTCTTTGAACTATCTGCTGGGATGACAAAGGGTTTGTTAGGTGTTTAGGTGATTTAGAGTGGTTCTAAGGACACACATTCCCTCCAGGAAAAAAAAAAAAAAAAGCTACTTTTCATTGGAATACAAGTGTTCAACCTCTGTAGCTTCTTAAATGCTCCTGGTATGTACAGACAGGAAAGGAAGAAAGGAGAAAGAGGGTGGGAGGGAGTGGCAGAAGGAGGCCAGGACCAAGAGTTGAATCTATTTCCATTTTGTCCTCCTGGTCATCTTCTACCTTTCTGATGTTCTGTCAGTGTAAAAGCAAATGTTGGGTGGGAGTCATCATTAGTAGGCCAAGTCCGCAAGAATGTCTGAAGTCAGAGCAAGTTTGCTAATGTTAGTGAAACTGTCGTTAAGTTTGAGGAGATTTGAGTACAGGCAAGAACGCCCTAAAGAGCAGTGTATTCCTGGTTTCACAGTTTTCAACCAATGCCATCATTAAACCTGTACCCACCAATTCCTTCATGTGTCACCCTTAGCATCAAGCTAGCAGGCCCAGTTAATACAATGTGACCATGCAGAACTGCAGCTAATGACTGGTAACCAAAAGAAGAAAGTTTATAAAGGGAGTAAGTGAGAGGCTGCCACCAAACAACTACTGTCAATTCACTTACAAATAAGAATTGCAGTAGGGGGATACAGAGCAGAAAACATGACACTTCTGGGAAATAACAGCAGAAAGAACAGGATGGAAACTTACTTTTTCTTAACAGAAGACTTTACAGAGCTTTAGGCTTCTCTTAATAGTATTCTTTCTCTAATGTAGGATTATAGATGCATTAACAGCAAAATTGTAATTCATTCAAGTCTAGGAATCATTTTAAGTGTAATTTGGGAATATGTTGACGGCTTTATGATAGTATGGTACCCATCCAGATGATTATTGAACTCATACTTGCAGAGACTTGTGAAGAAAGGAGATTAATCTTCCACAAAAGATGATGCTTGTGATTGTTACTTTAGTAATTATTCATTTAGCAGCATTTTGCTGTGCATTAAGGCATCATATAAATTGGTGCTCACTAATTTGGACTCTATTGAGAACTGAGCATTGAGTAGCTCAGACTGTCATTATCTCCCCTTTGATTGGGAAGGTTTTTGTTCACACACAGTAATGGGTGGTTGTATTCCTTAAGGAGAGGGACATTATTCAAATATCTTCTGTGATGCAGGAGTAATTTCTTTTCTTTCTTGGTTACCTGTTAACCCTGTTACAATGAACCTCCAGCCTGATTTTCTTGATAATGAGTATCCAATCATCCCTCTGGCAGAAATGGTGTTACAATGGGAAGCAAAACTCAGCTTTATTAAACTGTCGGAGTTATACAAAAGCAACTCTCATGGTGTATGGGGTCCCAAATCTGTCTGTATAAATGTCACTGCCAAGTCCCACACTGGAGGACTTCAGGCTGGGCTGTGGCAATTCCCCATTGCATCACAGAGGATTTTTATAGAGTGTTTTTGTTCTCTTCACCAGCCAGTGGCATGGATGTGAACCAGGTTTCATTTGTCATTGGCATCCCAAGACATTGCTGGTATATGCTCTGGGAGTGCATGCTGAGCACTCACAGGGCTGATGGTTATGCCCAGGCACCTGAGTGCTGTAAGCAAGAGCCTCAGGCACATGGATCCCTTTGGTTAAGGAGGAGCTGTGCTATGTGTGCCTCTCCTCCAATGGATTTTTTCTCTGAATCTCTGATATCATGATCTTTTTGCAGGAGTCAGGGATGAAAAGCAATTTCTGCACAGACACAGTGGTCTGGCCACCACCCCTCCTTTCCACCCCTACCCCATCCCTCCCAAGCGGTGAAGAGTAAGGGCAAGGAGGGGGCTGCATGAGCCTCAGAGCCACATTTGGCTGAGGCAGACTTGTGCTGGTCCCCAGAGTGAAGTACAGCACCCAGCAGTGTCTGCAGCTCTGTCACCAGCTTTCTCCATCCAGCCCATGTGTCCGATATGTCCTTCCTGAAACAAAGCTGAACATTTCTCCCTTTCATCCCCAAGTATTACCAACAAAACTGTCTGCCCATGCAGCCTGGAATCTGCTGAATTCACAAACTTGTGTCCTGGCTACCTGTTAGAGCTAGCGTTCATATTCTCCACCTCTGTCCTCACATCCCTCCTTCGAATGCAACCCCTAAGGTCACTCAGAGCCTGAGCACCCTGTCTGAAATGTGTTGGTCCCTACACAGCATCATAAACACTGAAGTAGACTGAAGAAGAGCATGGACCATTCTTGGGGAGTTTCAATTCTTACTGCTCTGAGGCTATTTGCTGCACAGTACATAAGGGATTTTCTCAACAAGCTTTATTTTAGTGTGTAGGCCACAGATAGGCAGGGTGAGGCACATGGGAAGCAAACCTCCCTCTCCAAATACCCCTGGTTACAGATCTGAGTTTGTTCCAAACAGTAGCTCATCTTTGTGTTATTACTTTTAAGGTCCCTCCCTCCATATGGATCTATGAATACAGTGGTTACACTTTCCAGTGCAGGCTGTTTCACTGGCAAATGAAAATCATCTTGTGATTTCTAGACCCTACACTAATGGATTTAATTACAGCTATTATAATCTGTTGTTAGTAAGAGGCCTCAGCAAAACAAAGCAAACAAACACACAAACAAACAAACAACAAAAAACTGACACTTCCTTAAACTCCACTCCAACAGCAAAGCTGCTCTGCTCTTCTAAGCCAACACAGGAAAACACAGGAAACAAATTTCACGTCTAGACTGCACTAGCACTGCACTAGACTGCACTGTTCAAAAATTTCACATGTGGAGATCACCTTAATTCCAATACTCATCAACAGTGCAGTAAACTAGATTTGAAGTATGGTTCAGACCAAGTAACATTGTCCAAAAATTGAGACTGGAAATGCAATCACTGAAACTGATCAGAGAAGAAGCATTTACACGTTAATAGAAAAATTTGGTGAGGAATGCACCACTAATATTTTCACCTGTACTCTGTGTTCAGCAAAATCAGATAATGAAGGTTCTAGGTAGCAGCTGTGCTGTATAAAGCATCATCCTCACTGGTGGTAGTATACACAAAATTTGAGTTATATTTACTATTTCAAGCAATTGAGAAGATTTGTGAAATCCCAGGTGCTTCAGCCAGTCAAGGTTACACTTAGGCATCAAAAAAAGTGATCTGATTTTTAAAGGTGCTGAGCAGAGCACCTCCAACTGCAGCCAATTAATGGCATATATAATTTCAAAGCACATCCTGACCACACACGAACATAAAAATGCAGTTGGCCAGATTGTCAGCTAGCACATAAGCTTTATACCAGTTGAGAGCCCACCCTGATATTTCAAGAGATTTTGCTTTATCTATGTGTAGTTTTAGGAGAATCTCAAACCCTGCTTGCATTTTATGTCCTGTTTCAACACAGGAGGAGTCCATTATCCACAAGAGCTACTTGTCCATTTTCATGCCCTGACTTTGTTTTTTTAGACTTTGGACATAAATTTTTCAAGCCTTCAGCTACCCTGAACATAAGCTGACAATAGTGTTTTCATGCATGGGGTGTAAGTGCTGTCCTGCAGTAAACACTAAAGAAAAAAAATAAGAAAGAGAGAAAAAGAAAGAGAGAAAGAGAGAGAAAGAGAGAAAGAGAGAAAGAGAGAAAGAGAGAGAGAGAGAGAAAGAAAGAAAGAAAGAAAGAAAGAAAGAGAAAGAAAGAAAGAAAGAGAAAGAAAGAGAGAGAGAGAGAGAAAGAAAGAGAGAAAGAGAGAAAGAGAGAGAGAAAGAAAGAAAGAAAGAAAGAAAGAAAGAAAGAAAGAAAGAAAGAAAGAAAGAAAAAGAAAGAAAGAAAGAAAAAGGATTTTTGCACAATCTAAAACACAGAACCTACAGTGGATATTCCAGAAACACAGGCAAATATCACTTCTCATCATTTTTGCTCAGTTCAAGTGTATATTCCATGGAACAGGACCCTTCAGAGAAATTAGTTCATCAGTGAGAGTAAAGGGAACACCACAGACCTCTTCCTGAAACAAGTCTCTGAATGTGCCCTTTTATTGCTTCATCTGCATAATGGAGACATGAACAAATTTCAGGTACATTATTTTAGTAGGCACTTTTGCAAAACAGTTTCTGGAAGTAGAATGAAACATATAGTTGTGAAAATATGTTTGAATATGTATAACCAAGGTGGAAAAACTCTACATTTTTTTCTCCCTCCAGAAACTTCCAGTGAAGAAAAGCCCTTGCTATCCAAACCATTTTTGGCAAATCATAGTATATCCTGCATTTCAAAGTCCTTTTCAGTAGTTTCAGCCTTGTAACAGGCTACAAAAGAGAGAAACTATTTCACTTACATTGTTTCTGCATCCCCATGTAGCCATGCACCTGCACCACATAAAGCAAAGAGGATTCAGAGAATGTCTATCTACTCTGCAGATTGTCTTAGCTGAAAACTCCTGGCAGATTTTCCTTCCTAGCATTTTAATGAAAAATCAGAAGGCAAAGCCACTATCTATCTCACAGTACCATCTTTTCTTCAAATGCCAAATGTAAACCATATGGCTTCTATTGCTTCCTCTTCCTTTGCATTCTTTACAGATGTTGCATCTTTAGAAATACTCCTCTCAATGTAGGCACTCTGGTATGATTTTTTTTTTCCCCAGAAATCTGTTTTTAATTTTTATCTCATTTTACTGGTATTTAAAGAGAAGCATTAAAGTAGACCTAACATAACATGACTGTATGTTTTGTAAACATATACAGAGAAAGGAAGAACTGTTGGCAAATAACAATGCAGTCTTGAACACAAATAAAAGCAATCTTGAAACAAGTACAAAAATACAGTTACCAGCTTCAGAGAAAAGCAACCAGGTTTAAAACCAAATTCTGTTCAGGCACTTAAAATATTGTGGTGTTTATTACAATACTGTCCTCAGACTCTTAACTGATCTGCTTCATAAGCACAACAGAAATTCATTTCCAAACATTCTCAGTCATGTTGAACTCTGACTCTTCAAGTACAGATAAAGTTGAAGAAAATGGAATTACTGGAAGAAATGTGGAAACGGTAATGCTGACTGTCAGAATCTGGGCCAGGGTATAAGACAGGACTGTTTTACAGAGAAGAGCTCCCATTCCAGATTATCAAGACAGACTAAGTGGGATAAAATACCATTTTAAGAATGTTTTAGAGGATGATAATTTTGTTCTGACGACTCACCAAGTTTCAAAAGCTTAATTGGCATAAAACTAAAATCTTTCAAAATATTTTGTGAAATACAGGGGTAAAGAAAGCTGCATTTTCAGATAGAAAATATCAAGTGTTTGATTCAGGTCCCTCTGCCTATTATTCTCTCATCAGAAAGAACTGATGAAACCAGCACCTCAGAAAGCTTTCCGGTGAACATTTGATCTTAAACGATCTAATTGTACTTTGAGAAAAAAAAAAAAAAAAGTCTTCTAGAAAACAGTAATACACTTTTGTCAAGAATACAGTCTGCAAGCCGTCTACAGAATGGAAGTGAGGAAAGGAGGAGGCAAGTGGTTTCTCAAGGTCACAGAGAAAGTCCTTTGAACCCATATCTCCAAACAACACAGCACTTCAGTTACAAGAACAAACTTGTTCCTTTCACTGTCCCCAAAAACAGATGATGGGGCTGCAAGCACACATCATTTTTCTAAAAAGTTGCCAACTAATGTAAGAATTATCACTTGCTGTTAAAGTGTTTCAGATCTCTTCTTAAGAAATGTATTATTTATACTCTACAAGGAAATTTTTTGCTAACAAGTGGGTCAGCACCAAACCTTTGCACCATCAAAATGCCCCTGTGAGTGTCAGGAAAGATTTCTCCACATATATTTCTTGAGGGTGCAAGGACATAAAGGTAGAACTTGACCTCAGCAGTGATAACAGATAGGAAACTTGAAACACAAACATTTCATTACCAGGCTGTCTAATGACAAGTATCTTGCTGAGACAGTGTGATTTTAAAGTAGGCTGACTTCTTAGGATGTCAGGTACAAAGTGTCCCAGATACAGATATCTTTAACTCATCATTTGCCTGGCTCTTGAGGCAAATCCTAGAAAGGTTTTTGCTGAGAAGAATAAACAGGAATATTTTGAGCCAGCCAACCCAGATTTCTTCTGTCTCATGTGAAGATGATGGACTTGCCCCAGTTGGCATAGTGAAGACGAACCCTCAGATGAGGGCTGTATTTCAATCTTATGTGGGCCTTCACTATGATATGCATATCCCTACTTGCTGACAGCAGGGAGAGAGCAATAAGCCAGAGAACTAGCAGCCCTTATGGCTGAGGATTCACTGTAAGAGACAGAGAGAGATTCTCTGTGGGCAGAATGGCCCTTCTCCACTTATGGCAATAGATGTAGCAATCCCAGGACCGCAACTGCCCTTTGCCAGCTAACCAAATGGAGTTTCTCTGAATTTGCATATGCTTATGCATTACGCATCACAATCCGAGACTCTTGTAAGCTCACACTCAAATCAAGTATTTGTTAACTGACAGAACTTCCCAAACTGCAAAAGAAGTCCCAGATTCTCAGTGCTAGTCCCTTCCTTTCTGCTCCCCAGCTGGGGTTACTCTCCCCCGCCCATTCCAAGCCATGTAGGTTTAGCACTAGTTTTCTAGAGCAAAGACATTGCCAATCAAACTTCCTTTCTAGAGGTTTGCTAAGTGGCAAGGTCTCCTTCCTTGTCCCTAAGAGACCACCCTTTTTTCAAAGGGCAAACAAGAGATTCCGCAGTCATCCACACGAGACATATTAAATAATTTCAGCACAGATTAGAGCCAATACTGTTGAAATACTGGCAGCACATCAGTCCCTGATACTAACGGAAGCTCTGTTTCCCATCTTAACCGTGTATTTGGTCAACCCTTTAAGATGTAAGTCTGATTTTGACAGCTTCAGGCTCAATACATTACACTAATTTTAATTGCCTACCATATCTAATGATGTCTCCTCCTTCTGTGTATCGTAACTTACCTGAATATAATTCTAGCCCAGACCAACAAGCATGTGTGAAAGGAAGTATAACTGATTGTAACAGTGCCATCCATTATGCTTTCCACTGTTAGCCCACCATGAGGCCAGTGCACAGCTATTTTTCCTAACTTATAAAGAACTCTTCCATTCCAAATCTTGGGATTTCCAGTTACATTTACCACTGAAACCATGGTTGTGTTGATTGAACAAAGGTTATGGAGTTTGACCTGGGTTTATAAAACTCAGTTTTCCTGAAAAAGGAAATTTACATTTTTCTCTCAAGTAAGTATCACAGTGCTTTTGTGCGTTACACTACAATGTTAATATTGCATTATGCTATTCTCCATATCACAGAATCACAGAATCATCTAGGTTGGAAGAGACCTCCAAGATCACTGAGTCCAACCTCTGACCTAACACTAACAAGTCCTCCCCTAAACCATATCACTAAGCTCTACATCTAAACATCTTGTAAAGACCTCCAGGGATGGGGACTGAACTACTTCCCTGGGCAGTCCATTCCAATGCCTAACAACCCTTTCAGTAAAGAAGTTCTTCCTAATATCCAACCTAAACCTCCCCTGGTGCAACTTTAGTCCATTCCCCCTCGTCCTGTTACCAGGCATGTGGGAGAATAGACCAACCCCCACCTCGCTACAGCCTCCTTTAAGGTACCTGTAGAGTGTGATAAGGTCACCCCTGAGCCTCCTCTTTTCCAGACTGAACAATCCCAGCTCTCCCAGCCACTCCTCATAAGACTTGTTCTCCAGACCTGTCACCAGCTTCGTTGCCCTCCTCTGGACTCTCTCGAGCACCTCGATGTCCTTCTTGTAGCGAGGGGCCCAAAACTGAACACAGTACTCGAGGTGTGGCCTTACCAGAGCTGAGTACAGGGGGACAATCACTTCCCTAGCCCTGCTGGCCACACTGTTTCTTATGCAAGCCAGGATGCTGTTGGCCTTCTTGGCCACCTGGGCACACTGCTGGCTCATATTCAGCTGGCTATCAACCAATACTCCCAGGTCCTTCTCGGCCAGGCAGCTTTCCAACCACTCATCTCCCAGCCTGTAGTGCTGCTTGGGGTTGTTGCACCCCAGGTGCAGGACCTGGCACTTGGCCTTGTTGAACTTCATCCAGTTGGCCTCAGCCCATCGGTCCAGCCTATCCAGATCCTCCTGCAGAGCCTTCCTACCCTCGAGCAGATTGACGCACGCACCTAACTTGGTGTCATCGGCAAACTTACTGAGGGTACACTCAATCCCCTCATCCAGATCATCGATAAAGATATTAAAGAGAACTGGCCCCAGTACTGAGCCCTGGGGGACTCCACTAGTGACCAGCCTCCAACTGGATTTAACTGTATTCACCACAACTCTTTGGGCCCGGCTACCCAGCCAGTTTCTAACCCAACGAAGCGTACGCCAGTCCAAGCCATGATTAGCCAGTTTCTTGAGGAGAATGTTGTGGGAAACAGTGTCAAAAGCCTTACTGAAGTCAAGGTAGACCACATCCACAGCCTTTCCCTCATGCACCAAGCGCGTCACTTTGTCATAGAAGGAGATCAGGTTCGTCAAGCAGGACCTGCCTTTCATAAAACCATGCTGACTGGGCCTGATCACCTGCTTGCCCTGCAAGTGCCGCATGATGACACTCAAGATAATCTGCTCCATGAGCTTCCCTGGCACTGAGGTCAAACTAACAGGCCTATAGTTTCCTGGGTCTACCTTCCGGCCCTTCTTGTAGATGGGCATCATATTTGCTAGCCCTCAGTTGACTGGGACCTCCCCTGTTAGCCAGGACTGCTGATAAATGATGGAAAGCGGCTTGGCCAGCTCCTCCGCCAGTTCTCACAGTACCCTTGGGTGGATCCCATCCGGCCCCATTGACTTACGTACATCTAAGTTCTGTAGCAGGTCGCCAACCATTTCCTTGTGGATTGTGAGAGCCACATCCTGCTCCACATGCCCCTCCACCAGCTCAGGGTACTGGGTATCTAGAGAACAACTAGTCTTGCCGCTAAAGACTGAGGCAAAGAAGGCATTAAGCACCTCAGCCTTTTCCTCATCTCTCATCACTAAGTTTCCCCCCGCATCCAGTAAAGGATGGAGATTCTCTTTAGTCCTGCTTTTCATGTTAATGTATTTATGAAAACATTTTCTGTTATCTTTAACAGCAGTAGCCAGATTGATCTCCAGATGAGCTTTGGCCTTTCTAATTTTGTCCCTACACATCCTTACAACATCCTTACAATCCTTCTGAGTGGCCTGCCCTCTTTTCCAAAGATTATAAACTCTCTTTTTTTTCCTAAGCTCTAGCCACAACTCTCTGTTCAGTGAGGCTGGTCTTCTTCCATGCTGGCTCGTCTTTGGGCACATGGGGATGGACTGCTCCTGAGCCATTAAGATTTCCTTCTTGAGGAGTGCCCAGCCTTCCTGGACTCCTCTGCCCTTCAGAACTGCCTCCCAAGGGACTCTGCCAACCAGTGTCCTGAACAGATCAAAGTCTGCCCTCCGGAAGTCTAAGACAGCAGTTTTACTGGTCCCCCTCCTGACCACCAAGAATAGAGAACTCTACCATTTTGTTGTCACTCTGCCCAAGACAGCTCCTGACCACCACATATCCCACCAGTCCTTCTCTGTTTGTGAACAGAAGGTCCAGCGGGGCACCTCCCCTGCTAGGCTCACTAACCAGCTGCAATGTATCAGACAAAATGTGTCCTGACATAAGGCTGTCTGCAGAGAAGTTTTTTTTTTTTTTTTTTTTTTTTTATACGGCTACTAAAATGGGTTTTAAAGACTCTGGGATAGTGTTTTGTTTTGTTTTGTTTTGTTTTCCAAAAGTGGTGTTGCACTTTCTTGCAAGCAGTTGTTTTTTTTTCCCCGCCTGAATTGCATGTAACAAAATAGAGGCAATTATGCTTTTGAGACAAACCATAAACAAAGTTAATACAAGCAACTACTCCTTTGAAATTCCTGTTTCTTAGTAGACAGATAGATATTTTTGCTGAGTGCTATGTCAATACAAAGAATCTGAAGTATTTCCAAGAGATGATCTAAAAGAGTCATTAAAGCATGGTGATGAGTACCATGATACTCCTCATGCATTTGACATGATCAAGTGAGCCCCAGTAATTCTGAACCTGTAGTGGAATGTTAGTGATGTGCTACAGCAAAAGAGACAGTTCCATTTTTTTCTCCTTTTCTTTTAACATTGAAGGGCTCAGTATTACCGTTGCATCAATTTGTAACAACTATATGCATCTGCAAAAAAAACCCAAAAACAAAAAACAAACAAACAAACAAAAAAAACGGAAACACAAACAATTATCACTACATCAAGGTGCCCATCTTCAGAAGGGGTCTCAAGCCACAGAAATTTAAAGGTGACTAAATGGCCCCATCTGATGCTGTCATGGCAAAGCAAAATACAGTACACTGTGGACAACATATAGTTAGCATGACATTTTGCTAATGTCATGGTTGTTTTAATGTTGCATCAGATGTTGTCAGTCAGTAACACATAAAGTGACAAATGCTTATTTAGCAATCTGAAATTAATAAAAAATACATTATTGCTTGCCAGTATGTGAAATACAACTGCATAACTGAATACACTGGGGGATGGGGGGGTGGGGTGGGGGTGGGGGGCGGGGAAGAAAGAAAGAAACTGAGAGGTAAGCTCTTGTAAAAGTGATTTTTAGCTAGTTTCCTTTGTCATGTGAAATTTAATGACATTGATGCTGCATAAAAACTATCTGCAAAGAAGTGTGCCACCAACCATTCATATCTCTCTAATCTTGTTTTTATTTTATTTGACAGAAAATAGTCTAGTGTAATCCAGTTGCATTTATCCCTTTCATTTTATTTAAAATTTGATCTCATTCTTGTTTTAATGTTGTGGCAAGTACATATGCAAGATACTTCATGTACTGTTTTTATTTTCAATGAAACATAGAATCCTAGAATCATAGAATATCCCAAGTTGGAAGTGACCCACAAGGATCATCGAGTGCAACTCCTCACTCCACACAGGTCTACCCAAAAATCAGAATTCAGACCATATGACTGAGAGCATAGTCCAAATGCTTCTTAAAGTCCAACAGGCATGGTGCCATGACTACGTCCCTGGGGAGCCTTTTCCAGTGCGCAACAACCCTCTCGGTGAAGAACCTCTTCCTTATATCCATCCTGAACCTGCCCTGTCACAGCTTGACTTGGGTCCTGTCATTGGTCACCAGAGAGAAGAAAGAGATCAGCGCCTGCCCCTCCACTCCCCCTTGTGAGGAAGCTGTAGACCGCGATGAGGTCTCCTCCCCTCAGCCTCCTCTTTTCCAGGCTGAGCAGAGCAAGTGACCTCAGCCACTCCTCATATGTCTTCCCCTAGGCCCTTTACCATCTTTGTAGCCCTCCTCTTGAAGTGCTTCTCTGGAAGCCCTTCTCTCCAACAGTTTAATGTCCTTTTTGTACTGTGGTGCCCAAAACTGCACCCAATACTCGAGGTGAGGCTGCACCAGTGTAGAGTAGAGCAGGACGATCCCTTCCCTCAATTGACTAGCAATGCTGTGCTTGATGCACCGCAGGATGTGGTTGGCCCTCCTGGCTGCCAAGGCACACTGCTGGCTCATATTTAGCTTGCTATCAACCAAAACCCCCATATCCCTCTCTGTGGGGCTGCTCTCCAGCATATCATCCCCCAGTCTGTACGTATAGCCAGGGTTGGCCCTTCCCAGGTGCAGGACCCAGCACTTGCTCTTGTTGAAGGTCATGTGGTTGGTGATTGCCCAGCTCTCCAATCTGTCCAGATCTCTCTGCAAGGCCTTTCCACCCTCAACGGAGTCAACACTTCCTCCTAGTTTAGTATCAGCAGCAAATTTACTCAAAACACCTTCTAGTCCTACATCCAAATCATCTATGAAACCATTGAAAAGAACTGGCCCTAAAATGGAGCCCTGAAGGACCCCACTGGATACTGGCCAACAGTCTGATGTGGCCCCTTTTACCATAACCCTTTGAGCCCTACTCATCAGCCAATTTTTCACTCATCGTATGACTGTTTTTATCTAGCTGTATAATGGACATTTTGTCCAGTAGGATCGTATGAGAAATCATATCAAAAGCTTTACTGAAATCCAAAAAGATTACATCAACTGGCTTCCCTTGATCATTTAGATGGGTGATATTATCACAAAAGGAAATTAAAATTGTTAAGCAGGACCCACCCCTCATGAACCCATGCTGGCTGTGACCTGTGACTGCATTGTCCCCCAGGTGTGTTTCAATAACTCCCAGGATAATCTTCTCCATAATTTTACCAGGCACTGACATGAGACTGACAGGCCTGTAGTTCCCAGGGTCTTCTTTCTTGCCCTTCTTGAAATTTGGCATAACATTTGCCAGGTTTCAGTCAACTGGGAGCTCTCCAGATTCCCAAGACCATTGAAAAATAATTGAGAGAGGTCCCACAATAACATCAGCCAGCTCTCTGAGCACCCAGGGATGAATCCCATCTGGACCCATAAATTTGTATGGATCCAGGTGGAGCAGCAAATACTGCGCAAGTTTGGGGTTAGCTGGGGTTATCATTCCCACCATCACGGTCCTCCAGTTCAGGGCAATCAGGGTCCTGGAGCCCATCATCAGTGTTGAAGACAGAGGCAAAGAAGGCATTAAAAGTCTCTGCTTTGCCTATGTCCTTGTTTGTGAGATGACCTTTACTATCAAGGAGTAGACCTATGTTTTGTCTGGTACTCCTTTTTTTGTTCACATACTTCACGCAAGGCATCAAGCAAAGCTGCTTTTTTTTTTTTTTTTTTTTTTAAATTCTGCACCAGAACACATACAAAAATAATAACAATCTGTTTTTAATTTATTTTTATTAAGGATTAATTTTCACTTCACACTTGGACTTCCTAACTTAAGATCAACTCACAATATGAAGTAGTAAGGATTCATAGTAAGCATTTGTTGAATATTTCTGTTCAAAAGGTCTGTTATGTTGAGAGAGTAATACAGAGTTTTCCTTTGCATTTAAATGCTAACATTATCCTGATTTTATTCAGTGTTTAAGAATAGATTTTGGTTATTCAAAGGTAATGACTGGGTCTGTCTTCATTTTTAAAAGGATTTGGTTTTATTCAGGAAAGGTCATTCATATGAGTATGGCTATCCACCCTCAGGATTATAGTTAGGACACTGATTTCTTCTATACATGTCACATCAGCAGAATCAGGCCCAGTGTTCTGGGATTGTTTCTTGAGCCATCAACCACATTTTTTTTTTTCCCAGTAGATTTGCCAGTAGATTTGGAGGACAGCTATCAGGCAGATTATTTTTTTTTTTGAGTTGTCCTTTTTCTAATTATATGTGGTCTTTTCTCCTTTAGGGGGAGCAAAAAAAAATAAAGGGAGAAAAATAATCTCTCTTGGTGCTTCCGCCTGCAAGGTAGAGCATGTTTTTAGAATTTAGGATAAGAGAAGGCATTCTGGATTGATTCCAGTTATTTGAGTTATAGAGGGAATATCCTTCCCCAAAATAGCTTTCATGGTTGTTACTTGCCAGCAGATGTAAATTAAGAGCAGATAGGTTTTCTTGTTTTCTCACGTCTCTAATTTCATATTCCTGCCATAGCTTCCTCATTTTATTCTCCACATCCCTCACTTCCTTCAACAGCACTATAAAAAAAAGCATTTTCTTCCTTCTGTGCTCAGAATCTTGATTTAGAAGCTTGAATATGACAAATGGAAAATAATGTTTACAAATTTAATTGAGTGAAGAAAGATTTGGAAAGGGTTTGCAGTTTGTGTGCTTATGTTTGTTTTGGTGTGGCTGTGTGTGATTCTTAGGGAAGACAGCTAAGTGTATGGAAAAGAAAAAATTTAGCTTTCTGTAGCTTTCTGTTTACTAAGAAAAAAATGGGTTTAACCCCATCAAAATATTCACAACAAACAGCAATCATGAAAAAGAAAAAAGAAAACACTCAATAAACCTACAAAATTTTTTTTTTTTTTTAGACAGAGCTAGGTGAAAATAACATAATTCAGAGTATGAGGACTTGTTTTTTAACATCAGGTGACAGGTCTGGAAATAAAAGTGGTTTTGTTCCATATTCCCTGCTATAGAAATTAATAAAAATTCAGCTCATCACTTTGATGTCTGCTTGATCTCACATGCCAGGAGGCCTTCCTCTTCATTGCTTGCATCCTGGCAATCAGGGAGGTATGTGGACTGTAAGAGGACATGTAGAAGTAACACATGAAGAGAAGTTCAGGATGGGCAATGTGAGAGGATAAAGAAGCCATTGTAATCATGCAGGTGTTACTTAACACTACTTAACAGCAACTGCTCTTGCTCTGTACCAGGGCATCTTTCACTCCAAGTTAACTAGGTTTCCAGTGTGGGGACAGAACAAGGAACACATAAACCAGATCTTGTCCTACAGCATCTCTGAAAGTCTTGTACACACTGCTGAGCAACAGCTTGAAAAGGAACAGCCTACCTCATTTATTTCCTTACCATTTAACAGTTTAAACAAAATTATATATTTTGCTTAATTAATATTAATTTATATAATAAGATTTGTAACCTTCAGTGGTAAGACACTTCAGGCCTATTTCTGTTGATGGGAAATTTCAAAGGATGCTGAAATCACATATATGTAATAAAATAATTACATCAGGGTAATGATCAGTTTTTTCTAAATATGTTGTTAAAAGTATAGGATGTGATCGTGAACATTGTGGGCCTGCACTAAACAACAGTGAAAACAAGTTCAAACTGAGTTTCAAACTGAGACTTAGCAAACCATTTTGGAATGGTTTTAAATGGTTTGGAACTGTTTAGGAATGGTTAAGAATGGTTTGGAACTATTTAGGAATGGATACTACACACATCAGAAGTCACTGCTGGATTTTGGGAGGCAGCTGTAACGTCAAGAGTTTTCTCTAAAGAAGCCCACAGCAGGTTTATAACCATGACCAGACATGGGCTGGTTATAATAGGCGATTGGTTACAGCTTAGTGTGACAAGCATACTTTTGTCTCTAGATGAAGCCGCCAAATTCTTCCATTTTATTTTCCTGATTACAATTGATAAAGAAATAAGAGAAGAATTAAAATGCAAAGGGACAAGCTACAATTGCCATGCCCACATCATGCTGGGTTGAAATCCCTCACTGGACTGTCTTTCACAACATGAAAGATATCTGCATGAGCCTGGAGAGTCATTTACTTCATATTCCTTTATGTAAATGAATGCTGTTTTTTGGTTTGTGACCAGCATGCTGTTTGTTTTTATGGTTGTTCACAGGATGAGACAGTGGTTATGTTTAGAAATATACAGTCTGATACAGTCTGAACAGGAATATTCTCTGGAGCTATGTCCACATTGATAATGCTTACATGGGGAAGAAGCAGAAAAAAAAAAAAAAAAAAAAAAAAAAAAGCAGCTCAAGCGCTTTTTGACAGACGATGGGTAGAGCAGGGACAATTTTGTGCCAGAAAAGTCCAGAAAAGCAGTTTCAGACCTACTTGGGTCTATTTATATTATCATTCAGTCTTTGATGAGCACTTCCTTGGAAAACTGCCCTAGCTCTGCATATTAATTAAGTATTTTGCTTATCTGGTTTCCTTATTAAAGGAAAAACAACCGATCATGCCCAAGAGTTGCATTACAGCTATTCAATTCCCTCCTCTCCTGTTAAGTATTCCCAGGCCACGAGGTTTGTGGTTAAGTGACATCACCATAAATTTTCCAGGGGAAAGTCTGCAGCACAAACAGGCTCCTGGAGAGAAAGAAAGGTGTCCTATCTAATGGCTTTTTACAGACCAAGTCCTGCAGGTCCTTCCACTCAGGGAATTTCACCAGGTCCTACGCACTTGTGTGCACAAAGACCAGTCCTGAGGTCATAGAGGAATCTGCAAAGCAAGTTCCATGACATTTTTTGGTTGAGTTAGATAGTGCTGGGGGAAGAAGGGGTAATGTAAGACATACAAAACAATAGATCTAAAATTACTGAACAACACTGGGAAAAAAATATACCTGTTTTCTCATGTATTTGTGCAACTTGCTGATGGGACTGTATGCTAACAAGTCCTTCTCAGAGCCAGTCACCAGAGGCAGTGGACCTGTCACAGTCTCAGGCAGAGTGCTTTAGACTCGAAGTAGACTCATAAAATAGCTCAGCCTATCCTGTCTGCCTCTGGTATAATAACCAAATTTTACCTCAGTGTGTCCCCTTTCTCAGGTAGAAAAGGAGATTTTTTTTCTTGTGCCTGTATCTGCTTTCAATGATGTCTTTCTCTGTGTACTACTGATGAGCAGCATTGAGCAGACACCATCCAGCTCCAGCAGCAGAAACCACATAAACCTACCCTTGCAACACTGAGCTGAGCTAATCAGCAGCAGGGCTAACAAGCCCTGGTGAAGCCCCACACTATCTCAGTTACCACGCTGTTAGGAGTCAGGAAAGCACAGCTCCCTCCCAGCACCAAGTGCTATGCTCTGCTGCAGAAGACCCACACATCCTCCCAGGACATGCTCCATCTCAACATGTGCTGTAAGCTGCTGGAGGCATGAGGGGCCCTTTTTCCTTTGTGTCCCTGTGGAATTGAGTTTAGAGCCCTTAAAATCTTTGGTGGGTGGTGTCTGATGGTATTACAGTACTGATTAATGGTATAATAAGGAACACACCTCTGTCACAGAGGCATTTTTTTCTGCTTGCAGAAAGTTTTTGTAAAGCAAACTGTGAAAATAAAAGGATGCATTTTTATGAAAAATCTAATGCAAAAGTTATAGTTATGCTGTCTACCAAGGAACAGATACACATACACAATTAATTAATCAGAATTAAAGCTTTTCCCTCTCCCCCTTCATTCAAGTTCAATAATTCTTTAAAGAGTTTCAAACAATTTTGAGGCTCACTTGTGGGAGGGAGAGAGAGGAGAAAGGGAACAGCAGTTATTTTATTTTTCCAAACTCTTTGTCATGGAGAAGCTTGAGCTCCAAAATTCCCAGATGGGTTTTCCCTGTGATGGAGAGTTGTGCATATCTGATGGCTGTGCTGGGGCAGCTCCCCTGGCAAGCCAGTCCTTCCCAGAGCATCACACAGGGGCAGCTGTATCTGTTACAGCAGCGGCCAGGGACAGCATGTGGACCCACATAACACATCTGTAATGTTCAAGTTTGGCTCTGCTCCCTCTGGGTTGTCACTGTTGGTATGACACTGACCAAAATAGGTGTTGCTCACACATAATGAACTCCCAAAGGACCTGCAACCCAGGTAAACAGGGGGTGAGAGACAGAGAGTAGTTGTTGTTTTAAGGGGGAAAGGGTTTTTTCTGAAGACGTGTGGGCAAGAAACTGGGTGTGAAGCTGGCAACAACAGGCTGCGTAGGGCTGTTACCCCAAAAGGTGTATGACTTTCACGGATGCTTCAGTGGTGAGGTCGTGAGGACCAGACAGGGCAGACAGCAAAACATACAGGGGGAGGGAGGGGGGAACAAACACAGGTTTAGATTTGTGAAGAGTCCTTGAATTTCTTGAAGCAACATGAAGTTTTGCTGCCTGACTATCCTACCTGCAGAAATATGTGCCTCTTCATACAGGCATCTGCTTATTACAAATAAAGCTTAAAAATCCCTAAATTTCAGCTTCTTGGGGTTACAAACACAAAGCTTTCTTGTGCACATAATCAAAAACAATAGTCTGCCCAGAACAGAAAAGCAGGTAAGCTCACATAGTGATATTCCTGATGTGTACAGTAGAAAGAAACTGAGAAGATGTACACACTAAACATGGGCAATTTCTGTTCTTGTCCTCCATCATACTAATGACACTATACCAGAAGTTTACTATATTAAAACAAATTTCAAAAAGAAAGAAAAAAAGTGAAAGCAATCATGCTAGATGAATGCCAGAACAGAGTGTTATAGAAGTGCAAAACCAGTTTCTACAGCTTCATTCCTTCCTACATTTAGACTCCCTGGCACTGCTGGGAGCTCTGTTCATAGCATGCTTTCTACTTCACTCACAGGGATTTTCTGTGTGTATGTTACTAATGGTAAGAGGTTAGGAAATATGTAAATCATTGCACATCAAGATAATACAGAAGAGTACCCACTGCGGTATTATAAATCTTTAAAATTGATTCTTAAACTAGCTGAAATGTAGTCTAGGGCTGCTTGTTCAGGCTTAATTGGACTTACCAGCTATGATGGCATCTGTATTTGAGAGAAATGGCTGCATTTTCAGCTACTAAAGCTGACTTGAGCACTTTATAAAAGAGGCCAGATGAATCAACACAGATACAATCTCTTTCATATTCATTAACAGCAGTAAAAAAAGTTCTAAAGCAAACAAATGAAACAAAACCAAGAAATAACAGTAGTGTAGCATTTCAGTGAGTGGAAAATGTTCTGATTTTCAAAGCACTAAGACCCTTCCCCACTCTAGTGACAGCAAGATTTTCTAACCAGGAGCACAGATGGCAAATGGGCTCCTGGAGGTCCCCTACAGGAAAACGCTGTTGCTTATACCTGTGAGCTGCTCCTGGCTGCCTGGACCTCCTGTCGTGCAGGCTGGGAGCCCACCAAAGCCCATCACTGGCTCCGAGAGCCCACCAAAGCCCATCACTGGCTCCTAATGCTTGGCCCCCTCAGAGGAGGCAGTGCAACACAGGATGCCATCCTGCTCACAGGGCCATCGTGTTGCAATGGGGAGCAACCACCTCCCACTTGTCTGACCACATGAGGGAGCAGGAGCAGAAGCATACTAGTGACTTCTCCCAAGATAGGCCTAATTCTCAGCTCGACCATTAGACTCTGCTGGGCACAGCTTGTTTTACTTCAGACCGGGGATTTTTAGGAAAAAAAATATCTAGCTTGAGATTTCCAGAAAGAACTGCTCTTTCAACTGTTTGTATGTGACTGAAAGTTACATACTGGTATCCCTCAGAGAGCACAACAGAAATCCAGGCCCAGGAGAGAGAATTTTATCTGCTGACTTTTTGGTCTTCCACCACTGGAGACAGGAAGTCTCTGAGCTGGAGTGTTGTACACTTCATTTCCTGAGGCTAGCTCTGCCCCAGGAGGCTGTACGTCACAGTCACAGGGGATGCCTTGCAGGATTTTCTGCAGAGCCACAGCCCAAGATGGAACTGGCCTTGCAGTCCTCTGTTCAGCAGGATGGAGGGGTGACCACCTTAGGGACTCCCAGGTGCTTTTCCTCCAAACATGAGATCTGTCACAAGCTTAATTT
Source organism: Cygnus atratus (assembly GCF_013377495.2). Lineage (NCBI taxonomy): Eukaryota > Metazoa > Chordata > Aves > Anseriformes > Anatidae > Cygnus > Cygnus atratus. Next base: position 36,673,431 of record NC_066396.1, read on the forward strand.
AAGATTATTGAGTCAATTAATTTTATTGTTGTCTCCAGCCCATTGTATGCTCACCAAAACTAAACACAGCATGCAAAAGAGAATCAAGTTTAAATTATACCTGAATACAGGCTTGGGAACCACAGAAACTTGGAAAGCTCTGAGGAAAGAGATCCTCTTTATCACTGTACTCCAACCTCTTTATCACTATTTTTGCCTGTGCTGAAGGGAGATGGGGGAGATTGACTCCCTCTGGGATAGCTGGGCTAAGCCCTCCAGGTAGCTACCTGGCCAGTTCTCAAAGCTCTGACTGCAGTGCTGACTTTATGGGACAAACAACCTGAATCCACTTCTTCATAAAAGGTTCCAGAATAATGCAGTCAACCTCTGTCAACCTTTAATATTTTTATGTCTTTCATTATGTGGAAGAGAAACCCAAAACAGTGAAGTATCAAAACAAGACAAGTAAGGCCTTCTGTTCATGTGAGCTGGAACAGGAACAAGTCTTCTGTACTACGAATGTCATGTAAGTGTAACTGCATAGGCTGAAACCTGGTTCCTTTGCACTTCTTTCCTCTCGCGGTGGTTATCTGGCCTACTAAAAAACCTTACTAAGTGTCAATTTTTATGTGTTTTTTTTTTTTTTTTTTTTTTTTTCCTTCTAAATAGGACAGGCAGAAATCTTTCTCTGACGACAACATGGATAATAGAGCAGGATGGTGCCACAAACAGAAGTGTGTGTTTGCAGTTTGGAGACCTGAGAGGGTGTAGTTTCCACTTTTAGTCACAGGGCCTGACAGGAATTATAGGAAGCATGCTAGCAAAGCCAGGCAAGGTCTTTATTGAACATTTTATTTCAGTATCCTCATTTTGATGAGGCACAGGGGAGAATCCTTATTTTGCAAACCTGGCATGCTATTTGGCTTACAATACAAGACACATACCCAACTTTTAAACTCAGCTAAGCACTGGAGACTGACAAGAGAACGGAATCTAAATACACTGCTCAGCTGGAAACCTAGAATTTCTAATAAAGAAAAATTAAGTGTTTATGTATTACATTTGGTTCATATAACACAGAACAGCATTATAAAGGAAATGAGAATGAAGAATTGTAGCTTGGTTTACATTGGCAATGTACTTTCCATACAGACACTCCAACTAAAGAGTCTTGTGAGCTAATACCTACTCCAGTAAAAACTGATTTCTAGTAACATCTGTGAAAGCTACTCCATATAAATTAAAAATAGGTGAATATAAGTGCACAAGTAATTGGAAAGTGGAATGGTAATGATAACTAATGTATTGTTGAGGTGGAAAAGCACATAGGGAGAAGGCTGAGTGTCAGGCAGAGGTGTCCCTTCACTGCTCCTTGACCACATGTCAGGGTGGCTTAAGTCCTTCATGAGGACCAGGACCTCTGAATGTGAGGCTTCTTGCAATTGTCTGAAGAAGGCTTCAGCTACTACACTTCCTGGCCAGCTGGTGAGTAAAAGCCACCCACCACAGAGTAGCTCAGATGTTGGTGGGTTCGTGAATTCTGACAAGCTCTCAGCTGCTTCATTGCTGGCCCCAAGGCAGAGCCTATCCATTCCTGTTGCTGTTTCACATAAAGGGTTTGTATGACCTCCTCTTCCTGGCTTCTTTTTCTTAAAAGCCTGTATTCCTCCACTGCAGCACTCCAGTCATGTGGGCTATCCCATCACAGCTCTCTGATCCCAACGAGCAGACAGACTTTTCCTTCTAAATGCTTGTTCTCCAGGCTGTGGTTATTAGAGTATGGGCACTTCAGATAGGCACACAGTCATCTGGTTTACCAGAAAGGTTATGGTAGCTTTCCCCATAATGCTGTGGTATTTAGACTAACCGCTAACATACAAGGGTTTACTGATATAACTCAGCATGCAGGCAATCATGTGAATCAGACTATTCATGTTTTCTGTTGTAGTAATAGACTATTACTATTGACCTCTCTAGCAAACACACACATATATGCACATACTTATAAAAACAAACAAACAAAATAAAATCACACATGAGCCTGAAACACCAGTTCCTAGGAGTGACAGACAGCATGCTAAGGAAGAGCTAAGTTGGATACCTCTTGTACAATGCAGTATGTCTGTCTGAACATAGAAATATTGTTGCTTCAGTGGGTGTTTGTGAGAAACATGATGCCATTTATTCCCCACTTGTAATAATTTTGGGCATTCATTATGGTTTCATGTTATGAGATTGGCTGTTCAGAATACCTTAATGAGATATCTTACAACTCCCTGGTGAAATCAATGGTGTAGACTACTCTTGTGTTTCCATCACATCTACTCTTGTGTTTCCACCAGGAATCATTTCATTTGGTTTGTTGTTGTTTTTTAATCTTTTCCTCCCCAGGCACCTATTTTCCTGCTGTTTTGGACATCCAGAATTCAGAAGGAAGTATTTAAAATGCAGGGAACATTCCTCAGCTTCACATCAGGCTTATCAGAAATATATTTACTTCATTTTTCATTAATGAAAAATGCTGAAAAGAGAGCCCATATTTTAGTGCATTTGAAGACAACCAATGATCATTTATACAATAAATGTAACATGCAGAACTGTAAGTGTGAAGTTACTGCAAAGCAACACAGGTCCATTAAGTTCAGAATAGTCTGAAAATTTGTATCAGCTAACATTCTGACCCAAACATTACCACCGAAGAGTTGACGCTATTCTAACGAATGTGAACCAGCCACCTGTAGTATGTAAAATTCTGCACAATGGGGAAATAAAGGAACTAGTTGGGACATTACAGTGCCTCAGGTGGTGCCTTTAAACTTCAAGCATCAGATTTTCAAAGGTCAAAATATTCTGACAAATTCCAATAATATATTTTGATGGATTTCTGTAGATAATTCACGCAGAGTGACTATGTATTCAGACTGCTTTCATTTATAAGTTAGATAGTATTAAACAGTTATATAGTATTAAAAAAGAGAAAGAGAACAAAGACCCATATTTAGATAGTTGATCCAAGAACCAATGAAAAATCTTATGTGTCTTACTTTCCTGCAGATTGGTGGACTTTATGCACAAGGATGCTTCTGTAACTCTTACTACAGTTTTATCCTTCTATTTTGAACTCTCCCTAACTGGGGTCATTGGTGTTACTTTAAATGAAGTCATAGCTTTTTGTGAGCTTAAACAGACTTCACACAATCCCTGCAGTTGATTTTGTGAAGGATCCCAGATGGAAGGACTGAGATCCCAGATGAACCGACTGAAGTAAATGTTCCAAACTAAAACTGGTGTGAACTTTCCCCATTTATCTTAAAGTACAGTTAACCTCAAAGCATGGTCATGACCATCTAAATCCTAAAACTACCGAACTAGCTAAAACAGAAGTACTCATTAAAGAAAAGTCATCATGAGAAAAGGCAACTGAGTCAAGTTTTGCTCCAGAATCTGGCCAGGAAAATAAATTCATAGAACAAACCTGGACGTTGGTTGTCAGAGGAGGTTACTGCAAAAGTAGGACTACTAGATCACTTTATTTTACTGTCAGGGCACACCTTAATAGGCATATGGATATGTTTTTGATTTTGACAACCATTTTATGTAATGGGTCTCCCCTCTCCTGACACAACAAGGGATGATGTCCGTACACAGTTCAGGTAATATAGTGATTTAATTGTCTGACTCTGCCTGCAGATCAGGCATCTGATACAATGGGGCCTGTTGATGCACTTACACTGCACCTGCACCTATTTGCTTTGGCAGCTTTCCAGCATACAACTAATAATAATAACAGTAATAATCCAGTTTCTAAAAACTATCTGTAAAAGAAATACAGAATGATTAGAGAAAGGTCACAGAAAACTACTTCTGCTGGACCTCCAGAACATGAAAAACAGAATTTTCATTCACCAGCCACCTACACAATATTCAAAGAATGGGAGACAGAAAAAGTCCAGACTTCTGTAATTTGTAGTTATGTTCAGGAAGGTTTTCTACAAAAGTAAGAACACAGCCTGTTTAAATGACTCTGGATTTTTCTGTCAAGCCTAACTCATCTTACTGATACATCTCATAATTCACTGTGGGTACACAAGTTTTAGCAATTATTAGAAACTTAAACAAAAGTGTCCATTACATGAAGAATCTGAAAAGTAAGAAATTATCTATATGGATAGAAAAACCCCTTCTATTATCTAAATTCCCCTTTCAGAACATGGAAAACTTTCAATTTTTGAAGTATGTTATCAAAAACTTTTATATTGAAAAGGAAGGTTTGATTAGGTAAAGATATGGCTGCACATTTCAGGAGAGGTTTCAGTAATTGTTATTGTTATAGGCAGTAAATAGTTTGATGACAACACAATAAAAATGATGCAAAGAAAGAAGAAATATTAAAACACTGATTTTTTTTTTTTTAAATAAAAAACAACCATCTACACACTCTTTGCTGCTGGATGACTATAAATAGGCATATTAAAAATAGGTACATTAGCTGTATTAAAAATGCTTTTTATGTCATGAAAATGAAAAGGATACTCATATTGCTGTGGTTGCAAAAAAAAAGAACAAAAACTAAAGGTATGCTGTCATTTTCACTCCTTAATAGTACACTTGAATGCTTTTTTTAATTTTTCTGTTGTTTTTCTGGGCCATCACCAAGTATGGATAGCTACATTGAGGCAATGCAAGAAGTGCTTAGTCCTGAAGTAATAAAATAGGAAAAATGAAGACTGAAAAAGCTGTAATTTGTAGGAAGACATATAGAAGATAAAAAATTATCTAAAAAAATAAGTAATTATTAGCAAGTCATTTATCAGTTAAAACACTATCCTCATGTTACTGACAGTAGGTATAATGTGACATCATTCTGTAAGACAGTGAAAGGCAGCTCAGTTAAAGTCACAAAATATATGCTGTTATTCAGAGTTCCTGTATGATATGTTTAAAGATTGTGTTGTACTGCTTTCTAGAAAACTGGTTGAAGAGATGAATATGCAGCTTTTACAATATAAGAGAAGTTTTTTTCCTCTAATATAAAAATGTTTGGTCCTCATGTGTATACAAAAAATGGAAAGAGCTCAATAGACAAACTATTACATCAAAAGCATAGAGCATAGGATTAGGATTTCACAGATCTATTCTCTGTCTCACATGCATTTCTTTTCAGGGAAAATTTAACAAAAGTTTTTTTTTTGACCCTACTAACCTCATCCTTCAGTTAGCACACTTGAGTTTTGCCAGTATAAAGGCCTGAGGAAGCTTCCTGTAAACTGGTCTTGCTACTATGTCCATGTAAAGACCCCAGGCAGGGAGCAGAAGTCAAATATTGGTGCTTACAGAATTCCAAGCACAGCCAGCTAAAAACTATCCTGTCTTGCAGAGACAAGTTGTTCTCTGGGGAAGTCCCTTCCTCTTGAGAATGAAAAGTGATTAGAAGAAAAGTGATAAGTAAGTGTCATTAAAACTGCTTAAGAAGATAAGTTTGGATAACCATCCTCATTTTATTTACACAATAAAGGGACCCAATAACTTAGCTCCACTGCCTATAAGTCTTCCGAAGAGAAATTCTGGAACAATGACTCAAGACATCCTGCAGAAAATTAACTTTGAATTTGGGGTTCTGCCCAGTGTCCACTCACATATTGAATCCCCACAGAAAGATTCCCAACAGGTGCTCCATGTTGGATTTGGCTGTGGTGGCCCTAGTGTATGAGACACCAGGTGTGAGATGACATTATTCTCTTTACAGGAATTTCATCCTCAAGATAAAATACACTTATTTTACAGCCTGGAAATCTTTGGAGGGGAGAATTCAACTGCCTTTCTCTTCATCATGTTATCTAGAACAGGACAGCACAGTAAAAGTTCAGGAACTTGTTATAATAATATATAACTACCCCTATATGCCTTCACTAATTTTCACAAAACTAACTACATTTTTTTCAGTTCCTGTCATCTTCAGGTGCTTTCATGGACACCATTTCTGTATGCTTCTCTGATCTCTCTCTTGCTTCCTGCAATCCTTGAATACCAAAGGACTTTTTGTTTTCCGCTCTAGTCTCCAGGCTGCACTGAGACTGCTGCAGACTAATGTTTCCTATTACCAGAAAGGTGTCTGAATGCCTTTCTTCTCTGCTGCCAGCTGCCTGAATGTTTCCTTTGGACTCTAAAATAGTCAAAACTTTTTCTTATCCAGCTGAAATTTTCCACTTCAATGAAAACTTGAAAATATGTCAAAAACTTTCAAATAATCCTTGTGCGTTTATATCAGTGAAAAGAACATTCTTATTGCAAATATCTAGGCAAGGACTTCAGCAAATTCTTGAGGACAAGTTGGTAACCAATTTGCTATGGACAAACTTCTCTGTTTAGCCTAGCTAATTAGTGTTTGTACAACATAAATACTCCTCTTCCCTCATTTGTCCTATGCACTTGGGATCCAAGGATTTAGTTAAGCTGGACAAGGCTTCACTTGACTTTTAATGGCCTGGTTTTCAAGCCATTGGGAGATCAGCTACTGTTTCTGGTGAGCTCGTCACAAGGCTCCCAGCATCTCCTCTAACTGTTCTACTCCTAGCACTTAGAAAGTGTTTAAAGAGACAAGCTGTAACCTCAATGCAATTTTTTAATTCTTATTCACACAGGTTTACCTGTGCAAACTTATAAGCGTCTCTCTTACCCTGGACAGCATCATCTTTCTTTTTGAGGGTTAGTTAAATGGACTGCAGCCTCGTGAAAGTCTGAAGATTCATGGCATCAAAGGAATACCTCTCATTACTTGTACAGCAGTAAACAGGCCCTTTCAGTAAACATGAACAACGGTTGATTTGCCAAGAACTACCTGAAGATAAATCAGAAAGCTTTTCAAGAATATACAGATTTCAAGACCCACTCCACTGGAAAGTGGCTATGCCTGCCTTGACAAGGCAACTATTCTTTTCATTCAGAAGACAAGAATAATGTCACTGAGTCTGGATTTAGTCCTGCAGTTTGGATTTGATCAAATATGTGAAATTACTGAATCATCTCCTAAATGATGATCAAAATTAATAATCAGACCTTTATGAACATCTGACTACTGCATGGAAAAAACAGGGGATTTCCTGTGACAGCAGTGATGTAACTGTTCTTACATAGCAGAGATCTGCTTGGAGCAGAGATCTGTCATAAGCCATTTGTCAAACCAACCAGCATCCACCTGAATGCAGGCTTTGCACACCGATGCTATTGGCACTGCAGCCTTGCTACTCCCTTAGACATCCCTTTTTGTCTGAATGGCGTGGAACGTAAGTCAAACTTCCGAGTGCTGAGAAAAATCTCCTCTTCACATACAGAGAAGTTGAAAAACATCTGAGAGATCTATTCCTCCACTAAAATCAGCAAACTGAGATGCTTGCTGCCATGTTTTTAGAGGAAATGCAGAGCTGTCACTGGAACTTACAGTGTTCTGCATGTGTCCGACTACATATACAATTTTGAGCAGCCTAACACTAAAGGTGATATTGTAACACACAATTCCATATGGGCTTGCTGGACAAAACCATAATTATTGGAAAAAATAAAGCTCTGCTCAGGCATATTTTTCAAATTATCAGTAATTACACAGTGGGAATAGCTTGAGAAGACAAACATCCTCATCTAGCAAATCAAGCCCATTTCTTTTGCCTTCAGCTGAAATTTCTGACCTTTAGCTGTGTAATTAAATAAGAAGGAGAACTGAGAGAGAGCAGAAAAAAAAATGTATAGTTTAGAAAAATTGCACCTGTTGATCAAGCTTTTGAAGATTCAGGAATAGACAGGAAAACCTAAAAACTGTGTCTGTAAGGTTCTTAAACTAGATGATTTTGCAATGTATAGCCCACTTATTCTGAATTTTAAAGTTAATTTATTTAAAAATATATATCATTATTTGGGACTTACTTACACTTTTAAATGCAATCTTTATACTTTCAGGCCCTAGGTATTATGTGAAGATTGAAACTCTCATAGAAAAAATGAAGATATCATCAATTGTTATGAAGAAAATGAACAGTTTCAGGCTTCAGAATCTTGGCAACAAAGCCAGTCAGTCATAGAAATCCAGGGAAAAAAAGCCTAAGGAAAAAGTTTCTGAAAAAATAGTCATTTCTATAAAAAAAAAAAAGAAAAAAAAAAAGAAAAAGAAAAAAGAAAAGATAAAAATATAAAAGTCAGTGGCCTCCCATGAGAATTTCAGAAATTTTCATTAGTGTTGGTTTATGGAGGAACTTTAAAAAGCAATGTTAGATCTATCTCTACCATGAAATTCATTTGACATTATGATTCTTATGGACTGTTTGAGATATCCATTTTGAAAGATCTCATAAAAAAGAAAAGCATTTAAAGGTTTTATATTTAGCATAGCACAGTACTTCCTTTGGATAGCTAACAAAGAGCTTGACCAGAGTTCTAAAGCATTTGAATACTACATAGTTTCCTTAGCACCCAAAGCTAAAACCTCTTTTATCTCCCCAAGTAAAGCTGCTGCAGAATTTAGCTTTCAATGCAAGTGATGTGTTCCTAAACACTATTATTCAGCTTCTGATGCAAGTGCATGCTTCTAAACAATCAGTTTTCCCATAAATTTGTGTCCCCAAAACAATTGATTGGCCAGGGAAAAGAGAAAGTGTTCAGTTCTCTAAAACACTATCAAAATGGGCAGTCCCACCAGCAGAGTTTGTGTGCATCTGGAGAGGGGTAAGGTCAGAAGAGCTACAGCTTAGAATTAGTGATGGTTGCAAGAGGAGAACTATAAAACTATCTGGGAGGAATTACAGCTTAATCACAGGCACTGCTGTGCAGCAGTGATACAGGTCAATTCATTTCACAGCCATGCAGCTTCCTGTGAGATCTTCTGACGGATCGCAGCTGTGCTGAACCACAGTATATGCAGCACCAGATCTTGTGCAGAGAATGAAATTAACTTACGTGTCACCAGTCATCACTTTGGGAACATCATCTTACACGGCTTTAACTCCAACTTCTTTCAGTGTTGTTACTCCACTATACACCATTGGAGAAGCTTGAGAAGTGGGCCCATGTGAACCTGATGAGGTTCAACAAGTCTAAGTGCCAGGTGCTGCACCTGGGGCAGGGCAATCCCAACCATGAGCACAGACTGGGAGAAGAACTCACTGAAAGCAGCCCTGCAGAGAAGGACTTGGGGGTTCTGGTGGAAAAAATCTCAACATGAGCCAGCACTGTGCACTTGCAGCCCAGAAGGCCAACTGCATCCTGGGCTGCATCAACAGAGAAATTTTCTGCCTGTGAAGAGAAGGATAGGACAAGGGGGAATGTTTTTAAAGTAAAAGAGCAGACATTTAGATTAGATGTTAGGAGGGAATTCTTCACTGTGAGGGTGGCTAGAGCACATAAGGGTGTACCCAGATCAAAGGGGTGCACCCTGCAAGTTCTACAATTCTTCTGACTAGGTCATAAGCTAGAATGAGAGGGGTTGAAATATATTTTTACTGCTGTGGGAGGAAACCAATCATACAAAAGGTTTTCCAGCAGTGTATGTACTTGTCATTGCTAGTCCAGACAGACAACCCACACTGCAGTGTCCAAATGCAGTGTGCTACCATCTTCTGTCTCCCTAGCCTCCTGAGCATCTCCATTGACAGATAAAATGCAATTACCTGGTAGCATACAAGAACTGGTGAACTTGTGGAAGGATAAAGAAAAATTGAATTTATGTGTCTTGATAAACAAAAGAATAAACAAAAATAAATAAATATGGTGATAATACATATCCAGGCAGGAACTCAGAGACTTCTTTCAGAAACAAAATATAATTTGCTGTCTTGTGATTTAGGGAACTTGTATGAGATCACACTCCATTGCATTGCCTACTAGACTCTCAGTTTGTTTCGCTTTGAACCAAAGCTACGTTTCAAGGAAGAATGTAGCACAATCTATTTCAAAAGCCATCCCTAAATCTGTGGACTTGACTCATAAATTCAAAGGACAGAAAATAGTATTTATAGAACATTTTGTCAAATCACGACAGCACTGAGGTATGACACACCTTGTGGGAAGAGCAGTCCTTTGGTCTTTTGAACAAATCACCATCATTAATATAATTTTCAAATTTCAATGAATAGTTGCCCTTAATAAACCAGCCTTTAAATTTGAGTTTGAAGTTGGAAACTAGACTATGATATATCACGACCTGGTAATATGTAGTTCTATATACATGTTTCTGGTTGCTCTTTGCAGAATGTTGTCTTCTTGGCAGGGCTGGCATTGAGAGAGATTTCCCATACACCTGATTGACACTGTGTTTTCTCTGTCAGGCCAGGATAACATAGGCCACACTTCCAGTAAATTCCAGTAAAAAAATCCAGTAAAAAATTCCAGTAGATTCCAGTAAAAAATTCAGTAAGGAGGAAATATTGTGGTTCACATATGAACTTTCTGTTCATTCTTAGGAGATGAAACAAAATCTGCATCCTTTCCCATCTAAAGAAATAAAAAGATCTGGGTTTTGCATTTTCCATCTCACATCAGCTCATAACTTGCTCACAGCTGTCTCAGTTTGTGACGAGGCACACATCTGCAGATGGTCTTTGAGACTCATCTGTTCCTCCTAGAAAACAGAGCTCCTGTGGTATACATTTCCAATACTGAACCTAAAATCGTAGCTCAAAATCAATAGACACACCAGAAAGCAGGTTCTTTGTGGCAATGTTATGAGGACAAAGGGACATCAGGGGCAGAATGACATTTCAACTGAGGCACTGTTGGCAAGAATCACTTGGACAAAAGTGAATCCCATCATTCTTGACAAACAAATTAAGCTTCTTTGTATGTTTTAAACACAAATCTCTATAAGCACACATTTCTAACGCAAGCTAGTCATTTTCACCTTAAAGAGACTTAAACTGAGCTCTTGGTCCTAGAACCAATGAAAAAAAAATCCTCTTTGACAAAGCTATGAGAGATTTTTAGGTAAAGCTGTGAGAGAAAATGGTAGGTGTCATTAGTACAGATTTCACAATATCAGTGCATTCTTTCCCGAGAACATATACATGTACTGAACTAATTCAAAGCTAAGTAGTTCTTACATTATTGAAAAAAGGTCATGTTAGCTACAGCACAGACGGCATAGATAACATATTGCTTGTTATGGTGAGAAGCAGCTGCTATTTTCCCCCTGCTTAAAATATGTCTAGAAAATTCTAAAAGTTTAAGGCAAAACAGGGAAAATCTCCTACAGAATTTTCTACAGTGTAGACACTTCTAGAGTCAGTTCTGTTCTGCTGATATCAACTGCAAAAATATACCATAGCTATTTGTCATATAGGCTAACATATTACATCATTTAAGTACAGATAGATAATTTATAAATAATTCAGGAACAGATGATGGTGCCCTCCTCATTGATTTTTTCTTTATACGAGGTGTCTACTTTTCCTCTTGTGGTTGTAATATCTAAAAATTGGCAAGATTAAGAGAAATTGATTCCAGAATTAAATGTCTTGCCTTTGGGCCAAACTCTGCTTTCAATTGCATTCATGAATTCAGCACTCCCTTTCCCTCCTGACCTCAGTGCATCAGTTCCATTTGTGGAGAGCAGTGAAATAGTCTCACAGACAATGGAAAGCCCTTCAAGTATACCCACAGGGACCTGCTGATGTCCAAACAGAAGGCTGTCAGCAAAACTGCAACCCAGAAGCTTAGAGATGATCAGTACCTACATTTCACAGAATCACGGGATCACAGAACAGTTGAGGTTGGAAGGGACCTCTGGAAGTCAACTGGTCCCACCCTCCGCTCAGCTAGGGTCACCTACAGCAGGCTGTCAAGGACCATGCCCAGTTGTTTTTTGAAGATCTCCAAGCAAAGAGACTCCCCCATTCGCTTAAACAGGAGTAGCTATGAGAGATTTGAGGGTTGTGGCTGTATGTTTTCCTGTCTCTGTGTTCTCAAAGTTCTATCAGACAGCCTAAAATACTGGAGAATTGAGAGAAAATAATTTCTTCCATGAGCAAAAAGCAATGTGACCTTTTTTAGCCATTCTGTTTTTACATTATGCTGTGGAATTGTAGAATCAAGAGAGGAAAGAAATGCAAACAAATCAAGAACTGCTGTACCCCGTCCTCACAAACTGAAGACTCCTTTTCTACGTAAACTGGCAGCATTTTGAGATTAGGGAACCATAGAGTTATTGGCTGCCCTCCCTTCAATTTGCTCTATATTTTACCTTGCTTATTTTTTGTCCCGCTAATCATTCATCTGAGATATATGAAACCCAGACCTTTGGAAAGACAAGAGCAGAGAAATGGGTGGCGTTCACAGATAAATACACTAACTATTGTAATAATGTTTAAAAGCTCATTTGCAAAGCAAATTCCCAAGTTTGAACTTCTCTGGAACACAGCAGCACATTTCACAAAGCAGATGGAGAATCAAAGCACAAGAGTGTTTTCCATTCTTAAGCCTCTGCCACAGCTCCGTATCTGCCAGTTTTATCTATTCCTGTATATTTTGGAGTCAATTTTTACTCCTTCACTTTGCATGAGTCTCAGGTCTGACCTTGTCAGCTGTTTACATAGGGAGTGATTTTCCAGAATAGTCCATATTGTTACAGATTTCTGTTCCTTAAGCGCTGCCTCTAAATCAATTTCCATACACTATAAAAAATAAGAACTTAACAGGTAGCTGTCGTGAATCATGCCATCTAGCTGCATGTTAGCAAGAAACAGCACAAAAGCAGTTTATGAATTCCCAACATGGCTTCTCACTTTCCCTCTCATTCCTTATTTCCCCTGTCTGTCACTACGCTTTGATTCAGCAAAGCACCAAAGCTTGCAACTAGCTTTAAACTGTGGTTTTAATCCTCACTCAAGTGGCCTCCTCCCCGCCCGGATACACATGTGAGTGCACAGAGAAACATGTGTTTTGCTGAACTTGGGCTTGCACTGGAAGTTATTTGAGGAGGCACCACTCTTCCACTTATTTGCCATGTCCTTAGCACCATGACCCAAGCCTGTATGTGCACCTTGAGGTACTACTCAGTGAACAGCAGTCAGAGTGACATCAATTGCCAACTTTCACAGTTCAGCAGCTGCATGAAGCTGAATGGAAACACAACGATGTCTATATACACTGAATAAGTTCACTGAAGTGTCAAGAAAGACTCATATGACATATTTGAATACAGACTGGTATAAGGTAGAGACAAGACCCCCTGAAGCCTGCCACATTCCTACCACCAGAGGTTCTGTGGCCTCAGCTCATTCCAAGCATCTGCAGTGTCCTGTCTGGGGAGTACACAGACACTGCAAACTGGAGTACACTGGTGGATCTGAAAAATTGTCTCCAAAGGATGCAACGGGTCACATTTCTGAGATGCACAGAGACAGCAGTGTTATAAAGTATCTGGATGCTCTACCAAGACCCTTCAACCATCTTTAATAGGAGAGATGAGGTCAGTAGAGATGTCAAGTTCCCCTTGTTAACTGAGAAACTCCTTAACACTGTGGCAAAGTGTAGGAATCATACAAGTATTTAAAGCTGAGATGGTCACAACTTGTCCCCAGTAAAATTTGCCTAATGAGGCAATAGTTCCTGAAGGATCTATGTTATATCTCCCTCTGTATGTAGTTCCCACCAAGTTAATAGATTTGCATGTGCTGGCTGATATGAGCGAAAACTGAGGTTCATTTTTAAGCCCCTCATTGTGGAGGAAGCATGCTCCAGATGTTTCCTATCCTAGGTACAAATACACAGATAGCACCAGATGTGGTCCATTGGACAGAGAGAAGCTTAGCCTCAAGTAGACAGCTGTAGCTGATGAGGTCATCAATACAGTTTAGAGATGGAAAGAGTTCACTGGAAAAAAACGTGTCACTTTTTCTTTTTCTCTTGTTTGAAGTCACTGAGCTTCAGGGTTCAGGGGAATTGTTGCTTTGACTTTATTCTTCTGTAGGCGGGTGGCTGCTTGCCAGTGGCAGCTGCATATGGGATCATTTGCATTGCATGCAGAGTCTCTTGTTTAAAGGGAAGCTCTTCCTTCCCTTAGATCATCTGCTTCTTTAGAGTCAGGACCACTGTTTCACACAGATTGTATTCTGCCTTTAATCTTTTTTCCCTGCTTTCTCTCTACTCTTTAACAAGTATCCCAAAGCCAGGTCTAGTAGACTCATCTGGGATAGCTGAAAAAGGCATTCTGTGGACAAAGAGGGAATTATTTGATATGGCTGTGGTTACATACTTGTATGAGAGGATTTTTGCAGTGCACATATGCTCTCTTACATCACCATGCTACAAGCAGGAGTCAAAAAAACTGTCATTCGCTGCACGCAGGGCACAGAGTGGATATTAAATCTGTCTTGGGAATGGTGTTCTGCATTTGTGTCTCATGCAAACAGTGGGGTAACCCTCTCAGAGCCCCACATTAAACAACTGCACTACTTTCATCTCCAGGAGCAATGCAACTCCTTTCTTTTGCACCTGACAAATCAGGGACAATCAACTATTTTAATGGGTTTTGTAGGGGGAGTACAGAGTGAGGGAGAGAGGAAAAAAAAAAAAAAAAAGAGAGTTCTCCTAAAATGACCTTATACAAGCTGTGACTAACACATTAGCAATTTGGCTTCATATGCTGCACACAGGAGAGTGCCTAAAAGTAAAATAAGATGAAGTGACTATGATATAGCTCAGGTGCTCAAGTCCATACTTGCTGGATGGTTGCCTCTTTCAGAGCTGAGGCTCATTCTGTAAACTCTCTCCTTCTGTTCCTATTCCACAGTTAGGGTATAAGTTATAAGTTATCACTCTATCCCCTTCCTCTTCCACCCCCAACCTGCACCCCCACCTTCCTGGACTGTTCAACACACAGGAGTAGGCGCTTTCCTGTTTTCTGAAATAAGTTTAAGACTTGCTGTGCATGGTCTCTCTAGTTATAGACAGCCAGCAAGACCTGCACACAAGTAGTGGTTGACTCTAAATCCTGGTCTGTAAACTACCTTTTCTTTCAGAAGAGGAGAATCTCACAAACTATTAAAAAAAAAAAAAAAAAGTGGACAAACCTAATTAAAGTGCAATGACATTTTAATACATGGCATCTCATAAAGTAGAGCAGACATGGTTTTAATAAGTTCTTTTTTATTTTAATTTGCTGAATATATGAGTAAAAGAGGGGGAAAATAGACTTATAAAAATCTTGTTAACCTCGCCTCTATTTTTAAACTCCTTTGCACCCTCCCAAAAGGGAAAAAAAGGAAAAAAAGCAAAAGACAACAAGTATGAGAACATGCAAGTTCACTGTGTCTTTGCTGGAGATGCACACATCAGTGAACGACTAGAAAGGAAAGGAAAAAAAAAAAACAACACAGCAAAAGAAAGCATGTCGAGGCGTCTAATCTATGGGAAGCTAGCCAGACTTCATTTATAGGCAGCCAATTCAGATTTGCCAGCTGAGACTCTCTTCTTCTCTGTGTGTCTAAGCTGGTCCAGACATGGTGTGTCGGGGAGTCGCAGTGAATTGCTGCAGAATACCAGGCAGAACAAAGTGCTGTTAGCTGTAGTTTCGGCCCAAACGCATATCAAAGAGCTACTTTTTTAATGTGATTTGTTCTAAAAGCAATTCTATGTATCACAGAAAGAAAGAAGAGAGGGTCTGATTACTACTTGTTTTGTAGGTGGTTTCTTTCTTTTTTCTTTTTTTTTCCTTTTTTCCTTTTTTTTTTTTTTTTTTTTTAACACAGGCTCTGTTAAACCCCTGGTGTATAGTAACTGTAGATTCTGCTTGGTTCATTCCCTTTGAAGTCAGTTTGCTTTTGTTCTTTACCTAACTTGATGCCATTTTCCACAAGCTAATTTGTATGCAACCCTGGTCAAGAGCCGCCACCCAGAATTCTGTACGGGAGTTTATCGGCAGGGAGAATGAGTTTACTGTAGGGATAGAGGTGGATTTTGTCAGCTTGTGTGGTTGGGAAGCTGGGGGGAAAGGAGAGATTGAAAAGCACACATGAATGAAAGAAAGGAGAAAAAAAAAAAAAGTAGGTTGTCAGCTTTGCCAAGCTATTGCAGACACAAATAAATATGGAAGAGCTGAATGTATCTGAAGAAAGCATGCTGCCTGACAATAACATACCACTAAAGTGCTGGCAGGGCAAAGAAAGGGAGGAAAATAAAAATGAAGAATGACCAAAAATCACCTTTTCATTACATAATCTGTAGTTTTCACATTGGCAGAATGGCACCAAATTAGTCTGTAAATAAAAAAATAAAATAAAGATACAACACACACACACAAAAATAAAAGCAAACAAACAATCCATCAAACAGAAAACTAACAAGCCTTGAAGAACCCTGACACATTCAGAAGTTTGGAAAAGAAAACAGCAAAGAAATCAGCTATACATTGAGAGCAGAAAAAAAAAAAACAGGACCCAGAAATACATCTGCATTATGGTGTTAGCAAAACTTGTCTTCCCTATTATGCTAGCTATTGTTCCTTCTATGTCAAAGCCACCTATGTGATTTTGGAAAAAATAAAAATTTTAAAAAAGTACAAAACTTAAAAGAAATTGCTTCTAGGATAATGACTGTGAATTTTGTTTTGGAATCAGCTAGAAAAACTCTACTTTATCCTCAAACAGAAGAATGGGCATTTATGAAGAAACATTAATAGTGAGAGTTATAATCAGTGGAAACTAATTGGCAAGAGATATTAAAACATATTTTAGGGCTTAAGCCAATATTTAATAAGGGCCAAAATGAGACCTAATACAGTGGCAGGGAAGGAACAGAGCAGCTTAGTCCATATCTGCTTGCTGTTATTTTCCACCACCGTCTTTGTTTCACTCTCTCAATATGAGCGAGGGGAGGCTGGAATAGAGGGACCTGTAGTATGATTTGTTCAAACAATGCTTGTGTTTTATGAGGGTTATTTTGTTTAGCTGCAGCACAGTTTCTGGCACTATACCGTTCCTGAATGCAGAGGGCCCTGACTAAGCTGTATCATGAAGCTGAACCGATGCTGATGGAAAGCAAAGTACTTTGCAGATCTCATCATTTCTCATGTAGTGCCATGAAAGCACCTGGTCTCAGCTGGCCCAGCAGCTCATGATTCATATGGTCTCATCACAGCTTCTCCAAGCAAGAAATACCTTTCCCAAGACTACTCTTGAGAACATATTACCCCTACTTCTGGGATTTTAACTGTTTATCCCTGACAAAAAAGATGTTAGGCAATGTCAGAATTGGTTGCTTCATTTCCCCATAAGTAGGTCGAAAAGAGTTTAGGTGATGGTAAGGTTCCTGCTCTGCAGTATGGACAATGCACTGTAGCTCACCTTCCCTCACCAGCTCAAATTCAATGCTCAGAGACTTGCACAGAAACAGCCGAATTACCCAGCAGACCCTCTTTATCCTGCACCACCCATAATGGCTGCACTGCATATGCAGACACAACTTGTGTCCAGCCTTATTGAGACTTCCATGCATGTGGTTAAGCTGTCAAAATCAGTCTGTGGCACCCTGTCACTCAGGTGTGGACAATGTCTGGAGCCTGAGAAGAGAGCAATGCACAAGTCCAACCTGCAACAGGAGTAAGAATGGGAGTTCAAACTGGGGTGGCTTCATCACACCTAATATTTGCAGCCCCTTGCGCTGAGAGGGTAGCCATGTCCTTGTTCACAAAAACAGGCCAGAGATGGTGGTGATCCTCCTTCTGTTTTGCCTCAGCCTCCACTGCTTAAGGACTTTCACAAGGCCCAACTTTGGCTCAGCCATCTGTGCTTTTCAGAAAGGCAACAGTGACAGAGACACTTCCTTCAAGTTGCATTGTGATAAATGCAGATGAGGACTTTGTATGCCATGATTATGTCAATATTGCCTTCAAATGGCTGCTACAGAGTGTGTGTAGTTTTTCAGCTACTAGAGGCCAGGACACTCCTCCATTCCTCCCTTCACTTTTTTCACGGAGTGATTTCACTAAACCTTTAATTCAGGACTCCTAAAAAGCACCACAGGGGTAGTAACTTGCTGGAAATACAGCGCTCCCTTCTAGGAAATGGCCATGTTATTAGTTGAGGGAATATCCTATTTATTACACATGAAAGAAAATATTTGCTCAGACTGAATTTTCAAGGGTTTGTCATCAAATCATCTGGCTGGCCTGCCACTCTTCTTTAGGGCAGCTTATAAACTTCAGCTTCTTTAGCTGAAATGAAGTGCAAGAAGCAATGTGTAATAAAGTCTCAAACTTAAAAAAGACAACTACAAATATAAACCACATACTGTCACATTAAAGATCATGATTTTTCCATTTTATGCTTTATCCAAGTATAGTAGCTGGCTTTACAGGCCAGACTTTTCTCCCTCAAAGATAAGCGTTTAACTTTTCATTTGTTTAAGCTGGGGAAAGAGCAGTACCTAAACTGTCACGAGCATTATTCAAGTTCTTGATTGCATTTCAGAACTTGTTATTCAGCAAATCATGTGATAAGCATTTCTGATCATGAACACATTTGTTTCTTACTAGATCTACAGTTTACTTTTTTTTTTTTTTTAACTGATTTACCTTATTCCAGCAACATTTAGAGCATTAGGAGCTCAAGTGAAAACAAATCACTTTCTGCAACTGGCTTTATTTATTTCAATCATAGGAAATATAACACACACAACAAAATATCTTGTTGAACCCTTTTATATATCAGATATTAAAACACTCAGAATAGGCAGCATGAGTGAGCTCTCAATGTTACTACTATTGACACACTATCCTGACCTGACTGAGGGGGAGGACTATAACTATTTTAAAACAGTGTTTGTTTCCCAGGACAGTAGGCACTGTGGACTATGTTGCATGCTCAAAACCTCTAATTATATCTTCTGTACACCCAATAGCATCTCTTAAGCTACCATGCCTCTCCAGCATTGATGGTGACGCTCTATCTAGTGAAGGATATTTTTGAAAAAAAAAAATATATCTTTGGCAATATTTATGGGATTCTCTCCCAAGAAGGGATGCTTCAGATTCAGCATCTGCAGGGATCTCTCAGCAGGGCCCAGCATGTAGTGAGAACACCACGCTGTAAGACTAGTGCTTTTTTTTTTAGGTCAGGGTTTGTCCCAAACAAGAAGCAAAATGCTGTGCACTGACTGAGTGCAGCAGGAGAGGGCAGGGAAGTGTTTACTTGCACTGCACTTCAGGTGGTCTCTGTCTGCTGCTACGTAAGGCTCTGAAAAGGTTGCTGGTATGCCAACACATGATGCTGACACGCCAGGCATGTGGAAGTAGCACCGTAAGTCATTCCCATTTTCTTCAGTTAAAGCCATGAAGCATGTTTGCAAACCTGTAAATCATGATGAAATGACCGCTGCTGCACACAGAATTTATTACAAGCATATTGCAGCATAGCTTACCTAAACGAGGTCACATACTGCCCAATATTTTTGGAATTGAGTTGGTGTTAAGTTTCGCATTGGCAGTATCAAAGCTGAAGAGTTATTTCAAGAGTTATTTCAAGGCACCACACAGTGTGTACCATGCCACAGCCTCGATGTATAATAGTATGGCTATTTCTGGCCGTTTTCTACACCTGCAATAAACCAAAGTGTCTAATGCATAGTAATATTAATTCAGTCTCTCCCCATTTTGAACTGTCATCTATAAGATAACAGTTTCCCCACTGTAATTGTTCTGTGATGTTATTTTAATAATTTGCACATAAATGCAGAGCTTTGAGCTGCAGCCCATATGCAAGTGGTTTGTTTCACACACTTAAAGATCTGTCTTGAGAGTGCATTTGTAGGCCATACAGCACCCATTCCAGTCTGAACAGCATAGCTCTTGATATCTGCATACTCACACAAAGTGTGTTACACAACTGAATTCAGCAGAGAGGGCTATGTTGGTGGTGGGTCCAACCACTTACCCCATGCACCATGCCAGGAAAGGTGGTCCTGCAGCAGCACACACCTGGCTGAGATGGGCTTATGTGGAAGACCGAAGAAATATTCCTGAAATTGTTTTGCAATTTCTCCAAGTGATTCATCCTCAGAGTTGTGGCTTTGCTCAAATGGTTTGCACATGGGGGCTCAACAGTGTGGTTTGGAGTACACCACAGGCTTACTGCAGTAGCATGAGGTAGACACTAATGCAGTGATGCTTATGGCTGCTGCTCTGCTGGAGCAATTCATCCCACCCTAGCAACGTCCTCCAGCTCCTCATTTCAAGTGACTGCATTTGATGGTGATGTTATGTTTCTCCTTCAAGCTTTCAAACAGTTGTGCACTGGGAAGCATGCAGGTATCCTGTAACGTGAAGGGCACCAGTGTCTGGGCAGGTCCTGAGCATGTCCATGATGACTAGAGAGATGTTCACAGATGTCTGGGCAGAAAACCAAACACAAGAGATCAAAGCTGGAAGAAATTCCGTCTTGGAATCAATTCAGTTTTTATATAAAGATCTGCCAAGTGCGTACCTGACCCATATTTGCTCTTTGATAGTCCACTGTTACTGTCGAGCATCTGATGACCGAGAAGTAGTGAAGGACTATGTGAAGATTATTTATTCAGTCTACTTCAGATTTTATTCCCCTAGGGCAAAGCTAATGCTAGAGGTAGCTCACAGCAATAGCTGATGGATGATCTGACAAATTGCTCAAGAGATAATAACCCACTGTGCCATGCCTCCTGAAGCCTGTAAACCTGGGCTGCTCTCAAGCCAGCTGCTCTGAAACACCACCATTAATCTCTTTCTCCAGAGGCCATGAGGAAGCAGTGCTCCTGTGTCTTTCATCCCAGAAATCACCCTTTCCTAGATGTTTCTGCATCCAGCTGGCCACTGTAATTGTAAATTTAATAGCTCATTTGTTCTCTTAGAAAAGATAATGGCTTGGACACATTAATTATGGTCCACCTGAAGACACAATGCCTGTTGCTGTGAGGAATCCAGTGTCCTTCTGGAGACACTCTAAATAAGGCAGTGAAGCTACAGATGATGCTGTGTGTGTCAGCCCTGCAGGTTCCTACCATGTTAGTTGTGCTCATTGTACCAAATACTGGCATTTGTCTTCTTGATAACTAATAAGAAATAATTCATGCCAATGTAAAGATAATTACAAGGCAAAGTAATTACATTGTGTAGGTAAAATATATCTAAACCAAATGAAAGCTCTGTCATCACTGTGAGAGCAGTAAGTGCAATTCAGCCATCAATAGCTTTCTGGTTGTATCCTTTAGGGATGAATAGTTACCAAACAAGGTAACAGCTCTCTGTGCCGGGTGCTCACAGATCTGGATCAGTTCACGGGGATCAGATTTTTAATTCATATGCATGACCTTACAGGACATCTGGAAACATCTAGGCACATGAAGACGTTATTTCCTTGGACAACAGGGACATATACGGGTACTTCGGCACCCTGGTCTAGCACATAGTAGTTCTTTGTGTTATACGCTACAGTCTTATTAAGGATGTCCCCAGACATCTCCCTCTGAAGCTCACCATTTGATGCAATGTAGTAGGTTTCAGAGCTAAATCCAGCCTCAGTTTACTTGTGATATGACTTTAGAGGTCCTTAGAAAAGAAACCACTTGTAAAAGACCTAGAAGCTGAGTGAACTCAGGCGGACAGCACTGATCTCATCCTCAGGAAACTCTTGTGGTATTGTTGATGTTCTGCCATCAACCTGTCAAGAGGCCTTGGGTAAAATGTTTTCACATCTCTGTGCCTCAGCTTCTTGAATTTTCACGTGGCGATAGTGGCAGCTGAAGACAAAAAGCACAACACAAAACTGGAAAGATAGCTGGAGAAACAGGTGTTGGGAAACATTTCCCAGTGCTGCGCTGCTTTGTCATGTTAGAAGAAGATGGCAATGCTTCGAACAGAAAAACTTGATAGCTAAAAGCATCTGTAACAAATAATGACATCAGAAGTTGCTTTTCTTTGAAGAACAAACAGAAACAATGAAAGTTTAGCACTGAAGTGGGAGCTTCCAGTACACAGGCAAAAGAAAAGAGAAATCATGTTTTTTCCTCTCCACCTATGACACAAGGCAGAAGGGAGGTATTCAGCAATGGACTATAAGGAGGTATTCAATAATAGACTACAGGTAGCTCTTGGAAAACAAACCTTGTTTAACACAATAAGAGAAAAGAGACTGGGTCATAGCTAAATGAACACAGATGTGAAAGAAATACTTTTTGAGTATGAAAGAGAGATGAACTTTTTGAAGAAGTATATGCATTTTACACATTTTTTTTTTCTGAAGAAGCAGCAGCTTCACTAATCACAGGCAGAGCTGTGGGACAAAGAGAAGAGAAATAGCATTTGTGTACTGAAGGGTAGGAACTATTCCAGATAAACAGGGCTAAAATCAATCCATAATAATCTTTTCACTTTTTTTTTTTTTTTCCTCCTTAGTGGCTTTTTAAGCAGAAGTGGCTAGAAACAAGCCATAAGAAAAACAAAACAAAACAAAACAACAACAACAACAACAAAAAAAAGCAAGCAAAATGGAGATTGAACACATAATGACAAATACTTTTGCATAAGACAGCTATTACTGGCACATATCAGTGCCCAGGCAGAATGGCAGCAGTCAATCTCACATGAATGAGTCTTAGAGTCACTGAGATACATTAGAAAGAAGAAAGCCTTGCTGTTACATACTGAAAGTAGAGATACTGCTCCTCCCCAAAGAGTCCTTACAGTCACGCATTCAGTCGTCACTTTGAGCAGTGCTGGGATATATAAACTATGTCATGAAGTGTTCAGGGAAACCTGCAGGGTCTGTTTGGATCCAGAATCCCAGGCTGAGCTTTCTCAGCCAGCAGGTTCTTTTGAACATAGATATAGTTTTTGTTTGTTTTGGGGTTATTTTGGGGGTGTGGGAGGTGTAGGGGGGTGTTTGTTTGTTTGTTTGCTTTTGTTTTGTTTTTTTTTGGAGGTTGTTTGCTTGTTTTTTTGTTTATTTGTTTTGTTTTTTAAAAGTTTCATAAATCCTTAAGCAGACACACTGGACAGAAATTTTAAAACAGGCACAACAGGAAAGCCTTCTGTGTCTTTTTCGTTTTGTCATCTTACTTCCATCTCCAACAAAAATGCCACAACAAGTGTACCCTGTCTTCCTTCCCCTGTCCGTTTTTCTACTGCCTGGGAGCCCTTGCCCTTGTTGGTCCTTCCAGTGCTGACTCAAGGGGGCACAAGAGCAGAATGAAAAGGACCTGAGAAAGGTTCAACAGATGGCCTTGGAGAGCAGTGGAGACAGAGGGAAAATTCCTCTGACTCACCCTAACACAGTCTAAGGAAGGTTAGGGATTGAAGAAACAGGGCAAGCCAAGGAAAAAACAGCTGCAGCATGGGGAAGAGCAAACATAAACTCAGCAGTCTTCTGCTTCCTACCAGACGGAAAGGCTGGGCAGCTATAGCCTTCTCCTCCCCCATCTCGACCACTGTCCTTCACATTCATTTCATGTTGCTCCAGCTAATGTATAATATCCTACTTCAATCTTTCTAAACTGCCCAGCAAGAGCATTTGGGTTGCTGGTATTAGAACCAGGACGTTTTCAAGCCCCTTTGAGGTTTAAGGGCTAACAAAGTTCTTCGGGAAAGCAGGACAGCACAGAACAAACCAAGCAAGGTTATTTCACATGGGGAAAATATTAGGCCTCAGAAATGGAAACATTTTGTGGACATGCCTTGGTTCTTAAAAACTTTCCAGTTGAAGACATTCTCAGGCCAAGACAGATGTTTGGGTAGAAGCTTGTGGAACAGCTTTAAGAGGATAGTCTGACTACATAAAGCCCTGTCTGTGGTTAGCACACTGAACACTGGTCTTCATACTGCAAACATGCCCTTAGCCCTTAAGCCTTCTCTTTTTCATTTCTTCCAGAAGAATCTCACTATGATTTGGGCGATATTTTTCACCAGTGCTTTCTCTTTTTCAGTGTTCAGGGTACAGAACTTACAAATTCTCATCTGGACATGCAAGTTTCCCACCAGGTAGGCCTGTTGCTCATCATTGCTGGGAGGAAAAAGGAGGCCAGTACAGGGACTACTGCTCTGATCAGAAGAAAATGAGGGGCTTAGAAGTCTGCTAGCTTAGCCTAAATACAGTTGCGAGAAAAACGTGTACCGTTCCTCAGTCTCCTGTCTGTTCTCTCTTGTTGCTCTGCAAGGAGACTACAATTGTCATGCTGACTTCAGGCTAGACTGTGGATTGCCTCTTTTCATTTGCTTGACTAACTGCAGGTACATTTGCTGCTTTGCCAGAAGCTAGACTAGACTATCATGATTTCTGCACCAAAACTTTTTCTGAAGTCCTGAAGACAGGGGAAGTGAAAGTAGCCAAAAGTGTCCAACAGTTTGGTGTTAACAGATGTTGATGGCAACTATGGAGATTTTGCAAGGAGGCTGCATCCAGCCACCTTAATCAACATGTGCAAAAGTCAGTGGCATTTGACTAGATTAGACACCATCAGTTCCTGTACAGTTCTGAGCACACATGCTACATAGCCTATTTTGGATACACTTCATGCTACATCTTTTCATATTGACAGTGCTGAAACTTAGATAGTTGCTGTAGGAAACACCTTATATCACTGTACGTAAAGGTAAATGCCCAGAGTCCACTCTCTTTGTGGGCATCTCTTTTGTTGGTCCACAGAGAGTCAGATCTGCTGAGGCAACACAAAGGAGATGAGGTGTATTTTGAGGCAAAACGCTCTGTAAATATCTCTTCTGGCTGATAAATATGCAGAAGAACTGCTTCCTTAAAAGCCAGCTGTGTACCAGAGTTTCAGCAGAACCACTCTCCAGCTACAACTCAGGTCAACAGGCTCTGTAGGACTGCCACATTTTGGAAAACATGTTTTGGAAAAAAAAGTGTTCTGCAAGAACACTTGCCTGCAAGAAATGCTAACTCTCTGCTTCTTTATACAAACTCATGTCCACATAACTTGTACACATATTTCTTTTAAAAGACAACAGCCTTATTTCTCCTATGTTTTATGGACTAAACACTTTACAACATCCAGAAAAATATACGTATATATATACAAAATGACTTCAGGTAGCGAGGAACCATTTCAAAAGTTGGCACTGAGGGTGACAAGGGGAGTTCTTTAAAACCCCAAATGCAGTCACTCACACAATGACCACCTTTGCTGCCCAGAAGCCCCATGTGCATAGCACACCAGCAGCTGGTTAAATTTGAGTGGTTAGGGGAAAAAAGAAGTGTGGGTGGCGAGCTGGGTGTCCATTATACACTCATCTAAATACATTTTCATGCATATGGAGCACATTCAGCTAATGAATTTGCATAAGCTGTATTTTGACAGATTTAATTAGGAAAAAAATTATTACTAAATCACTTATATGAAGGGTTGTGAGTGGGTGGAAGGGAACAAGAAGCACAGAGAGCTGATCTGAGATATATCTCTGGAAGTGCAAAGAAAATAATTCAATAAAAATACAGTACAACCAAATATGTTATTGTGTTTCAAATGGCTCAGCCCAGCACTGCCCCTTACCTTAAGCTAAGGTCTTTTTTGGACCCAGTAAGCAAACACGTTAAATCCACAGATTTCCCACAGAGGCAAGTCAAATTTAGGTTGCAAAGTACCAATTTCTGTGTAAAATCACATCAACAGTGAAAAATGAGTTACAACAGCCAGTGACTGCTAGAGGCATTTCAGGCACACACCTGCAGTTGGCAGCTATGGCTTTCCCTTCATGTGGGAAGCCCCCCTCTCTCCCATCCTTCAGGCACTGCAAGAGAAGCACAGACCCTCTCAAAAAGGCCAGGTTTTTGCTGCACTGAGCGCTTTTTCCTCATCTGTTCCAAACACTTACCAGACTGTCAAAAGCAATGTGGCTGTGCCAGCTAGGCGAAAGCTTACTCTCAGAGGGTATTTTTAGACCTACTACAATACTTTTGATCAGTTGCATCCCTAGTTACTTCCCCTCCCCCAAAACTTTTCCTTTTTGGGCCATATGTTGGGAAATGTCTCAGGTTGCATCTTTCCCCCACAGTGCCAAGTACTGACAAGTGAGCAGCCACCAGAAGTGCTGTGCTGTATCAAAGGAGCTGTCCCAAAGCTGCACTCCAAATGGCTACATACGAAACATCCTGGCGCTAATTAAAAGCAGTGTTTAGGAAAAGGAAAAGCAAACATTATCTAACATCTCTCTCCATCATTTGCCAAAACATTCACTACTTGCTTCATTAATTTTGCTAATTAGGCCCCCACTGTTGATCCATTACTATCATCTAGGCCATTTATTGTTACAATATATGTGCAAGTCACTTATTTTGCTGAGATGAGTAGATGCTATTTTACTTTTCTTTTGATCCACACTTCACACAAAACATTGTGGGTTTTGGTCAATTTTTTCTTTGTTGCCTAAAATGACAGAGGTCCAACATTGTGTGCAGGTTTTAATACATCTAATCTTTTTTTAATCTCATGAGATGAAATCCTATTTATAATATGATCCCTTCTAATTTCCCAGTGTACAAACATTTTATTTATTTACAGCTCAACAGTACTTCTCCCAAAATATTGACATTCCCCTGAATTAAAAAAAATAATAAAAAAAAAATAAAAGAACAGACTGTCTGCTAGAACACCTCAGCCTAACTCCACTCTCTTCTGTGCAGTGACATCAGTTGCTCCAGCAGGGATCCAGCCCTTGAGTTAAAAAAAAAATGCCATTGCCCCCCCTTCCCATTGTATTCCAAATAAGAACAAATAAAGCATTCTGCTACCATAAGGCTATCATTGCAAAGACACTTACAAGACTTACACTGCTTACAAAACTTTTCCTTTCACTCTGCAAGAAACGTACAGTCTAGTCATTGTTTATTTTTGTTTGTTAAATAAGGAAGTCAGTTTTGAGAAAAAGTTGTTAAAAAATACAACGTAAACAACGGAGCAGCAGCACTGGGGAGATAGAAATGAGCAGGTCTGGACCTTCATTACAGCCTGGAGGACAGTTTTGTATTTAATTCATTCTTTGGGGAATTAAAAAAATATTAATAAAAAATAAATAAATAGAAAAAGAAGGGAAGGAAGAACAAGGAAAAAAAAAAAAAAGAGAGAGAGAGGGAAAAGAAAGAAAGGAAGAGAAGCCAGACAAATGTGAGCATTGCTATGGTGGCAGTCTGATGGCTGCTTTCCTGCCCCCCCAGCCAGCCAAGGCCGGCTCCCGCTGTTCCCCACCGGCTTTGTTCGAGCAGAGACGAGGAGGGGGCCGCGGGGGCAGTTTCCAAGCTGACACCGGTGTCCATGCTGGCATCCTGGCCTGTGAAAGGCTCTGCCTCATCACCTGCACCAGCAAGGCAAGGTGGCTGAAGTTAATGTGGTGAGACTGGACTGCAGACTTCTCCTGTGGCTGCTGCTCCACCTTGGAGGCTGGGAAGACCTCCGAGGGATGCTGCCCTTGCAGGCAGCGCTGAGCAGGTGGCTCCTGTGGGTAGTAGGACAAGTAGAGACTGCTGTGTTAAAACATGACTGAAAATACATATTCCCACAGGCAGAGCTCTCCAAACCCATTGCGATTCGACCCCACAGAGTTACACAAAAAGTGCTGGCATGGGTACACAGAATCACACACGCAGAGTTCCCAATCAAATAGCTCTCAAATTCAGGTTCTAAGGATTTATAGTGTCTTGTGCAGCAAATGCCTTGTCAGCAGGTTAAATATCAAATAAGATTTAGTTTATCAGAATTAAGCTCAGCATCTACTGTTTTTGAACAGTACCACCTCCAAAAACAGTACGGGCATTATGCAGGAACAGCAGTTACTAAGTCTATTTGTGTTGCCTGTTGCTTTTATTAGAAAGAGCAAAGAGCAGAATATTGCATTAGAAAAAATAAAAAATAATAAAAAATACAGTATTCTCAAGCTCTTACACCTCTTTACAGAAAGCTTTTTCAAATAAATATGCAATATATATTTTGTCTATTAATCCTACTGATATAAAGATCTGATATAAGCAACAGCTATCCTAGGTAAATTACTGCATCTCTCTTTGTTATGAATAAGCTTTTTTGCTGTTTCTATCAGCAATTGTTTGTGAACATAGTGTAACATTTTACAGTTCACTTTTGTTTAACCAGGCTGCATTATTATATTATATTATTATTTAATGCTCACAGACTATAAACCATTTATCCTCACAGTTCCTCAGCTCTTCTCGCTTCCTTCCCCAACAGAGCAGTACTACACCAAGCACAATGAGTCCATCAACAAAAACAGTGATGAGCACCAGCCTTCCTCAGTCTCAAATCAACAGCAGTGTCCTGCCCTTGACTATTCTGTAAATGTACCCTGACAACAGCAACATGGCAAAGTCAGCACATGATATTAAAACAGGTCAGGAATGCCTCTCCCATAGCCCACAGTAATGCCTCCAAATTTTTGTGGCAGAAATAATCATCATGCAGTCAATCAGTTATTTTTACACTGGACTGCAAGTACAACATCTGAGTGTCAAACTCCAGAAGGAAAACGGCACTCTTGCTGAAGACTTCATCAAAATAAATGAGTGCTACCTTTTTTCCTACTTTGCCAAATGGATTTCATGCTGGCTACTACAGGGAAGAGAAAAATAGATGCACAATTTGTATTTCTGCATTGTAGAAATAGTTGAAGAAACCTAAAACATAAATAAATGTAGAATTCTCAAAAAAAAAAAAAAGACCAAAACTAAAAGAAAAAAGTGAGGGTAAGGTAAGCTTAGGATTGACCTTTTTAACCTTATATTGTGGAGTGTTTAAAAAAGCAAAAAGAAGAACAAAAGAAATGGTTCATTAGCCTAGAGAAGCTTAATGGGTAGGATTTGTCCAGAACAGCTCCAAAACATGCTGCAAAACAGAGTGTACAGATCTTAATTTCTTGCTTGAAACCTTGTGTGCTGCTCACAGACATTGCAAGACTAGATTTTCCCCTTGCACACACCTGGAGAATAGATGCATTTCACAGTCACAGATAGGTCCCTGTGCAGAAACAGAGAATTCACAGAAAACAGAGTTGTCATTAGTGGTTAGATTTCCTCTCTGCAGAATTGGATTTGTTGCAGTTTGCAGACACTTGCCTGCTCATGTGATGCTAACTCCACCGGCTTTTATTGCTTCAGCACTAGTATAACTATAAACCCTTTAACAGGAATAATTTTTTACCAAATGTATAGCTGCTGTAATTGCCACATTGTACAACTGTGAGTGGGAGAGGAGGGCAGCAATACCCATACAAGTGTGGAGAGAAATAGCCCAAGAGGTAGCTGCACCTGTCTTAGAGCATAAACTGCCCTCAGACCAGGCTTCCAGAGCTGTTGAACAGCATCACACCTTATAATAAGGATCTCACATGGAGCAGGTTGGTGAAGAAGGGAAAAAATGTGAACACAAATGTCTGCGTGTTCAAATCACTCTGAATTTTTCTTGTTTGACAACAAGGACATGTGCACCTGCCAGGCAGGATGAGGTAGCTTCTATCTTTCTTCTGCTTTCACTACTGTCACATTTCCCCTCATGCTCAGCTACACTCCTCTGACCTCCACTTTTATTTCTTTATTTTTATAAAGAGCACTACAGCCACTAGATGTGAAAAGGTTATGGTTAATTAAACAGCTTGGAAGCACACATATATCCCCTTTTCCACTTGGGAAGTTAATGAGGATTTGAGGCAGCACAGAAGACAGGCACTGTCTTTTCACAGCCAGGGTGGCATGAACTGCTTGGGCTGGTAGACATCCTGGGATGTGAATTCAGTTGTTTCTCTGTAGCACAAGGAAGACCCAGCTGTCTGCCAGCTCTAGGTAAGGAATATCATGTGTGCACAGACATATGACTACGCTATGCCCGCTGAGCATGAAATCACTCCCAAGGAAGGAAGAACAAAAAGATGACAAAAATGCTCAGGAGACACACAGATGAAAGTTGCAAACATTGCTTTACCTCTCCACTGCCATGCAAGACATCTGCTATTTATCTCCAGCTATCAAATAATATAACAAACATTTGTTGCCTTTATAAGCATGTAGACATGATAATGACCACCACACTGAGCTGTGGCTATATTCAGAGGTGAAAAGGAAAGCTGGATGTATCCATAGGCCCCTATTCAGTCGTGTTCCTTGTTTCCCTGTGGGAAGGCATATATGCAGGCACCATTTCAATGACTAATCATGTCAGGACTGCAAAAGGTCATCACCATCCCTTCCCCTCTTTAGTGTGACTATTTTTCAAATCAACAGTAGCATGGACACTCATATGGGCATAGACGCTTCAAACGAGTCCAAATTTTAATGCATGGGTGAAACTGCATGCAGAGAGTAGCTGAGTGACAGCAAGCGCAAAACTTTTGTTTTGACAGTGTTGTGCACAAGAGAATGAGAAGCAGGCACAATAGTCAGCCATGTGCAACGTTTGCCTGTAGCAACTGACTGTCCCGTGAAAATCAGTAGGTACAGCAGTTCTGAAAATTCATATAGAGATAGCTGCATATTGCCTGCATGCACTGGGAAATGCTCTGAAGTTTCCCACTCTGTACATCAGTCATCTGATTTGCCTGTGTCATGTACTTCTTACTTTCCATACTCCTTTCCAGGTGCTAGTACAGTTTTGCATCTTTTCCTGCTACCACTCAAGCCAGTAGTAGACTTCTCATCTTTACAGAGGAGAAATAACTCAATTGAAATTAATGGTGAATAAATCAGTTCCCATATGCATATAATGCCAACAAAAGATACAGATTCTGAAAACATCCTCTCTTCTTATGCTAAGCACAATGACAGTTCACAGTGTAAGAATGCAGTACAGTCTTATCCCCTTCCTGATGATTAACGCATTATATATATATATAGTCTTAGACCCCAACAGGAAAAGCTCTAGTATGTATATATATAATATATTACACACATATTCAGATATATGTAACAATATATCTGCTGTATAATTGAATTTCTATTGCAGGGATGAGATTATATACACCAGAACAAAGTACTATTATGTATAGTTGTGCAAAAGATTGTTCTGGCTACTAAAATGGGAGTAGAAGTTACTGTGCATTTTAACTTATTAAAGTTTTGTGGGACAAATTGGGTTCTAAAGCAAACGGCAGCAGTTAATGCTTAACTGCATGTTATTATACACTCTGATTTTTTCAGTTGCTGTGATTCTTGCAGTCAGAATTTGTTACTGTGAACCATATGTATATACATGTGTATATCTGAAGATGACTGTAACTCATCCTCGTCAGTGTCCACTGCAAAATGTGCCTGCAGAGTCCTACAGTAGAGGTTACTGCTGGCCTCTGATTTTGACTCTGCCAAAACCCATCCATGCCACCCAAGTAAAGATGTCCTCAGCCCTCAGGACTTCTTCTCTTGAATTTGAGAAAACCCCAGCAACACTTCAACACTTTTCTCTTCTTTCCTTCTCAGCCTCCATTTGCAGCTGACACCCCCTGCTACCAGTGAAGCCTGTGTGTAAGAGCTCAGGGCTCCTGGCTCCATTTGGTCATTGCAGCTGATTTCAAGGTACTGCTGAGTCTGTGTGCAGTGAAGGTAGTGAGGATCAGACCCCCACATCAGAAGGGGAGATGGCCCTATGGCAGTGTCCTGCACTACTGGTATCTGCCTCCACTTCACTATGCCAGCTAGCTGCAGTCGTGATGCATTCCAGCCAAAGCAGTCTGCATGCTACTGCTAATTTTTCATGGCTTTGCAGTAGGCTATATAGCCACCGCTCTGTTCATGGGATGGGAGCAAGAGAAAGGCTGAGGAGGAAATATAAGGTGTTATCAGTTCCCTTCTGGTTTTCAGGTTCACAAAGATCAGATAAACCAACTTAAATCTTGCACAGATGTTGGTGTAGTGAAATACATCAAGTAAGATAATCTCACATCACAGGGAGGAAGGAAGGACACTGTCTGATGGTGCTATTCTGTGTATTCTTCCACAGGTGGGAAGAGTCACATTCTCATTCTCATCTCCTGTTTTCTTGCTAGAGAGCAGGCAGTCCACGGTGCCTGAGACAGTTCCCAGCCAGCTATCCCATATTCACAGTATAGCTCTGTTCAGAAACATGGACTGGGCCTCAAGTCACAGCATTTGCTGGTGCCTCTCCCAGGGTCCCTGGAATCACAGCTCACTGAGGATGACAAGGCATACATGTTTGGGGTTCTTGGCATTTCTGTTTCTTTAAGTCATTGGGGCACACTCGTAAGATTTCCCAGTGATGGAGCAGAACTGCTGGCTTCCTCTTTTGTTGGCAGCAGCACCGTGCCTTCCTTCAGTAGTCTCTGCTCTGTGATGAAAAACAGTTATGGAAACACAAACACTGCTTTGAGTGGTTAGCATTGCTGAAGAGCAAATAAGGAGTGCTATTCTGCAAAAGGTGGAGAGGAGTCACAAAAAATCTAACTTATTTCCTGGACAAAATGCACTGAAAAACATGTTTGCAATCAAATATTCAACAGCTCACTGTGATAAAATGAATCTCTTTCTTATCCCATGAATATATATTTTTTTCTTTTGTTAAGATTTCTGCTTTTTCTTAGTTGGAAACATCCCAATCATCTACAAACGAAATGTTGATGCTAAAGTGTATTTCCCTTCCCTTCCCTTCCCTTCCCTTCCCTTCCCTTCCCTTCCCTTCCCTTCCCTTCCCTTCCCTTCCCTTCCCTTCCCTTCCCTTCCCTTCCCTTCCCTTCCCTTCCCTTCCCTTCCCTTCCCTTCCCTTCCCTTCCCTTCCCTTCCCTTCCCTTCCCTTCCCTTCCCTTCCCTTCCCTTCCCTTCCCTTCCCTTCCCTTTCCTCATTATATTCTTGGATTCTGTTTTTCCATAGCACTATCTCTAAACATGCATACACATTCTACTGGTGATTTGTAGAGCTTTCACTTCCCTCCAGGCTCTGTAAAAAGAAGCACCAAGCTAATTGCCTCTTCTCAGCTGTGTCATTACAGAGACCATGTATGTTGAATTCTGCTCAGTTGACCCCAGCTAAGTCCCTTGGCTTTACAGAGCTGAGTAAGTCATTAAATTCATAAGTAGATTTATACAGAGCTCAATGTTAACCACAATGGTTACAAAGACATGGCTCTGATTTCCCAGAAACGTTATCTCAGACACTGCTTTTTGGGAAAGCTTTGAAAACGTCTTTTTAAGTTGTGACTCCTACATGCTTCACAGTGTGTTTCCATCATGCTCAATAACGCATAGCTGGCATTTACTTATTTCTATATTTCCTGTAGTCATCCACTATTTTCAAATCTGAATACATCAGTGATACAACCTTTCCTTTTTACTGAGCCTGAACACCCACAAAGCTTTTCCTCTCCACTTGCCTACTGGATCATTCTGTAGGATTTGGCTGATATTCTGCTTAATGCTCCTGCTCTCGTGCAAGACTTCAGCTGCTGGTACTACTGTGGAACCAGGCTTGAAAGGTAAGGATGGTTGTCTTCTCTCTCTAGGAAAACAGTAGCAACAAAGAAACAAGAGCATAGGATATTTCTCCATGTTAGAGAGAAGCAAACTCCCATACAACTGCTGCAACTTTTCTCCACAAATCATGTTTTTTCTTCCCACCAGTATTACCTTAAAACTCGTATTAGATTTCCTGTAGCCATAAGAATGCATCAGTCAGATTGCATACAGCCCACAAGAGACACACAACTATCACAGTTATTGCTACAACACTGTGCACGAGGCTGCTGCAGTGCGGGCTTACTGCCTTTGCTACACCCAGCTGCAGTAGTCAGCGGTAAGATTGAACCCGAGAGGTTGCAGAGGACTCGAAAGGATCCTGCATAGGGCTGAAGGCTCAGAGTTATCATTTTTCTAGCATTCTTTGGCCTGGTACCAAGTTGGTGCCCCGTGCCAATACTCAGTGATATAGAAAAAGGCAGAGGCAGAGCAAAAGGGTTCTTACAAGGAATGATGACCTCCTCTGTTCAAGGCAATGGAAATAAGACAGGAAAAAACAATCCTATAAAACTATTTAAAGGCAAGAAATCTGAGAATATTTCTTTTTTTTTTTTTTTTCCCTTTCTTTTCTTTAATATGGTGACCCTTAGGGATTCCTTTCTTGTTATAGGAAACAGTAAAGATGGCATTGAAAAAGCCTTGGTCATAAGACCTGCATTCTGGCTCCTTTTCTGGCACTGACCTTCCAAATGACTTGTAGCAAATCATTCTAAATTTTCCTTTTTCTGTACTTGAGCGTCAGTCACTAGTCCACTCTCTCATATAATAACTAACTTCAAGACAGATCTCCAAAGGTTCCTGTGTAATGCTGAAAGGAGCAATATTACAAAGGGAAAATCACGTTTAGGCAACCTGACAGCCCTCTACAAGATGACTGGCTCAAAGGATAAGGAAGAGTAGTGGGTGTTGTCTACCTTGACTTTTGTTACACTTTTGATACTGTCTCTGGTAACATCTGTGCAGACCAGCTAATGAAGTTCAGGTTGAATAAGTGGACAGTGGTGTGTACTGAAATCTGGCCAGAAAGTTGAAGGAGGTGATCCTGCCCCTCTACTCAGCACTGGACAGACACATCTGGGTGGTGGGTACCATTATGGGCTCCCCAGCACAAGAAAGACATGGACATAATGGAGCAAGTCCAGTGAAAGCCACAAAGATGATGAAGGGAATAGAGCATCTCTCATATTAGGAGATGCCTAGAGAACTGGGACTGTTCAGCCTGGAAGAGAGAAAACTCAGGGGGATCTTATTCATACATATAAATTTCTGAAGGAATGGTGTAAAGACAAGAGCCAGATTCTTCTTAGTGATGCACAGAGAAAGGAGCAATGAATTACAGGAAATTCCTCTTAAACAGAAGAAAGGACTTTGTTATGGTGAGGGTGGCCATGCACTGAAGCAGGTTTCCCCATGAAGCTGTGAATTCTCCACCCTTGGAGATACACAAAACCTCACCAGATAAAGACCTGAGCAATCTGCTGTGGTTAAACCTGGTCTGAGTGGGTGGATTGGATTCCCTTCCAATGCCTACTGTTCTGTGATTCTGTAAACGTTGGGATTAGCTGTGCAAGGTAGTGGCAGAGATGGCCTCCAGTGATTACTCAATGTTAAGAGAATTACTGGGAAGCATGATGAAAGGAACAAAATAAAATAAAATAAAATAAAATAAAATATCCCACATTGCTATTGCCATATTCTCAAAGACCATCTGTCTGATCATCCTTGTCATCTGCAGTGAAGAAAAAGGTAATATATATACATAATATATGTATAAGTCTCTCATCCTCTGATACAGGGGAAACCTGGTTTATAAGAACCAACTTTAGCTGCACAGCTTGGTCACGTTTGCAGCTCAGGGTAGCTCCATGCAGAAATAGGAGACAGATCAGCTTTTTTTTCTAGTGACATTTGAGGGTCATGCAGTATAACATTAAAGTCTGTCTGACATACAGTATTTAAAATTATCATCAACATTTTCATGCACCCATTAAGACAGACATATTAAATGTGATTTCAGCTGCATAATATCCCAAGAACAATCACCTGCTGGTGAAGCATTTTCATCTGTTTCTCTTATGGACAGCTTATAAATTATTTCAAAGAGAGGGTAGAGAACACATTTAAAACTCCAGTTTATTCTGATCATAGTGGAAAGTTTAGCTTGAAAGACACCTGCATTTGTAAAAAAAAGTGTGCATGAATTTGTATGTGCTTCACCAAGAGCCCAGAGGACAAGAACAAGCAAAAGCAGCCTATAGTCAATGAATGAAATGAACACCTAAGTTCCCAAAGCTATCATAACCTTTCCTTCTGATGTTTACCAAGTCCTTTTCACAGATTAAGGAGGTGGAACACAATATCAAGGTCAAGTGATCTGCCTCTACTCCAAGAGGCTGTGACTGCAAAAACACTGGCAACAAAGGAGAAGAAAATTCTTCTGCTAAATTAGCAGATGTGAGGTATAACACTTTTTACAATGATCACATGACAGTGCTAAGATGAACATGTTAGCAAGGATCCACCTCCCTAAAGTGAAAAGGTGCTGGTTAACACTCTCAGAATGTTTTGAATCTAAGCAAGGAATCCAGGCATTCAGGTCTGCCCCCTCTGTGTGAATATTTTACCATGAGGGCTCCAGTTGTTTCAGATTTCCTTCTCACACCAAATGGAACTGATGCCAGACAGCAGGTTTGCTTGTACAGCTGAGCTGAATTTACAGCCCTTCTCACTTTTATGGACCCAAAGTGCTGACTGGCTTGCATGCTTCATCCAGTTGAAATACAACCTGGGCACAGTGGTGGAGGGGAAAACTGTTGCCTAAGTCAGAAAAGATCAGAATTTTCAGTAAAGCAAATAGTGTTCCCAGACTGTTTAAAATGGACTGCTGTCAGTCCTTTAAAAACATTTATTCATTTCTTCATGTTTATTATGCAATAGGTCATGAGTGTTACTAAGTGTAATGCTGAGAGCTGGGTAGCTGAAATTAATGCAAAGCCTTTTTATAAACTGCTGAATTTCTACATCCCCTGTTATCATTCCAAGGAGTTGCAGAAAGATCATTATGAAATGATGTCATCTTTCATCAAATGACAACTTTGAAAGAAAGACTAGAGGGACTGCATCATAGGAAAAAGCTCATCAAACTAAAAAGAATAGTCAGGATTTTCAGCATGAGTCCTGAGGATCATTTCAGAGACTATGAAGCTAAAAGTTAAGAGTCTTGAATCTTTTATCTTTTTTTTTTTTTTTTTTTTAAGTAGTGATCATCACCAGTTTTTCGTAAGTTAACTGGGAAAAAGAGATCACTTTGATTTTTCTAAGTAAAGAAAAAAAAAATTATTTGAACTGTAACATCTTTATTTAAAAAAGAAATACCCCTAGATTAAATTTTTCATTGAAAAATATCAGCTTCTTAAAAACACAATTACAGTCAAACGACATTATAAAAATTGTGCTACTTATTAAATCCCAATTTGAACACAGTAGGACAGCACAGTATTTTTTAAATCTAATATTCTCTTCACTGCAGTTCTGTTAAAACCCCAGAAGACATCCTGTGGAAGTGGTAGGCTACAGAAAAATTGGTACTGGCATATCCAGTATGAGAACCAGACACCCCAGCCAGAACTCTGTGCAGCTGACAGATTTGTGGTGAACTGTCTCACAAGGCTTGATGCAGCTATTGACAAAGCCATGCTACTCGTACCCACATCTTACTGTCACCCTTATACTATCTCCAGCTTGTAGACAATTTACTCAATCTAGTCTAATAGTTTCAAAATGCCTTAACAATTTCTCTTGTTTCTTAAAGTACTGGAGACAGTTGAGTAAATGCTAGTAAGAACTGTACTAATTTGTTGTTGTCCAGATACCAGCAACCTTAGTGTGCTATGGTTTAGGAGTTTTGAGTCATTTCATCCAGCCTTTGAATGTGACCAGCTCTGGGATACAGGACCACAGCAGCTGAACAGTGCACAGCATCACAGGAGAAGCATGGCATATAATTTCTAGTTGAAGTATGATAGGAAATAATACAGACAGAACATAGATTATCTGAGGCTGATACTTGACAGGAAGGTTCACACAATGCTGAAGACTAGGTTTCACTCTACATCTCAGCAACTGGAAAAGTATTCTTACACAGATGATAAGAAACTAAAAAGTAAATAAGACAGCATTTGCTTTTTGGCCTAGGGTTAAACTATGGGATTATTTCACACAACCTATTCTGAGGGTTATTGTTGCATGATTTTTATACTTGCCACATGCAAAGAAAAATGTCCAATTTATTGCTGAACTGAAGTGAACTATCTAGGGCATTAGAAGTGAAGGTTTTAATGTGGACGATATGTGTGGGCTGAGTCAGTGACAGAAGATGACCGAAGGAAGAATTGCAGGGCCTGCTGCCAGGAAGCGAGGGCATCCAGCATAAGAAAAGGTCAAAAATATCATTAAGGGGGCATGGTTCACTTAAATATGGACATTTCCAGTACCTCTAGAGAGCCACATTAAGTTGCCAGCTGGAAAAGCATACATTTGTAGGTGATTTTTGTAGGCAAAGATATTCAGACATACCTAAGGGTATGGTGGCTCACTATGCCTGACCATTTGCGCCTGTCATTGGGTGGTGGCTGATGCATTCTCTCCATGGCAGCAGCACCAAGTGCTCCAATCATATTAAACATGTGTGGACAGAAATTCAGTCAGTACAATGTATTTTGCAGGTTACTGCTCTCCTGAAACCATGTCAAAGAAATCACTGTGTTCACAGTAAATTAAACAATATGCAGTGAACCCATTTTTAGAAAAATTTTTAGCCAACAGTCTGCACCTAGGCAGGAAGTAAATGGTAATGACATAACTTCTTAAAGCACCTTTAAAAGAGATAAGTTTTCAGGAAAAATCTCCAAGAGGTAAATTAACAATGATTTAAAAATGATCAAAGGGCTTTCTGAAAATCCCCAGGTTTAGCACTTGTACGTTTTTCGTCAATCAGCTTGTGTTTATTTTTAAAACAGGCTGTATTAGCATAAAGTAAGGCCATATCATATCATATCACTAAGCCTTATCTATATTTTGTAGAGCACATTGCAAATGCTTTATTTTCATTTTCACCTTCTTAAACAGATCAGCACAAATCAAGAATCTGAAAGACGGCTCTGTGCTTTGCTAGCAGATGCTGTATTGTGTTCTCTGTTAGATTTAGTTCAGGATTAACTGGATAAAATTTTTTATCCCCTATTCATCAGGGGATGAGAATCAATGATTTAATAACTCCTTCTGGTTCTACAAATGGACTGACAAACCATCAGCTAGCATCCAAGACATCCACTAAAGAAAAGGAGCTAACTGAAATACCGAGAATCATTTCTAAACACCACGTGGTATTGTTGTGTTGAAGAAATAAGAATGACTTTAAACTTGTGAAATGTATCTATCTGTCCTACAGCCACAAATGGTCGTCTGTAAAGTAGCTAACTACATAGGGAACATAGAAAAAATAGAAATCTATAAAAATGACAAAAAAAAGAAAAAGAAAAAGAAAAAAAAAAGACTAACTTCCTTTAATTAATACCCTGAAATGAAAGAAAGTTATTACATATTCCTTAGATGTTTCAAGGCCAGGGCCTCATTATCATCTTTGAATTGCAGATCAAAGACTGAAGTGTGGCTTAAGATGTATTTTCTAAACCAGAGCTTACAGTTCAACGTCTGCTAGATATTTAAGATAAGTATGCAATAGAAACAGAGTTCATTTCTATTTATTCCTGCAGAAAAACAATCAGACTTTAAAGAAAGTTTTATATGACGGAAAAGAAGGGAAGGGACGGGAAGGGGCGGGAAGAGGCGGGAAGGGAAGGGAAAAGGGCTTGGAAGAATGTTGTCTTTTACTTCCAAATTTTGATCTACATTTTGAATGATGTTTGATTATAATGTCCATTTGGCATGAGGTAGTAGCTCAATGACTAGTAGCACCAAAGTTGTCTAAGTGACAAGGTAAACACTCTTCTAAGGCTGTCTTTAAAGAACTGGCACTAGCAGGCTACTGCCTACTAACCTTGATTTATTATATGCTGTTTCCTACAAAAAAATTATAAACCATACATACTGTTCCCACAATTCAAGAAATATTTGTGGGTTTCTTTATTTGTAAAAAGTCAATCAGGAAATGGATTTATCAGAAGGCAGTAAGTTCACTTTCCAAGTATTCAGAGAAGCAGTTATCATAGAAGCTCTTCATGCTCCAATCCAGAGAGTCCCAAGCTTTGCTCCTTGTTGTCACTGCTACCTGTCTACTACTTGATCTTTAGTCTGCTTCTTTTTCAGGCACATTGGCTATGTCAGGCTTGTTTTTCAAAGGTGCTTAAAATTGACTACCTACAGCAAAGTCAAAGGTTTGCTAAGTTCATGAATAATATTAAAATATTTATCTGTAACACAGTATTACACTTTACAAGGTCACTGGCAGCTGTTTAAAACTGAGGTAATGAAAACTATCCCTTGAGCTGAACAGTGCTTTGTACTCAATCCAAAAGTGATAGTTAGCCAGCAAAATGGTGCAACTAGTTTCACTGAGCTTACGACCAAATGCTTTGATGCACACAGGTACAGCAGAAGCACTAAGACGATTTACAGACTTTTTATTAACCATATAATTCCATGTTTTTTTGGTAATCATTTTCTGTGGTTGGTTTCTCACAGGTTTTTGATTT
The DNA here is from genome assembly GCF_013377495.2 of Cygnus atratus. Classification (NCBI taxonomy): domain Eukaryota; kingdom Metazoa; phylum Chordata; class Aves; order Anseriformes; family Anatidae; genus Cygnus; species Cygnus atratus. The sequence goes on from NC_066396.1 coordinate 36,713,596, forward strand.
TTTTGTTGTGGGCTGGGAGTGATGAAAGCCAAGCAACTGTCCAATTGTATCACATAATACTCAATATGCAATTATTTCACAAGGTATACTAGATTCTACTATAGTCTCAGCTAAATTTTATTACTTAGCTATAAAACAGTTCTGTGGATGAATTTGTTAGCCTTGGGTTACATATGTAGCAATTCAACAATGTGCACCTAAAGTGTTTAGCTCCCGTTTCTAAATCCAAGGCTCTTGGACATACTATGGTACAACTCTTCAATGATTTGCCATTTAACCATTTTCTTCACCTTGCTCTTTGCACTCTTGACATCTGAAAGACAAGCCACTTCCCTGCAGCCTTAGTTGAATACCATGGCCTTCCTGGCAGCACTGGTATATAAAACATGCCACACCAGATTACAGGTCACTGTTGGTCAGATCCAGTATCCTGTTTCCAAAATAGGTTAAATACCCATCAGAAGGTTCAGGAAACCCATACATGAGAAATACTGTGACACTCCACTTACAGCTAACAAGTCATGAAACAGTTCTTGTTTCTTCTTTCATGCTTTTTCCAGAATTCTTGTTTAGACTATTAAAACTGTAAAAGTTCTGGTAAATTAACTACATAAATAATAGATAAGTATTATGAAAAACTTCAGCAAGTTTCCCCAGTATGTCTGCAGAATACAAGTTAATTGACATGAATTGAATTATTGGATGAAAAGGCAGAATAAACTAGAGACTAACTAAGGAAACTCTGCATTGTTAGGGCCTGATACAAGCTTACATGGTGCATATTTATTAACCCTAAGGAAATGGAGCTGAAATTATCATCCCATCTGCATAAATGTTCTGCCTCACTTCCTGGCCAAGTAACATTTGAGAACTTGATGAGAGAGAAGGAATCTTCTCCAAAAAACTAGCATTCCTGTGACACCACTCAGGAAAGCAGAGAGCTGCTAGAGGATGTGACCTCTGTCCACGGCCACAGGGAGGCTGTGAAGGCTGGCTGGGCAAGGGGAACTGCCAGAGGAACAAGGGAAATGCTCCTGGAAAAACTTGAAGACTCATGGCTTACATTAGACATGAGAGAAGATTTCTGCAGGACAAATTCACCATTGCAGCTGCTGCTCCAGACTCCAGGTTAGCTTTGTTTGGGTTATTGACCAATGCTCTTCTGCCTTACCCATTACTGGTGGCCAGATTCGTAAAAATAATCCTAATTTTTATTTAATGGCATAGACTCCCTCTGACAGCATCAGAATGTTGGGTTCCACTCCAAGCATCTTCCCTTTTCACACCCTGCAACCTCCATATCCATAGCTGACATTTTGTGACTCCTAAGCCACCCATGAAGCACCTCTAGATCTGAGTCACTAATGTGACAAAATTTGCTTTTAACTCTAAAAAAAGAATTTCCTCCAAATGTATGACATTTAAAACACAGGCACACAAATCCCATGCCTTTGTGTCCACAGCTCCTGATCTGTTTAAAAAAAAAATAAAAAAAAAAAATGAATCTTCAGAAACCAGACTAGTATTTGTTCTTCAGGATTCCTATCTCCTCCCCTCCTCTCGAAATAGATACGTAATATATTTATAAATCAAAGAAAGTGAACACACTACTCAAGGAACTATACTAAAAAAAAAAAAAAGTGTGAAGTTTAAAAAAGGCAGATCAGCTCTACACTTTTCTATGAAAAAAGCTATCAAGATGTCTGTGATCTCTATTTCCATTAAATATGAAGTGGCTGAGAATAAGTCAAGGAGGATTTAAATCTGAGCAATGTTATTCCCTGTACAGATGTCTATTTTATCCATTTAGATACTCTATGAGCCATAGCAAAACAGATTGCTTTACCTTTAAAAACAGAAAAAAGAATTCATGTGAAGTTAGATGCTGAGCACAGCCACCAGCCCAGTGCAGGTGCATGCAATGGTGGATGTTGCCAAGAACTTGAGAACGTTAGTGTTTGGTTTTACAGCAGCAAGGGCCTGACCCTTGCAAACTGATCAGCCACTCTTCGGCCCCTCCTTCTGCAGAGATGGGGCCCCAGCAGCTCCTGGACACAAGAGCGGTCTGTGGCAGCTGCTTTTCATTAGTGCGCTTTGTGTACTTCAGTGCTCTTCACAGAGCTCTCTGTGAACAGCAGAAACAGCAGAAACAAAACAATTGGAAAATTTGCCCTGTTCATTTTACTCACTCCATTTTGTTCACTAACTATGATGGGAAAATAAAAGCAGGCTCACTTTCTCTTCTTTTCCTTCCTTTAGCCATATTTCTCACTCTCCAAATTAGTCTATGGGTCATTCCTGTGCATTGTTAGTGGTTCAGGAGAATCACCACTGTGGCTAGAGAGTAAAAAGAAAGACTATGCTCTAGTGTGGGGTTCATTAAGTCAGACTTCAGCTTGATGGGGATTTCAGTAGCATAAGCATTTAAAATGGGCAGTAATATAGAAAATACATACTTACCATGATCTCTCTGTCCTTGTGAGGCCCCGCCTGGAGTGCTGCATCCAGGTCTGGGGCCCCCAGCACAAGAAAGATGTGGGGCTGTTAGACTGAGTCCAGAGCAGAGCCACAAAGATGATCAGAGGGCTGGAGCACCCTGCCTATGAAGAAAGGCTGAGAGAGCTGGACATTTTCAGCCTGGAAAAGAAAATGCTCTGGGGTGACCTTATTGTAGCTTTTCAATACATAAAGAGGGCTTATAAAATAGATGGATAGCAACTTTTTGCTCAAGCAGATAATGACAGAATAAGGAGGAATGGTTTTAAACTAAAAGAGTGGAGGTGTAGGTTAGAGGTTAGGAGGAAATTCTTCACTGTGAGGGTGGTGAGGCAGTGGCACAGGTTGCCCAGAGAAGCTGTGGATGCCCCATCCCTGGAGGTGTTCAAGGCCAGGCTGGATGGGGCTTTGGGCAGCCTGGTCTGGTGGGAGGTGTCCCTGCCCATGGCAGGGGGTAGAGTATGAAGATCTCTGAGGTCCCTTCCAGCCCAAACCATTCTGTGATTCCATGATTCTCTCATGTTAAATCTTCTAGTCGCCTCTAAGCAGCAAATGGGAGACTCTTTCACCTCACATTATTTTAAAGGTCTTTTGGTGAAAATCAGCATGTAACCAACCAAAAAAAAATCAATAATGGAAGTTTATAAATACATTACATATACAAAGAAAAACTGTGCCCTGTCTTGCTTTTAGGGGTGCCTCAGAGGCAGCAGCAACAGGCAACATGCAAGTGGTTACTTTGTTTATTTTAACATTTATAGTCCAGAGCCTCAGTGTAGGGCTGAATCTCATTAACATAAATGCATCTACATGGAGATCAAAAAACACACACAAGGATGTTTAGAAGCAAAGTCTGGAAGAAAAGTTTTAATTGAATGAAACCACATTGTTCCACTAGTTTGAAGAAACATAAACAAACTGCTGACTTCTAGGTATCTAATTATATTTTAGGAAAGATAAAACCATGAACCTTCCTTCATTTGTGCTAAAAGGAATAACACAGGATCCTAAGACACTTGCTAGCATAGAATTACTCACACTATTGAAACTGCCTATAAGCAGATTAATATGCTTTGTGCCATTAACTTCAACTATCCCAGTTCTCCACATATTGAAATGTTGATACAAAAGCCAGAACTTGGCTTGTTGATACAATAGCCAGAACAAAAGATCGCCCAGTTAAAAAAAAAAAAAAAAAAAAAAAAAAGGTAGAGGACAATAAAAATGTAATCGGCTGATCAGCTGAGGCAACTTTCTTTAATACCCTTGCCTATTTATGCATCCTTTGTTTTTAAAATCAGATTTCACTCTGCCGACCACCCGCCTAGTTTCCTACTGCAATTATATTTTATTGCTCTTTAAAAAAGTGGAACCATAATTATTAGCCACTAGTAAATTTCTACATCCTTGCCACAGTCATTGACAGACTAGGAGAGAGCACTCTTCACCTATCCAAGGCAAGAGATCACTGCATCTCATTTTAAACCTGGTATCTGCATCTTTTATTTCCTTTGCCAATGCCTTAATTTTGGCTCAGTATTAGATGCATGTGAGAGCATGGAGGGAACACAGAGCCTGCAATGCAGAGAGAGAAGCATAAGCATAAGCTTATACATAAGAGCACTCCTTAGATGATGGATGGGGTTACCACGTCAGCCACAGCATTGCAAGCTGGCTGCTTTTGAGAGCTGCAGACATGAAGACACCATGGAGGAAGAGTGGGAGGTAGCACTAGTTCTCTGAGTTTCTGCTCCCAGTGGTCATTGATGGCAGGGGGTCCTCTGGCATGGGGGAAGCACCTTCACACAGGAGAGAGCAGGCTGGAGGCCACAGACATCCAAGAACAGAGTTTCTTCAAAATCTGATCAACCTTCAGGTCTGTATTCAAGGGCCATTAGCATTGTCTAGAGAGGGTAGTGTCATTTCTTTTGCATAAATTCAATATCTGGGACAGTGCAGCATAGTACTTTCAGTCTCCCGTAGGCAAATGTGTTTCTTAAACATTAATTTAAAAAAGAAGTAAGCTTAAAATAAAAGTCTATGTTCATTTTATGTCCATAGCCCTCTGCTGCTGAAAGAGAGCTGCAAATGCCAAGGTGACCTACAAAGCCACACATCCTGCTCCACCTAACTATTACTCTGCTTCTTGACAGCTTCCATCCTGGTCTTTGAACCAGGAACAAGACTAACAGTAAAGACATGAATCAAAAAAAAAAAAAGTAAAGAAAAAAAAGGAATCAAGACTTTAAAAAAGCATGCTAGAGAACTTGTTGAGATTTTTTAAAAAACCAATATGATTAACTTTTCAAAGAAATTTTAATGAAAGACAAAAGTCTTCAAAATGCTTAAGATTCCAAATCAGTAACAGAATCATGTTTGCACATGCATCTGTATGAATGCTACACACATTTACTCAAACTCCTTTAGAAAGACATTTAAATATGATTTAATCATTCTTTTTCTTCTTATTCTTTTTTTTTTTCTCCAAAAACTACTGAAACCATCTATTTCTTTAATTGCATGCCAAAGCCTGAGAGAGTTTAGTGGCACTGAAAACACTGCTCAAATAAGTGAACCAATTAGATTAATTGGCACCAGAGGAACTGTGTGCTTTTGGACAGTACACAGATGGAAAAGACCTTCAACGTTTAGTAGTTTTCAAGCTGTGTTTGTAAAGCTTTGTTCTCTTCAAGGGTTGTGTCTACATATCATGCTACTATTGATTTTCACAGAAGAACATGATGCACACATCCTGTCACAATGTGTGTCCACCAAATATCTTCCATATCCAGAAACGCACATTCTGGAAAATATTTATCCCATCTTACTTTCAGTCACAAAACAACTCAGCATGCTGAGAGCACTTCTGGAGAAGAGAGGGTAGACACACAAACCAATCCCTTAAACAAATAGTAGGTGGTTTATATTCATGTTTCAGCAGTGCCATAAACAAACAAATGCTAAGTTTATAGACAAAAGCTAGGTTCCACCAGAAGAATGTTCTCTGCTTTTTCAATATTTTTTTTTGTCTTTTGTCATCACCTTGAAACCCTCCAAGGAATTCCAGTAGAAACTTTCTTCTGGGGTTGGCAACGTATTTAGTTTTCAAAAGTACTCAAGTACAACATGCCTTGTTCATTTCTCTATTACTAAATAGGAGTTCAGACTTTTTGCAGCTTTTGCAACACTTGCGCCAGGCAGCTGCAAGTGCTCAGAAGACTTCCACAGTTGCAATATATGGATGGGCATCAAGGAATTAAACCAATATCTCAACAGCTATTGCAGAACTGGCAGCATTTTTGATGAATTATGTAACACTTTTGAACATAGTTTTTTTAATACCTCTGAACTCATTCAGATTAACTGAGAAGCCATAAAGAAAGAACTGACTGACTATAAATTAACAATACAAAGAGCTTCAGAAGCCTCCTGTGAGGTAAAGGAATACTCCCACTTTAACATTACTAAAAACAGTATTGAAAACAGAGAGTGTGATGACAGCCACAGAGAGCTTTGTGGAAGCAGCATTGTATTCCAACCATCTTTTTCACCCAGTGCTGCTATGCAGATATTTGTCTCTCCACCATATCTGCAGTAAGGAGGGAACATACCATCAGCACAGTGGGATTGGTAACTTGGTGGCAAGTGGTCAGCAGTTGCAGCCCTACAATTTCAAAATCCTTTTGAAAAAATAAACACAGTTGACTACAGAAATGGCCTGTGATTTTGGTCCCATACAGCATCATAAGGGAAAGAGAGAAAAATCACCAGACCTTCCCATGATAGCTGTTTGTTTGTTTGTTATAACAGAGATCAGAAACTTACCTTAAATACAAACTTGAAGTAAATGGATGATGGGTTACTGATCATGGACCCTATAGACTTCAAAACCCATCCAGATCCTGCACTCTAATGCAAATGTGCTAATGAGACATGAGAATAGCCTATTGCCCACGTACAAAAGGAAAGCGATTATTTTGATTACATGTGAGATAATCTTTCCCAGACAGGTGAGAAGAAAAAAACTTCAGGAAAGATGAACTGAATTTCATCATGATAAGATCACTAACTATCCTCAGCTTTCAATCATCTCAGACATGAAAACATTTACTTCGCAGACCTTTTCAGTGAATGCTCTTTTGCAGTCCCACTTGCAGACCAAGGTCTGTGATGGCATAGCACTGTCTGGAACCAGACCTGGCTCGTCTAGCCAAAGAACAATGAGCTAATGGAGACTCATTGAAAGAGAATGATATTTGATTCTGTTTCAATCATTTGATCTATTTGTTTCCAAAAGTACAGCGTACAGGTTGAACAGCTTGGCATTGCTAACTTTTCCTGGTATAACAGCACTTTTAAAACTGGCACATTGCCTACAACAAATTCAGTGTAATCACTCCCGGGCTTCTCAAATTTTATTATTTTTTTATTTATTTAACTAGCTGAATTATATCCTACTTAGATGGTAAATTTCTCTGTGGTGTTCAGACACCTGTGGAGTGCCAGGTTTACTCACACTGATGTGCAAATAATACTTTGATCTCTAAAGTACTGTAAAAATGATGTAAGTGATGATAAGGGATTTAATAACTGCCTCAGTTTAACCTGAAGGGTCTGTAGAAAACACCTTGCCTGCAAAATGTATTTCACCTATTCTGTCTCTCTGAAGATCCATAAAAACGTAAGTGTTTAGTTAAATTTAGACACAAAACAAATTCTCTTGAAAGTTTCAGATGCTGTAAAGAGATCACACCATTAAACATTAATTTAAATTTTAATTACTTATTTCTATGCAACCAACAATTAATGTTCTCAGCAATATCAAGGAAATACAACACCAAAGCCTCAAGTGATCATTAACAGAGTGTAGTGTTTGGGCTTTCTGTGATAAGAAGATTTATTTGAAAACGAAACAAAACAATGCAAACACCCCAAGGCTTTAGGTAAAACAGCAGACTAAATTTAAATATTTTCAGGTTCAGTATAGTTTCAGACTAACATTGCAACTCTTATATGCAGGCTGCATAGAAACTGTGGCAAATTGAATGAGTTCTGTATATACTCTTACCGTGACAGGTGAAGAGTAAAGATTGGCATACTCTAGTTGACTTCTTAACTTTTCAGCTTCAGTTTATCAAGCCTCCCTCTTGGGACTGTTGTGAAGATTATATACCAAATGTGTATAAAGACCTACAGTTGTACCTTTATTGCTTGAGCTCTGAGCTCAAGGTCCAATGTTCTTTTGTACACAGGTAACTTGCGTTCAATTGTGAGGCAAATGGGTGTTATTCCATAGGTCCCATACTGCAGCATATGATTTGGGGAAGACAGAAGGATACTCACTACAATGACAAATGCATAAAATACTTGTATGTGTCAAGGACAAAATAGAGTAAAAGCCTCAGTGACTGTGGAACCCTTTATAAAAGCAAAACAAAACAAAACAAAACAAAAACAATAGCATCGTTCATATCCTATACAGAATTTTAAGAGGGGGCCTTGGCAAAAATCTTCAAATGATTGTTATGCCTGTGCATTTCCAGAAATTGCAGAACAGTGAGGTATAAAACCCCCATGCTTTTCCTTCATTTCAGAAAACAGAGTGCAAGTCCTGACTTTGTTGCTTTTAGAGCTAATGTACAATACATAGTATGCTAGACCGGTTAAGAAGAAATTATTTCTGTCATGTTTCAGCAGCCAGGGTTTAAATAAAAGACAGAAGGGTCTGAATGGTATTTTTTGTTTCTGTTGTTTCAACAAGGAAAAAAAATAACACAGATAAACTGGAAGACTACCAATAAGTTAAGCAATCATTAAGTAGGACACAATGAATCTGTAGCTCAGCTGAGAGTTTAACAAAGGCACCACTGTTCTGCCAAGCAGCAGAGGTGAAAGGTTAATCAGAGGTAAGAGTGTATTAAAATTTAGGGGCAGGAAAAGATATTAAGCTTTATGAAATATATTAAAAGCTCACCTTTGAACTTTTTCACCTTACTTCTTTGGCATCTTTGCCTCCTAGATCTCCTTCCCTGAAACAAGTCAAGATATCCTGATCTCATTAATAGATTGCTGAAATTGCTTTTCCCAAAATGTATTCCGTATAGCCATTACTCACCAAGTGAAGAAATACTGTCAGTTCTCTACACTGACTCGGTTTTCTACTATATGGAGCACATCTGATTCATCTCTAGAAAAAGTTACACATTCAGTTCACACTTATACCCCCAGTATTTGTATTTTGAAAGTGTCCACAAAAATATGCCCCAAATTCTTCAACTTAAAAATACTCTTTGAAGATTAGCCATACAAAGTCCCATATTCTTAGTTTGGATTTTTCTCTTTATCTCACACAAGTCTTTTTATTTTTTCTTTGCATGAAAGTAAGTTATAACACTAGTATCAATGCATCATCCTCCCCCATCTCAATGAAAAGCACTCTCCTGTCAACAATTCCCTCCTCTCCATCCCTAATGATTTCTGGATTTTCTTTGGGTATTCCCCTTGAAAACAATTAGCAGCACCAAAGCTCATTTCCTCCTTCCTCTTAGCGGATGTACAGTACCTTTCTTTTCAGCCTGTTTGCCTGCAGGCAGGAGAGTGGGGAAGAGAGTGTTCCCTGATCTTGTCACAGTCTTTGTGAAGGCATCCCATGTGCTCCCCATCCTTTCAGGGTACAAAGTCAGTAACTTCAAGAGGGAATTATTAATCAGCATTCAACTCATGCAATCAACGTAACAAGTGTTATGACTATTCATGTCTTCCACTAAAGCATCTTCCCCTTCTTCTTGCACGTACCTGTACACTTCACCCTGCACCAACCCTGCAAATGAGCATCTTACCTATTTACTCTTCTCTCTCTGATCTATCTCATATTCCAACTGTGTGAATTAAGTACTTCACCAGTTCTCCGATGATCCCATTTCTTTCTTCCTTTTCCTTCCAACTATACATTTCCTTCCAACTCCTTATTTTAGCACATATTTTGGATGAGTTCTTAGTGCTCAAGGGCAAGATAATTTATTCTGGTCAAATTTGAAGTACAGTTACTACCAAGTGCTCTCTAAATAAGTTATATTTTTTCCTGCAATTGTGATTTAGAGGTCAAATTTGGACATATGTTTTCAGACCTCCTGCATTATTCTTGACAAACTACTTCGGTGAGATGAACAAACGTCACACTAGAAAAAATGAGGAGGGGATGACCATATCAAAAATATGTACTTTATGTACCCAGATTAAGCACAGGATGGAGAATAAACTAGAAACGTAGTGCAAAATAACAGTCACTGGAAAGAGAAAGTCATGCCCTGCAAATAGTAATGGACAGGTAGGATCCAATTTAGAGCACAAAAGTAAAGTACTAAAATAACTAAAACTATGTAGTTTAAATAGCTCAAAATGAACACTTAGAATGAAAGAAAGGTTACTGATTTCAGGGACAAGGAAACAGGAATAATTTTCTGTCATATTGCATTCTCAGATTAAAACCAAATAACATTCAGACATCATGCTGTAGTTCAGCTACACACTTTTGGAAACAATCACTAGGAGAATTTCAGCATTATGTTATGCAGTCAAAGTATGTTATCACTAAATGGTATATATGTTCACCAGATCTCCCAGAGCCAAACTAATACTTTGTCTGCTGTCTTTTCTTCACCATCTTTCTGGAGAAGAAGCTCTACAGTCATTCATGACCCTTTCTGTTACACAGCACTAATTGCAAAGCAAACTTCATGTGTAATTCATTAGCTTGAATTTCTTTATCATTGTGCTCCTTGCTGTTGTTTCTGAGAAAATTCTATGCACAGCACGGCTTTATGGCCTATTCCTTGAGGAAAAACAAACAAACAAAAACAAAGTAACAAAAACGTTTCAAAAAAAAAACCTTCAAAGTATTTCTCTACTTATCTTCAGATGAAGGATGGATCCTCAGCTCTCTCCAGGCCCTTTGTGCTGCTCTGACAATTGGAATAGACAGAGAACTCTTGTAATTGGTTACCTGGCACCCTCATTCAAGATAAGAAATTTTCTAGATTCAATGATGGATGCTTTTCCTACTCTAAACTGCCCAGCAGTCCCTGCTCAGCCAACATATGATGAAGATTTATAGTCTGATAACAGTTTCAGTCTTAATAATCCAGAATCTACTTAGTGACTGCAGATGCAGATCAGGTTGTGGGATGCCCAGCACCATCACCTTGGCCTTCACTTCACCCCCAGTCCTCTCTGCTTAGGGACAAAGTTCAAGAAGGAGAAAAGCTACTGAGTCTGGATGAGGATTGAAGTTGACATCTCTTGCGAAATCCTATCTCCTGTGTGCCCAATACAATGCATCCAAAGGTGCTGAGCAAGCCGGCTGACACCTTAGCAATGTTATTCCTGAACATCTTGACAGGTCATGTATCTTGGGGGAGTATCTCCTAGTGACTAGAAAAAGGCAAATGTGGTACCCACCCCTAGAAAGTGCAAGAAGCATGATCTGTTGAACTACAAGCCAGTAAGCTTCTTTTCAGTCCCTGGGAAAACCATGTAAAGACTCCTCTTGGAAGCCTCTTCAAAGCACATGAAGGTTGTGGTGGTGACAGGTAATGGTCAGCATGTACTTACCAAGACTGAAATGGAGAGCAGTAGATCTCATTTACCTCAACTTTAGTAAAGCTTTCAATCCATCCACCCACAGTATTTTTATATTCAGGTTTGGACATTAAAGTCTGGGTGGACAGACAGCTAGCATGGGTAAAAAAAAAAAAAAAAAAGCGTGGCTTAAAGGTTGATGATTAAAAGAGTTTGTGCTCTACCTTTAAACCAGTTAGGGGTGGCACTCCATCAGAGTCTCTGTTGGTATCTGTCCTGTTTAATAGCTTTATCACTGACCTTAAGGTGGAGATGTAATACACCTGCCTCAACTTTGCTTACAACAATAAGTTAGGGTGCCTGTAGTCAAACACTTTGAAGGCAGGGCTGCACAACCAAGTTGTGTGGGAGGAAGGCAATGACAGTGACACCCTGAAATTCAACAAGGGCAAATGCTGAGTTCTTCCCTGGTAAGGCGGAGCCCTGCAGTGATGCAGTCTGGATGCGGGGAGCAGCTTTTTGGAAACAGTCAGGCAGTGAACTGAGCAGGGCCAGTCGTGTACAGGAGGGCTGGCAGCACCCTGGTTGGCATGAGCAGGACATGGCCCTGAGAGCTGCCGGACTCCGCCTTCTTTGTGCTCAGACCATGTCATGAATACTGCCCTGAATGCAAGAAAAAAAATGTCAAATTAGCGGGAGGGAGGGGAGGCACCAAGCCGGTGGTGCTGGAAGCCTTGCCCTGTGAGGCGAAGCTGCGGAGCGGGGCCGGTTCAGCTGGGAGAAGGAGTGGCTGTGGCACCATCAGGAAGGGGATGGAGGAGACGTGGCCGGGATCTGCCCAGGGGTGCCTGGCAAGAGGGTGGGAGGCAGGGCACCGGCTGAGACATGAGAGGCTCAGGCTAAAGGTGAGGAGAAGCCTTTTCCCCACCAGGACAACCTGGCCGTGGAGCCGGGGCCCAGGCGGGTCAGGACACTGTGGCCTGGGGGTTTCACACCCCAGCTGGGTAAAGCCCTGAGCAGCCCGGCCTGAGCCCAGGCTGAGCCTGCTCTGGGCCGGGACTGGGCTGGGGACCTCCTCAAGGCCCTTCCTATTTAAAATATGCTCTCATTTCATTTTTCTGCAAACATGCTCTCTTTCTTTTACTCCACTTAGACAGGTTACAATATTGCAATAGAAATTAAAACTGTCAAGACTTGGCAAAATAAAAAGTGTTCAAGACCTTTCCAGGAAGGTTAATAACATCACCATTTTAATCCTATTAACCAAAAGTCTTCCTAACAAACTCTGTAAGGTGCATTCATAGTTTCTATATGAACGGGTAACATAGGTAGGACCGTGTTGTATCTCCTCCTATTTCCTCATTTTCCCTTAAAACAAACAAACAAACAAAACCAAACAAACACGCAGATTCAACCTTTATCCAAAGTTACTGTAACACAAAAGTCAAAATCAATACTTGCTCAAGCTTTCACTCTAATTATCACAGTAGGACACTGGTGTTTTGTATCTGCTCTCCTTTAAGAGCTATTCAAAGTTTACCCTGGTGTTGGAGAGGCTCACTGTCCAGTCATCCATGGTTATTCAACAGCACTGTCCTTGAACTACTCTTCCAAATACAGTAGAAGTTTGGTAGGAATCCTGAGGGTTGTTCTGGTATTTCCACCATTAAAACCATCATCCTGCAAAGAATCATGCAAATCTCAGAGTAGACTGCAAACCACGTACGTTGGTTTTCACAAGCCTGGGAAATAACAGAGCAATGCCATTCATTGTTTCAATAGCTACTTTAAAACCAATCCTGATACAATTACGATGGAGGCACATCAGCCCAGTGAAGCATGCTACCAAGCTGGGGGTTTTCAGCCTGGAGAAGAGGAGGCCTGGGGGAGATTATATCAGTGTATATAAATACCTGAAAGGATGGTGCAATGAGTATAGAAACAGATTATTTTCTATGGTGCCAAATGACAGGACAAGAGGCAATGGGCATAAACTGGCACCCAAGAGGTTCTGTCTTGAGCATCAGCAAATACTTCTTTACTGCACGGTAAAGGGAGTACTGTCACAGATTGCGCAGAGAGGTTGTGGAGTTTCTCTCCTTGGAGATCTTCAAAAGTCACCTGGACATGGTCCTGGGCAATCTGCTTCTGGTGGCTGTGCTTGAGCAGAAAGGTTGTAAAAGATAACCTCCAGAGGTCCCTGACAACCTCAACCACTCTGTGATTCTGTGACCTCCATTTCACTAGACACTGTTGATCTATAAAGTGGTATCTTGTAGAAATACAAGCCTTCTTGCCACTGCAAGAAGCCAGCAGAAGGTGAAAAATATAATATTCGCCTACATCTGAAAAGCTGGATCCTGTCTAAACTGAAGAAGAAGGCATCCAGCGAGTGACATACAACAGTTTTACTACCTCTGTAGTATAACTGAGTTCTGCAGTGGAAGCCAGAACGCACACTGACACCACTGGTGTTAAAACAGGATGCTCTTGTCAGATGTAAGATTGAATGAGATCTAAAGACAACTGATTCTCACAAAAAGTCATGTTCATGGAAGACTCCTTCAACTTGTCTATTTAATCTTCTAGGTGATGACTACTAGGAGGAGTTTTTCACCAAATGAGAACAAAGACTACAGTATCTTAAGAGACGTCATCATCTTAAACACTAAAAAAGTAAGAGAGGCATTTTGTAGTGGGCAAGACATTTCACTGAAGTCCTTTTAGAAATCTTAAGGAAAGTATAAGCAGATTATGTGGGCCATACGTTAATTGGGTGACTCAAAAGTTTCCCAAAGTACTGGTACAGAATTGACCTACAATTCCACAGGTTGCAGGGTGAAATTTCCTTATGAAAACTGAAGCCAAGAAAGATGAAGAGGATTGCTGACCAACTATAGTAAAACAAGTTTTTCCAAACTTCACTAAAGGTTCATCAGAAGTCCTGTCATTGCTTTGGAGTCAGAGATCTTGTGCTAGCCTCTTTGAATGCACCATCAAGGACGTCCAATTCAAGGATATTTTGTCCAGGTAGAAGAAAGTGAGATTATCCTGAGATATCAGAATTCAAACTCATGATGAGTTTGACAACCCAAACTAGAGCCATCTACCCCATGCCAAAGCAAGATTATGTTGATGTACACAGTGTCTTTTTGAAAGTTCAAAAGAAAGAAACAAGATTAGGTCACGGAGTGAAGAACATCATCCAGTTATCTCTTCCAGAAACAGAGGATTTTTCTGCTGCTGTAGTATTGTAAGTGGACTGTCAGAAATCTCTATTGTAAGAATACTTTGATTTGTTTAAGACCAGAATAACTCTCTGTGGTCATTTCTTCAAGCTGAGGAGAATTCTGGCACCCAGTGAAGTTGGCCCACAAAGTATGAGCAAGTTTTCCACAGGTTCCAAGGGAAGATCCAATATTGAAATGGCACGAAGTATTTTACCAAATTTATTATTTCAGAGGATGATACAGTATGTGCATTAAATGATACTAGAATCAGCAAATCTTTAATATCTTTATTGATGATCTGGATGAGGGGATTGAGTGTACCCTCAGTAAGTTTGCCGACGACACCAAGTTAGGTGTGTGTGTCGATCTGCTCGAGGGTAGGAAGGCTCTGCAGGAGGATCTGGATAGGCTGGACCGATGGGCTGAGGCCAACTGGATGAAGTTCAACAAGGCCAAGTGCCAGGTCCTGCACCTGGGGCACAACAACCCCAAGCAGCGCTACAGGCTGGGAGATGAGTGGTTGGAAAGCTGCCTGGCAGAGAAGGACCTGGGAGTACTGGTTGATAGTCGGCTGAATATGAGCCAGCAGTGTGCTCAGGTGGCCAAGAAGGCCAGCAGCATCCTGGCTTGCATAAGAAACAGTGTGGCCAGCAGGGCTAGGGAAGTGATTGTCCCCCTGTACTCGGCTCTGGCGAGGCCGCACCTCAAGTACTGTGTTCAGTTTTGGGCCCCTCGCTACAAGAAGGACATCGAGGTGCTCGAGCAAGTCCAGAGGAGGGCAACGAAGCTGGTGAGGGGTCTGGAGAACAAGTCTTACGAGGAGCGGCTGGATGAGCTGGGATTGTTCAGCCTGGAGAAGAGGAGGCTCAGGGGCGACCTTATCACACTCTACAGGTACCTTAAAGGAGGCTGTAGCAAGGTGGGGGTTGGTCTATTCTCCCACATGCCTGGTAACAGGACGAGGGGGAATGGACTAAAGTTGTGCCAGGGGAGGTTTAGGTTGGATATTAGGAAGAACTTCTTTACTGAAAGGGTTGTTAGGCATTGGAATAGGCTGCCCAGGGAAGTGGTTGAGTCCCCATCCCTGGAGGTCTTTAAAAGATGTTTAGATGTAGAGCTTAGTGATATGGTTTAGGGGAGGACTTGTTAGTGTTAGGTCAGAGGTTGGACTGGGTGATCTTGGAGGTCTCTTCCAACCTAGATGATTCTGTGATTCTGTAATATAGTTAGTGCAAAATCCATAGCCACACAAGTATATTTGGACTGTAAAGCAGAATATCTAAATCGTTAAAAAGGCTCCTTTAAGATGACTTCTGTTTACTGTTAGTACAGGAAGATTTGAAAAAAAAAATCCAGAAGGTAAAACCCTGCTCTGAAAGTAACAGTGACATAAGATTTTTGAGATTGTGCCTGCGTGTTCATAGCCACATTTAGTTTACTAGGACACTCAGTGCAATACCAGGAGCTTCCTAAAGAGTCTGCACAAGGCCAATGGGACTTGCGTGGAGAAACTATACAGTTGGACCAGATGACCTCCAAAGGTCCTTTCCAAACAAAAAAATTCTGTGAAACTGTAATCTTACTACCTTACTTCAACTCTTTCAGGGAAGAGAAAAAAAAAAAAAGAAAGAAAGAAAGCAGTAGATGCAGTGTGGATTTAGGCCATCAAAGGCTGGACAGATGTCCAATACACAGCGTTGTCAAGACATTGCATGAGAAAACTCACCCTCTCCAAAGTTGAAAAAAATAAATTCTGTAACTGCAGAGGCAGAAGGTAAAGGATAAAAAATTATCAGAGGAACCAACATCATGACTAATCCAGAAAACAATTCAACCTAATAATTCGAAGCAATGCACTGTAGAATTCTGTCCAGTAGCTGCAAAATGGTAGCAAGTGCCTACTCTAGCTACCCATTCCTGTTACCTGCAATGATGCAAAGGGAGAGTGCTGTTCAGCACTGAAAAATCCAAGAAAATATTAATAAAAAATCATTTTAATATAGATGGCATGCACGTAACCAAGGGAGCTTAGGCAAGTGACAAAGGCTAATTCTGTACCTTAAACAAAAATATGCCTTACCTCATGCTAAGATAGCCTAATTCACACATACTATAATAACTACAGAAATATTGCTAGGTCCCTGTTCTCACAAGCCACATCCTACTATTAGATGTGTACATATTCACAGGAACTTCATCTTATTTCACTTTCTTATTAACCACTGTGCTAACAAAAAGTGTCACTAATAAAAGCACTATTAACTTCTTTCCACGCTTAAGGCAGTTTGCAAAGGAAAACATTTCATAAGCTTTTATCTGCTTATTAAAGAAGCAACTACCACCTTCCACTTCTATCTTCTCATCCCATGCCCCCAAAAAAGTAACCATAGCAGAATTACCCCACCCCTAGCCTAATTCTATCCCAAACAAACCTGAAACTCTTGAGTAGGACTAATAGCATTGTAAAAAAGAATGAAAATATTTAGTTGAATAAGCAAAATAAAAGCTTAACTGCTAAAGAAAAATGGAGAAAACTGCTTTATCTCAGATAGCCTGGGTGGCGCTGGCTGAGCCTATCTTGAATGTCTTCTCTGCACTGCTAAAAAACTAAGCCCTCCTGCTGCGTTTTGCACTGTTTTCCAGACCACCCACTCAGACGTGGATACACAAACCACATGTGCTAGGAATGCCTGCCCTGCACTGAAAGCAGTATCAGCGTTACGGCCTTATTACTTGCGTGGCCAGGCTTTTAATGCAACTCGTTTGTTTTATCTTTTCAGTATCTTTTATTTCGTAGAGTTTTATATGTAGTCTCTCTGATGGCCTTGAGATGCTTATGGATTTGAAAAGGGAATGTTATGGGGGGGGGGGGACAGACACAACATGGACAAAACATTATCAGAGTGAAAATGTTTTTAGTGGATTTTTCTTCCCTAATTCTGAGATGACCTTTATTTCTAGGTCTTACTAAAAACAGGTAACTGACAGCATCACAAACCATTTCCTGAACACAACGCAAACCTCTAATTATGTCTCCCTGTCAGCAATGACAAAATGTAATCATTTATGCCTTTCAGTGCAGAGAAGGGCAAAAACTGGTAGGACCAGTTTTATAGCATCAGCTCTCTGAAGGAATGTAGCAAAATGCACAACCCATTTAATGCAACATTCTGGACAGGGGCACTTCTTCCACTCAGAATCACACTGAATGATGATGAAAATACGTCATCTCCTCTATTCACAGGCCTACATTTGACTTTGCTCAAATCTTCAGAGTGGGAAAATTAAAGGTAAATGAAGAATGAAAAATGCAAGATTATCACTGCAGCAAAATCACTCTGGCTGAGGTAAAACAAAATGTAAGATGTAATATTCACACAAACGTGAAACAGACAGTAGCATTTCAAACCATAAAGCAACTTAGATTTTTGTACTATGTAGCGATACATCTCTCATCAAGACAGCAACAACATGGTTATTACAGCTGTGAACTGAAGACGCTGACATTCTGCAAGCTATGTCATCATGGTATCTTACAGCAGAAAGAACCGCTGACCCAGCAAACTGTATTTTCTTTGTTAACGTAAGAATCACTTTCAGCTACCAAAGGATCTCTTTTTTTTTTTTTTTTTTTTCCCCTCTTCCCTCCTGAAAGGGTATTGTTCTCACTCTGGTAATATTTCTCCTTCCTGTCTAGTCACAGTGGCATTTCTTGCTGCTCAAGCAAATGCAAAGCCCTTATATGATTGTGCTTTGATGTTAATTTATCTGCTCACTCACACAGAGCTGGCCTTGTAAATGTCATTGTTTTAGCTGTGTTAATGCACTGATTAACCCCCAAGCTACACAAAAGCACTGCAGAAATATGAATTGCAGTCCCCATCATCTGTCTGTAAGCCTTTTATGCCCAACAATAAATCTTCTCAGTACAGTACACAGAATAGCTTCCTGGTGTAAGCCATATACTGCTGTATACTGCTTAACAATTAAACAAACTACTGAGACTGAAAAGAAGACATGCACTTGTTGAACTTTGGAACGTATTTTATACTGGTTATTTTTGTGGTTCCTGCTAGCTGCTGCTATGGCTGAAGGTTTGACAGAATTTTCACTAATAAACCTCAATCTCAATCTTAAAATCGCATTGTACTACAAGGACCAAAATATATACTTAGGTTATAGACAGTGGCATTTTTGTCTTTCCAATTAAAAAACAAATAAAAACAAAAAACATGTTCTCAAGGCCACATCACTACAGAGCACACAAAACAGCCCTGAGTAAATAAGATCCTATAGCAGCTCAAAATACACTCCCAGTTTAGCACCAAATTGTGGAAACCAATGGACCAATGAGCAAACACAGAAATACAAACTCCTCTTATACGCTGAAGCAAGAGTTTGCCAAAATATTGAATGCTAGCTATTACACTGCAATTGGTAAAAGATAGGAGATGGTGTGTATGAACAAGGACAGCATGAAGCAAACCAAACATCCTACTCCAGTCACTGTTCCAATGGTAAGATAATGCATACGACAACTGAACAGGGTAGTTTTCTCTTCAGACCACTCTACAACTTCCCCATTCATTTTGCAAACTAATGGGGCTTGAAATCAGTAATCTCTCTCAAGAGAACCCAAAACACTAATATAGCTTCTAAGAAATTAAAATTATACTTAACAACTTCCAAGGGCCTGAAACACATTGTGAACATACTTTATTTCACTGTGAGAAAGGGAAGGAGATAAAAATGGATCAGGCAAAACCTGGGAAATCCCAATTTTCCTTCTCCTAGACTAAAAGAAGCATCAATAGAATACACTGGGACCCTCCAAACGCACTGTTAATATACTATTTCCAAAATGAAAAGAACAGAATTAATCTAACAAACCAAACCAGTGAAAAGTGTAAGTTCACCAAGAGAAATGATTGATGATTTCTTACAATCCAAACCCTGTGGAAGAAAAAGCACAGGTTTTGTTTAACCTTGGAAGACTCTCAGAGTACACCCATTTCTCCTTTCTTGCTCTCTTTACTGTGGACTAAGATATCTTTCAAATTTAGATTCTGAGTATCTTGTAAAGCCTCTCAGTGCATCCAGACTTCTAGGAAGATACTAAAACTTGCCTCCACAATGTATGTCCAGTTCGTAAGGTGAAGAGTTAGTGGCAAGAAAGAAAACTGTCCTTAATGCTGGATACAAATGCTATTCTAGTAGCAGTGACTCACTTTCACTGAAAAAAAAAAAAAAAAAGATCTTTTATGTATTGCAACTCACTGCTAACCTCTGTCTGGTCACTTTAGCCCAAATTCTCACAGAGAAGTTTGTTTAAATAGCTTGGTGCTACATACAACTCCAAAACATTTATTGCTGAAACATTTTAACCAGTCCCAAAACATCAATGATTTTATATGTTGAAAAACTTGGTAGGGTATCTTATTACAATTTCTTTGAGAGAAATATGACTGTTTGAAATCAATTTAACAATGATTTATTTTGTTTCTGTATACAAAATTAGATGAAAATAGCTAATGTATTTTTTAAACTGAAATCAACATTTGGTAACTCTTATTCTATTAGAATTTTGTGGAAAACAACATGCACACAGGCACACATACACACAACTCTTCAGTCTATTTTCTTCCTTCTCCCAACCTTAATGAATTACAAAATTAGAGTTTAAGGATGCTCCATGATTCGCAATAAAGTCATTAGTAATTTGACACTGCAACTGCTGTCATCTCTTTTATGCTTGTTTTCCTACTTTCTTTCTTCCACCCCTGTTCTCAACGAACAATAAAGATTATCCATTATTTTAACAGTAAAATTATACATTTTGCCATTTCTAATAAGACAGTGCAATATTCATACTAGCAGTATCATGGAATCCTTCCCCCTCCTGAGACTGAAGGAGTTGTTACCATAAAACTTAGTTAGAAAAGTCAAAACTGACAAAATTCCACATGTATGTTGTGTAACTAAAACATAGGAAGTTGAACACGCACTAGTAGACCAAAGGCTTTTAAGGTTGCTTTCAGATTTCCAAACATTTTCATATAAAATATCAATAAAAATTGAAGTTAATCCCCCTCACATGCACCCCTTCCTCCTTCCCCACCATCACCTGTCTTATGCCAAAAGTAACTTTAAGACGATCCCCATCCCCCTCCAACAATTGCACATTAAGACATGGACTTAACAACATAATGCTTCAAGTATGCTTCATGCCAATCGTCAATAAGAGTCATAACATTACTGAAAAAGTACACTTGTTCTTTGGAAGCCTGAGAAGGTCTTCCTGCAGAGTGTGGTCAAGCAACATTTTAAATATGAAAATAATCCCCCAACCCAATCCCCAACTCACCCTCTCAAAAACAGAGAAGTGTAAAATTTTCTTTGGACTTAAAGAAACAGTATGAAGATCTACCATCTGAATAAGAAATAACCCCAATAGGAATTTAGTTTTACAGTGCTGCACAAACTGTGTGCAAGAAACAATATATCATACAGACACTACTGTTCAACGCTAGATATACAGACTACATGTGGCATAAAAGCATATACATGACATATACTGGCCTGTCCAGAAACAAGATATATTTTTAAGACTGGTAAACCTGAATAAAATTTTGCATCCAGAAGTATGATTTTTTGTTTGTTCATTTGGGTTTTAATTCTTTTCTCTTTTCACTGGGGACTTTGTTTTACCCTGGAAGGTAAATAGAAAGGTGATGACTTCATTAAGAAACTATCAGCAATATGACAGCACCAATCTTCAACGTGAAACCGAGAACAGGTCCTCTCATTGGATCATGCATGAACAAGGATTCCAATTTTAAGGAATAAAAGACAGTATGAAAGAATTTTGATAGTCAAGAAATCCTTCTGGAAGCACAAGCAGGTTATTGAACAGATAATAAAATATGGAAAGTGTAGAAGATGTGTGTGTATATATATATGTGTGAATATGTGCATGCATACACACACATATATATCATATATGTATTTATTCCAACATGTAACTGTATAACAACCAATTTTTTTTTCTCTTCAAATAAAGAGTTTTAATTTAGCAGTTGTAAAACAAACAAACAAAAAAAGCCAACAAAACAAAGAACAAAACAAAACAGTCTAAACAGACCATATACTACATGAACAAACAAAAATGTTATGCCAATAGTTTTATGGTATAAGTCACACACTGGCAGCAAAGGAGTGCAGAAACTCATAGTAATAAATAGCTCCAAATTAAGAATTTTCTACAACATTTCCTTAAGAAGACAGGACCAGTATTTCTTCTTTTATGATGATCCTGCAGTACACCTTCACTCATATATATTTAACTTTATAACATTAAAACAGACACGAGAATGCAGACTGCAAAAGATGCTGGATTCAGGACAGTATACATAACATCTTTTTGTTAGAAGTCCTACTGGTTTATTCGCTAAGGCTAGATAGCAAGTCATGTTCCTATTTGGTGCATTTTCTACCATGGTCAAGATCAATAAATGGATAGAGCCTAGGACCTGCAGTCCAACCTGCTGTGGTCTGGCCCACTGTGACAGCGGAAACAAAATATAGGACCACTGTTTGGTCCCCCACTTTGTATCTTGATTCTTGGAAGTGAAGGAGTGGAAAACAAGACTGTAGTGTTTTCAGTGACTACAGAAAGTCAGCAAGAAGTGACAATTGAACATGAATAAGGTTACTAGGCTTTTGATGGGACTGAATCAAAAGAGCATACATGGGATTCCACTACTCGCAACATCTGGTAGTGTCATTCAGTGACTCAATGACTGGAATACATGTATGCAATAATAAATAGATCAGTAATGTAATAAGGCAGTGTGTTGAACATGCATTCATCTTGTGGACTGGAACACCACAGAGAGATACATGATACCATACACATTCATTAAGACCAAGGTTTTTTGTTTGTTTGTTTTTGTGTTTGTTTTTCAAGGCTATCCAGGCAAACTCTTCCGGAGCATTTTCTCGTTGAGAAGAGCAGTCCTCTGAGTCTTGTCACTTTTCCTCTCCTTCATCAAGAGATGATGACTGGCTTTAAGGAAAAACAAAGCTGAAGAGGGTTGCTTTGTTTTTCCCCCATTTCGGTTGCATCATTCGGAATGTTTCATTTAGAGAACAGTCTTTGATACAGGCAGATGCTCAATTCTCATGAAGTTCCAGATGTTTCTAGATAACTCTGTAGTTTACGGACTGTGGTTTTGTCCAGTGAGCAAAGATCAAAGTCAAAGGTTGTATTTGTGATATGAAAGTGTCCAGTTTCTTCTATAAGATTTACTATCTGAAAGGAAAGAAAAGATGCGGTTGAATATTTTAGTTGTATCAGACATCCACTGTATCTATTAACATGCCTCTAAGTATCACAGGAAAGGCATAGAACAAACCCACTTCACCAACACTTGCAAATTGAACCTTGATCCTTATCACCATCTTTCTGACACAGAACTATGGCCCAGACTACAGTACCTTGTCCTTTTTTCAGACCATCATCAACTGTAACACCAGCCTACCCATCTGCTGTTCCAGGAAACATTACCATTGAGAATATATTTTTCAAATGTTAGAAGAAAATCTGCATATTTTCTAAGTCTGTCTTTTAATACAAAATCCAAAAAATCCCTCAACCCCAACCAAACACAGCAACAAAGAACCACCCTAACAACAAACAAACCAGGTAAGTCTCTCTGGACTATCTACTGTGTGCATAGCTGCCAAACAAGGCAGCAAAATAACTGACATAAGCCTTTCGGCAAGCAAGAGAAAGAAATCCTTACAAAATCTAGTCTAAATCAAACAACAAAAAATGTACGCAAGAGCTCTCATATCTATCATTAGTTCATGTACTAGCATTTTGTTCTTGAATAACAGACTTAAAAATCATTAAAAAACAAACGAAAGCAAATCACACATGAAAGACTCATACTAATGAAGTAAGACCATTTCCTTTAGTGACTACTCAATCTATAATCACAGCTTTCATTCAAACAAGAAGTAGAAGAGCTGTTAGGAGTCCTTGTGAAGAACAGGGACTGGAGCATCTCTCCTACACGGAATGGCTGAGAGAGCTGGGGTTGTTCAGCCTGGAGGAGAACAGGGTCAGCGGGGATCTTACCGATGTATATAAATACCTCAGTGGAGGGTGTGAAGAAGATGAAGCCAGGCTCTTTTCAGTGGTGCCATGTGACAGGACAAGAGACAATGGGCACAAACTGGAACACAGGAGGTTCCCTCTGAACTTCAGAAAATACTTTTTTTCTCTGTGAAGATGACTGAATACTGGCACAAGTTGCCCACACAGGTTTTGGCTTCTCTGTCCTTTATGACATTTAAGTCATCTGGACGTGGTCCTGCACAAACGGCTCTAGGTGGCCCTGCTATAGCAGCGACAAGATGACCTCCAACAGTTCCTTCCAACCTCAACCAGTCTGTGATTCTGTGATATCAACAGTACACATCCAAGTAGTGCCTTTCTACTGTTTTGACATTCTGTACTCTCTGAATTGTAGTCTGTATTTTTAAAGAGTGCTTATGTTCAACACTGAGTTTCTGTAGTAACTCCCTCCACATACATGTAAGTGCTAGGATGTGCATCTACCAAAAATACCCATACAGTATCTTGGAAAGCCAAAGCATAATTTGTCACAGAGCTAACACAGTGCCAACACACTATGGCTATGGATCTCCTATGTGTTTCTTCATTCCAAAAGAGAGATATTCAAAGTGAGCACATGGAAAGGCAACCCACACCATCCTAAAGTGGGCCTCTTGGTAATGGCATGGACTGACAGAACACTGCTCTTCTGCTCTGTCTTTCCAGGCATCTTTTTTAAGGCCCTCTGGATAGGCTCAATGTCATATTTGCACCCTTCAGTTTGAAACCCACACAGTTCTGGGCCTTTCAGACACACATCCACTGAAACACTGCTCTTTAATACTGAGCTTTATTGCTCTATTGCCTTTCCCACAGCTGAAAGAGATACCTATTTACATATGGTTGACAGAACATACCTTAAAATGACAAATCTGCTAGAAATACACCAACTTGTAAAAGAAATGAATTTACACTAAATGTTTTAAGATTTCCCTCTCCCCATTTCATTATATAAGCAGATGTTTTTTTCTGCTTAGACCACAGAAGAAAAGATTACGTCGGTGATAATGAAATAACTTCATGTACACTGCCAGACATGGAATGACACAGCCCAGGGTGGATTAAATGGAATGGAAATGAGAAATATTATGAGGTGAATGCCTGTTACAGTAAAAATCCCCCTTTCCGATCACATCCTGTTTTCAACTTTCCACAGGTTGGAAAAAAATAAAAGCAAAATCTATGTTTAATTTGCTTTGCAGCTGTCCAAAATTCTGAAAGTACTTAGGAACGATCCTCCTCTTATTGACACTTCATTTAAATCTGTGCCTCTTGGCTTTAATTTTTTTCTATATGGGAATTTTTACTCTAAAATTGTGTACTTCATTTGTCCACTTATTGATTTGTTGATTTTTGTAACACTTTTTCATCTCCTACTGTCCTGCAACCA
Organism: Cygnus atratus; assembly: GCF_013377495.2. NCBI lineage: Eukaryota > Metazoa > Chordata > Aves > Anseriformes > Anatidae > Cygnus > Cygnus atratus. Next base: position 36,738,470 of record NC_066396.1, read on the forward strand.
ATACGAGAGAAAAATTCAAATGGAATACAACTGATTGTTATCAGAAGGAAATTTCAATGTGCTATTTAATCATTCTCATTTTCATTCTCATTTCTATTGAGCCTCATCAAAGAGAGAAGATAAGGAGTCAATCCAGCTCCTAACTCTAGAAACCTAATCACAGACAGTCCTTGAATATCCACCGTGTGATAATAACTAGCTGTACAAGAAGTTTACAGAAGCTGTGGCCAGGAAGAATGAACTGAACAATTCTGTCTAATGCTTCTTTGTGTTAGTTACAGTGGAAGAATGCCGCCTCTCAAGAATACAACCCTCACAGCAATATACCTGATTTGAAGAACAAAGATTACATAAATGTGTTACCACATGTATTTTTAAGCAGTACTGTACATTAAAAACAACAACAACAACTGATAAGCACTTTTGTTTTTCAGGTTCTGTTTTGGGCTTTTAAGCCCTAGACCACAGAAAACAAATATTTTTAACATGCCCCTCATCCTGTCCTCAAGAAATATAGCCACTGTGTCAGGGCACCAGACTGAAACCATAGTAAGCCAGATTGAAATGAACTTCCAAAGTTTTAATGGATGTATAAAAATATATCAAGATAAACCCAGACGGCTCAATGAAAAACATCTGCCTGTATGCCTGTCAATGAGGAATTCATGACTTACAGTATTAGCATTCACATCCTCATGCTATTCAGAAATACTTGAAAAAGAAAAAAAGGTTGAGATTAGCTGCCAGGAAGTCTGACAGTTAAAATGTTAAAAACACAGCATTAAAATGTTTTATACAGAGAGCTCAGGCTGCAAAGTACAAAAATATCTCATTTGTTCCTGCTATAGTAAACTTTGCTTTTCTGCTGTAATGTACATCTCTGTTTACATAATGTCTCTCCAGCTCAGTTTCATCATTATCCATCATAGTACAACTATTTATCTGCCTTTAAACAAGCAAATGAGTGTGTATGTTTAAGGAAGCTGAAGTGCAACTAATGACATAGTCATTTTTCAGTTTATGGAGGGTTTTAGGCCATTTGATAGTTTCCAGACCTGTAAGCTGCCCCTTGCAGAAAATTTTCAGAAGAGAGTTGCCATCTGAATTTAAGTACCTTGTAGACATGAGCAATGTAATTTTCAGCAGTGCTGCACACTCTCAATTTCTTCCTTACGCCTGTACTGTCTAGTACGCTGGCTTTAAGGAGGTTTTTCAACAGATGAAAATATACCTTCTGATACTTCAAAATAAAAGGCAAAGTCTACCAGAAATCTTGTTGTCTTTCATGGGGTCATGATAACACCATCTGCACCAAAACCACAGATTTAGGAACCCAGCTTCAGACAGCCATATTTGAACATCGGGGACATGCAGCATTAACATCTCATTTCAGACTTAAATATCCCTACTATTTCACTGCAAATCACAGAGGGAAAAGAAGAAGATGCCTTATCGCTGTAAACCATTTCTTTTCAGTGAAAGAAGTCAGGGAGATTGCTTTTTAAAATGTAATTTCAGACCAATTGCTGTCTAGCCAATGGTCCAGCATTGGTCTAAATGGTCCAACATTTAGATCAAAATGCTCAGGATTTTCTCACAGGACTCATTTCTTGGTCAAATGTTCTTTTTCACCTGCCTTCTCCCTCTTGAATAATTCTTATATATCTTTAGGTGTAATTATACTTCAGGATAACTTAGCTACAGATCCAGGCACTTGCAAGCTCAGTACCACACCTTTCCTATCTTCTCCTTCTTTGGGTGGATTTATTTGAGCTTCCTTTAACAAAGCATCTCAAGGAGAAAGGCCTCTCCTGGGCAAAAGCCACATTCTCAAACAGATGCATTATTGTCATTTCCAACTCAGCTGCATTCCTAACTGCTGTCATTGTCTATAGACTTGGTAACAACTGAGACTGCAAAAACCATCCTTTCCTTTTCACATCCCCCAGCAGCTCAAGTTCAAGCTCTTTGACATCACCATTCCTTACAACCCTGATCTATACCTTCATTCTTCTCGTGCAACATGCTTCTGTAAAAATTCCCTAAAAATGTGCAGTTAAGACTTTGACATGTACAAGAGATTATTACTTGCTCCAACATAAACTGAAGAGATGACAAACATTGCTCAGGAACACAGACCACTGCTGCCACTCCACTTCAACATCACAATCACCTTTAAAACTCCTTGCAGCTATTTAGAGCTCCCTGTTGCACATTTCTGCACTCTTTCCATTGGCTCATGAAAACCATCACCCTTCTCAAGTTTTATCCCTTGCTTTCCTAACCTTTTCACTAGTCTCTATGGATTCGTACCTTTTGGTCTACAAGTCATTCCTAAACATGTTATCAATTATGTACTCTTTCCATATATTCGCTGGAAATATTTTACATTAATTACATAGCTTTAACGCAATAAGGACATTTAAGATGGCATGACACATTATTTGTAATGCAGAGAAGCACCAGTTGCTCAGTATTGTGAATGTATTTCTGTGAACTGACAAAATCATACGAACTAGAGAATTGCACAATATTAAGGGATTAAAGGCTTTAAAACCAAACTGCTTTTATTACAGTGTTATTTGTTTTGCAACAGCAAAAACCATTAGCTAGTGTAAGCGTGACTGCAAAGGCTAAAAGACAAATGGTAAGTAACGTGGCTCTTCCATTGAATTCTAGTAGAGCTCTGCAGCCAATATAAGACATCTACCAACTGTGTCAGTAGAGTACTGCACCACTGTTCTGGAGTGCATAATCTGGCCATTAAGCCAGAAACTTTCACAGAGGTGCATCAACAGCTTACATGCACTCCAAACTGAGGGAAATAATTTGCAAGAACGGCCCCCCCCAAAACAAGACAACACCAACTCTATATCAACCTGAAGACGGTTTTCAGAATTGCTCTTGTAGCCACCTATGTTCTATGCATAGACACCTCTATGCTCTGCTGTGTCAAATGAAACAAATCACAAATTATGCCTTGGAAAACTGGTGAAATATTTGCTTAGGAAGCAAATGTAGCCAGCAGGACCGGTGAGGTGATTGTTTCCCTGCACTCAGCTCTGGTGAGGCTGCACATTGAGTACTGTGTTTCAGTTTTGGGCCCCTCACTACAAGAAGGACATCGAGGCCCTGGAACGTGTCCAGAGAAGGGCTATGAAGCCGGTGAAGGGCCTGGAACACAAGTCCTGTGAGGATCAGCTGAGGGAACTGGGGTTGTTTAGTCTGGAGAAGAGGAGGCTCAGGGGAGACCTTGTTGCTCTCTGCAACTACCTGAAAGGAAGCTGTGGGGAGCTGAGGGTCGGCCTCTTCTTGCAGATAACTAGCGATAGGGCTAGAGGGAATGGCCTCAAGTTGTGCCAGGGGAGGCTCAGGTTGGAAATGAGGAGACATTTCTTCTCAGAAAGAGCAGTCGGGCATTGGAACAGGTTGCCCAGGGAGGTGGTGGAGTCACCGTCCCTGGGGGTGTTCAAGGAAAGGTTGGACGTGGTGCTTAGGGATGTGGTTTAGTAGGTGACATTGGGGGTAAGGGGATGATTGGACCAGATGATCTTGGAGGTCTTGTCCAACCTTAATGATTCTATGATTCTATGAATTTACAGTGTGGTAGCTTTTCAGTTTCACTTTTTATGTAAAAACTATAAGAATTAATGAATAATGTAAAGCGGACAGGGTGTTGTAATTCCTACATTTTACATGCACAGTTATTTCCCAATATAGATAAAAACGTGCCATTCTGCAAGTGTGCCTTGGTGAAAAAAAAAGTACTAATTTGTACTAATGAAAAAGTGAACTTGTGAAACTACAGTACATTTAATAAGGATAACAAATATGTATCATTGTATTTCATAGCATGAAATCTAACACAGCCATCAGGATTCCTCTTTAACTAAGAATATTCATAACCATGATCTTCCTTTTCACTGCCCTGTGAGTTGTTTTCTGATCTTTACACACAATATTAAGCCTGGACTAATAAACACTCACAGATTAATGCTGAGGCTTACAAAAAAGATTTAAACACACTTATCCAAGTGTTGAGAAATTTGATAAGTGATTGCAATCATTTAGAAGTGGTAGATATTTCCGTCTTTATAACAGGTCGACAAGTGGCACTTAATGGTGCAAAACATAATATAACCATCTGTTCTACAATTACATCTGTTTTGTTAATACTGCTTATTGCTTCATCTTCACAATTTGTAACCTAATAGTATCTGACAATGCCACCCAAAACACAGAATGACAGCTCTTACTATTGGGTAACATGTAAATACATTTGGAGTCTTCTCAATTTGTACATTTTGTTATTCTACTACTTGCATGATTTCATAAGACTCAACCATACGTGTTTTCCCCAAAGCAAGTTTGACTTTAAATTCCATCAACGGAAGCATTTTAATTGTCTCTGAGAAAATGCCTGCCATTTTCAGCAAAAAGCAATGAGATTTTTATCAAGTTATGGTGCACAGCTGTATATATTCTCCCATCCTGTTTTCATTATTAGTGATTCAATCTGTTGAAAAATATAATAACAAATTGGTGAAAAACTTATCTCATAGACTTTATTTTTCTGTCTTTGTTTGTTTGTTTTTTACTCTTGTCATTTGGTGTGGCAACACAATTTAAAGTTTGTATAAAAATTCCCTAAGCTGCACTGAAAGTGTAAGGGGTAGTAAATGGATTATACAGGCTTAAAGGATATTAAACCTGATTAGAGAGATTTAGATGAAAGGGAAAAAAAAATGTGACTTCACAACTTCAATGAGCACACTGTTATTTTTCATGAGAGTGCTCCTCACCTGCTGCAGTACATGTCTCTCTCTCAGTGTCATTAATCTTCTGTGGAGTTCTACTAGTTCATCGAGATATGCCTAGAAACAAATTCCCCCCCCCCATAAACAACTTGTTAATTAAGTCATAGCTGTGTATTTCAAAAATTTCAGATGTCTTCAAAAACAATACAAAAGAAAATTTTATTTTAAATCTTCCTTGAGCTAAATTTTCTTACTCAACAGGCTGGCTTTCCTTAGTTTAATACAATCCAAATTTAAGTTTTTATGGGCTTTCTTAGATACTTCATGACACTGAAAATCTTAAGGTACTGCTAACAGTATTAAGCCACCATTAAAAGTTATTCTGTCAGAAATTCAGAAGAATCTTTGATAGCTGGGCTTGCCTCCAAGTACCATATGAGAACACGAAAACCCTAACAGAATAAACCAATTCATACAAAAGAAGTAATTAGTAGGAACCTTCCACTTCATTCAAAGTATATTTTTCAGATGCACAGAAATATATTTTAAAGAATTACAGGAGTTCAGGGGACAACCACCTTTTCTCTTTGGAAATTAGATGGTCCTTTGCTGTAGAAGAGAATCTCTCCACCTTAGCTGAGGCAAAAGGTGTGTAACAGACTTGGGATGTCAAAACAGCATCTTTAAAAAAGATCTTCCACCTTTCCACACAAGACATGCAACCAAAGGGTCCCAATCAAATCCCCCTTTCTCTCAAGCTGCATCATTAATTTTCTGTGTCAACAAGGAGACGTAAGGGGAGAAAGTTCAAGAATGATTAATCCAATGGTAAATTCCACTTTCCTCCTTCGTGGGGTATCAAACCTTTCCCACTTCTCCGAAGTATAAACTTTCTCCTTTAGCATGAGACATTAGAAACATTCTTTTCCTTTTCAACACAAAGAAATACACCACCAAGCTTAGGAAATTAAAAAAAAGTGCATGACTCAGGCCACTGAAAATCTAGCAACAGATACTTCAACATTGGTCTCCTACCTCATGTTAGCACAAAGGAAATACTGCCCTATATAAACCTTGAGAGGAGATTGTCCACACTGGGAAATTACATTATGTTCTTTCACACAAGGACTTAAGAGCTCTTATCCATTGCCAGCTGATGTGATTTTGAACAAAATTACCTTTCTAAGTGGTAAATGTAACTGTCGCTTCACATCGTCCTAGTTAAAGTGTTAAATCACACTGCCATTTCCTAATACACAGTCCTTTGAAAGGATTCTGGAAAAGGGTTTTCATCAATGGGTTTATTGACTAGGATTACAGCTATGAAGATTCCTGTTCAAAGACTATCACTTCAAATCTAAAGCACAATGCAAATTCATGGTGGAAAGTAGAGAAAATAAGTGGTAAAAAAGAAAATAAGAAGATTCATGGCAGATTCCCACCTGGTGACATTTGCCAAATCACCAACATGTATTGAACAGATAGAAAACATTTCTAGATAGCACAGAAGAATTACAACCCCCCACCCCAAAAAAAAAAAAAAAAAAAAAAAATTCCATAAACAAAAAAAGGAAAACAGAGAATGATCTGCATTTAAAGGAACACAAAGCAAAGATATGCTAATGACTGAGGTTTTCACTCTGTAACAAACAGTATTTTAAGCTTGTTTCCAGCAAACATATTAATATCACATTTTAGGGTAGTTTACTGTTATTTCATTGCCATTTACCTTATCACAATCTCCATTCTTAATTTGTTTCTCAGATTTGTTTTGCTTTATTGGACTTTTCACTTCTAAAATCTGGAAAACAAAGAAAATCTATTAAAAAATAAATGCATCATTGGATACAATTACATAAGAAGAATTCTTTTATCTGTTAATAACACAAGGAATATGACATCTGGAGAAAATAATCAAACTGGGCTGCTCAGTATTTAATTCATACAACCTGCCCGTGTTATTCAGGAAAAAAAAGCAGAAAATGCTGAGTTGCTGGAATGAGGTGATATCAACATTACCAATCCTAAGAGGAATTAATTTAACATCATTTAAGCCTCCTCAACACTTTTCTGTATCTTTTGCATGCTGGTAAGAAAAGATCTGATTTTGCAGATACAAAATGATGCTGAAGTACCCTCCAGTGCCTTTGAAGTAACACATAATCAGTATACTTTTACTGCAGGTTTTTTTTATCAAGGCTATCTCTTTCCTTCTGCAGTAGAGAAAGAGAGATTCTGAAACAGTCTTTGAAATGACTGCATGAGATATAATTAGGAAAAATATTACTAGACAGAAATTTGTGTTGCACTTATGCTACCCTTCTTTCAATGCAATACAAGGCCACTTACTACAACATCTATGAATCAAGAATGCTTCATCCAGTACTGAAGCACAATTAAAAAGAGCATGTCAACAAGCAGCAGAACACCTCCCTTAATGTGAAAATTTTAGGACACAAATGAGGAGTGTTTAGGGGAAATAAAATTGTTGTTTGTTCTTTCAATTTCTATACACACAACATAAATTTTTTGAAGCTAAAAGTAAACACCACATCATTCCCAACTTGTGATATCATCAGTTCTTCTGAAAAACATGAAGTTTTTCCAGCAAGATCCTGCACTTGGGCCAGGGCAATCCCAAACAGCACTACCTGCTAGGCAGAAAACGTATTTATAGCAGCCCTGAGGAGAAGGACCTGGGGCTGTTGGTTGATGAGAAGCTCAACATGAGCCAGCAATGTGCAGTTGCAGTCCAGAAAGCCAACCATATCCTGGGCTGCATCAAAAGATGCGTGGCCAGCAGAGCGAGGGAGGGGATTCTCCACCTCTACTCTGCTCTTGTTAAAAAGCACCTGGAGTCCTACATTCAGCTCTGGGGACCTCAGCACATGGACCTCTTCAAGTGAGTCCAGAAGAGGGCCACAAAGATGATCAGAGGGCTGGAGAACCCTTCCTATGAATAAAGACAGATAGCTGGGAATGTTCAGCGTAGAGAAGAGAAGGCTCCAGGGATACCTCATTGCTGCTTTCCAGTACCTAAAGGGGCCCTAAAGAAAAGCAGGAGAGGGACTCTTTGGCAGGGATTGTAGTGATAGGACAAGTGAGAATGGTTTTAAACTAAGAAGGGGTGCATTTACATTAGATATTAGGAAGAAATTCTTTATACAGAGGGTGGTGAGGCAGTGGCACAGGTTGCCCAGAGAAGCTGTGGATGCCCCATCCCTGGAGGTGCTCAAGGCCAGGCTGGATGGGGCTTTGGGCAGCCTGGTCTGCTGGGATGTGTCCCTGCCCATGGCAGGGGGGCTGGAACTGGGTGATCTGTAACTGTCCCTTCCAATCCAAACCATTCTAAGGTTCCATGATTCTGTGATCAAAGGACAGTACATATCAGACCATGGAGATTTTGTTTCACATTTTCTTGTAAATAAGACCAACGTCAATTCGCGTTGATTTTTCCAAAATCATCCTGGACAGTCACAGCACAGTACAAAACTCAGCAAATAAAACAATGGAAATAAGGCCTGCAAAAACAAGTGTTCTAGACTATCCAGAACCCTCACTGACAGCTTTCTCCAAGTTGCTTCCAATTTCTACTTCCCTTGGTATAAATGACTATAATTGCATGTACGTTTCCCAGGGTGACAAGCACCATGAAAATATAGCAGACAGGTAGCTACTTCCCTGCTAAGAGAAAACGACTGCAAATCTGAGTTAACCTTACTTAAAGTTTTATTTAGCCAAGAGTGATGCATGGCCAGAAAGCAAAACAGGAAACTTTTCAGAAGAAAAATCCCAGTTCTTCGATTCAACACCCCTGGGGTTATTGCAGTGTAGGCCAGTGGAAGAAAACGTCTTGTCTTGAAAAAGCAGGCCTCTAGGCATGGATCCAGTAGCTTTTAGATGCTTTTCTTGTTTTCAAACAAAGAAAATTCTTTGTTTTAGAAAAAAACTTAGCAAGGACACACTGTATTTGAAAAAGCTGCTTTCTTACAGTGCCGTTGATGTGTTAGTGGAATTGAACTTCTTAAGCATCCTTGTTTTAAATGAGATACAGCACTAATCACATCAGAGGACACTGATACAGAAATATTAACTTGTTCTTAGCCCCTTAATTCTATAAATGGACTTAGTCTACACAAGCCTGATTTCATCAGTCAAAAGCACCATCCTAGCAAGCAGCAATATGCTACCAAGCACAAACTTGAAACACTGCACATAATTTGAACTCTTGTAATACTTAATATACCCTAAATTTTTCATTTGCAACTCAGTTATAAAAATGTCAGAAAATAACGAGACATTCAGTTTTAGCTAGCTCACTGCTATTTTTTGGAGCATCTAAATGTGCAGGCAGATCTTTTGTTAGGTCACTGAAATGGAAAGGAACATGAGAAATGTGACTGAGTGGACTGCTGCTTATTGAGACTCACAATTACTTAAAAATTATATTCCTCTTTAGAAGTAAATGTATTCATTAAACAACAAGCCACAGATAGATGTTTGATTTTTCTTATGCTTATGTCTCCAGTAAATGCAATATTCTCTAAATTTTATGGTTTGTTTATTTCCAGAAAGAATCCCTTAAAAAAAACTTGAAACTTATATTCAGGTAATCTTAGAAAAGCCTACAGAATTTGTTGTAGATAAGAATGCTTTCTGGTCATTGAACCTCCTTTTTCGCTATGCACACACTCTACTCCCTGGTTTTCCCTCCAGAATATTTAACTGACATGAATAAAGTTTTGCATTGTCAGTAAGCTTGTATTGGAAACCTTATTTAAGAAGAAGAGGAGAGGGGAGAGATAAATAAAATAAAACAAAATAAAAAAAATAAAAAAGTAAAACAAAATGAAACAATTTGGGGAGAATATATAGGAAGGACTCATCCACAAGGCTCACCTTCTAAACTAAAAAAATTTGTTAATAAACATAGACTAACTACATAGACTCTATGTTAATACTGTAAAGAGCCATTTGTTGCCACCCAGTATATCACATGACTGTACTCTGCATGACACAAGTGATGCCAGGAGTCAATTATAGCTCCCTAAAATAAAAGAAAAATTATCTATTTTATAAATTATGACGATCAATTACTTAAATAACATCAACTTTTACGTTTAATTTTTATGGTTAGACAGCCTTACTGTACTGGTGACTGGGGGTGAAATAACTAACTTTGATTGCTCCTTGCCACTTTTTGTAGCTGTATGTTATTTATTTTTTTCCACTAAAAAACAGAACTACCTTACTTTCCAACCTCAAAAGTAATAATAAAAAGTTAGCTTTTATTGATATAGAATGAGTGCTTTTTCTGCTGGTGAAGTAAAGCCCTATGTCTCCTAGTAAAGTAAAAAATACTGCATCTTCTAGTCAAGCACTGGTGAGGGAAAGAGGACAAGAATAATAAATAAATTCCTGAAAAAAGGCCTATTAATCTGAACTGTGTCTACTGCTAACACAAACCCAAAACTGTGTGAATTGTAAAACCGATGCTGTAAAGCCAGCTTGCAGCTGCTTACCTTACAAAGTTAATACATATGGAAAGGACATATTCTGTAAATACTGATAAAAATGATAGTTTACTCTACAGTATTTGCTAAACCAAATACTTATTCATCTCCTGAAAAAAAAAAACACCCTCTTATGTCAATTTTCAAAGTAATTTCATTTAAGTAATCAGTATAATTTAAGTAATCAGTTACGTAAGTTCCCCAGCTGCAAGACATGCTCCTATGCCAGGCCTGCATTTATGAATCCTGACTTTACCTGGTTGTTGTTGGTTTTTAATAAAGGTGGCGCTGATTCATGATGTAATGGTGAGGAAGCTGAACTGCTGTCACTGTCACTGCCATCACTCAGACTAACCCTATGGAAAAGCAGAGGCAAGAGTTTATACTGTGAGTCAAAAAGCTTTTTACATGGGTGAACCAAGCTTATACGTTGAGGAAGGACACCAAGAACTGGCTTCCCTTGCTAAGGAACCTATCATTAATCAAAGTCCCTTTGAAAAGTGCTGCTCAGTAGTGCAGGGCTGCACTCCAGAAAAAGTTCTGTGTAGCACAGAGAACAAGACTGCCTGCCTTCACTTGGCTGAAATTACACTGTCCAGTTACCAGCAGCTAACATTAAAGAAACGATTAAATATTTAGAAAATTAAACTGCTGTTTCTAGCATTTCTGGAGTGAGTCTGTGTCTCAGCCATGTGAAAGGAGGAACATGTTTTTCAGAGACACTTTTCTGCTCTTCTAAAAGCTTTCTAAAAGCTGTACTTCCTGCTTGGAAGTGTGATTCACTGAAAAGTTCTTTGTTTCTTGTCATAAATAACACTCTTTTTCGTGGTTAAATTTAAAAACTTAGTATCGCAAGAAAGGCCACGTGAAAAAGCTCATATTCTAGTCAGTCTCACCCTTCATTTACTTAGGAACAACAGGGAATATTTACTCACAAGAAGGAAAAAACATTATTGAGGGTATACTAGAGAGAAATATTAAGTTTTGTTAAAAACTAGAACAAAACTCGTAAATTTAAAACAAGTTGATCTTAAGAATCCATTACACAATTACTGACGTGAACAAATTCTCAAATTGCTGGTCCTCCTGCTCTTTTTCTCCATGATTTCAGCTGCAAAAGTGCAGCAGGGAAGCAGCTGATGTTCACTAATACTTTCCTATTACCTTCCCATTTAAGCAGTTGCTGATAGAGTCACTCAGGTGTTACGCACTAACAAATTGTAGAACAAGCAAAACCTTTCGGATCAGATAAAGAACCCACTATGAAAAGGTCTGAGGGAGTCTGTGCTTCAGGTTTTCCATAACCTTCAACAAGATGCAGATAGAGCTTCAAGCTGCCTGAACAATAGTTGAATTTTGGAATGCCCTCTTGAGGATGCAGCTAGGAAGCAGAACCATTTTTAAAAAGTAGTTTCTGTGACTGATACTTGCTTTACCTTCTGTCTGCACTTTTACTTATCATTTACTATATGCAATGGAAAACTAGCTTGGAATTCCACTTGGTTGATTCTGATCCTATTTAACAACCTAAACTAAAGCTGGTAAGCAGAGAGGTCTTGAAAATGATACACTATGTACAGAATAGCTCATCTGGCAATTAAAGGTCTTAATTTTATCTCTTTTATGCCGGAGAGTAATTATGACTGCTCCCTGAAGTCACAATGGCATGAAATCAAGGAAAGTCAGATGAATGTGGCTCATCAAAACCATGTGGTTTAGAACAGAAATAGTTTATATTGGGAATGGCTAAATCTGACAGTTTTTAGGAGAAGCACTTTTATATGCACATCCTTTAAAAATAAGAGTCTGAATTATCTGTCTATTTGCTACTCATCACCCTTTAAGAACATTAGAACTCACCCCACTAGTAACAAGCAAATTGTTTTGGCCACCAGGCTACCTGCAATCACTAGATACTCACCTGCGACTCCTGCTCCCTCCTCGTGTATTTACAGGCCGTTCCAATTCAGAATCATTGTCATTCTCATCTGCTTCATCTGACTCATCTTCATTATCATCTGAATGCAGATCTTTCATTATAGACCTCAATGGACCTGAAACAACAGAAACAATAAAATACGCAAATGAAGTTCACTTTGCAGCTTTCAAGGCAAAACACTCAACTTTGCAGATTACAGAAAGTTACCCTCCCAGCATGGTGTTGGGAGGAGAGTGTTAAATATTAAACAAATGAAGTAATACACTGGGGGCTTATGCTGCTGGCACTTATTAATGAATCATTTACTTACATGAGCAACGCAGTAAGCTTCAATAGACTTACTCATGACAGTGAAGTGACTTGTGTTCAAGTGTTTGCAGGTTTGGCCCCCTGGAACATAGCTGAAGTAAATAAAATACTGTCATGACAAGCATTCTCTGTGCATATTCTAATTTAGGAGAAATGTAGTATTACTGTGTTATTATCAAAAGCAAGATTCTTTCACATTGCTGGGCTTTAGCTTTTCTTGCTTTCTCAAAGGGTATTATACACCAGTACAGATCTACAGGGGCCTATTGGTAATAGTACATTTGTTGTGTTAATTCATGTATTGAGAAGCAGTGTCTAATAAATCATTCTGACTGTAACTTGTACTGGTCAAGGCAGTCTTTGTCTTCCCATTTTTGGTATATTTAAATTTAGCTGTTCCCTGTATTTCAAGGTCAATTTCAGGTCAAGTAAGCACTTTGCCAATGTTTGTATGTAGACAATGCATCGATTCCACACATTATCATCCTCCTTTCCAGAATTAATATAAGACACGGAGCTCGATTTGCTCATAAAACTGTAAGAAATTCAGTTTAGGATTTTAGTTCGACTTTACTCAATTAATTTTGCTGTAAAAGACAGTTACAGAAAAAATAACATATTTAACATATCTGGGAAAACTGCCGCTGCTTGAAAGCACAATGGGTAAAACCAGCTTAGAAGAGCAAAGGAAGCGAAGTTGATGCCCCAGGGCATTAAATTCTGAAGAATCTCAGCACATCTGAGATACAAAACTGCTAGCAAAAGCAACAGTGATGGCTGCAATATCCGCAGTTACTATCAGGTTTCTGTAATACCCTCAACCGAGGAACCATCAAGTACCAATGTTAATGAAGCAGGCCTCAGTGCTCTCCAAAGGGAAAACTTTACCACTCTGTATTTGCTAACGGGAAAGAGTCAGGGAGAGTTAACCCTGGTCACAGTCAAAACAGAAGAGAGCCCTCTGCCTGCTCATACCCCTAACAGGGAGGGTGCTCCCCTGACAGGAAGAGCAGCCCTGTGGATTACTCCAGACCTGGCAAGGCTCTGGTCACAGGCATTTTGACCTGTTTTGCGCAAGTGACTTCAAAGCCACTGTTGAGAATGATTTATCGTTAAGGCTGCACAAGAAATTTCCTAAGTTGGGCAGTGTGGGAAGGTTCAGATCCGTGGTTTCTTTTATCTATTTGCACACCTTGAGGTTGGGTGGCAACAGGCCCAGATGGTGCCACTCAGCAAACTTCTGGTGGGCCAGACACTTGCATAGGCCACAAGGAAAGGTGAGTTCTTGTCCATACAACCACTGCTGATCTGCAGAAGCAACTGATTTGTGCTTCGTTTTCTGCTTCTGCTTCAGTACCAGGCAGACCATGCTCAGCCATTTTCAAATGCTAAGTTGGAGTCCATCTGATTATCTAACCATCCAAACTCTTTCCTCTCAGGAAAGGGCCCCTTCTTGGATTTTCATAGGAGTAGTGACCATATTTCCTTTGAAACGGAGAAGAGAGGGCACTCGTTGGGGCATCAGCACAGGAATGAAGGAAGAATCTGCCCATTTTGCAAAATATTTTTGCTGACAGGCTTGGCTCTTGGCATGGGAGACATGCCAACGAGAAACAACAAATAGGGGACTAAATAAATTGAGGTAAAGGGTTAGAAAAGAGAATTAAATTACAAATATATGAAAAAGAAATCCACATTTTAAGAGACAAAGAGATAAACACATGGGTATTTCCACAGGCTAGCTTTAACCTAGAAAGGCTAGTTTCCTTACTAGGCGAAGATACTAACAACTACTTTTGCAGTCCTACTGAAAACAGTAGTCTCTGTCTGCACTAAGAGCAGATACATTCTACTCAACTCCATTGACCAAAGTCAGCTCACAAGAACGCATTTGTCTCCTCACCACAAAGTACAGGCAGGAAAAAAAAAATACAGAAAAGACCAGATAAAAAGACAGATGAAAGGAAAGCATCATCATGCTCTTGATGAAAAAGCAGAACAAAAGGACAATGACAGGGAAGGTAAAATCAACCCAAAACTAATTTTGTAATGAAATTTAGTGTGACATGAATAACAGATCTTGCATAAAAGATCAGCACATAACTCAAAAATATGGAAAATGGTAGCTACGCTGGCAGTGGGTTGCAAGTCATTCAGTCCTTGATTTTATTTTTAAATAGAAGAAAAATGAAAAACAGCACACACTCCTCATGCTCTACATAGGCTGCTCTTCCAAGTTTGAGCTAACTCATTATCCTTGCCTATGTCCTTTTTTCCAAGTACAGCAGAGGGATATTTTATCTTCTCCCTTGTTATCTTTAGGGACAATCAGACAGCCCTATCTCAAGCTTGCAACAGGCTGATACTTCCTTCTTGGAGAAAAATGAGTGTGGACTCCTGACATGCATCCATGGCTGACAGCCCTATAGGCCTTCAACAATCTGACATTCAGACATGCTTTCATGGAATGGAAGACCATGTCTGCGACTCTGAACAGGTGTTTTGTAACTACACTGGTTGACTTCTTCAGTAGACCTTAACAATCTGTAAAGCATTAAGTTTTAGTCCTTTTTGGTAGCCATGTTACTGTTACTACTCTGCTCCTTGCTAATACTTAATTTAAAATTTCATGACAATGTCTTTTTAAAGGTTAGAAAAGTTGTCCTCTCCTAAAGGGTCAGAGTGGCTCAGGAGAAACTGAAAACTAGGAGTTGCCCAAGAGAAAATGTTCTTGGCAAGGAAACACAGAAAACTCAGAGTAAGCCCTGAGGGTGAAAGAACTTGAGAAAACTTCAGTTAGCCCAATGTTTATCTGAAAAGAGGTGAAGAAAGTTCATCCTGTGGTGGTTCTGACACTTGAGTGAGCACTTGATTCTGAATACAAAGGAAAAAGAGCAATGGCTCTTGCAAGTAACATTTAGTTAGGGAATTAAAGCATGGGTTCTGACCAGAACACAACATATACAATGCAAAAATATCACAGTATGCTGAGTGCTTCATCCCTTGTTATATACAAATGCACAACACCTGGGCACAGCAGATGATGTTAGTTAACAAAAAGTCCCAGAAAGAAGCAATAATCACTATTTACTTGACAAGAAAGAGGAGATGCATATACCACTTCAACATTTTTCACACCAGAAGGAAAATCTCCCACTTGTGCTTGAGAAGGTACAGAACTGAAAGACAGTCTGTGGTTTTTCTTATATATGACCCAGGAGAAATAGATGGATCCAGTTTGCCCAGAAGAAAACACTACATCAACACGTTTTTGCCCAACATAAGGAAGGTAACGTAACAGGAATACAGGAACAGGTATCCAAATCTGTTGGCTTGTAATGACAGCTCACACCACTAATGAGGTTTTCATGAGTGCAGAAATGTTTCAACAAGATAGGTTTTTGTTTAGCCTTAGTTAGAAATCAAATGCCTTAAGTCAGCCATCAACCACAGTTCACTTCAAGGCTTGCTTTCTTTCACCTGTAGTAATGCTTCCAGAACACGTTATAAAATCAGTACCAGTCACCTCCAGAAAGGCAGCAGGACAGGCATGTATAATACATAGACCTTTGTAAAAACTGTCTGCCTGAGGTACTAATGTATTTTCATAACCTTAAAAGCAAGTCTACCATTGAGGAATAAAAATGGATAAAACAGATGCAATATTAATTAGTCAAAAGCTGCCTTTTTAATGCTTCCAGATCCAAAGAATAAAACAAAAGCTGATTAAGAATGTATCAGTTGTAAAACCTTACAGCCCAGGGAAAATTGCCAAGCAAGAACTAAGTAGTTTAATAGATCATGTAGAATGAATCTCAACTGATTTATAGAAAACCTGCTTTGGCAAGCTCTCTGGGAAGAAAATTGCATTTCTTTACTGAGTTCTGAGTAAACCATAATTATTGGCCAAAAAAACAAAATGTAAACTTAACGTCAACTTAAAATCTAACCATATTCTTCCCCTGCCATGTTTCCAAAGGTAAGCCGGCATGCTCTGAAAACTTCCCCATAGCACGGGAAGATCACAACCCTTGGGGGGAATATCCACATACGCACATTCATGCACTTCCCGTTGGAAGTAATGCCAGCCTGAGCAGGGCTCCAGATGGCACACAGGTGCCATGCGACACAAACCTGCAAAAGGACAGCCTCAAGAACAGAAGCTCTTTGGAGTTTAGCATTTAAATTGACTGGCATGTCATCTGGTGCTTTAGAACAAATAGCCTTCGTGCAGTTTTCTCAGATAGACACACATCATCTCCCCTTTTATACTGCCCTTACAGTCAGATCTGCAAACACCTGAGCAAAAGTCTCTAAAGCAAAACAGTGACCAGGCTGTAAAGTCAGCAGAAAAGTGAGAATGAGATGCCTTCAGTTGTTTGTATTGGCCCGTTCATTTCACACATTTCTTTCAATTTCTTTTCCTTCCTGGGTACCTTGTTGTCTGCTGTTTTGAGATGGTGTAAAACTGGAGCTGGAACTGGAGCTGGAACTGGCAGGACTGGGCTGTTCAGACTTAAAAGAAAAAAAAAAAGAAAATAAATAACATTGTAATAAACATTTTTTTTTTTGCCTACAACTCTTACTTTTAGCTACTGTTTAAGGCATGCTGTGAAGAAAAAAACTACTGAACAGAAAATACTCTCGGATCTCCAAGTGCCAGCAAGCCAAACATTATTCAAATTGCTATGCACTCAACATACATGTACACTGTGTCATGTACAGGCTTTACTAAAGTCAGTTTCTCAACAAAAAGATACCATGTTTGGAAGGCTATTCAACATGTAAGCCTAAATGAGTTTATAAGAGAATGGACCTAAGGCTACTCTGTCCTCGCCATACTGCAGTTGCAACATTTTCCAAATTAAAAATGATTTAGTGGAATATAAAGAGAGAGAAAGACGTGAGAAAATAAGCTAAACGCCAGAAAACTCTAATCAGTTTTCTTTCCTCATCCTTAGAAAATAAGTCTTAAGATGAGCATTTAGAATAATTTTTCTTTGCTGTAACTTTATTTCTTAGTATCACAAGATTTTCCTTACATAGTAAGGTCCTATGGATTGCAACTGTGACTAAACCAGAAAGACTTCATTATTTTACACAGGGAAATTATTCTGAACCCACAGATTTAGTTTTCTATCCCAAGGCTAGTTTTCTATCCAAAACAGAGTTGTTAACATCAGTTTACATTACTTATCAAGCAGTTATATGCACTGTTTTCTACTGCTGTTTAAAAAGTACGTATTTCCCTCTAAAATTATATAACATTTCTTAGAAAGTCCTATTACTTCATCTAGACTCAATTCTATATAGATTTTCCCACACTGTCTATGGCTTATGAGCATTGCACTGAGAAGTCTTGCCTCCTGACCTCCTTGTGTTATCTTATGTTTGGTGGCTTGCAGTGTGCAGTTGGTATGTACTTGCACACACAGCTGTGTATATAAGACAAGAACAAATCTCGTACATGGGTATAGGGAATGCCAACAGAGAACACAAAACAGGAAGTGTCCACATGGAAAGCCTGGCGAAAATGTAGGTTACGTAGTAATGATCTAAAAATCTACTACTGAAAATAAAACCTGCTTAATCTTTGAACTTCATATGACTTCATTACTGTGACATGTTCACCAGGCTAATGGAAGTTCTCTGACTCTCCTTGCCCGTACAACAACTCTTGAGATTAATCTGGAACTAAAATCCTTTTCAAAAATCACAGCAGTAATATCCAGTCATTGCAAAACTTAAGAGTTTTCATGCACATCGGTAAGTAAGCCCAACAGTTGCCTTTTCTCCATAAAACAATCTATTGTTGCTTTTCATAATGAACAGGCAGATTTACGGCCTTTCACCGCCTTTTCTCACACTGAAAGATGCCTATCTGGGCAACAGAATGTTTGAGAAAAACACCACTGACATCTGCTCTCCTGGAATGAACACAGTTCTCACAAATACAGTCAAAATATAAATTCTGGACATGACTGTATGGGTATATACAAATTGTATACATGTGAACCAACCCTCTGCAGGGAAACCCAACCCAACAAAAAATAAAATCCCTTCCTGACTTCTGACTGACAAGTGCAATTCTAACATGGTTCACAGGATGGGAACTTTTTTGAAGGTAAGGCAGCACTGCTTGGCACTACTTCAAAAAAGCCAAGCAGTTCTCTAAAAAAAAAATTTAGAATGCCTGAATTTTCTGCAAAACCTTTTTTTTTTTTTTTTTACTGGCTGATTTTCTGATTTTAGCTGTAAAATAAATCTGATGACATGATACAGACAGTACTGCTAAAGAACAAAAATCAATGCAAACTTTAAAAACATTACCATTCTGGAAACTAATTTCAGTCTTCCAGCTGCAGGTTACCGTTAGACATCTGGCTTATCTCTCACTTTCTGCTTTTTGCAGCAAAATTACTAGCTGACAACTGGTTTCTGCAGATTTCCTTGAAAAATATTTTTTCCTTTATTAATATCCACACCAACAGTAGATTATGTAAAATCCATTCCTTTAATAAAAATCTAAACACTATCATATTCAATTTAAAATACTTAAAGAAGTGCTAAAACTGTAAAAATAAATAAATACATCACATAGCTGCAGAGATATTTACTAGTAAAACTTCATTTTCCTTTTGAGCCACTTTAAAAATGAAAAAAAGAAAAAAGGGAATAGGACTGATCTTGTTCACAGCATAAGGCATGCAAATATCAGTGCAATTCCTCCATTTCAAAACTTTCTCCCAGTATTAACTTAAGAAAAAGGACCACAGCAGTAATGGTTATAAATGCATATAGGAGGGAATTGCACTAACTTTAAGAGGCCAAACCACAGAAACTCCCAATGAAACACAAATGGTCATCCCTACTTGTTTAAAAGGGGTTTTTAATGCCACTTGAAACCATTACTTCCTTAAACTGCCTTACCTGAACATTTATTCCAAGAAATACAGATTTGCATAAATGTTTAAAGTGTTAACTGCTGAAAATAAAACATTTTTTCTGCTCTGAGAAACCTGAAGTGCAAACACACTCAAAGAACGGAGCAAACAGCTACTTTTAGCATAAGAACGAACATTATTAACAGAAACGACATGACTTTTAGAAGGAACTAAAAATATGCCTTCCATATATGAATATGGATTAGCGCCTATAGCACTACAGCTTCTTGTTACCAGAGGCTATCTTTTGTCACTTAAGCAATGCTTTTTGACAGCTTTACAGGCTGTTATCCCAAGGACTTAGATATTTATGGCTTTATTCACTTGGGCTTTCTACTCTTATCCACTGGTTACTAATCACCAAGTAGATTTTTTTAATGGGTCTGAAATTAGCTAAAAGGGTGCCCTTCAACAATAGAAGCCTAAGACAGGACCAGCAAAGACCTTCTCTGATGTCCTTTTCCTGTTTTACTAGTTTTCTCTTCCTGCAGACAAACTAATGAGATTTGGGCCCAAACTGTTCATTAGTGCAATGACCCGATATAATTTATTGTGCTCAGTCTATTTCGTTTTACTGCTCTTGCACTGATGCACAGGAGACGCTGACGGCTTTATTACTCGTCTCTGAGGGATTCTGTGTTTTGAAACTGTTCATCAAGAAAAGGGACTTCTCCCCAGCTCAGGTTTTGCCTGAAAAGGTACTGTTTTGATCAGCTCACTTGGCTTCTGCCCATTTTGAGCTCTCTCCTTTTCTTTCGGTAAGTAGTACAACAATTTATTCTCAAGCTAGAAACAATTTTCAGGTAAACTCACCCGTTTATGACATGGCATAAAAGAGAGCTGTTTGCATAATACTTCATGGTTGGTTGGAATCATGTAGCAAAATGAAAAAATAAACCCCATCATTTAAAGCTCCTTACTTACACTGAAAAATAGAAAACATCTGCATGTGGGTGACAAGGGCTTTTCATACCTTCCCCTGAACCACCTTTAAAGGAACCTAGTGTATTATTTCCTGAAATAAAATTGAAGTGCTGTAGTAATATCCCACTTCCTATCAGCTTGTCTACATATTTCCTGGTTTTAGGCACAACAGTCTAAAGATTGAGGTTTTCCTGTGCTATACATTCTGAAAACTCTACCCACTTAAAACCGCTTATAGTTGGGTATTATTTCTACTTCCACTTTGCCAGAAGTTAGCATCTCAAGAAGAAGGAACATGTGCCGTAGGACAAACCTTCTTCAAACAGAAGACTTTCTAGACAAACCTTCTTCTTACAGACTGCTGTACATAAAACTTCTGCTCTGAAGTGCCCTGTCATCAACCACTACTTTGGCTTTCAGGAGAGAAATCCAACCTACCTGTAGCTCAACAAACACCAACAGAGAACAACCCCACCTCAACCACCCACATCTGCCTCTGCCACAGGAAGGCACCACTTCCATGTCCTCAATGCTCTAAGTCAGAACTGAGCTGCCTGCGCCCTGCCAAATTCTGTGCCACCACATCGCAGTTCCAGCACCTGCATTGGCAATTAACCTGCAAGGCAGGGTAAAACTGCCCCTTTTTACCCACTGAGAAAAGTTAGCTTACAGACTGCAAGCTCACAAAGATGGTGGAAGAATGGAAGTACTGAGAAAAAAAAATCCTTTTCTTACAGAAATGGAAAAAAATATTCCTAACTATGATGTTTAAGAAATAACAAAATATTGAGAAAAGTAGTTTAAAACTAAGAAGATGCAAAATTTTAAACAGGAAATGCCAGATCATGTATTTTTGAGAGGTGTGGGGAACTAAAATGGAAGTTGATCTCTCACAACAAAAGCTAACATGCAGCTTAGGTAACAACTGAACCTTTATTGCATATTAGCATATTATTCACTTTAAAAATATATGTGCCTAAATGGAAATGCATATGGATGTATAGTTTCTGGATGACTTTTTATTAATTACAACAAATACAAATGCATACGGATGTGTATTTTCTTGATTTTTTTTTTTTTACCAGAATTATTCATTAAAGAAAAAACATATCCAAACAAAAGAAAAAATGGGAAGATGAAGATATGCTATGTAAATTACTTTTTCAATGAATTTTCTGTATCTTGTAAACTCAGTGGTACAAAAGCCTTGTGGAGAGAGAATGACGACTGTGCTTATGCACTCTTGTAGATGTGGAAAGGCCAGGCTAAACCAACAAGCAATATACAGGTATTGGTTTTCTGGGAGTTTGACTTTACAACTCTTTTAGTTTTCCTTTAAAAACTTCCACACACTCTATCCACAAAGTTCTCACAAGCCAGCTGGGCACAAAAGAGAGAAATGGATTTTAGGAAAAAAAAAAGTCTAACTCTCAGTCTTAGAACTAGATAAAAGCTAGAAAATTCAGACTAGGCATTAAAGCCAATGAGATAGTTTTCACTCAACTAATCTACGTGTTCTGTTCTATGATTGGACTAATAGCAAAAAGAGAAGATAGGTGGTAGCTGTTCTGGTCAGCCCTGACAGCTGCTGCATGGGAAGTCAAAACTTCCCAATTCTCTTCTGTTGCCCTGTTTTCTCTGCTGTGCCTTATTTTATATACCAGTGCTGAGAAGGACAGATGTTGTTGTAGTCTCAGTTCACTATCTGGGAGAGTGAAAGGACAGTCTGTTGTCACCTTTGGTGCCATAAGAAGGCTGATGATCTAAATTCTCCCAGATTTAAGGTCCTAGTATTAGAAATCAATGTGCTCCTATTAACAAAGAAGCAGCTGGAGAACCACCTGACTACTTGTAAAACTTCTTTTATGGATGTTATTCTGCACTACAGTACATTTCCATACCATTAGAGAGCGGGTCTTCTCTGCAGGTACTCACAGACTTAGCAAATTCACCGTAGTTCCTCTCTTCTTATGCAGCTCAAACTCTGTGCAGTGCTCCCAGCACAAACCTACTCTAAATATTCAGTATGCAGAAATCCGTGAAAACCATACACATCAAGTAAAAACAGACCTAAATATTTGAGAAAAAAAAAAAAGCAGCTTTTCTTCTAAACTGCTGCAGTGGAGTCCCTGCACACCATCCTTGCTATTGTAGACCACTGACTCCTAAACCAATGTACCAGAAAAAAAAGTTATTCTCAAAATTTCACACAGAGTACCAATGCAGCTCTTCCGTGACAGCAGTGTTGGCCCTGTCAGCTTTTATAGGGAGGTTTGTTATATTTAGTCTTTGCTCAAATGTGATTCCTGGGATTTAAGTAATTACATTAAGATCTCAGCTTTCATTTCTGTACCTTCCAGTTTCAGTAAAAAGCTGTATGGAGAAATAAAAAAAGCTTTGTAATTAAAAAATCTCAAATGCTAGAACAAATTAAAGCCCTGCAAACCATTTTCAGAGCTTGGTATTTTTTAGCCAGTCTAGTAATACCGTAGAGTGAACAACAATTTTCAGATGCCAATGCTGTGGTTGCCAACAGTATGACACATGAACGTTTTTCTCAATAGATGTTTTTGAAGCATCTGTCACTATGGTTCCTAAGCACTCGCTCTATGCTAATATTATTATGCATTTGTGTAATGGCTTTCACAAAAGTTTATACATATTATAAACACATCATACTGTGCAGTGCTGATTCTCTGAAAAAAAAAAAACACAGAACAGATTGCCAGATTTTTACTGGTCTTTTACCATTTACAGCTGACATCTGTGTTCTGTATTCTTGCCTCCAAATGTATTTCCACCAATTAATACAAAAAAAATAATGCTCATTTAAAGCTCCTCAATACTAAGTCCACTTTGCAGACTTAGAATAGATTTCTGACACCGATTTCAGCTCTGTTAGAGAGAATTTTGCAGTTGTTACATAACAAGTAATAAGTTAATAACACAAGATAAAAAACAATAAAATCTCTAAAAGAAAGAGCTGTGTATTTTTAAACTACATTTTACTCAAAGCATTATAATGCATTGTCATATAGTTGTAATTGATACAGGTAACTGAAGTTATTATAGTATTAAAAATACTGGCTAAATTAAGGTCTCTTTCCATGTATTATAACCCTTATCAATCAGTCTGGAGTTTCACAACGTTCAAAGGATCAAAAAGACTGTATATGGCACAAATAAACCAAGCTGAATCATCACACCTACAAACTGTTTTCTTTGGCTAAAACTGTAACATCTACCTTGCAAAATTTTGTCTACTCCTCAAGGTCCTCTGCCAAAGCAAATTTAGGTTAACAAGAACACTAAGAGTGGCTGTTTCCCTTTTTCAGTCTCTGGCCTTGAACCTGTGAACTGCTGTGTTCCGGAATATTCAGACCATTTTTAAAAACTGATATTCAGGCCCACTCATATTTTATTCTCCTCAGGGAAGGTACTATGCAATAGGCACCATCTTGAAATCACATCCTTTTAGAATCCATAGAATAAAATGACAATGTAGTAAATAAACTGTATTATTGGGCAACAAAAAATATGGATACAATGAAAGAAATTAAAATTATCATAGCTTATATTTACTCCTTTTTTGTCATGGTTTAAACCATAACACTTTTGTAGCTGATAATTTGAATCATTAAAAGCATACAGGTCAGACCCGTATGTAATCTCCTGATAAGAGTAAGGAATGGCAATGCCATTGGTTCAGTTACTGCTGTTCCTGGTATCCATTATCCGCAGATATATCATCCCTCAAGAGTGCTCAGGCACCAGAAGAGCTGCCTGTCAACTTCAGCTGTAAAATACAGCTCTCCTGGTGTCAGGGTATATATCAGCCTCCTTTAAACATTCTCCTGTATTGCTCCGACGTTGTGATACAAATTCTCTGACTACCTAAGCAGATTCAGACAGGTTCACTGCTCCATGTATCCCTTCCTCCTAACTCTGCTGCCTGATGCATCAACGCCTCCAACATGGAATATCATTTCCTTCACTTCTGCCAGATGGCTTGCAGCACAGTTAGTTTACAGTAAGCAATTCCTTCACAGAGATTCAAACATATGACAAAAACAGCTAACGTGTCTCAAGATCATTAAAAAAAACCTACATACAGTCCCCTAGAATTATGCAGCCCTGTCTTGCTATCCTACATGTTTATGCAAGGAGTATCATTTTCAATGGGATAAAATCACCACTAATGACCACATTTTTAGCAAAATAAAAAGTTAAATACAAATCTTTGAATGGTATGAGATGCTGCTGCTTGGACAGGAGCATTTGACATCCCACTTAAGTCCTCAAAGTCCTCAAAGTATTTCAGTTGGCCAGGTAATTTATATTTTCAAGGGGAGATACAAACCTTGGATTTTAACAGAAAAAGATAGGTTTTATGGGAATTAATACCAACATAGCTGAATGTTTTACTCAAAGTTAATTGTTTATTTGTTCAAAGGAATTAGTTTGAAGAAAAATCCATCTTACTTTTTTTTTTTTTTTTTTTTTTTTACAAAAACATCAACTGTGCTAAATTACTAAGCTGACTAAGACAGCACCACTGAATGACAAAACAATTTAGGTAAACCAAATTCACACCAACACTTCTTAAAACAAGTAAATGACAGTTTTTCTGTTGCCAGTGTGGTGATGGATGACTATCTTCAGCTAACGCAAAATTTATTAACAGAATTAGTTACAGGCATGTTCTCTGAACAGTAACTGCTGCTCGACATGAACTGATTTTGAGATGGAGAACTGGATGCTATTGCTATGTGGAAGCAGGCAGCCACGCAAAGGGCAAGAAATAGCTCAGCTGGATTACATCTGCTTTGAGTTATTTTGTATACCAGGGTCACATGCACATGTCGACACTGAAAGAACAATTACATACAGAACAATCGTCTACAGGTACTGTCATCCTTGAATTTCAGGCAGGCATCAGATGATCATCTAAAGCATCCCTCACCCATTCAGAAAGAGCCCCCCAAGACACCCCCAAGGTACAACATCAACCACAGACACCTCAGACAACTCCAGGACTCCCTCCACAGCATGGACTGCTGAAAGGTGTCACCTCATCAGCAGGCAATAAATTGCCATTAATTCTACACATCCGTGATAGATACTCCACCCACAGTAGCAGTATGTTCAGACAGCACTCATTCTCCCTGATAAAATTACACTCCAGAGGATTACTAAGCCTTTAAAATATAAAAATTACATTGTGTGTTTATGGTCTGTCTTGGAGAAATCACATCAGTCATCACTCTAGATTGCAAGTTTTTGAATGGGAAATTCTATGAAAATTATCTAAGGAATTTCACAGTGAGCTTGGCAGCAACTTTCAAAAGTACATGCCATTTTTGCCAAAGAAAACAACTGTAAACTTGGTGGTTCCACATTAAAAAGGCATAAAAGCCTCAGATAGATCTAACTGTCATAGACAGAGTTAAACTATTTCAGCTGGTAACTAACAGGTGTTGGATTTTATGGTAATTATATAAAGCCATTTCACTACATCACAACATAATAGATGTAAGCAGATAAAGCAACTTAAAAGCAATGAAATCTGCACCAAGAGATTTCACATGATCATGATTAACATAAGAAATCTACAGCATTTCAGCCACAATCATCTCAACACTGCAAAACTGTCATGACTTTATTGGTCCAAACATATAGTCTTCAATGTCACTGAAGAATTAAGATATTGGCACTGCACATACCCAGTTGAAATCCTTACTTGCTCCAGGCAAATGTATGAATAGAACTTTCTGGGGCTAAAAGACAGAAAACAAGGCCCCAGTCCAAAAATGCATTTATGCAAATGGTTGAGTTAATCCACATGAGTGGTTTCCACTGAAACAGATGTAGCCACTCTTGTGAATGAGGTCAAATACTGAAGACTAAACCAGTAGCCTAATAACATACAATGATATTCACATGTTTTCTGTGTTGAAATATGACACTTCCTAAAATTGAAAAAATAACGCAATACATATGACTTTGCCTCAAGAATGCAATATTTCCTGACTTTTGCAAAGTTGCAGTTGTAACCTGAACATTTAACCATACCTACACAGTATTTCTCCCGTTTAATTTCTAAATCTGCTGTATTTTTGTAAGCCAATGAATTCCAAACACACTGTAGTAACAAAAGCTCAACA
The DNA here is from genome assembly GCF_013377495.2 of Cygnus atratus. Taxonomy (NCBI): domain Eukaryota; kingdom Metazoa; phylum Chordata; class Aves; order Anseriformes; family Anatidae; genus Cygnus; species Cygnus atratus. Next base: position 36,765,020 of record NC_066396.1, read on the forward strand.
TCCCAGCTTTCTGCCACAACAGCATCACTGCCTGTTGGTCTCACTGCTTCCTTATCCCACAGTGACTCATCTCACCGCATACAGAACAGTTTAATGTGCACTTAAGCTTTTGCGAGTGAAGCAAAAACATTTTCCCTCCATAGCAATAGATGACGAAAATAGGCTCAGTACAGAAGCTGAATGGCCTCACACTACAGTAGATGCTGATGACCATTCAGCATACTTGTGCCTGCTGTCTATCTCTACCGTTTCTGTACAGAGGATCGACCAGCTTAGGCCACCATTTCTCTCTGAGCAGGATCTGGAAGGAAGTATTTTGGACTGTATGGTATTTTGTCTGCTATCGTGACTACTGAATTACCTCATCCACACTGGAGTGCTGTAGGCAAACAAACCCACAGCAATGGTTGATAGTGGCAGAAAAAATGGATAAAAACATTAAGTAAAAAGTAAAGACTGTAAGAATATGACAGCTTGCAAATCCACAATCCACAGCCTGAAATTAAGGACATGATCAGTATAAACTTATCTCCTCTGTTCTCAGTATTCAACATCATTAATGATGTTAAGAGAGTCCCAATTTCACACACAAAATTCAAACCTAGCATTTTTATTTTTTATTTTTTCCCCAGAAAACATAGGTTAATTACATGAAAACTCCATATGGAGCTCTCGTTCACTGCTGTTATTTTAAACTAAGTATTATCTGAAAGAGATCTTACTTTGGCTCCCAGCCCTGGCAGAAAGCAGGACTGTTCAGCTAACAAGGACCTGGAGGTTTTACAAGACAATGGGGGTTTTCCAGATATTCTTGCACATTTGTAATAGTCAAATTAATAGATCTTATGCCAGATCCAAAGTGCTATTTTATGGATTACTTTTAAAAGGTACTCATGTTGCAACTTTAAGACTGCTTTAAGACATGCAAGCACTTCATTAAATACAAGACCATAGTCTATGCAAGCAATGCTATATATTCATTGTTCTGTAATGGACTTCCTAAGAAGTTTTTGCATTTTTTATACAGACAAATGGCTTGCTAAAGTACCATGCTTTTAAAAACCAAAATGCCTCACCCTCGAGCAATCACAATTTGCTAGCATGCATTTCTAAGTTTCTATCCCAATAGGCTTCACAGCATGGCAAAAAGCTGCTACTACCAATGGCAATGCTGTAATTGCAGGAAGAAAAATACAACACTCATCATGTGCAACATAATCAGTCTGGAGGCAGCATTCCATAAAAGAGAGCTACATTCACTGTCTAAAACATCCACAAACCTCTGGTTTCATACGTGGTGAATTTTAAGAGTTTGTATTCAGATCACTAGAACCACTGATGTACTGAGAAGATTAGCAACATCTAAGCTTCATCTCCTTTGTGCCACTCTGCTGCTACAGATTCATTTAGAGCTTTGCACTATTTTTTCTCCCTACCCAGCCTTGCAAAATTGGTAACAAACACGGAAGAAATAAGACAGCATCCCTTCTGCTGTGATTCCACAGTTCAGAAGGGGCAGCTCTGGCCACGGAAGAAACCTACCTTGGAACCAAACCTTTGTATCTCCCCCACCCAGTGTACAGCTCACTTTAATATTATGAGATCATCACTATATTTCATGATCAGAAAGCAAAAACAAGGTCAATTCCATTTTATATTTTATCACATTGCTGCACTGTCCCACATAAGAAGCATTCAGTTTTCTTCAATTAAAACATCCTGTTATTGAATTTAAAAGCATAATCCTTGAAGTTTTTCAAGTGGACTCTGCTAATACTCATACACCTCATTAAAGCTATAAATCTAGCATGCTTTTACTCCCTGCTCGACTTTATACACTACAGCAAAGCCAGTAAAGCAAATCCTTGGCCATTTCTAACCGAATAAACTAAAGCTCCTGAATAGCTCTGTTAGCTCATGTGACTCGAAAAGACCCATACTGTTTTGAACGCCGAGTCTACCAGCAATGCTGAACTCCAATTACAAATGTATTGGAAAAGCAATACTCAACAAAGCTGCACAAAGAAAAACTGGGACACACACTTCACTTGACAGCAACCCAAAGTCAACAGAAAAACAGCAGTGCCCCATACAGCAACATATGCAATACACCACAGAGAAATCACCACACATGGTGATTAACTCATACGTTGAAAGATTATTTAAAAAGAGCAGAAAGTTTATCACTAAGCAGAGATAAGATTTGCTTTGTTTCCTGCTGTAACTTTGTAACTGCATTAGGAGATCAGAACAGGTGCTGACTACTGGACATCCCAGGGTAGTTAGTGCCTGCCTTTTTTTCCCCTCAGTCACCTGCTGGGCAATAACAGCATGCTAACAGCCTGAGTACCTGAGCCCAAGTTGCACAGTGTAGTTCAGAAGCTGGACAAGCCACTGGCAGACATGCGCTACCCTATAAAGGAAAATGCCTCCTCTCAGGCACTAGATCCTAGGTTGTGATATCACCCAGCAGGCAGCTCAGTACCACACAGCTGCTCGCTCACTCTCCCCAGGTGGGATGGGGGAGAGAATCACAGAGGTAAAAGTGAGAGAACTTGTGGGCTGAAATAAGGTCAGTTCACCAGGCAAAGCAAAAGCTGTGCGCGCAAAGCCAGACAGGGAATTGTTGGGCTACTTCCCAGGCAGTGTGCTCAGCCACTTCCATGAAAGCAGGGTCTGTCATGCCTAACAGTTTCTTGTGAAGACAAAACACCACCACTCTGAACATCCCTCCCTTCCACCTCCTTTACCCCAGCTGTTGTTGCTGAGCATGACACTACATGGTGTGGGACACCCCTCTGGCCAGCTGTCCTGGCTGTGTCCCCCACCACCAAGCTCCTTGCTGGCAGGGCAGCACAAGGAGCTGGAAAGGCCTTGGCTTCCCTTGGTGAAGTAGATGGGTAACCTTGTCATAAAAGGAATTTAAGTTCGTTAAATAGGACTTTCCCCTCATTAACCTATTTTGTTTATGACCAGTGACTGCATTGTCTTTCAAGCATTTTTCAGTAACTCCCAGAACAATCTTCTCCATAATTTTACCAGGCACCAAAGAGTGAGTGATAGGCCTGTAATTACCAGGGTCTTCTTTTTCACCGTTCTTGAGAACTGGGACAACACTTGCCAGCTTCCAATTGACTGGGACATCTCCAGATTCCCAAGACCGTTGAAAAATAATTGAGAGATGTCTTATGATGACATCAGCCATCTCTTTCAGTACCCTGGGATGAATCCCATCGGGCCCTGTATATGCAGTCAGACAGAGCAGCAAATCCTCTACAAGTTCAGGGTCGGCTGGGAGATTCAGGGCTCCAGGGGACACAGGGCCCATCATCACTGTTAAAGACAGAGGCAACAAAGCCATTAAATGTCTCTGCTTTGCCTACGACTGTATGTGTGAGGTGACCAGCCTTATCAAGTTATGGACCAATGTCATCTCTTGTCCTACTTTTGCTCCTGACATACTTAAAGAAAGCCCTTTCTGTTGTCCACTATAGTACTGGCAAAATTCAACTTTAACTGAGCTTTTGCCACATGAATTTTCTCCCTACAATGGCAAACAGCATCTCTGTAGTCCTCCTGTCTAGCTTCACCTTGCTTCCAGTGTCCATATATTTTCCTTTTTTGCCTTTGCTCTAGAAGACGACTCCTGCTAAGCCAAGCTTACCTTCTGCCTGACTTGTTTGACTTGAGACACTTTGAAATCATTTGCTCCCTCTGTTTTAAGAGATGGCTCTTAAAAAGTGACTTGAACTGAACCTGGACTACCCACAGCTCTCAGCCCTCAGGTCTGACCAGCAAGAGAAAGAAACTTACTTTTACAAGATGTTTTAGCCTGTGGTGAATACAATCAACAGAAGCAAGACAAGTTCATCCGAACTTCTATGTGATTTGTTAAAAAAAAAAAATCCAGAAACAATGCCAGCACTGCTTACTCATGTCCCATTTCTTAACTGGTTTCTGATATACTATAAAAATGAGTTAATGAGCAAAATTCAGAAGCAACAGATATTTGCTAAGGCAAGGATCCTCCAAAGTCCCCAAAATGAAGATCTCTCCCCTTTCCTCACGACTGTTTTTGATGTGGTTTAAACCCAGCAGCCAGATAAGCATGACACAGCCATTCACTCACTCACTCTAACGCGTACACTCACAGTGGGATGTGGGAGAGAATCTTAAAAAAAAAAAAAAAAAAAAGGTAAAAACTCATGGGTTGAGATGAAAGACAGTTTAATATGACAGAAAAGGAAGGGAAAATAATAATAATGATAATGAAGATAATAATAATAATAATAATAGAACATACAAAGCAAGTGATGCAGAATGCAATTGCTCACCACACACTGACCGATGCCCCGACCCCCGTCCAAGCAGCAGCCCCCCAGTTTTATAGTTGAAGATAGCATTGTATGGTGTGGAATATCCCTTAGACCAGTTTGGGCCAGCTGTTCTGGTTCTGTCCCCTCACAGCTCCTTGTGTACCCCCAGCATCCTTGCTGGCAGGGCAGCACAAAAAGTACAAAACTCCTACTCTGCAATAACTAAAACGTTGGTATCAGCATTATTCCCATCCTAAATCTGAAACACAGCACCATACCAGCTACTAGAAAGAAGATTAACTCTATCCCTGACAAAAACAAAAAAATGGAGAACTAATGCTCCAGTAGAAATGTATATGCATTTACACAGCATATATTTCAATGAATAGGAAGTCTGAAATCAAACTCTGTGCTAATTGGCTAGCTACACTGAGAATAGGTACTGAGTTGTAGGGTACTGCCGTAACTTTAAAACAGAAGATTCAGCTTCTTCAGCAGCAAAGACATTAAAATACAATTCACACCAAGGCTGTTATGTATGAAAATTTTCAGGTTTAAAGGCAACTTCATAACCACAGCTTCACCAGAGCTGTGCTATAGAAAGGAGCCTGTCACTTTACATACCACTGAAATTGTACTGCTGTTGCATATGCTAGAGGGCCACTCATTAAAAAGCCAATTTAGAAATAAAATAAGGACTTTCTCCCTCTAGCATAAGTTTCTGTGACATAAAACCCTAATGTTGATACCTTGTGAAAGCAGGTATTTTTTGCCTGTTCCAGAGAGTGCAAGCAAGACAATGAATTGGATGGCAGTAATGGAGGCACACAAACAGCAGAAAAATGAAAAAATAGATGAATGAGCATGTTTGGGAAGACTTTCTCTCTATCCTGCTGACTACTTCTAGCCATAAGCACAAATGAAGGCACCAAATAAGCCTTCTCTTCCTACGTCTTCCCTTCTCTACACATCTGTCTATGAAAGATGATCCTGGAAGCCTATTAGGAGAATGATTTAAATCCTAATCATCAAAAGAATATTTTGCTTGAAACAAATGGGCAGGCACGGTATAGAAGTATTTTCAGAAAATCAAACTTCAAGAAAAACACTTTCTTGTTGGGTAAGCCTATCATCTTTGGATAGATTCTATTCATCAGAGTGAAGATTCTAGGAACTCCTTCAGAAAACTGGCATCATTTAGAGAACTGCCCTTTTCAGCAGAAAGATAACAAACGCTCTACATTACTGCAGCCCTTTCCTGAATTTACTCTATTATCCAATAGATGAACACAAAGCCTTAGCATGCAAAATACAAGTATTTAAATCAATTTCCCTCAGACTCACAGAAAGCATGAAATTTAAAAAGAACAAGATCAAAAGAGTAATAATTATTTATAACCATCTCCCCTACGCTCATTATTCATAATGCTGGCAGATTTATAAATGGAGTAGACTTGAACAGGTAATACAATTGAAACAGAATACGCCTAAGTTTAAGCAGCCAGCAGTCAGCATCCTTCAGTTTGAACAATTTGCCTATAGACAAGAGAAGGGGAGGGAAAAATACAATATGGTGCACAATCGCACAGACTGGAAACACTCAACACACATGAAAAAACAAAACACCACTTACTTCAGATTTAGAAGACAAGTTCTCTTCCATGTCAGAATCATTGGGATCTACAATATCATCAAATGGTGGTAAAGTAGGTGTCTTCTTTTCCAGTGTATCTCTTTCAATTTTCACTCTCCCCATCTTGAGTTGAGATCTATCCTTTGTTTGTTTTTTGTCAGCTGAACAAGTAAAAATTAGTGGTGGAGCACTAGAAAAACTTTTAAATAATGACTCCGACACACCTTTTTTTCTTTTTTTTGCAGAAGATTCATCAGAGTCCAGAACAGAGGGCCTTTTTGTAGGGGTCTTCTTTTCTTGCTGCTGTCCACCTGTAATGGTAAGAATGGTGGTGTTTTCAGATTTTGGCTCCTTGGACATAGATTTGGGTTCCTTGAAAGCCATCTTAGGAACTATTTTTTCATCTTTTAGTGGTTTGTTTTCTTTGGGTTTCTTAGAGGATTCTTTGGAAGATTTGTTGTGTTCCCTGGAAGGTTCTTTGAAGGCACTTTTATGTTCTTTCGAGTCTTTAGAAGTTTTTTCCTTGTGCTCCTTTGTTAACTTGTGGGGCTTTGAAAAACTGTTACTACTGCTGCTACTGCTATTTGTGTTCAGAAGCTTAGTTGGGTCCTGCAAAAGGAAATGTAAAACTTTACTTCAAAAAACAAACAAACACTAAAGCCCAAAAGACAAATGCAATATAGACATGGGATTCATATTAGAAACTTTGAACTGCAGGGTTAAAACTAGAAACTACAAATGACTATGCAGGAATAGATACAGAAACAATCGCTTTGGTCAATTTATCTGTTACAAAGTGGTTGTAGGTGAGCAGTTACCACTGCTTGTTGGTATTTCAAAGGGTTAGTTTTTATTTCTGAAGAATGAGTTATCGCCTTTAGGATACATTTTAAGATAAACAAAAAGTCTAGGAAATGTTAACCAACGACTATTAAATAGCAGAAACAAAACCATCACAAATTCATATATGTACCATACATTGCTTACAGAATTACTTCAGGATCAGTGCTGACATTTCAGGCAAAGCTTGATTTCCTGACCATGATCCCCTCTACAGCCCTAGTCAGAGCCTCTCTCATAAAAAATGGTAACTGTGGGTCCAGCCTGGCTATTGTGGACATGATTTGACATGCAACATTTCACAGTCAATGTTCATTAATGGAAAGCCTTTACAAAACGTTTTTTTTTCCTTTGTATTTATTGCTGCTGTCTATGTTGAATATTCCATTGCATTTTTAAATTCAACTGCTGTAAATGAGACAGGTTTCTGAGATGACTGAGATGACTCAGAGGTCCTATATGATAGGCGAAACAAGAGAAGGCCTTAACAGTGGGCAGAAGCATCAACCCAGCATGCAAGCTTCCAGGAAATAACCAACCACAAGTCTCTGAAGAGATGTGAACGTGAAAAAGGATTGTCCCAAGAGTCAAATACAGGCACTATGGATTAATGTAAAAAGCAGATCTAATGCGTGCTAAGCGCGTGGGGAGCTGTTGCATTAAAGGGTAAGGAAGTTTGGCAGAATCTAACCCCCCTTGCACTCTAGCTTGTCCTCAGATATCAGAGGGGTTGGGGGTGGCTGGGCTTAGATTCTGAGTGATGCCCAGTTTGGCACTGTAAGTCCAGTTGCATTCAATATGCTGAACTATCACAATCACAGATGCACAAATAGCGCAATACACTTTCAGTCTAGTAAATGACTGGTACAGTTTATTGAAGCAACAGGAGTATAGGTTCTTTTGGATTGCCGGTAATAAATACACTGTCTGTAAAGTATGTGCAAATACCAAGAATATGACAAACACAACCAACTACACTGGTGCTAACTTATAAAACAACTCTATACCAAATGTTAGGTTTCCCAGGGAAGTACTCGGTATAACCAAGAGTTTGCATCTCACCCAACAGGCATCCCTATGGGGGGGGGGGGGGGAGAGGAAGAGAGATTCAGCCCATCGACTGATCCCAGAAGTCAGAAATGTCCTTCCAACTTGTCTGCAATACTGTCTTCCCCTACATTTTCCTCTCTCGAACCATTTCTATACTATTTTGTTACTTTTAGGTGGAGCTTGAGTGACTCTACTCGTATGTGTCTTCACTGTGATTGGTATAAACTTTTCTTGGTTTTGTTTTAAAGGTACGGGCTCAGAGAAATTCAGAGTGCATGCTCAGTGAGGGGTGGTTGCGCCTTGAAGGTGGGTAGCCTTTGGGATGGAGGTGTGTTTGGGCATTATAATGAGATTATAATGAGCAAAGTTCACCCAGAGGACATGATTTGGTTATCAGTTAGACTCAGGGTTGGCCACAGAATCTACGCATTCCATAGTACATCAGGTTCCCTGTTCCTGCAGTGATAACATGCAGCCTGGCCCTGGTGTCTTCACTCTACTCCACCCTTTGCACTATATCTCAGAGTCAGCACACCAAGCTTACCTGGTGTCACCAATACCTAAGGATGCAGGTTATGTTGCCAAGGGGACTATCATGGAACAGATTGCTCGAGTATCTGCCACATCTCACCCTGGAATTTTCCTCAATGCTGAACCTTCTCCTAAGATGCGTACATACATTTAGATTCAATAAGTCACCTCCAGCAATTATTCCACATAATCCACCCCGTGACTCTAGCTACTCAAGTTCCACAATGTTCAGAGGCAATTGAGGACATCATGTGTGTTCTTGTAGTGAGGATTATCGATTACATGGGAAATGCATAGATGAGTTAGGTATTTCACCATAATCCAGAGTTTAACAGAGAGAGATTGTCAATATGAAAAGCAATACAGTGAGTATTAATAAAACAATGAGAGGGCGAGCAGTCTTCCTAACAAGGTGAGATTTGTTCCAACAGGGGTAGGCAGCAGGTCATGAATTAGCATACAGCTGGATTGTAATAATTGTTAAGAGATGACAGGAGCTGAGTAACTAAAACCACATCCTAGAATTTTGACCAAGTTAAAAACACAAACATTAGAGTATTTGTATCTACAGTAGTATTATCTATGACTACGGAATCACAACAGGTTCTCATAAAAACACATCCTTTCCCAACATATGCAAGTACAGTTGCTGGAGTTTTGTCAGGATGTATTTCAAAATGATAAATGTTTTGTTCCGTATCCAGACAGATGTCTTGGGCCTTAGCATCTATGCTATTTAATATCCCTAATTCTTTTCCCAATAACTCAGTGGTATCTCATGGCATGCATCAAGATTGTTTCAGAGAATGTCCATATAGCCATGCCAACCAGCCAGCGTGGACAGTTCTCAAAAAGGTGGCAGATTTTGAGTTGATTTCTGAGATTTCAATGTGCAATGCTAGCTCTACCCTTTTTAGAGACCAGCTAGGGTTAAGGAGAACTCATTGTTGTCCCATGTTTTTAATTAAGTAAGGACCCTTGTGGAAGATCTGAGTAGTTAGCTCAACAGGAGGCCGAGTTGGTACAAATAGCTGTTTAACTTCAATTTTGAACTAGAGTGCCATGGTGGAATGGGTCTCAAAATTAGTCCAGGAACACATTATGAGCACTGAGCAAGATATAATTAAAGTGTACCAACATTCACATCCATGGGGAGAGACATGTATGTGATCAAAGCCATGTTTGAGCTTACTCCCAGCATCTTCTATAGTAAGCTGGGAAGCCATTGCACATTCAGTACTGTTTTCAATTTGGCATCCTATTATGGTGTCTCCACTTTTCCCTATTAGAAGTGGAATCTGCTGACCTTTGTCCTCATTTTTTATAACCCATTTTCATTTAGAAAAGGTAAAATTGTTTTGTAATGCTACCACAGACAAACTTATAAATTTGTGGGGGAAATTCCAAGTGTGTATCCATTATAGCCAGCTTAAGCATGGATCCACGGCCACCCCATTGTACAGGTATTCCTTATATTTTGTTTATTAATCAGAAATTAATGTACTCAATTATAGGTTTGCTAAAGGTGAAATTATGCCAGCAATCCAAGTTAGATTGTTATTTTACAACAATCCTCACATTGTTCTTTTCTGGTTTGGTAGAATCAAAATTCCAATAGGGCTATACGTAAGACCCTTTAATTACCCTGCAGCCAATTTGTACTTTCTCTCCAGGCATGGCATAGAGTCTAGCCATCTAAAGAGAGGTGCTCCAACCCCATTCATCCTTTAAGCATATTCTGTTTCCACATAAAACTAGAGAGATTTAGGTCTACCTTACGTTGAGGTGTTCCAGTGCTTGCAGTGTATTTGAGCAGTGCATGGTCCCAAGGGTCTTGTGCTTTGACCACGGTGAGTATAAACCTACATGTAAGTCCTATTCGTCCTTGTTGCCAAAGACACAAAAGTGGGTTCTACTAGAGTACAGTTACATCAACAATCCCACTTTTCAGTGACACAAACCTTCATTGTTCTTGGGCCTGAACACTATTTCTTGTAACCTTTTCATATGTAGATCCATTGATCATTCTACACCTTATTTGAATTTCTTCTCTGGCTATTCCCCTCAGGAGGGGCAGCAAGCTTTCTCTACCCCAGTCCCACTCATGTTTGGAATACACTTCAGCCCCATGCATAACCACAGTGGCCAAGTTTAAATTTTCTGTGATGGACCATAGTCCCATACTCCCAGTGTATTTCACATAAACCTGGGACCATGGCCATTCTGAGTCCTTCTGGCTACAAACCAAAGGGCATTGCATTAAGGCCAGGGTAAAGCATAGTATTATCAAACTGCTGATTTGTCATTTTCCAGCTGTCCACATGCTGTTCACTCAGGATTTCTGTGAACACAAAAGCAGGGAAAATATGCTCAGTTGTATTCAACTGGAAGGGTCAAAAAAATGGTGAGATCCATCTGGTGCTAATCTAGTGCACCTTTCCTGAGCAATCTCTGGCTTTCCATGCATAGGGATTTTTGGGTGTAGCCAGTACCATTTATACTCCAATCTGAGGCATTTTCACCAGCACAGGCTGGCCTGCATAGAAGCTACTCTAGGGTGCTCCCCTGTTTTTTCACTGCTTTTGGTAGCACAGTTGTGGCAGAAGGGCAAAAAGCTTTCATCTTCAGTCAACCATCTCAGCTCTATCTATTATTTAACTGATAGATGGCATTAGACAGTCGTAGATACCATTCAGATTCGTAAGTTTTAGCAAAACGCTTGACCAACCCATTTGTTCTCTCAGCAATACCATTGGCTTGGGGGCAGTATGGGGTGTGAAATGCCCACTGGATCCCTTCTTCCTTTGCCCAGTCTTGTACACTGTGGCTGTAAAGTGTGATCCATTATCACTTTGAATCTCCTCTGGAAGGGGAAGTGTACTAAACAATTCCTTCAGGCTATGGACTGTATTTTCCCCTGTGGCAGCAGTAGCAGCTGTAGCCATGGTAATTCCTGAGATTACTTCCACCCCTACCAATATGTATCTTTTACCCCCTGAGGGTCATAGTGGGCAAATATAATCAATCTGTCAGCTGTGCTACAACATTTTCTTATCTCAGATATGCAGGGAAGGTGCTTTACTCAGGTGGTCTTTGTTAAGTCATAAACAACATTGTGAACAAGCAGTCACAACTCATTCACAGTTTAACTGATACAGGCCATCCTCAGCTATGCCTTCCCAATATAAATCAGTTTGTCCAGCATGGCAGCATTTAACACATAACCATTCAAGTAAGGGATCCCATTCTTGGTCATCGTTTAAGACACTAATTTATTGCAGTCAGGCTGCCTACCTGTTGGTTAAACTGGGCAGCCATCAAGTTTCGATGATCATGTTCGTTCACCCAGCCAATATGTAGTGCCCTCTTGGTTCTACCTCCAGCAATTGTTTCCAACCATCAGTTGGCCAAACTGAGGTTCTGTTTACCTGCCAGTCATTGACTGCCCAGTGCCCTATCCATTCAGTGGCTCCCTTAAACAGCATATGAGTCTGTAAATATGGCTGGCACCATGATGTGCAGCTAATAAGACTGCTCTAAGTTCCCCCACCTGTTCACTACCTTTACCTGTTTTACTTAATCTTTGTCCTGTGGCTACTTCTAGTGCTACAGCTTTATTCTCCCTATGAGACGATTCATCAATGAACTACACCCCAGTGAGATCACTGTCTTCCTTCAGAGGGGTAACTTCTTGAATTGGAGAAGGCTTGCTGGGTATAGGTTGGAACAACAGAGTACCACCTATGTCCTTTTGCAGTTTAGACATTTTAATATTACCCTTGGTAATCAGCATTATTTCATTAATTCCTTCCAGGTAAGCATACCACTTATGAACCACGGATTTCTGGGCAAAACCAGCAGGCAGTGCTTAAATGTAGCTCTAGATGTAGTCTTCATAGACTACATCTAGAAGGCGGAAGGGTTTCACAAGTTATATGTGTATAAACAATGGTACTTCAAGTCAGAGGTGTGCTTGCTTTGTGAAAGATCACCAAGCAACCGATTCTGCAGATTCATTTAATTAGTTAATTAAAAGACTTTCGCGTGAATTCCAACTCTGTGTGCTTATTGGTCAGGTGTACCAGGCACAAACATACAGATAACAATGGGTTAATTTTTAAATTCCCTCAGTCAACTATTAGATTAATATACACTGTACTAACATTCCATACTAATGAAAGATAAATTACTTTGAAATGCAAAGTTGTAAATGAAAACCATTATGTTCCTCAAAAATAAACAACATTCTGATGACATTTGAACGTCTGAATGTAAGGCACTTCCCTGTTTTCAGGGCCAGTAATTAAAAACAAAAATAAAAAAGCATTAATCATTCCTTAAGATGTATTACTCCAGTCAAAACTCCTTACCTGGTATCTTAAAAAAGATAAAAATTTATAATACTTTTTAAAAGCTCGATATTTTATGTTGGACCTATTATTAATGCTTTTTTCTTGTTCTATCACACCAGAGCTGTAAGCATTGCCAGGGAGAGGGGAATGCATGCCATTAAAAAATGAGTCCTTATGTTTCCTATTAGTCTCCTTAGGACATATTTTGGATCCCTGAAATGAGGGCACACTCATTTTAGTGGCTGTCCAACAGATGACAACTGTGAAATAGGTCCTGGGATGCAGAAGTATTAAAGCTAATAGGAACTGGAGATCTTTCTTGGCTTTTAAATTTTAAAACCAGGGTTCCTTCCTCTTTCTACAACTTGGAAACATTTATTTTCATGGAAATCTTAGTAGAGACATGACAACATATATACACACCATGCTGTCTGAAAGCTACTTTCTCATTAAGACATCCAAGCCCTTGATTTTATGCTTGCATTCATTCTCTAGGTAAAAAAAAGGGATCTTTACTCATTTCCTAATTTTCTGCAATGACCCTAACACAAGCCAACTATGAACTGAGAGGAAGCATTACAAGGAACATAAAAATTGAAAGACAAAAAAAATCCAAATATATTCACTAGTAAAATTATATCAACATAATGATGAATGTGGAAGGTTCGCAAGGATGAAATGTGGTTAAATATTCAGATCATGTACAACATAGATCTTACTGAAAATCAGAATGTACTTTGAACTCATTTTGTTGTTTACAAAACCTAACGGGGTGTTTAAATGTTTGTTTTCCTCCCCACCTTAAGAAGTGTTGCAAGAAATAAAAGTAAATGACATATTTCTATCAAGAGCAACAAATAGAACAGCTGTTTCTCAGGCTGCATATGCAAAATGGAGATTGTGGTTTTTTGACAGGTGATATATTTACATACTGTAGCTTACATTTCTGTACTCATCAAATATTAGCTGAAGCAATCCAAGCGAGTGTTATTTTGATACATTGCATAACAAACATCAAAAGAATAATACAGAGCATTAAACAAATTCTAAAATACCAGTAGATGTTTTCATTTCTTAATCCAAGTAACACTATGTACACGCAGTACTTCAACAAATAAAACTCCTTTCATAGAATGGTACCGACAGGCCTTTAAAAATAAATATTTTTGGAAGTATGAAAAAAACTAAGATCTTATCAACACAGAAAATCTAAGATCTTACCTGTGCTACTTAACAGGTAACACATTGCAGATTAAAACAATTCTGCAACTACCGGGCAAAAAAAAGAAGCGTTGAACTCTGTACATCTGGCAGGGCTGGATAGTGGCTTCATATCACATAATTCCCAATTTGCTTGAATATGGATTGGGATAAACAATATCCTCTGGAAATCACTTCAAACATCCCCAATTGCTGACAGACATTGGGAAGCTAATTAACAAATGAAACAGTTGGAGGGGAGGCAGGTATTGTTTAATTCGGTTAAGTGATTAACTTGAGTACTGTCATGGCTTTGCCAGTCTTCTATATTGCAGTATTAGCCCACAAATTTAGGATTATTGATCCCAAAAACATGCGTTATTTCCATTTGTAATTTAAATAACAGAACAACACGGTATTTCTTCATATGTTACACCTACTGAGAATGCAGCCATAGAGTTAGTTTCAAATATGCCTTCCGCTCTTAAGAGAAAAAGATAAGGAAGGTATCTAGAAGCAATTACATGAAGAAATTCAGATTTCTGTTGAATAAAAATGTGTTTGTTATTTGACTAAACACACTACTTGATTTGGAGGAAAACACCAACACAGCTGAGCATTTCCATAAATGCTACGGTATTCTTTCAACTGCTAGCTGCACTTTGGAGATGAATTCATCTGCTGCTGGTTCTGCTATCCTGGTCTGGTGAAAGGTGTCACTGTCCATGGCCGTGCGGCTGCAACTAGATGATCTTGAAGGTCCCTTCCAACCCAAACCAATCTATGATTCTGTTATTCTTTTCACAGATTTACAAAGCTTTCCACACTTCAGAAGACTTGCTTGTCCTGCCCGCTGAACTATTATGACCAGTGACATCATAAGAATCAGAAGTAGAATTAGAAAACTCACTGGTTAGACAGACAAAGCCCAAAGGTGAATGGGAGCACAAAACACTTGTTTTTTTTTTCCTGGTCAGACACTGGAATAAGAGCTTTTGTTTATTTGTTTATAAAGTAAACCTCATTTCATTGCAGCTGACAATATATCTCTCTCCCAAAGATATAATCATCCCAACAATAATTATCAAGCTATTCCACATTCTGTGTATAAAGTATTTACACAGTACAAATAGGCAGAGTAATACAACTTAATATCAGCACAGGTACATAGAGTAGCCAGCCTGCAGCAGCTCTGAAATTAGAGCTTTGTTTTAGAATACCACTACTGGGGCTCACTAATATACTCCATATTAAATTAAACAAACGGATTTTTTGAAATACATTCCTGTTTTTAATATATAATTTCAGAAGACCATGAAACAGAAAACCAACTGTCAGTTGTCTCATTTCACAGGCTATTGTATTTTTTGATAAGCGAATGCTAAGCCAAACACCACTTCTTTGCAGAGGTTTTACGGTCTTAACTGTAATTTTCCCCTTAACCATAAAGCCCACGTGGTAGTTTGTGGACGCTAAGTGAGTAAGCAAACATCCTTAGATTCTGATTTTCCACATTCAGAGTTAAAACTTGACCTCAACTTTGGTATTCACAGACAAAAAACAAACCCAAACCAAACCAAGCACATCAAAGGGCTACTGCTGTAGAAGGAAAACCCCAAAATGATCAGAGCCAGACACCCTGGAGTACAGACACCCATAATAAAGTATATTGTTTACACCCAGAACTACCAAGATACCTATCTTCTTCTCTTCTCACTATTAAATATTCCAGTGAACAGCATACCAGATAGAAAAAAAAAAGGTCAAATACACAGCATTGCTGCTGAATATCCCTATTTTATAGAATCACAAAATCATCTAGGTCAAAAAAGTCTTCTAAGATCATTAAGTCCAACCATTAACCTAGCACTGCCAAGTCTACCAGTAAACCATGTCCCTATGTTCAACATCTAAACATCTTCTGAAGACCTTCAGTGTTGGTGACACTACTTCTGTGGGTAACCTGTTCCAATGCTGCAGAACCCTTTCGGTGAAGTAATTTTTACTAATATCCAATGTGAACCTCCCCTGGTGCAACTTGAGGCCATTTCCTTTTGTCCTATCTCTTGTTGCTTTGGAGAAGAGACCGACCCCCACCCCAATACAACCTCTTTAGAGTCAGTTGCAGAGAGTGGTAATGCCTCCCCTGAGCCTCCTTTTCTCTAGGCTAAACAACCCCAGTTCCCTCAGCCACTCCTTGTAAGACTTGTTCTCTAGACCCTTCACCAGCTTCATGGCCCTTCTCTGGACGTGTTCCAGGGCCTCAGTGTCCTTCTTGTACTGAGGGGACCAAAACTGAACACAATACTCAAAGTACAGCCTCACCAGAGCAAAGTACAGAGGGACAATCACTTCCCTAGTCACACTGGCCACAGATACAAATATTGAATACAATGCTAAGTTGTAATGTACATCTGACCCATACTGACTCCTCCATCATCATCTTCTGGCTGTAAAACTGGGTCAAACTCACTGCAGCTGTTTGCTTCAGCAGAAATGAAAGATTTCAAACATTTGTTTTCAAGGAAGAGTGCAGCAAACATGTAAGACTCTCTTCACCCCAACCACCTTCCATGCATACCAGTTTTCTACACCAAACAGAAGTTCACTGTCTTTATAGGGCGGTCTTAGAGAATGACATCTCAGTTAGCACTTGCTTGTGAAATAAACTACCTTCAAATTCAAGACTTACCAAAGAGTACAATTACTAGCAGAAGCAGTAGTGTAGGACTTGTTATAATTCCTGCACTCGGCCTGAAGCCCACCTACAGGTGTTTGGGTTGCTTATTTCAGGCCAAGCCTCAGTATGCCTGTTTTGGTATGCAATGCAAGGGTGAACCAACATTACACCTGAATCCAAAGCAGTGGTTCAGAAACAGAACTCTACAGAGCTATCCAGCCTCACAAAAACCCCTATTACTGACAGTAAGGTGGCAAAAAAACTCATCTTCAGTGTCCAAATATAGGCAGGTATGTCCTAGAATAAGCAGATGGACAGTTACCTGCTTCTTAGTCATTAAGTACCAATTTTGAAATGCCAGAGTAAGTACCTTCAATCTGATCCTCATCTCCTCACTAGAAAAACAAAACCAACATGTCCATATCTTCTTTAAATGTTGCAAGAACTGCATTACAGATTGTGAGTCACTCCAATACAACGCAAAGTAGGCAGGAGCATGTCAAAGAGCTTTTTTTCCCCTCTACGTATCCTTTCTGTTGTGATAAGAATGTATTCTTATCAATGGACACACTTAGACATACCATAGTTCATTACCTGACAGTTCTTACAAGAACTTACAAGATAGTAGAACTAGCATTTTTCCAGAAGATAGTATTTTTATAGCTACAGAACGTGAAAGTTATTGATAAAAAAAGGATATTGCTCTTGCAGTACACAAACTCAGACACCAGCAAGATTAAGTAACATATTTCAAACTGGGAGAAGATGAAAAAAATCAAAACAAAATTTAATGGAACATAAAAAGGTCATATAAGTTAATTCATTCACGAATCAAGTAATTGTGCTGCATTTCTTTCCCATTTAATAACAAGGTGCTCTTCATTCTCTCACGTGATTAATTCATTACATCATACTGAAGTTCCCTGCTGTTTTGGAAAGGCCCACATATTATTCAACAGGTTCATTGGAATATGTCTTTCTGCCACGTCCTAAGTTGGGGTTTCAATCTGATGTCCTAGAGACTGATGATTTGTCAATATATTTGAAACACCTAGTAAAGAATTAACCCCTGAACTTTAAACAAAATGAAAAATGCTATAAAGAATACAACTTCCAGGTTTCACTTCACACAGTTACCTTAAAAAACATTCATTTAAAGATACTAGACAAATGAAATAATTATTACAGTATTTTGTAATATTTTCACATTTCTGTAGATCACACTTTCATGCCCAGAATCTCCTAATGCTACAATAGGCAATTATAATTCCTTCTGGAAAAGGAGAAAAACAACCATGCATGTTCAGAAAACAGAAAAGTAATACTCCAGGTAGCACCTATTCTCACAAACATCTGTTTTATGCATTATTTGCATGTGGCTAACAGTAACTTCACACTGAAGAAATGTTAATATGTTGTCACCACTGAACAAATGTCACAAATTGCAAAAATACCTAGAAAGGTTTTTCTTCTGAAGTTACTTCCCAGAGAAAGCACTTTTAAGTATCTTCTATCAAAATAAGTCTCACCTTTGGCCCATGAGATGATTTCTTCTTCACTTCAGAAAAAGACAGGGAGTTACTGGGAAGGTTGGGGAGATGAAGGCTCTGCCCTGAAGAGAATGATGTGCCATCTGACATTACCATGATCTGTTGTGAGAGGGAAAGTATGTAAGTCAATCATTACCCACAGAGAGAGAGTCTCACTTGCTTAAGTTACTAGTAAATCATTTTAGTATGAGAATAAAATTTTTTATACAAACCATATATTTGTTTCTTCTCAACAGGAGATGAGACCATGGCCATCCACTATTCAATGAACAAATCAAATCTTTTGATTCTCAAGTAAGTACGGTGCGAGCCCCTCAGAAAACTGCAAAACATGTTCTAATACAGCTGCTTACACAGCATTGCAACTGAGTTCTTGGCATCCTTTTCTTTGTCTTGAGCGATGTCTGGTACCTTTGAATGTCCATTCCACCTGCACCAAAAGGTTCTGCAGGCTTCTGTGTACAGAAATGTGTATGTGCATCTGCCTTTGCTTTCAACTACAGCAATGCAACTGAAGACTGTAATGGGTATAGGCAGCAAGGTTTTGGTGGCAGGGTTCGCCTCGGTGAGAGACCGGGGGCTGCCCCATGCTGGACTGTGTGAGCTCCAACAGCCTCGCAGCAGAACACAGCTGATTCCCTAAAGCAAAGCTGGTTCTGCCTCTGGGAGAACAGTTTTAAGGCTGAGGAGATAAGGGGAAAAAAGTGTGAGAAACTGCAGTGCAAATAAGCAAGGTCAGAGAAGAAGGAAGGGAAGAAACCTGCTCTGGCATCTGGAACACTACTTCCCTGCAGCCCATGGAGAGGACCATGCCAGAGCAAATATCCACACACAGCCTATGGAGTACTTTCACACTAGAGCAGATGGATATACTCTGAAAGACGTGGAGAGCCTGCACTAGAGCAGTTCTTTAAACACAGCAGCCTGCTGACAGGACCCGCAATGGATCAGGGCAAAAGTGTGAGGAGCAAGGAGCAGCAGGTAACTGCAATGGACTGAACCCCCCGTACTGCTTGTGGCATGGTAAGAGGTAGAGGAGTCAAGAATGAAGGAGTAAAGTCGAGCACAGGAAGGAGGGAGGAAGGAGAAGGTAATGTTTACCTTTACTTCTCGCTATCCAAATGTATGTTCATCAGTAATAAATTAATAAATTAAATCAATTTTCCCTAAATTGAGGCTGCTGCTTAGCAGTTATCGACATGGGCAGCACAATCTCTTTCTCTCAGCCCATGAGCTTTCATACCCCATCTTTTCCTCCTGGCCTGTTGAGGAGACGGAATGAGTAACTGAGCAGCTGCTTGGAGTTTTATCTTGACCCAGGGTTAACCCACTACAAAGATACACTGTACAAACAGCCTTAGGTTTTATTATGAAAGCAGCAGAGCTGTAGCTTCAACTTCTAACTTCAAGTTTCTGCTTTACCTAGTGTACAGTAAACTGGATAGCTGATGAGCAAAGAACATTTTTGCTATGACAAGGGTCTAGCTGCCTTTCTTGAATTTAAAGTCTCATAATTACCAACAGATATATCCAAGAGACTGCAGATAGTTCAGCCAATCATAGAGTTGTACTCTGTGGATAGTACAGAAGTGGTAAATCTAGGCTATAGATTCGTATGCTTCATATTTTCTCTCTCCAGTCAATTCAAGTCAAGAAGGACTGTTATTTACTACCTACAACTTTTTCAAGTCAGAATTTCAATTTATTTATTTATTTATTTATTAAACAAAAGCTGCACATGAATCTTGCTGTAGATAACATTGTTCAAAAATCATGTGGTAGCCTGGAGAATAGTAAGGGACATGTCTGGGTAATAAAGATTTTTTCTTTTTTTGGCTTGTAAGTTGACCATTACCTTTCCAACACTGCAGATAGAATCGTAAGGAGGAGAATGCAGGCAATCTAAGTTTTTTTCACAACTTAGTTTTTTTCCTCTTTCCTTGACCAGAGGTTCATGTATTAAAAAATATATTTAAAAATATATATATATATTAATGAATTCAATAAACATTGTGAAGTAAGATTCCACGCAGGGCACATAGCACATTTACTACTCCTCAGTTCCTCTTTTCCATTCCTCAGACTCCTAAGCCAGAGCACACAAGGAGACAGAACACAACGGCATCCATCTTGTAGTGAAGTCCACAGAGATTAGCTGTTGTGAATCACAGTAAATGATTTTATTTAGCCTGACAGATACTCTCTAACCTCAATTTACCAGGTGTTTTGGCTGAATTCAGCCCAGCTGAATACAAGGAAAGATAGAAGTAACAAATAGTCAGTGATAAAGACAAGGAAAATCTGTAGCCACTTGTGTATACCATAAACCTGTATAACAGATAGAGAAAAATACATTTGTCTCTATCATTATTTACTCAAAAAAAAAAATCAAATGGGTGATTAAATAAGATTGTTCTCCTTTAAATTAAACTTAATGCAATGTTTTAAGCCCATCAACTTCATCACAGAAAATACCACTTGCATTAAAACCAATTCATCTTTCAGCAGAAGTAGATATAACGTTGCCCATTATTGAGGAGTTTAAGCAGGTATTTTGTTGGCACAAAGCAGTTCTGCTCATGCACTCATGCAAGAGAGTGATGCATATGCATGTTATGCAGAAACGCGGTCTAGAGGATCAGTGTCTGCCTTGCCTTGATGATTAAATCCAAAGAAACAAAAAATTCTGCCAAGAATCTTTCTTCTGGGGTCAGAAGCTGCCATTTTCTCCCTGAAGCATAGAATTCTGACTCACTAAAATTAACTGAGATTCAACAACTACATAAATTCTCTTTTCACATTACACAAACATTTCAGTTTAGAAATACTTCTGGATATTCCTAGAAAACTGACATTAAAAAAAAAAGTATATGGATTTCTCAGGTAACTCAGTTTCTAGACAAGCATTAGAGAATTTTTTGGACCATTAACAGCCTCAGTATGCCAGATGATACATTTAGACACAGGATAACTCTAAAGAAAAATCTACAGGGCTTGGACAAGCAGCTTTAGCGTCTGAGGTCAGGCAGGTTTGGCAAATCTAGTTCCACACGAAGAAAAATGTATCCTGTACACTTTTTAGAAGACAAAACCTGGACATTCCAAACTGTGAGCCACAAAAAATTCAGTGTATTGACTCCTTCAACCTGCTATTTCACTATAAATTCCATGAGAAAACAGCAATTGTAGATTCAAAATGTTCTTTAATGCAATCAAAAATGAATGCAATAAAGCAGAACCTCAGTTCAGCATTCCAGATAAGCACTACATGGACAATAAAAGGCCAGGAAAATCTTCTGTAAAATTCACTTCTTGGCCCCTACAATAAAATACACATCTCTACCTTCCATACCGATCTCTGTGAGAAGTAGGATCTGGTCCTGACTAAAATCCCCTATGTCAGGGAAAATAACTTGTCTTCTCTTCCTTCAAAAGAATGAAGTTAATGTTAACATTAAAAACTCTCAAATTCTTGCTAAATGTTAGTTTTGTTTGCCAAAACACAAAACGTGCCTACAAATATTTTTTTTTGAAATGAAATGAATTTCCCTTTTGGCTAAACTTAGGAAAGAGACAGCTATATATCCAGTTTAAGCACTACTCCCGAAAGAGCCCAGCAAACAGAACTATAGCAGCTACTGCAGCGTGTACCTGCCCTTCATCCTCCTATTAGCCAAAGATTAACTCTTGCAAACAGAAATGCACAGCATGGCAAGCATACTTCAATGAGTTTTCAGAGAAAGTTCCTACTTTTACGTTGCCACTATCACACTGACAGGATATACTGTTTATACATGTGTCTGTCTGCGTGTGTATGTATATGTACACAGCTACATTAAGTCACGGCTACATAAAAAGAGGAGAAAATGGAAATGAGTTTATCAAAGCAAGCCATTAACTCTACAGCAAGAATGCAAGGTCATCAAAAGCAAACTAAGAGGTCTCCAATAAGGCCACTCTCTCTATACGTTTTTCTCACTTCCTCCCTTCTGCACTGCCAAGTTCCCTGCTAGCTTAAAGTTGCACAGAAGTGTTTACTCCAGTATGCTGACAATACTACAGCCCATGCGTAAGCCAGGCACCCAAGACCATTCAGGGTGGGTGCTTGTCTGCAACAAATTTAGGGACAAAACCAAGCAAAAGTAGTAACTCCTCAACCACTTCCACAAGTTCCCGATGAACTGGTAACGTGCACTAGCAGAGGAGTATCTGACAACAGTGCTGGTATTAGCGAAGCAAGATGAAATGACAGAGGCAAGAGCTCAGTTTTAAAGGAGTCAGTTTAAAAAGCAATACAATAACACCCTGAATTCACCAGCACTCAAAGCATGAACAACCAGTTATAGTTTTGCTGCTCCTTCAGCAATTTAGCTTAATATTGACTATACTCAGACAGAGGAAAGGTTAAGCTAAGATCACAGCATGTCTTTGATGTTGTCAACAGTGACAGTTATGGGAAAAAATACAAGCACGGGACAAATAATGGAGAATTATTCTTTCCCTGTCCCCTACCTCCTCTCAGCAATCTATGGTTTAGGGAATTCCTGCACCAGAAACTGTATCCATATCATTGTTTTTAATAATGCTAATGATAACTTAAAAATCACAGAAAAGTTTGGGCTGGAAGAGACTTTTAAAGATAGTGAAGAATTTTTTCCTTACAGGAAAAGTACTTCCTCTTGAATATTTTAAACCCAGCGTATGAATTCCATTTCCATTCCACCTAAATCTCCCCTCTTTTAGTTTAAAATCATTACCACTTGTCCTATTACTACACTCCCTGACAGAGTTCCTCTCCTGCTTTCTTGTAGACTCTCATTAGGTACTAGAAGGCTGCAATGAAGTCTCCCCAGTCTTTTCTTCTCCAGGCTGAACAACCCCAACTTCCTCCGCCCGTCTTTATAGGAGAGGTGCTCTAGCCCTCTGATCATCTTTGTGGCCCTCCTCTGGACTTGCTATAACAGCTCCATGTCCTTCTTATGTTGGGGGCTGCAGAGCTGAACACAGTGCTCCAAGTGGTGTCTCACAAGAGCAGAGTATTGGGGGCGAATTATCTCCCTCGACTTGATGGCCATGCTGCTTTTGATGCAGCTCAGAAAATGGTTGGCCTTTTGGACTGTAAGGCCACACTGCCAGCTCATGTTTAGCTTTTCATCCACCAACATGCCCAAATCCTTCTCATAAGGGCTACTCTCAATCCATTCTCCACCAAGCCTGTATTCACGTTTGGGATTGCCCTGACCCAGGTGCAGCACCTTGCACTTGTCATGTTGAACTCCATGAGGTTCACAGAGGCCCACCCCTTCTCCATCACCCAGCTCCATCCCTTCTCTCAAGCACATTGACCGCACCACAGAGCTTGGTGTCATGGGCAAACTTGCTGAGGGTGCACTCAATTTCACTGTCCATATCACTGACAGAGATGTTATACTGCACCGGTCCCAATACCATGGAATGTACTGTGGAATAGCCTTCCCTGTGGAATGCCATTTGTCACTGGTCTCCATTGGACATCAAGATCTTGACTGCAACTCTCTGAATGCAATCATCCAGTCAATTTTTAATCCAGTGAGTGATCCATCCATCAAACCCATGTCTCTCCAATTTAGAATCACAGAATCACAGAAAATCCAAGTTGGAAGGGATCCACAAGGATCATTGAACCCAACTCCTGCATCCCCAAAGCACCCTCCAATAAACAACTGAAAATCAGACCATGTGTCTTGAGAGCACTGTCTGAACACTTCTTCAGCTCTGGCAGGCTCAGTCCTGTGACTGCTGCCCTGGGGATCCTATTCCAGTGCCTGACCACCCTCTTGCTGAAAAACCTCTTGATACCTAACCTGAATCTTACCTGTCACAGCTTCAAGATGTTCTCTTAGGTCCTATCACCGGTTACCAGAGAGCAGAGCTCAGCGCCTTCCCCTCCGCTCCCCTTGTGAAGAAGTTGTAGATAATAATAATAAGGTCTCCCGTCAGTCTCCTCTTCTTCAGACTTGACAATCCAAGTGACTTCAGCTGCTCCTCATAACGTCTTCTCCTGTACACCCTTTACAATATTTGTTGCCCTACTTCAGACAGTAACATCTCTGTTATACTGTGGCACAGTATGGAAAGCTTTACTGAAATCCAGAAAGATTACATTGGCTGGCTTCCTTTGGTCACCGAGCTGGGTGATCTTGTCATAGAAGGAAATTATGTTTGCTAGACATGACCTTCCCCTAGTGAGCCCATGTTGGCTCTGACCAATGACTGTGTTGCCCTTTAGGTGTTTTTCAAAAACCCCCAGAATAATCTTCTCCATAATTTTACCAGGCACTGAAGTTAGACTGACAGGCCTGTAATTGCCCACATCTTTTTTGCCCTTCTTGAAAATTGAGACCACATTTGCCAGCTTCCAGTCAACTAGGACCTCTCCAGATTCCCAACACCATTGAAAAATAGTTGAGGAAGGTCCCACAATGACATCAGCCAACTCTCTGAGTACTCTGGGATGAATCCCATAAGGCCCCATGGACTTGTACGGATCCAGGTGGAGCAGCAAATCCCACACAAGTTCAGGGTTAACTAGGAATTTATCATCCCCACAGTCAGAATCCTCCAACTCAGGGCAGCAGGAGTCCCAGAGCCCATCACTGGTGTTGAAGACAGGCAAAAAATGCATCAAACATCTCTGCTTTGTCTGTGTCTCTCTTTGTTAGGCAACCATCCTCATTAAGTATCAGAGCAGTGTTTGCTCAGGTCCTCCTTTTCCTGTTAACATACTTCAAAAAGCCTTATCAAAACTCTTTGAGTATTACCATCCTTCCAATTCCTTACCCACCAAGTGGTCCGTCCATCCAATCCATGTCTTTCCAATTGAGAGACAAGGATATCATGGTGTGAAATGCTTTGCACAAGTCCAGGTAGATAATGTCAGTTGCTCTTCCATCAATGCTGTAACCCCATCATAGGCCACCAGATTAGTCAGTCTGAACCTGCCCTTAGTGAAGCTATGCTGGCTGTCACCAATCACCTCCTTATTTTCCATGTGCCGTAGCATAGTTTCCAGGAGGATCTGCTCCCCTGTAAACTGCTTCAAAATCTTGAACTCCACCATTTCATGGTCACTGCAGCCAAGGCTGCCCTTCTGCTTCATATTCCCCACCAGCCCCTCTTTTTTGTTGAGAACATGGTCCAGCACAGCACCTCTGTCCTTGGAGAAGGAAGTTACTATTGAGGCGTTCCAGGAACCTCCCTGGATTGTTTATACCCTGCTGTGTTGTCCCTCCAACACGAACCAGAGCAGCTGAAGTCCCCCAAAAGGGCCAGGACTTGTGAATATGAGGCTGCTCTTACATACCAACAGAGGGCCTCAACCACTCAATCTTTCTAATCACTGTAATGTCACCTGTCCCCGCCCTCCCTTTAATCCTGACCCATAAGCTGTCTGTCAGCTCCTCATCCAGCCCCAGGCAGAGCTCCATGTACTCCAGCTGCTCATTGACACAGACAGCAACATCCCATTGTCATCTCCCCTGCCTGTCCTTCTTAAAAAGCCTGTATCCCTCCATTCCAACACTCCAGCTGTGGGAGGCATCCCACCACATCTCTGTAATGCAAGTAAAATCATAGCCCTGCAGGTGTGTGCACGTCTCTAACTCCTCTCGTTTATCTGCCATGCTACGGGTGCTAGCATAGAGACATGTGACATTTGAGTTGGGCCCCCAGTGAAGGTGACTGACTGGCTGGAACTCCTTTGTGCTGCCCTTCAGGTGCTCTCCAGCTAACCCACGACCCTTCTCCAGGCTCTGGGCACCTATCACTGACACTGGTGTCCAACTGGGATAAGCATGACTGATTGAGGTTCCCCTCCCACCACAACTCTAGTTTAAAACCCTCCTCACTATCTTGGCAAGCCAGTGACTGAAGATGTTCTTATTGAAGATGTTCTTCCCCTCCTCTAACAGGTGGACCCCATCAGCCCCACCAGACCAGGTTTCTCAAAGCTAGTTCCACGGTCTAAGTAGCTGAACCCCTGTCTGTGGCACTAGACCTGTAACCATCTGTTGATTTACCCTTTCAATCCCCTTCCCTTTGACTGGGTGGACAGATGAAAAATCTGCCTGAGCTCCTGAGTCCTTTACTGCTGCTCCCAGGGCTCTGTAGTCCTTGATACTCCTCAGGCTGCTCCTGGCTTTATTATTGGTGCCCATGTGAAACAAACAGCAGTAGATAACAGTCAGTGGACTGTACGAGACTTGGTAGTCTCTTGGTGATATCCCTGATACAAGCCCCCAGTAAGCCTCTAGAGTGCATCAGGTTGGATGCCTCTGTACCTCTCAGAAGAGAGTCACCTGCTACCATTACCTGTCATTTTTTCTTGGTCACGATGGTTGTTATACAGGGAAGAGATCAGGCTGCCTTACTTAGTTCCAGTTCCTTATTCATCCACTCCTGATGTGATCAATCTTTCCTCTTCAAGCTGCAGAGCAGTGAAGCAGTTCTGCAAGGGCACCTCAGGCTTTGGGGTAAGTCTCTTCCCCCTGCTGGTCCTTGCTGTTGCAAGCTTCCATTTTTCTGCGTTATTAGCTCTCCCTCCCTCTGATGTGCTGGTGGGGAAGTTTCTGTTTACTTGGTCATGGGCTGTGGGTGCATTGCAGACTGTGCTTAGAACCAGCTATCTAACTCAGTCTCGGCCTCCCTGATATTAAACCAGCCTTCTCACCACCTCCCACAGCTCAGCCATCTGCTGAGGTCCTCCACACAGGCACACTTTTTGTGGGCAGGTCTGCCTCCTGTCTCTGCCACAGGAAAAGGCCCAGGGACTTCCAGCCATCCAAGGTCTGCACTGCAGCCTCTCCCTTCAGCAGCTCCATGTGGGTTGAGAGGCACCGGCCACTGCTGGGGTAGGCGGTGCAGAGCCCCAGCCAGAGCTGCAGCCTATGCTCTCAGACAAGTGCCCACCATTCTGCTGAAGCGGTTGAAGTAGGACGAGTGCCCTTGATGTGTGCAGATGGTCACAGGACATGTACCTCAAGCCTCCCACTTGGCCAGCAGGACAGCCCTCCTCTGAAGAGGCACTCTCCCACACAAACTGCCGCACTGTGCCCTGGTCACCGGTGCTCCCTAGGGTTGCCTTATGTGGCAGTGGGGGTTTTACAGTGCACAGCTCTGTATGAAGATGGCTGGCAGCTGTGGAAGCTGGCTGATCACACAAGGATCAAGAGGAACAGGAGGAAATTGCCTGATGAAATGAAGGATATGGCTTAGTCAATACATAACACCTGGTAGGGTTTCAGGGGATCACTGTTAGATCCACGTGTGTTGAAGGTATGATGGCTTCTTCACAGCTGATGGAGATTTCTCGAACCTCAAACTTTCTCTCCTGAAACTGTAGTAAAAAAACAGCAACAACAATGCCACTAAAAGAGAGAAGGAGATGAAAAAACATCCTTGTCCTAAGTCCTACAAATAGTTGGTAGCAAAAAGAAGACTAAAGCTGAGTGGTCGCATCAGGCATGAATGACTTTGAAGTGCTGGAAGAGACCAACAAGCAGCTACATGGTACAGACAAAGATGGTTTCTCAAAAGGAAACTTGATAGCGCTGGGCAGCTCTCTGTGGTCATGGCCACGCTGTACCAGTGACATGAGAAAATACTCAGGGAATCTAAACACTAGGCTGAAAAGGACACTTGCAATGCAAGTTTCACTGGTAGCATATTATACAAGGCTTCCAATATCAAACTCAGCAGTAGATAGAAGGGCAGTCTCAACACAAACTTGAGAATAAAACAGGAAAAATGGCTATCACTAGCAAGCCTGAAAACTTTGGAAGGGATACAGTATCTGAATAAAACATGTTCTACATTAACTGGCAAGGAATTAAACTAGCGCTTTAAAAATTAAAGGCAAACTTTTAAGCATGAGACTGCAGAGATGAGGAGAGCATAGAAAAAACAAATTGGCATGATACATCTTTCTGGATAAAAATAGGAAAAAGAAATTCAGGTAAGAAACGATACAGTCTGAACAAAAAGAGTTCTGTTTTAAGTACACAACATAAATTAGATAATTAGGCAATTAGATATAACTATCCTCTATAAATGTTAAAAGATTATAAAAATTTTGGGTGGATTAGAGGACCTGGTTCTGAACGACAAAGCAAAGCGACCAAAAGAAAATGACTAGTCTCACAGTATAACAATCAGGGTTGAGATGATGCAGAAATGAGAGATTAGGTTGGACTAAAACGTGTCCATGTTTTTTGTTTCGCTCTGTTTAAGTCTCAATTAAAAAAGCTTTATCTATTGGTGAGAACTTCAGAATCCTCACAAACTTTAATAACTCTTTGCACCCATAGGTGTGCATGATATATATGACAAGGAGGAGTGTTTCTAAAAACAGGCAGAGTAACAGGAAGGCTAAGAACAATGTGTGTCCACTGCTCAATGAG
The DNA here is from genome assembly GCF_013377495.2 of Cygnus atratus. Taxonomy (NCBI): domain Eukaryota; kingdom Metazoa; phylum Chordata; class Aves; order Anseriformes; family Anatidae; genus Cygnus; species Cygnus atratus. The sequence goes on from NC_066396.1 coordinate 36,793,608, forward strand.
GCAAGGGATTTTGTGACAAAGGACTTGGCTGATATACTCAATGCTCTTTTAGCCTATTTTCTCTAGTAACACCTCTTTCCGTCAGGCCTCCAAGGTCCCTGATAGTCCACAGGAGTGAGGCAGTGCCCAGAAGAGACGATGAAATTAGGGAGCACTTCGTCCACACGGCCACTCACATTCAAGGTACCAGATGGGATGTGAGGGTCATGAAGGAGCCAGCCAGTACCACTGCAATGTGTCTAACATCCTTAGGACATCATGGTGACTGGGATAGGTTCCTTATGACTACAGAAAGGCAAATGTCACACTCCTCTTCAAGAGCAAGAAGGAAGACCCAGAGAACAACAGCCCTGTCAGCTTCACCTCAGTTCCTGGGAAGATGATGGAGAAAATCCACCTGGAAGACACTTTCAGACACTCAAAGGACAAGGAGGTGACAGAGAGAAGTCAGCATAAGTTTGGTAAGAGCACTCCTGCCCAATTAACACAACTAACTGGACTACTTTCTATGATTCACATTGTGGATAAGGGGAAAGGCATAAGTGTAGTATACCTTAATTTTACGCAAAGCTTTGTGCATATTTGCCTTAGCCTCCTTGCAGCCAGATCTATGAGATATGAGATAGATGAATAGAAGAGATAGGTGGGAAACTGGATGGAATACTGGTTGCAAAGGGTCCTGCTGAGATGCACGAGGTCCAGCTGGAGGCTAGTGACTACGGTTATCCCTCTAGATTCAATGCTTGTTTTAGAGCTGTTTAATGTTTTCATTAATGACCCAATGGATCAAGTGAACTGTCAGCAAGTTTGCAGATGATACTCAGAGAACTATTTTTCAGAGAGACCCCCTGTGTTGGTCAGGAGAACCTCCACCATACAACATGAGAGTTGGGGTAGATGATGTTCAAGGAAGAGAATAAAAAAGGTTAGATAAGTTATTTCATAAGGCACATAAAAAGCTAGTAAGTGAAGCCAACTCCCAAGAAAGCCAGCCTGAAATCTACTGAATATGGAGAGATGATGACTACAGGTCAAGACAAAGAACACAGACCAATACCAGCACGGATTAATAGAAAAACTACTTGATGTGAATGAGCAAAAACAGGAAAAAACACAGATGTCCACTGATGTTATTCCTTGTCCTGCTCCAAAGAGTATCAGCTCTAGCAGCACCAAAGACTACAGTTAATGGACAGTTTTGAGAGGGGAGTTATTTTAATAATCCAAGTCAGAGACACATTCCACTCACTTCCTCTGTGAAAGGAGAGCTGGAGCATCAGTGTAGGCAGCTCCTTAACACACAATAATAAACCAGGGCAAGAGAAAACTACTTCCAATTTCTTTTTTTTTTTTTTTTTTAACATTGTAATTAGGAAGCTTCCTATACCACTGTTAGTAAGCCATTCCCTAAAAAATTTTAGTTTAGCATAGGAAAGAGTTAACATCAAAAATAAGGTTTAACAAAATCTCATTCTAATAACATATCCAAGAAAAAAAATAGGAAAACAATACAAGACTAAATCTTAGTGGAGCATACGAATATATTAACATCTTGCTGGTATTATCTACTATAGTTACTATCTCCCAACACAGAGCAAAAGCATAAGTGTACATAAACTATCTTTTACTCTCATTGCCATAGCAGGCAAATACACAAGATAGCTATTTTTTCTTTTTTAAACACTCTTCCTATCAGTCAAACCCTAGAGAAAAATAATATCATTTTGCCATATGTATCACTATGTCATAAACCACTATATAGAGACAAGTATTCAAACAGATCTCCTCACAGTACTTTCATGCCTCCAGTTCACCAAACATCCACTTTGCCACCCTGTATCTATTGGGCTAGTAATTGAAACCTTTGTCTGCCAGTTGTTTTAAATAAAAGGGCAAGGGCAAAGGAAAAGGTAATTCTACCAAAACATAGTAGGTAGAACTGGTATTCATATTGGGAAGGAACAATTCTACCTGCTTCATCCATCTGAAGTGACCAGTCCCCATAATGCTCAGACTGCAGGCACCCTCTAAGTCCATTCCAATTTGATACTCAAAACAACTGAATACCATGGAACAAAAAGTTATTGCATGGTGTATTTGATTTATGTAGTTCTGTGTACCGGTGAACAAAGGAACAGATCAGGGAACAACTGTGCACCATCAATTAACCACATAATCACAGAATCAGAGAACAGTCCATGTTGGAAGGGACCTCAGAAGATCATCAGGTTTGACCTTTCATGGGAAAAAGGAGCATAAAAGAGATTACCTAGCAGCCTGACAAATCATGTCCCAGGTGAGTTCGTTCCAGCAATTGATTCTTACTGTAAAAAGTCTCATGTCAAGAAGATACCTCTACCAGTGTAACTTGTATCCATTGTCTCTTGTCTTCTCCATATAGCTCCTTGTGAAGAAAGTGACCTCTGTCTTCTTTGTAGGCACTCTAAGTACCGAAATATAGTGTAAAGGTCCCCCCAAGCCTTCTCTTTTCCACGGTGAAAAGACCTAACTCCTTCAGTCTTTCTCTATAAGGCAGGTTCTCCAGCCTTTTGATCACCTTCATGACCCTTCTTCAGGCCCTCTCAAGTCTGTCTCTTTTTTGAATGATGGGGACCAGAACTAGACACAGTACCCTAGGTGCTGCCTGACAAGCACCAAGTAGGGTGGGATGATCATATCTCTGTCTCTTCTAGTAATGCCACTGCGGATGCATCCCAGGACCTGATTTGTTTCCATTACTGCAGCAATGCCAACCCATGTTCAGTTTGTCATCCATCAGGACTGCCAGGTCCCTTTCAGCAAGGCTATTCCTGCCACCGCACAGATCCTGGCATACACTGGGCTCTTTGGATATCTTGTCCCAGGTATAGGACCTTGCAGTTGCCTTGGTTAAACTTCATATAATTTTTGCTTGCCCACTCTTCCACCCTGTCCATGTCTCTCTGTAAGATAGCTCTCCCTCTGAGGTGCCCACCTCATCACTCAGTTCAGTACCATCAGCAAACATGGTCATGACGCTTTCGATCCCATCAGCCAGATCATTTATGAAGATATATAAGGAGTCGTAGCATTCTATGATGGATTGACTACGTCAGCGGACAAGGCAAAAGCAACTGATGTCACCTACCTGGAATTCTATAAGGTTGTTGACATGGTCCCACAATACCCTTACCTCTAAATTAGAGAGACATGGATTTGAGAGATGCTCTGTTCAGTGGAAAAGGAATTGGTTGAGTGGTTGCATCCAGAGCATGACAGTCAACAGTTCGATGTCCAGGTAGAGACCAATAGTGAGTCATGTTCCTCAGGAGGCATTATTGGGACTAGTACTGTTTAACACCTTTGTCAGTGATGTGGACAGTGAAATTGAGTGCACCCTCAGCAAGTTTGCCCATGACACCAAGCTGTATGGTGCAGTCAACATACTGGAAGGAAGGGATGTCCTCCAGAGAGGCTTAGACAGGCTTGAGAGGTGGGGCTGTGTGAACCTCATGGAGTTCAACAAGACAAGTGCAAGGTGCTGCACCTGGGTCAGGGCAATCCCAAACATGAATACAGGCTTGGTGGAGAATGGATTGAGACCAGCCCTTATGAGAAGGACTTGGACATGCTGGTGGATGAAAAACTAAACATTAAACATGAGCTGGCAGTCTGGGCCTTCTCACTGCATGTCACCTCCATCCTGGGCTGCATCAAAAGCAGCACGGCCAGCAGGGCAAGGAAGTGATTCTCCCCCTCTACTCTATTTTCATTAGACACCACCTAGAAACTGCATTCAGCTCTGGGGTCCCCAACATAAGAAGGACATGAAACTGTTAGTGCAAGTCCAGAGAAAGGTCACAAAGATGATCAGAGAACTGGAGCGCCTCTCCTATGAAGACAGGCTGAGGAAGTAGGTGTTGTTCAGCCTGGAGAAGAGAAGACTCTGGGGAGACCTCATTGCAGCCTTCTCGTACCTAATGGGGGCTTACAACCTACAAGAAAGCAGGAGAGAAACTCTTTGTCAGAGATGTAGCAATAGGACAAGGGGTAATGATTTCAAACTGAAAGAGGGTAGATTTAGATTAGATAGCCAAAAAATAATCACAGTGAGGGCAGTGAGGCACTGGAGAAGGTTACCCAGAGAAGTTGTAAATGTCCAAAGGCATTTAAAGGGAGTTTGGCTAGATGATCTTTAATTGTCCCTTCAAAGCTATTCTATGATTCTATAGATTTCATATTGAATTGGGAACCCTTTTTCCCAGTAAGTTGGGCAACATTATGAAACCATAACACCTGTACATAACCCTGCTCACCACTGATTCACAAGGTGCCCTACAAAAATTGACCTGACCAAGAGAAGTGTTATCAACCAACATGTTAAACAGCTTGGAGTACCCAGCTATCCAACAAAAGCATCCTTTTATCAAAACTCCAAACATTGCTTTTCAGATCTGAGTACAGAAAGCATGAAAAACAGCCTCAAAATGTTCGATGGAAGCTGATCTTCTCTTACTGACAATTTCTGCAAACATGCATCCTGTGACTCCTGATATGCAGTAATCAGTCCTACCATACTATACAGATTTTCACACAGTTAAAAAACTGCACAAGCTGTCGCAGTTGTTCCCCATCAAGACAATCTCCTCAAAGCACATTAGAGTTTCTTTAGAGGAATGAAGCACTATCAAAAAGCTCATCTGTCTCCTACTTTCTGTTTTCCAGAATACAAGAAGGCCATCACAGCTGGAATAATCTTGCCTCAAAAGGGTCCACACCAAGCTACCTCACGTTTCATTTAATTAGCTGGTAATCCAGGAACACCTCCATACAGCAGTCTTAGACAAGTAGATAAAATTCTCCATAACACGCTGCTGAAATATTTGAATTGTACTTTTAGTCTGTTTTATTACATACCTGTTAGAATTCCAGGCAAAATGGCCCATTACATTTCTGTAGCACTGAAGATGCAATTATACTTGTCTGGCATACAGAATAAGCCGATTTCTTTGTGTGGTCCTGGGCTGCTGCCACCCCACATCATTTCACAGTGAAGAACAAGTTCATTCACTACTGAAAGCACTAAGAGAAACAACAAACATAATTTCCCTGAACTACTATTATTCCTATTCAAAAAAATGATGATAATACCACTAACAAAAACGTATAGCCTAAAGGGAATAGGAAATCTTTTTGAATTCTTTTAAGTTATTTGCTTGAAACTAAAGTAATATATAGTTAAAGAAAACTCAATTACCTAATTATGAAAAGCACAAGCTTAAAGATAATCCCTTCCCTCGAGCAGCATTATACCTGAAGTTGGCTCTGGGTAAAAGCCAACTCTTCCAACTGACACTGAAGAATTGCAAAGAAAAAGGAAGGGGAGAGAAGAGGGAAATCCCCATGATTTCATCTTCATTATATGGAAAAAGAACATGTTTTAAAACATGTATTACATAGGTTTCTGGAGTATTTGGAAAGATATCTCTAAACTTTAACAGAGTGAAAACACAAAGGTTTGAAAAAAATAGAAAGCAGTGGTTTGGATTTTTTTTTTTTTTTGAAAACCTGAATTTCTATACTCTGACAGCTTTTTTTTTTTTTTTTAAAACTGCACTCCGTTCAATGTCTTTCTTCCCTCTTGACTCATAAATAGAAACATATTACATATTAGTTTCTCATCATTAGGTACTACACTGTGAAAGTAGTGGAAAAAATTTCTGAAGTTCACTGTGGAAATAACATTTTCTAAGGGAAATGTCATTTACAGTAGATATGGAAAGAAACAGAAAAAAGAATTATACTGAATATTTTGACTGAATTTGCCCAGTATACTTTGAAAATATTTTTTTTCCTCCATAAACCTTTATTTACATTTATGAGAACAAATGTATGTAAAAGGCAGAGAAAAATTTTTAGTTATGCTTAAGTCTTTCATGGCATAGGGGAAAGCTCGTTGTACAAAATGTTTCTGAAGGTGGCAAACCCAATGAAGGACTTTGCAAATTGAACATAGCCTCTGTAAATAGAAACCTTTGGTTCAATCTTATCTCCCTGAGTACAGAAATACATTTTCTGAAGCCAATCTTCCTATATTCCTACACGGCTAAAAAAGTAATTCTCAGATTCTGGTCATGAGTGGTGTTTCCCAGGGGGCAGTGTTGGGGCCCATCCCCTTTAGTGTCTTTACTGATGATTTAGACAAGGGAACTGAGTGTTCCCTCAGCAAGTTTGCAGATGACACCAAGCTGGGGGGAAATGTCAATCTGCCAGCGGGTAGGAAGGCCCTGCAGAAGGACCTGGACAGGTTGGATCAATGGGCAGAGGCCAATGGGATGAGGTGCAACATGGCTGAGTGCCGGGTCCTGCACTTTGGCCACAACCACCCCATGCAGCACTACAGGCTTGGGGCAGAGTGGCTAGAAAGCTGTGCAAAGGAAAAGGATCTAGTGGTGCTGGTTGACTCTCACCTGAGCCAGCAGTGTACCCAGGTGGCCAAGCAGGTGGCCAAGGCCAACAGCATCCTGGCCTGTATCAGAAATAGTGTAGCCAGCAGGACCAGTGAGGTGATCATCCCCTTGTACTCAGCTCTGGTGATGCCGCACCTCAAGGACTGTGTTCAGTTTTGGGTCCCTCAGTACAAGAAGGACATCGAGGCCCTGGAACACGTCCAGAGAAGGGCTACGAAGCTGGTGAAGGCCTGGAACACAAGTCCTGTGAGGAACAGCTGAGGGAACTGGGGTTGTTGTTTGGTCTGGAGAAGAAGAGGCTCAGGGGAGACCTTATTGCTCTCTACAGCTATTTGAAAGGAAGGTGTGGGGAGCTGGGGGGCAGCCTCTTCTCATAGGTAACTAGTGACAGGACTAGAGGGAATGACCTCAAGTTGCACCAGGAGAGGTTCAGGTTGGAAATGAGGAGACATTTCTTCTCAGAAGGAGCAGTCAGGTGTCGGAACAGGTTGCCCAGGGAAGTGGTGGTGTCACCCTCCCTGTGGGTGTTTAAGGAAAGGTTGGACATGGTGCTTAGGGACATGGTTTAGTGGCTGACAGTGGTAGTAAGGGGATGGTTAGACCAGATTATCTTGGAGATCTTCTTGGAGATTTTTTTCAACCCTAATTATTCTATCATTGAAAGCCTGTAGTTTGGTAACCTCCTACTAATCAAGACTGAGGGCACATTTATGCTTCAGTTCTCATGATATCAAATGTAACAGTAAGAAATATTTCACAGAGTTTATCTTATTGACTGGTACCACTCTAAATATCATGCTTGGCTTAGTGGGTAGTAGTGGATATAGAAACACTGCACAGTTGTGCAGTTTAATTACCTGGGATATCCAAGCGTTACTCTTACTCTCTCAGTGAGCTGCAAGAGAACCAGTCAGACTTTTGGGCACATGATGGACAGGATACGTATGGAGAAGGTGTGAAAGGGAACCAGAAGGCAGCACTGGCAATCTCTGTGCTTTTTTTTTTTTTCCTTTAAGAAATAGGTTATTACACTGATAGACAGAAGAATATCAGCTCTAGCAAATATTCCTTGCTAATTTGCATTTGGGATACGATGAGGTATGTGGTGTGAGTGAAGAGCAGAGTTGTGAACATCCAAATGATATCTCAGAAAAATTCTGCAGCAAGAAGTAAATGCTTAGATAGGACTAAAATGCTCAGACAGCACTATTCTGAAAAAGGCAGCAAAGAAATTCCAGGTTCAGCTTCTGAGTGAAGCCAAATACTTCCAAAAGTAAACACAAACTGCAGCTGTTCTTCTAGCTTGCTTCCTTAAAGCGTATGCCTTGTTTTATATTTAAATGATGTGCTGGGTGCATAATGTTTTATATAAAAGCCTGCAGTTCTTCCTTCAGAAGGATATAGTCTTTGTTATATAAAAATGTTCTTTAAAATGATAAATATTCATGTTTAGTAGTCTACTTCAGTTGAACTACATCTCCCCTGACTTTTCCTTGGAGAAAAAAATACTAATGAGAGGTCTGGGTTTTGAGATGCACAGAAATTAAGTGGTTTACACTATTACATATAAGCATGTTAGCAGAAGTCCTCCACCTTCAAGTGCTTTTCCTAAAGCTACCACTCAACATTTTGCATTAATATCGTACCTCATTCATTTTGAAGGACATTAACCTGATTTTGCCTGCCTTGTCACTGGTTGAGGAAAATTCAGCGACTCATTACTCTTACTTTTTCTTAGAGGCAGTTGTAAGCTAGCAGTATTAATTACTGACATTTAAGTAAGTGCAAAATCTACCTCTTATATTTGATTTTCCTGTAAACGCCTTTCTCAGCCTAAAGCACTGTAGTTACATATAAGTTACCATATCATGGATTCATTCAACTGTCTATTCTACCTACACTTGGAAGTGAGAGCTAGCTTTCAACAACTAAAACAAAACACATGGACAGCATGTCATAAAAGTATAATGGACCTTTCAGTGTTGGGAGATGTAAGCCCTTCATGAAGACCTTTAACACTGAGACAGACAGAACATTATTAGATCATGTCTCCTGAGTCAACTGGACATACCCCAAGGTCAGAAAACCTAAAGAGAAGAATGAATGAATGACAGCTTTGAGAAAGAGACTCATTTCTTGGAAGCAGATTGGAGGAATTAAAAAAAAAGCAAGCAGTTTGCCTCCTCCAGAAGACAAAACACTTCACATCATTGCCTTTTAAGAATGCTGATACGTTCAGGAAAAGACTTCAATTAAAACATCCTGTATTTCATTGTTTACAATTAGGCAGCATTTTTGCCTTTGTTAATTCAAGAAACATAAAATTAGAAGACACATAAAATGAACAATACAAGGGGATGTCAGTGTTATTTTTTTTTCCTTTTTACTCATCCCACTCTGTCAAAGTCCCTTCCAGAATACATTTAGATTTATTACACTTGTGGGTAAAACTTGTTCACTGACAACTGACCTGATTATGATTAATATTAAAGCAGATGCTCATGAAGTTTTCCAGACTACAATCTTGATGTTTTATTTGGAAACCCATTAAAAAGGCAACACACTGTCCAGACATGGATACCCTCTCACACCTAATAAATGCAAACAAAAAACACAGCTCGTGCTTTTATTTCAAAACCACTACAGTAGTAACAGATCTCTTTTCCAGGAGGATAACAAGGTCTTTCAGACTATGCCTTGTTTTCAAAGATCATCAGCAGACAGAATATTCACAAACTAGCTCCCTCTTATCTTGATTCCAGAACCTACTGTTGTGTATTTGCTTTAAATAGGGCTAACCATTTTTGATACTTATGACTGCCCAAAAATATAAAGATAATCATTGGCCTAATATAGATACACAAAATGTAGGCTTGCACATCCCTATTTGTGGCCCACAGGAGGAGACAGAACATACTCCTATTTATCAGCCTAATAGGGAAGGGAAGCAGCTGACACTCAAAAGCAGGGCTGCCACCAATAGGAACCCAGACAGGCTGGAGGGACAAGTTCATAAAATTCTTATGAGACATAGGACAAATGCCAAGACCTGCAGCTACGCAGCCTTGGAAGGGGAGCAGCTTTGGAGGATAGCCCTGGGTGCTGATGGCAGTGAGCTGAGCTGAGGCCAGCCATGTGCCTAAGAAGCAGTACCTGGGGTGGTAGGAGCAAGGCATGGCCCTAGAGGCAGGGGAGAGCAGGAGCTGTCCACTCTGCTTGGTGCTCTAGATGCTGCTCCTGTTTCTGGGCTCCAGAGTACAGGAAAAACACACAAACAGGCAGGAGGAGACACCAAGGCAGTGGTGCTAGAGGCCTTGTCCTGTGAGGCGAGGCTGCGGAGTGGTGCCAGTTCAGCCAGGAGAAGGGGCAGCTGCGGGGGCTCCCAGCAGCAGTCCCAGCACCGTCAGCAGGGGATGGAGGAGACGCGGCTGGGCTCTGCCCAGGGGTGCCTGGCGGGAGGGCGGGAGGCAAGGCACAGGCTGAGGCACGAGGGGCTCAGGATGGAGACGAGGAGAAGCCTTTTCCCCACCTGGACAGCCTGGCTGTGGAGCTGGGGCCCAGGCAGGTTGGGACACTGCAGCACAGGCTTTGTGTCCCAGCTGGTTGAAGCCCTGAGCAGCCCGGCCTGAGCCTCTTGTGGTTCCTGCCAGAATGAGTGATCCTGCCATGATGTGAAATTCAGCAGAGCCCTAACAGACAAAATGTCATATAAATACATTTCTAAAGGTATGACCCTTTCTTCCCTCTGAAGAGGCTAACTTCCTTTGAACTTTTTCATACCCACTAATTCTAAAAATTTGTGAACAAGTCTTTGCAAATTTTCTGGTTCAGACTGTGTAATATATATTATATAAAATGCAGCATGCTTACCTGTACTTACTGTTTCTAATTCGTTCTACAACTACTGAATTCATTCTGCTTTATACAAAATAAATTCTCTTTAAATGACAAAGATTTTATGCTCTTATTAAACTCATCAAAATAGCCCTTCTGTATTTCATCTGTGGAGTGTCAAGCAAGCAATGCTTCATGTATAAGGCCTAAGCTCTGTTTTGCAGAAATAAATATGAATCACTTGGTTGTTAAGAGGCATCAGATGCAACTATCTAATTGTGTATTTGAGGTAGGCACATGCTCATTTGTTCACCCATTCAACTAAAAAACAAGCACTGAGCTCTTCTACTAAGTTAATCACAAAGACACTTCACTTAGTTTCACTGCCAGGTCAATCTCTATTACACTAATCATGCACCAGCAATAAGCAGAAACATCTTTATTGTGATTGCTTTTGACACGGGTGCAGGACTCACCCCTCCTGCCTTTAGCAGCTTTCTTCTGAATTCCTCTGTCGGGTTGTTGAATGTGAGCTTTTCACAGCGGAGGTGATTTACAGGTGGGTGGCCTTCAAGGTGCAGGAATAAGTCATAGTCAAATCGAACTTTCTTAGGTTCTTCCTGAGGGTTGAAAATAACCAGACAGAAAGATCTAACACCAAAACTAACTAAATTGAAAACAAGGGCTACATAAGACTGTCAGTTAAAATTAAAATTATGTTGTTTTTAACCATTCTATGTTCTGAAAGAATTCCTTCTGACACAGCCCATCAGCTGAGCTACAGTAAATCAGAGAAGTTCCTATCAGCCCACGATAACACACGGTAAAATGCATGAACTTCAAGCTGTCCTGACAAGGCTTAATTGAAAGTGTTACACCACGTCTGAATAGGCTAAAGACATGTATATCATGATTCAATTTACACTAGTTAACTCAGTCACCAACACAATCATTTCAATCATTTCTGAGCTGTAGATAGTAAAGGCAACACTGCAGTAAATTCTTGGATGCAAATTCTTCCCTAGATCCCAAAAAGTTGTAAAAAAGGCTAAGAACGAAACTGTTGCAGCAAACTATATTTGAACTCCCATGTATGGTATCTGTTCATTTATTAATGATACTTCTTTGCCTTGAACCATTGTGGCCAGATAGAATTCAAGTATTCCACCACAGCTTCCAAGCATTTAAAGTTCTCTGCCACTGTAGTAAAAAAAATGAAGCTGAATGTTCCCTGTACCAATATGGAGGGAGAAAGAACAGGAAAGGCAAATTTATCTTGGAAGAAAATACTCTACTGTTCTGAGAAATTGTCAGTTGAAAAAGGACACTACAGTGACTATATAGACTGCCAAAACCAGAGAAAGATATTAAGTACATTTTGTGTTACACATTTACAAAGTTCCAGATGTTTAGAAATAAATTAATAATAAATATTTAATAATAAATAATAATTTAAGTGCTCTTTTAAAGCAGCATTAAATAACCCTTTCTCCAAGGGTCTAGATGTGCAAAAGAAGCCACCAAACCAATGTCAGTCTTAAGGCAGAATACAAGTAAAAGGGTAAATTTGGGAAAGGCTAGCAAAAAAGGGAACCAAAAGGGAAGAAGAGGAAGAGACAGCAAAATCTCAGCATATAACCCACATTGCATCTGATCAAGATGTGCTCTGTTTAGTGACAGAAATACCAAATGCTTTAAAAAAAATCACATTAAAAATGTTGTCTTGATTCAGGATTCCAAGGATGCAAAGAACAGGAAGTATAGAAATCTCTAAAAGTAATACTGTAAAAGTCATATTTTTCAAGCACAGTCAAGGGCTCAGCATCCCACCTCTAAACTTGGAGCAGAGACAACAGAAAGAGACCTGAGATAAAAGGCCTGCATTTGCTTATTTCTAAAGACAGAAGAGAGTAGTTACCTTATATAGGCTCTTTTCTTCATGGACCATTTTCAAAGGCTACCATGGATGAAGACATTTCTTACCATTAAAGATGAACACATGATTTTTTGAAAAAAAATTGGAAGTGCTGCTTAGAAAATGGTCATGTTGCTATAGGCAATCAGCTGGTATCAGCAGCTTTGTCATAAAAGCAGAGTTACAAGAATTTACAAACTGAAGTCTTCAAAGAATTCTGTAGAAAGTTAGATGAACATAACCAATAATTTCAAATCAAACTTTCACTAAACAAAGCACTCCCTTTAGGACTGCCATTACTTCAAAACAGTCCCGACAGTGAAGACAGGATATAGTGCAGTTGACGAACCTTATTCTAAACTGACTGCTTTTTCCAGAGTAGAAGTCTTTCAACCTAAAAAGCTTTTTTTCCAAGGACTTCGTCTCAACAGCTAACAACTATATCCTGATGATGATGGTGATTACATTTTTGGCAGAGGATGGTTTTTTATTTCCACAATCCTTTTGAGCTTGGAACATTTTCTGTCAAGGCGAAGTGCCTATTAGATTTTCTACCAATTTCTATTTAGTTCTGGGAAGGGATGCACTTTCTCCCTGATCCAAGTGGCATCCTGTACCCCTGCCTTCTCCATTCATTAGGGTTCCTCATGAACCAGAAGAGTTTTCTATCTTGAGTACGTGATGATGTTCTGTCTCCTCTTCCTCCTTCCATCTTCTGTTTTTCAGTTCTGGCATACTTGGAAGTATGGAAGTATCTTGGAGGAAAATCAGTAGCTGAGCCACCAGAAAGCAGTAATTTGCCTCAGGCATGCCAGCTCCACTTTTATGCCACTTTTCCTTTGCATTGTACTGGCCCCAGAAAGGGTATGCTGCTATAACTACATGAAAAGCTAGCCGACACACACTTAAACTGCTGCTGGTTGTATTCCGTTACACCAAAATAGGGTAAGGGATGTTTGCAAGCTTCCTAATTCTACATGCTGCTTGAGGGTGAGCTAAGTTGTAATTACTGATGCCCTCTTGATTTCAGTCTAAACAACAACTCCTGAGGAGAACTACTGAGACTCTCAGGTCTCCACAGTCAAAGGCAATCAAAAGTTTGAGTGAAAAACAGAAGAAGAAACGTGGGGTGGGAAGCTTTCTGTAGAGATGCTTCAATGAATCAACGTCTTCTGACTTGGTCCGCCTGGTTTGGGGGTGAGCTCTTAATAGATAAGCTAAAAAGAATGTTTTGGTTTTCTTTAATAAAATCTGATTTCTTGTAATGAATCTAACTGCTTTCCTAACTGAAACAGAGCTAAAAAGCATTCCGAAGAGGTCAGTCAACTTGGAGGTATTTCTGCTTCCCTTTCCAACAGGGAATGGGGTGGGTAGACTGAGCCCTAATCCTCACAGATTGATACAGGGAACATTTCAAAATTAACTTAAAAACCTACAACTTAGAAAGCACCTCAGCAGAATTATCTACACCTTACACCTTGACAGAGTTTCTGTGAAAGACAATACTGGAACTTCTACCTGAAAGCACACAGAGCTAACAAAGTTGTACTCTAACCCAAATTACATGATCAAGGTTCCCTTGAGGAACCTAAGGCAAAAAGTCTTATTATGCATCTGTTTTCTTGTCATTTTAGCTTTTCACCAACCATTTGACATATTAAAGGTAATAAAAAAACGACTTGATTAAAATGATGTTATAAAATAACTAAGTAAGTACCTTAAAAGCATATGTGAAGTATAATAGGTCCACCCAAACACATGATATACAAAAGGAACCTATAATATTGCAATCATTAAAAAATTTTTCATTAAGTCTAAGATATCAGGCAAGCTTTCTCCTCTTTAATTCCACCCAAGTCCAATTCTTTTCATCTGAACAAGTTAAGAGTAACAGAACCCATTATGTACATTAAAGGAAATCTCTGTGTTTGCTATCTAAAGGACTGCACTTACTGTGCAGTATTTACTCAGACTTTAAATTTGAGATATCACAATAATGCAAGCATTGTAGAATGACACTAATTTTCCTTTTAAACTATGCCCCCTGGTAATGTTGAGTAGAATCAATGTTCACGTATAAGCTAAAAGAATGTTTTTGCAGACTTAGGGCACAGGATTAAAAAAGACTCTATATCAAAGACCAAAAAAGTGAACAAATTATAAAGATCAGCAATACTTACAACAGAACAATGGGTTCATTATGAAATCAACATGATCAAGGTCAGCTTCCTTCAAATTTTTAAAGTGGCTTTTGAGCTTCCTGAAGCATTATTTAAAGCCTGAGTAATAAGTGTTCTTCTGAATATCTACTGAATAATTCATCTTCTTTAATTTATTAGGTAATCTAACTTCAGAGCTTTATCTACTAAACATAGTTAGATATTTCTAAATGTTAGTGACTTTGAATTAAAAGCAGTTACAAACGCGTCCTTAAACCTTAATTATAACTGTTTATGAATTAAAATGCACATCTTAAAAGACTTCTATATAGTTTTTGTTTTAGTTTTTAGTTTTGTTGCTTTTTTTTCTCTTTTAAATGAAAAGTGATTCCTTACCTTATTTTTGAAGTAAACCTCAATTGGCAAAATGAAACCAGCATACCCAGATTCTTCAACTTTGTAGGGAGGATCCTTACACACTGAAAAAGAGAAAAACATCTATTTAACAGAAAGGTTTGAAAACAAACAAAACGAGTAAATGATCTGCAACAACACTTCCCTGAAAACACTACTAGAAAGCTGCACACGCATAGTAGGACATTTTTGCACATATTCTACTGGCCACGCTTCCTGTAATGCAGCCCGGAAAATGGTTGGCCTTCTGGGCTGTAAGCCTGCACTGTCAGCTCATGCTCAGTTTTTCATCCACCAACATGCCCGAGTCCTTCTCATAAGGGCTGCTCTCAATCCATTCTCCACCCAGCCTGTATTCATGTTTGGGATTGTCCTGACCCAGCCACAGCACCTTGCACTTGTCCTGGAAATGTCATGAGGTTCACACATACCAACCTCTCAAGCCCATCCAGCTCCATCTGGATGGCATCCCTTCTCTCCAGCATGTTGAGCATACCACACAGCTTGGTGTCATGGGCAAACTTGCTGAGGATGCACTCAATACCACCGTCCACATCACCGACAAAGATCCCAATACCGACCCCTGAGGGATATGACTCATTATTGGTCTCTACCTGGACATTGAGCTGTTAAGCCATTGCTGTGAGAATGGAAAATTTGGAGGATTCCACCCTGAGAAATTTACATATGTAGAGGGCAGAAGGATTGCCCTTCATGCATTCATAACCTAATACTAATAAAATCCTAATTCTAATAAATGTAATTTAAATAAATACTTAAATTAGAAGTAATGGTAATAAAATAAAAATCTGTATTGTCAGGGCAGGCAGTGGGAAAGCGTGCAATATGACACAATGACTTTACAGTACGTAATGAGAACCCTGAGGATGGTTAACTGTTTCCTTATGTTAAAACAGTATCCTGGTTTACCCCATAGGATTCATAAATCTTACATAGCAGAAGGTTTTACCAGATCCAATATACAACATTTACCTTCAAGTTTCAGTTAAATGCAAAGGCTTTTAGTTCCATGAAATCCCCATTGTACTTAGCTTGAGCTCTCTGACAAACGGCAGTAGCCTGTCAAGCCAACCTCGTGACAAAAAGCATGTCTTTACAGAGCTTGAAACAGAAGCCTTCTCTTCCTCTTCAGCTGCATGACAACTTTTATAGAGAATTGATGTTCAGGTAACAAATACAAAGATAGGGTGACCTTGAGAAACCATCCAACTCCTGCAGCACAAACTCATACACTTCCAATGCTGCATTGATATGCACGACAACTATAGTGCCACATCATCTCAGCAACATCACAGGACACTGACAGCTTCTCTGCTGAAGACTCATAGAAGGACACAATTCATACACAAGGATTGACTTCTTCAGAAAGTGGCTCTAGCTCTTTCAGTCTTAGCTGCCTGAAAGAAACTTCACACTGCCACACAGATCGTTTGCTAGTACGTGTGCTCTTTTCAGTATTGCCTTCTAGCTGCTCACTGCACTGTGTCAGGTGTGAATTAAACTATTCATATACATCAATTGAAGTGTGTCTTGCAATTAACTGCACAAGACTGAAACACCAAAATTACTCTTCTTTAGCAAAGTGCCATAGGTAGGCACTTAATACCTTCTATCATCCAAGAAAGAAGACCAGGCCTTTCTGAAACATCCAGAAAAATAACTGCTACCATGTTCTCCGCAGCACAATTAGTCCATCAGCTTTCCGGGGACATGCAAGCTTGGTTAATCTCCAAGTAAATGGACACAGAAGTTTTTCCTACTACCTCACCATTCTCCTCCTGCTTTGCTAGCACTAATCCCACACAGCAACTTGAAGAATAAGGAGGACTCCAAGTCCCTGCTCATCTGCTGCAGTTGTATATCACTACCCTACTTACCTTACGCAGTCAAAGGAAAGGGAAAAGGATGATAAAATGGAAGAAAAATAATCTCTTTTACAGAGTTATTCTTCAACACCATACACTTCCAGCAACAGAACTTATTTTGTTTCTCTTGGCAGGAAACAAGAGGACCTGTAGTTAATAAAGTGGGATTTGAAAATATCTTGTAAAAAATACTAAGATGATAGGTCAAAACTGAGAGGTAGCTTCAGATCGACAAAGCTTTTAAACTAGAAACTAAACATTTTATAAACATTTTAACTTAGAACCTCAAAGTAATAGTATATCACCTTAAGCTGACATGTCTTCCCTTATGAGGGCTTTGTAGCAACTGAAAACATCAATTTAATAGTCCTAGTTAAACATAGTTAGAGTTTACAGTAACATACACTGACAGCTTTTCAAAGATAGAGTAGCCCTCCTGCTCCTCCTTCACACTCAGAAGACACCCTGAGGGGAAAGCCTTCCTGGTATTATTTGAATACCCATACAGATGTAAAGACAGAAGACTGAAAGCCATTTAAAACAAGAAGATACTAAACATGAGGTATTCATCCAGATGGAAAAATAAAAACTTTAAAAACTGTAATACATTAGCTGCTACAGATATTTCAGGCTCCATTACATAGTATGCCACAAATCATATTTCTTTTTTTTTTTTTTTTTTAAAGTCACATCAACTTCTTCCTGAACACTTAATTGGTGCAGAAAACACTGTCAGCATAAATATTTTTCTTTTTTCTCTCTCAAATCTCTCTTCTTTCAGATTTACACAGCTGTAAGCAATACTGAATAGTACCCTGTCAGAGTTTCACATTACAGTTCTGAAAATAAAGTCTGTTATACTTGCAGACTTGGTTGAAACTTGGGCCACGGTCTACAAAACCTCTAGCACAAGGAAACTACTCTGTGTGCCTTCCCAAACCAAAAGGTGGGCTTTTGAAAAGATGGAATTCTACAGTCTTGTGGTTGAAAGCTTCCTGGAAAAAGAGTTAAATAACTGAGCAAAGCTCCATGAGCATAGACTACAACTACAGTGAAGGCCATGACAATTTTCTTACTTTTCTTGTGGATGCTGCTACTACACATACTGACAGATGCAGCACCTTGGTGCAGTCTGCACAAAGACCCACTGGTTTAAGCTCTTTTTTGTTTTGTTCAACTGTCACAGCTAGCAACCAGGGTTCCTGTATCAGCATGTGTAGGTTAACCAACAGGCAGCCATCCTAGCAAAGTTTGGTGAGTGAGAAGAAGATAGGTGGCAGGAGTCAGGTAACCCACAGAAGAGAGAAAAATAACAGGAGAGAAAAAAACACTAGAATAAAGGAAAGAAAAAACAAGAGCAATTTTGTCATGTTCAGACCAACAGAGTACAATCAGCAACAGAAATTAGGATGGAGTGATTCTGAAGATGGAAGAACCCAGAAACTCTAACAGGCTTCTCAAAGCTCGTTAGAAAAGCAGCCACTCTGGACCAACTAGATAAGCAGAAAACACTGCCATGCTAGAGACAACCTCCTCCTCAGCCAGAAGGAGGGAGGCATTTCCCCAGTGATTGCTCCACTCCTCTGAAGTGGCAACTACAAATGTATTTAGGTACTAAAGAAACAAAGCCTCTTGCATAATGCTGTCACTAAGAGTTAATAATTTTGGTCAGTTTCTGCTACACACACACGGCCACTCTCCACCCCTCCTTACCCAGTGGAAACAGTTTATACAGTGAAAAGGCATTTCCTTCCCCTCTCCTATATACTTTGGATAGGTGTTCCAACTTCAAGATAGTCTCTATGTTACTTAAGGCCCTATAGATTCCTACAGATCCAGTAAAAAAATTAGTTCCTCCACTAAGAAAACAGTTCCAGAGAATATCATTGCTGTGATGCAGCAAGAAGCAGCCAGCAATAGGAGTAACTATAGTTCACTTATAACAGTGTCTCTTCTCATGAGAACTATAAGGGTCAGGCAAAGTAAAGGAAAAGCAAGAATATGTAGATTTATTAAGGCCCAATGCTCTCAGAAAAAAACACATTTTGTTTCCTGTGTAAGGCAAGATAGTTTGTAAGGCCATGCTGTTGTTGTACCTTGGTCAGAATTCAGGATCCTCCATAAAGGAAAGCTTTAATCTTAGGTATTTGAAAATGCATTTGCTATGCATTTGCTAAACATAGAACTCCAGCCCCCCAAGGCAATTTTAGGTGCAATTTCGAAATAAAAGTTATATAATGGTGTTGCGTAGATTCCTAAGTCCATCCCATCTGATCTTAGGTTCATTTTATTTCTGGACAAAGGTTACTACAACAAGCAGCAACGTTGGTATGTTTCAGGTTAAAGAGAAACTTAAACAGGGTTCTAACTATAGAAAAAGCAAGAACTATACCAAATTATTATAGCAAAATAATGCATGGGAGCCCCAAACTACGTGAAACTAAGAGACTACACAAACTGTTAAACTTGTCCTAGGACAAGAGTTAGTTTTCAAATAGGTGAAACACCACTTTTCCACAATGCTAGGGAAGCACACACATGTACGTATGTTTGAGTGCCACTGCACAGGTACAGGCTTACAATTGCATACAAACCTCTGGTGCTCACCTACAGTGCACTGTCAATTTCCCTTGACACAGGACTATTTAGACACTCAGCTACAGTCCTAGCTATGTTAAAAAACACTTAAAATAATAGGAACAGGCAGAAACATGTTGGCTATAGTGCTATGTTCATTCTGACCAGCTTTCCCACACACACACACCATTGCAGTAATTTGCAGTTGACAAAAATACTTCAAATGCTCCTCTAACAGAACACGCATTACCAACTGCAAAATATCGAAGTGCATCTTTAAATTAAAATTGGAATGACATAGCCATCACTTATGTATGATTTTATTAGCAAGGATTCATCTCTACAAGATCTCAGGACCTGTTTTGGTAATATTGTCTGTTACGCTCACTCTGCACAAACAGATGCAAGTGCATAGTTCTCATTCAATGCACTCTACAACTAAATTCTGGTAATGTCAACATAATGAATCACCCAAGATTAGAGCATGCCAGGACAGGATTTGTAGTTCTAGATTATCTATGTCCCCTACTTGTCAGGGCAATATGCCTTCTCCACAGCTCACAAACGGATTAATTCATTTCTCTCAGATGTTCTGCTTATTTATTCCACAAGTGAAGCACTACGTTTTCCATGTACACATTTCCATGTGTTGCATCAGACGTTAACTGGCACCTAAAGAACACACAAACCAAGCCACAAGGATTCATTTTTTATTAGTAGTAACCACACTGAGGCCTGTGGAAATGACAATAACAAAATTGTGGTAATAGCCACCAGTTTTAAAAGCTTTAACAAGAGATTTGTTTGGTACTCCAGCACCAAACACTTCGTGTTTATTCCTTGATGAAAAATACAGACAGAATAAGTAAAGAAAGACAGAAGTTCCTTTCAGGCAGATGCTGGCAGAACAACATCAGGGACATGCAGAATTGACTGTTACAACTCACAGATATTTTGTGCACACGGCAGAATAGATGATGTAGGTCCCTGCAGGAATTGAAGGCTTCTGACAGAGAACCGGCTTGACTAAGTTTTTTGCACTGGTAATTTATAGATTCTTGCCTATGATTTGCTCACATCACTCACCCTTCAACCAACTTTCCTGCTAATTATCATCTTTGTTAAGGGACATCTTACTATAAAGGAATGGTATTTAAAGGAATGGTATTTACTTTCAGGTCAAGGCAGACTGCAGGACCAAATCTCTCCTGACCTAAGACATTGGTTTTAAATATTCAGCTGTGATTTCTACAGAAGCTTTTTGACTTTGGTATCCACTGCCACATCTTCCCAGCTGGTGGGCTCCAGTGCTTTGACTCTATACAAAATGAGGCAAGGGAGAGTAGCCTTACTTCAGGCACACATCAGTCATTAATACCTACAAATTGCCAGGCAGGTTCAAACAGCAGCTAGCAAAAATTACTGAGTTGAATGCGGGCTAAACAGTATCTCACACTAGGAATAAAGTGTTCCCATTTGCTTAATATCTTAGGCTGACAACTCTTTCATGAGACATATACAACACTGAAATGAAAGTACAGGGGGATCCAAGAAAAAATTAAGACTAAGCTGTCAGCATTGTGTTTACAGTCTCATCAACTTCCCTACCCCACATACCAACTGCCTACATTCCCACCGCTTCTACCAGTTGGATCAGATAGCACGATAGTTAGGGTTCGCTTTATTTAAGACATGGAGTGACATTTTCTGTATATAATACCTACATACTGACCATTGGATACCCTCATCAACTGAAATCAAACATACAGAAAACAGGAGGAAGGGAAGCAGAAAAACCTGTCATGCCCAGAGGTTTTCCAAGTCCAAGTCTTACTGGACTTCTTAACTCAGCACTGGCCTTTAAACACTGCTAAGAGACCTGCAGAGAGGGTTTCTGAATCCTTTCAAAAACAGACTAAAAAACGTAAGTTACTAAACACAGTTAAATATAAAAGTTGAATTAATGCCCAGTTAGAACTCTGTATTTGCCCCCTTAATTCTGCCCCTTCGCATGTGAAGGCAGCAATAAACCTTGAACACTCAGCTGCCAATTTCTGAAACACAGCAGAGAGCTCCCTACATCCCCCAGCTCAGGCAGAGCAACTTTCAGTTTTGCATTTACAATGCTGCCAGTAATTCAGAAGACTTTACAGGTTTTTATGTAATTTAATAATTCTCGCATATATACTATCCATCTGCATGTCCAAGGAAAAAAAAATAAGAACAGTAAATTCAACAGATCTGGGAAGTCCTAGTAGGAAGTCCTAATTTGACTTTTTTCTGCAGCACATTCTCTGTGCTCCTTGAAAATACAATCACTTTTGACAAAATGAGATGAGCCAGGACACCTCAAGCGTCTTCACTATTTCAAAATGCTGTGCAAGCCCATGCAATGCACAGACGCTGCACATGGGAAAGAACACAACTTCTGCCACAAACCGTAAAGGAGAATGGAATCTGTACTGCCAGATGACAAGCAAGGGCTGCCTTACCTTGGAAGTCTCCTTTCATGTTAATTTCAACAGTATAACCTTATTTCCCAGTTTTGCTGAAATGGGAGACAAGTGGGGAAGGACTAAAATGCTCCACCTCACATATCAGATTCTGGACTGACACTGTCTGGCAGTAAAATCACCGACAGGACCTTGTGAAATGCCACATTTTACTGTCATGTACCACCCCTTCCAGGACTTCCACCAGGAGGAGCACTTCTCTCGACCATCCCAACATCCACAGACATCAAAAGATATTTCGGCACCTGCAAGCTTTCTAATTTTCCAAATGGTGCAGAAGCTCCTCCTCTTGACTCTAAGTACACAGACTTATCTGGCTAGATTCTGCAATGCACACGCAAGCAACAATCCTTAAATCACCATAAATCTAGGTGACATTTTACATGACAATTAAAAAGAAAGTGATGTAAATAGTTCCAGTAACAAAAGCAAACTGATTTCTGAAAGGCTAAAAAGTCTTCCAAGCTAAATCAGCAGTCTCCAGCAAAAGCTAAGCAGGGGAGAAGTTCTCTTCAAAGAAGATGAAATAAGGTATTTAAAACTAAGAAACAGTGGAGATTTGGATACAACAGCACAATTCGGTTACTGTTCACAAGAAACAAAGGAAGTGTTTGAAATAATATTAACTAGAATCTAAGAAAGACGGTCATTCAATGAAGTTAGCACATCCTGATTATCTGTTGCAAAAGCATTCTACAATTACAGGAACAATATACATTATACCCCTTTATTGTCCTTTGAAGCTTGAAGACACAGCAATGTATTTTAACTTAGGTCAGCAGGAAACCACTTATTACTAAAGTATTTCAGTATTAATTACAATAATTCTTTATTCATATTAAAATAATTGAAACACACTAGACAACATTATCAATGTTGCTTCTGCCACTTCCTTGATAGCCTTCCTGATGCTGTTCAGAGCAGCTGCATATGAGACCGTGAATGCTAGTCCACATTTTACAGCTATTTTAGCAATTGCACAGTGGGACTAAGAAGAAAAAGAAAAATAGTGTTTCGGGCATGTTTTGTTAAGAGCATTCATGAGCAGATGGGAAAATAAGATAAATATGATAAAGCACACCACCCCAATTTAAACAAAGCCCTGATATATTAACATGATACAACCTTAAAATTATAGAAGGGTACAGCTAAGGCTGGAACAACTATTTACGCTGTGTTTAAATGAATGTGCCCAATTGTTCTGGCTTTCACTGATCATTACTTCTGTAAGAGACCAACACAAAGCTGTACAACTAAAAATAACCCCTAAGTACACAGATTTCAAGTCTGTGTGAAAACCCATTCTGTGATGACTATGATGCAAATGTACACTCCAGGGCATAAACACAGCTTAGGAGCTGTGTTTGAATGCAAGTAAAGCCTACGTTGTATATGTTGGCACACGAGTAATGATCCCAACAATTATACTATTTGGTTATTTGACATTTTGAGTGAAGAGAACAAGAGAACAGATTGCCACCTGAGACTAATGATGAGTGCATTGTAAAGAAGAACCATAGAAAAGATTTTCTTCAAAAAAATAAATTGTTAACACCATTTCTGACTACTATAGCACACACACCCCTTTATTTTTCTGCCTACAATAAATACAAGATTTTAATGCCTGAAAACCAGACACAGCTATATTGCTTCTGAAATACTGCAGCCCTACACACCACATAGCTAACAAACTTTCCTGCATACATATAATAGAAAAGGGAAGAGGAAGAAGAGTAGATCAGACCTTAAAAGCAGAAAATCTTTAAAGTGGTACACAGTCTAATCCTTAGTAATTGATTCAGTTCTACTCCAATTCTAGTATGAAGAGAAAAAATAGATTTAGGAAATCATCACCTTACAAAATGCTACATTCCTAAAACTGTATTTGTACTACTAATATGCTGGTAATCTGTAAAACAGTAACAAAAATAAAGTGACAATGCTGTCCAAATATACATTTGATAGATTTTGTCTAGGGATTTCTCTAAGAAAGCAAACAGCTTTCTTAAGCATGAAAGCCATTTGTTCTGTACTCTTTCAACTCTGTTTTAAAAATGTCAGGGAAAAAAATAGACAAAACTGCATAGGTCATTTTCTTTAAAAGAATACACACACAAAAACACCTGTAAGGCTATTGACTGAAACATCAGTAATGTTTTACTTGCTTATGTAGTATAGATTAAAAATACTTTCCCAGTTCAACAACAAAAATTTCTTGTTGTAGACTTGCACATAAGTGGGAAACAGGCTCCAATCACATAAGAGAGGGAGAATCTGAAAGTACAACAGCACCTGGAGATTCAAACAGGCTGCCTGAAAGACAAAAAATAAGAAGCCCCTATTTCATTTTAACCTTGAAGCCAAACAATTCTAACAGACTACACTACTTGGTACAGTTTGAAATAGAAAAGTGGCCAAATGAGATGCGGTTGTTCAGACATTTCACACTAAAAAATAAAGTAAAATTTTCATCCCTCAAAACAAGCCAGGCATTGCTTTATACGGTTTCACTAAATGAGTTAAGCTATGATTCTAAAGTTTAAATAATCCAGCACTGACAAAAACATTAGAAGTATTCACAATTTCAACACAGGTTATTCTGTTCCAGACCTAAACCAAATTTAACATAGGAAAATAATGATACTGGTTTGTACTGAACTGTTTTTTCTCTCCTGTCAAACCAACTGAGCTATACACCTATCAAACAAAGCCTGAACAAATGAAAATGTGAATACAGATAACAGCTTAGGAAAAAGACTTTGTAACCCCTCTTACTATTCATCCCTTAACCTTCTGAATCTGACCTTTACTGCTTCAGCTCCAATTCTTTCCCTTTGCTAATAGCAATACATATTTCTTCTCTTGATACTCCGTCAGAGCATTATTTCTCCGTGTATTATGTGTGACTAAACAACAGCTTAGAGAAAAGTAATTCAGCATAAACACCTTGAACAAAAATTCAAGCGATGAGACCATCCATACATGAAGAAAACAATCTCACACCATTGTTTCAGTCATGGCCATGACTCAACAGTATTTCAGAGGAACAGAAGACCACGCTTTTCTTCAGTTTTGATGAAGAGAATGTAATGTTTTACGTTGAGTGAAAATGGAGCAATGCAAACAACTCAAATCTGCAAAATTATGTACTCCTGGAAGTAACTTGCTTCAGTCTAAGAAAATTTCCCCCATTTAACTAACTCCCATTTATAATTCCTTCTGGCATTAGAGTACACATTGACTAGACTACAGTAAAACACTCAAAGTGGCAACTGGTGTTGCAGACACCTTCAGACACTTGCATTGTCTGCTCACAGCTTTTCTATATCAAAGCATACTCCCTCAGACTTCAGTTATCCAAAACATAACTTCCCATAGTACATTTGATTGAAAACCTTTCATGTACTGTTAGTTATCAAAGTTTTAGGGGTTCCTTAGCTTTCCTTTTTTTTTTTTTAACCTAGTAATTGAATGATTGCCCCAGGAAGTTGTCTGAATAGATGCACCTTATGTTATCTTCCCAACCTGATCTCTCCAGGTTGGAAAAAAGGCCACCCCTAAGCACAGTATACATGCATTCCACTATTAGATTCAGAAATAAAAAGAGAGGGAAGCACTTACAGAAATGTACCCAAACCAAAGTAAAACTAATCAAGCTTCCTCATTCATTTCTCTGTACGTTTCTGGAAGGACAACAGTTCTTTCCACCAAACAGGTGTTTTAAAAGTAGCTTTCTATGTTAAAGACAGGTGATATTTGCTTTTTAAATTCAAGATGCTGTCCGTATTTAATTTAACATGGATAAGCATGAAATAGGGCCAAACAACAGAAGCAAGTTTGCCTGATTTTTTGCATCATCATCATTTTCTTTAAAATTACCCTTCAACCTAAGCTAGAACTCACATGCTAGACACAACACATCAGGCAAACTGCCTCCTAGAACATCTCTTTTTAAAAAAAAAAAGACAAGTAATGAAAACAACAAAAACCCTTTTTTTTTTTTCAGTAAGAAGGTCACAGTGTCAGAAATGTGACCGTCTGAGGCCTCATGCTGGATAAGCATTAAGAAAACATCCGAACATACATAATCGAATATACTACAAAGAAAATGCTAACAATAATAAAATCGTGGCCGTGGAGACTTAATACACAGGAGTAGGAAAAACAGAAGTGAATCCAGTAACATATGCCATGACAAGCCCCACAGAGAGCTGTGAAAGGGCTGCAAGGTTCAGACGAGAACAATGAACTGGAGAAGGGTGAGTGAGGAATGGGAATTGTTCCGACACCAAATTTCCATCCCAGTCTTCAGGAACTGATTTCAGCTGATAGCAGAGCTTCAGTCGTGTGCATCAGAAACTAAAGATGCTTTCTTGGCTGTTCACCAGGGTAATGCATGTCAACATTCAGTGCTATTTAGACACACCAAGACTACAGGAAATAGATGGATTAGATCACTCACACGGTTTTCACCCGTGGGAACAAATAAATAGTCTTTCTGCTATTTTAAGTTATAAGACATGCACTCATATCTCTGCTATTGGTTCTACAAGCAAAACCCGGTTAAATGTAATTAAAAAGAAGACTAAGAAGGGCAGTGAAAGGACAATGTTGAAAAAAATACATAGCCAAATTTCTATTTTTAGAGCTCACTATTACCCTCCAAAATGTGTTGTAGTTACTTATGGAGAATATTTACATGTGTACGCAAACGGCATCGTGGTAAAATATATTGTGGTCCCCACAGGAGTAGAAAATGAACATCTTGATTCTCCCCCAACTGTTTACATTCCTATTAGGATGGCACAAATGATGAAACCTCCTTTTGCTCCAGGATAGACTTTGGAGAATGGAGAAATTAATAGCATCTTTTCCTTGAAAGAAATATTTGCTTTAGTCAAGACCAAGAACAAAGACAGATAGACCCTATCTGATCCAATTTTTTTTTTTAAGAACGATTTTGAGTACCGCACATTCTTAAGCTTTCCCACAGATAGAGTAAGCTTAAAGATTTCAGACATAAGAGATAAAACAATAAAGGCCAGCAGAGATGTCCACTGTACAGTCAGAGAAATGAAGTGCACACAGAAAATGTACTGCCCAGTAACACAGAATGTACATGGCAAAACCAGTTAAAGGAGCCCAAAACTTGAACACAGTATCATGATGACACTACCTACTCCTACCTGAAGGCTTCAGAACTACGAAAAACATCAGGGGGAGCTGAAGAAGAATGTACATAATGTACTACAGAATAAAACTTCTGTGAAGTGACAAATACAGAACACTCAAACTGGACAAAAATGAATTTTTTTCTTTTAATTACAAAGGCAGATTTATTGACTTTTGTGATTCTTAATGAGCTACTTTCAACACAGAAGTGCTATTCACTACATTTATTAATGGATGTAAGGCAGGTGGCCTACTGGAAAAAAAATCTTGATAGAAGAAAATTAGGTTAAGATCCAATTGAGCATTATGAAGAAAACCAGGTGACTTCACATAACTTCTTGTACTGAGCATGGTAATAACAAATGAAAATCAATGTAGAGAAGCATATCATATACATTCTAAAAGGGCACAATTTGAAACTGTAATTCCACTTTAAGTACCTATCAGTTAGTACCATAACCTACTTATGAACATGAAAAGTCAAAGCAATCTCCATGTGAATCCGGTAAATTGGATGACGGGCTCTTACAGTTAATTATACACCTGCTTTTCTACAGTGTAACATAATTATTCTGAGTAACTGAAATTGCTCCAATACTTGTGAGGTTTTCTTTTATCTATAAGATGCTATTCAACACAAAACCTCTTGATATTTCTGTTGAACAACACCCCAAGCCTAATATATTTCTGTATTTAACATCTTCACTTTCCTTCCCCCGCAAACCTACAAAACACAGCTTATAAAAGCTCTTATATTCCTCATTAGTACAAATTACATGTGCTTGCTAAATTCAAGTGATAGATCTCCTTTGATACGCTAATTAAAACATAACTACTGAAATATGCAAATTTCACCTTTCTATCCTTACCAACTGCTTTTACAGTATACAGAGGAGGTTTCCAGCAAACCTCCAATCTTTATCTGCAAGTGGCCTAAGCAGAGACTTTGGGGCTATGGTATCACCATGGCTAATTAAATGGATCATTTGCACAAAGATACAGGGGAAAAAAAGCCTTACACTTGTATATTGACCCATACTGAACATTTTCTCTTCTCTCTTCTCCAACTTCCCTCCCAGAAGGCTGCACAAGAGTTCATTCTTCTACACCTGCAAGCTATACTTTACTGCAAGAACACCCTAAGAAATACAGCTACTACCCTTCTAGGCATTCAAATAACCTTCACCTTACCACACTGAACACTTCACAGCCACCAATCTGTTTTAAGCTCTGAAAACATACACAATTGCGTAGAAAATGTGATGTCAGGATGCCAAAACAATCTGTTCAATTCATCAAGAACACTTAAACCTTCATTAAGATGGCCATCTGAAGCTAATCTTTGCCTTTTTTCCCCTCCCTCTCACTCTCTCCTCCTCTTCCAGGGTTCCCAAAATCCTTGAAATAATCATTTTTATACATGGGTTGTTTTCCACATTCTTGTTCCATCAGCTTGTGGCTGGTAGTTCAGAGGACAAAGACTAAACTTGATTCTGGTTCTCTCCTAAAGCGGAGGTAGTAACTGAAAATATCCATCTTTGGGAATGTGTTGTACAAGCTTTGCTAATACTCCTATCTGGTGGCCTTCTATGATGCAGTGAGTGCATCAGTTGACAAGGAAAGACTGACCAATGCAATCTATTTGGACTTCTGCAAAGTCTTTAACATGGTCCCACATGACATCCTGAACTCTGAAGTGGAAAGAAGGATTTGAAGGGTAGACTACTGGCAGATAAGGAATTAGCTTTAAAGTCACACCCAGAGAGTGGTGGTCAATGGTTCTATGCCCAGCTAGAGGCCAGTGATGAGCCATGTCCCTCAGGGGTCTGTCTTGGGACTGGTGCTGTTTAATGTCTTTATCAGTGACATAGACAATGGGATCAAGTGCACCCCCAGCGAGTTTGCAGATGGCACCAAGCTGAGTGGTGCAGTCGATACAACAGAAGGAAAGGATACCATCCAAAGGGACCTGCACAAGCTTGAGAAGTGGGCCCATGTAAACCTGATCAGGTTCAACAAGGCCAAGTGCAAGGTGCTGCACCTGGGTAGGGGCAATCCCAGACATGAGCACAGACTGGGAGAAGAAATCACTGGGAGCAGCCCTACGGAGAAGGACTTGGGGGTTCTGGTGGATGAAAGGCTCGACATGAGCCAGCAGTGCCTGCTTGCAGCCCAGAAGGCCAACTGCGTCCTATGCTGCATCTGCTGAGGGGTGGGCAGCAGGTGGAGGGAGGTGATTGTCCCCCTCTGCTCTGGCCAAGAGGTTGCACCTGGAGGGCTGCATCAGGCTCTGGGTGCTCCCAAGCACAAGAAGGATGTGGACCTGTCCAAGTGGGTCCACAGGAGGGGCGATGAGGATCAGAGGGCTGGAGCACCTCTCCCATGAAGAGGCTGAGAGAGCTGGGGATGTTCAGCCTGTAGAAGGGAAGGCTCTAGGGAAACCT
Source organism: Cygnus atratus (assembly GCF_013377495.2). NCBI lineage: Eukaryota > Metazoa > Chordata > Aves > Anseriformes > Anatidae > Cygnus > Cygnus atratus. The sequence goes on from NC_066396.1 coordinate 36,822,971, forward strand.
CACCACAGCTTAAAGAAGGCTTTTAAAAAAAATGGATAGAGAACAACTTGTTACTTGGACAGCAGTGATAGGACAAGTGTGAACTTATCCTTAAATCAACAGAAGGGATGTTTAAATTAGATGTTAGGAGGAACCTTCGCTCAGAGGGTGGTGAGGCACTGCCACAGGTTACCCAGAGCAGTTGTGGATGCCCCATCCCTGGAGGTCTTCAATACCAGGCTGGATGGGGCTTTGAGCAACCAGGTCTGGTGGAAGGTGTCCCTGGACATGTCAGGGATGTTGGAATTAGATGGTCTTTAAGGTCCCTTCCAACCCAAACCATTCTATGATTCTAAGCCAACTTGCAGCATCTTCTAACTCCTTCAGGCATGCATAGTCCACCCCCTGCTATTTTCTTTTATATTGATTATCAAACTTTAATTAGTTTAACAATTAGTCCACTGTTTTGTAAAATTCTATTTTGCAGGGATTATTATTTTTTTTGTTTTATTGTTTGTTTGGTTTTCTTTTTTTGCACACTACGCACATAACAGCACCCACAGTCCTTCAACCCATCTAACAAAACCACAATTGTCTTCTTGATTGATGGAAAGGGATGATGTTTGTTTTATAAAGATAAAAGGTCCTCCAACTAAAACAAGCATACAGGAGCAGAGTTTCCCTATAAGGATCATGTTAGTGTGGAATCACATCATATTTTCGTTCAACTGAATTGAGAGACAATTCTAAAGAAGCTCAAGGCAAGTATAATAGTAACAGTTTACCTTGAAGTAATTAACCAAGGAATTCATCATTAGTACTACTGGCATCAACTTATAGAGGATCTGGGGGGAGAAAGAACACCTTGTTCAAAGTCATCCATCAAATCAGTATCAAAATTGAAAACAGATGTAATGGCTGCTGACTACTGTTCAAGATACAGTTCTACACACAGAAGACTTGTATTTTGCTAGACTTTGGAGTCAAACCTGAACCAGGCTCAACTAAAAGATAACATAACTGTTTTCCTACTAAGGTAATTCTTTTTTTCCTGTGTTTTGTTTTTTGTTTGGTTGGTTTCAAATGTGGGATCATCTTAAAAAAACAAACTATAAACATTTTGTGATTAAAGTAGGAGTTTTCCGAACAGCACATATAATTTGCTTTGTTACTAAAGCAACGGATGAAAGATGAGGAATCATTAAATTTTATGCTGTGTAACACCGCAAACCCAACATGTATTAAAGTCACAGCACACAACCTGCTATTATCACAAGATAATGAGAAGCAATTGAATGAGGTCATACTCAGTATAGATATTGCAGTAAAGTATGTTTATACATACTATATTACACAGAGTGAAATAATTGAGTCACACTTCCATTTCTTCAAAATGTAACAGCACTAGGAATTCCTAAACAGATTTACTACCTGATTTATTTGAGCAGTGTATCAAATATTGACAATTTTGTTGTAAGCAAAACTTATTTGCAAGTCTTACACTAGTAAATTGCTTTCCTAAAAAGCCATTTGCTCAAATATTCTTAACTGATAAAGCATGTTTTCCTAAAAGTAAAGGGACTTCCAATCTTTTGATAGGAGTCTTAAAGAGGAAGCCAGAATCCTAAGCAATGTTACTAGATGTTTCAATTATACCCTTTACTATTAAACACTTCATTAAAAGACAAGTAAGTAAAAGACAAGTAAGCAAAAGCATGCTGCAATCAAATCCACTAAAATTAAGAAGCTACGGTACTGTATGGCAGTCATTGACAGCAGCTCAAGGGTTTCAAGGGAGAAACACAATTTTTACATGGTTACTCTTTACAGAGGTGAACTGCTTTTGTACAGGATAACGTCCTCCTGACTCAACTTTCCTCAGCATTGGTTCTTACCAACATATGGTAAACAGATGTGGAAGAAAAAAGTGTTGGGAAGCAGAATCTGCAAGCAGAAAGTTAATAAGATCAAATTAAAGTATCAGCTAATTATTTTCTGTTAGTCTTCCTTACTTTTATAAAGGGAATACTCACTCATACACAAGACCAACTGACCTCTCTTGCTATTCAAAACAATTCCTAACCTGCAGGGGTATTATTTTCACTATTTCATACTTGGAGGGAGATAATGTGTATTGACAAAGCAATTATGTCCAAGGGTAGTTGCAACAAGTGAGATTTTGCCATCAATATCCACATATTGTACCCAACACAAACAATAGTGAGAGGGTCACTGCAACTGCCTTTTACAGGCTGCAATATGAAGTGCTGAAAACAGCACAACTGAGTAATGATCCTAAAAGCAAAGCAAAGTCACAAACCAAACAGCATCTTCCTTAGAGAAGTACAACACCCTGCCTTATCTAACAGCCAGGATTTCTCTTGCATTCTTAGTTTGGGTGACTATAACAGGCTTTCAAAAATTATCCAGTTTTCAATCAAGACATCAACGTTGCTAGAAGGATCAAACAACTGCTGCAAAACACAGTAAGGGCAAGATATATGATGCGTTCTTCCCCTCAGTTATAGGCTGGAACAACAGCTTGGTAAAAGAGAAAAAAGGAAGCAGTTTCCTCTCGACATTCGCAATCTTTCATTGCTTTCCATTCAACATCTTTACCTATATAATTCTCATTCTTTAATTTTACTATGGGAAATTGGCCAGCTTTTATGTGCCATAAGCACTAGTGTTGTGAGTTCTCTGCTAGCTCACTCGAAAAAACATGATTCTATCAAAGCATCCCTTATCCCTTCTTCTCCCACACACTTTCACAAATACCCCAGACTTTCACTATCTCATCTTAAGCTTCAAAGTAAAACTGATGTTGAAATACCTCTTGCAACACTTCTTTTTACAGACATGTTTGTACATGCTACTGCATGCTCAGGGGAGGGTGTCTGCCCACGAGTATGTGCATCATCACGTCTGTGGAAATACATGTTCTCTCCACCATGCATCTTAAATGCTCAGCACAAGAATAACACATTCATGCTGGAGTAGCAAATGGATACTAAGCTTGATATTATTTCATGACAGTGCTAGTCTAACTTGTAGAATGCGACAAGAATTCAGTGACAACATGGAAGTACCTCAACAACACAGGAACCAGTTACTAATACAAGGGATGGCCACTCAACACATTTTACCAAAATCTAAGACATTCCTCACTCACAACATGAGTTGATTCAGGGAACCATTACCTACAGATCCTGCCCACTGGATGCTCTAACAGTTCTGAAGCTCTTCCAAGGCAGAATGGTGCCACCAAATCAGTAACAGAACACCATGCGCACACAGTAATATTGATAGTAATTGGCTACCAAATCGAAAGTCTTTTTTTCAAAGACTACAGTGGTGGTAAGAAATTAAGTCAGACTGATGTCAAACCATATTGTTTGTGCAGCGACAGCCTGTGGAGACCCCATAAGAAGCATGTTATCCAAGACCCTCTTAAAAAAGAAAACAGCAACATAAACACAAAACCATCAACAAAAACCAGGTCTTCATTCAAAAAGCTTTTAATACAAATAGAAGCTCTAAAGGAATTCTCATGCGTAGTCTCCAGTGATGCAAAGCTTAAGCCAACACGGTTATAATTCTGCTCCAGGCTGTTTTATAATTATACTGCCACGATCAGTAACTGCTGGTCAAATTTAAAGTCACATATCACATAGCTTTCATTAGCCCAGAATTTTTTAGCTCACTCACCTTCACAACAACGCAGAATCATATAATGGTTTGAGCTAGAAGGGACCTTAAAGGTCATCTAGTTCCTACCCCTGAAATGGGCCACCCACCAGATCAGGTTGCTCAAAGCCCCATCGAACTTGTCCTCGAAGAACTTCAGGACACATCTCTGCAAATCACTGGTGCTCAGTGAAGCCCTGTTCCTGTACAACGCATTTGCTCCAAACTAATTTGATAGGCACTATAGTTTCTATCCACCAGGTCTTCAAACAAGTAAGAAAATCTCATTACACAGAAGAGAAACACACAATTAAATCGAAGAAGAAAGTAGGAAATTATGTCCTGGAAGTTCTATAACAAGCTCAGTTCAAATGAGCTTCTGTAACAACAACAGGCAGAACTATGTTAACAGCATTTTCAATTTGCTCATTTGCACAACTGACTGCATACAGGCAGGAGGAAGAGTTGTTAATCTGCTGGTCTTGCATCTGTGCGGTATTTTCTATTCTTCATTTTTCTATAGGTAATATTTTACAATCTATTTTCTGTCAGAAAAGATGTACAAGCTAGAGTTAATGCTTCTCTTGGCTCCCAGTTACAACCACAAGATACTAGTAAATGTAATTATGCAGTCTTAGCACTGCATTAGCAATTTCTTGCAGTGACTAAAACAGAACTGAATGACAGCACTACAAGCATTTAACACGGATCTCCTGGTGATTGTTTATGCCAATATGTTGTCATATGTTATGACAAGACACACGCACTCTCTCTCCCCACACACCCCAAGCAATCAGTGACAATCTCTAGGAGAGCTGGACACCCTCAGGGAAAAGGTCAGGTACCTGGCAGTCAGTCAGAATGCTGTACGAGTATATGCACTCAGTACTACATTAATCAGTGAAGGTAGTTTAATTGGTCTCTTCCTTCTTTTTAGCAACTTGAATTCATTCAGAGCTCTTTATTGTTTCTACATCTTTCTGGCATGAGGCTTCATTTACAAGTTTTTCCTACCGATCAGATTTATAAACGACTGCATAATACTTTTTACTTCACAGCATCCTACAAGATATTCTGTTATTATATTTGGCAGAAATATAAAGGTAACTAAAGAACAAGGCATAATTCATCTTTTCTTACAGTTTGATATTTGTATATATTTTCACAACTGCAACTACCTCATTATCACATTTAATAAAATGCTCTAACAGCAATTTCCTGCCAAAAGGCAGCACCAGCCCCCAAATAAAAATCAAAAGGTAAACCAGGGACACTGGGTCTTCTATAACCTACCTTTAACTTTTGTCTTTGATAGCCATGACAGAAACTGCTTTCACATCTTAGTATAAATATTGCCCTATCTACAGCATCTAACAAAAGGTGATCAAACAATTCCACATGATCGTCACTTCTGAATAAAAGGCAAATTTTCCAATAGTCTTTCCCAGCTCTAAGATCTGATTACATCACAGACGCTGCAAAGCTTCGAGTTGTGAACAAAACAGGCAAACAAACTAACCTATTGTCTGGAGCTTGCTGGGAAATGTGGGACACAACCAAACCCTTTCCCTAATTTATCAAGTTGCATCTTAAATAGGCTGTGACCTGTCTCCTCACTGTCCATGCTACCACACAGTTCTTTGCTCACTTCTTTGTAATGACATTTCCTAGTAACTTTCCACCCAGAACTATTCATGGCTGCTTTTAGAGATTAGATGAACAGGAACCACCAATACTACTTGGGTATGGGAAACATGCAGAAGGGCTCCCATTGCCTTTAATCACCACCTCTCTTTGATGGAGTAGTCAGGAATATAACTTGAGCACTCAAATGCCAGCAAACTGAGAAGGAAGAGATGTTCACAACCAAGCCTGACCCCTCGGAAAGTAGGGAAAGATACATCTTCAGTTGTGACCGGTCAAAACTACAAATGGTAGAGAGGTAGGAGGAGAAGGAAGAAAGGAAGGAGAGTTTAATCTGCTAGCACCAAAGCTGTATCAGCTTTAGGAAAGAAAGAATGGAATGAAAATGAGTTAACTTAGAGTCACGTAATGAATAAGCAACAGCCTCTGAAGAACCTTGATTCCCTGTTCGACTGAGCACATATACTAGACACTGGGTGTTGAAATGTCCCAACACATGGCTACTGCAGTGCTGCTTTCTTCCAGGTTCTCTCTTCTTGCAGTCCACATAAGTCAGTAAAGAAGCACACTGAAAAACACCCTTCCTCAATACATACTGCATACCCATTCCCCTGCCTCTCATTATTTACTTTCTCGGGTATACAATCTGTCAGGAAAGGCTTACTAGCACAGTCTTATGAAGGATCTGGGCTTGAAACAAACTAACAAAAAAAAACACTCCAAGGATACCACAGAGTTGTAACATGGTATATGTCTGGCTGTTCTCTCACTTCCAGAGGTATTTTGAGATGCTTAAGAACACTGTTACAACTGAAGAGAACAACTTTGGCAAGCAAATGACAAAAACAATTTTCGTAGTCTAAAAAGTGCACAGAACCTTAAAATAAGAGCTCAAGCTCAGCTTTCATTCCAGCCAAAGGTAACTGTATACTTACTACACATGCTTTTTATTTCTCTGGTCTGCAAACCATTCCTGTCAAATCCCAAAAGCAAGCATTCAGTCCCCAAGGTCACTACAAACACCATACTTCTCTCTCTTCCTCTCTCTCTGTAAATCAGTTTTCGTACATTTTCGGAGGATTTTCAGTCTTCTTGAAGCAACAATAAGGCTTTTCACCATGTCAAATTGTTATTCTAAATCCCCCAAAGGCCTTTATTACTGTTTTATGGGCCTTTGTTATTGCAGTGTAATTGCTACCTTCCAAAACTGCTTTCTGAAAAGCTTGTCCACAGCCACCTAGAAAAGCTAGTTGGGAAAATGTGCTGGCCTTGTATTTTGAATGTCCCAGCACGTGAGAATGTTTCTAACCAGACCAGTGCAAGAGACGGACAGCTAGTTATTCTCTACTAAGTCATGTGTCTGACTCAAAGGAGAAAAACACAGCACATAAATTACTATAAAAACTTGTGCCCTCACTCCCCTTTCCACGCACTGGATTTTATACAGTGAGCAGCGCTCAGCCTTTGAGTTAGCTACTCACTTGCCCTCACCCTGACTCACCACACTGCTCACCACCACCCAAATCATCCACCTGTCCACAGGACACAGTAATCCCAAGTCGGGGACACTTTCTATGGTCACAAACTTGCTGGACAGAATAAAAAGTGGTTTAAAAGGATTTTTCACACAAGACTGCATATTAAAAGGGTCATTTACAGTTAAAGGGCAATCACTAAAATTAACGACATTTACACACCCACAGTAATCTCTTAAGAGGTGTACACACATCACTGGCATTATTTTAACCTACAGAGTATCTGTAACAAGGGCTTTCAAAGCTGCATTCTCAATATATTTCTTATTTTAGGAAAATCATATGACAGAACTTTATAAAAGCATAACCAGCAGAGTTCTCTATAGAACTATGCTATGTGTTGGAGATACTTTAGCTGATGTTCAGTCACAAGAACTGGAAAAAAAGTAGATTGAATTTGGGGAAAGGCAAAGGAAACTGTCTCTCTCAGAAAACATGGAAAAGTCATACCGATGAAAAAAAGCTTTACAGTGATAGTTCTTCTCTTTGACTTCAGATTACTTCAATTTCTCCCTGAACCTCATTTCTACTACTGCCCCTGTTCCTGCCTTCTCCTGTTAAATGAAGATTTTGCTTTCCAGTTACTCAGGGTGCTTCCCCAGTTGTTTCATAGCACCTGTCTCAAAGATGATTTGTTTCTCCCACACTGGAACTGAAAGAGAGTATAGAAGCTACATTTAAGAAGGGAATAAAACAAACTACAATAAACACTCAGCTTTAGCAAGGAGAGAATGCCACTACTCTGCTGCTGTTACACAAATTAGCAGAGACTTCTCTTATAAACAAATATCTACAAAAGACAGTCAGAATGTCTATCTGCTGTGTCAATCCCCTTACCTCCAAGTGAAGTTGCAAATCCTCTTCTTTTAAGCTGAAGCTAAGATTCAGTGCTACTGATTTTTCCTTACTCCCCTCCACTCTCATTTACTTTCCTGGAGTGAGCCAGCATAGAAGTGCTAGGATTTATTGTCTCAAATAGTCTGCTCTGCTTGATGTTCACCTTCATTTCTAAGGGTTTTAATTTCATTTCAATTTAGCAGGGTTTAGCTAACTTCATTTATAATTACTCTGCTCTATACTTCCTATCCATTTTGCTATTCCTGAGAGATGAAACTTATTTCTCATGATGTTTTTTCCAGCAGACCTTTGGAGAGTTAAGCAGATGAAGTCAATCACCTTTTTTTTTATCCATTTTTTTTTTAAGTAGTGAAGACTCAGCCAGCTTTTTGTTTTACATTCTCCATCTATTAATTGCACTACTACCTATCTGATCTAGATGACAAACTGATTTGCCAGTCAAGCAAAAGACAATGGGAAAGAAAAACCTTCCAAACCCTATACATACATACTACCTAAGTTCAAAGAAGTTACCGCTTCAGGCTTTACATCTTCTTGCTAAGACAGACCTATTGTACTACCATGTTTTATATTTTTAGATTATACTGTTTAGCTTCTCTAAAATCTCTTCACACGTTACAACCAAAGAACTGTTTAAAACTACCTGAGAAGTTTAAAAAGGACACCACTTTGCTAACTGACAGTGCAGCTAATAGCATTTATAAAGGTAGATGCAAAGATTTGCATTAATTCTAATGACAACCCCCCATATGTTACAAGACAATTTGTACATGGTACAATTTGACAATTTGACAATTGTACCATGTCTCAAAATAATTTCTCCTATTTTTGCATAGCATGTTTTTGTTTTTAAGAAACAAAATGTGATCTAAATATTCATTTAAACAAGTGTACTGAAGACATGCAATGAGTTGTAGCCATGATGGTTCAAGAACCTCAGAAAGTATGCTGACTTGCTGTAAGCTTAAGTTGACAAAAAAATAAGAAATCTGGTAAGTTTAGTATAATGCCTTTCCTCAATTCACATCAAAAGAAGAGAGCATTCCTGAAGCTCGCTCATTTGTCTCCCCAACTCTGTTAGTGGGCCTATTAATTCCAAGCAGAATGTTTTCACACTGGGCGAAGGGTAAGCAGGAAAGAAAGAACACCAAAATGACTTGGAGCAACTTGGTCTCCAGACATTGATGTCATTCTGGCATCTGATACATCCATTCTCTCAGAACTCCATAATCCAAAGACATTAGAAAATGATGACCAAAGCACTAGTATGTTACGGCTTCAGCAAAGCTGGTATTTCCCCATGACACCAGCCCTTCCCACATTTTTTCCCCACAAATTTTGAGCTGAAATGCTTTGAATGAGTCCTTCTTTCAAACAAAAATACTAACCTTCTTTACAAGGGGATTCACTTACAAGGTCTGTTCTATAGTTTCCCCGAATTCAAGTTCCCCGAAGTTTTGAAGATCAAAAATCTGGAGAGAGTCTGTTTTCTTCCTTAATGTTCTTAAGAGTTTGACTACCTCTTGTTTTGTTTTAAAAGGTCAATTGTCAGAAGTGAGGAGATTTCCTATAGGAAGGACTATAGAGGAGAAAAGGAACACCCACCACAAAGTACCTTCAGAACCAAACAGGCCATACACAAAAAATGTAATTAAGAGTATGAGCAGAAGTCCATCCTCACGGATGTGATTCACAGGTACGGCCATATCTTGCCACACTCAAGACATTGGTTAAAACATAGAAGCACCATGTGGTATGGACATGTTCGTGTGAGGGGGACGTGTATGTGACGGGTAGATGACCTAACTCTGAGGTCACAGAGCTCTAGTGGTGATGCACTGGGGGGCAGGGGGGAGCAGCAAAGCTATCATACCCCTATACTTTCACCAGCAAAGAACGCATCTGCTTTCCTTCAATCAGATCAGAAACATTACCAAAAAAATGTTCAATTTACATGTTCTCTTAAAAGGGCTGTTAAAATTTTAGAGAGGAATCTTTATACCAACTTCATGGAATTCCACTTGAATTTCAAAGCATTTGCTGAGAATTCCCATATAAGTTATTACAATTGCCTACACTGAAAACAACCTTTTTTTTAATGCACATTTTCTTGTGTCACACAGAGATGGGCAATAGAGGTGCCACATAACACAAATACTCTACAACAAACATCAGGTAACTTCTCAGAACATGCTGAAACCTCATAATATTATTCAATTTTTAATTAAGAAGTTAAACTAACTAAACTGAGTGTTCAGCATATGCTAACACACACTATGTTCTTACACAGTGTAAGTTTTAAGGAACTGCAGTACAAAAAAGAACAGCATATACGTATGAGAAGTGTCGGACATTTTAGTTTCAACAGATTTTAAATAGAACAAGCATAAAACAGGCTGTTAGAGGCAGTAGTAACTGTTGAATGTTTAACATCGGAGAGGCTAAAAAGAATTTCTATTGAGAACCAGTATTATCTCCTGAAAAAAAAATCAATTATAAATTCAAATCTTTTTTGCTTTATCTCATCTTCTAAATTTACACAGCTGAACGAAGTTGAATTAAATATTAAAATATTCTCGCAGTACAACATTACTACATTGTTACTAGAGTAAACCTATTCCTGCATATCACTTCTTTTCTGAAGCTGATAATGTCTCCTCTGGCAAAATGTCTTCACAAACTCTGCACCTAGCACAGTATCTGACTAAAGACAAAGCAAGTCACAGACACCCAAATCAACTACACAAAAAAAAGTTTCCAAGTTTTTAGAGGTCAACTGCACATCTGAAAAAATGAACTGCATATTGTTCTTCCAAACAATACATACTTTGATTTAAAGCTCTGTGTGTCTTTCCTCTGAAAGCTGTGCCCTTTACTTCATAGAAGAATTTTAACTGGAAGAATTTTTAAATTCAAGGAACAACAGAAAGTTTCTGATGCCGGCAAAGACTGAAATCTAATAGAAAATAAAGACAATTTCACACTCTCCCATGATAGCTTACCGAAAAGATTGCTCAAGTCTGAAGTTAGACAATGCTAAAAAAGAACATAATTACTCAAGTCTACAATAAAGATTATAGTCTATATTATGCAGCTGTAGTACCTCATTTTAAATCACATGTGCCCGTAAATGGAGGAAGGTTTTTCAACAGTATAGTGCAGCTCTGAATAGCCTGCCTGTCAGGCTGTAGAATAAATGGAGATCCTACACATGAAGCTCAGGAAGGAAAAAAGCACCTATCGTTGGCTATCAACAGCTGCTGCGTCCTCAACCAGCCTGTAGGCCAAGGGATTCCTGTGACCATAAAACACGCGCACTGAGGGCTGCTAACAAGGGACCTTCTCCTTGCTGGTGTTGGACTCCACAGCTCCAGGCAGGCAGAGCTGGGCACACGCATCTCAAGGGAGCTCTGCACCACAGACCCCTCGCGTAGCATCGCTCATTGTTATAGTCCTGTTGCAAAGAGGCAATATTTGTAGCTGAACTTCTCAAACACGAGAAAGCATTGGTTTGGAAGTATCAGTTTAGAAAACATTTCTGGAGTGAGTTTTGATGTCCGTATGTAGCATTGTTTTCCCCCCTAGAACTGAGCCCATCTATTCCTTCCCTCCATTCAGAAAGCTTTCTGGCTTTGGAACAATGAGGATTGAAAAACAAGGGATGTATTTTTCCTCCAAAGTGCATTGATTCTGTTACACTGGAGAACAAAGTTAGGGAGAAAAAAGTAAGTGTTCAAAAATGATTTAAAAAACACCAACCATCATCTTCAAATTTAATTACACCCCATTCTTTCAGAATCCTGAAGGTTAAAAAATAAAGTTTTCTAATCAAAAAAAGTCACCACTTTTAAAGAGTATTTTTTGTTCTGTTTGTTTTTTAAACAGATATGACAGTCAAAGTTTCAGCCACCTCTAACATAAATTTTAAGACACCTTCACCACTACACCAAAAACTTCGGCATAACAGGACACTAGCGATCTCAGCTAGCCTTCCGCTGGCTAAAAGAAAGCAAACACAAACAATGCATGTCCCCTCCCTGCTCTGCCATCCCCACATCAGCACACCATATTTCTCAGACAAAGTGCTTTAACCGATAGTGCAAGCCCATTTGCAAATCAATTCATAATGATGTGATAGCCACACACTGACATTTTAGTAAGTGCATTTTAAAAGCAAGTAAGCAGGTTAGATAGAAAAGCACCTCCTCACAAGCAGACTACAAACTGAGAAGCTGCTCTGTTTATTACCAGGAAAGCCTGCAAGGAAGAGAGATGCTTACCGCCCGCTCCACCTCCCATCAGGAGAGAAGCCTGCTGGCAATCCCCAGCCCAGCCAGGTGCTCAGGCAGAGCTGGCTGGTTTGGGAAAGAAAAGGGATCTCCCTGGAGCAGCTCTATTCCTCCCCATACACCCTGCTGTTGAGAGGACCCACAGGTTGCTCTCTGGCATGGAACCTGGTTCCTTAAACACACAACACACTTCCACAACTGTCACCCTCCATCGTCTTCGTTGATCGTGACATACTTAAACACTGCACTGCCTTACGGATGGCAATATTTCATGGCGTTGATAGCAGTTCTTCTGCCTAGTAGTACCTCCATCTTTTGCAACACCCCTGTTAGATTGAATATTAAGAAGCCCCACTAATTATAAAGCCCCACCAAATCAGCAAGTACACACAGAAACATGAATTAGATAAAACAATCAAAGCTTTTGGTCTGAATACAGACAGATGTTACTCGTATGCCATTATTTTAATCCCAAAACAAAAGAGATAAAGGAGTTTACAAACCAATCACAATTGCTAGTTAAACAGTTTAAGGCCAAGTGGGGACTACTCCAGTTATCTTTGCTAGTCTAACAGCTCAGTGCTTATAGACATTTGTTTTGAAAACTAAACATGGTCATGATTAAAATGACTTATATCAAAACTTACAGGTGGAAGGTGTTGCAAGGGCAGAATCAGCACTTATCTGCTCAAATCATGGCACCTGAGTTATATGTCTTCTGGAAAAGTTTTATTTTCTCTACCATAATCACTTATGAATTACTAGAGAGACTGTGAATACGTGAGTAAGTACTAAAGGGAGTGCAGCAAAACAAACAACAAAATCCACATACAAACCAATCCAGTATTTACCATTTAACATCATACTGCTTGGGATTAAACAGGGACTGGTAATGAACAACATACTGCTCCCAAACCAACAACCAGGGAGCAGTACAGTAGCACCGGGGGAAGCAAAGCAGAACCAATACACAGTTATCCTGCCCATCAACGTCTGTCACTGGCACTCAGTTCTCAATCAGAATTATTTAATCAATGCCAAATTCTCCAGGTTTCTGTTAAAGGCAACATTGTTCAACAACACATTTTCACAGAGGGGAATAGTTCAAGTACTCCGCACTCTCCAGGACACTAAGTTTAGTCTTTGCATCGTAAGAAACCTTCAATCTCTTCTGCATTACGTCCAAGTACTAGCTGCTTGAAATGTCATATTTGCATTATTTAATTGGCACCACATGAGGGACATCGCAGCTGCTGAGTAACATTCCTCATAGGCCTCTCCCTACAGGGGCATTAATGACTGCAATCAGCCCAGTCCCACTTCCCTGCCCAGTGATTTAATTTCCTCTATGGTACGGCTTTCGGCTTGCCTTCGAACACCTCCTTGGCCAGCACGGCACAGCAGACCCCTGTTCTGTCATGCCAGAGAGCTTCTGGTGTATGGTGGCTGGTGTATGGCCAGCCTGCAAGATGTAACCAGCCATGTCACTCACTGCTCTCCTGAAGACCCATGTTGAAAGGAGAACTGCAGAAAGGCTCAGGTTGATTTACTGCCCAGCCCCCCGTCGGCCAACCCCATCAGTGAGCTAAGTAAGGACTTAAAGGGAACCCTTCACAGGAAAAAAATATAGAGAGCACCTCAAACAAAAGCAGTGCACTGGAGAGACTGCCATTATAAAGCTGAAAAACTAACTCGGTAAAACAAAAGAGTTAGCACAGCTAAGCTTTTGCCAGGGTTAAAACGCCAAAAAAAAAAAAACAACTAAACTGCAAACTTTAAACAAGACACAGAAGCATGACCTGAAAAACATACTATTTTTTGGTACAGCTCATGAACAGGATGGAAAGTCCTGGCATACATGTCACATACAACAGGAAATGAATGACAATTTTTTTTAAAAAATCTGTATTGTATTAATTGCAAGTGATTCTATTTTTAACTTTCCCTGCTTTACTTTGCCAACTTTACTTCAACTCCAGTGTCCTCAAAGGTACTCCATCTTAAGAAGTTGTCACAAATCCCAGAAGTATTTTAGCTTCAGTGATTCAAGACGAATTTTGGCAGTTGCAAGAAACGAGAAAATGGGAGCAATAAATGTTGGCACACCTTACTTCATCCATTTAACAGCCCTCTTAAACAGATTTCTTCATTTAACAGGCTTCTTAAACACCACCAATGAAAAACTTGCACATTTTCATTCACATCAGTGGTCTGAGTTAAGCTCCCATCTTTCTGCACTCTTTCTGTACTATAGAGAAAGAATACCATCTCAGCTTTGGGAACCAACACAATCATTTACACCACTCCAGTGGAGCTTGAGTTACGTGTTGCTGTTGGGTGGAAAACCAGTGGCTGTGCTTTTACCTTGCTGAAGGGGAGGTGCTCAACTGTGCATAATGCAGCTGAAATGGCAAAGACTGTTCACACTATATGAAATTAACAAACATCTCTTCTAAGAACAAGAAATGGGGTGTAAGTTTCCATTTAGGGTTCAGGAAGGGAATATCTAGCATGCGAAGAACGTGCAATTTAGAGCTTGCCTTTTAGGGGTCCCAAAAAATAAGCCTAACTATATGATAGTCAGCAGTCCTGCAACTGTAATATATTCAACTGAAATCAAGGGATTCCTTGCACAGGGAGTCTGAAATTAACCCCGAAGTATTTAATAGTCAGGTTACAAGTACTTTTTGCATGATTAATTATAGAACAACACCTTCAGTTGGGTTATGCTAAAAGGCGGCATCCTGAGAAGGCATAGTAACTTGGTCATTAGCAACTTGCTATGCTCCTATAAAATAGGAAAAACGTGCATTAGAGGATTTACCTCCTGTAGCAACTTAGAATTAATCCACTATTATTAAGTGCCAGAGCTAGTGCAGTCAAGGTCGATACGCATTCATTGTTTAAAGAACAATTCAAAGCCCTTCAAAAAATGCCCTGCCTACTCCTCTTTGCACTGTGTGAAAGGTGGTCAGAAAATGCAGCCAACTCCTTGAAGCTGTTTACAGATTTGTTTGCATGTGGGAGTAGAAATACTAGCATCCCTACTTGTATTTGAAATAAAGACTACTTATATTTCAAGTAATGAACATGAAGCAGCTCCTCACATGCTATTACTTGAAGTAGTACTGAGAACAAAATGTTGAGCATACAGCATGACAGATAGAAATGGTAAGCTGCAGTTCATGAAGAAGACAATACTGATGATACGGGAGTACAGGAGAAACAACCTCAAATACTTCATTTAAGAAAAACCTCGTTTGGGCAAGTGACCTCAGTATCTCATGCCCACTTCATGCCACAGAGCAGTCCCACGGTATGCTGGGGTACGCAGCCCACAGGGCCCTCCAGGTGGGACACAACCAGCCTCACATCAACTGGGTGGTCAAAAGGGCACAGCTGAAAGGAGGGGAAAAGGAACACAAGGGATGAGCTACAGGAAGGGCTCTGGGCTTGTTTTTAACCACAAAACTGAAGCATATGATCCTTGCTAGAAGAACTAGTACAAGATTTGCAACTCTTGTGATTACAATTTCTCTTGCTTGTTTTTTTTTTTTTTTTTTTTTTAACAGTTCAACCCCTCCCCTTGAGGGATTTAAACATACAAACACTGGATTTATTATCCTACAGGAGCATTTAAGCACAGTGCAGAACTGATCATAGACTTCCCATCACACGTCTGGTGGAGAGACCCTGGTCTGAGCACATGGCAGAGCTGCACTCTCTTCAAGGTTCTGCCACCAGCCTCGAGGGAAGGTTTGCCACCACATCTCAGGCTCTCCATATCTGTAAATCAGGATACGAATGTCTGAGAAATGCCTTGAGTTCCACAAGAGTTAAGCATTACCATGGCTGAACCCCACAGAATCTTAGCTGAAGAGTGAAATAGCTGCCATTGCTCCAAGTACCCCAAATAAGCAAAAAAAGTCAAAAAATATTCTTGATCTTAGAGAACCCCACCAAGATGTTCTCTCCAGAGCAGCACAGCCAGTAACTTTCAGAATCAAAAAGGCAAGGAATGGAACAGGAAAGGCATATCACAATACCCTGCTATGCCTCCCCGCCCTTCTTCCCTCCCAACAGCCAGCAGCAGCTGACCAACAACAACCATCCGGCAGCAGATAGAGCTGTATTCACCATGCTCAACATACTGAGGACAAAAAGCTTGATGAGAGGCTGGAAAAGCTGTATGTGTTCCAAAGGAGCCCTCCACATATTTCTTTAGAGAAAAGCATTCACTATTCATGCACTCCCCGCAAGTCAGAACAGCAGTGTTCTGTTGTGGCATAAACGATGGCACAAGCGTTAGAGCTAGGACTTCCTTGCTACGAGGAGAAGGGCTGTGAATGCAGAGTAAACGTGAACACAAGGCAGCCCACATGCAATTGACTCCAGACACAAGGATGGGGAATGGCAACACAACAAAGGCTGGAGCTGCTTGATTAGGTACTAGGAAGACAATGATATGAACAGTCTTGTGGATGACTTTGTAGAAACCAACATTTTCTGGAACGCCCCATATTTAGTCTGACAGCTCAGGTAAACTCAGACATTTACAACAACATACAGTGGTTGTGCATGGAAGAACATACCTAAAATTTTAGCGCTACTGGCTATGGATTTGTGCATTTGTGTATTAGTGGGCAGGTCAAACCTAAAATAAATTTACAGTATTACAAGCTGTGATCACAATAGGGCAGCCAAAGTTGCTGGATGAAATCAGTCAGAAAGTTTCAGACGTTGATTTGCAATTTGCATGAACAGCCCTGCAGTCCACACAGAAAACAGAGAAGGTTAATTCAGAACCGAACGTGACAGAAGTCTTCTCTAGACTCGGAGAGCACCAGGTAAATGGATACCATTAAACAGATATGCAAGTGACCACCCTTCCACATCCTGTCAGACTGAATTAAAATAGAAAGTTATCTTCATTTATAGTAGTAACAGGGATCACTAAAAACTTGAACTTCAGACTCTCCAAGTTTCTGTTGGTAGCGGTGAGATTTTTGGGGGGGGGGAGGGGGTGGCATTTGTTTGTTATTGTTTTGTTTCTCCAGGAGGAGAAGAGGGAGGGTAGCCTGCTCCATTGTCTTTGGCTATGCTGAGACCAATAGCTTATTTCTAAAGGCAACACAAAAAGCATTTGGGAGTGTGATTTCTTCTTTTAAGTTACCCTGTAAAGGTTATTTGTAAGAGTACTGGTCTACCTGACTTTCCCATTCTATCAGGAGGTAGCACAAACTTAAAACTCTCCTTTTATTGTCTAAGATAATGCATCAATACTTTATTGTCTGAAACTTTCAATTAATTGCATTTCAAATCACCAAATAAAAAATAAATTCAAGCTCTTAGCTGGGCAAAAAGCTATCTGTTTACATCACTAAGCCACATAAAAACAAGACTGGCAGCCCTGCAATGAAGGCAGAACAGTAACAAGGCAGTACTCAAAACTGGCAACAGCAAGTTGGCACATTTCAGGAATGAGTGGTGGCTAATACCTTGGTCTCACCTCTGAACAGCTGTCCACCATTTACAAGCTTACTCTGTGTTCCTGCATAAACCAGAAAGTGTAAGCACGGCTGGGATTTCAGAGTGCAAATCCATTGTCTCATTAACAGGCTCTGTTCAAATCCCATTTGCTAATGATTGTGTTTCCCTGGGATACGTTCCCTCCCTTCTTTAATCCGTGATCAACTTGTAAGGCTCTTTGCAGCAGCCATATTTCAGCTACTCTGGAACATTTACATGCCTCACCTCTAATATTGTTCCAAGGAACTCAGATTCATTCAAGTGTTCTGTAGACAAAGTGCTAACAGGCACTGCCAAGAACATCATTTATTGAAACCTTCACACCAATTAACTGCCAATCACACAGCAGCTTGACCTGCACCTCTCTTTCTCCATCAGTGAAATTCCATACTACTCTATCATTTAATAAATACAGCCTAGGAGGACAGCATACTAAAATATTGCTACTGTGTTTTTAACACCTCTAGAAGCTCACAGGAAGATCCATACAGACCACAAGGTAAGACTGAGTGCAACATTCTTATTAATAAACTTACACCTGACCTAAGGTTTCTTCTGGACTGATGCCGTAAGCCTGCAGCTCTTGGTCTTGAATAATGCCCATTGTCTCTGAGCTTCTGCTAGAGCAGAAAGTCTGCTGGAGGCTTTACTCCCCTCCGACTAGAAACCTCTTTACACAGGTAAAGAAGTTGCCAGCATGATTAGAGATTTTTGTACTTGACAGTCATTCCATAATGAAGACATTACAGAACACTCTTCACAAAACAGAAAAGACGGGATAAAGTTTGATTTTGCAGATCCTACTGCTAAAGTAACCTAAAAGCAGGTCACAAGTCAGCAAGTTATCCCAAAAAGAATAGCAGAAAAGGAAACACCTTTTCTAACATTGAGAAATAGCAGTTTCCCACATTTTCCTTTGCAGAAGAAAACTTCAAATCTTTTGAGTAGTTCAACCTTTGTACTAGCATGCATTTGGTATAAAAAAGAAAACAATTAGATTTATTTAACTCAATAACATACAATCCAATGAATATGCTTCATGCCCACATGAAGTATTTTACTCCAGAGAGTTTAAAATGTTATGAAATTACAAATGTCTTCCTATCATTGTGGCAGGTATGGCCTACTGCTAGAACCATGAGATAATTAAGAGTTCTGACTCCACACACATGGAAGAATTATATTGCGAATCTATCCAGCCACAAAAGCATGACAGCAAAGTAAAAAGAAGGAACAGTACAACCAGATGCACACATGAAAAAATTATTTTATGATTAAATGGGGAAGATTCTCAAGGGGAAGAAGTGGGACAGTCTCTGAATTTTGAATGGAAAAAGACAAAGAACCCCAGGATGAAAATTGCTTCTACCACCAGATTTCATGCACATGCTTCAAATGCATGGAAAAACGTATGCCTCCCAGACAGCAGGAGAGACACCATAACTCAGGCAGTCCGTTTTCAACACTTTTTCCTCTCTCTGCTCAGAAAAATCCAGCAGAATTACTTTCAGGGAAAGATATTAGCTTGACATCTATACAAAGCATGGAAACATTAGCCTGAACAACTGAAGTTTGCAGAAATTGTTTCTTGCAAGAGGACACATCTGTAAGACACCACTGCCAGATTCATTTGTCAAACTGAACACTAACACTACACTGACTTGGAAAGGTATAAACTGCGCATCTCCAAATGTTATCTTTCAAAACTGCGACACAGCAGTGAAGACAAGAAAAAAGTAGCACTGTGAAACCAGATTATTTATCACCACAATCTGTTTTCTCCATTTTTAGCACTCACGATTCCTGGAAGTGCCAGTTCTTTTCAAACTCCCATTTCTATCCCTAACTTCTGCTGTTTTACTTTCCTAGCCTTCCAGACTAAACTTTGCACACTCCAAATTCCTCTCACTTTACACATAAAAAGTAAAATTACCTAAAAGTTAGTAGTTACGAAAACATTGTACCAACTCATGACAGGCATAATTCCTCTAAACACCCTGACAAATATGGTCTCCCTATCAAACAGGGAAGACTAGATTAGCCTTATAAATTCCAAGACAGATTAAAACAGAATAGGGAAGATTATCAATTCTTTTTCAACTCTTGCTTACATTGATGAATTTACTACCTATCACTAAGTGATAAACAGCACTGCCAATTTATTCCTTTTATATACATCTGAGCAACAAATACACTTTCCATTCTTATCACTTATGCCTTTTGCACAAATTATTTTCAAGTTTTATAATTAGCATGCCTATATGTTCTTCAATACTTTATTCACTAGGCAGTTTTTCTCTCCAGCATATTTTCCATTTTAAAAATCTAAGCTCTGGCTCCACACATCCATGGAAGTGACATTTGATTTTAATGGAAGTGGGATTCAGCTTCCTCAACTGAGTTTGAAGACCGTCCCCCCAGATGGATTATTGCCTGGAATTAAGATAAGAAATATAAAAGGGGAGAGTGGAAGAGTCTCCTTGTAGCTTCTTTCGTATATATTTTAAAATAAAATATCCTGCTTTAAACTAAAGCAGGATGCGTAGTTTTAGTATCCATGTTAACATGGAAAGCCAAGTAATGAGGACTACTCATGTTTCAGAGGCCACTATAAAGAAAAAGATAACACAAATATCAGCTCCTAAGCACATCTGCCTGAAACAAAGACGTTTCACCATGTCTATATGCTTTCTAAGTATGTATGTCTTGCCAGTTCACAACAGGAGAAAAAATAACAGAAATGAGCTTTTTTTTTTTTTTATAAATAATATCAATGGGAAAAGCTGTGAATGATAGTCTCACTAAGACAAAGAAAGAGGACTTTTGGCCAACCTCTTTCCAACCTCTTTTCAGTGGTTTGTGGAGATAGGACAATGGGTAATGGCCACAAGATGGAGCACAGAAAGTTCTGCACCAACATGCGAAAGAACTTCTTCACGGTGAGGGTGACGGAGCACTGGAACAGGCTGCCCAGGAGGTTGTGGAGTCTCCTTCTCTGGAGATATTCAAGGCCCGTCTGGACGCCTACCTGGGCAGCCTGCTCTAAGGAACCTGCTTTGGCAGGGGGGTTGGACCCGATGATCTCTCAAGGTCCCTTCCAATCCCTACAATTCTGTGATTCTGTGACTTTAATACACTTCCAAAACAGACATGAGGATCATCAACAGACAAGTGAAAAGTATTTGTAGTTCTTTCAAAAAAATGGTAAGTTTCAAAAATCTAATTACTATTAAGCTTGAAAATCCTATCAATGTGAAAGAAGTCAACATCGCTGCACAGCATTACCATCACAAAACAGCCAATTTGGAAGTTCTGTTACCGGAATGCTGTAGCTACCAAATGTTGACAAAAAACAATCAAAGGATACAAAAGAGCTCCAAAATTTTCTCCAGACAAACTCTTCTCTAAAACTTGCCACATATGTAGCGTTTTACAGAAAAACTTTCAGAATAAATTTTCACTTTCTTTGTATGTGAACAATTATTCAACAATTTTTCCTCATGTATTAACTCAAAATTTCCAGTACTGTATTCAGCTAAGTGCTAGATCATTTATTTTGGGGTTTTCCAAATCTGTCCAGAGTAAGTTCAATCACATTCTCAGCATATAAAACCAGGTTTCTAGTACAGATTAATAAAAGCATTTCTGACATCAAATGAGTAAGGCATGATTTTACCTTTTGGTAGTCAAGGACAGTTTTAAACATCCGTTCAAAGTTTGTGTTTATATACGTGACACTGAGGTACTCCCTTAGAATTCATTTGCACTCTTCTCCCACCTCCCCTTTTGGGCCAAAAGCTCTTAATACCCTGATGTGCATATTGTTCACCTACCTACAACAATCAGAAACAGAAAAGATGAAATGAAATGGCAAAATGAACCCTTCCATTCTCCTGTATGAAATTATTTTCTGCAAGGAACTGACTGAGCAGTCAGAAGAAACTGCTGAGAAGCAAGAGAAGACGGAAGGCTCTCAGACAGACAAGCCTTAATTTATTGCAGCCCTGCCGCGCAGCTGGGATGGCGTTGCCCAAGACAGGAAAACAAAAAGTTGGGCGCCTATTCATCTTTACTTCCAAATACACAAAATTACACTTAACAAGCACAAATTTAGTTTCTATACAACTCTATGCTCATTTCCTCAGTCCTTTGATCTTTCTTTAATAAAGTGACTGTCAACATTCAGTATCATCTGCCTTCTTCAGGGATTAATCTTTCAGATCTCTGCAAATCTCAAGCAGAGATCTTTTCATATACAGTTAATCACCTATACATGACAGGCAGGAAGAGAAAACAGAAACTAGGATTATGAATACAAGACAAGAGGGTGAAAGGGGCTTGGATTTGTTTTCTCAAGAGAGGTTTTGGTTGGAAAACTCCTTTTCAGAAAGGAAATACTTTCGTTCCCTAGAAAGTGCACTTCAGCATCAAATACAGGACAAGAACAATCCAGGGCTGAAATCACGTCAACTACTGTGGTCAATGTCCTGTTCCCCAGGTATAATCACCAACCAATACTATACTGTAAGGAGTATTCTTAAATCATTACTAAGTTTTCTAATCACTACTTCTCCAATAACATTAGGGGGCTGGAACGAGATGATCGTTAAGGTTGCTTCCAACCCAAACCATTCTGTGATTCTGTGATTCTACTTACCTGAATCAGCCTTGTACAACTGAACTAGAGATGAATATCTCTATTCTTTCTTGTGCCTGGAGCCATCCCGTCTTCGGCTATTTTCAGCCTGAAAGCCCAAATTCTTTAATTCGTTGTTCACTGAACAGTGGAGTGGTTTAATTCATCTTAGTGTATGTAATGCAGCTGATTCCAAAGTAATGGATAACTAGGAAAATGATCACTTGCAAGTTATGAACTGTATTTTTTGTGAACATGGTACTTAATTTTACTGGACACAAAACTGGCATAAGCTGAGTAAACTATCCTCAAGCAACATCTATTCTTACCAAGCAGCTCAGAACACAGCTCAAAAAAAGAAACAGGACAAGTGGCAAAAGAAAGCATTTACATGAGGTACATTCATCCTCCTAAGTAACAAATTTTGACAGTATGTCTTCTGAGAGCAAACAAGTGAAAACTAAAACTTTACAGTACTTTAACCACAAATAGGTGTGAACTTGTCAAAAAACAATAATGGCGTCATGCTGAATGAACCTACTCAGTGTCCACATGTACCGTATTTTCCTACTATTCATTGCTGATGTTTCTTCACGCTGTTGTTGACATAGAAGCAGAGCCATACCACTTCTTCAGAGGAAACCACAGAATCAAACATTCTGGACTTGTGGTGACACTCCTGTATATCCCTCTCAGCTGCTAAAACAGGTAATTGATGCTTGCCTGTTCAAACTTCAGCCTAAGGTACAATGATACTTCAAAAATATTTAGGACATAATGAAGTTCATATTGTTCCTCCTCAAAGAAAGATACATTAATGTCAATAGTAACCCCTGCACTTTGTACTTTCTAGCAGAAACTAATGGTAATCAAATAAAGTTAATAAAGTAGAGGCTGTTAGCGACAGAGGCGGGAACAATGCAATTCTGAAGTAATTATAACTGATGAACAGTTGCTACCTAACACTAGCAGCAGAAACATTTATTACTCAGGAGCAGTATCTGCAAAACACCACCCTGAGGTAATAATTCACCATAGTACAGAAAACATACTATAGAAAAAGAGATCAGCATGTAAAATTTCTGACGGAACAGTGCTACTGGATCCTTGCCCAATCTATTCTAAACTCTAGAAGATGAGTTTACATTCTCATCTTACACTAATCCTTTTGTACACACAGTGAAAAACTGAAGTTTCCAATCAAAATTTTAAGAGTGAACAATGAAAAGAAGAATCTATACATTCTTTCAAAGCCACATCCCACATGCAACAGAAACGGTATATCAGCTTAGCAGACAACGCTTAACTTCACAGTGTTTAGCACCCAAGCAAACTAGAATTCAGCAAGGCTGCATGCCTCTACAGTCACACATCCCATCTATACCACAGGCATGGATCCTTACCTGTACCTTTGCTTGTAAGAGGCTCTAAAATGTAGAAAACGATCATGTTTCTTTGGCCTGGCTAACTTAAGTGGTCAAACAATCCTCTGACCAAGTTTCCTCAACCAAACCAAAATGCTTATAATAAACTTGGCTTTCCACTGTCAGTCCTGTGTTTGTTGTTCCAGGAAGACTCTGGCTAAGGAACTGCTGCTTTAACTTTGAGTTATAAAAAAAACAGTTACTAGCAAAATTATATTTTTCTTACCACTGAGAGTCTTGTGACATAGTTAGCCCTTCCATGCGTAACCAGTGAACTAAGAATAAGATTTTTTTTTACCTGCCATGGGCTTCTTTACAAACACACTAATAATGGGAGGTAAGGGGATGGAAGCAGAACACAGCCAAATCTTTTGCTTTGGATGCAGAACAGCTGCATGGCCTGTTCACCAACGCACGTCTGAGCTGCAGCTGCATGATGCTTTATATTACCATCTTAGGCACCAACTATCTAACTTCTCGATCTGCATCTTTTCTGAGGCCTAAAATACAGAGAATCTGACCAGCGCTACTCAGCTGACAACAGATCTGGTGTTCCCATTCAGTATTTGGTTTCCAGCAAACGTATTAATTTAGGTAAGGACAGACTTCCAAGCATAAGCTTGCATCTATTTGTATTCAGCCTCTTTCTGGGTACAGACATTTCAGCATACCACAAAGAATCCAGCATATGCTATCTGTTCTTTAATAGTTTACTTTTACATAAGAATCCCTATTTTTGCCACAGACTTGCTGCAGGACCGTGGAAGGGTCATTTAATCTATATTTCTGCACAACTCTTCTCAAAAAGAGCTTTTAAGACACTGAATAAAGTCTATGAAATGCTGAACTATAAAACCCAGGAATGCTAGAAATAAAGAAAGGCACGAGGTGCAAAAGAAATATATGCAGTACAACACTGCAAAATCTCATTTAAAAAATCTTATCCTTTCAACCATGCAGTCTCTTAGAGTATCCTAGCTGGGTATACGATAGAGGCTACCTGCTAGGAACAGGAAAAAATATATGAATATCTATACTTCAGTAGTTGATTATCCAACACAAGTAGTTACAGAAGGAAAGGAGTCTCAGTTCCAAATCCTTGCAAACCTTCAACTGAAGGTAAGGATACGAAAAAATTTGTTGAGCTGGTAACTCTTTAAATAGCCTAGACAGAAATGCAATGAATTTCAAGGTTTTCCTCCTTGTGGACCATAAGCAAACAAATCCCTCAAAATGATAAAATAGGGCCAAAAGAGGAAAAAAGTAGAAGATAGTTGGCAAGCAGTAAGTCATGTTCCAACACCTGTGCATGTGCAGTTTTTAACAAGCACAACTAAAGCTTCCAGAAATAGTAGAATTCATTAAACACTTCCACCTTCCGTATTCCCACTTCTGCTACTTCACAGAACCACAGAAGAGGTGAGGCTAGGAGGTATCTCTAGGTTCGCTGTTTCTCTTGTTATGTTCTGGTCAGTTTGAGTACTATCACTCAACCAAAGCAGGTTTGCCAAGAACTCGGCCAGCCAGGACTTGAGCAGCAAAAAGGATGGAGTCTCCACAACCTCTGATCAACCTAGTCCAGCGTTTCACTCATCTCAGATTATCCCCAGTTGGAAGGGACCCACAAGGATCACTGAGTCCAACTCCTGCCTCCATATAGGACCACCCAGAATTCAGACTGTGTGTCTGAGAGCATTGTCCGAACGCTTCTTGAACTCCAGCAGGCTCAGTGCTGTGACCACTGCCCTGGGGAGCCTGTCCCAGTGCCCGACCACTCTCTTGCTGAAGAACCTTTCCCAAACAGCCAGCCCTGACCAAATCCCCCAGGTCCTTATCTGCAGGGCAGATCCTTATCTGTTTTAAGAAAGAAATTCTTTTGTTGTTTGGTATTTCCTGTATTTCAGTGTGTTCCCAATTGCGCCTTGTCCTGTCACTGTGCACTACAGAGAGAAGTCTGGGTCTGTACAGATGAATAAGATCTCCTCCCAAGGCATTCTCTTCTCCAAGGCTGAACAGTCCCAGCTTACTCAACTTCTCCTCCTATGCTCATACGACCAATCTTCCATTCCCTTAATCATCTTCATGGCCTTTGTTGGACTCGCTCCAGCATGCCCATGTCTCTCCTGCGCTGGGGAGAGGCTGGAATTGGACCCAGATGTGCCTCTCCAGTGCAGATGGCAAAGATCACCTACTTCAATCCAGCAGCAAGACTGTCTAATGCAGTCAATGAGGCTGTTGGTCTTCTTTGCTGCAAGGGCACTTGGCTGTCTTCTAGTCAACCTGATATTCACCAGGACCCTGCAGGTTTTTCTGACAAGCAGCTCTTCAGCTGGTTGCCCCCTAGCCTGTACTGGTAGATGGTGGTCACTCCTCTCCAGGTACATGTCTCGGCACTTCCCAGTGCTGAATGGCATGAAGTTCCTGTTGACATTCACCAGTCTGTCCGGATCCCTCTGGAAGACAGCACAGGCCCCTGGTATACCAGTCTGTACTCCTAGTTTTGTATCATCTGCAAACTTACTGTGGGTGTAGATTGTTCATGAAGATGTTAAACAGCATGAAACAACACTGCAGACTGGATTCTGATTGGACTTTGTGCTGCCAAGCACAGCCCTGAGCCTTGTAGTCAGCCTTACACCTTACTCTCTATTTACCTTGTCTATACTTTCTCAGATCGCCTACGAAAACATTAGGGGAGGCAGCTAAAAATCCTGCTAAAGTCAAGAAAAACAGCATCCACTGTTTTCCATTTAACCACAGAACCAGCCACCTCATCAGAGAGAGCTATATGAGGCTGGTCAAGCATTATTTTCCTTCATAAATCCATGCTGACTGCTTCTGATCACCTTGCTATGTTTTGCAAATGATTTACAGGACAATTTGCTATATCACCTGCTCAAGAATTGAGGTGAGGCTGACTGGCCTGTAGTTCTCAGGATCCTCCTTCTTTCCCTTTCTCAAGGCATGCATTTTTTCCAAACACCAGGAAACTCCACTATTTCAAGGTGAATCAACAGTAGCCTAGCACTAACATGAGCCATCCTCCTTGGCACATCCCATCAGGGCTCATTCATATTTTCGCATTCAATTCCTTGATTTTTCATTTTAGGTCAAATGTTAACAGTTACCTGGGGTAACAAAATTGGAGAACTGAAAATTCAATGCTGATCTTACTGTTATTAAGAAGTTGTTCCTTTGTGCTTCTCCATGTTAAACTGTGCTACATTCCTTTACCCTTACTCCATTTTATGTAAGGGAACTTAACATCAGCACTAGATATATTTTGAGTTAGTGTATGTGTATTGGTATGTCTGCAACTACATTTTAAATCCATAACGTACTGCCAACACCGTCAGCCGTCAATACCACAAATTAACACTCAACATATAGATACCTGACTTTCCTGGCAGAGCTGTCTTCCAGCAAGTCCAACTGATTTGTTAGACTTTCATACCCATGAGATAATAAGCATAGGTATCTTTTGAGCTACATTATTACAATGGCAAAGCCTAAATTAACATCAAAAACATTTTCAAGTAAATAAATGGCCATCTGTTTTGAGAAAAGCCTTTACCAATAAAAAATTATGCTATTAACTAAATCAATAGTAAAATCTCCAAATATTTCAGTAATAAAAAGTATTATTTATATTATAATAATCCCCAAACAACTTCCAGGCAGTTCAAAGTTGAATACAAGTACGAAATGAAACGTTGCAGAGTTTTCCCATTAATTCTGGCGATAATATGTTATTCTTCTGTTAAAATCAGGCTATGTGGGGGAAGACAACAAAGAAAATGTTTTGGAAGGAGTTTAAAGGGTTTTTCAATGGTAGAAAAGAGCTGAGAAAAAAAAGCTATACTACTCCTACGTATTACATTAAAAAACAAACTGCTTTATATCACTAATCAACACTACCATATATATTTTGTACAGATTCAGTAAAACAACAGGAAACTCCCTAACAGTGTTTTTAAGGCAAAGCAAAGGGGAAAGAAAATAATAAAAATTCTTTAAAAAATCTTTAAAAATATGTCATGCACAGGCCTTGAAGGGTTTTACTACTATGTTCACAAATTAGTAATTTCCAGAACCAAGGTGTTTTGCTTTTTAATTAAAGAAACCTTATGTTTCAAAGCAAACTATGCCCATAAATATACACAAGTTTCAAAAAATTAATAAATCTCAAATTTTTTTTTATTCATTCTGAGAAATTGGTTAAAAATCTGTAGAATGCAAGCCAACTGTACAAGTCTAAAATTTGCTGTTGGAAGAGGGTTTTTTCCAAAATAATCTCCATGTATTAAAGTACTCAAACTGCTGTGCACTACAGTTCATAACCTCAGTAAAGGTAAGTCAGGCTCCCATTTTAGAGAAGCTTATATATCAGAAAGCAGGGTTAGTTACGTAGACCCCAGGAGCAACTTGCTTAACAATGACCCCTACGTAAAATTGGTGTCACTGACAACACACCCAGATGTTAACAGGCTTGAACTTTATCCAGACTAAATCAGGTACTCCCTCCCCACCCTTTCTTCCCTCCCCCAAATATGAAACTTTTAAAGTGAGAAAAAACTATAAAAAAGATGAAATAGCATCTGGATGATAAAACAGACAAAAAATAGTAAAAGAATCTACTCAACAAAGTCACATCATACAATGAAAATGACAATCTTTTTCAAAAAATCTAATTAGCATGGCAGAGGGATCCCTCATGACATTTATCTTAAATTTGCTTAAGATAAGTGAATTTACACCACTTGATTTTGCCATGGAATGGTTCCAACCTCCCTGCTTGGTTCTAGGCACAGATTGTATATGTCGGAAGTAGGTACTGTTTTTACAGCAGGTAAAAGATATGGCCTAAGTAGCCACCAGCTGAATCACATCAGGAAAATCTCCATTTTACTTGTTCATTAACTGGGTTATGGGTTGTGTTTTTTGTTTGTTTTTTTAAATCTTTTCCCCTTCAAGGTTTCAAGTCTGTAAAGTTTTGCATTCTCTCCCCCTGACAAATTGGAACATCACTGGAGAACCAGGTACACAAGGATGGCAACATTTGTAGGCAAACACAGATTCTGCATCCTCCATATGCTCTTTATACAGAGCTGCACCTGTAGATCCACCTATCCTTGCACAGTTAATTCTACTAACTTCACTTAGCATAGAAGAAGGAAATACACAAACCCTAAAACTCCGGTCTCCCTACTCTGATGAGTCTGCTCATCGATTTTCCACACACCTTCCCTGGACACTTGGCTGTTGACAAACAGAAAGAGCAAACCTTCCTTCCAGAGAATGAAGGAAATAATCGGAAGCCCCAGGCATTTACTTACACAAACTTCTATTAAAACACTCTTCAATTTTCCCGTCTTATTTTGGTCAATTCCAAAAGCCAGCAAACATCTGCTAAAAGCATTTAAAACGCAAAAACTGACAGGTTAGTATGTGCTACCGTACTCATACTGCCCATGGTTTGGACAGCCAAGATCCATGCATTCTCATGTTAACCTGTCTGAGAGCCTGGTGAGGGGGTTCGGCTGTATCAAACACTGCACATATTGCTTTTTGGAACAGTCCAACAGATTTGTATCCAGCAGTACCCTACAATGAAAAGGAGTAACTTAACATAGGCTTTTTGAAAAATTGTCAGTTTTTTTTCTGGTCCCATTCACATCACTGTAGATGCAAGCCAGCTGACAAAGCGTAAGAGATTTTCAGACACACAATTTTAAAAGCCCCTAACTTGCCTGAATGGAACTCCTCTATATTTCATACTTGCACGTTAACCCTATCCTGATTTCACCAGACCTCTCTGTGGCTCATTTCTTCCTGACATCACTCATTATTGCCTCTCAGACACCCATAGCTTGTGAGCAAGCAAAAAATAGAAGGCAGCAGACAATTTTACCTGTTAAAATACTTACAGAATATAACAGCTAGCCTTACAGAACAGAAAGCTGCCCCAACACTTGCACATGCTCTCTGCAACAGAAAGTCAAGATTTTTTTTCCTGTTGCTAGTCAGGCAACTAAACTGCAAATGTGTGATCTATAAGACAACAAGCAAAAATCACAAGGCCACATCTTTTTGTGGAAAAAAAGATTATGTGAGCATAAAGTCACGCATTCTGAGACAGGCAGAAATGTAGGAAAGGCTTTTGGACTAGTAGACACAGAAGCATATATAGTAATCAGCTACTGCTCTGCATTTTGGCAGGAAGATTCAGCTTTTGCCAAGCAATTGGCAAGAGTCCTTAGCTTTGCGTGAAGCAACAGTGTTTGCAGTCCTCTAGCACATCCAAGTCCTACCATTGCCAGCAACATAAAAAACACCCTATGATTCCTAACAACACTGCTCCTTGGCTCAAGTATTATGGAAGAGTCATTAGATGTGTCTGATGTGGTATAACAAGTGCTGGAAGCAGCACTAGAAGCAGTACACTAATGTCCTGCAGATTTGGGACCAACAAATTTGTTTTACTTTCTTGGATATGGAAAATGATAATCTGCAGTAGAAGCAAGCAATACAGTCTGAGAAACCTACTTCTTTAAACAAAGGCTTCACAGCAACAAAGAACCTCTCAACTTCAGATACATACCAAACATAGGCTGTTTGTATGAGGTAAGCAGCAATAAATTAGCAATAAAAACATTCATTACCAGAAATAACAAGTTTACATTCCTTTTATGAAGCCAGGACTGTTTCCAAGCTATGAATTTCTATAGAAAAAGTGATCAGCTCATTCACCTTCAGTATGGATCAATTCTTTTGTAGAGACTTAAAATTGTCGCTTTGGTATACTGCTGCCACAACTATGAGAAGCAGCTTGAGTCACTGCTGGCCTCTTATGTTTATCCTAAGAGACCAGCATTTAAAGAAAAACTTCAGTCATAGAATAGAATAGGATCACAGAATATCCCAAGTTGGAAGGGACCCACAGGGATCATCGGGTCCAACTCCTGGCTCCACACAGGACCACCCAAAAATCAGACCCCATATCTGAGAGCATTACCCAAAGGCTTCTTGAACTCCAGCACGCTCGGTGCCATGCCCACTGCCCTGGGGAGCCTGTCCCAGTGCTTGACCACCCTCTGGGTGCAGAACCTTTCCCTAACACCCAGCCTGACCCTCCCCTGTCCCAGCTCCATGCCCTTCCCTTGGGTCCAACACTTCGTATCCAGTTAAACTTACCACACACAGTCCAAATCAAAACTGAAGCCAGATTTTAATTACAGTCTATCTTCTGCCAAAATGTGGTATGTGACTACCTAATTCTGAGCCTGTAGCAGCAACAATTCTCTGACTTGGGCAGGCAGAGTTCAGCTCCCACACCACTGACTGACTGCAGCATACTCTGTGTCACTGTTAAGTGATTCAGCTGATGAACACTGCTATCAGAGTGCCACTGTGCCAAGAGCAGTCTCTTAAATACAGTGCACCAATGTAAGAAGCTTATCTTCAAGTATCACTTGTCACTTCTAATCCTCATCTCTTGCAACACCGAGTTTTGTCTCTGGAGACAGAAGATGAAATGCGTGCTCATTTTGATTAAATACTGTACAGGAAAAGACACGACCACACCACTTATCCTTTACCCCTGCAAATACCAAAAACCCAAGAAATAGTCTGATTAATTTATTTGGGAATATAAGATAAACAGTTAAGAAACCAGTGAGACAGTTCAAATGCTCTGATACAAAAACAAACCAATAGAAACTAAAGAAAAAAAAAAAGAAATCAAGGAGGTACCTGGAACATAAGCAGGAGAAAAGAGTCTCATGGATATTGCAGATAGATAGGAAAGCAAATCCTGGCTTTGGAGCGACCAGTGCAGACAATTTCTCTTTAAACCCCTCACTTCATTGGGCAGCAAAGTTTACCAGAATAGTGTCTCATGCCTTGCACACTACTAACCTTGTGATCATTCAAAAAAAAAAATCATGGCTCTTTGGAATTGTATAAATCCTAGAAATACAAGGCAGAGATCTCCTCTTACGAGCCTTCCTTACTCACTGAGTGAACACAATAGGCCAGTTTCAGGCAAACAATGGGGAAATAATGGGAAAGACAGGAGACCGATGAGAAAAAAGCTTTCTAAAATATCACATCTTTCTTTTCAAGTGAAAAGCAAAGCATTCCATTACTTTTACCTGTAATACTTTTGCATAGGTCTTATAGATAATCTTCTTTCATATACAGTGCAAACTTTTCCCAAGCTCTGTAATTTCTTTCGGACCTTAACATTAATACTGCAGTGTCCTTTATGTCCCAGATCTGCAAGATATACAACTGACAGAATTCATCACGAGTAAGTACAGTTTTACACCGAGTTAGACTCTCGTACAAAGGCACAAGCTGCAAAGCCAAGACCAGAATACAGCAGTGGTGTCAGTGCTATACTTAAATACTCAAGAAATCTGAGGATGCATTTCATTTTCTTTTAAACATAGTATCTCACCTCATCCGACTGAGAGCTGCCACTGAAGGAAGTAGTCCTATGTTTCCTCCCACCTCTCAGCCACGTGTTACTACCTCCCCCGTTTGCACTGGATGGCTCTGTAGCTCTACGGTCACTTCAGCTCATGGACCCAACAGAAAACGTCTCATGCGGAGTTTGGAGGCAGAAGTAGTAGAAAAGGCCTGGAAGTTGTTTTCTGTTGAATGAAGGTTCTGGGCCCAGCTCACACCAGTCACATGGAAAACCATGGCATCCCAGAGACACGAGACAAGCACAGCTGTTCAGTTTGGCAGCAGGCTGCATGCAGATCTAAGGCATACCACAAAACTACACTATTAAAAAGTTGTTTGTTCTTTGTATGAATCCAATAATTGTACTCAGAGCTCTAAGAACAAAAATATTTATCTAATAATTGTCATCCTTGAGAAACAGGAGATCAAAATATTTAAATAAGGAGGTGCTGAACTACTCTGGAAGAGCCTACCTTGAGCATTAACTACAGCACAGTAAGATTAGCCATACAGGAATTCAGCACGGTAGATAAGCTCACAAGCTGCAGATCCACTTTTTACAAAAGACCTCATTTTATAGATGTTTAAAAAGGAATCATGTTCCTTTTTGCTATAAACCTTGCACAGAAAATAATGGCATGGCAGCAACAGATTAAAAGAGGAGGTATAAACAAGAGGCCTTGTAATGATCCATTGCCATTTCAAGCTTCTCATGCACTCCTAAATTTCAGGATAAGAACAAATGAGCTGCAGATTCTTCCCTAAGAACTACATCGCATGTTCAACTGTGGGATAACACATACCAGCAAATGGAAAATAAACTCCTCCAGGTGCTCCAACCAGTGCATAGAGGGCAAAATAACCAGAAATGCCACAATATTTATGTTTTAGGGGCTGAATCCTGAAGCATTTCTTCCACCCTCTACAGGTATATTGAAAAGCTGGAAATCAACTAGTGGCACAACCAGACACCAAAAATTGTTGGGAGCAAACAGCTTCAACTCATTAGATTTAAAAGTAATGAAGACAAAGATGCTTGAGCCATTAATAAAGAAAGTAGTCTTTGTAGTGGCAGGAGTGCCACTGGTAGCAGGAAGAACATTAATTGTTAAGAAGCATTATTCCTTAAGATAAAGAAATCTTCCTCACTCCTTTTTTCTCCCACCCCCCTTCCCCTCCTCCTTTTCTTATTAAGCCGTTCTTATCTTAACCCGTAAATTCTTCCCCATTTCTTATCAATTCTCTCCCCCCATCCCTCAGCAGGGAAGCGATCGAATGAATGGCTGTGCAGTGTTTAGCTGCCTGCTGGGCGGCTGCCACAACACCAGGGTACTCAGTACAGTCAACAGAGAAGCAAGGCAAATACAAGCAAGTTGTCACCGGATGCTTGACATATTGGAAAGCAGCAGAACACTCAAAAACTCCTTTATGGAGATCCAGTGCTGCTTAACCCGTTTTTTTCAAAATACGATCGCTAACACATCTCCGAGATGTCTTCTCCAAGCAACTAAAAAGCAACCTACTACAATTTCAAGCCTGCAAGCCTAACTGCTTAGACTTGAATGGTACCTGAATAGCAATTTGGAGTGAGACTTTCAGAAGACAGCAAGGGCATCATGCACATACTCCCAACTAATCCGATTTTTCCAGACGTGACATCACTTGGACTACCTACTCGTGCTGGAGCATAAGTCTCCATGGAGCTTTCCTTTTGACTTCTTAGCAATTAAGTCCTTTTTACTCTGTACATCTTTGATGATGTGACCTCATACTAAGGGAACAAACAAACATATAATTTCACAGTGCAAGCACAGTATTAAATATTGTTAAAGTAGACAGGGTCCTTGTTAACTCTGCTCCAATAAAAAGTTTTGTAAACTGTTTCCTTTTTGTTCCTTTGAGAAAACAGAGGCACAGTTCCCATTTACAGCCTAGTTCCTGTTTCCAAAATACCCCTTTAGCTTTTTTTTTTATGGTGGATATAAATGGCACCAAACTGTCAAATCACAGCTATTTTCTGTGCTACCTATACAAATAGGTCTGATTTCTGGCAAGCCATAAAACAATTATGGCTGAATTCCTGTAGCCCTTTGATATCCCAGCTTGCCTGCAGGGCTTCAAAGCCATCTTGGGGCAATACTAAAATCTAACTTCAAAAAGACAGAGGGCAGATAAAACATTTAAACTCGTTGGCATTCTAACAGGAACACACCAAAATCTTAACAATAGGATAATTATATTTGAAAGGAAAGTTGCTTGAGTTCTTTTCTGCCCCAGCAAAGGAAATCCATATATCACATAATTTTTCTAAGCTTTGCATCACCTTGATCAGTTTAAAACTGTCAGTTGGATTTATAGAGAAAAGTTCTCTGCTTTACTAAAGTAGCATCCCTTGTTGAAATTTAATAGGACCTAAATTGTAAACCATCTGCTTGAGTATTTAAATACTAGTCAGAGTTGATTATTCCTTTAATCCAACTGAGAAAGCCATTACTGGTTTGTTACCTTATATCAATATATTAAGCTGACTTAAAGCAAACATAGAGAACAGACAACATATTGCAACAGTTTACATCAACACTTTGTTACTGAAAGCAGAGATACAAACAGCTGGAAAAAGCAGGGGGAAAAGAAAGCATATTACACCTGCCTCTGAATCTACAAAACTTATTGCAAGATTGGAAGCCCATTTTCATATTTAAGCAGTCTTCTCACCCATTCTGGTGTGAACATACCTGTCACATTTTTTCTCCACACACAATGAATAGGTAGAAAAGTTGCTGCATAAAGTTAACATCATCCTAACAAAATGCATAATTTTGTTTTTAATCCTAATTTCTAAAAACAGGCACAACGCTGGTGTTCCCTACCAAGGGAAAGTCTTATTTCATAAAATCCTAGTGAAAGTCAAAACAAGACAAGTAACCTTTAACCCATGCCTTTTCCTGATTTTTGCCCGCCAATGCTTTCATGATGCTTCTGAAGAAACACACTTCTCATTATCATTTAGAGTTTTATTTAATTTTTATCAAGTCCACTATTTTCAACTTAGTCAAGAAAAAGAGTTGCAAAAGCTTTTACTCATATACCTGGCCATGGCTGGAAGGCGTTTTGTACTTACTGTATTCCTAATTTGCAGTTAAACTGGTGGGCCCCACAACGGCTTTGTGAAATCAATTTCTTACAGAAGCAGTTCAAAAACAGTTATTTAAGATTAATACAAAGTAAAACAGGCTGCACAAACTGTTTGAAAGAAAATAACCATACTGGGAAAGCAGGAGGAGAAGAAAGTAAGCCATATCTTCAGCGCCCCATCACACAGCAGTCTTAATTTGTTTCAGTGTTTTTCATACAAAGATACAGATGCCAGATCTGAAAATAATACTATTCAATAAAACAAAAGAGTAATGTGCCAGAAATTTTCAGCAGAGTTTAGATTAAGTTATGGATGCCTGAAGGCGAACACACTGATCTAATCACTGCATTAGGTTTCAAAACACTTATGGTTCAAGTCAGAAGAAAATAGGCTGTTAAGCTTCTAACGCTACAATACATACGAACATATTTATAGAGTACATGGTAGCTATATAGCTAAATCTTAATATTTACATACTAAAAGCATCATTAAGATGATGTACAAAACCCAGAGATTAGTTTAGATTTTGATCAAGAAGTAACTTATCTATGCTTCAGGATAGACCACAAAGGAGGAAACTAAAACCAAAACAAAATTTTCAGTTGTCTAGATACAAACCAACAAATTCCCAGATTCAAGCTATTCAAAAACACACAAAACTGAAACCAAAACCTTTTAAACGTTCCACCTGAAATGAATAGAGAATTTGGACTGTATATTTAAAATGTCAATCAACAAGTACTTTATTAGTATTCCAACTCCTGTAAAGTTGCAGTTCAGCCATTAACACAGAAATATCCTAAGGAAACATCCCTACAGGCCAGTATTAGAAGACTAGTGTAACTAAACTTCTTTTGTTACAAAACCTGCAATATCTGTAATAGTTGTTTAACTTCGCTTTTACAGTACTAAAAATTCAAGGAAGTAATCTAACGCAGTTCTGCTTCATGGAAACCAGATTGTTTCTATTTAGTTTCCAGGCAAAGGAAAGGATAATGAAAACAAAAATCATTCCACAGTTTATTTGACAACCTCATTTTTGTCAAATATTAACTTTTATTCTCATGTACCTTCAGTGGAGACATTTAGTTTGTTTGGAAAGAATTCTGTAGGTGAAAATTAAACTTTCCAGCATGGGATGACTCAACATTTAACAAAAAAGCCTGAAGTAAATTCCAAAACTATTCACAACTACCATTTTAAGAACAGTGTTTAAGTGCAATATCCCACAGATACTTTCAGGTTTCCCAGAACGGGGGCATTTAAACACAGTAGGTGCAGTACATCCTCTCAACTTGGGCTGTCGGACAGGTACAGCATCCACACAGAACCGCTGTTCCATGCTGTCGCTATTTGTCAGAAGTGTGCATGTGTGCACATTTCTGATGCGTTTCTGAAATTCATCATCCCACTAAAATGGTTTGGTCACTGCTCCTACAAAGTTTGAGCTACCAAACTGCAATAACCAGATTCATGCGGAGCATCTCTGCAACACGGACCTGCCCCGCATGGGTCCAACTTAATGACAGATGCCTTAATGATGGATGGGGCAATTCTCATTGTTTCCACCCACCCAGCAGAAGAGTGGTGCTACAACAGTTTAGCAGTGCCTGCAGAAGCAAAGTGATCAGCTATAGCGTTGCTGAGCTACCTTGTTTGATTTATGTTCAGGGGCTGGTCTTAGTGTATTTACACAAGGCTGCGAAAGGCACCCAAAGAACTCAGATGGAATCACTTCACAGTAATATACACGCAAATATCTTGCAGCATTTCTAACAGTTGGCTGTAGGTAGTTTCCCATATTAAAAGGACATGCATTGTGGGGAAGACTTGCTCTAAAGAATAATAAAAGCCAGTAACCTGATAAGAAAGGATGTTAGCTTAGTAAATAGAAATGCTGCTTGTAATAGTGCCACCTCTCCATACGCACATAATGGAGACAAACGAGGTTAATTCCACAAAACAAAATACATTTAGGTGTTCTTGTTGCCTTTTTTTATTAAGCAAGGGACACACTAAGACCAGCCTTCAAAAGCAAAACAAAATAGTTGTTTATAGACCGAGAAGTCAAACTCTCTAGAGTATCTTGATTGAGTCTTCAGAAAATAATGATATCCAATCGTATGGCTATATTGTTGCTTCTGTTAACTCAGCTGTAACAAGTTACCGAGCATATTACACATTATGGGTAAAATCTTTTGCTAACAAGACATCACAGAAGTGCTCTGCAGAATCAGGATAATACCTGGGCTCAACTGCAAGGCTGAAGAAGAAAAGCCTCCTCAAATATACAGAAGTTGTAGTTTCTGTTTTGGAACATTTGATAGATACAAGTGGCAACCTTACAATGTTCAGACTCAGAAAACCACATACTTCAAAAGACACTTTAGAGGAAAGAGTAATATACAGGCAAAGAAATAGTAACTTGAGCGTCAAAAAACAATTTTAATACGGGAATTTTATCAGATGTGAACATAATTCTGCAGTTAAAAAAGGTGCTGGCTGAAAAGGGTCAGGTATTGCATCTGACTATGAAGAATAAAATGGTGCTTATTGTTGTCTGCTTATTTCCCCAAGTTTACCCTCTCAGAGAGGAAATACTGCATTGTTGGCCTAAAAGTATTACAAGAGCATGCTGTTTGTTTTAGAAGTGAAAGATGTTCAGCTTTAAACATTTAGGGATATCTAAGGAAATACTTTGGAATTGTTCTAACAACGTAACTTCCGCTAAGATCCTCTTAGAGAAACTGGTCTCAAATCTATGTTTCTATGCCATTCATATGGCTCCATACACTTCTATATATTTCGCAGTTTTGTATTTCGTTCCCTGCATTAATATTAAATCATTCTGAGGCACCAAGCATATCCAGAAATATATTGTGTCCCAAGTCAGGCAAGCAAAAAAAAACACCACACCACAGAAAACCACAAAAAACATCAGGACGTGCATCTCTATATTTAGAAAGCACATGGAATTTCAAATCCAATCTGCTTCTCCTGCTTTTCAGTAAAACTGAGTATCAGTGCTGTGATCACTTACAAACAGCCATTCTGTAGTTTCACCAAGTACTTCAGTAAAATACCCACCCAGAGCTTACATTATATAAGACAAAATGTGAAAATATTTTTTTTTAATCTTTGTTATTGTTAATTATTGGCCCCAGTATTGAATTTCAAGAGTAATTTGAACGCTATTTACCTGCTTAAAAGGAGAATAGTTACTAATCAAAATTCCTCAAGGAGACTTTTGCCCTCCTGAGTTACCACAAGCGTTTTTAGACCTGCCCTATTTCCCTCACACAACGAAGAGCTCAATGACTGCTGGCTTCCAGCCCATGGTATCAAGTAGTTCTGTCTCAATTAAATCTCAACATTATTCCTTTCTGGATTATTTGCCCTTTAAAGTTAGCATATGAAAAGTAAAACAACACCTCCCTGCAAATACACAAAGGAAGTCCTCGATTTTCCTCACAAATCTACAAATAGAGAACACTGTCTGCCAACCCTTGTTTCCAGTGATATGTGATGTTCATATTACTTCTGTCCAGAGTGGGCAAAATAATTTGCAGCTCATGGAGTTGGGTGGAGTTTTTCCTCTATAAGCTTCAGAAAAGCAGCCACAAATAGTAAGTTTAGACGTACTACAAGCTGCTCAATATCCTAACAATCAGCAAAGTTGAATCCACCTCACATTTCTCAGTTCAGTTCTGCTTCTTCTTTTTAATGTGTAATAGCGTAGCTTGTGCTGTAACCTCCGTTATCACAACCGCCTGAAAAGACAAACACCTATCTTGGCGTTTACCTTCAAGAGCACAGTTCCATACAACCAGTGCACACGTCCTACTGTACCGACACGTTTGTTTACATAAAATTACATGCAGAATGCTGAAGCCATAAGCAGGCAATTCACATGGACCAACCACTGGAACTAGGTCCTAGCCGTGTCTGAAAGCAGCAGCACGCAACCCACCACTGGTGTGATGCTGCAGCAGGCGAGGTGTCGAAGCGGAGCTCCTCCAGCAGCCCAAGAGGCAGGCCTGTGCTCCTCTGAGGGGACCACCTGCCCACCCAGGAGCCCTCAGCAAGACCCACAGCACAATGTCCCCTCTGCTGGCAAGCATCAGAGGCAAGTCAGCATCCGTACCCTGTGCATGGGAGCACCATCACAAGGCGGCTGATGAAATAAGCTCTTCCCATGACTGGCTGCCTGGCAGCAGAGACTTGTCCACTAGCACTTAAACAAAAACTGACAAAAAGCAAGCTGAAAATAAGCTTTTTTTTTTTTCCTTTTAAATAGGTATTATATAACAGGTTTTACCTAGAAATATACATTTTTTTAAATTATTTTCTAAACTGCAGAATTAATTATTTTAGTTGTATCCTTTAATGGTAGGTAGTATAAGACATTTCATTTTAAAATAACTTTTCACACAAAGATTTAAGTACAAATATTTTAAATACCACTCTGTTCTTCCTCCCTTTTGTTTATGAGAAAGCACAGCAAAAAACCAGCAGAAATGCAAAAAACATTTTCCATTAGAAGCCAAGTGGCTTGTAACAGGATGAGGAAGCATAATTTTCAGACAAATGTACAGAAGTGCTAGGATTTGATTGTCACTTTGTTCTCATGTACCCATCAATCACTGCCAAAATGATTCCACATGAGCTAAACTCCACTGTTTCAAACATACAGGTGACCAGCATAGGAATCTCACAAAAATGAATGCAGTCAAACTGCAGCAGCTTACAGACCAGATTAAGCCTTTGTAAGTTAGCCTGTTTAGCTGTCACAAGCATTATCAATAGGCTCTGCCAGGTTGCAACTATCAAGTTTTCAGTCTTCTCCACAGGTTCCAACACAAAGGACAGAACAACACTCCAGCATTTCGTTCCAAAACCTAAAATCAAAAACAAACAAAAAAAACAAACCCCTCCAATCTCATTGCATGTCAGTGTGAGAAGAACAGCCTTCATAACTTGAACAATATCACCAGAAGTAACTTGAACTAAATTAACAAAATCTTACAGATTATACCTAGAGTTCCTATCACCTAATCTATAATAGTAAATAGACTCATAGGGAAATCTTTAAGACACCTATTTTTTTCTAAGGATAAAAACTGTATAGCAGTAAACAAAGTAACAACAAAGAACAAACTGAGCTGTTTTCATTTTCTCACAAATTTTATAAACATAACTGTCTACTGATTTAAAAATGCTGAGATCTTCCCCCTCATCTTACAAAGGAAGCAACAGAGCTAATCTCATGCACAACAACCTGGCTCTCCACTCTTCTTTCAAATGAGCATTGCTCTACAGCTACCCAATTCCTTGTGTATGAAGACCCTGAAACTGTACTTCATTTCCTACCTTTTAACATCTGGAAGACTTACTTACAGAATTAATACTGCAGCTTTAGGAAAACCAAACCACAACTTCTTACAACTAAAAATACCATAAATAACGTTTCATTGTTAATAAAGTTAACTTGACATGAGACAAAGGCTGTATGCCTTTACTAGGAACCTAGGCTCATTTTTAAGGATTGTGAAATGAGAATCTGAACTGACAAATCAGCATTGTCCCTTGTAGAAACATGCTATATGGGAATACAGGAAAAAAAAAAGAATTTAGCAGGAACTAGACATCCCATGGAGGAGAACGATAATAAAGGCAAAACACACAGTTATCCACAATTAAAAACATGCAAGTAATCTTTTGAAGTGTAACTTAGTGATGCTGGATGATGTAGCAGCCTTGTTATTCATGTGTCCTGTTACACTGAGGTACTACAGACTGTACAATCACTGAGTACCTTTAGCAGGGGTAAGAACCCATTGTCACACTTTCATCTTAAACTTTATTTAAATTGAATGCAATATGCATTTCATTCCAGACCGCAAATCAATTCTGATAAAGATTGATAAATATATGCAGTAGGTTTTAAACTAGTATTACCTAAATGATGGAAAATATATGGAACAAAGCTGTATACTCATAAAACGGATGTATGCTGCCCAACTCCTTATTATACTGTTTACTTCTAAATAAAGTATCATCTTTGAACTTGATCATGTTTAGAGACATACCAGACAAGTGAAATTTCTTAGAAAAATCTTTAGAAAAAGGTTTTCCTCTACCAGTAGCATCTAATCATCAAAGCTGCCAGCATTTACTGACAGCACTCACATAATGATGAAACTTGATAGCTTCAGTATATCCAACCTCTTCTCAGTCTCTGAGAAAGAGCAGTGAGAAATACCCTTGTGATTTACACTGGGCTGAATTAGAAACTGCATTTGAAAACACCTATGTATTCTCACAGCTCTTCAGCTGCTTATTAAAGGACTAGCAACATTAAATCTCTAGAGTTCTTGTTAAACAAACAAAACTGCCCACTAGACATCCAAAGTTCTATCTGGCTGCAGCTGAAATTCACTGATAAGCAAATCCACAGCCAGTAACAACATATTCACAAATTAAATCAGCAATGCCTGCCCTAAAGTTGCAGTATTGAACCTGATACGCTTGAACACTGTATCTCTACGACCGATAGAAAAAGAAATTCCCACATAGCCTGACCCTCCAGGTGTGATAGATTAGGTGAAAAATAAAATGAGGGGGAAAAAAACTCAAGTTAATTGTAGCTCTCTTCTTTCTAAGTTCTTAGAAGTGTAGCTAAATATCCTACTAAAATATCCAACAGAAAACTGACTGTTTTCTGACAGTCAAAAGTAGACTACTGACAGTCAGTAGTCTGACCATCTACTTAAGGGAAAACTCAAGTTGTCCACTAAATAAGATGCCTGTTGGCCTCTATCCTCACACCTCTCTATTTACTAAAATTGATAGAAAGCTAAGCCTCTCATCGACCTTAAATGTGGCAGGGGGTGGCTACTATCTTTTCATACTTAGTATTAAAAAAAAAAAAGAATGAAGATAATCACCAAAACAATAAAAAATTGAGAAACATGAGAGAGGCAATATGGACTGGCCATTTTCTCCAAATTTTTACAAGACAAAATGCAAGCTACTA
This sequence comes from Cygnus atratus, assembly GCF_013377495.2. Taxonomy (NCBI): domain Eukaryota; kingdom Metazoa; phylum Chordata; class Aves; order Anseriformes; family Anatidae; genus Cygnus; species Cygnus atratus. The sequence goes on from NC_066396.1 coordinate 36,865,196, forward strand.
AGAGCAGCTTTTGCATTATGGTCAACAAATTAATAGTAGGTCTACAAAAGGAGGGAAAGATCAAGGATCCTCTTTGCATTTCTTCCACACATTGTAATATAGTGAAATTTTTTGAAAAGAAAGTTTAAAAACAAAACCACTATATAGTCAGGGGAAAACGGATTAGTGTTTCCTAATTAAAGCCATTGATTTCCTTAGCCAGCATATTTTCAACAAATACTTTTAGGGAGCTTCATGAAGCATTTTTACAGCCTTAAGACGGAACACTAGAGACTGTTTAAAACACATCATTGGATGTACTTTCACAAGAGGAATAAGCTGTCACTAAAATAAAAACTGTCTCACTTCAACCTTTCTTTTTAAGTAGCAAAACAAAATATCTCCATGGAGTAGCTTCATTACATCTTGACAATGTACAACCTGTCTGTTACAAGTTTAGTGACTGATACAGCCAACACTGTACAACAAATCTAAATGCGTAGGAGCAGAATTCGACTCCCACTTTTGATTTTCCAGGCAGTATATACAGAAAAGAAAGCCATGAATCTTTTCCCCTTATTGCACATTGAAAAGGGGTCTCCCCTTCATAAAAAAAACCTGCATACTTAATTAGGGTTTATCTACAGATATATTTTCTCAAGAAGTCCTTACAAGCACACTGAAGGATACTCTTTAAGAAGTTTCCACTCTACAGCTGCACTCCTGTACACCGAGGGCGTCAGAGGCAGAAGTGTGTGCCACCACATACCACAAGATGCCAGAGATGATGTCTACTTGCACGTTTGCAGGGCAGCCGCTTCCATGAGGAAGAGCACATCCACGCTACTGTCTTTCCACACCGTGCTTCCCCTTCCAAAAGATTCACATCTCGCCACCCACCCCACCAAGTACCGTGGTCTCTGGAACAAAGTCACCTTAAAAAAATTAACGAACAACAATGAAACGCAGAAAGACTGCTTCTTTCAGAGTTTCTTCCTCCTCGCTGTAACTCCTAGAAAATGACAGATTCAGGAGAGGAGATTTCCTAACTCTTCTAAGGAAGATTATTCAGAAAAATTGCCTGGTTGAACTGCAGGAACAAAACTGGAAAAGCTATCATGGGAGGAGGGAAAGACTGTTTTTATTGGAAAGCAATCGTTGGCACTTTCTAAGGTTGCTAAATCTATTATGAAATGTTATGGTCCACCAAAGTTTCATTCTGCACTAATGGACAACCCTTAGAAAAAAGAAACAGTACTGGAAACGTGGATTTTCTAAATAACATTACAGTTTGGTCCAGCAGTGTGACAAGCAGCTCCACTTGCATCGCTTAGTTCAAGAAGTTTTAGTGATGTACAACACATGATATGACAACGTGAGGCAGTAACCATTGTTCCCCTCAAGTCCATAGAGAAAAGCAACACCTTCCCTTCTGCTTTTCAAGTCACAGCTTTCCAGTGTCCAAACCTGCACTTTCATATTAAGTTATTTGCACAGAAATATTAGCCCACCCCTTTTTAGTAAGAAAAAATCGAATTTGTCAAACTGCACCGCTAATTAACAGAAACTTAACCACTAAGACCACATCAGTTCCAACGCAGTCTCTGACAAGCACTTAAAATGAGCCGCTGGGAGATATTAAGGGATGTGTTCCCTGACTCAACCAAAACGCTGTGAGGCAAATGGCAAGCTAGGCTATTGCTGCAGAGCACCAGCAATCATTAGATAAGAAGAGGAATAAAGTTTTTCTAAACTTCTTAACATCTTAAGAAATAACAAGATACATTGTCAGAGAAGAGCAACAGCTCCTCTTTTGGAGGCAGCTTGCTAGTTACGCAGTGAACCAAAAAGAACCATAACCCTGTGACAAATACCGTTCCGCGGGTGTGCTTTTGTGCTGTACTCCTGTACACAGCACAACTTTCCTCACACGACTGAAAAAAGGTAAGCAACACATGATTTGAAATAAAGCTAGAAACCTGGTAATTCTCCATGCCTTCTGTTAACCAATTTTCTTAAGCATCATGAAACAGGCAAAACTTAAAAACAAAGCGTTTTTTTTTTTGGTGACTGCATGATTTTAGAGAGCTTTTGTCTTGCAAAACTCTGCTCCAGAATGGGCCTGGGTACGATATACTTTCTTTAATCTGACAAGCAGTCCTGTAGTCCCCCCAGTGAAGCTACTCATGTAAGTCAGATGGCAGAAGCAGGCCATTAGATGTGACAAAGTGCAGGCAACCATGGAGAATGACTATACGCTCCTTCATGCAAGGACAAACTGGAGCACTTGCTCATCATAAGGCAAACAACAGAAAACAAAACTGCTGCCAAGCTCAAGTTTTTAAGGTGAGACAGTGAAGGAGGCTCATTCATTAAGTCACTGTAGATCATACATACTCTGTTCCCCACCAGTCAGCATCACCTTCCCATCTTGACTGGGCACACAAATCAGCCTGTTCTGCCCTGCAGAAACTGAATGCTGTTCCCAGCTACATTCCCACCTTAAAACGAATGCAACTTCAGCATATAGGACCCTGCGTGCCCTGCCGCAGCTATTAGTAGAACAAACACACAGACACACCTTTGTTTGCAAACTTACCACCAACCTCCACTATTTCCAAAATCCCTGGTACAGCCAGAAGAGATAAGCAAAAACAGAGCTGTAGCCAAACTGACATTCACCCAGCTATTCTCATAAACAAGCAAAGCAAGCGTATGGAAAAGCTGTTTCAGAAAATAATTCACCTCCCCTCCCTTGATGTTTGGATGACTATGCCAGTAATAAAAAGTGAGCTGGTAGCATAAACGCTAGGAGCTAATAAAGCCCGTGATAGCCTATTCATTTATTACTCTCAAATTGATCCAAGGGTTTTGCAAACAGACTTAATGAATTAGAACTTTTCCTCGCAAGCACACACGTCAGAGCAGCCATTCACAGCACGAATCCAGAGATACACAGATCACTCACAGAGAAGTTAAGTGCTGCAGCCAGTCCCTATCCTGACACTTAGCTTTAACATTGTACACCTACTTCTGCTCATTAAAGGCAAGGCTCAGGAGTAGTTTGAGAACTTATCAAGTAACTCCAAGTGGCCAGTTATCTTGTAACAAAGCAATAAAGCATGTCACAACTTCAGAGACAGCGACTGAACCAGTACACGAACACCAACCAGTGAGTTCAGCTACCAGCAACCCTGCTACTCCCATGGAACAGGCGACACTTCCACCACCGCAGTGAGGGCCATCTGAGGTCAAATCAAACCAGCAGCCCCGACTTACAGAGCTAAGAAAACCCAGAATATTTCTGGCAAAGATGTTAGCCATATTTGTAGGTTAGAAAAACACACAAAATGTTCCCATTCACAAGGCGCACGTCACCACCATTCCTCTAAACGCGTCTGAACACAAGAGAGCGTGCTAGATAACTCAAACACAGCAGCACAAAGCTCATCTCTTCCACTGTGATTTCGAGGGCCTGAAGTCCCTTGCACTGCCCCCCACTACCCTCTGCTGCAGCTTTAGGAGGGGGAGCAAAGCCTAGAAGGGAACAGAGAATCTCATCTTACGGCAACCGCTCCCACTGAACAGCGCGTATTCTCCTACGATCCGAGTCATGTGCAATCACAAAATGACAAGTCCCCTCCCGGGCTATATAAGCTGGCATCTTTCCCAGCAGCTGCCACATCATGAAAAAGACGCACAGAAATAAAACTCCAAAACAAACACTTTAAAACAATGGCTTAAATGGCTGCATAACTAGTTTCAGCAGCTGTAGACACAAAGCACTCGCTGGAGCAAACCGTGCCATCTTTCACTTGCCGAAGTCGTAATATATTCTTATTAGCAAGATCCACATTGCCCCTAGCAATCACCCCTAGGTCTGGGCTGCAAAGTCACATTCCCCGGGGCCAGGCAGAAACAAGTAGACAGATAAATACAGCCTCGGTGATAAAAGCAGAGTGCCGTAAGCACCCGCTATGCATAGACTGAGCTTCAAAGAATTAAACGTACTTTCTCTCCCTGATTTCAATATATCATCCCATTCACTATGTACGGACAATGCTATCACGCCTATTTTGGCTACGCAGAGCTCAGTTTTTCTTCCAAACTATTTAGATTGACCCGAAGTCACGTTTTTCTGCACAAGAAACAGGGAAATAGGAAAGAAAGGAAGACCCCACGGTGCATCTGGACAACTTAATTCACTGGGAATATCACAGTATTGCATTATAAGCCACTAAAAACAATTTGTGCAATACCATCCTGCTTTTACATAGATTTTGAAACGTATTCAGCTTTACAATGACAAAAGGGAAATAACAGCTTATGCTCTAGCAGAAGATCTCAGCAGCTGAAGCACTGCTGTTCTTACAGGGCACTGGCTGAGGCAAGCAAAATGCTCTTGAAGAACCACAGTAACTGATGTAAAAATATACCAAGAGTCAAAGCTTGCTGTCTTTGAACCGAGTCAAAAATTAAGTTAAAAATTAAGTCAAAGCATGGTTCTACCTCACCACAGAACAGCTTTCCCATCCCAACACTGGGAAACGTGCTATCTTTGCCCCCCGAATGCCCGATTTCTGCCCCGCGCCGCTCTGGGCAGGAAGGACCCGTTCCTTGGATCTGCAGGAGCTGAAGGTGCCGTGAGGACCGCAGACCCGTGGAAAGACACCCGCGGTGCCCACGCAGGGAAAGGAACCTGCTCACAAAGGAGGCACCCATCCACCTCCTTTTGTCTGCACCGCTACCTCACCGCAGCACCCCGGACACCGCCGGGGGGACCCGAGACAAAAGGGCCACGGGCACCCCGGCCTTTGGGGGGGGGAGTCTGCAGCCGGCTCGGGGGGCAGCCGAGCCCCGCCGGCACCCTCGTCGCTGGGCGAGGAGCCCCCGCTTTTGTTCCCTACCTCTCTTGGGGCGGGGGAAGCTCTCGTGCAGGTGGAAGACGACCTTCTCCACGAAGTGCTGGATGTTGCTGTGCTCGGGCCCTCGGACGAACACCATCCAGTCGTGGGTGAAGCCCTCCACCGTGGGCTTCTTCCTCACCTGGGCTCGGTGCCCCAGCTCCAGCTTCACCTGGACGGCGCACTGCGGGCGGTCAGCGCCGGGGCGGCGGGCAAGGAGCACCCCCAGGAAAAAAATAAAACAAGTAAGTCAACGAGAAACGGTAATAAACGCATTATAAAAATTCACAGGAAACACGCCGGGACGCCGCCGCCGCCGGCAGGGGCGAGGGCGCTGCGTGCCCCCTGCCACCGGCGGCGGGGAGCCAGAAGGGGGGGAAGGCGAAAACCCTGAGGTGAGGAGCGGGAGCGGAGAGGAGCGGGGGCCGGGCGGTACTCACCGAGCCGGCCATGCCGGGGCGCCGGCCCCGCCGGGCGCTCGCTCCTGCCCCCGCCGCCGCCCCGCGGCGTCAGCTCATGGGGACGGGGAGCGGCGGGGGCGGCCGCGGGCGGCGGTGGGCATCGTTTGCCTGCCGCCCCGCCCCGCTCCGCTGCCGGTCTCCGTCCCCTCCTCCCCGCCCTCCTCCCTCCCCTCCTCCCGCTGCTGCTGCCGCCCGCTCCGCTCCGCTCCGCGCCCGCCCCGCTCCCAGCGCTGCCCCCGGCCCCGCCGGCTGGCTGTACGCATGCGCGCCGCGCCGCACTGCCCGGCCGGCCGCCGCCGCCGCCACACCGACATAACGGCGTGCCGAGCGGGGCGGGCGCCGCGGCGCGGCGGGCAGCCAATGGCGAGCGGCGGCCCGGCCGCGAGCCGCCCCCCCCCCGACCACGCCCCCCCGCCGTGGCTCTTAAAGGCACGGGCGGGGGGGGGGGGGGGAGGAGGTGGTGGCGGCTGAGGATTATTTGCCCCTTTCATGCTGGCCCAATTAACGAGGGCGGGGCGTTGCTTAAACGTAACAAGCATTACCTAAAAGGATCAGAAAGTTTATCACTAAGCAGAGATGAGGCTCGCTTTGTCTCCTGCCGTAACTTTATACGTTCAGAGCAGGTGCTGACCACTGGGCACCACAGGGCAGCGCCTGCCTTTCCTCCCTCAGCCGCCCACCGGGCGGTAACGGCGTGCTGACCGGCCTGGTACCGGAGCCCAGGTCGCACGGTGTCGTGGTTTAACCCGGCCGGCAGCTCAGCACCACACAGCCGTTCGCTCGGGGTTGGGGGAGAGAATTAGAAAGAAATGAAAGCCTGCGGGTTGGGATAGAGACAGTTTATTAGGACAGAAAACAAAGGAAAATACTAATAATGATGGTAATAGTACTACTAATAATAATTATGTGTACAAACAAGTGATGCGCAATGCAATTGCTAACCACCCGCTGACCGATGCCCACCCTGTCCCCAAGAAGGTGGTCCTCCCACCCCAGCCAGCCCCCCCATATAATTGTCCACATGGTATGGGATACCCCTTTGGCCAGTTTGGGTCAGCTGTCCTGGGTCTGTCCCCTCCCAGCTCCTGCTGCACCCCTAGCCTGCCCGCTGGCAGGACAGAGCGAGAAGCTGAAAAGTCCTTGGCTTAGTGTAAGCACTGCTCTGCAACAACTAAAACATCAGCATGTTATCAGCGCTCTTCTCATCCTAAATCCCAAACACAGCACCATACCCATACCCATACAGGACATCCCTCTGGCCAGCCTGGGCCAGCTGTCCTGGCTGTGTCCCCCCCAGCTCCTGGAGCACCCCCAGGCTCCTCACTGGCAGGGCAGCAGGAGGGGCTGAAAAGACCTTGGCTCTGTGTGAGCACTGCTCTGCAGTAACTAAAACATCCATGTGTTGTCAGCATTATTCTCATTCAAAATCCAAAACAGCATTGTGTGAATCTCTGGGAAGAAAATTAACTCCCAGCTAAAACCATGACATACAGTCAGGGTGTACAGAACCTTTACAGCCCCCGCTTCATGAAGGCATAAGCCGGTTACTTCAAGGCTGAATGCCTGAAACTAGGTAGAGCTTGATGCCAGTACGGAGAAGGGTTGAGCACACGTTGCTTTTCTGCCTGATATTAAAGCCCATTAATTGAAAAGATGCACCCTACTGCAGTTCACTGAGCAGCAGCTGCCTCTGAAGAAATCAGGGGAGTGGCAGCATCACCTTCCTAGAGCACCTACCCAGTTACCACACCCCTGGAGCCATCAGCAGCCAAGTATGACTCAACAGAGCTCTGAGGACACCCCGAGACACATTGGGAAACAGGCTGCCATCCAAAACTTTGAACACTGCTGGTAATGCTGATGCTTTATGAACTGCCCGTACTCCTGTTAGCAGAGCTAAACAGCACTGTGACCATGTCCCAAATTAGGGCTTGCCAGAATTATTTCTACCTTCATTTAATGGTACTTGACAACATCAGTTATGATGAGGACTTCTCAGAATGTCATCCTTAATTTAAAATCCTGCACCCAGGACTTGCAATTGCTGAACTAGAATCATAGAAACACTGAATATACCAAGTTGCACTGGACCCACAAGGATCATCAAGCCCAACTCCTGGCTCCCCACCTGACTACCCAAAAAATCAGACCCTGTGTCTGAGAGCATTGTCCAAACACTTCTTGAACTCCGGCAGGCTCAGTGCCATGACCACTCCCTGGGGAGCCTGTCCCAGTGCCCGACCACCCTCTGGGTGCAGAACCTTTTCCTAACACCCAGCCTGACCCTCCCCTGTCCCAGCTCCATGCCGTTCCCTCGGGTCCTGTCGCTGTCCCCAGAGAGCAGAGCTCAGCGCCTGCCCCTCCACTCCCCTCGTGAGGGAGCTGCAGGCCGCCATGAGGCCTCCCCTCAGCCTGCTCTGCTCTGGGCTGAGCAAACCAAGGGACCTCAGCTGCTCCTCATACGTCTTGCCCTCCAGACCTTTCACCATCTTTGTTGCCCTCCTTTGAACACTCTCTAATAGTTTTATGTCCTTCTTGTACTGTGGTGCCCAAAACTAAACACAGTACTTGAGGTGAAGCCACACCAGTGCTGAGTAGAGCATGAACTTACTCCAACAATCAACATGGAGCACCAATGACTTCCGAGCAGTAACAGGGCATGATATTGAAGTCATGACAATACTACACCATTCCTCTTTCTTCCGCTCCAACGCCTATATTCTCACTTTGTGTAATACATTAACCTCTCTGCCATTCTGTGCAGAGAATTCACAGGGAAGACAGGGAAGATGCAGTTCTCTGCTGTCAAAGTGGGGCTTCCACTCCTTTGCCAGTGTGGCAGATAGAGTAAGTTTTATGACAATCATGATGCATATTTCTGCTTTCTTATTTCTGCCTTTAAAAATTACACAAGTGCAGTTGAATTAGTAGTAAGTAAAGCATAATTTATTTTATAAAGATGATACAGTTTTTAAACATAGTCACCTAAAATTATGTGTCTCATATGAATGTAGTTTCATTCCTGTAGGCATTTCATCATAGAAGCATCATAGAATGGTTTGGTTTGGAAGGGACATTAAAGATCATCCAGTTCCAACCCCCCTGCCATGAGCAGGGACACCTCCCACTAGACCAGGTTGCTCAAAGCCCCATCCAGCCTGGCCTTGAACACTTCAGGGTGGTGGAATCAACAAACTCTCTGGACAACCTGTTCAAGTGCCTCACCACCCTCTGAGTAAAGAATTTCCTCCTAACCTCTAATCTAAATCTCCCCTCTCAACACTGAACATATTCATGTTCATGCTCAACACGTTGAATATGTTGAACTGTCAGTAGTAAAGTAGAAAGTGGAAGAATGCTCAGTGATACAGATTTGTTACTGAAACAGATCTACAGATTGATTTCCATACTCACTGATTGTAGTATCGTCCCTAAGAATCTTTTTTTTTTTTTTTTCCCTGTGTACCCTCATCTTTAACACTTGAGGACTACAGAATGTTGCCTTGTTGCCTTAAAATATTCAGGTACAGACATAATTTTATTACGGAAATGTATGCTGGAGACACTGCAGTTCAAAATCCCACTATATATCAACTTCTGTCTTCGATACATCTTGCTAGCTACAAAATAAATCCTTTTACATTCTCTCTCCACATTCCTGGGCAACTCTTCAAAGATCTTGACTGCCAGTTTGTTTTTGACTTCCTTATATACATAATAGTTTGACATCATGAAGAATATATTTGCTTCTTATGCTGCAGCAGAAGTCGTGTCTTCTTTGTGTAATAAATTATGTTATGTTGTGGGGTACCTACTGCAGTTTAATCCAACAGGCAGCTAAGTACCATTTGCTCACCCCCTCATCTGCCAGTGAGACGGAGGAGAGAACAATAGAAAAACAAAACAAAAAAAAAAAAACAGCTTGTGAGTTGAAAGACAGTTTAATATGACAGAAGAGAAAAAGAAAATAATAATAATAATAGCAAAAAAAATACTTTTTTTGTTTGTTTGTTTGTTACAAAGCACACGATGCACAGTGTAGTTGCTCACCACACACCAGCCAATGCCCAGCCTGTCCCTGAGCAGCGTGTCCTCCCTCTTCTCCAGCCAGCCACCCCCGTTTATTGTTCAGCATGACATTATATGATACAGAATATCCCTTTGGTCCACCTGGGCCAGCTGTCCTGACTGTGTCCCCTCCCAGCTCCTGGTGCACCCCCAGCCTCTTCACTGGCAGGTCAGCACAAGGAGCTGAAAAGGCCTTGGCTCTGTGTGAGTGCCGCTCTGCAACAACCAAAACATTGGTGTGTTATCAACATTATTCCCATCTGAAATCCAAAACATAGCACCATACCAGCTACTAGGAAGAAAATTAACTCTGTTCCAGCTGAAACTGGGACAGAAAATTAGCCCTGTCCCATGTGAAACCAGGACAGAAAATTAACTCTATCCCAGCCAAAACCAAGACAGTACCGTATAAAAATAAAACACTTTTTTTAAACTCAGTTTTCATGGTAAAAAATAATATGGACAATCTCTGCGTGTGAGTCATCACAGTTTTGTCAAGTAAGACCAAGGCAGACAATGAAACAAATTAAACAAACAGAAAACTATCACTTCAGTTGGAATATTTCTACTTCTTGTCCACCTCCTTCTTGCTCTTTTTCTTCTGCCAAGATTTGAATCATTCTTCCCAAGTTTGTTGTGGAAATCTTTACTAGTCAATATAAGCTTTGGGCCTGCTCAGATTGATGATTCCCTTTGTATAACAGCACAAATGATCTACAGCTATAGATTTGAGGAAAAGTCACAGTGGGCCTGATCCTGAATGCATATTCACTTGCCAGGATCCACAGTAGAAATGGAAGTACCATTTCCCATTCTAAAGGTCTGCAAAGCTGATTACTGTCTTACAAGTTAAAAGCCACGATAACACACTTTTTAGAAAAGATATACCTGTACACAGAAATTTATTTGCTCTGGTTTTCTCAGAAGGCTCAAAAGATACGATTTGATTTCTTTCTTTCCCCACAGTATAATAATTCTAAGATGAGAGCAATTCCTTTAGACCTGGCAGCATCAGGTCTACATACTGCAAAAGAGAACAAATAAGACATATGAAAGAACTGTCGTCTGTCTCCACAAAGTCTGTGACTCTGTGCTCCTACTAGATTTTACGCTGAAGTAAAGAAACCAAAGTGCCTTTTGGATCTCTGCAGATTTTTCTTGAAAACTATAAAACTATATATAACCACTTCAATGGCAGTCTTGTCTTGTTACTTTATGACATCTTTGGCATTTTTGTTTTAACAGAATTAGAGTATAGATTAGTAAAGCTTCAAAAAAACTTCATGTCACTTCAAAAGAGAGTGAGAGACATTTTCATGACAGTGTAGGCAAACGGAATACCTATTAGGCTTTTACCAGGAGTTCCAATACAGGTGGTGAAATTAGAACCTGTTTAACGAGAGAGAAGGTGTCAAATTTCAAATCTGAATCTGAGTCTGCAGGCATTTCTGAGTAATCATTAGTGAACCGACTGCCCTCAGTTAAATAGTTAAAAAGAATATAAGAGTGAATAAAGCTCTTACTTTACACTGAAGATACACTGAAGAGTATCCACTACACTATATAGCTGGGGTTGCTGGATTTTTAACTTTCACCCATAGAAGAAAGAGGGAAGAAGAAAAAAAAGAAAAAAAAAAAAACAACTTCCACTGAAGCGAGATGTTTTTTCTTGGATGGTTCTAACTTTTGTTCTGGTTGTGAATGCGATGAAATAAGGTTGTCAGGCAGTAAGTGGAAAATTCATTTATTCTTAAGATAACTGTGAGACAATTCTCTTTTCTGTATTCCCTTAAGTTGGTGCATTTTCTGGCAGAGACTCACACACCATACTCATCTCCATAACTTGGGATTCTACAGGAAGGAATGGGGCTGGATGGTCCTTTGGAGTCCTCTCTGCTGATTTTTATTATGTATTTGGGCAGAAGTATTTTCCTCTTGACTTGGGACAGGACTGAAATAATACAAGCAGTACCAAACCAATACAGGGCGTTTTCCTGTGTTATACATCAGTGTAATACTGGAAACACTTCAACCTGACTTTATTCGCTCTTATATTCTTTTTAACTATTTAACTGAGGGCAGTCGGTTCACTAATGATTACTCAGAAATGCCTGCAGACTCAGATTCAAATTTGAAGAGAAAATGGAATTATTTAGTATGTCAGTTGTGAAGCAATGTTGTTTTTTAGAACAACAACAACAAAAATCTTTAAAAAATAGCATTTGTATTTAAGCTGAAGGGGTTGTGACGCCATTACAGACATTTTAAAAATGTATCAATTTTACACTTGAATATAATCCTCAGTTGACAGAAGCAGAATGAAAGAATGATCCTGAGCTGTTTAACCAACAAACCGGTGCAATCACTTTTTCATTTTGGATGAACAGTTAAAACAACCATTCTTTGATCTTATTATGGCAGATGGATGCAATTATGTGCATATTAAAGTGCAGAGACTCTGGGTCAAAGAACTACAGAGTTACAAAGGTTACAGCAATTTTCTAGTAGTACTGTCTGGTATTGCTAAACAAGGGCTTACCATGGAATAATTGTACAGCTGCAGTTTCCCTTCGGAAAATTGGAGACATTTGGGTCATATTCTTAAAGGTATTTAACTACCTTTATTGTTCATGCGATCAGTTGCTGCAATGCTAAAAATCCTTGTACATTTTATGTCTGCTGAGATACCTGATGTAGCTACAGGCTTCCCAGTAGGCACCAGACCCTATATCAAGACACCTTCACACATACTGTGAAGTGTGATCCCAGCTCCCTCTCTTACAAGGAACATGATAGGAACATGAGTAAACATTTCGGCTCAGTGCACAGCTAACTCTGGAAGCCATGTAGCTGTGTGAATGCAACACTGCAATTGACCTAACAAGGGCCACATTTCATAACTATATTCTTGTTGATTCCACACAAGGCTGAAAGGAACATGGCCTTTTTCTATTTTTTTCTTAAACTAGCCAAAAATATCTTGTGTCACTAAAAAATGAAATTGTTTCCCAAGTCACTCGGACACACTAAATTGTCTTCAGTGTTTCAAATGCAGCTGTTTAAAATTAACTTTTCAAAGTTCACTTTCTGTGACTCAAATGTATGGACTGACTTACGTGGGCCTTGTTTTAAAAACGCAACTAGTTGAAACAGCTAATATTACTGGCGATAAAGGAAACCACAATGCCTTCTAAATATATCATCAGTCAGAATTTCTCTTTATTTGAGATCTTTTAATTTCCTTATGCAGACAATATATAAAATCATAGCCCGGTCCTGTTCCAAGCCAGATACTTTGATTGCAATGTTAAGATGTTAGTCTGAACCAGAGCCAAAACTTAAAATGAGCCTACAGCTGATCTTACGCATATGACAAAGGATATGTATAAGCTGCTTTGTAATGCCACTCTGGCTGCCAGGAACTAATGGCAAAATACTCTCACTGGGCTGGCTCTTTTCTGAGTTAGCTATATAGACTGGACAAACGCCAAGCAGCCTGGGCCAAGTGTGCGCCTGTTTTGAGGTTTTATTGGCTTGTCCATTTCTACTCACAAATCAAAAGAAAATAAGCGCTTTAGCTGGTAACATATTAAACCACTAGTCAGTGGGAAAGACCTTTAAGAGCAACATCTGCGTATTTTAGAAAACAATATAAAATAGTTTATAACTCACCACCAGCCACCTCAGGGGGAGGTAGTAATGACAAAGGGTAAATGTACAAAGAGAGTATTGGCTATGCACAATATTACAGTATGCAAGGTAAAAAAAATAAATAAATATAATAAAAAAATTAAAGGCCTCTAGGGACACACAAGGAAATCTGTTTGGAGTGGAAAGTCATGTTGAGAGACCTACAAGGAAGTATTTAGTTTTTGATTTCCTCACAACGATGTAGCCCCTACAGGAAATATTCCTGTTATACAAAGAAACACAATCAAATTCTGCAGTCAGTTTAAGCCTGGGTAACGAATGAATTCAGAGACCCTCCTCTGGATTTCCACAGGTGTAGCCAGGACAGAGTCTGATCATACATGCAAAGAACTTATTAAGGAATAGCTGTACCAAAATCAGTCTGCTCAGTTCTTTGCCTGAAAGGAGATTTCCTTGCCAGAAATAAACTAAATATTTAAAGGATTTATGCATTTGTCCTCAGTCTGCATCAGGTTCTTGTCCTGGCCATTATACTATGCATGTAAGCTAACATTGCCCAAGATAGGAGTTTACACGTAAGATGATCATTGTGTCTTGGGCACTGAATACTTGTCTTATGCTAGAGCTTAGTTACAAGAGTATCAGAGAGGTTGGGTAGATTGTATTCACTCTTTCTGTGGCCAGAACCAAGAAACAGCCAGTATTACCAGAAAGTGAGTGAGAAACTAGAATGGCTTACCATTACCTTGGAGAGAAACTAATGAGGAAAAGCAAAATTATGTATCAGAGACATGTACTTACATAACCATAGGGTCTCAGTTGTCCTCATCTTTAATGAACTCATCATTACATCAATACTGTGACTCAGAAAGTAGTTTTAGCCCCACTTAATGGATGGGTAATTGGAACAAAAAGAGATTAAATGACATGCCTAACGAAAACAAAAAAAATAATGTTTTCCAGTAGAGCAAGCAGTTAAAACCAGTGAAGACAAATATTGGCCCTAAAAAAAAAAAAAAAAAGAAAAAAGAAAAAAAAAATGAAAAAATTTATAATCAAAAGTAGCATGGGAGAGCACAGAGACAAAAATTCACAGCTAGCTGAACAATAAGAAAAGTTTGAGAAACGTGGAATTTGAAAGAACATTGCAAAGTTTGAGAAATATATTCCGCCTATTTGTAGAAGTCTGGTCTTAGAAGCTAGGTGGACATATATCAGAAATCTAAATAGAAATCGTATGAATAAGAAATAGCTATTTCTACACACGATGAAGTTTTAAAGCAAGACTGCTCAACATATGGATGTTTGGGAGCCAGGCTGGGAACCAGCTAGTAATCAGAGCATTACACGAAAGCTGGACATAATTTTTATGAAGGCACAGAGGGGAGCAAGGCAGAATTAAGATAGGGTGGAAATGCTTTGCCAGCTGCTAGAAGGGGACAGAGGGGAGCTGCAGCCTCTACATTCTTATTTGCCACACAGATTTCTGAAACCCTTCCATATAAGCTCTGTGTGGTCCATTGAATTCAGCAGACCTTAGCACTAGAACAGCTGCACTCCGTTTACGCTCCTCCTAACCATAGGCACCCCTCAATGCACAATGAATTTCCTATCAGAAGACTTTCCATCACCATATGACTTTAATTCCAGATACTTTTCCATATATTTATAATTTCGGTTATAACTCGCCAGCTCTCCACAAGATACAAATGCAAAAACATGGTGTCCTGATCAACTGCAATTTCCACCTATCAGTACTCCATTGCCTCTTTTTAACCTGTTCCTCATTTATCCATTCACTACAGTGTATTTTAAGCTGATCACAACTGTCAGTTTTATCCACGTCAAAGTGCAAGTACATACAAATATATGTGTGACATATGTATACTATTATATACACAAATAGAGAGAGCAATGGTTTTCTAGAGCATTACTGATCATGGTTCTTTACTTGCATCCCTCTGTGAATAGAAATATTTGAGAGAAACCAGGGTAAAAAGGGGCATCACTATGAAAATGGATGCCACAAAGCACACAAGTCTTTTGGGGAGTAGTTGGATCGTAAATAATCTGCTTTTAGAGTCTAGAAAGAGGGGACAGATTCCAGAACTTTCTTGCACTAAAGGCCTCTGTTTGGTGGGAATAAGTTGCAGAGACACTTTGTAGGGCCAACAAAAGGTAGAAAGTTTGGGTACAAGAAGTGTTTAAACTACTATAATGGATCTCAGTGGAAACATTGGAAATAGTTTCAATACAAGTGATTGAGTTAATAATGAATGAAAATCTTGAAGGTTCCAGATTGCTGTCTCAAACAGAGACAGAGGAACTGGTAACTCCAATAAGCCCAGAAAACATAAGCCATCAGAAACATTGCTCTAAAAGGTCCCTGAAAAATGTAACTGACAGTAAAATATATAATAATAATAATGATAATAATAATAGTAATAATGACAACCAAGTAAAAGACAGAAGTATAAAAATTCACTCATTTCATTAGTCTTCCCTTACACTGCTGGTGCCTGTCATATCATTACCATTGCTTATGTGGAAAGAAGTACTCACAGAATTGGCCAAGAAAGGCTCACACCAGCTCTTAGTTTTCATCTTTGTATTGATAGTTCAGGTGAAATCCAGTGGATTTTAATGGGAACAGTAAAATTAAACTCTCGCTTAAGACTAAGGAGGCCTTAATCCCTGCCATTGATCCGTGCTTCCTTGTGCACCATAGGCACCACCTGCATTGTCCTCTTCTCTCTTGTTTCCTGAATCTGGCTGCAGGGAAGCAGGGAAGTGGTGACTCTGCACAGCACCCAACAAGTATGTATCTGAAGATCTATATCACAGTTCTAACCTTCATATAAAACCTGACCCAGAGGTTTGTCCTCATCACAGGAATTCTCAGTATTGCCCTTCACCCCAACTCAGAAGCTACCCATAAAACTGATCTGGTTGCAGAGCTTTTTGAGCACATAGAAACAAAAGTCATTATTTACATATTTTGTAAAATAAGCCTTTTTTTCTCAAAATACTCAAGTGCTTCACCTTCACGCTTGGCTGCAGAGATAACTAGACCCTGCTGCTCTTGGATAAGAATCACAGAGCATTATTCTGATAACTGAAATGTCTGTGCTGGCTGACACAATACAGTCCTCCTTTCTGAAATCTCTGTGCATTTGCAATTGGCAGAATTGTATAGGCATATTGCTCTGAAGTAAGCTGTCCATGAAATTCAGGTTACTGGGACACTACCAGGACTTAGGCAAGTGGATGATGAAGACAGTAATTTTAATCTCATGCAGCCTGAAATGTGATAAAGTAAAAACAACAACAAAAACAACAACAACCAATCAAACAAACAAAAGAAAGGTTTTTTTTGTTGTTGTTTGTATGTTTGTTTCAAGTAGGCACTTTTATGTTTAAAAGTGTAGCTGAGGCATAAATCAATCTAAATCACATCCGTAACAGCATTCCTTTAATCCTTCTCAGGTCTTGCTCTGCTGCATTGTATATGTGAAAGAAGAACACGGTTTGCTGTTTTGACATCACTTGTACCCCAGTCTTATGCCTTGGTTTGCTACAGCTGGCAATCTTTTATCTTGGTTGCAGAATAGGGATTAGAATATATAGACTATATTTCCATCGAATATGGGAACACCTTACTGATCAAAGTGTTCCCATAATATGAAATATATTTTCAAAATTACAGCTTCAGGGGACTTCAGAAACTTATGGGAATGTAAAAGTTGGCAGGGAGGATATCAAGAATTTGCAGAAATATCTTCAAAACGCTTGGCTGTTTAAAGATGTTACATGCTTTTGAAAGTCACTGCTCAGGTTTCGATTTCCCACATGCATTCTGGTGTCCAAATAAAGATACTTCAGAATTATTAATAGTCAACAAATGAGCATCCAGAAGACATGCTATCTTGTAACTTTGATCAGCCCATGTTACAAATCAACACTGAGATTTTAACTTCATGTTTGTGTAAGTGTGCACATGGAACATCAATTCTTACTTCAAAGTACTATTCTAGCTTTCTGGAAAGACATTTAATGTTCTTTCTAAAAATCAGATCCAACAAATCATTGTTAAGAATGTAGCTAAGCTTACCTGAATCACTCTTGCCAATGTCAAGCTGTATTCACCCTAGTGTCAACCCCTGGTCTACACCACTGCAGACTGGCCTCCAACTAGACTTTCCAAAGATCACAAACCTTTGAGTTTGGCAGTTCAGCCAACTTTCAGTACACCTCAGTCTCTACTTATCTGGTCCATAATCTCCAGTTTGTGAGAATGTTATGGGAGTCAGGCATTGGAAGGGGTGCCCAGGGAGGTGGTGGTGTCACCATCCCTGGGGGTGTTCAAGGAAAGGTTGGATGTGGTGCTTAGGGACATGGTTTAGTGGGTGACATTGGTAGTAGGGGCATGGTTGGACCAGACGATCTTGGAGGTCTTTTCCAACCATAATGATTCTGTGATTCTACTGAAAACTTTTATTGAAATTAGTAGTGGGATAGCCCATGCATGTTTGGCTGAAAAAGAAATTCAGAATTAGGATATTTTAAATGTAGCTTACAAGATGACAAGTGCATTTCCTTGGGGCCAAACTCTCCGTAGATTCCACTATGCACTCCCAAAGCCACTGGCAGCTTTACAGACAGGAATACTGGAAGCAAACTAGAGTTTTTCAAGAATAAGAGACCACAAAATGCAGAAAGGAAATCTATAAAGTGAAACTGCACAGTATTAAAAACTTCTTGGATTCCCTTTGTTTTAGCCACAGTCACGTCTTACCCACTTAAATCTACTTGCAATTGTCATTCTTATATGCTCAAAACCAAAATCAGATTAATAAATCAGTAAATGTTTAAATTCTAGAATATTGCTCAGCCAGATAAATGACTTAGTAATGCTCAGGCACGCTACTCAAATATAAGGGCGAGGGCAAGTAACACTGATGGAGTAGACAGAAAATTTCACCATGCAACCATGTAGCAGGTGTCAGGTCCCCTTCCCCTGGGGAAGAGGACACACACAAGAACCGGATCTTTAATATATAATAAATTATGGAAATACTCTGTAGTGGTAGGTCAGGTGTAGATGCTCATTCAGTCATCTCCCAAGCAATATCAAATGATGACAGGATTCACGAAGAAAAATTCCCGGTGCGCATGAAATTAAGAAGTATCACATCTTTGCCAACAAGACCTTGAAATATGCCCCTACACATAAGTATAACTGCCTTGAGGGCTTATTAGATGTTTTTGGAGCAACTAACCAAAAGTAAGGGATGAAATATGTAATTCGGCATCCATTTTATAGGCATATCTGAACTAAAAACTACGAATATATGTATTACAATTCACATCAGGTAAGTCATGAGAACTAAATCCAATAAAAATATCAGATGAGAAAAGGCAATTTAGGTTATATTTTTTTATTTTTTATTTTTAGAGAAAATCTTGACATATTTAGGATTTAATACCCCAAATCTTGGCACTCTCAGCCAGTCACTACAATCAATGGGAAACTGAAATGCTCCAGTGTTAGAGGTTAGCCTTTGCCAAGAATTAGTCTCAAACTTTCTACATCACTCTTCAACAAAACAAAAGATGGATGATTATATGCATCCAAGCTCTTTTGCAGTTCTTGCTTGCACTACCACAAAGAGAATTTTTATGTATGTAACTTTAAGGTTCTGGAAGGCATTTCAAACCTAACCTTGTGAGCTAAAGAGCACTCCCTGGCATGTGTTAAGCACCTTCAACTCTCATTAATCTCAACAGGCTGGAGGATACAAATTAGGAACTTCCAGTTCAATTCTACCCTCATTCTACATGCTGAATTTTCATGTAAGTCCATGGAAGCTGTGTGTGTGTGTTGTGATGGCTCTTCATAACTGACTACAGTTTGCAGTAGAAACTGCTGCATCTAAAAGTTTAATGTGTTTTAAATCAGCCTTATTCTTTGTATTAGATGATTAGGCCCATTTGCTAAAACTGTGTTTTATTACCAGGCCTAAGAGATTTTAAATAAATGCATCTTAATAATAGCAAGCTTTGCTGCTGTTGATTTCTAAACTGGGACTTTCCTTGCTCCTTTTTTTTTTTTTTTTTTTTTCATTTTTAAAGACAGAATTATTTTCTGGCATATATGAAATGTGATACAAGAAATGAGGTATGCAGATTGGGCCATTATCAGTGTTGTGACTGTATGATTTTCATTTGGATAATATTCTTCGCTGGGAGATCTCACAGCACATTAAAAAGCTGCCAAGAGAACCTTCTGGCAGTTCTTGAAGGGTGCTGCTGGCACATCACCCCTCATGGGATGACTGTCCCCTGATAAAACGACCCAGAAAATCATAGAAAAAGTGTAACTGGAGCCAATGACTCCTGTGCAGTTTCTCTCCCTGGAACAGAATTCACAGGCCAGTGAGTAGGGCAGTTTTCATGGATTCACTGACCTTCACAACGTCTCTTGTCTCAGGAACTGAAGGGTGGCAATCCTGTTTGGGAGCCAAATCCAACCTGAGTTCTATTTTAATTGTTTTTTTGTATAACAGATAGGCCACATTAAGACTGTCAGGAAACAATGTTGGCGACACCTCCCAGAGGCGTCAAATTTCTTCCAAATATGACTAGCAAACACAGATTTGGCAGCATAATCTGCAGTGGGTATAAGCGGCTTTGAATCGAACCCAATTATAACTCTGGCACGGATGCTGCCCTAATGACTCCCTAGTATTTCTTTTATCTTAATGGAAGACCTTGGAAGCTAAGGATGTCACTCAAAGGAAGGAACTACAGAAAATATATCTCAGTTTAAAGCCAGGCTCCAGAAGACATGAAAGTTGGAAGACAATCAAAAAAATCAAATCAAATAAAAATCACTATTCATGAATTTAAGCATGTCCATTAAAGGATCTTGTGCTTTGTTTCTTTTTCTGAGATCCAGGTATAGAAAAAAAAATGTTATTAAAACAGATAGAGACCATAGGACCGTAAATGGCTCCATATGGATTAGATAGATCCCCTTTGTCTCAAGCCAAAAATGACTTGCTGGAGCTAACAAAAGCCCTTTGCTAGAGTGTTTGGGTTATGTATATTCTTACATTTAATACCATGATTCATTAATGTCCTCAGTTGACTTACAGGAAACTCAGGATTTTGAAACAGTGCTGGGAATTAGGCGACAGAGTTAATGAATCCAGAGAACGAATGTGGTATTACTGATATCATGAACCAAGCATGAAGCCACTCTGGTGATCTGCTTCTCAAAGATAGATGCTTCTCAGTATAAACAGAATTAGACCTTTCAGCACCAAAAAATAAATTAAAAGGATATTTACTCCTTTCCTCTTCAGAGATGTCTTTGCAATTTTATTCTAATTGAAAACCACTTTGGCCAGTGCTCATTTGGGCAATAGCAGACTTTTATTTAGTACTGTACTAAGACCAGGGGTCTCCGCTCTTGGGAATAAAACAGTGCTGAAACACGGACAGAGAAGTTTCCTTGGTTAATATGCTACTGGGATACAATTTACCAGTCTAGGCAAGCTCTGCAAAGTGGCAGATTCTAAAACAGAAAAGCTGGTTACGCAAAAGGCTACAAAGCAACACCAACAAAAAATAATCTTTACAGTGGTAAGTAAAATAAATGGGAAGCAAAACAACAGAGGAGCACACCAAAGGCATCCACAATCCCATTGCAAGACTGTATCCGACTGCAGCTGGGACTCACCCACTGTCTGCCCCAGCAGCATGTAAGGCAAGAACCTGATGAGGTGTATTGGGAGCACTGCAGAAGACAGTGCATCTGAGGAGTTAGTGACCTTGAAGAGGCCACGTCTGCTCTACTGGGCCTTATACTTTGGGTTGAAGAAGGCTGCATATTACTATATATTCTGTAATTTACAACGTTGTTGGGAAAGGTGATGGGTACGTGGAAGGTGTCCCTGCTCATGGCAGAGGGATTGGAATTAGATGATCTTTAAGGTCTCTTCCAATCCCAACCATTCTGTGATTCTACATGAATTAAGGAGTGGAATGCAGTGATCCTGACCAGAGACCACTGTACATTGGTAAGTCGGTGAGCCGCGTAACATCTGGCCTCAGTAGGTGCAGACCTGTGCTGTGCTGCATGTTCAACATGGCCTTTAGGCCCGCCTTGTGCTGCACAGGTCCCCTGGCCAAAGGACAACCTCAGCCAGCCCATTGTACCATAGAAGCCTGCAGGCAGCTCCCAGTTGGTGCCAGTGACTGTCACCTGCACGGCCTTGCCCTTACCTCAAGCACAGCAGAAAGTTCTCACGCAAACAATTGCTTTGAGCATAGCTGTTTTCTTGAAAGAATACTATATAATAGCTTCAACAACCAAAAAGGAGGAAATCCTCTCCATAGATGGGATTTGTGCAGTGCCCTGCAGGAAAATCCATCTCAGACTTGAATCTGCATGAATGCAGAATTTCTACCGTCTGAAGGGATGTGAGATTACTTCCTATCTGTATTCCTCTTTTTATTCTATATTATTAAAACAACTATTTTATTAAGCCATCTGTTGTTGGTTGTTCCATACGGAGAGGCAAAAAGAGCCCCACACCGTCTCTGCCTGCTATTTGGCCCCCCACGCAGTGGCAGCGAACTTGAGTGCCCTCTTCCACAGGAAAAATGCTTGGCAATGCAACCCCTTCGCAGAGATAAACTTACTGTGATGGGGCAAACCCACATTAAAATTCCCACAACTTAATCTGGTCCGCACATAAAGGCCTGAAATCGTTCAAGAAAGTCAAGTCCATTATGCCTTTTTTCTGTTTTTAGGAAAACTAGCAATGTCCAAAATTATTACTTGGTCCACTGTACAGGCTTTTCACTCTCTGCTCAGATTTTATTTCTCAACCCTGACTAAATAATAAAGACTTCCTAAGTACACACCTTGAATGTTGTACATCCATTTATACTTACTTATAAAACACCATTAAATGTTTTTTTTTTTTAAACATATTTAAGATTCAATGATTTCATAGACCAATTTAACAGGCTTTGGGTCTAGTTGTCATTTATACTACTGACACAACAGAGTACCAGAAGGCATAAATCAGGGCCATGAATGTCCTGCCGTGATACAAGAACTAAATGGAGAAAATGAGAACTGAAGCATCACACGTTCTAAGCAAACAGAACAATAACGAACCAACTGGTCAATGGTGAGATGCTCCCCGCACGAGGCAGAAAGGAGGAATTGGGAAGAGGAGACTGAATGATTTTTGATTCATGCCATTGCTAAAGGTTACCTGGAGACAGACTGAAATGTACCCACTGTGAAAGGGCCTACACGACCTTTCAGGTGATCTTGGGGTATGGCAGTTTCAGCAGCAAGGTAAGTTGTGAGCCCATTGTGGGCTCAGTATAACAAGCCCAAAGCCACACTACAAATAATTGTACACACCACTTGCAAAAAAAAAAAAAAATTACTGTGAAGTCACGTAGACAAAACAAAAGTCTACACAATCTAAGGCATCTGACTGATCTTCATTGTGCATGTACACACGTAGGCAGCTCAGGAAAATATAGTTTTGTCCTCTGGGTGCTTTTTGGGCTTTTTCTAGCTCTTGAAACACCAGTATGTGCATTCCCACCAGTTCCATAGGACAGGACCTTTGGGATTCTGGAAAACTGTGTATAGCTTTTATTGGTGAACCTGGTCTCAATAAATTAAGATTCTAAGCAATGCCTATCTAAGCAACTGTTTAAAAATTGGATAGACTTACTTACATTTACTTCTGTTTCACGTTTGTTGGCATTTTACTACCTTCAACTCAAACCAATTTGCAGTACATACCCTTGAGTTACTTTGCAGAATAATATAGTCCTTTCCAAAATAACTTCTCTCAAAGCATTTGTGATTTTTGCTTTTTCTTACGAAAATTCTAGAGAAATTCATTTTGATGTTATTAATGACATGTCTTGCAGAAGTTTCCTGTTGCTTCCATGTTGAGGAATAAAGTGCTGTTTTGTGTTTAAATAGCAATCTTAACTGAGAATACAACCCCTCAGCTGTCTTAGCTGTGTGGAGCTTTCAACTTGTTAGTAACACTGGGGTTGCCAAAACCCGTCACAGCGGAGCTTAAACTAAGCCATTCTTCTCTCTGAGGTCTGGAAGGATCTGTAAATGAGAAAGGTGTCTAAAAAAGGAAAAAGGAAAACATTTTTTCTTCATGTCCAGTCTCTTCCTGATTTCTGCATAGCATTCTGATCATTGTTCCTCTCAAACCGTTTAGAAGGTTGAAGAGACTCATTCTGCAGTAATTTTGAATCTGTTGAAGATGTTAATTTCCATGTTTAGAGAACGTATCACGAACTCCCTTACCCTTTTCAACCCGAGAAATCTTATTGTTTCTGTGTAAGTTTATTATTGTTGTTATTATATTGTTGTTATTATTGTTTATTGTTGTCTTACTGTTTCTGTGTAAAACTTATTGTTATTGTTTCTGTGTAAGTCTTTGGAGTTAAGCCTGCATTTAACTTTGGATTGACAGGCACCAACCTACCAGAAGACTGGCAGAATTCACGCTCCCTGGTAGAATTCAAGAATTCACTCCACCACGTCCCACGCAAAATCCTGGACCCGCAGTGCCTATGTGGGCCAGTGCCTGGGCCGGGGGCCAAGCTCTGTTGATGCAGCTTCTTGGGGAAGCTCCCTGGGGAAGCCATCTTGCCCTTGAGGTGCCACCACCATGGGTCAGCCATGAGGCATTGTGGTGGTGAGGTGTCATGGTGGTGAGGCATCGTGGTGGCTTGGCACCGTCCCACTACGACATTTCTTCTCAGAAAGCGCAGTCAGGCATTGGAACAGGTTGCCCAGGGAACTGGTGGAGTCACCGTCCCTGTGGGTGTTTAAGGAAAGGTTGGACGTGGTGCTTAGGGACATGGTTTAGTGGGTGACATTGGTGGTAGGGGGACGGTTGGACCAGATGATCTTGGAGGTCTTTCCAACGCCAGTGACTCTACGATTCTGTGACAGCACTGTGTGAAAACAAGGCAGATTTACCCGGCTGCGAGCACTGCCGGGCAGTGCCTGCACAGGGCGCGGTGCTGCCGATGAGTGCCGCCCATCCAGGCACCCACGGGTCCCGACACTTTCCGTGCCGACCTTCACGCACCGAAACACCATCCCTCGCTCCCCGCAGCCCCTTGCGGCCCCAACCTCCCTCCCCTCAAGGCGGGGCGGGCACCACCCCGAGCCGGGGCGCAGGCGCCGGCCTCCGCGCAGCCGCCGTCGGCCGCCGGGGCTGTCGCCGCCGCACGCTGCCGGGCCCCGCCGCCGGGAGCTGGCCGGTACCGGGCACCGGGTGCCGGGGCCGGGCCGGGCGAGGTGAGCTGAGGTGGGGTGAGGAAGCGGGAGGAGGCCGGGGCGGTGCAGGCACGGCCGTGGGCAGGCGCGGAGTCGTGGCGGCTGCCGCCGTTACTCAGCGCTTTACGGTGAACGAGCGACCCGAAACAAGAGCAGGGAGCCCCGACAAGTAAATTCGAGAAGCCGTGAAGTGCTGCGCGCCCGCCTTTGTGCTGTCTTTGGCTGTTAGCGGGTGTGTGGGGGACCGAATTTTGTCTCCTTTGCTCCTGCGGCCGGCTGGCAGGCCTCTGTGTGCTGCCTCTGAGTGCCTGAGGCCTTACAGGGCACGGGACAGGATATGGGGCTGGTGCTGCCAAACCCGCCCCAGCTTAAATCCTGCAACGTTAGTGACTGTTGGAGCTGTTTTCATTCAGACGACTCGCTCTTCCTTACTCTGGGCCTTTACACATGACCGTAATAACACATTGGGATGTAGTTCTGCAGCTCATCCTTGTCTTCCCGCAGTGCGAGCGGGCCCACCCTGCTGCCAAGGGTCAGTGTGCGCTAGGTATCGCAGGAGCCAGCACGACCAGCACGGCAGGACCAGCACGGCCAGGTTTTCTGAGGCTTTCCTCTGGTGTAAGTGCTGTGGATGTGGCACGTGTGAGCAGGGGCAGTGTTTGACAGTATGCACGTGTGTCCTCGTGCTCTGGCTTGGGAGGAACACCAGTTTGGGTCGTGAGTCCTTAATAATAAGCAAAACGCACTAAATGTGGTCTGAGTGACGGTTAACTGCATTTTGTTGTTTAGTTTAGCTTAACTTGTAATAAAGACTTTTAGCAAACTGGCATGGGCCAGATCTGAAGGTGTGATACCAAGGTAACCCTGCTCTGGCTCAGCTGCACTAGTACTGCTTGTACTTAGCATTAGGATTTTCATACTGATTATGTTGGGGACCCCAGAGTTGGACCTGATGATCCTGGTGGCTCCCTTCCAGCTCGGATATTCAGTGATTCTCTGTTAGGAAAACAAAGCAGGAGTCCCTTTGCCTATTCATGTCTTTTTTTTTTTTGTCTTTTTTTTTTCTTTCATTAGTCCATCTGTGTGTTTGTGCCAGTGTGTTGGAGACACACTGGTGGGTGTTTTACCTGGTTGATAGTGTAAAGTGTCTCTTCAGCAATGCTGATAGGAGAAAAACAACTTAGGCCAAACAAACAAAAAAACACCTCAGGACAAGCAAAATGTAATTAGTTACAACTTAGCAAGGTAGGCTGCTGACCTACACAGGGAAAGTTTGGGGGATACTTAGTGGCTACTGTATCGCACCCAGCTGAGACCAGCTGTTTTGGCATGGTACTTTGTAGCCTGTTAGGAGAGGGTTGCTCTAACAATCTGCAAGGTAGTTATTCCCTTTCGTAGCATTCCTGTATTATTATTATTATTATTTTATTTTTTTTTTTTCTGGAGACAGGGAAATGAGAAAGATCGGCTCCCATTGAACCTGTTTTGGATATGGATGGATTTGTTTCATGGTGTTGATGCTTCCTTTGCAAGGGTTGTGTTTTGTATAATGCTAACAATCCGTGTCAGCTGTAACATGGGGAAAACAATGCTACAGGAGTTGTTAATGTTAAAAGAGATTCTGCTAGGTGTTTTTTGAGAAGCAGCACTGTCCCAAAGGTTGTAGGCTGGGGTAGAATTTGTAAGTGCTTTTCAGGGCTGTTTCTGATAGGCCGTAGAGACTTCTGTCAACTATCATGAGCCTGGCCCTCCTTATTTTTGTGGCAGAAGCCTGATAAAAATAGGAAACACTCTTTGCGGTTGCTTTTCCAGTTGTTGGGATTATTGTGTGGCAGTTTTGCCATTCATGGGAGAGGAAGGAGTTGCACGAAAAACTGATACTTAGTCCTGTCTATAAAAGTGGCTTGGCATGCTGACAAGAGTGGGCAGTAACCATTTTTCCCAAAAGGTGAAGAAGCAGTTGCTCAAATTTTTTTATTAATAGCAAGTGCTCACCAAATTAAAGTATGGAAACTGAAGTATGGAAGAAACCTTACCTTCTTGCTTCACTTCTTTATTTTCACAGCATTTGTCTTGACCTAATCTTGATAGCTTTTAGATCTTCAGTGACAAAAAGCAAGGCACTAGCTTAAGAAAAAAGGCTTTTTGGCAGTAGTGGAGGTGTTTTTCTGTTTGTTTTTAATTAACTCTAGGTTTAGGTAGTGCTGAAGTTCCATTTTATAAATCATGAATGGAAGTGTCTGCAGCAAGATTTTGGCTGCCTTTGGCTCTTCAGTTACTATCTACAGCAGCTGTTCTTCTCCTAAATGTGTTCTTCTTTTTTTGTCTCGTTATGTCATCACTCTCAGCATGCATAAATTATTGTGTGACATTTCTGTGAGGGTTTTCTTGTAATGGGAAAACTGGAAATGATACGTGGAGAAGTGGGATATAAATGAATAAAAGTCATGCTGGGAAGGTGTGCCTGATTCAAGAGCATATTTAGCAGTTCCTAACCATTTTCTGATTAAAGTCTTGAACTGCTAAGTTTGGTTAACTACCAAATGCTAACAAATATATAATAAAAATGCCTCTCTTCCAAAGCTTTCAAAGGATAGTAGCCACTAACTTTTGACTGGGTCCTACTTCCTTATGATTTTCCTTTTTGGATCATTTCTAAATTTACTAAAAGGTTAACCTGTCAACTTCTTGCCTCTTGTCAGAACGGTGAGATGTCAATGATACTAAGACAACACTGCAGGTGATGATCTTCCATCATCTGTTTATTTAGGGGCGCAAAGTCAGCAGAAGGGAATTAGGTGTTCCAAGTAATGCACAGTGAGAAGAAAGGCTTCTTTTTGTGGAGGTGAATAACTATGAAATCATATGCATAGGTTAGTTGGACTGTAAAATAGCATTTCATGTATATGTTGTACTAGTGTGAAATAATAGCACTCACGTAACAGCCTGGTTACAAAGAGACATTCTATTAAGTATGTCCGGGAGATGAAAAACTTTCTGGTTTTTGTGCCTGTGCAAAATAAAAAAAAATCTTGGGGAGTAAAATAAAGCAATTTGTTAAAAATAAGCTTTATTTTGTTCTTTTTATTCACAGTACTTGAACATTAAATGTTACAGCCCTCATATATTTTATGATTTCTAATTCTTGTGTGATTTCTTAAAAAAAAAAAAAAAAAAAAAAAAGCCCTTCAGCTTAGCATTAAGCCTGTAAGCAATTCCATGCCTGCTCAACAGTGTCTTTCAGAATGGGCAGGTGTGCTTTGTTGAATGGCGATGTTACTGTGATGCTTGAAGTTCTCTTTGTAGTTAATGGTGATAGCACTAGATTTCTAGCTTGTCAGGTCTCTAAATACTGCGTGTTTCTGATATGCCTTCCAAAAATGCCATTAAGAGTTGGATGCACGGGATTCCTGCATTTTCCACAATGTTTTACAATTGCGTTGCCGTCTAAGTTTTGCAGTAGTGTGCAGGGTGTCATCTTTATTTTTGATTCACCAGTTTCCCATTTACAAAATTCAGATCAGAAACTATGCAAATATTTGTTCAACTGAGGATGTGACTTTATTCCTCTTTCTACAGTGAGATTGCATTTCCGTGTGCTACCTTTAGCTGTAAATGGCTAGAGCCCAGCAACTGGGATGGGGAAGGCGAGTAGCAGAGTACAGACCCTGAACTTCAGGAGAGCAGATTTTGATGTATTCAAGGTCATGTGGGTAGGATCCTGTGGGAGGTAGCACTGCAGGGTAAAGGAGCTCAGGACAGCTGGCAGAGCTATAAGCGTAGTGTCCTTCAGGAGCAAGAAGGGATGATGCTAATGTTCAGGAGACCAACCAGATGTACTGGGAGGCTAAAGAGGGAGCTCCAGTGTGAAACGAGCAGTATGCAGGAGGGAGAAGCAGGCACAGGCTACGAAGGCACGGTTTAGAAATATTGCTTGGTCATACAGAGATGCTGTCAGAGAAGCCAAGGCTGAGCTGGAGTTGAACGTTGCACAGGACAGCAGCAGCAGCAAGAGGAGCCCCCAGGGTCACACCCATAGTAAATGACTGACCAAGGGAAAGCAGGACATTTTTATAATGCTAAAAGAGCTGGTTGAGGCCCTTGTGAAGTTGCTCTTCTTAACCTTTAAAAGGGGTGGAAGTTAGGGGAGCTCAGCAGCCTGGAGAACTGTAGCCATGTCAGCCTCACTTCAGTCTATGGGAAGGTCACTCAGTGTGCTCCTGGAACACATTTTTGGGGATGTGAAGGAGGAGAAGGATCCAGGGAACCATAGTCTAGTCAGCATCATTTCGGTCCCTGGGAACGTTAGGCAGTATGCCCTTGTAGAAACCATTTTTAAATGCAGGAAGGAGACGGTGACTGCATGCAGTCAGCATGGATTTACCAAGGACAGATCATGCTCCCATGACCAACCTCATTGCTTTCTCTAATGAAGTTACTGGTGCTGTGAACAAGCAGGATGTTGTACGCTGTACCAAGACCTTTGAAAACGTCTTCTGTTGTCTCCCTATCACCAGTTTGTGAGGTATGTCCTGGGTAAGTGGGTAGCATGTTTGGTGGAAAACTGGCTAGGCAGCCGGGCCCAAGGGGTGCAAAGTGCACCAGGCTGTCCAGCGATGCTGCCCCGCAGGGATCAGCTGGGGGGCCCGGTACTGCTGACTGTCTTCATTAATGGTCTGGGCGATGGGGTGGAGTGCACTCCATGGCTTTGTGGCTGACGTCAAATTGCAGGGAGTATTCGAAGGACTGGTAAGCAGGCTGTTTTTTGGAAGGACCTGGACGGTTTGGAGAAGTGGGCTGACAGGAACATTTGGCAATTCAGCATGGTGCAGTACAGGGTCCTGCATCTGGAATGGAGCAATCCCATACACTGATACAGGCAGCGGCTGACTAGGAAGCAGGTCTACAGAAAAGGCCCTGGGGCACTCGGTCTTAGCAGATGCCGAGTTGAACATGAGTCAGCAGTGCAGGGTAGCAGCATGGAAGGCTGGCTTCATCTCAGAGTGTGTTAGTAAGAATGTGACGTCTGTGACCGTGATTGTTCCTCTCTATCAGGTACTTGTGAGACAGCATCGTGAGTGCTATATCCAGATTTAGGTGCCCCAGCACAAGAAGGACACTGGGCTACATCCAGTAGAGGCCATCAGGATGGTCAGGGAGCTGGAGCACAAGGCATACAAGGGGAGGCTAAAACAGCTGAGCCCTTTCAGCTTAACTTCAGATGTCGTTTCTTTAGCTGCTTAAATGCCAGGAATTTTATATTCATTGAGATGGTAAATATTATTTTTCAGTTTTATTGCTGTGAATGGAATTTGTTGCGGCACATCATGCGTTTGCATGTTTCCAGATTGTTTGATACAGTCTTTTGGAAAATTGGTGGCAATATTCTGAATGCATTGCACCAATAGCATGTCTTGAAATTGGAATAGAGTGCATGCATATTTTATCTTGGTTCTTATAGCTAAGCGTTAAAATTAGCTTTTTAGCAAGTGCTAGGTTTTTGTATTTTTTCTAAAAAAGCTATTCAAAGCTACTGAAGGTGTGTTTACAACGAACTGAAATATTTTAATGTTTGCAGTTTTTCATCAATGTCAGTGGTGTGCAACCAGGTAAACTGAGTTCT
Organism: Cygnus atratus; assembly: GCF_013377495.2. Taxonomy (NCBI): domain Eukaryota; kingdom Metazoa; phylum Chordata; class Aves; order Anseriformes; family Anatidae; genus Cygnus; species Cygnus atratus. The sequence continues at coordinate 36,895,235 of NC_066396.1, forward strand.
GATTTCTCTCCGATTTAGGTTCCTGTGTGCTTGCAGGTGTCTGCATACTCCAACTTCTAGAGAACTCTGGAAAGTTTTTTTCAAGTCTTCCAGCTCCTAACTACAGTTACTATTTAAAGTCTTACAGGTGGGTTTTTTGTTTGTTTACTTCTGTTTTTGCATGAAATACTTGAAAAATATATGGAGGTTTTTGCATTTTAAATAATATTTTAGAAACAGAACGCTCCTGAGCTGTCCCATTATTAAGTCAATGAAGTTAATGCCCTTGAGGGCATTCTTAAGTATATGCTCTCAGAGTACACATGTGGAACTGTGGAACCATGCAGAACTGTGTATTTGCTTCATCTTTAAGACATATTGATCACTCATTCTTCAGACGAGAGCACTAAGTATTCAGCATTTCCTGGGTTTAAGCCATAAAACAAAGTAATGTGGTATGCTTAGGGGGAAGAAAAAGATGTAATGCTTACACCTGCTGTTATGTGTAAACAAACACCTGAGCAAATTTTCTGGCAAATAGCAAACATAGTCCCAAACACATTTTTTTTTAATCTCTGTTGCAGAGTATGATTTAGTGTCACATGACATAGCCAAAATGTCAGACGACATCAAGAAGAGGTTTGAATTTCCTAATGCAGTTATTCAGTCACAGGTAATTTTTATTTTTTAAAACATTAAATAAATTGCATTGTCTGTAGAAACCTTTGTTTCATGTCCTGCTGCCTGGCTCTCAGAAGGTGGTGAGAATGAGTTTTTATCTGCAAGGCCAGAAAACCATAAAAGTAGGTTATTTTCAAGTGTTCTGGGTGTCTCAGCCTGGAGAAGAGAAGGCTCTGGGAAGACCTTACTAGTGGCCTTCCAGTACCTAAAGGGTGCTTAGAGGAAAGCTGGGGAGGGGCCCTTTGTCAGGGAGTGGAGTGATAGGACAAGGGGGAATGGTCTTAAACTAAAAGGGGAGAGATTTAGATCAGAGGTTGGGAGTAAATTCTTCACTCAGAGGGTGATAAGGCACAGGAACTGGTTCCCCAGAGCAGCTGTGGATGCCCCATCCCTGGAGGTGTTCAAGACCAGGTTGGACGAGGAGGCCCTGGGCAACCTGATTTAGTGGGTGACATCCCTGCCCGTGGCAGGGAGGTTGGAACTAGATGATCTTTAAGGTCTCTTCCAACCCAAAGCATTCTGTGATTGTATGACATATTTTTCTCCTGTCTGATGAGAACTGATGTTGAATTACTGCAGTCTTGTGTCCTCAATAACTGTGCAGTTCCGCTGTCATCAGCAGACCAAAATGCTGTTATTTTCAGCTCTTTCTGTTGGCTTCTGATCATATCCACCTATAACTTTCTAATTTAAATCAAGTGTTTACCATAGTATTTTTGGTGGACAGCAAGGAAGAAAGTAGTAAGTTTTGTTATTAGGTCTATTGCTTAATAGACCTATTACGTCTATTTTTCAGTAGATCTTTACAGTTTCAATCATTTCTTATTTCAGTATTTTAAATCCTTCCCTTTAGCTATAGAATCAGAGCTAGCTTCCCGCATTATCTGCTTCTTCCTATTTTATTTTGAATTCAGGATTAAATTTGCAGCCAATTATTTGATGGATTTAGTTGATGTGAATTCAGACTGGGCAACATGGTTCCTCTGCCTTTTCAGTTTAGCTGAGGTTGCATTGATTTACAGTGATTGAGTTTGAAAGAGAGACAAAGAAGTCCACTTGCAAACAGATTAGCTTTCAGGGACATACCTTCTTCACTTAATTGCCAGAGTTCATCTTCAGTCTAGCAAAGTGTCTTGTACTGCAGATGAGTTCATGTTGTCTAGCCTTGGTGAGTAGGACTCGGTATCTTTTAACCAGTTTTCAGAACTTCCTTTGGTATAAGTATTGCTGATATTTCTTGGTTTTTCACTACTGCTGTCTCTTGGTTTATCGCTACAGCTGTTCATCATTAAGGAGTTTGTGCTGTGCTTTGGTCATTTCTCTAGCTTGCACTTCTATTCTTTGACTGCTCAAAAGCACACCATAATCTTCCAGCTGTCATCAGACATCTGCTCTGCAAAGCATGTAGCCTGCACAGACAAAAGATCAGCAAAGTGATGGACTTGAGCAGTTTTCTGGGACAAAAACTTTTACTGATAAATCAAGTTCTTGGAATGTAATGGGCTAATCTTTGTTTTGACTTTTCTGTGTATATACTGTACTCCACGTGTACTCTATATGTATATATATGTACTCCAAAAGGCTCTTTGTTAATAACCTTTTTTTTCCCCAGTGTAATAAAAGTGGTTTTAAGGATGCAGGTGTGAATTCATTTTCTGAAGTTCCTTATGAGCAGGAAAAAGAAAAATAATAGAAGATTTGCTTGTTAAGTTCTCTAAGAAAAGATCTAATTTACCTGGGGAGCATGTTGTTGCTTTTGCAATGGGATAGCTGCAGCGAAACAAAGATGTGACTTCGTTCTACTTACTCACTTTGTTTTCACAACAGTAAGATTCTTGGATAATAAAGCATTCTCTTAGTAAATAATTATTTTTTTTTTAGTCAAATATATCAGAGTACATATCAAAACCTTTGAAAGGCATAGTCCCTGTAGTCTACGAAGGCTTATAGTGACATTGTTCCTGGAAATGTGACCTGCTCTCTTGGAGTTTGTCATGTCAGGCTAGCAGCTAGCATCTAAAGGAGGTGTAAATAAATCCTGAAGGGAGAAAAAACCTGGAATCATTTAAAATCTCTGTTTGTCTTTCTATACGCTAGTGAAATAGAAATGTTACTGATGTTTTTGTTTTTTGTTTTGTTTTTTTCATCTTGGCTTCCTAGTTCACTTTTTTTCCAAAAGTAAATATCAGTGCTTACTGCAGGAGAGCAGATGCCGCTGTTATTCTGGGTACATTGATAATCTGCAACATTTTTATTTGCTTACTATGAAAAGATGTCTTTCTGCCTGTCTCAGAAAAGCTTGTCTGTGTAGCTGTATCAATGATTATGAAGCAAGACAGAATAAAGCATTAGAGAGAAAACAAAAGTCGAGATCCAAACACCCTGAAGCATTTGAAATTTATTTAAGGTTTAAGTCTATATTTACATTTTAAAGGCAGTTTGAGGAAATCAGATATTTCTTCTATTGAAATAGAATGAGAAATTTATTTTCTTACTGCTCAAATGAACAAACACTGTTTTTAGAATTGAAGCCCTGGTCTCAAGAACATTTTTGTGGAGAACCTTGAAAATTTAAATGAGTATTGTTCATGATTTCTACACCACAGAATAGCTTTATGAGGAATACAGTTAAATCCAAATGTCTTGTTTAAAGTGAATGAAACATTTCTGGCAGTAGGTGTGCTGTAGGGTATGTAAAGGGCTTAAGCTATGAGGCTATGTTCATCGTCAGTGTTTTGCTAAACCTGTGCTGCAGAAGTTTCTTACATGTGTTCTCTTGTTTCTTCTCTTGCTTCCAATACCTTGTATAGTAAAGGATATACAGATGGTCAGTGCTGCAAAGTACACTGAGATCTGTGCAGTGGTGGAGCTGTAAATGTCTGTTACAGTTGATACGTTAAAATACCTGCAATTCCTGAGGATATACCTAATAGTAATCTTGTAAGATGTAAAAAGTATGGCAGTATTAGGGGGTTATTTGACTCTAAGATGTATTTCATCTTCCATACTAGTATAAGTACGGTGTTTCAAATCATGATCATAGGCAACAGAAGTATAAATTCTTCCTACCAGTGGGGTGAAAAATAATGTTTCATCTGTGTGTGCTTTTTACTTATCTCTTTTAGGCTGTGGGTCATCTGATTGCTGCAGTACTGAAAGAAAATGTTTCTTCAGGGAAGATCAAGCAGGCATCTCACCAGGTATGTGCCATTCTTCAACTTCTTTATTTTCTATACATAGATGCTTACATTTTTCGGTGGATTTCTGTTCTGTAATTTCAAGAAACCCTAAGTAAGTTAAGTAAAGTATGTTGGCAATACGTGTCTGGGCATACAGGTGGTGGCGAAGTCTTCTGGATTAGAAGGCAGAAGCCTAAATTTTGCCAAATAGCAACATCTAGGTATGCTCAATTGAAAGAAGTTTTGTTTAAGTTTATTTACATTACCAGAAGTGAAGTGTCACGTGGGGAGATAATGCCATTTGAGTAAAAAAAAAAAAAAAAAAAAAAATTACATCAGAATAGGTATTTCATAAAGAATATCCTTTCATGTGGCTGTACTGGTGTTTTCTTTCATATTAGCTACGTAAAGCTCACATTTCTTTGAGAGAACATGGTGGGTCTGTCTTCTTAAGTGAGAGATGTGAAATGCTGGTGTCACAGCAGTGTAGGAGAGGTCTTAAGTAAGGTTTCCTCCATTTGTCCTCTCCAGAAGCTGATTTGTACAGAAATGAGCAGGAAAAAAGCCTGTGGATTTTTCCTTCTAGTCTGAACTATTAACAACACCCCCTAGGCCCAAACAAGCAAACCCAAAATCAAACCTGAAAGGAGCTGAGTTTTGATGTGACGGAGTGTTTGAGGTGCATAGTTTCTCCAACAGTAGCTCCTACAAATTCCTGAGCATTGTCGTATTCCTAAGTGACATTATGTCTTGAGCTAAAAGCTGACTCTTCCCTTCTGCTGCCCCATGAAGTTATTGAACTGAAACATAGGAACACCTTTTAAAACAGTAAGAAATAGAAGATGGTTCCCCTTAATATTATATGCTCATTTTTTTTAGAAGGATTTTGCAGTATTCAGTTGATTAAAAACGTTTATTTTCCTTGTTTCTCCATTCAGAAACCACAAAGTCAGTAAACCAACTCATAAATGAAAATTTATCATCAAAACAGACAGTGGGTTTAGTAAATAATGCCAAATCTTTGTCATTACTAGCAAATGGAGAGAACTGAAGGCTTCACTTGGTGAATAAAGGCAACTTACCTCTATGGCTGTTTGCATGCCTGCCTCTAGCTGTTTGCACAACACCCTGCTATAGACACTGCTTGACGTAGCAGTTCCTGAGATGTCTCTAATTACAAGTTAATTTTTCAAGGAAAGTAAAATGGATGCTAGCTTACCTGCACAGCTGAAAAATTCTTCCACCTTATTCTTTTTTGAGAGAGTCCTGTCCATACTGAGAATATAGGTAATTTTGGACAGGAAACATGGGAATCGTCCTGAGGAAGCCCTTTTTAGGTGAAGAACCTGTATCCCAGCTTCTCTTTGTGATCTCTAAGACTTCAGGGGAAGCTGTTGAGCAGGTTTTTACTTAAAAGTGTGTTTGAAATGAAAAGAGAAATGAATGTCAGCCTTTTTATTGCTCATCTCATACTTCTGATTTCAGACTCCTGCTCTGAACTTGCTCTGGGAGAAGTGCTGCAGTGAAAATGTTGCTTTGAGAACAGCCTGCTCCGAGGGGTTGGTGGCACTTGTTGTAGAGAACCATGCCGAGCTCGACTATGTTCTTCATGGAGCTCTCAACCTAATTCCCTCAGCAAGGTAGCGTTTGTTTACTTGATTTCGTGCCTTTTGTCAACTTCTTGTCAGTCTTTGCTTTTTCCTTGAAAATCCAGTGGAAGAGGAGTGGCTCTGTGAATGACTGTATTTTCAAAGAGGCTGTGACATTGAGGGCTGACTGTGCCCTGCCCTTCTGTATTGCTTTCATCTTAGCAGTGACTGTGTGGGTTTGACTCTGAAGGAAGAATTTATAGTCTATCCTCTGCATGTGAGTGGAACCTGGTAGAATTTTAGGCTGATGCTTTGAACTTGAAACTGGAGAACCTCAGAAGTCATGGCATTGCCTGGTTTGTTGTGTGTACCATGGGGAGAAAAATGGCAGTAACTTGCATAATGATAAGAGGTGGAGGAATAACTTCCTAATCAGCCTGTCCAAATAACTGATTATTCATATGGAACTGCCATTAAGTTCTGGGTAGGAATTACAGATGATGGGTTTTGTTTCCATGTCCGCTAAAAAAGAAATCACTTTACCTAACTTCACAGCTATTTCCTCTTACAAAACTCTGCAAATATAATGCCTACATCTCACACTGTAGTTCTGAGATAGCTGGCCTGTCCAACATACTGGGAGAATGCAGCTGTTGTGGGGGAAAAGGAACTGGGCGTTAAACTTAGAAATGGAAAGTCAAAAATGTTAGGGAAAGTGTTTCCACTCAACTCTCCCAACCTTATAAAGTTGACTTTGTGTCTCTTCTGACTTTTGGAAGATAACTGGATTTCTGCACTAAGCCTTCTCGTCCTCTTTCTAGAGAATGCTAGTGTCATTTTTAGCCGAACCTTCTAACTGGTGCTACACCTGTGGTGCATTATGCTGGTGAGCTCAGCACAGAGGTTGCAGAAACCATGCTATTCAAGTTTTTCACTCCTTCTTGCCTCAAAGAATCAGTTCTAGGCTGAGATTTCTCTTGATCAGTCTGAGCCAAAGGTGAGTTTAGGTGTGAGTAAACTGCAGTGAAATCCTGAAGAAATCACGTGTTTAGGAAAAAAAAAAAAAAAAAAAGACCCTTTCTGTCCTTGTGACTTAGTTGTTGTTGTTTGAGGTTGGATTACTCCTAGGATCTTGCTGTGGTGAAGCTGACTGTGCTCAGTTTACAGTAGTTGGTTACAGATTCCTAGTAAAGGTTTTGTAAGTACATTTTTATAGTATGAATAATTTCTGTAATCCACTGTCCTCCAAAGGACCTTCAATTTGGGGTCAAGGGAGCAATCTGCATTGTTAACAAAAAAGCAAAAGCACCTGTGCTATAGACTGTGAGAATCTGAACACTGAGACATAATGAAACTTTCCCTTCAATTTAGCTGTGGCTTGTGGACAAAAAAATATTGAAATCGTGATCCACGAAGAGTTGTTGCAGTATCAGCAGTACATGGGGAAGTTAAATATTAATACCATTTTTACATAAGGAAAAAAAGTGAGTGTAAATCAGGATATTTTAGACTGAGCTAACCTTAGAAATAAAAGTAGAGTTCAAATGTTAAAAGAGCTCTGCCCCATTTCCACGCCATTCTTAGTTTGTTAAAAAAGCTCTGCCCCATTTCCACGCCATTCTTAGTTTTTTTTTTTCCATGTGGTAAACCAACTTAAATGGTTAGTTGCTATGGTAAGTGCTGGTAGATTACCTAGGAACCCTTTATATGCATACTTTTGGCATTTCTTTCCTCAAGCTGCCACAGTTCAAACCACATCCACTATGGACTGCAAAGTAGGGTTTATCCCAAACATAGAAGTCTTTGCGTTTAAAATGTCTGCAGCCTCAGTAGCTTATTAAATTGATGGTTTGTGCTTGGTTCATTTCAATACTGATGCTTTTTATTCTCTTGACTATTTTAGAGTCTTAGTCTGCTGTTCCATCTTATTCCCAGCCAAATTTACATCCAGGTTTGCTCCGGGGCTTTGCACTGCTGTGTGCACAGTGTCTTTAAAAGAACATATATATGAGATTAGCAGCCAGCAGAAAGGCACACGCAACTGCCGAGCACCTGTCAGTGCTGGATGGAGTTAAGTAAATGTTTTATTGGCAAAGGCTGTTGATGTGTTCTTTCTTCCTTTCCTTATGTTATGGAGAATTTAGCAGGGGCTTAGTATACATGGTGGTTTTTATTTTGTCAGGTGTATCAAATTCTGCATGCTACAAAGACATTTGTGCTGTCAGAGGCACACATCCAGTGCTTGTCTGTGTAAACTTTTTATGTGGTTCACACTATCTGCTCATTATACAAATGAGAAGCTATTCTTTGGTGCATTGTTGTCGGTTAGACTCAATATTCAGTTTCCTCTGATGCCTTTAAAATCTAAACCTGATGGAATGTTCTATGTGTGTTTGGGTGTGTGTATATGTATATGCATGCATACTTTTTTGTGTGTATACACATACATCAAATACAAAAATACGTGTACATAAGTACATTTATACATACACACATGATTTTACTTTGTTTTTCACATTGATCTCCAGCTTCCTGTGTTTTGATTCAGCAAAACAGCTGTCCTCTGCTCGTAGGAATCATCACAGTCCTTTCTGTTGTAGCAGAGGGAAAAACTGGCCTGTATTCTATTACAGATCATCATAAATAATCAAATCATTCTACTAGAAACCTGTGAAACAATGGATTATTGTACTCTACAAGAAATTGTCAGAAGGATTTTTGTGTATATATGTTCTTTGAATGTTTTTGTCACCTGAGCATGTATGCTTGTAGGGAAATTCTTGCAATATGTCGTGCCAATGTGCTGTTTGAGTTCAGGAGTGGCGTGCAAAGCCTAAAGCAGGCGTTTGTGTCCCCCCACCCCACCCTCCATCAGGGAATTCATGCCAGCAGTACTGGAATATCAGAACAGTCAAGCTTCTTTTCTTACTGTTTTTATATTTTCTGTGCTGAATAGTTACTCTGTTGAAGCTGGGGGACGTGCCAGCAGATTTACTTTTAAATGGCTCAGAGGTTGTTGTTCTGTTTCTCCCTGTTGCTGTCCAAAAGATCCCTCTACCTGCTCCCCTACGTGCATTAGGCTGGATGCGTTGGGATCTGGAGACCTGCTCCGCTCCTTTCTTTTTGTTGCTTGGCAACAGATTTCTGCATAACCTCATATTTTCGTGTATGGTTGGATTTCAGTGTTTCAAGAGGCAGGTGTCATGGCAGCCAGTAATTTTAATGATTACTGGCACATTTTGTAACTGATCCATTTTCGGAAGAAAGAAGGAAAACAGGAGCACATTCTGTCTGTTTTGATTGGGGTCAGTGTTTTCCAGCACTGTTGGCGAGAGTATGAAAGGCACAGAATAGTGCATATACGTCTTTGTCTGTGTCTGGTATATGAATCTAAACTTTTATTGGTGGGATATCCACTGTGGGAATCTCCAGATGTTCCCTATCATACCTTACCAACTTATGGAAGAGTCTGTCTGCAGGTGATGTTAAATTCAGTTAAGATATGGCAGTTAGAAGTGATGTTTGTCCGTTTTCTTTGTGAATTTTAGGTTTTGATTTTATAATCACATGATCCTTTGCATTTTCAATTTGTGACTCTGCAGTAAAGTACTTGTAACTATCAAGCCTTGATGTTTGTTTGTGATTACATGTTGTTAACCCATGTTTTTGAGCTGATGATGGTCCATCCAGTGTGTGCAAACTCCAGTCTTTTAACAGTGCTCATATGAGGTCTCAGTGGCCTTTGATGTAAATTCCTTATACTTGTTCAGATTTTTTTGATATCACTTCAAAGTCTGAATGTACGTAGATCAATCCATAATTTAGGGAGGTTTTTATGGAGCACACTGCATTCTGTGCCAAACAGTTGATGTTACTGTATCTCAGTTTGTTCATCTGCTAAGTGAGAATGATGGTTTCTGTCCGCCCTGCGAGAGGCTTGCATGAATTCTGCATAACTTCGTGTTTCCAGCTGGCCATTCAGGGAGTTCCTGCAGTATTACATTCACTGATGGAGAAGTGGAGTTACAGATAAATCTGTGTTTTCCCTGCTAGGAAGGAAAGACGGGAAATAGTAAATCAAACCAAAAAAACCCTCTAGCCTTCAGTTCTTTTTTCCTTCTGTATTTTGCCATATATGACAAAATCAACTTTTTATCTTTGTCAGGTGGTGATCTTTTATAATAGTATATTGTGTTAGCTCTTCCTGTTCGTTTTGCTTCTGCTAAAGGGAGGAATAAATGTGTTTTAGTGATATGAGTAGTGATCTATCTAATAGATTTTTAGGGGATGATGTTTAAACTATATAGCGTTTTCTAGATGAACAGTCCAAGAATCAGTCATGACTTTTTTTCCTCTCTGTCTCCATTTTCATCTTATAATGAATGATTTGTTATAGAATCCAATCTATTTTCTAAAACAGGGATTGGTTTGGATTTGATGCGGTCTGGTTTGAAAGGTGTGGAACACTTGATTATGAAGAAGCAAACAAAATTTTGAAGATTGTCCTCACAAGCTCAGCCAAGCTGTTTCAACCTCTAGAATTGTTAAGGTCCTTACTGCATGTTCAGGAGAGCTTTTATTCCCCCTTGTGTGGACTTTATTACCTTCATTAACATTTTCCTTGGAAAATGGGGGAAATCCTATCAAACTTTCAGAAATACTTGCTGCGTTTTCACTGCAAGTGTACTTAACATAGGCAGAGGGAGATAAAATTGTTGTACATAACATTCTCTTGAAATCCGAAGTCAGCATAAACTAGATATCTCAAGTGTTTTTTATGAGAACATAAGTTTCAGTGTAGGGTATTTGGGTGATTTCTCTTGTGGTCAGAGGCATGGTGGAAATTTCTGTGTACCATGCTGAATATTTGCCTATGTGCTTGTATTCAGAGAATAGCTGTTTTTAGGTTTTAACGTGCTAACAGTACCAATGTCCATGAAGCTGGGGACAGCACGTGTGCTTGTCAGATTGGGTGGAAAGAAACCATCAAAGGTGTTAATTGATGCATTAATTCTTGTCTCTGCTATTTTGTTCATTTTGTGAAAAGGAAAATAAAGATGTGTGGATACACAACCTGTCCAAAATTGTGTAGACAGGTGTGCAGAGGTCCATAAGGAAAATTCAGGGCTTCTTGACTGTCAGTTGTATTCCTCCTCTTACAAAAGAATCAACTAACTTGGATCAATACCTGATAGTAATTTATTTCTTTTTGTCAACAGGAATGTGCATGGTTTAGTAAAAACTATTTGGAAATTACTACAGATTCAAGCTGTACAACTGGGAAGAGACGGAGATGAGGCTGTTCAGAATCTGTATGGAATCAGGTTAGTTTCACATTGGTTTATTTAGGTGCCTAACAACTTCTTGTTTGATTTCCAGAAACAAACCCCACAAATGTTAATACTGGCTTTCAGTCCTTTTATTTGTTATTTATCTTGGTAATTTTGATCCTGCTAACCAATTCTGACCAAATTTGATAGAGTAGTGGGTATATAAGAAAGTTAAGTATTACATATTTCTTGGGTGAGTCGCAGGACGGGTGACTGGGTAGAACTCAACCTAGCTGACAAAAAGGCTTTGTTTTTGAGCTCAGCCTTTATCACCTTCATAAATGCTTAGCTGTGGGGGAAGATGTTATTCAAAGTTCCCACCTGTAGAAAAACTCAATGACATAAAGTAGTCATGTCTTGGAAAAAAGTTATTGATAATTAACAGTCCTCGTGATACAAATCATTAATAGAATTGTAATATTAATGGAATAATTTGTCACAGCCATCACTGCACATGCTTAACCTATATTGTAAAAATCCTTAATACACAGAGAACCAGTGTTATTTCAGAAGTAGTCTATTCATTCCTCTGGGTGAGCAGCAACAAATGAGACAGTTTTACCATTAAGGGGGAAGGCTTCCATGAAACAAGTTAGGTTCGTGAGGATATCTGATGGTCATGGTGTAATTGTCTGAGATGATTCTTTGCTGCTTTTTTTAACCCAGCTCTGGAATTCCTTTAAGGTCTTAGGCATATCTGAGTGTCTCGTTAGGATAAGTATGGAGTATATCTGAGCTTTTTTCTTTTCACAAAATACTGAAACAAAACATGCTTTAGTTAAAAGTTCCATGCGAACTCATCACCTCCAGGGAACTCATGAATAACTTAGAACAGCATATTCTTCATTTCCATGAACAAGCAATGCACCCTTGCGGCAAAGAAGGCTTATAGCAGCCGGGGATGCATAAGGAAGAGGGTTGCCAGCAGGCTGACAGAAGTGATCCTCCCCTCTGCTCAACCATGGTGAAGGACATCTGAGTGCTGGGTCTACTGCTTACTTGTCAGCACAAGAAAAGATAGAGACTTACTGGAGACACTCCAAAAAAGGACCACAAAGATGGTGGAGGGACTGGTGCATCTTTCATATAAGGAGGGGCTGAGAGAACTGGGACTGTTCAGTCTGGACAAGAGAAGGCTCAAGGGGACTTTATCTATGTGTATAAATACCTGATGGAAGGGAACGAAGAAGAGTTACCTAGACAGCCATGTCTATTGACAGGAAAAGAGGCAATGGGCACAAATTGGAACTCAGCTGTTTCCATATGAACTCAAGAAAATACTTCTTTTTTTTTTGACTGTGCAAGTGATCAATGCACTGGAGCAGGTTGCTTAGGAGGATGTGGAGTCTCTGTCCTTGGAGATGATCAAAGTTCTGGGAAGCCTTCTCTAGCTGACTCTGCTTGAGCAGATGGGTTGGACTAGGTAATCTCAGGATGTCCTTTCTAACTTAAACAGTTCTCTGATTCTGTGATATTTGGTTGAAAGTTTTAAGGAGTTTAATAGTAGAGAGATAAGACAACCACCAGAAGCTCAAGAGGGGCAATGGCAAGGAAGGCTGTATGAGAAAAAGAACAAATAAATACTGGGACTTATGCATACTCCGTAGCTTGATGATTGCCAATGGTCCTTTTATGTTAGGTAGACTGGGGGCCACTTTCCTCTACCTATTTTTCCAGCTTTGTTTCTGCTATCAAAGTGAGGTTACTAAATGCTTTTACTGTTAAAGTGGTTGCCATGTAAAAATAAATGATTTCAAAATGCATTCAGAGCTACTAATAAAAAGCAGCTTGTCGTGCAGTAGCAGTCTTCTTGAGGGTACATCTTGGTTATTTCATCCAGCTCTAGAGAAACCATGAGTCAGTGCTGATATTAACAGCTACTTTTGTGTCTTCTTCATCTGGAGAAGATCCAAGCTCTGGTCATGTTTTTCATATTTGATTTTATTCAGGGAACAGATACAACAACATGTTGTAGCTCTAGTGCTATAAGAGTATAAAAGGCACTGTTAAGTAGAGGAGAGTCATGTCTTTTCCTCACTATTTCATTTTGCTTAGGTAAAGTGGAAAATGCTTTTGGAGAGCTGGATGTATTTGCATTCCTGAACTCCTGTGTGTCTTTGTTTTTCTGGTTACATCAGTTCTTTATACAAAGTCCATACTTCTAAAGAACAATTTTAGTTGAAAAAGCAGGTAATGAAGGCTAGTGAGATGGAAGTCTTTTGAAAACTTTTTCTTCTGTAGTAAATTAACTTTTTTTTTTTTTTATGTCTCATGGTAGAAGAGGCCAAGTTAAAGGGGCTTAATCCAGGCTCCATGTGAAAAAAAGGGTAGGTAGTAGGATGTGGTTGGAACACAGGAACAGCCTCTCTCCAGTTGAGAAAAAAAGACTATTTATTTTTCCCTTGCAAAATCAAAAGTGCTGGTAGCATACAAGGAAAAGGTGAAGTTTTATAATTCAAAATTGTTTACGGTTATTTAAATTAATAGAGAACTGAGAATCAACAGCAGACTTGCATATCTTAGACTTAGCCAATACCTTTTTTTGTTTTTCCTTTTGCTTCTGCTTTACTCCAGTGAAGACAAACATTACATTGGTTGTTTGACTTAGTCTTGAGTACCTAGTAGGTCAAAATGCTCTGATTTTTTGACATCTGGCATTTGTTTTTTTTGTTTACAAAAAGGTATGTCTTTATTCAATGAGTTGTTAAGTAACAAATGTTATAGTTGAGTTCTATCATACGCTGTAGTGTTTCTAGTGTATTGCACCAGAGTGTTAAAGTGCGACTGTCATTAAAACTTAGTTTCTGATAGAAATTTGAGAATTGTACTCACCAATAGAAACATCCCATTATGTTATTATCATGTTATGCTGTCAGCTATGCAAAAATATTCTACACAGAAATCATTAATGGAGATTCAAAAGTAGAAGTGTGTTCACAAGGAGTTTGTGATTCTCATCTCTTTGGATGCTTGTTGAAACAATATTATGGGCTAAAAAGTAGGTTTGACTTTAAGGCCAATGTTAGTTGTGGATAATAGAACTACTTTTACAATACGTCTTCTTGTGATGATACAATACTGTGAACAGATCTTGAAAAGAAATGGGGGAAAATAATGTGCAATTCAGGGAATTTTGTCTGGTTATGTTTTCTGATTTCTTTTGGGGAAGCCCTTGTAGTTTTAGGGTTGGGATTCTCCAATTTCTTTAAGCAAATCTACCTTGGAAAATAGGGAAGGGATTGTCTGTCTCATAGAAAGCAGGAAATGTTCCTTTTACCCTAGTAAGTTGGTAGAGAACAGCCTCATATATCGTTTAGTTCCTAACTGTTTCCACAAGCTGTGTAAGTATTGCTGTCTCTCTGAATAACTAGTGTTCCAAGGGCGGATAAATAGCAAACCAAATATGCTATTTTGTAAGGATGTGTGAAATAATTGATGTGACTTTTAAATTCACATATGGGATGGTCTGCATTTTTTGTGATGAAGTTGGGACCAGCTGTAGCAGAGACAGAAGTAGCCTGGAAGTTATTCTCACTTTGGGTGAGAACTGAGCATTCCCAGTGGATTAATTCTCTCTCTGGTTTGGCATAAAGTTGTCCGCTGGTTTCCTGTGAATATTAATATGCCTGTCCAGTAACCCAACCTTAAGCTGAATGGAGTGGAAGGGCAGGGAAGAGCAATTTTTATGAGAAACATTTGTCAGCATCCTCAGTCTAGTTGGGTTATGGCAGACACTCGCAGAACCTTGGCTACACATTTTTGCTGGAAGCCATTGACTTTTTTTTAAATGCACTAGTGTTTTATGTTATTATTAATAATTCACTTTGCATGGTTTTGTTGTCTTAAAAATTCTGGAGAACTGTTTCTCCCATGTGTTTAGCTTGTAACAAAGTTTCTGAAATCAAAATTTAGAGAAGGTAGAAAAATGCTTTCAAAATTCATGTTAGATGGAATAAAGTACTACATCATGTTTCTGAAAGGGTCAGGGTTACAGTGGCATGCATAGAAATGTGTTTTGACTGCAGACATTGTTTCCTCTTACAGAAAAAGCAATTCATCACTGAATTTGTTCTCTAAATCAGAGTGGAGTGCTCTCATGTTCAGAGATGGAACAAAAAGGTTGAGGTGACCTAAAAGTTAATAACTTTTGCTTTATTGTTGTCCCTCCATAAGACAGCTCATTGTTTCCCTAGGCGCTCACGTATTTACAGCTGGATAGCTTTGTCTGGTTGTGCATTTTACCTTATTCTGAAGCCACTGTCAATAATTTAGGATAGAAGAATTATAATGATGTGCATTTCATACTGTTGTGTGAGGGATCCTTAAGATAAATTTCAGAAGATAAATTTCTTGGTACGTGCCTAGTTCTCCTACTGCCAAAAACGTTACCAAGTATAACTTTTTTGGTTTGCATGTTTTGATGTTTCATTATTAATCACTGTTCATTGTGGAGCTTAACAGCTTTCTTTTAGTGTCCAGTTCACTGCAGTTATGTTAGTATCAGAGCACACAAAATTTGCCATGAAAGGTTTGTTTTTTTCTGGATACTAAGCTTTTTTCTGGATACTCAGTTTTGAACTTGACCTGTCATGTGTGCCTGCTTTTTAAAGGTTTCACTAATCTCAGCATCATAGGAGCACTTAAATGGCTGAAGATACACTCCTCTTGTTAGGAAAGTTAATTAAATCTTAAAATAATGACAAAGGTATTGAAATTTTGCCCAGAGAAACTGTGGATACTCCATTCCTGAAAGTGTTCAAGACCAGGTTGGCTGGGGTTTTGAGCAACCTGGTCTAGTGGGAGGTGTCCCTGATCTAGTGGGTGATATCCCTGCCCATGGCAGCGGGGTTGGAACTCTGATCTTTGAGGTCCCTTCCAACCCAAGCTGTTCTATGATTTTGTGATTCTATGAAATAAGCAGGTGCTGTCACACTGTATGTCGTGTACTTGGCTGTACTCTTTCAAGGTTCTGGCGTGATATGAGTTGTGCTATTTCTAGCTTGCTGTGTCAAAAATGGTCCTGTCTATGATTTGCTGGACTCTAGTGATAGACAGGCAACTACATTTTTGTTTCTGGCATGCTGTGTGTGGTCTTGGAAAGTTACAATGTGACAATAACCTTACTATTTCTAGTCTTTGTACACAGATTGTAGAATACTCTTAATTCAAATGTTTGCAGAATCAAGGATGGTGGACATTTGAAGACCACATATATAAGTAAACAAATTTTAGGGTAATGAATATGGCGAGTGTGACACCTCTAGCTCCCAAATGAATGCCAGAGTTGTAATGCTTGCATGCTTATGATCTTACTTAATGTATGTTTTCTGAACGTGCTGTAAGTAGTCAATCGCATTGGTCAGTCTTGTGAAAATCCCTGTAATTTCAAAATATTCACAGAATATCACACCTTTTTAGAAGAAGAATTATTTGAGGAGCAGAGGGAAGAATTCAGTGTAAAAAAAATATCTTCTGTGCTTCATGAATTGTTCCAGTGACTGATTTTTTTTTTTTTTTTTAAGCTAGCTACCTGAGTAAGCTGAAAGCTACTTGGGAGAATGCAATGAAGACAGATCTAGACTCTTTTCAGTGGTACCCAGGGACAGAACAAGACACAACAGACACAAACTGAAACACAGGAAGCTCTGTCTGAACATCAAGAAGCATTTTTTCACTCTGTGGGTGACTGAGCACTGGCACAGGTTGTCCAGAGAGGCTGTGGCATCTCCCTCCTTGGAGATCTTCAAAAGCCACCTGGACATGGTCCCAGGCAACCTGCTCTGGGTGTCCCTGCTTGAGCAGGGGGGTTGGACCAGATGGCCTTCAGAGGTCATATCCTACCTCAACCTTTCTTTGGTGATGTGAATTAATTCTTTTTTTAGAGATTTAAATACAGTAATTTAAATTGCACTCCTTTTAGATTAATTAAAGAATGGAAGACATTTCCATTTTCCACTTGTCTTTAGGAATGATAACCTTGAAGTTGGTCTCAGATCCATAAGCTCATATTATTCAGTTATGTCTCTATCAATAAAAAAAACTTATTCTTCATGCCTAAAAGCATATTACAAAACTTTTTTTTTTGCTGTGTGAATATGCTTCCATAACAAAAGATGCTTCTTAAATCAAAGCAAGAATTTCTACATATTTGCACCCAAAGATCCAATGTAGTTTGAAGCACTCGAAGAAAGAAACAGTTGAACAAAACTTACTTTCTCTTCAAAATCTAAAATTGTTTATTAAAGTTGCCGTATGTAATGACACTGCATTTATTTATTTTATTTTTTCTAAATGGGATTCCTGCAGATCTCAATTCACTTCACTTGTAGCTGGATTTGTTTGGTGCTGCTGAAAATGCTTGTGTTCGTAGCACGACGTCGTTGAATATGAGTGTGTCTAAATTAATTTTTTGTTGTCTTCTGTGACAAAAAGACTGCTACAGATCTCAGCCTTTCTGGTCTTCACTACTTTTTAAAAAACAACAGTGAAGAAAACAAATGCTGCTATAAATCTTCTCTAAAAGACTCACTTGACTCCATCACTCAGTAGTGAAATTAACAGTGTATTAAGAAAACGAACAGCTTCTCCAGTGCAGTGTTTCAGCTCTCATGCATGAAAATCATGCTTGTAAACAACTGCAAGGAGCCTTAGTATATATTGGATATGTGTGTGCTGGATGTGTCCCTCTCAATTCCTTCTTACTGTTTTATTTAAAAGGCCTGGTGTCTGAGACAAGAGAAGAGATGTACCACTTAAATTGGTGGGTTTCAGATAACTCAGTGCTTTATAGGTAATGCTGACTGTAGACAGTCAGTACACAATCAACACATACCAAGTCTCTTAGTATGTAGCACAGATTTGACGAGCATGCAAACAGGAGCGCTGCTTAACCAAGCCGAAGGTGGTGTTCTTCACCAGCTGCAGTTTCTAGGTTTATGGTACCGTTCTGTCTGCCAGCCTTATGTAGTATATGCACATCTGTTGCCTTTCCATTTTTTCCCATAGCTGTGCTCTCTCTTCTTGTGTCTAGCAGATCTGTAGGAATCAGCAAGACTTTCCCCTTGCAACTTTTCTGTCTTGCTATTAGGAATGTTGTTTCAGCTCTGAGAGCAGGGAGGTGTACAGATGCATGCTGTTAAGCTGTTGGTGTCCCGGAAAAGAGTCTACACGACCGTGCTTGTAGTTGGCTGAAGCAGAAGAGGGAACTGGGGAGAAAGAGGATACTTAGCAAGCAGGCGAGAGTAAGGGAGCCAGTCATGGCAAGGACAGTGGGTGACTCCAGAAAAAGGTGCTGGAGGTAGTGATGAATTTGTTTCACGTCAGCAGTTCTTTCCAGTGCCCCACCTCTCCAGGAAATTTAATATTCAGGCTCCAGTACTCCGTTTTCCTTTCTCATGCAAGCATACTGTAGTTCAATAACTTCGTTTTTGCTTCTTAGAGAACAAAAAGTGTACTTCAGGCTCCCCCCACCTCCTGCTCAGCTTCTCTTCCCACTTGCTCCTATCACTGTTTGGTGGGAGTAATCAGTGTTTAAGGGTAGTTACTGTTTAAAGGGAACTTAGCAGTTCTGGGTGTTGTAGGTGGCCTTCAGTCATGGACTCTGGAGGTGGGGGCAGTGTTAGTGATAAGAGATTGATCTGAGAAGAGCAGGTGACTCTGAGGCCTCAGTGGCCTTTTCAAGTGTGACAGTTGTCACAGGGTTGGCAGAAAAGAGCACGTTTCTAGGCTGCTGGTGTGGCCAGCCGTTCTCTTCCCCCTACCCCTAAAAAAGGACTGGGGGGAAGGATAGTCAGTTGTGAGCAGATCTGAAGTATTTGTCAGGACAAATGGTCTCTCTGGTTCCACACACTGGATATTTGTACATGTGCTTGAAAGACTGGAGTGAAGTGTGCCTTGGTTGAAATTATTCTGTGGGTATTACTTGGACACTACTGCTAGAGCCTAGTGTTGCTACCAGTGCAAGTCAGGCAACACAACTAAACAGTGATCCTTAGGTGTTGATTTTAAACTAAAATAGAAGTGGGTCAAAGCTTTCCAAATAGACTCTTCATTTTAATCATGTTTCCCAAGCATCCAGTAAAATGTGCTCATTTGATAGCGTAACAGTCATAGCAAAGCTGGTAAAGGGAACTGGTAATATGAGTCAACTAAACTGTCTATTTCAGCAGCTGCTTTTATTCTGAACATAGTTACCTTGCATGCTTACTTTTTGCACTGTAGATCCAAATATGATTTCTCTGTATTTCAGGAACAGTCCTCATCCATTAATCACTGTCCTTGAAAACAGACCTGATTGCTGGCCAGTTCTACTGCAACAGATAACAGTATTTTTCCAACAGTGTCCAGAGAGGTAAATAAATGAATGAACGAAAAATAGCAAATGTAGATAACTGAATTGTGTCAGTGTATTTTTTTTTCTTGAAGGTAGCTGCAGTGGTCAAGGTTTGTATGTAAGCAGTAAGAAGAATGTCTTTCAAAACAGATAATTATAAGATGTAATGACACAATCTAAAGGTTAAAAACAGAACAACGAAGTAATAAGATGATCCATTAAGAATCCAGGTTTTAATTTTGTTTTCTTAACTCTTCTGTGTTAATTTTTTTTTATGGATTCGGAGAAATTTGTGCGAAGTTGAATATTTTGGGAAATTTGCTTGAAAACAATCAATTTCGATTACTTGCTTTTGTAAGCAGAGGTAAAAATAAAGTCTCATAATAGTAAATAATATATTAGAGTATAATATACTACAGAGAATAATAGTAAAAAAAAAAAAAAAAAAATGGATCCCTGTTATATGCCAGATACCATGGATACTGTAATTGAGCTACTAGTGGAAAAACAGTTTACTAATCCCATTGAAAACTGTGCTCTCCGGCGTATTTTGGCAAGTGGAGTTTTACAGGGATAAAAAATGATCAATGTTTGCCAAGATTTTGACTGCTTAGATGAAGATGATGATTAGTATGCAGATATAAGCAAAACATGCAAATGATGCAGAGAAAGCATGGGAGATTATATCTCATAGTTATGGATGAGATGTCTACAAATGGTGCATAATTCTTGAAAATCAATGGCACAGTCATATTTTAAAAAGTCTTAACAACAAACAAATATCCAAGTTACCAACAACTTCAACATTCTTTTATGCTCATTTCCAAGAAACTTGTCCAATAAATCTTCAGTATAAGATACCAAATGTTGCAGCAGCCTTGCAGACAAATGTTTTCAGTGATTTTACAGCCATATGTATGCATTTCAGATAAAAAAGGATCTCCTTCCTCCTGTTTTCTCAAAGACTTGCGCAAATCCAACAGAGTAATGGTACAGTGAAACTGGCTTCTGTATTCTGTTGCTCTGATTAAACAAGTAAAATAAGTTCGTTAATCTCTTAAATTTCTGGTAGGCCTTAGCTATGTGATCAGCAGTGAGACTCTCAAACAAAAAAAAAAAAGTAAAAAAAGAATATTAAAAAAAAACCATTTTGTTCAATTTAAATAATCAGAGTCATTAAAACATTATTTGCAGATTTGTTTCTCAGCTGCTAAATCCAGGACTCATGAAGAGTCTTGTCGGAGGTCTGACTGGTGGAATGAGCTGTGAATTTGTTGCTGGTTGTTTATATGGAATTAAAATAGGAGTTAATCTTACTGAAATGGCAGACATCTTAAACTTCCTTGCTGCTTTTTGTATAAAGGTTTCTGTGGACTAACTTCTAGACTGAGAATACACTGATGTGGGTTTATTACGGAGTCATGTTCAAGCTCTACATCAGGGCTGAGTCTTGTTTGAAACAATTTTGATTTTCAGTATATTTTTAATGTATTGACCACTAAATTAATTTGATTGTTCTAATGTCAAGATCAGCTGGTATTTGTAACATGGTCAAACTGGAAGACTTATTCTGTGATAAATTCTTTGTCAGGAAGCTATGTTTGTTAAACCACCTGTTTTTGGCCAATTTTGGTCTTTAACAACTATAGGAAACAACTAGGAAGGAATGGATGGCTCTTTTTAAATGAAATCATTTTTTGTAGTTCAAAGCGTTTCTGAATAGTGTTATCCAAGTACTGGTTCAGTATGATACAATAGTGTCTTGGAACATTCAGCAAGGAAAGTCACTTTCTTGAATTGATGACTTAAAAAAAAAAAAAAAAGCCGTGTGTCATGATCTGCAAGAAATCATAGTCATGCTTAAATACTGTCTTATCTGAATGCACTTCATTGTATAGTTGCTGTTTGTGATCTCATGTAAGTTCTTTGTGCCAGTAAGTCAAACTTTTTTTGGTGAGATTTACTAATGCTTTTCGTAGAACCTTCCTGTTAATTGTATCCTGTAAATTATTGCAGACCCAGGGAATGTCACATTGCTTGGGTTTTCTTTGTAGCTTGTTCAGTTTATAGTAGAAAGCAATCTTGGCAAACTTATTTTTTGAACTGCAGGGCACAGAGTTCTTGTGTTGGTATAATGGCTCCATTTCTAAGATACCTGTACTGTGAACCATCTCAGTTACGGGAAAATGCTGAATTGAGAATGGGATTACTTAGGATTTTACTTCAGCCACGTGGTCCAAAGCACACTGAAGCACCATCTGTGCTGGAACGCCAGATTCAACAACTTCTATGTGAATTGATTCCACACCTTCAGGTAGAGTTGTTGCCTGACCTTACCTTTTATGAATGCTATCAAGGCAGTGATAGTACTATTACTGCATTTCAAGTGTGCAAATATAGCACTGTCTTCCATTTCCTGTAGACCTCCTTTGTTGATAGTAAAGAAATCTAATAAACTGTCTGTTCCTAGGAAAAAGTGATTATTTTTTTAGGTGTTTAAATCTGCCTATTAAGATGTAAATTGAAAGATGTTTACAACAACTGTTTGCCATTAGTTGCTCAGGAAACATACAGTAAACTTATAGGAGATACCCATGAATATTGTTAAATTGTAGTCTATTTGCCAAAAACATATTGTTCTGTTAACTTAAAAATTGTATTAAAATGAATCAAACTATATGAGAAGCGTGATTTAAGTACTTCTAGGTATTTCTGTGTCCCTCTTTGTAACAAAAGGAATTAATGGATCTGAAAGCAAAACTTAGCCCTTCTGTAATGTGCTGAAGCTTTTGAATGTACTTTTTAGTTGACAACGACATTTGCTTGGAGCTAGGATTTAATTTTTCTGTCTCCTTTAGGTCTAGGGTATTGATTCAAGTTAATAGCTATGCTTTGCCTCATGCTTTACTGTGACATTGGTCAAGCTTTTTTGTTCTCTGTGTACCTTTTTCTTTCCTCTGTAATACAGTTAGAACACCATCTTTAGTTTCAAGTAAACATGATGTGTTGTGGTATTATTGTCTTAGAGAGAGGGTTTGAAAGTAGTCATAATGTCAAACTAAATAGGCCACAAGGAATCTGGTAACTTCTTCCTCCTTAGGGATAAAGTATATTTTCTACTGGTAGCTACTTCTCACAACCTTTTGGACAAATAACTTGTATTATACACATCTGTCACGGTTCAGGTCTAGTCTTTGTTCTGACAAGTACTTGCTGTCCTTTTTAGTCATAGGGATGCTTCTGACTTTTTGTCTTTATTCTACGAGATTTTCAGTGTAACATTGTGTCCTTAATGTATGACCAAGATTCTGGCTTGGTAAAAATTAGCCACACAATGGCGCTGAAGACAACTTGTAAGCTCAGTTATGAACCTTTCTTTCCTCTGTGCTCATTGGTACTTCTGCTCTTTTTTTTAACTAACATTCAGTTACATTTTTTTAAACTTCTGCAAATACTTTAGTTTTATCCACTGTATGTTTCTGCCTTGCCTGAGACAATTTCACAATGGAAAGAGAAATACTGCTTGAAGAAGCATGTTTAATGTACTGTCATTCCTTCTCCTTTCTTCTCTGAACCCCGGGTTCTTCTTAAATTTCCTTTAAGGTCAGCCTCATTTAATCCTCTGTACTGAGATGCTAGGAAGAGTTTCTTGTTGGAGAGGGTGGTCAAGCACTGCAGCGGGCTGCCCAGGGAAGTGGTGGAGTCCCCATCCCTGGAGGTACTTAAGAGATGTGTAGACGTGGCGCTAAGGGCCATGGTTTAGTGATGGGACTCAGTAGGTCAGATTGATGGTTGGACTTGATGATCTTGAAGGTCTTTTCCAACCTAAATGATTCTGTCATTCTGTAACTGTAGAAATACTGAAATGCTTCCTAATCATACTGCCTTACCATATCAACCACTGGTCAGAAGTACAGTTGGTCACTTGCAGACTTTTCTGCTGAAGAATTCAGTGGGCATGAGGGTTCTGGTTAGAGCAGATGATTCACAGAATTTACTCAAAGGGACTAAAAATCAAGAATAGGCAAGGCTGCTGTGTTATCCTAATGCTGGCTCCACGGTTTGTAGCAGAACAGCAAGGTTTGCCTGGAACTGGAACTTTCAAGTGCAAAAATGTAGAAGTGCTATAGGCATATCTGAAAAATTAGCATTTTAAGGCAACCTGTTACTTGAAAACTGTTTGCTTGGCTTTTAAGTATAGCACCAAGTGCTTTGGGGTATGCCGCTTCTTTGAGTACAGCTTTTTGTTTTTTTAACTGTTAAATTACATAGTGCTCTGGAGGAAGAAAATACCACTACCCTTCTCTTTTGAGACATATGTTAAATCTTTGTTGCATTACAAGGAAATATCCTAGAGTAGGATATTTCTATGATATTTCTGTTACGAGAATATATAACTGCTGTGTGAAATCCCCATACAATTTGTTTTATTTGCCTGATAGAACCCCAATAATTGAATTTATTTGCTACTGCATTTGAGGAGCATGGGATTTTTCTCATCAGCTACCAAGAAACCTTTTTATTCATTCATGTGTTTCTAATTTTGTTTTAGGACCTTAAATCAGTCAGCTCTGTAGTAATCTGTATCAGAGATTCCTGAATTTAGTTCATAGATATTTCTTCAAAGTCTTACTAATATTTGCACTGAAAAGATTGTAGAGCTAGTAGAAGTAATGTTAAAGCTGGGGGAATCCTGCATAGACAGGGAAGGGCAACTAAACCAGAATGTGTTTTTTAATTACCTGTTTACAGCTTAAAGACTTGCCACAAGTTACAGAAGCATTGTTTTTTCTGCAAGAGCTATTCCTCAGCCTGTTGCGCTATCCTGCGTTTTGGAAAGACCAGTTATCCCAATTTTGTCTGCACCTGATATGCTTCTGTGAAGTGTGTTTAAATATAACAGGAGAATGTTCATCTTTGATCTCCTTAATAGAGGACAACTTTGAGCTTTTAAAAGAGGTAAGAGCTTGGGGGGCAGGGAGGGTTAAAAAGAAAAAAAAAAGTAATCTTAAATTTTAAGAATGTCGTGTCAAAGACATGATGTTGATGCATGACATTAATCTGCAAGTGACCAGTGCTGTTTTGAAAGCCGTTTTTTTTTTCTTGGTTAAAAACCTCCAGGAGGAAAGAAATTAACTGGTGCTGTAATGTGTAAGTTAGCTTTTTAGCATGGAAGTTGGTTTAAACTAAGTTAAAAAGGTTTGAACGATGTAACAAATTACAAAGTTGCAGTAATTCTATTAAAGTACTTCTTACACTCTGTATTCTTCATTGCACACACTGTGTCACTGTTTGTGCATCCACTACAATGCGAGGAGAAACTCCTTGAGGAGTTTTGTTTGCTGTTTATTTCTACTGTTTATCCCTACTAAAAACAAAGATAACTTGAACCTCTTTTTGTTTTTCTATGTAGGTGTTTCCAGTGGAACAAAGTATAATAGGGCTAGCATTTCTACTGCTGCAAACACCAGAAAGTCAGCAGAAGTCTGTCCTGAGTCTAGGTAAAGTTCTTGTGTAAGAGGAATCCATACTCTGAAGACTGTGTATTTACTTTTGTGTTTGGAAAATAGGCACTGCATTGCCCTGAAGTTAGATTGAGTTGTGAAATGTTTTTATTTAAGTAGCATGTTTCCTTGATTTAAAAAGTAACATTTGATCTGATGGCAATAAGGATAAATTTTCCCTTTTTCCATGAATGTTACTGTATTCTAAGCTCCCTGCTGTCCTGAGGTTTATGTTTGATTTTTAAGTCAACAACAGGACCTTCTCAACTGAGATTCATGCATCATGATTGCTTTCTTCTGACAGATCTTAAAGCAATCTCGGCAGTTGTAGTGATATTTGAGCTTTTGACTTAACAGTTTTGTTTAATGGAGTTATTTCAGTAAAAATGAGAGACTATGCTACATTCCATTGTTGTATTTCTTGCTGCCATCAGGTACTTTGCAGTAAAGAACAGAAGTGTATGGGTGTCTAAATAGAATTTTACCAACAATATTTTGCATTTTGTCTCTGTTATGTACATAGTGTAATTCTTGAGACTGTTACTTTTTTTGACCAGAGTGTTTCCTGGAAATGTTTGTTTCATACTTAAAAGTAGAAATTATTCTTTTTTTCCTCTAACTGATCTTTTTTTTTTGTCCCCACATTTTTTTAATAGCCTACAAGATCCTTTCCACTTCAGAAACCCAGAATGTCTCAGCCACAGCCCTTGTTTTGGTGATGCCTGTGCTACAGATCTTATCTTCTTCATCAGTTGGGGACTGCTTACTAGAGGATGATTCTGGAGCTACCCGGCAGCAGCTGGCTATAAATCTTTTGGGAATGTTACAGGAGGAGGGTGTGAAGGATAGAAAGGAAATGGTAAGGCTCTGTGTTTTTTTTGTTTTGTTTCTTTTTTGGTGGGGGGGGAGCGACAGGTAGCAGATACATGTAACAGTTTACTCCATTATGCTTAGCTGACTAGTAAAGACTTTACATTTATGAGCTTGTCCGTATAATATGTTGTATGGAAACAGTCAAAAATATGTATAATACATAAAACTAGACTGCTAGTAAAATGTAAGTGTGTATGTTAGATATCATTTTATTTATTACATGAATTTCTTTCCTTTAAGAGACCTTATAGATTAAAGAATTCACCAGCACTGCTGATTAATTAACAGGACTTGGTAGAGAGCTATATTAGCTTTACTTATCTCTTTCAGAATCTTGCTTATTCTGCTGATCTATATGCTTTTCCTTACCAGCTAGTTATCTTGGCTCATTTTAATCTGTGCTGTTGTATTTTTGTGTTTTCATTTTTAATTTGTTCATGTGGGCCCCTCTACCTATTTGTTTCCTCTGTTCTGAGAATAGGTGATAGTAAGTCTCGTGATCAAGATATACTTAGCACTGTAGAAGCTAAGTTTCCTTTCTTATTTACACCTCTGTTGTTTGATGTGGGGAGCGTGGTGATATGATGACTTGGAGACAGAAAAACACACCAAATCTGATTTCCTTGTCCCGAAATCTCACTCCAGTTTCATCTTCTATTTCCTACTCTACTGTAGTTGGTGAGGCTACACCTGGAGTACTGTGTCCAGTACAGTACTAGGCTCCCAGTGCAAGAGAGACATGGACATAGTGGAGAGGGCCCAACAAAGGGCCAACAACATGATCAAGGGACTGGGTCGTCTCTCCTCTGGGAAAGACTGAGACACTGGGACTTCGTAGCCTAGAGAAGAAGAGTCTTAGAGGGGATCTCATCAATGTATATCAATAACTGAAGGGACGATTCAATGAAGACAGAGCCGGGCCCATTTTGGTGGTGCCCATTGACAGGGCCAGAGGCAATAGGCACAAAATGGGACACAGAAGGTTTTGTCTAAACGTCAGGAAGTCCTTCTTTGCTGTGCAGGTGACTGTGCACAGGCACAGGTTGCCTGCAGAGAGGTTGCGGAGTTTCCACGTTCTGGGAGAACTTTGGAAGCCACCTGGGCATGGTCCTGAATAATTTAAGAACTTAGTTTGGTTATGGTATATTTTCTTCACTCTTTGTTTTTGGCAGTAGTGGTAATGGAGAATTATTCAACTTAGGACATGGCTAACCTTAACTGCATTTTTGCCATTAAGGGATTTGTATATATTTTTCAGAGTTGTAAGCCTGAGATTTTCTGCTTATCTTGCTTGAATGAAGTGCACCTCTAAAGTAAAAATATGGTGACAGCTTCTTTCCATGCAGGTGAAATAACAGGAGAAAGGAGAGAGTACAATTGTGTAGCACAGCCTTAGGGGAAGTAATGAGGGGTGGGAAATATCAATATAATATTTCAGGCTCTAACAACTTTAGCAGTTTTTTCCAGCCTTTAAAAAAAAAAAAAAAAAGAAAGAAAAAAGACTTTAACAGCCTGATCTTGTTTTCAAATACTAAGATATAGAGTCAGAGACAACTAAACAGTATAACTTACAGACACTGATGCTCTTTGTTGACTCTGTGTCCTTGGATAAAGTTTAAGTAGCTATATCTATGGCAGTTTCACAAATTTATCCAGAGGAGATTGTTGGCTCCAAGTTATCTTGTCAGCCAGAGAATGTGGTGTTTTATTGAGTGCTATGAAAAGTAAGAGGATTTCCTTAAAATATGTAAATACTGTTATTATAAGCTTATACTTTTGTGATGGACATGTCATGGTCAGGAATGTAAGTTTTTAATGCACTCCAATTTTATTATATACGTTTTAGTGAGGAGGTAGCACTGCAGTTACTTACAGGAATGATGGATGCCAAATACAGAGGAATCTCCCAAGTAGAGAATTATCAATGCATTCAATCATCCTTAGTACAAAAATTCACATAAAGGATTGTAAAGAAATGTATTGTGACTTATTCCTTACATTTATTGAGTTGGGATTCTCAAACAAAATACTTGCTTTGGATGACAGAACTGAATAAGTTTTTGGTTTTTTTGTTCTTTCTTTACCTTATCTGTTGGATTGAAAGTTTTGTTTGTGTGTTTCACTGGTTTTCAGATGTCCTGCAAACTCCTTTTTCCGATAACCAGCTCTTACAGTTCATTGTACACCACCTGGAAGATTGTAGAGCTCATGAAAGAGAAGTCTGCAGTTACTGGCTGGTTATCTTCAGTGAAATCACTGCTACCCATTACAACTCAAGTCCCTGCCCATGTTTTCCTTCTGCTGGCTTATCTATTGATACAAGAAAATGGAGACAGTCTTCGAGATGTACTCCAGACTGCTACGGAAGTAGCCAAAGCTGATTGTTCTCAGGTAAAAACTTACTGTTATTGGATTTTGCTACAGGGATAGGGCTTGATTCTGCAGCCTGAAAGGGACAAGGCTGCCACTGCTTCTTGCCCTCAGATCCAGCAAACGGTGAGACTGAGCTTGTATTTCCAGTAGGTACATGCACATGGAGCATGTCTGCATCATGTATCTGTGGCTGTATGTATGTAATACAGAGATGCAAAGCACTCATGAACACAAGGAGCATCAGTGGCCTCGTGCTGCGCCCCTTTTCAGCTGTGCAGGTTGAAGGTCTGCTAGTGGGAATGTATGTACAGTGTGTACATGTGCATAGTATGGATCTCTCCAGCAGCAGGGCTCAGACACTGTGTGCACGCAGGTTGGCCTCTGGATCCTGGTCTCCCCATTTGCTGGCATCTGGACCTAGGAGCCACTGAGGCTACAGCTCCGCTGCAGTTGTCGATACAGACTGCCCTCCACTCCAACATACACAAGTCTGTGCATGCGTGTGTGCACCCAGCCAGCTTGACTCCCCTGTGGGGAGTGCCCTTAGAGACGCACACGTGAACGTGTACACACTTGTATATGTACACACATTCAAAGCTCACCAGAACTCCCCTGGTCCCTGTCGGGCTTTTCAACATGAAAAATTTTGTGTGTCACGTACAGCAACGTATGTATTATTTCTGTTTTATAGTGTTTATCAGTTCTTCAGGCTTAGGAAAACGACTGGCTTATTTAGTGAAACTACCTAATTAGTATGAAAATACAACACACAAAAAAGTTGGAAGGAGGCTACTAAACCATTTCTGGCTTTTGTTGATTGCATATTGCTGTTCCCTTTGTCCTTTTGTGGTTACTGGAGGACTGCCAGGTCCATTATAACGTATGCAGTCATGCTTTTTAAAAATATCTCCGTAGTCTGTACCATCCTTCCCTCCTTCAGTAGTGAATTCAAGCCCGATTTATGCAGTATGCTTATACTTTCCTGCCTATTTTAGAAATATAAATGTAGATGTCTGGCTTTTTAATGTAGATACAGTAATATGTAGCAGAAGAGTCGTTGTGTAGAAACAACAGTCTTAACTTGTGAAATAGAAAAATGTGGGGAAGGGAAAAGTGTTGCTTCAAGTCTCAGATATGCTGTAAAGACAAACTTGCTTCATTTTTAAAATTACTTTGTTTCAAATAGCTATCATAATCTGTAGCACAAAAGTTGGAAAAAGATAAGGCTTATGGAGTGTATGCTTGATGTCTTAGGGTACTGAATTCTACGCTGCAGTTCTGGTCCAGGATGTGCTTGCTTTTAAACATGTACTGAAATGCTATGCTAAAACAGGACCATTATATACTGTTTTGGGAGATAAGTGTAATTCTCAAGCTAGAGAAGTTTTTAAACTTGGTGCCATCTCCATCTTTCATGGATTGCCTACTGTTAACTTTCTTAAATACATCTGTTCAATTTTCTGTCAAATGCTCCTTTGTTTTGTTGTTTTCTTTTGTGGGTGTTTTTCATGTGCAGTAGATTGAAGTGGATTTGGGAGCATGCAATTTCTTTAATTTTTTTTCTCAGCTTGATTGAACTTCTTGCGTTTTGTAAACTGTATTGTATTTCTAGCATTGTATTCAATCATATTCCTGTGTCATAGTTGATTTTTGTGGATTTTAATTATATTTCAGAGAGTCACAGAATGCTTGAGGTTGGAAGGGACCTCTGGAGATGTAATCCAATTTCCCTGTTCAAGGAGAGTCCCCTAGAGCACATTACCCCAGACTGTACCCAGACAGCTTTGGAATATCTCCAGGGAAGGAGACTCCACAGTGTCTCTGGGAACCTGTTCAAGTGCTCAGTGACCCTCACAGTAAAGAAATTTTTCCTTATGTTCAGACAGAACTACCTGTGTTTCAGCTTGTGCTTGTTGCTTCTTGTCCTGTCACTTGGCACCACTGAGGAGAATCTGGCCCCATGTTCTTGACACCCTCCCTTCAGATACTTATCCATATTGATCGGATCCACCTAAGCCTTCTCTTCTCCAGGCGGAATCGTCTGAAAAAGCCCTAGCCTGTTCTCACATGAGAGATGCTCGAGTCCCTCAATTGTTTTAGTAGCCTGTCCTGGTTTCAGGTGGGATAGAGTTAATTTTCCTTGTAGTAGCTGGTGCAATGCTGTGTTTTGGATTTAGGATGAGAATAATGCTGATAACACACCAATGTTTTAGTTGCAGAGTAGTGCTTACACCAAGTCAAGGACTTTTCTGCTTGTCATACCACCCTGCTAGTGAGGAGCCTGGGGGTGCACAAGGAGCTGAGAGGGGACAGAACCAGGGCAGCTGGCCCAAAGTGCCAAAGGCCATCCCATACCATATGGCATCATGGTGAACAACTAATATGGGGTGGCTGGCCTGGTCGGAGGGGGCTGCTGCTTGGGGATGGGATGGGCACCAGTTAGCAGGTGATGTGCAACTGCATTGTGCGTCATTTACTTTGATTATCATTATTTATTAATATTATTTATTTCTCTTCCTCTTCTGTCCTATTAAACTGTTTTTATCTCAACCCATGAGCTCTTACTTATTTTTAGCTTGTGATTTTCTCCCCCATCCCACTGGTGAGCAAATGGCTGTGTTGCTGAGATGCCTGCTGGGTTAAACCACGACATAGCCATTTGCTGGACTCGCTCCAGTAGCTCCATGTATGTCTACTAACATTTCTGGAGCTATTATTGACCTCTGGGGGACCCTGCTATCTACAGGCCTTAAACTAGCCCGTGTGCCACTGATCAGAACCCTCCAAGACCTGCCATTCAGGCAGTTCTCAATCCACCTCATGGTCCACTCATCCAGCATGCGCTTTCTGATCTTGCTCATGGGGATATCATAGGAGACAGTGTCAAAAGCCTTGCTGAAGTCCAGGTAGACAACATCCACTACATTCCCCTCATCTATCCAGACCAGTTGTCCCATCATAGAAGGCAATCATGTTAAGCATGATTTCCTTTTGGTGAATCTATGGTGACTACTCCTGATCACCTTCTTGTCTTCCACATGCTTAAAGATTGTGGCATAATGACCACACGGACACCAGGGTTTCTTTAAAGATCAATAACTTCAACTACTTTATTGAGGACAGGCTCCCTTCTTATACCATTAGCTCTACAAGTGCTACTTTACCACTAGCTGTTCGTTGGTTAACAAGTTTGCCCGGCAACAGCAAGCATTTAGCCATTTCCATGTCTTAAACAGCTTGTTCTCCAATCATTAAGACAGCAAGGCGTCTCCTGAATCACCCTTCTTTGTTCCCTCTAACTCGTTTACATTCCTCATGGCTTCATCGTCAGGAGTCCGATGTTATCACCAACCAAGGGGCTTGTCGACCCCCATGGTGATACTCCCACAAAAGATGGCCTCCAAGATGAGCTGTTTCAGGGACTGAGTGAGGCTGGCTGCCCTTTAGTTCCTTGGGTCCTTCTTCTTGCCCCTTTTTGAAGACTGGGGTGACATTTGTGTTATTCCAGTCCTCTGGCATCTCTCCTGACTGTCATGACCTTTCAAAGGCAGTCAAGAGCATCCTGGCAATGATGTTAGCCAGCTCCCTCAGCACTTGTGGGTGCATCCCATCAGGGCACGTGGGCTTAATGGATGTCAGCTTTGCCTAAATGATCTCCAACCTCATTCTTTTCAACCAAGAGAAAGGCTTCCTTTCTCTAGACTTTCTCTTGTCTCCTGGGTCAGGGATTCAGGGCTTGAAAGACGCTATTTCAAAGGGTTGTTGTTTGTTTCATATGTCTACACACTTAGCATGTGGTAACATTAAAGACTCAGATATTTTTTTTATTGGATCATATGTGGCAATGTTGTGGTTTAACCCAACAGGCAGCTAAGCACCATACAGGCATTCACTCAGTGTTCCCCCCACCCCCTACCCAGTGGGATAGGGACCTGCAGGGGGGAAGGGAGGGAAGGTAAAAGCTTGTGGGTTGAGATAAAGACAGTTTAATAGGGCAGAAAAGGAAGGGAAAGATGGTAATGAAAATAGTAAAAGCATGTACAAAGCAAGTGATGCCCAATGCTATTGCTCACCACCTGCTGACTGATGCCCAGCCTGTCCCCGCACAGCACCACCCACACTTTCCTCACCCACCCCCCACCCTCTGGCCAGCCACCCCAGTTTATTGTTCAGCATGACACCACACGGTGTGGGACACCCCTTTGGCCAGCCTGGGCCAGCTGTCATGGCTGTGTCCCCCCCAGCTCCTGGAGCACCCCCAGGCTCCTCGCTGGCAGGTCTGCACAAGGAGCTGAAAAGGCCTTGGCTCTGTGTGAGTGCTGCTCTGCAGCAACTAAAACATTGGTGTGTTATCAGCATTATTCTCAGCCTAAACCCAAAACACAGCACCATACCAGCTACTAGGAGGAAAATTAACTCTATTCAAGCTGTAACCAAGACAGAAGTAATTCTGACTTTTGTTCAGACACACAGTAACAGATTAAAAAGTCTGTTTTTTAGTCTGAAAAAAGTTGTGGACTTCTGCTGTGTAATTACTCATCAGGACTGTGAGCATTATGTAGGCATGGAAGAATGTGTAGAATGTGTTTGTTTACTCAAACTGTAAGATCATTATTTGGGGGGAAGGAAATTGTATTATTTACATCTTAGCCAAAGCAACAAAAAGCCTTTGGATGCATTGTTCTACAGTGTAGTTGGGTTTCCAAGAAGTGGGTAACTTCCAAATATGTTTAACTCATGGCATTTCTCACTACAGCTTAGTGAAATAGACTTAATCATTTGGAGGGATAAATTTAAAAAGGAATGTTTTACGTGTCATTAAAAGGGCGTTTAATTGTGGTGTCTGTAGCTATAGTATTGACTTTTCTTTTTGGTCTGGAAGAAAACAATGGATGTAGCATATTGGCAACAGGTATAATAGCAGAGAAAATTGCAAACTGAACTGAAGAATGCAATCAACTTGAGCTGTCTGCAACACAGCTGTTGCACACTTCAAACCACAAGTAGCCATCAATTAGATTGAAGAAGGTCTCTGATCAATTTACTGTTGGAGTATATTAGTGCCTGTTGTACGTGAATTAATTAGAGAAGTGCTGAGCTTTGTTCATTTTATTGTATTTTGTAGTTCCTGTTTTGTCCTGTGCATGCTGCTGCTATTAAGCTAATGTTAGTAACGTAGTATTTCATTTTTGTGTATATACAGGTGATTACAGTGTCAAAATAATATTGTTTATACAAATCTTGAATCTCAGTGTTGATATTTATTGAACTTTTTAAGAACCACCTGCAAGGTTACACAGTTTATTTACAATTCAAAATAAGAACAGGACCTAGTTCCCAGACTGTTTCTTTTGAAATATTTGTTCAGTGTCCTTGGTATACTCCTTGAATCATGTGTGGAAAAGCTGCCGTGGGATGTTACAGATCTGGATTCAGTGGAAATGATGAGATACTGCAAGTTAGAACTGACTCCTCATAGCTAAGCACCTGGCAGTAATACACAAAATGAAGTAGTTCATCTCTTTTGTGGATATTTCTGCCATTCTTTCTTTGTCCATTTCATGATCTTTTCTTATTTTCTTGTAAAGATTGCTATTTTCTTGCACATAAATTAATTCTTTATCTAAAACTACAGATTTAAAATCCTTCTGTTCTGTTGTAGTTATGTACCTCTTCTTTCCAGAGGTTGGCTAAATAACATAAAGCAGAGGAGAACTAAAAAGTGTGTGGGAAAAAACAAACAAACAAACTTAAGTTCTGATTTGCCTGCATGCTTGCACAACACTATTCTCAGAGCAAAAGCTTTTCTCGGCTGTGGCAAGAGGGCATTTGAAGATGGTTTTGCTGCTCCAAGTAATGCTTGGTTTCCTTTTAATTTGACACAGCTTTTTTGCCACTCTGTTTAAGTGAAAATACCAATGCTGCGTGTTGTTTAAAACCTTATAGTAAAACATACGGGATCGTAATTGCTCTGTCTGGCAGGAAGAAATAAGCACTAAAAGTTCCTAAAAAAAAAAAAAAAGTTTTCTGCGTTACAGAATTGCAGAATGGTTGAGGTTGAAAGGGACCAATGGAGGTCATCTGGTCCAACGCCTCTGCTCCAGCACAGCCACTTAGAGGAGCTAGCCCAGGGCTGTGTCCAGATGTCTTTTAAATATATCAAAGGATAGAGACTCCACAGCCTCTCTGGGCAACATCTTCTGGTGCTCAGTCAGCTTCACAGTGAAAAAATGCTCCGTGATATTTAGAACAGAACCTCCTGTGTTTCAGTTTTTGTCCATTGCCTCTTGTCCTGTCACTAGGCACCACTGAAATGAGCCTGGCTCCATTTTTTGCACTCTTTCTTCAGGTATATATCCACACTGATCCTCCCTGAGCGTCCTTTTCTCCAGGCTCAAGATTTCCCAGCTCTCTCAGCCTCTCCTCATAGCAGAGGTCTTCCCTTGATCATCTTGGACTCTTTCCAGTATGTCTAGGTCTCCCGTGTACTGGGGGCCCCAGTACTGTACTGGACACAGTACTTCAGATGTGGCCTCACCAGTGCTCAGTAGAGGGCAAGGATTGCCTCTCTTGACCTGCTGGCCAAACATTGCCTGATGTAGCCAAAAATACCATTAGGTATGTCTCTGGCGGGGGTGCTGTGCTGATTCATGCTGAACTTGGAGTCCACCAGGACTCCAGGGTCCCTTTCTGCAAAGCTGCTTTGCAGCTGGCTGGCCTCCAGCATGTGCTCGTGCCTGGGGTTTCTCCTCAGGTGCAGAACTTTACACTTCATGTTGAACTCCATGAGGTTCCTGTCAGACCACTTCTCCAGCTTGCCCATGTTCCTCTGGATGGCAGCACAACCCTCTGGTTTATCAGCCACTCCTCTCAGTTTTGTGTCATCTGCAGACTTGCTGCGGGTGCACTCTGACCCATCCTCCAGTCTGTTAATAGAGATGTTAAACAGGACTGGACCCAGTATTGACCCCTGGGGTACAGTGCTAGTTACTGGCCTCCCAGCTAGATTTGGTTCTGCCGATCACTAACCTCTGGCCATTCAGACAGTTTTTGATCCACCTCACTGCTCATCCAGCCCATACATCAACAACTTGCCTATGGGGATCTTACAGAGGGTTGTGTCCAAGGAGGTGTGCTATACTGAAGTCCAGGAAGACGATATCCACTGATCTTCCCTCATCCATTCCAGGCATTGCTAACAGGTTTCTGTTACAAGTGTTTCATACGTGAGCGTAGTCTTCAGGGGTCTGGGGTTTTGGGTTACATGAGGTATAATGGACTTCAGGGGGGCATTGTATGAAATGCATTGCCAGTTAAGACTTTTTTGACCAACTGTAGTAGTGGCCTGCCTTACCTTATGGTATTTTAGCCCTTATTAAAAGGTAGCTTATTGTGCTGGTTACAAGCTTGTGGTGCATGAAATATTGACAAGAATGTTTAAGTGCAAGCTGGAAATGTGGCAGAGTAAAAGGATACAATTTCTCATGTCTCACCTCCAGGAGACATAAAAGCAATCTTTTAATGAGCAAGCAGGTTAGGAATAGGATTGTATTGCTGGAAAATAACACTTCTATTTCTTACATGCTGCTTACAAACATGTTTGATGGGAAAGAAGTGAGGCTAATCAATGCCAAGGGGAAGACTGTAAAACTTGCAGGTAATGAAAAGTTGTGGTGTGACCATGCTAATGAGATCCTAAGGCAGCAGTCAGAAATCACTTTCCCAGATGCATATTCTTTTGTAACTGCATGAGACTCTTTTTGGAGAGAGAGAATGGAAAGCTTAAGGTAGCTTATAGGTGCTTTATTGGCATAGCTTTTTTGGCAAGGTAGTTATTAGAACTTTATTTCCTCACTTTAATTCGGAAGCACCTAATTCTATTCAAGGGGCAGGAGCAAGCAAAGTGAATTGCACTTGTAAAAGCACAGCAGTGCTTGTGGAGGGCAACCTGTGCCGCATCTTTAATGTAGTTTCTTCTTGTAAATCTCTTTCTGTAAGCATTCAGAACTAGTATGAGCAGCACACCCCAACTGTGACTGTTTTGCTGTGTCTGCTAAATACTCTATAAGCAGGAATACAGGCTCTAGGCTTTGTAAATGAGTTGATTATTGTCAAGGAAAAGGGTAGGCAAGTTTGGCTGTAGTAGACCTGCAGTAGACATATGTCTGTCCTATTCTGAGAAACTTTTCTTCATTTCTGATCCGAAGTGCTGTTCATAAGCCAGTTTTCTTCTTGTGACTGGTTGACTATGTGAAAACCATCAAGGTAGCTCAGGCTTTTTACTTTGGTTCTCCTGTTCTTGTCTTCAGGCCATCTCAAACTTGGCTTGCTGCGGTAGTTCTTTGAGTTCTGTGATGAGTCAGTAACATATTGAAGACACTGAAAGAGTAAAGGCATAATGCTTTGTTTATTAACAATTTGATGTAGTTGTTCAGAATGTAATTTGATAGTGATTAAAAGAAGCACTAACCTGCTGAAAAAATATGACAGAAGTAATATGACACCTGGGCAGCATGGCCTGAGCTGTGGCTGTTGGGAATGATTCTGCTCTGAATTTCACTGCTGCAATAGGGGATAGCACAACTGACTTTAAATTAACAGTTTTAGAAACAAATGCAAATGCAAGTCAGCAGAGCTGCAGAAGCTTTTGACAGATACAGGGAACAGAATTAACCCGAAGTTGTTGTATAGCAAGATGTTAGTGAATTTATTTACTTTGTCAAGTTCTGCTGATTTAAGGCGAAGTTTTTGTGGACCAATGCAGTAAATAAGATTGACTGATGAATACAGCCTCTTGAGCTAATGATGATGGTCTGTCTACATCAGAACTAAGAAGCCTTTCATTCTGGTGAGAAAGTCCTTCATCGGGAAAAACAGCTTTTGCCCAGGTACAATTGTAAAGGGAAGCTGAAACTGTATCGTGTTTTTTTGTGTCCGTAATGATCAGTAGAAGTCCATGTGAATTAGAAATTGTTTAAAATGCAAAACGCAAGCCATAAACTGTTGATCACCTCTAACTGGGGAACATTTCACTTGCTAATAGGGACTGCAAATGGTGAATTTTTAGTCTTTTAAATTACTCTGGACTTTCAAATACTTTGCTGCAAAATATGTAAAGTATTCAGATGTCTTCTTAGTAGTATCACATAAAGCAATCAGTATAATTAGTAATATAGCTGCTGCTTGGATGGGTAATGTTTTGGAAATTGGGAGTGAGAAGAATAGTGTGTTTGGTTTGATGATTCCCTTCTCAGTCCTTACTTAAGTGCAGCCAAGGAGACTTGCATATTCCTCTGTTAGCACTATCTAATGCATTACTGCCTTCTAAATAATATTCTTTATTCTGAAAGATCTTAATGCTTTTAAAACTGGGACTTATTGCCTGGCTTAGTTGAACTTGGGATCACCTGGCACTTGTCATGACTCTGCAAGTTATTTTAGTTCTGAGTCTGCTTAATGGCTCCAAAGAGATTACAGTGCAGTACAGCAGTGCAATGAAAGGTTATCATGTTGTTTATTGTAGGTGCAGTGCTCTCTCTGAGGCAGGAACAATTATCTAGGGCTTGTCTTTCTCTTGGAGTTAAAGTATTTGGGGGAGAAAGCATTGGAAAGCATTGGAGAAAGCATCCTCCTCATGTATGGGAGGAATAACTCATTACTTTGATAGTCGGTGAAAAGAAAAGTAAAGAAAGTAAACTTGGGCTAACAGACCTCATAGTTTAGTACTGCAAAAGGTAAATAAAATGTCCACGGGGCAAAATGAAAAAGTGTGAGCTTTGCAGACAAACTATGGACTACCTCCTGTACTACAGCAGAATATGTGAAAGTGCTAAGGTATTCTGCCAGTGAAGTTCTGTTATTTTGTGGTTTAGACAATTAGAGCTGATAGCTGTGAATACTGAATAGAAAAGCCACAAGTGATTGCAATGCAAAATCTGAGTTGAAGAATCCTGTTTCCAGAGAAAACAGAGTCAGAAACAGGAAATGCACTTCTAGAATGTTATCATTTATATAGTTTTCACATTTATTACAGCTCTACACGTCAGGTTCACAAACAAGATCTCCATCGCCACACGGAATATTGTTCTTATGAAGAGCCCATAGTCACTGGGATAAATTAATAGAGCATTTCAAAAGCTGTGCTAGGTTTAAAAATAATTAGTATAACTGGTTTTGCAGGCATTTTTCCAGTTTTGTTTATTATTTTTTTCCTTATCCTTCCCATGAAGTCCTTTCCAGAGGACTTCAGTGTATATACAGTGTGTTATGTCCTTCACCACTTAATAAAAGCTTGAAAACCTTTTTGTGTTCTGTGATGAGCAATTATATTAGATCCATTTTTAGCTGATGCATTTTGGAGTAATGGTCAGAAACATTGTTGAAGAAAGTCCAGAAATCTTTTTAAAAGGCTGATGAATGAAGAGTAGTGTGTGGGCTTTTAGGCTGCCTTAAATCAAATGACTGCAGAGGCTGCACTGACACATGCTGTTCATTAAAGACTTAATATAGTCCTTCTAATCGGATGAATTTTCTTGTTGTGCAAAAACTGTTATTACACTCTGTGTGAAACCAGCCGTGCTGCAGGAGAAGAAATTAAATCGTCTGACTGAGAGGTCACTGGTGAATAGTAGCAAGAGATGTATTACCATTATTAGAGGATTATGAGGCTCTAGAGGACATCCATTCTTTTACAGTCTTTCAACGGCTGGAATGAAATACTTTAGGGGACTACATCCAAAGATGATTTCATGATCTTTAGGAGTGAGAGTGGAAGAAAAAATCAAAATACTTTTTTACTCAGAAGGAGACCGGGTTTAAGGATCTGTTGAAATAGATTTGGCTTGCTCAAGTCATGCCTGATGGTATTGTTCCACGTCTCATTATGTGAACTTTGGGAGCAGCTGTTGGGGAATGATCTTGTTGTAGTCTGATCTTGTAGACAGGTTCTTCATGGTTGAGGTTTATTGGTTGAGATCATAATGGAGTATGTGTAATTTTTGAAAACCTTGCTTATGTTCTCTTAAAAAGTGCTTCTGTTTTTTGAGAATGGTTTATTTTGCAGCCTTTATAAACAGAAGTTTATTTACAGTTGTGCACTGAAATGAAGGAACCAGTTCTCAGATGTGTGTACTGTTCAATATTTTTGTTTTGCTCAATGGAGCAAGAAGTGCCAGAGTGCTGAACACTGTTGAAAACCTGGTCACTGGAACCACTGAAAAACTGGCTCACTTGTCTCTTGCCTACTGGAAAAACTAGGTTATTCCTACCTCATCTCCAAAATTCAGACCTACGTTTCCTAGAAGTAAAACCAGGAACACGTTGCAGTGGCGGACCCTTTTCAGTGGTGCCTGCTGACAAGAGGCAACAGGCACAAACTGAAGCACAGGAGTTTCCAGCTCAATGAGGGGGCACTTCTTTACTCTGAGGGTGGCAGAGCACTGGAACAGGTTGCCCAGAGAGGTTGTGCAGTCTCCTTCTCTGGAGATATTCAAAACCCGTCTGGATGCCACCCTGCATGATGTGCTCTGGATGATCCTGCTTGGCAGGGGGGTTGGACTAGATGATCTTCACAGGTTCCTTCCAGCCTCAGCCATTCTGTGGTTCTGTGACATTTTGTGCATTTTCAGTTGGCTCTTGGGGGAGGGGGGAAGCGGTCTGGAGTGATCTCTTAGTGTTAGTATTGACCAGAAAGAAACATCCAAAATAGGTATTCAAGCAAAGAGTTTGTGGCCTAAATCAAGTAAAGTGATACCCTACGTCTAGTAGTTAACGTGGGGACAGCATTACTAATACATATTTGGATTACATTGTTTGAAATGGGTTGTTCCTTTTGGACGCAGCATTTACTATTTTCGGTCTTTTACTTTGTTTATTTTATTGTTTTTATTTTATTTTGGCACAAGAAACAATTTCCCTTCCATAAGGTGTAAGGAAATGTGAACAGAAGAGGAGAAGAATCATCTTCCTTCCCAACAGTCCTCCCATAGCTTGTGTTTTTGAAGAAGAAAAATTGTCCCGTAGCTTAAAAAAAAAAAAGGGGGGGGGTGGGGGGGGAAGAAATCAGATCAAATTGCAGAGTGAGAGCAGTCATTAAGTCATTAGTCCTGTTAATAAATAGGACATTTTTTCTGATATGTTTAATCTTAGCCCTTTACTTGACTCGTATCAGGTGTTTGCATACCTGGGCGTAATTTTTGAGGTGCAAATCATTACTAATAAAATCTAGAGTCTTGAAACCCTTTGTCAGACAGATAATGAGAGGTTTAGCCTTATGTTCGCATCCTCTGGGAGGGAGGGGATGCAGGAGGCACTGCTGCTGGGCAGTGTGCCTCTCTGCCTCTGGAGCCGTTTCCTGTGTGCTGAGTTGATGTCAGTTTTTTGGAGTGTTAAGCCTTTGATTTAGCATAGATGTAATACAGAAATTAGTCCCAGCATTATTTGTCCATTGCCTGAGTGAAAGAGGAGCAGTTTTGCTGTCCAGGAACATTTTGTTTTTCTCCTGATCTTATAACTGGAATGTAAAGTTAAAAACAAGTACATTTAAAGGACAATACCTGTAAGGAAATAATTAACTGTCCTTATAGTTGCAAGTGCTTCATAATTCCTTGAGAGTTCGGTGTATTGAACTTAGTGTAGAATAAACTTCATAACTAGAAAGTTAATGTACCCAGGAGTTGGAATGAACTTCTCATCGCGGCTGAGGAAGGTTAGGCCTGATCAGGCTGATTTTAAAGGATTCGAATGCTTTTATAACTAAAAATTAATAATGTTATTTCTTTTGAATGTCATTTATTTTGCATGTCATTCAGTCTGATTGTCATTTGCATAGTCCATTGCTGCTGTAACTGAAAAAAAGTGCAGGAAATAGCCTATTGGTTAGAAAGCTAGCTTAAGACCCAATGGAGTAGTGTAAGGCCCTGTCTGTCAGCCAAAGATGGGAGAGATCCATAGGAAGTAGCTTAGATAAGAAGGTTGAGCACTGTAAAGACACATCTGACATCTCTCTTACTGATACAGCTTTTCTGTGCACCACAGCACAAACCAATGACAGCGTTAATCAGGGATGGATATGGTTTAAAGAAATAACAAAACCCTCTTATCCTCAGAATTGAGTGTATTCCAGGCATACTGCTGCATGCCAAATATTTTGGATAATGTTAATAGAAGACTTTTCTTCTCTGTTAACACATTATGCTATGCTAACAGTTGTATGGAAGACTGTGTATCTCAGTGAAAGAGCATGCGGTGATCTAACTGATGACTTCTGGACTTATAATAGTTAAGGTCAGTGTTAACAATCGTCCCACCTGGACGTATGGAATGACCATTGTTTATCACCAAGAATTTACCTTAGATTACTTGTAAGATTTAGGTAACAGTAAACCAGTGGGTGATTTATTTTTTTTCTTAACACTCAAGTTACAACAGGTGCCCAGAAATAAACCTACTTACATCTACCAGAGTTCCTAGCTTCAAGGTGTTTTTTTTCTTCCTTTATTATTTGGTTTCTCTGCAAAATTCCCATTTCCTAAGATTTGACTTAGCCAAAACATGCTCTTGATTTGAAGATGTTCTCTTCCTGTGTAGTAATGAACATCCTTGTCTTTTAGGCATTGCTTTTGTCCTTTTGGCATGGGTCAAGTGCAGAACACAACAGTGTTGTGCATAGGTTAGGCTAAACAAATCATTGGTTTGGAGGTGGGAAGGGAAAGCAATGAATTAAATGTCATGTTTTGGAAGAAGTTTTTATTTTCTGTTTTTCAATGTCAATGCAGATGTTATTA
Organism: Cygnus atratus; assembly: GCF_013377495.2. NCBI lineage: Eukaryota > Metazoa > Chordata > Aves > Anseriformes > Anatidae > Cygnus > Cygnus atratus. The sequence continues at coordinate 36,936,859 of NC_066396.1, forward strand.
TTGGATTTTGAGTGGGCCTAGAATTAATTAATTAAATTTAATTAAACCCTGCCACATGCTGATGGGCTTGGAGCTACTTACTTCTCCCACTTGCTGTTGTACTTCAAAGAATATTGTGATAACAAAAAATACTGAATGTGGTGGAGGATTAATAAAACATTATGACATGACAGTCTTGAAAGTATGACAAGGCATTTCAAAGACATTTAAGCTAGGAGGAATATTCTGATTAAGGCACATGGTAGGAGCATAAATTCAGGATAGCCTCCAGAGACTGGGGGAGAAGGATCCCAACTGCTACCTGTGCCTGAAACAGCAGTTGAGCTATGCTGAGAACACTACAGAATAAAAACAGACTTGCTATGAACAGAGAAAAAAAGGTAGTTCAGAGAATTTTGGAGGAGGTAAAGACTAAGTCCTCAGTTCCCTTCTACAGGTTACATTAAAGCCTTATTCCAAGGTGATGCTGTGAGATGGATTTTGCGAGGAGTCACTACTTTGAATTCTGTGGTGTATACCCATGTGATAGGTCTGAAATCAGTGTGAGGTTTAGATATGTTGTCATATGAGAGAAAATATGAGAACATCAAAGAACCATGAGTTATGTTGCTTCACAGGGAGTATGTTATGCTTAGAAGTATGTTACTTCTTGTTATACCTCTCCTGCCTTGAATTGTCATGAAGATGGTGTTACTTTATACTGTTAATGGTAGTGTAGAAGTAAATTTATCTGTCTACAACTGTCTTAGGCTATTGAGGCTGCTGAGACAAGGTTCAGCCAAGGAGAATGTTGGTTAAGAAGTCTGGTTGGGAATGTTCGTGTTGGGGCAGACTACTGAAGAATTAAGATACTGTCACCCACAACATATGGTTTTATGTTTCTTGTGGCTCATCTGTTTTACCTCTCACTATAAAGTAATAGTAGTGTCTATTATAGATTTAGGTTTCAGGCAGAGGAAGCAAAACAAAAAAAATTAATAAAGACAAATCCAGAGAGATGCTTCAGATGCTAAATTTGTCACTTATAGCTCTGGATATTCAGATATGCTATTCTCTATCACCACCACGTTGTATATTGATATATACTAGAAGATATGCAGGAGCAGGTAAACAAGTATTTTCAACTTAATTATGTCTGAAATTCTGAAAATTAATTGATGTATTTTGAAATATATTGGATTTTGGTCTGCTGTTTCCATAAATCTATCAGGCCTTGTCATGTTTAAGACAGAAAGTTTAATTAACCCATTTGTAATTTACATTTCCTGTGTGTAAAAATCTTTAATCCTTCTAAAGGAAGAATACTTGCTCCTACAGCTTTTATTTAGAAAACTAGTCATTATGTGCCTATAATTGGAGAAGTGAATGTTGTCTCTTTGCATGTGAAGCACAAATAGTAGTTCAGTTTTAGCTCAACAGATTCTACCCTCATCTGTATCTCTGCTGCTACCTTATTTCTATTTTGCTCTTTTTCAGCCATTCTGTTTTTATGTGAAAGGTATGAACCTCAAAAATCTAATTTCTTCAAAAAGCTGTAAAACTGCCCCACTTGCCTTCTGTCCAAAAGAGGATGCTTTCAGTTTGGAATAAGCAGGGGAGAAAAAGCAAGGCACTGTTAAGTTTTTACTGAAAATGCTCCTGGATATGGAAGTTTGCACAAATGAATACTACCATAAATTCTCAGCTACCTTTATTGATTTTTTTTGCTTTGAAAACTTTACAGTAGAGCCACTCCTCTGTCTAGGCAGGTGATGACTACTTCTACAAAGGGTAGACAACAATCTTGGGAAATGGAGGGGAGCCAGAACTACTGCCTTAATCAAAAATGTCAGGAGATCTTGGGGTAAATAAAGGAATTCATTTAATTTATAAATGCCAAGCGGTACTTGTGAAACTTGAATAAATAATGTATTGTAGTTAATTTCTTATGAATTAACTATAGATTCCAGAACAAAACTTTTAAATTTCTGGAAGTACAGATTTGAATTGCTCAATTATAAAAAGTAGTGCTGTCTTGAAGGACAAATGGTATTTTTGTGGTCTGTACTTCAGAATCAGTAATTGCGGATGGAAGGATGCAAAGTCCCTGAGCTCTTGGATTTCTGTTTATTATTCTTGCTGTGTCAGAAGTTTAGTGACTTCCGTGGACTGAGATGGACCTTTGTACAGTGAAAAGTTTTATCTTCTGAAAATATCTGCTCATGTAAAAACGCATATTGAGAAAATGCTGTAGTGGGATTTCCCATTAATGTGGTTTGTTTGTTTGTGTTTTTTTTTTTTGACCCACAGTATGTATAAACCACTTACATACATAAAGGGTCAGTTTCACCAGGAAAAAAATTGAGATTTATGATCACTGAATTATAGACTGGATTGAAAATGGGATCTGGTCTCTTAAAGACTGTTTTTGACAGTTGCTCAGTCTTTCAGTTCAGCCCTGTATGTGTGGCATTTCATATACGTTTATTCTCCTGCTTTGGACCTCCTGAGTTTTCTAAAGTTATGATACTTTAAGTTTACAGAGGAAAATAAGGCTTGGAATAAATAAGCCCCACTCTAGAGGAAAGGCTTGGAATAAGTAAGCCCCACTCCAGAGGTAAACAACAAAAGTGAAATGGAGAACTCTATACATCGTTTACCATTTAAGGAAAAGTTATGAAAGCTGAAAGAATTAAAAATGATTGTGTGTATTTGTTATTGCTAAATATCAAATTTCCTAGTTGGCTTTTCTGCTTTTGAGAATGACATTATCTTTTGATACAAGTTTTATCTGTGGAAGTTTAACCGATGTGATTAAGTGAAAATCATTACTATTGTATAAGGGCAGAGTGTGAATCAGTGCTGTGCAATTGCTTTTAAGCATCCGTGGAATCAAGTGGAAAAAAACCAAGCCCATCATGAGTAGATTTAATTTTACATTAGAATCTTCACAAGGAAAACAAAGCAAACAAACATACCCACAAGGCTTTTGGAATTTTTTGTGCAGGTCTGAAAGTACAGAAAACAGGTATAAATTAAAAGGGCAATGATGGTTAAAAAAAAGTCTTCTTTTCACTTCAGGGAAACCGCTGTGACAATCTTCTACTATGATACACTAGGAAAATTGAGTAAATTACATTGAATTATGATGTGTTTGAGGGTTATGATAGTAGCATCATCAGAATTCCTTTGTAATATCAGAACTCACTTGGAATAATTTCTTCCATGATTTATTATGTTTGTTAATATACCATTTTCACTTGAGGTTCCTTTCAGTATGCCTGTTATGGAAGTTTCAAGTAAAAATGACTGTATTATGGAAATTGGAGAGGAAATGTTGAACTTCTTGCTATTAATGCTCTGATGTTCAAGGAGTGGAGGACATATGAATAGCTATAAATATGCAATTTAAGTAGCTGAATCTTACTCTGTATTTTAATTCCCCATATGGAAGGAATTCTTAATAGACTGGTATGTCTGAAGAATCATTACACTTCAGAAGGAGAACATTGTATGGTGTCACCACAATGTACATGGTAACAAAACCTGCAGCATTTGCGTTTGGTTGTGATGTGGTATGTTTAAATAATACTGCCCAGTCATTAAAGGATTTCTTTAAAAAATGGCACGTGAAGAGGATTTATGTCAATGATTAACAAGTTAGAGCTTATGGATATTACTAATCTCCGAAATGAGGCCAATTAATACCTGCTGATTATGAAAGCCTTTAAAAATATCCCCAAGGATCTGTTGATGTACATACCAAATTCATAATTGCATTCATTTTTACCTGATTTTCTTGCCACAGTGGGACAATTGTTAGTATTCTAGCCTACTGCAGTAGTTATAGCTGAACATGCGTAACAAGGTGCTTCCAAGATGATAACATATTAAAAAGAAACAAGTTGAAAGACCAATAAAATTACAAACTTTGAAACTTTCTTTTTTCTATTGGTAGAAAAAGTAATGCAAAAAGGTAGGAGTTTCTACACTGTTCTCACAAAATTTATGTCGTGTATGTAAGACACCATATCAAAAACCTAGGTTTGATGTTGTTTTCTGGCTTTTGTTTTATTTTAGGTCCCAAATCTGATCCCAGTTCTGATATTTAAATTGGGAAGACCTCTGGAGCCTGCACTCTACAGGGATATATTGTATACCTTGCCTGCACTGGGTGTACACAAGGTCAGAATGAAAAATTGTTAGGAAAATAAGAACTGTATCAATAAGCAGTCATTTATTTACAAAAGAATGAGTGATTTAGACTGAGAAATCCTCAGTTTGGTTAAAATAATTGATTTGTAAGCTTCAGCCTAACTTTCTAATATTTTGGATGGGATATGATATTTGTGTTAAAGGGTGAAATGTGTGCTATGTTTTACTGTCTGTAGTATATCATTATTATTTTTAAAAAGGTGCTCTTGGATTCACTGCATACTGAGGTTTTTTTTTGTTTTTTTTTTGTTTTTTCCCTCTGGAAAACAACTTCCAGCTTCTTTCTGACACTGTGGTTGGACTGTTATCTAAGTTTGATACTTGGTTCTAACAATTTGTAAATTTGTTGTTGTTCTTGGACATAAAAAATAACAGTGACCTTTGGTTAAAAATAATATCTTTCAGGTTTGTGTGGCTCAGATTCTACGTACCATACACATGCTGGGTAGCACACCGAAGCTTAGAGCTGTTACTTTGCGGATGATGACCTCCTTATGGGAAAGACAGGTTGGAAAATTCTTGTAACGTTACTAAGATACGTGTAACTGTAAATTGTAAATTTCATTCCTCTAACCAGGGAAGGGAATTCATTCTGAAGCATAGCTTACACTAATGTGTCATTATCAGCACTATAAAGTAAATGGTGGAAGTGGTGCCTTTATTGATTATGTTTCAGTGAAGAATTTCAATAGTATATCTTTCAGGAAATCTGCTTTTCATTTCAGTGGGTCTCAGAATGGATTTTTTTTTTTGTCCTTGAGGAACAGCTTTATGTTTTACATAGCATGCAGTTAGAACAAGAGCTTAATAAAAAGGCAATAGCTTGCTTGCCTGTGTATGAGGTAGCAATAGAGATTTGGTCTGTAAAGGCCAGTCAGATCTCACGGCAGCATTAGACTTCAATGGTGAAGAAAAGCAAATTATGATATGCAATAATTAAAAGGAATTAAAAGTCATGCAGAAGTGCTGTCAATCAAAAATCTTGTCATCAAATTTAGAAGGTGTGATAATGATTTTAAATTAAATTTCTTCTAGGATCGAATTTACCCAGAATTACAGAAGTTCTTGGCAACATCAGATGTGCCCTCTTTGGCTGTTGACAAAGATGCTCAGTGGGAAAAGCTGATTGCTAAAGCTGCCTGCATAAGAGATATCTGTAGGCAGAGGTAAGTAGAAGAATCAGTTATTAATCTTTGTAATCTGTCTTCGAAAGGGAAAACAAGTTTTTTTTAGAGAAGGTGCCTAATTAATTCTAGCTAGTTTGTTATATTAATTATGGATAATATTTTTCTAGTTGGGTGAGATACTGATTCAGACATTGAAAATCACAGCAGCTAATAAGTTTTGGATTTTATAATAAGTAATTGAAAGTACATATAAATAATTTTAAAATTAACGTTAAACAGATGTCATCGTGAAACAAAACAAGTGTCCCATACTGATCCAGAACAGAAAATTGAAGCATGCCAACTGCAAATTATAAAAAGAGTAATGAATTATTGGAAGAAACAGCTAAGACTTTTGATCTATTCAAAGAAAGACTGGGTGCTTTTCTGAAAAGTAATTTTTTGTCACATGCAAATCGGTGGTCTTTATTTAGATCTAATAATACTGGCTGCAGAACACAGTTTAACAAATCTGTCTGGATGGTATGTTGATCCTTTCCAGTTGTCACAATCCATGAATATTAGTACTAAGTAATAATTTACGGTTTCTGTAAAGATTATTTTTAAACACATTATCAATTACTTCTGGTTTTGTGTGCATTATAACATCCTTTTTGTTTGTCACCTATCTTTTGGGTTCTATTTTTCTCTTTCTTTCTCAAAGGTCAGTTACTAACAGAAAGCTGGAGTGAGTCAAAATAAAGATGGAGTTTTAATATTTAGTTTTATCAAACAGCATTTTTCAAAAAATACTAAAAAAAAAAAAATCCAAAAGAAAAGCGAACATCAAGAGAGGAATTTAAATGCAGCTGGAGTGTTTTCTGTGACAAGTAAATACTGTAATTAACGTTCAGGTATAAAGCACTGTTCATAATGCAGTTAGAAATTTCTTGGAAGAAAGTGCGAGCAATTAGAGAAAGCCCGAATGTTCTATGCATATAAATCACCTCAGCAGATGCTATTTACCCAAAGTTCTTACAGAATCAGTGAGAGGATCTACCGAGTCAGTAGTTGAAGGTTTTTTGTTTGTTGTTTTTTTTGGTGTTTGTTTTGTTTTGTTTTACCCTGAGAGGCTGAATGAATACTAAAGGACTGGAAACAAACAGGTAGCCCATGAAGTCATTGAAGGAGAGAGACCAAAGAAATAGCTGAAGCAAAAATGTATTTGAAAAGAAAGTTCCTAGCTGATGGGGATGATTTATCAGGCCAAACAAAGTCTTTTTTTGCCAGAATCTGCAACGATACACAGCAGTGAGTGCCTATAGAGGACTACAAGAAATAAGCAGAGGGTAGTGTCTTTAATAGCACACAGCAGATTTTTTTTTCTTGGCAACTTCTTGATGGTATAATATTTTCAAATACATCCTTGAAAAAGAGTTCTATAACTTAACTATTTGATGATTTATTTATTTATTTATTTTTATTTCAAACTTGATGCTTGTTTATTTACTTCTGTCTGACCTTTAGAGCTCTCTACCACTTCCTCCCTTGTATTTTTTTCCTCTCAGTTTTAGTCTATGTTAGTAGTTACTTGTACAGAACCCATACTTAATGAATTTTTGTATATCCAGTAGAATTTGTGTGTATGCATGAATACCACCCTATTATCTTCATGTTTGTTTTTTTTTTTTTTTTTTCCCTTTAGGCCATACCAGCATGGAGCAGACATGTTGGCTGCTATTTCCCAGGTATTAAATGACTGCACAAAACCCGATCAAGCTTCACCTGCTGCTATAGTATTACAGGGTCTTCAGGCACTTTGTGAGGCTGAGGTAAGGTTAAATTGCCTTGTCACTGTGTTTCATGTTTTGCTTGCGGACATTTTTTTTTTCCTCTAGTAGACTTTATTTTTTGAGCGCATTCAATTCTCACAGATTTTTTCTTCTAGTGAATAGAATTTCTTTCTTCCAGCATTAGTTAACTGTTCCTGAGAGACTGTACTGTGATTTTTCACTGCAGCGGGTCAGCCCTCAGTGCTTGGGTTAGAATTGAAGTCAGCATCACAGTTTGTGTCAAAAACACCCTTTCATGCATTTTTTCCTTCAGATATGAAAGGAACAGCTATCTGGCACATAATTCTGATTGGCTGAAAAGTATGTTAATCATCTCGTTTGTCTTATCTTCTTCCTGGACTACCCTTCTGACTCTTATTCACATAGTTTACCTGGTAGGGAATGGAATCACTTGTAATGGGGAGGCTCTGTTTTAATGTAATGCATTCATTAGTGATGATAAGGACAGATGAGCATTGGAACATGTTGCTGTCTCTGTTCTTGGAGGTTTTTCAGTTGCATTTGGATAAAACCGTGAGCAACTGGCCCTGATCTCATAGTAACCCTGCTTCAAGCAGGAGATTGGACTAGAAACCTCCTTTCCAACCCAAATTGTCCTGTGGTTCTGTGAACCCCACAGTTAGGATCCAAGACCCCTTGTTTGCAGTGACATCCCAGACGTGGCGATGCAGACGTGCTTAGAATCATCCTCTGGACACACTGTAGACTGTGCAGGCTGTCTGAGTTAGTGGACTAATGATAGCCTGCAGGAATATGTGATTACCCGTTCACTGCCAAACAGCAATTTTAAGTTTATCCGCTTCCTGACTCTTAGTGCAGTGTTTACCGCATTTAAGCTGATCCAGTAAAAGATGCCAGCCATTAGCACATTATACGTGTGTAATCACGTCAACAGTTCAAGAACAACACAGAAAGTGGTTAGTAGTCCATAGACATTAATATTTAATATAGTTAAATAGCTTCAAGCAATGGGTACAGAGAACCAACTTGTTCAGGGTAATTAATGTATTTGTTTTTGGTATGCACTTTGGCTCTTCTTAAGCTCATAGACATTCTTTGAATGCTGGCCTCAGTATTGGTGGTGTTTTCCCAAGCTGGATTATGTTTAGACTTTGTTTTTTGCAAAGAACCAGGACCTAAGTCTATAACAAATAGACTATCACTTCCTATAAAAAAACATCCTTTGAGAACAGAAGTACTGGACTACTGGTGAGAAGTGGTAAGTCTGAGACCACTCTTGGTACTCAGAGTAGAAGAAAGGGAATAATCACTTTATGGACATTGAACATTTTCCTTTCCTAATTCTTACAGGCCATCTTGAGCCTGCTTTGTTTCCCTAACTTCATGACAATGTAATGCTTTGAGAGACTAGACCTGTCATTGTTGGGATACTGAAACTTTAATAGAGTATATTCCCTTGTGTTTTGGTAAACTGGGTAACCATTTGGGGGTAAGTAATGCAGTGTATCTTTTATTTAGTATTTAGATTCCAGTCTGCAGAGCAGAAACCTGACAGGTCGTAGTCAAAGGGTTTTGTTTCGGTACTTTCTCACTTTCTGCCACTGTCTCAATAGATAACCATGTGAAAGGGATTTGATCTCTTTGAGCTTTTCAGCGTGTAGCTTCTTAGGCACAGGATTTTAGTGAGCACCTAATTTTTAGTCAACTTCTGCACTGGTATAACAAGCTACATTTTCCTATGTTTAGTGTTGACGTAGTTGATGAGGGAACTGTATATGTTCGGTGACTTGTCAAAGCAGGGTTCTGAGAGTCTCAGAAAGGCTTCTTTGTAAAAGTAATGCTGTAGTAAAAACTTGCTGTAACATTGATTTTTTTGGTCAAATGTTGTGGAAGAATAGTTTTCCAGTTCATTGACTGCAGTAATCATTTGGTGTAAATGTAAAGGCTTTATGCAAAGTAAGTAACACCACACGAATAGCATTGGGAGTATTAGTTTTGCTTTTGCATGACTTACAAGGAGGGCGAAGCCCCTTTTTTATTTTATTTGTGTGTCTAACTAAAGGTTTTTTAATGAGTAGTACACAGTGTCTTGCGCATCAAAAATGTAAAATACACACAGTTCTTGCCAGACCACATTTCCTGTTTCTGGGCAAATTTTGTTTTTATTTTTTTCTAATGTGATTTCAACAGAAGTCAGTGTATCTGCTATGAGGCCATCTATCCTGGCTTCTAATTGGTTTCATGTGTCAAGTACTGTATGGAAGCCAAGAAACATTCAAGAATGAAAATGCTAAGCATGGTATTTTAAGCCCCTTTCCAGCCTTTTTGTGGAAGTGGTTTCTTGTTGTTTACTTCCTCAATCGACATTTATTTGTTTTATTGATCAGAAAGCAAACAGCAGAGCAATATAATGAACTGAAAACTTATGTGAAAACAAATTAGGTTGACTGAGTTTGACATTTAGAAGGAATTACAAAGCCGGATGTTGTTTAAACAGCATACACTTAATAACTGTATTCTTAAAAACATGAATTTGTACTGAGATATTATCATAAAACCGTTACATTCTTCTTGGACTCAAAGTTTCTGTCTCTTTACCAGGTCTGATTCATGGCTCACTCTCATCTTCCTTACTTTGTATCACTGGCCTTGTCCATAGTTAACAACCTAATTTATATTTGAACTCTTTAGCCAGCAGTGTCTTACCTGTGCAGAATAGATGTTGAAGGCACATGCCAGGGTCTCCGCTTTGTGCCAGAATAAGCTCTCTGTATAGGTAGGAGTTTTTCATAACAATGAATGAACAAGTAAAACAACTTGCCTAGAAACCTTATTGGTGTGTGCTGAGTCCGGCTGGTCTGCTGAACACTTAGAGTCAGAATATTTGCAATAGTAAGGATACATTTGATTTTCTGATTGCCCGTTGCTGCTGCTAAAAGTGCCTCCGCTTCTTTTTATCCATCTGAACTTACTGAATAAAAATCACGTTACCAGCTTTACTTTCAAGTCAGCTACCAAATTTGTTTCAATGTGTGTTCATTGCTGGTGCGATTTCTGGTTTTTGAAAGCTGGAAGTATCAAAGGTATGTTCGCAGTGTAAACATGATTCTTCTTCCTATGATTGTATTATATTATATAATTATGAACAGTTCCTCTGTCTGCACCTGCCAAACCCCAACATCTTAATCTTGGAAACATTTGCTACAGTGATCTGGCATTTTCTGTGGCATACCAATGTAGTGTAGCCAGTGTTAGCACATTTTCTTCTGTCTTTCTACTTATTTTTGCTGTCCCAAGCTTTTCTGCTGTATATATTTTGTTAATTCATTTGATTTTTATTATCAAAATTCTAACATCGTCTTCTGGTTTCAGCAACAGAATAGCGAGTACTCTTGCAGTCTTTGTAAGAAATGGAATATAGCAATAGCTTTCTGGACAATGAGTAGCTTCAGGAAGACTGAAATCATTGGTGTATTTTAGGTGAAGAAGTTACTACTTTTTCTAAGCTTAGGAAAATTTGATTTTCTTCAGAACACATAATATGACAATAAATATACATAAATATATATATACACAATAAGTATATTAAAAACTAAATGTTATCTTAAACTGTGCAATTTAAAAACACTAACAATGGCTTTTAAGTTGTATTTTACATCTCCTGTTTGGTCTTCATCTATTCGTTGCAGGCACAAAATAAATTAAGGAAAACTGTGATCTAAATGCTTAGCAGAAACTGGAAAACTGTGTAGTCCACAAAAATTCCCATTTTGTAGCTGAAACTTCATTGTAAGCATTTCACATTTAAATGCAGACAGAATGGATAGAATGATCACAGCCAGCCTTTTTTTGTGGAAATGATGCTGAGGTGTGGTTCTGCTGTTAATGCTCAGAATTAATAGAAGGACTTCTGCCTCTGCAGCACCATCATATCAGCTGATAGAATATCTTCAGTTGTATGGGACCCACAAAGATCAGACCCTATGTCTGAGACTGCTGTCCAAACGCTTCTTCAACTTCAGCAGACTTGCTGCTGTGACTGCTTCCCAGGGAGCCTGTTCTGGTGCCCGACCACTCTCGCAGTGAAGAACCTGTTCCTAACATCCAGCCTGAACCTCCCGTTTTGGAGGAATGTTGGAGTATTGGGCAAAATACATTTGAAAGAAAGATGGGTTTATTTACTCTGATTTACTCCTGTATTGTATTTGTCTTTAAATTTCAGAAGGCAGCAGGGGTCTGTTTTTTGTTAACATAGTAGGTTGCAGTTATGTAAAGCAATGGTATGACGTTTACTTTTGCAAGTTGCAGGTATTTCTCTAGTTGGCTGTTAGGTATAACATTTAATAGCAGAGGTTGTGTCTGGTGGCTTTTGCTGCAATTACATGTTCTGGAAAGATTCAAGTAAGTTTTGTCCTAGTTGTAGTTGAGAGGAGATGGAGGATTTCAGGCAATCATTGTGAAAGATGTGGGGTTGCTCTGCAATAAATGGTGAATAAAATATGTTGACATGGGTACCATCATATTTATTATTTGGATATTCAGATTCAAAAGATTTTACAGAAAAGCAAGAGAGGAAGACAAATAATTGAGGAATAGCCACCTGAGGATCATGTGGGGACAATGACAGACTGAGGAATCTGGTTTGTCTTTCTGTTGAACCTACCAGATCAGTTTTAATAAGAACTACAATTGTACTGGGGTACCGTTTTTCTTTTCTGCATACATTAGTAAGTGATCTCAAGGTTGCTAAGAGGTGATGGAGTTGTTTAGAAAGCTGTTAAATAAGGGCTATTCACAACTGTGTTTTCTAGGTTAGAAAGCAATGCTGCTTTGGTCAGTTTTTCAAAACGCCATAAGTTTTGAGCAAAATAAATGTCTTGACTGCAAAAAAATAAAGGAGAAAAGCCCTCTTCTTATATGATGCTACCTCAGGATAGAAAATTTATAGGCTGTAAGATGGTAATTGTCCCACTATGCATGCTAGTGGTCACATGGAGTGATCAGCTGTGTCAACCACAACCTTGAGAACTGCTCCTACACAAGTGTTGTGGTCCACAATCCACCCAACAGGAGAGGTAACTTGCTCCTTGTAACTTGCTTCTCATTATTTCTGTTGCTATTTATCTGCTACTTTTAGAGCAGTAGGTCACATGAAGTAGGAGTGCATTTTATCTCTTTGACATCAGGAAATCTTATCTTTTATTTTTTTCCCTTCTAGCAAATACGTTTCTGTTTAGTAGGTTGTCCAGAAGTAAGCTTGCCATTTTAAAGTAAAACTTAAATAGAACAAGAAAACACAGTGCATTCTGTTTTATATTTGTACCAGAAGTACTGAGAGCTCCAAAGTTATATGGTTGTCATATAACTTAGGTTAGAAAGATTGCCTTTTTAATGGTCTTACCTGTTATCTGAAAGCGGATAATGTGTGTAATACTCTAGGAGAGAATTAAATGAAACTGTCTTGGTTAGCTTATCATTTAGTAGTCCTCCTTTAATCAGACTCCACTAGTATACAAATTTATTTGTGTTTCTAATTCAAGGTATATTTTCTGTTTCCAGACAACCAGCTCATTACCAAGTTAAAAATTCAAGATAAGTTTAGTAAGTTTAATTCCATATAAGTTTAGTAAGAACTTACTGTGTTAATAGACATGTCTGTTCTTCTGGGTACTGAAGAGATATTTCTCATTCTTGCAGATAATGTGTTTCAAGAGATGGGAAGGGGAGGCATCGTTTTCACTCGCAATGTAATCAGATTAATTGTTTCTAGCCTTCAGTGTTCGTTACCATAGAAATATTCCCATGGGTTTTCAATTCATAAATTGATTCAACTCAAAAGGCATCTCCAGTTTTTGAAACTGTTCGCTAAAGTGTTCTTTGCAGGCAGTGAAATGACTGCTTAATTCAGCAATTAGCTATGATATTGAGCATGTTGTTTTTCTCAATGCGGAGTAATGCTAAAACTGTCTTTTTCAATGCCTTTATGGAATATGTTAATAAACATCTCTTAATTTAATTTCATTATATAGGTGGATTTGTATTTGTCTCTGAGTCTTCTGTTGTTTTGTTTTAATTTCATAGATCTGGAAAAAAATTTTGTAACAGTTGCAGTGATTGTTTAAGGAAAAGTTTTAATTTGCAGTTCGGGTATGTTTCCCCTTTAAAAGGCTCAGTATATACTTTTTTTTTCTTTTAGACTTTGATTCTGTGCCCTGCATTGTTATGGGTTTGGGTGTTCGTGTTTTTATTTTGGTTTTGTTTGGTTTTTGCTTTGTGGCTTTTTGCTCCATTGTTGTTGTCTGAAATCTGAAAGATAAATAGTAGCAACAGATAACTACTCTGACAGTATTATTTTAGACAAAGTGACAGCATCTGAAAAGTGAAATTCTCCACAGGGAGCAGTGTGGGATTTGATCAAATGCTGCTGGGAAATTGTTGAAGTTTTCGCTAGAATATATTGCTCCTTACAGAGAGAAAACATTGGCAACTGGAAAAATCTTGCAAGGAAAAATGGTCAACTTTTTGTACCCATAATAGTGTCTGTTTTCCTATGGAATACAAGCACTTCTCTTTGTGACCTTTTGGACTTCAGCTAGAACTACGCAACTGGCTGAATATCTTATACTCATTTTCTAGTGCCTAGAAGTGCCAAACATTATATTGTATTGACTACTCATTGAACCATCATACAGATCTTGAAAGACAAAAATGAACCAGGTAAAGCTTATTTTTATATCCAGGAAAAGCTAAGTAGAGCCAATCGTGTGTTACTGCTGTGCTGTAATTACAGTAGCAGTGTGCATAGGTACTCATTATTTTCTTCACTATATGGAGTAAATTGAATAAGTTGTGTTGAATAGCTGAGTAGTAGTAAAGACTTAGTCTTTCAGCTTTATGGAAGATAGGATGAATACTGAAGACATCACTGATGGCAGCAACTCTTCTAACACATAGAAACATCCTGAACACCTCACCCTGAATGTTCTCAGTGCTACCAGATACTGCAACATCCTCCTCTGTCAACTCTCAGAAACAGGCTCGTTGATGAATTGACTGCTTCTTTTTTCATATCAAGTGTACATTAGTCCTACAGATAAATTTACCTAATAAAGAGTTATAGATGAATGGCTTAAAAACAAACAAAAAAAACTACTTCTGATAAAACTTATATCAGGAGAAGTAGATGTGGGACAGCCACATACAATATCATCACAGAATCACAGAATGGCTTGGTTTGGAAGGGACCTTAAAGATCATCTAATTCCACCCCCACTGCCATGGGCAGGGACACCTCCCACCAGACCAGGTTGCCTAAGGCCCCATCCAACCTGGCCTTGAACACCTCCAGGGATGGGGCATCCACAGCTTCTCTGCGTAACCTGTGCCAGTGCCCCACCACTCTCAGACTAAAGACTCTCTAATCTGCCCTGCCTGTATTTGTGCTTGAGATTGCCTTGACCCAGGTGCAGGTGGTTGATTTTTATTTTAATGAACTAATACCTTGGGGTGCAGGACCTAGCACTTGCCCTTGCTGAGCTTCATGAGGTATGTATAGACCCACCTCTCAAGCCTGTCAAGGTCCTTCTGGATGACATCCCTTATTTGCTCAGTATCTCTGCACCAGCTTGTGAAACCAGTTTATGGAATCATTGTGCTCTAGCTGGAGAGTGAAAGCAGATCTTTTCATGCGAGGTCTTAGGGTCTGATTTAAGCTCTCAAAGCTGAATACAAGAAACACATGAACACACAAAGAAAGTGACTTGCATGATCTTATGCGTCAGCAATCCAGTAGTTGTCTATTAATTAGGTCTTAAGGCAATGAGGAATCAGGAAACAAATAATGAAATAACTTGTAAAAATTTAAGACAAAGTCTTACCCAGTACGAACTACATGCAGGAATGTAGTACAACTGTGCATCTTTTCTGTCAGTATTCCTTTTTACAGTTAGGAGAAATCAAAGCCGTTTCATTCTTCCAAGGTCTCTAAGAAAATAAAATTCTAATGCCTGCTTCCTAATCCTTTCTTATGATTCAAAAGCTTAATCTCTCTCTACTGTAAAATTTCATACTAATAATGTGTGAATTTCTGAATTTCTAGGCATAGCATCTTGAATGCCTTAATGAGTGGTTGCTAACCATTATATAGACTCATGACTTTGAATTAGAGATAGTTTGGTAAAGTACATAAGAAAAATCATGAACTTAAGCACAAAAAGTGATCTCATATTTAGTGAGACTGTTCATGTATTTAGAGCTATGCTGAAAATAGAATGCCTGTTTGTATTGAGGCCTGGAAAATGAAGCATGTTTCCAGAGTATTCTTCTGAGTATCTTGCATAGGAATGAATTATCTATTGACTTGATAAATAGAACCTTTTTTTTTTTTCTGTGAAACAACACTGTAATACAAGGGTTGATGAAAGTGTAATTTATAATGCACTTGTGAGCCATGAAAGTCGGAGTTGACTGGGGCGAAAAAGTCGAGAGATTTGTCATTGCGTATCAAGTGTTGAATGTGAATGGGGAAGAAGTTCTTCAAAGGGAACTGAATCTTACATAAATTTTGGCTGTTAGAGTATATAATAAAGATATATACATATTTATATATCTGTTGAGCAGATCCATAAGACTTACCATAGTTTTAGCTTAGCATAGCTGTAACACTTTCCACTTCAACTTGGACGGGAATGAGAATTCTTTTCTGATGGTCTTTTTTGCCACCTAACCCCCAGGACTGTTAAGTTTTGAAACTTAATTACTTAGCTTTCCCTACAGGTATTAAAGAGCAAGGTAGAATTCTTTCAATGTGGTGTTACCTTTTTGTTAGAGGAATTGATTTATTTTTTCATCCATGCTTTCTAAGCTGAAAAAATATCAGCCTCAAAACGACACCTTGCAAGGTGCTCTGAGTATTGGATTTCATTATCTGTAATGACAAGTTACTTTGTTTTCCAGGGTGCATTTGTCCTATAGCCCTAGTGGCATTCTGAATGGGAAAAACTACAAGAGCATGAATTTCCAGTTTATGCTGGATTCTTTGTAGGATGGATGCCTGCAGATGCTCCTGGTTTTAGCTGCATTTCCCAAATTTTGGTGTGGTTGATTTTTATTTTAATGAACTAATATCTCGGGATTGCAAAAACATATCTGAGGGGCTTCTATCTATCAGCTTCTATTTAATGCAAAGTAACTTTCTGGCCCCTAATAGGACTGCAAGGGGAGATTTAAAAGGGTAAGCCTAGCTACTGTCTGCTGAGGACTTGGAATTCAAATTAGAAGACCCCAAATTAATAAATTAATAGAATAAAAATAAATTCCATGATTTTCAACCAGTTTCACAGTATTTCTAAGTTAACAGTTAAAAGCATGATGTTACTGTTTGTCTTCCTCACAGAATGATTTTTTTTCATGTGTGTGGTTCATTTTTCCTTTAGTGTCAATTGTTCAAGAAATGAACTGCTTAGTTTAGGGCTCGTGAAGTTATGGTATTAGTGTTTATTTTAGTTTGACTTTTTTTCAATGCCTTCTGGATTCCTGCAGCTTTACATTCCTCCTTTCTGTTCCACAAATTCATTGGGATTTGGTTGTGTTTAAACACTAAGGACGTTTTGTTTTGGAGGGCTCCCGAGAAACATAGCTTCCTCTGCCTCCATCCTGTTGAACTCCAGAGACAGCCTGCTCATAAGCTAACTGAAGTCAAGTAGAGTGGTTGTGTTATATGAAGATAGATTCTGCATCTGCAGCTTTATTTGTACTGCTGCAGTACTCTATTTATTCCTATTGGATAGCTGCTTTGTCTGATGAGGTTTCATCTAATATTATTGCATGACATCAGTGAATACATTATGAGATGGTTAATACAAATGTATTTTTAACATGCTTGGAGCTGCTTTTTTTTTGTTTGTTTGTTTTTAATGCAACCTATATTAATTCATATTCCTGAGTAGGAAGAAAGAAAGCAAGTGCTGGAAGCAAATGTTGTGCCATGCAGGTTGGGATTGCTGTTATTAATGATGCCTCCAACTTTCCCTTCAGGTTGTTTGCATTCGTTCTACGTGGAATGCTCTGTCACCAAAGCTGAGTTGTGATACAAGACCCCTTATTTTAAAAGCACTGAATGAATTGTTTGCTCTGGTTCCCTCATTAACAGTGAATACAAATGAATATGAGGTATGTATGGACTTAGGTGATACTTTTTCTTTTCATGTATCTTTGTATATGAGTTTTATAAGTGCCTGCTTATTTTTGACTATCTTTAAAATTGCACCCCTGGCCCAATTCATTTCCACAGAGTTTCATGATTTTAGCTTGCATTAATGAATCTGAGGAGCTAGGCGAGAAATTGCATTGTAAGGTTGATCAGATGTTTCCCCCTTCCCAGAATGTAAGGACATGTGAGTGTGTTTATGGTTCAGACCTGTGCCCCTTCCACTTTCCTAGTTCAGTACATGTTGAAGCAGCAGATTGTATAAGGTAACTTGCCTTTATTTCAACTGCTTATTTGCTTAAAGAAAATCTGAGTTCATGTGTTGTTTGCTTTTATAGAAATTCAAAGCTCAAGTTATAAGCTTCCTTTGGAAAAACACACAAAACAAGGTAGGTAACAACTGAAAATATTAATAACTGAATATTAAGTTTTATATGTTTCTGTCAAGAAAAGGTTATCAGTGTCAGCAATCTTATTTTCTTCTTGTCATCCACTGTTCAACACTGTTTTTGAAGCAGTTTGATGCACATGAAAAGTGGTAGGTAACTGGTGGTCCTGAGATATACAACTCCCAATAAAAATTGCAACACCAAAGTAGTTTGATTCTCCTGGTAGACTTCAGCATTGACAAGGTAAAGCTCTTGGTTAAGCTGAAGCTGTGATAACTAACTCAATTTGGAAAATTCCAAAAACAGGGCTTTAAACTAACTAGGTAAGTACAACATGTATAGGTCAGCACAGACCAACTACACAGGTGTGTACACCTGATTTCTTTGGTGGGGTATTGCAACAGTGGGAGTGCTGAGCCATTGTAGCTGTAAGGCTAGTAGAAGCAAAGAAATTTATTTTAAATGTAGTTTATTTTTCCACTTACTTACACTTAATACAGTAATGGAGTATAGCAATTGGAATGTTATCAGGGCCTATATAATTCGTCTTTAGTTGGCATTTGTATATAAAAGTAAGCAAGAAATTTGGAGAGTTTCTCAGGAAAGCATTGCTGTCTAAACAAAAACAAAAAAAAAGACAGTTATTCTTTTTCAGTGTTCAGTGGTTAGGCTTTTAGTCTGTGGTTTCCAGTATATAGCAATGCCATATGCTATGCTTGTGATTGTCTTTTTCTTTCTGCTAATTTTCTAGGATGCTATTGTAGCAGTTTCAGCTTACAAAGCACTCTCGTCGTTTGGCTCTGAAGAACATACAATTCTTCACCTTCCTGAACAGGTAGCAATGTTGTATGTTTAGCACAGAAGACATGTCACTTCCAGCTTACATGAGTTGTATTTTCTTAGAAGGATGTGTCATCTGTATGAGACAACCCTGGGAACTTCATAGAAGGACAATGAGCTCCTGCTAATGAAATGGGATGGTATTGCATATGATTAGCATAACTAAGGTTTATGAGAGAAGAAAGCCACAAGTGGAGGCTAAGCAGGGGCTCAGCAGTCAGAAGATAGTTTTTCTTCTTTCAGTAGTTAAGTAGTTAAGCAGGTTATTTGTTTATTTGTTATTTGTTGGGCACCTGATTTGCATTTTATGGTCTTCTGATAATACATGCAATCAAGCCTTGACACTAAGGAGCTCTTTTATGACTGCAATAGATGGAACAGTATTAGTATATGTGCTTAGTACTCTCTTATTCCTGAAATGGGCAAGTCGTTTTGAGATTTGTTTCTTTGGAACTAAGCTGAAAACTTTTTCTTTGTTTGTTTTGAACTTTTAAAGCATGATATTTTACTTTTTTGTTGATAGAGGCAGCCAGAAAGGAATTGAAGTTATTTATTGGACAATTTGTTAAGTATGTAGAGGGCTGCTAAAATGTGAAACTTCAGTCTGATCAGTTGACTCAGTAACCTTACAAAATGAAATAGTAGAAGGAGAAGAACATGTAAGGTCATCTATGTGAATTATTTTCTTCCTTTTTAGAATAACCTTGTAAGGTAGATTGGGCAATAATTGGTACTACATTGGTACTTTATGATATAGTAAATATTTCTGTAAGATTTTATTTCCTGCCTTTTAATATGATTGGCTCTGTTTGGGAGTTGTAACTGCCTATTATGAAAAGGCCAAAACAAGCAGCTTTAAAATTAAAAGCCATACTTTCTTTATATAAATCAATGAGAAGAGTTGAGCATAAACCTTGCAAATGAAGAATGCTTTTGTGTAGAAGAGCACAAGATAGAAAGAGGAAAAGCTTTTAACGCTGCTGCAATGCTAAGTGCGTATTTCAGTATTATCGGTGCTGCTACTTTACACATGTTAGAAAACAAATATTTTTTCATTGAAAGCATTTTGAATATGTTGTAGTTCTTTAAATTCTCAAAACTCATATAAAATTATCTTTTTAAATTGAAAATGCTCTGTGCGTATTAAAGTGCCAATATAAAACATTATTTTTCTCTATGCTGGAAGAATCAGAATGAAAATTAAATTTTAGTAATACTATTTCAGTCCATGAACGTCAAGATCAATTTCATTACTACAGGTATTATGGATTTACATACCCATGTGATTTCTATCAACCAATTCTGCATTTAATTTAGGTACAGGGAAAGCTTTAATTCTTTCAGCTTCAAATTAATGAAATGGAGTGAAATTAATGGAATAGGGAACTTTTCATATTTAGTTGCTATTTTTGACATTTGGAATCATGAAAATGAATGAGGATTCAGAGGTTTTGTGCTGACATTTCTTTTTTTAATCTTTCAGGCACGAGGAGAAATTGACCCACTGGAAGAGACAGACATGAATGAAGAGGAGGAGGAGAAGGAGCTGGACCTTTTTGTTCCAGGTTCTTCATATATCAAACTGTTGTTTCTAACACCAGCTTCTGTTTTAGGAGGTATAGTATTTTCAGTACTTATGGTTGCTTTGCAGATTTGTAACAACAATGACTGTACAGGCCTTTGGCTTTCTTATAACGGAATGTCATGTTAAAGAGCAGCCTGATGATGATCTTTGTTACAGATTATTTTTGATTTCCGTAGTTTTTCGTCCTGAATGTCTGAGAATTGAAACCTGTTAGTCAGAGAGTGAAAAAAAATCACATATAACAAAACTGTAAAATTCAAACAGCAACTAGTTTTATTATTGTTATTCAGAGACTATCTCTGCAGGAAAGTTGTGAAGAATTTTGTTTCTGTAAAGTAAGTCGCGTCTTTTCTCCTTCAGACTGATTACAAGCTTTAAAATAAGATTTCCTGTCATTTGCTGCACATGTAGATGTTCATGAAATCTACCCAGATATTTCAGTGCTTTTCTATCTGGCAGCCTAAATCCTTGGGTTGTATCTCTTGCACGAAGAATTGATTTTAATGCAATTCAGTCCTTTGGCATGACTAGCAAGTGCAGTAATGCAACAGCAGTGAGTATTCCTTGTCTTAGGGTGTCTCTGTAAATGTGGATAGTTAACAACAGAGAAAGAAAAGAGTTGGCCTCTTACAGATTTTTTCTCTATTGCTGTAACTGCCCTAAACAGAGAAGCTCTTATAAATGTATAGGTGGGTGGGTAGTGTTTTTCTGTCATAAAATTTAGTTTTCTTGGAAGAATATATATCATTGAGAACTGGGGACAAAGAGTTATAGTTTCTTCTTGAATCACTGTAGTGAAATTTGCTAAATGCATTGTGAGTTTTTTTGTATGAAATATGTTGGCATTACATGTAGAAAAAAAATCCACAGATATAGGTACCTTTCCTGTCATGATATAAAAACCTATCAGATTTAGACTACTGCTCCATTATGAAGTTGATATGGGAAATAATATTGCCAAAAAATATGGTAACTTAGTGAAAGTAGGAGATTTAAGGAAGCTCCAGTATAAACCTACTTTATTTCAAGCTGTGAGAGGTATTTCTGGGACCTAAGAAAGACAAATGAATGCTGTTTTGTCTCCTATGTTCTCAAGTTTCTAGTCAACGCAGGGCTACATCTGATTTGAGAAAAAGTTTCAAGCCTGGTTATTATAAAACCCCTTAAAACTTGGTTGTATAATAAAAGCACTAACAGACTCCTAAACATATCAGGTTTGCAAGATGCTTGTATAATGCTGGCTCTTAGCTGCTAAGAGGTACTTCAGATTGACTTCACAAATGAGCAGTAGTTTTATTTTAATTCTGTAAGCTTTATTCCTAGCTAGACTATAAAATGAATGGCTTAAGAGCGCAGAACCTAATAAACAACATCTACTGCTATGGTCTCTCTGTCTGTATCCCGTTTGCATAGACACATTATACTTCCATCTACCCTCTTTTCATTGCACTTCTCTTAAATCTCCTTAAGAACAATCTGTTTTCAAAGACAAAATTTATTACTAGGTTGAGAAATATGATTTAAATTTCTCATTTGTTCTTCTGCAAGCCTGTGCCAGTGTAACTAGTGTAACAGTAAAAGAAAACAATCATCAGCTCAGAGAGTAGTTAAGGCTATTTTTCTTCTCTGCCCAAGTGTCTGATAAGACACATTCAGAGCTTCTTGAAGTTGCAGCAGCAGCAAATATGGGTTGAGAATGACTTGCAAAGGGTTCTCCTTTCCTTGACCTTGAGCTTTATTCTAAATATGTCATTACTGGATTAGCTAAGCATACATGCCCTGAAGTATAGATGTCCATCGGTTGGGGTTTTCCATGGTTTGTTTGTTTTCCCAGTCACCAGTCTCTGATGTTGCCTTTCCTCTATGATCCCTTCTTTGTGCTTTATCCAGCATTTGAAGAGTTTGCAACATCACTTGTGAAACAGGAGATGACCAACATGCCCCGTGGTGTGTATCATTCCGCCTTGAGAGGAGCAGCCACACGCTCAGACCAGGGGAAGACTGTGGCAGGTGTTCCAAATTTCTTGCTGAAAATGTATGAGAGGAACAAACAACCAGGAATGACACCAGGCCTTGCAGGTAGGGTGCCACTTTCTTAGATTTAAGGAAGTATATGCACTTTAATCCAATGATTTATTGGATCAGAATCTGAGAGTGAATCTGCTTAAGAAACAGTGATGTCTTATGCCACTTGCATACGTCTACATATGCCACTTAGGCTTTAAGATTGTTGGTTCGATTTAGTTTAACATCTCTTTGGGTTCCCAGTTGTCACATGTAAAACTTCTGAACTATATCAAGAGTATTTTTTATTGAGCTTTCTTTTTGCCTTCCCTCCCGCTTTAAGCTGGCATGCTGCTGTGTTACGATCTTCCAGTTCATATCGGCAAAGATGGCAAGCCTATTAATCGCTTTCTGGCTAGCAGGGGACACAATTTCCAGCAAATGTTGGTAGCCCTCATTCATGAGGTAAGGTGCTAGCTTTTTTTTCCCCTTTTTGGAAGTGTTATGCTTCCTTCTTCTCTCATTTGTTTATGGTAATTGGTAAGTAGTAGCTACAGAAATGGCATGTGTGAATGTATCATAATTAACAAAAGTTGCTGTGAAGGATGGTTGAATTGAACAGGTAAATACATTTTTGAGTGTTTACTGTGAAAATCAGAAAAACAAAAAGGTAGCCTTTGCCTTTTTCTGCCTTGCATTACTATTTACACCTGCCTTATACCTGCTGTGTCTAACCAGTTCTAGCTGAATAGAAAGTCTGAACAACGATGGGGCTCCATTGAGAAATGAAGTCTATATTTCCCCTAAGACTTGCTGTTTTATTATGTCTCTTAAATGTTGCAACTCCCTGACCTATTATAATACCATGCAATCATCTTTGGCAAACTGTAATATTTGTGTGGTTTTGGAAAAAGAGCAAGAAGTAATCTGCCCATTTAATCATTACAGAAAATGAAGTGCTTATAACCATTTTTTGTAGAGGGACTAGTTATGGTATTTAAATGATTGATTTGAAAGTTGAGTTGAGTATCTCAGCCTTACAGAACAGAAGAGAAGGCTCTGGGGTGACCTTATTGCAGCTTTTCAATACTTAAATGGGGCTTAAAAAAGATGGAGAACAACTTCTTGCTTGGGCAGATAGTGAGAAGACGAGGGGGAATTACTTTAAACTGAAAGAGGGGAGATTTAGATTAGAGGTTAGGAGGAAATTCTTCACTTAGAAGGTGGTGTGGCACTGGAACAGGTTGCCACAAGAGGTTGTGGATGCCCCATCCCTGGAGGTATTCAAGACCAGGTTGGTCAAGGTCCTGGGCAACCTGATCTAGTGGGTGGCATCCCCACCCATGGCAGGGCCATTGGCACTAGATGATCTCTGGGGTCCCTTACAATCCAATCCATTCTACGATTCTATGGAAAGTTCATCTTTGAAAATTTCAGAGCAGTAAGACAAAATTTGCAATGAAAGAGGACCTAGAAAAAAAAATCCTAATTTTTAGGCCAGTGAGAGGAGTTATTAAAACATGCATAAGTGTATTAATTTCTTTTAAAGTTCATAAAACAATTCTGTTAATAGGATCGTTTTGTATTGCTGCAGAGATTAATTATGTGCATTTGAGGATGAATTTTCTGCTCACAGGGCATACATAAGAATGTGTAAAATACATGTCTGACATAAGCAAGAGAGCATAGATTATGAATAATAATAATAATAAAACCTATAAAATTTATATTCCATCTTAAGCAGAATCTCCAGAAATGAAAATGCATGAATAGCTGGGCATTTTAAAGACTTTTGTCTTCTCCCCACAGCAATACCAATTCCTGTTGTATTTTTTCAAGGGTAGAAAAGCTTAAACTGTCCCATGACTCTTCCTTCCTCTGTTCTATATACCGGCAATTAGAGATTATTTGATTGTAGGCTATTTTGTATGAAAGAGTACAGGGTGGATCCTGTATTGAGACTGAACCAGCACTGTGTAATAAAAAGGACTGTTTCATGTTGTACATGATGCAGAAGCTGGAAGAGAGGGAATGAATGAAGTATGAGTTGCAGGTGGCAACTGTATATCATAGAATCATAGAATATCCTGAGTTGGAAGGGACCCATAAGCATCATCGAGTTCAACTCCTGACACCGCACAGGTCTGCCCAGCTGGGTCCTGATATTCTGGTCTGCAACTGTCACACAACAGACCAGGAGCCAACGTGCTGCAGAGTTCCTTAAAGATGTTTATGGCACCACTGACACAAAACACTGTGTTATAAAATAATTATAACATAGGGTTTGAGTTGGAAGCTTGCGTGCACAGGGCTTGGGGAAATATCTGTTTGCAAACTGAAAGACTGAGCTCTTTTGTCTGCAATGGAAAACACACAGGGGCTGTGTTCTGATGCTGAGATGTGTCACCTTGACTCCTTGACATTCTCCTGGCTTTGCTGTCACGTACTGCTTCCTAATTGTTCACATTGCATTTGCACTGGTTTAATCCCTTGGTCTCTTTGGAGCTAACCAGGCAGTTCCTTCTCTAGCAAAACTGTCTGCAGCATAGCTTGCCTGAAGTTTTCAGACAGACAGTATCATGTGTACCATGCTGAATTTGGCTTCTTCTGCCTAGGTCAGTTTTCCAGCTCTGTCTTTCTTGAACATTTTCACGTGCTGGCATATACATAAAATTTATACCCCACCAGAGGGCTGTGATACAACATCTCATCATTTTGGGTCCTTAGTACTGAAAAGAATGCAAAAATTAATAATCATGGACCACAGTGACACCACATGGGTCATGGTAGAAATTTAGACTGGATCGTTCACAGACAAAAGCCAGTCTGTACCAGATGAACTGTGATTTAGAAATCCCTCCCTGTGCTGTTTTATGAAGGTAGTGTCAACAGGCTTGTAAAGTACCTTAGGTGCTAAGACCTCCCTTCCTACCCCCCAAAAAAAAGTAATGAGAGATCTTAAGGCATCTAATCAAGTATGCAAATTTAATAGATATTTTTTGCCTTAACCTCTTTACTACTAAAGAATGAAAGCATAAACTGGAGATGATATCCCTTGCCATGAGAGGAGCGTGCAGATAAATTCATGAATGTTTCCTAACTGCTTGCATGCTGTAGAGGAGAGCAGAATGGGAAGTCCACAAGAATATTGAGAAATATCATTGGAGCGGATTCATATTAATGAGTTATGGAGGAAGTGTAGGCTTGCATAGAATCCAAAAAGAAAAGCTCTGCCAGCTGAGTAGTTGCTTCGTGTAGTGGGACCTGGGTTCAGTGCCAAATATTCTGGAGAAAAATACAGATTTAATTATATGATAATAAAAGGCATATATTAAAGCATTACATAAGCAGAATTACAGTGCTGTGAAGGTCAGTTCTGCTTTTCTATTGATTCTGAATACTGGATTTTTTGAGCCTTGTGAGTCATATATCCTCCCACCCCCAAATAAACTACTGTTTTGTAAACACTCAACTGTTCCCCTACTAACACATTAATTAAAATCTCTGGTAAAAAGTAAAATGATGTTGTGTTTGTATACTAGCACTGATTTAAAACATCCAGCTGCTCAGCAAGAATTGACCTTTCATGAGCTAGCAAATTACCTTTTGAATCATAGAAACACAGCCTTAAAATGATTTGTTTTGACAAAGCATATTTTATGTGAATGTGGTGGAGTTTGTAAAATTTTAAGATACTTAACATAATATTTCTGTCTTGAGTCATTGGAATACAATCATTACTAAGTCAATTTATTCAAAGTGTAGTAAAACTAAAAAGAAATTGAAGTACGTTTAAAATACGTGAATACATCTTCAAGCAATCTTAACTGTACCCTTTTGGCGATAATTCTTAAATATAAAATTTAAACTAAAATGTATTAATAGTTCTTTCAGATCACATGTCTTTTAAATACAAAAAAGATTTTCTTTCCTTCGTTTCCTTGTACGTATAAACAGCTGGAGTTAATGTTTTCAGGAAAAAGACATTTGGACCATTGACTAGAACAGAAGTCAATTCCTAAGCTCATCTGACTGAATTTCATGCTTTTTAGTATTAATTTAGTTGTCAGTGTTCTTGTGGGAAGCAGATTTTAATGGTAAAAACAAGGAGCTTAAACTATAAAGCTTAATAGTAGCGGTATTGGTCTAAGAAAACTATGTCAGTAGTACCTAATGTTTGTTTTGTGCACTGGCCATAGGAATTAACTGTTTCTGTGAAGTCATAGCTTGAGATTTCAACACAGCACATTAAACAGTTTTTTTTATAGGTTTAAGTTACTGGAATGTCATTTCATTGCTACTGCTCTGGCATGGTTTTTTTTGTTTGTTTGTTTGTTTGTTTTTTTCTCTTACGCCTTTTAAGCTAAAAATAAATAAATAAATAACATTTTATTAAAAAGAGGTCTTAACGTTGCCTCTAAAGCATTGCAGTTAGCATAAAGTTCCAGGAAAACTGTCACATACATGTAAATGCTAAGAAATGAGAATTGCTTGGGAGATTGCAAACATCCCCTTATTTAACCTGTAGAATTTCTCAGCAGTTGTCATTTCCTTAGTTAGGGAGTAGCAGTCATCGGTATAAACACCATTAGGTTTGTGTCTCTTCACTGGCTGGATGTGCACTCACAGAATATGAGTCTGCAGGTTGCATATCTGTCTGGATCTCTGCGTGCTTAGTTGCCATTATTGCACTTAGATTTTTGAATACTGTGGCATTGGGTGCCGCTTGAGGCAACCTGTTCTAATTTTCAGAGATTCCTTATGTATAAAAGTATGATTCATGAGATTGTGGGAAAAAAAATGCAGCGAAATGAATTTCTTCTTGTGTGTTTTAAAGTCTGTAAACCATACAATTAACACAGACCTGTTTTTAGCTCCCATTCAAATCTATCAGCAACAACAGTGAAGAGGCAATTTACTGTTAAACCTTAATGGGCTAGACTGTTTCTATTTTCTAGGCGTTATCCTAGATGAAGGATTGGAGACAGCTGTAACATCTGTCAGAATGGTCAGGCAGGGGATGAGGTACAGAAGGGTCTTTTTAATGTTATTTGAACTGGTATCTCATGGGAGGCAGAACATACATTCAATAGACAGTGGTGCATTTGAAATCTGCATTTCTCTTTCCCAGTCAGTAGTGACTTGAGAAAGGAAGATCATGATTCCCACAGAAATGGAGATGTGCTGTTTGATTGTTTATTAAACACAGCTTATTAAACTCTTGTTGAAAGGACTTTTAAAGTTACTGTAATCACACTGATCAGAAGTCACCTAGGTAATGTGTTTTCTTTGTTTTCTTTAAGGCTATCTGGACCATACTGTGCAAGAAATCTCTGAGGTTTATCACAGTCACCTGGGCTAGATTAGCCAGTAATTACTTGCAAGTGTTTCAGCCTTTGGAGTAATTCTTTGTAAGGGTTTTGGGGAATAATCTCTTAACAGCTTCACTTACCTCTCAAAAATGAATGAGGATGAAGAGTCACATGTTCACATCATGCACCATATGTTTTGATGGTTCTTTGAATGTATGTTTTGCATTTAAGGAAATAAAGCTGTTAGGCCTTCAGCTAGCTACCCAGCTTTTATTTCTTTAATGGAGGTGAAGAAAACAGTTTATGCTACAAACAAAAAGCACATGAGGCAGCCTGCCTTTGGCATGCAGGTGTGGTAAATAGTGGCTTTGACAGTCTGAAGTGGTGCAGTGTTTTTAACATAAGAGGGGAGGATAGTCTTGCCTGTGTATGTTTATCAATACTGAAGTGCTTACTCTGTGTTGGAAATAAATAGTATACTTATATACATATATATAATAATTAACACTTGTAGGCACAATTGCATAGTTGAGTATTACTGGTGAGTTGTATAATGTTAAAATACTGCTCAACAAATAATAATCGTGTTAAGCACTCTGCATACTCACAGAATAAGTCTTATGAGGAACAGGTGAGGGAGCTGGGGTTATCTAGCTTAGAGAAAAGGCGGCTAGGGGGAGACCTTATCTCTCTTACAACTACCTCAAAGAAGGTTGTGGTGGGGTGACAGTCAGTACCTCCCCCACCCATCCACCCTCTTCTATCTCCTCCCCCTAAGCAGTGCAGGGGAATGGGGGCTGTGGTCAGTCCCTAAGACTTTATCTCCACCGCACCCTCACGGTCCCTCTCTGAGCCCCTGCTCCCACCGGATGCCGTCCTTCCCGAACTGAGCCTGCGGGGGCTGCCCACAGGCAGCAGCTCTTCAAGAACTGCTCCCACATGGCTCCGTACCACGGGGTCCATCCCTCCCCCAGGAGCAAACTGCTCCAGCACGGGTCCCCCACGGGTGGGCGGCAGCTCCCCCCAGACCCCTGCTCCTGCGTGGGCTCCTCTCCACGGGCTGCAGCTCCGGCCCGGGGCCTGCTCCTGCGGGGGCTCTCCATGGGCCGCAGCCTCCTCCAGGCCACATCCACCTGCTCCACAGGGGGCTCCTCCACGGGCTGCAGCGTGGAGATCTGCTCTGCTCTGCTTCTTCAATGACTGATGTCTGCTGTAATGTTTATCTCTCACATTTTCTCACTCCTCTCTACCAGCTGCTGTTCTGCAGCAATTTTTTTTTTAAAAATCCATGTCTTCAGTCTGTTCTCCCAGGGGCCCAACCAGTCTCTCTCACAGGCTCGGCTCTGGCCAGCGGTGGGTCCCTTTTAGAGCTGGCTGGAGCTGACTCTGACCTGACATCAGACAGCTGCTGGGCACTGCTCACTGAGGGACACCCCTCCAGCCCCTCTGCTACCAAACCCTTGCCATGTAAACCCAATACAGGATGTATATTCAGATTATGGACTACTTTGTGCTGGCTTCCAGTAATTGGAATTCCACTATTAATTATTCCACTATTCTACTAATATTGAATGCATCTCCTTCAGTGATGAAACAGTGTTCAGGAAATAAATTTGCTAACAGATTTTTGCTAACCTTCTCCTCAGTATAATGTGGTTTAGAGAAAGACAAGGAAGACAGACAAGTGTTTTCACACAAAAGAATACTGGGAAGAGTGTTTGCAAGTGTACGCATAGAAGTATGTTAATGAAGACCCTCTGAGCAAAATTTAAGAATCGAAGAGATGCTACTTCACTTCTTCATTGGTATGGAAATGTAGTGCTAGTCTTATTTATGAAATCATTGGTGCCACACTTTATATGTCCCCTATGTGAGAAGGGCATTTAAATACATGCCCAAACACTTAACTGACATGATTAATGCCTCAAAGACGATTTCCATAGCCACACATTTGTTAAAGAGATGGTCTGAACCTAGGGACTATCTGAGTTGATAAGGTTTTCTAGGTAGAAACCTATTGTGTTATAAAGAACGCATTGGAATTCCCATTCTTTCTGCACAACAACTAACTTTAAAATGGGTCATAAATATTGATATCACAGTTTCTAAGTCATGAAGTTTGCTCTTTAAGCAGGATTATCTTTACTAGATACCCAGGGACACAGTAGAAACAGGGTTTATTTCACTGTTACCTAAACTTGTTTTGTGTGCCCTCTGCTGGCAATGTCTCATTACCAAACAAGTGAGCAATATACAAAGATTTGTGGCAACACAAAAGGATTTGTGAAAGAAAACTCATCCAGATCTTGTCATGATGTTTGATTTTTATTGGGAGTGCGTTTTTTAGTCTGAAATGACTTTCCACTCTTGCAGAAGAGTGCACAGCTTGTGCCATGTGTGTTCACAAGTGCTGAAGTACAGGAGCAGCATCTCCCACGGTTTGTCAGAGCTCCCTCTCCTGGATTTGGCCACCGAAGTCTCTGCTTGTGTGTCTTTTCAATGAGATGTGTCCTGAAGGTTTTAAGCATTGTTCAACAAGAATATATTACTAGCACCTAGTTCAAAGTGTTTTTCATTGCCTTAAATATCAGGCTGCAACTCTTCCTTGAAAGCTGCTTGACAGCCTGATATGGCTATGCTGACTCCTAAGAACATCCCTGGACCAGGTGTGGCAGGGTTTCACAACCACTCAGGTGGTTCAGAAGTCTCCTGAGTGTTTTTCCCTTTCCCACCCCAACACTATCTTCTTACATATAGATTGCACTCTCAAAAGAATCTGTATTTTGCTAATGCTCAGCTTTGTCTATGCTTGCCTAGTGTTAGTTAACCAATGCTTAATGCAATTATCATTGTGTGTTTAGTGACAGAGGAAAAGTAAAAACAGCTAGTATCCTGTACTGAAACAGGGGGTGTCAACACAGTTTATGTGATAATCTTTAGCATCATGTCCAGTTATTTTCAGTATTAGATGATTTTTACTTTAGTGTTCTTCGCTTTGTGGTTCTACTGTCTTCTGTCTTCCACTCATTCCCAATGTTCATAAAATGTTTAGTGCTATGAAAAAAGTTAATTCCTCAACAGCTGCTCAGCAGTCCCACTGGTTGTTGAGTACATCTGCAAATTTTAGGTAAGATGTACTGCTAATACATTCCTGATCAGACCATGTTAAATGTAACAACAGGCATTAAGGTTTCTTTTTCCTGTGGGAGCAACTCAGGTGTTTTGAAGGCCTGTTCTTTATCTGTTGGACAAGTGTAGATTACGTGATGAATTTCGTAGATGTGCATTTAGATTTGTCTGGTTTCGTGCTGAAGTCTAAATTAGTTTCAGACTAGAGGCGAAGTGTGAGATTGGTGCTTCTGCAGATTCTGTGGGAACTTAACACAAAGAATTCTGACTGGAGCCTGGGCTACTCAGCAACTTGCTGAAGAAGTTGATATGCAGAGGTGAGACAGGATCCGTGAATAAAATTTTGGCTAGTGTTAATAAAATAGTGTGTGAATAAAAAGGGACTGGTGTTATTGAGGCATTTAAATATGAGATTTTTTTTTTTCTGCAGGGTGTTTCTGCAGGAGTGTTCTGCAGGGTGTTTCTGCAGGAGAATCTCCATCCTTTACTGGATGCGAGGGGAAACCTAGTTACTAAGGATGAGGAAAAGGCTGAGGTGCTTAATGCCGCCTTTGCCTCAGTCTTTAGCGGCAATACCGGTTGTTCTCTGGATACCCAGTGCCCTGAGATGGCGGAAGGGGATGGGGAGCAGGATGTGGCCTTCGCTATTCATGAGGAAATGGTTGGCGACCTGCTAAGGAGCTTGGATGTGCGCAAGTCGATGGGGCCGGATGGGATGCACCCGAGGGTACTGAAAGAACTGGCGGAGGAGCTGGCCGAGCCGCTTTCCATCATTTATCGGCAGTCCTGGCTATCGGGGGAGGTCCCAGTTGACTGGCGGCTAGCCAATGTGACACCCATCTATAAGAAGGGCCGGAGGGCAGACCCGGGGAACTATAGGCCTGTCAGTTTGACCTCAGTGCCAGGAAAGCTCATGGAGCAGGTTATCTTGAGGGTCATCACGCGGCACTTGCAGGGCAAGCAGGCGATCAGGCCCAGTCAGCATGGGTTTATGAAAGGCAGGTCCTGCTTGACGAACCTGATCTCCTTCTATGACAAAGTGACCCGCTTGGTGGATGAGGGAAGGGCTGTGGATGTGGTTTACCTTGACCTCAGTAAGGCTTTTGACACCGTTCCCCACAACATTCTCCTCAAGAAACTGGCTGCTCGGGGCTTGGACTGGCGTACGCTTCGCTGGGTTAGAAACTGGCTGGATAGCCGGGCCCAGAGAGTTGTG
This sequence comes from Cygnus atratus, assembly GCF_013377495.2. Lineage (NCBI taxonomy): Eukaryota > Metazoa > Chordata > Aves > Anseriformes > Anatidae > Cygnus > Cygnus atratus. The sequence continues at coordinate 36,968,655 of NC_066396.1, forward strand.
GTGAATGGAGTCAAATCTGGTTGGAGGCTGGTCACTAGTGGTGTCCCCCAGGGCTCAGTACTGGGGCCGGTCCTCTTTAATACCTTTATCGATGATCTGGATGAGGGGATGGAGTGCACCCTCAGTAAGTTTGCAGATGACACCAAGCTAAGTGCGTGTGTCGATCTGCTCGAGGGCAGGAAGGCTCTGCAGGAGGATCTGGATAGGCTGGACCGATGGGCTGAGGTCAACTGTATGAAGTTCAACAAGGCCAAGTGCCGGGTCCTGCACCTGGGGCGCAACAACCCCAAGCAGAGCTACAGGCTGGGAGATGAGTGGCTGGAAAGCTGCCTGGCCTAGAAGGACCTGGGAGTATTGGTTGATAGTCAGATGAATATGAGCCAGCAGTGTGCTCAGGTGGCCAAGAAGGCCAACAGCATCCTGGCCTGTATAAGAAGCAGTGTGGCCAGCAGGTCTAGGGAAGTGATTGTGCCCCTGTACTCGGCTCTGGTGAGGCCGCACCTTGAGTACTGTGTTCAGTTTTGGGCCCCTCGCTACAGGAAGGACATGGACGTGCTCGAGCGAGTCCAGAGAAGGGCGACCAAGCTGGTGAGGGGTCTGGAGAACAAGTCTTACGAGGAGCGGCTGAGGGAGCTGGGCTTGTTCAGCCTGGAGAAGAGGAGGCTCAGGGGCGACCTTATCGCTCTCTACAGTTACCTTAAAGGAGGCTGTAGCGAGGTGGGGGTTGGTCTGTTCTCCCACGTGCCTGGTGACAGGACGAGGGGGAATGGGCGAAGGTTGCGACAGGGGAGGTTTAGGTTGGATGTTAGGAAGTACTTCTTTACCGAAAGGGTTATTAAGCATTGGAACGGGCTGCCCAGGGAGGTGGTGGAGTCACCATCCCTGGAGGTCTTTAAAAGACATTTAGATGTAGAGCTTAGCGATATGGTTTAGTGGAGTACTTAGTGTTAGGTCGGAGGTTGGACTCGATGATCTTGAGGTCTCTTCCAACCTAGAAATCTGTGTCTGTGTCTGTGTTTTTCTATTGGCTTTGGGGTGGAGTATGTCCTCTCTTTTGGTTGACTTTGGATTGTATTTACTTGTGTAGGGATTTTAGTGCTTACTCGTAACCATTTTAACTTCACATGGTAACAATGGCCATGGAGCTTTAGCACAGTCCTTTGGGTTTTGTTATAAGATCCATGTAAAGAAGTAATATTATTTGCTTTATGTAGACCATGAGGGGGCATAAAACAGAGGAAGTGACAGAGAAAGACATAGAGAGATAATTAACAGGTGAGGCAAGTTCATTTGTTTATCTTGATTGACTGTTATGTACAGAGGAGGTCACTGGAGCACACAGCAGAGAAAGGGGAATTTTGCATACCTTGAGACATGGAGTGTTTTACATGTTGAACAGTGGCTAGTCTTCGTAATAAATCAGGAAGAATAAGAAAAAGGAGGAATAGTAATCTTGCCAGGTTTAATCCCAGAAGGTTCTTTGCTTTAGGCTTTGTACTGTGTTTGATCATAGCTACAGGATGAGTTTTTCTGTAACTCAGGAAGCCTAGTGTGTACTGTTAATTTAGAAGTGAAAAGTGCAGACCTTAGACAGTGACTACTGTAATACATCCATCCCATCTCACCTCAGCCTGACATGTTTGCATTTCCATTATTAAAAACTTGTTACCCAGGAAACTGCTGAGGTTAAATAACTTGTTTCCAGTGGATTGATGATGATTGTGATGACTTTTTTTCATCTTCTTGGTAGAGGCAGACGGTAGAAATAATTGGGCAGTATCAACAAAAATCAATTCTGTATTCCCACTGAAGAATACAAGGAGACAACATTGCAGCACCATTGCTTCTGTTATAGAGTGTTTTGGTTTTTTTTTTTGTGGCTTTGAAAGCATGGCTATTTAAAAGGTGAGGACACCTTAACTCCTATTTTATTTTAATAAAAAGTTGCTGCAATTAAAACAGTGAGAAAGGAAAAAAAGACTATGCTAATTTATTTGTTTTGATGCACATTTTTGTGAATTAATGTAGTTTGATTTATAAATTGCATGATGCGCAAACTGGCAGAGAAGGTGCATACATCACATACCTGAGGTCTGGAAAAACTGTTTTTTTGTGGCTTTGAATTTGTGGCCCATTCTGTTTAATCTACTACTGTAGTTATTAAGCTACAAGTGGCTAGAAAATAGTTTCTTACTGAGATTACCCAACTCATTTTTGTTTTTCAACATGCTCTGAAAATGTCTTCAAGTCACTGTTTGTTATAATACATATTGGAGAGAACAACCTTGGGTTCCCATGAACTGTGCACACACATGAGATTGTACAGCTCACTGTTTGAGTCATTCTCTTTTTGTGAAGCAGAAGCTGTCATATCTGTGTGAGATTTGGAGGTAGGCAGGGAGAGCTGTTGTGTATTTATCTAAGCTGTCCTTGAGATAGTGTTGTTTTCCTCCAGTTAATTCTAAAATGGCGTTTCCTAGAAAGAAACTTTACAATTCCTTTGTTTATTATTATTTTTAACAATTATTTTCCTTAAAGGAAGTTTGTATTTTGTACGTGGACATAATTATACCTACCCCAGTTATTTATACTGATTCCTTTTCAGTAATCTCCCCAATATTTAGGTTGTCATCTAAATGCATTTATTATACACATCTGTTCAAAACTTTTAGAAGCAACTAAGATTTACAGGAGTGATCACAAGCATAAACTGCTCTGTTATCCTTGTTATGTATGAATTTTTGTCTATCAGTGCTACCACAGTGTTGTGCTTATTGTCATGTGCAATTCCAGTGCTCTCTCTGGGATCAATTATCTAGTGATCTATCTGAAACAAATAGTTTTGGCTGGCCTGGGTAATGAAGTTGCAAAGCAACTTGATGCGGGTAAAACCAGGAAGGAGAATAAAATATGCGAACAGTTTTTATTTCGTACAGTCATGTATAATGTCCATTGGGCATTACCAAAATATTGCTTGCAAACCACAGGTTGGAAAACATGCATTCAGTGTATGTTAGACTTACTGTAACCAATTCTACCCTTTCTGGTGTGTTGTACAGGTTAACATTCAACCTTCTGAATGGCATCGCTCTATACTGCTGCCACAGTCCTGGTTAGGATTCATGAGTCGAACCTACAATGCAGTCCTACAGGTAATTCTGAGGTACATAGTACTGTGCATACTAATCCTCATTCAAGCTGTATGGATTTTCATTTCTAAGAGCAAGAGCTTCAATCATCAGTGCAGGTAACAAAAATTTAAAAGTAAAGCTTAATGTGTTTAATACAAGTTATGAAAAGAAAATATAATTCGAGTTTTCAGGCAGCACAGTCTGAGATGCTTTGTACAAATACAATTTCTGCTCATAGTTCTGGTTCTTGCAGCCTTTTTCCTATGTGAAGTTCCACTAAGGTCAGTTCCAATTGCAGGTGACTTTTTCGAATGTGAAATTTTGTCTAGGCTTCTGTTCTATTATTTCGGATAGGAATTTTCCAATAATGGTACCACAAAATGATCAGAAGCTATTGAGAAATCATTAGTTGAATGTAACTTCTCTTATTCAGCATGCAATGTTATCATATTGTAACGACTCATCGCTGATTTTTCCAACCGATCTAATGATAGGAAATACAGGAAATACCTTAAAACTCTTTAGTTAGGTTAGCTGGCCTGGTAGATAGAGCAATGTTGTGTCTTTTTTTTTTTTTTTTCAGTAAAAAATGATGTAAAAACTAGTGACAAATTGCTCCCTTATAGAAGTCTCCCTTTGTACTGTTTTATACTGTTTATGTTTCCAGGTCACATCAGTTTTTTTCAGTATGAGCAGCTCAGCTTGCTGAGCAAAACAGAGAAGCTTTGACTGTTCCTTTGCTATGCAGTAAAACATATGCTTCTGTAATGTTTATTAGAAGAAATTTTACCTTGGACATCAGCAAACATCAGATTCTAAACTGAGCCCCATTACAACGCAGGCAGTTGCTTTTCAAATAGTAATTTTAGATCTTAACCACAGAGCAGGCAATTGTCGCTTTTTTTTAAATGTTTTGCTTTGTGTTTGTTTTTTTTTTTTTTAAAAAACAGGTACCCAGTATCTTTATTCTGTTCCTTGTACTTCTATACTACATTTTGTATGAGGTGGCCTAAAGACACTATAGTATAAGCTGAATAGTACATAACTCAGTATTGCTGAGCAGGTATACAGTAACATTTTCTACTGTTTGGAGGCAGAGGTTTGTAGAGTCTGTGCTGGGTTATCCAGGCATACTCTAAACAGTTCACCAAAGTACTTGTTTGAGGATTTTTTCCTTTTGGACATCTGGAAGTTCTCCTGTCTTTAGTATGTCTACTCAAATGCTTAAGCACTTGTGCCAATTTGCGTGTTCAGCATGTTTGGGAACTCAACTTCATGATAATCCTACAGTTCTAGATTTAGTCCTGAACTTAAGCCAGTGTTTACTTTTTTGGGAGTATTGCAATAGATTTAAACATACTGTAAAGCCAAGGAATTTCTCATTGAAGGTTATGCTTCTGACAGCAGGGCATAATTTTTATGCAGCTGTCTCTATAGTCATTGTATCATACCTGTTGCTTTAGTCTCTGGGAGTGGAGAATCACCTCCTGAGTGACATTTGTATTTGGAGGATTGACAATCTTTTGTTCTCAGGTTTTTATGAAACACAGCTTATGTTTCTGTTTTTCACTTAAGGCTTAATATCCAACTAAAGAGCAGCAACTGATAACCCAAACAAACTGAGCTGTAGTTGTCTCAAGGTTTGAGAATGAGCATAAGGCAAAGCTGCTTAACAGGTTTAGATAACACCTGGCCAGAATCCACATCATCTCCTTTGAGGTACAGAAGAAACTGTAGTAGAAGGAGGCTGAGATCATAAGAAGGAAAAGGATGAGGAATTATTTTTTAAGTAGTGAATCAAGAAAGTAATTTTTTGCTCTCAGAACCCATTTTAGGTGCTAGGCTTCTGTATTTCATTCCCTGCTTGTTGTACACTCTCCACTCCCAAAGGGAGCTTGTCTCTTTCCATAAATCTCTCAGTATCTGTGACCATTTGTGCCATCTGCAGGTGTTTTTCTCACTCAAGAATTCTTTATTATTATTATTATTATTATTTTCTTATATAATTATAGTGGGATCCCATATCAAGAACAATGGGGTTCACTTACAAAGTAGCACTCACGGGAAAGGTTACATCTGTTACCCAAGCATTCCCTGAAAAAATCTTAACACTGATTGTCCATGTAAGGTCTACTTCTGACTTATGCTGTGATTCTGCAGGGGAGACAAGCAAAGCTGGAGATGGAGTTAAAGCAGGGAAAAGAGGATCCTGAAGATGTACAGTACAAGCAGTTTACAGCATGGCTCTGGTAAGGAATTGCCTGCCTGCTCTTTACGACTTGTAATGGCAAGTGGGGGGGCAGAAGGTGTAGGCTTTAGTATTAATGCTTTATTGTGTAAGTACTATGTAATTCTGCATTGATATTTGTCAAGTTGATGTCAGTGTTTCCAGACTAAGTGGGTTTGAAACAGCATACTTAGATGGAAACCCTGACTGAATTTCTTTTAAAGCCTGAATAACATGTATCTTGGTGGATATGAATCTGTTTTATGAGGCATGAATTCTTAGACTTAGACTAACAATGTGTTGTGGAACTGTGTTTGGAAGGTATCTTTTTGTGTAGGGTGACAGTCATGGCTAGGATTTATGGATAGGTATTGTATGTTGTGGTGTACAAGATCTCTTTCCTCACCAAAATCTGACTAGGTAGAAGATTCACTGCATCTTTGCTTCTGTCTGGATATGAATGTAAAACTAAACAAATGCAGACAAGTAGCCTATTATAAATTAAGTACAGTCATATGTAAGAAATTGCAACTACTCCTTTTGCTTTCGTTTAAATGGATTCAGTTTTCTACAGTCCTTAATAGCATAACTGTCCATAGTTGTTTCCAGGAGAATGACAAGTGTTGTGTGAATTGTTACAGTTGTCCATTGTAAAACGTTCTCATTTTATTATGCCAAGACAGCGTGGTGATTTGGATGCCTATGTGTAACAGTGCAAAGAATAGATTTATGGCTGTTGAATAAACCTGCATTTTGCAAAAAGTATGAAGTCAAATAAGGGCCATTTACAAAGCAGTGGTAGTGCAAATTAGTATGAAGGAACATTGAGTGTTAGTTGAGCACTTCTATAGTTTTAATACCTGAGATTAATTTGTGTAAAGCCTTCTAATAGCAATTTGAGATAACTGTTGACCTAGAACGGGCACATGTAAGGCACAAAAGGAAATCAGCTGAACTCTTGCTGTAATATAACAATGTGGTTTAAATTCATGCTGTTTCTGTTGCAGGGTCAGAGATATGTTGACTGATGTCATCAAAGGTGCTTCAAAGTAAGAACTATTTATTTGTCACAGATGAGAATGAGTTCTCTTTTGTGGCAGATGATGCAAAATACTTCCCACAACAGTTTATCTATCAATTTCATGTTTTCACATGACTGCTGCTCAACAAAGGAACTCATCCTCACTTTGTTATTTGAACATTTTACCACTGCCTATGTCTATTAGAAAGGCTGTTGGGTAATATTTTGAGTAAAGACTGTATAGTACTGTAGTCTCTTCTTTTTTAAACAGCAAACTGTGTTTGCCTCAAATTGCTTTGTGTATCTATAGAAATTGGCTGGTCTGTAGTGGACCAGTGGCCTTTCAAAACTATCCCAGTTTCTGTTAAGGTGACTTCCCTGTGCCTGGAAGCCCACAAAGACAAGTAAGTACATGTTTTCAGATTGTAACAAGCTTGTTAATTTGCTGTTAGAATTGGCACCTGGCTTTCAGGCAGGAATAAGTGTCTTAACCTTCCTTCATATGGTAGCTTGACTTTCTCCTATCACTCTCTGCTGGCAGCTTTCATCTTATGCTTTGCCCTTGGTTAGCCTGAAATTGGCCACTTGCACCAGGTTAAGGAAAAGCATTAAAAGCAATTATTTCTCAGAACATCAAGTGCTTATAAATCGTTAAAATGTCATCAGTGGAAGAGTTACAGTGAAAACTCATAGACCATTTCAGTGTATTCTTGTAAATGAAGAAAAGGTTACTTTGGCATGCTTCTGTGAGCTGAAGGCTCTGGATATTTTAATCAAGACTTTCCATAAAGGTTTGAACTCTTTTGCCTTTTTTAACTTACTATTGTTCAGATATTTCCAGCTGCTCAATTTTCTTGTATATCAGCCCATCTTGAAAGGATTCAGCTAAGGAGGGATGAAATTGGGAGATCTGTTTGATATTTTAGCTACTCAATAAATACCTGTGTTAAGGTAATGTAGCAGCAAGAGATAAAGGAGGAATAAAATAATAATTATGTTATTTAGTACTTATTATATATTTACAATTATTAATAAATTAAACATATAAAAATCAAAGTATATTCTGTGTCTCAGAGTGAAAATTACGATTTTGGTTATAAAAGTTCATTAGCAAAACTAGTTGAGGTGGTAGCATTTTGCAGATTTGGAAGTGGTGCATTTTCTTTAGGTAACAGGAGAAGGATTTCTTGTGCATAGGCCATGTCTCTAGAAAGAACTTCTTTTGTTTACTGACTTTCTTCTAAGAAAATACTTAATTTGTTCCATATTTTCATTAAAGAATAAGGCACTGCTGCTTTTCTTCCTAGGATTTGTTGTTAGTATGATGTTTTTTACCCCCATTAAATTTACAGCATCCAGCTTTCATGAATGTATAGATTCAGAAATTCCTCTCAGTATGAGGTACGTTACGAAGTGTAGCCTCTTAGAAGCTGATAATAACAAAAAAAAAGACTGTAGCATAAATTAGGAAATGACTTAAGGCAAGAGATAGGGGGAGATTTCAAAGAAGTTAACTAAGCACCTGATTTTAATTATTTGTAGTTCTCTTATCTGAAATGATATACCTTTAGCGTTTGAAACAGGAAAGGTCAATGACATTCCAATGAGATATGTGTCTTTAAAAAAAAAAAAAAACCTACAGCGTATTTTTGTTGTGAAAATGAAATCTTTAGATCTGGAAGCAAATGCCTAATTTTGGAAGTGTGTACTTATAGCAACAGACGAGAAAGTTTCCAGAAATGCAGGACTAATGCAGAAAGTGTAATACACCACGTATTGGTCTAGTGTAAGGCTGTCGTCAGTGGTCTCCTACAGTAGTATCGGTCAGTTGCTATTATTGTAAAACACCTAAGATGGCTCTAGCAGGATTATATTGTGACATGTTTTTCTGGGAATTATGGGAAATGGGCATCTTTCTTTTCATGAAACTGAACATAGTTATATTCTCTATCTTATGCCCAGGTGGCAGATTATTTTTCTTGAGTTCCTTTCAGGGAAAAGTAAAGGTTTGCACTGCGGTCAAAGTCATTACTCTTTGAAACCAGTTATTTTCCATGATATGATTGTTTCATAACATAGGGAAGTAATAAGAAAAAATAATTAAAAAAAAAGTTTGAACAGAGATTTCAGTGATGGCTTCTCCACTAAAACTCCCAAACAGATGCTATCGTGAAGTGACACCTGGCCTGCCTAGCAGCCTCTACTTGGAGAGCTTTTTTGTTATCCTGTCTAGAGATGGTACAAGATAAGATCAATTGATGCATTTCTGTGAGTGCACATGCTCTGCAAGATGGCAGCACTTCGTTTAGTGGCAGCTAAAAGGGCTTTTGTTTATGTATCTGTTTGTGTATGGTAGGCTATACATAGAAGATAGCCCAGTAAAGTTGCCAGGAGCAAGTGCTTCCACTTGTAGCATAACTTGCCTTTATTGAGACGCATGTTTTGCTGCCGGCATGTCTGTCATGCCTCGTGATTGTTCTTTGTCTTTTTCTGTCCAGAGACAGCCCAGTGGTGAAAGGAAACTCTATTTTAGCCTTAACTGGTCTTGCAGTTGCTGTAGCCAAATACGAAAGCAACCTTTCCTCAGACACTGAAGGGATGCCTGAGGTAAGTCAATCTGGGAAAGAAATTCTTAGTGGAATGTGAGGAAGCAATATCACCAGGTGTGTTTGAGGGGATGGTAAGAGGTTATGAAGTCCTTCCCACTTTGAAGGTCTAATTTCACCCTGTTCAGTGATGTCATCTAGTAATTGCTGTGTGATCCATACAAAAGTAGCTTGGTGATTTCAGTCAGAGAAAGTAGGCACCTTCTCACAAGAAACACGCTGGCTTTGACAGATCACATAGACATGTAGTGAACACTGAAGCACAGCCAGTTTCTTTCGTTACCTTTTAATCGGATGCATCAGAATGTTTTAAGGTGGCATAGTAAACGTACTCACTGTTTTTGCATCAGCACAGTGTCTCATAACGTTACAGTAACTGTAAGGTGCCATCTTTTGGTAGCAGCAGTGGAACTATGCATTATTTATGAGTTATGTTTTTTTGTGACAGGATGAGTTGAGGTTGCTGATTGTTTTTACACATGAGGAGCGGCATAAGGCATGTTTTCTAATGCCTGTTATTATTGGCCAAACCTGTAAAAGATTGTGTGGGGAGAAATAGTCTTGTTTTTTAAATGCCTTTTGTCAGCTTCTATGTGGTAGCTACTTCACTAGAATTTAGATTTTCCTGTCAGCTTTCAATAGATTAAAATACTTAGCCTAGATATCCTTGGCAAGTGTTTTACTTCGCAACCAAACTATAGTTACTCAGATAATCATGCTTAGTTTCCGTGCCTACATTAAATTTATATTTTGGGCCAAGAGGATTCATAAAAGCTGTAACTTACTAAAAAGATTAAAGAGTTCAGAGTTGTGAATGGAACATGTTTTGTTTTGTTTTTCCTGCTGTTGTTGTGAGGCTCTCTGACAGGTATCATTTTCTTTAACTGAATAATCTGATCGAAAGTAGTGTCTGGAGGGTCAGAGTTGTCAAATAAACATGCTACTTCCTGTGCCTATGGATAGTAGGATCTCATTCTGGATGGATCATAGGTGGAACATCAGCTGCTGAACTTCTATTCGGGTAGAGCCTGATTTAAGAAAAAATAACAATATTAAAAAAATAACAATATTTGGGTTTGATTTTTGCAGACTGAACCTGATTTCTTCCCACACAACAGTGGATTTATATGGTTATAGAGACCATCTTTAGTATTGTGAATAGCCGCTATCAGCCTAAAGGACAAGTGTTCCCATGGTTCTACCAGGTATGTGCTATGGTATTAAAGACGGGAGCATATATCTGTATTTTATACTTCAAATTCTTAGTCTGGAGTTCTCTGTTTCTGTTTGCCCAGTAGTAGTTGTAATATAGAAGGATATTTTTTTTCCTTTCCTTTCGTTACTTTTGCCTTGTTTTTTTGTCCTAATTACCAAGGTAATAAAAATTATATGAGAAGATAATACCCCATAAATGAAGGAATTTTTAAAAGACAAACAAACAAACAAAAAAAAAACCAACAACAGAATATTCTACAAAACAACCTTCTAACTGGAACAGACTTTCCTCATACAACAATATCAAATTCTTGAGTGATTCTGAGAGTATGCCATAGGGCTCTGAAGTTTAGACTTTCTCAAAATCTAATAGTTACAGAGCCACCGATTCCCATTTTACAGTACTTCTTGAACCCCTGAGGACTAGTACAAATTGTCATAAGTGCTTTCTGTGTGATAACTGGCCTGAAATTCTCAAGCAATAGAAGTATCAGGCAGTTGTTAAATAGGACCTGGAGATGGTCCTGAAAGCTTGTTATAGATTTTAAAGAATAGGTATTGCTAACTCTTGACTGTGGTCAAGATGACCAGGTTGGAAATTTTTTGTGTTGTGGATACAGAAAGGGGTATTTGTCCTACAAGAACAAGAAGTATCATGATGTTTTCGAACCTCAACTTTATTAAATGCATTCATGAACTGCCTTTAGTCCAGTCAATGAGATGTTGGCATCTCCAAAATCAAATCGCTAAATCAAATGGAGCGTTAAATAAATGCTAGACTGGCTGGATGCAAGGAGATTCAAGCACTTGGTTGGCTTTAGCAGTTTTTGCTGATTTTTTTCTTTTATGACTTCTGTCTTTGGAAACAATGTTGTTTAAAAAAGGTATTTGTGAGATGGAACAGCGTGACATGGTTCATATTTCATTTCTAAACGCCATTCTGTTTAAAAAGTAAATAAATCCAAAAAATATTGTGCTTGTAGAATTCTAAGGCACACAATGGAAATCATGGCCCTGCAGAGTACATTGCATCCTGATGGGATTTTTCATCTTTTCAGAGCTTTACATCCAAGAAGATAAATGTAGATTAGGCTGTTTTAAAATGGAAATAAATTAAAAAACTTTGTAAGGGATCTTTCTTCTAGAAAGCATCTCTGCTGGTAATCTTGCAAGATCTCATGTTTATTCATTCTAGGTATGATGCTTCTAAAGAAGTGCATTTTCCAGCTCACTAAATTCACGATGTGTTATAATTATGCAATTACCTTGACATTGTGGCTGGTTTCTGTTTGCCCTTCTGATCACACTCCTGAATATTTTAGCACGGAAGCTGAAGACTTACACAGATGAGCTTACTCATGTGTAGTATAGTTATTAAATTCCAGTTTTCGCCTGTTTTATCCTTTGTTTACAACTCCATATTTTGCAATCTCATTTATACTTTGAAGTTATATTCAATTTCACTAGTTTAATTACCTATGCAATTACAATAAGTATAAACAGCCTGCAGGGTAAGGCAAAGAAAAAAGGTACAATTGGCAATGCTATAAAATACTGTTCATTGCCAGATTGCAATAACTGTGCTGCCATTTGCTGTATAGGTATTTATTTTAAATTCATGAGTTGCTGAATGTTTCTACCAGGAAATGAGTTTTATATCCTTTCCAAAGAGGAAAAGGAAAAAAACAAATCTTTTAAAAATATTTTTCTAGAAATCCTATTCTGGTGAAAATACTGCTAGTGCTATAGCTCGTTCCTGTGCAGCCACTGCTTTGTCTCTCCTGGTGCCGGTTATCATTGTATCATGCAAGGAGAAGGTTGAGGAAGTCCTGAGTATGCTGACTGCCAGGTTACCTGGGAAGCCAAATGCTGATGAGTCTCAGGCTGTTCAAATCCACATCGGCCTTGCTTTGGGGATGTTCATCTCACGTTTGTGTGAAGAAAAAGTCAGGTAAGAATTACTGCATGTAATGTAGGTGTGCAAATAACTTACCACTTTATTCCTGCAAGTGGCTTCTATGGTTTAGGGAATAAAGTGTTTACAAGTCATAGGCAAATGATTCTTGAGGTGTTTTGCGAATTTTTTACAAGGTGTCTTTTATTACAATAGCCTTTTTCCCCCTCTGTGTTATGTTCTATATATTTTGCCATTTCTTCAGGGTGATTGATTAATTTTCATGATACCCTATAGTGCATGTGCAACCTGGAATTTGACTGCTTACATGTCTTTAAAGAGGACTAGATGCCCTGGGAAACTTAATTGTAAAATAATTCACAATTCTCACTTGCTCCTTTCTAAGTGGTGTTCTGCACACTGGATAGTGTCCACTTGCATCATGTGAGTTACCTATATGGAGACAGAATGCTTGATTTCTTTTTGGGTGTTGTACAAAAAATAGGTGCCAGTTAAGATCTGAATAAGTTTTTGTATTATTTGCATAATTACATAGGTACATTCATATGAAAGTGACACAAATGGCCAGTCATAAAGTCACTGCTTACAGGCCAGTGTAAGAACCTGTTACAGCAAGAAAAGAACAGTATTTAGTGGTGTATTCAGTCTTATCAGGAGGTTTAATGTCCTATGTGATTTGAAGAGCAGAGCTGTGTTTTGAATTTTTTTCAGTTTCTTTTTTGTTTTGTTTTCGTAGTGAGGTACCTGGTCAGCAGATGAACTTACTTCTAATGAAATCCCTGGATGCGCTGGAGGAGTGTTGCTTTGACTCCAGTCTGGAGTACAAGTGAGTTTCTTTCATTCCTGATGATGCTTTGGGGTTTTCTTCAGTTCCGTTGTTTTCATTCAAGCTTTTTTTCCTAAATTCTACAGAGAGGAGTATAACAATATGGTAAGGAAACAGCCTGTTCTGAATACTTCCCTAGAATCATGGACTCATGCAGGCTGGCAAGGACCTTGGGAGGTCCACATCCCTCCCTGAAACAGGCTCAGCTTTGGTGTTGTACTACATTACCCAAGGCTTTACACTGTCAGGGCGCAAAACCCCCAGGCCACAGAGTCCCGACCTGCCTGGGCCCCGCCTCCACAGCCGGGCTGTCCTGGTGGGGAAAAGGCTTCTCCTCACCTTTAGCCTGAGCCTCTTGTGCCTCAGACCGTGCCCAGCCTCCTGCCACACACCACTGGGCAGTGCTGTAAATGTGGAAGACTTTTGTCCAAGCTTGGCATTTGTCAACTTTTAAACTGCTGTTCTAAAGCAAGAGCCTCTCCAGCAGGATGATAAGCAAAGGGGACCACAGGACATACGCCTTACATTGACCACTTCACCCATACTCAACTGGTGATACCTTTTTTTGTTTGTTTGTTTAATTGCAAGCTTTTTGAGAGTTTTTGTTGTAAAAATGAGGGAGGGCAGATTTCCCTTTTTTCTAAATGCCAGCACTAATCTTCTCCTCTCCTGTGGCTGCTCTGAGGTCAGTTATGTTCAGTAGGGCTCTGGAGAGGTGACAGACTCCTGGGGCCAATTCGTCATCCTGCCACGGTGCAGACAAGGTTTCTGCATCCCTGCCCTGCCGCTGCAATGTCGCAGGCAGTCTTGTGTCACACTGACATCTGGCATAGAGCGAGCCCCCCACCCTGTGCCCTTCCCTGTGTGCCTTCCACTCGCCCACCCTGGTTGCAGAAATGCCTGCGAATGTCAGGGGGATGCTCGGGCTCTACAGTAAATTTTTGAGATGTGGCATACCTCCTGATTGTTTCAGAAAACATGCATGTCTACTGAATAATATGCTTCTCCAGGGTGTTAAGTGAGACATCTCACGCATTGGAGGACATTACTGAGAAAGAGGCTTTTTTTTTTTTTTTTCAATCCTGTCTTGACTTTTTGGCAAATAAAGAAGCTTATCAATGTGTGTACTACACGGTCTGGATCTCACGCAACCACGCTTCACTGATCATGTCAGTCTTGATAGGAATGTTGTTTATATATATTATTTTCTTTGTTCTATTTAGGAGAATTTTCTCTTTTTTTATGGGTGACAGGAATAAAGTAAACAGACCTGTTTTCAATAAATACTAAGCAATAAGAATGTTTTTCCCTGAGCCAGTGATTTAGCATGGTGGGAGTCCACTTAGGATCTGTAAGAATCTGTGTTAAGTCTGTGTTAAATTACATAAAATACTCTAAAAAGTTTTTTTTCTGGAAAAGGTTGTTGTGGGAATAATGCTTATAAATCACTACTCTTAAGTGTCTTAAACCACACGGTAGAAAATAACGATGATATTCATAATCTTTTAGAGCAGAAAAACATTTCAAATCATTTCAAATGGTTAAGCGTATGTTAATATGATGCATCTTCAATTTTTGTGTGAAACTGAGTTTCAGAGATTGCAGAACCTTAGGGACTGCAGTTGCTCCTGATTCTAAATGGTAGGCACTCAGACATTATTGAGAGATCTGGGAGCAGACCATTAATCTGCTCGTATGTTAGACACAAACAGAAATAAGGATGTTTAAAAAATACACTGATATTTCCGTGTAAACATGTATGGAAAATATGCATGATGAATTACCTTTAGACACTTAATTCTTTATGCTACTAGGTTTTGTCAAAGTTATTTATTATGGAAGCCATATAACAGCTCATTTTTCTTTCCAAACCTATTTTATATAGAGGCAAATAGAAGGTTCAGCAAGCAAGTTCATTCATGACTGTTAACTTTTCCTTTTATTCATGTAGATCATATTGAATGGATTTTCTCACATCAACCTTCATGTTGTGGGGGTTGGAGGGAAATCCAAGCGAGGTTTCCAATTATAGCAGTACAGCATATAGGTAACAAACGTAACAATACATACAGCCCCTGTATTGGACAGCTGTCTCTTCTCCAAAGAAAAACATGTTGCAGTGAAAATTGACCTAATGCTGTTGTTTGAAGGATTTGCTTGTGCAAAGCTTTCGAGAATCATGGGGAGCAGTAGCATTTTCTGGTTTGCCTTGCCATTTCGTATATTAAGGATGAATTCTACAAGATCATTGCAGATGTGTCTTTTTGTATAAATTTGTTACCAGGTAGAATTAGCTTGCATCTGCAAGAATAAATATTGGAGAAGTATGGAGTAATTGATAAATGTTAAAGCTTACATGTTGAGTAAAGATGTAGTAAAAAGCAGATTATTATGAAACTTGAAATGCATAGTAATCTTCCTTTACATTGCTGGGCAGAGCATTTGACTTTTTATGGAGTTTTTCGCAAGGTCAGTAACTGATTTGGATATCAGGCATTTTCAATCAAAACCATCATCAGACTTTTCTTTATTGTACCTTCAGAAACCTGTTAAACTCCACAGACCTTAATAATAGGATTTAGCCCTTAAAAAATGTCAGTTTTGCTTCATCCTAAAATATAAAACTTTTATTTTATTTCATGATTAATTAATGAATTCTTTCATTCCGTGGCATGATAGTGTCATGCACTGTACATTGCCAGGTTACCTTACTGAGATAAGTGACAATGGATTCAAAGATGGGTCATGACAGAGAGCAGTGCTGAGTGTCTGATATACTGGCAGTGAAACACCTAGAACACGTTGGGAAATCTGAGATACCACACAGATGAAGTGTGCTTAAATATTAATTTTATGTAGATCACAAACAAGATGGCCAAGTGAAAGAGAGTGGTGGGGAGAGGGCCCTCAAGTTTAATGTTGTGGAAAAAGGTGTTCAGAGCAGCAAAGGTATGGCTAATATACATATTATGTATACATACATATATATGTTTGTTTTTTTTTTTCCTTCTCTTTAAGCACCGGATGTATTTTGGGAGTAGGACTTGTTCTGTCCTTTATGAGTTACAGCAGCCAAACAGAATCACGAGTGCACGTTTCTGCTTCACTGCGAAAACTCTGCAAATACCTGGAAAGCAGTGAGGACCAGAGCAGATCGGTCCAGGAGGTACAATCTGTTTTATCACAGATTTCAAATCTTCCTTTTTCTTTGTTGGCTGTCTTTAATTATTCAACTTTTTACCAAAGTTTTATACCTCTAGTACTGGAATAACTGGTGTATAATATTTCTTTCACAATATCAAAGCTGTGGAAAGGTGTGCAGAGAAAAAGGATCCTGGCTAGTATCATGAATAGTGTAGCCAGCAGGACCAGGGAGGCGATCATCCCCCTGTACTCAGCTCTGGTGAGGCTGCACGTCAAGGACTGTGTTCAGTTTTGGGCCCCTCACTACAAGAAGGACATTGAGGCCCTGGAGCGTGTCCAGAGAAGGGCAACAAAGTTGGTGAAGGCCTGGAACACAAGTCCTATGAGGAGCGGCTGAGGGAACTGGCGTTGTTTAGTCTGGAGAAGAGGAGGCTCAGGGGAGGCCTTATTGCTCTCTACAGCTACCTGAAAGGAAGCTGTGGGGAGCTGGGGGTCAGCCTCTTCTCACAGATAACTAGTGATAGGACAAGAGGGAATGGCCTCAAGTTGCACTGGGGGAGGTTCAGGTTGGAAATGAGGAGACATTTCTTCTCAGAAAGAGCAGTCAGGCGTTGGAACAGGGTGCCCAGGGAGGTGGTGGAGTCACCGTCCCTGGGGGTGTTCAAGGAAAGGTTGGACGTGGTGCTTAGGGACATGGTTTAGTGGGTGACATTGGTGGTAGGGGGATGGTTGGACCAGACGATCTTGGAGGTCTTTTCAAACCTTGATGATTCTATGATTCTATCAGGCTGGTTTTATATCTGTTTAAAAAAAATAGAATAACTTTTAGTGCTGTGCAAACATTAAGAAATTTCCTGAAAAGGTAAAAAGATAGCTACAAGCAAGCAGACAGCAGTATGCTTTCTGCTTCCTACTTTGAAAGCTGATGTCACAAACTGATGTGAGTCTTGAGCTTGTGAAAGCTGCTATGGTTCCATTTGCTGTTCTCTTTATAACTGCTTTGAAGACTTAAAAAACTGAGCTGTGCTAGATTTGAGCATGCTTTTCAATTTTAACTGTGAGTTGGAAATACTCAACATTACATTAACCAGACATAAAAGCCAGTTAAAACGGCAGGAATGTAGTTTTCTTCCCTCTCTTTTCTGCTGTCATAAGGAGGTATAAACAAGATGGATAGAAATAAAGAGGGACCTTTCCACCATTATGAGGCATCATAAACAAACTCATTTTTTCCATTTTGACATAACAGAAGCTTACATGTGCTGACCATGGACTAATACAGCAACATTCATTATTTCAGCATGGTCTGTAACATTGCTGAGGTAGAACTTGAGAAGGAAGGCTGATGAAATGGGATATGTTTACAACAGAAATCAAGAATCAGGATAAGCAGGTTTTTGCACAACCAAAGCAAAACAAAAAACTGCCTGTCATATGCAAGACTACATCAGCTGAACAGCTGAGTTGCATAATCCTCTGTTTTATTGAGGGAGTCAGAGATCGGTACTATTCTTCTCTTTTCCTTCTTAGTACTGCCCTGAAAGTTTGTTCTTTATTAAAGCTCTTCAAGGTGTCCCTGACCTGCCCATGGCAAGGGGATTGGAACTAGATGATATTTAAGGTCCCTTCCAACCCGAGCCGTTCTATGGTTCTGTGATTATGGAGTTAACTTCTTTTGGCATTACATGTGTGTTGGGGATTAGCCTTGTTCAGTTTATGGATCATGCATTAAAGTGACTTAGAACAGTGAAATTGTTTCTCTCTCCTGAGAGACCTCATAGTCTTTTACTGAATTTAAACTGGGTAAATAAGAAACTTCTGGGATGAAATGCAGCAGCTGTTCACTAACGTGAATTAGTTAGGAATGAGATGCCAAACCTACCTGTATCAATTAAAATCATATAAGGCATTGCATAGATAATCACATCAGTAAAAGTTGGCCAGCACCCTAGGATGACTACTACTGTAGTTATGAAATGCACTAGAGGCTCTTTCAGAGCTATAAAATGGCATGTAATCCTGGCATATAATCCTCTGTCTGAGAGAGGTAGATTTGGCCTACTGCAGCAAGAGCAGGCCAAACATGGGCGTTACTTCTTTGAGGTCAAATTGTTGCCAACCCTGTCCAGCAGGCAGGAGCTCTCTAATTCCTGTAGTCATGTGTTGTTCCACTGCTTTGCCTTGGTACAAAGGAGGTTGACACAGTTGCCTGGTTGAAAGTTCATACTTCATTTCCTTTCTTTCCACATCTAAGGCTTAAGAGCAGAAAAATAGTGTCACCTGTGTTCCTTACACAAGGCAGTTGTCCTAGTAGAACAGCCGCCCACGCACAGTGTATGTGCTTCTCTTCCTGAATGTAGCTCTGATGGGATCACAGCATGCTGTGGGTGCTCACATAGATAATGATCAGATACTTACGTGGAGAAAAATAACTACTTTTGCATGGAAGATCAGAAAGTTGCCCTACATAAACAAAATCAGAAGTACTTCCGTGCTTTAGGTGTATTCATTTAATGGCATAGACTAAGAATCTTTCTTTAACATGTGAAAATATGAATTGACAATGGCATGACTTTTTTGTCATGCCAGTGTATTGCTCCATTGTTCATGAAAGATATTCTTGCGATACCTTGCATTTCCTAGAAGTTAATTTTCTTTTCAGTTATGATATATGTGGAATTTTATAATTTTATTTCTGTTACACAAATTATCCATGATTCTGATGAGACAGTAAAACCACCATTCCTTTTTCAGTGCTTATGGAGTTGTCAGATGAAGAGTGTAGACTTCATAGTAGCTTACAGGAGGAAATGGTACAAAGCCTAGAGTGATGTTTGTCAGTTTCTGACACTGAATGATTGCAAGGGCTTAAGGGCTTGTGGCTTAGCTTCCGCAGGCCGTGTTATCCCAGATACTTTGCAAACTACCTCTGGGCAACAGCCATAACAGACAACAGCAGACAGATTTATAAAATTTGTTGCTTACAACAAAGAATTTAGTCTGTATTGTAAAATAATTCAGTATGTATAATAAAGTGCAACATTTTCACCAGAAAAACAGTATGTACAAATAAAAAAAAGTAAAAGCAAATGTGACCAAGGTACACAACAGCAACAAATGTTGGAACTGCAGCAGCAGATGCTGTTTGAGCTGCTGTACAAGAATTATTTTTAAGGTTTTACTGTGGTAGTAACCAGGTAGTATAAATCCTCACTGAGGAAGTAAGTGTAGAAAGTCTCCTTGTTGTTTTTTGCTTGGTTGTTCTGTGTTTGTTTTGGTTCTTTTTTATTTTGTGGGATTACTCAAACGACCTTGTAAATAAGATGCATTGGTGCTGGACACAGTGAAGTTATGGTAGCATTGCAAGCTATGGAAAATGTTCTTTGGCTTCTAATCTTTGCACTGAATTTGAATAGTACTAGTTAACATAATTAAATAATGGTTTTTTTTCAGGTACTTTCCTATTCTGTTGCCTGTTCCTGTGTCTCTGCCTTCAGTGTTGGAATCATAGAAGCGGCAGAGGCTGAGGACGCTATGAACAAGCTGCGGACCCTAGTGGAAAATAATCAGCAGGTGAAGATTCAGAGTTTGGGCTTTGCTTCAGTTCTGTTTCTCTCTTACGTATTTAATACTGCATACTACTCTATCCAGACTGCCAATTGACGAAAATTGATCTGCTTTCATCATTAACTAACACTGAGTATGTTGTTCATGCTGTATGGTTAGCCTGACTATGATTTGGTCCATTGATAAATTGTCTGCACGTTTATAGTCATTATCAGAGAATGAAATAAAAACAGATTTTATATGTTTGATTGCATGTAAAAGGGAGGTGGTTGGTATTTCTGATGTCTTTAGTCCCTGTGTCCCATCAGTTCTAGTCTTTCATAACATTTTTCTTTAAATAATTTTTCTTGATAGGTTAACATATCTTCTGTGCTCTTCTGATTTTTTGCCTTCCCTTAGACTCCAGGCAGTGCATCATAACCACAGCCACAACTTCTTCCAGGTGTCTTCTTTATCCCTCAGTGTTCTAGAGTTACCCTCTAAAAATGCACAGAATAATCTCTTTACTCCAGTACTTGTTCATTTTGTCGTTGTTGTTTTGTTGTTGTTTTTGTTAAACGTTTGCCAGAAAAGGAGAAACGGAAAAAGAAAAAATATTAAATAATTAATTAAAATATTTAATATTAAAGCCTACTATTACACTAATCAGCTGTTTAGTATGTTCATCTGTAAAATAAGTCAAAACAAACTATTTTTGTAGCTCCTTTTCGTCTTTGTATCAGAAAGTGTGCTCTAGAATAAAGGTTCCAGAGCAAACTATGTGCCAAAGATCAGTATCTAATCTCAGAAAATCCTGTGTCACTTGACAGGAGAAAATACTTGAAATAAGGAACCTCTGGTGTTCTAGACAAAGATGTGACTTCTATAAGTCTGTGACTCCTATAAAGAATAATAAATACTTAAGCAGTATTTCAGTAGTAAACATTGAACAGAATACAGAATTATTTGGAAGATCTGTTTTTTTAATATGTGTCTTTCTCACCTTACAGACATCCGCTTTTGCTTTAGCTCTAGGTACAATTGTTCACGGTTTGTCAGTTTGTGGTCACGGGAAAGCTGAAGACCTGCGTAACAAACTAATGCCAGCCTGGATAAAAACTTTGATTGCAGAGGTAAAGGAGTTTGCGTTCACATCCTAGGGTTTTGGGGGGATTTTGACAGTAGGGACATAATTTGCCTCACTTCTGCTGGACCAATGCTAGGAAAAGTTAGGATTGAATATGGATATGCTATTTCGCTGATGTTTGGAAGCAAAAATGTGTCGTTAGGCTGTTCACTACAGAAGAAAAGCCCTGTTTTGCTTGTACCTGTTTGCTTTATGGGAAGTACTTATTTCCATGGGGGGGGGGGGGGGGGGGGGGGGGGGGGGGGGGGGGGGGGGGGGGGAGGAGGTCTCCATATTCAGCAAGGTCTCTTTTATTCAGCAAGAGATAGAATATAGTTCTCCATCATGCTGGAGTCTGACCTGAAGAGGTTGTTGGAATGGAGGGTATAGAAGTGATAACAGTTGTGATTTTTAAGTTGAAAGAAAAGCCCTTTTGTTTAAGTGAAACATCTGTTGTGCTACAGATGCAATTGTAGTGCTGTGTGGTTCCAGTGATTCACTGATCCTGAACTACGTTTCCAGGGTTCTCCAACAATGCAGCGTCTGGCAGCTGTCAATGGGCTGGTTGCACTGGTTGGTTCTGAAGGAGGCATGATACAGGTGAGAACATGCAAGCAGATGATACTTTTATAGCTCTCCTAGAAATCTGACAAGAAGGCAAGATAGTGATGCCTTGAACAAAGGCTCCGCTGGATCTCTGTAGTGCTTAAATTATGCTTGCTTGAGCAACTTTGAAACGTTGTTATGTATAAAAATGACAAGAAAACCTTGAGTTTTGTGTATGCACAAATAGATAAGAAGCCTTAGGCCTTGCTGAGCTTTGTGGTTACAACCAACTAAGACTAGTTTAGGACCATGTAACTGGGAAAAAGAGATGAACCATCTGGGGTGACCCACACTGCACATGCAATAAGGGAGAGTTCAACTAGAGGACACCAAGAAAACAACCAGCAGAGGGTCTCAAAGACCTCTAAAGACCACTGACCCATTTAACAGCACGTGTCCAAAGGGGCAGACACTATGTAAATGATTTTGAGGTAAAGTATTGAGTATGTATATGCCTCACAGGAAAACTTTTGCATGTGTTACACCTGCAGTGTATGTTCAGGAGTTTCTGAGCCAGGTATGCACTCTAGGAGGAACTATCCTCAGTGCATCCAGCGCTGCAATAAAAAAATAAAAAAAAAGCCTGCTTTCTAAAACTCCAAAATTGAGTCTTTGAGAGTTTCTTCAACCAGCTTTTGTGGTAACAATACAATGATTTCTCCTGCATCTATACAGGAGTGGCCATCTACCAGAGCATTCCATTTATACAATACTGAGCTGTGTTGGGTGTGAACCGAGTGGGATGGATTACAGTGTGTAGGATGGAGTCTGTTCTGTTTTCCTATCACATGGCCCACATTCAGTGTCACTGGGAATAAGTTTACTGCTGTGTAGGTTTTCTTCTCTTCTCTATTCCCCCACAAAAAGGCATGTGTGCAAATATAATCTGTCTTTTCAGCATCCATTCTGTTTTGTTTTTCTTCCCTTATAAAATTCACATTTTTTTTATCCTTGCTTTTCTTCTGGTAGCTGAAATCTGAGAGCATCCAGTCCTCCCAGTTTCAAAGTAAGCTCAATGAAGTCATCAGAACCCTTACACAGGTAAGGAGGTAGCCTCTTGTTTTCTTATTTGGACAGTGCAGTAGGGTATTTTGACACCTTGCACATACAGACCAATTCTGTTTAAAGAAGCAATGTAATGTCTGTGTCCAGCTTAACTGAGGCAACATAGAGAAATCTGACTAAGTATTGATTCATTGTCTCAACAGATAATCAGTTTTTCAGGGCAGATTGGCCTTCAGACAAATGCAGCAGGACTTCTGGGACACCTTCATATGTCCTGTTTGTCTTCTACCCAGAGCAGGGCATCTGGTAAGATGCTTTAATATTGCTACCTAAAGAACATATAGCAATAACATCTAACTGAAAAGATAGCAAGGGACACATCAGACACTTGCAGTCTAGACACTGTAGCCCTGTTAAATGACACAACAGACTTTGGATCAGAGACCTCACGGTCCTGTGTGTCCCTAAAGGCTGGAACATACAGCAGGAATCAGTGTGCTGAACAGGATGCCCTCAACACCCTGGCAATCTGTTTGTACTTGCAGTATCAAAGCAAGCTACTCAGTTGTTTTGGCCAACCTCATTTATTGCTTCTGTCTGTACTCTGTTTAAAACACCTAGGATAAATTGTAAAGAAGTTTTGCATTGCATATGACAGGTATGCTGTCTGCATTATGCAGTCTATGCCCTGGGTGCTGATTAATTACTCCTTGTTTTAGCAAGATTAAGATGTAATCAAGTACCTTGTTTTATTAGATTAAAATGTAATCAAATACATCTTACTTTATAAAAAAGCTAATACTTAAAAACTAGTCCATAACAACGAGAAAAAGCTGATTTTTCAAATGAGTATTTTACTAGTAGGGGTCTCTAGTGAGCTGATGTTGAAAACTGGTGTTCTATGCCCCTTTAATGTAGTTACTGTGATTAACACAGAAATTGGTATTCTGTCAATATGTTAATATCTTCTGGTGCTGTTTCAATATCCAATAGGTGAAAGAAAAGTAGAATTACAAGAGTGATGAACTACCAAAGGAGGGAACTAATGAATTGGAAGCTGTTCACTTCAGTGTGAACCAAGTTGGGAACCAATAACATGAAGTATAAATAAACATCCTCATCAGCAAAATAAATAAATAAATCTTAGATTTTCTATTTCTGTATAGGATGACACAAGGGCCTGAGGTTAGATAGATATGGAATGTTTTTTGTTGTATTAAGCTTACTAAGCTTTTGAAACTCTATTTTAAAGCCTGACTTGCAGTGTCTGTTGTATTTTAAGGAAATTCTTACCCCAGCTTTTCAGCTGGTCATTGAATTTGTTTTTTAGAGCTGACATCTCTCACCAATGCTGGCATTTAACTTACCTTAAGAACAGAAAGGCCAATGCATCTATCAATAATCTTTTGGTCTAATTGCATTGAATCACATGCAGACTTAGCTCAAATAAAGCTCAGTTTGGCCTTTGAATTTACATGGGAGCTGGAAGTTATAATTTCTGCTGGCACATTTTAGTATATAAAGAGTCTTTTTGTCTTCACAGTTCCTCCAGATTTCAGCTATTTGCCTGAAAACAGCTTTATCAGGGCAGCCATTGACTTTGCCATTGAAAGTGGAAAAAAAGGTAAGAAGGATCGAACTATAAATATGTGTCCAGGAAATGTATTATGGCTTTAAAAGGTGAGCCTAATATCCTGCTTTTATTTGCTAAGAGAACTTTTCTAGATACTAATTTGAGCTTTACTAATGCAGTCATATCTCTAAAAATTTCTACACAAACTCTTTTAAAACAAAAAACTGAATTACACTTTAAAGAGTAAGAGAATTATATAATTTTCTGTGATGATTTTTTCTGGCTTCTTAGATGTTTACCCTTTCCCCTTTCCTCTGTCTGTGAGATGACTTATATCCTTTGTGGGAATGAAAGTCAAATCACTTTGTGTTAACATGGTTCTTTGGGAATACATCGTCATCAGGGAAGCTTTCTTCTGTCTTGTATTTCAGCAATTCTGGGTTAAGATTCTATGTAATGGTCTGGTATTCAAGTGGGTTAGTGCTATGTGTGATAATACAAAGGAGCCTCAAGAAAGTATCCTCCTAAGTGAGGTGTGCTAGCAAAAGAGAACTGTCTTGGATTATAATCTTAAAGGAGGTAAAGCAGTAGAGGTTACTGTTGTGCAGAGCTAAGTGAACTCTCTGCTTTTTATTAAGCACATTTTGCTTTTATTGGAGGTAGAGATTGCTTTGCTTTCATGGAGGACTTTTACTGAATTAATTCCCCATCTTTAAGTAATACAGTATGTAGTAGAGGTTAGCATGTGTTTGGCTTTTTTTTTGTGGCCTACACCTCCAGGATGGGACGTGAGAAAAGTATCAGTAAATTTGGCTGTTCTCTTACTAAGAAAATGCAAACATAGTTCCCTGCTAGATGAGGACTATATGTTATTAACTCATAAATTGGTCAAGGGGGAGAAGGAACCAGAAACCTTCTGATTCTCAGTAACAAAAGCCTTCTTTGGCAGGTTATTAATGTTAAAAATACAGCTGATGATTACGAACAAGAGACAGCTAATTCTCAGATACCTATTGGTTACGTGGTTGTTTTTTTCTCCCTCCTGTAATTTTATAACTCTCTAGTTCGTCGCTACAGTTTGGTCTTCAGTGCAGTGTGAATTGATAAACTATATTCACTCTTTTCTGAGAGACTTAACAAACGTGTATAAATTTTAGACTGTGACAGAATATTTTGTTGCAGGCCCTGAATCTGTTCCAGCTCAGCTGTTGAAAGTAGCACTGGCACCCATTGCAATAGTTGGAGAAAGTCATCAGTATCCACCTGTAAACTGGGCATCTGTTCTTTCACCATTGATGAGGCTAAACTTTGGTAAGCTTTATAATTTTTGTTAAGTCTTGTACTTGCCACAAGATGACTTTACTAACATAAACTTCATAAACTGAAGCTTTCAAGGCCAAACTTCTAATATTCACAAGCATATATTTTCAATCAGTGTGTGGACACGGGTTGTTTTAATAGAACTGGTTAGAGAAGATCAAAACGAAGAGGTTTGGAGCAGTTTCCTAGAACAGTGGTGGATTTGGACTATTATAGTGAGAAGAGTGCATCACAAAACTGGAAATTAATTATATCTTATTTTCACCATTTAGCACAGCTCCAGTGTCTGTGTTGGAAGATGCAGGCAGCTTTATCACAAGTTTAAACAGCTCTGTAGTTCGTTGAGTTATCCCTAGTCTGAAATACAGTGTCTACTAAATTACACCAAGTAACAGAGGAAATCATATCCCTTTTTTCTGTCACATCCCTGATTTCTGTGCTTCTAGGAACACTTTTTCTTCATGTCAGAGAGTAGCTTTGATTTTGAAGTATGGGCTTGGACAACTTGTATAATATTTTTCTACTGAGGGTATCTGTCAGTGCCACTTTTGGTTGATATAAATGACTTTGAACTTCAAACCCATTTACTTAAAAAAACACCTACTGTGGAAAGTTCTGTATTCCCTTGTTTGATTCTGCTGAGTTTTATTTCTCTTGATTTATGTAATTGTATTGCTGGCCTTGCAGATTATTTTATTTTTTACAATTGGACTGGGCAAGTGCTGTTGCATTTGAACTGATGTGCTATACAGCCTGGAAAATGAGAGGTTGTTCTTATTTCTTTTTGATACTTATTTTACGTATTCAAAACACTTCTAAAAGCACTAGATATAATTGAACTGTCTTATGAGGAACAAATACTTGCTAGAAAGTCTAGAAAGACTTGGCAACGTCCTAAATACTTTTGCTGATAATTGGGCTGGATCTTCTGCTTTATTTTGTATTCTTGCAATAGATTGTGGAACCTTTTGTAAAAATGTGAAAAAATTTCCTATACTAACCTGTGCAGTCCATGCTGATGCATATTTGTGTGCGATCTTATGAATAGCTGAAAGTTTATAAATGCATGGGGAATTTTTTTATTCCTGTTTTTTTACTTGGAAGTCTAACTTTTCTAAATCAGGGGAATTCCAGAGGAAACACTACATCATTTTTGTGACTATGTTTTTATTAAGTTTAGACAGCGTCATATTCTGTTTTTACATGTAATTTCTCTTGACTGGTCTGCTGTATTGCTGTGGAAGTTGCACTCCTGCATGTTATATATGCATGCAGAAATAGGTTTTTGTTGTGTGCAATGTGCTAATGAGCAATATTCATGTTGTTCTAGAAAGCATGATGCAGAACACTTGTATTATGACCTAACTGTCAACCCAGATACATGAAACTAACACAGTTATTCTGGGACAGATATGTCACGAATATTTATATGAAAAATACACTCAGTTCTCTCAGATTCTCTAGCTCACTGTTATTCATGCCTGAGAATTCATGAACATATATTTCAAAAAAAATCTGTGAAGATATTTTCATCTGTAAACATATTGAAGACAAGAGATTGCTTTCCCATCTTATAAAGTTTATTGCAGTTGTTGATCATGAACTATATAATGTGACTTAGGTGGTATCTGTTTGGTATTTAATAGTGCTCTGAAGAGAACAGTCATAATTAAATCATAATCTGTGATTTATTAGTCCAAGCTAGTGAGAGAGTTTTGAATTGGTTACCAAAGTGTCATGTAACAATTTCACCCTTTCAGGGTTCTGCAAATGACTAAACATCTAGTTTATGGTTTGTTAAAAAGCCTGATGCTTGATTCTTGAATGATTTGCTTTGCTCATGCGCTGTTAGTGAACTGTGTAAAAGTCATGCTATATAAACGACTACTTTCATTATTGAAAGAACGTTTTGACTAGCAAAGCACCTATTTAAGTTTTATGCTGACAAGTAGCAATAATCTGTCTGAGGAGTTAAATGCCGATATAATACTTAAATTATTTGTTCTTCTGTTGCTGTAACAATCATGATCTACATGAAAGCAATGCTGTTCAAAAGACCTCAACATGTTTATGACTAATTATTCTATTAAGATGATTAGTTATTCTGCTAAGAGTCTGTACTAGTTTTTACAAGGACTCTAAAGAGAAACCGCTAAGAAGGATTTGATAACCATCATAACCTTTATGCACTGTAAGGTCTTCCCACATGTTAACCTGAAGAATACTGCAAGCAAGCACCACCAGAAATAACAGTGACTGTTCCATGACATTTTATATGAACGTGTAGTATATGGAAGACCATAAGCATGCAAACCAATGCTAATTACTCCTGCATATAACAGGAAGGAAAACTGACTCATTTCTCCATCTATAGATTAAAACTTGTTGCTTATATATATATATATATATATATATATATATATACACACATATATATATCTATAAGTTCTCATTTTCTTCCCATTTCCATATTTCTCTTATTGGGTGAACTTATGTGAACTCTTAGCAAGACATTTCAGGATTTGTCGAAGCATGAATGGATGAATGGGGAGAGGAGACTTCTACACTATATATGTTGAAAACTATAAAGAGCATCTCTACATATGCAAAATTTAATATAGTGCTCAAGTAGAACAATAACTTTCCTTTATTTTATGAATTTAGAATAAATTTAAAGTAAAGATAATCTATTTCTTAATTTCTGTATGTTTCTTCTGTTTTAGGTGATGAGGTAAAACACCTCTGCCTTGAACTGGCTGTGACACAAGCCCAGTCATCTCAAAATGCTGCAATGCTTTTGGGGATGTGGGTGGCACCTCCCCTCATCTACAGTCTCAGTGTATGTATGTCAGAAAAATCTGTGGGACCTCAGCTCAGATAGTACTGAAGTTTAGAATGTCTTGCTAGAAAATGACTTCTGGGTTCAGAATTATGCAGAAATATTATTTAGCAAATATTTATGGTGATAGACTTCCAGTCTCTTGAAGAAGCTCTTTGAGTCTCTCTCAGAGGCTTTTGTGGGACCTTGAAATACAAGATGGACTTAAGGTGTACTGCATTGTTTTTATTTAGATGTACTCATATCTCTTAAGACCTTTTCCCTCTCTTGTTTCCTACTGCATCTTTGATAAACCTAGAGATGTAAGAAGGCACAGCATGTAGGGAGCACAGTTGTCTTTTATTTTATTTATACCAGCTGATAGACTTGTAGAAAAGACTACCTATTTGTCAAAACGTTTACCTGCTTCTTCCAGCAGAATCTCTTAATCTAGTAAAAGGTGTTACTTCTAGAAAACTTTACCTTAATTTTGTAGATAGTCAACAGAAACACTTATAGTGGAATCAAGTTGGAGCTTATCCTCTCTACAATGCAGTTCTTTTTATGGAGGTTCAACATGAGTTCAATTATATGGTTTGTTAAATCTCCCTGAATCCCACAGTGCACTTGGCTGTACAGCTCTGTCTTTTTATACTAGTTGAGGAGTAGCTCCAGGACAATACTCAGAAAATCCGTTCTAGATTTTTGTGATCTTTTCTAGTTCTTCAAGGGGTATCTTTGTCTTGTAATTTTTAATTAATTAATCTTCACAGATATTTAAACACCTGGTGGCTATTTTAAGATAGACATTTGATGAGGTGGCAAGAAATAAAATACTTGATTTCTGAGCCCCAGTTTCTCAGTACAATGAGGTTTTGAGGTCACAAAGTGGACCTAGCCACAGAGTGTATTAGTTTTTGATTTCTTCAAGATAATTGCTCATTTTATCTAGGAATATTAATGGTGCTAGGAGTACTATACTTCTGTCCTTAACTGCCCAGGTTCATGGTCTGTATGCTTTTTATGTAGGAATGCAGTGGGCAGCGTACAGCGAAATCACAATTTTCTTTTCAGTACAAAAACATGTTATTTACTGGGGTAGGGTTCATTGGAAGGGAATTCCTTGGTTTTTAAGGAAAATAGAACATTGCTATGTTTGAACTCTTTTTAATTCAAGCAGTTCGTCAAAAGAGGGAAGACGAAATTAGAAGTATATATGGAAGAGATTTGATTTAACTAGATTAAGAGTACTTTTTTGAAGTAGTATTTGAGCTGGTTTTTTGTTTGTTTGTTTTTACAATTTCATGCTTTATAAGAATAGTTGATTCAGGCCTGTATAGAGTTAGAATCTGAAACTAAGCAAAAATTTTAGTACAAGAGACAATTATTGGAGTCCGTGAAACATACTGATTTATATCACATGGAAGAAAAAAAATCACTGGCTACTTCAAAGCAATTTAAAATTTTGTTTTGGTCTGTTAAATGATAAGTAATACCTCACTGTTTGTAAATTGCTTGTACGTTGTGGAACACCCCTGAAGAGGAAATCAATCCAGTTATGCAGGCTAAACAGAGAGACCTAAACATAATGAAGACACTTAATCTGGGAATTATGGCAAACGTTATGACCCTCATATCTTGCATTTGCTTTTCAGATGAAAACCCAGAAATACCTTCTTGTGTCCCTGCCCCTGTGGATGAAACATGTTGCAGAAGACAAACTACAGTCTTTTACAGAGGTGTTTCTAATACAACAATTTGAAATGAAGAGCCGCACAAAACAAACAGAAATTTGCCAGTGTGTTTTGCAGGGACTCATGGAGGCAATGAAAATTCCAAACCCTGCCCAGTATTGCTGGAGCTTTCTTTGCCAGGCTGCTGAGAAAATATTTGAGCTCTTACCAAATGAGATTCAGGTAAGCAGTAAGTGTGAGGTGTATGAACTTTGTAACTAGTAATTTTTACTGATGTTAAATCCTGTCTTTTTGCACTGACCCATCAGATTTGAAACATGAAGTAGAATGTAAAGTATTTGGTGAGAGCAGTTAAGATTCCTACATAATATCAATTTAAATTACTTTTGCATATTGTTTAGAATACGTCCAAGTTGTGAAACCAAGTTAATGTACATTTTGCCATCTTAAATGATTTGGTAATGGAAAAACATAGTATTAGTATTGAAATAAATGTTACTGAAACAGAAGCATAGCACAATCAGAGGTGTTTCTCTTTCACCAGAAGATTCAGCTTCTCATAGTGATGTATGGAACGATGTAACCAAAAAAAAAATCTCCCAGGAATGGCAACTGAAAATAAATAAATAAACTATCACTTTTCCCTAATTATTAAATGCATTGAAGTCTCCAGCATATACAGAATGTGTAAAACAGAATAAATATTTAATCCAGTCTCTAGCCTCATTTTAGTCATCATGATCATTAATAAAGTTCCCAGACTCACTGGTTTTAGTGAAGGAGAAACCTGGTAGTATGCATCCAAACATTCATTTACTTTTCCATTTCCAGAGGGGTGAACTGGAGATGTATGTCAGTGTAGCAAAATGTATCTCAGAAATGGCTGATTCAGAGATTGATCGCATTGTCCGGATCTCTAAGGTAATGATGTTTTTCTCCTGACCTTTTATCACCAAATCACATGAAATAAGCATGCCTTATCGTTTTTCTTTTCGCCAGAGTGTTTTAGTTCCTGAAGAGCATTGTTTGTTTTATGCATCATGCACATAAGAGGGTTTGGGCACTACTTTGCAGGCATCAGAGGGAAGTAAACATGATCAGAGTCATATCTAAAACTTTAAGGTAATTTAAGCACTACTGATTCCACCTGGGGGCTTTGAACTGGAGTGTTACCAGAATAGGAATGGTGTTAGATATTCTTAGTCCAGTAGTGCAAACATCAGACTAGCCTTCCTGTGTTAACATAACCACCTACTTGAAACAGACTGTAAATACATCCTGGTGATCAGCTGTACTTGAACTGTCGGATGTGTGCTTTTATTAAAAATTTCAAATACTTCAACTGAACAGCCTTTCAGTCTTGACTTAATACGCTGTCGTTGTATTCACACACAAAATGTTTCCTGGTGGACAAGATAGCTAATTATAAAAATTATAACAATGGAAACTTTCAGCTTCCAGCTCACCAGATCAACTAGCAGTGGAATTCTTAACAGCTGAAAAATACTTGACGCTAAGGAAATGACCCATGTGGAAAGACTTCAGAGCAGGTCATTATAAGCAAATATCCATGACATAAATCAAGCATTTAAATAGGTCAGGGAAGCAGAACTGTCATTTCCCTAATTCTTTAATTTTGTATTTCTACACTTAAAACACAATTTGAGAAAGCGCTTTTTTGTTGCTGTGGGAAATCTGTCATGCAAGATTTCTCCAGAACTGTCAGGATGGCTTATTTCAGTTCAAAAGGGAATGTAAAACTTAAAGCAGTATGGAAACAATCAAACTGTACTGAGTTGCACTTTACTATGTAGATGCATGTAAAATTAACATAGTATGTACAGTCTTCTGTAATGCACAGTCTTTCATAATATCTTAAAGAATGAGCCTGCTGAATAATCAGAGAATTCCTTCCCCGTCTTTATAAAGGGTAATATGGCATCTCCTACTGTTCCCACAAGAAAGGTATGTTTTAATTTAATGTATTTTTATTGCATTTGCAGAACAATGTAGAGAAGGCCGTCTTCACCAAATTGTATTTAATTTCTCAAGGCAGACTGCCTCTGATGAACTTGAGTGCCATGATTTATACTTTGACAGGCTGTCACCAGAAAGAGTCTATTGCATTGATGTTCTTGCACAGTTTCTATCATGCTCGTATTGTGAGCCATGAAAACACAGGTAAGGCCAGCCTTAAAGAAGAATCAACAACAGTATAAACAAAGATCAATGGGGCTGCACTGATCTTTTTAAAATAATACTAAGGTAGTCTAACCCAATTCTTTTCAAACTTCTTCAGATTAGAAACTGCTTAATCTTCAGATTTTTTCAGCTTTTGAAATACTTCTATCAAACGTTGCTTTAATGTTTTTCTCCAATTCTTTATGGTTCCGTGGATCAGCTACAAGTCATTTAACTTAGCCAAGTGATTCGCAGACCAGAGTTTTGACTAGATCCATGTCTCCTAGTCTTTCTGGTGTTTCAGTTCAAGAAACATGTATGGAATATTAGAGACAAGTAGCAGTGCAACCCTGCTACCCTTCAAATCTAGTATCTAACTTATCAGTGTGAGACACAGTAGATAGAGGTGTTTCAATGACAGTGGTTGAACCAAGGAACCGACTTGCTCTTCTGAGCTCCTTGTGCTGAGTTAACACAGGAAACAAATCACCCTTCCTCCTCCTCCCCACCATAACAGATAGTTATCTGGTAGGCTAATGAGTTGGTTGGCTTGCCTGAAGGTCTGATAAGCACTGGAGCTGATAGAAGAGGAGTAGCAGAATCACTCAGTAGGATAAAGGAGGAAGAAACAAGCACAGAAGGAGTAAAGAATGAAGCCTCCCCATTTTGTTGGCTGCAAGACCTTAGGTTGACTGTTTACAGACCAACTTTAAAGCATTATATTTCTAGTGCCTTAGGTGCCAACTGTGATTTAAGAACTTCAAGCAGTAGTGAGTTTTGAATGAGTGAAGTGAGCCTCCTTTGGGTAAAAGAGGAGGCAACATGGAAGAGGACATATGTAAAGAATAGCAGGAGATGGAAGTGTATGAAGTGACATGGTCTCAAAACCAAAGATGAGATAAAGATGGTTATTACTTTGCAAGAGACAGAATGAATTTTGGACAGAATAATCTGAATTGATGAAATATGTTCTATCCTTTGGTTGCGGGCTGGTTTTATTTCCATTCCTTAACTGTATTTTACTGATCTTCTCTGCATTGTAGAAGAATTTTCCCAGCACTCCCTACATTCTTGTCTGATGTAGTGACATCAGTGAATGAAGTACTGGGGCAAAAAGATCAGCAAGGTTTTAGGTTTCAGCAGCAGTCATGTCTGCAGTGTACGCTGCAATTAGTTGAAATGAATCTCACTAAACGTTCCTTTCTCAGTGTGTTCAGTGTGTTGCCAGCATTACAAGCAAAGTTTTTGTACTCTTTAAGTGCCTCCATGCTTTCTGCCAGTGGCAAGCATGAATTAATGTGATAATGGTATTGGTGTTTGTTGTCCCTCCATATTCAGTGCGTTGTTGCTACAGTGATTTCCTACACTTGATTTTTAAGGAAAAATGATACATCCTAGTGTTTTAAGTAAGTCAATGTCCTTTTTCTTTTTAGGAGTGCTGAAAAGAATGGATTGGCTGCTAGACTTGATGGGCTACATCAGAAATTTAGCGTACAAGTCAACACCTATACAAAATGTTGATCTTAAAGAGGTATGTGTTGTGAAAACAATTAGCAGTTTTCAGGAAAAAGGCTTTTTTGGTGTAATTCACATTCTCGCTCAGCAATACATATTATTCCCCATGTTTTAATATCTTAGAAGACTGTCATTTCCATAGAGAAATTCTTTTCAATTTGTTTTGTGAATGTGCATTTAAAACTCTTGCTTTAAAATAACCATGACATCTAAATTGTGAGAAGAGCTATAGGCAACTAAAGAAACCATTGCTACAAACTTGCTTTATTCAGAACAATTAAAGGAAAGTTTGAATTCTCCAGTAGAACTATCTAAGGCGATCAGAATTTTGCACTTGCTGTTTCTAAAAGGGCTGGGGCAGTTTTAGGGTATAAATATAGTTCATTATAACATGTCTTCAGCTGTTTAAGTCATCTGGTTAGGACATCAAGTAAGCCACATTCATTGCATTGCCGCAATATTTCCCAACCATTTGTAGCACCAGAAGGGTGACCACCCCTAATTTCCCTCTACAGTCATGTTGTTGTAAAGATGTTTCCCCATTTTAAATGAAGTGTGGGTCAGCCTTAAACTAAGTGATGACCTTAGAAGAGTGTGGTTTTGCTTGTCTTTCTGTAGATATTTCAGTTTGATTTTGAGCTTGGAAAAAAGCTTACACTGCTTCAGAGCATAAGATAATAATAAGACCTTTTTAGTTCTTGCATTTTGAATTTTAGCTAAATTTTCTGATGATTACTTTTAAGAGTAAACCACCATGTGTTTGGTGTTATTTTTTTCTCCTGTATAATTCATTTAATAATGTGTATTTTTTATCTTTTTCCTCTTTAGTTCGTAGATTTCCTCCTGTGGCTGTTTGCAGCTTCTGTGGTGGCCTGGGCTGACCATGGTGCACCATTACTGCTTGGCCTCAGTGCCGACTGGTCATCATGGAAGCACCAAACTGTGTTACCAGAATTATCTAAGGATCACATTGGCAGGCACGCCACTGACAAGCTTGCTGTGCAAGAGACTCTCACTCTCCTTCCAAGTAGCATTTTCCTTTTGCTAGCAAAAGAGCCGTGGAAAGAACAAACACAGAAGGTAAAATTGCATGTAGTGGTAAGCATTTTCCAAGAGTCAGAAAATACCCTGTTTGTAGCAGCCAGCTCAAGTCTTAAGTGAAGTGGTTATTTCCTCTAGATCTGTTGCATCTGATATGTGATCTTGTTTTTCTTTACTTGCAATCAGATATGACTTGTCTCAAAAAATGGAACATAGTTTCTCAAGTAAAATGAGAGTTGCGAGAAATAAGGAAGATTCCAAGAGTCAGACTCTTGAGGGTACAGCTCAGAGAGGAGAGTTGGTAGCTGCTGGGAGCAAGTTAGCCTTGGAAACACCAAAAAGGCAGATGCTCTGCAGCTGGACATCACTACAGTGGCAATTTAAGACAAGCAAAGATCTTTGCCATTTGTAGTGTTTCATTTTATTTTCAAGTATTTGACAAAAACAAGTGTGCAAATTTATGCCTATTTTGGCAAACCCACTGTAGATTGCTTGTGGTTGAGATATGTGGAAATATGGCTATGAATCTATAGTTTCACAGCTACTTGTGCAAAGCAGAATCATTAATCACTGGCTCCTGCACATTTCTGTGGTCTGTGTTTCCACTGAAATCAGAGTTCAGAATGTGGGAGGAATGTAGGAGTGGGCTGTTAATATGTAAGTTCATGATTAAGCTTTAGGGAAGAATTTGAGTCTATGCCCTGTAGATCATCCTGATAAGTTTGAAATACCATGCTCTCCTGCAGGCACCATGCACTGCCAGAAGAACAATGAAAAATGAGAGGATGAAAGTGGGACAAAGCCGATAAGAGTACTGAAGGATTTGCCTTAAAACATTTGGACAAGAGATTGATACAAAAGGATCATATTAAAAGATTAGAGGCATAAACTGGCAAGATGAAAGGAAATTTACTGTGCCGCCTTTGTTACAAAGAATATTGCTGAGGCAGGGGGAGGGAACAAAGGGTGTATCAGATCCAACAGTGGGAGAAATTACACTGATGGTGAGATGCACTTTGAGTAGTTTGAGCAGAACCTTGATTGGCCACTTCCTCTGATTAGATAACTGTTCAAGTTTAGCAGCAATTGGATGTTGTTTATCAAAGTGAAAAGAATGTGTGGTGTTTTGATACAGAGGCTCCTTTAATTCAGTTTATCCTTTTTATTTCTATCTTTAGTTTATTGACTGGCTTATCAATATGGTGGAAAGTCCTAAGGAAGCATTATCAAAATCTTCCACAGACCTGCTGAGAGGTAGAGTATTTTTAATTGGGTCCTTATTTTCCCATAACTAAGAGTCCAGAGGGAAAAACAAACAAACAAACAAACAGTTATTAAAGGACTAAGATGAGTCCATGATATTAGCAGGTGTAGGAGAGCCATATTTTGTCTTTAACGCAACCTTCACAGGAAATCATAACTGTCTGTAACACCTTTTCTAATTCTTTGATGTCTTATCTACTGCCTCTTACGATTCACTTCTGAAGATTCAAGGAATGTAATTGTGCACCTGGTCCTATGAGTGTATTTCAGTGGTAGATCTATCAATTGCTTTTGAAGTTACCCTTAAAAAAAATACTCTTTGTAAACCCTACTATACTAGAATAGAAATTGCAAAACAAAATTTATTCAGATGCAACTGAACTGTGGGAAGGGACAAGAGACAGATAGTGGCAGCCTAGTACAGTGGTCTAACGAGTGCGAGGAGTAACAGAATAGAAGGGAAAGAAAGAAAGATGGGAAATGCATATTTTGAATTACAGAAACATCCTAGCTTGCACCACATAGCCCGCCTTAAAATGTAGCATTGTGATACAATCTGTGCAAGTGATTTTAAGAGGACACTACAAATATTCTCAAGCAAAGGGAGTGTGCTTTTTCTTCTTTCTGTTAGCACAGGGCACCTCCTTTGAATCACCTGATTTGTTGTACCTGAACATGCCTTCTTGAAATCCAGTTCAAGTTCTTTGCATTACTAGGACAATTAGCCTTCTTTTGAGGGTCTAGAGTCTCTAGTCGCTCTTTGATAAAAGTTCCCCTATTGTGTCTGTTAATCTTCACCACACTCAGAACAGCAGAACTAATACTAAGAGATATTGGGGAATCTCCTTTATAATCACAAGATTCAGCTACACACAGTATACTGTCACTGTGCCCTGTTTGAGACAGGTCCTTTTTTCCTTGAGTCTTCCATTGTTTTGTTTTGTTTGTTTGTTTGTTTGTTTGTTTTAACTAGAACATCAAAATCCCTCCTGGATGACTAGAATGTGACTGGTTTGGTAACTGGGTTCTGCCTAAAAGCGTGACCCTTTCAAATTGAAGAATCAGTGAACTGCACTGTGAATCAATGAATTGCACAGAGAATAGACCTTGTACTTTCTGCTTCTGTTCCTCCCAGTTCCTCCTATCTCTTCTCTTGGATCACTTGTCGTTGAATTCAGGCTTCCTGCGGTGTTGGTTGATCTATGTGACACTTCAAAGTGATAGTCTAGTTAGAAGATGGTGGTGTGATATTATTTCAGTGGAAGACATGCCATAAAGCAGGTGAAAGGTCTAGTACAGCATCACATTTCAGAGGATTTCAGAAGGATGTAGAGACTAGTATATCTTGTGAACAGCGGAAGTAACATCAGATGCTGTCAGGCTAGGAAATGAAAGTCATGAAAACAGTCCGTAAAAGGAGAAGTGAATCTGTACCTGTTAGTAAAATGACAGGGAGAATACTCACACATCCTTTCTGGATGCATATATCAATGTGGTTTGTCCTTGTCTTCACAGCTACGCTTCTGGCCTTGAGATCTCTTGCAGAATTCAAGAAGAAAGCAGTGTGGACTAAAGCTTACAAGTGGTAGCTGCATGCCATATCCTATCCAACAAAGAAAACTGTTCATACTTGAGAGCACATTATTATTATTCAGTCATCAAGAAGACCAATTTTAATGATGTTTCCTATAAGAAGGTTTTCGATTTTTGTTTATTTGTTATTGTTAATCTTTTCTCCTCCTCCCAAAGACTCATAAGATGAAAAACAATTTATTTTTCACTGGTGGGGTGATGTTCTCTTACAAACTGTCTGGCATGGTTTGAGCTGTGCTGAATCTAAATGAGAAGTACACATTCATTTGTGTTTCAGTTGAATTGTTTCAGTGACACCTGGGAGCCTCAAAAGCTGGAGTGGAATGTTCCTTTAACCATGGAAGCTTTGTTAGGAGCAAGTGAAAAAAATAAAATAATGTAAAATTTGTTTGGATGTAGCCTATTTATTAAAGCATATTTTAGTATAAAAGACTTGAATGAACATTAGTTTTTAAGTGACAACCCTTTCTTAGTAATAATACGATGCCCTTGTGCAGTAATGACAACGCACTGAAGGTATATAACATGAACAGACTTTCTGAAAGGGGTACTATGCATGTCAGTTTTGCAACTGCTTTATTAAGCCCGTTTGTCAATGATTCTAGTGTCTGCTAGGACACTGGGAGCTCTAAGGTAGTTGCAATTTTCTGTCCACTTAAAGTCATTCTTGTCTGCACAACTTTACATGTAAGAAGAGCTTTTCTCTTCCTCTAGGTAAAAGAGGTAAAGAGGTACTACAACATCTCTTTTCCATCTTTGTCATCTTACCATAGATGAGGCCCCTGCCATTTTCCTTATTTAATAGCCTTCTTTTTCTGAAGGAATAAAGAACTTTAACACTTTGCAGTCTTGCTAAGACAGATCTTAAAGGGGGTTATATTCAGTAATCATCCCCACTAAACTCAACAAAAATTAACTGAAAATAATTGCTTGGGCACTGATCGTTAATGTCTTCCAAAGCAATACTACTGAGAGCATCATTGATTTTAATGTTATGTCCCTACATCTAGAAGCCTACATCTTGCAGCCACACTGCAAGAATTTTCTTAACTTCAGGATTGATAACACTTCTGGTGCAGCAGAAACTCTCCTCTGACTTCTTCATTGGCATTTCTTACCTACCAAGGTTATTGTTGCATGGCAGTGAGCTGTGAGGATCAGCCGTTGGCTGTTAATGCATGCCTTGAGCGACTGGGTGTGGGCAAGATCACCACAGTGCTTGTTTGTATTTTTGAAGTATGGTATAATGAGGGTAATTTCCTGCTCTGTAAGCACCTGTATAGGGAGAAGACAATCTTAAGGTGAACACATAGAAGGACTCACTGAAAGGAGTTGTCAGACATTTTTATTACCGTTCACTTCAAAGTAACCTCTAACAAAGCCAAACCTGTCTTTATGGTACCATCTCTAGTGTACTGTTTCAGAGTAACTTACAGTTCTACCCATCTGAGTCTGCATGTGTCTTAGCATTTTAGTTCAGATTATGTGTTTTTTAAAGGGAAACTCTGGGTAATGCCCATGTGCTGTGCCTTAGTTTGCTTAGCAGACCAGTGTGTAAGCTTCTGAATTAAAGTATGTACACTGTAATTACTCCAATGTAGTCCTATAACTCTGTGTCCTCAGCCAACAGGACTAAACTAGAGATGGTGTGAAGTAAAACCCACCAAAAGGCAGGTAAGTTCACTGTTGGGTCCTTAAGGTGAATCACAGAATCACAGGATTTTACGGGTTGGAAGGGACCTCAAGAGATCATCAGGTCCAACCCCCCTGCCACAGCAGATGAAAATCCTTCTACTCTGTAGTTACATTGCGCTGCTTTTCTCGCAAGAATATGCATAGGCTGTGATAGAGATACTGTTCTTCTTGTTGTGTGCAGGTGCTGATGAATTTAATACGGTTTTTATTATAGGTGATCTCTTTCCAAATAGCATGTTCCTGTGGAGACAGTGACTTTCAAGGATTGAGGTGGACAAGTTGTTTGCTACTGTATTTTCGGTATGTGAGAAGGCAGCAAAAAGGGAGTTGGTGATGAAGAGATCAGTAGAACATGTTCTTGTGACTCCAGTATAGATGTTCTGCAGGCAAACGAAAAGAGTAATAAATAATGGCTTATAAAAATAAACATTAAATGTTTGTATATATAATCCTTATTATTCTACTTTTACACCATTGTTTATACGATTTTTTTTAATGTCAGACAAATGTGGTAGTAGCCTTCTATTCCTAAAGAGCCTGTTTAGTCACTTTCAATTATATATCACTTCCTAGTGATGCTCCTTCAACCTTGTCTGTACAGTTGGTTCTTTTTGTCTGTTTATATAAGTCAGAAAAGCACTTATTTTTATTCCAATATCAGATGACTTGAATGGAGATACAGGTGAGCTGGGATATCAAGACTGAGTTAAATTTTGATCAAAGGTTTAAGTTCCCAAAAATTAAGTTAGGAAACTTTTAAGGCACCTTTTTGCCTGCCCAATCCTGAGTTTTCTTTTCCAGAAATTAAGTAAAGCAGAGTTGAAGTTAGTGGCCTGCCCCAAGTTAGCTCTGCACAAGTAGGGTGGGGGAGTCTCCTGAAAATAACTTCACTGTTTGGGGTTCCTTCTCACAGTGACTTTGAAGAATCCTTCTACATTTCCAGTCTTCTATAAGAATCAATGCAAAGGGAGAGTGTTACATCCTGATATATATATATATATATATGTATGTATATATGTATATATAAATCATAAAATAATAAACATGGCTTAGTATGAGTATCTGTGGTGGTTCTCGATGTTGGTTGGCTGCTAGGTGCCCACCTCGCCTCCTCAAGAGGACAGGGCGAAAACAGTATGAGAAATCTCATGGGTAGTATAGAGATGAAGACAAGGCGATTCCTTACCAGTAACCATCATGGGCAAAACAAACTTGACTGGGAGAAGATCAGTTTATTGCCAAATAAAAACAGGGCGGTGAGAAACACACGCACAGCTCTAAAACACCTTCCTCCCACCTCCCTCTTCTTCCCAGGCTCAACTTTACTCCTTCATTCCTGACTCTTCTGAGTGGTACAGGAGGGATGGGGGATGGAGGCTGTAATCGGTCCACAGCATTTCATTGCTTCTGCATCTTCCACCTCACACTTTTCCCCTGCTGCAGTGTGGAGTCCCTCCCATGTGATACAGTCCTTCAGAAACCGCTCCAGCATGGGTCCTTCCCATGGGCTGCAGCTAAGAACTGCTCCAGCATGCGTCGTTTCTGTGGAAACTAGAACAGGCTGCTCCAGCATGGGTCCCTCAAGCTACAGTTCCTGCCGGGAGTCTGCTCCAGCACAGGCTTTCCATGGCTGCATCTTCCTTCAGGACATAACCACTGCTCTGGTGTGGGGTCCTCCACAGGCTGTAGCACTGAGATCTGTTCCGATGTGGTCTACCATGAACTGCAGGGGCACAGCCTGCTCCACCATGGTCTTCACAGACTGCAGGGCTATGCTCTAATGCTTGGAGCACCTCCTCCCCCTTCGTTTTTCCTGCCTTGATGTCTGCAGGGTTGTTTAGCTCACATTTGCTCACTCCTCGTCCTCACAGCTGCTGCACATCTTTTTTACCCTTTTGTAAATATGTTTTCACAGGTGCAGCCAGCATTATTAATGGGCTTGGTGTTGTCCCACAGTGGCTCTGTTTTGGAGCCAGTTGGAACTGCTTGTGTCTGGCAAGGGGTCAGCTCCTGGCCTCTTCTCACAGAAGCCATCCTTGCAGCTTCCCCACTGCCAAACACTTGCCACGTAAACTCAATGCAATATATGTCATGCTTCCTCATACAGGATGTTGATTCTCTACAGTTTTACAGCAAAAGCATTATATTGAATTGCCAGAGGGGAATATGTCTCTGTTTCACCTGTTGTGTGTTACAGTCAATTGATTATGAAGTTTTCTTGTTTGGGCTCTCTTCTTCAAAGCTGCCATCCTCTTCAGCTGCTTTATATTCTTCTTTATCCAGATTGTCTACACGTGAATCAGTTTGGGTCAGACAGAAGTGCAAAGTGAAAGTACATCTGTGTGTCTGATAAGGTCCAAGTAACTAACTGTCTGCAGCGCTTTCAAAATATCCGGGGTTGCCCATTAAACTATTGTATGTGTGACCCTGTTGCTTATGCTTCGTAAATACTCCAGTAGTCACAGCAGTCTGCAGGCATTGTCTGCCACATATATTAAATAAAAGCGATAGTAGGTGACTTTTCATAACAGCTTAGCTCATAAGGACCAGCCCCAGTTGTTCCCAGTTACAACAGTCCGAACACCCTCTTAAGCTGCATGGCTTAGAAAGTTGTAACAACAGCCTCTTCGTAACGCGATTGCATTCATTTCCCTTGTAACTCCCTCCCCCCAGATTTCATTCAAGTTTAAAAAAAAAAATAGCCTCACTTTTCTTCCCCACCTGCATGAACTCAAATGCAGATGATAAGCAATACAAATGAAACGTAAGAAAAGCCCCTGCCTACCTCTAAGTAGTTATCTGTGCAGCAAGTATAGTCTATTTTTTATTTTACAGAGTTCCCTGGGTTGTTACCCATGTTCTTGACACCCAGTTTCAAAGAGACTGTATTTTGTCCCTGTTCTCACAGGTAGTCCTACAGAAGTATGAGGGGTGATGCACTTGAGTAAAACTGCGTCTTCTACAAAAAGTAGAAATTTGCACATGGGTTTTGATGGTCATGACCTTCACTTCAAACAACATAGATTTAGTCTGACTTGATCACGTTTCTTTCGGTCACCTGTTTGCTGTTCAGCATGGAAGAAAAATCATTGCAAGGAAAGAGATTCTTAATGTCTGCCAGAAACATGATTACAAGCCTTGCTTATGCCCCTTAAATATCCCCTTGGGCATACAGTAGATGAGTACCTTCTTAAGTGACCAAGGTCACTTGCCTTCACGCTTTAGTTGCATTTTCTGGAATATTTTTTGAGAAGTGAAGGGATCCTTTGTGAATGCTTGGGGCTCATCAGCAGGTGAATCTCATAGGTTTCCAGCTTCTGCTCCTTGAGACATTCCAGTTCTAACCAATTTAATATTTATATATATATAAACGTACATGTTTGCCTAATGTAGAATAATCATACATTAAATAATTTTGTTGTTGTTGCAGAATACCTGTTTTTGATGAGGCAAGAATTAACATGAAAACAAGTATTGTTAGTGTAATTATTGTGGGTCAAGGCACTCTTTTCAATTTTTTTTTCAGAGTTCTCTTAGATATGTTAGAAAAAATATATTCATTTAAAAAATTCCTGACATTTGAAGTCAAAACTTGAAAAACTATCTAGTTATTCTGAGCGGCTACATTTTTGAGGTGCCTTAGAGACCTTTGTTTTCTGAAAATTCAACACAGCTGGATAATGTGCATCCAAACAGGAGTTGTGCATTGAAAATCTTTGTCTTATTTTTCTTTGCTTATAATACGCAGCAGCCCACTGGGAGTGTATTTCTTATTTCAAAACAAGGTATCAACTTAGCTTCTTTTCTTTTTGATGTTGCCAGTCCCTAGGTGAGCCTTCCTTTCTGAGAAGAGGTTCTGCATGATAAAGCACATACCTGAATTAAAACACAAAATTATGTAAGAACAAGGGAGGGGAGACCAAAGCAGCTTTAGTTCATTTAGGAGGAACAGTATAAGTCTTTGTCTGGCAACCCTGAACAGTCCCTTCTGTGAACTGAAGAACAGAACACTACTTTACAATGATGAGATTATTCCAGTTAGCATTAAAACCAATGACAGAACAAAGGCTTGGCTGTAAGGTTAGTTGTAGTTCAAATTTTTCACCAATATATGGTTGAAAAGGAGAAGAGGTCTATTTATACACAATTTGGGGATTTTCTTTGCCATCCCTTTGATGGTTAAATTGGCTGTAGAAGTTTTAATATAGATGTAAGTCTTCATTGCCAGCTGGGAGGAATGAGTGAGGAAGGGTAGCATAGAATGAGCATATGACCAAATGGAAATTGATTAAAAAAAGACTTCCATAAGTGTATGTAAGGCCAAGATCATTAAAGTACTTTTATATATATATATACGTATATTTTATTTTAATCCCTCCAGCGCAAATGCCGTGTTTCAGAACCAATTATTTGTGTTTGAAAGGTATCAGAATTCAAACCAGCTGGTGATGACCTTGCCTGCAGTACTTGGTAGACGTTGCAGAGAGATTTACAGTTTCTGAAAGGAGCTGGGCTGATTTGATTTTGATTTTTAGTTGTTATAAGTATTGCAGCTGTGTTGCGAGTTGGCTTTCTGGAAGATGAGATACTTACCTACAAACAGTACTAGCAGGTACATTTTCAGAACATAGGGGAAGTAGATTGAGAAGGCGAATGGTAATGGTAGCTTGATGGAGTATGTGCCAAAGGTTTCAAAATAAGGCAGCGATACATAGATTGCAAATGCTGTAACATAACACAGTAAACCTTTAGTCAAAAGGAGGTGGAAGATCATCAAAAAGCTTCATGTAAAAAAGTCAGTTACCTGGAAGGCACAGCTATATTATATACCGAATTTAGCGTGTTGTTTGTATGCATATGTACATGCTACTTTCTCCTTGAGTTCAGTTTCATAAGTCTGAGATGTTAATTGCTCTTAACACTAGAATTAGCAAAGTTTACTATTCAATAACAAACACTGCCACTGCCATGGTTGCACTGTTGTCAGTTTGATCTCAGTGGGGACATTTGCTGGTGTAAGTGTGATAAGCAACTAAGCATGGCCTAAGCTGCTAGTGTCAGGTTCAGTGGGGGAACAGGCAGCTTTGCTATTTGCAGGCTGATGTGGTCTGTCTGGAATGGGGAATTTTTGTGTCTTTCAAGGAGCTATTTTGTTTATCCAGAAAGATAAGTGTTCTCCCGTACTGTTAAAAAGCAAACAGAACCCCAAATAAGGAGAAAAAAAAAGTACAGAAAAGAGGCAGATAGGTGATACAGAGGTTAATAAGACAGTGCATAAACATTTGTAAGTACTTCGGCAACACAAAATATCTTAAAAACACAAATGACAATCAAAGTGATCAAATTTTATTGGAGAAGATTAACGAAGCAAGTGGTTGGTCCCCTTCCCATAGAATCACAGAATCATAGAACAGTGTGGGTTGGAAGGGACCTTAAAGATCCACCACCAATTCCAACACCCCCAGGGACACCTACCCCTAAACCAGGGGCTCAAAGCCCCATACAGCCTGGCCACCTCCTTAC
Organism: Cygnus atratus; assembly: GCF_013377495.2. Classification (NCBI taxonomy): domain Eukaryota; kingdom Metazoa; phylum Chordata; class Aves; order Anseriformes; family Anatidae; genus Cygnus; species Cygnus atratus. The sequence goes on from NC_066396.1 coordinate 37,013,239, forward strand.
CTTTAGCCAGAACTGAAAGGGGATAGAGCAGGATGCACAGTGAGAAGTTCAGCCATGTCAGTGGTAGGTAGTATATTCCTGTCCTTGCTAACATGTTGTAAGTGTACCTGCAGCAACAGGAGAGCAGATGACTCAGAAGGAACAAGCATTTAAAGAATGTTTATTTATAAGCATCTTTATAAGCTTCTTTCTATTTAAAGAAATACTATTGAAAAATCTGAGGCAGTTGCAGAAGAGCGTGGAGGTGCCCATCTGAGAATCTTTCAGAGCAGATCTGCAGAAATTTTGTTCAGGCTGGCTGGTGTTCAGGTCTGAAAATTGATGGTTCATTGTTTCAGAAGCCTTGTCGGCGGTGCTACCTAGAGCAGACAGACAGCAATATGGCTCTCCAGCCCAAAAATGCTCTCAGAAAACAACAAGATTTCACATCAGTTCATCAGAAAACAGATTTCGGATAGGGATGTTACAACTGAGAGGGGCACATAGAGTCTGACCATTGCTTGGGATTGACAAAATGCTGATTTACAGCTGCTGAAATGGCTAAAGCACTGGTGGAGGAGGCTAAACAGTGAGATAGTAAAAGGTACTCACTCTTCTACAGAACAACAGCTGCCCCTCCTCCAGGCATCAGAAGGGGTCACTGGTTAAAAAAAAAAAAAGCAGCTACAGTCCAATGTATTGCAGCTTTTTTTTTTTTTTTTTTTTTTTTTTAAATGTGGGTGTTGGTTTTGCTCACTAGGAGACCAGAATGCCTAGGATTTCAGTCTCCAAAGATGATCTAATGCTAGTGAGCCTGTATGATCTACAAACAATCTAGTGGCTTTCCAGATACTGGAGAAACTTATCTGACCACTTTTTTTTTTGGTTATTTAGAAGGCTCTTTGCCCTGTGGTTGTGCTAGAGATATCTAAAATAAAAAGATTTGTAAGCCACTGTTAGCCAGAACTGTTTCTGACAGATAGAACCAGCATTAAAAAAACTTCCTGTACGCGCCTTGTATTTGTTCATTTGACTAATATTATATTATTCCCAGATTGTAGAAGAGGAGTTTGATAGACTGGAAATGTACCATCTTCTCTCAGGCTTGCCCTCCACAACCTCCAGATTGTCTCAATTTTTTTCATTAGTGTTTTTGTTATAAGCAAGAAAGCTCAAATATGGGAAGCTTCACAGTATATGCCCTCAGTATATCATCAGCCATAATGTACAGGATGTGTATGTCCCTGAAGAATGAAGAATTTATAGTACTTTAAGACTAGTATGCTGACAGATGGGATAATTTCCAGCGTACTTTTAGACATCTGTTGCTTTGGTTGCTGGGGCTCAGCACAGATACTGTAAAATAAACCAGAAATGATTTCTAATTCAGTATTAGTTATTTTATGCGGTCTTGTTTGAATTGTTCATTTGCTGCTTCAGACCACAGTATCTTGCTTATTAAAGAGTCACCATTATTGCTGTGATGTTGGACCGTGTTCTTTAGCAATGATGGAAAATAATTATGCATTGTCAGGACGGAACAGCTAATATTATTTACACTTTTGGCCTCTCCATATCTGCACAGAATGTTTTCATTTGAGATTAAGTTCTACTTTTTTAGCTTTATAAAATTCAAAAAGAAATGGAATGGAGTGATAAGTCAAATAATTAAGATGTAGTAATTTATTAACACATGTAGCACAAATAGTCTGAAGCTGACTTAAAATCTTTCTTATCAATCCTAACAGTCATTTTCCTTTTTCAGCTCTCTTTTGTAACACACATTTCCTCTGCTGCCTAAATCCATATTCCCCAGTCAGTCCTGAAAATAATGTATTCAAAATAGCAGAGAGCTATTTTAGCAGGTGGTATGTAACACATAAAGATATTTGCTTCTGTATGGAGGTTGTCATGAGGGCTGTGTCTTGTTTGAACAGTTCTTAACTTCATATGCCTTCCTTGTATGTCTACAAACTGAGATCCGCAGAGGCTTAAATAACATTTGAAAAATGTTACTGACTGCAGATATCAATGCAAAAATCAGCAAGATAGAATTTTCACCATCACATTTTACCAGGGAGAGGTACTGGTCACTTTCCACTGTACAGAACTTTTGGGATAAAAATCCTGGACTGTGTTCCTATCTATTTTGCCTCATGTGAGTTCTCTCTGTGGTGTGATGTATGTCCAACTATACTAAAACTCTCACTCTCTGCAGCAGGTGCTCCTTGGCTGTTTGAAAAGCACAGTGTAATTAACCAAGAATAATCTTTTGGTCTTAGTAAGAAGTTCTGCGTGTGCTGCCTTACCATGCTGTCAGTCTTGCATAAACACATGATGTTAAAATAAACAGGTGTGCTCTTAAATATTAAAAAAAAATATGATTGTAAATCAGTTTGGAAAATTACCGTTCCTGAGGAGATAGTTGTGATTTCCATACACATTTTTGTTAAGAATGTCAAATCCTTCGAACTAGAAATATTAATGCAGTGATTTACTTGTGTAAATCACACTGTCTCTTAGATATGCTAATTATTCTAAAAATCAATAGGTAGCTTATGAGGTCCAAGTTTTTCTTTAAAATGGATAATACGCTTTTCTGACAATTCTGATAGAGTGAAATGATGAGCATGAAACATGGGGGGGGGGCTCCGCTTGCAAGAATTAGCTATGTTCCCTTCACAGTTTCACCATTGACTTCTTACCTGACCACATCTAATAAATTCCAAAGGAAAAATAAAACACACACAATGTATTTCCCTTGAACTTCTTCCTGACTGTTGATCACGACAAATAAAACAATTATTCTCTCAGTGATCTGAAAGGGAAAAAGAATTGTGAATTCACATGCCATCTTCTGTAGCTCTCATTTCTGTGTCATTTTGGCAAAACAGGAGGACACAGGTGAATCTGATTATTTTTACACAGGCTCCAATGAACATTTCATTTCTTGGCATACCTTTTATTCAAGAACCCATGGGCCCCCAACTCAGGGCAGTGTGATCATAGAAGCACAGAATATCCTCAGTTGGAAGGGTCATCAAATCCAACTGCTGGCTGTGCACAAAACCACCCAAAAATCCGGCCATGTGTCTGAGAGCGTTGTCCAAACACTTCTTCATCTCCCATAGGCTCAGTGCTGTGACCACTGCCCTGGGGAGCCTGTCCCAGTGCCCGACCACCCTCTGGGTGCAGAACCTTTCCCTAACACCCAGCCTGACCCTCCCCTGTCCCAGCTCCATGCCGTTCCCTCGGGTCCTGTCGCTGTCCCCAGAGAGCAGAGCTCAGCGCCTGCCCCTCCGCTCCCCTCGTGAGGGAGCTGCAGGCTGCCATGAGGCCTCCCCTCAGCCTGCTCTGCTCTGCGCTGAACAAACCAAGGGACCTCAGCTGCTCCTCATACGTCTTGCTCTCTAGACCCTTCACCGTCTTTGTAGCCCTCCTTTGGACACTCTCTAATAGTTTTATGTCCTTCCTATACTGTGATGCGCCAAACTGCACGCAGCACTCAAGGTGAGGCCGTACCAGTGCAGAGCAGAGTGGGACAATCCCTTCCCTTGACTGGCTAGCAATGCCACCATGCCTGATGCACCCCAGCTTACGGTAGGCCCTTTTGGCCGCCAGGGCACACTGTTGACTCACATTCATCCTGCCATTGACCAAAACCCCCAGATCCTTATCTGCAGGGCTGTTCTCTGGCCTCTCGTCCTCCTGTCTATACATACGACCAGGGTTGCCCCTTCCCAGATGCAGAATCTGGCACTTGCTCTTGTTAAACTTCATATTGCTGGTGATTGCCCAACCCCCAAATTTGTCAAGATTTCTCTGCAAGGTCTCTCTACCCTTGACAGGAGTCAACAGCTCCTCCCAATTTAGTGTCATCTACAAACTTACTTACTTAGTGTACCTTCAAGTTCTGCAGTCAAGTCACTTATGAAAATATTGAAAAGAACTGTCCCTAAATTGGAGCCCTGCAGATCGCAACTAGTGACTGTCCACCAGCCTGATGTAACTCCATTTACTATAACCCTTTGAGCCCCACCCGACACCAATTGTTCACCCCATCATATTATGGATTTGTGTAGCTGGATGCTGGATGTTTGGTCCAGTAGGATACTGTGAAAAGCAGTATGAAAGCTTTGCTGAAATCCAAGAAGATCACATCAACTGGCTTCCCTTGGTCAACTAGTTGGGTAACCTTGTCATAAAGGAAATTAAGTTCGTTAAATAGGACTTTCCACTTGTGAACCTGTGCTGGTTGTGACCAGTGACCGCATTGTCTTTCAGGGGTTTTTCTGTAACTCCCAGAAATATTTTCTCCAAAATTTTACCAGGCACTGAAGAGAGACTGACAGGCCTGTAGTGATATATCTACTGTGGTAAGGGTGGAGGTTTGCTTGCCAACGGGAATGACCTGGGTTTGTAGCCCAAGAAACCTGTGGATGAGACAGCTGAATTTAAAATAAGATTAAAATGGTCTTGCTCTTGTGAGCAAGGATGATACCTGCTGTGCCCCAGTGCCTGTGGGGCAAGCTGCAGCACTGACCTCCTTGCTTGGGGACTGCCTAGGAGGCCACAGGATGCAGAAGACCCTTGGGCAGGCATTATGCAAGAAAGTGGTAGTCTCACAGTCCCAGCCCTGCTTTCCATAGCTTGGAGATTTGGATCCTGAGGGATCTCTCTCACAGAAGATTTGCAGAAGGTAGGAAGAAAAGTAGAATTTCTGGTTTTTCTTCCCTCCTTATTCCTGGCCAGAACAGATGGATTTCAGCTTATCATTTATGACAGTTGCTGCCATAATATTTGTGTTATAACAACATTTTCCTAGTGGTTGAACCTTAGCTGACCCACAAGGTGTGCCTTTACAAATGAAAAGGTAGAAAGATAGATTAAAAGGCACCATCCCTAACTTAAAAAATATTTAGTCAATACTAGAGCTCAAGCATTTAAAAATAAGTATATCTTTTTGCAGCTTTCTTGGGCAAGTTTCATATCCATATTCATGCCCTGTCCTGTAAAACAAATATAGCTGTAGTACTCAGTACTGCTGAGAGTGTCCTGTGAAACTATCCCAGAACCATACTGGTTCAGTCTGATTTACAGTCTGTTTGAAAGTGCATGCATACGTTCAGCTGTTTTGCATGAGTATGGCTCCATTTTTTTTTATATCAACTGGCACATGGAGTCACGTTTTCTTAAACCACCTTAGATTGGAATGATGTTATGAGTAAGACGTCAAGCCTCTGAAAAGTCATGAAATGGAAACCAATTAACATGGTGATTTTTCTAAGTGTGGTCATTCTTCTACACTGGTTTTCCCCTTCCCATCACTCCTTCCTTAAACTAAAACAGGAATCAGCCTCTTAGCAAGCTTGTGCAGTAGTTTTGCTGCATCATGTTTACCAGTTCTTGTGTGGAACATTTTGGCTACAGACTATTTTTTTATTTTTATTTTTTGCAAACCACATTTGTCAGATAAAGAAGACACAAAAATATACAGCTGTCACTTTACTATTCAGCAAAATTACGTGAATGCAGTTTTTCATACAGAAAGAGAGCATATCCATCCCCTAAAGATCTAGTTCCTCATCTTGGAAAGAACTGAGAGACCACAACAGATAAAATGGTTTGGCAACCTCTCTATCAAGTCTGTCATCTTGTGCAGTCGACCCCCATTGGTCCCTAACTCTGGAAGTGAATTCTAAGAAGGCAGGGTGTTGACAGGCCAGGAAACAGAGTGGAGTTAGTAAGTCCAGTGTACACTGAGGAACCTGGCAAGAAAGTGGGGAAACTGGAAGTCCTGCTGCAGGATCCGAAACCAGTTATAACAGAGATAGGAGAAGCACAGTGGGACAACCATCACAAGAGGGAAGTCAAAACAAAGGTAAAAATCAGTGTGAGTATTGATTGGAATTATGTGCTAGAGAGGAGAAAAAAAAAAAAAAAGACTGAGTTAAAAGGACTTTGGTGAAAGATGGTACAGGAGTGCAGCGCTGGCAGTGGAAGCAATTTGTTACAGACTCTAAATTCAGATTGGACTGTGGAGAGACAATTCTGCAATTCCGTTAGTGTTATAGATACTTCAGGGAATTGCCACAGGGAATTGTCTCACCGGGAGATAAAAGCTATATCACGATAATGAAAAGGTCAGTGTATTTTTTTGATGTGAGAGCTGGCAGATTTTTCAAACAGTCACTCACTCCCCAACAGGTGGTGCTGGGTGGAAAAGTGCTAGAAAACTGTATGATCAAGTGGTTGGGAGCTGATCATTATTTCAATGAGAAGGGAGGGTGAGCTGTAGAAAAGTAACTACCCTCCGCAATTTCAAAAGGATGAGCTCTGACTGATGAGACAGAGCAGATGTGGAGATCCAGGCTCATGGCTTGGGAGAGGGAGAGGCTGCAGTGTTCTTTCTCTCCCTGGGCACAAGCAGATGCACAAGAGGTGGCAAGTACCACCTGTCTGGGGCTCAGCAGATCTCCTCTGCCACAGGACTCTTGCTTGGACAGGGCAGTGGTGCAAGCAGTCAGCTGCATTAGTTGCACACAATTAAGTCAGAGATCAGACTGTGTAAAGCAGGTTAAGCACCTGCAATAGCAGGGAACACAAAGTAGGTCCCCTGCCGGTCTTTTTGCTCCTGCTAGACTGCAGCCTCAGCCAACAAGACGTGGGATGCACTAAGCAGCCACAGAGACTGAGACTGAACACCATCCGTGACCTTGCTCCCGAGCAAACTCTCTGGGCAGCACGCAGGCCTGGCTGCCCAGTGCACATGTCATGACTTCACAAGGATGGACCGTGGCATCACACCTCCCTTCCATCTAAATTAGGAGGCTGCCTGCTTGTTTACCTCTATTCCCCCTCAAGACATTGTGACCTTTTTTTTCATAGCACTCACACCTCCTCTAACTCAGAGAAATCAGAGGTAGAAGCAGCTGTTAGTGAGAGGCTGGGGAGCTTTGCAGCAAGGGGTGGCAGGCTGCTACCTGAAGAGGAGGAGATTCCAGTAAACGTCCTTTAGTGTTATGCCCTTAGAGGCACACACATGCAGGCTTGTGTATACACCTATGTTTACATACACTATATATGATCCGCTAAGCTGCAGCTCATTTTTTATCAATCATCTGTCACTTGCACAAATGAAAATATGGTATTATCTGCCACTACTCTCTTGCTTAAAGAAAGAAAGAAAGAAAGAAAAAGAAAGAAAGAAAGAAAGAAAGAAAGAAAGAAAGAAAGAAAGAAAGAAAAAGAAAGAAAGAAAGAAAGAAAGAAAGAAAAAGAAAGAAAGAAAAAGAAAGAAAGAAAGAAAAAGAAAGAAAGAAAGAAAGAAAGAAAGAAAGAAAGAAAGAAAGAAAAAGAAAGAAAGAAAGAAAGAAAGAAAAAGAAAGAAAGAAAAAGAAAGAAAGAAAGAAAGAAAGAAAAAGAAAGAAAGAAAGAAAGAAAGAAAGAAAGAAAGAAAGAAAGAAAGAAAAAGAAAGAAAGAAAGAAAGAAAGAAAGAAAGAACAGAAGTCCAGTGTTTTCATGTTCATAAAAGGAAGTATGTGCTAACACCTCACCAAGCATAAATACAATGGTTTCATTTTTCATTCCTTCTTGATCTTTGTGTTAAACTGGAGTTTCCTTCCCCTCCCAGCACTGGTCTCTTACAGGATACAGCAAGTGCTGTCAAACAGCGTAAATTTCCATAAGGCAGCCTGCGCATTTGAAGCAAGTAAGCGAAACAGAACAGATCAGACTAGCTGAGGCTAGGGTAGGAGCAGGCACATTCACTTCCATTTTTTAATAACCATGACTGTGCGGTATCATAACTAGTATCAGAAACCCTTATATAGCATGTGGATTTTGTTCATAAAAACCCTAGTCTTGAATCTTTAATACTCTCTACCTTGCAGAAGTACTAGTGCCATAAGCTTTTACTTTCAGACTTGAACACTAAATTTCATTATTCTCTGTTTAGGCAACTGTAATGACGTGACACTTATTCTCTTCTCCTGGCCTCCTCTCAGTCATTCAAGCTGCAAATGCTGTGAGAGTCACACCTTTGCACCAACTTTGTGCCCCTCGTTTGGCTTCCCTTTCTCCAGAGCACCCGTCACATGAGACTTATCTTCCTTCTGTGGTGTGACTTGGCCTTGGCCTACCTAACTCTTCTTACAAGTCTGGTAGCCTGAGACTGTTCTTCAGTGAGGCTGTCCCAAGTAGGTTTTCCTGAAAACACCTCTGAGCTTGCTTTTCCACTACCTGTAATGTGTATCTCCAAGCTGATGAAGTAAATTCTTCATCCAAACTGTGCTTAAAGCTTCTCTCTGCTACTGTATCTACAAAACAATCAACTGTTAGAGAGGAGCGCTTGCAGCTTGTTTTATTTGAGGTGACATTACCTCCATCCCTGTGTTTCCCTGGCATGGCCAGTCACCTGTTCTCTCTTCCTAGTGATCACCTCTGAGATGAACTTCACTGTGAATGTGCATGAATATACATAGCCCAACGGATGCATCAAAGGGTTTAATGCCCAGAGTCAGAAAAGTGATGGGAACACAGAACTGGGCAACCACTAACAAACTATTGCTTGTGCCCTATCTGCAGTAGTCCAGTTACCAGGCTGTGGTAAGATAAGCTGCGTCCTTTCCCAGTCTGTTGTTGAAAATGTATGTATTCTTTCCAAGAGGCATGGAGGAAGGTGTGGCAAGGCAGAATATATATCCAAGAGCCTGTACGTCTTGCTTGGACGGCGTGAAAATGATGATAATATCAAGGTAAAACAGATGGTTTTGTGTTGAGACAACACTTAGGGAAATAACCAAGTAAGGATTCAAAGCTGTCTTTGTTGTGAGATAAATGGGAGTTGCTGTGCTGAGTCCTTTCCTGACCCAGCTTCTCTATGCTTCCCTTGAGAGCACTGCAGTAGTTGCAGTGCCCAAGACAGGGCCTTGTTCAGGTTATCCAGTTCACATCTAATGTCTTTTGTGGTGGCACAGAGCAGTGTTTGTGCAGGCCTCCCTGATCTCTGCTTCTAAAGGCTTAGGTAGGACAAGTACAGACCATGTCAGGGCTTGAAATGCATAAACTCTGCCAGGACAGACCTTCTTTTAGGTCTGTCAGCCCTATTGGGCTGGTCTTCCCTCCAAGAAATGACGTGACATTTGTTAAAGGTTACATTAGATCTGATGCTTTTTTTTTTTTTTCCTTTCCAAATCCAGATTAGTGTAAAAGTATGTAGATTTAAGCAGGGAAAAAACAGTAAATTGCATTTTGACAAATTTGATACCGTACTTGGTGAGCAGCATGAAGAACAGAGATCTCTATTAGTCAATCAATTTCTAATGGAGATTTAAAAAGAGGAACATCTTCACCCCTGTAATATGTCATTTGACAAAAATGGGCTACCCAGAAAACTAAAAACACAACTAATTACTCTTATTCTTCTACTTTCTGACTGCTGAGAGCAACACCAGTTTCACCATTATTCAAATACTAAGGATTGGGAAGGTTTGAAGGTAAATTCAAGTAAACATTTTTACTTTTTCCAATGCATTAATAAAAATACCCAAACCCGTGTCTAACTCCAACAGAAAACAAGAGTGTGGTAAGGAAAAAGTCAGAGAATCATCTTGTTTTCTGCTATAGCATCTGATCCTGTGGCTGGTTTTCTGCCTAGAGTTGAACATACACCCTGAAAACCTTTAGCAGCAATGAGAACCTCCATATGTAGCCACAATTTGCATATGTATGTGTGTGTGAACCTACAGCAAGAATACGACAATTCTCCTTTCTTCCCCCTCCCAGCATTAATTCTTCTGTCCCTTAATTTCTCTTTCTTGTTCTTAACCACTTATTTTCCTTTCACTCTCCATGAACTCCAGCAAACCCAGTTCCCTCTCTAGCAATTCAGGAGGTTCGAGGTGCTGGTGGTTTTCCCACTGGCACGTCTTTGCTTCCGCACAACAGTTGTCTTGTGCTTGTCTAAAAATAAATATCCACATGTCAGTGAGGAAACAAGCAACATGGAAAAGAACTAGCGAGTAAAACCTAGTCTCCGAGCATGTTGCCTCCTGGCTACAGACATGTTGGCCGGAGAGGCCGTATCCCCAGCCACCTGTGGCACCCTTCATATCCCCAGTACCTACGGCGGTGGTGGGGCACTCATTACTCAGTCTCATTCAGAAAGAGTTATGAGAGCAGCTCTTTCCCACGCCAGCTCTGTTATGAGGGGAGAACTCCCTCATATATAACCCTTGCACTTAGCAAACTATTAGCAGGATCAAGCTCCCTGAGGAAGGGTGCGAGTGAACCATTCAGGGTAGTTCAGCCTGGCTTTGTCTCCAGGGCCAACTATGGCCAAAGTGTGTATGTTGTGGAAGGAGGGTCTTGAGAAATGGACATACCTGCAAAAACCTGGGGAAGAAACGGCTTTTATCAATGCCGATGAGGATGTGCAGGATCTCCAGAACAGATAACAACTGACAAAGGCGCATCACAAGTCCTATGGAGTAAAACGTGTCGGCCAATGAATCTACAGAAAAAGTGTAGAGGAAAATTAGAGGGCAGTTATACAGTAAAAGTCCAGACCAACTGCTGAGTTTGCTCTTGCCCTGCTGCCCCTGAAGACAATAAAAAATAGAGTTCACAGAGTACTGAACTTTTGGGTAACAGAAGCAAAGATTTAGGGAGGAGAGGAGGCATGCCACTGTGTGTGTGTGTGCCGCTTTGACACAGGGGCAGGAAGCTGAGAAAAGAACAGGGGTGCCTGTATTTGATGCATTGGCAACCATTGTGCAGGATGTGTTGGTTTAGGGATATACCTTTAGGATATTTCTAAATATGAGGAAATGCTGAGGAAATGCATGAGGAAGGTATAAAACATGAGGAGCTGTGGCAGTTCTTGCCTGTATCTGTTCCCATGACACTTCCTAAAACAAGTAGATGACAAAATAGGTATGTCATGTGCCTGCAACATCCCACCATCTGTAAATTATTTTGAATTTCCAGTCATTAGTTTTCTATTTTTGTGCCTTAACTCCAAGCAACTGAAAGAGAAATATGTTGTCATGTTTTGGGAGATAAAAATTTGTACTCAATAACCACAAAGATATTCTCTCCTAGTGGCTTCAATAAGACTAATATTCACCATAATGACTCGACCTACTCACATTTAGGTCTGTGTCTAAATCAAATGTTGCTGGCACACTACTGAATATTAGAGCTCATTAGTAAAACAAGAGCTTCATTTCTGATGCAGTACAGGCAGAATGCAGGTACCATCAAATTGTTCATCCTTTTCAATAAAAGAGACAGTGTTTTTCTCATTGAAATTACAGCCACTGGTATTGGACACACAGAGCTATGTATGCCCTATTCATAATCCTAACTTTGTCTATGATTTAATGTTTCTGTGTATCACTGCCTCTTAAAATGTTTAAGAAAAATATAGAAGGAATCCTACCTTTTCCAAATGACATGAACCTGATGATCATATTTGTAAATATCCAGGAATGTCCACAGAACTGCATTAAGTCATACACAAAGAGGTAGGTGTTCATGGTAATGCTGTGGAGGTGAATATGATAAATCAAAATGTATTATTTAATAAAACATTCAGACATTGTGATCTCTAGATATTGCACCCTCTTTGGACTTGTTAATTTATTCAGAAAACAAAACAAACAAAAACAAAAACAAAACAAAACAAAACAACTAAATTGTAAACAGATCGATGAAAGCTGGCTGTGTCTGTCAATAGTCATAGAACAGTATTCTCCCTCACACACCAAAAGCTCTCTTCATTAGTATACCTAGGGCATGTCCAGAAAAATTTACTGAGCTTTCACCAGTGACTGGGAAGATCGGTGGCCATACAGTGAAATTTGTGTCTCCAGAGGAGAGAGTAACGAAGCAAAGACATGACACTGAGTGATGGATTCGAGCCTAATCCCCCTCAGGTCTTGGCTCTGCCTTGATGGACTGGAGGGATGGGCAGGATCACACCCACCATGGCTCTGCTGCGGGACCTGGACTCTTGCAGGCACCATCTGGGTGATGTTAATCCTGTTTTTCCCTGAAGACATGCCCCTAGCATGCGCTTAAGACAACTTAGAGTACAACACAAATAATTTGCAAGGTCCTCAGCACACAGTACAGGTGCAAGTGTTCATAAAAATGCCAGGTGAAGAAAAGGAAAAGAAAGCCACATTTCAATCTGTTTTTATTCAACGCAGCCTGAAGGATATCTGATCTTCCGTTTTAACCAAATTGCTCTACAGGTTTTCCCAATGCACATTAAAATCAGATATTTGTCTTTCTGCACAATTCATGTTTCAAATTGCATTTAATAAAGTGCATTTTCTTCTGTTGAAGCAGACTAATTTTTATGGCTATTTTGATTTAATTTTAACAGATAATCTGACTTTCTGCAGAACTCTGTAGGTTCTGGAGAAACTTAAAAATTTCACTTTCCCATGCATATATTTTCTTTTCACTTATTCTGGAGAGAGAGGTTTGCATGTCCTCCAGCTATAAAAAGGCCTGTCTACCTTTTTTGAAAATGAATTTGTTAATTTTTTACTAGAATTAATCTCCTCTGTTTCACCAATTATTTCCTGTCCCAGTAAGCAGTAAGATCTCTTTAAGTTGTCCCTTCATACAGTGTGTATGTGTCAGCATATGTCTCTACCACCAACCCTTTTTTCATTTGTATCTGCACATTATCAAACACATCGAATTTCTGTGTTTAGAAATATGTGAATAAGATAAATGCACATACTTCATTCCGAGCATTGTACTAAGACCATGTGCTTTTGCAAATTGACCTAGATAAACTGATCTGAATTTTTAATTTAAATATATGCTAGGGATGTCATAGAAAATGCCTTTCTTCCTCTCTTTCTGTTATGCAGGATGACTGCTATTTATATAATTACTTCTATAAGCACAGAAAGGTTTGTTGGCTAATTTACCTCCTAAGAGGTGTCAATGTTCATTGACACTGTGACAGTAAGACATGAAAACCCTACAAGGGACAATCCATAAAAATTCCTTTTGGAAAAAGTATGATACAGATGAATTGGACTAAAATCCAGTGTGATCTATAAATATTGACCCAAAACTCCATCTACTGTATTGCTGAACAACATTTTCTCTCTTGTGGTAAAATAACAACAAAAACAAACAACAGCGAAACACCAGATGAGACACTATACATTGCAAAAAGGAAAAAAAGAAAAAAGAAAATTGTTGTGATTTATTGCCTTTTTATTGGAGCTTGTAATGGGTAGGAAAGTTACAGGAATAGCTGTAAAAATCTTCAGGCTTTCCAGTCAGCATCTCCACCAGTCCCTTTGGTCAGATGTTGTCATGTTGGCTTTGCACTGTATGCAAGCTGAGTACACAGTTTCTCTCTTCTTCTGGAGTCTAGTTTGCTACATCTGTCTCTCTTCCTCAGAACTTGTCTTTCAGCAGTTCAGGCTTATTTTCTGGACCCTTCCTCCATCAGCTGGATAGAAAATTATCATTTTTGCAATTCTTAAGCTGCTTAATTTTAGCTAAGCAGAGTGTAACCAAGAGGATGCTTGTAATTGTAGTTCATGCTAGTGTTTAGCCTGTTTTATGTTAAAACTCATGATCTTTTAAACATACTTGTGACTTCTGAAGTGGGCACATGATGTTGTAACAGACTATCCCAAACTCTCCATGAAGTATAGAGATGTGCTGGCACGCATCATAGAATCATAGGATGGTTTAGGTTGGAAGGGACCTTAAAGTTCATCTAGTTCCTATGCCCCCTGCCATGAGGTGAAACACCTCCCACTAGACCAGGCTGCACAAAGCCCCAGCCAACCTGGCCTTAAACACTTCCAGGAATGGGGCATCCACAACTTCTCTGGGCAAAATTTCAATATCTCTGTCATTATATTAAAATGCTTTTAAAATTCATGTTTGACAGAATAAAGTACTACATCCTGCTTCTGAAAGGGCCAGGGTTACAGCTGCATGCATACAAATGCATGTTGACTGCAGACATTGTTTCCTCATACAGAAAAAGCAATCCGTCACTGAATTTGTTCTCTAAATCAGATTGGAGCTCTCTCATGTTCAGAGATGGAACAAAAAAGGTTGAGGTGACCTAAAAGTTAATAACTTTTGCTTTATTGTTGTTGTGCCAGCATTACTCGGAGGACCAACCTCTCACACAGTGATGTTCTCCACCATGTGAAGGAGTGGCCGGATCTCCAAATGGGGTTTCACCCTACTGTCTTAATAATCACACAAAAGGTACCCAAAACCAAAGACAGGCCTTTGACAGAAGTGAAGACATATGCAGAGAATAAGAGGTGATTTCAGTGTTATCACAGGAAATGGAAGTGTAATTGTCCCCTGTGGTCTTTCTCTTCCCCAGTGAGTTATGGCTGGTCCATTTTCCTAGGTAGCCAAGAACAAATTGAGGTTAACCTGTTTCCCAGTCCTAACAGTTTTGCGTCACAACAGAAAGTTCATCCATCTTCTTCTATTTGAAAGGTCACTGCCACAAGAGATGGGCTTTAATTACATTTCCTGCTCCCCTCGGCTCACTGCAGGCATGGGTGCATGTTTACCTTGCGGAGTCTGCCTCTGCAACACCCTTGAAGGCAATACACAGATTTGCAAACCCAGCAGCTGCCTGCAGATAGCAGTTCAGTTCACAACCCTGCCCCAGGCTGGCTGGCTGGCCTTGCAAACCTCACTCAGCCTCCCCAGTGCCCGGTTTGCAAAATGGGATTGCCAATGACTGTATTCCTTGTAGTGTGATGTGCTTCGACGCTTCCAAATTGATTTTAATGCTGTTCGGGTTGAAGGCATCGCGAGAGCACTGCACACTTTGGTACTCTCCTGATATTGCTGACAGATGAAAGAAGCAGGCATGGGACTTGCAGCAAAGGTACCCAGAAGGCTGGACTTGCACTCTGTCATTTTGGTTCTCAGTTCCACACAACTTACTATGACTGATTTTATACCAAAATGCCAGTGGTCAGCCTTGCCTAGCAGAAATGCTTCGCTTTACCCACTTCACTTTACTCCCCGAGCTGAAAGACCTAGGCGCCTATGTCGATCACCAGGCCGCTCGGGTCTTGTACACACAGCAGCAGAGGACGTTCCCAAACATCCCCTTCCCCCCTTACTCGGCAGCAGCACCACGTCCCCGCGGGCTGTGGCCCCATCGTGGGGTGTCCCCGGGCGGTGTCGGGGTGCAGGCCGCCGCAGGGGTCCCGCCCATCCCACACAGGCCTCTGCGGGCTGGGCGCTCCCCGGCCTCCACAGCGACCGCGCTCTCTGTTGCCCGTCAGCCCGTGCTGGCTGCCCACACATGAGGAAGCAGCTCTCACGCTGAAACCAGAGAGCGACGTTCCTTTTTTTTTATTTTTTTTTTATTTTTCTGAAGGGCAGGTCTGACAGAAAAGCCCCTCCGCTGACACGGTTTCCTTTTAACTCATACTGGTCTGAACTTCTGCTCCTTCCCTGTCCCGCCCTGCCACAGGCTGCAAGCTCAGCAGGAGAAGAGCTGCAGAGAACCCGCACCAAAGATGTGCTTTTCTCTCACAGGCACATCCCACCCCGCTTTATTTCCCCTTGCTTTTCGGATTGAGCTGCCTCGGTCACCTCCGCTCCGGGGACGTTACCTGTTGCAGGGGTTGGATCGCCGCGGCTGCTCCTGATGTTTCTCCTTTTTTCTCTTCACAGCTGCAGCAGCTGTTTGCTGGGAGATCACCCCTCCTCCTCCCTCTTCCCCCACCCACGACGTCACCGTGTGTAGCACCAAGCAGGAACAGTGCTGCAATGCCCGAGAAAGGAGTTTCTAACCCCAAATGTCCCCATGCTGCATGACATGCTCCTCACCCAGCCTAGCCTAGCCTGATCTAACCTAGCCTAACCTAACCCAGCCTAGCCTGACCTGATCTAACCTAGCCTGACCTAACCAAAATTGGTTTCTCGCTTTTGTAAAAATAAGCTAGTCTGTAAATCCCACTAACTTTGTTGCTTGAGCCAGTACAATATTTTGAGGGATAACTGGAGAGAAGAAATGCAAAACTACATTTTTTCCCATTCTGGTTAAATCATCAGTGTTACAACAGTGCTGATAACACAGTATTAAATACTAAGGAAGGCTGGAAGCATAGCATTAAAGATGCACTTTAAATTACTTGAGACAGAGGAAAGAGTTTTCCACCTCGTACCAAGAAATACCTATTTATTCATGCCCCTGTGAAATATGGGCACTACTGACAGAGTACATTCTCACAGCATTCTGCCCTTAAGTCTTTTGGATATTACAATATAAATCAGATGAGGAAGAAAGTCATTGGCAACAATAATACTTATATAAACTGCTTTCTGCCAATAAGTGTTTTCCCACTGGCACACATGTTGAAAGCACATCCCATCTTACAGGAGGTTTAAAATTTAATGCTATGACAGAAATAGTCACCCAGAACATAATGACTGACTGGCACGATGTCATGCGAAAGTACAAAACGTCAGGGGGATAAAACATGCCTTCCTGGGTCTCAGCCCTGTTGCAAGTGGCGTGGAACTCCCAGCAAAGCCACCTTTCCCCTGCAGTGTCCTGGAGGGGTGAGACACACCTCCCTCCTGACCAAGTGGGTGATTTGATGATAGAAGCTTGAGAAGTGGGCCCATGTGAACCTCATGATGTTGGACAAGTCCAAGTGCAAGGTGCAGCACCTGGGTCGGGGCAGTCCCAACCATGAGCACAGACTGGGAGAAGAACTCACTGAGAGCAGCCCTGCACAGAAGGACTTGGGGGTTCTGGTGGACAAAAAGCTCGACATGAGCCAGCAGTGCCTGCTTGCAGCCCAGAAGGCCAACTGCATCCTGGGCTGTATCAGCAGAGGGGTGGGCAGCAGGTGGAGGGAGGTGATTGTGCCCCTCTGCTCTGCCCTTGTGAGGCCCCACCAGGAGTGCTGCATCCAGGTCTGGGGCCCCCAGCACAAGAAGGATGTGGGGCTGTTAGAGTGGGTCCAGAGGAGGGCCATGAAGATGCTCGGAGGGCTGGAGCACTTCTCCTACGAAGAAAGGCTGAGAGAGCTGGGGATGTTCAGCCTGGAGAAGAGAAGGTTCCAGGAAAACCTCATTGCAACCTGTCAATACTTAAAGGGAGCTTACAAAAAAGATAAAGAGCAACTTTTTGCTCAGGCAGATAATGACTGGACAAGGGTGAATGGTTTTAAACTAAAAGAGGCGAGATTTAAATTAGAGGTTAGGAGGAAATTCTTCACTCAGAGGGTGGTGAGGCACTGGAACAGGTTACCCAGAGAAGCTGTGGATGTCTCATCCCTGGAGGTGTTCAAGATGTTCAGGTTGGATGAGGCCCTGGGCATGTGGCATCCCTGCCCATGGCAGGGGTTTGGAACTAGATGATCTTTAAGGTCCCTCCCAAACCAAGACATTCTATAATTTTATGATTTCCCATGGTGGGACGCCTTGTTTTTCCTGGCTGTGTCTCTCATGCAGTGCCTCTGTGACAGGGTTATGCAGGCACACAGGGCTTTCCTGCTGGTGTGGCACTCACTTCTACAGCTTGAGAGCCATGATCTTTTTCTTGGCTAAGGAACGTATTCCTTTCTTAGGAGGAAATAATAAATCAGCACTAAATAAAAGGTTAAGCAAACAAACAAATGGTTATCGAAAGGCTCAGCCTATGGCTCTTGCAAAACGTCTCTCAACTGCGTGCCTCTGGGAGGACGACTGGTGTGACTAATCCTGCCAGGAGATGAGCTCATGGCTGTAATAAGACCCAGCAGAACAGCTCTTTTCAAACATCAGGCGAACATGGAAAAGCAACAAAGGATCTCCCAGCCTCATGATGTGCAAAATCCCTCGTGGGCAGCCGCCAAGTTAGCACTCCCACAGAAAACATGGGCACCCCTGAAGGCTCGGGGCATGGGGCACCCATGTTGGTGCCAGCTGCCCCCAGAGCAGAGGCTGTCAGGGGGCGGGGGGTGGCCGGGGCAGCCGTGGCATCTGCAGCCCCCTGCACAGTGAGGCAGGAACTGGGTGCCTGTTTCTTCCTGGATCAAATCTCCTGGTGTGATTGCATGTGAGAGGAACGATGTTGTCCTCCGGTGCACTCCGAGCCTGCACCGCAATGAGGAAGGCATTGCAAATGGCAATAACTAGAAAATTTGCTTCAAATGTGTCCTTCTGGCATGAACTAAAATGCTATTACAAACATACGTTTGAGTGGCAATGCATTGCAGTGACAGAGCCAAGGCATGGGGCTCATAAATCCTATTATAAAAACTATTACAGAGAAAGTCAAATTCTTCTTTGGGAGATATAGAATACACACCAACAAGTGGGTTGTAGTAGATCTGGCCAATCAGGCCTGATGCTAGCCCTCAGGATCTGTTTCTCACAAGAAAAAAATCTTCTTTGAAATACAGTTTTCTTCTGTGCACAGCTTGCAGTTGGCAATGTACGTAAGGTCTCTTTAGTTGTGCAATTTGTAGTGGTGTTTATGTAGTGTGATGGCCTGAGGGTATGAAAAAGGAAGATCAGTAAGGAGGTAACACCTTTTGTTAGATGGAACTGGGAACACTTCCAGGCACGCAGGTTTTGGGGAAAGTCTTTTATCCTTAACTCATTCAACGATTTTGTAAGCTGTAAAGACATTACTATGAAAGCAAATAGTAAATAGTGCTACTGGAACACATGAGCTGGATGTGGGAAGACCAGGTAAATCCCAGAATAAAAGTAGTTTCTATTTTTGGAAAATATTCTTTCTTATCTGCTGTAGCTACTTCTCTTGCAGACAATTTTCTTTCTAGGACCTGCTTAGCTGGCATGAAAAAATTCTTGTATAAAACCACCAGCATCTTTTAAAACAAGCTCCGTGACTGCTCAGCATGTGCTACTTCTGAGTCTCATGGATTTCTCAAAATCTAAACAGATTGTAATCGCGTTTGGTTTCTCTGCGTCACGAGGTGGGAAAAACACGTTCTCTCTGGGCACGGTGCTTGTGTGTGCAGGAAAGTGCTTTATTCACAAAGTTAATAGCAGACCTGGAATATTTCATGTGATATGGAAACAGTCGCACTCTCTTTGAATGGGAAACATCAGCAGAATAAAACATCTGCTCCTTTTATGCATAGCTTTTGTTTCCAAATCCTTGCTATAAAAGCAGTATGTAGATGTGCTTTACAGAGAGAAACTGTATGCCTTAGAATTAATTTTCTTTGCTTGTAGCCATTAACTTTCCAGCTCCTTTCCTTTATAATTAGCACTTTTGGCCACCTAAATTCAAGCCCATGTTTTGGCCTGGGGATCGCCCTAGTTTAAGCATTGGCAAATGCCATCTCATAAACACACACTGAGCTGGAGGCACACACTCCAGTACTGCTGACCTCAGTTAAAGCAGGCAACCACTGTGCTGCCGCAGGGCTGGTGCGGTGCAGTACTGGACAGCCCTGTGTCCTGCCAGCAGGCAGAGTGTCTGCATCATGCTGGTTTGTTTCTATGCCGTGTGGTCACGACAGAGAGTGAGAAAAGGAAGGCTGTGCGGAGGCAGCAGAGGAAGCAAGTCATCTCCACACCGCATGCAAGTAGTGGGGAAAAGACTCAACGTTGTTGACTATACTCTTGAGCTGGGCAGAAGAGGAAGCAGCAGCCTTGCCAGCTTCATCCTTCTCACACCCTTCTGATTCTGTAAATTCAGGAGAGACCCCGGCTTGCCAACAGATCCCGCCTCACAGGCTCTGACTCACTGGCCTCACCTAACAAAACAAAATGAGTCACAGCAGGCGAAGTTCCCGATTGCTTTAGGGTGAGAAGAAGTGGGCTGTGTGAGCCAGTGTTGTGCCACAAGGGTCCACCAAGCAGATACAGAGGTGGTAGGAGGTTTAGTCTTTACAGTTTCATCAGGTGAAAAATGCATGATGTTTGGAAATGTATTTGGAGGAAAAATCCCAGCCCATCGATTTGGCTTTGGCCATACAGGAGTGACTTTTTGTATCCACCAACCTCCAGGATGGTTCTGATCTACTGTAGGCATAGGTATTTCAGAAAAAGCAGGCTGGTGGCTTTTCTTCCCCACTGCCCCGCAGCTGGAGCAGAGAAAGAGGAGGGAAGAGGGAGACCAGACAGGGCCTCCCAGCAGCTCGTGTCCAGACCTCCCAAGATGTCACTTGGAGGAGATGTGCCAGCCTCACCCTCCTTACCTGTCTTTTTTTTGGAGCAGGTGATCTGGAACGCTAGGCTGACCTTGATACACAGAACCTGACCAACAGCTCTGTGGGAATATGTAAATTTGAGGGATTCCTTATTTTCAAGCATTGACCCCCCAGGTGGAGGTGATCAGCAGAAAACTTTCACCTACTCTTTCAGCATAGGAGAAAAATGCAAAACATTGTGTTTCTGTAATACAGTGCAATTCTGTGTTTCATGAAATTATTTCTACATGGAAACAACTTATTTTTATAATGCAAAGGATGACTTCTTTTCAGGCTGATCATTGAAACCTGTTCTTTCTGTTCTTAAAAAATCTGCATATTCAGGGACAACATCATCTGTTTATAGGGGATTTTTTTTTTAATTTCATTTTCTTACACAAGTGTTGTAAGTATCACCCCTTGTTTTACATTTTTTTTTAAAATATCCTTTAGCAGGTTTTCCTGTCCTTCCTTCTCATTCCCAACCTGTTGCTTTTCAGCAGAGGGCAAAATTCACTGGTTTTGCAAAGGGAGGCAGTGAAAAGACTAACTGAATATCAAAGATATACCCAGTTTTGAAATAAGCCATGCTTCTAGAGTCTCTGCGCATCCCAGCTCACTGCACCAACTGCCAGATGAGACCAACAGGCACATCAAATATGCCACTATGATAATCAGGAGAAATTAGTGCTTGATGGACATGGGGAATTCCCTTTTTTTAGTGTTAGCTACTGCTAAGTCACTCATAATGGAAGTTGTGATAATAGTTTCCTTCCCTTGGAAGGAAAGAGAGAGGTGCTCTATTTTTCTTAAAAAAAAAAAAAAAAAAAAAAAGACAAAAGGGTTCAGCATCTTGAAACAGTGTTTGTTAGTGACCAGTCATCACATTCAGCACAAACTCTTTTTGAATATCCATGAACAGCTGTGGCAGGCCTTGATGCTTGTCCAAAGGACAACAACGTGAATTCTGCTACAAGCAGCAGAAATTTATTTTTAACTATTAAAAATCAGCCGATTACAATAACAGCCAATGTGAGTTTTACCCAAAAAGTAGAGACCAGAACAGAGTACACCTCTAAGGCAAAGACTTGAAGAGGAAGTGTATTAATTTCTCAAAGAGAGAGCAATGTTTTTACAAATATTTGAAGTCAAACAGGCATTTTTGTTGTTGTTGCAGAAGAAAAGCTTTCTGTCTTATATAAATATGTCTGTCAAGATATTTCCTTTCTGGGAAAATGAACTGTACACACAGTACTCCAGCTCAGTCCAGAGGAAGTTGTGAAGGCTCTGGCCTACCCAGATAAGAAACTTGGGGAATACAGCAGACAGTAGGAGCTAAAGTGAGTAGGCATTGTGGTAACTGGTGGGCAGGGGGCAGATACACTGCTTGGAATCTCAGTATTTCTCCTCCCTAGTCTGGTTTTTGACTTTGCAAATGTATTACCATGTTTTAACAGTTATTTTATGGAGGTGAACATTAACTGTGTTTAATCTCACACTTTCAAAAAACAGATTGTTATTTGCTCAGAGTTTTGAATTATTAATTGGAGAAGCTAATATGTGGTTTTAGGACCTTAACTGCATTTGGGTTCAAGAAGGTTCGCCCTGAAGAAACAACCAACCTTGCAGCCTTTCACATGCCAGTTCACATGAGCTGGGGATTTTGGTTTTAATGTTGTAAAACGTTAAGAGAGAAGAGGCATTCATCCAGGGTGCAACTGATGAGGAGCATAAAGTACGTTTGGAAACAAAGCAGGCTCAGCAGTGTGTTGGTGCAGTAGCAGGGCACCACTGCATGACTGCAGCTGCCCTCCAGTTTGCAGAGCTGGCTCCAGCCCTGGGATGTCTGCAGGCAGAGAGGAGAGATTGTCCTTGCTTTCCCTGTCAGAGTTTGCTCCTGTGGGAGCCCTCAGTGTCAAAAAAGCCCGTGCGCCTTACCAAGATTTCTTGATGTCAACAGAAGTGTGGAAAACACTGGTATAAATGACTCATCATTGCCTGTATTAGGAATAATAGAAATATTTTTGGATATTGAAAAGCACAGTCACCTTATTGTAAAGAATCAAATTTAGTCTTACTTTTTCACTTTTTTTTTTTTTTTTGCATTACATTAACTTTCTAAAGCAAAGTTCATCTCCTCATGAACCGTTCCTGATCCTTTCCTAGCCCACACCCTTCAACGCTGGTGTTGGTCTGCTTGATCCACCACAGCCATTGCTGCAACTTCCCTACAGCTGTTCCAAAGGAGGAGTCCTGCTGTCCTTCCTAGCAGCAAGGGCTAATCCTGAATGACTGGGAAATTACTTCCGTAGGCTTTTGTTCTGTTTTGCATGGTTGTTTTTCTGGTTTGGTTTGGCTTGTTTTTTTTTCTCTCTCTCTTTAAATTTAAAAAAGAAATAAAGCCAGAACTGGCAGAGCACACCAGATCCATGGAAAAATTGCTTTGGACAGCTGTATTCGACTGTGACTTGTGAATAATTTTTTCCAGAGTAAAGTCTGGAATAAGCATTCTTTAGTTCTGCTGTAGATATTCTGAAGGTTCTTGTTGGATACAAAGCATTTGAACCCAATCCTGTAAATCCATTCCAGAAAACAGCCTCTACGTAGATGAAACCCTATCAATTTTGATGAAGTTTCCCTAAAAGTGCAGCACTGCACATGTAAACAAGATGCTGTGGGACTAGCTATGAAAAACAGCCATGACTGGGACTGGGACTGGGACTGGGACTGGGACCTGGACCTGTGCTGCACAGCACTAGTGCATAAGTCTTATGCTTTTTGGTCTATGAGCAGTCCTAGCCCGGAAAGATTTTGTTTTATCTATGTTTAATTTTCTACTTGGATTTGAGACTCTGTGTTCACTATTTTATTCATTTCCATTTGAAAATAATTTATGTTGAAAATTATATTTTGCTGCATATGTTTTAGTTTCTAGAAAAAAATACTAACTGGAAGAAATACTGGAGAGTTTCAGCTGGCCAAGGGCATCACATACAGCTAACCTGGTACCACAACGGTGACAAAATACAGCTCTCTCCAGAACGTTATAATGGCAAGGGAGAGAGAAGATCTTTACCTTTCTTTCTTTACCTTAAAGACATCTTTCTTTAAAAAGTAAGAATAAACCAAAGAAATATTGTAAAGGCTTGCTTGGTATTTGCTTTTTCTCTTTTACTTGTTCAGCACCCGTGTCTGTTCCAGAGTCCCTGTGCTTGAGGGTCTTTTAGATATTGTCTCACTACAAGTAATTTCTACTACCTCACAGCTGAAAAGTAAATGAAATCAAATGCTGGCTTATGAGCCATTGTCTCTGAGATCCTCTTCCTTTCCTCAAAAATTGTTCATTTTTCTTTCAAGTCCCTTCTGTGAACCCAATAGCAATTTATTGATAAGCAACACAGTCATAAAAAGTCATAAAAAGTTGAAATGACGTCTTGCTAAAATATTCGTTTTTATTCATTTATTCATTCAAAACATTCACCTGCAATTCTTACACTTGTCTATAATCTCACTTTGCCCTCTAGTGCCCATTCTGTTGTTTCCTGTGCCCTGTTGACTGAAATACTTCAAAACATATTTTCACTTGATGATGAGATTGTTAAGGATAGTTATGAACCATAAAGGAAGTTTTGGGGGATGAACTTTTCTGAACAATCAGTGGTCCATGATTTAACATCTTCCCACTTCCAGCAAGTGAGGCAGAAAACCCTGGGATCCTTCATGAGAGGGCAGTTGAAAATATTTCATGCCAAGTTTCAGTAAAAATGGGGCTGTTTCAATATGGGTTTACTGCATTTCAGAAGTCACCTAGGATATCAGAACCAGAAAGCTCAATAGGCTGAATGTCCTTTTATAGCACAGGCTTGCAGAGGTGCAAAAACAAACAAATAAACAAACAAAAGAAAAACAAACAAAAAACCCACCCCAAAACAAAAACAAAACCAAAAACCAAGCAGTGGAAATCAGATTTCTAACAGTCTGACAGTCATTCCAAGCACTGTTAGTTACAAAGCACAAGAAATACAATTTAGGCTATAATATGTCTGGTGGGATCTCACCAGGCAGAAAAATGGCTCTGATTCTTTTCTTTCTCCCTTTAGTCTTTCCGGTTATTCTGGATCATGGTGAAGTTGTTATCAGGTTGTCTGGTATTTCAGCTTCAGACCTGGTATCCGTTGCTCTCAACACTTCCTTTAGCTCGCATCCATGCTAGCAGAGAGAGGGCAGGTATACCCTGCAAAAGAGACCTGTGTCACAGATACGGTACATGACATCTGGACTACCATTGCTATTGCTCTTACCAGTCCATTTTTGTTTAGATTCACCCTTGCATTATCAGTGCTTTGAATACTACTACTTTAAATGGCTAGAGACCAGGGAAAACTTTAAAGTGGCTCCTCGCTAGATGCTAGAAGCAACCCCTAGCAATGTCAGCCCTTTGTGACTGACATTTCCTTTCCTTGGGAACTATGGCCATGCCAACTCTGCCCTGTTTCTTTATGCTGGAACCAGAAGCCTGTGTCCAGAGTTCATCAGCTTTGGCTACGGGAAATAGTAGCTTTTTTTTTTTTTTTAAACATCTTTTTACCATAATTCAATTGGTAACACAGCCTGGATGTAACTCTTCTCCCTCTGACTAACATATAGCAAGAAACTAGGGAAAACACAATCATTTGAAATGGAGTTAACCAGGGACAATTTCCCAAGGGTAAAATCCTGATTTGGCCTTGCAGAAATCAGTGGACTTTTGCCAAGTATAAGCCGGTTATTCCAAGGAATTTGTTCATATTGCTAATCGAGGCTCTGTGGTTTTGGGGGAAAATTTGCTGGAATACATGTTTCTGTGGGTCAGTTTATGAGCAAAGGGAATGAGGCAGTAGATTTCAAGCAACAATAAAGGACAGCACTGAATGGAAGTGAATTGGAATGGAATCAAATTTGAGAAAGCAGTTAAAGTGAATTGGAAACACAGCAGGATGGAAAAAAAGCCTTCTCCCCAGAAAGTTAGATGAAGGAAAGATACTTTAATTAAAAGTAAGAGTATGCAACTGAGAAGTTATTGCAGAAGCTATAGTTATTGCAAACAATTTCTTGTGTGGACAATTCCTTCTAGAATTACTTTACCTCTTTGAACAAAGCAAACTTAGAATGGACCAAATGTTTAAAAAGATACATTCTTAGAAAAGAGCATACAGCACTTGAAAGAATAATAAATGGTATCTACCTAAACCAGGCCCATTTAAATAAACAGTACACCACTTTATTTTTGATGAGGACTCATTCAGTACAAATCTAGTAATTCCTCTAAAGTGATGATGTGTAGTCCATTCACAAATAAATGATTCTCTGTATATCAGTGAAATGAGATGGAAAGGAACAGCACATTTTCACAGCAGAAAACACCATGCAATAACCTTATTTTTCATAATTATCATCCTTTCCTATGGAGTAACCCTCACTGAAAAGTCATACAAATTATTTTATAGGTAGTATATACATCTTGCTCACCAAATAAACTGACATTGAATAATATATTTTCAAAAATAAATATTAGCAGCACAATCATTTAAATATGATTAAAGAGGGCTAGAAGCTTTTACACAAGATAGAACATAGAAAAAATATTAAATGTAATTAATTTTAAAGCTAAATTATAACAGGTCAAAATCTTTGTACCTTAGTTGTAAAGCTTCCTCACGACTTTATCAATCAATTGAAGACATCTCCTCATTTCTGCACGGCTGATCTCCCAGGAGCACAGGTTGTGTTGCTTGTCTTTAAGAAAACAGTCTATCCTTTGGAAATACTTTTTCAGTTTCAGCCTGTTGACTTCTTTACTCCAAAAATACTGGGTCTGCTTCTTGGTTACACATGCCTCCAATTGCTCAATTTGATGATAAAGTCCATTTTGGAATTGTTCTAGAGCTGCCCCATCCCAGGCAGCTAGAGTGAGATTTTTGCTAAAGATGTAGAAGATGTGTTGGAAGATCTCTTCAATGGCCATTTTGACAGTTTCTTTCTGTTTGGGCTTTAAAACCTGCTCAGGAAATCTGAAGGACATTTTCTCTCTTAGACACTGTTGAGGAAACTTTTTGCCCATTTTGTCCAAAAGTTGCAGGCTGTTCTCAATCACTTTTCTTTGCTGTAAAGGAAGGTGATTACAGTTAAGACTTGACATGGTGGTGGTGTACAACAGAATGAGGCCAATTTGTACCAAGCCAAAAGTGTTCATGGTACAGATAAGCTGCTATGCTTCTCCTTTCCTGTGTATGAATCCTGAGAGACAGGCTGGATTGCTTTGAAGGTTATTAATAGGCGTCTCTGTTTCTTCAAAATCTTGAAATTTAATTATTCTGTAGGAGAAGTTTTCTTTCATCATTTTTTGGTTTTGAAGGTCTTCCCCCTTGTGTATGCTTTTGACACTTACCACTTTCATTTTCTGCTTTATGACTTCATTGTCTTTTTTTTGCCACTTTCTTTTTATTTCAGCTGGACTATAGAATATTATGTATATCTTAGGCTGTATGTGTATCTTAGATCCCTCTTCCTCAAAAATTCTGTGGTAATTGTACTGAGAATTTAAAAGAATATGTTAGAGAAATATCCTTAGTTTCTTAATATTTTAGCAGTGGGAAAACATGTTGAAACACAGCACTGTCAATGATGGGCCAGGGGCCTGCCAAAAACTACTGTCAGCCTCTCTCCTTGACAGGATTTACACTCCCAAAATTCAGCTGAGCTTTCTCTACCTATTTTTATTCAGGGAAATTATTCTCTTTCTCTTCACCTTTCTCTCATCCATTTAAATTCAAAGGACAATAGTCCTTTGAATATATCACTAAAAGACATGTATATATAAAAATATGTGTATTAGTATTAATATAACTATATGTATTTTGATACACGTATGATGGTAATTATACAGGGCCTTTTAGAGACTGTAAGTGTCATGAGAATACAAATATTCATATGGAAACATGTTAGATAAGACACACACTTTTTTCTCCATATGATCAGTTGAGTAATAATATCAATGCCGGTAGGGCACAGGTCTGAATTCTGATGTTAAATGGAGAGAGAACAAACACAGAGACAAAAAATGCTCTGAAATTCAGCCATTTGCTTTCTTTAGCCATATAGTAGAATAGGTCAGCACTATCACAGCACATTGTGAAATCTTGCTCCTGCCTTTGATTTTATTTTGATGAAAGCAAGTCTTAAATTAACATTTAGCTGTTTCTCCAAGCCTTCTGTACAAACATAGCTCACTACAAAGGCAGTCTACAAAGGCAAGTGGATCATCTGGATCAAGAGGTCCAAATAAACATTTTTTAGTCTGAGATCTGGCTCTGTATTTCTGTGCAGCTGTTGCAATGCCACCCATCGCTATGTGGCTGGCTTCATTCTTAGTCTGGTAATCACTCTGAGCAGATTTATGGTACTGTTTTAGGGCTTCCTTTGTGTTCAGCACATATGTATTTGGGAGGCTTTGAAATGTTATAAATTAAGATGAGAGCAATTGTTCGCATGAGGAAAATCCTTTGATTTCCTCCTGTTACTTTGATTTCCTCCTGTTACTTAAGCAAGCTTGAGTTGGATGTACTGCCACTGTGAAGAACAAATGAATCCCCTGTCATCACTTTGGAACAGCAGTATTAAACAAAAAGGGTAAGAACAGCCAAAGCAGGACATAAAGTGAGTAAAATGGGACCAAATCTTTTCACTTAGTGGGAATGTTCAATACTTGGAAAAATGGGCCTTAAGTGCATTGCTGTCATTAGATACAAAATGGCCATGGTGACATATTACATGCAAAAATACAGCTGTAGAAGTTATGTACATATTAAAATCATCATTAGATCAATTAAAAATGTACCTAGTTTAAGAAAAATGTTTTATACTACTACAGCACCTTCCGTAAGTTAAACTCAAGTATATTTTTCAATGCTATAATCATTGTATGATCTTAATTCTTCTACTAATGTTAAACAGATAAACTCGTTCACATTTATTATATCTCCCAGGCACACAAGTTCTTTCTTTCCTCTTCCAAAATACTTTTTACAGGTTTCCCTTTGAACAAAGAGCTGTACATGCCATTCCCATTTTGTATCTTTTATAACAAAAAATTGTTCTTTCCCACTCAGTTTCTTATCTTTTGTACTGTGCAGAGTAATAATATTGCATAACTCACGACAGTCTTCTCTAATCATCCATCTTTATTGCTTAATTCAGAAACAGTTCATTAAAAGTAATTACTGGAAGAGGCAACTGAGTGCTATGAAGCTGCAGCACAGAATGCTTTTGTTATTTCTCTGTGGTTGAAGCAAAGCCCACTCTAACCTAGAATGAAAAGAGGAAATAGGTTTACAAAGCACAACTGTATTTCCAAGTAGACCTAATAGATCATTCGTGTAAAAAGAGTACCTGATCTGTGATTCCATGCAGGCAACTCTGTCTTAAAAGGTCATCTTGCTGCATGTATTCATTGCAGGAGTGTAAGAGTAGAGATAAAAAATATGCACAATTCTATGAATTTCTACCACCTTCAAATTGCCACAATTCACTTCCCTAAAGGAAGTTTGTAATTTCATTGTGTAATGCAACGAATATTTGGGATGACTATTTGCTGTCCCTTATTACATGGGGTCTTTTATCTCAGGCACCAAGGCAAGTGTTAAGTCTAAGCTACATTTATGCTGGCAAATGGAGCCGTGCACGGGAACATTCCTGCAGAATAGAAACGCTGATTCTCCAATCAAAATAACTAGTTCCTCTCAACATTTCATCTACTCTCAGTTTCCTTTCTCCTTTACCTCATTCAAAACACACTGATTTTAAGAGGTCAGCATGCCACCAAGGAATCCAAACAGGCTGAGCTTGTCACCACACACAGTATCTTAATAAGGGAATTTTACATGATTAATACCATCTCTGGAGCCGCTGCACTACGATGGATAAGGATAGCAAATTTATGTACAAAATCTGCCATATGAAGAATACGTTATGTAGTTTTAAATGGTTAAAACACGGTTAATTTAGTTTACATGCTACAATTTAATTCACCATCAATATCACAGTCTGCATTAAGAAGATAAGATCTAACTCAGCTATGTGACCTTCCCAACTTGGCATACCATATAACTGTTTTGTCTT
Organism: Cygnus atratus; assembly: GCF_013377495.2. NCBI lineage: Eukaryota > Metazoa > Chordata > Aves > Anseriformes > Anatidae > Cygnus > Cygnus atratus. Next base: position 37,042,573 of record NC_066396.1, read on the forward strand.
ATGCTGGAGTAATTCACATAAGTAATTTGTGTAGTAGTTGCTTGCTTTTGCAAAGTATTGTTTCATAAAATACAATTCTACAAATAGAGGTATTAACTAATAACTAACAAAAAGTACTACAAATAAAGTTTACCAGAAAAGAGATTTAACAAAGCAGTCCTCAATGAAGCAGCAGCAAAGGGAATTATCAAAACCTACCTTTTAGAAGCATGGAAGTAAAAAAGAAAATATTACAATTTCCATTTATGACACTAAAGATTTGTTGCCCTACTTATAAAATATACTGTGGGCTTGCCAGCATTTTTTTTTTCTGCATAAAGAGGAGCAGGACCTAAACTCCATTTTGTAAGAAACTAAATTAACTGCAGTACATTTAATTTCTTGTATTGACAACTTGGACATCAGCACTGACCAAGGGTGTCTTTTTGCCCTGACTGAGGCTCTTGCATCTTGCTACAAGAGCAGTCAAAACCACTGGGCATAGACAGGGTCTTTGGCTGCCTTGCTGGATGTGCCTTGATTTACAAGGCTGAATGGGCATTTGCTGCTGTGTAGGAATACTCAGACTTAAACTCCTGAGTACACATGGCCTTCATTTTTTAGTAAGTAAATTTTTAAAGAATTACCGGACTATGACCAACGGCTGCTTTCATAACATAGAGGAACTCTCACACTCATTTTATACTGAGAAAAATTACAGGTCATATAATCATAGGTTATCCTGAGTTGGAAGGGACCCACAAGGATCAGTGAGTCCAGCTCCTAGGCCCCCAAAGGACCACCCAAGAAATCAGACCATATGTCTGAGAGCACTGTTCAAACACTTCTTGACAGAAGCAAATGCACAAGATAAAAATGATTTTAAAACTCTTCTATTTATCACAAAAAGTCAGACACTATCAGAGATAGGTAAGCATGGGAATAGAGCTTTTATTGAAATCTAAACAGAATAAAGGCTGCCCTGGAGAATACCATGACAAAAGCCATAAAAATATTTGAGTATATAAAAGAAAAATGGGAAAAAAATAAATCCATATATAGATAAAACACTGAAAAATAACCTAAAAAAAAAAGAGAGGCAAGTATATAAGCAAATTAATAAAAATACCTGAGGCAGATGGAATTTTACAGTTACAGAGACAAATAGCAAAATTCAGCTCAGACCATTTTGGCAGGTCACAGGCAGTTTCTTAGCATGATGCATTTAAAGGCCAATTTTTTCCTTTCTATAGCATCACAAGGGTGATGAACACCAAATGGTGTCCCCTGCAGAAAGTTCTGAGGCAGCAGAGCAGGGTAGTTGGCTCCTGGAGGTGCAAGTCTGGGCTGAAGGAGTAAAAAGAAGCCAGTGTAGAGGCATGGTGTTGAACAGAAGCATCTGGGAGAGGAAAGGGAACCAACTGCAGCCTTAAGAGTATTTCCAAGGGACCATATTCTGGAGATGGAGAGGTGACCTCTTCCTGGGGGACCCAAGCTCCTCTCTCGCCCATCTGCCCTGCTGCCACAAGCTGTAGCTGGCCCTCAGCACAGCGATCAGAACACAAGGATAGTGTCCATTAACACGTGGCACCGTGGCTGGTGTCATCGCCAAAATTTTAGGTTCTTAGGCAACAGGCAGCCTTACATGACACCAGGCTGCTGGCATTGGACAGGATTCATCTTTCCCAATGGGGGAAGAGGGTCCTTGGTCATGAGCTGGCAGGGCTCATTGATGGGGCTTTAAACGAGATTCGATGGTGGAAGGGGATATCATCAGGGATGCTGGCGATAAGGTACGGGATGACGTGCCATCCCACTCACGCCAGCTGAACACCAGAGCCAGCAAAGGATGCCCAGAGCCTAGAGAGGGAACAGAGCTTAACAGGAGAGCTGCTGTAGGCCCACATGGACGAGTTATAGTTGCCCCATCCAGAAAGGCATTGGGAGCCCAACTCAAATGCCTCTACGCAAATGCACACAGCATGGGGAATAAACAAGGGGAACTGGAGGTGTGCGTGCAGTTGCAGGTCTATGATCTTGTCGCAGTTCCTGAGACAGGAGGGGACAGCTCTCATGACTGGAATGTGGCCATGGACAGCTTTATGCTTTTTAGGAAGGACAGGCCAGGAAGGTGAGGTGGTGGAGTTGCTCCTTACGTGAGTGAGCGACTGGAATCTATGCAGCTCTGCCTAGGGGGGGTTGAAGTGCAAGTCAAGAGCCTATGGGTGAGGATTAAAGGGCAGGACAACAGGGGCGACATCGTGGTGGTGGGTGTTTACTACAGGCCGCCGGATCAGGAAGAGGAAGTGGATGAGGCCTTCTACAGGCAGCTGCAAGTTGCCTCGCATTCACAGGCCCTGGTTTCTTTGCAACCCTGGATTTCAAGAGAGCAAACTTTGACCTTTTCAGGGACCTAACTGGAGGACTCCCTTGGGCCAGGGCCCTAGAGGAAAAGGGGGCCCGGGAGAGTTGGCTAATGGTCAAGCACCACTTCCTCCAAGCTCAGGATCCGTGCATCCCTACAAGGAAGAAGACAAGCAAGGGGGCAGGAGACCTGCGTGGATGGGCAATGAGCTCTTGGGAAAACTTAAACAGAAGAAGAAAGCATACATGATGTCGAAGAAGGGACAGACAACGTGGGTGGAATATAGGAAAATTGTCAGAGAATGCAGGGATGCAATGAGGAAGGCTAAGGCCTGCTTAGAATTAAATTTAGCAAGAAACATCAAGGATAACAAGAAGAGCTTCTTCAAATACATCAGTAGCAAAGGGAAGACTAAGGAAAACGTGGGTGCGCTGCTAAATGAGGCGGGTGCCTTGGTGATGGCAGATACAGAGGAGGCGGAATTAGTGAATGCCGTCTTTGCTTCAGTCTTCACTGCTAAGGCTAGCCCCCATGCACTACCGGAAACCAGAGAGAAAACCTGGAGAGAGGAAGACTTTCCCCTGGTTGAAGAGGATTGGGTTAGAGGTTATTTAGGCAAGCTAGACACCCACAAATCTATGGGCACCAATGGGATGCACCCAAGGGGGTGAGGGAGTTGGTGGATGTGATTGCTGGGCCACTTTCTATCATCTATCAGTGGTTAGGGTCATCCGGAGAAGTCCTGAATGACTTGTTAATGTGATGCACATCTATAAGAAGGATTGTAAGGATGAACTGGGGAACTACAGGCCTGTCAGCCTGACCTCGATGCCAAGAAAGGTGATGGAACAGGTCATCTTGAATGCAGTCACATGGTACATGCAGGACAACCAGGGGATCAGGCCCAGTCAGCATGGGTTCATGAAAGGCAAGTCCTGCCTAACCAATCTCATCTCCTTCTATGACCAGGTGACCTGCCTGGTGGATGAGGCTGATGTGACCTGGCTGTTGATGTAGTCTGCCTAGAGTTTAACAACGCCTTTGTCATGGTCTCCCACAGTATTCTCCCAGAGAAGATGGCAGCCCATGGCTTGGACAGGCACACTCTTTGCTGGGTTAAAAACTGGCTTGACGGCCAGGCCCAGGGAGTGGTGGTGAATGGAGTGAAATCTGTCTGGCAATCGGACACGAGTAGTGTTCCCCAGGGGCTGGTGTTGGGGCCCATCCTCCTTAACGATGATTTGGACAAGGGAATTGAGTGCTCCCTCAGTAAGTTTGCAGACGACACCGAGTTGGGGGGAAGTGTCAATCTGCTGGAGGGTAGGAAGGCCCCACAGAGGGACCTGGACAGGACGGGTTGATGGGCAGAGGCCAATGGGATGAGGTTCAACATGGCTAAGTGCTGGGTCCTGCACTTTGGTCACTACACCTCATGCAACACTACCCACCTATCTGATGCTTTGCAGGATGTGTGCAGATCTGTCAGCTGAGACTAAAAGGGATGTAGTTTTGAGAATTGGCCCTGGCTTACTGACCATCCTCCTTCTGTTGGTACAGTCCTCATGGGAAGGGTGATATGGACATTTAGAGGAGGAATTTTTCCTACTACCAGAAGTTATCCGGACATCATAAGCTAGTAGCAGTGGAAATAAAATGGATGAGGAAATGATGAAAGGGGGACTGTGATGATTCCTCTTCCTTTCTTAGTTAAGTCCGACTTTGGGAGGCAATAAATACCAGAAATGCAGGAAGAAAAAAAAAAAAGAAAAAAGAAAAAAAGAAAAAAAGAGCCCTTGTTAAAGAATTCTTGCAGCTACCTTGTGGGTGATCTCTCTCCATGCCATTTGTCATCTTCCTTCCAGCTAACTTGGGGAAAATCATGTGGACATCCCCTCCATGCACAGGCATGGAAAGAGACCTCACCTGTCCCCCTGCGTGGTGCCTCAGAGAAGCTCCACATCAGGTGGGTTCTGCTTCCCAAGTGATGGTGTGGTGCTGGCTTCCCACCATATACTTGGGTTCCTAGGGCATGGTGGGGGACTCTCCACCCCCTGCCAAAATACCTCATCCCTTTCATAACATTGCCAGCACCACCTAACACACGTGGTCCCTGCTAGGTGTCCCCAGGTTGCCATCAGACCATTTGGTTCTCCTGAAACCACAATGTCCCAAGAGTATTCCCAGCCACACCACAGTGAGGACTTCCTCCAGTACCTCCCTACCCCTGAGGAACCTTGGGCCACCTGAAACCTCCATAGTCCCCCATGTCCTGACTGCCCTATCTGCTTCCAGCTACTGTGAAACACCAGTGCCCTGTTCTCAGGTTTGGGTACCCTCATGAAGGTTGCCCACAGCCCTTACACATAGCACAAGCCTTCACATGTGTGTGTGCTTGCACAAGTCCCCCACAGACTGGGCCAGAGCATCAGGGTGCCATGTGTCTGGCAGAGCAGAAGACTGTGCTTAGGAGGGCACATAGGACAAGGAAAGGCTGTGGCTGATCCTCTCTTTTTGCTTGGTTAGGAGACACCCCTGGAGCTCACAAAAAGTGGCAAGCCTGACAAAGGCCTCTGCTTCAGGCAGGCAGAAACTGGCAGCTCATAGAGGGCTGGTGAAATGACAGCACTCTGTACCACGTTAACAGACACATCCCACTGCTCTGGTTTTGTTGTTGTTGTTGTTGTTTTTGTTGGTTGGTGGTTTTTTTTGTTTGTTTGTTTTTTTAATTTTAATTCTTGTTACTAGAATGTCCCCAAAGGTTCCTGCACAGCGGCATTTTTTTCGATTATCTTTCCATGAATCTGCACCCAATAAATGCAGGTATACCCTGCTTTTCCCCAGTTGCTCTGAATGACATATACTTTTTTCATATACCGAAAGGCACTGGGGGTCTTGTTCTGCAAAGTAAAGAGAGGAAAAGTGTCACTCCAGGGCTGGAAGTAGCCACAGTGGTCTACAAGTGTCTTCCTCTGCCAGCCTGGCCCCTGCTCTGGGACCAGCTCCCGCCTTGGCTGAGGAGATGCTTTCTCTCTGCTTCCCTTCTCCCACACCTGGCCTCTGAGAGCGGGGTGGGCAGTGTTGGAAGGCTGAGGATCCCTGATACCAAGGGAAACAGGGCCATGGGAATGTCTTGCTGCAGAGCAAGGTATTAGCTGTCCTCCCCACCACCTCCTGACCAGCTGGTGCTTGATCCCTGTCCTGCCACACCTTCCCTTCCCTGTGTCCTTTGTGTGGGCCATGTGGCTGTGGAGCACTCCTGCACATGGGGTATCTATGTGTGCTACTGCGAACAGTCTCGCCCTGCCTGTCACTGTCTCTGGTTCTACCAGTACACTTCTGAGTTGGATTGGCCCCATGAGTGCTCCAGTGACTCCAACTGATACGTCCAGCACATTTGCACTAATAACGGCAGCAGGTGAATACTCACTGAAAGCAGCTATGACCATCAAGGAGAGGACTGTCATGGTCCTCTTCTTCAGTGTGACAATATCTTACCTGAAAAGGATAGACTCCTGATGTTACCAGTGCTTAAGAAGTGTGTTTGACCCCTTTAGGGGGTATTTTCTCTTACAAACTGAGAATAAGTAATTTTTGAAGTCATCTGCTGTCGAAGAACTGACAGAACAGGCCCCAGAGGTGCAGGATTCCTGTCAGCCCGCTTCAGCATGTCAGGCAGAATGGGCTGAGAGGAAGTGCTACAAGAGCACCCTCAGAAAAGAGCACCCTCAGAAATTTGCTTTCCTCCTCTGGGAAGAAATCAACCAGGTAGAACTGTGAAAACCTAACCAGGGAAAGACATACTTGGGCTGTCTTTGTGGTCCACCTGACTTCTCTTTTGCTAAGGAGGCTGACTGTGTAATATTTGAGAAGAAACTCCTCTTGTATTGGTGTGTCCTCCACAGGGCTGTGTGTAGCAGCAGCCATTTAGTATGCCTCTCACCAGCCTCTGCAGCTCCATACCACCTCTGCCAAGCCAGAAGCTGGTAAAAGCAGTGGTGAAGCCTTCCCCGGCAGGGGCCCAGCCCTGACACCAAACACTCCTTAAGCTACGCTTAAGTTAACTCCCTGGTGGCTGGGGTTTTGGCCAATGACCTATGCACACAGAGATAAACTGCAGCCCTGGCAGCATCCAAGCTGGTGCCAGTGAGAGCCACGACCTCCTAGTGGGGAGCACCGCCAGCCTCCCCTACCCACCCTGACCCAACTGGCGTCCCCGACTCTATGGCAACTTTGGACAGGTGCTTGACTCACATGGTGGAGACACTGGTGCTGATGCGTCCCTGGAGGTAAACTGGGGCAAGAGTGTGGCAGTAACAAATACAGAGAACCATTCCTGGAAAAGATGCAGAAAAAAAGCCTGAGGATACTTCCAGGACACCTGCATGGGAATGAGTCAGAACCCTGCAGGGAGCTGGGCCTCAAGACTCAATCTGGCACTTGTTTTCCCAAGAGAGGAAGACCTCCTCCAACCTCCACAGCACAAAGGCTTTTTGCTCCTGATGTCTCTGCCTGGCTGCCAGGGAGGTTAGAAGGACCCACAGCCTCCCCCCACAGGCCTGCAGGCTAAGCAAGGGATTTGGGGCAGGAGGAGAAGCGTGGCATGGAGAGTCTCTTTACACTGACTGGTATACAGGTAACAGGCCTGTGGGGCCACAGGAGCTCCTGCCCTGAGCATCAAGAAAGGAATGCTGTGAAACAGCTCCGTGTTGGCTCCCAGGCCAGGTGGCATCTGTTTGCAGACAGTGGGAGCTTCCTCAGTGGCAGAAGTGGGAGATGGGAAGAGCCCCACAGGCGCTCCTGCAGCTCCCCCTCCTGCTGGAGCTCCCATCCAGTGCATCCATGCTACTGCTTGCAGTGGGCGAATACTCACTGAGAGCAGCTACAAAGGTCAGACAAAGGAGCATGCAGAGCCTACTCTTCCTTTTGGTCATCTCTTTCCTGAAAAAGGAAAAGGGAGTCCTGGTGTTCTCTGTGCTCAGGTTTTGGAGCAGACCCCTTTAAAGGGGAAATAACAAGTTGGACAGCAGCAATTTTGGAGGTTGGCCACTGACAAAGAACCAGCAGAGCATCCCCCCCAAGCACCAGGCTTTCTCTAAGCTAACTTCAACACCATGAGTAGAACTCGCCAAAAAATTGTTCCAATAGCACCTCCAGAAAAGGCGTTGCAGTAATCCAGGGCAAAAAGCAGGTCTACCAAGGGAAAGCAGCTCTTGGTCAGTCTTTGTAGTGTGCTTGATTTTTCCTCTGCTACAGAGGCAGACCTTGTTATACTTGAGATGAAACACCTCTTGTTTTGCGGCATCCTCCACTGGGAGGGCATAGCAGATGCAGCCATTTACTGTTCCACTCCTGCAACTCTCACACAGCCCCCCCACCCTCACCTCCCAGCCAGAGGCTTGGATGAGAGGTTTTGTCTACTGCCAGGTGTGAGTACGAGGCCTTGGCTCCCATTCTCTCCCAGGCAGCTGCCATAGTCCTATCAGCACCCAACCTGCTGCCAGTGAGAGCCACAGTCTCCTGGTGGGGAGCACTGGCAGCCCTCTGTACCTGCCCTAACACACTGTCATCTGTGACACTATGGCCACATTAGAGAGGTGGTTAACACATTAGAGTGCTGTACTCACACAGTGCAGAAGCTGGTGCTGAGGTGTCCCTGGAGGTAGACCAGGGATGAAGTCAGAGTGTATACAACCCAGAAGACCATTCCTGGCAAAGATACAGAAAAAAAAAGTCTGAGGATCCTTCCCAAGGACACCTGTCTGGGAATGAGTCAGACCCCTGCGGGGAGCTGGGCCTATGCGCAGCCTTCCAGGGGCACTGGCAGGGGCAAGGGCAGGGGCTGTGGCAGGGTTGTGGTTATGTCCTGGAGGGCCAGCAGCCTGGCAATGGGGCACCGAGGGCCAGGCAGGATCCCCTCACAGGCATTGCATTGATGGCATGTCCTGGGTAAGAGGTCAGCTTGAGGCTTTGGCCTCGCAGCTCCTGTAGTACTTGGGTACCCCATGCTTGCTGCACCATCCTACAAAGCCTTGGCAGAATGAGGCAGCACAGAACTTACCCTGAATTTCTGCAGTGTTACAAGAGCAGGTGGCTTGGCCTCACTGCATCATGCCCTGGGCCTTCTGAGCATGGGTGAACCTACAGGAGGAAAATGACAGAGCCCTGCTGTGCAACGTCTCAACGCCATGGGAGCCAAGGCAGGCTGAATCGGCAAGTGTGGAGGCGCTAGCCAGAAGGCACATCTTAGGAAGCCTCCCAGGAGATATCCCCACCACAGTAAAAAATGGCAGAAGCAAGAGCAGCCAGGCAGCACCTCACTCCATGTTCCCATGGCACCCTGAGCCGGTGCCAGCAGCAGCACCAGTGCAGTTGTGAGGAACCTGGAAGCGCTTTCAGCTGAACTTCTTCCCTGCCCACAGTAGGCTTCCTGGGAAGACCCATGGCTGTTGCTCTGCCCCGAGCCCTCTTGGCAACCCCTCCATGTCCTGTCCAGCCGCACCATATCTCTGCTTGTGCAGCCTACCAACTCATGTCCCCAGGATTAACAAACACTGACAGGTTGCTGACAGCTCCTCTGCTTGCTGGGGATCTCAGTGCCCCTCATGTTCAGCCCCTGACACCTGTCAGGGAATGAGTCAGACTCCTGCAGGGAGCTGGACCTATTCACAGCCTTCCAGGGGCAGGGGCAGGGCTGTGGTTATGCCCTTGAGAGCCAGCCACCTGGCAGTGGAGCACAGAGGGCCAACTCATGTCTCCAGGAGTAACAAACCTCCCTCCTACCTGCTCTGTAGAAGCTTGCAGGTCCTGGTTTCTGCCCCTGCCAGGTTGCTGCCAGTTCCTCTCCCTGCTGGGGATCTCAGTGCCCCTCGTCGTCTTGGGGAAGCCTTTCTCCTCCCCAGGGCACAGAGAAACCAAGCTCTCTCCCAGCTAATGTCACCTCCCCTTCAGCTACAGGAATGCTGCCGGCCCAGGGCAAAGACACACAGCAAAAGCCCCAGACCAATCCCCAGAAGAAGCGCGCCTCCCACGGGCACACAGCCACTGGGACAGCACAAGTTCCTTCACCAGGAGGAGCACGGTTCATGACACCGCAGTAATTTCAACTACTGCTAAACAATGCAGTGCTTCCCAAGTGTCAGGTTTCCCTGGTTTCTCAGCGTGCCCACTGAGGAACGTAGCCTCAGGGTAGCCAAGAAGCTGGGAGAGGACAGAGCTGGCACAGCTGACCCAAAACAACCAAAGGGCTAGTCCATGCCATTTAATGTCTTGCTCAGTGAGACTGCGGTTTTAGTCTTTCCAAATCGGCCATTGCTTGGAGATTGCCTGAGCAGTGGCCTGCTTGTGGTAGGTGCTGAGTGTCTGCCATCGCACTCTTTTTCTTTTTCTTCCCTGTTTTCCTTCACTCACTAAACTGTCTTTATCACAGCCATCAGGTTGTCTTGCGTTTGCTGTTACCATTCCACCCCTCAGCCCGCTGTGGGGGGGAAGAGGGAACGGCTCTGCGGGTGTCCGTTCAGTCTGAACCCCCTTCACCTGTTCAGAGCGTTCGGAGCGAGGCGGGTGTTGGCCTCATGCTGAGCGCAACTGGCAGTGTTGTGGGAGTGGACAGGGTGGGGAGGGGTGGCATGCTGGCAGCGCAGGAGGAGTTGGGGGCTGCCCTGAGCCAGTCACAGCAGGGTCCAGCTGGCTCAGCAGCAGACACCACCGACCCACCACTCTGAACGGACCAGCAGGTTTCCTCCTCCAATGCTCAGGGAATGAATGCCTGGGCAGGGCAACGGCAGGCACCCTCCACACCTCCCAGTGCTCCTGAGGGCCTCCTCACACCTCTCGGATCCCCTCAGTGCACCCCCTGCCACCTCACCCAGTGTGGGCCCCCTCCACCCAGAGTCCCCTGTGCGGCTCGGGCTGGGCAGAGATGGAGGCCAGACCCTGTGAGGAGGGAGGGCACCATAAGGTGAGGGGGTGGCCAGAGGAGGGCCTAAGCCTGGCCCTGGTCGTGCGGTGCCAGCCTGCCTTCAGCACCAAGAGCTGCACAGGCAAAAGCAGAGCCACGGCACCCTCTGAGGGGAAGGGGGCATTGCTGTGAGGAATCATGACCTCCAGATAGTGACTGGCAGCAACGCCATCCTGGGACAAGATGGGGGCACCTGGAGTGCCAAAAGACTAAATGTCTTTTATGTGTCTTTTATGGCAGCGTTGTCTCCTTTAGTTACGTTCGGAGAACACTCGGGGTCAGAGTGAAAGTGAGGAATTTCTGTGTCAGGCAGAAATAGGCTGCTTGGAGAAAGCCTACGAAGCAGTAGTGCTCTGCATCACATTAACTCACACATCCCACTGCTCTGTTTTTGGTTTTTAATAATTGTTTCTATAATGTCCCCAGATGTTCCTGCCCAATGGCATTTGTTTGCGTTATCTTCCCATGAATCTGCACCCGACAGACATATGAACACACGTGAAACAGCTATGTCAGACCCAGCCAGGAGAAGGGCCCTTGCAGTAGAGAAGTGCAACCAGCAACCCCTGGCTAGAGGCTGACCGTGTAGTACTTGAGAAGAAACTCCTCTTGTATTGGTGTGTCCTCCACAGGGCTGTGTGTAGCAGCAGCCATTTAGTATGCCTCTCGCCAGCCTCTGTGGAGGACTTGTTAGTGTTAGGTCAGAGGTTGGACTAGGGGATCTTGTAGGTCTCTTCCAACCTAAATGATTCTGTGATTCTGTGATTCTGTGATTCTATGATTCTGTGTCCTTGTCCTGCACAGACAGCACTCCTGTAGCTGAAGGGGAGGGGACATCAGCTGGGAGAGAGCTTGGTTTCTCTGGGCAGTGAAGAGGAGAAAGGCTCCCCTAAGATCATGAGGGGCACCGAGCACAAGCCTTTCTTTGCACAAGCCTTTCTTTTAGACAAACTGTTTTCTTTGGAACAGTAAAAACTTACATCCCTCTCTTCAGCTGGTACAAGAACCTCAAGGATATTCTTAGTGTCTTAATTTTGTCTGCAAAATATTATGTCCAGCTATTCATCAAATCCATTAATTGGATCTTAATTAATTGGATTTTAATCCAATTAAATCTGATAAAATCCAATATAAACAAACAGCCCACTATCTTGAAAAGCAGGTACAGCCCTGTTTTTCCAAACATGTCTTATTATATTTGAGACAGCAGAGGCCAACAAAGTTCACTGTTCTACTCAGTTTGGATTATTTATCATTTGTTAATCTGTTTTCTAGACTAGGTAATTGAGTTGTATGAAGAGAAACTCTAGAAAGATTTGCATCTTTATCAGGATGCTGCTAATGCCATTGATAAAGATATGTGCAGTCTGTTAAGTCACACAAAAGGAGTGAACATTTAAGAATGTCTGTGATCCAGCAATGCAATAACCTAGTAGAAAGGTGGAGACAGAGCCAAGCAGTGTAGCAAAACAAAGTCGAGTTTCTCTGAAGTTGCTAGCTTGCTCTCTTGAAGGATTTTTATCATGTTTCAGTTACCTTTTGTTAAATTTCTGGTATTTTGGAACAACTGATGAGACAGAAATGTCCCTGAAAATAACACAGATGTATACTCTGAAAGGGTTTAGTTTTACTAGTTAAGACTGACTACAGCAAAAGATAGTAAATGCAGACAGAAATGAAATACACAACTACAATGTTTGTACTCAGAGGCCCAAAATACCACAATAACTGTAAAAATGCTACCATGTTTCCCAAACTGGGCACAATTGGGCTGTCAGACTGACTTATTGTAATGCTTTTGCACTAAAATAGAATAGTTCTGTTGGAATGGTCCTTCAGAGATCATCTAGTCCAACTGTCTGAACTCTTCAGGACCAACCAAAAAGTTAAAGTAAATTGATGAGGGCATTGTCTAAATGCCTTGTGAACACCGAGAGGCATGGGGCACCAACCACCCGGCTAGGAAGTCTGTCCCAGTGCCTGACCACCCTCATGGCAAAGAAATGTTTCCTAACACCTGGCCCTCCCCTGGTGCAGCTCTGTGCCATGCCCATGCACCCTGCCATCAGTGACCAGGAGCAGAGAGCGGCATCTCCCTGCTGCTTCCCCTCCTCAGGGAGCTGCAGGGAGCCGTGGGGTCGCCTCTCGGCCTCCTCTTCTCCAGGCCGGACAGCCCGAGTGTGTGCAGCCTCTCCTCTCGGGGCATGCCCTCCAGCCCTCCTGCCGGCCCTGCTGCCCTCCTATGGGTGCCTTCAAGTACCTGAACACCCTTTTTATGCTGTGGAGACCAAACTGAATTCCATACCCTGGAATTAAATTAAATGAAACAGGTTTGAAACCCCCTGGTAAAATTCCAGCCTACAACCATGTTCAAGGGGAACTAACAAAGAAAATTCAGTGTTGCTTAAGCAAGTGCAATTTCTTCTTTTTTTTTTTTCTTTAATAGCAGCAATGAACTTACACATGTTGAGCAGCACAGGAGCAAATAGTTTTTAAGTTTGGCTCTATTGAGTTATGTCACAAAATATAACTTAACTAATCCAAAACCCAACAAAACTAGACAATAAAGAAAGAGCTACTTTGTCTTACGCATTCTATCATGGCATAGAGAAAGCTGGCCATTCCAAGATCAAAGTCTATTCCGTGGATGCTAGCTGAGATTTGGTTTCTCTTAGAATTCAGACAAGGAGGTTATACTAGCAAAATTGAACAGACTGCCCTCATCCTACAGAATACCAAAACATTCTTTCAAAGTTCAGACACCCTAATACTCCAAGGAGAGCAAAAGCTGAACATTTCTCCCTTTAACTCCATTGTTAACTTGTAAAGGAGTAGTACTTGTTCTGTGTTACATGGCACTTCAGAAAGTTCCAACACCTGCTACTAAAAAATTGGCTGAGCAAAATAAAGCCACATACTGCCAGAATTCTTTACAGACTGGATTCCAAACTCAAGAGCAGGTTAGGAGAAATGGCTCTGTCTTCATTTCTGCTACGCCACATGAACTCTGAGTCAACCCATCCCTCTACCACCAACCCTCTGGACCACTCTTCCTCCATAGGGAAAGAATAAAAGTAGAAGAAGCAATCCTGAATTGTCTCTCACTCCTACACCAAAGAAAGCAAACAGATGAGCTTCACATCAACATTTAGTTTTGTGTGTCATCCACACTACAAAGTTGTTCTGAAAGTGTATTACCTGATGTTTTTATAGCTACTCGGAACAAGCAGATACTAAGACATAGCATCTTGATCAGGAAGCACTGTATTTCAACAGATGCTTCTCTCTAGGTTTAGAGAAATAATTGAGCCAGAGTACACTGAGAATTTTGTTTGAAATTATGAAAGGTAAATGTATATTTTTCTACTATTTGTGGACTGTGATAACCAGTAAGGTCACATACTGGATACAGACAAGATTTAAAAAAAAAAAGAACAGAATAATTATTCACTAAGTAATTACTGTCCCTGAATTGAATGCAGCAAGGATCCTGGGTAGGGCAAAAATCACTCTGAAGAACTGATGATCACAGAATCACAGAATGGTTGAGGTTGGAAGGGACCTATATCTAGTCCATCCCCTCTGCTCAAGCAGGGTCACCTAGAGCATGTTACACAGGATGGCATCCAGGCAGGTTTTGAATAACTCCAAGGAAGGAGACTCCACAGCCTCTCTGGGAAGCCTGTTCCAGTGCTCTGTCACCTGAACCGTAAAGAAGTTCTTCCTCATATGGAGATGAAACCTCCTGTGGTTCAATGTATACCCATTAACCCTTGTCCTATCACTGGCCACCACTGAGAAGAGTTTGACCCTATCCTGTTTATATTGTCCCCTCAGGTATTTGTAGACGTTGGTAAGATCCCCTCTCAAACTCCTCTTCTCTGAGCTAAACAGGCCCAGATCACTTGGTCTTTCCTCATAGGACATAGATGCTCTAATCCCTTAATCTTTTTTGTGGCTCTGTGCTGGACCATCTCTAGAAGTTCTGCGTCCCTCTTGTCTGGGGAGCCCAGAACTGCACGCAGTATTCCAGGTGTGGCCTCACCAGAGCTAAGTAGAGGGAGAGGATCACCTCTCTCGACCTGCTGTCCACACTCCTCCTGATTCAGGCTAGGATCCTACTGGCCTTCTTGGCCACATGGGCACACTGCTGGCTCATGGTTAACTTGTTGTCCACCATAACTCCAAGGTCCCTCTCCACAGAGATGCTCTCCAGCAAGTTAGCCCCCAAACTGTAAGGGTGCTTGGGGTTATTCCTCCCCAGGTGCAGGAGCCTGCACTTGCCCTTGTTGAACCTCATGAGGTTCCTCTCCGCCCAACTCTCCAGCCTGTCCAGGTCCTTCTGAATGGCCACTGGTGTGTCAGCCACTCTGCCAAGCTTTGTACTGTCTGCAAAGTTGCTGCAGGTACACTGTCCCTTCATCCAGGTCATCAATGAGTAAGTTGAATAGCACTGGACCCAGTACTGACCCCTGGGGTGTCACCTAGCCACAGGCCTCCAACTAGACTCAGCACCATTGAGCACAACTCTCTGAGCTCTGCCATCCAGCCAGTCCTCTATCCACCCCACTGTCCACTCATGGATCCCACGCTTCCGGCGCTTGCCCAGGAGGATGTTACGGGAGACAGTGTTGAAAGCCTTGCTGAAGTCAAGGTAGACAACATGCACTGCTCTCCTCTCATTCATCCAGCCAGTCGTCTGATCATAGAACGCTATCAGGTTGGTTAAACACGACTTCCCCTTGATGAATCCATGTTGATTGCTCCTGATCTTTTCCTCCATGTGCTTAGAGGTAGCCTCAAGGATGAGCTGTTCCATCACCTTTACAGGGATGGAGGTGAGGCTGACTGGCCTGTAGTTTACTGGGTCTTCCTTCTTCACATTCTTGAAGACTGGAGTAATGTTGCCTTTCTTCCAGCCCTCAGGCACCTCTCCTGTTCTCCAAGACCTTTTGAAGATGATAGAGAGTGGCTTAGCAATAACGCCTGCAGTTCCCTCAGCAGCTTTGGGTGCATCCCATTGGTGCCCATAGATTTGTGGGTGTCTAGCTTGCCTAAATAACCTCTAACCCAATCCTCTTCAACCAGGGGAAAGTCTTCCTCTCTCTAGGTTTTCTCTCTGGTTTCCGGTAGTGCATGGGGGCTAGCCTTAGCAGTGAAGACTGAAGCAAAGACGGCATTCACTAATTCCGCCTCCTCTGTATCTGCCATCACCAAGGCACCCGCCTCATTTAGCAGCGCACCCACGTTTTCCTTAGTCTTCCCTTTGCTACTGATGTATTTGAAGAAGCTCTTCTTGTTATCCTTGATGTTTCTTGCTAAATTTAATTCTAAGCAGGCCTTAGCCTTCCTCATTGCATCCCTGCATTCTCTGACAATTTTCCTATATTCCACCCACGTGGTCTGTCCCTTCTTCCACATCATGTATGCTTTCTTCTTCTGTTTAAGTTTTCCCAAGAGCTCATTGCCCATCCACGCAGGTCTCCTGCCCCCTTGCTTGTCTTCTTCCTTGTAGGGATGCACGGATCCTGAGCTTGGAGGAAGTGGTGCTTGACCATTAGCCAACTCTCCCGGGCCCCCTTTTCCTCTAGGGCCCTGGCCCAAGGGAGTCCTCCAGTTAGGTCCCTGAAAAGGTCAAAGTTTGCTCTCTTGAAATCCAGGGTTGCAAAGAAACCAGGGCCTGTGAATGCGAGGCAACTTGCAGCTGCCTGTAGAAGGCCTCATCCACTTCCTCTTCCTGATCCGGCGGCCTGTAGTAAACACCCACCACCACGATGTCGCCCCTGTTGTCCTGCCCTTTAATCCTCACCCATAGGCTCTTGACTTGCACTTCAACCCCCCCTAGGCAGAGCTGCATAGATTCCAGTCGCTCACTCACGTAAGGAGCAACTCCACCACCTCACCTTCCTGGCCTGTCCTTCCTAAAAAGCATAAAGCTGTCCATGGCCACATTCCAGTCATGAGAGCTGTCCCCTCCTGTCTCAGGAACTGCGACAAGATCATAGACCTGCAACTGCACGCACACCTCCAGTTCCCCTTGTTTATTCCCCATGCTGTGTGCATTTGCGTAGAGGCATTTGAGTTGGGCTCCCAATGCCTTTCTGGATGGGGCAACTATAACTCGTCCGTGTGGGCCTACAGCAGCTCTCCTGTTAAGCTCTGTTCCCTCTCTAGGCTCTGGGCATCCTTTGCTGGCTCTGGTGTTCAGCTGGCGTGAGTGGGATGGCACGTCATCCCGTACCTTATCGCCAGCATCCCTGATGATATCCCCTTCCACCATCGAATCTCGTTTAAAGCCCCATCAATGAGCCCTGCCAGCTCATGACCAAGGACCCTCTTCCCCCATTGGGAAAGATGAATCCTGTCCAATGCCAGCAGCCTGGTGTCATGTAAGGCTTCCTGTTGCCTAAGAACCTAAAATTTTGGCAATGACACCAGTCACGATGCCACATATTAATGGACACTATCCTGTTCCCGTTGCTGTCAGTACTGGGGAGAATGGAGGAGATGACTTGCGCACCCGAGTTCCTGATCATCTGTCCCAATTCCTTCAAGTCCCTTTTGATTGCTCTCGGGCTATGCTTTGCCATTTCTCCTCCCAGATGTAGGACCAGCAATGGATAATAATCTGAGGATCAAACCAAGCCGGGAAGCCTCCTGGTGACGTCTGTAACCCAGGCCCCAGGAAGGCAGCAGACTTCCCTTAGAGGATGGTCCTTCTGTAAGTTGGACCCTCTGTTCCCCCTACCGTGGAATTACCACAACTAAACCCCACCTTTTCTTCCTCCTGTGTGCAGTCGTGATACAGGGGGTTAGCCTTTCTGACCCTGGCAGTATCTCTGGTGTAGGGGAATCATTGCTTTCTCCATCCATCAATTGCCTTTCAGCCTCCAGGGCCTAGTACCTGTTGCTCAGGTCTACCTGATAGGGTGAGATGGGTGAAGGTGGATTTCTCCTGCCACCTCAAGTCTGGACTTGTTTCCAATCATTCACACCTTTGCAGCTTCTGCCTTGTGTCTGCTGAGGGACGGATACTGCATTCCCTTCTCGCTGGGGAATTCCTGCTGCCTTTTCTTGTTTAGAAGAGGCCAGAGCTTGGAACCACCATTCTATCTCTCTCTTTGTATTCCAGATGCCCCTCAATTTTTGCACCTCTTCTTGGAGCTCAGCTACGATGCTGGGCAGCTACTTCCACCTGCTCACATCTCATGCAATTGCTATCTCTGCAGCTGCCCAAAGGCAGCGTGAAGCTTTGGCACTCCCTGCAGCCTGAGAAGGGACTTTTTCAGAAGCTCAGTTTGGGTCCCCACCTTCTTTTTGGCAAGTGTGATCATGGCCTTTTGCCAACCAGTTGCCATGACCAGTCTCTCACAGAAGCTCGCCACTGTGACCTAACCACACGAAGTGCCACGCAAACTGCCATGCCGTGCTATGACTGCCCCAGTTTATGCACCCTGAACCAGGGGCTGCCTTTGTACAACAGAGGAGGGGCCCCCCTGACTCCACCAACGCCTTGTCAGCCACCCTTGTGAGAGCTGCCAGGTCCTGATGGTTCCCTCGAGTGGCCTCGAAGCAGAAACCTCCCTGCCCGCTGCGATCCCCCGCTCTGCTGCAGAACATGTCTGCCCCGCAGCCGATCGCCTGATCATAAAATGATCGTGACTCATTTTAGCATTCTTATACTCAACAAAGCTATTAGCTACAATCTGATGTTTGCAGTACATAACCATTGCAGAGACAGAGTTGTGGTATGGATATTTAGGTGAACCCACAGCTAATACAAAAAATGTTTTAATGTCAACAAATTCTCTCAAGTGTAAAAAGGCTTAATGAAAGTCAACTACGGTGAGCAGCCATTTCCTCGTCTGAGATGCATCTATTCCTTTGTTTCAGCATGAAAATTCTACCCTTTGTACTTTTTAAAGAGCATTAGAAAACCATGTTTTCTATAACGAGTAAAAATAATTTTTCTACAACCTTTTCAAGAAGTTCTGTTCCATATAGCAAATTAAGGATTAAAAGAAGGAACGGGGAGGCAGAAGTTAATATGCTAAGAGCTAAATGTCATAGTTCTGTGTTGGTATTATTTTAAAATAGAAGAAAAAAATAGATATGATGCTTCAAAACACTAGGAAGATATATCAACAGTACAGTTTTCCAGTTACTTGAATAGCAGAAGATGAGACCTGGAACCGAACAGTGCACTGCTGCAAATACATTTACAGAAGTCAGAGGTTCTAGCAGACTAATGCTGTTCAGAAGAAAATTACGATACACAAGGTTTGTCTAGAATATATCCTTTATTATTTGCAGTCTGTGTAAATTTTAATACATGATTGAATTTCTACATCATTTTCTCAGTTTCAGCACATCCCGGTCTTTTCCAACCAACCCAGTCAATTGCACCTTTTATTATGTACAGTCAGAATTTATGAAATATTGCATATACATCTACGAACTTAGAAAAACAACACGCAAGGTAAATTGTTGCCATGAAACTGATAAAAAAGTTAGGTAAAAGAGTCAATCCCCCTTTAGCGTGTTATGACTTTGCACAAGTATCAGATGTCAAAATGCACAATTTAAAATGCTTCTTGTTAAAGGCACTTACTGTTCTTTAAATACACTTTCAAATTTAGTTCTATTGCATCAAAAAGTGTATCTCCTGGATCATACTTTCATAACACAGCAGAACAGCCCCAAAAGGCAGCATTAATAAAAGGAAAAAAGAAAAGGTTTTCATTGTGTTAAAATATTAAAATACTAAGAATTAACACAAACTTTTAAACAGGATTTGGTCCTTGTATAACAGGCAACAGCATTTAGGCAATAGTGATTTCTTTTCTTAGATGCTAACAAAATAATATCCCCAAAAAATGAAGTCTTCCAGTTTCAGTGTATGGATATGTCTAAGTTGTGTAGCATACCTACTAATTATCCCCAACAAAAACATAGCTTCTCAAGACTAACTACTGCTCCACTTTGGCTGTGAAAGAAGAAACCTCAAAACAGTGTTATACTTCACATACTAGAAAGCCTACAATTCTGTGTCTCTGTATCTGGATGGCTGTCCATAATACCCCTTTTTAGAGTGGTCTGATAGCTGCCGGCGGTACTCTTCCTCCTCTTCTGCATCACTGCCACAACTGCCACGATTCTCCAGGTAAGGTCTGGTAGGAGGTTTCTGTGGTTCTGGAGGTCGGCAGCTAACACAGCAAGACAAGAGAAAAAGAGAGAGAGTGTTTACTTCTATTCTGAAAAGCTGAAAAAATATATATCCAATATTGATTTTACGGCCACATACAACCTAGAAAGGCACATGGAGCAAATGAAGCCCCTCCTAGCCCTTTTTACAACATCATTTGCATGGCCATGGTAAGCCTCCACACAGAGGCATGTTATTTCCAGCAAGCCAGAGCTTCATGTTCTGATTTGATCCACTCAACATGCCTGGAAGAATGACAAATCTAAAAGTATTAACTGCTCCACTCCTCACCCACCCTGTTCAAGAGCTTTACAGTGCTTTATTCCCTGAGCATAGAGGTTTTCAAGCTCCTGCTGCTACCCCAACTGACTGACATTTTCCTCACACTTTCTTGAACCATTCTTTCTATGCCTGCTTCCTTTTTATGCATCTTCAGTCTCCTGTCTCAAGGTCTGAAGACTTCTTGTGTGACATTTCTTAACTTGACAGACTTCTCTCCTCATTCAAGGTTCTTACTAGGGCTCTTATTCTTAAAAAATAAGCAGAAATAACCCGTATGTTTGCTATTTATACATTGCAATGCTATCCATTTACTGTCACACTAAGCAGATATACATAGATAAAATCTGCCAAGGAAGGGCATTTCTCCAGTTTCAAAAGCGATGATTTTTGCAATTCCATGCTGTACAAAAATAAGATGTTGCCCTCTTTCCATACTGCCTCTGTGCTCAGACACTTCTTCGAGGTCAGTCATTAACATTTCTCCAACATGGCAACAGCATTGATTTCTGTAATTAAGCAAATAACTCTGGATATGCAGTTAAAGGTGACTTTTTTTTACTACTTCTTAAAAAACTTGTAAACCTACATAAAAAGTATGCTGTTTTGAATCCAGCAAGAAAACCTGTAATTATTACTTTGTTTTCAATTTTTGCATTTTAAATTATATACTATGACATCAAAGGATTTGACTCTTTAGAAAGAAAATGTCCCACTTCTATTGGTTGTAACTAAGAAGCAAGAGAAACTCAGACCTCTGCAGAGCAGAAAACAAAATCTATCACACAGTGTATTAGCTCCTGCATAGGTGACTGCCCAGGGGTAAACTGACACCATGATCAGCCAATCCAGAACTCACTGAATTTTAAAGAAAGACTCTCCAACTTTCATGAGACTCCGGTCAGATTCAAAAAAGAGAGTTCTCTCCTCAGCTGTACCTAGATGAGTGACTTCAGCAAAGTTTCATCCTTGGTTTCCTTACCGACACAATAAATCTGCAGTTGACTAAGCACTTAGGTAATTAAACGTTAAGTAATTACAGTGTTTCTTCCTAGGTAATTCAAATACTATGAAGAAACTGAAAAAAAATCCTGAAAACAAAAAGTTCATTGAAGTTTTGCCCCACCTATACAGTAAGCTTGGAGGCACCACAACAAAGCAATGTACCAAAGTAGGATTGTTTTTTATGAAAAAAAACTGGCAAGATCAGTTCCTTCTTGCTGGTGAAGTAAACAATTTAGACAGAAAACTTCAAATTGGATATACCTTACCTCATGGGCTGGGGCCAGTTCTGTTCTGACTTCTGTGTTTTGACAGGGACAGCATAAATATCCGGGTGCTTCTGGGCTATTTCAAGCTTTAAAAAAAAGTTAGAGAAAATAACTGTTCTTTTTTAGTCTATCCATTAAAGAATCCTAGACTGTAGATCTAAGCAGGTCACAGCTACATCTGAAACAATTAAAGCATAAACTGAAAACTACTCTTTTTCATATTCCTACAGTTGCATGATCTTTTGCTAGAGTACTAATTAAAACTACATGTGAAAATGATGGAGTGCCAAGAGCAGGAGGGTTTTTAAAAGACAGCTTGCTATAGCTACAATAAGAGGCCTAAAAAAATATAGTCTCTTTTTAAATCCAAATCTTTATATTGTATGAAAGAAATGATACTTCTAGTTGTGTGGGTTACCACACTTCTCCCCCCAGCATCAACACAATGCAAGGGCAAGATTTTCATTTTCAGGATGCAGGCTGTTTTGTATGCTGGACAGTACAGCACGGGGAGAGTGCGTCTCTTCATACCCTGGCATTCTGGGCCTCTTGTAGCTCTTGCATTCTTTGCATCCTTGCCTTATGATCCATCTCCTCAAATATTTTGACTTTCCTCAGCACAGATTTTGGAGTATTTTCTTGTTCACTTCCTTCCTCTTCCAACTTTTCCTCCTCTTCCTCTGCAGTTGGGACTGCTGGCTGAGTGTTTCTCAGGATGGGCCGTCCAAAAGCAGGTTTCACAGAAACAGGTGGTGGTACTGCTTTAGCTGATGCAGTTGAAGTCTCACTGCTGGCATTGATGCTACTCGTTTTGGAGTCAGAGTTTTTGGGGAAGTCATATTGATCCTCTTTGTTTTGTAACTTCCCCTAGAAGTATTAAAAATGCAAACTATGTTTACTATAGCAATTTCATGATTTTTCATTGCAAATGAAGGCTTTAATCTGAAATTAATCATTTTCCCTATGTATTTAACAGGTCAATTTTCATCCAAAGTAACATTTGAAAAGGTACTTGAACTGCTGCAACATTTTGGCCATACATTCATAAACTACACATCACCCCATAGAAGAGTAGCACATTTAGATTTGTTTGTACAGTTCTGCAAAGACCACCAGAACTATAACATGTTACAGGGGACAACACAGAGAATATGGACCTCCCAGGTGATTTGTCCATACTGCCTAATGCAGAATACCATTCCCTGGAGTTTAGGGAGCCTAACCAGAGCCTAGCCTGTTTTCTGTTCCACCATTATTTTCCATACATGTGTCCAACTCTGCCCAGCCTCCATTGTCAAAGCACACTGAATGTATTTTGAATGCAGACTGCAAGGGCACCCACCCTCATAAAGAAAAGACTTTGGAGTAAGAAGAAATCAGGAGTTGAAGGAGTAGAATTAGGACTCCAAGCACTGTTTTTTTTCTTATTTTTTTTCCCATGTATCATTTTGGAGCAAGGTTTGCATAGCCAGTCAACAATAATTTTTAGTGATGGAGACTGATTTCAGAGACGGTAGATTTTAATTTTGTACTTCACAATAATGACCATCAGATACACTTTTCCTGATGATTAGCTTAGATTTGTTTTTGCTGTTCTAAAAAAGTGCCTTTCAATTAATTAGCATAAACAAAGAGGAGTGTTGTTCCTTTTCCAAATAGAGATCACATGTATTTGAAGACAACTGTAATCCCTTTTCTTTCTGCTAGGCTCTGCAACCCCTTCCTTCATTTTCTCTCTCTCTCCACACTTTTCTTGTTTTCTAGTATCTGATCATTCTCCTTGCTTTTCCTAATGTGCCACCCTGGAGTTTCTCCAGAAAGCAAACTCTGTATTCAGATCTGGTTCTTCAAATTTACCTTAGGTGGTTCTGGCTTGAATGCTGGAGGTGGACTAGGTTCTCTAAGGATCTCCCTGCTACCAGCTTTCCTCAGCTGAGCTCTTGGTTCCGAGCTAAGTTTCCTTACGTTCTATGGAAGAAAATAAGAGGTAAAATCACAGTAGTATCCAGTACTCAGCCATTTCTGGTCTCTCTGAAGTTTACTATTTTGGGAACGGTAACCGAGAGTCAGATGACTTACAGCCATCTGATCACAACCACTGCAGATATAATTGCCAAGTTCAAGGTGATGAGACATCATCAGGAAACCTATACAGTTAGGCAGAAAAGCAGACCTATTATTACCTATGCTCTACACTAGGTACTTCTGAAACACTACTACATAATGCTGCAGTTTAAAGAAACTGCAAGAGAAATCTCCTTTTTATTCCTACACCATACATACTGGGCTTTCATGAAGTCCAAAACCCAGCCTTGTTGAAAATCCAGGCATCTCACCTCTTCGTGATGCGCAGGTTCGGAGGACCGGCTAACAGATGAAATCCTTGGTTCGTCCAAGGTTTCATCCAGTTCATTGTCGGTGTATGCACCTCCTTCACCATCTGTATCTTCTAAGTCGCTGATCAACCGACTATCACAACTCAAATAATCAGCACCCATGGCAGTAAGGTAAGACATGCGATCATCTGCATCATCTTCCATGCCATCCATCTACAGAAAAGTCATTAAGAATTAAGGAATAAAGACTAAAGAAGTAAGAATTAGAGTCTAGTTAGGTCTCAACGTCATGCTGAACAGCTCCTTAAAAATGATCTTCCAAAACCAAAAGAAATCTTAATGTAGAATCTTAAAGGAAAGACCTGTAAAAGTCCTCTTTGCCACTTTCCCTTAGCCACAGCATTAGTGATGAAAGCTCCAAATTATAACAGAAAGAACAATAATAGATCATTTTTGGTTACAAAGACAGACATTAACCCACTCCTTGTCCAATTTATCCAGCGTAGGCAAACAAAAATTTGAACAATTTTTCCCTCAAGAAATTACCTTGAGACACCTGTATTGCTTAGTGTGGACTGGCTGCTTACCTTTCCTTCTGATACCCATACTGCTTCACCTTGCTGTTGCTGAATTGTGTCTTTCAGACTACCGTACCAGCTGTCATTGGCTGAATTCAAATTGATGGTGGCTGTAAAAATTGAATGAAAAAGTATTTATACACAGCAACTGCAATGTGATCGTTTATTTGGTCTTTTCTGTTTAACTTTTTGTTTTAGTAAGGTGAGAGTGTTAAACAGATACTTCATTTAGATCACTGACTTAAAGTATTTTTATTTTGTTGTTTGTCCACACCCCAAGCTTATTAACTGACTTACTCATCGCCTTTGAATGACAGTATGCCGATTTTCAATTTCTTTTGTGTTATAATTTGGCAAAACAAGGAACTTTGAGAGGAAGTCAAAGAAGATATTGCTCATGACTTCACTTTCACACCCATTTAGTTCCAGCCCACATATGAGTTAATATACAGAGCAGTAAGTGGATGTCTGAGACTTACACAGTCGCATCCACTATTCTCTTGGTAAACAGGTTTGACACACATTCTTCTTTACCTGTGAAGAGGTGGGAACAAGTTTTCTTCAGCTTGTTAGCTTGCTCATAAAGCTTCCTTGAGCTCTTGTTAGATGTGGAACATAACCTTTGTCTCATGATTTTCACACCCTGCTTACTGTCTGGGTTAAAGAAGACTACAATTGGAAACCACTGGGTATAATTTAGGAGATCCACTGCTTTAGGAGTCACATCCAAGAGAGCATGTTTATCCTGTAAACAAGAAAGCTCAGTCAGTGTTCTGCCTGTGGGGAGCAAAGGGCAATGAATGGAACATAGCACCCTAGGAAAACTAGGATGCTTTCCTCCACGAGGCCATAACATGTTGGATTTTTTCCCATAGTTACATTACATTCAGAAACCACAGCAGGCAACCTTTTCCCTTCAGCTCCATTTTTCTGAACAACATTTGCCTGAATGTCCACATTCTTATGTTAATTAACTAACTCTCCTGTTAAGTTAAATGTACATATTCCACCATATATATATATTTTAAAATAAGTTGTGAATTTAACTAGCTTTTCTCTTTACCTGTCCATTCCACAGCTTCCACTGTCACAACTCTTCTGGGTACTTACTGTGGAGTTTTACCTACACTTACTAATTGAAGTAAATCTCAATTTTTTTTCTTTATATATATACATATATATATATACATATATATACATATATGCATATATATATATACATATATATATATATATGTATTCCTTCTCAGCTACTCTAGTGTCAAGATGAATGGGATGTGTGCTGTGGTGGGGCCTGAGCTCTGAACAGACTTCTGTGTGACATTTTAACCCCTTTGGTACTGCTTTTATTGGGCTCAAGGCAATAAGCAGCAGGGTACATTCCTTAGCCTACTTTTTTAAGTGCTTTGATTACAACCTACCTATTTGATCTCTAAACAGTATTATTAAAACAGTCAGTGCAGTCCCAGTAGATGTCACTTTGCTTCACAGTTACCACTGTATGAATTGAATGGGAAGTGATTGTGACAGCTATATAAAATGCTACATTTCTGATGACAGTAAGGCCACCCTGGCAAATTCAGGAAGCATACAGTACAAAGTAGATGTGCTTCTGAAAGGCACAGAAAGGACTTTAGAATTTTAGAATTTAGAAAGGACTGAAATAGGAGAATTTAATTTCTAGTGTTAGGTTCAACTTTTCATTTAGAGGACAGCTATCAGAATCACAGAAATTGTTCTTGAACACATTTCAAGACAGCCCTATCATTAAGCCAACTCTGCTTATCACAGAAATAGGTGTAGTGAAGATTTGAGGACTCTCAAGTTTTAGGAGCAAACAAATCAAACAACATGCCTTTAAGTATAAGCATTTTTCATAGAGAAATACTCTACCTGTTCAATGATTTGCCTCACAGTGTTCAAACGCACTACCCCAGTTGACTTTTCTGAACCTGCATCTCTGGGCTCCGTCTCTGCAAAGACAACATTTCAGTTCATCTATAACAGCAGAGAGGCTATGATTATCAAGTTACCCATTCTCTCATTTAAGGATGATGAGGAAGCTAGGAGGAGAGCTTACTTGCTGTCTGGTATAGGTGAGGCAAGTCATTTGACAACTTCTCCATAGCAACATCTGCAATAGGGCCAAATATCACAACAGGTCTCTTAAAACCAGCTGAAAGAAAAATATTTGGAGAAAAGATAAGCCTGGTAAGATTGGTTTTATACCTACATATAAAGCAGCAAGATCTTCAGCTAGTACACAAGGTTAGGAACTCATTGAAGATACCACTAAAAAACATGTAACAGATTTCATTTCTTTAGTTTGTGCAACAGTATAATTCATTTAGAAAGCTATCAGCTGAGAAAGCATATTTTAATTTAACAGCTTTGTTATTCCTCCTAATGATGACAGTTTGAGAGGATTCTACATTCTAAAAATACAGTGTATCTTCAGCTATCTTTCCATCCAGCAAAATAGCACGAACCTTGACCTAGTGGAATTTGTGTGAATAAAGATACAAATGCTATATCAGCTGCAGAGTAGCCTAAAGAAGCAAAAGAAATGCATAATTCTGTTATATTTATGTCAAAACAACTGTAAGCATAGTCCTTACAAATTAGTGCGTGAATGCCATTCCATTACTCAGTCTTCATCTTGACATCTGTGAGTTTCTTTAAAATATATTTTACTGTGATTTTTTTTTCCCCACAATACTATCATGTGCAAATATCCAGGAAATTATCTCGACTTGCCCAACATCACTAGCAATATAGCTAATTTAGAATGAGAGCATCCAGAAGAGATAGATGACATCAACCTTAATGACATCCAGACAATCTACTAAAGATAGTTGGCTTTTACTTTCTCTCAAGATACTGTTAAGTGGTGCTTATGAGCAAAGTAAAGATGGTGATTCATCTCCGGCACATGGATGGTACTTTCCAAGATAGACACACAGAAGCTGAGGAAATAAACAAAAAAACCCCTGCTTGTTCCTTCCCTTATTTTAAACCTTTAAATTGGCATGTGTAATTTAGAGGCAAAGGAGAACAGCAGTTTAGAAAACCTAGAAAGCTTTCTTCTTAATGTAGTTAATAGCATCCAGAAATCTGCAGTCTGATAAGAACATTATCCCTTTCTGTGGTTCAAATCTAACACTTAAGCCTAAGTTGTTCCAAATCACTTATTTTGCTAAGCAGACATTTGGACACTAAAACAGCCAGCAATATATAGGCACCTGGTTCAGAGCAGTCTCACTTACCCTCACGCAACTGAACTCGCTCATAAGCTGGGAATTTTGTGCTCACGGATACAATAGCTGTCAGATCTTCACGACTCTTCCTCAGATTCTTTTTCACTCCAGATCGCTGGCCACGTGTTCTCCAGAAGTCTGCCCTGTCACTTGAGCCATCTTTTTGAGCATTTTGAACACTGGCCATCTGCTCAGCTCTGACAGAGAAAGCACAGAGCTCATTTGTATGGATCTAGTCAAAAAAGGCAAAGGATCTTTCACTGAAGAGCTGGGTTTTGAACTTGCAACTGGTAATTTGCCAGCCATGAACGGGAAGTAGAAAAATACAGGAATTCAGGTTCTTTTGCCTTGGAACAAACCCAGTTAGAGTCAAAATGATGATCCAATTTGCCGCAGCTACAAGATTGCTGGATCAGCTCACAGGTCTTAAACTGAAAACTCATACAAGTATAAATAAAATACTGCAACAGTACAGAGCTGGTGAGAAACTGATGGCCTAAAAAGTTACTGCCATTATTCTCTGCTCCATTAGACCTCTTAAGTCACTGCAGCATAGAAATAAAGGCTGGTTTGGTAAGATCAATTACCAGCAAGGACAGAATTTACTAACCAGGAAAGGGGCAGGGGAATCTCATAAGAAGCATATTTCAGGAACTTCTGTATGACGCGATTTAGAGCTTTTATTTTTTTCCCCATCATAAAACCATGACCATACTCAAGGACTGAAAGCCTACAGTCTAAAAATAGCCTTACTGATTTTTTTGCTGAAGAATTTTAAATCTTTTACTCAATGCACAAATTATGGACACTTGTTTTGATCTCACAGTAACTTCTATTAGGGAAGTATCATTTAAGCAAAAACCACTGCTGTGTTTTACTCTGTACTTATAAAAATAAGTACTATGGTTACCAAGAAATATTAGTTTGGAATACATTCTTGAAACATTTTCCATAAGAATTAACAAAAGAAGTTCAAGCACTAGAAGTTCTTTTAAGAGATTAATTATCAGAGTATCTTTGCAAATACAGTAGTGAGAGCTTTCCTTTTTTTTTTTTTTTGAAAAAAAGGACCCTCTACCCATTTTGTAGAAGAGGAATTGAAGCCACTAATGGCCAAAGATTGACTGCTGAATCAGAAGCTCTAGGTCTGTATTGCAAAGATCCAGCCCAGTGTCCAGGCAGCACAATCCTCTCATCTTCTCCTCACATAATACCGTGGTTCTAAAATCTACAGTTTTGCAGGCACAACTATTGTGAAAATAAAGACAGAACAAGTTCTTCGTTCTTGCAAGGAGGGAAAAAAAAGAGGTATGACATAGGAAGCAAAAATATTTTGTAAAAATATTAACAGAATTATTACTTGACATTAACAGTGACAGACATTAACAATGACAGAATGTTTACTTACCTGCTCTTATTTGGAATGAGGCCCTTTTCAAGTTCATTTCCAATTCTCACAGCTAGCCAGTTTCCCAGTTTGCCATCATACAGTGTATCAACTACTCTAAAGATCTCCCCTCTGGTGAAGGCTAAGCTCTGTGGTGACTCTTTATCACACTCAAAGTGGCTTCTGATGAAGAACGAGTCTCCTCTGCCACAAGCCATGATGTCTCTGTAGACTGAACAGGAACTCAATTTAGTTGATAATTTTTACACTTGAAAGAAAGATTAACCAGTTATTCCAGAGAAGAGTTTTGAACTTCTTCCACTCCAAACAAAAATACGCAAAAATCAGCCTCCACATCCATTGTTCTTCACGAAAATTACCAAAAATGTTCTGTATTTGTACACATATAGCCCTTATAGCAGAACTTGCGCCGTGACAGAGCAAAAGGCAGCTAGAGTACTTCAGTAGTACAGCAGGCTATGTCTCCAAACAGGAAAGCAAGAGGTACTGCTTGTTCCTTAGCCGCTTATCAAGTTGTCCATTTGCTGCTGCCTGACTGTGAATACCTTATGACTGCCAAGGCACAGCTGAAAAGGAATGTAAACAGCAGATCTCAGGCCAGCTGCTACGTGCAGAAAAGCAGAAGGAATAAGCAGTATGTTTGGAAGATTAAGAAGAGATGCTACTTGCTAGTAATGAAAAAGGTAGAGAAATACTCTGATAAACATATCACGTAGGCATCTCTGTGACTCTTGTGATATGGAAGACAGCTATCTTCTAAACTTTGAAAAGGAGGGTAACTAAAATGCTACTAAGAATAAGCAAGAGAATGTATTTGTGGTTTCAATGACAAAACAGAGCTTAACATCCTCCTGATGACTGCAGAAGCTTCATGGATATACACACTTTTTGTTCAAAGCACCTACCTTCATATTTGCTTTGAGCCAGAATTGTCACTGTTTCACCTTTGGGAATTTCTAAGAGGTACAAAACAGCATCTTCCCGAACAATGCCTCTGAAGTCTTGAGTGTTTACCTATGTATAAAAGAAGAAAATAACATCTGAAAAAAACCCAACAATTTAAAAGAAACACCCCAAGCTTTGTTTCACTTAAAAAATCTTAAATATTATCTTCCTTTATTTTATACACACACACACATATACATATATATAATTATTTTCATAAAGTCAATATAGATATTTTATCCAGCCATTCACAGTAATCTTTCTGAAATAACAACATCCTGGATGTGCACTGCTAGACTGTTCTTCTACTTGAACAGTCTCCATAAGGCCTTTAAAATAAAGGCTATCAAAAGAGAAAATAAGCAGAAGAGAAAATTTGATTAGCCTCCTATTTGAATATTAAAAAAAAAAAAAAGAGGACAAAATGGCATAGAAAAATCATTCAGCAACTGGGAAAATTAAATTGCTGTTACCCAGGGAAATTAGAGAAAGATTAAAAAGAATACTGGCCTCATTTTTTTCCCTCCAAGACTGGGATGGAAAATTTATTCTCTTTCATATTGGGACTTTTTTTTTTTTTATTAATATTTCTCCTACCTCCCCCTTCCACAGAAGCTTACACAAATCAATACTTGATATTTAATTTGAGTTGTCCTTCAAAAGCTGATTTCAGTGAAATCCCTCTACCACACATACACGTATCAACAAATAACTTGCCTGAGAACATAATTTCTTCCATATTTCCACTAAGAAGCACACCAGAAGAATACAAAAATGGTCTGAATTTCAGGGACACATAGGACACATACTCATACCTTAAGAATCTGATCTCCTTCCTGCAGTCCTTCCTGATCGGCTGAGGTCCCTTCTTGAATTCCAGCAATAAATATCCCAACATCATTTCCACCAGCCAGTCGTAGACCCACACTGTCCCCTTTCTTGAATCTCACCATTTTTGTATTAGGACTACAAGATTTACAAGCCAGAAAAAGGAAGTAAGGCCAGATGTTAGGCATATGACAATACTAGGTTGTCAAGGGCAAAAAATTGCAACCGTTTCAACAAAATCATATTAGTAACATTCTTATCCCCTTTCTCTCATTAGATAGGCTACATTTACTCAGGTAATTCTTCAGAGAACAGAAGGCAGAGAATTTGCATTTTTCAAAGTGGAAACTTAACTAGGAAGAGAGACCAGGTAACACACATAGACTTGACAGAGCAGGAAAATGACTCTTAGTTCCTGAAGTCCTGAGATCATTCCCAACCTATTGCATCTTCTCTCAACTGAGCAGCTTGGTTTGTTTGGGTTTATTTTGGTTTTGTTTGTGAAAACAGCCTGAGTTATGAGTAATCACAAACAGTTTTTTCCTCTAAGCATCTGAGAAATGTCATACAAATTTACACCTATTTTCTTTGCAGTTTAACATTTATTAGATTACATGGAACGCTTTAAGTTTTCTTGTACAGAGAAATACTTCCAAGTATATTCTATTGCTGTGTTAACAATCATACCTTTCATATTGCAGAGAGGAAGAGGTTACTGAAATAGGTTCAGTGTTTTTCCTGTCAGAAAAGCTGTGTGCCTAAGTGACCTTCCAACACAGAGGATAGTACTTATCTGTCAGCCTTCCTCAGTAATACCCTAAGCCTGTATTATAAATTCCCCTTCACCAAAATAATCACTTGATTAATTTGTACATCAATGACAACACATGCAAGGTCCAACCTCAGGAAAGATCTGAGAAGAGAATCTATTTGAGAAAAAATCTTCAAGCTACACAATCTTTAGGTTTTCCCCTACAATCCTAGTATTCCTCTACCTTTAATTTCAGTATTTGGAAACTCTCAAAGAAAACATGTAGGTTGATTTCATATCAATACAGTGCATAACTTTTAGTATCTTAACTCTTATGGAATCAACAGTACCAGATTGAATTTACCCACTTTTAAAAACCATCACATATGCACACCCCTTGTGAGTAATATTTTGTTCATTTAGAGCAGAGATTAGAACTGCAGTATGGCCTGCACAGGCTTGTGCAGAAATGTAAATTTCTGTATACAAGTTTCCAGCTTTTACAGAAACACATATATGTTTGGCCTTCTCTTGCAATAGACTTGTTTCCAAATTAAATAGAGGACATTCTTTTTGTATTAGGAGAAAGAGGAGGTTTGTTTTTTGTGCATGTATAAAATAATGAAGAGGTGTAAAATTCTCTTTTTGCATTGCGCAGGTTAGAATGGACCTTTACTCAAAGCAGGTTGTGCAGGGCCTTGGTCAAATAAGCTTTTGAGTATCTCTGGTGGTGGAGATACCACAACATACATGGGATAGCTGTTCCAGTGGTTAACCACTTCATAATAAAAAGTTTGCCCCGTTATATCAAGCCAGAATTTCCAATGTTCCAACTTGGGTCCGTTGCTCTTCATTCTACCACTGTGTCCCTCTGAGAAGAGTCTGGTTCTGTTTTTTCTACACCTATTCATTATGTAGTTGCAGACAGTCAACTTTGCCTTCTGTTTTCTCCTCTCCAGGCTTAACAACCCCTACTCCCTTAGTCCCTTCTCATATGTCATACGCTGAAGCCACTGACTCTCTTGATGGCCCACAGGTAGACTCTCTCCAGTATGTCCATGTCTTTCTTGGCCTAGGGAGCCCCCAAATGGACAGAATACTCCTTATGCTATCTAATAAGTCCAAAGTAGAAAAAAATAAAAATATACCATTTTGTCAGTTCCTCTGCAAGCACAAAAGCACAGGGTGTTTGTATGCCTTCCAAGTAGAAGGCAAGTCCATACCTTCCACACAGAAAATTCTAAAATGAAGTTCATCCCAAGTACTGTCAGTTAGAAGGTACATCATCTCTTCTCAGCATTAAACTATGAAGGGTATCACTCCAGATGGGCAAAAAAGTCCAAACATACACAATCAAGAAATGGGTGAAGGTAATGAAGAACACTGAGTGCAAAAGAATACAGCAAGTGCCTCCTTACCCATATATTGCTTCATCTTCAGGGCTGGGTTTAAGAATTGTTCTTGCAGCTGGTTTGGGTTGAGACACTGTATATAAAAAAAGCCAACGGAAGTTATTAAGCTATTAAAAACAAGTTATAGCAGGAATTTTTAGTGATCAGATAGCAATCAATGTCCCCCATGCCAAAGATTAATACAGATTTTAATGTAAGGCTTTTTTTTTTTTTCTCCCTAGAATTGATTTACTTTCCACCCATCCATTTCCCCCCTTTTTTTTCCCCTCTAATTCTTGAAAATACAAATAGGTCAAGGGAGGAATATAGAACTCTCAGGCAATCCAGATCAGACTTCAGAAATAGCTTCACTTGGCTGTTTAGGGTACGAGGCTACAGCAGAAGAAGCTCTAGATGAGTACTTGCTTTTAGAGGTTGTAATTCTAATAGACAACTGCCTTCAAGTAATCTCAGGTGTTTCTTCCTTCTCTGCACCACAAAGCAAAGACAGACCTCTTCTGTGTGCCAGGATGGGATTAACATGAAAACTACACTAAACACGTGGATATGATTGAGAGAATAGAATTTTGCTGTCAGAACACGAAGACAAAGGGGAAAAAGGAGGAGAAGATGATGAAAGTGAAGGCAAAGGTGAAGGAGAAGGAGAAGAAGGAGGAAGAGAAGACAAAGATGAAGGAGAAGAAGAAGACGACAAAGATGAAGAAGAAAAAAAGGAAAAAGAAAGAAAACTTCAACTCTGACCTGCCGCATCATCTTGATACTTTGGTTCTTTGTTTGTGTCTACAACTGTGACAGCAGCAGTAGCAATGTCACCAGTCGATTTAAATGGTGTAGGCATTGCTCCCATCCTGGACATCCTACTGGATGAATCATCTTTTGCACTAAATGAGAAAAAAAATGCAGTTAAACCAGTTATCAGTGCATGTATTTTAAGCATTTCCTTGATACGCAAAACACTAGAAAAGAACACTTCTTACTTTGGTTTCTCTTTTAGTTTTTCATTGGATGAATGTGAATCTACATCAGAATGATGTAATCTGTCATCTTGAGGGGAGAATGATCTGTTTGACTCTATTTCCGAAATATCTATAAAAACAGTAACAAAACAAGAAATGCTTATATTATCTGTGCATATAATCACCACATTTATTTACAAAAGCTTTCAAATATAAAGTAAGTTGACACTTCAAGACCATTTCCTTTCCAAGCTGGATTTGTCTAGGATTCAAAAAATGCTGTATGCTTTTTAGTGTTTCTTCCCCCTGGAAAATACCTCAGGAAGACTTCACACAACTTTTGGTAAACATGGACACACCACACAACAGCTATGACCACAAAATAGCCTGATTAGCTAGCATTAACAGACTTTTATTTGAGCTCTTCTGGAGACACAGAAACAGAAGACTACATTAACCATCCGTGTTACTGCTTTTCAGTCATGAAAAAAAATGGCCCTCAGATTCAAACTGTATCTCAGTCATCACAGTAAAACCTTTGAAGAGTTGTTCTGAGTATGCTGACATCACAGAAACAAGTATCTTGCATTATTTAATATAATATCCTGCTCCCCCAAACATCCTGAGGCCTTCCCACAGCACGATTATGTTGTGAGATACAGCTCATGCATTGTCAGAGATCACTAGTATGGAACAGATCCTGGAAATGGAAACCAGTTCTCCAAGGGATTTAATTTTCTTTTGTCCTGACCATTTTTCCCTCCCACTGAACGCTGTAATGAATGTTAATGCCCTTGGAAGGAGAGACCAGTCCATTCCATTTGGTTCTAAAACTAAAGCCTTTTATTAAAGCAGCTGATCTGAATGTTATGAGAACAAAGATTGATTTTGCCTGACCACCATTGCTTCTTCTATCTCTGCTCCCACGCAAAATGTATGATTACTACAAAATTCTTCTTTCACCTGAAAGGCAATTGGCTTGATGCTTATTTGGATAGTATTTAGTTGTGTATGCATTCAGTGTTTTTTTATTTTTATTATTTTATTTATTTATTTTTTTTAAGAATCTCGTGTCACTATATCACAGAAAAACACTAGATTCTAATCTATCCCTGTAAAGAGACAAGAACTTTTTATCCCCATTAAACCTCACCATCCATTTCTGAGTCGCTGTCGTTCAATGAAGGAATGTTGAGCAGTGTTTGCTTTCTGTCCCTGAGGACAACCAGCTGTAGCTTTCCCCGTGACTTCTCAATCAATTTTCGGGCATCAGATAAAGACATGTTCTCTGTCACTGTACCATTGATCTGGACATAAAAAGGCAACAATAACACTACAAGTAAACAAAAAAGTCCATATTGCACTGAAGTTTGATAGTGAACTTGACTATAACATGACATAATCCAGAGAAGCCATTTTAACAAATAGCTTCAACATAGCTAGCAGTTTAACCAGAACGTACCTTAAGAATGATATCCCCTTCATGAAGGTTGCCATCTTTTGTTGCTAGGCCAGTACTGGTCATTTCTTTTATGAAGATCTGACTTCCAAGCCGAAGACCATATTCTAGAATCAGGGAAATAACCCGCTGTAGCTTAGATGATGAGCAAGAATGCATTTCTCAAAACAACACTATGTACATGCAGTATTATACCAAGAGAAATGAAAATGGGGACCCATTAAACCTACTTAACCTCAGGCTTTTTCCCATTTCAGCACTGTCACCATAGTACAAAAAATCAGCAGCCCAGAAACAATCACACACAGATGATTAGCCTACACAGTCAACAGCAAAACAATGCCTTTGTTGCAGAGGTGCTCATAAACACACTAGACTAGATTCTCTCCATATCATATTTTCTATGGCGTAGAAAGGCATGGTAGAGTCAGAAAGTGCTAAAAGAAGACCTGGTTCTTTTACCAGTTGTTTCATGCAGACCATCTCCTATCTGTAACAACCCAATAATATGTCACAGTTGTTTCAGGCAAAAGGAAAAAAGAAAGATAACATTGGTTTTAAAACAAGCATGCCCTAGAGCATTAAAGGACAGAAACACAGTCACCTACTTGAAAAAAAAAGTCACCATGTTTGAGAGAATCTGCAGAGTATCCATATGAATGGTAGAAATTATTACAGAAATACTGGCTACATGTTTTTAATAAAGACATTTTACATTTCTCCTTATTTGTATACTTATCTGCATTATCTTTGCAATTTTAAACATTCTGTGCAGGGGAAGAACAAGAAGGAGGGACAAGCATCCTTGCCAGAGTTGATTAAAAAAAAAGAGATTAGCTTCTGCATACAAAGATTACACCAGCAGAAAATTCTTCCAAATCACAACAGGCACATTTTAAAGGTATATAAAAAAAAGAAAAACAGCAGCACCAACACTCAGAAAAAACAGAAAAGGTGGAACAACCTAATCTCAGATATGCTTTGCAGCACAACAGTCTTTCTTTCACAGCACATTATAAGATCACACTTTTGGCCACCATCTACACACTCCAACACTCAGCAAGGAAAGGCTGTTTCAGTTGTTGCTATTTCAGTAACCATTAATTACATTCTGAAGCATTCAGAAACAAACAATCCTTGGAACCACTTCTTCCCTTCAGTATAATTAAATTAAATGCTCTATTAAAAGCAGAGTCTACTCTTCACCCTTTACAATTACCCCTTTTGTAGATGTGCCAAGTGTAATCTGAATCATGATCAGATCCATGTTTCTCACCATATTCAGAAGAATAGGGAGGAGAAAATGGAAAACCAAAGGACACAGAGGCTCGAAAACACTGAAATTATGTGGGTGAGCAGTTTGTTGTTCAAAGGTGAAGTCCACAGTTCTGGGAAAAAAAAAAGCACCCAAAACCAGTCACGGAAAATGAAAGAACAACTTAAGCAACCAGTGAAAAAGGCCAACATTTACATACAGTGCCATCCCTGCCCCCAGCAAAATAACACGCTGCATTAAAAGCCAATTCCTCTATTCCCCTGCTGTACCTACCTTCACTGTGTTTGCCTTTTGTTAAGAGAACACTGATCGGTCCATTCTGATCCTGCGGTCCTAGGTACTCATGTTGATGGTGCATTTCAGGCGAAGGACTACGGGAATGAAGCCTGTCTCTACTTCGGCTCCTCACCTCCCTCGCATATCTAGGATCAGGTTGAGATCCATGACTGTAACTGGGTGGGCTGTAGTCTCCTCTGTAGTCCCGTTCATAGCCACCATCTCTGTCGATGCTCCTTCCCCTGCTCCGATCTCTTCCATAGTCTCGATCCAAGCTCCTGTCAACACTCCTACCACGACTGCGATCACGGCTGTATTCCCTACTATGGTCTCTGCTTTTGTTGCGCCCTCTATCTTCATCATCTCTGTAGCTCTGATCCAGGCTGTTTCCCCAGCTTTGGCTGCGCCCTCCACTGCCACTACGCCAGCTTCTTTCACTGTAGCCACTTCGAGCACTTTTGCCATCAAATTCTGCATGGTCATCCATTACATCTAAAGCTCTGTCCTCATAGTCAAGGGAGGGGCTTCTCCTTGAAGCAGCAGCCTGAACTTTCCGTGGTCTTTTCACTACCTGTTCAAGGCAGGATGAAACAAACCAAAAAAAAACCTCCAATGGTCAGAATGTGACATTTGACAAATTCTTCACACTTCATATAGAGATGGGGAAAAACAGAGAACCTGAAAACCCTGAATCACTGCAGGAGTGTACTTATCACACTGGAAACCAGTCTATTTACAGAACAACCAGTAGATGAGATTATTTAGATGTACAGAAGAAATACCTACTACCTAGGAGAATAATAATAGTAGGAGAACTAAAAAAAAATAAAAAAAACAGATCAGTAACCATGTGACTTTACCTCTGCAACAGATACACTATGGATGTTTTTTCTTTCTCTAGATGACTTCTAAAAATGTAACAGCCCCCTCCAAAAGAGATGTAGATGCATCTCTCAGAGAAAGCCAGTCTGGACAGCAAATTCTTGGACAAGGTTTGTGTATGCTGGACATAATTTTACTCAAATAATTTCATTTTTTTCAACTACCACTCATCATTCAGTAAAATTAAAAACTGAAGACAAATTTTATTCTCAGTTTTTCAACAAGATAACTTTGTGATGCTGTAATTTAACTTCCATTTGCTTCACCTGTATGAAGTATGTCTTTGCTTTAGTTTATTTACTCTGTATATTCTATTGGGCAAATGCTTTGCTTTATGCATTTATAGTCCATTTCATAGAAGAAAATCAAAATCTTGGTTGGTTACACAGGTACATACCACTGTACAGTGAATACATTTGTATTTTACTTACAATGGTGGCCACTTTTCCACTTTTCCTAAGCTGTTGGACTGCAAAAGAATGTGGAACATTTTCCATTGGGGTCCCATTAACTATGACCACCCGGTCATTTTCTCTGAAAGAGGGGAGAGAAGAAAAAAGAAAAAATAAAAGTATTTAAGAGAGGCTTTCATGAAAACAGCAAAATACAATTTTATTTTTTTTTCTCAGGGATGGGGGTGAAGACAGACCAAAGGATTTCATTCACTTTAGGTAGTATTTTTCACAGCAGCATAAGGATTTCAAGAGAGCTTCAAATTGCTGCACACCATAGTATTCAGACAAATCTCTACAAAGTACCACTGTAGCACACAGCACACTCTTCTGAAAGACTGGTATTCAGGCCCCATCTACACTGGAAGAACATGATTGGCCAAAACAAAACCAAACTCCCCCAAAGCAAAATGAAATAAACAGAAAAACAAAAACCTAAAAAACAAACAAACAAAAAACCCCACCCAAACAAACAACAAACACAAAAAACCACCAAACCACACAGACCAAAAGAGATTACAGGTTCATCTATTCCAACCTCCTGCATGTCTAATAGACCATTAAGAAAGACTTAGCCACCACTAAGAGACAAACCCATAATACATGATAAATTACAAAAAAATGTTTCTTCCCAAAAGGATTTCTGCCCCCAAAGTAGAGGAAACTAAAAAAAAAAAAAAAAAATCCACCACTCCTCATATTAGTTTGTTTTGGTGATAACTCAGTTACTAACCTTGCAGTTAAAGCATTAGTCCGAACAAACACTGGCTACTGTGCCTTTTTCTGCTAGGTAAGAGAAATCTTTAGTACCCATTATTTTCTCTTAACTGTAATCAAGTCACATCACAATCTTCTTTTTAAATAAGAAGATTACTTATTTTAAGCCTCTCTCTATAAGGCATTTTCTCTAACTCCTGATTTTTGTGCCTCTTTTCATAACCTTCCAATTCCTCTTACTGGAAAAGTATTCCAGAACACTATATTCCAATATCAGTTTAATCTGCACATTATACAAGTTAAAATAGCTCTCTTCACAGTCTGTGTACCCAAATATAACACTAAATAATGTTACAACACTACATGGAGAGCCCACATGTGGGTTCACTCTACTCTAGCAAGGCTTGCAGGGCTGTAATACCCCACACCTTGAAGGTTGGGCCTACATTCCTGAAGTTTGCCGGAGGAACAGCTTAACCTTCAGTTTTCTTTAGAATGTGTTGTGTCTGCATGTCCACAAATTGCTTAGCATTGCCTTGTCATCACCGATTTACTTACGATCATACATAATTTGCGGACATGATTTTATTCCCCAGTCATAGATGATTATGGATCAATATTTATTATCATGGTATTGTATAGGAGTCACTGTTTTAGATGAAGGTTTTGCACGCTTATGTTGAGAATGGTTTGTTACATGCTCTGCAACACATCTCTTATCTAGTCCTTCATTAACTACTCAGTCAGTCTTTTCATTACCACGCCAAATTTATGTTTGGCTAAATGGCCACAACCCACCCACACTTTTGAGTTACTATTACTGTGGAATTTCATCATTCTTCCAAACTGTCTAGTCCTTATCAAGGTATTCCAGGATGAAAAACTGATCAGCAGAGGACTAGAAATTGTTCATCTCAGCCTACAGATTTCAAAATACTTGTCTGTGATAGATGTTGCCTCACCAATGAATGCACTATCAGAAGGACTACCTATAACCTGCATTTTCATATTTGTTTATTCCAACTATAAAATAAACATTTAGCAAAGGCTTCTGTTTCTCTTCCCTGCACCATTATCATGCCCAACACGATAAAGGTTGAGACCTACTGTTGGGCTCTCTATCCAACTTAACGCCATTCTCTTGAAAAGTAATGACTGACCAATAAATATGTTTCCTGGAGGAACAACAGGAAGAATGTTTTGAGATGCTAAGTATTTCTACAGTTCATTTAGAAGATATACAATCTTAAGAAAGACAGAGCTGACTACAAAAGCTTTTCAACACCACTGAAATTTATTTGCTTAAAAATAGCAAAGAAACACCACCAAGGTTTTTTTTTTTCCTCTCATTTAAAACAGACATCTAGGTCTTCAAGAAATTATCACATCTCAATTGGGTTAAATCAGCAGGATGTCAACCAAGCCCGATGAAGGTTTTACGTATTCTACAGCCATGACCCTCAAAATACGTCAGACAGACGAAAAAGAAATTGCTTACTGAAGTAATCCATCTGCTGGGCCACCTGGGAGAACATCTGAAATGACTATCGAGGTTTCACCATTTTCAAAATGTGGGTTATCTCTGCCACCAGAAACCGCAATCCCAAATCCTCGTTTTGAATCCTTTGAAAACAAACAACAAAATTCAATTCCAACAGAAGACATTTTGATACAGAGAAAGAAGAGCAGCATGAATGTTCTGTGATGGCATTCTACCTAGACAGTATTTGAAATATGATAGTTACATGCTGAGTTGCAGAAATATGCAATACCTCTAGATTTAAAAAATAATGGATTTATGTAGCAAGAAGACATGTTCTTGTGTTCCAAAACCTAAATCTACAGCCTTGTGATGGTTAGCAATTAAGCAAAGTTCTCACTAACTTAGCCTACATTTTGCTACATCATCCCACTGGTTATTCATGCCAAATTTATTGTTAGATATATGACTCTTTTGTGTTTGTGATGCTTGGGGAAACCAGAGAAGCATATTCAGTGTCTTGCCTTCATTACAACTGCTATCTAGTCTTTAATAACTACTTACTCCCTCTGTCAGTAAAATCAAGATCATGGCTGGCTACAAAAAGCAAGCAGTGAACTTGTGAATGGTCTGTAATTATCCTCTCTCACAATCAAGCATTTTAAATATGTAATTCATGTGCAACCTGCCTTCACAGAAATGTCAGATCTATAAACTCTTATGTTTTGCATTCATAACATTAAGGAAGTACATGTGAAGGAAACATTCCTGTAACACTAGACCTTAAGTGTTAGTACAACAGAACTGCAGAAAAGAAGGTGTCCACAAAACTGCATTTTTTTAAACACAGATTTAATGTTATTACCTATTCAATATAGACCTTCTATCACTAAAAACAAAACAAAAACAAAAGCACAAATTACGCCACATTTAACACTTAAAAAATGTTTTTAACTTACAGATGAATTAATACTCCAGGTTAAAATAGCACTTTTCCTACAACTCAGCATGTTTATGTCATCACATGCTAGCTTGTGCTCCACTAATTTCAATATTAAGTGGGTATTTATTTGAGAAGGTAAAAAAGCAATGCTTCACACTTGCTGTACCTTAGTTTTACAGGAAGCAGACTGACACTTCAAGCCAAAGCAATATAGAATTAAAAATAATGGTAGAACTCATCGGTAGTTGAGTTGGACTTGACAGAGCAAGTCCAATCGGCTCATAATGCGTAAGTGGCAAACGGTTATCTCTGAAGCAAAGAAGTAGTTTACAGGTTATTCAAGATCTGAAAAGTTTGAAATTACAACAACTAAGGTCTCCTTCTGCAGTGTTTTCTCCTGTCTACCTCTGCAAAATGAAAAACAATTTTTCCTCAAAATCTCAGCACATAAGACAGGTTCTGTAGGCAAGATGACTGTTTTACCTCAGGCCGTGGTCATCAAGGTGATTTCATTGCAGAAT
Source organism: Cygnus atratus (assembly GCF_013377495.2). Classification (NCBI taxonomy): domain Eukaryota; kingdom Metazoa; phylum Chordata; class Aves; order Anseriformes; family Anatidae; genus Cygnus; species Cygnus atratus. The sequence continues at coordinate 37,084,106 of NC_066396.1, forward strand.
GCAAAAAAAATGTTAACAGCACAGGAAAACCTACTCATCGAACCCAGATCATCAAAACAGTTGGGAAGACCACCACTGCTGCTGAAGGACACATCCTGTACTGTGTTATGGTGGCCTAGCCATGACAGAACTCAGAAGCAAGAGATGTACTTTCTTTAACTCAAAAGGACTTAGTATACATTGAGTATAAATTCATCTTTTCTTAATGTAACTGTTAAGGTGGCATCTGTAGCCCACATATTTTAGAAATTTAGATAACAGTAATTTTCCACTAGATTCTACACTGCTAGATATGCAAGATATGAACAAATCAGAGAAAATGTGTTTAGTGATAATTATAAAGCTTGGACATTAAACACAACTGCTTGATAAAGCCATCTGCTTTGTTTTTAAGGTTATTCATTGATGAATTTAGCTATGTGGCTGGCATGTGGTATATTAGACTGTCATAACCAACATGAAATAAAAGCAAGTGTAGCACTTAAACGGTTAATTTAATTTACTCTTACCATTAGAGTCACGTTATAGTATGAGTAACTAGCAATTAAGCTTTAAAATAGAAAAGATATCTGATTTACACAAGACATTAATTATATTCTTGACTCATATATGATAATGACATTTATAGTAAAACATAATTAGACTACTGCAGTAATTGAATATTTGAAAACCAAAAATATAACAGGCGCTCACCTTTTGTAAGGTCACAGTGTACTGTTCCCATATCAGCTCTTCCATGCCTGGGGCCTGTTGCACACAGAAACCAATTAGCAAAACACAAAGCACACAACAATCTAAACTGTGAAATACCCCATTAAAACACAGATATAAATATAATAAAAATAAATATATATATTCTAAGCATTTGGTAGAGTTAGTATGAAGTGCATGTATTTAATGATTATTTATTTTAAAATGGAAAAAAATGTTAATAGACTGAGGTTGGTAGACTGTCTTCAAATTTCACTGGTTTAACAGTTCATCCTCATTTTCTGGAAACATTTCATTCAGCGTAAGCAATTCATTCAGATCACACTAGCATTATATAGTCCAGATTTAAATAACACGAACTCCCTAACGAAGACCTGTCCATACCAGTATACCATTCAGCAGTTGAAACTGGGATCTTCAAAACCAATAAGCCTTCGGATCTTTTCCTTTTAGTACATGTGGATTTAACAAATGCTAAATCCACCCCAAATTACACAATTAAATATTTTAATTCCCCTTCTGAAATTCAGTTTTACAAAAAACAGTTATCACTATATAGCACTGGTATATCCATTTCTATGACACTTCTCAAAAATCCTTTTTTTTCCCCCTCCCACGTTTCCAGTTAAAACTGATCCAGAACTGACCAGTTTATCTTACATGATATAACCTGAAATCTTTCCAACATCACAGCTTAAAATACAATACAGAATAATCACCCAGCTGTGATTCATCATACAGTAAGTACATAGCCAGCTTCTGGCCTTTAAACCAGGAGAAAAAAGGAACCACTGTATTTGACACTGAAAACTTTCACAAAGCAAAGCACACTTTTGCAGTAGAAAAATCCAAGCACTGCATGAGTATGTGCATGCATATACTCAAGCCATAGATTTATGTGTTTTTACTGCTGAAAAAGGACATCTTTCTTGATAAGGTAAGAGTTTTGTCAGGAAGCAGAAGTTCAGACAGAAGCTTGCTTTTGACTTAATGGCCTTTATAAAGGCTTTAAAGGGATTACTGGCAGCTAAACTCCAAAGAAAAAAAAGCAAACAAACCAACCAACCAAACAAACAACCAAAAACAGATAAGAGATGTGACACAAGAAGAGTATGCCTCTGTTTTAAAGAATCCCTTATTTTTCAAGAGTAACTGTTGCCTGGCAGTCAGCAACTATTTAACGAGCCATGGAAGCCATTTATCAAATGCAAGGAACACCACAAAGTACTCTCCCAATGGATTTTGAGCACTCCAAAGCAGAATGAAGTTTATGTTTTCCATTGCACGGTCACCACATTAAAAACCAAACATCAGTGTAAGTCCTGCTTAGAGTTCCTGAAGGAAAATGTAAAATATTCAGCATTCTTATCAGCAAGTTAACAACACTGAATGATGTTAAATATGCATCAATACTTTTCGCCCAGAAAATGGACAACACTTTCCAGTTTCTAGGACCCTTCAGGTATAATTAAAAACACATCTCACATGGCTGTTAAGAGAGGATATCGTATTAAAATTGACACAAGTAAGTATTTCTAAACTTCTACTTGTCTAGAACAGGTAAGAATGAGTGGCATTTACAACTTATTAAAACATACATGTCCATGGATATGTTAATTACTCTGTTTGCTGAAGCACATGGTGAAATTATTTCCTCTGATATTTCCATGTTAGCAGCTGACATATCTGACCCTTCAGCTAGCTGACACTGAACTGTCTCACTACATACATTCCCTTACATAGAGGATGTCTATGGTAAAATAAAAATAAGGTAAAAATAAATTAATAAATTCCTCCTTAACTACATGCTTATTCTGAGCCACTGTGATAAATAGAAGTGACTTGGATTGCCTGTTTTGCATGTATGAAAATGGATAGTTTGCCTACTAGTGACCCTTGGTTACACCATTACTGTCCTACTTTTCTATATGGTATTTTTAAGCTTTGCAGAAAAAGTCTGATCTAAAGAAAGGCCTCAGTGTCATTTAAATTCCAGTTGGCTTCACTGAAGAGAATTTTAGAAATGAAAGGATCAAATGATGGGTAAAATTTAAAGGACAAGCATCTGGGTTCAAATTTTGCAGATGCGGGTTAGATGCAAAATCTTTTCCATCCTTCTTACTGTACACAAGCCCAAAACAACTTACAGGTGTGACAAGAACTTCACTTGTATTCAATTTGCTCTGCCTGCGGACCTTACCGACACTACGTACCAACCCAACACACTGAGACCAGCTCTGCGCAGACAAAACAGGGTGCAACAGGCAAGAACTTGCTGCCCTTAAGGGTGGAGAGCAGCACCCTCACCCTGCTCTTCCAGCAACTCTAACATCAGGTCTTTGATATTCCATCTGCTGAAGGACACTCTGAGAGAAATGACTGCTTATTCAGTACAACAGTGCAGCAAAGGGACTGAGGAAAGCATAGTAAAGATACTGAAAAATGGATTTATAGGTATGAAATGGCTAAGCTGACAGGAATTTCCTTCAAGAACATGATACCTCCCATCCGTAGTGGCACAAGTAGAACCTTCTACACAATGGAAGAGATTCATTGTGTAGTAAGTCAAAGCATTGTAACCTGATGTACTTAAGTTTATTTTGGTCTGACAAGCAAGTCTTGCGGTATCTGGAAACAAAAACAAGTAAAAGAAAGGAAAGGAAACTACTGCCTCTACGATTAAGAACCTCCAAGATGTTGAGCCGACAGCATCACGCATCTGTACCTTGAAGGAGTTCCTCAGAGTATCATTTATGGTCTTCAAGTACTTCCTTTGCAAATTTGGGGGAGGGGGTGTATTTTTGGCTTGGAGCTGTTAGTAAGCATCAAACAAAAGCCAATTAAATAATTCACTTTGTAATTTGTAAGTAATACATTTTTAGGAACTGCTCCTCGGGAAACTGCCTCCCAGTTGCTGTGTGCTATATTAGTGAAGGAAAGTACAGGATGTACTTGCAAGCTGATTTTGTGCAACATAATTACCAAGACAACAGGGCCAGCTCTGCCATACTGATAAAGCTATGCAGGCTATGTAACACAGTTCAGAGAACTGAGTGGTCACCTTGGAAGCCCGTAAGGCACATAACACATCTGTACTCCCTCAAATCTCTAAGCAATAATCTCTTTAACATCATAAAAAGTACTGCTGCTTGCCATTGCCACGATACTAACCCATACTGACAGATTAATGGAGAAGATTGAGAGGGAGGGAGAGACATGTCATAAATCACCAGTTGAGGACTTCATCAAAACTACAATTAAAGTCTCCACCACAGTAACAAAATTCCTGTTATTCCACATCTAATAATGACTCTCCTCTGAAGGCATCAAGTGGTGGGTTACAAAAACCCCCACACCCTTGCCAATTTCTTCACACTTCATCGATAGGGAAACACAAAGGCATCCTGAGCAGCCTGGATATCCCTTGTAGCATTGCCATTTCACTGCAAGATTGTGCATCAAAACACTGGTGAGAGAAAGACAGGCTAAACAGTAAGGATCCCACCTCCAATTACCAACAGTAACTGCTTTGCAAGGTTTCACACAGATAGCAGCTAGCTGCAGCAAACATAAATTACTGCAATTAGCTTGTCTGTATTCATTAGTGACTAAAGTCAGTCCACTTCTAATAAGAACACTGTGCTCAGGATTTGCTTAAATCTGCCTAATTCTCCTATACCCAAATGATAGGTACTTTCTATGTGCCCAGAACAGACCGCTTAACTGAATCTCTGGCAGGAAACAATGCAAAGTGCTAAAATCACCCGCGTGCTACGAACAGGCAGCTGTTGCAACTCCCACTGACAGTCGTCAGAGATTTATTTATGCACCTCCTTGCTACTGAGAGATGACCCAAGCCAGCTTCTTTCACAGTGAAAGAAAAACACCACCAGAAGACCTGCCACTGCAGTCATCTGGCTATGAAAGTGAGTTGGAGGGGGAAGGAGGAAGGCACTGGGGGGGGGGGGGGGGGGGAGGAAAGACCTGGAGCAAGATGCAACAAAAAGCAACTCACGTGCCCCCTTAAAATCCTCAACTTTTTGACTGCATGTGACCACATTCTCTGCAGAGCTTGAGCCGTCTTCATTGTTGCAGGATATAATCTGTTAGGGGACGCCGTGCATCTCAGTCTTTTCATCTGTTTCTACCACTCAACGCGGTTATGTAATTCTAATACAATAGTGGCCTACATACTCAAACAAATCCTGCTGCCCGTTTCACACAGAAACACATCAAAAACACAGCAGGGAAATCTGCTCGGAGTTTCACTAACTCTCACTTTCAGTGGCCCCAGAGAAACCCAGGAGCATATCCTTATGTTTAAAAATAATAAAAGTCATTACTATTTTAAGTGTCAGAAACAGATCAATAGTTAGCAAGATATTCTTCTTGTAAGCACATATTGCCCTCCCCCTTCTCCCCCCCAAACCAATCTGAAACTTTAAAGAAACGGGGTACTTGCAATTTCAAGAAAGACATGTGGAGAAGCACAATGCAGATTACCCGCAAGTTTATATTCTGACTATAGCATTTCATAGTAAAAATTACTCAAGTTAATGGAGTGAAGGGTATTTTAAACTGTGTTTATCAGCCTCTATCAATTCTTAACACTTCAACTGCTGAATCTGGAAGTCCTTATGCAGAAATAAGTGTAAATGTGCGAGTAATCCCTTCATCTGGACATGTAAAATTACATTTAAACATTGGCAAGACTGGTGACATGGCTCCAGAAAGCAAGAAGGCACAGAGCAAGCAATTTAAAATGTGAAACAGACAGGAAGCCATGCCAAGTGCACAACACTTCTCCCTGCAAAAACCCCATCCACAGACCACATTTTTTCAAGAGCAGAGGAGTTTTAACTGCTGAAGATGGACAACAGTGGAAAATGTGGAGTTTAAGGTTCTTCCATTAAAAAACCGAATTCAACTTCTGGCATTTCAAGTGTGACCCCATTGACCTCTTGCACTTTCAGCAAGCCAGCAGAACTGGAGTGTGCAGAGCTTTGTACCCAAGCACTCAGCTATCGAGGGCAAACACTATTCAGGGAAGTGCACTGACACCGGCCTCTGGCTGGGGACCCCTGGCTCTGGAGCAAGTGTGCTGATGGAATACTGTCCCGGGAGCTTTGTGGAAATAGTTGAGATCATCGCTGTATTGCATTCACGTGGTAAGGCTTAGGTAGCGGGGGGATCCAGGGGTGGCCTTTGTGAGAAGAATCCAGCAGCTGCCCCATGTCAGATAAGGGCCAGTTTCAGCTGGCCCCAAAGGGACCTGCCACTGGCCAGAGCCAGCCAGTAAGTGATGTTGTTTGCGCTTCTGTGAGAGCAGATTTAAGAAAGGGGGAGAAGAAAACCTGCTGTGCAACAGCAGCTGGAAGAGAGAGGAGTGAGAAGCAGCTCTGCAGGCACCTGCAGACAGTGCAGAAGGAGAGGCAGGAGACCTTCTAGGTTCCAGAGCAGTTCCCCTGCAGCCTGTGGAGAGGCCCCTGGTGGAGCAGGCTGTCCTCCTGCAGCCCATGGGTCCCACATGGAGCAGATCTCCACGCTGCAGCCCGTGGAGGAGCCCCCGGTGGAGCAGGTGGAGGTGGCCTGGAGGATTTTTTTTTTCTTTTTAAATCACTGTCCCAGTAGATCCATGGTACCTACTTTTAATGGTACAACCACCACTGTCTTTTGACTTTACCTGCCTGACTCTTTGCAAAGACTAATGGAAACTATCTAAAGACTAATTTCACACACAACACAAGATTACAGTTGTAATTACAAGCCTTTGACATTCATATCCATTTCCCAATTATCTACAAACGTTAGAAATTGAAGCTCCCTTTGAAGAAAAGCTGAACACCAAGCAGTGAACCACACCTTGGTTCTTTGTCTATCCAGAGTCTATCCAGAGTTTATCGAGACAATAAAGCATTTGTGATTCATGTGGGGAGAATAAATTAAAAACTAACCATGATGATCTGTTCTAGAAACCGGGACTCTGAGAAGAGAGGCAGAACTTCAAGAAAACTGCAGAGTAACCTCAGAATGTCACGATGTTCTGGCAATAGAGGCTTTTCAATGACATGAGCAGCTGAGTGGAAATATGCCATAGCTGTTTCAAGATGTCAGCAGCATTCCTGGCCACAAAGGCTGTAGACTGCAGCAAAGGATTGAGAAACTGCCCACATGTTGCCTGCCTGTTTCAAGGCAATTATATGATACAGAACTGGATTACACTAGATTTATGGGCATTCCAAGATTCTGATCCACTTCAGCTTCTGGAGGACCCCCATGAGACTTCCTCAACAGACAGTAGAGGCTTAGTGAAAAAAAGAAGCAAGCTCTGTACCAGTTTGTGGTATAAAGGCTCACACTTGCTCTCTTTCAGCAGGAATTTTGTAGGCTGTAGCGTTCTAGGCTAATTAAAGTTGACTATGAAAAGACAATCAGTTAACACAAATAGTGGATCCAGAAGCTATCAAGCGTTCTGGATTACCACGCTGAAAAATGACCGAAGAGGAACTGCACCTTCACCAGGCCTTTCACCCTGTTGTAAATAAGGGTACTCAAGCCACTTTGAAGTAAGAAGGCTCCAACTTAAGTGTTTTCATTAAGTATCTGCATATTATACAGATGTATGTGTAGGATCTAGGAGGATGAGAAAAATTATTTATCTGTGGATCTTTATAATAAAGGCAACATCTCACAAAAGAAAAAAAAAAGAAAAAAAAAAACACTTAATTGAAATATTTCCTACTTTTTGTGTAGGAATAGTGCAATTCCCAAAAGAGCAACGGATTGTACTTAAAAAATGGGTCTCCAGAACAGTGAACAGCTCAGATTAAGGGAAGAGAAGTGTTGGAAGGTGGTTTGCAAAAGATAACCACTAGGAGTAACACTAAATTGCTCTTCATCAAGGCAGAAAACCTTTTTTTTCCCCCGTATTGTCATGAAAGAGAAACACACGTAAGGGGTAACTCCATGTTAAAAGACACACTGTATTTAGGAACATCAGTCCTACTCCCACATTCGAGTAAAATCAAGATGGCTGCTAGTGTCAAGATGGGTATGTATCAGGATGCAGGAGCTAAAAAAGAAAAAAAAAAGAAAACACAAGCCCTGTCACTTACTGTACAAGTAAGTATACCTACAGCTCAGCACTGGAATGACATCCTTTGAAGAAGAAAAATTCTTTCAAGTGGAAAGAAGCACTGCAACAGTCTCATCTTCCCCTTATCAGTTAAAGCCTATACATTGGATATAGCTTTGCTTTTTCCCAGATTACTTGACAGAAACAAATACTTTGCAACAGGACATAGCAAAGGTAATTTGCTTGTAACAAGCAGACTGATCCCATATTATCAGATTTTTTTTACTAGGAACATGAGCCGGCAGTGTGCCCAGGTGGCAAGAAAAGGCCAATGGCATCCTGGCCTGTATCAGGAATAGTGCAGCCAGCAGGACCAGGGAAGTGATCATCCCCCTGTACAATGCTCTGGTGCGGCCACACCTCAAGTACTGTGTTCAGTCTTGGGCCCCTCACTACAAGAAGGACACTGAGGCCCTGGAGCGTGTCCAGAGAAGGGCTACGAAGCTGGTGAAGGGCCTGGAACACAAGTCCTGTGAGGAGCAGCTGAGGGAACTGGGGTTGTTTAGTCTGGAGAAGAGGAGGCTCAGGGGAGACCTTATTGCTCTCTACAACTACCTGAAAGGAAGGTGTGGGGAGCTGAGGGCTGGTGTCTTCTCGCAGATAACTAGCGATAGGACTGGAGGGAATGGCCTCAAGTTGCACCAGGGGAAGTTCAGGTTGGAAATGAGGAGACATTTCTTCTCAGGAGAGCACTCAGGCATTGGGACGGGCTGCCCAGGGAGGTGGTAGAGTCGCCGTCCCTGGGGGTGTTCAAGGAAAAGGTTGGACCTGGTGCTTAGGGACATGGTTTAATGGGTGACATTGGTAGTAGGGGAATGGTTGGAGCAGATGATCTTGGAGGTATTTTGCAACGTTAATGATTCTGTGATTCCGTTGCAGAACTGAAGAGACAAATGGCAACAGTACTGTTCACTACACTACTTGGAACGCTAAGTGACGAACACACATCCCGGTCCCATTTTCATTGTAGCCCTGCTACTAATTCACACTGCAACGTTCCAGATCTTCTAGTACACAACTACTACTATTTTTTTAAAAGCCAAAGGAGATGAAAAAATTGCATACGTACACAACATCTCCACTGATCCAGAGCTCTGATAAATTGTGTGCTTTTTAATTCAAACTGTATCACTTAATCCAGCTCACGGTGTGTGAGTGACACATGAAGCTTAAATGCAATGAAGGATATCACACGATCTGCCCATTATGGCAGTCCCTGCACTAGAACTCTTAGAGTGGTTCACAGTGGTGAAATCAAAATTGTATCTTCAGCTCAAAGATTTTTTTGCAGAATTTTGCCTGGATACAGTTAAAGCCAGATCAAAATAGAAACACAGGATTTGAGTTTTGCAGATATTTAATTACTCTTCAATTCCCTATAATAAAGGGGATAACAAATAGCCTGGATGCTACAAAAAAGCCACTACAGAATGTGGTATTAGAAATCCTTTTGCTGGATTACTGAGTAAAGCACATAATCTCCGAATAGTTTTATTGATTTTAATTACGTATTAAAGAAACTCCTAAACAAAACCAGGGAGGCTGTACATAATTGTACTGTGCAATATAATTGCATATACTGTGCATATAATTGTCTGTGCAATGCATATATCATTTGGAAAAAACATTAACTGTTTTTTCGTGGAACTTTTTTTTTAATCTGTCACTGTCAAAAAGATACTGCATGGGAAACTTGTTTCCCTAACCTTTAAAGCCTGACACTCACCAATTATATTGAAGACTCTCAGAAAGCAGACTAACCCTTTTGAGAGAAAGAAGGAGGAGTATTAAGAATTTCCAAAAGCATTTTGAGTTCAGGTCACTTTAGAAAAAGCTAATAAAACCCCCACAAATATTTTTGTTCATTTGTTTGCTTGTTTTCTTAAGATGATTTCTTCTACTCATGCCCACCAAGGTTTTTGTTTCTTTGCCTCTAGAAACGAGCATCTTTGGGAAATTCGTAGAAGACAAGCTGACAAGTTATTTCCTCAAAATGTCGACAATCCATGCACGTTGGGAAAACGCAGAGCACAGATTCAGTGCACGATTCACAATTAATCCAGAGAGCCACTAGGTGGTGCGGTGATGCTGTAACAGAGGCCCACGCAGTCCCCCTTGCTGCACAGAAAGTTAAGCACAGCAGTTGTTTCAAGTTCGCAACTTCAGACTATCACTTTCGCACACAAAATGGCAATTGCTGTGAAGAGCTGGACTCATTATTATACAATATCTTAACTTATTTGTCAGAATAGTTTGGCATTTGAGCGATTTTCATAAGTACAATCTGTATAAATAAAAAAAAAATCTTGAGAAGGGCCCAATATCTTTTTAGGCTGAAATCCTACTTTGAAACTTTTATTTCAGACTAAAAATGACAAGAATTGCGCAGGAGAAGAGCACCTGAAGAGTGGCACAAAGGAATTCCAGCCACTCCGGCCAGCTTCATCGGGGCCGACTCAGGTGTCTCAGTGCTAACACGTGTAGCACGGGGAGTAAACAAGGAGTTAGAGATGTGTGCACGCCTGCAGGGCTATGACCTCATCGACATTACACAGATGTGACTGGGGTGTTGGAATGGAGGAATACAGGCTCTTTAGGAAGGACAGGCAGGGAAAAAAAAAAAAAAAAGCAGCTGGAGTGCGTGGAGCCCTGCCTGGGGATGTGTGAGGCGCTGAGAGAGCTTGTGGGTCGGGATTAAAGAGAGGGCAGGGACAGGTGACATATCCTCTTGGGGGATCTTCTTGCTAGAACACCGTGGAACAAAGCCCCGAAGGGAAATAGGATCCAAGAAAGCTGGTTAATATTCAGGGATTACCTTGAATGTTCTGGTGGCCTGTGACAGGGTTACAGAATTGGTGGATAGGGAAAGAGCAACTGATGTCATCTACCCGGACTCGTGCAAAGCATTTGACACTGTCCCCATGATATCCATGTCTTTAAACTAGAGAGACATGGGTTTGACAGATGGACCACTCAGTGGGTAAGGAATTGGCTGGATGGTCGCACTTAAAGAGTTGCGGTCAACAGCTCACTGTCTGAGTGGAGATCAGTAACAAGTGGTCTTCCTTAAGGGTCAGTACTAGAACCGGTGCTATTTAACATCTTTGTCAGTGCCACGGACAGTGTGATCAAGTGCACCCTCACCACGTTTGCCAGCGACACCAAGCTGCAGTCAACACTGAAGGGAAGGTATTCCATCCAGAGCAACCTGGACAGGCTTGAGAGGTGGTTCTCTGAACTCCTTCTTCTGAAACTTCTGGAACTCAAGAAGTTCAACAAGGCCAAGTGCAAGGTCCTACTGCTGGGCTGCGGCAATCCCAAGCACAAATATAGGTTGGGTGGAGAAAGGATTGAGAGCAGCCCTGAGGAGAAGGACATGAGGGTGGTGCTGGATGAGAAGCTCAACATGAGCTGACAACGTGCACATGCATGTGCACATGCAGCCCAGAAAAGCCAACTGTATCCTGGGCTGCATCAAAAGCAGTGTGGCCAGCAGGGTGAGGGAAGTGATTCTCCCCCTCTGCTCTGCTCTTGTGAGGCCCCACCTGGAGCACTGCGCTGAGCTCTGGGGCCCACAGCACAAGGAGGACATGGACCTGTTAGAACTAGTCCAGAGGAGGGCTACAATGATGTTCAAAGGGCTGGAGCACCTCTCCTACAAAGACAGGCTGAGGGAGATGGGGTTGTTCAGCCTGGAGAAGAGAAGGCTCTGGGGAGACCTTACAGCAGCCTTCCAGTCCCTAAAGGGGGCCTACAGGAAAGCTGGGGAGGGACTCTTTGTCAGGGGGTGTAGTGATAGAAGTAATAGTTTTAAAATAAAAGATGGTAGGTTCAGATTAGATATAAAGAAGAAATTCTTTACTATGAGGGTGGTGAGGCAGTGGCACAGGTTGCCCGGAGAAGCTGTGGATGCCCCATCCCTGGAGGTGCTCAAGGCCCGGCTGGATGGAGCTTTGGGCAACCTGGTCTGGTGGGAGGTGTCACTGCCCATGGCAGTGGGGTTGGAACTGGGAGATCTTTGGTTTGGGTTGGAAGGGACCTTATTCTGTTATTCTAAAATACTAATACCTTGTTTTAACAGAATTATTATTATTTTTTTTATTTAATCTCAATTTTTAGGAGCACATATTTATATTATCAGGCAACCATGCTTTTTTTTTTTTTTTTTTTTAAATCAGCTTTGTTAAGTCACTTTCTTCCACAACTATGTCATGGATTAATTGCACAGTTTATATAAAGGAAATAGACACGTCCCCCCAGAACATTTATGCTCTGAAAATGGAGAAACATTTAGTACTCTAGAGATAAACCATGCATATTACTTATCAATCCTACCAAGACCCCATGGAAATGAGTAGCAGAAAAATTCTGAACAAGAATTTTAAACCAATACAAAATGACTCATATAAAGTTAGCAACACTACATTTCAGTACTAACAATAAAAAGAATCACTGTCATGTTTTTGGAGTAAAGCTTTTTATTCTAGCCTACTGTTGGACCTGAATGCAAGTAGTTAAGTACCTTTACACTTGCCTGCTCCTACTTCTCATCAGCAGAATGACGACACCTTAAAGGACTTCAGACAAAGGTGTAATTTCTTGTTAAACTGGAAAAGGCAAACAAAACACACACAGGAACTTTCTGAAGTCCATTCACTTGTATTCCACAGTATTTGTTTTCTCTGCCAGTAAGAATGAGAGTCAATCATTCCAACTCAGTACCTAGAAACTACATAGGATTATATGGTGTTTTTTAAAACTATGTTTATTGCACAACTATGCTTTTAACAACTGCTCCTTCTGTAACTATTAGAAGAGGACAAATGCAAAAACAGCCACCTGAGCTCTTCTGAGAACATGCTACAAAGAGCAGTCCTTATTTAGCACTGTCATAAGGAAAAAACAATGTGAAGGGCAAAAAGAGGTATATTCCCAGTAGACTGTAACAAATTCAGAATGTAAACTCATGATCAGTTTACAACCTTGGCATGCTACACCAAGAATATACATGCAAAAGTTCTAAAAAGCCTGGGAGGGGGTGGAAAGGATGAGCAGAGTAGACTACTTTTGTTACAGCTGAATTCTGTTGAGCTTAGATACATACATATGCATCAAAGAACAGTACAGTATCTCATTACAAACTAAACAGAAGTCTATTCAAGAGAAGAAAAAACTGATTGTAACCAGAATACAGCTGTAAGATCCACAGGTCATACCCACCAAAAACTTAAAGACTCTCAGAAATACAGCTTAGACCTATTTCAGGAGCAAGTCCCCTCAAGTATCTTTTGCCCAATAACAGTTCTGTCATTACCGTACTGAAATTATGCAGCAATTGTTCTGGTGCTTCCCCCAGCAGGAAACAACCAATTGTTCAAAATTTGTGCAGGGAACAGCTTCAATTGAAACACAAAATTGCCATTTTGGAGAAAACATATCCCATTTCCAGGGGGAAAAAAGAAGAGCAAAAATGTATTAAATTATTTTCTTCATTTTTTCAGAAAGTAATTTCTGCCTCTTGAGAAATAACACTTTGGAAACTAACATTTTTTCCATCAGTTTTTTTCTCTTCTTTTTTTTTTTTTTTTTTAAATATATTTAATTTTTTTTTTTTCTGTTCATGTTGTTTCAGAGGAACAACAGAAATTGCTTTCCATTAGTGTTCTGGGACGTGCAGCATCACTCCAGCAGCAGAGCCCTGGAACGTTCACTTACTCTCCCACAGGCACTGCAGGGGTCCTAAAGGAAAGCACAAGCCTCACCTCTCAGCTCAGTGTGTGCTCAATCTTGCAATGAAGTGTTTTTCCCCACCACCTCTTTTCAAAATAAATGCTTCAGGACATAAGAAGCTGCAAATAGAGCAATTTCAGTTGAAGATCAAAACTAATCTAGGTAAAAGGCCGCTAGATCAATAGCACTTGAGTGTGCAGCATATAAATCATCTTCACTTTCCAGGGTGTGTGTGTGTTTATGTATATATGTGTATATATAATATACACACACATGCACTGTTTCTTTTTCCAAAGTTTTCCTGGACTTTCGCTTGTAATACCGTATGGAATAAGGTGCTGTACACATTTTTTTCTGAATTCTACAAAGAAGGTAACGACAGACAGGTCGCTAAACTCACAGTCCCCCTAATCCAAAATGGCTTTAAAGGTTGTCTGACTTCATCACTTCTACTTACTTCAACTGTAAAACCTAAAGCATTTATTTCTGTTCACATTGTTGCTGTACTTTCTGCTCTTTAAGATGCTCATGCAAACAAAGTCCGAGAAACAAAATGCAGTAGCAGTTTGTGCACAATATAAGTTAAGAAGGACACTTTTTCCTTAGCAGCCATAAAAAACTGTTTGTACTGATGCACCTGTGGGATGGGGAGGTAAAACTCAGTAGGCATAAACAACCATTTTCATTACACTAGGTAAATTAAATGTTTTTTTTTATCAGCTTAACTGAAAAATGTCAGTACAGCTGCTATTACCCAAGTGTCCCACTTCGGAATCAGCCATTCTGCGCAGCCGAAGTGTACATTTTACACTTGCATCTTCAAAATTTGAAAGAAACAAAACCCAAAGATATCCATCCTGTGGATGGATACAATTTACAATTTTTATTCAACTTCAGTGATGGACCTTCTACTGCTACTGTTTCTGAATGCTTCTGCTCCTGGCACCCATATTAGAACAGGAAATCAAGGCCTAGAAGCAACCAATTCTAGCATCAAGCAACTACTGCTGCAAAAACCTGTTTCTGCTATTCCATGACCCTTATAGACTCTGATTGCATGAATGTCATTAGTTATCCAAGAAAACTTCCAAATTTGAGAAAAACAACCTGGTTATTGGTCTACTGCTTCATGTAACTTGTTTGTTAAAAGATCTATGCATTGCTGGGATACAATCCAATCAGGTCAGCATTTATATTTAATTATCCGGTCATAATACAAGACAATTCAAACAATTGTACAATTGTTAGCTGTTGAGCTCAGTCCCAAACCACATTAGATTTTCTTTCCCTGTTAAGTTTTCTAGTTTCCTTTGTTCTAACTATTAATAGGAGAGTGATACACCATATTCTTACAAGCATTTTGCTTTTGTTCAAGCGTTCCTTTTGCAGTACAATTATGTATGGCCACATTAGCTTTCTTTTCTTGTCTGGCGGAAATAAACTTGAATAAGGTTCTGTATAGTGCAGAAGTTTTGATGGTATATTGAGCTTTAAGACTACATCCTACTACTACCACAACATAAATGTAAGAGAAGGTCACTGTCACACAAGGTAGATTTAAAAAAAAAAAAGCTGCAACTTCATTTGAATGCCCATAATACTAAGAATATAATTCAGACTTGTTAAAAAAATGTTAAAAGTTAACAATTAAAAAACTCAAATCTCTGTAAAATGAATTCAGTAGTTTTGAGTGAATTTGTACTTTCAGTATCACTCAGATAAATACTACAATGGCTTGTGTATCTTGTTTCTTATCTAGCTCTTACAGAGCCACTAAATTTCTTAATCACCACACAGCAAAATTATTGATTGTTCTGCTGCCCTTGTTGTAAAGCAGATTCCCACTTCTCTGATATTCCAGCTCTCAAAGAATTTTTACAGTTCTGTTTCCTAGTCCCACTGCTCAGACCTCTCCTCCTTCCTTTCCTTCTGCCACCTCACTCCTGCCCCCAATGTCTTAAGCAACCCACCTCTCCCTCTCAAGGTGTCTCAACAGCATACTCAGCCACGCCAGAAAACATTGCTGAAGTTCACTCCTAAACTTTAACATATCTTGCTCGTATCCAACACAAGACCTAAATCTGTTGCAAAAGGAGTTCAGCATTTTTTCCTGACATCCATACAATGTCTCCTGGGATTGCATTTGAAGGGTTGTAAGTCTCACACTGACACTCCTCCCGGTACATGTGGAAGAGGAGGAACAAGCAAACAAACAAAAATATCACTCAGTTTTGTCCCAATGCGTCAATTACCATGAGATAATAGGTTAAGCCAGACGCACCTGCTTAGCAAACCACATTCAGAATCCCTTTGCTCACAGCAAAGTTTCCTCCTCGGGGCCTCCTGAGGACTATAATTGTTTTTTCAAACAGTAAAACTAAGCATAAATACTCCCCTCAGCTCTGCATATTTCTGGGCCAATTCCTCCAGCATCCTATTATCCCATACAAAATTGCGTTACACTGAACCTCACCACTTACCTGATCATACTCGTAGAATACTTTAAGATAAGAAAGCAATAGAAGGGAAGATGAGGATGGAAAAGTTTCAAGTGTTTTCCATTCCTTCTCCCCAGTCCTTTGGCAAGGGAGGATGTGAAGCTGAAGTGTAACATGCAGTTATGGACTAGCACATGACATTGCTAACACCCAAACACATTGACATAAAGAACATTTGAACCCTCCCAGCTTACGTAAAATACCGGAGTAATTTCATGACAGTAGTCAGTCAATCACAGGAGGAGGGTGGGGAGGGAGGAAGAGTGTGGACTGAAGTCAACCACCCCTTTTTTCTTTAATATCAAGCAAGTAACTTCCACTTGGCTGATTTGTTCCCATAGTGCTAATCTGAGTTTATCTGCAGCCATTCTTGCTTCACTTGAAAGGATGCCAGCAGAACAATTTGAAACTACAACCCTTGATGCAATCTTTCTGCCCAGTCAACACTTCTCATGCATGCAACGTCAATGTAAGGAACTTCAGGCATCTCTCCAAACGTTAAGTGAAGCCAAACTGTCTCACCCCTACAAAACAGTGTCATTTCCACTGAACTGCACACTGAAGTGCACAAAGGATAAACTGACCAGAACTGAATCAGCTGAGTGACAGAGCAAATTTTATTCCTCCTTTCACAACTACTAGTCTCTTTCATAAATCACACAAGGCTTTGAAAGAACCGGGAAAGAGCGAAAATCTTTCTGTGCATGTGGCTAGAAGGAAATTGCATGGCTCAGAATCACCAGGATCAAGAAATGCTTCCATTTGGTTATTGCCTACAGCAAAGCTCAGTTCAGCAGCAACTTCAGTCTCAACCACGATTCAGAACAAAGAGTTTTCTTCTTGTAGTTTTATCCACATAAAAGAATATTTTATGCTCAAGGATTTTCTGACACAACGAGCAGGAGCAAACCATGATGAAGTGTTCTGGTTCCTCCCCTCTTAAGAAAAAAACATTACGTACCTGTCTATAGACGAACAAGCCTTGTAAGAAGGCAAGAAGAATTAAATCCATTTTCAAATCATTGTGACCCATGACTTTTAAGTCCATCCTTACTGCTGCAGAAGACATAAGGAAAGTATTCACTAGCTTCTACAAGGTAAAGCAGGAAAACTTAGAAAAGAATGGAAAATGGAGTCAAGTTATTACAAGAAGTGGGAAGTTGGTAAATGAAATTTAATGAGTGCAATTCCATAGTTTAACACCACAATACTGTTAAAACGGCATCATAATAACCTGTCAAATTAAAAGCTACACAGAAAACAACAAACCATGCACTTGAAGCATCCTTGTGTGTCAGGCTGGATTATAAATATTTCTCATAAGCCCAAGGGACAGCAGAGGCTGATGTACCAACAGTACACTGGTACAGGGTTTTTCCACATTTAATCAGTAGCTTGGCAAGTGTGTCCAAGGCATGTGACAGAAAAACTCCCCACCTTCTTCCTCCATCTTCTGTATCCTTCTACTTTAAGTTCACTGGGCACTGTCCACAAATAACTAGGTGAGTGCAACTGCCAAAGGATAGCTTTTGGAAATGCCAGCAGGCATCCATCTGCAGTCAACACTCTGCATTAAAAGTCTGACCCCAGGCCTTTTGCAGCCTGACCTACTGTAGTACACCAGCCACGCCGAGATAAAGCACACACAAGTATTTGTCAAGCTGGTCAGCAACTGGAGGGGAGTTGCTGACAAAGAGCAGAGTCAGGAACAACATCACCCCCTTTGATGCTGAACAGCAAAACATTTCCAGGAAATGTGAAGTGCTGGAAAATAAAAATTTACAGCCAAACCATAACCACTACATAGGTCCTCAAGCAAAACAGTGCTAGTACAGATATACACAGAAATAGGAGTTCTGATGGCACCCTCTAAGGAACACATGTGCACACATTACCAATCAGCTATGCTACTGCCACTTTGGTTGTTTAAAAACGTTCCCACGCAACTCTTTGAGCAGAAGAATCAAAACCACTGACCATTTTTTCTACTTATGAAACATAAAATTACGTAGGAAAACAAACCAATTGATAAAGTAAACTGTTATTCATTCTGTCCTGCAACTCTTCAAAAAGCCTCTGAAACACTGTACAGAAGAACCATCAGCCCTGGCCACTAGAAGAAACGCACATTATCCAGCAGATTCTTGCAGTGCTGGGATGCAGAAATAAGTGCAATCGGTGCCAAGCGCTGACCCTGACAGCAAGCTCTGTAGCTCAAAGGCGAACAGTTTGTCTCTGAGAACTCTGTTTGCAAAGCCTGGAATGACAGTCTATCTGGACATACTGCATTCTCTGCAAAAAGCTCATACGGGCTACATATCCTAAGGAGCAAGCACCTGAAATGCTTTCCTACCATCTACTAGGTATGCATGTGCAAAGGAAAGGATACAGCAGGCTGAATAGATATATTAGGAAATCATAAATAATAGGTGTATCATTTCTTGTAGATACATAAGGATGTTGTTAGATCAGAGCTGTGGTTCTGCAAAGCTTTCTTTTTTTGGTGCTGTGTTTTGTTTCTTTAAACAAGAATCATATATTGAAAATTCAGTAGTGAAAACACTAAGCACTGTTAATCAAATCTAGAGACTCCACCAGAAGAGTATGTAAAAAGATACTGCTCTCTGCTTCACAGGACGTGATAGAAGGCACAAACACACACACCTGGAAAGCTGCTGACAATCATCTGCCTGCCAAATTAACTGCTACAAGTGCAGGCCTTTAAGGAGCATTTTCATCTTCATTGTAGTTTTAAGTTACTGGATAGAGGTGCCTGGAGGGTTCATGAAGGCATCTCCCTCACTGTTAAGGAAGTTAGATGAGACTTTATTCTTGCATAGCATCAAATGTAATTGCATACATTTATTAGTTTCCATTGTACATTCCATCTAAGATGTGTTTGGGAATATAATTCTGCCTTAAGGCAGATACTTGAGTCCCTGTCTGTGATCAGCCTGGGTCACACAAAATTCTTGTCAAGTTCTTCATTTTGATGACATGAAATACATTCCAAATACAGGTTTAAAATACAACATGATTTTAAGTTCATTTGCACTTTAAACACAGCCTTGAATTCCGCTATATTATTTGGCTTTTAAGCCATATACAGCTCACTTCATTCATAAAAGAGTTCTGCAGCATCAATGGCATTAGCTTCCCAAGAAAACACTGTAACTTACCACTTTCTACTACATGAAGGGCTCTTTAAAACATTTCAAGTGTCAGTTAAATCTGCATGTGCCTTACCTTTCTAATAACCATAAGCTGTGAAAAACAGAATTCCTAGAAATAAAGTCTCGAACTTTATATTGTTGGAATAGTCTCATTAAAAAAATATAGCAGAAACTAGAAGTCATAGCTGTAGTATCTCGCTAGATCATTTTCTGTCTTCTATAAAATAATGAAAAAATTGTTGTCTTTATAAAAGAAACAGAATTACGGACTTTAATAACCATAATATAAAGAATATAACCATTGGAGGAGCCACACTTACAATTTCTCACCACGAACGTTCAGTACACTTAAGAAACTTTAGGTCTTTCACAATCTCTAACAATAATAGGAAGGAGAAAAGATCAGCCAGAGCTCCCTTTTTTGCTAATATAGACACTGCCACTGAATTCACAGCCCAAACAGACTAATTCCAAACTCTTAAGGGCTTACAGCTTTCCCCCCCAACCCTGCCACCCAACATTGACGGAATCAGGTCCAAAAAGCACCAGCCATTTCGAGGTAAGGAGAAAGAGACTGGCAACAGGTCTACCAACCCACCCTGTGCTGAAATACACTGCAAGTCTTCCACTTTGGAAACAATTCAATTTTTCAAGTATTCACTGAAATAAATTGATGGTGAGTATAATTTAAACAATAGCCCTCTAAAGTGTTTATCTGTAAAAGCAACTCTGCTGTAGCTCAGGCGGTAACTGCACAGTGTCAGCCTCTCCGCTCACCTCGGGTCAACATGCTTCAAACCCGTTCTTGCAAAACCCCTTCAAAGCAAGTCACCAAAACCTACTGCTGTGGGTACTTCATGCCAAATTTCTCTCAACAGAACCACCAGCACACAGCTACTTATTAGATGCACTGCAGCAACAGAAGTGTTCAAGCACCACGGGAACCACATCAAAAAGCCAACAAGATGGATTCAGAAGAGGCAAAATGGATAAACACAGCAGATGAGGAAAACCACAGAACAAGATGGGTGGAATAGGAGTGGGACGGTTACCCAGACTGACTGGGTAAACCTTTCTGTAGGACTTCTTTTGTTCCCCAAACAAACACACAAAGTATTAATAGGTAGTTCACTCCAGGCTAATAAATACCCATATCCCACCTAGCATGTGTTACAGTTAACACAGAGAAACACCATACACAAGCAGTTTACTTACAGTACTAATTGTTCCAGAAGCCACAAAAAAACCCTGTTGTTTACCATGGTTTCCACTCACACTTTTGCAGAGTGGACGTGTGTGTATGGTGGGCTGACCACAGGCAAGCTCTGCTTTCTGCCTGCGCACCATACCAGGTCTGCCATCCTGCCAGGCGGCCTCCACCACCCTCGGGTGCTTTGCAAGCATATCAACTGCTTCCCTTACAAGACAGGTGTCAGAAAGCATGTTTTCCCACTAAAGCACACAGCCCTCTAAAGACTATTAGTAGGGGCTCGGGAGAAGAGGAGATTGATTTATTTTACACTGTGGAGTTTGCTTCTCCACAAAAGCAGGATTATTTTTGGTTAAAACGCTGACCCACGCCCCCTGAGCACAACCAACATTTGAGACACAAAATTCCGCCCCTGCCCTCCCACAGTGCAAGGAAGAAGGCAGCGCCCCATGCCAGCTATGCCACACGCAGCCGTGCCCCCAACACTCTTCACTTCTGCTCACCAGCCTGAACCTCCCAGCTCCGATTTAACTGGGGGTGTGTGGAAAAACACAGAAAACGGGATTTCCACGGTCTCTCAGCCTCAGCTGGCCAGCTTGGGTGAAGAGTGACCCAGCAATCCTCCAGCCCACCCTGTGCAAGTCCTCCACGTCGGCTGCACGTGTGCTGCTAAGCGGGACACCAGGGCCCACGATAGCAGCTACGAACACCCGCTGCACCCGTTATGTGCGCGGCAGGCAAGGGGAGGCTACCGACCTGCTCCTCCCCTGCAGCGGGCCCGCGTGGCTCTCTCCCGGCGGAGCCCTGCGTCGCTCCCATGGTGACATGGCCAGGCCACCCGCTGCCACGGGCGATAATGGCCGAGCCCACCACCCCGCACACCCCCGCCAGGAAGGGCTGGAGGGAGCCGAGGGGAGGTGGTGGCGGGGGTGGCCAGAGCCCGGCAGGGACAAAGCCGGCACTGAGGAGCCCGCCACAGAGAGACTTTGTACCGCTGGGGCCCAGCCGCCCTCAGCCGCCGGCCAATCCGGCCTGCGGAGGCCCCAGGGAGGCGAAGAGACATTGTCATTCTCCCTGGGATGAAAAGAATTGTTATTCTCCCTCTACAAAAATATTTCTTGTCTTCTTGCCCTTGGCAGCTGCCAGTAGCTGACGCGTGTCACGGGATAAACTAGAGATGTCCTGGGTTCAGGCCTGGGTGGGATTTCTGGAAGTAGTGCAAAGCTTTTGGATGGCACCCACAGACCTGCTTTATCAAGCAGAAAAGCACCCATCACTTCTACCTTTTCGGTCCATATGCTTCCTGAAAGAAAGCACCCCCCACACCTGCTGACATCCCCAACCCCACAGCCTCCATCAGGTACCCTCCCATCACCTAACAATCTTTCCATATCTGTCCCAAATACAGCAGTGCTGCAGTTAATTCAGAGGCTGGATTGACCATGTTGTTTTTGAGGCCATTATTACATTTAAAAAAAAACAAAACCACATGCTCTTGAGGTAACAGTATTCTCAAGGGCTTTCAGAAATGACTCGGCATTAAAAAGGAGAAGACTGGCAGAAGTTCAGCCGCACTGTTGTATTCACAGACACGGATTCTTTTCCCAGTGCTACTGTCATCCTGGGGCTGCATTATTTTGGGTGGATGAGTCAATATTTGAATCAACTCTGGGAAGGAAGAAATTAAGGAGGACAAACCATCAGGGAAGAGATTTCTTAAGCCAACACTTTAAAAAAAGAATGCAAACAGCATGTTACTCTGTGTGGCTTACCCTCAAATTTGGAGAGAAAAAGACAGGAAAATGCCAAAGCATTAAGTTGGCTCTTCTTTCATCTGGTTCCTACCCTCAAGTTTTACAAGTAACTGACACCACCCAACTTCTGTTGAAGTACTAGCAGTCCAGTATATGTGCAAACATCAAGGTCACTAGGAAAATGAAGCACAGAGGCCAGTCTCCTCACATAAATGGGGCAGAGTGAGATACAAGAGCAGCATGGGGTAGAGTGAGATACGAGAACAGCATCTGGCCTCAAGAATGTCTTCGTGAGATGCAGCAGGGCAAGACAAACCTGCTCTAGGCACTGCTGAGCACTTCTGCATATCTCTGAAATTGAAGACAGCTTTCTGAAAAGCTAGCACAGGCTGGCAGTATCAGCATAGGACATTATGCCACTGCTTCAGCAGGGAAGGCCACTACCCAGTACACACCTCCCTGAAATGACTGGACATGATGACAATTATATGGGCTAGTTTTTACTTTGATAGAATACAGTAGAATTTTGCTGCAGATAAGTAGACAGCTTTAAAAGCAAGTATAGTTTCAGCCTGATGGCAATGTATTTTTGCAAAGAAAACAGCTGACAGGCACAAAGTGGGACAGGGAAAGGAGAAGCCACTAGATCACTAACGCATTCTCTTAACACACACATATCAAGTTCATGGCAGCAAAAAGTACGGCACCAGCCACCTGCAACTGCCTCCCTCCACACAGGCTCTGGCAGGGGATGAAGAGCCAGCTCTGCCAGCCCCCCTCCTTGACACAGCCCCCTTGGGGGTGCAGGCAGAGCAATGTAAGCCTGTCCCATGACAAGACCAAGGAGGATTACTTCTCATTCCATGCAAAAGCCATGGCTTGGCCTAAAGCCTCATTTTATCGTGTTTTGTGACTATCAAAGCAACATGGTGTTAACACTAACAGTGAGGTTATCTGACTTCACTTCCCTGAGCTGCAAGGTTGCCACCATGGTTAACACACTTCGCTAGCCTGAGGTAAGTGCAACACAAATGCAGGAACTGACCACAGTTATGCAAGCAAAACAGACTTGTTTTTAATCCTTTACCACAAATCATCACCTGGGAAGGGCCTATCAGTTTGTCTCCACTCAATTTCCTGCAATAACAGATGGAAAACAATTCATTTGGGCTTATAAGAATATTTCCTATGTTTGTCCACAAGAGTATAGTGGGCATGTAACTTTTTCTGATTTTTTATTTCTTTTCTCAAACCAAACAGCTACCCTGCCACAACAGGCAGATAAATTGTCCTGTAACAGCCTGAAAGAGTGAGCAGTGACTCCTAGTGCTCAGGCTCACACTAGAGCTTGGTCAAGTGCCCAGATGCCCATACTGATGTGACAATCAGTGCAATCACAATTTACAAGCTATTCATCCTACAGTTAGTCCACAGAGAACAGACTTCAAGGCCTTCCTGGGTACTTTCTTCCCTTTGATGGAGCTATCCTCCCAAGGTGGGTATGTGGTTGGGCCTTAGGAGGAGATGATGCCGCCACTGAAACCAGAAATGGAAGGATACAGTACAGTTTAACCAGTGACAAGAGCTGCAGGAACTACTCCTCTGGCACAAGTTACAGGACTCCTACAGCAGGAAAAGGAGAGCAGGTACTCGAGGCACCCAGTTGACCTAACAGCTATTCCACTGGAGGACAGCATCCCCATTCTCCTCCCTTGTAAGCTATAGGGAAGAAAAAAAAACAACACAAACCTAAATCACAGCTCAAACAAGCACATCTTTAAGTGTACAATTAGATACTCCTTCTCTTCCTGACTATTTGTACTGAAGGCTACAAGACCCTGTCCATCGATCATGAGTGACTACACAGAATATGTGCAATCTAGCCAAAATTAGCTTGGGACAGCAGCACAAGCAGAAAAGGAGCCAGAGACCCAGCACGACAGTCTGTTCTGTCTATGCAGGTCTCTGCATGCTCAAGAGTGAGTGTCTGGAGGCAGGGCTGCATTCATCTTTCACTCCTTCTATTTCAAAGAGAATGTCTAGGTACAACTGAAGTCAGTCCTAGAAAGGATGCTGTTTCATGGAAAGTAATGGCTGGTTACCAATACCATGTCAAAATTACATGAATCAGGCTAACAATGTGCACCTCTGTCCTCAGCAGTGTTTAGGACCAGCGATTCTGCATGTGCAACAACTGTAAAAGCAGTATTACATTCCAGGGATTTCATGAAATGTTACATAGTTGTTCAGAGAGTTTACTATGAACTTCCATGGAACAACTAATCATTATTAATTGTATGAGAAGCATGGAAATAACTTTTAATGACCACATTTTCCTACTGAGACTTTCAGCTTAAGTAATCAAGGCAGACATTGTTTGCCTAGGATCAGATTCAATCCACAGTCTGTGTAGCGCTAATTTAAAGAGATTGCTTCTGCAGCTTGAGTCATGTAAAACCTAGGATGTATTCCAGAAATTATCTAATTTTACTGTGAATGTAGTGGTTGTGCTGCTTCTACCATCAGCAGAAGGAACACCCTTTTACCATTACATGACAGGATGCAAATTTAAAACAAGCAGCGGCCTCCCAGTTACTCCTGCCAACCAAGCAAGGCTGTCCAGCAATTTGCCTGCAGCAATCACGAGCGGTTATGGTGTTGTGACATAGGTGCTTTCTGCTTCCTTCCCATCCTCTCCACACCTCCAATCAAGCCTTTTAAGCGGCCCCTCTGACAATCATGCATATTTAGTCATTTGTTTGTAAGCAGAGTTCAACACTTAACAGTGCTAGACAGCATGTCAAATAAGCAAGCTTAAAGAAGTGGGAACTGTTTTCAGTAAGAGACACTGGGAATGTACGCTGCTAGTCCAGCTGTTGAACTGTCTGAACACAGACATCAGTTTTGCTTTTGTTTTTAAGCAAGTGTTCATGATCTTTTAATGAAAGGCACTGTAGAAGTTTCTAAAAACACCATGTTGCCAAACAGCCTTTCCCCCTTCCAATCTCTTTAGACTGCTTTTTGTCATCAGTCTGCAAAATCACACAAATCAGTCAGCCCAGTCCTACTTAAATGGTTCATAAATCCAATTATGCCCGCTTCTTTATATAGCGAGCTAGGCCCTAACAGATTCAACCTTCAGGATTACAGGATGTGTAGGTAGGTGACCTCTGACTCTCTACCTGCTCAGGACATACATATGGTTCAAATACACAGCTCTACACTGCAGTTAAACTACATGAATGGCACAGTGATCTTAATCTGTCTTGAGGGGATGGGAATGCTGCAAGAAATGCTGCCCTGGCACTTGTTACTGTGTGTAGGAGTGAATCCAGTGGCACGCCACCAAGGTGGTGGGGCTGAAGAACTGACCCTGAAGCTGGAGGCTGTGTGAGCAGGGCTTGTTCAGCCTGGAGAAAGGATGGCTGCAGGGGCACCGAGCAGCAGCCCATCAGCACCGATGAGAGGGGATCGAGGAGATGCAGCCGGGCTCTTAACATTGCACATGGCTGGAGGACAGGAGACAATGAGCAAAAGCTCAAACAAGAGAGGTTGGAGCTACAAGCTATGCAGCTTGTAGAGTCAGGAATGTTGGCCACCTCTGATCTACTGTTAAGGATGCAGAAATATATGTGCTCTCCATGTTCCAAAGCAGTAATTCCGAGGCTCTTATTTTAGAAAGCATAGGTGTCCTTGTAAGAAACACTGCCCCACTTAAAACTGTATCCCATGCTCCACATGTATTTTTTCTGAGGTAATAACCAGTACAAAATTATTCGCGGCTCACTAAGCCACCTCTTTTGACCTTCATGTGGGATTTTATTTTTTGCAACCTAGACATACAGATTTAGACATTTTGCAACCTAGAAATTTCAAATCAACAAAGCTTAAAAGACCTTGGTAAAGATTTAGAGTAAGATGCAGCGTCATTCTGAGCTAATGAAGTTCAAGTTCACAAAAACAGGAAAAAAAGTACTCTGACAGATCTGTTACATGATCAACAACTAGGACTAGGAACAGTACTACAATATTTCTTACTGATAATTTCTGTAACTTATAGTATATTTTTCTCAACGGTTTTGCAATCTTGGTCATCAAGTCTGCTAGATGTCACACAAAGATTCCAGAGGTTTATTTTGCTGAAAAACAGCAGAAGACACTGCTTGTTTTATGTTGCTTTGTCTTTGAAAAGAACGTGTGAATTAGTAGATAGATGCATAGCACCTTTCACAGGATAAATAAAATCAAAACAGCAAAGGCATTTGGTAACAGGCACTAACAAAAATGATAGCATTGAAAATAAAGAAATACAGTTTCTATTTATCCTAAGCATGTTTACACAATACATTTTCTTCTCTGCAATGTTTTAAACTGTACAGTGTGTTCAAAAGTATACTGGTAAGCAAACGAACTACTGTGACATAATGCTAGAGCGTGATGCCGGGATGTAGCAGTGACTATCTCAAACCTTCTCTCTCATCCTTTATAATAAAATAAGTTTACCAGTAGAGTAAGTAAAATTAAAACAACTTCCTCTGGCATATACATTTCGACCTCTATTAATTTAAGAAGCTAGTACTGTTATTCTAAAACAACAAAACAAAGTAGTTTAAACAAAGTCAAACCACATAAACATGCACTGTGTTTCTCTTCGAACATCATACAAAAGTGCATATCAACACTCAAAAGAATCTCTCTTCTTTGCCCTCAACTTGCTCATTTTACACAGGAGGCACCACATGAGCACATTCTGGTTGAACGCTCATTTTGCTTACATCTCATTTCCTTCCTCTATCCTCCATTTTCCTTGACTGCTCCTTGCAAAGCAGTGAAACAATCTTCTGCTTTTAGCAATTTATCTGCCTTCCCTCACTAGAAGTCAAGCCCTTACAACATCAAAAACTTTACCATGGTAATCAATTCTTATGGCACAAATTAAGACAGCACAGTAAAGAAAAGAAAGATCCATTTCTCATGCAGCTCATTATACTTATTAAGAACAAGTAAAAATATGCAGAATGCACAAGACATAACATACTCAAAACATTCTTGTCCATTTTTTTCTGATACAGAGGTTAATTTAAAAAACAAAGCTCCAGACAGCAGCTCTTCAGCCAAGTTCGTTCTTTAGAGCACTAAAGCTCTGCTTCAAAGCTCTGCCTCTCCCTATCCTATTTATACTGGCAAACCTCCTGCTGAAGAGCTCGTTAAGAAACAAAAGCAGTTCTGCAGCCCTATTTAGTAATAGCAAGGTCGCACACAGACTGAGGTATTGTGACCACTTTCTGGGTGCTGCTTTTCAGGAAGGACTGGAATTAGCTTGAAATCAGTCCCCCTAGACTGAGAGTCCAGGGAAAAAGAGAGAGAAGAACCATCAGTGAGAAAGCAGATGGACACAGCCACCCCACTCATTTGCTTGCCTATCCTGTGACTCCTGGAAGCTCACAAGCTGGGTGGCCGGATGCAACCTCTGAAGCATCTTTTTCAGAGTTGCGCTTACATGTACCCAAATTCCCTGCTGTAAGGCTTGCTTACCATTCAACTTGAAAGTTTTTCGTTTCAAGGGAACAGTGCTAAAGAGTCTGCTACAGAACCCAGCTAGAACATTCCTGCCTATCCATGCTTCAGTGACATTTTCACGTCATATTTTCCCCCACACAGCTCCCTGTCAAAACAGGGCTTGCTTGTTTGTTATCTTATATAATGCCAACATCTTATCTTTTTTTTTTCCTTTTTAGTTTGGTCTTTCTATCATGTCTTTAGAGTCTTATTAACCAGCATCCTCTCCCTTTACTCCCAGAACATTAACCAAAGCCACTCATCTGTTAGTTTAAGTATATCACAAATTAGGAAGACCAATTAATACCCACATTTCCAAGTAAGTAACTAAAGGAGCAATAGCTATTCATCTCTCAGGAATGAAAGATAAGTCAATTTTAGCTTCATAAAACCAACATAAAGATCGTTTGCTCTCTTAAAATTGTCATCTGTTAATGACTTACAAAAACAAGCCAAGCGTGCTTGACTGACACATAAAAACTAAG
The DNA here is from genome assembly GCF_013377495.2 of Cygnus atratus. NCBI lineage: Eukaryota > Metazoa > Chordata > Aves > Anseriformes > Anatidae > Cygnus > Cygnus atratus. The sequence continues at coordinate 37,112,361 of NC_066396.1, forward strand.
TACGCATTTTATATTCTCTGGAAGCACTTGAGAAAACATTTCCAGTGTAAGATTAAGATGCCAAAAGGATTATATTTACCTTAATGATGTACTATAAGAAAATATGCAGCAAAACAACTCTCTTTGTGTGTGGCTATTCTGTTTCCCAGGACTCTACTGAGTCACTAAGCAATTCCCATTAATATTACCCTCTGTGCTTAAAGTAATTTATTTATTCCCAAACCCACGCTAAATATTTATATTTGCTGAAGACACCACCATAGATTAAATCCATTCTTTACCAATGTTTAGCTAAGAGATGAACTAGTCCAGGCCTGTGCGTTAGTATTTGCATAACTTTAGCACAATATTGAGTTCATTGCAGAAGTCTCTCCTCTTCTGGAGGCCTGTGGTACATCATCAAGCTTTCAGTAAGTGTGCGTGTGCTTGTTTTAAGTTGCTACGGAAATCCAGAAGAACTAGTTCTGATTTCAATATATTACTTACTCTAGTGAGTACTGCTTCATAAAACCTTTTAAAAGCATAGCTTAAAGAATGAACGTGACAGACAGAGAATGACAAGAATCCATCATTTCAAAGTAATGACTGGTTCTTACGGATGTAACTTGACCACTACCTTGTGAGGAATGTTGATTTTTGAGAGTCTTGGTCTACTTGCTGTGAGATGCTTCGGGTGTGATGTACAGCTGTGCTCCCAGTCCCACTCGCAAGGAGATGGCAATGCAGCACTGTGCTCCCTGAAAAACAAAGCCTCATTTTAGTTTTGTGTTATCACAAAAGAACAGACTGAAAGCCTGGGACACTAAAGTCCTTGAGATAAAGAGGATACATTTCCCCGGTTAGTTTGGCATGCTTTAGCTTCCCTGGCAGTCAGGTTGAAGCAGTGTCGAATGAGGGAGATGTCCATCCATTTTACACTTGCAGCAACACTATGAACTTCAAGTCAAGCACTGTTCCCCATCAGGCGCCCACACAGGCCTGCACGCAAGGAAAAAAATGCATTCTTGCAAGCTAAATAAGGTACAGACAGGAAGCATGCTTATTTTCCATTTGTTGCACTTGTCTTCTCCTTAAGGCATTTGGGCCTTTTGTTTTGATTTATTCTTTACTCCGATTGCTTTGTTCACACAAGATTGTACAGAGCTAAGCTAATAACAGCACTCTGTCCTAAGTATAACCTCACTAAAAACAGATGCATACGCTCAAGTTATTTCAGTTGATAATTTAACAGCTCCACTTGCCAATTGCAACCTCATTTTCTACTCCTTCCCCTCCCAGGGCTGCTTAACAGGCCTCCGTTACCCCTCTGCCGCGCAAGCTGTGTGTCAGCTTCCACTCAGCATTCCTGCCAGAGGGCTGCACCTCTCCCCACCCCTCGTCACAGCCCTTCATTATCCTGTGTAGGAGAACTGAAAAACGAGTGGTTTAACTACAGTGAAGGACAGACTTTTGACAGGAATAGAAACAGAAGCTAGCAGTTAGAAATTTCTTTTTCCCGGCACATTTCGATTGCCTTAATTCCTCTCAAAGAGCATCTTTCCAAAGTGTCCCACCTTCAAAGATATAGCCAGACTTCCTTAGAAGCATATTGTATTTCAAAAAAAGTGTTAGTGTTTTTTTTTTTTGGTTAATAATCCATAGCTACTTCTGTATAGCAGGAAAGCCATAAGAAATATAATGAAGGAATTTTGCAGAACTACAGTCTACACCATGTTTTATTGAAGTGTCTTCTGTGCAGCACCCACTTTTCCCTGAGTACAACCATAATGAGGTCCCAGATTCAAAAAAGGACACTTCAAGCATCTAACATTCTTAAAAGCTACAATTGGTCTCATTAACTTCTTCAAAACCCCACAAATGCAAGCACTTGCCAGATGTCGCATTGTCAAGCTAAAATGTTGTTTTCCATCTCTGCTGACTCTTCCAGCACCTTTCTCAAAGTAATATGCTACTCTTTTCAATCAAGGTAGGATTTCTGAAGTCACAGAAAAAGAGAATGCTTAATATTAATTTCTATTATCACCAAAAAGCAACAAGAGCTACACATTATGAACAAACATCAGATTCACTGTTCCAGTCTTCATTGTTCCAGGCTGTATGCAGAATAAATACTCTTTTGGAAGCAGTAGGAAAGTTACACAAGGAAGCTAAAACTATACTACTATTAATGTTATAATTTGCCTCTCTGTGAAGATGCCAAAACTTATAAAAAATCCATCTGCCACAGAAATCACCATTCCAAGCAAAAAATGGAAATAGGAAAACATACTTTATAATGCCTTTGACACGGAAATGTAAATGAATACCTTAGCAAAATAATGTATTTCCGTTTCACAGCTTTCAAGTGATAGCACTGGAGCTGGCGTCACATTCTAATGCTAGTTTTTGTCTTAAGAATAATAAAGAGCAGTGAAGGAAAAATTTAAGTTAGGAGTGCACATGAATTTGTGCAGTAAGGAGTCAGATGAGGATCTCTGCACCTTACATTCAGTATTAGCTTTTGGAAGCCATCTCATGATGTTAATCTATATATAAAATAATTATATATTATTATTAGAAACATATATATGCTTTTAAAATGCTTATTTTGATTTTTATATGAACCTGAGAGTACCTCTAGAAGCTGAATGAGAAGCAGATGTTAACAAAGTGAATTATTAATTTCCTTATTCCAGTTGTATAGAACAAGCAGTCTGCAGCTACAAAAAGATCAGTGTTTTTTTCTTGAACTTAGTTCACTTTGCAGCAATAATTTGTCACTAGCCTTTAGTTCCCCAAAAGATTTAATGAAAACATAAAAGGGATCCCGATTACAGTCCAATGACAACAGCTTTTCTGCTTTTGTGAAACAGTTGGAATAGCAAATCCAAGTGTAATCCAGATACATCTTAAACAGCTTGGAATTCCAGGCATATATAACAATTGTATCAACTAAACCTCTCTGTGAAAGGAGGAGATGCCTGATTAAGGACACTGGAAAGAAAAACAAAGATTAACAGGCTAGTGTCTTTTGCACTTTGATACTGATGGTCAGTAGCAGATGAAAGAGAAGCAACCCCATGTTTGAGTTACAAAACAAAAAATAATGGGTGCTAAAGTTAGCTAGTTTCATTTTTGGACGGCTTGTTTCAGGCTGCGACTCTGGCCAAACAAGCCCACTTGAAAACAAAGAGGAATTCTGCAAGAATGTACCGCTACCTTCCAACACAATTCCTCACAGCATTGAGAGCAATCATGTAAGCCTTTTGTCAACATGTAAAGAGAGGCCGAAAAATTCGAAGAGATTGGCATGCAGATAACTTACATGAAACAATCAAAGGAAGTCACGGACTAGGACACTCCACTGTCCCATGTCCAAATACACTGTACCAAGAATCCCTTTTACCAGGCAGATTTCAGATTTTATTTATTTTTATATATATATATATATATATATATATATATATATATATAAAGCTCAACTACTCATTAATACAATACCAAAACCCTAGGACAAACTTGCAGAATTCTTGTGTTGGTAAGAGCCTGGAAACTGTTGGCATCAGTGTATTTTCTAGACTAGTTTTTGTGGGTTTGGAGATACAACTGAAAAGTCATATTGTGCTCTGTGTTTGAATTGCTTTCACTGCTGCTGTTACCGTTAGAGGAAGTGCTCTTGTGGAAAAATTACAGGAGAAATCTGAGTTCAGTCACAGCCAAATAATCACATTTTTACTTCAAACTTGTGTTTGAATGCTGGCTTACACAGAACTATCCCAAAACAGTAGAAACTTATCTAATAATTGGTCTTGAACAAAAGCCTGCTGCATCTTGCACTGTGCCTGAAAAAATGAAACAGCCTTCTAATGCAGAACAAGAATATGGGAGGCTAGAAAAGCTGTGACAATGCCCATCCATCGGCGCTACTTACACTGGGGCAAGTGGGAGTGAAATATAATCAACACCCTTTTCACACTATTAGTTTTTGATAGAAACAGTGATGAACAAGACAAGTCTAATACTCAAGTTGTGTTGTACAAGAAAGCATTCTATACTGTTATATAAAAAAACCAGAATGGTCTGTATTTCAGAGTTGGAATATTTAATACCCTTAAGCGATATATCTTTTAATAATTAATGCTTCCCCCTCAGAAAACCGAATTCTTAAGTATGAGCAACTCCTGTTTCCTAGCAGAGAAGGAAAGTTGCACACATGCAGAAAAATGTTCTTCTCCACTTTTACAAGCTGTTAGTTCTCCCATAGGTAAGAGTAAAATACACTTTTTTTAAAAAAAAAAAAAGAGGAATGGGGACAGCAGACGGACATCCATACAGCAGGTTTAGTAGTGCCCAGCAAACACTGAACAACTATTTTGTTTTCTTTCTGATGAGTATATACCTGTTTATCTTTTCTGTTCTCAAGCAAATTCCTGATTTAGGAATAACATCTTCTGATTATTCTGCCAGCCAAGGACAAAAGGTACACAGAAATCTCAAGCAAAACCACAAAGTTTAACTACAACTGCAGAAAACAGATTGCTTAGAAGCTACAAAAAAAGATTACCTGTTCAATGAACGATACACCTCTTTTCTGATGAAAAGTTTTCAGAACGGCAAGGCAAGCACAGATTTTCCCATTATTATTCCCTGATAGTATTTTAACACTTACCCTGGATGTTGCCACAGGTTTGCATGTCTACCCTCAGGAAGCAGCTCCCTCTTGTTAAGGGGAGTAATTCCTATTGCTGCTTCTAAAATAGTTATATATTTCTTGTACCGCATCCTGCCTCTCTCAGGAGTTTCACCACGCTAAGTTATCATCCAAATGCAGTTTCTGCAACTGAAGTCATGCCTCTTCACTTATTTGAACTGCTGTTTTTCAAAACATGCTGCAAGTTTCAAGCACATAAATAATGCTTTTTCCCCCCTCTCCCAGGCTTGGAGAGTTAACAGGAGAGAAAAACCAAAGAAAAACTCCCACCAGATTCCCCTGAAACGTCATTGTTACATAATTCGATCTTTGAATAAGACACTAATGAAAATGATTGAAGAGACAATCACGGTTCTAAGCCTGGCCGGATAATGCACACTCTTCAATTGACTAATCCTTTGCTAAATCTCTGCTGCCTATAATCTTCCAAGTACTAATGGAGCCCTAGGTAACTTCTCTGTCAAATCAATCCAGGGAATGAGAGAGATCTGCACAGAAAACTTGGGACATTTTTTAGACACTGGAAGACAAAAACAGATTTTTCTTCAAACTTTCTCCTCGCCACCAGAACGCAATAGAAGTGATATCCAGTCAGAAAAGACATGGATAAACCTTCCCTTTCTTTACTTGTTGCAGAGTTAAGAAAGCTAAAGACTCCATTACAATACCTACTAGTCATTCAGATGCGTCTCACACAATGCCTGTCGCCACTTTCTATGTCAAAACTGTTTTAGCCATGAGGTAGGTAGCCTCAGGTACTAACTACAAAGGCGGATGTGGATATACAAGTTGCAATAATAGCGATGTTTTGGAAGTGCTGCAGCACCGCCAAACGACAGTATTAAGGAGACTTTGTGGGTTGCAAGAAGACCAGCTCAGGAACTATTTTGATGCTATTCAGACACTAAGAGAGTAAATATGAATGTTTTGTATATAATTTTAATGTATTAACTATATTACTACAAAGGTGCATAAGTGTTATACAGAAATGTTACAAGAACAGATGGGACAGGAAGTACTTCTTCTAAAGCCTTCAGCTACAACAACTCCCTCTGTACACTGCCTAAGTTATTCTCTAATCTCTTATTCCTTCAAGGGTCTGTCTTGGCAACAGAGCTGTTTAATATCTTTATCAGTGACATAAATGACTGAGTGCACCCACAGCAAGTTTGCAGCTGACACCAAACTGAGTGGTGCAGTCGACACAACAGAAGGAAGGGAAGCCATCCAAAGGGACCTGGGCAGGCTGGAGAAGTGGGCCCATGTGAACCTCATGATGTTGGACAAGTCCAAGTGCAAGGTGCTGCACCTGGGTCGGGGCAGTCCCCACCATGAGCACAGACTGGGAGAACTCACTGAGAGCAGCCGTGCACAGAAGGACTTGGGGGTTCTGGTGGACAAAAAGCTCGACATGAGCCAGCAGTGTGTGCTTGCAGCCCATAAGTCCTGGGCTGCATCAGCAGAGGGGTGGGCAGCAGGTGGAGGGAGGTGATTGTGTCCCTTTGCTCTGCCCTTGTGAGGCCCCACCTGGAGTGCTGCATCCAGGTCTGGGGCCCCCAGCACCAGAAGGACGTGGGGCTGTTAGAGTGGGTCCAGAGGAGGGCCATAAAGATGCTCAGAGGGCTGGAGCACCTCTCCGATGAAGAAAGGTTGAGAGGGCTGGGGATGTTCAGCCTGGAGAAGGGAGCCGCGTTCAGCCTGGCTCTAGGAAGACCTCACTGAAGCCTTTCAATACTTAAAGGGGTCTTACACAAAAGGATGTAGAGGGACTCTTCACTCAGATAATAATGATAGGACAAAGGGAAATGGTCTTAAACTAAAAGAGGATAGATTTAGATTAGAGAAGGAAAATCTTCACTGTAAGGATAATGAGGCACTGGCACAGGTTGCCCAAAGAATCAGAATCATTAGGGTTGGAAAAGACCTTCAAGATCATCCGGTCCAACCAACCCCCTACCACCAATATCATCCACCAAGCCATGTCCCTAAGCACCATGCCCAACCTCTCCTTAAACGCCCCCAGGGATGGTGGTGACACCACCATGTCCCTAGGCAACTTGTTCCAATGCCTAACTACTCCTTTTGGGAAGAAATTCCTCCTAATTTCCAACCTAAACCTCCCCTGGCCCAACTGGAGCCCAATCCCTCTAGTCCTGTCACTAGCTATCTTCGATAACAGGCCGACACCCAGAGAAGCTGTGGATGCCCCATCCCTGGAGGTGTTCAAGGCCAGGCTGGATGGGGCCCTGGCCAGCCTGATTTAGTGGGTGGCATCCCCATCTATGGCTGGGGTGTTGGAGTTAGACAATCTTGAAGGTCCCTTCCAACCCAAGCCATTCTATAATTCCGTGATCTCAAATGAATACTAATAGGCTATCTGTGGGACTGATCTTAGAAGAGCAAAACAAAACTAAGCCTTTTTTAGATTCAGGGAGTACAACTACAAATGACGAAAGGAAGCATTCAGTTTCCACCTACCTACTTGCATGCTGACTTGTAAGAAATATGGAGTCTGAAAATTTGTGATGTATTAAGAAAGATAATTAACATATTAAGCACACAGAAATGAAATTAAGAAAACAATTAACTTTTGCAGGTCCCAAAAAAGCACTTAACTACAACTTCAAACGTCTGTATAGAAAGTATTAAGAAGCTTAAAGTGAAGTACTACTGGAAGTCTCTAAGGACAGTTAATATCATTAAGCTTGCATGCATCCTGGCTTTTGATAGTTTTGTCAGATCTATTGTGAAAGCAGTATTGACTAGGAAAGGAAAAGACAAGAAGGAGGCAGCAATTACATCTTTTCAAGAACCTTTTTAAGAACCTTTCAAGAAAATTTTTACTAGAACACAAAAACAGTTTGATAAAACCCAACCTTCCTTCAAAGTCAGTTTTGTCATCAACATCAGTATTACAGCAATTTCTCCTCTGAAGTGCTGTTTCTTCTTCTTTCTGTCCTCCTCAGCACTTTTTTGACCCTAGATTTTTCCCCTTATAGACCTAAGGAACAGATTTCCCTTATAAAAACTTCCTGAAAGTGTTTTTTTTTAAAGCCAGAGCCATAAGCAAAGTTAAGAAACCATTCAGTGCACCGTTGGACCATTCTTTGACTCCCTGGGGAACTAAATCTGACTAGAACAGGTGCCACACGGTTAGCCTTGTGCAAAGCTCACAACCATACTCCTACAAGGAGCACAAGCTTCTTCCAAGCTTCTTCCACAAGCTTCTTCCAAGTAAAGTATCATGAAATCTTCAGATATCTAGAGGGAGTAAAGACTGACTCACCGCTTATCAACTTCCTTCAACTTTGTTTGAAAATAGAAATTCAAAGCTACTAGTACACCCATTGTTATTGAAGGACTACTTTTGCAGAGCAAACAAAAGCTTTAAAATATACCTTCATCCATTGTTTCCTGTTGAGGAGTTATCATCCACTCCCCTTCTTCTGGTTTAGTATTTTTTTTCAGGAAAAAACATCAAGTTTTATTGAAAGAACATAGCACATTCTTCCTAACTGGGAACATACAAGTGTACAAACTTAATCTAAGAATTAAGCTGTTAAAGAAAAGTATGTGTCAACTTCAAGAACTCATGGTCCTCAGCTATATCCACACAGATAACAGCAAACCACCTCAGAGTTCAGCTAAAAAGATTATTTGCTTACTCAATGTATTTGCACTCTGCCAACCTTCTCCCCATAGATTCCACATTAATTACTTACTAATCAGTTTACAACATAAAGAAAGTCCAGTAACATGCACTTCCATCAAATTGATACAGTGACATTTAGTGCCACAGTGCACTGTTGCACTATATCAAGGCTTGGAACCCGTCACTGTCTTACCAAGCTTTGCTGCTATAGGAAACAAGGACGCATGCAAACTTTAAGCTTTTCCTATACCTGTTTCAAAGTCCCCTACTCTTTTCTATCCTCCTTCTTTACTCTCTTCCGTGCTTCCTTAGCTGCAGCAGAAAAAATAAATGTGCTGGGGCAGTGATTTCTACCCTGGTGAACTTCTACAGAGGACTTCTGCAAAAGCAGTTCGGAGTATTTTCATTGTATTGTTCAATGTATTTTCATTCATGTTAGAACTGAGTCTAAAATTTTTGCAGTGCATGGTTTGGAAACTAAGACATATTTCAGGGAAAGGGGAAAGAAAGATGAAAGCTCTTTTCTGCATTGAAGAAACACTTAAGACATCAAAGTGAAGGCATCCTTTTACTCTAATCCACAATGGATGAAAACGAGTCATGCTCTCTTAATTAGATGTAGTGCATATTTCTTGTAAAACTGATGACAGAAGCATGATCATATCTTCAGTCACTTCAGACCCAACCCCAAAGGAGACAACAGTTGTCCACTGAAGCCAAAAATTACTTTGGAAAGAAAGAAAATTCTTTTTTTCCTCATCCCTCAACAAAACATCTCTCCAACACCTACAGACCGAAGAATTCTGTCATGAAGAGAGCAAAAAACCAAAGGTCTTCTCCTACGCGCTTATTGGGTGACAAGAATAACAACAACAGACAATAAACTTCCAGAGCAAGTGTTTTGTTTGGGCTACACAGCTAAGAAACAGCAAGGGAAACAAGTCAATGCCTATGTAAAGCCTGATCTGTGGAAACAACCTTGAGGCAAAGGAACATCAAGGTTCAGATTTTGTATTTCTTTTTGGGAAGGGGGTCATAGGGGAAACAGTTTCATGGAAAGAGAAGAGGAGGACTTGGAAGCTTCTTTCACACAGCTTCAGTGGCTGCAACTGCTTTTGGCCCCTCCCTGGAGAGCATCCCTTGCCCGAACAGCCCATATGTTCCTGGAGATTCTCAGAATCAGCTTATACAAAGTTGTGCTAAGGAGGCTAGAGACACCAGCAGTCAAATCTGCCAGCTATTAAGCAGAGCTAGATGATGAATCAGATGTTAGAACTGAGAGAGCACGCTGGACTATAGACAGCCGTGCTGTCAGTGACGTACGGGAGAGATTTATCAGTTTTCTCTAATGATCTCTCACAAAAAAAAAAAAGTACTAGCAGGGCAAAGCAAACAGCAAATAGGTTGAACAAACACATGAAACCTTGGTTTACATGAAGCCAAAGCACTGCTGAGCTCAGGCTCAGTTTATCAATACAAGGGGGGCTGATGTTAAAGAATTAGTTCGGCATGACAGCAAAAAGATTCTGGGAGAAGTATTACTGAGCCTGTCTTAGGAAAAATACAAAGTGGTCCAAAATATCTGATCTCATGCCTGGCTTAGTGGAAACATAGCCAAACAGAGATCTGAAATCTGAAATTTCATGTGTGTATAGACCACGCCTGAGATAACGTGCACGCCTTGAAGAAATAAAATGAAATTTCTCAAAAGCAGTTCTGGATTGCTAGTCCAAAAGAGATGCAGGCAACAGTATGGAAAGAGAGCAGGCTCTAGGAAAAAAAAATCTGAACAGAAAGGGATTCTCAGACAGGCTTACTTTATATTTTTCCTCACATACCTCTTACTGACACTTAATATCGCATCACACAGCATTTTTGTCTTATGATGTTATACATGTGAAAATACAGCACTAATGAGTTTCATTCTTTCCACGGCTCCAGATTAGGAACTGTGGTTATCTCTGAGGTTCCAACACTCAGATACACAATGACAACCTGACCTAATTTCAGGAAGCCTTGGGTAGCTCATGTTTCCCTAAAACAAAGCATGCAGCTCATGAATATACAGCAGGGTAGATGCCATACAAGATATCAGGCCAGAGCTTCCACAGCTCTGTGATTTTTAAGATCATAAACATTTCAAGTACGCTCACAGCTGCAAGAGTCATGTAATGCTGGACAGAAAGGAGAAGCCACACTCCACATTCTCATTTGAAACAGAAATACAAAATATTACCTAACATCATGCACTTTCAAAAAGCAATTATCTAATTCAAAACAAGCAAATACACACTAAAAAACAACCCAAACATTAATAGTTTAAGTTGTAAAGTGATCTGTAGTGGTCTTAAGCAAGTTATAAATCACAACTTACGTATTCACACGCCCCGCCCCCCCCCCCCCCAAAAAAAAAAAAAAAAAAAAGAAAAAGAAAAAGGATTTACTTCTGAAGTGTGACCTAGCTGTAAGGACATCCTCAGTACTGGTGAAATATACCAGCCATTAGAGAAGGAGAAGCAGCTATGGAGAATCTGCAGACAAGGAGCAGACATACTTGAGAAGGGAACTGGCACAAGAGCCTAATACAACGCTGCTCTTTCTGAGGAAGAGGGTAGGTTCAGATAGTTGAAAAAGCAGACAGTGGTTGAACAGTTCTGTTATGGCAAAAGCATCAGGGAGAGAAACCTGGGCAGAAACGATAAACTTCAGTACTTCCCTGAGGACTGACAAACAATTCAGAGTACGTGCTCATGGGACTGAAACCAAACCTTTAACTGTGAATGACGACATGCACCGGTGCACTGTGTCAGCATGGCCATGCAAAACCAGCAACACCCACTCGGGTGCTGCCGTCTTTATGGGAAACTCCCCACTTCCAGGCATCCTCCACTACGGCAAGATCCACAGTAGAAGACAGACTTAAAAATTATGCCCGATAGTCTCACTGTCGTAAATGTGTGTTTTACAAATCGATTGTCTCATTTTCAAGAAGCCATTCACAGAAATTCACTGCAACGCAGGATTATGACTCACAGGCCTTAAGCTGCTGATCTTATCCAAGATCAACTATCAGATTTAATACATTATTTTTTTTTCCCCCCAGGAATGAGTGTTTTCACACCTGCTTGAAAATAAGCCAGACCGGAAAGTTTCTAACTTCATCAAGCTGTACCTCCTATACCATGTCAGTGCTTTCTTTTCCCCTTTATTGGAACAACTAGTTCCAGGATTGCTACAAAAGCATGAAATCAACACAGCCAAAGCCTGATAAAAGCTAGACTGTCCTTGAGACTGTAAATGCTGTTATTTCAGCAATTAAATGAGAACAGTCTTGTAACAAGAGTTTCCTTTGCTGTACAAGGAAGTTTTGGAGACAGACAATGTTGGTAACTCAACATACACGTGCACACACAGATGCTTACTATTGCCAAAATTTGTACCAAGCTGAACGCTTGTTTGAAGTAGTTCTGGAATATTTTGTCACTCCCCACTTGACGATTACTAAAATTCAGGAACTTTCAGATACTTTTATGCATCTAGATTTTGTAAAGGTACATCTCAGCTTGTGAGCCTGTATGTTATTTTAACTACTACAAAAGATTTCCTGGTTGTCCTTACAAGACACTGAACCAGGAAAGGGGGGGGGGGGGTGTGCTAAGCAATCAAAACATATCAGAAACTTAATTACTTTGATGCTTCATTCTGAAGAGCTCTACTGAGATTATAGTTCATGAAAAGAATCAGGATCACTCTAACGCCACCGCATACTTCCAAATACTTGTCTTTAGTCTCACAAAAGCCCTGCGCAGGGGCACTGAGTGCAGCAGCAGTTGTTGGCACTGTAATTTGGGGCAATGCAGAATGCAACCGAAGTTGGATGCAGCTTCTCCAATGCCCTGTCACCACCTCTGAAGAAGGGAAGAGGAGTCCCTGCCGCTACTTGAACACTAGGCACAGGGCATAACAAGGTGTTTGCACACAACAGCCTGTAAGCAATTATAACCGTAAACTTACCTAAAAGTCAAATACATGCAGAAAGCTTCCTCAGAAGACTGATGAAAGCCCTCCTAAGCACTAGTTTACACTAAGTACAATCTTACTGACTGTCTCTAAATGGCACACGTGCTTGCACCACGCGCAGCAGCTCAAACTGTTCTCAATCGCCCTGATGTCCTATCGGCTGATATGAATATGCACACACGAGCTTCCTGTGCTTCCTAATACCTGATCCCATGGATCCTGACAGGCGGTGTTGCCTGGAACAGCTCGCACACGAAGCCTTGGACTACCAACACTTCAGGAAAAAAAAAGAAGCAGTTTTATCGGTCACTGCATACGTGGTTGTTGCTTTTTCTTCCCCTCCCCCTCTGAATCACAGCTGAATCACAGCCCTGAACAACTGCCTCGAAAAAAACAAAACAAAACAAAAAAACAGATTTTGCTGCATAAAAGAGAGACTAAGTCACTTCAATTTGCCCCGATCCCACCCTGGTAATCACACCCCAAGTTCAAACCCAAGCAGACCTTGGGTGGCCTCTGCTGGAGCACAGCTGCGGGGCGCTCACACACCCGGACCCGGCGCCAGCCGGCACAGCGCTCCCAGCAGCGATACTCAGGCGCCCGCAGCGAGCTGCAGTCGGGAAGCGACACGGGGGGGGGGGGGGGAGCGAGAAAGTTTTCCGATACCCGGCCCGAAACTCCTGCGCGCCCGGGCAGCCCGCAGCTGTCTCCCTGCCGAGCAACACACCCGGGGAGGCAGGGCTGAGGCGGGGGCGAGCTGGCGGTGACCCGCCCCGACGCGGGCACCGGGAACGGTGCCGGTACCGCGGCAGCCCCGGGCTGGCCCCTTTGTCCCGCAGCTCCTCGCCCTCAGACCTCCCCCGACCGGCTCGGCTCGGCTCGGCAGGACGCACCTGCCCGCCGGGGCTACTCGCCTGCTCGCGGAGGTCGCCCCGGTGCAGCGGCAGAGGGCGGCCTCGCCTCACGCCGCCTCTCGTCCCGTCCCGGTGCCCTGCCCGCCGAGGAGCGCGGCTCCGGCTCCGCTCCCGCCCCGCCGGGCGATTTCCTGCCGGGGCGCGGGGCGGGCTCCCGGGCTCCCACCCCGCCGCAGGTGCCGGCCTCGCCCCCAGGTGGGGCGGAGGGACCGGGCTGGGTCAGGCTGAGCCGTGCCGGTGTTAAGGGGTGGGGGGTGCGAAGCGCGGCCCCACCTGCGGCCACCGCCTCCCCTTCGCTCCCCGCCCCGCGCCTGGCGGGGCTGCGGTGCCGCTGCCGCCCTGCCGGCCCCGCGGCGGCGAACAGGAAATACCGGCCCCAACCCGGCTCCGCGCCGCTGAGTCACTCACGGCGGCGGGGCCGCCCCGGCCGCCTCGCCCCCGGCCTCTCGCCGCGCCCCCCCCGGCCCCGCGAACTTCCCCGGCTTGGTGGCCTCTGAGGGAGCTGTGCGAGGAGGCGGCGCGGCCGCGCCGCCACGCGTGGCTCTGAGCGTGCTCCTTGCCTTTTGTCCCAGGAGAGCCTCGGCAGAGGTCCCCCGGCGGCACTCGTCACCCTGCGAGTCCTGCTCCCAAACCGCCCCGGTCCGAGCTGCGCTGAGGGCTGCAGTGCCGCCGGTATCGGCTTTCTGCGATCGCTGGTGTCCTGCGGCGGGAACGAGGAAGGCAAGACTGAACAGCCCTAACTGGATTCTTCGGAGTCGTGTTTCTTCTCCGTTGTGCAGCACGAAATGTCACAAAGAATTCCTTATCTGCCCTCTTCCGCGGTTGAACCCCACGCCAGCTTCTCTAAGGTTAAGCCATGCTCTCCCTCAGTGTCAGATCTGAGGAATAAAACCTGCTCGGCGCTCCTCTGGCTTCGCGTTAGCTGCCCTTGAGAAAGGGCAGATGGTTTTTCTAGTTGCTAAATATTCCAGATTCCCAAAGCATTCTTAGTTCCGACCTAGTTTCTTCCTCGTTAAGCAGGTGAACAGCATGTTTGTGCAGCATGCCTCATACAGAAACCAAGATAAAGAAGGCAAACAGCGCTCTTCGTGAAGGCGCTGGACTTTGGAAGCAGGCCCAGCGAGCAGAAAGAGCCCGGTTTATTGATAGCAAATACCAGACTGTGTTCAAATGTTATTTTGAAAAGTCCTGCTTGTAGCTACAGTTAATAATTAACATGCATGTGCATGCTGTAGTCTTTGACTGTTCCAGTCTAAACGCCCTAAACAAAAAAAAAAATAGAAAAAGAGACTTCAGTAACTTGATGTTTTCTGTCAGCTATGGAGAGGATCCGGGATCAGTAAGTACTACAACATTGTGTTCAAGCAACCCGAATCGAGGCTTAAGGAGTGGAAACTTAGTCTGATATCCAGGTATGTGTCAGACTATTTGGTTTACGCTGTGCTCGGTGTCTACTTCCATAATGAATGTTTAAAAAACTTCATTTGTTAGTTCTATAAATGTTTTCCTTTTCTGAAGACACTTTTCTAACAGTGGCTTTATGATACTTAGTTAATGGCTCTGAAATGTTCTGAAGAGGAGTAATAATATCATACTTAATGTATTCCTTTTTTTTTTTTTTTTTTTTTTTTTTAGCAGGACAGTAGAGAACACCGGCGGCTTGCACAAGAATATACATCTGGAAACTAACAGCGTTTACAAAAGTACTCATTGTAATACTGATCACGTAGGATAACTACCATGGCACAATTTTTAAAAATTCAGCAAATTGGAGAGGGCAGCTATATGGCCTGTTTTAAACATGTATTGTTTCCTCATCTAAACTGTGTCTGTCGTTCCTTACACTGAACTCCAAAAAAGGTTTGTAATTAATAACTGTTTGAAAAACTGTGTTTGTTCACAGCTCTGTTTATTCTTCCCCCAGGAAAACAGTCTCCAATGCCTGTCTCCTTTGGTAGAGGTCATGAATCTTGCCTTTGTTTTACGATGGCCAAGAGTACAGTTTACATAAAAGGCAATTTGGGATAGAGAGGAACATAACTCTGGACAACTTTTTCTTATCTTTAAACAGGAGTTAAATAAAAAGCCTCAATAGCAACATGGACTGGAACATCTGCTTGATTGGTTACACTTGTAAGCAGTGGTGTGCAGTGTGAAATTAAAATATCATCCCCTAAGGTGCCACAACATGATGACGCTTGCCTCTGGTCTCTTCGCTGCCCTGCCACCAACTTCAGCCAATGTGCACAGTTAATCTCTTCCTGATAGCCTTTTCTTCTGCTCCTCCCATGCTTCCTTTTTTATTTTGAATGTTCTTCCAGGTATTTTGGCAAGCTTCTGCCTTCCAAGGACTCATGCCTGCAAGACTCCCACACATTCCAGAACTGGTTACCACAATCACAGAGTTCAACCATTAACCAGAAGCCAAAAGTAATCAAACACTCCCTGCAATTCCCCTACCCTTACTCAGCTATCAGCTCTTCGAGACCAGCCAATAAATCCCATTTACTGAAGCTGCTAAAGGACTTAGGGAATTTTAAGGAAACAAGACAGGCTGATTTTGTCATATGAAACAACCTTGCAAGGAAGGGATACCATTGCTTAAGAATTACCACAAGCAGGAAGGAAAATGAACCAAAAAACACCAGACAAGCACTTAGGCATGTAACTCCTGCTGAACACATGTAGCATTTCATGACCACCACAGATGGGGAGCAGTTGCTGTAAGCTTAGCTGAACTACATGTATCTATCAAGATTTCCAAAGAACTCCTTGGCACACAGGAAACAATTTTAGCAAGGTTAGAAATGCTGGGACTTTGGAGCTGTAGGACAGCAGCAGACAAACACGATCACCGACTGCAGAAAGGGCAATTAGCTATTGGTAAAAATTCAGATGTACCTTAAAAAAGAACAACACGGCTCACTTTCTCTGAGTATTGAGTATGGTTTTAGATGTCAATATTCATCTTTCAAAAGCACTCTGTGCTTTCCTTCACTGAAGACAGAGCAACTGTCTTGTGGGGAAAAAGCCACCAGTAATACACCAATTCTCACTGATATTAACCGTTCATAGTGAGTATCAGAGGATTTTCCTTCAGCTATTTCGAGAGGAGTGAAGCAGGAAGCAATTGACATGATGTCTGTCAGGTTTGTAACTGTGGAGCAATCTGCTAATACAAGTAAGTTACAGAAGTAAAAAATAGTACAGAAGCCCTATTTGTCTTGGGGCAATATGCAGTCTGACACCAAGATCTGAACTCCTCCAGTGCCTCCACTGCACAAGCATGGTGACTGACGGAGTCCTCATCCTTACTTAAAATTTCATGCAAGTATTAGAGCACAAATGAATTATGTCTTACGATTCATTTTGTATATGGGGATAAAAAAAACCCTCATTCTAACAAGCTGATGCTATTCATCTTCCCCAGTTGGAATAAATCCAACCGTTACTCAGCTAGCTAAAACCAGGAAATTGTTTGCATAAATAGAAGTAGCATTGTGGATGAAAGGGAAGGCACTTCAAACATGAAGGTTGGAGTGCTCTTAAAAAAGCCACCCTGGTTGGCCAAATTCTGAATAGAATCTTTGCAGTAAGCGCTTTAAGAAACACAAATAATCCAGCAGCACAATATGCCCGACCGCGGTCTTTATCGTCATAGTGGGAAATCAAACTTTACACAATGAATTCAGAACTCTACATGCAATTTTATTTTGGTGTGAACAACTGTACCAGATGAAAAGGCACAGAGAATGAACCCCAAAATATGAATCAGATGCATGTTAATGAATCAATTGCATGCAAATTACTTGAAATAGTTTTTGGAATAGTCAATAGGAAAAAATAATTACACAAGTTATATATGATCATGCAAAGAAAGAAGCAAGAGGAAGTATCCTTGATTCTAATATCAGATAATTAACATCTATCCAGATGTATCTAAGTAACCTTCTTAGTTACTAGGAGACTGATTGGAATACTATTGTTTTCCATGTGCTGTAAATTATTTTTACCGTTCTAAATTCAAAACAGCAAAAAGATGTTCTGTTTTTAGCTTTCATTTGAGGGAAAAAAAAAAGCCTCTTTTATTCTTACACTACTTGCTAGTCATTTTATTTACTTCATCCAGTAGAGTATATATTTCAGATAATAGTGACCATGTAAAATTTTGATTGAAAAACATGTAACAGTTTGCACAATTAACATGATCACAGTTTGCGCACTTAATCATGATCTGGTTCCAAGGAAATGGTGTTCTATAATTAACAGTGGGAAATAGCTAGTAACAACATATATTTTAAATGTAAGTACTGGACAATGATGCTATCTAGCTATTGTTCTTCTGTAGCGGAATTAATCGCACCTGTAATAATTCCAGTTAGCCAGAGAATCATGACAAACTAATCAGAAGTGTCAGAGGAACCACGAAGAAAAGTAATTTGCAGTGAACATCTTTTCACCCAATGATAAAAATATGTTAACAATATGGTATAAGTTATCTCAAGAATCAGACAACAACTTTGTGCTCCCATTTCATAGGCAATTCAAGAATAATCAGTGGCAATAGTACTGATACTCAATACAACAGTGCAAGTGTTAGTGTTCTTGTGGTTCAACATTTTTAAAACTTTTTGGTGTAAGATCTGGAGCATAATAATTTATTTCATTATCTCTTTCTTTTTTTAAAAACCTATCTGAAAACCCAAAGGGAAATGTTTCTGCATGAACATGGTATTAAGGGAAGTCTCATATAATGGTTAAAAAAGATAATCCAAGCCCACTCACCTAAGAAATGCAGTGGTGCAATTTTTGCTATCGTGCAAGGATCTCCATTTACCTTAACTAAAAAACAGGCAATAAATTACATCTTTTTACTCTGTGGAGAGTAAAAACAGGAAGAGAAATTCACAGTAAGAGAATAAAGTATTTGCAGAAAGACTGCTGCACAGCTTAAACATTACACACTAGCCTTTTTGAGTTCATATGATGCTTACAACCATACAGACCTGTTGATAGTTTTAAGTTTAGCTCAGAAAAATATCCCAACATAAAAAAAACGAGAATTTGGAGAAAAGAGCAAGTTCTGCAATACTGAGAAAAAAATTACATCCATCACACAAAATGAAAAGTTTCCATCTGCCACAGTCATTTCCTTTATGACACGTTCAATTTGACTCCTATGCCTTATTTACCTGCAGTAACATTAAAATCTCATCAATAGCAGCAACTTTTACTTCAACGCATCAAAGTACCACAGCTTACATCATTGTAATTCAGAGGCATTTCTTGGTTTTGGGCTAATGTCTCAACAAAAAAGTTTGACACTTGTGCGCTTGTCAGAACTCACCAGGCAGGCCAGTCCAAGCAAAACTACAGACAGTAAGAATCCACAGCTTCTGCGGTAAGAAAGTAAGAAATGCAGTGACAGGAAGGGAGACCTCAACCATGTGTTCAACCATGGGCATAGATTCAAGCACTGACACAGAAACCCAAATGCTGAGCACTTGAGAAAAATGTATTATTTTCATATTGCTGCACAACATGGTGATGTCAAGAAAAACAGTAAGCTCAGGTACTCAGAAAACAAGGAAGGGCTTGTGCTTAAAGTCTTTAAAGTTCCATGAGGTAGAATATCATCAAGTATCTTCTTTTCCAGAATATATTAAGCAGGACAAATCCAATTTAGTTTTTAATGCTGTTGAAAACTCTTTTGATAGTAGTTCATGAAGGGATACTCTATCATGAGAATAGACCCAATTCCGTCCAGTCCAGTCATAGCGCTTGGGCCCACTAGAAAGCAAAACACATGCTGTAAGTACAGATTATTCACCGGGAGCTGGTGGAAGCATGTACTTATAATGTAACCCAGAAAGTGCCCAGGACAAGGAAAGAGAGTGGAGAAGGATTTGTGTGGGGAAGCGGAGCAGCAAAGGCCAGACCTGCCTGAGCCATCTAACAGACGTATCTGAAAGGTGACAAGATCTTTCAATATTGACAAGCAGACACATGCTCCTTTCCTTCTTGCTTTTGGCACTCATCTCCCCACTTTCCTGCCTTACTCCCCTTCTTCCCTCACCCCCATAATCTTCTTGCACACAATTATTACAAAGGATATTTGTGTGAGGCTGAATTAATGCTGTTGATTAGCTGATACAGCAGAGTTACGTGCAGATATTCTACACACAGCAGAACACATATCACCAATCTCACTTTCTTTTTGGATGCAATAAAAGAATTTACCATCCGAAAGCACACACATTGCCATGTGGGAGATTTACATGAAAATTCTGTTTTCCTCTATGCTATCATATAGTTTTTGGCTTGATTCTTCAGCCTTACATTAAACATCAGGAAATAACTTGAACACCTGGGTTGCATTACAGACCTTTGTATCCACCTAATTCTCCACATCTGAAACAGGAGCAATGACTGACAGGTGCTCACTACTGTTAACATCAGCTACAGAAGCTAAGAAAAGAGAAAGGAATGGAATGTTCAGCAGGGATAAACATCACTCTTATCTTTGAACTTAAACTGATAGGACAAAATGCCTTCGACCTCAGATGACTGCATACAAGGTCTGCTAAGAAGACAGACTACACATACATGAGGACAATCTGCAGATTCTCTACAAACATAAACACTAACCTGAACCTCAAATACCCTGAATTATTCACCATATTTAAATGACGAACTTTCAGACCACTAACCAAACTATGAAGTCACAGATGCAAACAGAAATCAGAATGACTTCCACTGATGTCTCACTTGCTGTATGTGAACTGGGAACTGTTCTGAATTGGGATTACGTCCTCCAGTCACTTTACCATGCATTTCTCACTTGTCTTTGCAGAACAAGTATATGTTTATACTGCCCTACAGCCAGAGAGCAACAGAATGGGATGCAGCCATTCATGAAAACCAGGCTAAGACAAACCGTTTAATCAACAAAGGCAAAGAAAAAAAATTGGTCATTTGAACTATTTTTAAATGTTACTTAGTAAGTATTAGTGATAAGGTTGACATATGAAACACCTCCACAGTTCTCTGACTCTTCAAAATTCTGTAGAAATGCGATTTTTTCATTTACATTTATCATTTAATGATCTTGTGAGCACTAATAAATGCCTTCAAAGGCTAAGTATTAATTTCTCTCTCAGGGAAAGTCTGCATACATTTAAAAAAAATAAGACAGAAGAACCAAAATATCACCTAAAGGTATTATTAAGGTTCAAAATTCATTGCAGTCAAGGGAGCTAAAAGAAATTACTGCAGTTGCACTGCTGGCAAGTTACAGAGGCATTTTTTTTTTTTTTTTTTAATTTGTCAACTAAATTAAGCTATGGAAACTCAAGTTCATCTGCATGTATGATACATGATAGCAAACAGAAGGTCAAAAGGATACAAAAAAAATATTTCTCATATCTTCAGAATTTGTCTCCCTTGGGATACATTCTCAAAGACTCAAAATTCTCCATTCACTGTACAAATTTCACAATTATAATATCAACTGCAAGTGATCACTAAGAGTAACATTTGCTTCTTCCCCCTCCTAGTATATTGCATTTTAGCAGGACGTCCCTCCAGATCGTACAGTATTTGCTGGAGTTGCAACATGTATTTTCAGAGGTTAGGAAATAAGTGAACATGTGATTGTATTTCAAGAAACACTACTGTTTACTATATTACCAGTTAAGCAAGCACAAAATGGAATGCTTGTTGCTGAATCCTTTTTCACAACAGATGCTGAAAAACACCATCAGAAAATTTTCAAGTTTCTTGCATGTATTTTTATTCACCAATGGAACAACCAAAGATACTAGCGCTTTAACATATATTCATTCACAAATTCCCTGTTCTGGTGCTTGTACATCTTTGCTCACAGAACTCTCTGAATTTTGGTTTCCATAAATGGTTGAAAACTTTGTGTCAGGGACCCGAAAGTCCTCTTAAGCAGAATCCAGATTCAGGAATTGTTTGTTGCAAAATATATGAAATGAATGAGTGACACACAGCCCGCATTTGTCTGAATGATACGCTTGCTAGGCCAGTGCCTTAAAAAGTCACATACCTGTTAAATAAATTATTTTTAACAAAAAAGGATTCTGGGACTGGAGAGGAGGTTAACAGTAGAGAAAAATGACTAATAAAATGTGCACCAATCAGTACTTAATTACCCTAAAGTGAAGTTAAAATTTTCTTTAGGTAATTTTTTTATCTATTAAAATTGATTCTCTTGAAATCTTAAATTCCCTTGAGCTTCTCTCATTTTTTTTTTCCATGCAAACCCTACTACGACATTTTACTACTGCAAAACCATTCCCGGTTTTGCAATTACTACATTCTTTATGAACAGCCTTCAAGAAGTATGCCTGCGTAGTTACTGGGTGTGCTCATATTTTCCAGCTAGCTGGTTCCTTCACCAGTAACAGTGACTGACTCCCTCAGTTCTCTCCTTGGGACAGTGGCAGAGGACACATTTTTTTTTGAAGGGGGAATCAGCTTCAATATTTTCCCACATATCTGGCTGTCCCGGCAGGTGAAACCAACCAGAAAACCTACAATGGATCAAAATATAGCATTAGAGAAGGCAGAGGGCACACCTAGCCAAGGCTTCCATGAAGTGCAGGAGCTTGACAAAAACAACTAGTGGGTGAGCACATAAACATATAAAGCAGGAAATCCCACAAGCTTGAAGGGGAAGGAGCCACCCTGTTTAAATACAAAGAGTAGTTTAGATTATAACATCATCATTTCTTTTTCCAACAGAAGTTTTTGTTTTCCTTTTTAATCATGGCTGTGGTTTTTTTTTTATTATTATTTTTTTTTTCCTGAGTAGCCTATATTCCTGTAGATAGTGGCTTTGGACTGGAACAGAGTATGAAAATTCTGTTAAGCATTTCCTGGATTTGGGCATATCAGTATACTACACCATGCCACGCACCTCAGTAACAAAATCTTAGTGAACATTTAGACTAAATCACGTTTTGGGTATATACTGGAGAAAAGAGCTATTTATGGCATTACATAATCCATGCAAAGCTAAGAAAAAAGGGAAGTACATTTCTACTCAGTCTTCAGATGTTACATACCTTACACATAACTTACCTAGTGGGTGAGGACAGCCAAATCTGCCGGTTTGGTGTTTGTTTATTGATTACATATGTTCCCATGTCTCCACCTAATTTAACTGTTAAAACTCCACTCTTAAATCACAAAGAAAATAGTGAAAAATTTAAGTTTGTATCCTGTTACTTGACAAGAGTTACATGATCTGCAATTTGTAAACAGAAACTTACACATCTGTATCACATTCCCAACTGTTTTCCAAACAGTAACAGCTTGGAAGAATGATTGTTATGAATCAACAATGTGTGACAATACCTCAGACAACCTGCACATCTTCAAGCCTGACCTAGACTTTGAAACTTCTGGTTAGTTTGATTTAGTGTGTTTGCACCATTCACAATAGCACTACTTAAATAATACTCTTGAGCTTTGACCTGTCATTGTGAAACTGGTAGTTTATTTTGCAGTGACTAAAACATCACTCAAACCCAACTTTTTCTACCCATGAACTGGTGTGGTTCCAAATCAAGAAGATTTATCTGTCGAGACTAAATTCCTGATCCATCTGCTTTTACCTAACTTTTCTTAAAGTAACTGTAACAGTTTCCAAGTGAATAAACACAACCCTTTCTCCAGTAATTCTGATGAAGTGCCTAGATCCTGAATCATACCTAAAAAATGTCCCACTTCTAAACTCCAGGTCTGTTTTGTTTTAGTTATGCCAGCTTCAGACCATTATCCTAGTAAGCATTTCTGTTCTCTATCTTACTCACATTTCTTAGTGACAACATGATTCATATTTCTCTGACATTTTCACAAGTGTGTTCAGAAAAGCAGCTGACAAAAATGTTTCTGTCCGAAGGAGCATAAAAGAATAACAACACTGGGACTCGAGTTAACCTACAGATGATCTGAATTTATGCTGGTTAAAAATGGCATCCCTGCAGAACATAATTTTATGAGTCAGTTAATAGCTTAGCCATATTTAATCTACAGTTCCTCAAACACATCACACGCTATAGCACAAAAAAGCTTCTTTGGTGCATCCATATTTTTCACACCTTAGAATACATTACTAGAGCTACTGTCACTACTAAGGCTATTACCTATGTAAAAACACTTAATTGTGGGAAAAAACATTTTCATTTGTGACTGCCTACAATCTTACTTTGTAGCTGGTGCAGCAGCTTAGAGCCCCCTTCTCTTACAAAGTAATTCAATGTTACTAGTTTCTGACATATCTTGAGGTTTACCAGCAATGAAATAATACTCTCAAGGTCTGACTTTTCTTTACTCCAGTCTCCACGCTCTTACTTGTACTGCTAGATTATAGATTTACAGCTGTGAGCAATAAAATATAAATAAAGACATCCCTGATTAATACTGCCATAAGGTTGCCTTGCTGGTTATGTTAACTCGGAATTGGTTTAGAAGGGCAAGAAGAGCCTACTTCTCTGGTTGTCATCAGTTCAATCTTTTCTATATATCATCAGTCTTAGATCTGCAGATAGACAGCAGAGTAAGAGCATGTTGTGCCCTGAATCCAGATATAAAGGTGTCAGTATTCTTCTGTGCATTCCTTAGTGCCATATATAAGTATTCAGCATGATGTTACGCTGTATGCTACAAAAGCACTGCAAATAAATTGGTTTCCAAAGAGTTAACAAAATTTTATACTATCGTTTACATTATGTGTCAGCTGTGGCAGAATACTGTTGCTCTGTCATTGCAAATTAAGTAAAGGTTAACTTCTAGTGCTGGGTTTTTAAAACTTTTAACCATACATGTGGCAGTACTTTTGAAATACTAGAAAAGACAACCTGAGCTGTTAGGAACTTTAAATGCAAGATACTTTGATCATATTTTAAGAAATTCTACTGCATGTGTTTTTTACTATCATATGAATGTTTTGGGGCTGCTGGTAAAACATATATATTCCTCAAAAGAGACTTTTTTTTTTCCTCCTCCTGGACATGAATATATAACTTGTGAAGACATGAAGTTCATTAAGAACTCATGGGTATAGGAAGACCTTCACCGCGTTCGCCACCTTGTGGCTTGCTGCAGCACTAGCCTTGTTTGTCTGGAATTATCCTCAGTAAACCTGGCACTATTTAACCCTTAGCTCTGAACAGAAACTTTCAAGGCAGTATGTCATCATACAGTCTGTGCAACAAAGGGGTACACGTAAAAGTTAGGATGGATGTACAAACAACTCTTTAGATCCCCAGAGGGAGTGAATGTCAAGCACAAAACACTCTGCAGTGCCTGGAGATAAAATTATGGCAGAAAACAATTCATAACCTTCAGATAACAAACTGTTTAAAAATACTAAAGAGGTTAATGATAATCTTTTTGCTAATTTTTGTCTTAAGCTCTTTAAATCAGTCTAATAGACGATAATATGCTGAAATATACTGAATAGTAATGGTTAAACAATTCATTGCTATTCACCAGAAAAGTAATTAGACATAATGTTATTACACATTCGATTAAAGCAAGGAATAATATTTGCTAAGTGCAAGAACAGAATCTAACTAACAACACGTTACTTTTTATCTTAGCTATGAAAAATAAATAATAAACATTATGATGACACAAAGTTACACAGGAGAAGGTCTAAAAACTACAGTTGTGGTTTTTTTTGTTTGTTTTCCCCCAACCCCTGTACAACCCAAACCATCTGGTTCAATGTCCTGAGCATAAAACCTTAACTGACAGAGCTGGAAGAAAGCAATCTCCAAATGGTAAGATATGAACAGGGAGCAGTAGTTACGCAAAATAATAATTAAAAAAAGCTTTATGGAAAGACCTATGCTGCAGACAGCGGTGTAGGGAGAAATGCACTTTCCTCCAAGTCATGTATAAGACTGTAAGATACAACCCATTTCAGGAATTTTATATAAAACTAATAAACTCCTTAAAGAAATACAATGGCCATTTCTGATCTGTCACTTTGTAAAGTAGTTTGAGTGGGTCATCTATTAAAGGCTCCAACTATCAGGCTATCACATACCCAGCGTCTCATGTGACCGGAGCCTATTCCCTGTGCACGCTCACTTCTCAGTTGTGCAACAACCTGTTGAGACATCCTCTGTTGCTTCTCTCCCCCACAGGCTCAATCTTCATCAGCGCCAGATAAAACATAATCTGTCATGGCTGTTGAAGGCACATGCTCCCTCTCAGTACTCATGGCCATCAATGAAACTGCTCTACCAGTAACATGATTTACACATACTACGCCACATAGGCCTGCCCTAGCATTTACCTTGAGGGAACAGGTTGCTGATTCCAGAAGTCAATGTAAGTTTAGAAAAATGTAGAGGACACTGTCGAATCAGAAATCAGTTTCTATCTCCTCTTGGGCTCAGTCATTATGCTATATTATGCCTTTCCCTACAGACTAAACATTTTAAATTGTCAAATCAAATAACTGCATGTCACTTCTTACCAAAATAGTCAGTAAGAGGACATATTTTTAGCAGTAAAGCTGTAAAAGGAATACTTTTTAAGTTCTGTCCCTAAGGTGACTAGTTTAAAATTCTCTTTCAAAGAAAAAAATCTACAGTAATTAAAAGTATTAACAGAATCTTTAGAACATACCCCTAAAGAGACATCGTAATCTTCTGGGGTAAAAGGCTTATCTGTTAGGTCCTCAAAGAAATCTGCTAAGGAGTCCAGTGTTTCTTCAGCCAGTTTTTCGTAAGTGGTCTCATCTAAAGAGCTATAAACAACATACAATCACATAATTAGGAGGGAAAACATGGAATTTTTCATATAATTTTTCATTTTCAGAATTTTTCATATAATAAAAAATACCAAGACTGTGTCCCTGGAGGACACAGAAACCACGAAACAATCACATTAAACAAGTAGTTGTTTTTCTTAAGGTGATGTAGGTAGGTAACAACACACCTTATAAATGGAGGTGGAATTTTAAAATTTGGGTAGTAGAGAACGCCAATTAAAGACCGTGTACTTCTTTTTTTTAAGTGACCTCTGAATATTAGGAAGATAGAGTGAGGTGTCAAAATAAGGCATCTTCATAAAAGGACTTTCTGCAAGAACTAAGCCATAGTTACTGTTCGAAACTCTATGGATAGACATAAGACTCTCCTGTTTAGAAGCACAAGTAATTTGACTATAAGGAACCAAATGTAGCTACAAGCAGAGATTTAGAAACATCAATGTCAAATGTCACATCTACATGAAGCATGTGATTTCTCCCCTGGAATTACCAATGCAGCCCAGTAATTAGATATCATTTAAAATGTACACATGAACTAATGCTTTTACAATTAACTTCTTCTTCAGCGTCTCCAAACACCCTGGTAGTCATTACATAAAGCTTACAACACTTATGAAACCGCTTCTGTTATCCTCTTAAAGTAAGTAAAAAAAAGTTAGTGGGAGCAGTCTAGAAATGCAATCAAATCACTTAGGTTTTTCTATCTGTAGCAGTGTCAACTTTTAACTGAGTGTGTAGTTGGTATCTCTATTAACAGACAATTTGGTGAAATCATTTGTTTTGCTAAGAGATATGGCAAAACAGCAGTTACTGTGATCTATGGGGACTTGGTATCTTTCACCTGATGTAGAATGTACTCTTTAAAAACGCTTCTTATTAGTCAATTACCAAAGCACACTCCACACCACTTATGTCAGGGATACCACAGAAATACCTACAGTTCTGGAGAACAGAAGGCCTTAGGATTAGGCAGGACTTATGTTCTGATTCAGGATGCAATTCAGGTACTTAATGGTAAGCGCCATTCTAGACATCTGCACAATACTTCACTGGGCCTCCAACTGCAGCATTGTACAGGGAGAAGTCTGTCATGGGTACCATGTCACATCCTGTCTGTGAAAGGCACGAATTTCACGTTCCCTGACATACATGAAATGGTGCTAGACACCCACCTTTAGGTACAGGAGTTGTTCCCTATGTAACTTCCCAAACTCACACAAAATGATTTTCCCTAGAACTATACTTTTCCCGTGAACCACCATATCAACATTATATTAATTTGATAGCTGTACCATGTCTACAATTGTTTTAAAACGCAAAGGCAATATTTTCATATGAATAATATTATCTCAGAATATTCTCAGAATAAAATTTACCTTCTGTCATTCAGAGTTCCTGCATTTCTTATATTCATAAACTGAACAGTCCTGCTCTTCAGCTCTGAAGCACATTGTAACTGCTGTTGAAAATATGTGTAAGTAAAAGGGAATTAAAAGTTAAAACATGAAGATTATGAGTTATATATTGGTCACACAAATTAAATAGATTGGAAGACCTTGCCATCCTCAAGTAAAATATTTATATTCTGTATTACAGAGCTAATACGGAAAGAATTATGCAGCTTTAGTCCCTGGATGACAGAGCCAATCCATAATATCCTTGTTTTCTGTTACAAGCTAGTGAGAAAAAAAATTAATTATAAAATAGCTATTTTCTATCGCTGTAACACAGAATTACAGAGGAGGCTCAGACAACTGGTTTAGGCCAGGATTTCCACAAGCATCAACTACTCGGACACTTCACCGTCAGCACCTTGTGTCCCCCTGCTAGCAGCCACGAGCACATCCACCTGAAATAAACAGAAGCCCCGAGCGCTCCTCGCTTATGGAATTAAGAGCTGACTTTCACCACTTGTCATATTCCAGATCTCTTCTCTGCAACAAGCTGATTCATTCGTAATTTCTCTCGTGTTTAAAGGAAATTAATAAAGATCAAAATGACGGAAAAGCTGGGTCAACGTGTTGGCAACCTGAGACAAAGGAGAGCGATGGGCAGCCCCCCTGAGGCTGAGGAAGGCACACATCAACGTGGGTATGAGTGACGCTGATCCCCAAGTCCAACACACTAGCGGGAACACCCGTGCTACCTGCCAAGAAACAAAGGCGGCATGCCTGCCCTTTGCTTCTCCGCCCGCGCTACGAAGGTGCGTATTTTCGGATGAACGGTTAGGACAGCACTCCTGTTGACTTTCCACGTGCACACACACAGGGCTCTGCCAACCACCACAACGCCCTGAGCGGCTGATGAAGCTGATGAAGCTCTTCCTGCACCCGGAGGCACAGCACCCCGGCACCCCTCCGTACGAGGACACCCACCTCGGCCGCCGCAGCCGAGCCGAGCCGAGCCGCGCCGCCGCTCCCCGTGCCCGCCCATGAGCCACACTCGGGCACCTCGGGCTCCAAACCCGCCGGGACGGAGGAGCCCCCCGGGTGCGCGGCAGGCCCGAGGCCGCCCCGCTCCGTGCCCTGGCTCCCTCCCGGCCTCGCACTCACCGCCCGGCCGCGGACGGCGGCCCCCTCCAGCGGGGCGTCCCCGGGGCCTGCGCTCCGCCGCCGCGCCGCCGCCCGCCGAGCCGCCCGCACGGCGCCGGCCGCCCCCGACCTCCACATGCCGCTGCCGTTCGCTGAGGAAGCGGCCGGGGAGGAGCCAGCACGGCCCGGCCCGGCCCGGCCCGGCTCGGCTCGGCTCGGCCCGGCTCGGCCCGGCTCGGCCCGGCGGCGGCCAACGGGAGGCCGCGAGGCCGCTACCGCCCTCCGCCGGCGCCGCGGGGAGCAGCGCGGCTGGGCCCGGCCGCCCCCAGGGGCTGCCCCGGCTCGGGCCGCAGGCCCGGCAAAAGAGTCTGAAATTACACGTGGAAAAAAAATGTTACCCGTTGTCCTGTGAAGGGGAAACGAAGCACGCTGTTTGCCACAGCCGGCGTGTGTTTGGCAGCACGTCTGAGGAGAGCTGTCGGTCTGCTTCAGAAAGGAGCAGAAGGGCTGGTCAATTTCCTATTTAGTTATTTTGTTGCCGATTATATTACATTATTAATGATGTGCGAGGCTGCCAGGAGTCGCAGCTAGGCGTCTTTTATTGTTACTTACATTAAAAAAAAAAAAAAAGACTCACCAGGGAGATGAGAGAGAAAAATTAACTCTGATGTGAAAGTTTATTAAAAAATAAACAAATCTGTGAGAACACAGAAAAATTTTACTTCAGATCTTTCCGCAGAACAGGACTGTGAGATGCAACAGATTGCAAGTAAAATCATAAATACATAAAATGTACAAGTACTACTGTTTGATTACTGTGTGCTGCATTTTCACATGTCTAAAACTCTAACTCGAGTAAACAGCTGGCACCTTGCAATGCTTTAGGAAATAAGCCGTCAGCTTTTTCAGCAAAACTTAAGTTGTTTTTTTTTTTTTTTTCCCTTTAAGCCAAAAACCCAGAGAATTCAAGTAGGTTGTGCAAATTTCAACTGAGACTTTGATGTGTGTAGTTAAAAGTGGTTTTACCAAACCAAGTAACTTAGCTCTGCCACCCCATCTCTTTCCAGCAGTGTCCTGAGTGCTGTTTAGTTGCCAATGCCTTCTCTCAGACTGTATGGGGGCCTGCGTCCTTGTTGCATTCTGCCACTGAAGTTTTTATATGTCATCTAGACACAAGATGCTCTCTTGTTCCTTGAAGACTGATCCCACATGCTTATCACTACTGGAAGAAACTAGTTGTGTTTTTGCAGCTATAGTGGTCTAAATGTTGAGATAAGGCTTGCAGGGAGAAATAGCTTTTATCAGTCAAAAAAATACGTTAGTAAAGCAAACAGTTCCTTTTTCGTACGTTGGTGGGGAGAGGGTAAAGCAGCTGGAAGAACGCTTATGTTTGTTTGTTTTAGTAAAAGATAGTGCTTGCTTATACTTTGCCATTCCTATACAGCATCCTATATAGTTTGCCATTTCTATAAAACATTTTCTGGTAGTTTCCAGGTAGTTTCAGTGATTTTTCTTTAATGGTCAAAGGTCATATGCAACTCTCAGTAGGAAATGCTCATCTCTTGTTGCTAAGTTAATAACAAGTCAATGAATTAGAGTAGATGGAGCATTATCTTCATTATTAGCAATCTCACTCTCAAAACTATCAAGAAATTGATAACAATGTTCACGTTAATGAACTTCACAGTGCACTACTACCAGAGACGATTGTTTCCACAACTTTGAAAGGGTATGAAGAATGTGATTTTTGCAATGATTCGTTTCTTGTCATGATCCTTGTTCCTTAGATTAATGTTCATACCACAGCACGTTGCTACCAGTACCTTTTTAGGCTGGCATAAAACACCTGCCAAGCATTTCCAAATGCAAAGTGGCTGCAGGGTCAGGCCTTGTGCCTTTAGTCTGCAAAGAGTCAGTGTCTTTCTGTGAGCTATTGCATGCACCGTGGCAAAAAGGGGTCAGCAAATGGCCTCTGTGTAGTATAGCTGGAGTGTATGACCTCTTTTATACGACCTTTATCACTGTCTAGCGTTCTGGGTTTGGGCAAGTAATATTGAGTTATATGAAATGAACTTACCTGAAGCGTAAGGAAAGGCAACAGGAAAACAGGGGATAGGAGTTAGTGTTTTCAAACTGCTGAATTCTAGTGCAAGGACACAAAGTACTCTTTTTTTAATAACTGAGGATGACTGTTCAATGCTACTGGTAAAGGCAGAGCTCAATCTCTGAATACTATATGATTAAGTTACAACATCAAATACACGTATCTGGAGTTATTCTCTATGTATCAATAAGCAGGCATCAACCTGTGCTTTTTCTTTCTGGGCAGTTTACAGGGCCAGAGCATTCAGATAGCACTGCACCACATTTGTGCCCTCATTCTTCAAATTTTGCTCCCCGTGGTGAGTTCCATCTGTTTAGACCTGGATAAATAGTCCAATATATCAATTTAATACCCCAGGAAGCTGACTATTTATGCCTATGCCTTCTGTACATATTTTATTTTTACTTGACATGTATTGCCATATCCTCTTCATAGATAAACATCTTCGATTTTTTTATCAAAGTACTACCAATGCAAAAAGAAGAGAAATCAAATACCCAGGCATTAAATATACACATCCTAAAAGCCTTTTGTAATCTTTGATGTTTAAAGTTTTACACCATTTCATGTGTTAGAGAAAGAAATGGATTCCAAGTTATTGATCATTAACATTGCATAGCTGTAATCTCTCTTCCCCCTCAGTGCAACCACAGAGTTCTAAGTCCATGTGCTTTGGAGAAGGTTTTCCCAGTACGCTCCATAGTCTATATAGGATTACTTTTTGCAAGTATTAATTACCGTTTTCATTTATAAATGACTGTTAAAAGAGACTGTACACAAAGGGTAGTTCATGTTCTGAATCATTTAGTACAGGAATACAGACATTCTGTTTTGGGTCAGAATGGTTACATTTAAGCTGTGTCTCCTTTGGAGTCTTCCAAAGGACAAATGATTTGGACACTACAGCCTGCTAGATAACTGGGGAGAAAGTGACATATATTTGCCTTCTGGTACTTAAACTAGGAACTTTTTTTTTTCCTCCACAAATAAAACTGATCAGAAATATCTACTTTGCACACAGACACCTTTTAAATATACTATACACCGTACATAGTTGAGCAGACACTTTACGTAGATGTACAAATTTTTTTGCCCGTAGGGCATGCAGATTTGTCTCTTGCATTTCTAAGAGGAATGCTGCAGAATTATCTTGCTAAGATGAAGCAATCTAATTTTAAAGCCTGGAAAGGGTGTAGCCATGGGACATAGGCTCTAGGTTAATCCAGAGACTCTACATTTTTGGAAAAGAAAATCACTTGACCTCTACGTTTCTCTATTCTGTGCATGATAAGTGAGTAACACGCCCCTCCCTGTTAAGGTTATGGGATTGTAAAAAAATCCCATATGGAATTGTAAAGTGCCAAATTCTGGTTTTGGCAATCCAGCAGGTTTAATAGTACTTATTCCTACAATAAATGTTATTATCAGTTACTTCTGCAGTCTTTCAAAGTGACAGCTGTGTAGTTTTCTTTAAAAACACTACTGCATCAAGTCTTGGATTGATGATCACCGGTGCTTGTTATTGTCTCTCAGCCGCTAGGGAAATTAAGGAAACCAGAACAGTTTTTACATTTATCTTGTAACAATCGCTTATACTGAAAAACGGAAGAAGCAATGCCTACTGAGTGCATTCCTTTGCCTTTTCTGCTTAATGTTAAGATTCCCCTCTTCATTAAAGAGCTGGTAGGAGATAAGTACAGATGCCCTGTTACGGAGTGGTTGGTATATCTCTTGAGATCCCTCTCAAGCTGTCTCATCAAGGTAGAGACATGCCAGAACAGTAAGTCCCGTACAGACCACAAGCATACTGACAGTTGTGATAGTCTTGAGAACAAAATACTTCATTCATCAATAAAACTATAGTTTACAGTAGTATTTACTAAATAAATTATATAATTTCTCTTTTACAAGAAATAAACTAAAGTTGAAAATATTCCAAAGACAATATATATACACAACATAAGGCCTTGTTATAAATAACATCTTTTCTTCTTTTCACCAACAGTGAAAATGTCTTTAGAGGTTCATTTTCTTCTAGTATGTGCAGAGGCTTACCCTAACCCTTGCATCAATTCCAATTTCCACTGATGTGGATCTAAGTGATTACAACTGAAGGGTGAAAAACATGTGAAATTAATTATATTCACCACTGTGCTTATTTTTAAATAGGTAAAGCAGATAATATATTTTGCTTGTGCCTAATTACCGAATGCATGCAAATGAAATCACTAGAGAGCTGATAAGAAAATATTACTTTCAAGTCAAAAAAAGGTGATTGGCAATATGGTAGAAAGCAGCTCGAATACGCAGGTCTTCACAGTTCAGCAAGCAACAGCAGAGGATAGTGGAGTGTGGAATGTTTCACATCACTTTTGCCAAGTCCATCAATCCTTTCTATGGTTCAAAGATCCTGACATTTCTTAGAAAAAGTTCAGTTGATTATTATTCTTTGACTATTAGGCTCAGCAAATGCCTCCTTCTTAAATCAGGAGTGCAGAAAGTGCTCTTCATTAACCACGGTCACTTCTCTGTCCTGGTTTTATTCTTCATGTATTCTTTATTACTGGAAATACAGAAATAAGAAGCAAAATCAGGAGTTGTGTTTATTTGCTTTCTTACAGAATTATAAATTGGTAACATTTTAGAATTATAAATGGGTAACATTTTTATTCACCTAAAGAGTATATAGCACAGTTCAACAACGATCCTATATTTATCTTGCCCCCTAAAAAAAAAAGCATTGGGTATCTTTTTTTGAAGACAATCCAAACTGAGGGCACTCAGTAGTTCACAACAGCTTTTTTACCTTGCAGAAGTGACTGGGGCTCAATAGAAGTGTTAAGGGACAAAAGTGCAGTTTTCGTGTGTCTTCTGTAAAAGTCCTGAGAGCTCCTGCTGGATACTTTCCCAGTTGAAAAACCACACCCATCCAAAATCTTTCAAGAACAGCTAATGTTCAAGATCATAACAAACTTCTATTCACCATAAATAAATAAATAACTAGATAAATTGACTTGCTATTAGTGGTTTAGTCTTCTACAGTATCTTCCACAGAAGCAGCTGTTAAATAATACAAATAGTTGATCACTACTTAGTATATCTATTGAGTCAGAAATTAATCAAGGAGAGGCTGTTCTTTGATGAATGCCTTATTACTACTATTTAAACTATGCATAAACTGACAGCTGAACAAAATCTTGCAGCAAATTGAATGCATCTCAGCTAACGTATCCAACACAGGGGAGGACACACAAGCAAACGGATGACAACTGCAGTGACCCCACTCTAAAACCTCCTAAAAACATAAAGAAGCTCTAAGACCCCATTTACTAAGCAGATTTTTAAGGTCACCTTTAAATTGTACTTTTACATGCGAGGTTTTAACTAACCTTCAAATAGTTCAGCAATAATTTAATCTTGTCTGGAAACAACAACAAAAAAAGCTCTGAAGGCATTTTGAAAGCTCATCTTGAAAGTGAACACCAGTAGATTTAAATCAATATTTTAATTATGACTTCTAGCCTTAGACTTTGAACCTGGCAGAATGATACTAAAATGTTGCAAGCTTTAACCTGCCCCTGTATTGTGCACCACTGTTATGGTCAGGGTGTTCATAACCTTTGATGGTTAACAAAGTGCCAATTTCTCAAAGGGTATTCTCTCTCTAGCAATGAAAGACTACATGCTGCCATATTAGCACCTGACTGCCTGCAGATAGAAAAGTAGTCAGTGGGTACTTACAGGATGCAGAACAATTGAATATGCAAAGGGAAATTGTTGGACAAGTGAGTAAAATTAAGGTAAGAAGAGGATGATATGAGGCTAACAAGAATTAAAAAAAAATTAAGATCAGTTTGGAGAAAAAGGTTGAGAAGCACAGGGTAAACACAATAATCCTTTATGAAGCTGGCATAAATTACTCAAAATTTTCACTGGTTGCATCTAGTTTGTGTCTGAAAGCTCATATGTCCTGAATGACTGCAAGTCCATTTCTGACAGATATAATGATGATTCAGCACAACTTCAGACCCTCTGGCTTTATCACTGCTTTTCACTCCCTAAGCAGATCAGCAATATTGTTGATGCTAGCTTTTTGCTATTCCACTGGTACAGTTTTGACTAGATTATTCTTGTTGCCTTACCTCTGATCCTTCCAAAACATTTCAAAGGGATTAAGGATGCAAAAACTATCTGCAAAATTTGTATAACAGAATTGGAAAAGATTGCCCTGACAGAAACATATAGCAACTGCTAACTGTGTGAGTCAGTCACAGAAATGCTGTGTATGCGGTGGGATTCAAATATTCATCTTTGTGTCAAGTGCAATCCAGTTCTGTGCATATTATCGTGGGAAAACCTCCACCTACTGCAGTGCACAGAACATGAACCTCTGAGAAACTCTGTCACCACTGCATATTGTATGGGTTACTTTAACCACTGGTGTAGGAAACTGCACTTTCTGAAAGAGACAGAGTTTGGCCACAGCAGTTGGGTCTGAAACAATAGTTAACGTACAGATGACTCTACCAGATGCATTCCTGCAATTACTGCCTGAGATGTCTCGCGCTGCTTCTGTAATATATTTACAGTATTTGAGACTTTTTCTGTTCCAATTCTTTTTTCACAGATAAGAGTAAATTGATTTCTTCATATGGTTGATTTTCTTCATTAAATCCTCAGGGCATGATAACTTTTAGTATAGCAGCAATATACACTGTCATTTTAGCACTTGGCTTACTCCCGTAATGTATTAATTGTGATATGAAATGGTATGTTTTTAATCTAATCAAGCACATAATTCCAGTATCTGATTTTCATGGAAGGGAGACTGAAGTGTTGCTTCCTGCATGACTTTGCTTCTGCAAAAACACCCCTGCCAAACTATATTCCAGTGCTTGGTTGTTGTTTCACCTTACAACAGCCTTCAGTTTTATGAGAGACAGACTCTTTCCCTACTGTACCTAAGATGATAGGTGGATGGATACAGGGATAAAATCGGTAAGAGAGGAAAGGAACAGTTGCCTCACTGCATGGAACAACTAGGTTTTCCACTTTCAAACTTAAATAAATTCTACTTCGAGGGATGACTGCTTGATTAGTTCCAGTATGTGCATGTAATATACTAAGGATTATTCTGCTCTCAGGGGATACTCCTTAAAAGTGTCTGTAAATGAGGAGGCCTAAATTCTCTTCTCACAGTCCCAGAATTAACATTCAATCTACCATGCTTTTTCATCAATATCTTCAGTGGAGATGGTGAGGCAGAGAAACTGAAGGAACCAGAAAGACAGTAATATATCTTAAATTGAGGTATGCACCACAGTGTGACTGTACACTTAGTAGCTTGTTCTTAGACGTATCCTGCTTAGGAATTGCTTTAACTTCAGGCACAATTGTTACTACTTCACAGCAGCCCTCTGAAGAAATCTACAACATGATTGGAATCAAATTAAATTTTATGAAAGACAGAATCAAAAAGTTCCTGAATGAAAAACAAATGCCTTGTCAAGAAGTTATGGTAGAAGGACAATCCCATAATTGAAGTATCTGATGAGAATCATAGAAAGGCTTGGTTTGGAAGGGACCTTAAAGATCACCTAGCTCCAAACCCTGTTCACAGGACCAGGTTGCCCAAAGTCCCATCCAGCCTGGCCTTGAACATCTCCAGGGATGCGGCATCCACAGTTTCTCTGGGCAACCTGTGCCAGTGCCTCACCAACCTCAGAATAAAGAATTTCTTCCCTATAACTAATCTAAACCTACCCTCTTTTAGCGTAAAACCATTACTTCTTGTCCTATCTGTACACATCCTATTGAAGAATCCCTCCTCATATCTCCTGTAAGCCCCTTTTAATAGCAGCAAGGCTTCTATTAAGGTCTGCCTGAAGCCTTCTCTACTCCAGGCTGAATAACCCCAGCTCCCTCAGCCTGTCTTCATAGGAGAGGTGCTCCAGCCCTCTGATCACCCTTGTGGCCCTCCTCTGGACTCGCTCTATCAGGTCCATGTCCCTCTTATGTCAGGGGTCTCAGAGCTGAAGGCAGTACTCCAGGTAGGAACGACCTTTCATTTCATCAGAGGCAGGTGGAAATTTTCTTCTCTGCAAGTTTACACTAGAACAGATAGCTAAGGGTGGTGAAGCAAAAACAGCTCAAGGGGTGAAAATATTTCTAAGAGACAATAATTGAAAAGATGAGGAGTTAGATTGTAAACTGGCAGTTGGAAGGGTTTGAATATGATCTAGGAAGTGCTCAAAATACAAAATACATAGCTGTGGGACTGAGAATAGAAGAAAAGAGCACTGAAAAGTATGAAGAGGGAGACAGTTTTGCTAAGTCTCTAAACAGGTATTTTATAGACTAGCACTTGTAAATCTACCTAGTCATGCATCTACAGCAAGATTAAATATAAAATTGATATTTAGCTAAGACTATTGATATTTAGCTAAGACTTCATTATTTTAGACTTATTTAGACTATAATATAGACTTATTATTTTAAGACTTCAAAATCTTATAATAAAATTAGCATTTTGACATAGGTCACAACAAGAGTAATTCTCAATGTAATAATATTATCTATGCAATTCATCTGACAAATCATAGCTACACCAGACTCCAAATGTGCTGAGCTTGCTCATTGCTATAGTTACTGTTTTTTTTCTCCCTTGAAGCACGTATCAATTCTTTTCACTTGTATCTTCAGTGATAGTGACTTCTAAATCACACACAAGTAACAGGAAGCAATGTTATGTTTCCACACAGCTATTTCTGTACTACCAAAGAAACTTTGATTATAGTTAAAAATGCAGGAATACTCTTTCAAGCAAAATAGTTCACTAATGAAATACTATAGGCAAGGCATTTATATATTTAATTAATTCTGGCATTTACCACCATTTGATTTTAAGCTATACAGCACCACAACAGAGCAAACTTAAGTTTTTCGCTATATTATTTACATGCATGTTTACATGCATGTTCTTATCCCATTACAAGTGTAAAGGAAATCAGGCCTACTTAAACTGAAACAATTATCCTAATTCTTAAGCCTTACCACTCTGGTTTTACTGACACTGTAGTTTGTCAAAATAATGTCAGCTGCCTTTTTATCAATAAATCATTTTAGAGATAGGCTGAGAAAACACAGTGGAGTAGTTTATAACTGCACATTGCTGTTTCAGAGACAGAAAGCTTAAAGAAGTTGGGACTTCGCTGCAAAACAGAAGCCAAAAAATGACTTTAACCTACTCCTTACTTCCTAACTGAAATTAACACTTTCAAGGCCTCCCCTAGGTACCAGACCTTAGTAACTGCACTAAGGTCTTCAGAACTGCTTGCTCTTTCTGATCCACCCTATGAAACTTCTGCAGTACTGGGTTTGTATTTTTTAATAACAGAAGTCTACACAACACAGCAGACCTTTGTGTTCAAAAGCGTTTGCTGATGCTTAATGCTTTTCTGCTTACATACCAGCTGAAGCTGCCTGAACTGACATAACGAATAGGGTTTCAGAGAAATTTTAAGACACCAAGTACATTTCTAAAGGAAAGA
Source organism: Cygnus atratus (assembly GCF_013377495.2). NCBI lineage: Eukaryota > Metazoa > Chordata > Aves > Anseriformes > Anatidae > Cygnus > Cygnus atratus. Next base: position 37,150,639 of record NC_066396.1, read on the forward strand.
GGAAAAACTGTTTTAATGTGTTGCTTTGTGCATTCCTACATCAAAATGCGAAGTACAAGAGTGTTACCTTTCTCTGTTACTAGCTTATGTACAGTGACACTTTTCATTTATTTCAGATGGCATCTTTTGCTCCTAAATATTACAGAATATCACAGAATGGCTCCAGTTGGAAGGAACCTTAAAGATCATCTAACACCAACCCCCCTGTCATGGGCAGGGATGCTACCCACTAGATCAGCTTGGCCATGGCCCCATACAGCCTGGCCTTGAACACCTCCAGGGACGGGGTACCCACAGCTTCTCTGGGCAACCTGTTCCAGTGCCTCACCACCCTTACAGTGAAGAAGTTTCTCCTAACCTCTAATCTAAATCTATCCTCTTAGTTTAATACCATTTCCCATTGTCCTATCATTACCTACCCAAGTAAAGAGTCCTTCTGCATCCTTTTTACATGACCCCTTGAAGTATTGAAAATATGCAGTAAGGTCTCCCTGGAGCCTTCTGTTCTCCAGGCTGAATATCCCCAGCTCTCTCAGCCTTTCTTCATAGGAGAGGTGCTCCAGCCCTCTGATCATCTTTGTATCCCTCCCAGGTGCAGCTCCTTGCACTCAGACTCGTTGAACCTCATGTAGTTCACATGGGCCCACTTCTCCAGCCTGTCCAGGTCCCTTTGGATGGCTTCCCTTCCTTCTGTTGTATTGACTTCACCACTCAGCTTGGTGTCAGCTGCAAACTTGCTGAGGGTGCACTCAATCCTATTGTCTGTATCATTGATGAAGATATTGAAAAGCACCAGTCCCAAGACAGACCCCTTAGGGACATCGCTTGTCACCAGTCTCCCACCTGGACATGGAACCATTGACCACCACTCTCTGGGTGTGGCCTTTGAGCCAATTCCTCATCCATGGGAATGGTCCATGCTTCAAATCCATATCTTTTCAATTTAGAGATTAGAATGTTGCGTGGTACTGTGTCTAAAGCCTTACAGAAGTCCAATATCTGTTCTACCACTGAATTACATATTTATACAAGCAAGAACCCTTTAACGTTTTAACTCTCTGTGGAGTAAGATTTCAAATTCCTAACTGTTTTATAAAATCTTTTCTTATCTTTCTGTAATATTTAATTAAAAAAAATAGAGTAACTGTTTTTATAGTGTTTTCCACTGTTTGGTATTAGAATATTTGGAAATAACTTAGACTGGCTTACACTTACTGCTCAGTGCAGATCATGTTTTAACCATGTTTTATTAATAAAAACTAGAATGCTTCATTTCGGATCTGGGTTAAAAGATTTAAAATAAAATAAATCAAATGAATTTTAAAGTAAACTTGGATTTACTGACGTAACAGTGCTGCTTAGAGTCATAGGTGCAGTAAATGCTGCTCTGCTGAACCTGGTCTTTATTGACTACTGAGGAATTCTACGCCCAGACTGGCCTTTGAGTTGCAAAGTCGAGATGTCTCTCTGTGTCCTAGAACAAAAATTCTTGCCACTACCAGATAAATTCTCAATTTTGACATCAGCTGCGGAGTGCAAGTCTGCATAGGTTTCCCTTAACATAACAACCCCAAACCAATGCCCTTACCTGTAGGAGGAGTTTCGTTTTTTACAATCTCTGTTCCCCTTGCCTTAATTTACTGTCTGGATTGGTATGCAACATTGTTCAGCCAAATGCCATTTTAAAAGTGTATTTATAGTAAGTTATGACAATGCCATTTAACTACCTTTTTTTTTTTTTTTTTTTCTTTTTTCCATTTATTGGATCAAGAAATCATAGCTCTTAATTTACTCTAGGACAAAAATCTGTCCAAGAACCTTAGCATTTCAAAGCAGGAGGCAAACACATCAAAGGATTAGTGGAGTGATAGAAATTAAGCAAATTAAGATGTTTTTCATTATAATACCTAGCAGGTAAGACTACAGCAGCTTGCCTTGTAGTAGAAAAACAGAGAAGGATTACTAACTAAAGGATTAAAGGAAAACTGTGAATGCCACTTACAGCTATGTCTTCACCAGTGCTTTTAAAATGTCAAAATGTATCTGGTAATGTTTTTAATTGAGGGTTAAAATCAGCTAATGTAAACATAATTGATTTGCTTTATTTTTGATACATATATTAGAAATAACTGACCTGTTCCTCCTGTTCTTGAAAACATGCATCTTTCCCTTCCAGTGTGCATTTAATCATCCTCCTACATAAAAACACAACTGCCTCCTGCCTCAGCAGCAGTGAATAAAGCCAGTAACGCATCACTAATCCTTTAGTCTCAGACTCTCCCAACCCATGACTGACTGTTGTTGCACTATCTGCTGAAGGATATCGAGGGGCCTTAGGAAGTAAAAAGCGCAAAAACCAAATACCTTATTCTACTTCTTTCCACACACACCTCAGCATGCATGCATGCCAGGGTAGATATGATAAAGTTACAGCTCACTTCCACAGTAATCTCAGAATAATTAAGGAGACAACAATATAGTGCACGAGACAGGACCAAGACGGTAGGGAGAGGGAATTTCTCCAGATGGGTTTGCCATCAAAGAAGTAACATGTGCTTAGCCATAGTATCTAATTTCCTTGAAGTGGTCAGCCATGGCATACCTGGAGAATCTACATTGTCTAGATTACTGAGTTTCAGGTTTGTTTTATTTAGGATGCAGAGAAAGGGTGAAGCTAGGACAAAAAAGCATCTATGGTTTTCTCCACTTAAGACCAATGTATTCTTCCAGACCTTTGCTCATGGGAGTAAACACTGGATGTTTGTATAACCTGCAGAGTACGGTTTTATTTATTTTTCTGTTGATACTGATTAGTGAAATATACATATACTTACTGCTGTCTCCTAGACATAACAGTAATGAATGTTTTACAAGTCCCAAACTATCTAGAGTTAGTTTCACTACCACACTTGTAATGTGTAAGGAGGGTTTTACGGAAAGTACTACCCATGCTTGTAATTAGAGCTTTCAGAACATTCCACTATCTGCCTGATAGAGTTCAAACTTCAAAAAAGTTCTTCCAAGTGCTGAGCAGGGTTAGTGATCCTTGTTTCTAAATTGGAGATACATGGATTTGATGGATGGACCACTTGGTGGGTAAGCAATTGGCTGGATGGCTGCACTCTAAGAGTTGTGGTCAATGGCTCACTGTCCAGGTGGAGATCAGTAACGAATGCTTGTCCTCAGGGGTCAGTATTCGGACTGGTGCTGTTTAATGTCTTTGCTGGTGACATGGGGGATGTGGGATCAAGTGCACCCTCAGCAAATTTGCTGATGAGAGCAAATGTTTTGCTCATGAAGCCCCACCTGGAGTCCTGCGTTCAGCTCTGGGGCCCCCAGCCCAAGAAAGGACATGGACCTGATAGAGTGAGTTCAGAGGAGATCAGAGGGCTGGAGCACCTCTCCTATGAAGACAGGCTGAGGGAGTTGGGGTTGTTCAGTCTGGAGAAGAGAAGGTTCCCGGGAGATCTCACTGTAGCCTTCCAGTACCCAAAAGGGGCCCACATGAAAGCAGGGAAGGGACTCTTTGTCAGGGATTGCTGTGATAGGTCAAGGAGTAATGACTTGAAACTAAAAAAGTGGAAATTTAGATTAGATATTAGGAAAAAATTATTCACTCAGAGGGTGCTGAGGCACTGGCACAGGTTGCCCAGAGCAGCTGTGGATGCCTCATCCTTGGAAGGGATTCAAGGCCAGGTTAGATGGGACTTAGAGCAACCTGATCCAGTGAGAGGTGTCCCTGCGTGGGGGTTTGGAGCTAGATGATCTTTAATCATCCTTCCAACCTTTCCAACCCAAACCATTCTATGATAAACAAGACTGTTATAAACCAAAATCAAAAGTTTTCAACAACAAGTGGTTTCTCTGTTAAGTGGGGCCAAGAAGTTAGGCTGTACCTGATTACTTGTCCATTTCCTGAACATTTCAGGATTTATTGTCTCTCTTTACAGACTATTCATATCATCATCACATCAACACCAGGCCCACAGGAATAGGCTGGTTTAATGGTCTACTTGTGGTCAGAGTTAACTAAGTGGTTCTGTATCTAATTGGCTGCTTGTACCTGCTACTGTTGTTCCAGTGGAGGCAGGATAGACCAAGAAGTTTGTTAGACTATTAAACTATTAGCTATGAAGTGGGTACTGTACAAACTCAATTGTTGCTGGCTAAAATGAAAAATACATCAGAAGCACAGCCAACAGAGAGCAGAAGGACGATCAGAAACTGATGTGATTTGGGATCTCATAAAAAAAAAACAGGGAATTTTAAAGACAGGACAATAAAGAATGCAGCGAACTTCATCTAAAAGGAAAGCAACCATGACTGTGTGAAATGCTTGCTAGAAACTAGTTAAAAGTCTTTGCTTTTCTCCCTTACTCTCTAGTACTATTTTTGTCACAAAAGTCACAGACATTTTTTCATGAAAGTAGAAGTAAAATATGACTAAGATACCAGGATTGTTTAATTTGTGCTCGAGGAAAACAAACCTTCAGAAAAGAAAGACCAAGCTTAACACACCTCTGTCCTATACTTATACTGAAATTTTCAAAAGGGTCTAAAAGAGCTAGATGCATAAAACTTCAGTCAAATACAACAGGCATTGGGTGTCTAGTATCTTTATGTCTGGGGGAGAGTGAGTGCACAGCTGTGTGGGGGTCAGCTGCCCACCAGGATTAAACCACAACAGCTGCAGATAAAAAATTTTAAATGCCATCACAGATGATATGAAGACAACCAAAGATTCAGACTTAAGCTTATTGCTTATCTTTCAGCAGTCAGATAAACTGTTCACTAGGAGCCAAAGCAGCAAAGAAAAGATCCTTTTCTAATTCCAGCCACAGCAACTGGAGAACCCTTCAGAACAGAAAGGGGAGCCATTAACTTACATTATATTGAGCTCTACTTCACTGTCTTTAAATTCACTTATGTAAATACAGTACTTGTCTCCCTGGGAAAATTTACTCTCTCCATTGTGGAATATTCAACGTGAAGAAAGAGTTTTTTTTTTTTTCCTCATATAAGCATGAAAAACAAGTAGTATGCCATTCCCCCCTGAACATTAGAAAAAAACTTCATTATTAAGACAATAATTAATAGGCACATAGATTCTGGAAGGATTTGCTTTGGCAAGGTACTTAAGCATGTGTCTCATTTAAGAAATACCTCAGTGAACCTCTGGTTCTTTAAGTTCAGCATTTATTTAAGTCCCTTGCTTAGAGTCAGTCAGAGGAATTACAGAAAAAAGCCCACCAGAAACAGTTTGACAACTTACTAAATAGACATCCAAAACTGAAGCATTATCATTTTCCGTCTCCAGTGTGCTCTGCTCTGAAGTCAAATAGATGGCACTGTCTTCTAAAGTATATGTTGAACTTGAAGGCAACCCTTTACTGGAAAGAGAAGGGAGACTACAGTTAACAAACAATACAAGCTGCAGAGGAATTCGGTCATGGCTGAAATTTTAAAATTTCTCTCTCAAGCTTCAAATACTTGAAAAGAAGAAAAGCAAATCAACAAGTATAGGTATCTTGACAAAAGCTAGTTAATTGGGGTCTCATAAATTACTAGCAAACAAACCACGCAGTTTCTACTTCGGAATTAACTAAAATGTTACCAAGAAGTAATACAGTTCCTGAACTCTACTGAAAGAATTAAACTATGCCACAGTCAGTGTGGGATAATTTCATTAATTTCAAAAGAAGCTACTTCCACATTTAGCAGCATTTTAAAATTTAAAATAGGGGGAAAAAAAGAGATTCAGTAATTAAGCAAAGTAACATTGGACTTTCTCGGGTAGATAAGGGATCACCTGCAGCCAGCAGTTCAGATATGAAAGTAGGAGATTCACGGAACAGATACACTTTATTATCTCAATCACAGATATGATTTCTATTCTCTGCTACGGAGAAAGGATGTGAAACTACAGATGGATCTGCACAGTAATCTTGTTTTGTTTTGTAAACACTGAGAACCACAAAGCTGAAATTGTCAAAGGTGTTCTAATGGAGTTAGGCACCCATTATCACCCATCTACTAGCTGCCAGAAACTAATGGACTCCAGGCTGCCTTGAAAACCCAACTATCAGTTTTGCAGATCCGTATTTCAAATGGTGGTCGTTACCTATTTACACATGAAGTAAAACAAACAATTCAGCATTATAACTGGATATCAAAACATGGTTACAGCCATCAGCCCATAAATGAGGAAAGGAGAATTAATTTTTCCCTCCCTTTGGAGTACTTCATACATAAGATATGTTTCAGATCGAGCATAATTTCAGAAAGGATAAAGCTAGTATCCAAAGTAGAAAACAGTCACAAGTGCTCAACAAAATAATGAATCATTAGTCATCCTCATGTCATATTAGTATTAAGTGCACAACACTACGTTTACCACATCATAATGCTCCTTTTACTATATACCGTATTAAGCATCTTTTCAATAGCAAAACTACTTCTTTTGTCCGAAGGGTGATCCAGCTCCCACTGACTTGGTACCAGTTTTCTAACACTCTGTTTGTATTCTATTAAGCAACATTTCAGTCTCATCAGTCTTCTGCCAACACTCATTTTCCTGAAGGGGAGGGGACAGACAGGAAGGGAAAAAAGGGTCTGTTGCCAAATGGTGACTATGGTTTATCATCTCCCACAAAATAAGCGCTATCATTAGACATATTATTCTTGGTAAATGAAAGAAAAAAAACCACAAGAGTCACTTTTGCTTGCAGAATTTTGACACTCAATTCAGGCTTCAGAAGGTGCAAAGGCACCATATATAAAAACCACATGACAGAAGATGAATGTGCACAGAGCAACTACGACTGCCATAAAAATATGTGAAGCCAATGGTCAACCATTCTTTCTGGAAAACAGTGTTCTGCATTACTAAGAGCTAGTCAGGCAGGCTGCAGTGTATACCTGGCTTTCATTCCTGCATCATTTCAGGGTTAAAAGGAAAAAAATAGTTGAAGTAGTTATTCACTTCACGTACATATTAGGCCATATCACTGCTACCTTTACTGCTATTATTCTTGGCTTCCTGCACTTTCATAAACCTTTGCACTCAGACTAGGTGAGAGATTCTCCAATTCACACCACTGCATTTTATTTTATAACCTTTATGTATCAGAAGAGCAAGAACTAGTTGACCTATTCTTCTGTTTAATTCACTGGCTTACTGTTACACTTACTTTTTCTTTCTCCCTTTCCTATTTTTCTGTTAGAAAGCACTGTGCTTCCTTTGCTCCTAGTTTATTAAGCTGTAATGTCTGTTGCTTCACAGCTTGTTCTGGACTGCAAACAATAGCAAAGTGCTCAGTTTTGGGATTGTTAAACTACTGGCTTTGCCTATAACACAATAAAGACCATGCCAACTGCCCTTCCAGGTGTGCCTCTTTTTTATGGAAAGCAGTGCGTCATGCTGGGTCTGGCTGCAACAGAAATCCACCATACAGCCAGGCAGCAAATGAGGGTTGACACAAAAAGAACATGGAAACTGTCAAAAGCAGCTCCTACTAATGTCACTGTTTGGTTATTCACTAGTGAACTTCCTAAAAAAGAGACTTAATATATAGAAATAAACAAAAAAAATATTTGTATATTAATATACAGAAAGAGAAGGGAGAAAAGGGAGACAAGTATGTACAGAGTAATCTTATGCAGAGAAAACCAGCAGGGACTACAGTCCCTTGAACAAAAGCAGGCATGAATGAAGAGAATGGAATAACAGAAATGCCACTATTTTTCTTACAATCAAATCCTCACAACTTATTTGTGTATAACAGTCCTCTTGCTACTGTGACTTTCACACTGAATAACTAGAGATCAGTTCTACAAGTAGGGAAGACTCATCTCCTCCATGAAGAACTGTTTGTAAAAGAAGTGTAGGAAAACTTTTTCAGGACAGAGTTTTGTTTCATATACCTTAAGTTCAATAAATAGAGACTTTGAGAAGATTCTAAAAATTTTCTAAGAAAAATCTTAATTTTATATTTAAAAGAACAAATACTGTTCTTTTTGTGAAGCCAATCTATTATGCACGTAAAGGAGAAAATGGTAATTTGATGACACTGCCATATTAATTTACACCCGGAGTTGGTGTCAGTCTGAAAACAGTAACTTGCACCAAGAGCTGAACTCTGTCACAGTCGCAGTATAGTGCTTATGTGTAATAATGTAATAACACCTTCTTAGTTAAGCTTTTTAGTTAGAAATCATTTCCATGTCAGGATACCACAATTATTTTGTTTATTCAACTTGTCTCGTGATGACAACATGAAGAAAATGCATCCCAACTGGATAAGTGACTGAAGCTTTTTTTTTTTTTTAAAAAAAAAAAAAAAGGTCCCACTGTTAGTTTTAACTTGGATCCTCTTTTGAGAAACACTACACATTTTGACCTTATGATGAAGTAAGGTGAAAAGCCATACTTTGACGCTTCTAAATCAGCACACTTCAACATATTTAAAGGCTCCCATGCTCTTTCTCTTGAGTAGAAAATAAAACAAAACCTTCATTTTTCAAAGTCCTTCTAAAATGCTTTCCTGGACACAAAGTGCAAAATATTAACTTAAAACGTTAAAGATGGTCAGGGATTGTGATTTATAAATATGGAAAATCAGGGTGTTCTTAAGCAGGAACAGTTAAATTAGACTGATTTTCTGTGCATTTGTAGAGCAGTGTAATTCTCATACATTTTAATCTAAGGATAATACATGCAAGATCCTATTAAGTTTCTAAGGCATAAAGAAAAAGAACTACCCTTTGTCAAGAAACTAGCATAAGTATGCAGGATTATCTAAACAAACAGAACCCAACCAGCCAAAAACACCAACCAAAAAACCCTCCCAAATTTTAATTGCTGTTTCTGTTCTTCAGCATATTTTACTTATACTAAACTGTAACCAGTTCCTGAAGCGACAGCTTTAGAAATGAAAGAGTTCTGCTCTCTTAATGGAAAAGAAAATCTGCCTCATTACAATGTGTCTACTTCTAAGTCAGCCAGCAAGACAGGTAGGAGTCTTCAGTCTTTCTTACCAGTCTCCATGGCCTTTGAAGAATGAACGGCAGAAGCTGTGCCAGGTGGTCACAACTGATGGAAGCATAAGTTTGAGGTGTTTTTTTTTTTTCCCCCATCCTGCACTGTGAAGAACAGCTCATGTATGAATATAATTATCAGCTTCCATCAGATAGGCCAAAATACATGAGCTATGAATTAGAATGAGCCACTACGAGTCCTGTTGGGGAGAGTTATAATAAAAATAGGCTTTGATGTCTTTCGCTGGATGTCTAATATCCGCTTCTGTCGCATATCCCACAGAATATTTATGCCCCTAAAAGCAGCACATTTGCAATGTCCAATGTGTTTGAAAGCTGTTATATAAGCTTTTGAGAAAATTATCAGCTCATTGCATCATGACCTTTATAATATCTTTACAGAAGTTACTCAGAAAAATGTTTTGTATATAAATGGGCAGTAAAACTATTGTTCTAATGTACAGCTCAGTACCAAACACTGCGGAAAATCTAGCCTGCATACATATAAGTATGAAAAAGGACAACAGGTTTTTAAAAGCCTGTTGAACTAAGTGCATTAGTCTAATGTTTACAATGTAGAAATCACCTCTAAAACACAACCTCACATTTTTTATAAATTTCATGCATCTGAAAAAAAAAAAGTGTAATATTAAAAAAAACTTTCTCAGTCGTATTTTACTAACGCTGTTTACAAGTGTGAAAACCATAGACCTGAAAAATCATTGAATCATAGAATGGCCTGGGTTGAAAAGAACCTTAAAGATTAGTTTCAACCCCTCTGCCATGGGCAGGGTTGCCAACCACTAGAGCAGGCTGCCCAGAGCCACATCCAGCCTGGCCTTGAATGCCTCCAGGGATAGGGACAGGTAGACATGACTGATATTCTAAATGCTGTTTCTGTATTCCAAGTGAAAGAGCATGACAATGAGACTCCACGTTACTAAACTTACAATAATGGCAAACCATGACATGCGAATCAGTAAGCATCTCAGTTACATGAAGGTGAAACACATACTCCTTTGCAGTTGCCAATTAGAATCCTAAGACCTACCATTTTTGCAGCTAACATACATATATAGTTGAAAAGCTTGTAGGTACACGCAATTAGAATTTAGGAACTCAGTCAATATTTCAAAATCCTGAGTAACCATGGTGAAATCCACTGGGCAGTGCACATCAACACGTACCAGCTCAGGGAGGGATCTACACATGAAGTCTGTTCTAAGATGTTCCTTTGGACCCTCCTCACCAGAAAGAATTAAGGTCATGAAATCAGACTTGTAAGAATGAGTGTGGAATATGAAACGCAGCATGCAGAGGGACAAATTCATGCAAGGAAACATTTGCTTTTGTATTAAGTAACTGCTATTACCACATGCTCATCTGTGCATTTATCTGAACAATAATTTTAAATTTCAAGTTAAAAAAAAGTACAGGCTTTCTTTTCTACTTTTTAACCACTAAATCATTTCCAGTAACATTTCATTTAATCATTTATAAAATATTTTTTTTCCTGTGAAGGAAAGCATCCAGATTTGATTTTCACTTTGCATTTTAAGCCAGAAACTGAAATTTTATATTTTGGTATATGTCCAGGACAATCACTTACATGCCTGAGACAGATTCCCTCTTCTATTTCCACAAACACTTCATGAAACATCTCCAATGTTCCATCTCCATGTTCCATCTCCAAATCCAACATTGCTTTTTGATGCTACTTCAAGATTGCAGATAGCAGTGTTCTGCCCTTTTAACCAATATTTTTCAACCTGTTTTTCTGCTAAGTTTTTTTTTTCTCTTTTAACCTTGTCACAGTATTGTTGATTCAACAAGACATAATGGATAAGCAGGTAAATTGTTTATTTGACTAAGTACCCCTGAACTTATAGTCATTATGCCTTTGTATCTAGAAGTGTTATCTGCTGTAACTGTAATTCTATACTAGGATGTAAACAACAGCAACAAAAAATGGATGGTGTACCTTAAAGCATACAAAGCTCTGCTGATATGAGAAAATACAGCTTCTACCAGCACATTAATGAGAATTAGAAATTACAGTCTTTTCACAAATTAAGTAACTGAGGTGCAACCAACATGTACATGGAACTTCTGCATGAGTAAAAAAAAAAAGAATATAATTCTCTTAATGCAACATACTTGCTGGAAACAGTTGGTAACTAAAAGTTCAAATTACTGCAAAAGCCTCATCATAGCTGCATTGGTGATCATTCAGTTTCAATGCAGACTTCTAATAGGGCATTCAAAGACAAATTGGGAGTGAGCGGACAGAAGAAGAGAATAATAGACCCTATATACATGGTGTATCAGAAAGAGCAAATTAGTGGAACACAGGTTTTCTACAATTTCCATGATGCACTCTGTTCTCATCCTTAATTTTTAGACTGAAAAAGAAAAGCCAAACAAAAGTTACTTTCTCCCATTCAGTAATGATCATCCACAACTGTGCTCAACTCTGCTGTTGCCCCCACCTTCCTAAAGCAGTCTATTTTATCTTGGTTCTTAATTAAAAAAAAAAAAAAAAGAGAAAAAGAAAAAAAAGAAACCAGAAAGAAAAAATAATGCCATCACAGCAGAATGGGGAAAGCCTTATTTTTCTTTCAACTACATATTACATGTTGCTTCAATCATAGTCAAATTTTCTTTCTGTCCCATGGGGATTCCCCTCACTGTCTCAGTGCACCTGTTCACGAATTAGAACTTTCAATTCTTTTTCCTCCACTTAGTTGCTTATTTACATTCAGTTTGCATGAATTTAATTCTCTTTTAATCAAATTCAAGCAATTTTTTCTAAGCTTCAGAAGCTAAAGGTGGTGGGTGGACAGACAGAACATTTAAACATAACACAAAAATTTGCCTATATAGAAAGGCAGATGCACAAAAGGTGTGTATTTCTAACAGCAGGAAAGTTAATACTTACAAATCCCTTCCAAAAACAGCAGAAGCTTTTACTCTTGTTTTCTGAGCTGTTTTAGAAAGGGTTATTTGATAAAATGTCAAGTCTTGGGATATATCAGTTCAATGCTAGGGAGTTTCAGGAAGTTTTGATGGTGTAAGAGAAAAAAAACAATCCCTTAAAGACTTCCAAAATTTCCAGTGGTCTGCAGTGAAAAATAGCAATGCAAACAAACAAACAAACAAACAAACAAACCTGCAAAGTTGTTGCTTGAAATTGAAATGCAGCAAAGAAGAAGAAAGAGAAGGCAGAAGTCCATTCTACATATACACCTTACACAAAGAAGGTACAGAATACATAAACAAGAATTATATTTCATATAGGTTATTTTCCTAGGCTTAAACACATCAGGTAATCCAGTAATCCTCCCTATATAAACCACGGGTTCTTTGTGTAGGTCTACAGACAGAGAGGCAAAGTAACCCTTTATGTATCATGGGATTTTATTTAGGTTTGTAACTGGAAGCTGTGAGACCTGCTGTAAGATAGACTGGAAAGAGAGTTTGTTGTTGTTTTTTTAAACAAAACAAAAAACCCTCTTGTTTAAAACATGTCTAGAAGCGCCTGTAAAAGCATCAACCTTCTCCAGTTCTTTGCAATTATAAAAGCAATGTTAACTGAGACAACAGACACAATGCTCAGGACATTCCAATTTATCATCTGTAATCTAATTCATCAGTACTCACTATGAAAACTTTACCTTCAGAGAAAAAAAAACACATCTGGTATCACTGCTGCTATAGAAGTAATGCCAGATATGATGTGTAAGAATTGCCTCTCCTAAAATAAAGCAAAGACACTCTTTCAATTAAGGGTATTTAGACTCAAAATTGAACATATTTTCTTGTGGAAAACACATCTTTTAAATCTTTTAATTACTGAAATATTTCTGTGCCACATATGAATTTACTTGAGGTGGAGTGGAAAATCTTGAAAGCCTACATTTGCTGAATAACTTATATCACATGACGTTTGTTCACTTTCTCCTTTTTACTAGATGAAGGTCTTTCTGTGCTGAAAAATACAGCCATCTTCCCTCCCCTCACTTCTCCTTCTTTTGCCACTCCTTCTTCACACCACCAGGGTAACACCTGAAATCTCCTCTACCTCTTCAAGGACTGGGGAATAACTTGGTGAAAAACAAGCAGCTGGCAGCCTGGACAAACACTCCTAGTAAGCTATGTGTGACTGCTGCTCAGTCTCCCTGTTTTGCTGAAATCTCAAATCCCTAACCACTGCTCTGTGTTATCTAACAACTGTGATAGTTCTAACCCATACAAATCAGGATTATATACATGCTCCTCAGATGATAAAGCCTCAGAAGCCAGCTCCAACTCAGCAAGTCACCACTGGATAGCCACACTGGCAGTGGCTCCTCACTTAGACCACAAGTGCTAAGCACCCTCAAGGTGATAATGAGCTCCTTTCTTGGATAAAATGCCACGTGTCTCTCCTTGGAAAAAGATTACATTCATGGCTGATAGAAACAGAGAGTAGTTCTGAAAAACTGAGGTTACAAATGTGTGTCTCAAGGTATTGAGATGTGTGCCTCAAGGTGTTCAAAAGTATCATTGCTCTTTTTTTTAATGGGGCATACAACAGCATCTGTCTTCTCAATGGTATCGGCACACACTGCTTATCAGCATTAATGGCAGTCAAGGAGCCATCCAGACACTGTATTGTTACTACATGTGCAGGACTATTTCCTTTCAATATCATATAACAGAGATTTCTAAGTGGTAATGAGGAAATTGTTCTACTACCTAGTTTGTGCTAGGATACTCTGAAGGAGGAGGAAAAAGCCTGAAAAAGAAGATGCCAAACTGTGATTCTATTGAAGAACTTAAAGCAGAATGTCATAGTCAATTATATAGTTAAAGACTGACAGCAGGCTTACATTTGTAAACAAATCATTCATTCAGGCTTTATTTCAAAGACTGCTCCAGGCTTTACAGTTTAGACAGCAAAGTGCTGAGTCCTGCAGCACAGCGTTTTGTAATGCTCAAAAGAAGAACTCTAGTGAGAAAAAACTAAGGCATGTAAAACTAGAGGCATCATTCTGGCGTTTTTTTGGATTTATTTTCCTACCAGTTTTTCTTATTGTAGGACTGAAGTGCCTCCAATATATAATAAAAACAAACAAAACTTCAGCTGTACATATTATTAGTAGCATATTTCTTAAAGTTTCTATAGAGGCTTTTTGGGACAACTTGTCATGGTTCTGTAATTAAAAAATCATCATATTTTTTTTAGACCCTAAACCATACCTCATTCCAGAATTTTTTTTAAGCAAAACATCAGACCTATGGAAAATGCCACATCAGTGAGATTTATTTCAACTTAATGAAAATGGTACCTGCAAATATCATTTTGATCAAGCAATGCTGCAAGTCATTTTACTTCTTATACAAAAGCACTTGGTCAAATTTTAACAGGGAAGTAAAATTCTACTGCTTCAAGATTACTTGTAAAATAACTTCATCTTTTTGGACAAAATGCAAAGTAAAGGACTACATCTCAGTACATGAGTAAGCTTACCAAATTTATATAGATACTGTGTAGTGCAGGATTCCAAATTACTACAAAGAAATTCACGATACTTGATTTCACAAAAGATACCCTTCCTGACAAAAACAGATAAAGAAACACCTAGTCTGTGATACTACATATGGCAAATGATCTCTAAGCAGGCAAGACAGCACAACACAAAATTTCCTTTCAGGCACACTTGGTAGAGTGCAGGTACACACAATCTCCCAGAAAGCTTTACTGGCACAACAATGGTATTGGGCAGACATGACTACAAGGCATTCAAACAACTCAGATCACATCCAAGCTAGATCACAAGGGTCTACACTTTCCTTGAGACCTTCTTGTTTTCATCTGTCTTAGGTTAAAATTAGACAGGCTCTCATCATATCCATTGGAGAAGGTTCATAGAAATGCACTTCAGAAATGGTCACTTTGAAGGAATGTAAAGAAGATCATTCAGCACTCAACATTCAGAACAAATATCAACTTGAAAGCATCCCTTTTCCTAGCACATCAAAGTTTTCTGCAGGCTTTTCAGGCTGCAGGCAAGTTACAACAAGTATTTCCTACCCTGATCTTAGTATACATTGGCTTGTGGAACAGACTAAGGCCTAAGCAAGTTTTCAATGCCTAGTTTAGTTTTGCAACATGACAAAAAATCAAAGGTGTACTGTAATATTTATGCAGTATTTATGCATTTTATTTTGTGAGCTCAGTGCAAAATACTTAACAGGTCCTACGGCGTAACGACACCCCTTCTTCACTGAAGATATTCAATATTGATCTACAGAGATAGTTTCACATTCTGCATTTTCTTTTGCAGGGCCTCCTCCCATTGCATATATTGTCAGACTTTAACCAGAACAGTGGGGAGTACTATTCCAAATATACAACCTTTACCTGCTAGAATAGAGCATAGGTTGATCACGTTGATAACGCTCATCTGCATTCAAAGAAGAAGAAGAAAGTGTGGTTGCCAAAGAAGCTGCTTCAAACAGAGAAGGAGTGCTTGGCACTAGATCTGGTCGATGGCGCGAACCTAGTACTAAATTCAAAAAAACAAAGAACAACATTAACAACTGTCATTTCAAACTGGATCCAAGAATCTTTATGCAAGTGTACGGAGTCACCTGGTGCTCTCACCATTTTCTTTAAGCTTCTTGACGTGTTTGAACTGATAAGATCATGATACTCATGTGCCCATACCCACCCTCTTTCACACTACAGGGCAAATTACAGCTGCTAGCCAGTACATTTCTGCAGATGACAGAGCAAACCCATGGACAAATATTAAACACTGGTATGAATATCTGATGAGTTCATCTAAGTTCCAGGACTGGTCTCGTGCTGTGAGGGCCTGGTTTTCAGATGGGTTTAGGTGGTTGCTTCTCCTTTGTGTCAGGCTGCAGATGCACTCTGAAAGCAGCATACTCTGTGTATCTCTTCAGAAAGACTCTGGGGAAAATGAACTGAGCTCTAAAACACTTCACATGACATGTTCATTTAGAAATCACAGAAAAGAACAGTACTGGCTCTGGCCTTAATCTACTGCCTGTGTTGAATGTACTGTTTTAGGATTCCCTGAAAATGAGGAGAACACTAAAATTACATTAAAACCTTGCTTCTGACTTCCTCTTGCTCCTGGAGGTCTATTCCGACAAATAGATCTAACTGCTCTTTCCCTGTATTAACCAAGAATAACCCAAACCTCAAGTTTTGAAAGATCAGCCAAACTGGAGACCTTCTAGTTCAGGCTTATACTAAAATTGCTTTAAAAACACTGTTTAGGCTGTTGATTTGAAAGTCATTACCTTCCTCATCAAGGCTGGAGTAGCTTTGTCCTTCAGTAATAATGCCATGTTTCTCATCCTTCCAGTCCTGGCTAACAGCATACACTATTTCTTGCGATGTTGCCTTTAGGGCCGTGATGGAATTGCACCGTTTCTTGGAAGGAGAAGATCTTAAAGCTGCATTACCAAACAAACACAGGTGTTGAATGAAGTCATCTTAATCAACCTGCCTACCTTTAACAGCATACAGAAAGACAAGCCATCTATAAAGCTAGAGTTTCTGGATACAGACCAAGAATCCAGATAGACTGCACCCATTCAAATACAATATCACTTATCAAATAGCTTAAACCAAGAGCCACAGGCATTGGCTATTCATCTATGAGTGAAGAACTTTATTTTTTTTCTGAATTTTCTTATTGACAAAAAAAAGTCAAGTCAGTAAACCAACTTTGACATCAATAAGATACAAATCTCCTATGTAGCATCAACCTGTGTAATTAGACACAGATAGACACAATAAAACACAAGACAGGAAAACTGAAAAGTTTTGGAGTATTCTGAGAGGTTCTGGAGTATTCTGAGAGGTTCCTCGACCCGTGAACTACTGCTTTATAATGATGTATTACTGCTTTATAATGATGTATATGATATGATGTATATGATATATATTATATGATGTATATGATACCACAAAGTTTCCACTTCAGTGGCATGTTCAAACCCAATCTTCTTTGGGTAAAATAAACACTTAACGATATATTGATGGCTTGTATACTCAGGTGAGCATCCCTTTTATATATTTTAGCAGGGACTTCGTACTTACTTATGGGATTTTGAGTGAATTTAGGATCTGACCATTATTACTGCTACTGGATCATGACCTCTGTTTGCAGTTCTCTTCCAGAAGGATACCAACTAGTTCATTTAGTGTTTTTTTTTTTTTAATTGCCAGCCACTGACCTCCATGCACTGGAGCAAGGTCACTTCAGATGCACTAGAACAGTTTATACTGTGCTCTACTCCAAAATTCAAATTAAAAGCATTAAAATCATTTGGCTAAGGACTTGCTTGGAAGAAGAGAATCAGATACACAGCTCCAGAATATTGTTTAAATAAAAAATAACAAAAAAGTAGATCTGCTGAGCTAACACCTGACCAAGGCTGAATCTGCTTACTACATTTTAATAGTTATTTTTGGAGGCTTGCTCTGTGCACTAAAGAAAAAGCTTACATTCAGAACAGGGCTTAAGAACTTAAACCAAAACATCTCATTCAAAGTTCAGAAGCAATGTTCCTGAAGACAAGAACACTCCTATTTTATTTTTGTGAAAGAATGATAATGCATTTGAACTATTGATCTATATAAAAGTAGATTAATAGCCTTGTATGCAAATCAATAACAGTGGGATATTAGAACAGGTTAATAGTCTGGAAAAACGAGACAGACAAATTAAGATCAGAGAGAAAATTAGGCATAGTGTCCTTAATTTTACATTGTAGTTTTCAAATACAGAAAGGGTTGAATTTTGTGCTTACATAAATCTAGAGGTAAAAAATAGAAAGAACTGAAAAAAATACTCAAATGTTCAGGAAATGTATATAGCTGCAAGATAAATTCAGTTTGTTCAACAGAGAGAAATATTGAGCTCTGTACTGTTTATTCTCCATCAGTATGGAAGAGTTCCAGGTAACAAGGCCTTTGGAGTATATCTCAGACAACACAGCTCCCATCAGCTCTCTAGCAAAATTATTCTATGGTTTAGGAGATCTCAGTCTCAGGAGCCTCCTTCTTCCTGTCATCTGAATTTTGCTTCGTTTTTAACACATTAGCAAACAGTGGATTAATACCATAAAATTATCATAAAGTGGTAATTTTAAGTTCATATACTACATCATTTACCCGTTCCAAAGGTTTTAGTATTTAACACCTTAAGTTGTTAGCTTGTATTTGCAGTAATTCTCCTTTCACTTAAATCTCATTTAGTTCTATCCTTTATTTGCATTTTGTTCTACTTCTCTCCACGTGGGCTTCCTTCTCACTCAGATAACTATTGACAATGATAAAAGAGACCAGCCTCACACTGATCACAAAGGTGTTTACAAAACACCTTTCATCAGTTTGACACAATGCCATAGCCTCAATACTCTTCCTGTGGCATTTGAGCCAACTGTCTGTTTCACGTATCAACATTCACCTCCAAACCAAATACAGGTACACAAGATAAGATTATCATAATGCTAACCAGGATGTTTCTAGAGTATATGTTTCTCTATCAACTACACAGTTCTAGCCAATCAATCTGTATTTATTTGTCAGGAACTGTGCTTTATGAAAAGCCATGAAACTTACAGAACACTATTTCCTAGAAGATAAATGCCTTCTTTACCAAATGGGAAAAAAAACAAGTGCAATGTCAGCACCTCCACAGATTTAAAAAATAGTTTGGCAGTAAAGCAGTAAGTTAGTAATGGATGATACCAACTGCTTTGTTTGTCTTATATATTACATTTTTTATACCACCTGCCACGATTGCTCAGATAACCAGGACAGCTTTTCCCCAAACTGCGGCTTGGGACACAGTGAAACCCAAGCACTCATCTGTGCCTTGCTGGTATATTCATCAGGTCTTGCCTACAACTTTCATTACTGCACAAACGCTGAGCACTTCTCAGCAGTCACCACCATTCTTCTCTGCATATTCGATACTTTAGACTAAACGTCCTTCCAGCAGCATGACCTATTCTATTCACAGAAGAATTATCCATTGACTCATTAGTAAAAGACTCTCCAAAAGTCTTATTTTCCTGAATACTTCTCACAACATAGCATGTATATGTAAAATCACTAGGGTTAATTCAAGTTTTCTCTACTTCCTCTACAACGCCCTCACTCTACTTAAAAAAAAAAAAAAAAGGCAACAAAAAAACCACAGTTTAAGTTTGACTTCTCTCAGCTTTCTCTTTTCTCCTTAAGTCCTTTTTCTCTTATTTAGTAATTTCACAAAGTACTTATCATCTACTGTTCTTGTTTCTTGTTGTTCTTAGGGTCTGCAGAGGGTCACTTTCCCCTTCAACCCCAATGCTTAAGAGGATATATAGTTGCATGGTCTACTTTAAGTTATATTAATAATTCATTTTATTTCTGAGAAGTTACAATAATCAATGGTTAATTTTAACAGTAAATTGTTGCTGAAAAATTTAGACTGAAGTCTTAGGACAACTCTTGGTAGGTAGTGATGTCCTTTCGTTGTGAAGGTGGGTGTCTACTGGCATTCTCCCTGTTTTTTTAACCCGTACCTAATAATGGTAAAGTATTAGGCAAAGTACTTAATAATGGTATGTAATTTACCCTTGAGAATGAATTAAAAGATTAAGGAAAGGAGAAATGGATAGGAAAAGCAGAAAGAGGTAACAGTGACAACGGCGAAAGACTTTATTAATAGTGAACTTCCCGTTTTTTTCCTGACAAAGCACAGAAGAAATCCATATCAAAAGGAAGAATGGCTACACTCAAACATGCTAGAAATGGTATTTAATCAACTAATGCAAATTAAATAAAGTGAATGGGGGCATTTCTCTGAATAGATGAAGGATTGGGCACATAATTAGCTCTTGAGATTTATCTTGATATCAATGCCAATATAAGGGAACCTGCCTTACCTTCAGATACCCCTGATAAGACAAAAAATACATAGCAAATAATTCTCCATAATTCTAATAGTAGGGTACAATCCCACTAGACCCAGTGAAGAAACTCAACTTCTGGTAATGTAGTTACCATGTGATCTTGAAGAAAGATTTATTCTATTGTCAAGATGAAAGTATTACGAGGTAATGATTATAAAAAAGTGTCTAGAAGAGCAAAAACAACTTTCTTACCTTGAAGTTTCTTGAAAACTCTGGTACTCATAAATTTTAAAAATCTGTCTGCATAAAAACTTGGTCTGTGAACTGAAACTGTGTCCTATAAGATTGAAAAAGTTCTCAGTCACATTTTCCACATGAAAATCAAAATTAAATTGTCGAGAGAAAAGCTCTACACCTTTGGTAAATTCTATCATATATTTCTGTCTTACTCAGAACAACAAAACCACATCTTTTTTTCCTTTAAGGAAACTTGGCTTAGATGAGTCTTAACTAAGTTAGACAATTTCATTTATGAAATTTTGTGTTATGAATTATACAGCCACATTCTGCAAAATCTTTCCAGAACTTGGAAATGCTATTTTTCACCTTATGTACTTTCTTCAATGTCTTGCTACATGACTATTGTCCTGAGTAAGTTATAAGGGCAAGATCGTTTTATTTGCTTTTCGAAAGATCAACAACTAAAGTAAGAGCATTAATTGGGAAATGGATCTAAAAAATTTCAGCAACACTCTAGATGATGTGGTGATGGCAGACTACAACTATACCAGAGCTAGCTCTTCCCTGGTCAACAGCAGTCAAATTTCCATTACCTAAATATCAGCAATTAAAAAAATATATATATATTTACCCCATCATAAACAAGAGCTTTCCATGAGTGTTCCAGCTTCTTCATTAACCTAAGCACATAAAAACAAAGTCTGAATTGCTCTATAAATATTCTATACTTGTAAGCAATTTTAGAATATTTTATTCAATAAAAACATGAAATTCAACTGCCACTTACCTGTAAGACTGTAGAATATCAATAATACCCATAAATAGAAGCAGCTTTTCTCCTTTATGGCTTTTGGCTGGAATACCTCCCATTCTGACAAAAACAAAACAATGTGGTTAGGCTATCTTTTAAGAGATCTCTGATTTTGTTGCTTAGCAGGTGAACCATACCTACTTAAAAATCCAAAGAAATAATGCACAACTTTAAAGCCAGATGTCACAGTGCAAAGTCAGTCAGATGTGGGTCCCTTAGCAAGCAAGTGATTTTAAATGGCTAACTTAAAGTATCTCAGATACACTGGTAAATATCCATCATAAACAAGGAATATTTTGGGATGACTTTTAGATAGGATTGGAAATCCATGGAAAGACCCAACTGCTGCTTTCAGCAGCAATACTGCACTGCTCATGATCTGGGCAGCACCACGTTATCACTACTGTTACATGATACCTGGTCTTGCATATATAATAACCACGGGGACTTTCTCGAATGACCTGTGTAATCAGCCTTGGCTTTTAGTAAATAACAAAAAACAAAAACAAAACAAAAACAGCCCCCCCCCCCCCCCCAACCTGCCAGTGCAACACCTCTACCACCATACAAGGGCATTCACAATGATGTGTGAATGTTATACTGTAAAAACTCGTTGAAATTCAGCTCTAACTTATATCCTAGACCTCTGAATATTTAGGAACTCTATTAACGCTAAGTATCATAATTCTCCCATTTGTTTGCTCTAGGTTTGAACACACTTCTGTATCATCAGTTGTATTTAATAGAACAGCTCCACTGAGAACCATGAGAAGAGTAAATCCTTTGAATGTGAAATTAAACCCTTATAATCAAGAACTGACTATATAGAATCGGAATGGTGATCATAATGCTCCCAGTAATATGGGATGTATTCCAAAAGAAACAGGAGAACAATTACTGTCTATATACTTAAATTTCTGCTGCACTTGTTGCTAGATAGAAAAAAAGAGAAAAGCAGCAGTCTTTAATCTCAGGAAATATCATACATAGATATGACTGCACTACAGTGGTTAATTAATTATCCAGTTCTACATATTGAGCATACTACTTTAAGATGAAAGTAAACACTGTAGAAACATTCATTTCAATGCTAATAAATAGTTTTTGCTTATGGGCCGTCAGGCTGTTTCTAGTTTAGATGATATCCGGGACTCCTGTAATGGCTGTCTTATAACATCTCTTTTATAAATGAATGCATTTATGAAAAATGCACCTAAGTCACCTGGAAATAACCATATTTGCTTTCATGCATTTAAAGACAATTAGTCAACATCGAGATCTTTATATCTTGGTCTCCAGCAAATCTTGATGGTGTACCTTTGAAAAAGTTAAAACACTATCTTTTAATTCCTGAAATGCAGTGGTCTCTTGAATGTTTTGCCAGTCAGTACCAATTAGCACAGACTGAAGAAAAATAATGTATAATTTTGATAGCAACCTTAAGAGTGCGTTACGGCACTTACGTGTTTGTTGCCTCTGTGACGACAGAGTCCCCTGACTTCCCAGGCCCCTGTATAGACTCCATGGCTGTGGAATAGAGAACCTTCTGCCCTCCAGGACGTTTTGCATCTGACGCATTCTGGGAAGTCTCACCCTCTTTTTCCTTCATGTGACTGTTCAATATGTGGATTCCCAGTAGAAGGCTGTAATCCATGATCTTGAAACTTTCTAGAACCTGTCAACATAGAAGAACTAGCTGTACTAAAACAAAAAGGGCTATATACAATGTCCATTATGCATCAGTATTTTGAGAACCTAAATAGAAATATGCCTTAAGAACACGTTTCTTTGATTAGGAAACTGTGCACATAAGTCAAACGCCAGTTAACTATATCTCAACCTTCTTGTAACAAGTGAGGAAAGAAAAAGATACATAGCTGAAATGTAACACAATATCCACAATTGTTTTTATTTATAACAAATAATAAATTAATAGTTCCACTACATATTTATGAACTACAGTTTGTTTGCTTTTAAGTCACCTCTAATGCATGTTCCAGACTCCTTATTGAGTATTTTTGCCTAAACTAAAAAAAGATTACTCTCCCTCCACCTCCTGTTTATAACCAAAAGAGCATTCTTGGAGAATTTTCAAATGTCAAAAAAAAAAAAAATTGCTATCTCTCTCATTCATTTCCTCTTTCATGCTCATGTAGCATGAGTTTCTAGCCAGTTACATCAACATTAAATCTGGCGTACTTCCATTAAAAGTTCAAGTCAACATGTAAACATGTGAAATAAAACAACCTGTAATCACATCTAGCAGTATGATGAAAATGTTAGCTGACACAGACTGAATTGAACGTCCTGTAAAATGGCAGTGCTACATAGAGAGAGAAAAATTAACAGCAACCAGGAAAAATAGGCTGTGCCATTCAACTTTCCTTTACTTCATGCATCTCTGCAATGCTTTATGTTATGATTTGACACACAATACCCAATGATAATGGTGTAAATTTTGGCACTGAACCAAGAGGCAGTAGAACATCTTTTTACCTGAACAAGAACAAAATGTGACTTCATAGTGATAACAAATAAAGACCATTAACTCCAGGGACGTCAGCTGAATGAAGGCAGTCAAAGCATAAATACTCTTACACAGAACATTGAGCTGGTTTCTGAACTCTAAGACATATATTGCAAATCTAAAATGAGATTTCTGGATAATCACCAGGGAAGGTTTAATCACCTGTGAATTTGTATAAGGAAGTAAAGGTAGTCTACTAAACAGTCATCTTCAGAGATAATTTTAACTTCGATGACCAAATATATATGCAAAGAGGTAGGAAAGCTCCATTCCACTCCATTTGTATTTCTTATATACTTGTCAAAGTAACTAGAAGCTGAGTTCTTTCCTATCTCTGGCATTTATCTTCCATGAGGAACATAGTGGCTCAATTTTAGCACCACTGTTAATATGTAAAGCGATGAAAGCAAGTACAGCACAAAGCAATGCAAGTGTGGAAAGGCATGGACTCATCCCAATTTCCAGAGACAAAGGAGACTAAAAACCATGGTAGGTTTGATCTTGCTCAGAGTAATTCTGCACCGAGATAGGATTAGAAAAAGGCTGCTATTTATGGCTGTCAATACTCCAGAGCATCCTTTGATAATGGAACCCACCCAGGGTTTCAGGACACAATAAAAAAGCATATTCTAAATTATAACACGACAATGTAATGAAATGTTATTACTAATTGTGTGTTGGTGGCTAATAACTTCCCATTTTATGATCGTGAATTGCAAGACTAGCACAGCTAATGTATATAAACGCAAATACACTAGTGTCAAATAAATTCTGTAACTTCCCTTACCATTTGCTAATTACTAACCTTTACAAAGGCATTCTCAAAGACATTATTACATAATGCAGTCACTAAAAATACGTATCAGTGGATATCTGCCACCACATACTGAATTAGTTTCTGGGTTGGCTGAAAAAAAACAACAAAAAAAGCAGGCCCAAAACCCCCAAATCAGATCTCATCCTCTATAAAAATGATTAGCTCAACAGATCAGCTAATAACACTGTTTATGCAAAGCCAAATTTCAACAGCTAGTTGAACATGAAAAAAACCTTAACCACTTTTATTTTACAGTTATAAGTAATCTCTGGAAGTTTTGTGCTCAACCTATTCCTTACTCTTACTTACATTAGATATGCTACAATTTAACTGCATTAATTAACTGCATAACCTACATTTAAGATTAGATCTAGCCTCATGGAAGGCTATGGTATAATATGCTGGATATTCTTCCCCAGGGACCTGTTTTGTGATAAAATGAATCTTTCTGACTACATCAACTCACCACTGTCACTTAAACCCATACTCCTTATATAGTACAATGGACATAAAATCTCTTCGACTATTTACTACTTTGTTCTAAAATCAATGAAGAAAAACACCATAAAAACAAGAAGCCATTTTGTTATTCCAATTCATTATGAAATTGAAGCATGTGCACGTCCAATGGATTACTGAAAAAGACAGTGTATGAACTCCCACCCTTGTCCCCCAGAAACCTTATTCATGGTCCTCTAAAGAGGCATGACTGTTTAGTCTTCAGGATATTGTAATATGATTTGTCTCTTTGACTGTGAATGGGCTTGATACACATTTCTGATTACTTCTCCTTAAAAATTTGATAATCAAAATAGACACTCCTAATGCAAATATACATCTTTTGACCAGATCTAAGCATACCTCATTGACCTGTCTATGTCTAAGAAAAATGCTGGTAAAAAATTATTACCCATAATAATAGGAAAGAATCTCAAATATCAGTGCTGAAGAAAAAAAAACCATCAGATTCTTCAGCCTGCATTAAGACAGAACTTTTACTTCAGTCAAGAGGATTTCCTAATGAAGGTAACTGAAGGGTTCTCACATACGTATCACTAACAATTTTTAAAGTAACAAATCATGGTTATTTGAAAATGTGTAAATAACATTTTGCAGACAAACCTGCACAAATGAAAAGGGAAAAGTCAAAGAATGCAGCACATCAAACTATTTTTGAACATGCAGCATCTGAAGAACACAAACAGGTATAAGCCTTTTCCTGTGTCAAGTGTTGCTTGCAAATAGTTCTGCTGATTTTAGATGAAACTGCTTTGACAAATGGTATCAAGTTTTTGCTTTAAAGGTACTGAAATGAGTTTCTAATCTATTGGGAAAAAAAAAAAAGATCAACACTCAAAGAACTCAATCCTATAAAGGCATATATGTATAGCAAAATGAGCAAGCTCTTTAAAATACCTGATGTCATCCATGTGGGATCACTAGAAACCAACGTTAATGCTCAGAAATGTGCCCCTTGTGTAGGTAAAGTGAGAGAAATTCAATCTTTCTTCTTGTAACCCCTCTGAAATGCACCTTGATAGCAAAATAACACTAGGAAATTTCAGCAAGAACATTCTTGTTCGTTTCTACAGAGCATGATTGGTGTATTTGATAATGACAATCATAGAATCATATATATATGTGTGGGGTTTTTTTTCACCAGCTAGAAAGATTCACACATTCAGCATTCAGCAGTGTCGTCACCTGGTCACCATGTGCTGTTTGCGGGGCTGGTTTTAGCTGCTGTGACTACTTCCAGGTGGCAAGCCTCACTCATTCTGTTCTAGCCTTATGCACTCACTACTTTGCGTTCACACTATATAAAAACCCTGTAAAATGGCATCACAAAATACGTTGTTTTCTGAACAGGCAAAAATAACTCCTTGAATCAGATTTTCCCTTCTCTGTGTTAATCAGATGTTAAAGTGTTCTGTGAATCATCTTAGACATAGCCACATTGAACAATCTCAGCCAGTGACTAACAGAACAGAAGCACGTACTTCTGCCACATTTTCATTTTTATTGGAGATGCAGCCCAAGGTGTGTACTGTCTGACAGTGAAATCTGCATTCATGCTGTTAACCACAAAAGGCAACTACATAAAATTGAAGAAAATATTACTCAAAAAAGGCTAATTTCAAACATTCAAGAAATGCTAAAACTTAGATAGGATAACCATGTAGGGAAGCATTTCCACTCTTATACACATTTCAGAAAGGGACCATAGGAACTAATCTAGCAGAAACAAGATGAATTTAACACCTAATCAATAATCACTCTCCAACATAAGGAGATATATTAAAATAAAACAATAATAAATATTGTCTCACAGATAAGCACTTAGGAAAAAGTGTGCAAACGTCAAATGTGTAGTGATGGGACAGGTTTAGAAATAATCTATTCCAAGAAAATAAATCCCCAACCATTCCAAAGCATTATGTGGAATCCCTTCCCATTTCAGTAGAAATATCAGAATCACAGAACATCCTAGTGGAAGGGACCCACGAGGGTCATCGAATCCAACTCTTGGCCGCATATGGCACCACCCAAAAATCAAACCCTGTGTCTGAGAGCGTTGTCCAACACTTCTTGAACTCCCGTAGGCTCAGTGCTGTGACTACTGCCCTGGGGAACCTGTCCCAGTGCCCGACCACCCTCTGGGTGCAGAACCTTTCCTAACACCCAGCCTGACCCTCCCCTGTCCCAGCTCCATGCCGTTCCCTCGGGTCCTGTCGCTGTCCCCATAGAGCAGAGCTCAGCACCTGCCCCTCCGCTCCCCTAGTGAGGGAGCTGCAGGCCACCATGAGGCCTCCCCTCAACCTGCTCTGCTCTGGGTTGAACAAACCAAGGGACCTCAGCTGCTTCTCATACGTCTTGCCCTCTAGACCCTTCACCATCTTTGTAGTCCTCTTTTGGATGTGTTCTTATAGTTTTATGTCCTTCTTATATTGTGATGCGCCAAACTGCATGCAGCACTCAAGATGAGGTCACACCAGCGCAGAGCAGAGCAGAACAATTCCTTCCCTCAACCAGCTAGTAGTGATGTGCTCAATCCACCCCAGGATACAGTTGGCCATTTTGGCTGTCAGGGCACACTGTGTTGATTCGTGTTCAACTTGCCAAACCAAAACCTTCAAATCCTTTTCTATGGGGCTGCTCTCCATCCTCTCATCCCCCAGTGTGTAGGTACAGCCAGGGTTGCCCTGTCCCAGGTGCAGAATCCAGCACTTGCTCTTGATAAGCACATTGCTGGTGATTGCCCAGCCCCCTAAATTGTCAAGATCTCTCTGCAAGGCCTCTCTATCCATGATGGAGTTGATCACTCCTCCCAATTCACTGTCATCCACAGACTTACTCAGTATACTTTCAAGTCCTACATACAAGCCATTTACGAAATTGTTGAAGAGAACTGGCCCTAAAAGCGAGCTTTGTAGAACCCCACTGGTGACTTTCCATCAGCCTGATGTAGCACCATTTACCATAACTCTTTGAGGCCAACCTGTCAGACAATTGTTCACCCATTGTATTATGCATTTGTCTAGCTGTATGCTGAACATTTGGTCCAGAAGGATACTGTGAGAAACTGTATCAAAAGCTTTGCTGAAATCCAGAAAGATTACATCAACTGGCCTCCCTTGGTCAACTAGGTGGGTGACCTTGTCATAAAAAGCAATTACGTTCATTGAGCAGGACCTTCCCTTCATGAACTTTTTTTGTCTGTGACTGATGACTCCATTGTCCTTCAGGTGTTTTTCAATAACTCCCAGAACAACTTTCTCCATAATTTTACCAACCATTGAAATGAGACTGACAGGCCTGTAATTACCAGGGTCCTTCTTGCCCTTCTTGAAAATTGGAAAAATGTTTGCCAGCTTTCAATCAACTGGGACCTCTCCAGATTCACAAGACTGCTGAAAAATAATTGAGACAGGTCTCAATAATGACATCAGCCCGCTCTCTGAGTATCTTGTGATGAATCCCAACGGGCCCCATAGACATGCATGCATCCAGCTGGAGCTGCAAGTCCTGCACAAGTTTGAGGTTGGCTGGGAGTTAATCGTTCCTGCCATCATGGAACTCAGGGTAACAACTCAGGGCACCTGGGGTCCCAGAACCCACCATAGTGCACCATCTCAGGGTATCTGGGGTCCCAGAGCCCATCATCTGTTGAAGACTGAGCCAAAGAAGGTATTAAACATCCCTGTTTTGTTTATGTCTGTATTTGTGAGGTGACCATCCTCATCGAGTAGCAGAGTAATGTTTTCTCTGGCCTGCTTTTGCTGTTAACATATTTAGAAAAACCCTTTTTATTATCGCCCACAGTGCTAGCCAGCTTCAACTCTAATTGCACTTAGGCTGCACAAATTTTCTCCCTATAAAGGTAAAGCACTCTGTAATCCTCCCATGTCGTCCAACCTTGCTTTTAGTGACCATACACTTTCATTTTTCACCTAAGCTCTAGAAGATCCCTGCTCAGCCAAGCCAACCTTGACTGCCCCATCTGCTTGACTTCTGACATTTTGGAACTGCCTGTTCCTGTGCTCTTAAGAGGTGGTACCTAAAAACTGACTGGCACTGATGGAACCCAATGCCTTCAAAAGCAGTTTCCCAGGGGACCTTACCAACTAGTTCCCTGAGTGGTCTGAAGTCTGGTGTCCCCAAATTCAGGACTGAAGTTTTGGTGGCACTTTTCCTCCTGTCACCAAGGATTTTAAACTTGACTGCTTCAGGGCCACAATCGCAACTTCACACATGAGACCCTCTTTGTTCACAAGGAACGGATCTAGGAGAGCACTTTCCTAGTCAGTTCCCTTATTGGTACCTGTAACAAGAAGTCATCATCGAGGTGTTTTAGGAATCTCCTGGACCTGTTTGTATCAGCTGTGTTGTATTCTCAGTTCATTTCTGGGAAGTTGAAGTCATGCATAAAAACAAAGGCAGCTGATCTACAGGTATCTCTTAGTTCTTTAAAGAATATTACATCAGTGTCATTATCCCGGCCAGGTGGTTTGTAGTAGACTCCCACAATGACATCCCCTTTATTTGCTTGTCCCTTAACCTTTATCTTGTAACATATTGCTAGCTAATACTTCTAAAAATTACAGTCTGGTTTCTGATTTTCAGAGTAGAAGAGGAAATCTGAGGCTTCAACTTACACTGCATGTGAGGTAATATATAAAGACACAAGAGATCTGCAGTATCATTCTACGCACATGCTCCTCAAACTACCATTTCTGCCCTAGAGGCCCTTCATCAAAGATTAGCAGATCTTCCACCTCCATGCCATGACATCTATATTTTCATAACTGCTCTTCGCTGCATTTTAGTCCTTCAAGTAGTACTACTCTTTGGAAGGACATGCTGTAAAATGGGTGACTGAAATGATTTGGGTTAAAGAATAATCTGCATAAACCCTTTGGGATAGAAAAAAGACAAGAAAATCAACAACAACAAGGAAAACTATGGGTTTTGGAAAATCCTGTGAACAAACTTGATCATACAAGGTCTCCTATAGTTGCTACAGAACAAAAGAGGTGTGCATTTATGCAATAAAGCTTCAGATTTTTGCAGCAATCCATTCAAACTGCAGTTATGAAAGTATTAGCTGGATCAGAAACTTATGAGATAAGACCCTCCTTGTCCTCAATTCTCAATTTCCATGTCTTTATAGGCTTCTTAGTTAGTCAGGTTACTAATAGGGGATGGTTGGACCAGATGATCTTGGAGGTCTTTTCCAACCTTAATGATTCTATATTCTTTGTTTATGTGGTAAAGGAAATATGCAGACTTTAAATAACCATTCAACTGTCACTAGTAAAAACCTTTTGAAATGATTTTTTTTTGAAATTAAAAGCCACATGAACACAACTGGAATAACTGTTGCTGCTTCTGTAGTAGACTTTTTACAATGCAGGTATTAATATATTAATTATTCTAACGTTAACTTAAAAATGAAAAATAGGTAACCACATATATTTGTTTAGAACATTCTCTAAAACTTGCATAAAATACTTATAAATGTAGAGAGCATCCCTAAAAAACTATGCCTGTTGCTCTTCCAGCAATCAGATCATTTCCAACCATTGAATGTTTGAAGGAATTTTGAATGTTACTGAATGCTTGTTACTGAATGCTTGAAGGAAAAAAATAAAAACAAACAGAAACAAAATGGTTTTACACCACAACAAATAAAAATATTTTTGGTAAAGTGCGATTTTGGAATAAGTAGGCTCAATTTCCACTTAAAATTATCAGAAGGGAAATTTGTTATTATAAAAAGCTGAACTCAGTCATTTGGTTTGCAATTCTACTTTAAAGTCTTAGCAGCAATGCATTTTGACCCTTACGTCTTGAAAAATATTAGGTAATGAGAAAGAAACAAACGTGGCTTGAACCCCTATTGCGACCACCCAAAAATGGCATTCAGAAAATCTAATTTTCCAGATAGCATGGTGATACTAGCTAAATAATACTCACAAAACTCCTATAAGGCGCTTAGTTATTATCTTTTTTTTTTTTTTTTTTTTTTTAAATGCAGAAATATGGTATAGAAATTAAGGACTCTTCCACAGAGGGAACATTGACTCAGTCTTCATATGTCAGGAAAGGTTTTCGTTTCCTCATCTGTAGTATGACTTCTTAAGGAGAGGAGTGAAGAAAGTAGAGTAAAGATGACTTGAATCTCACTCTCAATATAGCTAGTTTACAGAGGAAAAAAGAAGGTCATTCTTCCAACCTCATGAATTTGGAAGAGCTATCCCCAGTGAAAAATCATAAAACATGAAACATCTCCAGGAATACTTTGCCTATTCGTAAATCATTAAGCACTTCAATTGATAACTTGAAAAAATCTCTTCCTGTTGAAACAGAAAATCTAATCACTTAATGCCAGACAAAACCCCTTAGTCTTACAGTGAGCTGGCTTATCTATTTGTGCAAAATAACTTTTGTCAATGTAGTTATGAATGTGATAGGTGTCCTTTACCTCTCTAAGGTCTGAGAGAAGACCAAGGTTTGAGTTTATATAGGCATTGAGTTTATAGTATATAGCATATTATGCAATGTGCTTCATTAAGAAAAAAAAAAAAGTCCTTGAGTAACAAATGAAGATCACTAGTGCTCTTATAAATCGTCTTATTTCCCACTCACCCTGCCCCCCCCCCCTTTTTTTTTTTTTTTTTAAAAGTAAATGGAGAATAAATCTTAACTTCAGTTTTCAGAATATCATGTATTTGCAATTTCTCCAGGGAATTATATCCCAAACCTTAGGATAAATCAACACTGTTCAATTTGCATAGACAGTGTTTCCATCTCCAATATTTATATACATCAAAAAGTGTTATGGAAGAGGAGGGAGAAACACAGGGAACTGCATACTTTCAGATGAAAAGAGGTTATCAGAGTGCACACGGATAAACATCTTACTGAGCGGACATTAACAGCAAAGTAAAGAGCAAAAGGAATACTATTTGTAAAAATTTTTTCAATTTGTCCAGTTACTACAGCAAACTGCATTTACATAAACCCTTACTAGCCCTTTTCAATTTTATTTTCTGTTGGATTCAGTAGCAGATGGAAATGGAAAACACCACCAGACTATTTTTAATAGAATACCCCAAATTCCTGCATGTGACTAGTTGACATTCAAGAACATGCTTCACATACTCACATATATACAGCAAAGATTTACAAGAAAAAAAAATCGTGTAAATACCTGTTCTCCTAAAATTAATGTTTACTGTTTAAAGTTGCACTAATGTACTTTGTTAGGTTACTATATGAGTTTGTAAAAGAATATCTCTGCATAATCACGACACTGCCAGTTTTTAAAGGTACTTCCTTCTTTTTTCCTTTTGATGGACAGTTACTAGTTCAATAGCTTTTCTGCATTTTAAGGGTCTACAGGAAAGAAATTAAGGGTGGACCAAATCCTGATGAGATGTTCTGGTGAACCTTTCCTACAGTAATTTTGGCATGTACATCCATAAAACTCCTAATTTTTATACGTGAACATCAAAAGACTACCTTTGTTACTTGTGTGTTTGGACTTTGGATTCCCTGTACCAAAGGACAGTCCTGGTGTCTTCTCCTATGCTTTCTGTCCAGAAGAGAGGTAACTGGTATTTAGGAAATTGCTTAAGAGCTCTAGTAAAAATCAAGCATATAATAATGGATGCCTTCAATTTGGTAACACCTATGAAAAATAAAATACTAGTATTAATTCACTTCTAACCTTTCTCATACAAACTAAGTCATGCTCATGTTACTTTTACCTAAAACTACAGTTAGTGACGTAGCTTAGCCTTTATCCATATTTAAGTATTACTACGCACAGAAAGAATTTCTGTGGGATTAGGTGTTTATAAGAAAACACAAGAGAGGTAAATTCAACGTGGAGTTGAATTTTCTGTACCTTTAAAAAAAAATAAAAATGCACTGTAAACTGTCTTTAATACCTTTATTGACTTTAGTTTTGCTTAGTATTTGCTTATGAGTGATAAAGCTTTTATTTCTTTGTTTCATTCATGAGTGGAACAGCTTCTGTTATTATTTGTAAGACTAGAATTTTATTTGGAAATTGGAGAATCTGCCTTGTTTTTTAATAATGTTACACAATGATCAGAGTAACTACAGCAGTATTGTTAAAATAAAGTACAGATTAATAGTACAATAGTTATAAAGGTAGTTTAAATCACTACCTTTCAATACTCTCAATGTTTACCATTGTACAAAATACAGGCACATTGGCTTTAGAAATTAAAGCACTCTGAAGTGAATAAGGCTTTAAATATAACATTTTCAATAAAGGTGTTCAGGCCAGTGAAACATTTATTACTAGTACCATTTGGCTGTATTCCCTCCCTGCCCCTAGTAGCTACAACAGTGCCTGCTCACAAGAATATGATAGCTATATGAAGTTTCCATGATAGTCTGAAATTTGAAAGCGAGTTCAAATTTTCAATTGTATGAATTGTATTGTACCATGAACTGAAGAATGTTACATCCTTATGAACACTAAAATGTTATAATTCTTCATTTAGATATGCTTCAAAAAGCGCAAAAAAGTATGTGAGTGAAGCTTTCAGATCCTTCCACCTTGAGTGTGAACATGACAAGCAGGGGATGCAGAAGCTGGATGGAGAACACTATCAACCTGTACTTGTCCCAAAGCAGAGAATCTGGAGTGGACGCTGGAAGCAGCAGCCTATGGCAGATCACCACAAGCCCCTCAGCTCCATCCTCTAAGTGGACAGGTCACACATCTCCTCATCAAAGCTACAGAGAGCTGTGACACATGACAGCTAATACTCAGCCATGTCCCACCAGTCCCTTTTCTGCTAGTACAGTTCCGGGGTACTGAGCTCTGGGTCTTCCAGCAGCCCAGCTGAGGAGATGTATCGGGAGGCCAGCCTGGCTAAGCAAGGAAGCCACAGCGTGGCTTGAATGTGAAAAGGCAGTACACAGGATGGGGAAAATGGATAGGCTACAAAGGAGGAATTGAGAGACATACTGTCTTGGCTTGTAGGTACAGCAAGTACTCTCAGTGAAGCTAAAAATCAGCTAGAGGTGAGACATGCAGGGGGTGTCAAGGAAAGCAAGAAGAGCTTCTACTGCTCCATCAGTGCTAAAAGGCTGACCAAGGAGAACGCAGGCTTGTTGCAGCATGGGGTGGGTGATACAGTGACAGCAGACCCTCATCACCTTTTTTGTTGCCACCAGAAAGGTCTGCCAGGACTCTTGCTTAGTGATGGGGCACAAGGAGAAAAGGAGTTACTAGCTGGGGATGTTTATATTAAAGAAGCAAGAATAAAAAGAATCGCTTACTTATTCTGATTGTAAATTTGAACGTGAAAATACAGCCTAAACTTAAGCAACAGAGAAGACAATGACTGAGTGCTGAAATACTGGAAAGATCAATAATTTCTTCCCATTAATGAATTTTTAATTCCAATGTCTACACTAACTTTCTTTCTTTGAAGTACAAGGAAGAGTAGAGATTACTTAAAATTTTGAAGCTATGAAAAACTAGGTCAGTTATCACTTGTGCTAAATAGCCATCCAAATACCACGTGGGCAGAAAAAAGCAGTGGCAAAACTTTTCTCGAAATGGACAGTGCTTCTAAACTTGCTAAAGGCAGCAGTACAAGGCAGGCAGGTAGATCCAACCTCATTTGTTAAGCAAATTCAGCTATGTGAAATATGCTCCCTTTGTTTTACAACACAGAGTAGGGCTTCTTTAAATAGAAAATAAAAGTTGCTTTACATTTTATTTTTTATATATACATATATATATAAACATTATATATGTACACACACGTGCTATATGTAGCATATATGTGTATGTATGTATTCATGCATACACACTATTTAAGGATAATTTTCTTCTTTTCTTTTATAACAGTAACATTTAGCTGGGCCTTTAAGAACCCCAGGCTAACTTTTGAGTTGTTGATTTAAGATTGCACACTAATCACACTGAAAAAGCTGACGTTTAGTTCAGCACTCAAATAACACATGCCAAGATTTTACAAACACTTTCTAACAAAGAAGCTGTAAGAGTCCTCCTTTATATGCAACAGTTAAATGATTGATTCTTGCTTTTACTTTTCAATCACATTCCCTCTTCTAGGTTCTTTATTGTTTTCCACACAATAGATTACCTCCCATGCTTTCACTGCATAAGTAACCTTTGACAAGTTGGGGAGAATGCACAAATGGGTGTCCAAATCCCCAGGTGTGAATTACTGATGCACTCTGTATTATCACACGTGGCAGGAGCTCAGAAAATGCTCACTGCAAGAGGCTACAGAAAGAACAATGCTTGATGTTAGATAAATGTCTCACGCTGAATATGCAGCTGAACGTTAGATCACCCAGCTTTACAAACCATGCACAAGACATTGCAGACTTCTGTGTTAATTAAACAAAAGGTACTACTCATGCAAAACCAACACTTTCCATCTTACACCACAGGTGGCAGTGAACAACAAACTCTGACGTTCAGGATGCCTCTTCAGTGTAATGAGTTCAATCTACCCATTCTGCTGTTTTATCACCAACCTGTTAGGATTCCCTTAGACAAAGCTGGATTTTCTTTCCACATCCCCCTTTGAATCTTGTGAATCCCTGAGAGACCTGGATAGCTCCCCTTTTTTCTTACTTTGTATTTTCTTACCTTTGCTTTTACAGAAAAAAAACAACCTGCAATTTTTAAAACTATTCTCTGTCTACAAGAGACACTGATTTCATTCACCAAGGTCCTCCCAAAGGATAATGGCAGACATCCTCTCCTGCCCCAAAAATCTTATGTGGGCATCAAGCACTACCTTTCAGCTTGGGAAGAAATTACTTTGCTCCAGAACTAAGACTGCTGCCACAAGACACCACTTCCCCATTCAGTTTGCTAGATCCTGTCCACTTACAAAGAGGCAGACTTACCAAAGCAGTACAGAGCTTGTAGCTCTAAATACACTTCCATCATACGTCACAACAGTTCTACTGTTGCTGTGCATCAGAAAAATCATTAAAATCTCTAAATTAATGGAAAACAATAAAAATAATAAAAATTATACAGAACTACTTTCCCAGATTAATCTGTATTTCCATGAATAGATCGTAGATAATAAATTTAAGTAAAATACAGTCTTGATCAGTGTTTTGACAGCCGTAGTTTTTCTAGTTAAATTGCATGGAAAGGGCCTTGGAGGTTAAAAAGCACAGAGAGCCATGTCTTGTTCCTTGTTTTGCTGAAGTAAGTCTAGAACAGATGTGAACACAAAAATTTAAATAGTCAATATTTTTACTCACTCGACAATCCCGCTGTAGCGTTTTCATTAATGCGCTGTGAGTTTCAGAGTCAAAATACAACCCTTCATGCATGTCTTGCAAGAAGTCCAAGTCTTTGAATGTTGGGTTGGACTTCTCCCTCTCTTTTCTTGATGCTCTCCTTTTATATGTGGAGCCTTTCAAGTCGTATGTGAAATGCATTTTCAAGGCTCGTGGCAAAACATTGTTCATTACAACAATTCTAATATTAATGCCTCCTGACTGAACGCAGTACAGCCCGTAAAATTTGGGTAGGAGAGTCCTCGGATTCTGGTTCAGATTCTAGAACAGAAAGAGATATTGTTAAGTATGTTTATTTTAAAGAAACTTGCATGCTTGAGAAGGTGATTTTTATGCCAAAGGACATTAACAAATAGCAAGAAAAAAGGGCATGTGTCCCTATTCAGTATAGTTCCTTTGACCAATTTATTTTCTTTGTGGGCCCAAATTTCAGAAAGCTAGTATAAACATAAGAAAGTAACTACTCTGAGTTGAAACTGAAAGAGAGGTCTATCATAGACCAAATCTATTGTGAAGCCCAGAGCACCACATACCCAGGCTGTCTTTTCAGTGTGAAGGGTAAATAGAAGTCTTGCAGGAAAAGAAATAGGATTCTGCTACCACTGTACACTGTTTCCTGCCAGGTGGTTCCAATCTAGTATAAACTGCCACAATCATACTCCCTGACATGCACTGTCCTGAAAAATATGACTGAATCTCTGATTCTGCTTGTATGCCAGATTTCACTTTTCCACGTCTCATGAAAGCACATACTGGGCCAAACCTAAACATATCCCAAAGATTT
Source organism: Cygnus atratus (assembly GCF_013377495.2). Taxonomy (NCBI): domain Eukaryota; kingdom Metazoa; phylum Chordata; class Aves; order Anseriformes; family Anatidae; genus Cygnus; species Cygnus atratus. The sequence continues at coordinate 37,187,627 of NC_066396.1, forward strand.
AATTTATTATTCTGACCTGAACAACCTTTGCATTCCACCTGCTGGAAGAAGTTTGGGTCAAGTAAAGTTCTCATCGCTTTGACCTGGATTCTGAAAAACAGAAGCCCTGTCTCCATGCTTTTCACAATGAGGGTGAGTGCCAAATGACCAGGTTGTCTCCACATGAGTCTGAGGTCATAACAGAATCATGACTGACCATCAGAATAGAAGGAGTGAAATTACCCAAATTCCACAACAAGTTAAAAAATAACTAGAAGGTGGCAAGAGAGATGAGAACGAAAAACCTTCCTTCTGAACACAACTACTCTCAGTTTTCGGCATGAAAACCAAGAACGGGAAAAACTACTTCAGGTTGTGCATTATTACTAAAGTCACAACATACAGCTACAGGAACAAAGTACTGTCATAGGAAACAATCTCAGTGATTAAGGTTTTACACTTTGGAAACGTCTGCATATGTTAACAGTGAGAATAAAGACCTCAGAAAAAAAAATAAGGTGGTCTTACATTTACTTGTAATAATGATCAATTCAAACTTATGCTGAGATGATTATTCTGATTATGAACAACAACAAAAGTACCTGCCATCTTTTTTCTTTTTGATGCTGTCAGTGCACTAAATTTTTTTAAACAAACACTGAATCCAACTTACATTACTGTAGTAATGATGATATTCCTCATTTTTAGTGCAAGTGAGAGGGTAACTTTTCAAGTGTTTACTTAAGAAAGCATAGAAAGAAAAGAAAATCAGGCCAACCGTAACAAGCCTAATACTTCAAAGTTCTGTGTACTGCCCAGAAGAATCTCTGTTTACATGTATGTTGAGTGGCCTTATTTTTAAAAAAAGAACAACTTAGTTACATTTATTTGGGATTTATGGTCTCCCTTTCTGATACCTGATGAACATAAACCAAGACAATCAACTTAGCATTAGCTCTCAAAAAAGCTCTACTTCAAAATTAAGTTCTGAACAACTTATATTTTTAATATCACTGGTTTAATACATGAGAAATGGAAGCAGTCCAGAAACAAAAGTAAAACTGACCGGTCTAGTTTCTTTGTCCACTCTGAGTGAAATGCAGAGGGTAGACAAACACAAAATGGAGAAAAAAAGTTGAATTAGAAATTTAGGAAATCTTTGTTTAATACTAACTTATTAGCAAAGCAAAGTTTGGTATCAAGTCAGAAGATGATATTCTGCTTCATCTTGAATGCTAAAGAACAACTGTAATCTTAAATTTATTCTTGATTTATATCTATTCTTTCCTATGGACGTGGGAGTACAAAGTGAAAAGGTAAAAAAATGTCAAAAACATATGAAAAATATGGATAAAGTTACTGAAAGATTAGAAGACATCAAATGAAACTGAATCTTTAGAAGTGTGAAATGAAACTGGAAAAATACAGGTAATGATTTATAAAGATGGGAAAAAAAGTCTTCAATTACTTACCATATAATAACCTGGCAAGAGCTTCTGAAGAAACTCAGCCTCTTTGTGTTGAACTGTTTTGATGATGAACTCATCATCACTAGTTACAAAAAATAAGGACCCACTGGCACCTGGATTGGATAATTCAATTAAAGGCTCACTGCAGATTGAATACTGGAAGAAATAAAAAATGGTTTTCATTGCCAATGCATGCAATGCTTATACACAAGTTTAATACAAAGAATTGCAGGTACAAATAGACATGGGATAATTGGAGAGCTCTATCCTTTGGGCTTCAACTGCAACAAAACCACTGTACGGCAGGCTGGGTCACAGTAATCTGTTTGGGGACATGCTGCACAGCTGTGGAAGAAGCAGCTGTAAGCTAAGCATACAGTCCTTTTCCATGTCTCACTGCACCAGCTGAATTCTCACAGGAGTGAAGTGAGCAAGTGAGGTGGAAACAATCCATCCCCACACCATCAGCACTGCAAATGCAGAAGCCCTAAGATGACGTTTTCTTTAAAACCGCTCATGTTTCACATCTGTTTATGAAGCACGTGTGGGAAGTACATTACAAAAAGCCACAGGAAGTACAGGTATTGAACTTCATGAAAATAGGCAAGTCCTCTTCTGTGCAGCTAGGGCTGACATTATTAGCATAATAATCTCAGTAAAACTGCCAATGTAGTTTTCTGATTATTTGCCTGCTTGAAACAGGAAAACTAGATGTCAGCAAGAACAAAAAATTGCTTTTTGGAGGACCATTACTTTGGATGTTTAGACAGGCTCTCTCTTCCACAGGGAGACAGTAATTATGATCACATTAAGGAGGAAAAAGTAACTGAGGACTGTTCTGTCCTAGTAGACCCAGACCTCACACAGAGGTTCATGTTCATTTATTAGACCTCCATTAATTCACACTTTATGTTCCATTCAAGCTAAGTGGCGAAGAGATATTTAGCTCCAAAACCATAGAAAAATCTGTTTATATTAAACTTGAGAGTTTATTTAAAATACAATAACATTAAACTTTGATTCACACAATCTTTTCCTCTGTTATATATCAGCAGGTTTACATACTTGGAGATTTAGCACACAGTCCAGTAATTTAAGATTTCAGTCTCTGAAAGAAACAAAATTACACAGGCCCTGAATTGTGAGCAATGTAAGCACCAGGTAATTATTCTTCACAGAGCAGTACATCTTCTGTTCTTATCAGAACAAAAGGAGTAACTGTTTCAGTAACAAATACTTGGTTTATTGGGTCAGTGCCTGAGATGAGTTGAGCAATTCCATGGGAAAAAAACAACTTACCAACCAGTTTTGTTTGCTGAAAATGGCTTTCATTAAATTTAACCAGAATCTGTCCCATGATTTCAGATAGTTGTGCTAGCAAAGAAAATTGACCCACAAAAATATAACAAGCATGTTCTTTTTTTTTTTTTTTTTTTTTTTTAAACCTTGATCTAAGGAAGCACGCTTTCTATCTACTCGAATTACTACTTTATGCATTTTCTTATAGTGGCTCTGGCTCAGTCTTTTCCCATGCTTGGAATTTTTAAAACCTTTGCATGCTATAAAATTTTTGCCAGTTCCTCTCTCTGCTTCTGCAGTTCACAGTTCCAGTTCATAACAGAGATCTTTCCTATTTATCCTAGCATTGCAGGAGTCTACAGATAGAACAGCATTACTGGTCTATACTGCCACAAGCCTTCAGAGCGAAACAGCAGTTGCATAACAATCTCTGAGTTTTTCTTGCCAAAATATAAAAAGCTTCATTAACAACTTTCATTGTTGCATGCATTTGAAACCAATTATCTTAAACATTAAAGCTCGACAACACAGTTTAGCATAAGCAAGAATTACTAACCTATACTATCTGATGGTCATTTTACGGTTTAGTTCATTCCTATAAAAGAAAAGTCTACGCACCAAACAAAGAGCCCACCTAATTTTGCAACTGGAATTGCTGGAGAGCAAATTAAATTAAAAATGAAAAGTAACAAAATCCCTCAAACCACAGCACTTAGGGACTTTATGATCAAAAAGTTCCCATATAAAATGTCAGCACTCCATAAGGTTTCCAATTCAAGGTGTCAATTTCATTCTGTAAGTTGTTCAAATGCATTGATTATTGCTATCCAGTCTGATTCTTACAATGCATTACAGCTCAACCTCTTTGCCAAAGGTAAAACTGTAAATCTTTGAGCTCTGTCATTCCAAATTAACCATGTAAACCTTCTTATACTTGCTGTAATTTATCCTCTACCCTATTTAACTTTACTTTCTCTTCAGCCCCAGTTGGACAATCAGTTTGCATACTGTTACTGTAAAGTGTATTATTTTAGATACTGAAAGCAAATTGTGGTCACTGCATGACAGATAGATCCAGATTTCACTAAAACAAGTGGGACTGTTCAGCCAGGATCCTGACACGTGCTACTGGGAGCAATACTGTGGTCACAATCAATAGGGAAAAGGGTTCCAAACTAAAAATAGTTTTGTTTTATCATTTGATTTTTGATTTATGACTTGGTTTTATGATTATAATGACTTCTCTGATCACATCTGCCTCTGGACCACAAAGGACTGCAACCTGCTCTGATTGCAGTATGATGCCCATTTAGTCAGAAAAAAAGATGAATTCTAACTTGGTGTCAGAGCAAGTATAAACGTAACAGCAACCTGCATCAGTTACAACAACACTAAAATTCCAACTATATTTCAAAAAAATACCTGTTTGTTGGAGGAAACATACTTCTGTATTTTAAAGAAAAAAGGTGGCACTTAACATTGAAACTGCTCAACTCTTAACTCTCTAGAGTACTGCACTCAGCCTTCCCTTAACCTAGGTAGGAAACATACAGCAACAGCACAAGTGTCCCAGACACGTTGACCCAAATGCACTGTGCCCACACTGTGGTACAGAGAAATTTAAATCTCCCCTCTCACCAAAAATCAAAAATACTTCCTGAAGTTTCTTAACAGCTGCCCAAATTGAATGCCAGTTTGGAAATAAATAATAATTTTAAAATTCCCATCTACACTGTCTGCATGGAGACAGGAGGATAGCTTCATTCAGCTTTTGACCACTGAAAAACATGCTTTCTCCATTTCTATCTCTTCTGAGAAAGTTGCTCCTTTTCTTTGGAAACATATCAAAGTGACAAGCTGTGCAGACAGCAAAAGGATTCTAAAACAAGTTAGAAATTTCCATCAGGAATTACTTATTTTGTAGCTAAGCAGAGTGGCACAAATTTCCATCAATATGGTCTTCCTGTAATCTTTAATTTATGCTACTGCAAACAGTTCTTTAGATGTAATAGAAGTTGCAGGTGACAGTAGCTTTACTCTACTAAGTACAGTCTTTTCGAGCAGCTGGTAACACAGCCTGAATACTTGGTCTTTCTCCAGGTCCGTAAAAGAAAATAGAACATGTTACATAAAGACACCTTTATAAAACTCCAACCCAACATTTCCTAGCAACTAACATCTGTAATTCAAAGGAATGATCTGCTTTTACATATAAGTATTGCTCTGAGGGCTAGTAATACAAAATCCATACACGATGCCATAGAATTAAAATCAGAAGCCCACATTCAATCTAAATAAAAGCAAAAGCAGCTACATTTTGCTTTTATGTTCATTGTCCACAAAGGGGAAAAAAAAAAAAAAAAAAGAAAAAGCTTATAATATACTCAAACACACTGAAGTCAGTGAAGCAATATGTTAAGTGGTATTTCAGCATCATTTAATACTTTTTTTTAATGCATTTCTTTTAAATTCCTTTGGTTTAAAGAAACTCATTTATGATTAATACCAAAAAATATTTAAAAACACATTCTGAAGAAGTAAATAAAATAAAACAATAAAATTCTGATGCACAAAACTGCTAACTTGTACGGAGACTCTGATTTGCTGGGTGGACCAGCATGAGATAGACTGGACATGAGACAAACATCTAGAAAACAATCCAGCTGTTCCCCTTCACCATACCCTTTGAAAAGCAGAAATATAGGAGAAGCAATGTAAGTGGATCCTTGTCTCTGGCAGTGCACAATCTGGTTCCACCAACTAAAGCCTGCTCTTATGACAACAGCAAATACTTAATATTTTTCTCATGTAAGCAGCTGAACAGCAAGGAGGAATAAGTCTGCAAAGTATACCGATACTGGAAAAAAGAAAACACTAGACTATTTCTTTCTCAGGCCCCCATCCCACTTTTCTCAAGGCTAGATGGGAACGTTTGCAGACAAGCACGTATTTAACGGAGTGAATAAGTTAAATAACAGAAGAGCACTTGCACACAAGTATTGATTATAGCTTCTCCAGAAACAATGACCTGAATGAACAGTAATACTCAAGTTACTGTAGTCAACTAACAAGGCTTTTTTTTTTTTTTTTTCAGGAATCTTCTCAAAGACCAAGAATTAAGATTTTTGTAAATCTCTAAAAATATTCACTTATTATTAAACACTACACACACAAAATCTATACCCATTTATGCACCATTAAAGCATCCTCCTCTGTCAGTACAAAACAAGTATACATTATAATTATTCGTAACTCATAGAAAAACTACAAGCTCTTACCAAATAATCATCAGGCTTGATACCAAAAAGTTCTCTGAAATATCGGAAGGCAAGAGGTGCGTATGTCTTAAATCTGAAGTCAGGGTAATGATGAGCAGGGGTGAGATTGCTCCCTTCACTGAAAACGAAAATAAAACAAACCCAGTTATTATTGAGCAATTTTTAGCAACTTTCTGTAAATCTCATCCTTAAATGTAAAGCTATCTCAATCATTGGCCTTGCTAGACAAGAGTCATGAACACAGACAAATGTGCATTTATGTATCACCACTCATCAATGTAATACAAATATCTGTGAGAGGCAAAGTATTGCCAGCAAATTCCTTTTTCTCTCCTTCAAGTCATTAGTCTTTTCACCATCATTTCCACATTCATGAAGATCATGTTTAAGCTACTGCTACAACTTCACACATCCCTCCAGGGTAAGCCAGTCCAACAGCTTACTAACACAGAAAGGGTCACCCCATTTCATGTAAGGCCTTCCAAAAAGCATGGAAGTTAACCCAGAAAAACATAACTTCACACTAGCTTGGTGACCTGAACTGGTTCACGGGGTAGTCAGATAGACAGATACTGAAAACACTAAAAATGCAAAACAGATGAAAATATAATAAAAATGAGACAGTACAGAAGAATACTAAAGCACAACAAAGAGGACCACACTGTGTTGCCAGAGCAGTGCTAAGGAAGCAGGTCTACCTATCTTTTTTGGTGTCAGCAAGCTTTGACTGGCTTGGCCTTATATATGAAACTCCATCCCCAGCATTAATTTCTTCTGCAGGTTAATTACAGTTATGGTACCTCTCTCTTCCTTGCTAGTGCAATACAGGATTGGAAAGACATACTAGAATTTCTAACCTTAAAGTGTTTTTTATGTTTATTTGCCTGTGACATTGCATTTTTTTCCTGACCCAGTCTAAACCACCACTAGCTTACATGCTCAGTTAAATAACACAGGGTGTACACATTGTGGGGAATTCTGGAAAATGGTATGCAGTTGTACACAAGATACAGATTCAAGCTAGAAGAGGCATAGAGAAAGACTACTATGGTGACCAATCTGGCAGACAGTCTTTCTTAAAGAAGCACATGAGAAGAATGTAGCCCTCTTAGATCGTTTCCTTGTTTTATAACTACACTTTCACTGTGTGTTTAGGTTGCAGTTGTATGATTCTTGAGATGAACGCTACGCCATTTAAGATGAAGAAAAAGGCAGGAAGATGTTGCCAGAAGGAAAAAAAAATATTTAAAATTGCCTGTGGATTCCTTAATGCAGGAAATCTTAAAAAGGCTTTAAACAGAGGAATAATATTCTATACTATGATTTCAACGCAAGCAAGAACAGCATTAAGATAAAGCTTGGTCGGTCTGCACAGGTTTATAAATAGTTGAGAATAAAATCCATAATACTGGACATGGTGGCCAAAATAAGCTCCTCTGACAATGCTTTATCCATTTCGTTTACCCTAATTAAATTATTCAGAGATGCAGTATGTACCTATACGCTTAGCAACAGGAATATACAAAGAATTCAAAGAAAAAAAAAAGACTCCAGGAATTCACATAAATGTGAAGATGGATGAACTCTCAGTAAATGTCCTACAAAGACAGGTATCATGAATCATATGTTGATGGTAAGTTCATGATACATATTTAAAAGCTTTGGTTCTGTACAATCAATGCTTGTCCTATGAACTACTTGTCACCTACCAAATAACAATGTGATAACAGAAGCCCACCCCAACCCACTTAGCTGCCCCTGCGTGCATACCACCAAAATCCACCAGAACTGAACTGCTGCCAACTAAAGGGTTTGAACTGGACAGGAAGCTTTCTCAGGCTCCAGAAATGCACTTTCTTTAGATTTTTGAATAGGAGACAGATGAAGGAAAAAAAACTGATTTCTGGCTGGAAATCACATGTCAAAAGATAGCCATGGCTGAGCAAAGATGCATACAAAGACATTATAATACCAGTATTTCTTTGATTGCAAAACCACATGGTTAAGAGCTGGCAAAGGATGCCTAGTCCTAATGAACTCATTTGCACGTTTTATAGCCTAACATATAACAACTCTAAGGTATTAAAATCAAATCCATCTATATTTTATTGTTCCAATATATATTAAAAAAGAGAAATCAATAAGCTTCTAGGCTAAATGTGGTATTTTTCCTTACAGTTAAGACTGGCTAATGCTTTTTCTTACAAAGGCTTACTTTCAGTATGCCAGTCTTGCCTGGCATGAAGCTTTGATTGACACTGAATTTTTCTGTAATATGGGGATGACAAAGGATAAATATGTAGTTATACTGAGAACTTGGGGCCACATTTGTAAATGTATTAGATTGTTTTAAGATGCAGACAAGAAGAGAACAAAGAGTTCTTTGATGAAACATCACATCCTTGTCACAAAAGATTTATCATCTAAGCTGTATAATGAACCTCCTACCTTTTAGGACATACCTTTACAAATCTGCTTCCTGTAGCTATAACTCAACAGCGTCTTTTGTGTAAGTGTGGCAATAAATATATTACATGTCCTTGCTCTACTAGAACATGTCCGTCCCATCGTTGAAACTTCACTAGGGTAGGAATGAAGATAGGATGTTTTCTATGCTAATATCATGGGCCCAAGCCATTTCTTTAACACAATATAAAGAAAAATGACCACTAGTCAAAAAAAAAAAAAAGGTTCTTAATAGCTCCAGAGATGGACTGTAATGCATAGTACATGGAAATTTATTCCAGAAAAACAGAGCAATTATTTTTGTACAGCACTGACACAAAGAACAATTCCACGTACCTAACAGCACATAAGCTTACTTTATTACAGATGTGGTAGTCATTTCACTAAGCAGATAAGTTCCTTTATTCTTTGTAAAATTATTACTAAAAAAAATCTTTTTTTACTAAGGATCTGCAGGGTTTGTTATCATACTCTACAGTTTCTGTTGATCATATTGATTAATTTCAGTTTCATTGCCTAATAGAATAGATTACAAGATGCCAATAGTAAGCTTGTCTCTAATGTAAGAAACGTAAGATTTCTTGGTTAGCTTTCTGGATGAATATTGCTTTTAACAGAAAAAGCACCCTGACTTCAAGTAGTTTCCTACAATAACAAAAACTTTTGAAATCCTTGTGGCTAGGTATGTCCTTGCTCTCACCTGCAAAGGACAGTTTCCACTGACAGTTCCATACTGTCCTGTTCACTCTTGATGTAAATACATCTCTACCTTACTTTGACATGAAATTGTCCACAGTGTATCCTTTAACTACCCAAAAATCACTTGTAATAGATAAGGATGCTATGCACACTATTTCCAGGCAAAAGCAAGCCTCCAGGTAGGTGCATTAACTCAACCCACCGTAAAAATTGCAATAATAAAATAAGAAGATTCCTCTGTTTTCTCTCAAGAAATAAAATACACCTCCCACTCTATTAGTTCCCAAGATGATTTATTCTGTGCTTTCTCCTTGCATTTTGCTGGGGAATTCACTCATTCATTCACGTGCATTTCACTCCGGCTGGATTAAAGAATATGTGCAAAGCACTTTGTATTATAATTTCTAATCAGGCTAGGTAGTTCCCAGGGTACGGCTATGTCTGTATAGCACATCAAGAAGAGTACCTGAGATTTGCTGAAGAAAATCTAATCTACAAAATGGAGCTTTGTACATAAAAGAAATGCACTCCATAAAGAAAGAAAGCAATCATATAAATTTCCTCTCGTGTAGTTTAGAGCACACATCTACCAGGAAAAAGAAATGAATTTTAATACCAGCTTTGATTCCTGCAACCTTGAGGGAGTCTAGTCTCTGTACATGAGCTATGACAAATAACACAGGCTTTGGAAAGTTTATGAATCAATTGCAACTTATGAGGTAATTTAATAATCTTTCCTGAAGACCACGCAAAAGTAGAAGACTGGTAGTTAGAACAAAAAGGAGAGATTAATTTTAACCTATGCAAGTCAGATTTTAGTATCTAAAATAAAAAAATAAAATAAACATTTTCTGGAAGGAAATAGGAGAGCTGGTCACCTGGGATATGGAGAAGGCTGAGGTACTCAATGACTATTTTGCCTCGGTCTTCACCAACAAGAGCTCCAGCCACTTGGCTGAGGCCCCAGAAGGCAAAGGCTGAGACTGGGAGAATGAAGAACCACCCTGTATAGAAGATGATAAGGTTCAAGACCATTTAAGGCATCTGAAGGTGCACAAGTCCATGGGACCTGATGAGATGCATTTGTGGGTCCTGAAGGCAGATGTAGTTGCTAAGCCATTCTCCATCATACTTGAGAAGTTGTCATAGTCCAGTGAAGTTCCCACTTAACCCCTATTTTTAAAAAGGAAAAAAAAAAAAGGGAGACCTGGGGAATTACAGGCCAGTTAGTTTCATCTCTGTGCCTGGCAAGATCACGGAGCAGATCCTCCTCAAAACTATGCTAAGGAACATGGAAAATAAGGAGATGATTGGTGACAGCCAACATGGCTTCACTAAGGGCAGATCGTACCCGACGAATCTGGTGGCCTTCTGTGACAGGGTTACAGCATTGGTGGAGAGGGAAAGAGCAATTGACATCATCTACCTGGACTTCTGCAAAGCATTTGACACTGTCCCCCGTGACATCCTTGTCTCTAAATTGGCGAGACATGGATTTCATGGATGGACCACTTGGTGGGTAAGGAATTGGCTGGGTGGCTGCACTCTATGAGTTGTGGTCAATGCCCAAGTGCAGATCAGTAACGAGTGGTGTTCTTCAGGGGTCAGTACTGGGACTGGCACGGTTTAATGTCTTTGTCAGTGACATGGACAGGGGGATCAAGTGCACCCTCACCAAGTTTGCTGATGACACAAAGCTGTGTGGTGAAGAGGGAAGGGATGCCATCCAGAGGGACCTGGACAGCCTCATGCGAACCTCATGAAGTTCAAGAAGGCCAAGTGCAAGGTCCTGCATCTGGGATGGGGCGATCCCAAGCACAAATACAGTCTGGGCAAAGAATGGATTGAGAGCAGCCCTGAGGAGAAGGACTTGGGGATATTGGTGGATAAGAAGCTCAACATGGGCCAGCAACGTCCGCTTGCAGCCCAGAAAGCCAACTGTATCACATCAAAAGCAGCGTGGCCAGCAGGGCAATGGAGACGATTCTCCCCCTCTGCTCTGCTTTTGTGAGACCCCACCCGGAGCACTGTATTTAGCTGTGGGGCCCCCAGCACAAGAAGGACATGGACCTGTTGGAGCGAGTCCAGAGGAGGCCACAAAGATGATCAAGGGGCTGGAGCACCTCTCCTGCAAGGACAGGCTGAGGGAGTTGGGGTTTTTCAGCCTGGAGAAAAGAAGGATCTGGGGAGACCTTACTACAGACTTTAAGTATGTAAGAGGGAAGATGGGATGGGACTCTACCAGGGAGTGTAGTGACAGGACAAGGGGTAAGGGCTTTAAACTTAAAAAGGGTAGGTTTAAATTAGATGTAAGGAAGAAATTCTTCACTCAGAGGGTGGTGAGGCACTGGAACAGGTTGCCCAGAGAAGCTGTAGAACACTTCCAGGGGTCGGGCACCAAGACCAGGCTAGATGGGGCTTTAGGCAACCTGGTCTGGTGGGAGGTGTCCCTGCCCATGGCAGGGAGGTTGGAACTAAATGATCTTTAAGGTCCCTTCCAAACCCAAACAATTCCATGATTCTATGAAATACATATATTTTTAAATAACAGTATGTGCATCTTAACCGTTTTTCTAGTAAAGGATGTGGGTTGATTTAAATGTAGGTGGTGCGATATCAGACTAAAAATGAACTAACACCAATTATATTTTCAATGGCTAACCCTGTGGCTTGCAAAAATTCTGCTAAACAGGACACCCACATGTGTTCCTTGGCAGCTTTTCTTTTCTGTGGCCTCTCCCTGGTGGGAAATGCTCATGAGATAGCACACTTATCTGAAGGTGCAGGGAAGATGAGCTGCCTCTCTTGATAACAAGCATTCAGCAAAGAGCAACGTTAATATTCTGTGATGTAGCTGTTTACAAAAGAAATAGTCGTAGTATAGTTGTGGATCCACACATAACCTTCTTGTATATAAAAAGGGTAAAGAGAAGGAACAAAAGAAGAGAAGAATATCAATTCTCTCATGTGACAGCAAATCTTTTTTTTCAAATCTGAAAATCACAATAAAATATCTAATATTAAATGTTCCCAGCATTAAAAACTGGTAAAGAGTATCCAATCTCAGTGCTACTGTTCTTGGAAAAAGCTGCTCATTTATAACCCATCAAAATGTGTCCAAGTGCTACTAACTGTATACAACAAATACATACTCATAGACCAGAGCTAATGTAGTTCAGGCACAACTTTGGCATATTCATTTCCTACATACTGTTTCAGGAAAACAATTGTTTTCCATATAGTAGAAATAGGCATTATGGCTACCTGTACAAATAGGTGTGTGTTTGCTTTTTTCACATTGTGGGATAAAGTCCAGTGGTAATATCCTTGCTTCTCACTGTATTTGCTATGTTTTTGGTTACTATTTACTCTATGCTAAGCAGTTCCCTGCAAAGGCAGCTGTAAAGTAGACCTGTGAATTGCAAATAACTTCAAAACAAGTCAAGCCAGTGGTATCTGTGGAACAGCTGAATACACAGACATTTTCTGATGATGATGATATGACTATTTAACAAACAACTGGAGATGCATTTAATGCAAGGGATCTCAAAGTCCTTTAAGAATAGGTAAGTAGGTCTACAAGGTCATGTAACCACACAAGTATCCAGGATATCTCAGGTTTACCAAGAATTTGATACTAACAGAAGTGGGCAAGACCAGTAGTTCACAATGAATGTGGGTTTTGCTTTTGTTGCCACAGTATCACTGTTTCAAATACTATTTTTTTTTTTTTTTTAAAGAGGAAACTAACTGCTTCCTCCTATTTTTGCTGTCACTCTACTCACAAACCATGAAAAGTGTGTCGTAACTTGGGTCATCCTGCATATCTCTGTGACTGAAGCACTCAAAAAAGAGTATTTCTTTATAAAAGGTGGTAGGCAGCCTTCTTAGTTGTCTTGTGAAACTGCCCAATTGGAAACAGATACGCTCACATAAATTATACAACAACTAAGTGTTGATACGAACATTTGAATCTATTCACATGTAACTTTCAGAGTTTTTTATGCTTCTTTAATTGTTTAACAGTGTAAACACTGTTCGGCCCATCACAAAACCTATGATACCTGTTCGGTACAAAGACATTTCCAAGGCCAAGTGTCAGTTTTCCTCATTTTCACAAGAAAAAAAACATACCAGAAGACAGAAGACAGTCTCTGAGGTAGGGTAAAACCCAGACTGCCTAAACATTGCCCTAGCTTTTACTATTCTTAGTACTTTCCACTACTGATTTAGGCTGTCATTCAAATGCTACCGTACCACAGTATTAAGCTTTGGATATTAAATAGCAGAAAGCACTGAATAATCTTTCATTAGCATCAGAAGAAAGCAATTTGCAATTGAACCAGTTCCTCATACAGATGACTGTAGCTGCAGGGCACATTCAGGTCAACAACGTGTAACAGACTTAATATTTTAATTAGAAACCACAACAAGTGTTCATAACATACAGCGTCTGGATCCTGAAAATACAGCATATTAGTGAGGGAAGTGCACAAGACTGATTAACAGCTTGTTGCAAAAAGGTCAAAGACACAGCTGTGCTTAGCAGTGGCCTGTATCTGAAAAAACAAGAAGAGATGAAGCCTGAAACATACTGCTTTTTTCCAAATGCTCTGAATTTCTGAAGCTGCAGACTACTGACTAGCCAAAGTTGGCTGACAGTATGGAGTGGCTCTTCAAACCACTGCAGAAAATGTGCCTACCTATTAAGTGTTTGCTGGAATTGCTTAGCAAGCTGCCCACATTCCCAGCTCACAGGCAGCTGCACAGCCACATGGTGCAGCGACCATCTTGAGCCACCACTGCCAGACACAGCTGGGCTGGTTAGCTCGGCACCAAGGCTTTCTAACCACGGCCACACTACTTGGAACTAGCTCCGAATTTAACTTAGATAGCTGTCAAAATACTGCCGTATCCACATTGCACAAATGATTGATTTGGGAACAAAATGTGACACCAAGAGATGAACTGGTTCCAGCTGAGGCCAGGGGCACTGAGCATAATGCAGGAAGACAAGAAAAAGCCCCACACAGCTGAAATATGGGACAGAGGAGGGAGAAGAGAGAGCAGGCAGGACGCACAACTTTCCCACTGAATCCTCCAGCCATTGCTGCTGCAGATAAGCACCAGATAAGCAACTCCCTGTTATATTTTCAAAGCACTGTTTAAAAGCAGTTTCCCCTGTGGTTTCAGCCTATGCAGGGAGTTAGGCTGAGACTTCAGATGTTGTATCTTCAGAATCAACTGGGTCACTGCAAACTGCATCTGTTTTTTTTAGTACAAAGGGCACATTTGCATAGTGCCATTTGAACTCAGTCTGGACTGTAGTTCTAAATACACCCTTTTATAGCAACCCCTATTAATACCTCACTTAACTCCCAAAAGCAACACAGGATAAACTCCCTATTAAAAAAAAAAAAAAAAAAAGGAAAGTCACAAAAGGGAAAATGTGAAGCAAAAAGTACCAAAGGCACTTTCCCACCTCCACAGTTGCCACAATGTACAAATGAAAGCAAGAACCTTTGCAATTCAAATCCACTCACTCTGCTAAGATACCCATACTTCACTGAGAGTCACTTCCTGAAACAAACATCTAAATGAATCTGGGATAACCTATAACCCAATTAAACCCAGTTACAAAGTAACTCTGAGCCAGACATAACCTGCAATCTGTGGGTTAATCCTGATTTACAACAGCTCCCACAGTATGTAGTGCAATTATGTTCGATTCAGAACTGACCATTTTTCCCTGCCTCTTTCCTCCCTCCTTCACTAACTGTGAATTGTGTTGAAAGTGTTTTCCGGTGGTTACCAGAGCTGGGCTACAGACAGTACTGATGTTTACTTCAGGGGCTGAGGGAGATACAGAGACTATTTCTCTTTGGTCACTTACTGAGTTTATAAACAACTGTTAGCTTGTTAGCTATTTTTCCCTAAAACAGCTCAGATGATATTGTTTTGCTCACTGGAACACAGCCTGCTGTTTTGCTGCATTTCTCATAGCTCAGGCCTATTTTATCACAGGCACTAAGACAATGTTCATGTTGCTGTTAAAAGAGCAGGTGTGCCTGCGACTGTGCAAAACAACTGTTCTCTCACTTCTCTTCCCAAATCACACCTGCCAAATCTGGATGTCACTGGGGAATATCAGCTAATACCCTGCCTAGAGTTGCAGCTAAATTATGTATATCCCAAGCAAGAGGAAAAATGTTGCTTCTTGTTTGGTGACTACTTTCAGCACTATGCTTGATGCACTGCCTTGACAGGTTCTCGTCCAGCTGCAGGTATTGGGCAAAAGGATTACTTCACCTCAGCTTGCTCTTGGATGCTCATCACCTTCCAACAGTAGTCAGCCCACTGCATCTGCTGGTGTAACTAATTTGAACTTATGTCTTTCAACCCTGACCAGTCCAAGCCAAAAAAAAGAACCCAGAGAGGACATGTAACCTTGTCTTTTTACCTCCAGCTATGGTAATGAAGCCAACTACAGATATGACTCAGGAATTATCCATATAATGCCACCGTTAAAGACTCAAAATGCTGGCACCCTTGGCCATCAGGAAAGAAGCCTGTATCATTACCTGTAATACTAAATTATTATGATTTATGCAAATTAATACCACCTTGGATCAAAAATGCTTTAGATGAATGTGCATGTTATGTGAAGACAAGAGAAAAACTTTAAATTTGAAATTTGTTTGTTAGTTTAAGAAATGAAGTGTCATGGTTGTTTTTAAGAGACTGCTATGGACAGTCAATTCTTAGTTTTAGAGAAAGTATTACCAGCTAGGGCTATGGGTAGAAAGGCTCTTTGTTATAGACAAGATGAGTTACTATATTATATATTCCTGCTTACTAGACAGCTATTCAAAACCAAGAAGTCAGACCACTTGCTGATCCAGCCATTTCTTTCATTCATATCATTTTCCTTCTTTTTTTTTCATGTATCTGTCTAGAAAGGTGCTACTAAAGCTTTTATGATAAATTTCATGTTACTGCAAACAGGCTATTACTTCAGTCTTTGTTCTCTTTCTCAGCCACAAGGGATCACTCCTAGTTCTCCCTTAAAACCAGTACCAAACAAGCAGGGAAATCTCTTTTCTGAGTGTACAAGCATGAAAGTTTCATAGGTGACTACAAACCATTTTATCTTACTTGGCTTTTGGAACAATGTTAAAAAAGATACAGATTAGACTTTTTTTTTTTCCCCAAAAACTTGGCTATATAATAAAACAGTTTTATCATGTATATCTCATTGTGCTTCATGAACAACAAAGTCAGTATCACAGCCAAACAAACAACTACAGAACCCTGCACAGCTGTCACAGTTGCATAGTTTACAAATATGGCGGCTCATTCCACTTTTCAGAACAAAGAATACACTTATTTACATGATATGCAAATTTCTCAGTTGAAATTTGGATTCTTTAACAAAGAAAAAGTTGAGGTTACAGTGTATGAAAACACATGCACACAGACAACATATCGATGTTTATCTAATCCCAAAGAGAAAGACTACAAAGTTGCATACAGACATTACAGTTAACAACAGAACACAGGATATGGGATATCCTTGATTCCTACAAATGTAATGTAAATGCTTCTTTTCACATAAGAAATGCCCATACTCCTTAAAAGATATCTCAGTTCAGAGGAAATCAGAAGTTAAAACTAGAAAATTTACTTCAGCAGAGCTCAACTTCAACCTACTACAATTATTTTGTTCATTGTCAGTTTAAGTTCCTGTTTAGTGACATTAATAATCTCTAAACATTATTAGCAACAGTTTATGAAGTAACATTCAAATTGCAAATGAACCAAACTTCAAAAAAAAAAGATTTAAAATATTCCCAAATTCAGGAATTACTGCATAGATAGCACCTCCTTAAAAAATGATGGACACTACTAGTACTTAGTAATTCTGCAAGTCCAGACAACACCAAACAGAATACATCCTTCTGGTTTTGAAACATACGTTTCCTATTTTCCTATATCTGCTTTATTTGTTCGTACCATAAGTAACTTGGAAGTTACATGACACTGTACATCAGCTTCTGAACCCACCAAATGAAGATGACCTTGATTTCTCTTATCAGTGTAACTGTATTATTACAGATTCTGTATCATCACTGCTAAATGCAAGGCAGTAATGGTGCACAACTTGCAGTCTGCTACTAAGAGCCAAACCTAGTCACAGGCTAAAATCCTGGCTAGAATTCTATACTAAAGGTAACATCTTATGTTACTCTTAACCCTGTGGGACTGGAATTTGCATCAATTTTGATAACACCTCAACAAAATTGCAAGTACTATCCTCAGTTTTTAGAGCCCAAACTATGTTTGTGAATGCTGGACATAATACTTACTTGTGTATAGATCCATCAATCACTTTCAGCTGTAGTTAACAACTCATTTAATTGAAAGTGTAACAATTATTTTCCTTCTCTAGATAAAACATGCCTCAACTCTTCAGTTGAAGTGTGATCTTCCCAATTTTCTCCCTACATTCATTTTCAATGACAACATGAAGACAGGAGCATTTTCAAGTTCTCCTACCTCAAGCTTACTCCAACCCCATTTTGTCAGAATTGTAAACCAATCCTTATTTGAAATATTTAGGTAGAGTTTCATTATGAAATTCTGCAAGAAACTAATTTGAATAGGCTTGTCCTTACCTGGGTAGGAAGACACTTTCCACTACATAGAAGTCTTGCATAAGAACATCTCTGTCTGGTTTTGATGTAAGGTTTCCTACTGTGTATCCTATTCCCAGCTGGATAGCACCTTTAATAGCTGAGGATGCAGTCTGCATAGAAAGTAAGAATTCAAGCATCAGTTTGCTACAAACAGATTTCTGTTCTTTATCAGTAATATAACATACTAAACATGTAATCGTTATCATAATAACAACAATACTACACCATCTTTACCTCCTTGCCTTCAAGAGCAGAGAACTCTTATCCAGAGATTTATTTTTTTTTTTCAATTACAAGATTTAAAGAAATACTATGCTGTAGCAAAAGCCACAAAAAATTACTCTCTGGTTGTACAGACAGAGCTTTAAAACTGTCTAAAGAATGTAGACATCAGGTTCTAACTTGGACACTTCCAATATAATTAGACATCCAAACCCCTTCCGGAGTCTGAAACTGCATGCATTCTCTTCTGGAAAAAAAAAGTTACAAATTCCATGGGAATGTACACACATACCAATGTGTAAGTCACAATGCTGGCTGCTGTTCTACATACAAATTCTGGATACAAATTTATTTACTAAGTTCTGGTTAGCAGTCAGTACAAGAGGTGCACTCACTGGGGGGAATCCAGAGAGAAACCAAAGTCATGAGGAAAGAAAAATCTCTATAAAAATCTATGCACAGAGGGTGAAAGACTTTAGTGACTTAGATTCAAATAACAAGGTTTGCAGGGGACAGAAGGGTTCAAATGGGCAGTGCCAGATTGTTTTAGACACTGTATACGCAAATTGAGCTCATCTCTGAAATTTTCTCATGCTGACTAGACAATCCTGCTTTGATGGATAAAAAAAATGGTAGAAGTGAGTCTAGATAAGAACTTGCCCAAGAAAGGAACTCTTAAGAAAATATGGAAAGAGTGACTAAAGGAAATGACTGGGAAGGCAAAGAAGGTTGTCAGGAAGGAAATATCTTCCCTTAGCATGGTATATTTTCTCTAATTTGAAGACACTATTTTGATGCCGTTTTTCAGGTTTTATCTCCCACTCACCAAACCAGAGATTGTATCAGCAAAGCAAAAAACACCAGAAGCTCCATGATCAGAACTATTGCAGCACTTGAACAAAAACATTTTAGAAATGAGTGGGAATTACATAAGAAAGAGTTAATGTATACAAAACTACTTTTGTTTTAGTTCTCAGAACAGCTTATGCCAGAGTCACTGCTTATTTTTAGAAAAGAAAAGATGGAGATGTGTAGTTCCTCATTAATTAAGACTGCACACCAAGCAGAACTTGCACTTTAATAACAGTTCTGAACAGGCAATTTGGTGGGAACAAACAATGCCACCATTCTTAGACTGATACTTTGACTAGTAAAAAGATTTGGCTTGTGTTGTAAGAAGATTCACATTTTTCTTTCCTAAAAAAGCCTCTATTCATGAATGATTAATGACCAACAAAAGCAGTAATTATGTAACTTTGATCAAACCAATACACATACAAAAAGAGTTTGTGCTTCATAGCTGGACCCCCATTCTGTTCACTGCCACAGTGCGGGACTATGTCTGAAAACACAACACAGATAACCCAGTGCTCTATTTTACTAATGAGACAGGACATTCAAGAAAACAAACAAAAAGGCAGGTAACCCAGTAATGTGATTCCAAGAGGACAGTACTGGATCACCATTCTAGCACATAAAAAAATTCTGTAGGATTTCTGCAAATACAGACCTTATCTACAAGGTTATTTTCTTGGGAATTTTCACTCCTATTCAGGGGTGACATTAGTAATCACCCATAATCACAGCACTGGGTTTAACAGAAAATCAATGTTATTAATTATTCAGGATATTTTAAAAACTGTTTTCAAACAAATTGATTGCAGTTACAGCATGCTGAAGGCAATTGCTGACCCAGGTCAATTGCTTATGAACTACTGTCATGAGTTAACAACCCTCATAAAGGCTGGTCAACCAAGACTCTCTTACAAAAGGCTATTTTTTGTTTTCACAAGCTCTAAAATGAAAACAAAACAAATCTTGAAATTTCTCTCAATACAAATGCTTGTTTTGGTCTATTGTTTATTATTATTATTATTTTGTGGTTAAGAATGGAATCCAAGGAGGAAAAAAAGAGCTGCTCCTCAGGCCTTAGGGGAAACGTTCTTGATTCATCCATTTCACTGCTAAAATATATAAATATATATATATATATTTATTGGAAGTCAGTGTCTACCAATGCAAATGGCAAATATCCACTCTCAGCATTCATTTTTCCTTACTCAGGCACCTCTTCCAATGCCTATGAAAGCAGCAAAGTCTAGTTTCAAACCCAAAACCCTCATATCTTTCAATTCCTCTTAAATACTCCCTACTGTAGAGAAAGCAATAAAGTTTAGCAATCTTCTGTGCCAAGAATTCTCCCTTGTAGAGACTGAAATATGTATATATATATATATTTTATACTGGTCTCATGCAGATGTTCACAAAATTGCCTTGGGCCCATGTATCAGCTGTAACTGTGCAGCGACTCTTGGATCATTTACCATGTTATCATCACCTTCTGAAGCTCTAAGAAATCAAAGAATGAGAATAATCAGGAAGATGAACAACTTCAGTTCATGAATTACATACCCTGGAACTAACTGGATTCGTAGCAAATAATGTATGCCCTGACAACTATCTTTGCTACCTGAAGTGGCATAACAAAACAAATGCCTATCATCCTCCTTTTACTGATTAGGGTATTACTACCTACTGCACAGGTGCACTCAATGTTGGGTTTTGTACTGACAATGAGAAAGAAACCCATAAAAATGTTGCCAGTTTCAAACTAGACTATCTTCTACTGACCCTAATACTGCAAATCCTAATGTGTCAGGCCTGAATTTGTCCACCTCTGGAACATTAACAGCATAAACTTGAATGGGCATAAGCACACATGCTCATTTTTCTCAGATCCTAAGTGTTATTGACTTATAACAATACCTACTTTTAATGCTGCTGTTGAAAAAGAGATTTGCTGTCCACTCTCCAGCCCACAAAACGTATGCATGCTACCCAACACACCGTGCCAACAACAACGTCTATGTGGCCAGACAACAAGTTACAAAAGAGCTGTACAACAGCAAGTTTTCAGCAGGATCAGTTCCCTGACTCACATAAACAGTTATGTCAGCTGCCTAGCTGAATGCAAGTATCACACCCTCACAGCCTAAAGCAAATTTCATGCTATTTAAGGTTGTCCTTCCACTGGCTGAGGGAGTGTAAGTGAAATCTGAACTAGCAAAAAGCCTACCTCTTCAAAATTAACACGTCATCACTTCCTGAATACATCCTAATAGACACTGAATGGCATGCTAGCTCAGTGCTTTGTGTCATATGGCAATCACATTCTTGACTTGGTAGTGGGACCACTGGGCTTCTTTTCAATCCACAATCAGCATCGGGTAAAATTTCTCCCCAGCCTAGGTTTTCAACAAAAGTTATTTCAGGAGAGAAAATGTTTTCGCATAAATTCAGGTTAAATGTAGATACTAAGACATAAGGCATGCAAGTATATCAGTAAGGATAACTACAATTCCTGCTGCCACAGAAACTGAGAAATTGCCCATTTCCTGTACTTCTGCCCTTACCTCCTCCACCTCTCTCTCCAGAATGCCAGTGTTTTAAAGCAGGTAGGGACAGTTCTCTTCCACCTGCCACCAATTGCCTGTTAAGTGGGAACAGTTCAGCAAAGGAGAAAGAGATACATTTCAGGAAGAGGTACAATGGTGATAAAGTGCTCCAGGATCCTCCCAGACAGAGTTCACCAGTCCCATTTAAATTAAACACAAGTGGAGTCACCGTATCTAGATTACTCTATATAGAACCACAGACTTGTGGAATGGTTTGGGCTGGAAGGGACCTTAAAGGCCATCTAATTCCAACCCCCCTGCCATGGGCAGGGACACCTCCCACCAGACCAGGCTGCCCAAAGCCCCATCCAGCCTGGCCTTGAACACCTCCAGGGATGGGGCATCCACAGCTTCTCTGGGCAACCTGTGCCAGTGCCTCACCACCCTCTGAGTAAAGAATTTCTTCTTTATATCTAATTTAAACCTACCCTTTTTAAGTTTAAAGCCATTACCCTTTGTCCTGTCACTACACTCCCTGGTAGAGTCCCATCCCATCTTTCTTGTAGGCCCCTTTAACATTCTTGAAGTCTGCAATAAGGTCTCCCTCTCTACTCTGATCATTTCTGTGGCCCTCCTCTGGACTTTCTGGTCCATGTCTCTCTTGTGCTGGGGACCCCAGAGCTGAACGCAGTGCTCCAGGTGGGGCCTCACAAGAGCAGAGCAGAGGGGGAGAACCATCTCCCTTTGAACACGTTGAAGGAATAGATTAACAAATAATAGTGGAACTTATTGTAATGCTTTTTTTTATTTTCTCCTCAATCAAGAAAATACCTTCATTGTGTCTCATAACGCTTAGATAATTCTACCTTTAATATTCTATATTTTTTATTTTAGTCATCTGCCTGGCTGTCCATGATATGATCATACTGAAAATGAAACTTTACTCTTCCACTGCTGCCTACGGCCTCTCCACAGTTTTATCCCTGCATATAAAAGATTAAAAAGTCTTCATTCTGATGAAATGTTATTTTTTGCCCCTTTTTGTCACAACTAACTATATCTTTACTCTGTATTTGTCCTATATCTTTGCTAAAAGGCCCACAGAGATGAAAATTGATATGCAGAGTCAAAAAGCATAGTGAAAGGCTACAGGTTGATAAAATATACTACAGTACACAGTTCAGAATACAGAATATCTGCATCAGAAGTAAATATTTTAGCATAAATTGTGCTGTTACATGAAGTATTGTTCTGTACAGATGGGTCTTCTACTCTCTCTACGTGACTCCAAGCTGAAATTATTTCAGACTAGCAAAATAAATGAAAACTTAAATCCTTTCAAATCAGGTATTAAGTTTGCGCATGATCCCATAAGCAGGACTTTTATACTTCTTTTCCTACAAATATTCTTTTTCAAGCTAGTTCTCTAAAACTTATATCTGTTATTTTCATTAAAAAAGCATTAACCAGATAGATATAACATGTGTAAAGGCCATTTACGTTCAGGTAATGACAACAAAAAAAAAATGAACTGAAGCTATTTAACAACTGGGTACAGGGCTATTGAAAAGACTATGAAAATACGTCCTTTAAAAACAGGGAAAAGAATTCAGGGATGACAATAATACAGGTACTACAGTTACTAGAAAGACTAGAAAGTATGTTACATGTTGCCAGATAATTATTTCCATAACAATTTGAAGGTCATTGCAGCTTACACATAAATGGCTAGCAAACCTAACTAGCCACTGATTTGAATGGCTGGCAAAGCTAACTTAGCCACTGTGTTCACAGTGAACAAAAACTTTGGATATGGTAAACATATTCATCCTTTTAAACATTTTTTCTTACAAGTTCATTGTAACTGAATGGGGCTGTTGCTGTCAACAAACAAGTTATTTAAAACAAACAAACAAACCATGAACAGACAGCAACTCTGTGAGACACAGGCTTCATTTAATTTTATAGTAGTTCCCCTTACTCTTATTCACGAAGTTATTTTCCCATTCTTCTCCCACAAGTAGCTCATGAATAATGTAATTCTACATTTTTGCTTCCTTTAAAAGTAGACATCCTAGGAATGTCATATAGGATTGCATGGATGTAAACTTTGTCCTTGCTTATCTGTTTGCCCTTTTTATGACTCATTTTATTGCAGCTGAAGCTTAGCCTATGAACTTTCTGGGTCAAAGATGGTGATGCCTGGCTTATTGCAGGTGCTATAAAGCAGCTGCTATAATGGTCATACTCTGCCTCAGAAACTTCACCCCATTATCACTCTAGAAGGCAAGATGATATTTGCTTTCTCCCACCCTCTGTACTACTGTAATTCAAATAAACACAGGTAAAACAACACAGGTTTTTAAACATTGCTTAATGAAATGACAGAGATGCCTATTTATGACACTTCTGTGAATGAGACAGCGAGCAGACAGCATCTGAAGTGAAGCCACCATTGATTAACACTGTTCTACAGCTATGGTTCCCACACAGTGGCCATTAGTTCATTTCTTTCTACTACCATCTGTGGAGAAAAGACTGCTCTTATCTCTTTCACCAGCCCACTCTGCTGCTTGGAGGGACTAGATCAATAAGCTGGTTGTCTACCTCACACTACCTTGTTAAAATACTAGCTGGTACTCATCTTCATTTAGCTGGAAAACTTAGCTCATGAAAGAGGTCACACTCCTCCCCATGCGTAAGATTCTAGAGCTTGAATAGACTTTAATTCTTTAACACCAGTTATTTCGTAACACTACAAGAATGCATTTTCACTTTGAACCTTATAAATCTATTACACTAACCTGAAACCACAGAGAGAGGCATAAAGAACCTGAGGTTGGCAGTAGAGGAAAAAATTCTGATGAAAGATATTCCTTGACTCGTTATTTAAACTAAGACACAACGTACACACTTCAAATTGCCAATTACTTAGATTGCTGAGACCATAAACATCACTCCCTTGTAATGGTACTACTTCAGAAGGGGACTGGTGTAAAGTAACTGAATATAGAAGCCCTCCTGCAAGCAGCATACTCAGTGAAGTAAACTAACTAACTAAATAAATCCACAGGGCTTCACTTCATCAAAATGATTATAGCTGCGTGGATTTGGACAGATCTGAATTGTCTACTACAAGTAAGCATTTGTTCTTCAGTTACACTCGTTACCATAAGTACCAGAAATCTGCACATACTACAACTTCTATGCAAACACAGTTTATCTTTTAAAGACTCCTGAAAAGAAACTAAGCCTCCAAAAATAGTGTCAACACTTAAGCCAAATCACCTGAGGGGGGTGCCTGTTGAAAAACAGTATATCTTCTTCAAGCAATATGCAAAAAAACCACCTTTTTAACATTAAGAAATTGCCATTTGATCCAGGATGTATGGGTAGTAATTGTACAGTCCATTGCTTTTGCACTAGAGCTTTCTTGTCTTTGGGTGCTTCCTGCGCTTAAAGTCCCATTGACAACACTTCTTACATCTGCTTCTGTTGATGCTTCTGTAAGTGGCTACCATATCTCAGCATGCTCTCTGCAGCTGCCACATTTGAGCTATCAGTTTCCTTTTATGTTAAATCACAGACAGGGACACTAAAATAGGACTACTAGAAAACTAGTGACTGAACTGTTTTTCCTGGTTCTCCACAACTTGGAGTAACACGGTACCCCTTCACTCACCCTTAAGGTTACACTGCCTATCTCTCTGACAGCTGCTTGCCCAGCTGCTACAGGTCACATTTCATTAAACTGGACTTCTGTCCATCCCCCTCACCTCTGGATCTTGGTGCTGGGGGCAGAGGTTAATGCCTATTCCTAAGCTGCTCTTCCTACAGAAAAAGTTACCTTGTGCTGCTAGTCTGCTTTGCAAGAAGCAGCTGGGACCTCCAGATGAAAGCTCTGCACAATGTTTTTGTTACACTAAGGCAATTCATAACTCAAAATAAACAGAAAAACAGACAGGCATCCAGATGTAAGCAGAAGTAGTGTCACAGACCTAGCAAAATAAAAGGCTGCAGCAAAGGGCAGAAATATCCAGGGTATACCTACTCTTTCAGAAAGCTATTCATTATACTGGTCTATGCCATGTTCTTTGCACTCTAGAGCTGTGCCAGAGTACAAAGTAATGCAGCACTACATGCTGCTATACAGTGTTGGCTATACAGTGTTGGCTGTGCTTTCTATATTAAACATATCAATAGCCATGATCGTAAAATATAAATAATAGAGCAAACCCTTATCTAGTTACTGTTCAAAATTGGCAAAAGCTGTTTTCTTGCCCTTTTTTTTTTTTTTTTAATAATGTTAATAACTTTGCTGGGATGTTCTCCCAGAAAAGAAAACACACCCATGTTAGATTCTTTCAATTCCAGCTCAATTGCTATCAGAATGATTTTATCACCCAAGTTGAATATGATCTTCCTTCACATTTCAAAATTGGATTCAGGTGACTTCATGGTTTTCAGTTAGTTATTTCTCTATTTCAAAACACCTATGCCAAAGTTTCAGAAGTAGCCATGAATCCAATTGCTTTAGTTCCCCCACCCCAGGCAAAAAAAAATAAAAATAAAATTGAGTACTGTAAGTCTGGTAGTAGCCATTGCTACACGCAAAACCATTAAAACCAATTTCGTCATATCTTTACAGATGTACAAAGCACTCAAAAGTATGCCATTGAAAATATACATTCCAGTGCAGCACAAACTCCAGGAGGGAAGTTTCACTGTCTACAAGAGCAAGTATTCTATCTGTACACATCAGACTCAGGACATAACCCAATGCCATCAGTGATGCAGCAATGCTACTTGTACACGTTTGCAAGCTCTAACAATAAGTACCTGATTTCTTTTATTCAGATAAATTCCCTCTGCTCCTGGGCAAAGTGACTCACACATGATGTGCAGTTTTGAACAGGTTACGTAAGATGCTTGCTGTAATACACTAGAGAGTAGAACTGTAAAATATGTAACAACAGGAAACAAAGTCATGCCACGCATATATGCATGTGCGGCAGCATTCAGATTACAAGCAGAGATTTTGGTAAACCAGTAGCAGGTTTCCACAAAAAGAGCACTATGTATTCTGGCGTGATTTTCTTATACACACTTAACATGCTCTGACAGACCTGTCTGTGCCTCATTCTTGCTACCAGCATATTGCTACCAGCATATAAATTTCAGAATACAACTGAAATCTCATTTGTCAGAAAGCAGATTAAGGAACAACCGTGTGATTGAAGACGCTGAAATGCAAAAGCTGCATTGTGTGTCTGCAGATTCTCACAACTGAGTCTGCAAAATATCAGGAGGAAAATAAAAGAAGTGGCTATTGCATACTTGAGGTTTCAGTGACAAAATTGTGATGGATATCCACGAGAAGCTACAGTCTGGTGACTACATTTTGCTGCCAGGTCTCCTTGCTACTTTGCTTAAGATCTTCAAGCATCAGATGGTTCAAATAATCTCAACTTCTCAATTGTTTCTCAGTTTCTTTCAAAAAAAACAACAACAAACAAAAACAACAACAAAAAAAACCTACAACAACATCCAGTAAAACCAACCAACCAACCCCTCTCCACCCCGCCCAAAGCACCTTCAGAGTTTGCATACTTTGAGATTTCTTTGATCTCTAAATTATTTCAATCCTATACCTTAAAAGCTGCATTGAACACACAACTGTGAAGCTTCTCTTCCTGCAAATGTATTCTTTGATTAGAATTATTGAAATGTTTTTACGGTATTCACAATGTAAACTTAATAACTTCATGAAATTTATGGATGCAGAGAAAACCCAGGAGAAGTCCCACAGATACGCTTGTAGCAAATGTCTACAGTTGAACAGACCTACAGATACACCTTGAATAACACCATTTTAAATAGAGGATACACAAGGAAAGGTTGTGGTTTTCAAAGGGAAAAAAAAAACAAAACAAAACACAAAAATACAAGGTTGTGTCATCTTTCAAGGACCTTTACTAAATAATATTAGACAATTAAAAGGTAGAAGAGCTTCTATGTCAGACTGAGGTGGCAGAAAAAATATATTTAAAATATCACCTCAATGAGTAAGAATGATTCGAAACAGAAACTGTCCCACTGTCTTCATCTAGTTATGGATTTCAGAATCTGTACAATTAGGATGTTTTAACAATGCTTGTGCAAGGCCCTTCAGAACGTTTTAGTAAACTAAGACTTTTTTTGGAGCTCTGAAGTGTTCACATTTGTGCAGCTGGTAAGGCACATTTTCTTCTGCCAGGGACGTGGGCCAAAACATCAGTGTTGTAGGAAACTGAAGAAAAACATACTTCATGAATTCAGATAAGGATGTTACCTACCTCTATTTTAGCTAAGCTAAACAAAATCAAAAAGGAAATACTTGAAGAATCTGACGTCCCAGAAATACAAATGACATGCCTACAGGCTACTTATTCTTACAGAAAGCTTTATCCTAGATAAAGTCAGAGATGGTCTGCCAGAGAAAGATTCTTTTACCTGACTCAGCCAAACTTAAAAAAAAATATATCATTATTACTGATGTTTGTAATAGCTCTTATAACTAATCTACATAGATTGAAGACACATTTGGAACATACTGGTACTGCACAGCAAAGATACTACAGAAACAAACTTTTCCATTATTAACAAGATTCCTTCAGTACTGGTTTTGTCTGGGAGAGAGTTAATTTTCCTCTTAGTAGCTGGTATGGTGCTGTGTTTTGGGTTTAGGATGAGAATAATGTTGATAACACACCAATGTTTTAGTTGCTGCAGAGCAGTGCTCACACAGAGCCAAGGCCTTTTCAGCTCCTCGTGCTGCCCTGCCAGTGAGGAGACTGGGGGTGCACCCAGAAGGGAACAAAACCAGGACAGCTGGCCCAGGCTGGTCAAAGGGAAGTCCCGCACTCATGCTCAGCAACAAAAGCTGGGAGTAAAGAAGTGGGTGGGAGGGGATGTTTGGAGTGATGGCATTCGTCTTCCCAGGAACTCGTCACATGTGCCCTGCTTTCCTGGAAGTGGCTGATCATCTGCCTGCTGGTGGGAAGTGGCGAATGGATTCCTGGTTTGGCTTTGCTTACGTGTGCAGCTTTTGCTTAATCTAGTAAATTGCCTTTAGCTCAACCCACAAGTTTTCTCAGTTTTACCTTCGTGATTCTCTCCCCCATTCAGCTGCAGGGGAGTGAGTGAGTGGCTCCCCACCAGGGTTAAAGCACAACACCTTCTTCCCCCAGGATGAACAGGCTAGTAATCCCTTTGTGAACTCTACTGAGGCCAAACAATACCATAAAGAGTTACAGTGTGCCAAGGTATACTGATGTATATACACATAGAAAGGATGGTCACTTTTTGAAGTGTTCCCATTTTCACCAGTGAACAATTCAGTTGCTTCTTCTTGAAGAACTACAAACTAATTTATCACTGCTAACCAGTCCTCTAAACACTAGATGAGAAGATGACCCGCAGCAGTGCGCAGCCTGACTGCATGAACAGGATGCAAAAGGCAGAGTTACAGAAAGGAGATGAAACAAAAGAAAAGACAGCAGATTAGTCCTTAGGTTCAACTCATCCTAGAGCTGCTGCAGCAGTTGAGTCCCACATCACTAGATACAACTGCAGCTGAATAGCCCACTCACACTTCAGTCGGTCCAGTTGCTGCTTAAAGCAATATCCACATTAGCTCTGGAGACTTCAGAAGGTTAAGCGATCCACAAGCAAAAGGTAGTGAAGGTTTTCTACATGCTCCAGCAGAAAGTTGTTTTTCTTCAAACACCGATTAGAAATAATTTGTTCTCTGATGGAAATGTGTTTTAGTAAGCCATCATTCATCTCTGTGTCAATTAGACTGACTGTATTGTGCTAAGGAAAGCAGTGCAATTTACATTAGAAGCAAGCTACCTTTATCTCCAAGATAAAATAATGATATTTAAAACTTATATAAAACAGGTCAAACCAAAAGTCAACTATTTGCAATTATTTTCTCTAATTTTCCTTCATGTTTTACTTATGATTGTAAGGAATATCTACATTTTCAGATCAAGCAATGAAAACGCTGTTTAATATGTGTTGATTAGTTAGGTTTATTTCTCATTGGATCTGACAAATGGAAAATGCCTCTAAAGCTATGACATTTATTTAATTTTCTCTTATGGGTCATTGAATTTTACATCAGACATTTTCCATGCGTTATGTTTCCCATTTGTATGCACTTATATATAATGCATTTCTACACATATATATATATGATGAAAGTTGCACAGACATAATCCTTGCATGCTATTATGAAAAATGGGCACGATATAATCAATCAATATATAATTAATCAAAATGCAAAATGGTTTAAAGCAAAGTCAGTTTGCTTTTTAGATGAGATTGAGAAGTGCCCCCTCTTCCCAGCCAACAAGCAAGGAAAACATAACCCTTCAGTAAGGCAGTATCAGCACATTACTTATCCCTACAGATATCATTTTAGTTTTGGCATTACAGTCATTCCAACATACAGTTGAGTATCTTTTTTTTTTTTTTTTTTTGGCCACAGAGATGCAAGCTCCTTTACAACTGCTGGGACAGAGAGGCTGAAGAAGCACCCTGGGGCATTTTGCTGTGTGAAAAGATGAAGAGCTCAAGGAAGACTTTAAAGTTAAGACCAAACCACACAGCTCATGAAAGAGTTGCTGCTGAGTTCTCATGTGGAACCATGTGGCCAGGAAGGCCAACAGCATCCTGGCTTGTATCAAGAATAGTGCAGCCTGCAGGACCAGGGAGGTGATCGTCCCCCTGTACTCTGCTCTGGTAAGGCCGCACCTCGAGGACTGTGTTCAGTTTTGGGTCCCTCAGTACAAGACAAACACTGAGGCCCTGGAGCGTGTCCAGAGAAGGGCTACAAAGCTGGACATAAGTCTTGTGAGGAACGGCTGAGGGAACTGGGGTTGTTTGACCTGGAGAAGAGGAGGCTCTGGGGAGACCTTATTGCTCTCTACAGCTACCTGAAAGGAAGGTGTGGGGAGCTGGTGGGTGGCCTTTTCTCACAGGTAACTAGCGATAGGACTAGAGGGAATGGCCCCAAGTTGCACCAGGGGAGGTTCAGGTTGGAAATGAGGAGACATTTCTTCTCAGGAAGAGCAGTCAGGCATTGGAACAGGTTGCCCAGGCAGGTGGTGGAGTCACTGTTCCTGGGGGTGTTCAAGGAAAGGTTTGATGTGGTGCTTAGCGACATGGTTTAGTGGGTGATAGTGGTGGTCGGGAGACGGTTGGAGCAGATGATCTTGGAGGTCTTTTGCAACCTTAATGATTCTATGATTCTATGAACCTAAGCAGTGCAGCCCACAGCAGGAGATGTGGGAGAACGATATTGACTCTTCCTCCACTATGCTCTCTGCTTTGGAAGCACAACCTTTTACCTGGGGTAGTGTTGAGACTGAAATTGTCAGCACATTTCAGGGTGATTATCTCCTAGTATTAACACTAGAAATCCCTTCAATCACCCATGTAAATCTTGGCATTACAACACTTTTCTTATGTCAGTGTTTCTGAACTACCTGTTAGTTATGCATTCTGCCCCCAGTTATCCTACCGGTCTGTGAACCCCCCTACACCCACATCTCATGATACAACTTCTTTGGCTACCAGACCAATTACTGCACTGTCTTTAGTGGAACACTTCAGCGGTACAAATAGTCAAGGTCAAAGACATACATCCAGGTCTAATGTCACACAGCCCTTTATGAGCTTACTCAGTCCCATCTTAATAGCAGATACACAGCTGCCTCGACATTAGAGGTCAAAGCAGAGCAGATCTAAAGCCCAAACTGTCACAATTCAAGCCAAAAACTGTATTTTGCCCATTTTAAGATGAAGAGCATATGCTTCTTCACCTTTAATATGTTTTAAAAAAATATGGAAGGGAGGCCTCTGAGAATGAGTTAACAGGCATGGTCTGACCTCAGATCTACACAAGTATCTTGCCTAAGCATTCCCACTGCCATCAAGTGCAGTGGTAGACAGGAACAGGAACTGCCCAAGTAGCTGAAAAAGCATCAGCTGAGGAAACAAGCTCGTCCCCAGCCCAGATTTCTGGAGGAAGTGGCACAGGAAGTCACAGATCAGAATGGCAAGAATTTTCCAGCCAAAAAAATGGCATGAAATGCCTCTGTCAACTGCACGTCTTGCCAGCCTCATCTCACAAATAACTTTCTAGACAAATACAGGTGATTTATCTGGACTTCTGTAAAAAGTATGCAATATAGAATATCTGAAGAAGGTGAGAATTAAAAGAAAGTGCAATGTTTGTAAAGAATTTGGCTTATGAGGAGAGAGATGTTATCAAAGCAAAAGCATAATGCAAAGACATGCTACCATTAAGCTCTTTGTGCATTGATTATTGGGTCACACTTTGTTTTTTATTAACATTGGCACAAAAAGCAGAAGCATAATCACAACATTTGGTGATAACACTGAACCACAGGGTATCCACAAAACAGGATGTTGAACAGAGAACAACTGGATATGTGAATATCACTAAAGGAATTAAACTGGCGTAAGATGCAAGTACAGACAATTGGCAGCTCAGGGGAAAGGACAGAATTTGGAGGTGACAGACTGTGATCTCCCAGTATTGTTTTGTCAGAGATGCATTTCTAGTAAAAATGAAAAAAGAATTGTTGCCATGTCAAGAAATCTTTATAAGGCTTACTCTGGAATATTTTGAATTTAGAGTTGAATGGGAAAAAAGTAGGGCATGTAGGATGACTGGGGGGAATGGCAATTCTCCCTTGCTGGGATTACCAGGTTTTGTACTGTCTAGTCTAGCAATATAAAACTGTGTTAATGTCCACCTTGGGCTCAAGAGCTTCTTTTTCTTTCCAGTACCAAAATGTCAGGAGCAATTTATACTGCGATATTTTACAGTTATAAGCAGAGGGACCAAACAACCTGTATCTAAAAAGAAAAAAAAGCATTTTCTCAAACATTATTTTCTTTCGTTTCTGAGAAAATTACCAGAATGTTAAGGCCACCTAGATACTTAAAATGCAGCTGACAACAAAAGGACTGGGAAAAGAAATATAGCTTAATATTCTCCTTGACTTCACCAGCAGTGCTGTAGGCAACATTCAGAAGAAAAAAAAAAAAAAAAGAAAAAAACCACCCTAACCTATGGTACATGCTCTAGGAGCATGTAGATCTCAGTGCTACAGTACAGAAAAAAAAAAAAAAAAAAAGATAAATCACCACTTCGAGATAATCTGTCAGGAAAACGATCAAATCCAGCAGCCAACAATTGGTTTATGTAAATATGTACACGTACATGTGTGCATATATCTTGCTTTATTTACCAACATTTCTAGGTGGACATAAATAATGCTGCTCTCAGAGAACCAATGAGAGAAAATCAAAACCAAAACCAATACCACTTACCATTACAACATCTAAATAGCCTTATACTCCTACTGTTGATGCATACTACTACATTAATTATAACATCTCTTAACATCTCTTTTTTAAAAAACAAGTCAAACAAAAAGAGCACTCTTTAGAAAAGCACTTGGAGGTGGTAAGGCAAGTATGCAGTTCAGACATATGGCATAAATGTTCTAAGCATTAGCCAACTCACCGTACTACATTTCTGACAACTGTACATGTGCCCAGAGTTATCTCTGTTGCTAAGAGCAAAGAATTTCCACCAATCTACCAAGAATATGTATTTTAAAACCTTATTGAACTAGCTTTCAAACAGTCAGCTCAGTGGGTAGAAATGTTTTACAATTTCACAAAAGGGGTAAAATACTTTCAAATAGTCCACGGAACATGCTTTGTCTGTTCTTGTGTTTAGTTCTGAAGCATAGTTCAATCACAGTAGGCTTAAGTTCTCAATATGAAAGGAAAAGCATGGAAGGAAAAGGTTGTAAGTCTTATTTACCTTTTTGTATGTTTTCTCTTCATTTGGCTTTCCAGCAGTAACATCTCCATTTTCAGTAACAGACGACATCTAATAATAGAAGCTTAAGTTATAAATGAAATACTTGCATAAGAAAGCATTCAAAAAAGATCATGCAATCTGTTGTTGAATTCTTGCTAATGTCAAACTTTTTAGAGGACGGCAAGTCACCAAGTTACTGACAGTCCATGAGGATTCTCCTCTTTTGATGTTAACTTAACCTTCCCTTTTTTTCTGGTCACTTGCTCAAAACAATGTCCAGAGTTGCAGAAAGTCAGTAGTTTAGTTAGGATCACCTCTTTCCCTCTTTACAGCGGGAGCTCAAACTGCACTGGCATAGCCTATTCGCCCTACTGCAACTAAAATTCACTCTTCATTTCAATTGAAATGATTGTTAATTCACTCATTTTGTTTTACACTATTTTACATCTTTCTCTTTGAATAAGCAATATTCTTTTAAGTATACAAGCATACCACCTATATTCCTTGTCTTATTTGTTCCTGATTAATTCTTGTTCTGCTACCTTTATGCACTTCTCTAAAACTTCTCAGCTCTAAGTCAGTAGGTCCCAGACTTTGTCAGTTAGGTAATGCCATCAGCAGCAAAATGACATCCCAGCTGTGAGCAGGCCACTATCACATTCAGCACGAGCCACACCTACCAGTTGCATCCTCTCTTTACCAAAAGGGTAAATATTTTTGCTGTGCACACTGAACTACTGTACAACTGTCAGCTACTCTGTGGCCCTCCCTTAAATAAACCTTCACTTCCTCAGAAGCAAACATCCTAACGTACCTTGCCATCCAGGTGTGTGCACTCTACTCTCACCTGACCTCTCCCAGCCCCACCTATGGCCTGACCCAGAGACAAAGCAACTGTGGCTTCCCACATCAAGGGGTTATCAGATGCCAGGAACAACAGCTCAAGCACTAGATACCTTCACATCAACCCATTCACCAGCTGCCTCTCACTGGCAGGGTTGGGACTGCTGTTATTGCTGCCACTGCTACTGCCACCAGTACGATCCTCTGCCACTGACCAGTAGACACTGCACTGGGTCTTTCATGGTACATGCAACACCTATTCTTTTAGCTCCATCAGTGAATTCAATTACTGTCATGTCAATGTTATCTTTTGGATTATTAAAGAAATACTAACTAACACAGGGACTGACAGTAACATTACAAGTTACAGGACAAGCGTTTTTCACCAGCTCTTTTCTGTGAGTACTTGACTTCACATCCGAACAGCGGCAGGTGTAGTTTAAGTCAACTTTCCATTAAGTTGTCTTAGTTTCTAAATTGCTTGACGGGTAAACTCTTTAGAGAAGAGTGATGTCTATTTATTAGATGCCATAAGGTGGCAACCAAAAAGAGGAGCTCCTAGACATGCTGCAATGAAAAAGGATAGGGTTTGGTAGACTGACTAGATGCAACATTTACTGAAACTCAGTGGAATTTTACTTTCCATATCTTTTTTCTAAGTTATGTCAATAACGCAATCCTCTCCCAAAGCAAATGTACTTTTTCCTTCTGTTTCCTACAGTTTGGTCACTGTACTGTTTCAACAAAATCAATATGCTGATCACATTCATACTGTCTTTGAAATTCTCATTTTGAGACAGATCTTTGAAATTCTGATTTTCAGAGACAACATTTTTTCATGACTCTTTTCAAAAAATCACATACATAAGAGAGGCAAAATTTCCTCGTTTCCAAGCACCTTACATATCTGCTGTGCAAAACCAGTACTCAGAAGGATCCCTTTGGGAGGGATTTTCCAGGCAGAAAAGGACAACATTCCCTCAGGCCCATGTCTGGCACATGACTTATTCAACATGAACGTCTTTTTCTTCACACCAGTGTTCAGCTCCACAGGAAGACTCCTCAGCAGACTGCATGGGATGAGCTTGAGAGGTACAATGATGGACAAAACTAAGAGGCTTGTGAGCTACATTTTCAGTGGCACATCTCAGAGACTCCAGGTCTTTGGCTGCACTGACACTGTATCTCCCCCAAAGAGCAAGGAAGTATTTGACATTACATCTTGTCATGGTTGTAGAGCAACATTAGATCAAGAATAAACCAGTAAGTTAGAGATCACCTGGGTCAGACACTCAAACTGTGGCTGTCAAATTAAAATAAAATTTAATAAGCAAAAAAACAAAAACAGAAAGCATATACACATACACAAAAAACAACTCAAAAAGCTACAAGAAAATGTTTTAAAATCACCCTAGATTTCACTAACACTTTCACAATGTAAGTATACATACCCTTATAAACACCAGGGAAAGTCATCTGGAGCTGAAAGTGATAATCAAGCCATTCATCGGTGTTGCTGATGTTTTCCAGAATCTATTAAAAGAAAAATCTGTTACCATCTGTCTGCCATTACAAATGTACACCTCACAGAATAGTGTTCGACTTCCTTCTTCCATTCTTCAGACGAAGTAAGGATCTAGCTAGAAGCAATGCTGTTCAAGAACTGTCTCAAATAGTTTGGTCACTAATATGTCAATAATGTACTTAGGACACTAGCAATGTTACAAAGAATAAAATCATTGCAGTTCAACTTGCCTCTGCCCTAGAGATGTCACTACTACAGCACCAGCACCCCTACTATGAAATTTATATAGAGCAGTTGACCTACATGCTGTGAAGTGTTGTGAAATTACATGCTGTCTTCCATGAAGAGTTTTGAAATTAAATACTAATCTGTATCATCCTCTTTCCCTGGGGATAGCCCAAATTCCACGAAAAAGATAAGCAATGGGAGTGATGGTTTGCAGGACTGGATTCTGAATAGTTGTAGATAACAAGCAAACCCATTTTGGAAGTTTTTCACAATGGTAGCTGCTGTCAGCATAATTTCTGAGAATGATGTCGAGGTAAGCAATTTCATATTTAAAATTATTTATTTGAATAAACATGAGACATATTTAACAGTCAAATATTATTCAATACCTCTTTGGAATGAGCTCATCCTCCCATCTTCTACATCTGTTTTAAGCTACATCAGTAAAGCTAGTCCTCAATTTAATTTCTCAACCACATCAGAAGAAAACAAATCTCATTTGTCCTTAATCAGTACAAACTGCATCTTCTATGTAACTAAAAATTGATTTAAAAAAAAAATCCACAGCCCTTGTTCACTGAATTTAATTTTCCAATAATCTGAAAAGTATCCATAACACCACTAGAAAGCCTTTTCCTAAAAGGCTTCAAAACAGTATTTACCTCCCCTTCAGTGATGCAGAATAAAAATTGCTCTTGAGATTAAAAACAAGAACAATAAATGAAGGGACAACACAGAAACATAGATGGCTGGATTCTCTGAGAATAAAGGCTTCCTTAGAAACATCTTTTGTAAGGTCACATACCAGTATTTTCCTACTACAGTTAGCTACATTGTTCTTTTTAGCCTTCAAGCAATTAATGTATCTTAATCAATAATTTCTTTACTTGGATAGGGACTGCCATCACGGTACACATGAAACTTCTACTTAAAGACAACTCAGTCCTGATAGCTATTAAAACTGCCTGTAGTTTATCTAGCTTACCTATCTATATTTATAAATTTTATGTCATTAACTGATCCGCGTTTGTAATTCTATCAGTACACAAACACAGACATCAAGAACTTCTGTTAATACAACTTCTGAAGGAGGAAGAAGACTCTTTATTATACTGATCACTGGGTAAAACTCTACCTAAATCATTGTCCTCCACACACACGAGATTATCAATACAGTATCCTCTACTACTCCCATCACTTCCTAAAATATGATCACACATACTCAGCAAAAGCCAAACACAAATGCAGCATGGAAACTTTCTCTCAGTAAGATGCTGGCTGAAGAAAACACTCATGCCAGATATGGAAGAAAAGCCTGACTGTCCTTGGTACAGTCAGATAAATTATTTAAGAACGCCTCATCCATGTGAAAATACACAGCTGTAATACTGACAAAGATAGAAAAACAGACAGTGAGATCCCAGCTGCAGCAACTACCAAATACAAAAATTCACAAACCATGAAGAAAGTGATTTTTTTTCTACCTACGCTGGTTTATTTAATTCCTAGAGGCAGCTAGAATTTTTTCAGTTTCTGGTCTTTCGGAAAACAGATCACACAGTTCTGACTTAATTGGCATTGTGCTAAACACCTTTCAAGATCTTCACACTTGGACAATGATCTTATATTTCCTACAAATAATCTTTGGAAAAGCCAGTGTAACTTAGAGTGTTTTCTCCCTGCTCTGCAGCAACTTTGTGTGCTCTGCGCTGTGTGTACCAAGAGCTACTGTTTCAGTTCTGCTGAGCTTTAGCAGTGCAAAGATGGGACGCAAGTTAGAGTTTTGGAACCCACTTCCAGGCTGAACTACAACTGATTGATCGATTGATTAATTACAACAGCAGGGAACTGCCATAACTAAAGCATCAGGTCTCTGCATGCATCTGACAAAGGGCAGGCTCACAATGAAGTATGGCTGGGCAGGGGGTGAAGCAGGAAAATAAAGTGGAAATAGTCAGAAAAATAAAGTGGGTATTCAGAGAAAGACTGGGCTGTGCAGATCTGTTGTTGAATTTCTCAGACATCACACATCCTATGTCACGGCACAAAACAGAAACATTAAAATCCAATAGAAATTTAAAGGGCATGAAAGAGCACAAATACAAACTGCTGAATCCTCCACTTAATAACACTATTTGGTTCTGTGTATTTCAGATAATCTGCTTATTAGAAATAGATACTTTCTAATTCTTACAAAGTTGTCTTCCAGAAAGACACAAAATCCCCAGAATGGGGAAGTTTACTTCTTGAAAGAGCATATATAATTTCATATTGTATTCATTACAAAGATATTAAGTCAACACCAGACCAAAAAGTGAAGATAAGAATAATTGTTTTATCCACCCTTAGCAAGTTTTCAACTTAAGATTGCATTTTTGACAATGGCAGCTTGCCAGAACAACGTGTAAAGATTTTGTCAGACATGTCTGCATCTGTAAGCAGTATTTGTAGTGAATTCTATTAAAAAGAGTAATCATTACCACAGTTAATACTTTGCTAGCTTTTGTCCCTCCTCTGCTGCTTTAAGGCAGCATCTCTTAACACAATCAGGAGTACCACACCCATTTCATTTACCACAAAACTCACTTTTACTCGTAACATTTGCCCAGTCATACTTTTTCTCATGGTGGTAGCTGTGAAGTAGCTTGTCAAGTCCGTTCCTCAATTCAATAAAGACTTGCATATCTATCTGGAAAAATACTTCACCAAGCCACATGGAGCACTGAGTCAACGTGCTGCCAGGTTTCAGGTACAGTGTGAAAATGGAAATCTTCATCATGCAATGATGTAGGAAACAGAAAAATTTCCAAACCAAAAATGCTCCACAGAGGAGGAAATCCACCACAACTTATTCATTAATGAAAAGCCACTGTCTTTCTAGGTGCTTTCTTCTTGAGATGCACTGATTCCCTTTCTCATTGCCCCCGGCAAACAGAGAGCAAACAGCCCTGTAACATACTCCTGCCTCCTCATACTGCACTTTCCACTTTCAAACCTTTTTCACTCTTCTTTTCCTTTACCAAACCCTCTAGAGTTTTTAAAAGTAAGATTCATTGACCAGACAACAGGCATAATAAATGCAGCTGCCTAAAGCTTTTTCATTCCTCTATTATCTCTCTGTTTCAGAAACTGACATCTAGTAGGCAGTGTGGTCAGGGCTTGGAAGTTTAAAAAGATAGCAGAACCTGAATAAAAGACTTTCATTAACTACCATATTCTCACACCACCACAGGAAACAAAAAGAAAAAAAACAGGAACTCCAAGAGCAAATGACGCTAATAAAGCTAACTCTCTTAGCTTGGGATGAGCGGGGACTAAGTCTGGAGCTCACGCCTTACTTAGTGCTCAACAACCTACTCCCACAAATAATGCAATTACAAAGCCTCCCTCCTGTCTGGATTCTCTGGTAACTACTACAGTATGTACATCAGTAGCAGTATTCCCTGCTAGGTGTCATCTCAACTTGCCTATTTTTCCATGAAACTTGCTGCAATCCTGTGCCACTGTAAGATTTTGTTGACACTGGTCAATTAGAGCTGACAACAGCTTTCTCCCTTCCCTCTGCAGTAGAATTTGAAGAGTAAGATTATTTTTAAGATTATTTGTAAAGGAAGAGACTTGGGACACACAAAACATCCTCTGACACATGTATAACTTTCATGCATACATCTTGTTTCCATAGGAATTTAAGTTAAAAATATCAGTGTGCTTCTGGGTGTCCCTGGGAACAGGAACTGAAGAGGGGACCTCAAAGGTTTTTCGTGTTGTGCTATTTTCAGAACACTCAGGAGGTAGCTGAATATTTAAAATGAGGTGAAAAGTGTGACCTAAATTGTTAGAACTTGTCAAAATTAATACAATTCCCAGGCAGAAATTACATGCTACCTCCTTTCCAGAGTTTTTCTTTAAGCTTTTAAGATACTGCTAACTATAACTTTCATGATTTAGTTGCCTCTGTTCTAAGGTGAATGGACAATTCATGGTGGTGCAAGAACCTGCAAGCAATACTAGCATTGTGCCAATAAGCAGATGTAAATAAGAGAAAGGAAGCATAATTTGGTGTCATGTAGAGAATAAGAGAAGAGGTATTACAAGAAACATAATATAGCTTTCTCAATGGTCATAACAAGTTAACGTCATCTCCAAGAAACTCTTATTTTAATTTCAGTTAACGTTCTTTGCACATGAGCAGCAGGACAGTTACATAGCTCTTAAGGAAAAAATGAGGTTGTTCATGTGGCCACTTCGATATAAAGTACATAAAAATCATGTTTTTTTTCCCCTCTTTTTTTTTTTTTTTTTTTAAAGTATCCCAGACACTAATCTGTGAAATGGACTCACTTCCTTATAGCTTCCTTAGCTTCCTTATAGCTTATGGTTACAATCATGCAGCCATCTAAGATCAAACATTCTTGCATGTCCACATACCTGAAATATCCCAAAGCTGGTATTTACAAACCAATATATCCTGAGAATTAAGTCAGTGTTTACACACTTCAATGCACATGACAATCATTAGAAGTTCTGACAAAGCTTTAATTCTGAAAAGCTCTATTTTCCTCTTTCAATTTTCAGGTTCAGAACTTCAGTCATAGTTGCACACCTATCTGGTCCTAATGCCTGTTTTTAATCTCTATTGCCAGCTGCCATGACTTCAGCTCTTCCCAGAAGCACTGAAAGATCTCCTTTTGTCTTTCCAGACACCAGCCATGAAAGTAGAGGGAAATTTTTACTGCATCATATATACCATTGATATACCCTGCTAAATATGTGTCAGAAAAATATATTGTATGAATTGTGAAAGAGGGTAGGAAGGGAGCTAAAAAACAATGGTTAGGTCTGTTATCCTGGCAAGTCTACCTCCTGCCGCCAGGCTGGTTATGGCAGTTTTAAGTGTGATTAAAAGTCAAAACTTTTCGGTGAGATTTGTGATAGTACTGTAAAGGCTTGTGCATTAGTGAAAACTGGAAAAGGTTTCCCTTTTAATTCAAAAAAAAACAAACAAAAAAAAACCAAACTCTTCCCATACCCCTCCTTCCCCCCCAAAATGGAATTATTCCTAAAACAGCCTAGCTTATTTTCTGCAGTTTCAAGCCCTGGCTAACCTATAAATCTTTCTAATTACTTTTTCTATCTTGCCTGAAAAAATTAGAGGGACATGCATATAACAAAGAAAGCAAATGATGAAATGCGTATCTGAAGTAAAACGGAAAAAAAAGAAATTTGTTTCTTCTCATGGTCTGCATGATAATGAGAGGGCAGCACAAAGGCTACAGAGAAAAACACAAGCAAAAAGCATCATAAACCTGTGATTCAGATTGTTCACGTAGTTAAACTATCTCATGTGTTCACGCCACCTTTGTTGACATAGCTTAATACCACACATTAATTTCAATGGCCTGTCAGATTTTTAGGCTCACAGTAACTAACCCAAGCACAGTGCTGAGATTCTGATACTGTTTGATTCTCTTGGCAATCCCCATTTCCAGGAATATAGGATAGCATTTGAATTAAAACAGACAGGAAAAAAATGTAGCAATAGGAGAAACAATCTTAGTTTGCAGGCTGAATTTGAGATTTATCTGAGTAATTTGAGCTTTAAAGCTATATATGTTTCTATCGCAATTCTCTGATTCACTGTAAGAAGTATCACATCAACTACCCCCCGTAGCTTTCACAAAGGGAAAACACATTAAAAGGTAGAACATCAGCAAATATCACCTCCATCCAAGTTTACAAATACTCAGAATACAGTTTAATTACCTGGGAGATTTAACAACTTACAAAAGCCCGGCCCTCCTGCACTTAAGGTGGTATTAATTGCACATTAAGTTGTTCTCTGGTTCAAAACAGCCTGCAAGTGCAATAACCACAGAATCACAGACCACAACAACATCACAAGTTATAGCTGCATATTCTATTTTTCACAACAAATCACATTATTCATTTTGAAAATAATCAGGTGTGGTTTTTCATGGAAACTTGCTTTAAAGAATGGAAATAAAACTTCAAATTTGTGAAAGTAAACACAGTTTACAAATCCTTGGAAAAAGCTTACAGTGCTCCTACAACAAAGCATGCCTCTCTCCATTTGTAACATCTTTGTTTTTGAAATTCTACATCTCACAGATAACTTGAAAGCCCTCTAGAAAGTATTATTTTTTTCTCCACAAATCATCATATTCAGATCTTCATTCTAAGTCTTAAATCCATCTCACTACCCCGATGCCATGACTTCACTCTTCGCAGAAGGACTGAAGTATCTCTTCCATCTTTCCAAACATGACCTGTAAAAGCAGAGCAAACTTTCTACTGCATAGTAGGTGGTGTTCATGCATTAAGAACTATGGGACTTTTCCAAATCACTGATACTAGACCAGCAATCAGAAAGAACAAACATTTGATCCTTGACATAACTGACGTCACACTGTGTATTTTGCAGAAATTGCTAACAAGGCCTCCTTTTAGAGTGGAATAGCTTCATTAATTTCTCATTATTTTGTAACAGACCAAAAGCACACAAAATAGAAAGGCATATTTGTACATTGCCAAAGAAGGGTTCCCAATTTGTACTCATGTTTCAATAATTGAGATTTCATATTCCAACAGTAACATTTAGGAGATTAGCAGCCTTTTTAACAGCCAACTGCAGTGGCAAGGTAGAAGTATCTCAAAGTCCAGAGTCAGAGCTCTGCTCCATTATTTTGGGAACTTCAAAATGGCAATGGTCCTAATGCTATTAGCACATACCAGACACTGCATTATTTTGAAATAACATTACCACGCAAGTGCATACTCTCCAACTAATTACTCCAGCATGCTGGGACAAGTGATTGATTAACAAAGCAAAGAACACAATCAGAGAAAAAATTCTTCTACATTTGACTTAGCCTGTACATGGAAAATTGAATGGCAGGGATCACATGCCTGTGGCCATGATGTTTGGAGGGAAAGCAAGTCAAGAAGCATCACTCAAATAATTAGCAAGTGAGATCCAGCAGGAATGATGTCTCATTCAAGGGAAAAAGGAGATCAGTTGAAGTGTTACTTATTTTCTAAAGGAATGACACAAACACAGATGCAAACAATCCCAGCTTTCTGGATGGAAGATATCTATGACAGAGGAGTTTGGCCAAGCCACCCACTTTAGTGACCTCAAACTCCAGAAACAGTTGTACAGAAAATGGAGAATAGGTCAAATGCCTAAGGATAAGCATACACAGTGTAGAGTGAAGACATAAGACCAAAGGCAAAAAGCATGAAATGAGACACAGACAACCAGAAATGAAAGAAAAAATAAATAAATGCAGCCAATAATTTTTGAGACACAAGACAGAATTTTTCTTGTACTCTTCACACAGGCTTGAAAAGTCAGCCATCACTGACACCACTGGACTTCAAAATACACAGTATACCTTTGTAAAGACCTCACAGACTTTGGGCATGATAAATGGTTGCAAGCTATCAGCAACC
Source organism: Cygnus atratus (assembly GCF_013377495.2). Lineage (NCBI taxonomy): Eukaryota > Metazoa > Chordata > Aves > Anseriformes > Anatidae > Cygnus > Cygnus atratus. The sequence goes on from NC_066396.1 coordinate 37,231,110, forward strand.
ACAATGCGGTAAGTACTCATGCTAGAGACACCACAGGAACTTTTCAAGTTTTAACAAGGAAGTCCCAGAAACAGAGTAGACGCATCGAAGATAAGCTGATAACTAGCAAACACAGGGAGAACAAGGACCAATTGAGTCCAACACTACTTCCTTCTCTATCAAGTTATCATGCGGAGTGTTCAATGGATCTGAAGTAGAGGCAATAAGAAGGCTTCAGTCAAGTTTTCAACAGCATCCCATGAAACATTCTCAAAACTTGCTAGAAAAGATGGTCAAGGTGGAGCTCTTCCACAGCATCAGTAAGGTTCAGCTGGAGTACTGTGCCCAGGTTTAAGTACTGTACTTTAGGAAGGCCGGAGTAAATTGGAGATCATCAAGGGGTAAGAATGAAAATGGCTAGAGATTCAGAATGTGAGCTATGCAGGGAAGTGTAAAAGAAATGGAATTCAGTCTAAACAAGAAAGAAAAAAAGACTGAGGAGAGACATGATAGCTAAACACAAATTGATGAAAGAGGGAGGGAACAATCCCGCTCTCAGGACCAATAACAAATTACTATAATGAGAAACGTGTATGAAAGAACAAGAACTTCATGTCAGTTGTAATGCTCTATTTCAAGACATTTATCTTTTCTCCACTCACCATAACCTCAACAAAATGTCAGCCGTAACATTTTTCTTCACCAACTCAAAATTACTGTGCAAACATAACCACATAACGGAAACATATAATGAAGAAAGATAATAGAAATTAATTGCTTATCTATCATGAACATTCCCAAAAAGATTGTTGGCAGACAACATGCAAAAGCTGTGGTTAAAAAAATTAACATGCAGTAATACAGACTGCATAATTTGTTCATCAGTTTTCCACAGGTTAGTCACAACTTGAAAGTGAAATGCCTCTGGGAATTACTGAGTCTTTTAGCACATTACCACATAATCAATCCTAATAGTTTGCAGAAGTAAATGCTGTGGAAACCTGGTACTGATGTTGAAGTGCATTATCATGATCTTGAAGTCACCTACGTCTTCTCACCTGGTTCCTGCAAGCATATTTTTTTTTTATATATATATATACATTTTAACTGAGTGTTAGCTAAGCTTAGCTTTTCGGAAGCCACATTATCTAAGAAATGCAAGTCTTTAAAATCCTGTTTTAATCTCCATTTGAGGGCCCATCCATACAGCTGCAAAAGACAGTTGAAGAACAGATGGAACAGATTGCCTTGGAGGATGCAGTGGTAATGATGGAAATTTCAGAACGGATTAGACAAATATTTTAAATGTAGTTGATACTGTCGAAGGAAGGGAAAGGTCTTGATACCCTTTCATGGTCCCTCCTAGCACCACCACATAACATTTAGACTGTATATCTGTAACAGTCATATTTGGTGTTCTTATCTTCCTGCCTTCCCAATATGCATTTGCTAGCATCCTTATTATAGCACCAGTGCTCCCCAGGCCCCAGAAAAAACTCACCTAGACAATTAAAGTAACAAGAATGTAAGCTATCAGAGAATAATAATCATAACAGAACTCCTTATAATTACGAGCACAGTTCTCACATGAACTCCCATAAGATAAGAAGAAACTGTGAAAATGATGAGGAATGTGATGCAACAGGTCACATGCCCTTGGTCCATGCTGAACAAGAGATCCATTGTCTCAATTATTTCAATCACTTACATACATTAACACAATTTCATAACTGCACTTCCACTTGTGACAAAACTGGGAAGAAAGTCTGGGACAGATGAAAGCAGTGCTAAAATCAGCATTCAAGAGGCTGCGCAACAGCACCAGAATGAAGGTAAAAATTAATTTAGAGGAAAGATCTGCAATAACATGTCTAAGCTTAGGTTCCTAAACGTACATTTACACAGGTGCCTAGCCTTCCTGAAAACCAAAGTTGTTCAAGAATGGATATACAAGACTGAGGTAAGCACCAAGTTTGAAAATCACATCTAAATTCAGATGAGAGACACTCATCATTAAGTCACTCTATGGAACAATAAGTTTCATTATGACTAATTAAAAAAATACTGCTTTCCCTCAGGAAAGTTAAGACTGAATTAGCAGAAGTTTTCCCTGGACTCCGCTGATTTAATTTTAGTTACAAATTAAAAGAAAGCTGACTATACTCTCAGAAAAAAAAGTAAAAAAAAAAAATCCAACCTCTTGTACCATTCTCAATACAGAACAACTGCTACATCACTGAAATTCCTTTGATTAGATCAAGTGTTCTCAGTTTCCTATGGAGCAGAAGTTGCTTAGAGACCATTCAGAAACATATGCAAACATATGGAAAGGGAGAAGATTATCCCATTTTATGAAATAATTTATAAAATACAAAGCTGGAGCCTTCTTCTGTTAAATGGGCCTTCCTGAGCATTTCATTTTAAACTACAGAGAAAACTTCAAGGGAGAAAAAAATAATCTGAGAAGCTGCCTCAGGTAAGAGGCAACAATAATAATAAAACGAGTAATGCAGTAAAATCAAATTCTGAAAACAATTAAAGAAAGAATTACTCAGCATACATGGAAATAGCTGCTATTTTTCATGGCTGCTGTCTAGTTGTCATCAAACTCATACTGAAGTTTTACATCCATTGGAGCAGAACTACACCTTTAAGTGCAGAAAAACAACTATTTTTTTTTTAATGTTATGCCACACTCTGACCATGTTAACTGCTTTAAATGTAAAGGTTACTACTATCTACAAGTATTAACACTTATGGGTACTTAAGATATAGTAGCACTATAAGGAACTGTATACTTTTGTTCTCTTAGTCAGTCAGACTTAAATTGGCAGACAAAAAAGAGCAACTGACTACATTTTTCCTGACAGCCGCCTGACAGTATGCTGAGATTTGGCACTCCTCTGAAATTACAAATACACTTGTAATGTACTTTAAGAAACAATAACACATTAGTGTACATATGCAACCTACTGACGTTAAGAAACACGGTATACTTTGGCAAGGAATACACACAGCTCTTTTAAGGTATGGAAACACAGCCACAGAATTTTTAAATGGCAATACAAACATTTTCAAATAAACATTTTAAAATAGTTATTTACAGCCAAGTGATATAAGGGGACTGTTTTCCAACAGTCTTTCACTTGCCAAATGTTGTGGCTTAACCTCGCAGGCAGCTCAGCACCACATAGCCATTCACTCACTCCCTACTCCCCCAAAGTAGGATGGGGGAGAGAATAAGAAACAAAAAAAAATAAAAACTTGTGGGTTGAGATAAAGACAGTTTAACAGCACAGAAAAGGGAGCGATAATAATAATAATATAAAGAATGTGCAAAGCAACTGAGGAATGCCATTGCTCACCACACACTCACCTGACCACAAGCGCCCAGCCTGTCCCCGAGTAGCGTGTCCTCTCCCCTCCCCAGCAAGCCAGCCCAGTTTATTGTTCATCATGACATTATATGCTATGGGACATCCCTTTGACCAACCTGGGCCAGCTGTCCTGGCTGTGTCCCCTCCAACTTCTGGAGTGCCCCCAGGCTCCTCGCTGGCAGGGCAGCACAAGGAGCTGAAAAGGCCTTGGCTCTGTGTGAGCACTGCTCTGCAGCAACTAAAACATCGGTGTGTTATCAGCATTATTCTCAGCCTAAATCCAAAACACAGCACTGTACCAGCTACTAGGAATAAAATGAACTCTGTCCCAGACAAAACCAGGACACCAAACCAAACTGAAAATCCTGACCCTGAACATTTTTGTCAGCAAGAATATGAAGTTATTACCCTACAATAATTACACCAATATGAACATTTTCTATAAGAAAAAAAAAAAGACAAGTTCATAAATGGTATATAAGGCACCACCATCATCTCCTTCCCTGCAACTGGCTAGCTGCATTGTTGCTTTTTTTCGTATTATGGGAAAATTCAAAATCTTAAACTATAACAATTAGCAAAGGACACATTTTCACATAAATTAGTATTTTAATAGCACATGGGAGATAGCAAAAACAGTGAGAGTGGGATTTAACACAAAAATGAGACAGCTCTCCAATGACCATAAGCGCAAGTGGTACAAGCACTTTGCAGGAAAACGTAGCCTGACACTACTGAATTTTAACAAGAACAGACCAGAACCTGTCAGATTTTCCTAAGGAGAATGTGTACAAGTTTCCCCACAAGTGAAAGAGGTCTCTAACTTCTTGAGAGGTCTGAATAAGATTTTTTTTTTTTTGCTTTACACAGAAGCCCTCTGAAGGACTAACTGCACCTCTCAATGCATTATTATGAATAGTTAAGAAAAGACATACACTGCTATCTGTAAGTCAGTTAATAACCCTCACCACAGTTTTCAAAAGGTAAAAATAGAGCTTGCAGCATTTAGAAAGAAAAAAAAAAAGCAATCACACTATCAGAACTCCATCCCCTTTTGCCTGATCCATATCCTTTTAAGAATCATTAACTAAAAAGAGATCAAAATTCAAGCAAGATAAAATAGTCACGGGCTATGAATATTTATGATTTCCATAAACTAAAGTGAAAAAAAAAGATCAAACAAATCAATTGGTTCTTCACAGGAACAAAGTGATCTTATGATTTAATGTATGCAATATGATACTCCAGTTTCTGATATGCCTTACTTGACTTTATCAGCTGGAATGTCTAATTAAATAAATTAAATACCCTTTTCAGCCTAGAATTTGTTACTGGATTGTTATTTTTTTTAGTTCAAGGTGACAAAAATCAGTATGCTGAGCATTTTTGCATGTATTTATAGAAAACTGACTCTTCATGGTCACTGTTGCCAGTGTGCACTTATCATCCCCTAAACCTCTGATGTTTGTGTCCTGTTCGTAGGGGAAGTAGCCTGATAAGCTAGGTAAGTGGAAAGGGACGGTCATTAATATCTGGGATTGTCTAGCTAAGCTTTTGTAAATAAAAAGGCTGGATTTCGGTTTGCTTGCAATATTGTAAGATCATTGTACTGCAGATCTGAACAAGTTACTAAGGACCACCAAATAGGGGAATGAAGAAAACTGAGACAAATAAAAGCAAACCAGATGACTCTGCACGCTTAACCCTGCTCACCATTCTGGCAGGAAGAATGGATGTAAAACAGACAGCAATTGCCCCTCACTGCAGAAGCAGGCACAGCAGAGGTTACAAAAATGCTGATAGCAGCGTGAACAGTTTTCCTGCAAAGCACAGGGTTATCCAAACATTTGTTAAAAAAAAGCCATTAGTTCAAGAGATCAGCTAAAAATCTTTACTGAAGTACTGTATCTGGTGTGTTTGTGCGTGTGTGCGAGTTAGCGTATGCACATTAGAGAGTGACACATGTAGAGGAAGGCTAGACACTAAGAGGCCTCACAAAACCAGACTGAAGGTGCTAGACCACAAAAAAGCTGCTGTTAGCTAGCAGCGTCATCACTGGTCTGGTATAGAAGCCAGAAAAACTTGACACTATCCATACCTCCCTTCAAAGCAAATGGCTTTCAGCAGAAAGCACTGGTTTAGAGAGACATGACTTGGTTTACAGACACAGGACCAAACTTGCGTTTTGGCTCAAGGATGAAGGAGTTGCTGGAGTGATGCTAAGTAAGGCTACGAAGGACAGAGACACACAGCCTTAGCCTGGCAGCTGATAGCAAACCGCTGTCCCCTCACAGACAGACAGAAGCACTGCATGCTTTTCAGTTGATTCTACACATGGAAGTTTATTCATTACTTCCATGATTTGGGTAAAATAATGAGCTTGTCTAATTAAATAACCCATGATTACTTGCTCTACTAAACAATTTGCCTCTGTCGGTACACCTGCCTGCCCGTGAACAGCCTCTTGCACCACAGGGGCAGGCAGCTCCAGACGAAGGTTTGGAAGGAGCTCCTTCCACACCTCCCAGGGGTTGTGGAGCACAGGGACCCTGCTCAAAGAGCTTCCAAGCTTCCAAGAGCTGACATGTGTCAGGGTGGGTGGATGGCAGAGGAATCGATACAGGTATTTCATATCTGCATGTCATTTATCTTAACGAGAGAGTCAACCATCCACCTTTCTTTGCTCAGAAAGCAACCAAGGCTACTGAAACTCTGTTGTTCCGTGCTTGCCTTCACCTTGCTCATTTCCTGTGCAGTGTTCATGTCCTCACAGCATGAAGAAGAAAAAAAAAAAACAGCCGAGGAACATACTTTGTTTCATTTTGAAGATTCCAGGCAAAGAACAGACAAGAAGGATGTAAGTGAACAATGAGCAATTTGGGATGGGGAACAAGAGAGGAAAAAAAGAGAAAAAAAAACAGGTAAAAAGGGCAGGGCAAGACTCAGTAAGAGACTCTGCAATGTTGAACTGGGAGTAAAAGAGGAATGGGAAGGAAAGATGGCTGAAGTGCAAGAAAGCCAGAGTAGAAGAGAAATACATGCGGATAGGAAATACACAGATAGGAAAGGCTTTTTACTTCGGTCTATTATAAGCAGACACGCAGTGCCATTAACTTTGTGTAGTCAGAAAGAATACTCAAGGAAGGGGAAAAAAAGAAAAAAATCAGTAAGTATCTTATAGCGTAGAGTTATGGTGCAGGGAAAACAGCAAAGAAAATTTGATTTTATCCCCATGACGATACAGGTATTTTTGTCCCAACATGCAGAAAGTTCAGTTCATTGTGAAGAAGAGATGTATACATTTAGCTCACAGAATAGGCTTTGAGATATTCAGTCCTACCTGGTTTGCCTATTGTCAGGTGATTACTATCTCTACAAAACGGCATCGATCCACGGTCAAGATGAAGGAGGCAGAACAACGCAAAACAAGCAACCAAGCTAAAAATGCGGTAGAGCTTTGCAGAGGCAACTGCTCCAACTTGCTCCTGAGTTGCAGAAAAGCTCACAGAAACCTATTTGCAGAGGGCCATTGGAGGAGCCTGTGCAAAAACACCAGCACCAGCTTGTGTAAAAGCCTGTTACTGCTCAGCAGATGTGAGCAGCGTGCTACATTAAATCTCTTCTGCTCATACTGAGCTACTGTGAAATGACAGGATTGTGCCTCCTTGGCTACATCTCATTCAAATATCAACTGTTATTAGGTGGAGGTGGACAAGAAGCTACAGAGAGAAATTTAGCCTTCACATTCAGCAAAAAGTCACACACCCATGCACTTTTTTTTCCCCTTAATTTCCTCTACTACTTGATAACCTGCAGCTGGTATACCTGTGTCAGATGTGATGTTTATGACCCTTAATAGTGCACATTGGTGCATGACCTTGTGTTCTCGAACTCTTCAACAGGATTTTTCATTTCAGACACAGTTTCTGTTGTTTGCAAATGGCCACAATTTCAAACAGCCAAGTCAGAGAAAATCAGGGTTCTACATACCTCTCCTGAAAAGTTACAAGTCTTTACTAATGTTTCACATCTCTGCTGGTTATCAAGCTTCCTCATCTTCCTCTGGTAGGCACTTGAGCACCACTGGCTTGAAGACAAACACTCACCCTTTCTTGCTGTCATTTCTTTATTAATAATAATACATTTATACATATGTGAGCCACTGCAAAGTCTGAAGTGTCTCAGTGAGGAACACGCCAAGTAGAGAACTTGGCGGATGGATCAATATAAACTATTATCCACATGTATAATTTTGGCTAAGATGAAAGCAATCATATGAAGAATTCTGGCACCATACAATCAGAGCAAAAGGAAAGAGTGCTTTAATTCTCTAGGTTGACAGGCAGATGTAAGCTTTATATAAAGAAATAAATGTGTGCCAGAGTTCAGCAAGATATTAAACGCTATTTCTACCTTTCACAGTACATACTGTCAATAGGGGAAAATACCCTCCTACACAGTTATTTCAAATGCATTGGTCTCTAATAGAAGGTGCAGGTAACACATGCTTTAAAAGCTTGTACCACACAGTTTCTTTACTGCCCACATTTGTGATTGCCTTCCAAATGATGTTTTGCCATGCAAAACACAAGGAACTGGAAGTCAGTGTGCACAATGTGCTATAGCAGAAAGTAATATCTGCATGTAGAGAAGAGTCTTCACTTGCATATTCTCTGTGCAGGATAATTTAATGGTTACAAACGGAACCTTTGAGCTAAAGGGAGCAGTCACAGGGGCAAGATGTGAACCTGACATGCTTGAACCTGTATTCATTTTGCAAAAGTTCTGTGTTACGCTGTAATTGCAAACTAGCTACCAATACATCATTCATCAGGTTCATTCCTTCATGTGTTCACTGAAATTGTTAAAAGGCTATTTTTCATAATACTGTTTCCTATTCAAAACCTGGACTGTACTGTCATTTCAACTGAACTACACTCCTACTAGACAATTTCTGTTTTGAAGGGTATTGACTACCTCTCACAACAACAATCTCTAGATACCACCAAATGGTCCTAATGCTCTCAGAATAACTTGAAACAAATTTCTTTTTCCCATTTTGCAGTTAGTGGTTATAATTCTTACCAGGAGAACATGTATTTGATAATAAGGGGAAAAATCCATTATGATTTTCTTTGCCATCCCCAACACCATGTGTCAAATTAAATTTGTTAATATTTTTGAACTTGAAGATAGTCCATAAATATACTGAGTAGGCTTTTTGCAGAATGCACCATTTTATCAGTGTTATATTTGAGATATGAATTGAAGAACTGTCCAAGTTAAAACAACATCATTTTAACTGTAGTGTGTGTGATCTTCTATCAGCAAGCTTCACCACTACATTCTTACACTCAACTTTGTCACTGCACACTGCCTCAATATAGTTTCCTCCTATCACTTGGCACCATGCAACATTATTTCCGCAGGCCTGTAATATCAGTAAAGGTGCAATGATTATGCCAAGACTGACTAAGTGAATGATGAGCTGTTCACACCCACGTCTTTGAGGTGTCTGTCTGGACAACATTTATAAAATAATTAGGAACAAGGTTAAGCATCCCTAAAGGTGGATCAAAAATAAGAGGATGCTGTTTCTGAAGAAGTATGTCCTCCCTAATTCCTGCACCACTATGGGCTTAGTTTGGATTACTTACATCAACATCAACACAGTGTTTCCCTGTAAGAAATCACAAGATGAGACAAACAACGGTGAAGGAGCCTGTCAAACCACAGCCATTTTACTCAGATTTGATTTACAAAATCATGAAAATAAAATTACTCCTATGCCTAGCAGCTTGCAGAAGTATGCCCTATTTAAAAACAAAACAAACAAAAAAATGCAAGTGGAGGTACCTATGTCACAACTTGAACAAAGATGTCAACTGCAACAGCTGCAGAAGTATCCACATAAAATGTGATCAGCAAGACCTACCCTAATGCAAGAAGAGGAAACCACCACCCTCCTGGCACTCCACAGTTCAGAGGTGTCTAACAGGAAACTACTCAAATGCTTAAGTTAGTTGTAAATGTAAAGACAGTCTTACATGTGACACTTCCCATCAACAAGAAATTCTCACCTACTAGGTCATCAACACTTGCATCTTCAGCTAAGAAAAAGGTCCATCTCTTATGGGAAGAGATTCGATTCTTTATTTTAGTCAGATAGTCAGGAAACCACAGGACAAAAAGATCCCTCTAATCATGGAAGTGCAGATTCTCTGACATCCTTACTTCCTCTGCAGAAATATAATCCTCCCGCCACTTTCCTTATTCCCTGCGTCCAAAACCAAACTTACATATGAGCCACACTGCTGCAAGGATCAGCTGTTTAAAAGCACCATTACTGTTGCTATTGCTTGTTTTGACTTTGCTTTGGAAGAAATTGGAGTGCCCAAATTAGGGTGCATTCTCAACTATTCAGAATCACTGAATTCACAGATGGCAGCTGATTGAATCACCCCGTTTTGTACCAGGACTTTGCAGAACTGCGGTTTCACTCCTTCAGACTCTTGTAAACTTTTGTGTAATAGAGAATGACTCCAAAAATACTATCAGAAACTCTTCCCCCTACTGTATGTGTATTTGTTAACTCTGCTGGGTACGTATGAGAACAGATGCCTTACCAGTTCTTCCCTTTTATCCTAATTTTTCAAATATCCATTTCTATCTCATCAGCTTTTAGGATGTGGGGCTCAGTTGGGCTACTGCTTCTCATGCAGTAGATGAGGGCAGCAATGAAGACACCAGCAAAACTTTCATGTTATCAAGTTTATGAGATGAGTGTTGCAGAAGAGGTTTTATTTATTTGTTTATATTAAGAGCTAATGGTCCATAAAACCTTTAACGCATACCCATGCATTATTTTTTTCTAGGTGGAAAAAATGATGTCCTTGTTTCTAACACCTATTTGATGTTCAGTACGTTCAGTACAAATTTTGCTAAATGTGTACATTCAATCTGATTTTATTTTGAATACAATGATATCAAAGAAACCATGTAGCATGTGACAGCTTACTGTTGCCCGTTAGTTAGCAGTGTGTTTTTTAAGACTCATTTAGAACACAGAATGACCTGTAATAAAAATATTCACCTGAAAAAATTGCTCTGATCAGGAAAAAAGGGTAGTTACAGCGAGCTTATGGCATAAAAAAAATGCTTGGATTCAGGAAAAGTAGGAGGAGAGCAGTGGTAACAGCATTAGAAGCGTGCTGGGAGAAGAAGGCCTAAATCACGAACAAACAGAAAAAAATAGTTTTTGAGCTTTCTTGACAACTAAAAACATGGTTACAATACCATGTAGTAGCTAATTATAGACTGCCTATAACAACAATATTTATATTTCATCAGGATGCCTGTTAAAAGCAAAGAAACACGTAGAGTTTGAAGTTGTGAACTCTTCACAGGCTTGGTTATTTTTCTCCCCATGATATATCACCTTGTTGATAAATGCACATCTCAGTTTTGTTTCACTAGTTATTAAGAACACATTAAGGTAATATCAATTCAGTGTCTCCTAGTCTGACAAAATTTGGACCTCATTATTGTTTTTAATAGTTAATGTTATCACTAGCATTTTTTCTCATACATATAGCATCCTATATGATCCCCAATTTAGGGCATAAAAGTCCAATGAACTTCACATCCAACACAGGTGCAAGGCTACAGAGAACTCTGTAAATGTTGCACCAAACAAGCGTATTATGCAGATCTCAAGAGAATAAGGAAAACATGAAGAAAAACAGAAGACAGGAGAAGTAGGTCACCACCTCCAGATGATAGCCTTGGTGGACACAGAGCAGGCAGGTGACTTATGGATACACCCTGCCACAGAGAAGAACAGACAGAGAAACTATGTGTGGGCCTGCAACAGACTGCAAAATGGAAACTTCTCACTTACCCAACCTGCAGCTGATACTCTCTCTGTGCTCTGAGTTGCTCCAATGCTAAAGCTCTTTATTGTCAGATGATTTGCATGAGTTACCTGTTCTGCACAGGCCTACGACAGTTGATTCATCTCCTATGAATCAGCTGGAAAAGTAAAACCATGCAGGGTAATAGGAGATACTATTTAAGGAAACACTACAAGAAAGAAAACTTGAGCTTTCTGACATGAAAACATTTTAAAAATGATTTTCAGTTGCACTAGTACTTTTTGAAGCTGCTTGTAGCACATACTCAGAAGCAAAGTCCTGTTGTTAAGGAACGCTGTTCTGAATGGCTCTTTTAGTTGAAAAAATACACGGCCTTACATTACATCTGTAATATACCATAGGTCAAGAAAGGACTAACCTGTACCACTTTCTATACGAGAGTCCAGTAATAAGCATAAAGGAGGCATATTTACACTTACAAAAGCAGCTCAGTTTCTTACAGTCCTGTATGAAAATAATGTATTTTGATAGCTTTAAAAACACTTATTTGAATGATTTCAGGAGTTACACATGCTTCCTGAAACATTGTAAATGCACAAGAATCTTTTTTCCTAGTTGTATTTGCAGTCTGTCTGCATTGCGGGTTGGAAGAGGAGTGGGAGGGCTGAAGAGAAGTGAGATGAAAGCAGGCTTTACTGAAAATAAACCAGCTTGGTATTCTAGGTCACTGTTTTCCTCAACCCTACAGTCTGCTTCAGTTTAAAAAACTAACACATTGCCTAACTTTGCAGGTAGATGGCAAGGATCAAATGCCAGTCCTCTCCATCCATTGGCAACACAAGTTGCAGATCAGTCAGCAGAGAAACAGACAAGCATATCTACCACCTGTTCATTGCCTTTGCTGGTAAGAGAGAGAAGGGGGCAAAACCACCTTACAAACAACTCCACCCACCTACCCCACCGAGAATCCATACTCCAATTCATGATCTAGAGGTATACCACTTCAGAAAAGTTGTGGATTGTAAAGCAAATTGCACTTGACACTGGGCATATGTCCCTTGTAGACTTTCAACACCCAAAAAAAAAAAAAAAAAGACCAGAGACTGAACATCCTGACAGGCTTTAACCTTCCCACTTCTGCTCATCAAACATCAGCAGGAAACAAATTGCTATTGGTTTTGGCTTCTCACCATTCTGCTGGACATTGACTGAAAGTAGCAGAAAGCAGAAATGTAATGGTGTACACTGCTCTTTCTCCATAGTTCACACTTAGCCAGCAAGATAACTGAAACAATTTCCCTTCCCCTTTTTCCCTAGCATGAACTCTGTTGGCCAAGCAACTCAAGGCTTAAGCATCAATGTTTGCAAGCACTGAGGGTACAGCTTTGCCCACTTTACTTGATAGCCAAGAACATCTCAGAAGAGGATGCTTATTGGCTTCATGACAGCATAGCGAAGCTCTCTTTAATGCTTCAAAGGTGACTTGATACAGTATTTTTCAATTCCAGTGTCTCAGTTGCCCAAGAAATACATACGGTGTGCAGTTCACAAGCTGTTTACAAGCTCTCTCAAGTTAAAACATCAAGAAGGTCCTATGCACTTTAAAGAATATCCTCTAGGTTTCCTTCCAGCAACAGGATGAGCAGCAAGAGACAGAGTCGCTCCTGTGGACAACAACAGACACCTACAGCATAAGCAACCTGTTAAGCATCTACATTCAAAGCTTAAATCATGCAAGACGTATCCAAATTCTTACAGTCATCATAAGACTGTGGAAGAGAAAAGCCTGCTTATTCATTCTTACGTTTTGAAAGAAAATGCTACTTAAACAGGCTTCTTTAACAACCCTCATTCCCTACCATAACACAATTCAAGACTCAAAAAGCTATACCATAAGTATTCACAAACTTACTGTCATCACTTCCATTTTACTAGAAACCAACTTGACTTTAAGAATACTGCTAGTTAGAACAGACTTGAAAACAAAGGAAAAGAGCATATGCTTTTCATCCCTGTAAAAGTATATATTTAAACCATACACAGGCATATTAGGCTGAAAGGAAATATAAAAAGTGTAAAACCTACCCAATTCCAGAAAGACCCTTCAGAAGTAAGCTGAAGAATGTTTTTATATATATGTAAAGTTTATATACATATATCTATATTTACATTATCATATATACTGCCTACATTATATATTTAATATTTTATAATCTTATGTTATACTATAAAGATGTTATACATGCTAAGACCATACACAGACAAACACACACACAGATGTAACATTATAAAATACAGTCACTAACATGTAGTAATAAACTGCAAAATATCCTCAACAGAACATATAACATCAGAACTGAGAAACTGAAAAGTAATTTATTCCCACATAACTTTTATATTAGAAGATTATTACTTGGTAGAAAAAAAAAACCTAAAATGTTAGGAAATTAACATTAAGTAACAAATACATGAATACATGTTCTTACAATATCTGAGCTACAACGAATATCAAAGCAAATATTTGGCCATGTTTATAAGGAACACAGAATCACAGAATCATTAAGGCTGGAAAAGACCTCCAAGATCATCTGGTCCAACCAACCCCCTACTACCACTATCACCCACTAAACCACATCCCCAAGCACCAGGTCCAACTTTTCCTTAAACACCCCCAGGGGTGGTGACTTCACCACCTCCCTGGGCAACCCATTCCAAAGCCTGACTGCTCTTTCTGAGAAGAAATGTCTCCTAATATTCAACCTGAACGTCCCCTAGAGCAACTTGAGGCCATTCCCTCTAGTCCTATTGCTAGTTACCTGTGAGAAGAGGCCAGCCCCCATCTCCTCACAGCTTCCTTTCAGGTAGCTGTAGAGAGCAATAAGGTCTCCCCAGAGCCTCCTCTTCTCCAGACTAAACAACCCCAGTTCCCTCAGCTGCTCCCCACAGGGCTTGTGCTCCAGGCCGTTCACCAGCTTCGTAGCCCTTCTCTGGACACGCTCCAGGGCCTCGATGTCCTTCCTGTAGTGAAGGGCCTACAGCTGAACACAGTACTCGAGGTGCAGCCTCACCAGAGCAGAGTACAGGGGGACGATCACCTCCCTGGTCCTGCTGGCTGCACTATTCCTGATACAAGCCAGGATGGCGTTGGCCTTCTTGGCCACCTGGGCACACTGCCGGCTCATGTTCAGGTGAGCATTGATCAGCACCCCAAAATCCTTTTCCTCTGCACAGCTTTCCAGCCACTCTGCCCCAAGCCCGTAGTGCTGCATGGGGTTGTTGTGGCCAAAGTGCAGGACCCGGCACTCAGCCATGTTGAACCTCATCCCATTGGCCTCTGCCCATTGACCCAACCTGTCCAGGTCCCTCTGCAGGGCCTTCCTTCCCTCTGGCAGATCAACACTTCCCCCCAACTTGGTGTTGTCTGCAAACTTACTGAGGGAAAACGAATTTTTTTGAGTGCACTTTGAATGCATGTATATTTGAATACACTTACTGAGGGTGCACTCAAAAAAGCATCACATAATATGAATCACAAGTTAACGAATAACAGATCCTCTTTGCAATACTATAATGGATGTTAACAGCTTTTCTTCATAACAAGGAATCGGTATCAACAAAATTTTACACAGCATTTCAAATCATGTACAATTTTAATGTGTGCCACTGCAACACAGTAATAGAGCTGAGTGACCCATAGTTTTTAAATCTTTGTGTTTTTGTTTGTCTGTTTGTTTTTGTTATGTTTTAAAGCAACTAAACAGACAAATGACTTGGTGCTGCATTTGTATAAATCCTTGTTTAACTGAACTTGTCATCAATGACTGGCATTCTTAGGCTGTATTGTTATACAAAAATAAAAGAATTTGCAAGAATATGGAGGGTTTCATAAGCAAATTACCATGCCTTCTTTGTACGGGTAGAAGTATTTCATTCCTGAGTGAGGAATCACTGATACTAGAAAATTAGGACATTGTCAGTAAGAGGTACAGGAGGCTGCACTGCCAACCACATTCATGGACCATATCCAAATCAATCTTATTCTGACTGAGCGGGAATGGTAATTTCTCCTCCCAGTGAAACACAGATATCTGGGGATACAGTTTGTCTCTGTATGCAGATTTACAAAGAAGACCTTATTAATCATCTTTTGCATTTATTCAGCACAATGCAACACAGTGGAGACAACATCTCACATGTACCATTCCCAGGCTAACTCCTTGCAAGTTGGCTTTTACTACTGTCATCACCCCTCTATGTTATTTGCTAACAGCTAGCATGACAAAGTTAAAATTGCAACAAATGGAGTTACCTTTTTTCCCCCTACATCTAATAGCCGTTGCGTCTGAACATCTGAAGCGACAGTTCACTGCAGTATCTATTTTCAATGCAGAGAGCCCTATGCTCTTGAACATAATGTAAAAGAACAGATGGAAGGACCAAGAATGACCTTACAAGCTCCCAACCCACTGCTGGCTCGTCTAATTATTCGGTAATTGCCAAGTATGATTCTCAGACCACATGGGTCAATAGAACAGACACATTAGAATATAACATATTACTTTATGGGGACAAATAACAAGTCACCTAATAGAATATACGGCATGAAATACATTGACAAGGTCCATTAGATAGCACAGGTGTTTCACAGCAACAAATTTAACACCATGCTGCAGGAGTTTGCCACAGAAGCTACAGCAGAAGCAGATGCACAGCCAGCATTTGCCTACCATGCACACAGACAGATACCACTGAGCACCCACCCCACTTACAACCTCAAGCTCACTGGAACAGCCATGCAGACAGACAGACAGAAGCCCTCACCATAAGATGGTACCCTTTCCTATGTTCAGAATGCTGTATTTATTTCTTCTTTTCTTCAGTTAGCCCTTAAAAGTAGATCTCTTACAACTTTTGTTGTTTAGTCCTTAAGAGTCTCTCAAGTAAAGGGGTGAACCCTTGCACCCTTCATTTCTACTCTAAGAAACAGGTCCCAAGGGGTGAGCCCTGGTTTTCTTCTCATATCCCAGGCTTTAAACTGTAGCTCGTCATGCGGAGTACAGAGTTGAACTTCACAATATAAGCACAGGCTTTAAACAGTAAGTGAAAACTTATTTTTGATTAAGGCTAGGCCATGTTAATGAGCTTTATGAAATGCTTTTACACTCAGTGCCTTATAGAATAAACCTACACAAACAGAGGTTACAAGAACCATTGCAGCTTGCTCAACTGCTCGTTCCCATGTACCAACTAGCTTTAATTCTTCAATAAAATGCAAAGTTGCATGAGGTGTGCTCTATAAAATTTGTGTTTGTAAACTTCATATATATTTATGGCCAAAACACTGTATCCAGCAGACCTGATAGAAGTTATAAGAAAAACATCAAAGAATTAGATTTCTCTCCCTTTCATGTCTTGGGGTGCTCCTGCAAATCCCACTTCCACTATATTATCACCATAACACCATCCTTACTTTGCAGATGAACACTTTTACACAGTATTTCTCAGTTTGCAAAACACTTTGTAAATATCATCTACAGCTGATAGGTGGAAGCAACAAATTCACAGAATTAATATTTATACTGAAAACTTCTGAGGTCCCACAGAACAACTCTGATCCTCCTTCTTCCTACGTCAACAACTGCCTCTTGTTTCAGTTAGCAGAAATGCAAAACACCTAAATTCAAAATTGTTTGCTCCCAACCTTTTCAGCTTTGTTGCCTCTAAATACAATAGTCCCCACTGTTTCAAATGTATTCTGCATAAAAACATAAGATAAATAATACTAAAAAAGCACTGCAAGAAAACACAGACATTTTTGCTACTGCAAGAAAGTTTTAATCCAATTATTGAATTCATATCAGAGGTTCTTCTCTTTCATCGATAATTTGCCTAGACTTCATTGCAAGTGGAAGAATTAAGTATCAGTTTTCACTATTGCTACTTACTTAACATCCCTCAAAATACTTCATAAAAACATTTATATTTCTAGTAGTTTTTATATAGTTTGTGATGCTTTACCGCAGTATTTCAATGTTGTGAACACTGAGAAAAATGTTCACCTTTCAACAAAAAAGACAGAATTCCAAAAGAAAACTCCTGTCCCTGTCGTGACAGTTTCAAGTTAAACTCTGTTATTAAGGTCTGTGTAAAAATCAAGACATTGCTCAACAGCAGCCAAAAAAGTATCCTAAGGCATCTTTTGCTTTTAACTCAATTTTTGAGGCACACTCCTTCAATTCAAGGAAAGAAAGATGGTATTCCCATCATGTCCTTTACCATCATTTGCAGGTATACCAAACCAGAGCTAATGTATTCTGCTAATATCACTTTCTGACAAAAAAAATCAACTCATGAATGGTTTCCCACCATGGTCTGTTATTACACCTCTAGCTTCAGTTGAAAGCAGATGAAAGTGCTACTGGCATCTTCAGCTACAGTTTAACTATTCTGGACAGAGAATGTGCATGTATGCTTTCATGTTTGTTATAGCTAATGATGCTATCCCGACAATGCACATTAAACTGGACATTAAAAAAGATGGATTAAAAAAGACTGGACATCAAAGCAAATAAGCCCACATGGACATATAGAGTAAACGATTTGAGGGAATTTCAGATCTTATTTTAGTTACATAAATTACTTTTAAATCAAAGTTCTATAAAATCTGAACGTACAACATACGAATAGAGCAGTTAATGTTCAATTAAAATAAATGGAACACCCCAATATTAAATTCAGGCTCTTCCCTGAGTCCCACACAACCAAGGGGAAATCCCTCTGAGTTTTGACAAGTCTTATGAACTGTTTGATGTTATTGTCTCCGGTTGACATCTCCGATCAAGTCAGTCTGGCACAGGGATACAGCCATAAATAGGCAAGAATCAACTCAAGTAAGAGCTAGTACAGTGTCATGCATGAGAAACAGATTTAAAGAGATTTTATCATAATTGCTGTGGTTTGTATTTCTGAAATAAACCACTATGCTGTTTTATTTTGAGTAGTGTGCCTCAGGGTAGGAAAAAAAGAATAAAAACAGATTAGTCTGCAATATCTCCCTTTTGAAAGGCCCATATACAATCAAGGCTGGAATATGACCTGGCAATATAAGTTATTATTCAAAATAATGAAGTTAAGCAATTTTGCTTCCAGTATACAATTAATACAGAAGTTTGTATTATCCCTACAGTTCTCAGTAAATGCCTTTATTTAATAAAAAGATGTCTGTTCATTAGCCATTTTTTTCAAACTGAACTTTTAATTACTCAAACACAAACCTTAGAAGAATGAAATATGCGAAGCCACACTTTGTTACACAGTAATACCACATCGTGACCAAAGAGATCCCAGTCCTCCAAACGTGGGTGACTTCGACAATGCAATTCCAAGCCAAACACAGACCCAAATCAGCTGGGGATCAGGCAGGTGCACCAGTCCTTTATGGTAACATGTGACATACCCCGACACACGTTCCCCTGCTGCCACTCATGAGCATCAAGACGGGGCTGGCGTCTCACCTCCACCAGTGGCTCCTGGAACGCAGTTGCCCACGGTGCTACACCGGTCACAATGCCCAGTCATGGTCACAATGCTCAGCTATGGCCACTGCCTACACAGGAGACACGCCGACACATGCGGAAAAGCTGTGTCTGGGTGGGAGCTCCATTCCCCACAGGGCATGCACCTAGCAAGGGCTTGCTAGCAGAAACGTGCAGACTCACACCCCACCTCCCCAGTACCTGCCTGTGCCACGGGGAGAGCGAGGGATGAGACGGCCGTGAGGCAACAGGAACAGCGTGACGGCATGGAAAGGCCTGGTTTAGGTTTCAACACCCTGTGTTCACAAATGGTCCCTTCATACCAAGCTGGAGCTGTGACCGAAGTGGTGAGATGCAAAGGGCGCTCCTGAGCAACAGGCAGTCTCTGTAATGTGTGCAGACCACCTGGGAGGAGTCAAGGCAAGTGCTAAAGGTGACTGCACTTAGTAATTGTACAGATGTTCACGACTACCTACCAGTTAATGATTGACCTCCAGGTAAGGTCAAGCAGCTGTTTGCAAATTCTCATTCTTAAATCACAGATATATAAATTCTAGCAACAAAAACATAAGGTTGGGCACTGATGATGCACAACTGCTTAGGGGCTGCACTGAAGCCACAGTCTAATCATAAATGTGCTTAAACTATGGTGATGTTTCTTGAGCAGGTTCAAAGATGAGTTCTGTGGCACACAGCCGCTGTAGGGATCCTTACACAACTTTTCTTCTGGAGAAGCAAAGGCAAACAGGGTATTGCTCTTTAAGAAAAGGTTGGCGTATCGATCTTCAGATACATTTTCCACCCTTTAGAGTTCCTGTCACCACCCAACATAAAGCACATGAAGCAGAAAGGAGCTGGGTAGAGCCAAACATTGAGAAGACTTGTCAAAATAAACTCGGAGATGCGAACCATGCAATGCTCTTTGAACTTTAGTACAACAGAGTTCAGATCCCAGAGAAATGCAGCTAATTCTACAAATTGAAGTCCTTAAAGACAGAGCAGACCACGACTCCTTCTTTCTAAACCAGATTGCTAATGCCTCACACTGTTAGAAAATACCATTAATGTTCACTCTGAAAACTTCAAGGTAACGACTGCCTCTCTTAGTTTTGCAAGCTAAAGTTATGTGGCAACACATTCAGCCTTTCTAAGGCAAGCACAGTATCTCTTAAAATTAAGAGCAAGATAAGTGCACATTAGTGCCTCCCCCCACCCCAAAAAAAAAAATGTACAGAAAAGGGAAAAAGTGAGAGTGCTAATTAGCAATGGAATAATGACCTACTGGATTGCTATTGGGAAGATGAAAGTAATTGATCAGTTCAGCTGCTAACAGAAGACAATAATCCCAATTTGAGCTGCAGCATGAAGAACCAGTACCTGTGAAGAGTTGTTTGAAATGCTCCTTTTTTTACACTGATGTTTTGGATGCCAGCTCTTCAAGAACCAAAACCAAGAACCAGTAACTCAGAAGACTGGTTTGAAAGTCAAAGCTTTTACACTGAAGCTTTGCATACTAGCTCTTAGTCAATTCAAGCACAACAGGAGGGCTTCTGCTCACTTAATAATAACCTAGTTAGCCGAGGTAAGGAGACATTAATGAGGACAACACTGCTTTCATTGCAGGCTATATAGGCCGCACATGACTCAAAGTATTCATTCACTAGTCAAAACCTCAGGTTTTGCTCATCTGCTACAAACAGTCAAATAAGGTAGACAATGCTAGGTGGGGTCTGTCTGTCTGCAGAAACATTTCAGGCTCCAGTGTAAGTGTATACAAAGTACATGACAAAAGTAATATATAGGTACACACCAACACACAACAAGAATTGTTATGCTCTCTAGCACTACTGTAACCGAAAGGAGCAGAAGCGATCTTGTAAACCCTAAATAAAGGCATGGGACAGCCTTACAAAACATCCAGCCTAGTTAAGTACTGGTATGTTTCTTGGCTCTTTTGCATGAGAACACTACAGTATGCTAAATCTGCTCTTTAACATATGCAAACAATTAAAATGTTGCTCCACAGCTCAAAATTAGTCGCCTGTGTTCTACATAATTCCAGGCAGAGCGCTTGGGACTCGGAATAGATGACAGTTTACAGTGCTCCAAGACTTAATTAACATTTTGAGCTAACAAGTAGGACGCTTCTCCGACTGTTGGAGTTTCCTTTTACAAACACTGAGGCATAAGAGTTTGAATAAAGCATCCTTAAGAGTACATTTCAGATGTGAAACAACACATGAACCATCTTAACCTAAATATTTATAGCTACAAACTACTTGTTCTTTAAGTCCCAGCTTTGAAACTCCACGTTTGAATTAATAAATAAATAAAAAGTGAACTTCATAATGAACATTTTAACAGGTATTCCTACATAAATGAAACAAAAACGATTTACTATTTATATTTCTATTTAAGAGGTTCTGCTGAATTAGTACAAATTATTTTATTGAAGAGGTCTGAAAGTTTTGGTAAGCTTTTTGTAAAATTAGTTTAATTTTTGGTAAAAATTATCAGTAAAGCTTCAGCTAACTTCACTGCTTTATCTAATTACAACAGAATTTTAAAAGGTATCAAAGTTACACAGGCATTTGTGTTTTCATTTGGGGTATTTTTATTATTTCATAGTTGAATTCCATTATCTGCACACCCAGCAACAATATTTTCTGTGTTCTTCTGCCTTGACATGACTGAAGTAGTCCCAGCAGCACCACATCTGTGTAAGAGATGACCACCACACATTTCAGCAGAAGTACAACAACCTGAGAAAAAGCTACCCTGAAAGAGAGCAATCCTTACTAATCCACAGTCCTGGATGAGTCCAACTATTTCTTGTATGAAGATGTGCAAAGCCCTGAAGCAAAGTAAGGTTTCAACTCAGATTTCTATTGCTACTCAGAAATATGTAGCAATATCGTTTGCTAATAATTCAGTGTCCTACTGTAGCGATCTATGAATAGCTGGCAAAGGCTTTACAGTGTAAACAAAACCCAGTGACATAAAATGTACAAGTATCATTATTTAATAAGATGACCTGTTACATCATCATGTTTGTATTAAAAACAAAACCAGAAGCTGTGGACACCCATGAAAGGGTTTTCTGTTTCCTAGCCAAAAACCTCTTCATAATACTTCTTTGTTTCCGTGTTGAACAGAGTGACTGAACTTCATGGGTGTCTCTCTGCCCTCCCAGGATCTTCCACTACCACTCTGAATGCAAAGTTGAGTGGGGAATAAAGGGCAAAAGTACCAGTCCCTCAAAGGTTTCTGTGTGTGCCTGTCCTCATGTACCACAATGTACCTTACACAATTAACCATACTGACTTTCACATGAGTTAAAACCAAGGAGAGACAATAGCCCTGGCAGAACCTGGGTGCCCAAGTTTGACCTAAAGGCGTGCTCCTCAATGCAAGGTAAGTCGCACTCCATTTTCTTTCCAGACTACTCACCCAGAGCACAAACAACACCCTCAGTGCCACAGAAGTACCATTTTATCTCTGCAGAGCTGGTTGGACTCTGTAGGAGACCCCCACACCCCACAAATCAGAACCAACCCGTCTTCTCTCTGAACAGACTCACATAAAATATACCACAAAGCAGAGAAGGTTGTTAGGAGTACCCACGGGTGTAGATCTGCTGGTTATGCTTTGTACTACGAAGACGGTAAGGTGCAGTCATCCTTAACTTCAGTCATGAGCCAGAAAGACTACACTGCATGGAAACCTCTCCAACAGCTGCAAAAATAAATTTCCAAATCTCTTCTAATATGGGAAGCAGACACCCTAGGGGAAAAAAGCTTCCCTGATGATTCACTGAATAGGATTATTTATTGCCTTAGCGATAATTTTTTAGGATTATTCAGCAAAAAATATTCAAACAAACCAGTACACCAGCCCTCTCGAATCTGTGAGCCATTAGAACAAGTAAGGTCTCACTGAAGCCTAAAGTCCATGACACACTTGACTCATTTCTGACTCGAGTTCTGAATGCCAGAACTAATACTGAAGTAACTTTAAATAATAAAGTGATCCAAAAAAACTTAGCTCCAATAACAAAACACTGACAATAAAGTTCAGCGTTCTTACCTGAGATTGTTTTGGTCCTTTCACAGAAGTTTAAAAACATCACTGTCTTTCTATTGCCAAATACTGGCAGATAAAGTGCATACCACTGAACCCGCACGCCTCTACTGAGGAGGAAGCACCAACAAGCTACATAGCACAAACTGACGTGCTATAAACCTGGGCATGGTCTCATACAAAGATTACATCGCTCTCAGGCAAAAACACCTGATGCATGACACATCAAAAACAAGACAGAACTCTAATTAGGTACAAAGGAAAAGAACATCTGCAGAACCTTTCAATGTACAAATTCACAGAATCCTACAATCTTTCTACTTAATTCAATCATCCTCTGAAGATTTTTGTATAAAGCCATACTAGAAAGCACAAAATTCTAAATTCCCTTTTAAAACCCTACACATTTACAGCTTGGATTAGGGAAGGTACATAAACATGAAAATTCTCATATTGACACCCCCCCAAATATCTTCATTAATCTTCTATTTGGAGATTGGCAGTAGTGGTGGCTGCATGGGATTTTTAAGTTATCCAAACAAGAAGCTGGCTGCCCCCACATTTCTCTGGGTCTTGAATGCTTAGGATAGTTTAACAACAACTGAGTTTGCTGGAGAGAAAAAAAAAAAAAAGCAAACAATGAAAACCCATTTCCCAAATGTTGTAAACCAACAGATTGCAAACCGTGCTCCAAATCACTTAGATACCAGCAAAAACTTTTAGTGAGCTAAAAAAAAATAAAACCATTTGCCATGCAGCCTGTGACCCTACTGTTGCCTTAAAAGTCAGCAGTAATTAGCACACCACAGTTTGAGACATGCAGTTAATCCTATTCATTACCTAAAAAAACCCAAACCACCAACTTTAGATCTGGGGAAAAAACAGCAGTTTGTAATGAAGCCAAGAGGACCACTCTCGCGGTCCGTGTGGCTAATGGCAGGAGACTTCATGAGTTATGGGACTGTTACTCCAGCACTGGGAAAACAGTCAGCAGTAGCAAAGCAGCAGCAGCAAAGCAGCAGAGGCCAGAGCCTAGCGCAGGGCCCCAGCCCCAGTACGGGGCAGGTGCCCCCACCAGCTCAGCACCCTCAGCACCACCCTGCTCCCCCAGCTGCCAGGGCTAGCTAGGCTGAGACCCGAGGAGCGATAGGCACACCCCTGCTGCAATTAGGCTGTCATTTAGCTGGCATTCAGCTGACTCACACGGGTACCCCGGCCAAGAACTTCTCGTGAAAACAAACTCGGCAGGAGAAATAAGCAAATGACTTTCCCAGATAGAGAGGGACGGGAAGTTCTGTGCACACAGCGGCCCAGGAGAATCCAGCCCGTCCACTCCCCTGCAGACACAGCTCTGCCCAGGGCCTTTGCTACGGTACAGCTGCTGGCAGAGAAAGCCCCAGCAGGTGCACAAAGCGAGACCCGGACCGTGATGCAGGCTGGGCACCCAGTGTGGGCAGCAGCTGCTGCAACCAAGCACATTGCCTTCTCTTGACTGGGTTACAGGAGGGCTGACAGCAACCTCACATGCAGTTTTCTCAAGAGCTAAAGAAGCTGAAAGGTCTCTACCTGTTAATTCCACATCTCTATCACGTCCCCACTGCTGTTTGCACACCCCCCAGTTCGTAGTGCAACCCTGCAAGTGGCCATACCAGCAAACTGCACCACTGAAAGAGCTAGCTGAGAAACAGCTTTCCTCCACACCAACTTCTTTTGTTCCTGCAATTACTCTTCACTCAGATCAGCTCAGTGACCTGATATTATCACAAAGCCTCACCAACAGTTGTGCAACCACAGCCAAAAAAGTGGCAAACTGCCATAACAGCTGTAGTACTTTATGTCAGCTCTAGTGCTGAAGGCAACATCCCATTACTGCTCATCAAACTATAAACTTAAATGCTAGCAGTTTCCTCCAGTTCAAATGACATGGCCATGTTCTGGGAGATGTAAACAAGATTTAACAATTGATTTTGTAAATTACAGCAATATTTCTATTGCTGAATGGTATTCAATTTTTTACCTATTTGTGTAATCAAACCATCTGTGTATTTGCATCCATTATACTTAATATAATTGTGATCATATTCTGAACTTCCATCAAAGGACACTAAGTTAGGCCTTCTAAATTATAGTTTCAAGTGCAGGAAACCTGCAACTCAGTAATTCTGTACAGTGACAAAATCAGTCAAGTGGAACCAAAGTCTGGATCCCCAGGACTTTTTTCACAGGATGAGTTTTATTATGAACAGTGAAGTGGTCACCACTAAGAAAGGACAGAAATCTTCTTATTAACACTGGGATGTGATCTGCAGACACACACTTCTTACACAGCACTGGTTGAACACGGGGGCTCAGCATTTCAGCCTCTGTGCTTATAATAAAGATATTCCTCAGCCCCAAAGAGACACTTTAAACAGTGTATCACTACCAATTCTGTCTACAGAATTTCAAGTACTGCAGTAACAGGGAGGACTTCAAAAACAAAGGGTGCCGAACACAGGGGGGCTGGATTCATGGTATGCAGTCAGACAACACATGAATACTGAAGACAGAACTAACAATAAAAATGAGCAGTTAATAAAATGGCCATCATCCGGCACTTGCTTTACTTGACAGAACTGCCCTGTCTGTGCATGCACACAGCACCACGCAGTCAGTTTTACAAATAACTTCCTTCTTGACTATGATATAGATCATAGCCATGTCACACTGAAAAAAAACTAACGCTAGTTTACCATTACCTTTAATTGTAAAAAATCTAATGTTTCAAAATTAAAAAAAAAAATGCATGTCTGGACAATGGGGAAAATACAGAAGCCATACACAACATCTTCAACTTCCCCCTACTTTGCTGATCACAAATAAAACAGTTTTACAGCAAGGAGGAGATAACAGTAAAAATGGTAGACATTGTACCTTGCAACAGGATGATATAGTTTTTTAGTTCACAACTGAAGAATGAAGAAGGAAGATAAAAGATAGGGTTTCCAGCTCCCTGTAGGAGGACTTGAAGTTTCTTTCCCCAAAGAAGGAGTAAAAGCTCTTTCTGAACTGTACAAACGTGAAGAATAAGACAAGATGCATGACCTCATAACCACAGCAGGAATCTGCGATGACACATCGGACACTTCATCTATTTAGGGAAAATAAAATTCAGAGTATCAGTGGCGCAGGCCCACAACAAGCAAGTATATTACAAGAGGGATTCAAACACAAATGACACCTAGAGGATGACGAATGGCCTGATCTATAACTTAGACCAGATGGCAGGGAAGGTACGAGGAGCCCTCTTCCCAATCCCTGCCTAGCACTGTCAGCGATCCCTGTGGGTCCCTTCCAACTCAGGATATTTCAATGACTCTACGATTTAGAGCAGCATTTCATTGCATTTAACTCATGCTGACTCTGCTACTCAGTTCTAAGCTATCAGGGGCTTTGAATATCACAACATCTACCAAATTGCCCATCTGTATGCTTCTAAGTGCACATTTCATTTGTCCTGATCTGTGAAGTTTGCACTTTAGCTTCTGCCGTATATAAATTTCAACTACAGCACCATGCAACCACCAGCAGTAACCAAAGGCTCACATTGCAGCAACAACCAGTACACATTCTGCAAGAAGAGAAACGCCATCAGTAACACTTAGCCCAACACCATGTCCTGCAGGATGCTGAAAACTGCACAGAAACTGCACCAGCTCTCATCTCCCCTCAAAACCCAGCGGAAGAGTTGGGGGAAGAAGGGGAGGCAGCCCTTAACGAGCAGCTGCCCCTGGCCTAAGGAAAGGCTGTTGCCAGCTTCTGTCCTGTAGCTTCTGAGAATGCCAAGGCACTTGACATGCCTTGGTTACAGGGACTGTAAACACACAGAGCACATGCTGTATACATGAAGCTGCAAGAATCAATAAGCGCTTTCTCAACAATATATGGACCACATTATGCAAACTGCAAAGAAAGTATTTTTACAGTTTCTATCCCATTCTGCTGGTGTCAAAGCACAAAAAATTTCCTTAGCTACCTCCAGGCTTGGTAGGAAAAAATAAAGAAAAATAATAAATACCGCTCCATAAACATACAAACACTTTACAGCAAACCGTGTAAGCATGTGCTTATTCTTAAATGCTGTGGTTTGGTTCTCCCAATACCAGGAAGACCTGACTACATAATTAAGATTACGAACAGTTGGTGTCCTAAACTAGCATCAACTGAAGTCAGTGAAAGAAACACCCCACTGTTTTTAACAGCTTAAGGATCAATTCCTAAACTTAGAACATGATTTTCCACTCCATGCTTTATCTAACTGGGGGAGGGGAAGAATCCAGGAAAGAGAGATTAAACATGTTGAATAAGAAGAGGGGAAAGGAACATTTTTGTATGCACACTTCATTTTTTCCAAGATATATTAATTATCTTCTGATAACTGAATTTTAGAAACAAAATAGATTTGAATATTTGTGCTCAATTTTTTCATCATCAATTCTGAGATAGCTACAAGGCAAAAGAGTACATTAAGAATGCGAGAAACTATCTCAGTGGAGGAAGAGAAGTTAAAAGCTATTTATTTTCTTTTAAAGTGCTGGAAGATTCAGAGCAGCAACTATACCAGGCATTCATCAGACCATGTATTCTCTGCTTTGAAGATCAAAGAACTTTGAGAGACCATTTAACAAGCTTTATTACAAAGCACCTCTATCATAACCATCGGAAAAACAACCTATAAATTTACACTGGGACTTAGAAAATGTGGCTTCTACCATTTACATTCGCTAACTCCCAAACTGCCAATGCTCCTTACATAAGGTTCAACTTGAGAAGAGTTTCTGTATTTTCTCTTTTGTTCCAAGCCCTCCTCTACCTCACATCACCCAAATGCCGGCTCAAAACATTTACATAAATACATAATTCTCTATCAAACCAGAAGAACTGTTCCCTCACCTCAAGCGGTATCCTTTCAGGAGCAACATGAAACAAGTATATTTACATTTCCTCTGGGAGAGCCAACACAGCACTGCACAGAGTTTTCCTAAAGCAACAGCATGTACCAACCAGCAGCTCAGTTTTAAAGCAGCAGCACTGAAGAGGAGGGAAAAACACACGATCACCTAGGCAGGGTACTGGAAGCACTGCCATCAGAGGACAGCCAACCTCATGGTGCTAAAAGGTAAGTTTACCATTTAAACAGCTCTCTGCTGTCGGGCGGCCAGCATCTCGGGAAGGTCTCGGTCCACCCGCACACGCCGAGGGCTCCCTCCGCGGCTGCCGGCAGGGCTCAAGGCACGTGAACAGCCCCGTCCATCGCGGCGCAGCCCGGCCCCGGCTGAGCGGTGCCCGCCGCACCCGCACCGAGCCGGGCGGGACCCCGCCGGGTGGCACCCGTGCCCCGCTAACGGGGGGCGCTCGCTGCGGGCCGGGGCCCGCTTCAGCACCGCGGCCGGGCTCGGCGGTGCCACAGAGACACAGCCGGGGCTGAGCAGTTTCAGCAAATGAAAACGAAAGGAGAGGGACGATCTAAATAAATAAATAAATAAATAAAAAGCAGGCGCCCCAGTGCGCCGCGGGGGTCGGGGCGAGCAGGGGAGGAAGGGAAGGGGAAGGCGCCCGCCTCCCGCGGCCAGCCCCAGCCCCAGCCCCAGCCCCAGCCCGGCCGTCCCCGAGCCCCCCGCAGCGCCCTCACCTCCAGCTCCGGTGCGGGTGCGCGGCGGCGGGTGGCGGGCACGGCAACGGCACCGGCAACGGGCACCGGCACAGGCCCCGGCCCCGCCCGCGGGCCGGCTCCTCCCGCCCGCCCCGCCGCCGGGGGCCGGGGAGGCACGGAGGGGCCGCCTGCTGCTCGCCCGGCGCCCCGAGGGCGGGCGGAGCGCCCTTCACGGCTGCCCCTCGAGCCCTGGCTGCAGGAGGGGCCGTGGGGCGGTGTGGGGAGATGTGGGGTGGTCTGGGGCAGCGGCTATGAGGGGCCCGGCAGGGCTGCGTGGCACCTCCATGCCGGAGGGCTGAGGTGAGGGGTGAGGGAAGGGGATGTCTTGCTGCAGGCTGCAGGCACAACGCTTCTGCAGGCCGGCCTGCCATCTGGGGCCAAGCCTCTCAGCCTGGGGTGAAAGGCTGGTGGGTTCACCAGTGCTCGCGGTCCTGCCATCGTTCTCCGGCCACTTGCCTGTCCTGGAGTTCTGCCTCGCACCCAACACTGCTTTAGGGCAGGCCACCAGGGAGCCTGTACACCCCGAGTGAGACCACATGAGAAAAGTCCCTGGAAAGTCATCCTACGGGGTGATAGAAGTCCTGGTTGTTAATCCCCATGGCATCACGTACTTGCCTCGTTCATGTTTTGCAGGCATGACAGCGGCATAAGTGAGGAGGATGGTCAGGAAGGCTGTAAATGTGTAGATCGTGTTTAATCAGTGTAGATGAAAGAATGAGAAAAGGAAGCTGGGAGAATGAACACACAATCAACAGGGTATTGGGATGACCATGGCCTTAACACTGCTGCTTTCAGGGAAGCATCTCTGGTGGCTGGCTCTCCTGCTTACCGGTCAAGGATGGTGACAAAGCCTTAGCATCTGCTTAGGACCTTTCCATTCCTGGTAGAGTAGACTACTCCCAAGCTACACAAGCTGAATGCGTAATAGCTGTGCATTTATAGCTGTAATTACTGATATCGGATAGGCTGACTCATGCGCGTTGAATTCCAACTGCAGAAGGAACTATTGTATGTGTGCACATTGAAGAAAAAATCACAGCATTTCAAGGTGCTACTTCCATTTTGCTCATGATTCTTACTTCACTCTGGTTTTTATCTGCTACGGTATTTATAACGAATGATAACAGAACAATTACCTTGTATGTTTACTCAAACCAACATCCAATAGTCACACCATTTCAATGACAATGGCTTCTCTAAGTCAGAGCAGCAAGAGAGGTTTCTGGTAGTCTCATTCCCTGATGCTTCATTTTCTACTTTTCACACAAGTAGCACAGTGGCTCCTAGACACTGCAGTCAGATGTGCCATCTGGCTCAGCTCTGCGCTTTCGGAGTGAATGACACTTTCTTAATGTATGCAAAATCTGCAGCACTTGACTAGCTTGTGGTGATATGAGTGTTTGGAAGATTAAGGGTGAATAATCTAATACAGTCAGGGCCTCTCAAAATTTCCGTCTGGTCTTTAAGGTGGACTGCA
The DNA here is from genome assembly GCF_013377495.2 of Cygnus atratus. Lineage (NCBI taxonomy): Eukaryota > Metazoa > Chordata > Aves > Anseriformes > Anatidae > Cygnus > Cygnus atratus. Next base: position 37,261,124 of record NC_066396.1, read on the forward strand.
TACAGCAGTGACACTGGTTATATGTGGAGAACAGGAAACAACAAGACCCAAGCCCAAGAAAAAAAGCAGACAAAACTAACTCCTCTTCATGCAAGAAGGCATCCTAATGTAGGAGGGACTTTCTTCCTTCTTACTGCTTGGGGCTGAACCAAAGAAGTCCCTGAATGTTTTTCTCCGTCCTTGTGTACACCCAGTCACGGTGTTATATTATGTAAGAAGACCATCAGTGAATGACAAGTTATGAATCTCAATGACCATGTTCTTCTCCTCACACTGCCAGGGTGGTGGCTAAGTGCCCTGGGGTCTGAGTGTAGTATTCTGCACAGGTATTTGAAAATCAGCCTGGTATGGGTTGCCACCAGCTGTGGTAGTAGAGAGCTCCTTACGATCCAACGGTCTTCAGTTCTAATTTCAGCATATTGCCCTGCACCGAATTCTGTGCTTACATTATATGCAACATTATGCTGCTTACCTTATGTGAACTAGCTAGGTAACTGCAGAAAATCTGCAACCATACTTGGTAGTCCAGAACATTTTTCTTAATCATACAATCACACTCAGATGGGATTGATGGTGATATTTATGTAGAGGACTTACGGCTTTGAAATATTAAAGACAGTCACAGTTTGTTTATTTCTTCCACAAAATACCTGAGATGAGAGAAATACCATTATTTGGTTTTGTAAATGGATGACTGAAGACATATATTGACAACATGCTAAAGTCACTTTTAAGATTCATAGTTCTAGATCAAAAGTACTGTGGCAGAGTTATGATCCAGCATAAACTCACATTGATGGCTCAGACTCCTTCAGACAAGCACCATGCACAGATATTTTTTTAGGCCCACGTTAGTAACTTCACTTATAAGTTCCTTTTGGCATTCCATACCCAGTAACTGTAGACTAATTCTTGAAGAAAAGTCACAGAGAGGAAGATTTTGCTCTCCTCAACATTCAGAAAAAAGAAACTAAGAAAGGATGCCTAGAAATCTGAGAATGTAGTAATGGACAGCTTGGGCCCTTCTGAGAAACAATGGGTAACAAAATCTTTTGCATCAAAAGCTTTCCTCCAGATTGTGATCTATATGAGGGTTAAAACTCAAAGTGCTTCAAGACTGACAATTCTATGATATGTTAATTTGGAAAAGCCTTTTTTTTTTTTTTTTTGTCCTTCTCCTAGAAATGTATTGAACTGTCCTTCTCCTAGATATCTATAGAACTACTATCTATTTCTTCTCTTTATTAAAATAAGCAATTTTCTTCCCTCTACCATGTTTCTCTCCTGCTATGTCTTTGAAGATTCTGCAAAGGTTACATTTAAAGAAAACAACACTGTTTTCCAATTGTACTGATCTGATCAGTTTATGAAAATAATTGCAAGGACTATATATTAAAATAACACTAAGCATGCTCATTAAGTATGCACTTTCCAGGAAATTGAAATTTATCAATCTCTTTTATTTGTCTAAGCATTCAAAGGTGTTTCCTCCATTCTGTCCAGTAACTTCAGATATCAATAACTTCTTACATACTTATACACTGTCAAGGAGATGTGAGCTCTGGCATATCGGGGTGTCAGCATTAAGCCTGAATTTCTGTTCACTGGAAACAGCTGGAGAGAAGGCCTTATAAGAGGTCCCTGAATACGTTTACAAAAGCAGACCTTGTTCAGTAGGAATTACCTAGTTTGCTTATGACTTGCCTTCAGAAGAGCAGAAGTCTTTGGTAGCTAAGAACTAATTGCTTGTGTTCCTAATTGTTTTGATGCCAAAGGAACAACTGAGATAACTGAGCAGAACTAAGCACTCAGCTGTGCTCTAGAAATGAGAGTTCCCCATACAGGTATTTATGTGAGCCACTGTAATTCAGACAGCATCTGTCTACAGGTTGGCAAATCAGTCATCTTGATGCCTTCCTTAGAAGAAACCACTGATATTTGTACCATTGAAACTATTATTCTGAATAGAACAAGCACACTTTTATGGATCTAATGCTGTAGGAAACTAACTCCTGCTTGAATCACTTTCTGCAATCCAGACAAGTTTACAAATAAATTCATTTTTTGGGGGGGATTCTTCATCTAAGACTCTCTCCTCTTAGCCATCTGCATATCCTTACCTTTGTCCTTGTTAGTGAGCCATTCTGCTACAAGCTGGGTTTCTTTGGTCTAACTATGAGGCTGCAGACCATGTGTATATGGTGTTGACAACATGTAGACAGGACTTCCAGTCTGAGTGTTGGCCATTGTTTGCTACTTTTGAAGACAATCATATACTCTAGGCCAAGTCCATAGGGGAAATGTGTATAAGAGAAAAGAGGTTGTAAGAACTTTCTAAAAAGTGAAAGGGGGAGAAGCATCTGTGTGATTTAAAATGCAAGCACTGCCAAACAGAAAACATTCAAAGTCCTGGCATTCATTGATTAAATATCATTTTGCCACATGCACACTTGAAAACAGAGCTCTCCTAGCTGTCAAAACCCAGGTGACATTGATTCTGTCTCCCAAGTTCAGAAAATGTGTCTCAAGTGGTTGAATCCCTAGGAAGAAGAGTCATGGAGAAAATCCAAAACAGTATTTTCTTTTTATGTGGATTTTACTGTACAGGGAATATAGATGCAAACTGAATAAAATCTTCAGTGAAGGGGAATAAATTAATAAAATACTAGAGTAAATGTCTGAGCTCTTTTATTCACTAGTCTTCTAGTTTCATGCTTTTTAAAATAACACTGAAATTAATGAATAGATGTGATTTTTGGTGAAAGGATTATTTGAATTCAACCTTTTAAAGATCCTGCAGATTCAAACTGAGATTGCATTAATAAAGATTTCACGTGTTCACTAATAACACATTCATTAATTTACAATAGTCTATGTTATGGGTTATAAAAATCCTACTTCATGTGTGAAGCAACCTGACAAATGAAAAATTAATTTGAACACAAACTATTATAAGTTTGCACCTTTATATTCTAACAAAGCAGGAGTTACACAGAACAAATGAAAATGCAGGTACTAGCCTGTACCGTGCACCCTGCTGACTCCTACTGTTCTCTGTGGCTTTCTCCTTTATAGATCTATATCTTCTCTTTGAGATACAGAATCTAAGTATACTCTGGTGTGAGTGCATGCCTCAGGTGTCTCTGATGGCAGAGTATAAATGTCTGTTTATTTTGACTGGTTGAAAAAGATCGTCTATAAGGGAAAGCTAATGCCCATGTGCCATCTTCCACATTGAGAGATGCCTGCTCTCATGCTTGGGATTCTGCTCTCTGTGATAATGAACTATTTGTTCTTACATTTTTCAATGCAGTTTTATGCTTTTTGCTTTAAAGGGTATCTCAACTTTAGAGAAAAATATGTTCAGAATTGGTGTCAAGGACTTCAGCCACAAAGTACAGTGCATTTTCTATGTTTCTGGTGCTATTTAGCTGATAAACGCTTGATCTTGAGGTGCTATGCACGTGGGTGTAGAGCTCTGCTCACATGTATCAGTGGGGAGGAGAAAATTCAGTTTCTAAGTATTTTCAGAAGTGCCTTACTCATGTGTTGGGGTGATACCTTAATGTTTCAAAACAAGAAACTGCATCTGGATTTGCATGTGCAAACAGTTACATTCAAGTTTTACATGAACACACTTCAGAAATCCTTTGAAAGTGCGGATCATGAGTAGCTAGTAGCAGGTCAAGAAATCATGGCTTAGAACTAAATAGGAGCTCTGAACGCCTTCTGTACTGGATGGAGGTAAAAATCTAGCCCATGCATTTTTTCCATTCACATTCTTTTATAATTTATAATTGCACAGGAACAGAGTTCCAACATATTTCTCTTTCTATTATACTATCATACAATCATATGGAAAAGCAAATGCTGGTAAATACTTTTCTTCTGCTAAGGCTAGCTCCTATGACCTATATGACACAGTACAGTGCTATGCAAATATACTAAAGCAAACTCTGGCACCAGATATGATAGAGTCACATTAGCAACAGCCCAGACAAAGGGCCATACTAACATACTTACACAGCTAGGGTTACAAGAGCAATGTCTTCCAGCACTGTCTCCAAATGGTGATAATCAGGCAGACTGTGATTTTGTAACACTGAACAAAGTGCTGCATTAGTCTATGCGTGAGCAATCAAGCAAATGTTCTGTATACTTAACAAGCTTCTTCTAAACCTGACATGAGTAAGCAAGCAATACTGTGAATTTTCTATTAGTGGAAAATGCTAAAAAAAGTATTAGTAATTGTCTCCAGTCACACACAGACAGAGAGACAGAAACACACACACACAAGAATGAAATAATAAGCATAACAGAACAAACAAAAGCAGAAACACACAAAACAAGCTTGTAAGATGTTCAGTGTTCCTTCTTCTCATCCACCCTCAAAATCCAACATATTCAGGAGAATTTCTGCCAGAGTGTCTGAATCTTCTTGTGACTCCACTCAGTGAAACAGGGTACCTGGAATACTTTTAATTGCAGAGAAACACATCTGTCGTGATCCTTCAAAGGTTTTTACAAGGGCTGTGTCCCTCAGATAACTCTCTGCATTCGGATCTTGATGTCTGAACAGAACATGGTCAAAGGTAATGAGACATTGTGCTGAAGAAAAGATGTCTTTGAGCAGAGGTCATCAATGAGCTGTTGATTATTCATCTGTGTTCCTGAGTTCCTGAGTTGCACGTATGACATAACTGCTAACTTTTCACATACTTCTGGCTGGGATATCTCCTGAAAACACTGCTATATAGGATTATGCTATCTGTATCTCAAAATGTATCTTTAGTCAACTATTTTACTATAGATAATGGCGTCATTTCTGCCTCAACATCTGTGCTGAGCTTCTCTGTGTTATTTATCACTGTATATCAGTATTCAGGTATGACTCAGGTCCAACGTTGACACCAAAACCAAGTAGTTGTTTTATGATTGCATGGAGATGTGGAGAAAGTTTCCAACCTGTTTTCCCTTCTTGGGTGTTTATTACAGTCATGACTTCATTTCTTCTCTTTGCTACCTAGAACTGAAGAGGTATTTTTACAAGTAGATGACTTTGAAGAGTGGGTTTCTTCTTTCCTGAAGAAACAGGAAAGCTTTATAGGGAATAGGTCTACATGTCTGTAAGAGCTGACACCTTTGACCTAAAAACACCTGGGTCTTAAGGAACCAGCATCTCTTACATTTATTGCAGAGTAAAGAGAGAAAAAACATAATAGGCTCATATTCTTGTTAGCGCATGTGCTTTCCAATTTTCATTGTTTTTTTTCTTTATGCATTAAAAGAAAAGCTGTGCATTTTATGTGTGTTACTTGATTAGGAGTAAATAGAAACCAGGGCAGTAAGAGACAGTCATTTAAAATAAATCTGTAACAGAACATAAAATCTGTTTCTTTCACCTATATGTATGCATGAGGTGTCTAGCTTTCTTAACCTACACAGAACTAAAATAAGAGCTCTCTTACTTACAGTTGGCTTGGTTATAGTAAGTAACTTTTGTTGTTGTTGTTGTTTTTTTTTTTTGGTAAGTTCTTCACCTTTCTACTCATTATTTCCTGTTAAGTAAACATACAGCCTCAGCCCCCTGAGAGTTGAGATACCCATGCTACCACAGGGCAAGGTTATTTTGCCCCAGAAATTCTTTCCTAACAAAGTGGCTGGTAGCAATGAAAAGACCATTTTCTGCTTCATTCTGGTGTATGATTAGCAAACTTTTCTGTACAGTTGACTTCTGGTCTGTTTATACAGCCCCTCAAACTTGGTGTGGGATTCTCATGGAGATAAGATGAATCCCCATGCATGGGTTTGCAGGAATGTTTCAAACTGTTTATAGCTGTCCCTGAGGAATACAGTTGTCATTATGATCAAATACTTGAGATTTATTAATATTAATAATCTTGCACAATCAAGATCCACCAAGACTTTGCTACTGGGCTGGAGAGGATTATGTTGCAAAAGCCTAAATTTTCTAGAATTTATGTCTGTGAATGATTTTAAAGATAGCCTTTTCTATTTGGACTGAAGTCAAAAGTGGACAGGAAAGGAGAGAAGTACACTTAAATTCCAGACGTTATCTCAGCACAGATCCTGGTTTATCACAGAATCATAGCATCATAGAATGGCTTCGGTTGGAAGGGACCTCAAAGATCAACTAGTTCCAACCCCTCTGCCATAGGCAGGGGAGCCACCTACTATATCATATTGCTCAGGGCCTTATCTAACCTAATCTTGAACACTTCCAGAGTTGGGGTATCCACAACCTCTCTGGGCAACCTGTTCCAGTGCCTCATCACCCTCTGAGTGAAGAATTTCCTTCTAATCTCTAATCTAGATCTCCCCTCTCTTAGTTTAAAACCATTCCTGCTTATCCTGTCATTATCTGATTGAGCAGAGAGTCGCTCTCCATCTTTTTTATAAGTCCCATTTAAGCACTGAAAGGTCACGACTAGGTCACCCTGGAGCCTTTTCTTCTGTAGGCTGAACAACCCCAGCTCTCTCAGCATTTCTTTATAGGAGAGGTGCTCCAGCCCCTTGATCATCTTTGTGGCCCTCCTCTGAATCACAGAATCACAGAATGGCTGAGGTAGGAAGGGACCTCTAAACATCATCTAGTCCACCCCCCCTGCCAAGCAGGCTCACCTAGAGCACATTGCGCAGGATGGCATCCAGGTGGGTTTTGAGTATCTCCAGTGAAGAAGACTCCACAACCTCTCTGGGCAACCTGTGCCAGTGCTCTGCCACCCTCAGTAAAGAAGTGCCCCCTCTTATTCAGCCAGAACCTCCTGTGCTTCAGTTTGTGCCTGTTGCCTCTCGTCCTGTCACTGGGTACAACTGAAAAGAGACCAGCTCCATCCTCTTGACACCCTCCGCTCAGATATTTATATACATTAATGAGGTCTCCCCTCAATCTTCTCTTTTCCAGGCTAAATGGGCCCAGTTCTTTCAGCCTGTCCTTGTACAACAGGTGCTCCAGTCCTCTAATCATTTTAGTAGCCCTCCTCTGAACTCGCTCCTGGAGCTTCATGCCCCTCTTGTACTGGGGAGCCCAGAACTGGACACAATACTCCAGGAATGGCCTCACCAGGACTGAGTAGAGGGGGAGGATCACCTCCCTTGACCTGCTGGCAACACTCTTCTGAATGCACCCCAGGATACCATTGGCCTTCTTGGCCACAAGGGCACATTGCTGTCTCATAGTCAGCCTGCTGTCCACCAGGTCTCTCTCTGCAGAGCTGCCCTCATGCAGGCAACCCTCAGCCTGTTCTGGTGCTTGTGGTTATTCCTGCTCAGGTGCAGGACCCTGCACTTACCCTTGTTGAACTTCATGAGGTTCCTCTTCGCCCAACCCTCCAGCCGGTCGAGGTGCATCTGAATGGCAGCACAGCCCTCTGGGGTATCAGCCACTCCTCCCATCTTTGTGTTGTCAGCAAACTTGCTGGGGGTGCACTCTGTTACATCATCCACGTCACTGATGAACAAGTTGAACAACACTGGAGCTGCTCTAACAGATCAACACACTTCTTGTGCTGGGGGCTCCAGACCTGGACACGGTACACCAAGTGAGGCCTCACAAGGGCAGAGTAGAGGTGGCCAATTCCCTCCCTTGACCTACCGGCCACTCCTCTGTTGATGCAGCCCAGGACACAGTTGGCCTTCTGGGCTGCAAGTGTGCACTGCTGGCTTATGTCCAGCTTTTTGTCCACCAGAACCCCCAAGTCCTTCTCCGCAGGGCTGCTGTCAGTGAGTTCTTCTCCATGCCTGTACTCATGTCTGGGATTGCACTGACTCAGGTGCAGCACCTTGCACTTGGACTTGTTGAACCTCATTAGGGCCTACTTCTCAAGCTTGTCCAGGTCCCTTTGGATGGCATCTCATCCTTCTTTGGTATCAACTGCACCACTCAGCTTGGTGTCATTTGCAAATTTGCTGAGGGTGTGCTGGATCCCACTGTGTGTGTCATTGCTAAAGATATCAAACAGTACTGGTCCCAGGAGAGACCCTGAGGGACACCACTTGTCACTGGCCTCCACTTGGACATAGAGCCATTGACTACCGCTCTCTGGGTGTGGCCTTCAAGCCAACTCCCAATCTGGAGACCAGGATGTCATGTAGGACCATGTCAAAGGTCTTGCAGAAGTCCAGGTAGATGTCATCGGTCGGTCTTCCTTTGTCAACTGATACAGTCACTCCACTGTAGAAAGCCACCAGATTGGTCAGGCATGTTTTAGCTTGGTGAAGCTATGCTGGCTGTCTTGGATCACCTCTTTGTCTTGCATGTGCAGCAAAATTTCTTCCAGATCTTTTCCATGATCTTGCCAAGCACAGAGGTGAGGCTCACTGATCTGTAGTCCCCTGGGTCCTCCTTTCTACCTTTTTAAAAAATGGGAGTGATTTTTCCCTTTTTCCAGTCACCAGGAACTTTGCTTGACTGCCAGAAGTTTTCAAATATGATGGAGAGAGTCTTGGCAACTACATCACCCAATTACTTCAGGACCCTGGGATGCATGTCATCAGGCCCCATAAACTTGTGTTTGTTTAATTTCATAAGGTGGTCTCGAACCACCTCTTCACTTACAGTGTAAGAGACTTTGCTCCCCCAGCATCCATATATGGGTTCAGGGAAATGAAAGATTTGGGAAGCCTTACTGTCAGTGAAGACTGAGGCAAAAAGTTTTTGAGTACCTCAGCCTTCTCCGGGTCTGTCATTACCAGTTCACCCTTCTCATACATCAGAGGGGTACACTCTCCAACCACTTGCTTGGATAAACCACAGTGAATATATGACCTGTGTTCAGTGAAATAATATTGAACTTCTCAACATTAGGCATCACTTATGCCTACAGACTCTTGAAGTTTCTCTTTTAAATGAAACTGCTTTTATGAAACAGAAAACAGAATAATCTTTGTGGTTGCTGCAAATGGAAGTCTTTGAAGCAAAACCGCAATCCTACTCACACATACACAGCCCTGGACACTTAATTTTTATTAGAAATACTTTCAGAGGTGTACAGAAAACCCTGGAAAATGTATATAATTGTGTTATTATTATTATTATTATTATTATTATTATTATTATTTTATTCCTGTATTATTCATTAGTATTTCAGTTTTTGCAATGAATTCCATTTTCATTCTTTTTTTTTTTCTTCCTGTTCTTAATGTTTTTTTTTGTTTGTTTGTTTTTTGTTTCATTATTGCTTTTCATTATTTTTTTCAACTGATTCCTTTATTCTCCTCATGTCGTCCTTGTAGGGTATTTTTAACAGTAAATATTTCAGGTTTTGTTTTAGTTTGGGGAAATACAGTCTCTCAAAGCTAGGTATTGTGGTTTCCCTCAGCTTTTGCCTATTCCTCTTAAGAACACAGACATTCTTTTCTCTAGTTAAAGGTGTGCAAGTATCTTTATTTTACTAAAACTTCATAAACCTTGTTGGTTTTCTGGGTGGAGCTAGAATCAACAGTAAAATGAGAGCTAGCCAGGGATTTGTTCATAATGACTCCCTTCTTTAAATGTTGCACTTAGAAACACTTCCTGTCAGTATTTCACTTTCTCATGTAACTGATACTAACAATCAGAAGCCAACATACTCATTACTCTTACTATTAAGTAGAGCTCACCAACTTCCACCTAACATAAGACTTACAACATGTCTTAAAAATCCTGGCTGCTAAATGCCAGGCACTGTGTGAAAGCAGGAATTCGTGCAAACAGAGGAATTCCTTGCACAGACAGCTGCTCAAGTGGCAGCGGTGCAGCATGCCTGTTCTTCCCAAAGGCAAAGAGCCCCTGCCACGATATGTTACTTGAAGGGTCATGATCTGAAGCTGAACAGCTGCAGCTTTCCATATATAGGAATGCTAAATCTATAGTAGTGTGTGTATACCAAGATCTCACCAAATTTTTTGTTTTGGCTATACAATTACCCTTATGCTCTGTGTTTATTCAAATGGATCAGTGAATACAAACTCATCATTTAACCTTTGGGGATGTGCTTAACATTATGTTAGGTTCTTCAGTATTGCTTTTTGCATTGGAGCTTTTTCTTCTCTGTCTTTCTGTCTGTTTATCTGTCTCTCTCACCTTTTTTTTCTTTTTTTTTTTTTTCCAACAAAGTTATATAAGTTCACTTAATGCTTTTATTTCAGTGTTACTATAAATTCAAATTCCACATTTATAAGTTACCCTTACGTTACCAACCATTTAATACTAAGTTGGGTATATCAGGAAAGGGATGAGGTATTTTACTCTCAGCTCTTTAGTGACAAAGGCAACAGGAATTTAGTCTTGACTGTGGTCTACAAACTTACTACAGTGTACTTCAGAACACCAAGTTGTTTTTTTTTAAATATTCTCAGACTATTCCAAATTATAATTTAAATTTATATTTCTCAAGATAACACTGACCTCGTTGCCCTGCTGACTTCATGTCTGCTGTCACTAGGATGATGTTCATTCCCAAGACAAATGAAAAGGTTAAAGGTAAGTTATAGAAACTATATTATTATCACAAAGTACCTGTAATTCTTGCTAATATGAAGCTAGGTAGTAAATATTTAACCAGTTAGTATCCCCCAAGAAACATGTTTAGGAAGTCTATTTGATTAAACACAATCATTCCTTAAATATTTTTATGGTAGTCCTTTAGCAAAATAATTCAATAAAACCTTACCATAAATAAACTTTACCATTAACTGAAAAACAATACCAAGAGTCAGAGTACTGTCATAAAGTTTTATTAATGAGCACTTGTGTTTCAAAAGCAATTGCTGAAGTAAGCAATGGCTTAAGTGCTTTAGATTGTTGTTTTGACCTTGTTAGAAGTTATTTCACTTTCACAGTGATTGTGAAATTCCTGTTATCATTTGTAAACTACCCTTGTTAACCGTGTTTGAATTGCATCACCATGTTAAATAAAAACATTATTTTAGTGTACCCGCAGTGTAATCTAACATATTTTGAGTCAGCAGCTTTTTGGTGGATGGAACCTTTTTGGTGACAGTTCATATTTGGCACACTGGCAAATTCTTTTAGACCCTGGCTCAACAAAACCCGTGTTTTCCAATTTTTTTGGCAAATGTCTAAGGGCTAGAACAATGTTATGTGCTGTAGCATTTGTTGCAAACCAGAAAGAACATATTAAAAAAAAAGAAAAAGATTTGAGAAATTGGAAAATTTCTTATTCTCCTGGTAGAGAGACCATTCAGGACCTTAAGGTTTGGGTCAAGATGCTGTTGGAATTGATAGCAAAATCCTAAATTATATTCACAGGGTCAAAACAAACAAACAAACAAAACAAAACAAAAGAGTTCTGTGAAGCTACTAAAATGGTAACATAAATGTAGCAAATATAAGCTATGATTAATTTCCTTTTTTCTTTTTTTTTTTTTTGCGGTTGGTAGCTGAGCACCTTGCATGTGGTTTTATGTAATGTATGTATTTTATGTATGTGGTTTTTATTTAAGATAAACCAGAGACTGAAATGCAAAACCCATTGTATGGCCTTATTACAGAATTTGTCACAGTTGAATGTCTTGAATACAGAAATAAGGGCACTGATTACTACAGTCTGTACATGTATTTTCTTCCATTCCCCAGACGTCTTTTGTGAGAGATATTAGTCATCAAATAAGTCTTTGAGGGCTGAATTTACAAGATTGCAAGAATTACAAGAATTTACAAGATTGCAATCTAAGTACTCAGTAAGTTTCCATTTGATAAAATTTCAGAAAAATGGTAGGCCAGAGTTGTTACTATTTGTTTTTTAGAACTGAAAGTATCTGCTGGCTTTATGCAAACAGTCATAGATAGAACTTTTTATTTATTCAGGAAAAAATGATGTTTTGATGCTCTGATAGTCAGAGCATCATGTACCAGTATTGTTCTATCTCAGTGGCATGTCCTCTGAGGATTTTAGGACTGTGTTAAATGAATCAATCTTTTAGACTGGGCAAAGGACTGGATGCATCATACAGCATCTCTACAGCAAGAACCAGAATCAGGGTGGCTAGCACCCATTAATGCAGTAGCCAAAAGCTGTCATTTATTTAGGAATGAATTTGAACTACTGACCTAGAAAGAAATTCTGTCCCATTACTAACCCCATGACCTCATTAATTCCCAAGATTTCTGATCATTGGAATTAAGAGGAATGAGGTCAAGGGAATTTCACATGATGTGTGCATGTTGAGGAAAGACTCTTTTTACTCTTTTTAGTTTAAGAAAAGAGCATATACAGAAAACTAAATCAGTACACACATAGGATTTTAGAACTGAGAAAGCCCTGAGAAAGTATGCAGACAATGCTATAGTCTTTAGTTTGGGGAAATTTTCATGTTGATTAAATTGCAGTTATGAAGTCTTAGGCTGCACATATGAAGGAGAATAATGCTTGCAACTGCTTTTTCTAAATAATTTACCAGTAGCACAGTTTTCAAGATGCAACCTTCATCTGAGCACTCAGAGTATACAAAATTATTAATATAGTTAGAAAGTTCAGAAACAGCATCATCCCCATGTTACCTTCACCAGAGTACAGAAATGACAGTCCACACACGGCAAGCAGAAAACGTGCCTAGAACTTACTAGCTACAGCCACTGTTCTTGCACAATGTTGGTTTCTTTTCAGGCTAAATGCATTGTCTGTTTTTAAAGAAAATACTAAATAACCAATGAGCATTTTTTCAATGTACACACATATAATATCAAAGCTACCAAAAAAAAAAAAAAAAAGGCTCTGAGTGAATATCCTTAACAGTCTCCTTCCCAACAAGCTTTTTGCCTCAACTGCACAAATTGCCTTAATAATCACTTGGGAAGAAAGATGGAGCACATCCTACGTTCATTAAGTGTCTGACTCAAAGCAGCCAGTTAAATCTTCTGACACTTCTAAGTACCAAAATAAGGGAGCTCAGGCCAACCTGTTGTTTCATAAGAAGCCCGGTTCCCTGTCATGTGCTCCCTCACCTGTCTGCTACAGTATTATATGAAATAGACAGAAGGAAATCATGTCATAGGACAACTGAAAAGCTCACTCATATATGGAAAATCTTTCAAAAAGCAAATCCCTTAGGCATTTTTTTGAAATGTGTACACATTTTTTCTTCTTTTCATTTTATCTTTTATTGCTGCTTTATCATCTTAGAAAAAGTGTGAAAATGGAAGAGTTTTTCGTGGTGTTATGTAAAATAGAATGAAAGCAGCCATTTGTCTGAATGTCAGTTATACCCTATTGTATCGTTAACCCACAGTTTGTGGTACTTGCCATGAATATTAGATACAGCTCTGTTATAGACAAAATGGAAATTGATGAGGGGGGTAGGCAAATAAATAAGAGAAAAACAGTGTAATGTAAAGTGAGAATGGAAGTAGAACAGACTGAGAAATAGAAAGAAAATGATACACTAACAGGGAAAAATAAAAGCAGAAACAGCATATCTTTGCACTTGCCATCCATGGTGTCGTGCATCCATCCTACAACTCCTCAACTGCAGAGAAGAAGGAATGATTTCAGCAAACTATTTCATATCTCCACCACTTGGCAGGTATTATTATTAAGTTTAAATTAGTATGACAAAGGAAAAACAAAACAAAGCAAACCACAAAACTTTATTTCTAAATGTCCAGGCCTTTCATAGCACAGATACAATAGATATATGCAAATAAATTAAGAAAATTAAAATGAACTAGAAAGGCTGGAATGACTGCTGTCAGCAATCTGATTAAAGGCTTGAAACTGCTCATTTTGTACATGTAAACTTGTATCTTGACTCAGTTTTAAACTTGTCTACATTTAAAAGTTATACAATTATATAATTAACCAGAGTCTTGATGGTGCTCATGCTGTGTGCTCCATAGTACAGTGTGAATTTCATTCCAGTTGCATTTGGACAGCAGGGGAATGCACCCAGAATCCTGAAGTCAGACCGTGCAGGCAAAGAAGTACACTCTTTATAATGCCATTGACAAATTCCAGATAAAGTTTAAAAATAGAGGAAGTAATTCAAAAGCCAATCTATTTCTCTGATAAAACAAATCTGTTTCTCTGCTAACCCATTTGAAGGATGTCAAAGAGGGTTTTCCCATACTTTTATATACTTTTTTTTTTTTTCAGATACACAATTTTTTGTTACTTAGGTGGCAGTTGCTCTTAATGGCACAGATATGCAGCCCTGAGTCTTGTTTTCAGATGTGTTATGCAGTATCATTTTACAGTATCATGTAAACCTTCAGACTCTCTAGCATACGTACAAGCCAAAACAAAAGATTTTGAGAGTGATTTGTCAGGAAAGCAAGATTTTCATATTTGATATGCTCATGGCTCTCCCAGTGGAGTAGAGGGAAATTATGTATTTACATCTGAGGACATAACCTCAAAAAATGTATTCCTCCCTCTGCTTATCAATAGCACCAAAATTAACTCATCTCAAACTGATGCCCTTTTAGTCAGAGTGGTATTTCACTGTCACACATTAAGATAAACACATAATTTCAAGTTCGCCGTTTGGAGAAACATGTGAAGGGGGTTGAAAGAAGCTAAAATTATCATTAGTTTTAGTGATACAGCTTGTAAGTCACAGTATCTTGGTATCCACGGAAACACTCCAGGCTGTAACTTGTGCCTGGTTTTCTTTTCCATTCCTTCTTGTGGGACCGTAAACTGCATGCAAGATGGTTGTGAAGATTGTTTGTTTGAATGAGGTGGTCTTTACATCCTTCTTTGCATGGGTGTGTGGGAGTACCTAGACTATCAGAAGAGAACTACCTGAGCAGAGATATGAAAACAAAGTGAGCTTTGAGAAACCCAGAGCTTGTGCTTCTTATTGCCCCCAAACCTTCCGCCCTCCCCCTCCCACCCCCCCCCCCCCCATTTTTTTCTCTTTCCCCCTGGTCTTGGGTACAAATTTCAGAAGTATCCAAGGCCATATTACATTTTCAAGATGCTCAACAAATGTAATTGCCACAACATAAGTTTACTAATTGATACATATCATAATGTTCCTGAAATATTTTGTCTACCACATTTAACAATAAAATTCACAATTGTCATATATTAATGGGCAAAGTACTGAATGTCACAACAGAGAGTAGCAACTTGCTATCAGAACAAAGCTTTGGCAGACAGGAGAGCATATCTTCCTGACACTGACAGGAAACATAGCTGTGAAATGAGCAGAGAAAAAATCCACTGTTACTCCTAATACTAGCATAATTTAATGTCCTCTGCAAAAGCAACAGACTCTGTTATCCCAGTCATCAGGTGCAACTTACCAGCAGAGGCTGCCCTACTAGTAGAGTGACATAGTTTTAGATAATTTGAAAGTATTAATCTGCTTGTAGTCAACATTTCTGGAATAGCGCTCATGTAGCCTGGTTACCTGGAGATAGAAGGGGCTACTTATGAGGCCACCAAGCTCAATTCTGTGTGGTAAAGTGTGAACTTCTTGATTTCTAAATGTGCTCCTTAAATATCCAGTTAAAGGTCAAAACACAGTGTAATTAGCTACCGCAGGCCCTTGAACAACACCTGGGATATGAAGATGGTGGTTCTGTAGTGTTGCCTAATGCAGAGTGCCCTGGACAGTGACAGCACCACATGGGTGACTGCAAGCACCATGGCACTGCACCCATGCTCCCAAGTGCTGCTGGTCCTCTTGGTCCTCTGCAGAGTCCCAGCGTGACTGCCAGCTCCTCTTGTGCACCCACCACAGACTTCCACCTGCCTCAGCACTGCTCCTGTGGGCAGCCCACCCCATAGCCCACCCAGCCCCTGCTCTGCTACTGGAAGCAAACCTTTCAGTGATGCTGCTGGTGCAGACGTTTAAGAGAGGGAAGGATGGCAATTTTTAGGGCAGTGATTCATTTCATTTTTCTCCATGCCTGAGGTGACAGATTTGTTATTATTATTTTCCATGGGTCCCCAAGTGTGTAAGAATGAGATTTGTACAGTAAATTATAGGGATAAACTGCACGGGAAGTTCTGCGTGATGTGCACTGAAGCTCCATGAGCAGAGCAGTGGGTGTTCTCCGGGCATGCATAGCCAGCACAAAATCCCACAGCACATTTGTATTATGTGGCACTCTACAAAGAGGCAAGGGACAGGTCCGCAAAGGAAGTAAGGGGTGGGAGATGTGAGGATGCCACACTTTGTGCATGATGTGAAGATTGTTCTTGCTGGGACCAAGGCTGATGCGGGAGCGTTAGACTGAGACTAGGTGCAGCCAGGATTTCTAAAGGTACCTGTCTGCAGGTGAGTGCTGGCTGCAGCCTCTCTCTGCTGGGGGATGCAGAAGGCTGCTCATCAGCCCAAATCCTAGCTGTAGTGGGGGCAGACCAGCACTGCACTGAGCCCAGGCTGATACTGCCTCTGGAGACATGAGGCTTTCATGGCTAACAAGATAAGCAGAAGACATTTATGTCTGCAAGAAACACAGGAGGCATGCATTTGTACTTTTACCTTGATGCTTACAGTGGGGGATCTGTGTAATTCCAGCAAAGCATGCTTCCCGAATAGCACCGCCATTCTGTCAGCAGTGCTGAGGCAATGGAGAGCCCTGGTGGCATGACAGAAACAGGTAGACTGTGCTAGGATTTACCAAAGGATGACCCAGCTGGCCTGCAGTCTGCAAAGCAGTTGTAACTCTTACAGTTTATAACCCCCTCCAAAAATGTGATACACAATTACCCCTCTCTCTTGCAGTGGAAATGGCCGGTTGTCTGAAGCAGTCATCATCCAAAGGTTAAATAGCTTTTTGGGAATCAGGTACTATTCTTAACAGGTTTATAAACAATAAGTGATTGCTACAGCTTCCTTAGTTGCTCAGCAGAGAGGTGTCTTGCTGTTGCAAGGTGTTTTGCAACTACAATGAATTGTCTGTGGTGTCACTGTAATTAAGGATTTACTGTAGTCATCACAGAGTGAAATTGCTTGGCCTGTCTAATGGGAAATCTGATTAGATGGCTGGAATAATACCTCTGACTTGTAAACAACTAACAACCTCTGCACCCACTTCCTACACACAGGATATTACTTTCAGTATGTCCCTTGGGAATCTATTTCACACAGTGATACAGTATTGCTTTACTGTTTAAGATATTGCATTTAATCATTTATTGGATTTAAACACTGGATATTCTCTGTTAATTCTTGCCATCTCAGGTTGGCTGTTCCTTTCCTTATGTGCGACAGGAAGCACAAAGAAGGCATAACACGTCCCTAGATGATGCCATGACCAAAGTTGTAACCAAAGTGCTGGAAAATCATAGAGGTCTTGGTAACAAGTGCTAGTGGTCTCCAAAAAATTTCACCATTACAGTCCAAGTAGAAGGCTTGACATTTTCCCCTGCCACTTATTATAACTACTCATTGCTGAAAATAATTCTGATATATAATAAGCATGCAGGTCTGAGGAGAAACAGCTGGATGCCTATTAGCAATGAATTTGTTTCAGAGTTATAGGTTGCATTCCACAGCCTTTATCCTCCTCCATTAAAGTCAGCAGGGTTTTTGTTTTACTTTAACAAGTGCAGGACTTAGTCTCTTGTGACTCTTTTTTCTTGTTTTCTAATTACTAAACTACCTCCTGTGTTGAGCAAAGCAGTGTTGTTACGCCATTACCCTGCCTGAGTAAACTGTGGGGACAATTTACCCAGAAACTGCTCAGTGAGAAGCTGTCAAATTAATTCCTGCTGCTTTCTGTTACAGTAAAAAAAAAAAAAAAAAAGGTCGGGGGGGGAACCCTCAGATACTGTCATTAGCATCACTGGTGCCATGACTGCTGGTGGCTGCTGTTCTTACAGGAGCATGATTGCCGCAATTTGATTGCTGCAAAGTCACTTTATGAGAAGCACGATGGAGCAGGGTATTTGGCAGCTTACAACATGTTACTTACTTCTCTCTGACACAGAACAAGACAGCACTAGTGGTGCTGTTAGTGTTAACACAGCCATCTCCAATAAAGTGGTTAGCAGACCTGGTGCCCAAGAATTTCCAATTTAAGGTACACAAGCAAATAAAGCACAAACCAGGGAAGCATCTGTTCACAGGTGGAGTGCTTCCTGTAACAGATGGGTTTTCAGGACCATTTCAAGGAAGGAAAGGAAATTGGAATAAGCTTTTATTTTTTTTTTCCTTTCTTCTTCTTCTTCTTCCTCTTTTTTTTTTCTTTTTCCACATTTTGTTTTTATTGGTGTGTGCAGTGTGTTTATGCACAGGGGAAGAGTATACATCAGGTCTGGGTAGCTTTTGTTAATCTTTGACAAACCTGAGGATATGGAAAAGGATGAATAAAATAAACAAGCAGATGTATGGTGGCAAGTTGCCAGGTTCCGATGAGCTCTCATGTGAATATGATTAAACTTCATCAGTGGCTCTGGTTCCCACGCTTGCTGGTTTATTTAGCAGTCTCCTAAACTGCTCCCAAATTCCAAAATTGAGGGGGAAAAGTATATTTCACTGGCTTTAGAGAGAAGAAACCCCAAACTGTTAGGCCTTGCTGTAGATCTACTTCCCTAACAATCACTCACTGAGGTTCTGGGATGCTTCTAATCACTGAGGGGTCACGCAGGGTTGTTATTTCCCCCTCCCCTCCTCCAAGTCAGACAAATAATAAACTTTCTACAAAGTTTTGAGTATGAAGCACCTAGACCTGTCATAATGAGAACATCGTTTTTCAGATAAAAGGATGGGGGGTTCACAGCATTTAGCTGGGTTGGAAGGTCAGAGGTATCCAAGGAATATTGAAAATGACCTGGGGCAAGGGGGTGCCTGCCCTCCTAGAGGAGCTGCTGCAGTGTGGTCATGCCTGTGGCACAGGCAGCTGGGGAGGAACAGCCCCCACTCTTCTTTCTCTGGGCATTGTGGCAATCTCAGGAAACAGTCCGTCTCCTGCCTGTGTGCCCTTCTACTTCATCACAGCTTGAGATCTGTAAGCACAGAGCATGATACTTTAAGAACTGTGACAAGTATTTCTATTGCTCTTTATATTAGGTGTTGCACCTAAACATTTTTAGTGCAAAGTAAGCACAAAATATCTCTAGTATCTACTCAAATGCCACAAAGAATAATCCTGTTCTTTATAATTGAAAATCCAGCACCTTCCTAAAACATTAGTTTCATAGTCATGTTTACTGCCCTGTGGAAAGCAGGGAGTCCCTGGGAAACGGTTATCTGCTCAGCATGATGTTTTTTCCATATTTAACCCATAGTTATATCTGGAGAGGGGGGGACTCAGAATAGGCACAGGAGAAAGGGATTATATATTTTTTTTCTGTTCAGTTTGTACATCACCTTTTTCAAAGCTATTCATCACAAACATGATCTCTCACAAATAGAAAAAAAATGACTGAAGATTTCAGCCATTTTCCAAAAAACAACCTGTTTAATTAACATTCATGGTTCTGCTGACTTTCACAGAAGCAGCAGCCAGCGCTGACCAGTTAACCAAGGAGTAAAACTCTATACATGGAGGTGCAAATGAAGTTTTTCCACATTTCCTACTGAAACCTTATCTCATAGCTTATCACACAGACCAAATAAAAGTGGAATTCAATTGACGTCACTTCATGCTACAATATTAATGGACCCAGAAAATATCTGCCTAAGGAACTTGCTGATCTTAATGACTTCTGTGATATCTTATCTAGGGAAGAATTTTATACTTGCTCACACCATAATCTGAATAAGTAAAAAAAGAAAAAAATAAGAAAATGTTAGGTCATAAATTCCAATTATAATTTTGCCAAATCAAAGTTGTATTTATGGAGTATGAATAATTAGTCATATTTTCTAAGGAAGATTTTACATGAAAAGATGGTCATCCTATTTATTGCTTGCCAATTAACTCTTCCCTTGTTTAGCACAATTTTTAACATGTTCATGTGCTTAACTAACCAGGTTTTTTGTTGTGAAATATTCAAACCATTCTTAAAGTTTACAATTGCCAGGAACATAACATAAAAGACTTTATTGTCACTAAACCTCATTCACTCAACAGTACTTCTTACTTGATCCCTTATTCCTGTGTACAACTTCCGATTACAAATCCCCTAGTAATATACAAACATAATCCACTTTGTAGTGTGCAGACCACAGGAGACCTCACATCACCCTCAAAAACTGGCACTTGATGCTATCTGTCTCAATTCTCTACTCAGGAAAAACTGCATCTTCATGGCTCAGGCAGTTCAGAACTAGGAAGAATGAGATATTTTGGTTAAAACACAATCCCGTACACACTTACAGCCTAATGTTTAAATTTGTATCAATGTGGCAATATTTCTCTTTATTTTTATTATTTATTGTCAGTCATGTCACTATATTTTCTTATTTTAGCTGAGAAGCAAAAGTACCAACAGAGCCTGAGAAAAATCCCTTCTGCCTTTGCAGGCTGGATGGGAAGCACAGTCTCATGAGAGATGAGTACTATTTTGGTCTTGTAACCAAAAACATTTAAATAGGTTGGGAAGAGACTCAAACCTATGCATTGTATTTCACAAAAACACAGAATGTTTGAGTTTGGAAGTGGCCTTTGGAGGCCATCTGGTCCAACCTCCTGCTCAAGCAGGGCCACCCAGAGCAGGTTGCCCAGGACCACGTACAGGTGGCTTTTGAAGATCTCCAAAGAGGAGGACTGCACAAGTTCTCTGGGCAACTTGTGCCAGTGCTTGGTCACCCTCACAGAAAGAAAGTGTTTTCTCGTGTTCAGACGGAACCTCCTGTACTCCAGTACGTGCCTGCAGCCTCTTGTTCTGCCACTGGGCACCACTGAAAAATGCCTGGCACAATCTCCTGTGCACCCTCTCTTCAGTTATTTATATACATTGGTGAGATCCTCCCTGAGCCTCATCTTCTCCAGGCATCACTGAGGAGAGTCTGTTTCCATCTTTCCATCTTCTTTACTTCTCCCTGGCAGGTGTTTATACACGTGGATAAGAACCCCCTGGGCTTTCTGTCCTCCATACTAAACAGTACCAGCTTTCTCAGCTTTTCCACACAGGAGAGATGCTCCAGTCCTTTAGTCTTATTTGTAGCCATTTGTAGCCCTTTGCTGGACTCTCTCCAGTATGTCCCTGTCTCTCTTGTACTGTGGAGCCCAGAACTGGACACAGGACTCCAGGTTTGGCCTCATCAGTGCTGAGCGGAGGGAAAGGATCACCTCCCTTGACCTACTGGCAATATTTTGCCTAATGCAGCACAGGGTACTATTGTCCTTCTTCACAGCAAGGGCACATTGCTGGCTCATATTCAACTTGGTGTTGTGCTGGGTCTGGCTGAGATGGAGTTTACTTTCGCCCCAGCAGCCCACACAGTGCTGTGCTTTGTAGCTAGAACAGCACTGATATTGCTCCGATGTTTTGTCTATTGCTGAGCTGTGCTGGAACAGCATCCAGGCAGTCCCTCTATCCCCCACTGCAAAAGCCAGCAGGCTGGGGGTGGGCAAAAGATGGGGAGGGGATATCACCAGGACAACTGACCTAAACCAACCAAAGGGATATTCCATGCCATATGGTGTCATGCTCATGAAAAGCTGAGAAAGGGGAAGAAGAAAGGGGGGTCTCTCGTTATGAAAGTGTCTGTCTTCCTCAGCAGCCGCTACAGATATTGAGGCACTGCTTCCCACAATGTCTCCAAACACTGCTTGCTGGTGGGATGTAGAGAATAATTGTTTTCTCTGTTTGCTTCCACTTCACCTTTGCTTGTTTTGTTTGTTTGTTTGTTTGTTTGTTTTGTTTCATTTTTTAATTAAACTGTCCTTATCTCAGACTGTGAGTGGTTTTTTTTCATCATATTTTCTCCCCCTGTTCTTTTGAGGAGGGGGAGTGAGAGAGTGGCGTGGTGGAGTTTAGCTGCTCATCAGTGTGAAACCACCACAGGTGTCCACCAGGACCTCCTGATCCACTTCCTGCCTGGCTGTTCCCCAACTGGCTGGCCTCCAGCAGGTACTGGTGCCTGGGATTGTTCCTGCCCAAGTGCAGGATTTTGCACTTCTCCTCGCTGAACTCCATGAGGTTCCTGTCAGACCATTTCTCCAGCTTGCCCATGTTCCTTTGGATGGCAGCACAACCCTCAAGCGTATCAGCCACTCCTCCCAATTTTGTGTCATCTGCAGACTTGCTCTGGGTGCACTCTGACCCATCCCCCAGTCTGTTAATAGAGATGTTAAACAGGACTGGACCCAGTATTGACCCCTGGGGTGCACTGCTGGTTCCTGGCCTCCAACTAGGCCTTGTGCCTCTGATCATCACTCTTTGGGTCCAGCCTTTCAGCCAGTTTTTAGTCCATCTCACTGTCTGCTCATCTAGTCAATACATCAACTGCTTGGCTATGAGTGCCTTGTGGAGGATTGTGGCAAAGTCCTTACTGAAGCCCAGGTAGACAATATACACTGCTCTCCCCTCTTTTACCAGGCCTGTCATTTCGTTGTAGAAGTTCATCCAGTTGGTCAAGCATTGCTTCCTCTTGGTGAACCCATGCTAAGTATTCCTGATGATATCCTGAGGGATACTGTTTGTCACAGGCAAAGGCAGCCAGTCCCCAACTGGCTGTATATATCTTGCTTCTGCAGAAAATTAGTTCCTAGGACCTAGTGATCTTACAGGAATCTTTCCAAAAAAACATTTTTAAAAAAACATTAGTGCAAGGACCCCCCCAAAAAAAAAAAAAAAAGTTAGTAATAAATTTGAAAATAGAGCTAGTAAAAAGGATTTTTTTTTCCTAAAACATTGTGACATTGTGACTGCAGAATACAAGAATGGTATATGTGAATCAGAGTTGGATGTGCTTTTAAAGTTGGTCATGGGAATAATTAGCCCAGCAAGTTTGAGCCTCTTTCAGTAGGTGTAGCTCTGCTTCCTTGAGAAACAATAACAGAGTTCACCACTGACCAGCCAGCTTTCATTAAATATGCCACTGTTGACCTGGGATCAAAAGCATCATATTTTACAGTACTGCTAAGCTTGCCAGGCATAAAATACCCTAGCTGTGTAGGTGCCAACAAGTACAATATGTGAGAATTTCTTTACTTCAGTGAAGGTAAAGGTTTGCCTGATACCCAAACCACATCTATCATCAGCTGAGGCCTTCAAAATGCAGTTTCTACAGGAGACAAAATTTTAAAAAGTATGATGTTTGCATTGTTAGCATTAGGAATTTGTATTACCTATTTTTTTCCAGTGTTTATTGTTTTAAAATACATTCTCTGCTGCACCAAGAAATATGTTTACACTGAGATATTTACACACAAGACTTCCACTCATCACTCCAACATAACCCCACACCCTCCTGCAAAGCCTACATTCATTCATAATTTCGCATTTCTCAAAACTGGTCTGTTACAAGCTTATGTACACATATATATGTTTGTGTGTATGTCTAAATAAAAAAATCTGACTCAATTGAAGACAGGAATTGAGAAATGTTAATATTACATTAGTAAATCAGAGAGGACTGAAAGAAAATCTGAATGTCCCATAAGCTCTAGATATGACTTAGAAAAAGAAAACTTCAGTTTGGGTCGTTTAAAGGACAATTTACGTATTCTTGTTATCAAAAGATAAAAGTGAGATATAAATAAAAATAAACTGTATTCCCAATATTACTTTATTTAATAAACACTAAATGATCTGAGACAGAAGTCATCCTCAAGATGACAGGTGAAGTATAGGATTTCTTGAAGTAATCTTAAACTGTAATTGAATATATATATATATATACATATTTTTGAACAAATACCCAAAATGCAATTGTTTGGCACTGTTAATAAAAATCTAGGGCCACAGAGAAGAACATATTGGATCAGATCAGTGCTTCAACTCTGAACAAGAAATGCTTCAGGTATCTCAAGCGGTTGTTCTGGGATGGTTATTTTTGGAACAAATTATTATAGATCACCTTATTCAGCATCTGATTTGTGACCCAAAATAATGAGAGTCCTTTTAATACTAAATTATCTGCAACAGCAGATGACCACTTTTATTTATAAGTGCATAAAATGCACTGAATTTATGGCATAGTCTGGACAATCATTCTATTCAAATCATCAGGTGTACAAGACAAAGTAAATGGATTACCTGGCAGAAGTACCTGAATTTCAGTTACTTACGTCAGTAAACAAAATTTCAGAAACTCAAATTCAGTAACTTAGTTCAGCTACTTTCAGTTACTGAACTGAAAAGTTCAACGCTTTATGTCAGTTATATTCCTAATTTGACTTTGATAGTCCTTTTGATCCTGTGTTTTCCACCTGACCTGAAAAGTATGGGCTTACCGGACCTTGTGATGATTTGTCAGGAACATCTTAGGATGTCTCCTATTCCTGCTATATTCAGTTAGGTATGGGGTGTCTGGAAACAATAACAGTGTTTCCATGTAAGAGCACATTACTGATGTTAACAAGAAGTAGTGGCACTGGTGGTGTTTCTACTGCATAATATGTTACTGCTGAGTTGTATGGGCTGTGCACAGTAAGCTACAGATGGTATGTAAGTGCTGTCTGATGTCCAGCACACCAAGGGCCATTGCCATTTTAAATAAAAATTTGGGGGAAAGTGTTACAATTTTGCCACGTAACTTAGTTGATTCGTTGTTTTTAAGCAGTATAGGAGTTATTATGCAGAGTAAAACAAGCTTCCTTCTGTTTCCTCTGTATTAAAACTGATATGTAGGTGGCTTTGCTAACTGTCCTCACCATGGGCAAATGGAGGTGGAGGCACAGCCCCAGTGCTTTTTGAGCACTTCATTCTGTTTCCAGCCCAAAAGGTCTGCTGAGATATCTGGAAGCTGGGGGGAGAGGAAGAAAAAAAAAAAAAAAGCTGATTTCAAAATCAGTTTTGAGAGAAGTACAGTTATTAAGCTCAGGAACCTATAAGAACAGGTGTTTGGGGTAAAGACTTTCTTCCTCCTGAAGAAGAAAATGTTTCAATGATGACCTTGAACCTTTAGAAAATGCATTATACTGAGGAGGAAATAAACCATGGAAAAGGTTTATAAGCAAGTACAAGGAAAAACTTGCACTCTTAAAAGTTGCACAGCTAACATAAATGAGTTCGTCTGTTTAAGTATTAAACTGAGTACTTGTGTGTGTGGATGTTTACCAAAAGAACATGAGAAAAAAAGCATAGGGAGATGTGTCTTTTTTTCCTGCTTTGCTGTATTAACATAAACTGCCCTTTAGACGGTGCTCCTACAATCCTCCTGTGTCCTGGAGCAGCAGTCTCCCAGGCAGGCTGTGCAATCCTGATATGTAAGATGGAAGAGCTCCTTTCCACACATACCATCAAAAAAGTCTTCATCATTTCCAGCTTTCTTCTCAAATAACTAGAACGGTCTTTAGTGAAGACACTTGGCAGGCTTTTGCATCAAGTACCTCACTTATTACCATCTTTCTACAGTGAACAGTCATTACTAATGTATTTCTATTGCAAGACTGACTTCTTTCCCTCTTCCCATGTTGTTAATGCATAGGGGAATAAGAGAGTCTGGAGACAAGGAAGCAAAATAAAATACCTCTGTGCCATGTGATGCTATGCATGACCCATCTCTGAGTTTCTGATTAAGTCCTTGGAAGCTGCCTTATCTGTTTGCTGGATGGAGAGAAAGCAGGGGTTGAGAAGGAAGAGGGTAACCATTTATCTTTCATTTGAATGCATTCCATTTCTAAATTATCAGTAACATTTGCTGTGGAAAATTTAATTTTTCTGTAATCACACTTTTCAGGATTATCTACTTTTTGCCCTCTCACTTTCTCAGAATAGGAATTCACATGAGATTTGGATATGAGTGGATAGCTTTTCTTGCACTGTTCTCTGCACTTCCTCATACTGCTGTTATGTCGCAAAAGCAGGAAGTGTCACGTATGTACAAAGGGTGTAAAGATACAAACACAGTTCTCTGAACGCTCCCGGGTTTGTGAGAACAATAGCATTTCTCAAGACTACAATCATGTTGCATGTACACAATGCTTTCTCTTTTCTGCTAAATGCTTAAGAAAGAAAGAGAGTGAACTGTCTATTTATCAGCTGAGAGCATTTTCCTCTGGCAACAAGCTGCAAAAGATAAGTGTTGATATAGTCATTTTTTCCAGAACTCTAACTGATGCCACTAGAAACAAACTCCTGCCCGCACTTGCTAAGGAAACAGCAACTCCCTGGCCCAGAATAAAGCCCCAGGTTACACTTTTCCGGCATGTCTCTGTAGACCAGTTGGCGTCAGAAGTGCCTAAGAACTCGTTAGCTAGAGGATGTCTAATTCTCCTGGTGGGAGAGGGCTTCATTCTGTCTACATGTGGAAACAGCACTGAGGCACGCTCAACTCTACCTCATCCCACAGACATGGTTGTGTCAGGAGCAAAACACCCCTTCACCACCCCTCAGGACCAGGCTGCGCCTTGCTGGCCAGTTGGTGCTGCCCGAGGATGGGCTGCTGCTTTCACAGCACGGCTGCCTCTCTCCCAGGGCCATGTACACCAGCTGTCTGCCAGCCCAGGCCATACGTGTGCTGCATGGGTTGGGCTGAGCACAAGGAAAAACACTAAATGCTTTGAGATTTTGCCTAGACCTTCATCGTATTCATCTAGCTCCAGGTTCCTGAAAGGAGCTTGATTTTTTGAAAGTATCTTCCAGACCTCCCTTCAAATCCAAAGAAGGAGAATAAACTGCTTCACCCCTTTCTGTGTAATTTTCAAGTATCAAAGTGTCTCTGTGTGCTTGTCACCCTCTCTTTGCCACACAAAATTATTTTTCTTTCTTTCTTTTCTTCCTTTCTTTCTCCCTTTCTTTCATCCTTTCTTCCTTTCTTTCTTTCCTTCTTCTTTTTTTTCCTTCCTTTTCTTTCTTCCTTCCTTTCTTTCTTCCTTTCTTTATTTCTTCTTCCTTTCCTTCTTTCCTTCCTTCTTTCCTTCTTCCCTTCTTGCTTTCTTGCTTCTCTCCCCCTCCTCAGTATTGACAGACATTTAAGTCATTGACAGACATTTAAGTCAGTAAAGATTCATCTGTTCAGAGCGATTTAAGCTGAAAGTGCTTGTTGTTTGTCTTTCTTGGCTTTTTTTTTTTATTTATTTTTTTTAAACAACCCTGCTCTGACATACAGTGGCATCCAACATGCTTATAAAAACAGTAGAGACATTTTCCAGCTTCTCACATTTGTCTCCCTTGGTGTTAAGGACTGAGCAGGTCTACTTACTGAGTACTACTGGGAACTTCTTCCTCATCTCTGGGATGCCTTTAATTTTTTTTTCATGTTTTCTTTCCTTTGCTGATCAACCCACACAGCTAACAATTTGTTTGCAAGCACAGTTCTAACTGCACTTTAAAAACAGGATGCACGCAGCTTATTGTTATTTTTATTTTTATTTTTATTTTTATTTTTATTTTTATTTTTATTTTAATAGGATACAACTTTTCTTCATGACAGAAAGCTTGTATTTTCAGGTGTGACCTCTTGTCTCTTGCCCCTGTCTCTTCTTGGTTAGGTCAGGAGCCACCCCTCAGTGCTTGCAGGTGCAGGTAGCACCCTGTGGGACAGCTTGGCCAGAACAATTCTAATCCCCTGCAAAGCTGGGCATGTGCCACTGTAATTCATCTTTGCTTTTATGCAGGTTAACTGAGAAAGGACTTGGGCTCTTCCCAGCTTCAGCTTCCACATTTTTCTCAAGGAGTTTATCATAAAAATTTACAGCCTTTTTAGAGGGGAGTAGATAAACATCTCCAAAGATTTAGGGCAATCATTTAACCGCTATGCAGGACTGATAATCTGTGGCCTCTCCACAGCTTCGTAACCTCTGACCCAACATCATATCGCTTGTTCCAGTGTACAAGTGGTTGCTTTCTTTCCTGATGAGCAGATTGCTAAACCCTCCTGCTTCCCATCCACTGATTTTACCTCTAGAATTCTTGGTTCCAGAGAACCACAGCAGAAGCAGCATGGTGCTGTGCTTCTTGACCTTCGGGCCTGCACATGAAGCACTTTGGAGGTGTGGGTAAACAGTGGCCCCAGTGAACTGGCAGTTTTCCAGTCTGAGGGACATTCAGGAGAGCTTTTGCCCACACGACCCCATTTGGCCAATGGGTTCAGGCTTTCAGCTTGGTTTTAGGCAAGTCTGCCTGCCCCTTAGGCCTTGTTGTGGCTGTCCTGGACTGCATTTCATAGCTGAAGTATGGTAACATATTTCTCCATTGTATCTGCTCAACTGTTACTTGAATTTTCCAGCCACAGTCAGGAGACAAGGATGCCTTTTCTGACTTTCTAAAAGGGCCTGAGAAAAACTGTTCCTTTGCTCAATAAAGTTTGTATTTCAGTATTGTCTCATAAAGAGTTGCATTACCCATAAACAAGGAGATACTTCCTGCAGAAGACCTGTTCAATGCTTCTACCAATTCTTATGTCTATATCTCAAATTACAAAATGTCATCTGCTGTACGGGAAGGTCTGGAAGTCAGACTTTGCTCCTGACCCCTTCTTAGCTGTAAGGGGAGCTGGGATATACTCATGTAATTAAAACAAAATAAAACAAAACAACAAACAAACAAACAAACAAAAACAAAACAAAACAAAAAAAAACCAAATAAAATAAATAAATATATGCAGAAGAACAGTGTGATCATCTGCTTTCTTCTGTCATTTCCAGACTAAGAGGTGTGAAACACCCCTATCCAATGCTTTACCATCAAATGTGTTGCAAGGTCTTTCAGATGGCAATCAATATACTGAATTCAGATGTTTTTTCAAAAGGCTGTTATTTCCATGGCATAGGTGTTTTATATCCTTCAAGCCAAGTTTTGTGGGTGCCTACTTCATCACACATATGACAAAACCCCTAACCAAGTATGGCTCTATTGAGTTCACTAGTGAGATCACTAGTAATGAACTGGGAACTGTTAGAGGCCAGGATGAGCCATGCTGGGAGATCATGGTCTTATCCTCATTTTTATTTCCTAGCATTCACAAGTTAAATCCTGCTGTGGAGATCATTTTTAAATCGTTTGAAGACTGTGGGAAATGTATGTGCAGTTGAACTAACTGTTTTATGAGCTGTCCTGTGCAAAGTAGCACAAAACTGGCTGTTTCATCATATCAATGAGATCAGCATTAGTAAAATCCTAAGAAAGCTGCTGTTCACCTGAGAAACCTTCTCAGCAACTTACTGATGGGCTTGTTATCCAAAAATAGTTTTAACTGCCAGTTTTTTAAATACACTAAACTCCATTATATGAAAAAAATGTTGAGTTGTTTACCTTTTCAAAATAGGTTATGTAACTCTCCAGGCCTT
The DNA here is from genome assembly GCF_013377495.2 of Cygnus atratus. Classification (NCBI taxonomy): domain Eukaryota; kingdom Metazoa; phylum Chordata; class Aves; order Anseriformes; family Anatidae; genus Cygnus; species Cygnus atratus. Next base: position 37,290,390 of record NC_066396.1, read on the forward strand.
CAGTGGGAAAGTAATTAGACCTTTAGGATGTGATGCAAGACCAAACAAAGAAATGTGAAGATTCTTGTTATTATCGGTGGACTTCAGACCAGGGCTATTGCCTTGATGGTAAAACTGGTTTTCTGATCTTAAGCCTGAAACAACAAAAAGTTTCTGTGTATTTATTGCTTTATCTTGCTATCTATTAGTAACAAACTCTTCCTCTTCTATTTTAAAACCTTTCCTTGCTGACAGTGATGACTTAGATCTTCTACATGTTTGAAAACACAGATAGCTTGGTAAACCAAGATATCACTCTGACTTTCACAGATTTGAGTGCACAAGGAAGAACATGGATTTAAAATAATGCTCATGGTAGCATTTAAAGAGATTAGAAGTTTATTTAGAATATAAATACAGGTCTGTTTTTAAACAGTACAAAAACATTCATGGGGGCATGACCGCTAAGTACAGAGGCCAAAAATGAGAGACAGAGATAATACTTTACATTAGACCAGAGCAAAACATGAACTGAGAAAATTACCCATGAGGTAAGGGCATATCTATAAATTAATGACCTCTTTAACAGGATGTACATAGTATGTGTGAAGTAAAAGGACTTTAGTTTGTAGTAAGGTAGAAATGAAAAAGAATTTGCCTTCTCAGAGAAAGAGAAGAAATATTTTCTGGCATGTTTAAATTACCCATGTAGATCAAGGCAGATCTTGAAAAATTATTAGTTTTCAGTCCCTGGTTTATGGTTTGAAGTTCCACCTCTGTCTAATTACTAATTCTCTCCCTGTCTTGCGTTTCTCTTGAAAAAATACCTCATTATATCAATCTTAAAAGGAGCAATGAGCAAAGTGTTGGGGAAGCAGCTTGTGTCATAGAGCTAGCTAATGATAATAATTTTACAACAGTGCAGCTGGAGTCTTGAGGACACAACTGAACATCTTCCAGACAACTGGAATTCAAGATACCATGAAACTCTGGGAAACAAACAAACAAACAAACAACAACAAACAAAACAAACAAACAAACAAACAAAAAAGGAAGGACCAGGTGATGGGGGAAAGCCCTTTACTTGAAGCTCAACACTGAAGGAATTGCTTTGGAAAACTGCTTGTTTACCTGTGTAGTCTCTGTGCGATGCTACACTTAATAGGGACAGGGGTTTAACCAGTACAGTTACCCCACCTGCCCTGGACATGGGGGCTGTAGTGTTGGTATCTGCTGGGAAACAAACACCAAATACTAGTGTCCAGAATGGTGTGTTATGTTCTTTTTTTTCCCTATGTACATCTGTATTGGATCGCTTCCTTTGCATATTAGGGTGCAGAGTGATTTTTATTGTCATGGTTTCTCTCTGAGCATTGGGAGGGAGAGAAACATAACACGTTGCATGGCTGTGAGGATATGTGATGCACACCCTATCCTGTGTGCTACATGGGACTAGGACAGAATAAAATAGAGCAGAATAGTTTAAGTCAGAAGGGACCTACAAGTCCAACTGTCAGACTACTTCAGGTTTGACCTAAAGTTAAAATATGTAATTAAGAGCATTATCCAAATCTCTCTTAAACACAGACAGGCGTGTGACATCAATTGCCTCTCTAGGAAGCTTGTTCCAGTGTCTAACTGCCCTCTCGGTAAAGAGGCTTTTCCTAATGTCTAGTTTGAGCCTCCCTGGATGCAGCTTTGGGCCATTCCCACATGTTCTGCCACTAGATACCAGGAAATAAAGATGAGCACCTTCCTCTCCATTTCCTTGGGACGTTGTAGAGGGCAATGAGGTCACACTTCCATACCCTTCTCTCCACGCTTAACAAACCCAGTGTCCTCAGCCTCTCCTTACAGCTTTTACCAGCTTAGTTGCCCTCCTCTGGATGCATTCAAGTATCTTAGCTTTCTTTTTACATCATGGAGCCCAGAAATGTACACAATACTCCAGGTAAGACTGCATCATTGCTAAATACAGTGGGATAATCACCTCTTTTGACTGGCTGACTATGCTATGTATAATATGCCCACAAATGTGGTTTGGCCTCTTGGCTGCCCCTCATAATGTTACGTTAATGGTAATTCTTACATTAATGGTAATTCTTGCTTCCCTTCTCCTCTGTGGCACACTATTGGAGGCAGAGCAGATTTTCCTTTTTCTGAGCAAGCAATTTTCTTTGCAACAATATGCCTTTTCCATATTTCATAGATGTAACAAATTCTGCTAAAATTTGAAAAGTGTAAGGAAAGAAGAAAAGGCAGATACAAGAGATCTAATTCTAATTTGCACTACAGCTACTACATGCTTATTGTCTGCAGGCTGGAACTTCAAAGAAAAGATAGCTAACGCTAATACTAAGGTGTTTTTCAGCTACCTGATTGATGCAGATTCTTGATTATAATTGACGTAAATGCTAGTTACTTCTTTAGAAGTATTGCTGCCAGTGCTTTCTGAAAACAAGAGCAGCATGCTGAGATGACCTGTGCCTTCCCCAGTCACAGATTGTGCTAGGCACATACAGTGAAGGGAAAAAAAATTATCACTGACAATCCAGTATGGAGACAAAAGGCCAAATGTAGCTGACATCAGGGCTGCTTACTTGATAGAAACAGAGAAGTGATGGGATTCCCTTACAGTGTCGATGATCTTTTCTGTACTTAGAGCTACTGAGAGCACAATACAACTTACTAGTGCTCTCGGAAGCCAGAGACTTACTATTCTGGCAGAAGACACCACCAAGTGCTGGAGCATAGGCACTGCATGTAGGCTTTGCTAAAGGAGAAGAAGCTGCCATGAGACATACTACCCTTTATAGTTTTTTTTTTTCGTTTGTGTGTTTCTTTTGTTTTTAATATAGATTAACTTGAAAGCCTGTAAAACATTTTTAATGTTTTCTAAAATAGAATTGAAAAATTGAATAAAACTGAACCGAGTCTTCAGGGATAGAAGGACTCAAAATTAATTCCAACTTTTAGGTGACTGTTTCAAACTGAAGATGATCCTGATGATGATAGTGCAGAACGTACGTGCTGGGGGCCACACAGCTTGAAAGGAGACAGGCAGAAAATGGACCAGGGATCCTAGTGAACAGAAATTTGGACATGAGCCAGCAAAGTCCCCTTGCTGTAGAGAAGGCCAATGGTATCCTAGACTGCATTAGGCAAAGTATTGCCATTGCACGAAGAGAGGTGATCCTTTCCCTCTGCTAAACACCAGTGAGTCCATTCCTGGAGTTCTGTGTCTAGTTCTGGGCTTCCCAGTACAAGGGGAGCTACTGGAGAGAGTCCAGCAAAGGGCTACAAAGAAGATTAAGGAACTGGAGCATCTCTCCTATGTGGAAGGGCTGAGAAAGATGAGGCTGCTCTGCCTTGAGAGAAGAAGGCTCATGTGGGATCTTCAGAATTTTGACATGCAAAAAACAGGACTTGGGAAATACACGGATAAGCAAGAGTGGTGTAGCCATAGGGACCAAACAGTTCTGTAGATCTGAGACCAGAATAGGCTGGAATGAATAGCAGCAACTGTTCTTATCCTGACTTGCTCAGGAGAGTGATTTTTCTCTAAGAAGATTGTCCCTGTCTGTCTTCTTTAGGCATACTTCTCCAAAGTTGCCAGAACCCCTGGGCAGGGATCTCAGTAAAACCTACCTATGCCAGAGAGATTTCATCTGAGTCTTGCCCAGCAAGTATCTCATAGCAACAATGTTTGGTCTTTATGATTGCAGCACATAAAAACTGTCTCCAAAGATCTACTGGTACATAATTAACAAAAGACATTATTTCTTACCTCCCTTTTATCAAACTCTCAGATGATGAGACAGGTTACCTTCCCTGTGAGATGGCAGAAGTGGTGGAAACTTTGGAGAAAGAGGCTGTGGAAAGGGCAGAGCTTGTCTAAGTTACATCTCAAGGAATATTGTTGGTTCTTAGCTGTTTTCCTCCAGTCAGATCAGATTCCAGTTACAGGTTCATGAAGGATTAAGGCAGCAGATGACATTCTAACCATAACTTCAAGTGCCTAAGACTTTTTGGGACTTTTAAAATATTTTGCATTTCAAAAATCATTTCAATGGTGGAAAACTGTGATTACATGTATATATGAAATTGATGCTGAGCTGAAATAATACAAGTGTCAGACATACTGCCCTACTCTCTTTGCTGGCTTCATACTGTTTCTGAGAAGGATTGCTGTCAGGGGCTGGATGCACTCAGCAGAAGTGAAATGATTGGGTTACTGATTATTTTCCTTATCCTGGTCATCTGTATTCGTCTCGTGTCATACAGTCAACACTCTTCTGCCCTTTTTGGTCATATTCCTTATAGGATATGAAAAATACATTTTGTTTATACAGTCTAGTGAAAGGCTTTGAAGTCACTTCTTCTAAGCTTCATCAGCTACAGATTAGGACATTCATTCAAAATGAAAGGATGAGAGAAGGATAATTCCCTAGGTGCAGTATCTGACAAATCCAGATGGCCTCTTCCCTTTTTGCTGTTATTCCTCCATCCACCCTGGTTCACACCTCCTCACCAACTTTGAGTACATCTCACCTCTTGAAGTTAACCACAAAACACGTACTGGGAAATCAGGGTTCTCTCATTGTGCCATTTAGATTAATTTTTGCTACTATGACACAGTTAAAAAACATGACTTGATGATTGCACTACAGTGCAATGAGAAGCAAGTCTGGCATTAAAGTGACTGCCTGGGAAATGAATGACTTCTTCTCTTGCCAGCATCTGTAGCAAGAGTGATGAAAGATGCTTCTGGTATGGACTGGAAAAGCCTGCATTTTAACGATGAAGGGAAATCTAAACAATGAGGGGAATCAGTCGGGCTCTTCCTGACACACTAACGAAGCTTCCTAAGTCCCATCTAATTTGGTATTGTCCGCAAACATACTGAAGGTGTGTTCAATCCCCTTGTACAGACCACTGATAAAAATGTTAAGCACAACTGGCCCCACCACTCAGTCTTGGGGCACACCACTGGTGGCTGTTCGCCAGCTAGGTTGAACTCCATTCACTGTGACTCTTTGAGGCTGTTTGCCCAGCCAGTTCTTCACCAGCAAGCTGTACACCTGTCCAAGCCACAAGCAGTCAGTTTCTCCAGGAGAATGTGGGAAACAGCATCAAACACTTCACTAAAATCCCGGTAGGCAACAGCCTTTCCATCATCTACCATGTGGGTCATCTTGTCGTAGAAGATCAGGTTTTTCAGGCAGGACCTGCTCTTCATGCTGGCTGCTTCTGATCACTTGGTTGTCTTGTATGTGCCATGTGATGGTACTCAGGGTGATCTGCTCCATCACCCTCCCTGGTACAAAGGTCAAACTGACAGGCCTGTACTTCCCTGGATCCTCCCTGCCCTTCTTGTAGATTGGAGTCACATTCACCAGCCTCCAGCTTACTGTGACCTCCCAGTCAACCAGGACAGCTGGTAAATTACTGCCAGTTAATTGCAGGCTCCTTCTGAAAGACTGCAGACTTTGTCTCTTCAATGCTATGCTCAAGCCTTTCATTTGATTTTCTATGATTTACTGACTGTTTCAAAGCTTTTTTTTTCCCATTTAAATTCCAGTTTAATTTCTCCTGTCTCCTTTAACTGAAGATATTTTCATGTTCAGTTGTTATAGCAGAAAGGAATAATTTCACAATAAACTGTGCTATATCCTCCTGTGTTCACATTTTACTAGATAAACACATATTTTCTTTACATTATAAGTGATTAAACTCATGTGACCTTCTACAAGATGAGCAGCACCTTTGATTTAATAATAACACATATATTTTTACCCAGTATTCTGGTTCTAAGTTTCCTATTTACTTTTTGATGATGTTGCAGAGTTCCAGGTTGATGGTATAATGTATCTAGATAATATAATTCCATGCTATATTCTCTGATATTGCTACTTTCAGAAAGGAGGAAAAGAGAATCCAGTATTGTGAATGCAAAATACTTAACATCTCACAGGCCTTTGCAGGACTCACAAGGTTAGTCAAGAAACACCAAGTAGTTAAGAAACATTTGCAGATAGTGGCTTTGCCAGTCAGCACAATTTAATTAGCAAAGGAGCAGATTATTCATAAAATGAGTTGATTATTTGTTAAAGGATGTACTATCTAGAGCCTTCTTATCTGAGGGATTTCAGTCAGTGTTGTTATCTACCATACCCTGCTTATCTGACAGTTTTGGTGAAGAAGGTGTTGTATAACCCGAAGGCGTATGAACTCTGTAATCGCCTCATTTGGGCAGAGTTCACTACAGCAGCCTGTCACGCAGCTGCTCTTTCCCTTCTATAGCTATAGTAATAAACCACATCTGTTCTGACCTGATCTAATTTGTAGTCTGTTATTTCTGCAACAGTATCAACACTTTTATTTTTTTTTCCCCCAGCATATCCAAATAGCTTTAATGACAGTGTAAAACGATGGAGCTGAAGCTCATTTTGATATTATTAACATTACTAACATACAGCAATAGACTCGTCTTTATTTTGATCTTTCTTTGTCATCAAGCTTTCAACTTGGAATATCATCATGCCTTTTTTCTTTTTTTTTTTTTTTGACATGGTGAAATCTTGTCAAATTTCTCTGAAATTGGCAGCACTTTTGTTAATTTTGATTTTTCACTATGCGGTGCTTTTGCTGTACCTGGTCTGACTTTGTGGGATTCTTGTTTTTATAGCAGGGTTACTGGGATCAGTAAAATACTTTTCAAGAAGTCAGCTATTTTTTAGCAAAATTTGTCCCTCTAGACAATCTCTCAGTACACCACCTTCATAAAAGTACTCTCTACATTATTCCCAAGTAATTACAGAAATGATAGGATACCTTAACTCTGGGAGTTCTATTCTATTCTGTCAACTATGAATAACATACATGAACTAATATTTTCCAGTATTGTCCTAAATGGTTGCTGTTCTGCACCTGGCTGCAGGAGGTGACAAAGAAGAGTTCTTTCGGGATCTCAGTAAGAACAGCACAAGAAAAGGCTTAATAAAATAGCTGTTTTAATAAGATAATATAAAAGAGGAAAATAGTGAGTAAACCTTATGTCCCCACAGATGCAGGGCACCCCACTTTCAAGCAGCACCAGAGGGAACAAATTCTGTCTTTGGAGTGGACCCTCCTCCCTCCCATGCTGTGGTGGCTTTTTTTTTTTTTTTTGTGTGTGTGTGTATATGTAAAACCAGAAACATTTATCTTCTTCTGACAGGTTGCAAAGTTATCTCTGTCATAACTTCCACACCCACACAGCATAGGCCAGCACGGGTCACTCCAGCAGGTTTCATTAGTGTCTACTCATGTCTTCAGCACGACACCCAGCACAGTCACCTTACAGAGCTGGCAGTGCTGTAAGACATGCCCTGCATGTGTGTGGAAGATGTGTTGGCAGGAATATTATAAGCGTCAAGTTCCTTTCTACAGTGAGAAATTTTCACAGAACCTGTCCTGGTGGTTCAGTCATTGCTTAATGTGTGAACAGCGCTGGAAGGGTAGCCCTTGTCTTTCCAGCATGCTGCTCAAGGCCCTCTGGACAAATTGAGGTAACGCTCAAGGAAGGTAAGAAGAGAATGATGTTAATGAATAATAACACACAAGCAGGAAAAAATATTGCCGACATATCCTTTTCTACCTCCTTCCTCAGTCACCAGGACCACCATTTTCATCTTCTCTTTCTGATGCTGTTGCTTAGGTGCTGCACCTTTCTACCTTGCAGCTTGAAAATTAATGAGGCTTTTTCAATCTTCTGAGAAGAGAATAGAGGTGAGGGGCCATGCAGCCTATTCCTGGACAAAAGAAAGCCTGCACTGATGACACATGACACCTGCTCTCTTTTCTTTATTCTGGTTTCTATGGTTACATGTACAGTAAAAAAATACTTTGGGATTTTTCACTAGCGACAATAGCTGTAAAAATACATTATCAGTACAAAGCAGTTCTTTTTCAGCTCTGTGAAATAGCGCCTGAGTCTTCTAACCGCAGGTATGAGCTATCGAACTGCTTTTCTTGAAGCATATTTGTGACTAAAATTCAACTGTACTTCTTGAAGAAATACCTAAAATTTGAATACAGGTGATTAAATTCTGCTTATGTAAAATCCACCTTCCAATCTGAACTAAGTACAATTTATATAAAAAGAAAAATATGCATCAAGGATTAATAATTTATAGCTGGATCACAGTGACCCGTCACTTCTGAGAAAGACTATTAACATAACAATTATTTGACTGGATGAGATATAAGTCACCAGTTATACTTCGAAGAAACTACTAACCATGTGGTTCTTCAGCAAATATTTACCTTATTCTTAAGATCTGTTCTATTGTGAACATTGTAAAATGTATGCCCAAACCTGCAGATATTGAAAAAGAAAAGATCGGAGGATGGCACCTTGTGGACATCACAAGAACATAAAGGTTTGTTCTGAAAAGTTGTATTCATAAAACAAAACAAACTAAAATAACAAAAGAGAACAGAAGAACACAAGTGTACATCTGCTTATATACAGACAATTACCAAAGCTACAATTCATTATTGCCTGGAAGAAACAAAACATGAACAATATAAACGTATCTGCTTCACGTGTTTATTTTGCTGTACATCTGAAATAAACTAAAAATTCTGTGGGCCAGAGTGTCACAGTGTCAACCATTATAGTCCACCCTTAGTTAGGCAACTAAATAACACCTTCTTGATTTGGTCTTAATACCCAAGATACCTTCATTACTAAATTCACTAGACAAAACTTTTTGTAACATTTTCTTCTCCCTGCTGTCAGACAGAACAGAATGTATGCACCACTAGTGTATTATTTCTTCCACTTTCCCTTCTTTTATATATACTACCACTATTATTTTTTTTCAGCTGCAGTTACATAAACAATGATTCTGCAAGTGAGTCAAAGGTACCCAAACTGAAGTAATGAATTAAAACGTTAACATTAAATGCACAGTGGGGGACTGGGATGAGTGAAAAGAAAATAGGAAGATGGGTAAGTTTGAGGTAGAATTGTTTTTTAGGATAATTTTGGCCCTAATCCTATGAAGCAATTAGTGCCTACAGATCCTATGAATGCATTCAGTGTTTTGTTTTATGAGAGAACCAGTTTGTCAAGAGAGTTCCCCATCATCAAAATGAACTGTTTACAAGCTGCTTAGACTGCCATTAGGTATGAGCATGTCATAAGTACTTAGCTGATTTTTAACATGGAAAAGCCACCTACCAGATTTCTAGCTAACTCTGGAGACGTTTTTGTAACTAGGTATATAAAACTGGCAAAACTAGTAACTGTGCTCTGCATGAATTGTGAATTCACTTTAAGGACTCTGGTGATATTTCAAAATACACATGCACTTTTACATAAGTGTGGTTGTGTGCACTGTAGCCACCTCGCTAGAAGTCCGGAACTTATTTACATACATACCACTGATGCAACCAGACAAGCTTAGGCTGTCCGCTACGTACTAAAGGGGGAATATGCACTTCCATCTGCTATTTTGAATAGAACACCAGCAAATTCAATCTATTTCACCTGGATAAGAAAATAGCGTTATTCAGCTAAGCATATAAAAGCAGTTTAGCAACAAACCTACAACATGAAGAGGAACTGGAATCAGCAAATTAAAGTAGAGAAATGCCAAGTTGGCCTGCGCATTCAGAGCGCGGTGTGAACACAGGATGGGCATCTGTCTTAACGCATTTTCCAAGAGGAAATGCCCACAGTGGAGGGTGATGCATCACAGGAGCAGAAATGATTTCCTTTTAATAAGCAGCAACAGCTTGTCGTAATTACGTAACAAAAATCTTTTTTTTTTTTTTTCCACAGATTTTCCCAGGCGTCTGCCGTACACTGACACAAGGCGATCTTCTGAAAGAAACAAAACAAAAAAAAAGGCAAAAACGGAACTGCGAGGGAAGAACCGCTCGCTATTTCCTTTCCAAGCGCCGGTGAGGAGCACAGGGCGCAGCTTTTCAGGTCGGAGGGCGGACGAAGCGCCACCTCCACGGGCTGCCGCCGATGTTCGATTTTTGGGGCACGAAACCCGGCCGGCCAGAGACACCCCCCCACGTCAGCAGCCCGCTTTGTGGGCGGTATTTCCCCCCGTCAGGCCGCAGGGGGGCGGTGGCCAATGGCCGCGCCAACGGCCGCCCAACGGCTCGGCGGCCTTCTGAGCATGCTCAGCAGCGGTGCCGTCCTCGGCGAGGCGGCGGCGGGCGGGCGGTGCTGACATGGGGCCGTTGCCGTTCGCGTGCCGCGGGGAGGTGGTGAGGGGCTTCGGCAGGGGCTCCCGCCAGCTGGGCGTCCCTACGGGTGAGGGGCGGCGGGCAGCGGGGCTTTTCGTCTGGCAGCTTTATTTTTTTTTTCCTCTCTTCTCCCTTTTCTGCGTTGTTTAGAGCCTTGTTCTTTACGTTTACTCTTCTGTTAAACTCTTTTTTTTTTGTTTTTTTTTTTTTGACTTGCTGAAAGGCGACCACGGGCAGCGAGACCCCGAAACAACGCCTCCTGTGGCAGCCTCGGTGCCTGGGGGCCCCAGGCATGGCACAACACCTGTTGATAGAAACCTGGCCTTTCTGTTCTGTCTATATGAGATGCTGGTGTCACCGAGCTTGTGAGGGAAGTTGTTACGGCTTGTGAACTACGACGGAAATTCACTAGCCGAAACGTCTTTAAAATCTGCTTGAAACCTTGCACGAAGAGCTGTAGCTAAGCGTGAAGGAAGTTAAGTGGGACAGCTGTGATGGGAGGAGAGTCTTAGTTTAATTCCCTTCAGTCAGGAAAAAAAAAAATTAGATTCATAATTTTCTAAGAAAAAACCCAATTGTGGATACCCTAAAAGGCAGCCAGAAAATTTTGACAGGTGACTAAAATCATAAAAATTGTGCAAACAAATTAAGTTACTTACTAGAAAAATAGTTACACATAAATAATTCTAAGATGCCACTTGAGAGTGCAGAAGAAACTTGATTCATCTGCTCTTTGACCATATAATAGCAGTGACATTTCTAATAGTGAAATGCCTTCATAATGGCTATTTTAGTTTGTTTTAACTGTAGAGTAGAACGGATATAACTATAAAATAGGAGATATAATGACTGGTATTGGTACAGGGACTATGTTTTATGAAGTTGTTTTGTCATTTATAATTTGCAAATGGCACGTTATATCACAATCATCATCGGCATTCTGTTTGCAAGTAGCATGTTGGCAGAGCTTGGCTTTTAAGTGTTTGAGAATTCTGTCATGCTCATATAAATGTACACTTTCTAAAATTTTTGCAGCTAACTTTTCTGATCAAGTAGTCGAAAGCTTTCCATCCGATATCCCTACTGGTGTATACTATGGATGGGCCTCTGTTGGAAATGGAGATGTGCATAAAATGGTTTTGAGCATAGGATGGAATCCTTTCTATAAGAATATTAAGAAATCAGTGGTAAGAATTTTGCTTTGTGTGGTACTTTGATTATAATAAGGGAACCAGACATTGACTTTGAATAAGATGAGCAGAATTTGGTCCATAAACGAGCCTTAGAAATTCTGTTTGCTGTTAGAAATGTATTTGGTATCCATCTCATGTATTTGTATTCTGAGAAGGAAGTAGTCTCAGTAACCAGAGAGCATGCATCTGTAGATAAATAAAATTTATTATATGTTGTGTCTTCCACCATTACTTAAATTCTTCTGAAATGAATTTGTATTTCCAAAGTGGTGGTTGCTTATTGTTTTCATAGCTAGATAAACGTAAGTTTAATACAGTATCAAATTTAATGGTTATGAGAAACTTAGAATGAGCTAGGAAATACTAATATATTGTCCTCTGCAATCCATCCACATTTTAAATAAGAAATTTGGAGTCATCTTAATTTGTAGTGGTTTTTCATTAATCTTTCTCTTAAATGGTAGAATACATAGATGTGCTATGGCTTAATATACAGAGTCAAGGTCCAAAAGTAGTAACAGGATGGAATTAAAATCCTGAACTGTGCCATCTGTGTTCTTCTTGTCAGGTTCTTGTGCTTTTCCTGAGTCTTGCAGAACTTGCTTTTAATTGCTAATACTTGGAAGCAATTTTGTTTCAATGTGAGTCTCTGCTTTACTGTCCTCACTCCTGTTATAATTTTAACATTCAGTTCCTTTGAAAGCTAGCCGTGAAAGCTTTCTTCAAACAATTTCAACCAAATTCATTACAGTTATTTGGAATCATCAGTCTAATGATCAAACAAATTTAAATGTTGTTTATGATATGTGGCTTTCAAAGCCTTACCTCTGTGCTAAGGGATGGAATGTTTTTCCTGAATGTTGTTTTTTAACATTCTGTTATTAAGTGAATAACTTTTCTTAAATGCTATACAAAGTACAAGTCTCCCTCCTAACATAATCAAAGTCTCTAGCCTCTTAATCTTGCATTATACGTGTTAGACTATCTCAGTTTTCCTGATGATGTGTGAGAGAATTTGAATTAAAGGTGTTAACTGAGCATCCTGGCAACAAGGGGAAAAACTCAATTCTCCATGATAATTGTCAATGTATTTCTCTTTTTTTTTTTTTTTTTTTTTTTTTTTTTTTTAGGAAACTCACGTTATCCATAATTTCAAAGAAGACTTTTATGGAGAAATTCTTAGTGTAGTCATTATTGGATATATTCGATCAGAAAAAAACTTTAACTCTTTAGGTCAGTATCACAGGTTTCTATTAAGCTAATCTTTTATTTGTCGTATTCTAGCATATTGAAAATACTGTGCCATCATTCTCTCTCTTGTCTTCAGAGTCAGCTGTTTTATGTCTTAATCTTTAACGTTTCAGTAAAATATTTTTTGTAAGCTGAATCTGCTAATATATCCATTGAATAGATATATATAATTTAAAAAGAAAATCAAATTCAATTAAGAAACAAAGCCACAATTGTATCAATACTTACTTGTGTGTAATGACTATATGACTCGAGCCTAATAACTGTGTGGTCTTTCCAGGTGTCTGAGGTTTAATTCTAAAGTGATGTGGCTGTCATAAAAGCATTTGTCTACTATGTCCATTCCTTTTTAAAGTGGTTCATGAAATTCTGTTGACTTTTTTGCTAAAATGCCTTAAAACAATGAGAGAGTAGTGCTTGGAGTATTGAAAAGTTAAAAACAAAGATAATGTTGCCTTTATTACTTTGTAGTAATAATTATGTATTGCCTCTGATTATTTTCTGGTATTCTGTGGTGTGCCTTATTTTCACTTGCTATTCTATACTCAGAATCCAGACCAGCTTTTAAATATTGTTATTGTGTGTCTTTTTATTTTTCTTCCCCAGAGGCACTCATTTCAGCAATTAAGGAAGACATTGAAGAGGCAAAAAGACAACTAGATTTACCAGAACATCTTAAACTCAAAGACAATTTCTTTCATCTGCTAGAAGGGAAAATAGTAAACCACTGAGAAAAACTTTTTTGTTTTTTCTCTCATGGACCTCGTTTCTTTGCCTGGCCATGTATCATTTGATATATGACATAGACCTGTACTAGGTCTTCATGGGATGAAGTTAATTTTCTTTGTAACAGCTTGTATTGTGCTGTGTTTTTGATTTGTGACCTAACGCCCTAAAGTTTTATCTGTTCCGGAACAGTGTTTGCACAGTGTCAAGGCCTTCTGTTTCTCACTCTGCCCCCCCAGTGCATCCACTGGGGCTGCGCAAGAATTCGGGAGGGGACACAACCAGTCAGATGATGCAAACTAACCAAAGAGATATTGCATACCATGCAGTGTTGTGCTTTACCATAAAATGGAGGGAGGGTGGAGATTCAGGTAGGTTAGCCATCTTTTGCTTGGGTACTGGCTGGACATTGGCCTACCTGTGGGAGGCAGTGAGTGATTAACTTCACATCATTTCATTTCTTTTTCTTATTCCACTTCTTTCCTTATTAAATTGTCTCGACCCATGAATTTTCTTGCTTTTGCTTCTCCTTTCCTCCTCCTCTTCGCACTTAACAGCAGTAGGTGGAAGTGAACGAGTGTCTGTGTGGTGCTTAGCTGCCTGTTGGGGTTAGCCCACAACTGCCTGTTTGGGTGATTGTGATCAGACCTGAACACTAAAACCACACAAGATTTAAGTTTTCTTGTGTTGAATGGTCACTGAACTAGTCATGCAAAAGGAGAAGGCTATTGTAGTAGGTCCTTATAGATAAATTGTTAACCCATTATTATAAGTCATTTAGAGATCTTAGCCCATGTGGAGCATGACCAGAGTTAATTACCTCTACTGCCCCTAAGGTGTGAAGAGTTAAAAACATCAAAGAAGATTGTCAGTTTTCACATAAAGAATATCACTCTAAATTTATTTCCCAAATTTATGTCTTTGTGTCTGGCTTTTAGCTAGCAGCTTCGAAATACGTAATATTGAGACAAATGTTGACCTCTTGTGCCTGAAGCCATTGATTCTGTAACAGTAACAAGAATGATTCACAATTGCTCTTATTTTTTGATATGCTATATATCTGTCATAGTTGAAATTATTTATTGTAGCCTTAATTGAAATAGAGGAAGTCTTTCTGTTACTCACTGAGTTACTGGAATATGAAATAAAAGCTTCTGCCTAGTTGAATGTACATGTGGCAATGGATGACACGCTTAGTTTTCTTCTGAGGAAGTGTTTCACTAAAGTTCAGAGAATGAATGACAGATGGTTGATTTATGTCAAAGGTTTCAGGCTTAAAGGGTAAAGAACCAGTTTAACAATATTTCTAAGGCAGGGAAGGGAACCAAAGGCAACTGCATTTTAGTTGCTGTCGGTAGCTACTTTAGATAAGGAGAACTCTTGGATTCATTATACTGACAGTGATAGGGTGGGCTTAAAAGCTGAGGTTAGAATGTAAGGCACAGGAAAGTCCCTTTAACCCTCTCTGTTAAGTGCAGGTATAATCCAAACTTTTCACTGTTGATCAGTGAAAGTCTTTGGAGATTCGTAGACTACTGTATGAACGTTTCAGTAGGTACTCAGTACTTATTACAAGTCATGGTGGCCTTTCCCACTCTGAAATGTTTGCACAAGCAAGTAAGTGCAGGGTATGTTGTCAAAATTGTCTGTAACTTGGAAAAAATCTGTTAACACATACACTTACTTTGAAGCGCACACTGTATTTGGAAGCCTGTGCTTCTAGATCTACTTCCCCCACTCTCTAGCACAACTTTCTGAATTTCTTCCTTGTCCCACCTTACTTTGATCCTGTATTTCATTCTAACATTTCAGAGAGCTTGCATGAAGTAGACTTAGGAATTCTCTGCTAGAACCCTGTCAGCGTGCCAGGGTTCTAGTTCCACTTCATAGTATTTAAATTTCAGCCAGTATCCTGGGATATTTTGGAAAAGACCTTGAGCAAGTCAAGGAATCTTTATAGCTGTGTAGGACTTAAGCAGAAGCTTCATCATTAAAAGGAATTGCTCATCAGTCCTGCTCATGGCAAGGTAGAAGGGACACACCTCCTGAGGGAGGAAAGAATGATTTCCATAAAAGCACTTACTGCAATAAACAAAGCAGCATTCAGGCCTATGTTGCTAAGGTTGTTTATAAATTTAACTCTCCAAAGACACTGACAATTTTGTCTTAGCTGTTGCCTGGACGTTTTCAGCGCACTTTAACCTTCTTAGGAGGAAAACATTAAAAAAAAAAATCTGCTGTCAGAAATGCTTTTCTTATTAAAAAAAAGAAAAACAAACAACAACATAGATTTACTGTATTGCATGTTGGAAATCTCTACAAGAATTGTCTTGAAAGTGATAGTTGTTTTGTGTTTTTTTTTTCCACTTTAAAATAGAGATGTGATGGGGGAGAATTTTTTTTCCACATATAGGAAGAAATTTTTGAGTTCGTAACAATGCCAAGGTCTTATTTTACGTTTTACGTTCTGCAGGAACAAATAGTAGCCATGCTAATCAGTGAAATGTGTTGTCAAGAACATAAAGAATAAATCTTTTTTCACTGTAGTATTATAGCTAAGCTCATAGCTGCCTTTAATTTACTTTTTTTTTGCCACTGATTTTTTGTGTTTATGGTGGAAACCGTGGTGCCTTAAGCTGGTTGTCTTAGTAACACTATTCTGTAAGTGATAATGAGTGCTACTGTACAAAATTCATTTCATCATTTGCTTTCAGAGAGCAGTCCCAAAAGGAAAGTTTGAGAAACTTAAGTTGCTCGCAGCTCTCACTTAAAGTATGAAGAATGTTAACAGTAAACTAGTGAACTGGTCTTTGCACATTTGTCTTCGTGTTAGAGAAAATGTAATTGCATTCATTTGGTTGAATATATATATCCATGCATTATTTAAGATCAAATGTTGTATTCCTGTTCAATACATGATCTCCAATACTGTATATACCTTATGAAGGGTTATATTTTTCCACTGTGTGCAAAAAACTATTTAAATTTATGTTGTAGCACTGTACTATTAATAAAAGAATGTAATTAAGAATCTTGTAATGCTGCTTATCACAGATGTTCTGATTGATTGTATTGTGATGCAAATCATTTCTGCATATTCTTTAGCATATACTGAAAGAGGTGCTGCAGAGCTCTTTCATTATGCTCCTTAAACTTCTTCCAGGGTCAAGGGGGGAAAAATGTTCATCTTGCTTATAGGCTTGCTGCTACAATATTTATGTTTGAGATGTTTGCGGTTTTTATATATAAGGTAATACACGAGCACCAAGTGAAACATAAGGATCACTGAAATTGTTGGAGTTCAAGCAATACAAGTATTTCTGTAGCTTCAAATACTTTTTTTTTTAATAAAGCCTTTTTTTTTCCTGCATTTTAAATTGACTGTTGCCTCCTGAAGTCTATTCCTGTTGTGAAATTGAGTTGGTAATCTGGGAATGTCAGTATCAGAAGTTTTTTCAAATGCACATGTGAGATAATGGTCTTGGATGACTGTGGCATTAAACAGTCTGAGGTCCTAACAGCCTAAAAACCCCAGGCTTAGCAGATGTTAAATCGGACCATGCCTTTGTGTTTTGAAAAAAATAAGGGAGCAAAGTCTGGAATAGTTGATCATATAGGCTTCTTATATAGCTTGTATATTTCGAATTGGGAATTTGAGATCCTTGAAACAGGTGTGAAGCCTGTATTCAGCTGGTATCCTTTTTACTTCGAGAGATTCCCTGTGTATACGGTATGACTGTCTAAAACTAATTGAAAATGAATAAGTCATATTTATGTACTTATTTTAAGGTATAAAAGGTAAATACTGTGTTAAAATTATTACTAATGTGAATAACATGCATTTTCAATAACTTACGCAAATGTTGTGAACATAGAATGTCAAACAGTTTTCCAGATGAATACAGTGAATTAATTCAAATGCTAGAAAGTATCATTAGTAGCGTTCCCGCTAGAGAGTGGTACTTATGATTTCTCATTTACTGAAATTTTTGCAAGCTCTTTTGCCACATCTGTGTTGATAAATTATACTGAGCAGAAGGAGATGGGAAGTTAAAGATGTCTCATAACTCTGGTTAAATATAATAATCACAAAACTGCAGTAGGTGAACTTCGAAAGTTTGCCCCAAGAGACACTGTACTACTTTGATGTCTTTGATACCTTGATATGTTGATAACTTTGGTATCCTTAGACAGCTGTTTTTGAAGGACTATATGGAGCAAATAGCTTTTTGAATTCTTATTTTCCCTTCAGCAATTCTTAGAAATAGTTTATTCAACTTCTAATCTGTAACGATCACTGCTGTGGTTTATAATAAAGGTTATTGCTAGTATTGCTGTTAAATATTTTTTCTGTTTAAGGAGGCTTCTGACAAAAACTTGGCTCCTATGATGTGTTCCTGTGCCAAGCCTAGCACAGTAACGTGTCATAGTCCTCTGTAAGTCCTTGTAAGCGTGATTGCCTAAAAGGTTAGACCGATGGGAACAAGTGTTCAGAAATTATTCAAACTAGTTAAAATAAAGTGTCTGAAAACAACCCTTCTTTTTTGTGTTCTTTATCTAGGACTTAACGGAGGTATGTCCTCAGAATGCTGTAGCCTCAAAATAGATTTGTCTTTATCCTTTCTTTCAAAATTTAAAACTGCTTGGTTCCTTTAGAAGTCAGATGGAAAGAGTTGTGTCCTTTTCTTACGTTCTTGTTCACTTGTTTAAACATTCATCTGGGTCAGGGCAAAAGTCCATCTGCTGTAGTTGAAACCTCTATCTTAACACACATTAATCGGTCTCTGGTCTCTTGGGGGAGAGTTCCTCTCATGCTTTTATGCTGTTAGTATGTAGACCTTTGTTTAACCTCTGTGTGACATCCCTGCATTCCCATCAGAAAAGAATGTAATGTGGTATGGGTATGCCATAAGGATTGCTTTTTGGATTAGATGCAGGGGAGTTTTCAGTGTAGTTTGGTATTTGTCAGGGGTTATGCTGTTCTACCAGCTCCGTGTGTTGACCAGAGGCATGGATTTAAATGTTAAATCCTTAAGCACCTGCATTCAGGTTTTTGTTTAGTACCTGAGCAGTGTAATTTCAAAACATTCAGTTGTTCTACTAGTCATTTTCTGGAAATGAAGTTTGAGATTAAAAAATATCAAATTGCCTTCAGAATTATTTTCTAATAAAAGTGGTCTATATAGTTGTTGTTTTTTTCCCCCAATTCGCTTGTATTTTTCTGAAGGGAGAAGAAACACAAGGTTGTACTTGATAGTGTGATGGTCAGAAAACATGCATTGTCTACTGCTCCAGGAGAGTATTTGGATAGACTTGTGACCTACTGACTGTTTTTTTTTTTAATGGACTAGGATCTTACAAACATTGCTGACAATGGCAGAGACTATATCATTAATTACATAACTTAGGGTACTGACGTTTATGTATTTATTGGTTGTCTTCTACTAGGACTGAGAATTTTTTTTTTTGGTGGATCAGAGTATCCAAGTGCTCAATATGTTTTTCTGCAGAATTTTTTGAGGTTTGTGGTTGGCTTGCTTTCCCATAGTGCTTTTGTAGGTAAGTAATTAACGAAGTGCTTTTAAACTGTTAGAATATTTGTCTGTTCCTCATCAGGAGTGTCTTGTTACTCAAAGTTCAGGCTTGAAACTACACATACACATTAAGATGTTATGGGAAGATGAAAAATCTGTAGTTAGTACTGGTCTATTCTGCCTCCTGCCCACAACCCAACTTCTAACAGTTACTTATGTGATTGAGTTTCTTGTTTTCATTTCTATCTTTAGCTCAAAATTCCAGTCTGAGTCCTCAGCCAGTTGTGCAATTGTCATGTGAGACCCAGAAGTAAATGTGTGGTATACCATGAAAATGTAGTCTGGTCAGGGAATAGCCTGTAGAGGAAGGAGTCTTGGGACCTAAGACACTTGAACTCCTCCAATCCACTTGCCTTCACTTCCTTTCTAGCAAAAAATCAGGATGAAGTTGTGGAAGAGAAAACTTTTTCCTATTTACATGTACTCTGTGGAAAGGGGGTGGGTAAAGAACACTGGTAACATACACCTTCCTTTGAAATCAAATTGCTGGATTACATGAGGGGTAAGTGGGTTGTAAAACTATATAGGAGATATGATTTTTACAAGGTCTTGTAGAAAGAGCTTTACTACTGATAGAGTAATGAGAAATAGTTGCCTAGCAGAAAGGCAAATAAAATACAAGTAATCAGAGAAGAGTGAAGGACTTCAGAAACTCCATGGATGAATGAGAAGGGCAAAGAAGAAGGTACAGAGAAAACAAAGGCCTTGAGAAGGAAAGAAGGCTTGAGAAGCAAGAAAGAGAGAAATTTAACCAAAGATAACAGGAATTGAGGTGGATTAAAAGAAAACTAATTAGGGAAGAGCTGGATGAAAAACATCCTGTAGCAGCTTTGTGTTTTGAAATATATTAGTAAGAAAAATGTTCTAAGAGAAACTCTGGTGGGTGGAGGAGAACATAGGAGAAAGAGCTGGCTTTGTGGTTTATTTGTATTTTTAACCATTCAGGATAATTTTAAATAAATGAAACTTTTCTCATAAAAATCATAGAGATGTTACTGAGATCCTATGCAAAAAATGCTTGCTATATCTAGCAGAGTGATTTCGAACTGCTCAGGTGTAGTTAGGTTTAAGCCTTTGAAACATGATGGGGAAAGTTCAGGTATTCAAAGCAAATTCCTACAATTGTGTTATATAAATCATTAATAATAACAGCATATTGTTAATCCAAACAAGATTAGAGAGCAGGATTAAACAAAGTTTTTCTTTTAATATGACTTTTCAATCTGATTTTTCACTTTTTACCTCTTTTTTTTTTTTTTCCCTTCAGAATTTCTCCAGAGAAAAACTTAACTTCAAGTGACAAATAAGATGGATCTTTCTAAAGTACCTTACTGTTGTAGAACTTTTGATAAATAAAAGTCCTTTTTTGGGGGGCTTTTGTGAAAGGACATGACTTTGAATGCCTCTCTATTTATTACTGAAGGTGCAATGATTAAAAGATTAAATTCAAAGTGGAGACAATCGACCTGTCCTTAGAACCTTGAACTTAGAGATGGAAAGATCCTGGGGTTTTTAGAAATACCTTCTACAAAAAATACCTTTTAGATATCAATCCATAATAATTAAGTATTCTCGCACAATTCATTTGTAAACACTAACAGTAATTGATTTACAGGTCTGGAGCTGATTCTTACTGGAAGTCTAAAGGAGCTCAGAGAGAGAAACTTGACAAATAACAGCATTTTCAAGATGGTTTTGTGCAAATAATTTATTCTTTCATAATAAAGGGCTATGAAGAGCATCCTTTTCTTTAGTACAATGCATCGCATTTCTGTAGTGATTGGAAAAAAAAAAAATAACATTGCTGTGTTACTTTAAATTACATTTCTAAATAAGTACGAATTATCCCCTTTGCCATTGTCTGACCATCCTTGAGGCATTTACACCAGAAATGGAAAAGTTGCTTGAATAAACA
This sequence comes from Cygnus atratus, assembly GCF_013377495.2. Taxonomy (NCBI): domain Eukaryota; kingdom Metazoa; phylum Chordata; class Aves; order Anseriformes; family Anatidae; genus Cygnus; species Cygnus atratus. The sequence goes on from NC_066396.1 coordinate 37,311,299, forward strand.
GTTTGTCTCTTGTAGCTGAGAAGTTAGATGAAAGACAGAAGGAAACCTATTTTGTCTGTGCTTATAGACCATATTTCGCTTTGCAGTAAACCAAGAAGCCTGTGTGTACAATGAAAGATTATTTAACAAACTCTGTAATAAAGATTAATCGGAAGTTGATATATAAAATATTTTAGTTTTTTTTTTCCCTCATACAAACTGCGACTGCAGTGAAGTTACCTGTAGTAGTCACAATTGCAAGTCTTAAAAATCATGTTATAGATGCACAGTTTCACTGGGAAGTATGTTCCTAGATTATAAGGAGAAACATGTTGGCTTTGAGCAGTGCAGATGTACCAGATGATATCAGCAAAGAGAATCTGGCTAAAATCAGGAAACTTGCATATGCTATTACAAATTGCTACACAACTACAATCACAATGTAGTAAACTACTGGCACCCTACCACAGTGACATTTGTCAAGTAGATAAATAAAACTATCTTGTTCATATCTGCACGTTTTTAGTAGAGAGTGGCAAAGTTTGCAGAAAGTGTGTATGCACAGTTTGGATGGGTGTTTGTGTTTGTTGTGATGCGCACACATACACATTGGGAAAGGATTTGCTGTCCACGCAAATGTACATAAATGTAATCTCCTCACAAGCCTACATCTGGAGTGTTACTTAAAAGCCTAACAAGGATTTCTGTAAAGCTTCAGGAAAAAACGTTTTTAGAAATCATTCTGCTCTCACAATAATTGTAAGCTAAAGTCTTAAGATCAGCATGAAAAGAAGTAGCTAAACATACTTAACTAAAATGCTGTAATTTAATAGGAAAGGCAGCAGAGCAGAGCAGAAAATCTGTAAGTTAGTAGAGAGTTATCTAAATGAATAACTTTCATCATCATATTCAAGCTCATCTTCCTCATCGTCCTCCAAAAGTCCATATTTAAATTTACGATACACTGTGCCATCCTGGCCCATATATACAATATCATCTTCTCCATCATCATCTTCAACGTCTCGATCTCTGTACTCAATCACTTGATCTTCCTGATAGCTCGTGGTCTCACGGTAGTTGCTCATGTAAGAAGGAAGGACTTTGGAGTGATTTGTTAGCTTCTCATACCCACCTTTCTTGGCAGCATGTGTTTTGGATTTTGATTTTCTCCAGATGACTACAATGGCTCCAATGACAAGGAGAAGCAAAATTGAGGTAATGACAAAGAAAGAGGTTTTGCTTTTGCTTGCAGGTGGTCGAGTGGTCCGCAATACACAATCATCTGACAACAGCAATAAAATAAAAAAGAGTAAATGATGTTGTGTGTGTACGTGTGTAACAGGGGGTGGGATTGGGTATCTCTTTTAAAAGACCCAGTACAACATTTAGGCCTGCTTACATTTTAAAATGTGTTTGGCTAAATACCTTACCTTTTCAGTACCACAATTATGTTCTTCTAGCTTTGATAGTATGAGGAGGTAAGCAAGGCTATCGGGACAGCTATATTTCTTTATTAGATTAAGAGTAACCAGAAAGAAGCAGAAATGCTAATAGGCACACAAACACAAACCTACTCCCTAAGCCTAGGCAAGAAACATAGCACCCCCCTGTTATATTTATGCTTTTTAACTTTCTGGCAGCTAGGATGACTTAATGACAAGTTGTGTGCCCTGAGTGTTTTTCAGAATTGTATAAGTTTGGTCTAATAAAAACATTTTTCCAACCTACAGGTTGTCCCTTGTATGAAATACTGTAGCTATTTAGAAGTCAACGTTGTGATTTTGATATGACGAGCTTAGAATTGGTCCATGCAGTTTGCTATCCACTGAAGGAAGCATGTCCCAGTCAACTGTTTTATGAAATGCTTGGCCATTTGGCACAATAGGTGAGAGTAACTCCCACGTCAGTTGCAATTGCTGTTATTTGGGTAAAGCATTTCTATTCTAATGATGGAGCAGTAGAAATACACGAGGTAATTGCAGTGCATTTTTGCTGTTTTCCACTTTTCATTCTAAGCGTCAGTCTAAATTTTTTCCATTTCTAAATGTCCAAATTAAGCACACGAGCAGCACGGCTGCCCTTCAGGATGGTCCTACCTTGCGTTTTGCTGCAGTCGCAGCACTCCGGGATGGCGTCTGGGTCGGGGTCCCTGCAGCAGGGCAGGCAGCGGCCTTCCTCGAGGTAGAGCTGCGCACCGGCTGGGCAGATGGTGCAGTTGAGAGGCCCAGGTCCCTTGCACTCTGTGCACGTGCTGTCACAGCTCTCACACTTGGGCTCATCCTCCTTCAGACACAGAACACAAGCAACACGCCTTTCTTTTCGGCTCCCTTGGACCTCACCTGACAGGTCTGTGCTGTCATTCACTGTCTGGGTGGTCACGTCTGGACACCAGGGGTGTCAATTGTAAAATTGAGTAGGGAGTAGGAAAATTGAAATTTGGTTCATACCTCCTAGGTGCTCAGTGATCTGCTTGTAGAGGGGGGATAAAGTGTTGTAGGAGCTTAGTTAGGGATCTGACCTAGCTAGGCAGCTAGCTAAAATTCATATGGACTATAAGCTTTCTGGTCAGAATGTATTTTTGTTTTGCTAGACCCATACTGGCAGATTTGTGGTTCTTTGGCTCTAATGATTTTAAAGTAGCCTTTAAGAACAGTACTTAAGAATATAATTAAAAGCAACTGAGATGCAAGAAACCAGACAAAATATTCGAGGGGATGAGGGGTGGGGAATGATGAGAAAATAAATTCCCTTTGCGGCGTGGGAAGGAGCAGAAATAAGAAATAAAGCTGGGTGGAAAATATCTAGCAAAGCAAATTTTTATTAGATTGCATTGGTTCTGTTTCACAAAAACATCTTAGATTCAAAAACTCTTCTCAAATTCCAGAGATGCTTCTGGGAGCCTCTGTATACAAAGACAACTGGAGCTCATCACTGTCATATCTACTTCTTAGTAAGCTCTGATGTCAGGTAATTCAGGGCTTCCAGTGTTTGCATTTCCTGGCCTACTGGGAAAAATTAGCTGGTTTTCTGTCTTGGGGCCAGGATCACATACTCAGTATGAGGATCTGGAAACACCAATAACCTTTCATCAGTCTTGATCTCTGCTTGCTACAGAGGGCTGCTTGTCCTGAATCTAAGAGCTTGGACAAGTTGTGGGGTCATAGCAGTAGGTCTGGAGAGTCAAAGCCCTTTCAAAAACTGTGGACCTCTGTGGTCTTCAGCTCTTAGGCTGTTTTTTCAGGTTGGCAGTTATGCAGCAGTTCTGCTACAGGAAATTTCAGGCCAGAGACTTCAGAGTATGCAGCATCTCAGGCCAGCTGGCTTACCGTGCTGCTATATTCATGAATAAACAACTCTGGAAGGTAGTTGGTGTAGAAGTCTGAAGCAGGAATGCCCAGACTTGTGGCACAGACTCAAACCTAGCCGTGGCCATATTCTGCTAAACATATATGTCTGTCAACTTCAGCCTGTCTTTTCACTAGAGATTTCTACTAGCATTGCTGTCAGTCAGGAATGTGATGTGATTTCTTACAAACAGAGCAGCAGAAATCCCTGGATAAGTCTCAATTATACTTGAAGAAAAGAAATGCTCTATTACAAATGCAGCTGATTTTGTTCACGTAGCTTTGGTATCATCTTTGGCAAAGTAGTATCTTTGTATTTACTGGTAGAGAATTACTCTGTAGTGGAAAGAGACCGAAAGAGAAACAATGCTTCCCTATCAACGGAAGAAAAAAGTAAGCATATTTAAAGACAAGAAGTCTTGAAAACTCAGGGAAGAACATTCTGTGTTTGTATTGTGTTCAGAAGTTGAAGTTCAGCATGCTAATCACAGGAAAAAATGCCTACAAATATTACCTCTTGTCCTGATGCATCTTCGACTTTGTAGCTACCTACAAAACAGTCTGAGTCACACATTCCACCTAACAAACTGTAGCTCCATACGCAAGATGTGCAGCTGAATGCTTCTTTCCCTAGAAAGGAAAATAAACCAACGGTATTAGACCAGGAAATATTGTCATTTAACTTCCTTTTAAAAATATTCTCACCACCACCACCACCAAAGAAAAGGGATACTTGTCATCTTCAAGAATCAGCAGTAGGGAGTACTGTTTGTAGAAGCTGGTATTAAAATGCTATTAAAGAGCTTAGACCTAGTGCTTGAAGTGTATTTTTCTTACGTGTTTTGATATTCATGAAAAGGTGACTAGGGAATCAGTTGTACAGGGAAGCTCAGGTGCTCAGTAGGATCAATTAGATCAGTGTTCTAAAGTAAAGTTGTGGGAAACCTTAGCCAAATGCTCTTTGCAAAACCAGTAGCCCTTTTCAATCCACAATGAATCAAAGTCCATTTATGTTTAAATAGCAAAATAAATTTTTTAGTTGTATAGGAAAAAGTTCTTCACTAGGTGCAAAGAGATCATCACATGCACTTTGTGTGTCTTTTGTGAGTCTTTTTGAAAGCAGATGCTGCCTGTAGTGTTTCCGTGAAACATTGAAGTGAATGTTTTTTCATATGTTAAGATTCACGTATTAAAATGCATGAGTCCAGTTCCCTGCAACTAAATGTTTTCTACCACTGTCTGAAAGGAAGAAAATGTAAATGCTAGTAGTTCTTGTCAGCAGAAGCTAAACAGGTGAAGTTAGCAACCTTCCATGACCCAGCAAATTTACTATGTTTTTTTTTCCTGAGCAATATAGGGTTTGCCTACCTGGTCTCGAGAAACTTGAGACACCGCATCACTTTTTTGCCTGTATCTCAGCAATGCAGATGCATTTCAGAACATCTAATATTTGTTGTTTAGAAGGATAGCCTTGTTTTTTATCTTAATGTCTCCTTAATTACAATAGAAAATCTCTTCTGTAACATTTATATATATAAAGTAAAATAAATAAATAATAAGTATAAATAAAAAAGTATAAATAAGTATAAAGTATAAAATTACTATTATTATAGTTATTATTACTATTATTTATTATCATTAATTATTAATATTATAATTATTTATTATTAATAATATCATAATTATTTTATTATTAATTATTATTAATGATATTATTATTATTAATTATTATTATAAAATAATAAGTATAAATAAGTATAAAGAATAAAGTAAAAGTCAATGACTGGAATTAGTCTGTAAATTAGAATGACAATGTTTTTACCCAAGTCTAAGCCAAAATATTTCTGTTATTTGTTATAATGTTGTTATGCAGTTACGCTTTGATAGTTCTTGAAGGTGGCTTCACTCTTGGAGTTATTTCCACAATTTTAAATATTGTTATGTAGCTGTCTATGCTAACCAATTGATCCACTATCCAAAGCAATTTTGATATGTTGCAGTATGGTGTAGTCTGAGCTGCAGAGTGGCACATGCTAGCTGTCATCTGATGACACTCATGTACAGTAGTCCAACAAATGGGTCCAACGGGATTAATGCTGCCCTGTTCTGAAGCTGATGCAGTATAATTTAGGGAAAAGAAGAGACTGAATGTGTAAGCGTGTCACAGAGCAAAACAGATGGTCTTCCAAAGTAAAGTTTGAAAAATACTTAACCTTATTGAAAACAGCAGACATCACACTGCTTTTTTTCACCCTAAAGATATGCTTTATGGCCTTATTCTTATTTTAAGTGTTGCTAGCTTTTGATTTTCTTCTCTTTCCTTTACAGTCTGTAAAGGTCTGTGGTTAGATTTAAATTACTTGGCTTTCACAGAGTAACACATAATAGGTTAGCTCAAAGAGTGAGATATTATTCAGTGTTTGTGCAAGAAACAGGGAGGGCCTAGCTCTGTATGCAACAGAGCCCTTTTATTTTGAAGTGGATGAGCATCTCTGAGAGAGGCCTGGCTGACTTAATTACTGTTGTTGGTCTGTTTCCCTTTGCTGGGGACTCAATCCCAGCCCTCCTGTCGTGGTCGTGCGTTTGCTTTCACGCTTGCGCTCTGTGCCTGCAAGCAGCCTGTAGGGAGCTTGGTGAGAATTCATATCCTTGCTTTGATCTTGGTCTATCAATACGTTAAAGGTAAGGTGGCAGCATGGAGCCTCCAACAAAGTGAGTGACCCTGGGGTCTGGGGGAAGCTGGTGGCCCCTGCAGAGGGCTTTGCCGCCCACTGCAGCTACTGAGATCATTGACATGTTGGTAGGTATATGCATGGCACGCCTCTGCGTGACGTGTTTCCAAATCTTGGAGCCAAGGGAGAAAAAGAAAAGAGATGGCAGGTGCCTTGATAATCCTTGACAGTGGTTTCAATAGTCCCTTTTTTGTCAAAGCAGAATGTGTGTTTTTACCTTGACAAGTTCGACAGGATGGGTGGCATCTTTCACAGACGTTGTCGTCCTTGTTTTCATAGTAATATTCAGGACAGGAGCTAACACATTGGTTCTTGGAGCGCAACAGGTAGAAATATGTATCACAGAAAAGGCAGTCAGTCTGTTGAGGCCCCATACACTCCTTACAGCCCTTGTGGCATCGCTCACATGATCCAGTGGAGTTTTGTGCAAAATAGCTGAAACAGATCGGACAGATCAACTCAACAAACAGGCTTAGCCAGACGATACCAACAGAGGATCAGTTGGTTCACCGAAGCTATGCAGTCTAAGGAAAAAGAGCAATAGCTGCACTGTGGCTGTGTTGAGATGGTCATTACAGTCTTCAAGTTTAGTGGGATGATAACTGAATTTAACAGACAGCACGACTGCACTTACTGCAGAATGAAATGGACCTGAGCCACAAATCATACTTCCACATTCCAGGTTTGAATTTTCGTGACATAGCCACAAGAGCTCGAAGAATTCACATTTTTAAATTAAAAGGATTCATATTAATGAAGTTACTACCTAGGATTTTGAATCCTCAGTTAAATGATGTTTTAATCATTGTTTTTGTTATGATCTATTAAGCAGTCACTTAATGCAAAAGTAATCTCATCCAGGTTAAGTGGAGCCTGCAAGCATGCCTGAAGCAAGTTGCACTCCTTCCTCTGCTCAAACTGACTTGAGGGGATAATTTAGCATATTTATTCTGCTTCACACTGTTCTATACAACCTAAGAGTATCCTCAGAGTGTGAGCCCACATCACATCATACTGCTCCCAATTTAGTAACAGACTTTCTAGTTTTAAGCTGTGAGGGGAGGTTTTCTACCACCTCTGTACTAGTACAATGTAAGAAATTTTCACCCAGAAATGTAATTCAATTCTATGTGGCTCTAAAATAGAATAGGGCAGAATGATCTAATTTCTCCAAGTACTCTCTGTGATGTAGCTCTTAGCTAAAGATCTAGGACCTTACCCCGATGGACATTGGTTTACACATCCTTTTCCTTGTCTGTACCAGCCTGGTTTGCAGGAAAGGCACTGCGAGCTGTGTTTTCCACTGCAGGTGGCACAGGCAGTGTGGCATGGGGAACACCATCCCTCGTCGCTGTCAGCATAATATCCATCTGGGCACGTTTCAACACAGGTTGTATCTGCACAGACAGCAATGCAAAATATCAGGTCATATTAAACATTTGCTGGTATGAATTAACTTACAGCTCTGCTAGAGCAAATTCTCTAGCAGGACATGCTGTTAGCACTTGTATGAGAGCAAGAAAAGGGGACGCTGGGACATTGTAACAATTTTTTGTTCTTCTAAGCCTTGTCAGTTCATCCTCATTTCTGTGCTTCGTGTAAATTAGCAGGATCTTCAGAACAGGAAATTACTTATCTTTAGGCAAGATAAATGCATAATCATAATAATGAACAGCTGTGATTTTGTTCAGAATATGAAAAAGAAGAAATAATAATGAAGAAACTTGCTATTGGCATAACCATTTTCCCTATTTTTTTCACTCTTAAGTGTCAGCCTAATTGAATTCTGCGTATATGATTAATCTGATGGTAACTCTAAAGTGGCATATGTTCATTGGTCTTTACACCTGTGTGTAACTGTTGCTTTGTGTTATGGGAATAAATGCCTCCAGTACTGCCAAATGTACCAGGCACGTCTCATTGTTTCACTGAGATACCAGAGCATCATTAGCAGGACAGAAATCTGGGATGAGAAGTTAGGGCTGATTCAAATAAGTGCAAGTGCACTATGCTAAGAGAGATGTGATAAATAATTGTCTAGCTTCTCTTCATAATTTTGCTGCTTAGGTTATAAGTGGGCACAGAAACGTGCTTCCTAACATACTCTTTTCTTCTCTCTCTCTTTCTCTCTTTCTCTCTCTTCCTCTTTCTTTTTCTTTCTTTCTTTCTTCCTTCCTTCCTTCCTTTCTTCCTTCCTTCCTTCCTTCCTTCCTTTCTCTCTTTCTCTCTTTCTCTCTTTCTCTCTTTCTCTCTTTCTCTCTTTCTTTCTCTTTCTTTCTCTCTCTCTTTCTTTCTTTCCTTCTCTTTCTCTCTTTCTTTCTTTCTTTTTTTTTTTTTTCATTTTAATTAGTTTTCCTCACAATTTTGTCTTTGCTTTTTTAAAAAAAAATATGCAAATAAATGAAGTTTAAGTTCTGGTATCTTATACTTTTTACCAATTTGTTCCTGAAACAATAAAGTCTTTTCCCCCAAACTCAGAAAAGGAAAGTAGTTTTGTATCTCAGCCATCCACTAGAGACTGTTCTAGTGATCCAGGGACAAATTTTTAACAGTTCTATTTAATTATTTCTTTGTTCATCAGGTATCTACAGGGATTCAACAAGCCAACATGAAAATTGTGAGCTTACAAAAAAAAAAAAGTTATAAATTTGTCCCTCTGGACTTTTTAATTCCCTTCTAGAAAGAAAGAGTGACAGTAAATATGGAGTGAATAAAAAAAAAATGTTTTGTTTAACCGTGGACTTTGCTGCTACTTAGACATCCTTTGGCCCCAGTGAGTGGCAGATGCCAGAATGACAATATTTTCCAGTTTCTTGAAGAGTTTCCAGGTAGCCCTGCAAAAAGTAGTTGCCACCGCACAGGTCATCTACTTGTCAAGTCAGCTTTGGAATGTGTAGATTGTCTCAAGCAAATATGTCTACATATTTCATGAATGTGATGGAAACATACTTCATGTTCTTGGTGTAGAATGAAGTCTAGAAGGAGGATCAAGACACTTACTGAGAAGGTAGCGGTTATTTGCACAGCCAAGACACTGGTGTTCAGTTGGTCCTGAGCAACGAAAGCATTTCTTATGACAAAGCTTGCAGGTCTGAGTTTTCTGGTCATAGTACTCAGTATGAGAACAGTATCCAGATGCCACACAGTGCCTGTTGTGGCTCAGGATCAGGCCATTTCTGCAAGTAAGGCAGGCAGTGGAAGACGAACAAGTCTGGCATGTCCTATTACAAGCTGGAAGGGACAAACAGTAGGAAAGTCACCATTTCTTGTTACATTTTCAAATTATTATTTCAACTTCAAGGAGCAGCCTTCATCTGAGGGTGAGAGGCTGAGGGAAATAGAGAGAAACATCTGCTCCTATATAGTCAAACCATTTATCATTTTCAGACTTATGCAGCCAGTTCCTCAGATTTCCTTTTGCTCTGGCACTGCTTTTGCAGAGCAGTGGTTTGCAACATACTGTCTCCAACTACACTCAGCATTTTACCAGAATAGTTGCTTAGTTGCTAGTAACATTGAACACACCTAGTTTTGATATCTCCCTCTCTGGATTTTCTCTCTATTTTTTTTTTCCTGCCTTTGCTATCCCCTCAATTGCCAGGACACTGACAGCCATAGCCATCACTCTCAGGTCCTTTAGGAATCATCTTTAGCCAGTCTACTTGTATCTCAGTGCCATTCTGGAGAAAACAACAGCTGCCAACCTTGACAATCTTCTGTCTCTTTTTCATAATAAGTCCCTTCGGGGCAGTCTTCAAAACACATGCCACCGTAGAGGACAAAGTAGCTGGTGGCACACTCAGTACAGTCGTCTGAGTCTGGTCCATCACAATCCTTGCAGTCTTCATGGCAGGGAAAGCAGTGTTTGTCTTCAGCATAGAAATGGGAAGGGCAGTCCTCCACACACTTCCCTTTGTGCAGGAGGAACTCATCCATGCATTCTACAGAGAACAACAAACATCAGGTAAGAAAAAGGGTGGATAATTCTGACTTCAGTAAGTGAGGGAGTGGAGAAATCCTAGGAAACCCCAAACCATGCAGTACATGTCACAACAGGACATAAGTGGACAGTTTGGGAAGGTAGTGCTTTCTCTTCTAACTCTTCCCCTCCAACTTGCCCATCATGGCACAGCCTTCATGAAGTATCGTCTGTGTTACATTAAGGGTCTGAGAAGCCAAGTCAGCTGTTTGGCTTTGCTCAAATTAACTAAACCATGCTGCTGCTGTGTACAGGTGGACTTCTCCTGTAATACTATATCTGTATTATTAGCTTCCTGTGAAATCAGGGATGTTCATATCTGAACTTGGTTTTTTGTTAAAATATGAATCTGGCTGGAATAGTTGATCTGGATGTTTAGCTTTGCATAAAGCTCGGGTTCAGCTGCTAGTATTATTATGAGTACTTGATTTAGTAATGTTGTTTATATTTTTCTTTTCCTTCCATGTTTAACTTTCCAGAATGGTTGCTCAATATTAACTATCCTGGAAATTTTTGTGTGTAGGCTAAGATTCACCAGTATATCAAAGCTTTTTCTAATCATGCATTACAAGACATGTTTCATTAGAGAAGTTTCATTCTCCACCATGAGTAGTCATTGGCAAAAATGGCAAAGAGATTTAACTTTCAACCAAACTAGAAAAGAAACGTCCTTATTTCACTGTGGTGTATGTGTGTATGTAAGTATTTAGGCATGGATACACTAAATCAGCATCAAAAAAACATAAATCTCTGATGGACTACAGGAGCAGGGAAAGCATTGTGAAACAACTTTACTTTTTTCTTTCTTTCTTTCTTTTTTTTTTTTTTTTTCTTCTTACAGATCCTTTGTCAGGTCTGTGTTTCTATCAGTCTGCTTCTAGACAGATCTAGATAGATTTAAGCCAAGTCACAAACAGTTCTTTGTAATACCTTTGCACGTTTCACTGTGAATGCACTCCTGACACATTTCGGGGCAACGTTTACAGATTCCATCAAAGGCAAAATGTCTCTCAGAACAGGTAGATTTACATTCCCACTGCTCCAGAAGCAAAGGACTTTTACAGGACTGACATTTGGTGGCATTTCCCATGCATGTCTTACAGGATTCACTGCATTCCTTGCAAGTCCCAGAATCATTAAAGTATCCCCTATTGAGTGAAAATAATCACAAAACAAAGTGTTGGTCAGTGTACATTTATTAAACAGTCCAGGCTGTAATAATCATAAGCATTTGTGAGACTATGTGACATTCCCAGCACACTCATTTCAGTGGATCAAACAGGTTTCTCAAGCCAGTTGCCTGTTCTCTACTCGATTACATCCCCTATGACTGCAAGAAGAAAACCTGCATGTTAGTACCATGAAGGGAGGCCTTCCCTTCATTTTGTACCTACTCTAAGGGATGCTGGACTTCCTTTCCCACTGTTTTCTTGGTTTGCCCCAAGAAAAAACAAACAAACAAAACCACAACACAACCATAATGTCTAAGAAACACCTGTATCTGGTGGCAGCAAGCTGGAGACAGGGAAGAGAGAGCACATTTGATGGCATCGGTGGTGTGAGAGCTGCAGTAGACAACCCATGTTGGGACTATTAGCCATAAAGAAGACTTAACAAGGAAGTAGACCCATGTTTTAGGAGACGAGGAATAAAAGAAAAGGCTGGATGCAATCCAATCTGCCTACACCTTCAAAACCAAAATGTTAGAAGATAGAGGGAGAAGCAAGTCTGTGCTTTCAGATGATTGTTAATCCATATGTATACAGACATTGATTAAAAATACAGAAGAAGTTGACTTAGAATGTAGAATATGTATTTCACACTAATAGCCCTGGCTGGGGGGGAGAAAGGGGGAAGAAAGTCCTCTCCTTTCCAGAGGTGACTTGTGACTTTTCCAAAGACCGGCTGGGGAGATGTGTTAGGAGAAAGGCTAGAGAAAAAATTGAAGAGCTGTTCCTGCCATCTATTCTTATCTTACCTCTTTTTTACTCCTGACCTTTGTCATAATTCCGCAATTATTTCTCAGCCTCTTCTCTTGTTCCAGTCTCAAGTACACATCTAGCTCAGTCTTTCAACATCCTCTGTCAGAAATTATCAGTGCAGCAAGTCAACCCTTTCCATCCCCTACAATATGCTCAAAGTTCCAAACAAACACCAAAAAAAATCCTTCCTTAATCCTCTGCCCCAGTGGAGAGTAGTTAAGCCTGAAGAACTTTGTCAGAGGCTGAAACCAGAGTTTAAGTCTGGTAAACTTTGCTGAATAATGCCTGGAAAGACATTATTTATAGCACGGAATTTGGAAAAAAATGGGGGTAATAGCAACTGAAAAGAGTGATGATATATGAAAAGGTTTAATTGTGTTATACTGAAACTGTGTGGGGTAAAAGAAGCGAATGAATACTGAAAACAAACATATTGCCACCAAAATATTACTTTGATTTTTTGACAGAGTTTTTGTTTTATATATATATAATTTTTCTGGACTAGAGTATATTTTAGTGTAGCTACTTTGCATTTGCCCTGAAGCACAATCGTCAGAATCTGCTCCAGTGACCCTTATTGACTTATGTGATAAAGTTAGCAGGAAAGAACTGCCAAAGAATTTGTTTTGGTCATAAGAAAAGCAGAAGCTGGACATTTTTCTTAAGAGAAAGAGTAACCAAGCAAGATCTTCATACTGCATAGCACAGTTTTTATGTATATATTTAGGTGTGACGAATGCTGACAATGAAAGCACAGACAACAGGAGAAACTGATATAGTCAAGTGCCTGATCAATTGCCATTGCAATCAAATGGGAATCTTTTTGAATTTAATTTGTTAGAGGAAAAAGCAAGGGATGTAAGCCAAGGAGAGACATCCCTCACTAGGCACTATATTTCCATATCAGGACTCTGAGACATCCACCCTGTGGGTTCACACCCATACTCTGAGAAAAGGACTGGTAAGGAGAAGAACTAGAGGCTTACTGCCAGTCACCTCAAAGTATAGCTGAAAGCACTGTGGCCTTATTGAAGTCAGTGGGACCATCTGTCACAGGATTTCCTATATAGTTTTACTTTTGAGTTTTCACTTCTCTAAACCATAGAAAATGCTGTTTACTCAGGCAAGCTGAAAATGACTTTTACCTTGTGGTAGTCTCTCGTAGGTAAGGTTACATTAAGCTCTCCCTTGAAAGCTTAATATTGGATCTAAGCTATGACGAGAAGCAGCACAGTGAGGAAATAAGGAGCAGTCGTGACGGGAGCTACTTACTCAGGGCATTCCTGTAAGCATCTGCCTTTGTGGAGAAAGAAGGGCTGGTCTTGTTCAACCTGACACTTCTGGCAGTGCCAGAGGTCGGAGCACACCTCGCAACTGTCCATGCACATCTCGCACTTTCCACTTTCAACATTGGCAAAAGTTTGTTGCGGGCACTGAGAGACACACGTGTCATGGATAAGAAAATTTCCTGACAAAAGAGCAACCCAGGTAGGGAAAAACACCAGTTAGAACTATACCCAGAAGATTCCTGTCTTGGATGGCTATAAAAATACTTTCATCTTCCTGGAAGTTTGGATTTTTGGTGCCTAAAAAGATGAATAAAACATTCTCTAAGCCATCTCCCAAAGTATTTTGCTCATCCTTCACTGAAATTTAAGGTTAGGAAGAATCATCAGGATTATCTAGTACATCTTCCTGAATAAATCCCTCTTCAGTAATTCCTGCATCACGTCTACAATACAAAAAAAGAGAATAGGTACAACTTCCACTTCACTTTTTTTCCCCCACTTATTTCTAAAGGCATGTGCTTGTTTCCTAGCTGATGCTTAACTTCAGCTGCTGATTATCTGATTACCTATGCTTTAAGCTGCCAATCAATGAATGAATGACAATGAATGAAAATATTCCCTTGAAGTGTGTAAGACATAAAATATTTTAACCTCTTGCAAAACCCAAAGAAGAGGAAGTCTCTTACCTTCTGGACATGAAGAACACACTTTAGCAGATTTGTCACAGGTCCTGCATGAAGGATCACAAGATTGTAACTGTTTATTTTCATCTGGAATGAAAAGAATAAAAGTTCTGTTTTTGACAGTCTTACAACAATTTTTGTTGTTTCTGTTGTTGTTGTTCAACAGGGAGGGAATCCTCACCTTGGAAAGGCTGTTTCCTATGACTTTTCCTAAGCTGAATTTACAATGTATGTTTGAGTTTTTGGAATTCTGTAACTTGGACAAATTGATGATTGTGTTCAGTTCCACACTCTTAAACAATAAAATAGGAATTGTAATAGAGTAAAACATAAATATTATCCAGAGATTCATTAAAGCACTGTTCTGAACTACTCACAGCAAACAAGGACAACAATTTAGCTTAACGTTATTAGTTTCAGAGTAGTGCTCCAAAATCAGTTTCTGATCTGTAATCCAAAAAGACTAAGAGCAGGAAGATTTGGAAAGTATGTAAATTTTTGGGACTTGTTGTAGCAAGGTATTTTCATGGAGACTTTCTACTAGCTGGTTGCTGAACACCCTCACTTTGTATCTAAGGGAGAAAACTCTGAGAAGGAAAGGGAGCAATATCAATATCTGGAAAGATGATTGGTGAAATCATTCTGCCTAGTGCTATTGCCTCCTATTTCCCTCTAAAAGAAAGAATCTGGCTGTGTGTCAAATTAAATTTTTATGCCTGCAGGAAGCTAAGACCCTGGTTATGCTTTGAATACAATTTATTCAATGCCAAGGAGATTTGAGGATTGTACTAAATACACATAAAGTTTGTTGTGGAATATGATAGGTCTCACTGTGCAATTCTGTACTTTGATCCAAGCAGACATAACAATGGGATAATGAATGTTTGATGAAAAATTAATAGTGGGCGTGGACAGAAGACAGTAACCTTCTAATTTTGCTGGAAACCAAAAGTAATAAAAAGAGCAGATTGAGCTTAGCACCTCAGCACACCCAGCTCATCCTGCCAATTAAATACATGTGATTTCTATAAGTTGATGGGCTGGTTGACAGTATCCCTTAAAAGTGTATAACATATCACTCACTTTTTTGTTCTGACTGTCATGACAAAATAATTTTAAAGGCTGACATTTTGAATGAAATTCATAAAAGCAAATGCTTTGGTTAAAAGGAAGAGAGAGGAGAAATGGAGTCATATGTGGATCCCTTTCCTACAAGGGGAAACATTGAGCATTTTACTCAGCAGAGAGTCACTTGGTAGAAAAGTGGGTATGTGCATAATAACATGGCACAGAACAGAAGGAGAAACAGTAATAAGAATAGTAACGATAATTGTTATTATTGAAAACTGCACTGCTAAATGAGCTCAGCCATGTCTATCTCAATAAAAGAGACTATTCCCTAGCTTCCTTGAGCTTTTTCCTCAATTACTGAAAAAATCATTACCAAGTGTCCTTCTTGATGTCATCTGTAAGAATATAAGGAATATTCCGGAAAAGCTACATGTTTGGTCTTAATTTTACTGAATTGAGCAGTACTTAGGTTTTCTGTTCTCCTGTTGTTATGAATGCAAACCTTTGCCCTTTTTCTGCTCTTTAAAGAGGTTTCCTACAGATCTGTATGTCCTAAGTTTTTTACTTTCAGAGACTTTTGGCAATCTTTGAAACAGAACATTGCTTAATTGATGATATATTGAACAGGCTTGTAGTTTTTAGTTGATGTCTTTCATTTTGCCTCTAAAACTGTGGCTGACCCTCTGTTCCTGATGCCTGTGAGCAGTTCTATATCATATGCTGCTCTATCAGTCACTTTGATAAATCTTCAAGATTTTCCTGCTGAAAGTGTCAATGACGTTTTCTAAATATGTAGCAAATACAAATTTTCATTTTCCTCCTCAACAGCTTTAAATCCAGCTACCTTACTATGGCTTATGTTTTATTTCTTTGAAAATCCCTACTGGACAGTTTTAAGTGCTGTAATTTAGTACCAGTTATGTGCAGGAAGAAGCAAGCCAGAAATATCACTTAAGTATGTGTTGCCATTGAAAAAGGACCTTGATCCTGGCAAGAGATTTTTGTAATATAGAAAATAAATAGCAGTAAGATAAAGTTAAGCAGGCAACTTGTTAACTACCACTAAAGAATGTTTAAGCTAGCTCATTGTTTCAAAACATTTCACTCCTTAAAATTAAAAATAAAGATAATTTTTCAGTGAAGTACCTTTTACTTCCATTTAATATTTCCCTTTGGCGGCATTTGCTGCTTTCTGCAGTATGTGCTAGTCACCACCAGAGGGGAACGTACACAAGCAGTTGTGCTTCTGACATTTTGCCGGGGAGACAGGCTTTAGCTTCTCAGCGAAATGTAAGTCCTTAAAAGACCCAGCTGGGCGACTGGTAGAATTTTAAAATTTTAAAATTTTAAAATTAATTGATCTACCTTTTATAAACTTATTATTTTATTATTATTATTATTATTATTATTATTATTATTATTATTAATTATTATTATTAATGTATTTATTATTCTGGACAGTTAAAATTAGTTTTTCCTGTGACAGTGTTCTTACTGGCTCTTACTGGCTGGAAATAGGATTTCATTTATTGAATAAATAAATAAATAAGAAGAAATTATTAAATATAATTTTTCCTGCATAACAAATGTTCCAAAACATTTGTATTTTGCTACAGAAACCTGTGTATGCTACTTCCAAGAACAAGCTTTACCAAGAACAGCCTTGCAAAGCTGTCAATAAAATTGGTCATGCAAAATATATTTTCTTAGCCTTTGCACTGGTGATAAATGAAAGATTCAACTGACATTTTTAGGCTTAAAAAAGTCTTCCACTTACCCGCCAAAATTCACTCAGCACGGTATGACAATTGAAATTGCCTAACGAAGCAGGAAAACTAATTAAATAACTACTGGCAAAATTGCCTCCCTTCAAGGAAAGAGTTTGGTGGCTACCAGAAAGAATTGCCAGCTCAGGGACTTCAGCCATCTACTCTGACCTGTCACTGTTCCTTACACACGAGCAAGATAAGGCCGAATAAAAGTCTCAGAGAAGGACAAACAAAATTCACAGTTCATTGTGAGCTGCTTGACCTTCCCTCCCCAGCCCCCAAAACCTACCATTATGTACTTGGGAATCTTAGAAGCTTTCCTTTAAATTCTTTTCAGTCTGTAGCTCTTATGGTTGGTTGCAAATGAAACTTCTAAATGTAGAAGTTGTCGGTCTGTGATGTAGAATTGCTAACAACCCAAACTCTAAAAATGGGACGTAGGGGTTGGTCTATTCTCCCACATGCCTGGTGACAGGACGAGGGGGAATGGGCTAAAGTGCTCCAGAGGAGGTTTAGGTTGGATATTAGGAAGAACTTCTTTACTGAAAAGATTGTTAGGCATTGGAATAGGCTGCCCAGGGAAGTGGTTGAGTCACCATCCCTGGAGGTCTTTAAGAGATGTTTAGATGTTGAACTTAGTGATATGGTTTAGTGGAGGACTTGTTAGTGTTAGGTCAGAGGTTGGACTCAGTGATCTTGGAGGTCTTTTCCAACCTAGACAATTCTGTGATTCTGTGATTCTGTGACTCTGAAAAAACATCATATTCTGTTATTATACTGTTCTGCATTTTTTAAATTTATTTTTTATTAAAATTTATAACCTTTTCAGATCTACCAAGCTAGTTTTATCCTTATGTTTACAGTCTTCCTTGGGTTTTTCAAACTAAAATGCCTTCTATATAGTCTTATTCAGGCCAGAATCTGACTCAATGTCACACTGATTCCTGTTCCTTTGTCAGAATGAGTAACAACTTTGACATATATCCAGCTCAATCTCCCTTATTCCTTTATGGAAACTGAGAAACTGAATCTTATTGTGCCACTACTTGAGCTACGGTTTACTGTAGCTCTGCAGCTACCGTAGTGCTCTGCCCATTCAGTCTAGTCAAGGGCATATCAAACTGAAAGACTGGGGGGAAAACTGATATATACATATATATATATATGTATATACATATTCTGTATACATATATATATATTCTGTTTTTGTCCTGGTTTATTTGGGATAGAGCTAATGTTCTTCACAGTGGCTAGTATGGTGCTGTTTGTTTTTTTTTTTTTGTTTTTTTTTTTGTGATGAACACAGTGCTGACAACACACCAACATTTCAGTTGTTACTGAACAGTGCTTACACTAAGTCAAGGACTTTTCTGCTTCTCACGCTGCTCTGTTGGTGAGGAGGTTGGGGATGCAGCAGGAGCTGGGAGAGGACACAGCCAGGAGAGCTGACCCAAACTGGCCAAAGGGATATTTCATACCATATGGCATAGTACTCAGCAATATAATCTGGGTGAGTTGGCATTACTCAAGGATTATCTTGGTGGTGAGCATTGCGTTATGCATCACTTGGAGGATTTTTCCTTGTCTGTTTTCTTTCCCTTTCCCTTTCCCTTTCCCTTTCCCTTTCCCTTTCCCTTTCCCTTTCCCTTTCCCTTTCCCTTTCCCTTTCCCTTTCCCTTTCCCTTTCCCTTTCCCTTTTCCCTTTCTATTTTTTTTTCTGTCTTTCTTATTAAACCATCCTTATCCCACCTCATGAGTTTTCTCCTTTCTGATTTTCTCTCTCACCCAGCTGTGGGTGAGTGAGCGAGTGGCTCTGTTGTGCTCAGCTGCGTACTGGTGATAAACTGTAACAGTTTTCTTTTCTCAACTGAGCTTGTAAACGGGACATGAAAGACACAATGGCAGAGTTTCTTGAAAACTAGTGCTGTAAGATGTTAACTGTGGTCTCCAAACTGAATTAATGAAAAAAATGAGTGAAATTCTAGCTCCATTAAATACAATGTCACCATTTTCCCCTTCTTTTTACTGAAGTGGTTTTACTTTGAACTGTATCCCAGAATTCTTCAATTTGATTTTAAAGAAAGATTAAATGAGTTCTCAAAAATATTCAGGGTGAAAAACTTAGGTCTGTGTGGAAAGAAGTGGTTGTTCTGGAAAATTGAAGGCTTATTTAAAGGAAAACAAAACAAAAAAACATCAACACAAAAAGCCCTCCAAAACCTCAAGACCAGAGGTCAAACCAGAGAAGTGAACATATCTAAAGAGTCACGGCTTTAAATATAATGGCATTTGAAACAGCTTACAGTCCATCCTTTAATCAGTTTAAAGCCACAACTGCATTGTAAGGGTTCTTGCTAAGATATATTCATCCTCTCTTTACTGTCCATCTTGTTCTCTCTACCCACTCTTTATGGACAATGTACTTAATGACAGGTAGTGCAAGCAGTAAGTGTTCATATGGATAAAAGTTGGTTTGTTTTTTTCCATTTTAGATCTTATATATTCATGCTCTTCTCTGAATAAATGGGGGACCTAAAAGCTTATATTTTTAAGTTGCTATCAAAGTAGCTACTTGTGCACATTTGTAATTGCAATGCTCTTATCTTCTAGTTAAAAAAAGACATTGAGTTCTACAAGGAGAGTATTTTTGCAGTGTAGAACCATGGCACAGTTGCTGCAGTGAGGAATGCAGAAGGAAATGTGCATGCATATTCCTTTTAGAAGGTGACCTATCTGACTTTTACACTGTGTAGTGTGATGTGATTTCAATATCATCCAGTTGAGATGCTACCTAGTTTGTTAGATTTTATTCTGCACATGGCACTGGCCTTGAAACACTGATACAGTCAAGAATAAAAAGACAAAAACAACAACAACAAAATGTCACATATATCCACAAGGTAATTACAATTACATAGACATGATAAAACATAATGAAAACAATATACTTATGCAATAAAATACTAGCCCTATCCCATTTCAAAGGCTTATGTGAACTGTAAATTTAAGGAAACTATGGGAGTGCTGAGAAGTAAATCACAAGCTGCAATAAACATTAATTCACAATCTAGTTATCTTGTAACAACCATAGCATTATTTTACAAACAAATAGCTAGAATATGAAATCGGCATGCCTAAGAATGTATAGGATAGTGAATCATTTTTTCTTGCCTCTAGCAACTTGAAATTTCACATTTGGATGATGCTTAAAAAGGTCTTTAACTCTTCCCATGGTATTCTAATTCTACGCTCCAAATGTCATAACATTTTCTCATTTGTAAGACTATGACCCCTTCTCTTCTGCTTCTGATTTCTCTACTATCTTCTACCCACTCCATTCCTTTTTTTTCCTTACCCATTCAGAGACCTTCATATGTATATGTGCATATCTGGATTAAGGTCAGAGAACTTTAATAATCCTTTTGAAGCCTGAGCTACTGTTTTCTTTCAACCAGAACTCTTCTAGCATGATGCATTTTTGCTGTTTTTGTTTTACTCTATATTTAGGAAAAGGAAAATATGCAAGATTGATGCAGTTGGTCAATGGCTGCTTGTGGGAGGTTGTGCTCATTATTGGGGGTGGTATGTAATAGTAAACAGAACCAGCTGCTATTTAACTGCATAATTTACTACAGCACATATTATCTGCATGTAAAGAAGTACATGTTCCGTTTCGTGTTTGCATCAGAAACAGACCTCATTCCACATCCATTTTTTTCATTTTGTACATTTCAGAAATATGTGGTAGACTAAACCATGTAACCAAGGAATGAATGAATTTTTAGGAAGCAGTATTTACAGTGAACAGGCAAAATGAAGACCTGACTGTAATTTGAAAAACATCTAATCCAGTTGAAAGGGTGTGTGTGTTCACTTGGTGAATAAAGCTTACACTAGTGTGTCTCCTGGCTTCCAAAGTCATTTGATCATCTGGTACTTGAGATAAAATACAGATGTTTCATGCTAGAAGCACAGAGCTTGATTTTTTTTTTTTTTTCCCTTGGCTTGCCCCGTCTTTTTAAAAGCCTATATACCAGACAAGGTCTGCTTCCTTATTTCTGACCTGGATATGACTTATTAATGAGTCCTGATATGAATCGAACTGTTTGCCCAGCAGAGTATGCCCTCAAAGTTGATATCATTTGAGTAAGTTGTTATTTATAGAACATTTTGGGTTTTTGTATATGCTCAAAAATATTCAAAAGACTGGTCTATCATTTATCCTTGCATAAAAAAAAAAATATATGTGAAAGCTTAAACAGAGAAAAAAAAGTAAAAAAGTATTTTATATCCACATATCCACAAAGGTTTAATCCTCCCTTAGATGGACCAGTCTCTTAAATTGCAAAGAAAGTCAGATTGTGTTGTTTTCACCATGGCAGGCTCTGTTGTCCTGCCCTTGAAATTATGTTCACCCCAGAACCAAACAAAACTATAGCTGTTGTTTCCCAAAACTCACTTTGTCACATATGGTAAGTCAACACAATCACTAAAACCACAATGGAGCCCACTGAATCCATGTGGCTGGAAGAGCCAAAGGAAAATGGCTTCATTGTTTGTAAACACAGTTCAGGGTCTAATGCCTCAGCTTTCTGTTGTAACATTTCTGAAGAAAAAAAGTAAATAGAAGACTAATATGGTAAAAGCTGACGTAAACTACTGGATTTGGAAATTTTGGCTGTCTTCCTAGCTGTGTTTTCTTCCTGCATTGTCTGGAGTAGGGTATATACTAAGGATGAGTTTGGTGTGATTTCATCCTCCCACCCATGACAGGGGCGAGGTTGTTTATTTCATACTTTTTCCCCCATGCACAGCTCAGTTCCCCAAAGTATGAGGACTAATAATCGTCTGGTCCATATTACTTAATTAGAACAACTCGTCAGGCCACCAAAGCTCAGAGACAGCTGTGCCATGCTGCTGCACTGATGTAAATGTGTCAAGGATACCAAGCACCTAGTGGAAAATATATATTGATAAATAAGCAGAGAAGATGAGAACCAAAAGCCAAATCTCTGCCACGGTCTTGTCCACATCAGAACGGTGAACAAACATAGAAGTATTTTAATATCACCTGAAAAACACACAAACTTCATGGAACGTGCCCATGCTGCATGACAGGCTTCACTTTGAAACTAAATTTGACAACAGATGACAATATTTTACAAAGAAAAATCACCCTGGAGACAATCAAAGTAGCTGTAAAACAAGCTAAAGAGTAAAAAAAAATATATATAAACTGGGATAAAATATTTGGGGATCTGTCCAGAGGAAGAATTGAAAAACTTGGGAAGTTGCCACGATTTTGTATCCATCCAAATAAAAAGGAAATAAATAAAATTCTTAGTTCCCATAATCCCCTTCAAAATATATAATGGAAAAGAGGAGACCCTATAGAAATGTTTAAGATGACCTGGAGAGGAACTGTTGTCCCAGGAGCTTTTTCCGTATAGTTATGCCAGCCCGAACCTTCACTGACTGTCAGTTTCAAGGAGCACAGGTAGGTTTTCATCTTACCTTTTCCTGTACTGAATATACTGTGGAACATTGCTAAACATGGCAGTAAAAGACAGTGGCTGCCTCAGCTACATTTTATTGGTTTTCAGAAAACTTTAGCCAATAAAGGAAGACATTCTAACAGATACTGAAACTCTGTTAAGTTTTTTTGTTTTGTTTTGTTTTGTTTTTGTTTGTTTGTTTGTTTTTCTCTTATAAAATTATCCAGGTATTTTGAACCCTCATCCGAGTGTGAATTATAATGCAGTTTCTAACTAGGAATCTCCTTCTTCAAGTGATAGGAATCTAACTAGGAATCACCAGGTATCACTGGTGTTAAATAAATGTATTTTGATCCTTCCTGATTTCTTCATTTTTGTTAAGGATCGTAAGTATGGATTTTCAAATATAGACAACACAGTTGGAAATCTGGACTCAGCTGATAGCTGCCTCTTGAATGTATCAGCAAAAGAAATAAGTGAAAGTGTGATTTTCTAGCCAAAACGCCAATCATTTAGATTTTATTGTTAATTAGCAAATTAAAATTACTTTCTTGAGAGAGATGATCCTAGAGTATCTGAGCAAGAAACTTCATAAACTGTTGATAAATGTAGTTATTCAGGGTGTAGCTTCAGTAAGACAGTGACATCATCATTAAATTTTTGACTTGAAGGGTACTACTATTTGAAAACTTTCCCTGTTGAGAAAAGGCTCAAGATATCACCAAGTTCAATGTCACTTTTTCAGCAACTGTATGCCACAGCTGCTGCCATGCTGTAGAGTCTACCCAAGAGAAGGTGAAGATCCTCCAGCCAGGTTTCCTGGACTCCTGTCACCAACTACATCAGGGAACTAGTGGCTTTGGATCAGTCATTAATGCTCAAACCAGTATAGCTCAAAGAGAGATATATCCTGAGGTATGAAATGCCCCTAAGTAAGTTTAGCTTTAACTATTGGAGAGAAAATGAAATAGTAGGCAAGGTGGAGATAAAATGTTTCCACTGTACAGTAAAGCTGTGTAGAGACCTGCATCAGCCGCTTGCTCAAAAGAAAACAACTGACAATGAATCACCTTATTTGACAGTGTTAGAAGTAGACAACCAATAGCTAGACCAAACCACAGATGTGTTCTTTCCATGACACTGATTCATGGTTCTTGTGTTCTTTCCATGACACTGACTCAGATTGGGAAAATACCCGTCTGGATGAAACACAATGAAATGCATGGAGGAGACCAACTCTTTATTAATATCTCTCCTTTCTAGATCTCTCTGATCTTTTTCTAATGTGAAGAAATGTTGTTTTTGATGCAACATTTCTGCGTAGATAAGCAATGACTAGAAATGTTCAATATTTTTTCTTTTTCTTTTTTCTTTTTTTTTTTTTTTTAACACTATATTAATTTTTAATTCAAGGCCATAGAGATCTAAGGATAGCCATTCTTTGAAGTGTTTGAGTCAAATAAAGGCATAGGAATTGGAAGAAAAATTGTATTTGATAGAAAAATAAATCTGGAAGGGACCATGAGTAAGATAGTCTCTCACTCCACTCAATAATCACCCCATCAGATGTTTTTTATCTGTTCTTAAGGACCTGTAGCGATGGAAATTCCCAAACATCCTCAAAGAGTCTACTTTAACTCTGTTATTCATTCCATTTGGAAGTCTCATTTTTTCTAAGGCCAATCTAATCTTCTTTTCGCCATTTTAAGTCCTCTTTACTGCACATAAATAGACCTGATCTCTTCCACTCTTCTTTATGATTGTGTTCCTCTTGGCCTCCCCATTCAGTCCCATGGGTCTCATTTGTCTGAGTTTCTATTTTAAATATATATGTACACACATGTATATACATATATATATATTATTTTTCTGTAGACTTCTGTTATTCCTCACTGTTATTCCTCACCTGATATATTGACCCACTTCTTTCTTTAAACATTGTGCCCCAAACGGAACCTATTATTCCAGCTGATGCCTTATGACTGTAAAGAGTGAAAGGATTATGTTGGTTACTTTTCTCTTTATTTACTGTGATCAGACAAGTAGATATTGAAACTCTGGTGGAAATTTTACTCTCTGTTGGAGGGTATGGTGTACCTACCATTTTAAGGTGTCACTTGCAAACCTGTCAAGATTCACTGTGGTGCACAAAGTTTCACTTAAAATGAATTAATTTACCTATCAAATGAGTTTTAATTTGCATGCTGGGTGATAAATTCACCATTAGCATGGCCTCATTGGGTAGTGTAACCCATTCAATTGTACTTTCTATAACTTATATAATAGGAATGACAAATACTGTACAGTGGACTTTTCATTTAATGCTTTCTTAACAAGAAATAGATGACTGCACTGGAATGCACTTGCAGATGTTTTATTAAAGGAAAATAATTTAAAAAATAGTACAAATCATCCTCATCAACAGCTTTTAATTTCAAACGCATTTTCCTTCCAATTACATTATTTTATTTCAGAAGAAAATAATAGTTTTCTCACTCTATAGATGAGCTAACCAAGAAAGAACTGATAATTTTGTGAAAGTATGGAAATAGCCAAGGTAGGACAAGAACTCATAATACAGTTTTACATTGTGTGTTTGATCTCTTAGTGTTGCATGTCTATGTAGAAAGAGAATTGAAAACAAGAAATGCTGTTAAATACGCGCTATACACACACATTTGATTCTTTCTAGTTTCCTTCAACTTACATTCACTAATGTGTAGAGAATCGATGTCCAGATAGCTGTTCTAAAACATAACCTATAAGTCTCCCAGTATAGGAACTCCCAGTTCCTTATCTTTTATAATTTTTATTTTTTTAAATATTATCTTTTAAACTCTTTTCTATGCAGATAAAGTAACTCCCAGTATTTTAGATAAGGAACACAGAAGTTATATTAAAATGTTATGCTCTTTGCAAGGAGATGAATTTCAGTCTGTGATCAAAGCAATATTTTTAGTCAGTACAATTGTATGTACTGATAAAAGTGTATTTTCACTCAGACTGCATGATCTTGATGTCCTCTTTCTAAAGTTCTTAGTAGTCCTCAGAGAAACAGAAAAGATTAAGAGGTCTCTTGCAACTTACCATCCCAGAATTTCCCAGTGGGTTGATAATTTCTTGGATTCAGGCACTGTCCATGAGACAGCAGGAAATCTTTTTTGCACCCAGTGCAGTTCTTGTAGCTATACCCAACACAGGTTTTGCAGCTCCTATGGCAAGGTTCACATTCTCTAAACATGTCATCATTGAAGAAGCCTTCTCCACACTCAGCCACACACGTGTCACCTGCAACAGAAACAGAATCTAGCATCATGGTGTCAACTGCTAATCATGACAAGAAGATACCTCACCAGTAGACCTCTCTGTCTCCAACAAGGAAGTTTAAGACAAACAAATAATATATAAGAATATCTGAAACTTTTTTTAGATATCTAAACTATGTTTTTAATGTGAACCCTAAATTCAGCTCAGCTGCATACACAATGCCCATAAACTCTTAAAACCAATCTGCACTGAAATTGGTCTCTCAGGTGGGTTTTCATCCATATCTTATATCCTGCAAATACATATCTTATGAAAGTCCAAATTTTTGAACAAAGTTCTCTGGTTAAATCCCAGTTTTTCTATTGGCCCTCTATAAAACCTAAGTCCAGAATTTCCTAAAAATGTAACATATATGCACATTTTGAGATTTGGCTGAATCTCCAGTTGCTGGTGAATATAAAGACAAACTCAGGTAAGCCTGATACAGCTTAAACGTCTGTATACTGTAGCAAAGCCCCTAGAAGTTGTTATACTATTTTTTGTGTGTGTGTGTGCTTTCTTCAATTTCAGTTAAAAGAAAAGTAGACCACCATATCACCTCAGGTTGTGACCACAGAGTTTTCCATGCATGTGATGCTTTTTAAGTCCTCTGTTGCACCCATGCAGTAGGCAATGCAAAAGAACACCTCAAGATTTCCTGTGGTTCCTATTTGGCACCATGTCTGAGCCAGACCTGCTTGATTCATGGCTTCCTAATAAAGTTAAGAGATTCTGAGTCTTGTGTGAATCTGATGTGAAACTTTGTGGTTTAACTAAGTTATGTTGAAAATGTTTAAGGCTCATTACTTTATGTGGACATTAAAGTCAAAGTAAAAATATGCCTAAAAACAGTAAGGAAATGTTTAAGTGTTTTTCTGTGAGATAAAAGCCTCTCCTGTCACACAGTCTGAATCAAATAGATTTTTTTTTTTAATTTGACCAAAAGTGTGGTAATTCATTAAAACAAAAAAAAACAAAACAAAACAAGAAAAAAATAATCTCCCAAGCCAGTGGATATTTAGTGCCAAATATTTGGAGTTTTTGAAACAAATGGCATCTTATTTTAAAGCAAAGGACCTGATTCTGCAAAGTGTTAAATCCCTCCAGCCTCTTCTGTTTGCCATAGGAAAGTTGTGAATTTGAGAATTTGAGTCCAGACTAAAAAGGAAAATGTCTAAGATACTTCCAGGTATATACCATATTTGTTACTTTGCTTACCTGAGAGATAAAAGCCTTCCTTACACAAGTCACACTTATCCTTGTCACAGCTCTCACAGTTGCTAGGACACTGTCTACACTGCAGCGAACTTTCATCTCTGTAGGTATTTTCTGGGCAGTATTTATAGCAACGCTGTTTATACCTATAAGATAAAGTAAACATAAATGGTAAATTTCTTTTGAGGTTAATGAGTTTGTTCTCTGTTTGTTTCTAGGTATAATGACAAAGCTCTTTTCTCACCCCAATGAACAGAAATTATTTGGATTATTTGAAGTACATTTGTGGTTAGCTCTTCAATTTTAATAAGTCATATTTCCTAATATCAGAATTCTTAAGTATAGCAAATTTGATTTTTTTTTTTTAAGTGTATACACAAAAATGAATGTTTGCTTAAATTACTATATTGTGGGTCAAAAGAGATGACCACTTGTGTAAATGTATATTCCAGTGCTACAGCTGACTGTCTTTTCAACAACATTTCTTCTGTCACAGTAATTTTTACAGAGATATCTCTTAATACTCTCTTTGAAAAGCAGTAGGATTCTTCCTTTCCCTCCATTTAAGTTAAACTTTTTTTTTTCTTTCCTTAACCTCCTTAAATTTTTAAGTGCCTGCTGAACTGCAAATACCAGAATTGGGCACAATATACTAAGAGCATACTAGTTCCAAACCCAGAGGCACTAATTAACTTGTATACATTTTCTGTTCAATATACCTCTCTTTATAAATGCAAAGATCAAATCAGTCCATAAGGTTTAAATGATCTTGATAGTGTATGATTGGCTGTTTTTTCACCATTTCCCAAGCTTTTTTCAAAGTTTCTGTTCTCAGATAGGCAATACTTAAAAGGAGTGGGACAACATAAACAGCACAGATTTATGTGGTTAAGCACACATTTTTGCATCAGAAAAAAATGTACAGGCATGAAGAGCTATACTCACATGTAGTAGTTCTGAATGCATGCTATGCAGATTCTTGGGTCATCTGAAATTAAAAATGTGAAATTATGTAAATAATATTCAGAGATAGAATGAGAATGTTAAAAGGCTGCATTGTGACACCATTTTTATGTTAAATTTTTTTACATTAAAATCACTATAGTCATAATTATAACATGATTTTCTCTGAATCTCTGCTTACATTTTTTGGAGGCAAGCTCCTCCACAAACAAGTTCTAGTTTTTTTGTTTTGTTTTGTTTGTTTGTTTTTCAGTGACTGGTTACTTTTGAGTCTTATTTTTGAGCACAAGTCACCTGGAAAGTGATGAGTAATTAAGAAACGCAGTTCTGAATAGCAGAATCTTCCCAGGAGCTCAAGTCGGACAAAAAGTCTAACTTGTAATACAAGGAGACAATGAAGTATCCAAATCTGTAGTTTCAACCTATTTGTTCATTTTTGGCATGTCTAAAAGCAAACTTTAAAAAAATATGTAAGCAATCATTTAATCTTAAAAGTTAGACCAACACTTCTCTATATAATGGGGAGGGCAAGGCTTTTTATTAAACTTTTTCATCACAAAATTAGTTTTTGCATTCAAAAACTTTGTTAAATGAACAAAAAAAGTGCTTTATAACTTCTTAAAACTGTTACAATGATGGGTATGGCTTTATGCCCACATGAAGGGAAGAGTATTTTCTGTAACCTTCCGCTATCTTCTGTTAGCTTTCAATTTCTTTTACCTTCTCAAGTATCCCAAGGGGAACAGAGTAGAAGGAAATGGAACAACCTGGCCAAATGTATTTATAAACTATGAAATGTCTATAAATTATTTTTGATATTAATAGTACTCACAAGGCAAAATTTTCACTGAGTCTGTTTGAATTTTGTATACAATAAATCACACTTTACACGTGTAAACTTATTAGGCAACTTGCATTTGGTTTTGTAAGTAGTTCTAGCAATTTATTTATGAGGTGTAAAGCTTTTCCCAGAAATGTTGCAGATCTGTGAAAATATTCTGTTTGCTGTTTAGAGCACAATCAGAAACAACGATCACATAATCTAGTGTTCTTTGGATTAGGTTTTATGTTAAAAGAGGAAATACTCTTAAAATACGAAAATATTTTCTGTGAAGTCCTCTGTTACTTCCAGATAAAATACTTTTGGTTTGTCCACGAGTTCTTTTTTTTTTTTTTATTTTTAATTGTAATTGAAGCCAACTGCATTTTAAGCTGGTTTAGGAACTAAGAGAAAATATCTAGAAATGAATGAGTAAAAATAGTTTGTTAAGATTTCAGACTAGGATGCATGTTGATAAGAGGGAAAAAAAAAAGGTATCACAAACATCTAGAAGGTGCCTAATCACTCTGAACCTTCTTGTACCCTGCTGCTCACATACAGGTGTAGGCAAAATTGCTGATAACAAATAACCTATTAGAAGGCCAAAAATATAGTAATAGCTAGTTTGCTGTATTTCACTTGGGAAAGCACTGAGTCTTTCTTCAAACCTAAGATTTTGGAGGAGGGCCGAATTCCTTAATAATTTTGAAAAATGAAAATCTCAGAAAGTTATAGAAGCAAAGCAAACATGATGAAAACTTTGTCTCATTTAAGTTTCCAGCAATAATGAAAAAAATATTTTTTGTTGACCTTTCTGATAACAAAACCAGGGGGACTCTGAAGTTTCTAGATTGTTTCTGAGTGAGTGGAAGTAATGTGTTACCCATGGGCCTCATATGCTACTCGGATGGTGAAGGAGCACTCATGGGGTGTTAATGCCAGTCTAACCATGGCAGGTATCAGGAATTTGTTTGCTTATTGCTGCTGATAGCTTTGTATAAAGTTACACATCTGTCCCTTTTCTGATTCCAGTACATAGTCAGGAGTTAAAATGGAATGAAGAAATTTTACAGTTTCTGATTTATTATCCAATAAACTTTTAAAACAGTGAAGGATTGCAGGGGGCATACATCTGGCTTTCTGATTAGAAACTGTGAACTTTCTGAAAATACTTATGTTTTAAGATATGTTTTTTCTCTGTCATTCAGAGTGCAATTGAGGTTACAGTGTCAAGGAACATTGTTCTTGTTATGTCTCTTACTCATGTCAAGACCAGCCCATAGTCTAATCTGGTATTTAAACACACAGCCATTGGGATTGTGAAGCCTAAATCCATTTGCATATTTGTCTACTATATTGTTTATCAGCCTTTACTGAACATTGCTCTTTCTCTTACAGACGTACCCACTAAATGGAAGCTCTACCACCTCTTATATATAGTCTTAGTTTTTGAGTTTAAACTGTTGAGGAATAATGCAACAGTTTAGAAAGGAATGCAATCAGGGAAGATATCTGAAAGCAAGCAGACAGAAAGCTAAATATTTAAGTATTCCTTCAATAGCAAATTTGATATTTAATACATGCTATGTTTCCAAAATCTTGGAAACAAATTTTAAGAATGAACTATCTAGGGAATTTTAAGGATATTACCATACAGTTCCTCAGCAGTGACTCCTTTAAAATCTGCCACAATCTGTTCTTGGACTAGCAGTAATAAATACCTGTTGGGGCTGAAGTCAGCTTGTTCATCCTATACTCACTTAGAGCTCACTTGCCCATAAAACAACTAGATTTCTGTGACATGAAATGGGTTGATTGATATATCGTGCTCTAAGAGATTTCTTGTCACGAGAACTGCTAATATTTTATCTACACACAATAGTTTCCATTTGCATTGATTTCCATTGTGTTGAGTCTCACCCACTTTTTGAATACAGAAACAAAATTAATCTTGATAGCACTGGAAACAGGATTCAACCAATTTTAAAATATATGGCCTCAGACACAACCAAAATCCTCTGTGACTTTCTGTTTTTATTGTAGCTTTCTTAGATAAGCAAAGATGATCTAGAGTTCATAGAAAAAGTAATTTTGTTCCTTTCCTTTTCTGTACTAAAGTGATCATCCTGTACCCTCCCTTGCAGCCCACTTTTCATAAGTACAATATATTTGTAGCAGAGCTCTGTTCTAATTTAGAAAAGGGACATGCAAAGACTAAATACTGGTCCAAGGACAAAGAGACTTACTTTTTCTTGAAGCTCTCTGGTTTGTACAGAATTAGTGGTACATTTTTTTTTTCCCCCCCTACTCCGTGAGGGAGTATGGGCATTAGTGTTACAAGCATTGCATTGCTGTGCTGGAAGGGCACTTTTGTTCTTTTGTTTGAATGTATAAGAACACTGCAGGTGATTTTTGTAGTATTACCTTAGAGGCTTAATGAAATATATACCACATA
The DNA here is from genome assembly GCF_013377495.2 of Cygnus atratus. Taxonomy (NCBI): domain Eukaryota; kingdom Metazoa; phylum Chordata; class Aves; order Anseriformes; family Anatidae; genus Cygnus; species Cygnus atratus. The sequence continues at coordinate 37,342,381 of NC_066396.1, forward strand.
AATCCATAGTAAAAATGAGCTCCAGAGCATTTTGAAAATCCCTGTCACTGTTTCACTGTATCTCAGAGTTCACAATATTTAGACAGATCCTAATTCTGGAAACACTGTGTGGTTAGCCTACTGTACTTATGAGTTGGCCTTAATCAAAGTATCTTGTCCAGATCCAGATCTTGCAATGACTGGTATGCATATTTAACTTTATCTGCTGTGTACAATAAAGCTGTGAGTTGAAACTAAGTGCATGGGTATATTTTGCAGTATCTGTATTTAGATTGTAACTTTTATTTTAGCTTTCTGATTCATTTATGACCTTTTTTTTTTTTTTTTTTTTTTTTAATTAAATATTTTGAAGTATTTATTGGCTCAGCTATGAGCCTAGAATGTGCTGAATACACTTAACTCCTTTTGCACTCAGGAGAAGCTGAGGATATTCTGTGCCTGGGACTTGATGCCTGGTTTACCTTTCTTTTCCAGTTTAATTAAATGTAATGAATGAAAATGATTTTATATTACATTGTAGTTTTTCTTTAAGGGCCAGCCTGTAGTAATTGTTTAATTTCAGCAGTTACTGCTAGATTTTATTTGCCTTTTACATTCCTCTGAACAATAATTAACAATAATGTAAAAAAAAAAAAAGCAAACAAAACTATAAATGGTAATATATAACCAACAAGTGTAATTACATATTTTAACTACCTCTAGACCATTTTTGATTTAGTTTTATGGCTTCTCAATTAAAATAACTGAAATGTACAATCCAACCACAATGGGATTTGGACTAGACATAAGCCTAGATGAAAATTCCGATTTCACTAAGCCTTGCAAATACGGGAGATTTCTGTTCTGGAATCAATAACTGTGATTTGAATCTTCTACTTTGTGTGTGAAAACTTATTTTTTTGTCTTTTTTTTTTTTCCTGGCTTTTTTTTTCCCCAATTCTTTTTCTTTTTAGAAGTTTCATCAGTAAATTTGCTTTGTCTTCTTTCTTAATTATAACATATAATTCATTTCGACAAGTCATATTACCAGGAAGAGGAAGAAAGGTGAGAATGATAATTTTAACCATGGAGTAAGCTGAATTCTGTAGTCAGTGAGACTTAAATGGGAAAAAAAGTCATCAGTATTTGCTCTGGCCAAAAGCTATAACTTTGGTTTGATCAAGATGAATGAATTAAAAATATGTTCATTTTTAAGTGAAAGAAGGAAAAATATTTTTCATCTTCTTGTTTTCAAAACATCCCAATCCTTTTACAAAAATTACCTCTATTTATTTCTTTTGTAACTTTTATTGTTTAAAATTTAACCTACCTTTAGTTAGTAGAAAGATGAGGATAGTGAAAGCAGAAAATGTTTTGATTGCTATTCTTGTTGTAAAGCTGGTTAACTTTAAAAAAAATCATAAGCTCTAATCTCAATTATATTATTCTAAAAGAGAAATAATTTCATTTGCTGTTGCTGCATTTCATTGAAAAAATAAAAGGGAAGAGGCATATTGAGGATTTTAATATGCTATAGTTAAAATCAGTAATGACCTGCAGATAAGATGAAACGAAAGCAATTATATAATGCATTATGACATGCATTACATGAAATAGCTCCATGGTTTGTATGACGGAAGTTAAATGTTGAAAAATACATCAAAGTTTGTTTGTATGTTCATTAATAAATGCATTACATTTTGGGAGAGATTTCACTGAGGGAACATGATGTGAACCTTTAAGGAATAGAAAATTTAACAAACGAGTTTTAAAATGTGTATATCTGGTTGGAGTACTCTTGTCTGTAAACAGATGTAGTGGACCAATGCTGAGGTGAGATTTACACCTCAAATGAAGCTCCAAAACATGATAGCAACCAGAGAAATTGTTACTTACAGGGCTAAAAAGAAGAATGAGTGTTTCATTCATATTCCTATTAAAATTAAAAGTATGTGTACTTCAAGAGAAATGAAATCAAGACATAAGCAGTAGTATCTAACAATTAAGTGAGGGTGTTTGGTTTATTTTTCTTAGAGTTTATTCCGGCAGTCAGCTGATGTATTATCTTTTGCTCTTTTACTCTACTGACCATCTTCTCCATGTATGTAAATCCTGTGAATGTGAAGATTTAAAGCAATATAATAGCTATGTATTACAAAAAAATGACCTTTCTGTGTGTTGAGGTGCATTTTTGGAACAGACCAAGATGGTCACTTATCTTTGGATTGTTTCTTACTACACAGGTAATTCTTCTGTGTGAATAGCACTACCCGAAGAGTGCTGGAATGCAGATTGTGGGCCAGACATCCTAGCTTTGCACCACAGATATCAATGCAGGTTTTGCCACTAATTTGAACAGCTGGAGTCCACTGACCCCCTGATAAAAAAAAAAAAAAAAAGTATGCAGGCAGGAATCATAGAGGAAACATCTTCTCTGTATGGAGATAATCCTAATTTGCTCTGCTCCAGTCAATAAATTGTCCTTTAAACTCAATTCCTTATTTGAAAGGTCAAGGCATTCTGCAAATCCAAGTAATTGAAACAAGTACATATTGAGGTAGAGTTGCTTGAAATGGTTAGATTTTATTTTGTTTTGTTTTAATATATTTGTTCTGCAGTTATTCCAGCAGAATGATTCAGCAGCAAACAGTTCTTTACTGATTTGATTAACAAAGCTCCTGAATTTCAGATTGCTGAAGGACTAGCAATATATACTTTGTTTGTCTTTGTAATTTTAACAGTATGTTCATTGTTTCACCACTGGTTACAGAGCTACATGAACTTTTGATCTAACACCAATATTGTTCTTCCATGCTGTTATTACACACAGCTCTAAACTGAAATCTGGAGTATTAATACCTTAAAGAGCTAAACAGATTACAGACTTTACAAACGTAGTATAAGGAACATCATCTTAACATCAGAATAATGAGATGGTTCAGGAAAATTAATAGGTTCCTGAAGACTAGTTTTTTTAGCATTTGATAATCAGATATCACAATTCTGCTTTTCAGTCAGTGAAATAATCTTTTTCAAGGAATTTGGGGGGTGGGTTGTCAAAATTCAGTAACCAAGACAATGCTCTTACTATTTATAGAGGAATCATCTGTGCAACTAGTAAGAATCCAAGCAGGCTGCATGCCTGTGTTCACAAAGCTCATGGTTCAATCTTAATTTCTTCCATTGATTTCCAAGCCTGGATTTTGCCAAAGAAGTTTTGTTTTGTTTTCTGAGAAAAATAAAAATTTCAAAGACATTTTTTTTATACATTTATTTTTAATTCAAATGTCCCATATTTTTATTGTGCAAGGAATTACCTTCGACCTATACTTTGGGAAAGACAACATCTTTTAATGTAATGTTCTGCCTACACTGAAATCTCAGTACTGAAAATCAAAGAATTGTTCCAGATTGTTTGGACATCCTTTTTGCACAGATTGCATATTCTTACTCCAGAAACCTGTGGAAACGAGTCCTATTATCTGCAAATCTAAAGCCCATCCTGCAAGATTAACCTCTTGAGGAAGATTTACTCTGAGATAAGAAAGAATCCTTATCATAATTTTCTCTGGTATTTTGAAATCCATGGTCTATTCATCATCAGGGAAGGCTTGAAGATATGAAGTTTTCCTCTGTGCTACTTATGTTGCTATGGTAACCAGATCACTTTTCACTCATTAATCATGAGCACAACTGCCAGAATCCCAATCTGTACCTGTGAATTTGAGTCTATTCACTGTCTCTTCAGTGTCACTTTAACTGTCTCATATGTTCTTTAAATCTCCTCCAGATACCTTTTCTCTCACTCACAGTACCTTACACATCTTACTTGGTATTATAGAACTTGTGGAACATTTACATGTCCTTCTGTCTGCCTCTCTGCCTTTAAAGATGTATATTTGTTCCCTTGTAGCCCAGGCCAAACAAAATAGTTAGGTTCTGGATGAACTTTGAGAGTTGCTGAGGCTTGACATTGTTTAACTGAAGAGTCACACTTGGGCCTAAATGCCTGTTTTATAGGCTTTTATTCTCAGGGTTGCTGCTTGTGTTTTCTTGTTGTTTATATTTTTGTAAGGTATGTCGTAAGGAGAAAAGTGTGATGGCTATTCTGAACATCCTTATCTGCACCACTGAAGACTCGCACTGAGAAACACTTTATTCTGTGTTAGCCTTTGAAAACAGTCCTGATGCAAAGGTTGCAAGAACCACTTTGTGCTGCTCTGCAGAAAACTGGAAGGGTCAGAAGGCAACAGAATACAAGGTGTTTTGTTACACAGAGATGAGGTAATCTCCAAGAAACCTTGAGAAGCATTCATATCATAACATGTTATACTTTCACAAGTCTGGTGAGGTGAGTGGAAGTGAATCAGCAAATAGTTGAGCAGGAATTGGATCAGGAATATGTGGCTCCATGGGAGGACAAAGTCCAAAAGGAAAACAAATTGGGTCAAAGCCTGACTTTTGCAGTCCCTCCTGAGAGGAAGAACTATCCTTCAGTTGATTGCTACGAATTTATCAATGATACACTTGAGCTCTCTGTCTGCAAATATTTAGCTCTGTAATAAACTAGGTGCTCGTATTTAGCATTATTGGTTAGTGCTGTGGTGGTTTCTGCTTCTGAAAAATACATAAACAAGTCAGTAGATATCACGGATCAAGGAAGTTCATAATTTTTCGTCTTCATAAGTACTCATTTTTTTGTGTCTATATATTATGCAGGTGCAAAAGGGCAAACACAATTTGTATCATTAGAGAGGAAAGTGGTTGAAAGAACACTCTGTTCCATGTGTTGTATATTAGAACACACTCTTCTATGTGTTGTATTTCAGGCACAGCACATAACAGCCAGGATTGTTATGTTCTTGAATTGTACTGACTCTGGAATTCCTTTAATATAATTACATTAAATGGCTCAAACTCTGCAGTTTTATCTTAGCACTTTTCTCTTGTCCTAAGTGGGCTTATAGCTGACTACTTTTTAAAGAAGGTAAGGTTGACTCTGAAGAAATTTCCTGATTCTCATTACAGTTTTAAGAGTTTGGAGAAGATATGGACAAGATTCTGAGGTGATCTTAATATGGGAGTGGGAGAACTTGTGCTGAAGGGTGGAGTGTAACTCCTGCAACAGCACATAGAAAACTATCCTCCCTTATGGCATTGCATCAGCAAAACTTTCCTTTTCAAATTATGACTCGGTTGAGGAAACTGGACTTAATTTTATAGAATTCATGGTGCTTTCTGGTGCCCACCAGAACACAAGTCATTTACATTTAGTCATGGATTGATGGTCAGGGCTGATGAAGACCTGAATTTCTCGTGGATCTCTCTGAATGAGAGGGAGCAATAGGTCCAGGTCCAGGTTCTGGACTACAGGTCCGGAAAGTAGGCTCAGTGTCTCAAACTAGGCTACCAGACCTGAGGTAGCAAAGCCATAAACATAATCTTGACAGTGTGGACTTGAAATTTGAATAAATTTCATACTTTCTGAGCCACTTTGTCCAATTCTGTGTTTACTTGTCCCCTTTAGACTTGACTTGTCGTTGGCTCTCACTTCTGATTTCAATGCCTGTGCAAGACTCTGTCTTTCAGATTTCATGGGATGTGATGTGTTTGAACACGCCAGTTGGGCTAGCAGGCAGCAGGCACAGTCAGATGTGTTCAGGAGCATGTGGGCAGAAGAAGGTAGGGAGGTGAGCCCTGCCATGCATAGCTATTTCTTTGGCACAGTGTACGAAGCCATAGGTCCTCTGGGGGTTAGTGAAATCTAAGGTAATTTTCTTGTAACATATTCCAGGACTTGACTGTCTGCAGACAGAATGGTGTCTGTCAGTTTTAGAGATTCTTTATCTCCTTAAAATATGATCGGCCTCAGAATTAATGAAGTGAATCAGAAAGAGAAGTATCCTCTGAATTTAAAAGAAAGCATCACCTGTATTTAAACTACCTTTACCTGATTTAGTAGTTCTGTCAGTCCCTATCTTCACTCTTAGACCTGCAGTGTAGATACTGTAAAGACTTATAGCCACACTGTAGTTTTGAAAACAAACTGGGTCCTAACTTGGAGGAAAACAAATGGATTTTACATTGATCCTTGAGGATCCCAGACAATATTACAAATACTGTTAATCTTTTACCTTAACATCCTCACTGCTGGTGAACACTGACCTGCAGCTTAACTTATATGGTGAGTTTTGCAGTCCTATTCAGAATGTCTGACGTGGGGTTTAAAGTATCAAATCAACATAAAAGTGATAGAAGTATGGTATCTATGTCCTAATCTGTCCATAGGGTTGCTGTTAATTGAGAAATTTCTCACACAATCTACCTCCATTATGTGGTCTGTTCTGCTGGCACCTGGCACCATGACAAAACAAGAGTAGATCTTATTTTTATGCACTTGCCTGAAAAAAGCCAGACAGCATTTTCCAAGACTGAAGGCAGTAGTTCAATCTTTTCCCTGGTGCAAGGTGAAAAAATATTTGGCCAAAAATTAATTGTCCTTCAGGCTACTGAAAGAAATCAGTTATCTTAATTAGCATATCTATCTCTACTTAAAACTAGATGTGTTTCTACAATAAAGAGGAAAAATCAACCTTTGTGATTTGTAGACAGTAAGTGAGTCACTGGCATTTTGTTCCTCCATTGACAATGTGATGATACCGTGGTCTGAGATTCCCTTTTTTAATTCATACGGTTTCTATAAGTGATCCTGCACTAAGCATAAACTGAAGAAGATAATATATTTTTTTTTCTCTTACAGTATGTATCAAACAATCTCAAAGCACTTCAGAAAGAGCAGGTGCCTGACCATTTTGTATTTTTTATTTTTTTGTGAAAGAATGGTCTTAAGACCTTTGCAGATACATAAGTATGCATGAAATGGATTTGTATTTGTATATGAATAATTACTTTTTGGTCTGTGAACTATATAATTTTGATTCCAATGGCTGTGATTATTACGTTTAGCTTCCTTTCTCTCTCTCTCTCCCTCTTTTTTAATAAAGCATTCCCCAGAGCATCCTGCTGCACTTCTAAAAGAAATGTTCATTGCATTGGAATGTTTTTCTACTACTGCTCTACAGTTCTTACTGAGATTAAATTCCTCAGTGCTGCTGAATGGAAGATAAGACAAAGTGAGACTTCAAAATCATGCAATATTCTCTTAATTTTAAGAAGACATTGTGCAGAAAGGCCATAAAGATGTGAAAATAAATGTATCACATACCATATTTCCTCAACTTGAAATTATACTAATTTTAATTATTTTTATGGCAGTGTAATTTCTTTACAGCTTTCAAAATAATCCATTTCTGTTTTCTAAGAGACAGGCAGTTCATCTGTTTCTTTTTACAGAAGTCTCTAAATATGTCAATTTTCTGATAAGACAAGAGAAAGCTATTACTGTCCTCATCTTATCTATGAATTGGTATTGGTATACCAGAAATCTTATTGACTATTAAGAGTAGAAACGAACAAATGGCATCTCTACCTGATTCATTTTAAGCTTGAAGTTTACAGGTCATGCTTTATTTCAGGAACACATGGTAATTTGCAAAATCTGTTTGGGATCTTTTATACCACTGCTGTGTTTCTGTTCCAAATAGAGCTAACATTAAACCAATGTATTTAAACTCTCAATAATATATGCATTGTAACTGCCAAGGAGTTTTCTTAACAGCACGCCCCTTACCAGGTTCTGGCATCCTAATACTTCTGACTTCACTAAGCACTGGAAGTTAACTCAGTCTTTGTTCTACTTGTATCCATTCTGTTGATCTTTGAAGCTTTTGAAAAACTGTTTTTAAAATTAGAACTCCGAGTGCAATAACCTGAGAGTAAATATGTAGTGGATATTATGACTGATGAATATTATGACTAATATTTAGGAGATGATTTACGGGAAGATCTTCTGAGGATAGAGCTAAGTTATTTAAATGAGTATAACTCCTTTCTCTGTACTCCAACGAAAGGTCTTGGAGTTTCCTGATGCAGACTTATTAAGTTCACAATCAAATAAAGTCAGTCCCTGAGTTACTGGTAATGCCTATTTTTAAGAGAGGTTGCTATTCACAGGGTGTTCCGCGCTAGCTCAAACCCAAGACTGGCAATAAATTGTTGCAGGAAAGATAAAACAGATTTTAAACCACAAGAGTCTTGAAGGCACCAAAAATATTAACATAGCCTAGGAGAGTACCATCTGATAACAGCAATGAAAATTGGTATTGGAATAGATTCTTTCCCTTTTCTTTTTTTCTCTCCATGACCAAGCACCCACCTGACATGAAGCTGGATACCACACCATACAAAAAGGACCACGGTGTAGTTGCAATCTTGCTAAAACTTGATCCTGCCACCTATTCATTCAGCAATATAGAAAGCTACAGGTATAGTAGAAAGGTAGAAAAGTAGGTATAGACAAAAGCATTAGGCTTGATTGCACTTTTACAAAATGGCTGGTCACCAGAGTTGTTAGTTTTATAGTATGACATATTAGAGCAGAAGTCTGGTAGAAAGAAGAAAGTAGTATGTGCTGCAAAGTTAATTAGTTAAATTAATACAAATCCTTATTCTTATTTATGCTGGTGATAGAATTTATAATTGGTGTTAAAAAATAAATACACTGGGAAAAATACAATTTAGCTGGTGAGAGAATACAGCAGTGGTTAATTGCTCACAGGCCAATGGCAAGAGAGGAAGGAGAAATTATTACTCCCTAACTGAAGAATAAGGAGAAAGGCTTGTGATGGGGCTACTTACCCAACTGGCAGTTCTGGCATCCTTCTGAACAAGGTATGCAATCTGCAGAGTCAGGATCTTCCACTTCACCTGTGTTTTGAAAGTCACTAGTTTAGGGTTAATCCTAGATAATAGAAAGCCAACATTTGAAGGCTCATAGAATTATACTTTATGCAAATCTCAAAAGGAGAAAGATACACAGCAATTTCTTTTCTCATTTGTTCTCGTGTAACCCCATTCAATTTGAGGACAATATTCCTATTTTGCATTAACACAACATTAGAAGAGAATCAGAGCTGGAGTTTAAGGAGTTCAGGTTCAGTTGTGATTGTGTATTTCATAACAGGAACCAAAATGCTCAACCACTTATCTGTAATGGATTAAATAGAATATTTGTTCTAATATATAGAATATAAGCACTGAAGGATGCTTACCTTTTCTGCAACTGTGTTCCTTACATACATTTTGGGTAAGGTAATATCCTCTGGAACATTTTTTGCAGTGTCTGGAGTCCAGGCAAACCTCACAGTGTCCAGAGCAGGGGACACAAGTGTGCTGTGAATGGTAGTGACCTGGAGGACAGCCCTCTTTGCACTCCCCTTTGTACAGAAAACGCTCCATCCCTCGTCTATCTGTGCCAGACAGGGAAAAGTCAGCAGCAGAGGACATTTTAGCAGAAGAAGCGGCATTATTAATCCTCCAGTGCTTCATCTGATGTGAATTAATATTGAATGCAGACTACAAGATTTGCTCAGTTTTACACTGCATGAGCGAAAATGTACAGAAGTTTCAGGATCTCTGATCTTCTAAACACCTGAAGATCTGTGATATAAAAATGTTATGCTAGTGAACCATCACTATCTATATCCATCAATCTAATCAAATAAGGACCACAAGATTTCCATTATTGGGTTCCAAATATTCCCTTACAGTGACCATAGAAGTACTTGTTGTGTGTTGTACAAATAGATGTAAAATCACCATTATGAAAGCAAAGTTTCCCACATCACCTTTCAAAAGGATCGGTATGTTTCCATAATAGATTAAAGTGTAATCCTCAACCTAGTCACAGCTAAACTATGGAAAAGTTTAGATTTGAATCTGAATAGCGAGTGTGCATCTGTTTGCTATCAGAGCAATAACATTCTATAGTGTATGGGAGCTGACTTCTCAATGAAACCCGTGGAAACTCCTATAACTCCATGTGCCATGTGCTGCAACATGGGTAATCCTCTAATGAGCTACCCTACAGTTTAAATTGCATACAGAATAGTGCTAAATGTATTTTATTACTTATCTGTAGAGCTCCCTAAACATTTGCTTATCATAATTTACTTCTGACGCTGCAGGGAAAGCAGCTGTGTTAGGGAATAATTGTTGCACCACAGAAGAAGAAACAATTCAGACTTTGTTCCTTTCCTTTTCATGTCTGAATCTTCACAGTGATCTTTGCTAGCTTTCTCAGGGTGTGACTCTTGTTGGTGTCTCCACTGCTTGATACAGAAATACAGAAATTTATATTGCTGTACACCGCAGGGAGAAACTTGAGCAAAAATTATACAAACTGCTTCCTCACATTGGGCCTAAAGCACAATTTGAAAACTTCATCTACTCAGTCACAGTTCCCAAAGTGAGAACACCAGTCTCATCAGTACGACTAATTAATGTGAGTTATGCCAGTGTTTTCTTGTAATTTGGACACTTATTACTAAACAAAGACTGGGCCGTTAAGGAATCGGACTGAACTGGAAGAAGCAGAAAAAAAGGAAGAAGGCTGCAAATTCATTGCAAATCATTAGAAAAAGCTCACAAAAATCATTTTTCTTGGATGAATTGAGAGTTAAATTCTAAATACTCATTTCCAAGATAATTTCACACCACTTACAGGCACTTGCATGTAATAGTTCTCAAGTTCTTCATGCATCAGGCATTAGAGGGGTGAGAGGGAATCATTTTTATGCTTCAGACACTGATGGAGCTTCACAAGAACAGGTGTTGCTTCTTGGAACAACCACATAGTTAACTACATAGGCTCAACCTAAACTTCATAAAAACGTGTCAAAAAGACAAGTTTCCATGTGTGTTAGTGGTTCTCTCTCTTCAGACCTCATTTGTCCATCTGTAGGGGCATGGTGGTGGAAGCTACCATGCTTGCTTCCTCGTCTTCCCCAAGGAGATGTTTTGGAGAGCCCCCTGGATTTCCTGCCTGTTTGTGCAGCAAGTTTGTTCCATTTCAGTGAAGCACACACTGTGTAGAGGTTGGTGGAGTTAGGCATGGTACTTTCTTTTCTAGAGGCTTTTGTGTGGATTTTCTGACTTTATTTTACTTGTTACTGTTTCTGTTTCTATTACCATAGCTCCTATTCAAAATACACAAAGGGGAACGCATAAAGATGCAAAGACAATGCAGACCCATGTTTTGTTACACTTTTAACAAAAGCAGTTGAGCTCCAAAACCCTTCAAGGTTAGAACACAGTTATGAGGCAGGTAAGTAGCAAAAGCACTGCTTGTTTTGCTGGCTCTAACAGGTCCTGAGAGCAGAGAAGAAAGGAAACTTGGATGCCAAGCGAGGGGGAAAAACTGCAAGAAGAAATCTCTCACCTGTTCCACAAGCGGTGCATTTGTTAGGTTCACTTCCACTGCAGTCCAGGCAGGTGTGATGGCACAAATGACATTGCCTTTTGAATTCAAACTTTCCTCTGGGGCATTGCATAACACAGCGACCATCATCAAAGAATCTTTTGAGGCACAGGGAGGCATAATTACAAATTCACCAATAACCTGTTCTTTAAATTTAGAATGTACTGACAAGAAAAACAAGATATACTTCCTTCACTCTATTGACAAGAGTCTTTGCACTCCACTCTTTCATTTCCCTGATCTTATTGATAGTATTTGTTGATTAGAATGTCAGCCATGCATAGAACCTGGACTTCAGAGATGAGTTGTATTATTTTCCCAGAAAAATCACCCTTTGGTCTTATACTTAAATTTCTTTCTACTACAGTCTCTGAAGTGGTCACCTAATGGAAAGCAAGACTAGGTCTTTCTCTGTGAAGCAATGGTCTATCTGTTAGTTCAAATGCTAGCTGTGAAAAATACTGTGGCTTCAGTGCAATGACTAAGTATATGCAGTCAAACACCTCTTTGAATGTTGGCCCTTAGGATCTGTCTTTTTAGACTTGCATATGTGCAAATACTTAGGAGTTTTGCTACTAAATGTTGTCCTGCTGCATAACAAAAAATCTGCTACAGAATCCTTATATGTAATGAAAATCTCTGGTCCATTTTCACCACTATTTAGTGTCTAATGATTTTCTTCTTTCTGGATGAAAAGGAGAAAAGCATCAATACAGATATGAATATTAAAAGAGTATAAGACAAGTTGGCTAGAGTTGGAACGTGTTTTCAATATTTAGAAAATTAGAGAGGAGAGATTGTAATCTCCCACTCTCAACAGTTTTTGTCCTTGATCAGTTTGGTTTATGAGGATTTAGGACTCAATTTCTAGAGAAGTTGAGCACAATTCAGGATCTTAGTACAGATTTCAAGACCATCAGGTTTTCTGTACAACTAGGGAACAATAGGTTTTCCACAACATGAAGATAGTGCATGCTTCCTTGCAGCCAGGCAGTGGTATTGAAAATGTCTGCAATATGCCTTCATAAATTTGAGTTGCTATGGTCATTGTCAGATTTATTCTGAAAGAAGGGGAGAAAAACATCTGCAAAGTTTAAAAACAATTTTTTCAAATTGTCTTTGAAACCGTTTCGAATTTACCATGACTGGAAATGTCTAGGCTTATGAAGTGTGGATATGGAAGAATATGCTATAATGCAAACAGCCTTCCTGAAGTGCATGCAGAACATTAATGTCTAAGCAAGCTTAGGAATTGGTTAAAAAGACTTGTGAGGCTGAAGTCAGGCTGCTGCACGGGAACAGGGAGAAGCTCGTAAGGGTGGATTCAGCAAAGATGTCTCTTTGCTCTGGAGTCTGACAGACTGTTCATAGAACACTATCCGTATTGCTGAAGACCAGTATTCATCTCTTCATGTGGACCACAGCCCACACTGTTTGGTTTCTGTGCAAATGGGACACTGTCAGAAACACTGGAGCCAGTGTTACTGTATTCTGTCACATGTGCTAGCTGTAATGATAGCTATCCTCACCAAAAAAAAAAAAAAAAAAAAAAAAGAGCACCTTTTATAGCACCTTTTAAGCACCTTTTATACTACATAATTTTTGTAAAACAAGTAGCCACATTTTGAATTTTCAAATAAGCAAATGAACTAGCAGTGATTTTATTATGAATTATTGTGACATCCCCTGCTGAATTTTCAGAGAGAACAGGGATTGATCACTGTTTTCATTTTCAGGGGATTTTCAGTAATTACCCCCCACCCCAAATCTTTTCATCCTTTTCAAAGAGGACAGGTGTTTCCCTGTAGGAAAGCAGGATTGCTGAATTTTAGTCTCTAATATCTAATGGCCACTCATTACTGTCTTCAACAGACACCATCTAAAGCTCTAAAGAGCTACAAGATTTAGGATCCTGTTTCAGTTCAGTTGGTCTATTTCAAGCACATAACAAATAATGTCCATTGGAAGAACTTATTATTTAGCTTTTGGTTGAAGTTTTCCATTATTATTATTTCTTTAATTGTGACTGTCCAATATTACTTTTTTCTAACAGCTTTTCGTAATGTTCAAAAAGAGGAGCACAGAGAGCTCTTGGAAACCTTAGATGAAAAACCTGAAAACCGATGGAGAATTATTTACTGGGGAGACAGCAGCACCCTTCCAAAAGATCACAGAAACTTCATTGCTCCAAACTTCTAGTGGCTTTGCATTATGGCATTGTAACTAGTTTGTTCAGCACCTTTGTTTTACATCTCAAAACGCATTGCTAGGAAGCACAAACAACCTAAGTTAATGCAATTGTGAATTGGAAAAATCCAGTTCTCTGTCCAAAATTCTGCCCAAAACCTGTGCTAATGCCATGTCCAACTTAATATGCATTAAATCCATACTGTTTCCTCAGCTATGAATTTGTCAGGACTCCACTGATCCTTGTGTGTCCTATGGTCTTAGCATAGATTTTTGCACTGTAAATTGTAGCATTGCTTGAGGATTGTTTTTCTGTGCCTTACAGGACCAGATTTTGATTTCATACTACTTAAATACCAGCTGGCTGCAATGTAAGGGAACCAGAGTTATTGGTGTGAGGACAGAGCTATTGACAGGACATGAGTTTAGAAACAATAGGCTCCTGGATTAGGTGCTAGGGCACCTAAACTTCAGCTTCTCTTCTGCAGTGATCTCCTGAGGAGAAACTTCGTTCTAGATCTGCTCACGCCTTGTGAGAGGTTAGAAAAATAAACTGCAGTTAGAAGCATATGTTCAGCTGTTACGAGCATCTCCACATTGTTGATTGCTAGCTTCAGTGTCCATATTCACTCCTGTGTCAAATTCCATTGCTGTGTAAAACTGCAGATTGCCTTGCTGTTTATCACCCTTGTGACTCCAACAGTTATGATTTTGAATAGATGACAATGAAAGAAATATTATTTCACATTAAAATATTTTTTTTCTGTAGCTGTGGGAATCATTTGTTCAAATGCTGAATGTCTGTGTAACAGTTTTGTTCACATACTTGTCCTCTCAGTTTCTCACACTGGTTTTGTTGTTTGCCATAATCTTCAATTTGTTTGCCATAATCATCACTTGTCTCTTCATTTGACTCTGCAAGATAGTGCTAAAGTGACATCTTTGTGTTGTGTGGTGCTAGGAAACACATACCTTGTGCTTGGGCAGCTGATGCAGTTGTTGGGCTCAGGTCCAGTGCACTTGTCACAGAATGTGTCACACAACTGACATCCTTGAGAATCATCGAGATATTCATCTAGTAGAAAAAAAAAAGATTGCTTATTTCACCTCAACATCTTACACTAAACAAACTAACATACAAAAACAAAGTGCCAATCCATGTTGGTAAACTCAATGAGTAAAAGGAATTAGACCTGGTTTGAATTATTGAAATGAGCACATTTCCTCAAGGTGTCAAGAAAAAAAATACTTGCTCCTTTGGTATACCAGGATATTCAGATTTAGAAGTTTGTAGTCCTAATTTATTTGCCTGCTTGTTTTTATTTTTATTTTTATTTTCCATATGAACCTGACAAGCGCTGATGTTTGGGTTGAGGCTATTACTTTTGCATCAATAATAATGATATGTAGGAGCATTCATTACCTAATTTCCCTTTCTGCAGGTGCAACGTATTCCTGATTACAAGCTTTAATATAAAGGGTTTACTCTCATGGCTGTGACTTGTGTTACGTGTGGAGAAAGACTTGAGTGAGCCTCCATAGGTCAGAGACATGTTAGTGCTCCCCAGACCTCTATCTGTAGCACGTTTGTCTCCCTCTCATGCTGCTACTGCAATAACCCACTTCTAAAAGGCCAAGGCTCTTCTTTAAACTGACTAAAAATTTGGTGACCAAGTGTCCACTTGTACTTGAGGAAGAATTATTGAGTGATTGTCTAAAATCTGAGATGTAGATATAAACACTTCATAATCATGAATACCATAATATTACTATGGAGCTGAAGTGCAAATTCTGCTGTTTATTTACTGAATATTCTTTGAAACACTGTCACAAACTGGTAAGCTATACTTTTCCTACCTCTCAGAGCTGAGATATTCATTTGGTAATTAACTTGAATACTAGATCTGTGTGCAACATAATGTGGGAACACTAAATGGTTTTATCAAGCAGTTTTGTGTTTTATGTCAGTGTTATGGGAAAATTTATTCTAATTGCATCTATATAGTTGATAGACCTGGCTGTTCCTTCATTCTTAAATAATGGAAGAAGTTTGACAGAGAGTCCTGTGTAATACATACACCTTGCAATTTCTCATACCTAGAAACCCTTTTCACTTGTGTTGCTGCTGGGAAATACAGTTTTGGCACACACAGTGAATTTTAGAAGTCAAAATACAAATATGTAGTGACTTGGTTTTGGCTCACGGTTGCAATGATTTTCTTGCATTGAAGAGCAAGAGCATTGTCTGAGCAAGTGCTGCTGGATTAAACAATGTAGGAATGAAACATTGCTTAAAAAAACCCTAATTATGCTCTCTGTCCCTTGTCTTTTCTATATCCATATTTATCTCTTTTAACGGAATTTATAATATTTGAAGTCCCTGGTATGAAATATAGGCTATATTATATATATAGTGTATATAGTGGTATAGTTATAGTGGTTATAGTGGTATAGGGAATGGTATAGCTACAAATGCAAAGCATGCTAAAACAGGAGTATCCAGCTAAACATGGGCCAAAGCTGAGGTACCCAAAGTGTAGGTACAGATGTAATTTTTATTTTGTAAAGGTTTGTATGTCTCCTGGAGAAAGGAAAAAGGTCAAAAATGAGCCATAGACCCATATGAATCAAGAAAATAGTGCTCCTCAGAGGCTGGTCTGGTGTTGTTTCTAATCAGCAAGAAATCCAGAGCTAGGAGAAAATGATCAGTCTCTTGATGAGATGAGAGAAACAGAAACTTTTGTATTTTTTTTATGTAAATTTGTGCATCAGACAAACATATAACTTTATTATTTCTGCTGATAATAGGAGCTACCCACACTGCAAATTTGGCTATCTGCTCCAGCTGAAAGGATAATGACACAATGTCAGAAAGAGACAGACAGCAGCAGAGGTCATGTACTATCACAGTACTGAGTATCTATAATCCTCATCTCTTAGAAAAAAAGCTGTGGCCTGCTGCCTAATAGATCTTTGGGCCATTGTTATTTTTTCTTAGTGTAGGCCTCTTTACAATTTCTGATTTGTATTCAGAGGGTGTAACATGGAATCCCATAATCTCAAATGTCTTTATGAGATTTTATAGTGTAATTTGATACTCATTACAACAGAAAAATTGCCAACTTCTGCAGTCTCAATTTCTTTCTTACTTGTTTTTTGCTAGACGATGCACAGCCATGAAAAATGCAGTATTTGGAAAGTCTTCTGCTTGCAGGTTTGGTGGCTTGGTGTTTTATACTACTGGCTTTACATAACTAGGAGATCTGTCCTTGCAACATTATTAAATATTTGCTTCTCTCATATTATTTTCCAATGTGTGTAATAAAAGCATTTTGTTTCTTCAGCTCTTACTACCTTCACTCTATTTCCCTGTATGCTTTTCCATGGGACCTGAGATACTAATTCACACACCCTGGCTATCCCCTTTCATAGCCTTCCCACAAGGTAAAAGTGCTGAGTTTTAAAAGGTTTCTGTTATTTCTTCGTTACTTCTTTCATTGGAAGTGCTGTAATTCATTTCAGCTGCCCTGGAATAGTGCCAGGAAGACCAGCTCTCTGCTGACTCTATTGTCTCAGTCGAAGCATTTCAAAGCATACAATTATAGGAACACGCATCAGAAATTGCTTACATATTAGGCCCTCTGAATTGCAAGTCACATCTAACGCTGTAGATCTGCCAATGAATGTTAACAGAATAGCCTTTTTTCCTTTTTTCTTTCTTTTATTTATTTTTTCCTTTTTTTTTTTTTTTTGGGTGGGGGGGGAGGAGGGTAGATATTCGAGGAGTTAAGACAGAAATGCAGCTTTAGAGAAGAATTTTAAACTATTCCACAGGGTCGTTTAACTGTTTGCCAGATTTCTTGTGGGCTAGATAATACCTCTTACCAAACCTTGACTCTCTTTTTTTCCTTTCTTCTATATTAAAATTCTTTATCTGCGCAGTGTACACAACTGGAGAATACCACTACCAAAGCATCCCAGCTCTGCCTTAATACAAGAAATACCAGTCAATTACTTCGGGTCTTCCTAGATTTAATTTTCACTTGTTTGTCATTTCTGTTACCTTGTCACCTTGCTTAAAAACATTTGTCACATTGTTTAAAAAATAAGTGAATGAAGCGTTAACATACATAATACCTCATAACTGGAAGACTTCTGTGTACAATTTCTTGTGT
The DNA here is from genome assembly GCF_013377495.2 of Cygnus atratus. Classification (NCBI taxonomy): domain Eukaryota; kingdom Metazoa; phylum Chordata; class Aves; order Anseriformes; family Anatidae; genus Cygnus; species Cygnus atratus. The sequence goes on from NC_066396.1 coordinate 37,360,099, forward strand.
CCCTTAGCAATGTCTCTTCATCAGGGTCATGTCAAGCTGTAGGCTGTGCCTTTAACTTCATACAACAACCTATACTTAAAACAAGTTCCTATCTGTTGATAGGTGCATTTTAAAATGGGGCAAGAAAAATACCCATTAAAGAGGCAGAAAAAAATGAATTGCAGTAAACTCATCGAGTCAGGTTAATGGTGTAACAGCAAGCCAAAACCTGTCTCTTCTGAGTCCCAGACTAGAGCACTGTCACAGTTTCCAGGAAATTGCTATGTCTTCACATAAGCAGTATTAAGTACATGGCCCTTATCTTGATTCTGTTTCCCTCCTGATTTCCAAAATCTGCCATTTATTCACAGCACATGGTGTTTCAGTAGGCCAGTTGGATGAGGGTGTGAATATCCTTGTAAGCCAAGCCTGGAGTCACACAGAATTTTATATGCAGGTAGTCATAAATCAATTTTTCTCTTGTAGCCCCCATGAGATTTAGTCACTGAAAGTCAGGTACTAATTCCCCACCTTTCTTAATCAAAAAATCACTCCCTCTCATTTAAAAACATTCACAGGTTATCTTCTTTAGCATTACTAGCGACATTTTTGTGTAACCATCCAAAAAATGACCTTGTTTCCTCCTTTTGCTTGTTTACTTTCACAGAAACTTGTATATAGATTTTGTACTTGGGCTTCTGTATGCGATCTTACAGGTTACAAAAGTTTCACCCAGCTGATAAAGAAACACTCATCATAACTGTTTTTCACTGATCAACAATAAGAACCTAGAAAATTCAGTGTTAGGAAGAGTTCTGCTTTTCCCATATTCAGCCTTGACACATTTTCTTTTGGCTGGCAGGTGGGACTAGCTCCTTGAATTTTGCTAAAGAAAAGTTTATCCATGAAGCTTAAGTCCATGAGGAGCTTAGACTAACCTGTGTGTAACAAACCATTAAACTTCACCCTGAGGATTCCTCTTGGGGTTATCCATCAGCTTAGCCCAAAGACTTAGTGTTTGATAGATTACTGCTCCCTGAAAGGAATCTTGTCTTCACCTTGAAAATTTTTCGGCACAGAGATTGTGGGATTGCAGTATTTCCTACACTTTTCCCCCCACCCCACCCCCCAACACGATTTTGGCTAAGCATATGAAACTTGAGACTGCTTTCCAATTCTGATTTGTCTAGCTTCAGCCTCCTGTTAATTATAAGCCTCCAGTCAGTCATTTTACACAGTGACCACATCCCTGTCTCCCTGTTTGGGTGACAAAGGGACAAAGGGGACATCCTTCATGAATATTGATGTGATATGATCCAAGGTGTTGAGAGGGATTTGGGATGGAAGTCTACTCTTCAAAAGTGATGATCACGAAGGCTGAGGTTAAGACGCTGGCTCCTCAGCCACTGCAGCCCCCTTGTGCCAAGGGATGAGGCAGAACCTTGGAAAGGGATGAGGATATCCTCCATGAACAGCAGTGTGTGGAGCAGAATGAGATATAATGATTTTAGTATGAAAGACCCTTTTGTTTCTGGATTAGCTGAGATCACATAGAGCCTCAGGTTAGTTTTAATTGTGAGAGGCAACTACCTTTATCAACTGCATTATCTTGCACAGCCCTCTATTCTTTTCCCTACTGAATAAAAATATTTACATCAACCAAAGGTGCCCTTTCTGCTGACACAAAGGGAATTTTTGTCTTTTTATTTTTGGTGTGTGTTTCTTCTCTAATTTCTATGTATATATGTATATTGTATATTCTATGTATATATGTATATTTCTATTTATACAATGGTTGTTAGAAGCCCATTGAAGAGCCAGAGCCCTAAGGGGTACTGAGCAGGTGTAAACGGAGTCCAGAAAGATGTTTTAATTGTTTTAAAAATCTGCTTTAAACCTCCATTTGTGCTAATAATGTGGATGACTGGACGCACAAGCTGGCCAGGGTTTCCCCCTTGTCTGTGTAAGCACAAAGGTCAGAGCCTGGTAGGGTTTTCTGCTGTTCACTTGCAGCCTGAAATTTGACAGCGTCACGAGAAAGTGGAAAGGGGAATGGAGCAGTCGCTGTCCTTATTGCTAATATGGTGCTCTGTACCCTTCTTGTTTCTTGAAGGAGAGGGAAATACCATGTCTGTCTCTCAAAATTTCAGAACTACATAGGTAAAGAATCTGTTTAGCTTCTTCATTTCTGGAGCTTCAGATTCCTATTTTTTTGTGAAGCTCAGTAGCCAAGAATGTCCAAAATGGCAGTGAAATGGAGACATTCAAATCTCACTGAAATTTATGTAATCTTGCTGGTAATTCTGTGTTGGAAATACAGATAGTGTTTTGTGAAATATGGAAAAGAAAGGTGGGGGGGCTGACTGTATCATTAAGTAAAGGTGGTGTTATTTGCATCTGGACACATTTGCATATGTTTAATGTACAATTAAACATAGGATCTTTCCATGCTGGAAGAAAACTATTCATAATCCAGAGGCAACTGTAGCAGCATGGTGTCTGTCTCATGTTTTACAGCGAGCTGTACTTAATTGGTATAAACAAAGTCTTCCCTGACCACAGGATTTCTGCAGATAGACATAAGCCCATGGAGGAAACAGACGAATGTCTCAGGGCTGTATTTAAGTGGTTGTGTCCATTTTAAATAGAGCGACCCTTTACTGGAGATCCTAAACTTAATCGGGATATGATCTGCTCAAATAACTGGGCAGAATTTAGCAGGGAAACTCTTGCCCCAACAAGACAACAAAATAGAATCGTACTGGTAATCAATTTCACATTCTAGTCTACTTCACTTTTCTCTTCCTGCTAGAGGTAGGTATCCACAAATACTGGGCAGGATCAGTGTACTACCTCCTAGTTCTGCAAAGCAACTTTTCAGTGTGATAGTTTTCACAGAATCACAGAATATCACTAGGCTGGAAGAGACCTCCAAGATCACCTAGTCCAACCTCTGACCTAACACTAACAAGTCCTCCACTAAACCATATCACTAAGCTCTACATCTAAACATCTTTTAAAGACCTCCAGGGATGGTGACTCAACCACTTCCCTGGGCAGCCTATTCCAATGCCTAACAACCCTTTCAGTAAAGAAGTTTTTCCTAATATCCAACCTAAACCTCCCCTGGCGCAACTTTAGCCTATTCGCCCCCATCCTGTCACCAGGCACGTGGGAGAATAGACTACCCCCACCTTGCTACAGCCTCCTTTAAGGTACCTGTAGAGTGTGATAAGGTCGCCCCTGAGCCTCCTCTTCTCCAGGCTGAACAACCCCAGCTCACCCAGCCACTCCTCACAAGACTTGTTCTCCAGACCCCTCACCAGCTTCGTTGCCCTTCTCTGGACTCTCTCAAGCACCTCCATGTCCTTCTTGTAGCGAGGGGCCCAAAACTGAACACAGTACTCAAGGTGCAGCCTCACCAGAGCTGAGTACAAGGGGACAATCACTTCCCTAGCACTGCTGGCCACACTGTTTCTTATGCAAGCCAGGATGCTGTTGGCCTTCTTGGCCACCTGAGCACACTGCTGGCTCATATTCAGCCAACCATCAGCCAGTACTCCCAGGTTCTTCTCTGCCAGGCAGCTTTCCAACCACTCATCTCCCAGCCTGTAGCTCTGCTTGGGGTTGTTGCACCCCAGGTACAGGACCCAGCACATGGCCTTGTTGAACTTCATACAGTTGGCCTCAGCCCATCAGTCCAGCCTATCCAGATCATCCTCTTGCTTAAAGTCCCCCTTCATTCCTAGTCTCCACTATAGACACAGCAGAAATACCCAAAAGGTAATCACTTCTGATGATTTCCCAAGCAAACAGTCCAGGACATTCCCTTTAATGACTGCATATTCTTTGTCGAGGGTGCAGAAACGGGCAAATGATACAGCTCCTCTTATTCAGGTACAGCTGGAAAGAGGCTTTGTAGCACCTTTTGGCTATGTGAGCTCCTGGACCCCCTTGGGATTGAAAGCATTCAGGGAGGCTGTGCTGGAAGTAGACCCAGTAAGAGCAGCATTTACACACCATCAATATGGCCTTGCTCTTGGAGTAGGAAAAGGGCCTTTATTTGGGGAATGAGTATTATGAGTTATTTTTCTCTTTCGATCATTGGCACAAGGACATGGTCACAAGCACTGGGGCTGACAGCAGTGCAAAGTGTGGGGACTTGGAGACCTTCTAACCCACAGCTCAAAGAGCATCTGCACCGACCAGGAGCAGGGCAGTGGGCAGGATAGGGACAATTGTAAGTGGAAGAGATGGACATTATTAACTGTAATATTATTAATAAATCAAACTTGTCAAGCTTGAGTGAGCATTCAGTGCTTTTATTGAATTTGCATGATGGAGCCATTAATTCTCCTTGGGTAAATAAATACTCACATCCTGGCAATGTTCTAGCTTCTCCTCCCCAGGCTGATTGGCAAAATGGGTACTTAACCAGCTAATTTCGTAACACCATAAAGCAAAGATGTCCACTGCGTTTTGTGATGGGATGGTATTATTTGCTTTGAAAATTGGTGTTGTTTTCCCAGAAGACCTTCAACAAATCCATCCCCAAACACTGTGAAACAGTGATAAATAAATTATTGTATAAGGGGCATTCAAAGCTGTGCGTTGCCCATCTTTGGCAACAAATGCATGAGCTGCTCAGAAAGAAAGAGATATAACAAAAACCAGCCTTTGGTGTGGCATGGACAGGCTCCATTTGTTGCTTACTGGAAAAGTTTTTGTTTTTGTTTTTCTAAACGCTTAGAGCCTTCTTGCCATTATAGGTTTTTTTGTGGTGGTGTCTGCTACTCTTGCACAGCAGGTGAACATACCTGCAATCTCCCAGGCTTTATCCTGAGGGTTTCAGTGAGACCCTGTATTACTCTGCTCTGAAATTTTGCAGAAATGTCCCCAGACCACAGTAAGTTTGAATCCTCTTGGCTCACCAGTGTGCAACCAACAGAAGGAGTGCAGGTGTTGATTGCACTGTCACAGGTTGGATGCAATCCTAAACTCTATAGCTTTAATTTGATCTCAAGGACACTGTGTTGCTACATACAATTCTTTAGCCCTTGCTAGTGGACTAAGAGGAGGATTTAAGCCCCAAAACACTGTAATGAGTGATGGTAATAAATAATCAGATAAGCAATTTAAACAAAATTGGAATCTTCCACAATGATTTAAGACAAGTAAAGAAAAAATTTACATCAAACAGTTTTTCCCTCTTGTTAAACAAAGTGTTCATACTTTTTCAACCTTCTTTATCATATATTGAAACTGCAGATTCTGAAAATTTTCGTGTAAGTTCACGTTGGGGTCAGTTTCTTTTTGATGCAAACTCGACTAGGACATTTTTCTGTATGTTGTAAAACTTTTTTAATGCTCGCTTAAAATATTTTGCACAAACATTTAATGACAGAACTTTTCTTGATTCATTCTTAACCAATGACATGACAATGGCATACGCAATATAAATATAAAGCATGGTAATGGATCAAAGACAAGTTACTGTTCCATGAGTTGCACTGCAGATTGAAAACACTGAATCATACAAGCTGTCACTTAAATGTCTTTACAGGAATCTTGAATTTATAACAGGCCTTCTCAAAGTCATTCAGTTCATCAATTTCATTTTGTTTTGTTTTGTTTTGTTTTGTTTTTTAAGTAGCAGATAGTTACCTAAAGTGGCCACTGATATAGGTAATATTCAGTCTGGTTGCAATGTGGCTACTAAGAGAATTAACTTGGCCATCACCAGCTGCAAGTTCTATTTAGGAATGAAGTTGCTGTAGTCAGCTCTAGTATCTCTGCATATAAGTTTACTCATCTTAAAGGGTCATAGGGTCACGCCTCTTATCATTACCTGACAACATGCAGCAGCCTTGGTATTATAGCATATATTCAGTAACAGGTTTTGCTCAGAATTTCACAGGGCATTGGAAGCTTGTAGTCCAAATAGGAACTGGGGTAATCTGTATAATCTCATAGGGAAGTCTCTATTAGAAAACTGTGTTCTCCACAGTGAGGGAGCTTGCAAAGCCTCCCAGAAAGAGATGAGATATACCAGTGGAGATTGGTGTGTGGGTAGATGGGGTCTAACCCAAGAGCCACAGAAGCTACTGGTAAGAAGCATAGTTTCCACTGACACAACCCAGTGTGTCTCTGATTTGCTGATCCCACAGAACTGGTGTATGATTGAGATGGACAGCGGCAGCTAGAAAGGCATATGGCCCATTTACAGAAAGAGAAATGCATCCTCCACTTGCAAAATGGTGCATTCATACAACAGTCTTCAGCAGATAATCTGCTTGTCTATGGCATGCTAACCTTCTTTCTGGTTAAAAATAGTGTTAGCTGATGCATGCGATTTTTTTGACCCACAGCTGCCATTGTCCCTGAGACTTTTAGTAAGGAAGAGGCCTGTCTAAGTATTCATTTCACTTTTAAATCAATGATTGAATAAGAATTATTCTGAACATACATGAACAGGCAAATAGTTTGCCATGGAAGTGACATGCCTTAATAAGAAAATTGACTTAAAAATCTTTCATTGTTTTTTTGACTTGTGTTATAAATAAGGCAGAAATCAATGAACAGATCTGGACCGACATCATCAAGTGTCCTTTCATACAGGATGAAAAGTTGCATTTTCTTCAAGCTTAGCAGGTTCTGATCTTCCTAACAAGGTCCATATCTGTTCTGCACGCTAACAACAAGGTGTCAAATAATGAATACTCCAAATATGTCCAAATACTGTCAAATATGAATACTCAGCATTGATCAGAGATCAATCACTGATAATTCTGCAGATGGGGACACACTAGCTTCCTTCAATCACAATCCCATTGCTGCAGTGAGCCTCTTGTGCAAGGACTAACTATAGTGCTGTTTACTAATTCTGCATCTGGCCACGGCTGTCAATGCATCAAGAAATAACAATGTTCAAAAAGTCTGAACTGACACTGGAAATTTCTCATTTTCAATCTATTTTCTGTCTAGGCTTGCTTTTCTGTGAGGTTTCACAGACCAACATTTAGATGTACACCCTCTAGGGCGGACTTATTTGGCCAGAGCTGTAAAGAATGTACTCTTTGTATATTTCCCACCCAAAGAAGATGAAGTCTTGACATTGTGATTGCTTGAATTTCTCATGCCAGTTTGAATATGAACGTGGGATGGGACCTGAAAGAAGCAGCTCTTCATAGAGCATCGGTATAAGGGTTAGGCCAACCTTTTTTCCTAGTCTGGCTTAATGAAACTATTGCTGAACATGTGCTGTCCAAGAACTGACAGGAAAACTGAGAGATTGATGACCTAATTCCATATTTTGAAACCAAGTTGGTGATACTGAGATATTTGAGGCTGAAAGCCGATGGCTAAAAAATGTTTTTTCAGGATCTTCTTTACATGTCCTCAGTGAACATGCTTAGAGCTTCATCTGAATATACAAATTCTGAGGATGAGTTGCCACTTTGTTCTCCACTCAGGTTGTAGGACTAAGTGGAAAATGAATGAAAGCATCATCTAATGTCAGTGGAAGCTCTGATCCTGCAGGGATTACAGCTAAGACTACAGGGAGCCCTCTTGATTTAATGGAAAGGAGACAGCCTGCTGCTCTTAAGTGGTAGACCGGGGTTGTGACCTGAGGTGTGCAGAATGTGAGTATTGGCATATAAACAAGCATCAGTATTGTACTGTGCAAATGGCCATGAACGACCATAAAACTACTACGCTTCTCCTAAGCCTTCTGAGTCAAAAGGTGTTTATGCATGCAGCTTTTTAATCCAAAGTATGCAAGACACAAACTCTAATGGGGAGAAGGAAGCCAGCACTATTGCCCATCAGGGTTTGGACACAGCTGAACTGATAGTACACAAAAGGTGTCCTCCCACAGAATCCAGACATTTCTGCTTTCATAAATTTCATCACTTAAAAAAATCCACAAAAAAATGAAACATCCTTACCCTCCCCCAATTTGTTTCAATGACTTGCATGTAGTATCTATAGGATAAAGCTACCTGTGCCCTTCAACAGAGATATTTTACATATATAGATTACCAACATGTTTTTCCAGACCAAAGGAACAGGAATTTAGGTTAATTTAATAGAAAAAATAAAATATGGAATAACATTGATTTTGGCCGATATCAATTACAACAGAACTACCCTATTTTACAAATAACAACTGAACATTTTACACATGTACAGTATTTTTTTCAGTAAAAATGAATTTGGATTTAACAATGTGTCATTTTTTTTTAAAAAGAAAACAAAGATATTAATTTTTTCTCTATAATAGTGTTAGAGGCATTTGTAAGTATCCAAACAAACTCTTTACAATCCATTACATAATTAAATCTCAATTATGAATATATATTTATATATAATATATATATAATATTAACTTAAACTTTGAAAGCATTATGTTCTAGTTAAAAATGTTATATTGAGAAATGAGGCAGTAACAGACTAGTAGTTAAACTAGCACATATTAAATTCTTATAGCTTTGCATGTTTAGCAGGAAATCTGTGATGGGCACCAAAGGAGCTTCACAGGCCCCCTGTCATACAGAACCAGACATGGGTTGTAATAGTTTATCTGCTCTCTGGAAAAGCGGGCATATTACTTCTATAGATTTGTATCCATCATTTGTAAAACTTCCACAATCATTTTGGTATTTAGAAAGGAGGTTCTCTTTATTTTCTAACATTTACATGCTTAAACACCTGCAATACATTTTCTACTTGTGTGTCCTGGAAAGAAAACAGAGAGACACTTTGCACGTTTTAAGTATTTTCCCCCCAAAACAGTATCTTCAAAGTTCAATTTACTATTTTTCGTTAAAATTAATGGCTTCCAAACAGCATGCTAAGTGAAGCTGATGAATACATATTAAACAGAAATTTGTACTGACAGCTGTGTACCTGGGTAAAGAGAGAAGGCAGAAGCCTACTTCTCTTACCACCCAGGATGGTTTTACAGTGAGGTAACTCTATTGGCCTCAGCAGGATTATTCCTGCTGAAATTTGTACTGTCAGCAGTTAAAAGCAGATTCAGGCCCATCAAGACACGATTGTTACATCAAGAAAACAGTTGATTTATTGCCCTATACGTAATTACCCCTGGAGATGTATTTGGCACAGTGTTACATGCTCAATTATAAATCCAGTCCTGTAAACACATTCTGTCACATACAGTCACACTGGCATTTCTGTATGGGCACTATGAAATATCCCCACATATCTGCATGATAATATCCCCTTTTTGGTGAACATTACAAGACAACAATAATTTATGACTACTCCTTACATGTTAGCAATGTTTTGATTTCCACGTATACATTACTCTTGCTTACGCAAACCAAGAGTAGTTTCTTCTGAACTTGTTCACAACAGGAACAAAGTTTTTTTTTAAGTTTATTTGAAATAGCTTTTACAATTTAAAAAAATAAAATAAAAATCCTAGCATATCTGTTAATAAGCTAGCTGTCTAAAAATGAGATCTATATGACCAAAAAAACCACTTTGGGCAAAACATATATACACACTGCATGTGATACAAAAAACAGCACACAGCAGAGGAAGTAGGAAAGAAATGTGTGCAGAAATGATCACTTTTCTTTTTTAAATACTGGTACGAAAGGGACAGAACTTAGTCCTGCAGCTGATGATGTTTCTGATTCCCTTAGGGACTCATTTCCTGAAGTTCCCCCTGTCAATTTACATAGCACTAAAAAGACTAATGCAAATTTTTTTTGTATAGTTTAGTTTTAATCCGTGTAAACGTGCGTGTTCTTGAAACACTCTTTAAACTTGAAGGGGAAACAAGCAGGAAAAAAAAGGGAAGAAAAAGGACCTTCAAAAAACAGGAATAATCCTAAGATTGACAAGAAATCAAATCATGAGTTAAACGTTAATTTTGGCATCAAATGCTTTGGTCACACAATACTGACTCTGTGATCCTGGATGCTCAGCTCTAAACACCCAGTTATGAAAGGTAGGCGTGTTGTAGTTTTTCCATTTAAGTTCCAACAAACAGTTCACCATCTCCCCAGACAAAGAGGGGGGAGAGAGAGAGAGGTGGCTTTTTTTTTTTTCTTTTTTCCTTTTTCAATAATACGGATTAATCTATAAGTCTACAGGAGCAGGAGGACTCTGGGAGGTGTCAGTTCACCCCTTGTGCGTACATGTTCTGCAACACAGTTGCTGAAGCACTTTCCGCTGGCAGAGATTGTTCTTTTTCACCAGCATACAGAATCCTCCCTCGGCCCAGGACTCTTCCGTGGCTTCCGGAGGGCAGCAGCAAGAGAAGAAGGGGAAGTTGAAGGTTTGGAGAGCATGGTGTGTACAATGGAGGGAGGTTTAATTGGTCAGACAGGCAGATTTGGTTGAAGAGACCATTCAGGAGCAGGTAGCAAGTAGGAAATTTGGTCCATCAGAAGGAATTTCAGTCAACAGCATTTTTTTTTTTTTTCAGGAAGAGATATTGTGTGGTCCAACAGGGAATGATTGGTATCCATTTGTGAAAAGGAAAAAAAAAGATTAGAAAGAGAATAATTAGAAAACAGTGATATTTACAGCAAAGGAATTTGTTTTTGATTTTCATGATTCAAAAGAATAAAACAGTCAAACCATGGAAAAAGAATAAACATTTTCAACAGAAATGCACATCCTGCAGAGTGAGTTAAGACACGTACCCAGTGCTAATTGTCAGGCAGCGAAATGAGGCCCTCCATGCTTGGTAACTTAACAGAAGGAAAGACTTCTGTACTTTCCTTGGCTACCCTGGGCTGTGGAGAGCACACACCATGTGGTGGGATACAGCAGGATGCACTGCAATCGCCTCATGGCCCACATGCCCACGTGTTGCCTTGTCATGGCAACTGCACTTGAAAGAACCAGGGAGACAGGACTGAGGCAGGGTGTCCCCAGTCCTGGGCAACTGTAAGTGTGTACCCAGCTGAAGCTGCGTGTGGACAAATGAGGATGGATTTACCCTACCGTAATAAAGACCAAACTGCATATGTACATGCATGTATTACTGCACTTTATATCAGGTATCTTTCACGCTGCTTAACACTGGGCTTTGTTCTGGTGTGATTTTCCTCTTGGATACCACTTGTTGGATTGTTATCTACAAGTAATACACACAGTAATATTTTAAGAGAAGCATGATGCTATCTCAGTGTCTCTGTAATTTTGACTTTTGAAAGGAATGACTATTAGTGAATAATGAAGCCAATCATGCAATAAGAATGATACCTTCATTGCCTCAGAGAGCTTGGAGGAAGTTCAAGTCTCCATTACAAATTGGTGCCCACTGTTTTTCTTTTTTCTCATTACCCTTTCACATAATTCAAGTAACACTACAGGTACTTAAGATCCTTTTTACTTATCAGCATTTTCACGGTTTAAAGTGGTGAAATAAATAAATGTAATTCTATTGACAGTACGCTAGGGTCCTCATATAAATTTTTTTGAAAGCAATGTCTTTTGAAAAACAGAAAAGGAAGCAAAAGTAGGTTGCTGCCAGGGGGAAAACTATTTTAGGAAAATTCAGGTGTGTATGTGACTAATCTCATTAATGCACACTTATGTGGCTTTCTCCTTTTCACAAGCCTGAAAAAAGTAAAAAGTAATGTAGAACTCAAATTGAGAATTTGACAAATAAAAAGAGACCAGCCGAACCCAATACATGTAAAAGAAGCAGCAATGGTAAAACAGATCTTTTCAGAGAATTGCACTCACCATCCTTGCAGACTGTTCCCACTATGCAGACACCAGAGTCTAGGTTGTAGCCACTTGGACAGATCGTACAGTTTCTGTCTCCTTGACCACTGCAGTCCAAACAGCTGGCATCACATCTGAAAGACAGTGTTAGGGTTGGCCTTATGGCCTCACCAAATACAAGAGTTCCCAGGAGGCTGCTTCTGCACTGCAAAGGGCTTGTTTGCTGTTTCCAGAGGTATAAGCTGTTCTAACAATGGTAATAATTTAAAAAAAAATGACCTCCTTCTGCAAGTCAGTCCTGTTTCTGTCCTCCAACCACTTTTTATTCACATTTTTTTTGAAACTAAATATCTGCATTATTCTAGTATTTAGGAACTATGCAGAAGTAATCAACAGAAGTATTAAGCTGATAGTGCATCCATACACCAGCAAGGGATGAACTCAAAGCCACAGGATGGAAAAGACTGACCTGCTTCCCGGTCATTTCATCGTCTTTCTGGCTGTTAGATTTTCACTGTGTATCGATTGCTTTTTTTTGTGTGTGAAAGACTGGAAAACTGTAACACATGGTGATTCCCTTCCTGCCTTGAGCTCAATGTGAGTCAATAATAAACAGTTCCAAAGGGCAACAAGTAGTATTTGTTTAACAAAGAATGAAATAGAAATGTATGTCCCCTCTTTGCACAGCACAACCTTCTCTGAGGTTTATCTACCTATTGGTACACTCAGATGAGCTATGCTGGACAGTAAGTCTGTTAATATATTTATGTCATGTTTATGTCTATACAGCTGAAGAACTGAAATGTTCTTTATAAATAGTAATTAACCTGATATTAAAAAATCATAGATTCACTTTTTTTTTTTTTTGGCTTGTTATTGAGAAACACAGATCCTCTGCCAGATTTGTAAATTCTACATTTCTATGCATATCTACTCAGATTCTCACTATAGGCTTTTTAAAGTGAAGGACATGTATGATTACTAGAAAAATACTGTCAGATGATCTGCATGAATATAACTCAAAATTTAAAACAAAACAAAACAAAAACCAATATTTTACTTCATTTGCTTAGTATGCAGCACATTTTCCCTATTTTTTGAAGTCAGCAGTGTTTTCTGTTCTCACAAGTATTATCTTTCTTAACACAATAATAGCTAACATACTACTGAACATCAGACACATTAGCCACAGATGATACCTTTTGCAGCTTTTGTATCCACTTTCAGTAGAGTGATCAAGGTAGTAACCAGTACTGCAGGACTGAACACATCTCCCATCTTCCATAAAATAGCCCTGTGTGCAGTTTATACAAGCGTCTACTCCACCACCTTAAACCCCAGAGAAAATACATTATATTAGTGGTTAGTTCCTCCTGTTCTGTAACAGACATCAACTCTATCTGTAGCAAAACCTTATCTTAATTTTAGAGACCACGTTTTACTTGCCTTACTTTCTTTCAAAGAGTAACATCAAACAATAAAGGTATATGGTTAGAAGAAAACACATTACATAATTTCAGTATTTCTTTTTCTGAAAGAAATGTATGTTGGTAGTTCCATACATGCCATAAAATCTATCCAATCATTCTTCCAATCCAGAAGGAAAATGGAAGGCATTACTGGAAATTAGAATGATCACTATTAGAAGGAAAAAAAAAAGAAAAAAAAGAATGTATGCACACCTTCAATTAGATTTTCATGTTAACTGAAACAAGTCTGCCATATTTAAGATATATTAAAGAACTATCAAAAGAATTAAGAAATTACATGTCAGCAGGCACATTATACTGTAACTAGAATGTAGTAACAATAAAAATATAAAATCAGAGCTAAAATTAGGGAGGAAAGGAAACAATGCAGATAAATGCCAGTCAGATACCTGCACATGTTGCACAGGAACGGTGACACGGTTCACATTCCCTACCATTATGGTATTTTCCATCTTCACAGCGGATAGCACATTTGGTGCCATGCAAACTATTGTAAAAACGGGAAAAAAAAAAAAAAAGCACAATGTTTGAGCAGATAACAGCAACAAAAGACAAGAAGGTCATTCACAAACCAGCGGTTCTCCTGTAATGAAAGTGCAACTCATAGATTAGGATTCATTGGCTTCCTTCACTGGTCATATTTGTGTAAATTTAGAGACAGCAATCACATCAAGTGGGAATGAAATACAGTTTCATCTATGGTGAAACATAGACGCTGTTTACAAACTCATTGTAAGTACTACTAAGTAGTAGAGGACAGTAAAATATGAAAGATGCCAGAGTCCTAAAAATTCAGGCATGTAAAACGCAATTACCCATGAGGAATTTGACACAGTGTCAGCACCACTGCATTAAAAAAATACTAAGGGACTTGTTAACAAGACATCATACTTTGTTTGAAAGATCAGCAGCATCTCCGGATACCATTCTACAGCACAAACCAAGAATAGATTCTCAAACAAGGAAATCACCACCTCTTTCTGCCATAGCAGTTTCCTTTAAAATCTCCTAACTGAATAGCAGTTATGCATGGCATGGGTGATTTGTCTAGATTACAGATGGAGGTATTCTGCCTGCAGGTACTTTTGAGGGGCACAAGGTACTGAGTAACAGTTTTTTTTTTTGTTGTTTTGTTTTTTTAAAGGTAGGACTTCTCTGCCATGTTTGCCATCTTATGTGGAATCTCAGCTTTCACCGAATTGAGCTCTTTCTCTAAAAATGCTCTTCAGCTCTAGGGATTATCACCTTATGTGAGAGCTAATGCTGTTTTATAGATTGGATAAAACAAAAGTTTTGTGTGCTCTGCACCGCTGGAACTTTTGGAGTGTCTATGATCCCAGTTCAGAAAAAAATAAATTAGCAATTCAAGAAATGTAACATCTCTTTTCTTACTATTTTTCCTCAGCCACACACCTCAAAGTGCTTTACAAGGCAGGTAGCATTATCATATTTTTACAGATGGGAAAACTAATCATTTGCCTGAGTTTAGTTAACGGGTCAACAGCAGGATCAGAACTGGAATCAATGTCTTCCAAGTCCCAACCATAGATACATCCTGCCCATAGACACATCTCTGCCAAGCAAATGCAGGAAGTTTTGAACAACTGGAATATGAAGTGCATGTTCTGGGTCTCGAGACTCCACTTATTTTTCACACCAGACAGATGGTGCTCTTTGAAAATGTTACCAAAAACCAGTCTGAGCTTGCTAATATTGCCCAAGAAAACATGAAATATGTTGTGTTTTTTTTTTTTTTTAAATTTTTGTTGCTCCTTCTTTTGTCACACAGAATAGATTTGTCTACTTCTTCAGCGGTGCTACAAGCTGATATTAATGGACATGGAAGTATGTGAAGTTAGTTCCTGAGAAATACAGAAAACCAGACATAGCTTTTCTACGGAGACTGTGTCCTATAAGGTCACTAATATGGTTCTTCTGACATTATTTGCCAATTATAGGAACTTCTGAACCACTACTTTACTAATTTAATTTCACAGATACACAGAAGGCCATGTTGATTCTGTTAAAATTCTCCAAACTCTTAACATGGACTGCAAATTTAATTACTTTTTTAAATGGAAGCAAATACTCATATTTCACAAAGAGTGAAATGTTCATATTTGGTCCCATGCTTTCCTTCCCACTAGATCACACTTCCTCTTCAAAGGGTCTGTGTTTTTTTGTTTTTTGTTTTTTAAAGAGATATCTGTAATAAAAATTGTGCAAACACTTGAAAAATATAAATGCAATATAAATACACAGAAATGGGAATTCCTTTACAAAATGTAAAGGAATCTAGCTCTTGATGTCCTGGAGAAAAACAACTTTCAGCTTATACTACCTGAAAGACAAAAATCCACTTTGACGAAATGTAAAAGCTCAGTGTTAAAACATTTGCAGAACACCATATTCTGAAAGAAGAACCCCTACAGATACTGAATATTGACTTCATATTTTTTGTGGCATAAAGCCAGCATACGCTCCTTCATGAATTTTGAAGGATTTTTGACCTTAGCTGCTTGGATCAAAAGGTCATTCATTCATAAAGGAGCTTGAAATGTGTATTGATGCTTTGTGGGTTCTACCTATCAGTTTCAGAAATGATTAAGTCCTCCTATGAAATAAAAATATCCACTGCTGTTCAAAATAATGTGCACACTACAGTGTAATAGAATTGAGCCTGAGGTACTTGAGATAAGTGAGTGACTGGATGTACGAAGAAACACAATAAAGATAAGAAAATAGTTTCTAACTATCAGAAGAATGAATCAGAAAGGTTAATATGATTCACCAGGTCTACCTCTAAAATAATCCTTGACTGCCACACTGTAGGTCAAAAAAAAAAAAAAAAAAAAAATCCAGATTTCCACATGACTGTAACTTTTATTTTACCTGAAATGAAAGGTTTTCTAAAAACCCATTGTTGGCCAAACCAGCACACAGTAGCATAAAAAAATACTATGTTACTGCCTAAACAGCAATGGAACACATGAAATGAGGGCCACTCAAGGTTAAACAGCTATCTGATGTTCTTCACTGCATACCCACAGACTTCTAAGCCTCTTCAGCTATTGCGTTTAGTGATATCCATCATTTCCTTACCTTAGGCCATGTTTGCATTCCGTGCAGATTTGGAATTCAACACATGTCTTACAGTTTTCACTACATTTTCGGCAAACAATCTTATCTACAAAGGAAAAAAGAAAACAGCCCAGAAAACCCTGGTCAGTTATATTTAATAAAATTATATGGACATATAACATGACTTACTGTTTTGTAGCTTGACATCTGGAACAGAAGCAGCTAGCTAGACTAAAATGGCTGAATTCTGCCTGTCTTTAGCTTTTTCCATCAGACATCAAATGGTTTAATTTATTTTTAAAATTTTGAAGTTATAGTTGTGCCCTTACAGAAATAGCAAGCTTTGAGGTTGTTCAAAAATCTTTGTAAACATTTGATATTTAAATTCACTATTTTAATACGGACTTAAATCCTCTTTTCATATAGGGGGGACAAGCAGTAATGACTGCCATATGTTCCAGAAACTATCCTGCAATTTACTTCCTATGCCTTCCATGCAAACAGCCTGTCATGTCTTACCTGATTTGGTATTCAAGGACACACCTGCACAAACACTTCTGATCGTAACAAAGTTGAGATATAAGTTACTGACACTTGTCTTCACATCTCAAGAGTTGCCTACTTTAAGAGATGTCTCTTTCTCTCTTCAGACCTGCCCTTTTGAGATGCAGTACTACGTTCCTCTCTAAGAATAAAAAACCAACATCACCACTTAATCTTACATTTTCATCTACTTATCTTGAATGGGTGGAAGGGAATTCCCTTCACTGTAGTTCTCACACAGTGACAAATGGAAAAATTAAAGTAGTACCTGCTTTTACTAATCATCAAAAATGAACACACAGCTTCATAATGCAGGTAGTAAAAGGTCAAGTATCTGGTTGAACAAAGATCTTTGAGCACATATTTGTCTTCTAAGCATGTGTTTAAACCCAACTGAAGTCAGTGCAGTTTAAGCACATTTGAATATATGTCTAAGTATTTTTGCTACCCAAAACTAGAAATTAGGTGTGGCAATCGCAGGAAATGGAAGCTAGGTATCTCACATAGCAGGGAATTACTGCTCTTGGGTCATCACATCATTGCAGGTACTTAAGCCTGTCAGAAACGCCAATTGCAATTACATTTTACAACCCAGGAGCCTATTTTCCTCAGAGCTCCAATTCAGCGACCATGGTTAACTTCTCAGCTGCCTTTTCTACATGGTGTCACAGCATCCAAATGTGGGAGAATGGGAAAAGGGAATGCCTCATGTTCATGATCTGCCTGTCTTTTCTGGAGTAGTGATAACCTTCTCAGTCCTGCAGCTGACTTCGCTCTTGAACTGCCATCATTCCGCTAGCTACTCCCAGCCACAAGCAGAAATGACATCTTTCCTCTAAGCATGATTTTTAAAATCAAGAAAGATTCCTAGGTTGATTTTTGAGGAGATTCTTAATGACACTTAGCAACAATTTAATAAGAGGAATAGGATAAGAGAGAGATGCATTCAACATACTTTTCCTGCTTATAAGTATTCCAGCAACCTCCCCAGATCAAATTCTGTAGCCCACAATAAAGAAACAATAAGAAATACTGACTCTTATCCAGGTAAAACCCATCGGGGCAGCTGGTAGTACAGCTATTGGTTACTTCATTCAGGTAGTAGCCAGATTTACAGGTCATGCACTGGTCACTATGGCCTCCAACACAGGTTTCACAATTGGGTGAGCATTTTTTACAGCGTTTCTTGTCTGCATTGTAGTGACCAGGTGGGCAGGTCGAAACACAGATCCTGCAGACAGCAGGGAAGAGAAGGCAGAGTCGTTAATGAAATAACCTGCCACCACATTCCTGGACCATGACTGCAAAGCAGAAATATTTCTCAGCATTGATGCTTTTCTAAAGATCACGTTTTCTAATGATCATGTAACCCTCCAAAGCATTGCATCGGGCTGCCTCAGCATTTTTTTTTTCCTACAGCATGTTATCTCACTGGCAAATGCCTTGTCAGACAGTCATACAGTATCATTTTTGACCATCTACACCTCCTTCTATCTTGTTCAAACTCAGTCACTGAAGCTGTAGTAGCTATCACACTTACATATATATATATAGCCTCTTATGAAAAAATATCAAGAGATGGGGAAATAATCAGGGAATCTTGTTTGAATGCTGTACTTGAAATTCTGATTAGATCTTTTTTTTTTCAACTCCTAAGAAAATTTGTCAAATTCAGAGGAAAATTAATAATCCATGACTACAGCAAAGAGATGAGGAAAGGAAGTTAGTATACATACTGACAAATCTGTGAAGATTTTTTCTTTTGGTCTTACCGTGTGTTGTTCTTGGATTTGTAGTAGTAGTGCAGACAGTCAGTGCAATGATCTGGTCCTGGCCCATCACACCCTACTTTACTGCATTCCGCATTGCATGGACCTGTAAAAAAACCAAACAAGAAAACCCCCCACAAAATACAGGGTGGGAATTAAAACTTCTCATTTAATACTTAGGACCCCTTAAAACAATATTTTAACACAGAATACAATTATTGTGTTTTCCTATTTGATCTTAGGTCTGAGTAGTAATTTGGCTCAACTGAAAAGAGATTTTTTTTAGTATTTGAACACCTTTGCAGATCCTTGCCTCAGTATTTCTTCACAGTGAGTTACAATTTTTAGCAACTGTGGCATCCTCTGTAGAATCTACCAGATGCTATTTCTGGATCCAAACAGATGACTTCCTAATGCATAACAAATCATTTTGAATTCTATTTAGAAATGTTGAAAGGCCTCTGGAATTCATAATAAGGAATGATTAGCAACATCACTTATCACAAGTAGGTCAATGTAATCAGCAGCTACTCTGGTTATCAAATGGGCAAATGCCACAGCCCAAGTGAACAAGCAACCATGGAGCAGACTCATCTCGTTCTGTGCTGCTACATGCTGCAAAAGCGTTGGCTAATGCTTGTTAACCAGTCCTCCATCTCACCCACACTCATGTTTACAGTTTTCAAATAGTTCCTTCCAGCTAAGGGAGGAAAGAACCATCAACTCCTGACTTTGTATAGGGGACCAGGACTGAAGTGTTTGCTTCATACGACAAAAGCTAAGAAGTTAGTGACCTTTACAGCAGAGATAGTAGTGTTTCATCACCTACCAAAACAAGGAGTTTAGCAGTTCTCAATCAAAAATAGGGACTGCGTGTCTGACATGCTGGGGCAGAAGAGTGCAATGAAAGTTCTAAAGTGAACATGGTCCTGCTGTTGGCTTGCAGGAACTATACTCAAGATTCATCAGCCATAACCTTCTAAATAATGCTCATGACATTGTTGGATTACATGTAGGAAACTGGCAACTTATTCTGCAGCACCAAAAATTTAAATCTACTGAAGTCTAATGAAAATAATGAAAAATCTCTATGGGAATCAACAAGAAACAACACATGTAGATGTAGAAGGTAATGTTCTTCACATATATTTGTGTGCATATGCATATATATATTTATATGAAAAGCAGTGCATTCTTCATAGCATGCTAACTGCAGCTTAAAAATATAACACTGTATAAAACTCGTATGGATGAAAGGCACATATATATAATTTTAAATTATGAAACAAATAGTTCTGATCTTAAATTAAGAAACCAATTCACTGAACTCCCACTACTTCCATACCCTGAGAAGAAAATCCGGATGGAGCCCTCTTTTTGCAAAGACATGCTGTCAGCATCATGTTCTACCCTCAATATTTTAATTTTCCCATTTATAAATACCATAAATCCTCATAAATCCTGCATAATTATTATCTGTTTTGCCATTGCACTTCTAACTAAGCACATGAAATATAAATATAACCTTATTCTTCTAGTCAGAGAAAGTCCAAGGAAGGCTCAATGTATTGATTATGCTTCTGTTTCACTATTTTATTATTATTATTTTTTTTTTTTTTCTGGTAACTTCCAGTACCACCTAATTGTTTCCCAGATGTGAAAGGCCACAGACCCTGCTGTGGGGTCAGAATCCTAGTCTTCAACTAATGCAAAAAGACTAAGAGACACATAACATAGAAGTGAGCACATACTGAGTAAGCAAGCCAGGAGCCTTAGCAATGTCTGGCCATACATTAACAATACAAAGTCCAATGAGGGAAATATTTTCATATGCATAGTTTTGCATAAGTAAATGCACAGAGTGAATGAATATACACACCTGAATAGTCATCTGTTCCATAATCTTCTGTAGGATCTTCAACTGGACTGGACCGCACTCTTTCCACTTTTGGAAAATCATTTCTTGGTGAGTATGGCTGGATGGATGTTCCATAGAGTACCAAGGACCACTCTTTCAATTTGCCTAGAAGTATTTAAAATCTAGTTTTAGAAACCATTTCTTATTTTCTCTGTCTTAAAAAACATATCACTTGTGAACATGACCTCTGAGTAGGTATGAAGACTTTGCTTTTGAAATCAGTTTTCTTAGTTTAATATAGAGAGTGCAATCTCTGCTCCAGTATAAACTGATAAAGCATACTTTCTTCAATCTACACAGTATTTTTTTTTGCACTCCTCTCTCTTGTAAGTCTAATAAAAGTTTGCACAGGTTGAATTCAACAGCTTCTGAGTTGGAAGGAACCTACAAGGATCATTGAATCCAACTCCTGGCTCCACATGAGACTACCTAAAAGTTAATCCCTGTGACTGAAAGCGTTGTCCAAACACTTCTTGATCTCCCCTAGGCTCAGTGCTGTGACCACTGCCCTGGGGAGCCTGTCCCAGTGCTTGACCACCCTCTGGGTGCAGACCCTTTCCCTAACACCCAGCCTGACCCTCCCCTGTCCCAGCTCCATGCCGTTCCCTCGGGTCCTGTCGCTGTCCCCAGAGAGCGCTGTCCCTCAGCGCCTGCCCCTCCGCTCCCCTCATGAGGGAGCTGCAGGCTGCCATGAGGCCTCCCCTCAGCCTGCTCTGCTCTGGGCTGAACAAAGCAAGTGAACTGAGCTGCTCCTTATATGTCTTCCCCTCCAGACTCATAGCCATCTTTGTAGCCATCCTTTGGAAGCTCTCTAATAGTTTTATATCCTTCTTATACTGCGGTGCCCAAAACTGCACACAGTACTCAAGGTGAGCCTGCACTGGCATGGGCTAGAGCAGGACAGTCCCTTTCCTTGACCAACTAGCAATGCTGTGCTTGATGCACCCCTGGATATGGTCAGCTCTTTTGTCTGCCAGGGTACACTGATGACTGATATTCACCTTGCTGTTGACCTAAATCCCCAGATGTCTTTCTGCAGGACTGCTCTCCAGCCTCTCATCCCCTTGCCTGTACTTGGCCTGTATAGCCAGGGTTGCCCCTTCCCAAGTGCATAATCTGTCACTTCCTCTTTTTAAACTTTATGTGGTTGGTGATTTCCCAACTCTTTAATTTGTCAAGATCTCTCTACACCGAGGAATCTCCTTTCACTGAGGAATGTCAGCTATCTGACGGATAGTAACTGAATTCTTTTAAGTGGTTTATACTGGGGTGAAAGATGGCAATCTCTGTTATCTGGTTGTCTCTTGCCAACTCAATTTAATCTTTATGTGATAGAATTTTCTACATTCCATATGAAACCTTCTCTGTGCTATACTCATTTTTTAAGAAACTGTAGTAAAGAGTATATCACATAAGTGTTTCACAGAGTAACTTCCAAATTTTTTTGTAGCTGAAGCAAAGCATTACTTTTAAAGAGAAATTCATCCTGATTTTAAAAATTAACTGATGAAGAATCTACTATGCTTGCTGCCCAACTACTGGTTAATTGCCCTGGCTTTCAAACTCTGTACACTTTATTTTCAGTTTGTCTTATCCCAGCTCTAGCTCACAACCATGTAGCAATTTAGTCTCCCCTAAATTAAAAATGTCCAAATCATCTATTTTCCACCTGTTTAGACACATGGGGATCAGGCTACCTCTCAATGTTCTTTAGAGTGATTCAGCAGTGCTCTTAAATGCATTTTTCTTTTTAGCAAGGGATTCACATAGGGAGCTGATGTTTAACAGGACATGCAGTCATCTTTGCAGCCTTTTCAAAAATATAGCTTCTCCATATACAGTCTCTGTCCTTTCGGTATTTTAATCCACTTCCACAGCATATTGACCATAATATATTGGATGCAATCAAAAAATGTGTGTTTTGCTTCATTACTCTAATCTTTTCCTCCTTGTCCTTATTATTCTCCAATGATCACTAAACTTTCCAAGTGTTGATTTTATATTTCTTCCAGAACACTGGTAAAGATACTGAGTACTAGAAAAAAATATTTGCAAGTACCCACTAAAAATAACCACAGGCACTGATGCTTCTCAAGCACAGTGTATTGTTGTGTCTGGACTTACACATATGGAAGGGCTTGCATTAACATATCGGCAGGAAGGATTGGAGCCGTCAATATACACCTAATGCAAAAGAGCAGCAAGGGGGAATAACACAGGGTCTCTCAAGAGATTAGCTGCCTTTTAAGAATGGTTCAGTAAATAAAGAAGGAAAAAAATCATGTGACTTGCCAGCAAATAAATGAAGTCCGCCTCAAGGCAGGTTTAATTTGCACAATGAAAATATTTCAATAAATAATTATATATACATACACTCAACTTTTATAATGAATAAACAAAATGTGCACACTTAAGCCAAAATCTTTCTTTGCCCATTTTTGGCTGCTTCCATCACTTAGTTTGGCTAGAATAATACCTTATTCTGCTTGTATTTAGTACGTAAGAGAGATTCCACATTGTGTGCTCAGGAGAAAGGGTATATCACAGTGTTCCACAGCAAGCACATGTCCTCCTCCATAAATTCTACAGAATTAAATGCAGAAATCACATGCACTACATTTATGAACTGGACCCTGCATTTCTTTACGGGTAACAGATGTGGCATTACCTTGCCAATGCAGGGATATGATGACATGTTGGCTCTTTGTTCTCAATTTGATTACAGGAAAACTGCAGCTCTTAATTATAAGACCTTTCAATAGCTAAACAAACACATGCACACAAAGAAACAAGAAACAGGCATGATGGTGATATTGATGTGATAAACTGCAGGCTACAGTGATAAACGAGAGGCACCATAAACTGTGTTTAAGCACCACTTGTTTACTACACATTCTGTTGCTTGCAGAGACTAGCCCTAACATGACCAAAAATCTGAGTTTATCCACTATGAATATGTCAGGCACTTTCAAAACTTTCTGAATAGAAATGTTATTGGAGGGCTTTCATTATGAGAGAAGCACAAATCTAGAAAGCTGGGTGACAAATTACAAAGAATATTCAGTGAACCAGGATCCAAATTCACAACCAGCGTGCATCATGTGAAATACAAATACATGCAAAAATCTAACCAGTTTAAAGCAGTATTTCACATTGAGGTCAAAAGAAAGTAAAGAATAAATTCTCCAGCAAAATTCCTTGAACATATCAATTTCCTCCACCACACTTGTCTGGGAAAGTGTGCCTTCTCCACATCCCCTGGCCTTACTGTCCCTTTTCTTCAGATGTTGGATCTTTAGGCTTCAGTCACAGACACAGACACAGACACAGATTTCTAGGTTGGAAGAGACCTCAAGATCATCGAGTCCAACCTCCGACCTAACACTAAGTACTCCACTAAACCATATCACTAAGCTCTACATCTAAACGTCTTTTAAAGACCTCCAGGGATGGCGACTCCACCACCTCCCTGGGCAGCCCGTTCCAATGCTTAATAACCCTTTCGGTAAAGAAGTTCTTCCTAACATCCAACCTAAAACTCCCCTGGCGCAACTTTCGCCCATTCCCCCTCGTCCTGTCACCAGGCACGTGGGAGAACAGACCAACCCCCACCTCACTACAGCTTCCTTTAAGGTAACTGTAGAGAGCGATAAGGTCGCCCCTGAGCCTCCTCTTCTCCAGGCTGAACAAGCCCAGCTCCCTCAGCCGCTCCTCGTAAGACTTGTTCTCCAGACCCCTCACCAGCTTGGTCGCCCTTCTCTGGACTCGCTCAAGCACGTCCATGTCCTTCCTGTAGCGAGGGGCCCAAAACTGAACACAGTACTCGAGGTGCGGCCTCACCAGAGCCGAGTACAGGGGCACAATCACCTCCCTAGACCTGCTGGCCACACTGCTTCTTATACAGGCCAGGATGCTGTTGGCCTTCTTGGCCACCTGAGCACACTGCTGGCTCATATTCAGCCGACTATCAACCAATACTCCCAGGTCCTTCTCGGCCAGGCAGCTTTCCAACCACTCATCTCCCAGCCTGTAGCTCTGCTTGGGGTTGTTGCGCCCCAGGTGCAGGACCCGGCACTTGGCCTTGTTGAACTTCATACAGTTGACCTCAGCCCATCGCTCCAGCCTATCCAGATCCTCCTGCAGAGCCTTCCTGCCCTCGAACAGATCGACACACGCACTTAGCTTGGTGTCATCTGCAAACTTACTGAGGGTGCACTGGACGCCCTCATCCAGGTCATCGATAAAGATATTAAAGAGGACCGGCCCCAGTACTGAGCCCTGGGGGACACCACTTGTGACCAGCCTCCAACCAGATTTGACTCCATTCACCACAACTCTCTGGGCCCGGCTATCCAGCCAGTTTCTAACCCAGCGAAGCGTACGCCAGTCCAAGCCCCGAGCAGCCAGTTTCTTGAGGAGAATGTTGTGTCCTCACAGAGCAAAAGAAATCAGTCCCATATGATTAGTCACTGTACCACTGAGAAGAATATGTATAAGGTATAGAAATCAATATATCAGTAAGACCTATACAATGACTCTCATAGAATGTGATGTGCAGGAACAGGCTTTAAAGTGTATGCCTGGAAATGTAGCTGGTCTCTTTAGACTGTCCTGGTGACATAAAAGGGCTATAAAAATGCCCAAAGGATAGCCCAAAGGAACAGTTTGCAGGATGGCTCTGTGTTACCTCTTTTCTAGGCTTCAGTACAGGGAGTGTGCCAGGGCAGAGAGGAGATTAACAGCTGAAATGTGTTGCTCTTTGGCTCTCCTCTATGCCTGTTGGATGAACCACTGGGTTCTGGCACACAAAAAGGTGAATCACGGAATCACAAAATGGTTGAGTTTGGAAGGGACCTCTGGACATCACCTATTCCAACCTCCATGCTCTAGCAGGGTCCCCTGAAGTACATTACCCGGGATTGTGTCCAGACAGCTTTTGAATATCTCCAGGGGAGGAGACTCCTGTGGACAGCCTGTTCCAGTGCTCAGTCACCCTTGCAGTAAAGTTTTTCCTCATATTCAGATGGATCTTCTTGTGTTTCAGTTTGAACCTGTTGCCTCTCAGCCTATTACTGGGCACCACTGTGGAGAGTCTGGCCCATCCTCTTGACAATCTCCCTTCAGAAACTTATCCGCATTGATCAGACAGCCCAAGCCTTCTCTCCAGGATGAAGAGGCCCAGCTTCCTTGGCCATTCCTCATGTGAGAGATGCTCCAGTCCCTTAATCATTTTAGTAGCATTTCTCAGGACTCACTCCAGGTGCTCCATATCTCTCTTGGACTGGGGAGCCCAGAACTGGACACAATACTCCAGGTATGCCCTCACCAGGGCTGAGTAGAGGGGGAGGATCACCTCCCTTTATCTGCTGTCAGTGTTCTTAATGCAGCCCAGGGTAGAGCTACCCTAAATCATCCTTCAGGCCAGAGAGGTTCCTGACTTCTTCAGGAATACTAAGTGCAAAATGGAGTTCAAAATCATTGATTTTTGTCTGTTTTCTTCTCAGTAAATAATTACATTTAAATTATGTAGTAGCTGATTAATACATGTCCTCTACCAAATTCAAACAGACTGAAAATAAAAAACCTGTGCTGGGCTGTACTGCCATTTGGGGGACCTGGACAGACTAGAGAGTTGGGCAAAGAGGAACCTTGGGAAGTTCAACAAAGGCAAGGGCAGGGTCCTGCACCTCGGCAGGAACAACCCGAAGCACCACCACAGGCTGGGGGCTGACCTGCTGGAGAGCAGCTCTGCAGAGAGGGACCTGGGAGTCCTGGTGGACAGCAGGCTGACCATGAGTCAGCAATGGGTCCTCATGGTCAATGAAGAAGGGCAATGGTATCTTGGGGTGCATTTGGAAGAGCGTTGCCAGCAAGTCAAGGGAGGTGATCCTGCCCCTCTACTCAGTCTTGTGTAGGGGGGCGTCTCTTGGAGTGCTGTGTCCAGTTCTGGGCTCCCCAGAGCCATACTGGACATACTGCAGAGAGTCCAGCAGAGGGCTGCGAAGATGATGTAGGGACTGGAGCATCTGTTATACGAGGAGAGGCTGAGAGAGCTGGGCCTTTTTACCTTGGAGAAGAGAAGTCTGAGAGGGAATCTTCTGTATAAATATCTGAAGGGAATGTGTCAAGAAGATGGGCCCAGACTCTTTTCAGTGGTGCCTGGTGACAAGACAAGAGGCAACGGACACAAACTGAAACACCAGAAGTTCCATCTGAATATGAGGGGGCACTTCTTTACTGTGAGGGTGACAGAACAATGGCACAGGTTGCCCAGAGAGGCTGTGGAGTCTCCTTCTCTGGAGATAGTCAAAACCCGCAATGTGCAATGTGCTCTGAGTGACCCTGCTCAGCAGGGGGCTTGGACCAGATGCTCTCCAGAGGTCCCTTCCCATCTCAAATGTTCTGTGACTCTGTGATTCTGTGTAACCTCGGTATACTTATGTTCTATGTAGTCTGTATCTACTTTCCCAAATACCTTTTTAATGAGCACCCCTTTTAGTGCACTGGAAACTTTGCTCTGCATTTTCTTGTTTGATTAATGCCACTTTCCTAAGAACTTTTCACCACTGTAAAGCCATGGTGAGAAATGATCAGTGCAGATAAAATTAAGTGAATATTGAAGTACTGACAATGTTGTTATTTCCTTTCAGATCTCTAGAGGATGACAATTGGAATTTCAAAAAGCTGTGCTTATAAGTTTACCTCTTGAGTATACAGTTGATATTTAGATGATACCGGCCACGCTAGAGTTATCACAGACTTTAATAAGAAGTTGTTTGCTGCTCAGCTATTTTGAAAATAACACTGATTATCCTGGTCTCCAGTAGGGACTCATGTGGCTTGTATTACATACCAGGTTTTAAAAAAATTGGGTTATGACTGCTGGTTTAGCATCCTGGAAAAATTCAGATTATGCAGACAATTTAGGCAATAAGAGAATTTGATTTGGTGGCCAGATAAACAGAGAGACTTCTTTAAAAAGCAGAGATTACCTATCTGACTGTTTTATTTAACAGAATACAATTCAGCTAATGAAGAGCAGAACCAAAGAACCAAAATTCTCATTCAATTCCATTGATTTCAACTGCAGTTGGGTGAGAATGATCTGTGTTAGAATTTTTAAGGTAGAAAATCAGCACTTCCATTTTGTCATCATATTGAAATGAGAAGGTTTACTTTTGTATAAAGAAAACTGTACAAACCCAGTTAAGTTTGGCCTATGTTCCACTTGGAATAGGAAGGAGACTGGACAACATCATGTTTCCACATTATAATTCCTCTGGTGCCCTGGCGTGCTCTAAGTCGCAGTGGAAATAGTTCTACTGAGTTTCTACGCTGCAGGAGAGCCTGGACAAGCTGCCCTCCCAGCACGACTAACTCCTCTGAGAGGTATGTTTACCTTGAATAATTGAACTGCACATAGCCTTCAGCTCAGTCTGAGCAATTCAAGAAACCAAACTTCAACTAAGAAAATATATTCCATTTACTTTTCTGGTTGGAGAAAAATTAATGGGCATTTCTTGGACAAAGCAGAATTGTCACAATTAGCATTCTTTTAGAAAAGGCAAATATGTGTATGTGTGTCCCATTGCACCAGTGTTTCTTATTTTAAAGAGCTTTTAAGCACTTCAGTTCACATTTTAGTCAGTGTTTCTTTATTTGTATATACAAAAATATTTTTCATGGCTTCAAGTACTTTAAGTTAACATATATGTCTTAAAATTCAGAAATGATTTTTAGCAAATTAATTAGAAAATCCTGAATGTTTTTTGAGTTTACATAGCTGAGATGTAATGTACCTTGTAGTTCACTGAATTATAAACTAATTATATTGCTGATGTCATTGTAGTCCTCAATATAATACTTCAGAGCAGAATTTGTCACTTCCAATGTAATATCATTACATTCTTACATGCTGCCCAGTCAAAGTAAGTGTAAATGTAGATTTAGGGGAAATAAATTCCAATACATTAGTTATATTTATCTCTCTAACATATTTTAATCTATATGACTTGCTTAAGTGATATTTCCCCTTTGATTGTTTTTATTAAAGGGTTTCCACTTACTTTGATGTGAGACTCTAAAGGAAGGACTATGCTCAGTATCATGCATAAACACTGCAATTTTTCTCTGTATATAATGTATCTTTTTCCTAATGGTTTTAAGGTTGAATTTTTCAGTAGGTGCAAATGGAACTATATACTCATCTCTCAAAACCAGCAAACAGAAATAATCATTTACTCACGTGGGTCTCTTTGAAAGATCTTCCCTTAATCTCTATTTCTTTCAAAGTGCTTCTACTGAAATATGTTAATGAAACTGACCAGCGCAGTGGAAATTAAAATCAGAAGAATGCCTGTAGCGTTAAAAAAATCACTACACAATACTGTAACTTCTTTCAAACCTGGTACTTGCAATTTCAAGCAGGTTTTTTTTTTTTTTTTTTTTTTTTCCCTTGAAAACTGTGACTAGTAGAGTTTTGGTTTTCTTTAAAACACTGATTCTTGTAACATTTCAGCTGATACAGGAGTCGTTCTCTGCTTGAAGAATTCATAGCTGGTATGATCTAGCTCTAAATGTTCAAAGTATCTTTTCATACTTTGAGGCAACATGTCTGAAGGCAAAAAAGAGGGCATTTTACCCTTGAGAAGATGAAATTCTCTATGGAAACCAGAAGAAAGTTCAGAATATAAGAAAAGCTTGTCTTAAGTGGCAAACAACAGCAACATAAAAATGAAGAGTACACTAATAAACTAAGAATAATGCTCTTCACAATTCTGCTTTCACGCTTGTCTTTAGTCATCTAGTCAGATGTTACAGATGTAAATAAAAGGTGGAAAGCAGTTGAGGCAGTATTAGAAACTGCAAACATTCCTCCAAGTTCACTGAGCTCAGATAAAGACTTGAGTCATACCTGGGGTCTTGAAATTTCTCAGCTGAGATGGAGTGTCACAGATTTCCAAGATCCAGTCACCTGCTGCTTTTTCACTCCAGCAATGAGTAGTCATAAACTCCCAGTTTTTGAATCCTTCCATGGAATGATCAAATAGCCTACAATAAATCATATTATTTTAAGTGAACCATTTTATTTGTGGTGCTAAACCTCCAAGTCTGCAAATTCTCGAATGATATGCTATTTAGCCCACTCATTTATCTGTACCTTTACTTAACATTACACATGATGGTTTTCCCACAAATAGCTCAAGTACATTCAAGAGTTTCCCTACTTTTTCAGTGGAGGAGATTCTGTGAGGAGATAATGTGAAAGAGAATGGAAAGAGAAGTCACTACAAAAAAAGATCACCAATGTGATTTAATAGGATGCATATCTATTGGGAAAAGTGCATATTCATTGCTTTAACAGCAAGATGTAAATATAAACAACTTTTAAGTTGGAAACTTTCTGTAACATTCATTTTTGGCATTGATTTGGAATACCTAAAAGGGATTTAAAAATAATAAAAACTATTGAGTGACCAAGACAAATTAGCAATTCAATACATGCAACTGCTTGTGAGGAAATTGAATGTAATGGAGACATTGGTCTCAAATCTCAAATGACCAAGCTACTACCCTTTTCAAACACTTGACAGAATGGAGTTTGGGTAAAACTGAGAGTTGATGGTTTCATCTAAAAACACTGCTATATTTTAATTACTTAGGTCTTGGGTTGGAGCTTAGGCCTGGATTACAATACTTTCTAATAAAGGGGCCCAGTTCAGAAGCTGCTATCTGATACCAATCTGGAGAGGGAAGGAGAAGGAGGACTGGGCAGACATTTTATTGCCTAAAACTGGAATTTATTACTAAAACTTTGGAAAGACACAAGAGAATTTACACTTTTATTCAGTGCTCACCGTATGTCTGCTTGATACACCAAAGCTATTGATGGGAGCTATAATCAAAGCTGTTGCCTTTATTAAAATGTCACAGCTCACCTTTGAAATAAATATATATGTATGTGCGTATATATTTATGCATATGCATTTGTCACTGTTTTACCGTGGCCTTAAAACATATGGAAATTCCACTGGTGAGAGCAATGTTTAAATATTTTTCATTAAAAATGATATCTATCTATTTCTTATTAAAATGATATCTACGGTAGAAAATACCTTTAAAACATTTTTATTTAATTATTTAAAACCTTTTCCATAGGATACAGAAATATCTAGCATTAGACTACAAATATAATACGATATTTTACACTCACTTGTTTCTTTATTGTTATTTTCTAAGCAATTTTCAAACTTTAGTTGTTCTAGAAGGTTGTGAAGTTCAGCAGGCAAACATCGGGAAAGTAAGATACCTTTGTAGCACTGTATGCATCAAGTTCTTGTAAAAGCATTTGGACAGGATATGAATAAAATACTGTACTTCTAGCTGAAAACTTGGTCTGTCAAAAGCATGGGGCCATATTTCCACTGCTCACTTCAACAGGACCTCTATGGACTTGTATTCGTGAATCACTTTGTAGTACTCAGCACATACCTGATTTGCACTCTTTCACTTGTGCAAACTTTTTCCATTTGAATAGATACATACAAAAAGTAGTCCTTTTTATTACTGTTGAAAACATTATACTGAAATCTAGATACCCCTTTAAAATTACACTCATTTTCACTGATAATCAGTTGAGACTTTCTTCTCATGTAACTCAGTGTATAAATATTTTATATTTATAAATACAATGTATATATATGTACATATAACATATATACATAGAATATTTATACATATTTTATGCATATATATGTGTGTATGTTCTGCCATCAGAATTGGCCAGTTTCATGTCACTGTTAATTCAGTTGCTTGAATACAGCAAATTTCACAAACACATGGCACACATCATTTACTGAAAGGGTAGAAATTATTATCCAGTTACTACCCAGTGTTTGCATGTGGGTATGTTCAATTTAACTTATTATGTAGGTTATTTCCAATAGTTAGTCAAATTGTCATACAGTGCTTTGCTGATAACTAATTATTAGTTTCTGAACACGGTATCATTGAGTTAAAGCAGCAGGATCCCTCTCTGACATTATAACAAAAATATATACTATTGTGTAACTACTGCACAATTATATTGTAAATTCTGTATTCATTTAACTTCCATTCACATGTATAGAAACACTTTTTACTGTAATTAGTTCAATATTTCCCATAGTATTTTGTGTTTCAAGTTGTCTGTATGCCAACTTTTAGTATTTTAAAATGCTATCAGATTGCATCACTCCTTTAAGTCATTTGGGGAGAAAGAGACAAAAATTCTTTATGACTTCATCTAATGAATAAAAAACACTTCTACCTAAAATATGCTATGGCTGAAACTGTAAGCTTTCATATCTCCATACATGGAAACAGGGAAAAACTAATATTATTTCATAGACAGTGGACTAGATTTTGGAAAGAATACTTCCCTAAACTTTTTTGGGAAAGATTTGAATTTTTTGAAGGTTTAAGATTTTAATGTATGAGTTTTGTTTCTAAAAATGAGTCTGTAAATGAGTCAAAAGGCTACAGACAGATCAAAAGAATAGATGAAAATGTAGAAAGGTAGTGATTCTGAGGCCATCTGCAAGTTGTGTGAACTCAATGATCCAAGTATTTTTGTGTTGCTCTGCTTATGCACTAAACTCTCAAATAAAAGGTCCTGAATTTCCCTTTCAGTGATGTTAAATGATAAATTGATTTAAATAATTAAAAAAAAAAAGTTCAGGTTTATTTTTTCTTATTCAAAAAGAAATACATATGGAATAGCATCTTTTAAGGAGCCTGGAGCCAGTCCAGATGAGTAATTGATTTTAATTGTTGTTTGTCAGATTGATGCCAAGTCAGAATTCATAGTAAGGACACACTTATACGTAGCTTCTCATGGACAGTAAATTTTTAGTACATAGTCTGATTAATTGTTATTTATCTGTTCCTGGTTATTGTAGATTAAGATTTTTAGTTAAACAAGACACTTAGAATAATCCAATAATTTTTATGACCATGCTCATATATGTCTGCAATACCCACACTCATGTATGTAACAAACATGCTTTTAAGGACTGAAGTGGGTGACAGCATTTGATTCTTCATAACTTATTTGTTGACATAACCACAACAGAACAGATATGTTGTGCCCAGGTGACCTTTCTCACTAGAGCACATTCAAGTTAGGGTGGGTGTGATTACATGACTGTTTATATCCAGAGAAACTAATTTTGGGCTACTGCATATGGTAAATAGCATTGCATTTAAAGATAATGACTCTTGTCTCTGAGAAATTTTTTGACATACTCATTACACACCATATGTAGGTCTATATGAGAACATATATTTTACAGAGTGCAGAGTAAAATACTTGTTTCCTTAAAATAAATTTAAGAGTCTTGGACTCTTCCACTACCACAAGCTCAGCCTAGAAATTGCATTACCTTTCTGCTTAAGAATATAACTTCAACCAGAAATATTCATTTTTAATTAAATTTAGGCACAATGGGGGACAATTAGCCACTTTTAAGAGATTCCACAATTAGGAACACAAGGCTAGAAAAGAAAAGTGTTTCAGTTACTTAGCAAGGAATCTCTACACTCCCAAATGCAAAGAAAGTAGATTTTGTTTTAATTTGTAAAATAGATTCCTTTTGTGTGAGAAAAAGCATTGGAAGATCCATTTGGGTACACCACAATCACCCATCACAAACAATAAAAGATAAACGTATATAAGAGTCTCTTTTTATTATCTAGATCTTCTTCTCATCCCTGGATGTGCAGCTGCAGAGGACTGACAGCCATGCTATGCATATTCAACTTACCAGAAGGAGAGCCAGGAGACATATACCCTGCTCTGGCTGGTGGCTGGGGTTGCAAACAGTGGAGTAGCTAGCAAAACAAGGCTATTTTCTTCTCTGTAACAGCAGAGAAGCTCCAGAAGGAGCTTTAGTAGGCTCCAGCCTACTAAATTGGCAGCCTGACAGGCAAGCGGTCCTTGCCTACTGGTCTAATTGGCCACAACATTTAAAGTGGGCTTGTATCTTGAAAAATGTGCAGAGCGTATTCCTGAGCTGTGCACCTGCAAAGGCTTTGATCAACTATTCTCCTTGAAACAGCTCTTCTCCACATGGTTCAACCACCTGTCCCCTGGGAGATGTAACCCCTGAAGAACTGTAGACAGCCCAAACTGACTTAACCAAAGCATTGAGTCAAGAAGTACTGCCCACCTGCATTTAAGTATTCAGGAAAAAAAAAAAAAAAAGAAATGGTCAGAGGGCACACAGGCACCTGAGAAGCTTTCTCACCTACATATGTCAGGGATGATCATTTAAAACTTCTGGATATGAGATCTAAAGATTTATTTAAAACATATGCATATGTATTTTTTTCTTAAATTTACACTTTAAGTTTTGTTATTGCAGTTAATTTTATGAAGCAGTGGAGTCCTCTGTCGGAGCTGACATGAAGAACGTGTTTGTAAAATAGTATCAGCCATAGGGTACAATGTCTGCCATCTGAGATGCTGGAGAGAACAGCAGCCATCATCTTTAACTATGGAGAACTTGTCCCCAGGGACTGCACATATCATCATGAAATGCTCTGTCATGACCTAAAGACCTGTCATGCTGCTGAGCTCCATACGCTGTACTACTCAGACAGCTGTGTGCCTGATGCTTATAGATGTCTTCTAAAAAGCTGTGTGTGCTTTCCTATTAATACATAAATCTTCAGAAACCTCACTCTAAATAGAGTGAGCAGAAATGCTAATGCAAGAGCATGAGTGAGCTTGCTTCCATAGATGGACTTTTCCTATCCTGATGAGTCAGGTAGGTTGAAAGGGATAAATGATTAGGGTAAGGACATCAGTATAGACTGACTCTCCATCACACAATGCAATTTATCCAAGTGAAACTCAGCGCAATAAGTGCTATTATAGTAAGATTGAGGTTGGTCTAGTTTTTGTATAGCTAGGAAAAGATTCTTTTTTTCTCACCATAGTAGCTGGTGCAAATGCGTAAACCCTAGGCATTCGTCCTCTTGTATATTTTACACTGCTTCTCTTCTTCATTTAATACAAAACTCAAAAGCTAAGACATTTAGCTGGATCCTAAATATGTGCTCACCCATTTTTCCTCACTTCCACTTCTACTACAGAAAATTATTTCAAAATTTTTATTATGGGTTCTAATTTTCTGCTATAACTGAACTAGAAACACTGAATTCTACAAACTAATATGTGCCTAATATGCAGAACCCTCTGATTAACTATTTACTACTCTCAGTCATGAAAGAAAGGCATATGTCATTCTAAATCTCAGGTATATTTGCACTTCATTTTTCTTCCATGTTTATCTTTGAGCATGTTCCAGGACGGATTTTAGACTTACACAGAGGATAGTGTCACTTAGATGTGTTCATGTACTGCTTTGCACATTTAACCCCATTATTTGTTCTTGCAGAGGTGGACAAATCAATGGTAATTTTTCCTCTTTGGTACAAAAAGAAGCTTAACTTTTTTTTTTTTTTTTAATAAAATAAAATATTGGTGTTGGGTCTCTAGTGTTCCCAGAGCTCTTTAACCTATATAATGCTAACACTGACAGGGTATAACAAAAGAAGCATTCTAATATTTTTTCAGATGTATTGATGTTACAATTAAAGGAGTTTGAAGACTGGGTGGTAGAAAGGTAGTAGGATGTCAAATCAAAACTAAACTAAGATAAAAGATGTAGACAACCTGAATGAAGTAAAATATAGTGGGTAAGAGTTGCAAGACAGTTTTCTGAGAACTGCTTCACCCCGTAGACATTGTACAAAGGAGAGGATTATTGTTTGCTCATTCTGGATTTAATAATATCACCAGCATGTCGTTTTCAGTTACTCTAACAGTAAGACTCAGTATGAAGGTTGACCCTTTTCTTCGTATTTGAATACATAAAATGTTGTTTTTGTTATTAGGTTATAATGTGTAAACTTCAGATATAAGATATAAGATGGGCTGGTCCAGAAATCAAAATGTCCTCCTATAAAGAAAGGTTTCCGCTACTTCTGTTCACCAAGATTTTTTATGGAGTGATCTAGCAAGCAAGATTAGACAAGAATACCTCACTTTTGATCTAAGAGATTTCTGCAGAAAGGGCTATTATTAAAATTTACTGATTATCTAAGGTTTCATTATAGGAAAAAGATGGTCATGAAAATACTTCCCTTTGTTTTTGAACAGAGGTATTATTAATGTCAGTGCCATATAAGCATAGGAAGCTAGTGGCCTGGAAAGTTGCCACCACGTGGCTAAAAAATTTCAGTTACGCAGTTCGAATGGCAGCAGCTGCTTTAAATTTAAAGGGCAGGAATTAAACAAACCGAAACTCCACTGGGAGACAAATGAGCCCCAAGTTTGCTTCTTCTGCCCTTTTTCTATTTAGCTTCTCCTCCATGGCCCCTCGTACTGAGTGTACTGATCTTAGCATGTCTCAAAAACACTGAGAAAACAATGCTGCCAAATCCAATGGCCAATTGTTTTCAGAAAAGGGATACTGTTCCCCTTTGGACTTAACTGTAGCCTCATCCTCACAGCAGCCAGCACTTTCCAAGCCTGTATTTTGCTCTGTTGCAGTACATCCAATGTAATCATGTTTAGTACTTTCCAAACAACAAAGCAGATGTTCCCTGTAATGCAGTTTTTGAAGAATGCACATGAGGCTCAAGCCAGTGACAGTGTAATCCACCAAATGCCTGCGAAGGAATCCACATCGCCTCTGACTAACAAGTTTTCTTACTGAAGTCATTTCAGGGGATGCCAACATTAAGGATAAAATATGCAGAAAAAAGGCCAGATATTGCCTTGAGGGACCTGCTCGTCAATGCACCAGAAACTACTCAATGACTCTTCTCCCAGAATTGGTGCAGAAGAAGTGCACATGTGTAAAATATACCTTTTGCACTTTAAGACATTTTACCAGCAAACTGTTTCAAATTAAACCCAGATGAGTAATGGTAAAGCAATGAGGTTTTTCCTGGGTTCAGTAAAAACAGCTGGTATTGCTGCTATTAATCATGTACGTGTGCATTAAAAGGTCTCGTATGTCTGAGAAAAGCGTCTCAGTCAGGTAGTAGCAATGTACAGCAGCCTCTGGGACCTTGGCCTATAGAATAAAACCCACCAGACTGCTTTCTGCCAATGCATCTCTTCATGCTACCTGTACTTGCCTGTCTTTATTCTGATGTCCTCGTAATAAATACTTTAATAATCAAATGTCTCAAAATTAAATGCATTCTCATGTTAGCAAATAACAACTCTTCCACTTCACCATAAGAAAGGGCTTGTGAAGTCTCTAGGTATTTCAGACCTAGAGTTTGCAAAATGCCTTTATTCCTTAATATTATTACCCCTGAGCTGTGAGTTTGTTTCATCCATATGTGACTGACAAGTCAGTATACCTCTGAATCTTGCATGGGAAAGGAATTTCTGGTGTGACGGTACAAGTATTTGCTTGTCATTAATAATTCATTTTTGCAAAATGGCAAAACACTAAAAGGTCTTTCAGGTTTCTTTGTTTTCTGGTTAGCCTTCTGATAGTATAGGGTAAGAAACAGCTGAACATCACTGTATTTTAATAAATACCTTTGCATCTTTCTACCACAGGTACAGAAAAATTACTTTCTAAGGTTACAAAGAGACTGAATTAGACTTTGTACCTATTCCACATACCAGTCATCACCAGAGGTGAACTGTGAATACTGGAATGTCTTTATCTCCCACTTGCTGTGAGTCAACTGCAAGACATGAATGTCTAGAGCCAAAAGTTAGCTGTGTTAAGACCACTGGGTTTACACGAGATTGTTTTGTTTGGATACCTAGGTGGAGGAGTTTTAGACTTTCTCATTTTGAAGCACGGAAGAATGGTTGCATGAAAAATGGAATAGAAAACTAAAGAGGAATTTATTCAAAGAGAAAACAAAAGCCTGATTCATAACTGTTTTGAGGGTAGAAGTCTGCCTTGGCACAATTAGCAAAAGGCAAGGTTTTTTGTTCAGGGTAGCAGTGAAATACATAGATATTTATGCTCGTGTTCTATCAGCAAGGCACTGATGGCACTCATAATGAAACACAGGAGTTATTCTTGAGTGCCCCAAAATTCTGGCACAACTTGTTCTTTATTTGATACATTTATGTCTATAGTGTGAAGAATATTTTCATTGAATCTTTCCTTTTAAATTAACCTCATCTCTAATGAAAACGTGGGTTTACATCTCTGTCAGAACCAGATCAATTTGAGCTCCACCTGTCTCAAAAATAGCTCCTTCCTCTCAAGAGGAAAGATAGGTCATTTTACAGCTGAGGGTCAGGAAGACATGCAGTTCTCCAGAGCTTTACAGTCACTGTATTGACAAATTTGGCTGGGATGATATGGATATGAATGTGGGGCAGTCTGGAAAGCTAGCAAACTCCTATTCATTAAAAGTCCTGAAGAGGGTGGAAACTGGCGACACCAGGAGTCATAGCTGTATTCACAAAGCTTAAAGAAAATAGGAGTAGAGAATTACTATTCTATCTGATTTTTATTACTAGTGAACAAAGGATAAGAAAAGAGAGAAATGAAAAATAAGTGCCAAGAGTATGGCAGAAGCACACATCCATTCGGCTTCAGTTTCCTTCTGTAACACTAAGCCTGTTACTATTTTCTTCAGAATTTCCAGCCATTAAATAATTGGTGAGCCACACAAGGGTATGAAAATAGACTAATCTTTGTTTTAAAGATGATGATCTTCAGCAGATTTACAGCTTACACATCTATTAATAAAGACAGAGATTTACGTATTTGAGTTCATTTGCACTTCATTTTCTCCATCTTTCTCTGAAAAAATGATTAGCCTGTATCTGTCAGGAAACCTATGGTAATGGCTTGACTATTCTTTGCTGATGCTGCAGTCTCAGTGCAGGCTCTGCACGCTGACTTGACTGTGAAGTTGCGTTGTCATACTGTACCTGTTGGCCAAGAGCTGTGATCTAGTTCCGGAAGGAGAGGTTAGGTAAATTGCCAAGTCTCCACGTCGAGGGTGAGTAATGGTGATGCGCACAACAACGTGCTCCAAGTAGATCACGTGGTGGTTAGGATTATCTGAACAGCCAGTGGCTTTGTAAATTGAACGGACAACACTGTCGGGTCGTATTGTTCTATAATGTAAACATATAAAACAACATCAGCATTTCTTGCTTATTCTGTAGAATAAGACAACCCGATCACTTTTGCATAGTAGTGAATGTCTTTAGTTTTAACACTTATTTCCCAGCAGAAACACACCACAGTGTAATTTTACTGCAGCTCCTGGCAACTGCCTGGCTTTCTGTTAAGGGCTATGCTGATATGTCCACATGTTAAAAGAGGGTTGTGAAAAACCTGTAAAAGGAATAAGCCTTTGGGACAGAGCATTTTTGAGGATTAGTGGCCAGCTGAGAATTGTTGGGATTGTCATGGGATCACAGCTGCTTGTTAAGCCCCAGGAAATGCCTGGCATAGCCATAGTCCTTGCTTACGTAATAGCAAGTATTACATGTTATCTGTAGCAAACAGTGGGCAACCAGCATCTGACTCAGCTGGTTTAAATTGGCACAGTGTCCTTGCAGACTATAACAGTTATGGGTCAAGGCTGTCAAGTATATTTGTCAAACAAAAAGTATCCACAATGACCTTAATGCTTTGGAAACATGCCTTGTGTCTGATGCTTTCTCTGTAGTCACAGAGTGCACATACAGAACTTTGATCTTAAGCCTGGTTCTATGGAAAACCTATCCTAGCAAGCAGACAG
The DNA here is from genome assembly GCF_013377495.2 of Cygnus atratus. Taxonomy (NCBI): domain Eukaryota; kingdom Metazoa; phylum Chordata; class Aves; order Anseriformes; family Anatidae; genus Cygnus; species Cygnus atratus. The sequence goes on from NC_066396.1 coordinate 37,399,386, forward strand.
CAATTTAGTCTTAGCCTCTAGACAGACTCTCTTGAGACTGCCTGAGAGAGATACTATCATGTAAGGTTTTAATGACAAGAGTATTTACCTGTCAGACCCCCAACAGATAAGTTTGTACTCATCTTACAAAGGTGACTGCAGTGCACTCGATTGGACATTCTTCTTCTTAGACATTCTTCTACTTCTATACCAGTATTGATCAACATCCAACCTGGCTTGTTCTGTACCTTCAACTTCTGGGGCATTCTTTAAATTAGGGCCCTTTTTCCAATTGCTATGGGGAACAACCTTTATAGACAAATGACCTGAGATCTGTGAAGGTGACAGGGATCCCCAGTGTAGCTTTCAAAATCATACATTAAACACAATGCAAGGGAGGGTTAAATTATACCCAATTTCTTTCCACAAGTTTATGCCAGCAAGAGTTTTGGCAGCGGGTATTACTTGATTTGCCGATCCGTGTTCTCCACACACACATGCTGTGGAGGGACCGTTGTCCACTTTTCTGCCTCTATCACCATTGCTTCAGCATCCATCAGTCCAAATCCATAGAGGTGGCTCACTGCAAGACACAAACAGAACAGTTGCAATTATAGCATAAAACCTTGATTTTCATCATAGGCTAATTCCAGAGAGTCAGATCCTAAAAGAAACTGCTTCTTTACCACCTATCCCTTGCCTTCACAGAAAGCTCAAAAATCTCCTGGCCTGGAAAAATAATGTCTAATTTGTTCACTGAATCTGTTCACTGCTTTATTAGAGAGACAACAAATGACCAGCACAAAGCATGGACAAGAACTACAGAATGCCAGGCAGTATAAGTGCCTCGGATTGCTCCTTGTCCACGTGCCCTAATTCAGCCCAGGCCTCTTACATAATGTAATGTTGAAAGGTGTAAAGAAGGTGAGGAGGGCTATCTTTGTTACTCAAATAGCAAGCACATGCATGCACATAAATATTGAAGGTAACTGAGACAGTGTATTTAAGAAAGATCAGACTGTCTTTTATAGATGTGGTACGCTCTTAACTTTCTTGTGTGTAAGCAGCGTGTGGATGGTCTCCTATTCCTGTATGCAGTATGCTTCCCACTGTCCAGCCAACCAGCTAGACCCAACCTTTCCCTAAAGTTGCCTGCATGATGAAGGTGAGAAGCATGGCATCTGAAGTCCAGTGTTTTAAAGATAATCTTGTTCTTATGCAATGCTTATGTCAGGAAGATTCCTCCCTCTACCTCCTTTTCACATCTGCAGATGAAGGACTGTGAAGTTACTGCTGGAGACAGCTGTTGACATTGTTGCTGACCTCTGATGTTACCTACTGCATGGACTGCACACACAGTGGTACTGAGCACTCCACTAGCACTCTGCTAACACTCATACCTAGAAGTTACTACCTCACCTCTACCTACCCTTCCTTCATGCTATGGAGAACCATCAACGGTTCCCTTGCAAGAAACTCAATGTCTTTAATGCCTGAATGCCCTCTACTAAAAGAAGCAAAATGCTTTAAACCATCAGCTTTTTAGGATACAAAGGACTGAACTTTCAAATGTTCAGCAACATGACAAGACATTTCCTACAGACCTGTGCCAATCCTGTATCTCTAACTTCTTGCTAATTTTTAAGAGTACTTGACTTCGTGTAACTGTTTTGGGCATTCCAGCAACTCACAAAGACTAAGAAGATTCACTTACTGAATCAGCTGTGTTTTGTTTGTTTGCATGTTTGTTTTGTTGCTGGTCCAACCAAAACAGAAGCTTGCAAATAGATGTTGATGAAGTAGAAAGAGCTGCTAACTGTGTTGATTTTTTGTGACAAATTGGTGCTCTTTGTAAAGTCCTGATGGGAGAAGGTAAAAGAAGAAAAGCTACCAGAGGAAGGAGTTTAGATCACAAATAACACTGTATTAATACATCAGTTTTACTTGCTTCCACAGTGCTACCAGAAAACCCTCAGAAAATCCTAAGCACTGTTTTAATCAGTAATGTGACAAGGCATGGTGCAAGTTTTTCCAAGTGCACTTTGCAGCGGCTTTCAGAAAGCAGCCTCCATTTATTGCCAAACCAGAATTCACAGGACTCTCTCCAAAGAAAACCCAACCTTGTCTAACAAGTAACAGTTCAAAGCATAAAAATAATCAGTGCTTAAGGATCCTATCTTCCAAATATGGCAGCATCTAATACTGTCTGGAACTACCAGCCAAAGAGGGTTCCTCAATGGAAAATGGAAAATCCTGTAAGGTGCAATGACTGTGTAATGAACAGTGGGTTTTTGTTGTTTGTTTTTGTTTTTGTTTTTTCCATCTCCTTTTTCCCTCATTCCCAAACTGAAGTGCATATAGCATGGAAATGTTCATTCTGAAAGAACTGAGCACAGCTCTTCCGCCAAAGGAGACAGGTACAATTTTCAGAAATGAAACACAATTACTAAAATATATGAAAATAGTTAAATTCAGCCTTCCTTCAGAATTCTGAATTCTCTTTAATATACACCACAAACAAATTGATGGGGAAAAAGATGTCCTATTTTTACATGTCTGTGGAGGCATCCAGAAAAAGGGCAAGGAAGGCTTAGATAGAGAAATTGTATTGTGAAGAGGGTTTCTGAGATGGAAATCACCTTGCTTATAGACATCAGCTTGTAAAAACTGCATCTGCATGTTTATCTATGGAGTCACTCTTCTATTCTTAGACTGCATCTATTGCTTTGCTATTTAAAATTTTAGTTAATAATCATTGTCTGCTCAGAAGAGAAGTGGGAGGAGCAAGAGTATTAACTCATGTGGTCTGTAACAGTAAACAGTTGCTCTGTATAGTATCACATTTTGACAGCGAGGGTTTAAATTTTTATGAATGGAAGGAACCTTTGAGCTAGTCCATAGAAAATACACTTTTAATTCCTGAAAGGAAACAATCTACTTCAGTGCTTGGGATGTCTGTAGTGCTGTAAGTTGCTGTGTCTTCAGCCGATATGTTGACCTGAAAGAAGAGACAAACTTCTCCTTAACTCCCTTTGTTCACCCAGAAATGAGGTCAGAAGAGCACTTAACAATGCCACCATGACAGACAGTGAGCTTCTGACTAAAATTTAAAGTGGCTTTTAAGCCAGCAAACACTAGAAATGCCCTTTTAGCCCTGATATGCGCATTAAAAAAATAAAAACAAAATCTAGTGAGTGAACTTTCTACCTTTCTAACTCTAAAAATTACTTTCAAGATAGTTGTGCTCATTTTTCATTCAGGAGAATTTTTTTTTCACCCGAAGTTATAGGGTTGTGTTGATTGTCCATGACAATTATGACATTCAATGCCTAAACTCTCTTGCATGAGAACAGAGGTGGGAGTAAAAAGTTCTGCACCTGCTGGCTTTTTTTTTTTTCCACAGTTAAAACAAAAATACATTTTTTTTTTTCTTGAAAGGCCTTCCAATTCAAATCAAAACATCCTGACAGTCATGGGTGCTCCTAAAGCCTTCCATGGCAGAAGCTTCCAGACAGCTAACATTTGGCTGTCTGCAATGTTTGCACTTCAAAGCCCTTGATCCAGTGGGTTGGTTAGCAGCTGCAGGTACCAGGAGAGGCCCATCATTTTCAAAGACTAAATAATAGCAATTTAAGAAACCATCACAGAGTTAAGAAAAGTAGCTGATCCCCCGTGTCTCGGAGAAAAAAGCAGATTTTGTCTCTTACTGCCTTCAAATTGCACCCCTTCGTCTGTGTATGTGATGGTACTGCTGTGAACTCAGTGCCAGAGTGCCTCTCCCAGAGGGAAAAAATGACCTTGATGGTCTACAAAGGGCCATAAATGTCTTCTGGTAAGCAACTGAAACAGCCATTGATTTGTATGCAAATGGTACTGAGCTCACTTCTATTAACACTGATAGGAAAGCTGTATCTGAAAGGTACTGATGACCGCAGAATAAGATAAGGTAACTGCGAGTGCAAAATGCCCCAGGACCTTGCACTGAAGTGCTCTACATTATCACTGCTGTGATTTAGTACTAGGCTTGATTGTTGCTAGGAATCATTGACCATGTTAGGGGAGGTACAGGGCTGTTCTGCAAGAAGATATTTTGCTTTCAGAGATGGAATTGGAATGTGAAACTGGTGTAATGTAAGCTGGTGGTTAAGAAATAGCTCGTTTCTCTTGTCGAACTTGAGGGCTGAGAACTGTGATCTCCTTGTGCTCAAAGTATCGATGGGCAGAACTATTCTTGAATCCTCCCTCTACTCACACAGCAATGCAAACTGACCTATTTCTATTTTTGCAAAATCACAGTCATGCACAAAGCTTTACAGATGCAGGACTAGTTTCAGAGAAACTCCTGGAACACAAAGTAAATATTGAGTTTTAGCTGATCTCTTTACTCTTCTTATCATTACAGAAAATAACATTTCCCAGAGCTAAAGTCCATTTATTTATCCCTAGAGCAGTTCCTCTATTAGTGCAGCATGAAACCAAGGCCTGCTCAGCTGCTGGATAGACTTCCCCAGCTTTTCATAATCCCTTTGTTTTTGTCTGAATCTGCTATTGAAAATTCAGTAACTTTCTTATTTATGTACAAAGAAGATGCAAAGCTACCCCCAAATCTAAAGGCAGAATGTATATCCCACTTGACTGAGAGAAATATGAATGGCTGGAGCTGATAAATCATAACACAGCATCATGCAGACTGCAGGAAACCTGTGCACAGACACTGATAATACAGCACTTCCAGTGCTTCAGTGTAGCTAAACTTGATTTGTTAGGCTGGAGTTTCATTGCCTGTCATCAAGATCTCTCATCAGTAGCTTAGATGCTAAGCCTTCCTTGCTATTTTGCTCATCTGATGAAAAACACTTTAGAATATTTTCTCCTCACTATAATTTTGTCCTTTAATTTTCTATACCATGAAAGCAGCATCAGAAATATAAGCATTTCGTACACACACATCAAGTACTTAATGATTCTGAAATGTCCATAACTTCGGTTTTTCAAATGAGGATATGCAGCTGTCCTCAGCTAGATTTAGCTGTTTGGTATGTAAATTATGGTCTGTTCATTTATGCTACCTTAGGATCTTGCTTCAGACTCATCCAAAAAAAAAGCTGCAAAATAAGAGTCTAAAATGCCCCTTATACTTTGATTTTCTTAAATGTTGCTTAGCAAGACTAGAAGATGTGAGACTCTTATGTTACTTTCACCAGATAAATACTTCAAATCAACATACAGTAGCATGTCTTTTATGTTTGATAGTTTATTTGCAGATATAAAGCTCTAATTCTATATTACTTTAAGTTTCTGTTGTTTGCTTAGTATATAAGAATGCTTCACATTGCAAGCAGAAAAGAGAGTCTGAATAAAACTAATGGACAAGAAGGGAGAAGTGCTACAATGGGACAATGCTTAAACTATTTTCATTTTGTTTTGTCTTGTATTAACTTGTATTAACTAAAAGAGCATTGATCTTGAATGAGAATTCATCTTGTTTCGGCCATATCCTTAACTCTAAATTCCCTGTTTTGTGTCAACCTATGACCAGTAATCTGTGATAACTGGATGTGATTTCTGAAACATATAACTGCTTTGCAAGCCAATAACACAAAAGTGCAAGAACATTCTTTTTTACTCTTTGTTATAAAATCAAATCCCTCATGATTTTTACATTAAGTACAAGATTTGAAATTTTATATTTTATAGAGAACCAAACCTTACATTTTTCTACTTAAGGACAAAACAAATAACAAACCCAGTCCCCCCTTCCCGTATGATTCCCTTAAGTCCAGGTATCTTTAAAGACTCAGCAGGGATGGAAGAAAATTGAGTTCTTAATCTTACCATCACACTACAGGAGGAATTAAAGGACAGAAAATTGTCCAATAAATTTGTCTTAAAAGTAGCAGCTACAAAGATGCACAATGAGAAACTAAGGAGTCCAGAGGATAGCAGAATATGTTGATTAATCTCCTAGTTGTGTTCATGTCAATTACTGATTTTTGTATCAGTACAAATGATTCCACCAATAATATAGTAACTGTGGATCAACTTGACAATTGATTTGCTGCCCCCTCTCCCCCCCCCAAAAAAAAAAACACACACCACAATCACTCCTCTAGATTTTACAGATTTGTCTGATTGAAAGCTCCTATTCACTGATAAGTAAATTATGGACCTTCCAGGAGCACTAGTGGAACAGCTAGTAGAAGCTAAACCTCCTGCAACCAGTGTACCTTTGTTTCTGTATGTAAATCTGACAGTACGCTGAGACTGCTGACACAAAAAACAGACCTAAAATACACAACCTTAAAACATCAGGGAATTAAACCTAAGATCATATTAGTATTCACACTTTGGCAGTATTTATCTGCTTCAGGAATTTAAAATGTGGTTATTAAGCATAGCTACTGGTTGACAAAGAGGACTAAGAGCAAATGGCACTTTTGGGGCACCACAGTCAGCCTTTACTAATACTTATAGTAAGTACCACCCAAATGTTTCCCTCTCTCATGAATGTTAGCAACCTCAAGGCAGAGTTCTCTGGTCTTGGGATTCAGCCATCTCACAGTCAGTGGTCAGCACTGACCACCCCTGGGTACCCAGCATGGCCCTGCCAGGTTCTCCCCTGCATACAGCAAGGCCCAGGCAAGTATCTGATTCACTTCTCAGAGCTTGCTTAGGTATGGTTAGGTCATGTTGTACTTAGAGCACATGGTACCTACTGTGCCCTGCACATGGGGACATTTTCCCGAGTGTCAAAGTACCCATGTACTTTGCTGAAAACCTCAGCAGAGTGACCAGGAAGACTGGTTTGATTCTCTGCCTCTAAAGGAGCAGGGTTGTGACAGAAGAGGAAAACTGACTATTGCTGGCTGGTGATGGCTAAGATGGACAAACTGCTTCTTCTCTGATCAGCATTTGGTCATGAATCATAAAGCCTTTACTGAAGACATTCATTTATATTGCCTAAAATATGCCAGTTTACGTGAATAGAATAAATCTAAGGATTATGTGAGTTTAGAAGGGGGAAAAAAAGTTTGCTGAAATAAAGTTGGCTAGGGACCACCTACAGTAAAAGAAACTATATCTTTCTAACTCAGTGATAGTCTTTTTTATGTAATGTTTTCTTCTGAAAGGCACGAAGATCCATTTGCAAAACATGGCAGCTTGCAAGTTTTCTTTAAACAAAACAAGTTAGTTTGGGATTGCACCATGGAATACTTTTTAAGAAAATGTATTAGTTTCCTTTATTAGGAGCAAGTTTACCCTCAGAGGTACATTTAGGATTCCCCAATAACTTAATAAAAGCAGCCAAATGTCATTTTACTCTATCAAACAATAAAAACACATTTTGGTAAGAGCCGCTATGCTAGGCTATGTGTCAGAACAGATGATGACAGATGAGGTAAAGAGACTGTAAGAGGAAATGCTGACAGACTGTTAGCAGGAGACACAAAGACAGCAATTCTATGCTGCCAGGTGTATCAGACACATGGTGTAGAACATCCTCCTTGTTCTGTCTTGCACAGCGGCTGTGTCTGTTCTGAAGTATTGGTGCTCCAGAGGGACATTTAAACTCAAACTCATTCCTGACTAAGCACAGGGCTGCAGCAGATTTCAGCAGAGGAAGGACACACACAAATGTGCAGAGTTTTATTGAAGTATATTGCAAATTATTTAATAACAATGGTGGTGATTTTTCTAACTTGAACAACACTAACTTCACCCCAAAGCAGCAAAAATACTAATTTGCTAAGAAGACTTCACGTGGTCCCTATAGAAATATGTGGTAGGTTTTGATCAATAACCCAAAGCAAAAGGAAGTTAAACATTCAGCCAATTTTATGCACATTGCTGGATCAGTAGCACTGGTAATAGACCTTGTGGGTGAATTTCTGTATCTGTTGAGTTAAAAGCAACACTGATGAGCTGATTTTTCCAGAGAGAAAAAGTGCTGTAGTTACACACAGCTTCAGACATTTAACTGACCTCAGTTGTCCTACAGTAGCATGCGTCTTTCCCTATTAATACTACATGTTCTAGATCCTACTAAGATGCTCTAGATGCTTAAAAGACCAAGTAGCAGATGGCATGAACTGCTTCCTAACCAGCCTGAATCCTTGGCCCACTGAAGTAGAGACACTCTGATAATAAACAACTGCCAGTTTTATTGTTATAGCAGAACACTGAAGCAATGCAACAGCAATGAAGAGCTTTGGTGATCCCAAAGGCAAGTGTTGTTCTTAAAAAAAGATAGAATTACCCCATGCATAAGATGCTTACCACTGCCGTGGACGTAATACAAGTACAGCTAGACTATTACCTGGAACATCCTCACAAACATTCTGCTTCAACAGTTAGCATGTAAATGGTTCATGCAACTGTATATAACTTTTAGGGGTTTTCTTTTAAAATGCAGTCTTCATTGTATATAAGTGTTCTACTCTGAAGAATTGTATCAGCTTATCATTCACTTATTAAATTCATAGGTCCTGGCTCTTCTTTCTTAAGACTGTAAAATAGAAATCTATACTTCAAATTAAGTGGTAGACTCTTAGGTTATGAGTCCATAGGGGAAGACTTTGTTCCTCTATTCTCCCTACCTCCCTGTCCCCCAAACCTTTTCAGAGTTTTGCTAAAGGTCTGAGTTAGGCTTGCTGAAAGAAAATAACGTCAAAAGTTATAATTCCCATGGTATACATCCTGTTAGTGCAGACAGTCCACTTTGCAATGTCTGGAATATTAGGAGTTGCAGGGTATAGTAGTTGTACATAGCTTTGTATCTAGGACAGATGGACATCAAGTCTGTCAGTTGTTCAGCAGAGGTACTGTCTTTTAAAATTCTTTGTCTATTGAGCTGATCATGGATTGGTGACAATTCTGAGTGCTATTATAATAGAAATTTAAAGCCTAATTTTGCCTTTTGCCTGCTGTTACTCCTGTTTTAGAACCATTTCATTTACATTTTAAAATAGGTGTAAATTGGACTCACAATATATGATTCCAGGAAAGCAACCAACTGTAACACAAAATGTCAATCTACTTTTTCTTTATGTATCCCAGCACAGGCCTGAAGTTTCTGATTATATTCTATTTTAAATTCACAGTTCCTTTCCTTGCTTTTCAGAGCCAGCAGGGAACAGAGTGCTTCAGAGCGGATGAGTAATGAGAAGCTTTGACAATGAAGAGTTTGAGGCTGGGAGAAGTAATGACACCTCCCTGGCTTCTCTCAGAGATTCCCTCTTCTACTTTGTACTTCTCCATCTCTGGAACTATACAGATGTATTTCTGATTTTACACCTTTCAACTGAAAGCAACATTGGGTGGATCTCACTTTGTGCTAGGTAAAAAATAATATATCCAACAACCATGACTGAGGCTGCAGAATCCAATATATTTTCCAGCTACCTTCCCCAAATCCCAAAGAGGTCTTTTAGGTCTCACTCAAGACCAGCATAGTTTAGATACACTGCTATTTGTTTGGGTCTAACATATGAAATACTGAAACAGTCCTGATGCAATTTTAATATTACATTTTCAAAAACATTATTTGTAGCTGCCAGCTGAACTGTTACATGTGGAAAGGAAACAAAAGCCATCAATAAAAGTTGCAGTGACCATAAAATAAAAAGCATGAATCATTTTAAACTTGCTGCTAAAAAAACAAAAAACAAAAAACAAAAAACATGTTTTTATGCTCTTTTTCCTCCACCATCTTCATTTCCAAATCCCACCACCCCATATCTTTTCTAACTACAGCAATGGTCTTTGTTAGAAGTCATGATAAACTTTATGGTATTGACCTCATGATTCCTGTGATATTTAAAGATGGCTGTGGGATTCCTGAGGGCACAGACCTTTTTCTATCTTACATATTCTGTCTGCTGGGGTGACACTTCTGCTCACTGTTAGACTAGCTATTAATTTTAATTCCCTGTTGCTAAACTAAATGGTGTCCTGATGACAAACAACCTCCAAGCATGGCAAAAAGCATTCAAATGAATGTAAACAGTTCAACTAGTGCAATACTAATGCCTGTCTATGTAGGTGAGTGCTAGTCTTTCTCTCAGACGTTATATCTGCCTTTGCTGAAGTCTAGGTCAAGTACATGTAAGATAAAGCTGGATTGTCTTTCTGAACACACATTTACTTTTCCAGAACTCTTGCTCCCAGCTGCCTATTCAAGATTCTGGTTTGTGGAACCCTTTGTAAATGGTATGTTATATCTTTGTTTCCATTTAAATATAATTTCAACAATATTAAAATCCTGTGGCTTAATGACTGGTAAATAGGACTCTAGGTGTCAGGTTCTTCTGATGTTACCTTTACACTAGTAGTTTAGAGAATGGCACTACTGAGCTGGAGCTTTTTTCAAGAACTAATGCATTTGGATGCAAAATCTGACTTAATGGGATTCCCTGTGTGGTGGATAGTTGCAGAAATACATCTGTGGTGCCTTGGCAATGAAGCCATGGGCCTCTGGAGAGGAGCAGGTGGTCAGAAGACAAGGTGCTAAGGGTATTCCTGGTGAGGAAACAAGTGCCTTGAGCCAACAGAGCCCTGGGAGAGCATGATAAACATGTCACATGTGAGAGAGTTTGCATTTGCCCATGCTCTTCAACAGGTTGAGCAGGTAATTTACTGACAGCATTCTAAGCTGTCAACCTGAAAATATCAGCTTTATCTTTTAAAAGATTAAAAAAAAAAAATCATTAGTCCAGCTTGCATAGGATATAGTCTTCTTCATTCCTACGAAGTAAGACCAATGCAATTTCATGTGTTTGTTGTCAGATTGCCATACCACCCCAAACTGGGCCCTTACAACAGCCAAACTCAAAGCCCATGTTCTGCATGCTCCATGTACCATGTGCATGGTGTTATGGCTGGGTAGGAGTTGCTATTGGCTACTAATGCTGTATGTAAATGTCAGCTGGCAGCTGTAAGACTGAAGGCCTTTTGATAGATGAATGGCTTTGATTGGTTGACATACCAGCTCATGAAATGCTTTCTGTTTTTCAAAGTCTTAAGCCAGGTTCTAACAATGATTTCAAAATATAATTTAAAAAATATTTAAAATATGCAGCAGGGTATTTATGAATAGCTTGTCGTCTCTGAAATATGCATACTGTTGTGAAGACTTTCTCACACAAATCTGAATTTCAGCTTGGTTACTCATCACCCTACAACAATTCAAATCTGGGCAGTCATAGGAACACAGATAGTCTCATCTCTTCCTCATTATCAGAACTGGTAGTGCCCTGCTCACAACAAGAATGATGACTAGTTTTATTAAAATTTATAATTAAACAATTATATTAAAAGGCCATAAACCATTAAGTGAGCACTTCTTTCCTAAAGCAGCAGAAACTTTGATTAATCTAAAATCTAAATGGATGAGACTTATCTCTGCTAGTCTGTCACACCCTGGCACAAGAGATAACTCAGTTTCTGTAGGAGAGTAACTCCACTGGGCTGGGGAACGGCCCAAAATGAAAAAAAAAGGGTCTAGAGTTTTGATTTTCCTTTATCTTTCAGTAGCGTTTTATTTCACTGTACTGAAATGTTATTATCCATACTTTAGAGCCATGACGAGTGAAGGATGTTCTCTAAAAATCTCCCTGCAAATTTGTGCTATTCCTTCACTCCAAATGGTCTGTTTCCCCAGAGACAGTATTTGACAGTATTTGGAGCTTCGCTTACATATAAAGAATTGTTCAGATGATTTGATCATTGTTCATAGAATTGCAGTGTTTCATTCTGTATCTTTCAACCTAGAGACAAGTTGGCATTAACATAGCATTCCCTTTTTATGAATGCATTTGCATGCTCTGTTGTTGACCAAACAATAGACACAACAAGGAGCCTTTGCATACCGATCTGCCATAGCAAAACCAGACCAACTATTTTGGTATCTTCACAAAAACAGATGTTCTCTAGTATTTTTGCATATAATCAGTTAATTAACTGTTTTAGTTATAAAATGTAAATCTGATTTTGAAGTGAAATAGACCATTATGTATCCCTATCTAGTGACAAATATTACTTACAACTGACTAGACCAGAGAATACTCCAAAATAAGTATCCAAGTCTTTCTTCTTGAGACTGCTAGGTAATAGGTTCCTGAGTAAAGATGCATGCACGTTGGCAGCAAAACAATAATACAAAAAAATTACCAGGAAAAAATTCCTACATGTTTCTGGCTTAATTCTATTGACATGCATTTAATGAATGCTGTTTACTTGCCAGAAAACTAAACAAATATGGGCATTGCTTTAGCAAATCGAGTGGCTGGCTCAAGTGCTTTTCATGAATTAATCTTTCTTTTTATGAATGTAAGACATAAAAAAACAGAGATCTTGCAACCAATAATGATTGCTCCTTCTGTGTGTTCTGCAATGGAGAAACACTGCAAGGGACTACAGTGAGGGACAGTGTTGCCATGCAGCCCAGCAAAACAGCCCACTGAAAAGCATGCTGACCCACTTTCAACTACCAGCTCTTGCTGACCCTTTGTTGAGAGAAAGGTTCTTCCAAGTTTTTGTTGTTTTTACCCTTTCAGCTCTTCTTTCTAAAGGAACAAGCCGGTCCCTCTCTTTCTCTTCATTTTTTCTTTCTTTTCCAGATGCATAGAAGAAAGGCAGATTGTTTCTTGTGACTGCCTTTACTTTAGTTAATTTAGAAAAAGTCTTCCGCCCCTTCTCCTGTTAAGAACATGCCCTGGAAGAAATATGGATCTTGCCATCAACAAAATTATGATACAATTCCTTGAGGAACTCAGTCTGATCAGAGTAATTCATCTACAAAAAACCATACATTAATTGTTACTCTTGGCAACAGTGAAGGATAATAGTGTAATATTATACTAAATATTGCCACGTGCAGTAGTAAAAAAACTGTTTCAGCCTTTCCAGCAGCGGTGTGCAAACCCCCTTTTGAGTTCAGGTTTGGATGTTGTGATTTAATCTAAATCTTTTGCTTCTCCTACTTCCAAAAGCAACAGAGGTTTAAAGAGAGCTGGATTTTATTGGAACCATTTGCTCAGCCTAAGTTGCCAAAATAATTTAGTTAAAACTGGTGCTTTTATTTGGGTTAAAGTTGATTCCTGAGCTCCACAGAGGTCGAGGCACTCAGTTTGTCTTCCTCTTTTTCAATTCCACCATGGAGTCTACAGCAGAGCTCTGCCAGGTCAAGTTGTATTTCCTGAGTTCCAGTCACCCATCTGAGCTTACCTATGTTCATGATTTTGCAAAAGTGGAGCAGAAAACTTTTTCAGCCCTTTTCCTCACAATTTATCTGCTACAATACATAGAAAAATGTGTGGATCCAAGGATTCAGAATAAGCAGGCGCTAGTGGTGTAAGAGTGCAAACCCTGCTGCCACTGCTGCTACTGCTGGTGCATTAGTGTGAATTCTCCTTAGCTAATGAGTGACAGCTGCTGTGAAATGCCTTACAGGGTATTTGGCTCTCTTGGGCAACAAGTGGAAAAATATAAAAATATAGAACTTTGGAAGTGAGCTGGGGGAAAAAACACTCTATTTTATGCTACTTGAAAAGCATTGTTTGAATTTCAGATAGTTCCAACAAAATGATAATACAGTCACAAAGTCCTGCCAAAACTTTTTAAATCCTGGGATATGTTTCACAATAACAAATACTGTAATGTTATTGCAATTAAGGAAGTATCTATTTCTCACTGTATGCGTTTCTGCATGTGGGCATGAGCTTGTTGTAAATGGGACAAAAGCAGGCTCTTGAATGTCAGAACCTTTGCATGGTGAGGGGGCTGGAGTCAAATACCCATTTCTAAAACCATCCTCTGTAGTTAGAGTCTGGTTTGGATCCAAAAATGAAACCTTTTTTTTTTTTTTTTTGGTTCCTATTCAGTTGCAGAAGAAATGTCATAGGTCAGAATGATATATTAAGGATGCTCTATGGTAGCAGTGACTTGTTCTGGAATAGATTAATGCTAGGCTTCAGTTTTAAAGTGAAACCAGGGTAAGGATTTGATGGTTCTTTTTTATTACTTTTTTTTTTTTCTCTTTCAGGAGATCCTAGCACAAAACAGTTCAAATCTCAAGACTTCTACTCATCTTAAAAGAAGTACTGCTGTCTTGAGTGGAATTCCTATAAAAAAGAACCAGAAATAAGCCCTTCTGGTTGTTGTTTGTTTTTTTTTAAAGCAATCCAGACTGAAAACAGTAGGAGTATAGTGAATGGAAATCAGAAGCCAATGCATGTTGAAATACAACACTGGATGGATTAAAGGGCCAGTTTTAATCCATCTTGCAAATGTATTTATTATTTATTTGATGAACCGAGAAAGCCACTCCTTATCCTTGACTACATCAAGAGTGGCCAGCAGGTCAAAGGAGGCAACTGTCCACCTCTACACCACTATTTTGAGACCCCACCTGGAGTAGTGCATTCAGCTGTGGGACTCCCAACATAAGAAAGACATGGACCTGTAAGAGCAAGTCCAGTGGAGGGGCACAAAGATAATCAGAGAGATGGAGAACATCTCTTATGAAGAGACACTCAGAGAGTTGGGGTTGTTCAGTCTGGAGCAAAGACGGCTCAGGGGGGACCTGATAGTGCCTTCCAGTACTTAAAGGGGGCCTGCGGGAAAGATTGCGAGGGACTCTTTACCAGGGTGTGTAGTGATGGGACGAACTAAAAGAAAGTAGCTTCAGATTAGATGAAAGGAAAGAATTTTTTACTCTGAGGATGGTTAGATAATGGAACAGGTTGCCCAGAGAAGCTGTGGATGCCCCATCCCTGGAAATGTTTGAGGCCAGGTTGGATGGGGCTTTAAGCAACCTGATCTAGTGGGAGGTGTCCCTGCCCATGGCAGGGGATATTGGAACTAGATGATCTTTAAAGGTGCCTTCCAGTCCAAACCATTCTATAATTCTATGATTCTACAGTTCTATGATTCTGTGATTGAAGAGTATGATTTTTGTCCAGTTACAAATACTTATAGTTCTGCATTTAATATTATCCTAAATCCTATAAAAAAATTAAATATAAATAATGTAGAGTGAATAATATAAATCAGAAATTAAAAATAGTGTTTCACCATTTTTAATCAAAGCATTTAATGCTATTTTGCCATTTTAAAATTGTAAACAATCCTAAATGAGAACACAGTCTGCATCCAGTAACTGCTGTAGCTTCACTTTATTTTATCAGAATACTGTCTATATGAGGAAAAATTTTAAAACACCTGATTTACTAAATTTTCTCTTAGCAGTGCACAAGATAGGGCTGAAAGAGACTAATTGGATCTGGCCAATGCATTTTGTAGCTGCCATTTTTTATTTTAGTAATTTTAAGAGCTTTCCTTTATAAAAAAGAAGATAGGACCCCTAAGCTTGAGCCTGTAAAGTCTCAAAGCTATGCACAACACAACAAACAAATTACTTGAAATTGGTTCTTCTTCATAAATGTCAAATAAGATGTTGTCTCTGACGGCAAACAAGAAAGAAAGTTCTCACCCTTATAACCAGCTGCATTGGTTTTCCAGTCATTAGCATTCAGATGTCCTGCACGAGAAGTCCTGACAATAATATGCTGTATGTCTCTCCATGTCAGAAATGGACTAGAAAAAGGGGAAATATAAAGTCACAGATTAGATACATTTTATTGGAATGGAGGAATATGAGTCATGAAAGCTAAAAAATATCCGAAAACAAAACAACCCTCACTTCTCTTCCCTGCTCTCCTTTTCCACATTCAAAATAGCATTTCCTAATCTTACAGAATTACTACATGAAATTATTTATACAGCTAGGAGGCTTGCATTAAGCAGACTATAAAGATATATGATACTCCATCGCACAAACTTCTAGTGTTTTGCTAAGTAAGGGAAGATGAAGGAGTACATTTCATCCAGACTTAATTTGTATGACCACCAACCACCACTGTATGTTATGTACCTTGGCTAGTATAAAGGAAAAAAAAAAAGCAAAATGTTGGCTCACTGAAAAGTTTTACTAAATCTTAATAACTGTGTGCTCAAGCTGTCAGTTTCCTTAGACTTGCAGCTCTGACTGAAACTATTTCACATGCTCTGTTATTCATTTGACTGTTATTTGCCTGGTCTTGGTATTCAGTGAGGCTCCATGGGTACTCTTCAAAGATGACCAAACAAACAGCACAGTCTCTAAATAGTTATAGAGCAAGTGCCTGATGACACGGAGTTGTATTCCTTTAACACACTCTTAATAACCTGACCACTGCAATGGTGAAAGAAGATGCCATTTTCATTCTCATTATGAAACTAATATCCATTTATCTTGTATGAATGGAGGAAATCTATAGGGAGTGTGGTGTTCTTGTTGCTCTTAGGTCCACCTCAAGGAGTATTTCTTCTCTTAGGAGATCATTTAAAGGAGCATGGGCATCATAGGGGTATTTTTTCTTTCTTCTCATTTCTGTTTTTGTCTCAGCCATAATAAGAATAGTATTCCATTTAAAAACGTGGTTAAGTAGAGAGAATGAAAAAGTGAGTAATTAAATAACAAAGAGAAAGTACTGCAGCACAGAACACTAGTCAAGTATCATTCTGAGAGAATCATTATTTACCCTTACTCATTGGCACAACTCCACTCTGTTGTAATAATGAAGACAGATCAGAATGAAGTTCTGGTGAAGACCCAGTACTGGCAGTCTACAATGTCCAGCACTAGGCAGTCATTGAAAACCTGGGAAACCTCAGTTCCTTAACACACGCTCTGTTTCTCTGACCAAGAAGTAACCCAGCCTGGCAGAGAAGTGACTTATTCTCAGCACTTATATTTAAGGCTTGATGAGGAATGCTTGTGCTCTGCTTGCACTTGCAGGTAGAAGCTAGAAAAAAGAAACGGTCAAATGAGTGTGGGAAAGTTCAACCCATGAGTGATTGTGAGTGGGTCACTTTTTGGGGTAGGTAGGACATTCCTATCACATGGAGTTACCCTATACTTTTATACCAACACATAGTTGAATTCCTAGAAATTCCAATGACAGATTTCTTTGGAAAGCAGACACGGGGTAACAACAAACATGCAGAAATATTTGACTCTTCTGTATTGAAATACACAGAAAAATCTCACTCAGCTCTCCATCTGAGGTACATAAATGAATGTTGTGTGGGTTGTCATACCATTCACAGTGTTTCA
The DNA here is from genome assembly GCF_013377495.2 of Cygnus atratus. NCBI lineage: Eukaryota > Metazoa > Chordata > Aves > Anseriformes > Anatidae > Cygnus > Cygnus atratus. The sequence continues at coordinate 37,416,520 of NC_066396.1, forward strand.
CATATTCCAGTACTTGTTATCTCAAAATAATACTCTTTTCAAAATACTTGAGTAGTCAATGCGGTATGGCACTTAACTATAGGAGTAGAAACTTGCTTATCATGTGAGCTGAACTCAAGCTATTAAGAAGCAATCAGTGAATACATGTGATAATCTATTAAAAAATGTGTACTTAATTTTCATCCAAACTGCATCCATTTAGGTTTTCAGGTGATGTATTTCAGCTTCAACAAGCTGTACCTTTAGCAGAAGGTAGTAGGGAAACAGAAGTTACTGCAAACCTGCAGCGTACTTGTTTATAGAAAAACTAGCTCCTATCCTGTCCACATACAGACATATATTGATGTGTACTAACTACTGGGAGTTCACCATTCTGGGTAGAACTACTGAAAATGAAAATCAATTACCTTTCAGAACCATAGTCCATAACTCTGTATAATAAATAAAAACTTGGGATGTGAAGGCCATTCACTCACATAGAACTTATTCTTACACATTCTAAGTTCCAACAGTCTTATAATTCATAAACCTGAAAACAAGTTGAAATTGCCTAAAAATATCAAACTTATTTTATTCAAAGTTGTAAGGAATAATCCAAAGACAGGCACAAAATCATTTAACCATATATTTTTTTCCTGTTTATTTTGCAGAAATATGATTTTATTTCTGGATATATCTTTTCTATTACAGGATATTTCCCAGTGTGTGTGTGTAAACCATGGGTATGCTAATGTAAACTAGCACCTTTCTGCTTACAGCAGGGACACCACAGTATTTTTCTAGAGTCAACACAAAGTCCTTTTCATGCTTGCTATTAAAAGAGGAAAGAGATGGAATAATCTAAAGACAGATGATGATTTTTAAGTGAATCTCTTATTGACTGTAGACGGATTTTTCTGTAATTTTTTCAAAGCTGTATTAATTCATCATCATTTAAATTCTCTCTTTATTTATTTATTTATTTATTTATACAGGACACAAGTGTATTCCTGTGCTTAAGTTATTCTGTTGTTTTTAAGAACAGCTGATGCCTTCTGACCCTAAGCATTCACTAAAACATTAATATGCTCATAGATGCAGATTTAAAATTTTTTTTTTTAAAGTAGAATTTCTCACGATAGACAGTTGGACTAGATGGCTGTAGTTGTTTATTCAGCTGAACTGGTAAGAATGAATGCAAAGTAAAAAAAAGTCATGGAATGTAATGAGCATTCAGGGTTTGTAAGATAGGGTATGCTTGGACAGTCACGTAACATGCTTCAAGAAAAAGAATCAATATGATTTTATACCAGCTCAGGAATTTCACTAGGAGGCTGTGTAAAGTCTTAGAAAAACATGTTTCAGGCCGTCAGGAAGACCTCCAGGAATCCCATGAGCTGCATTCTTTATAAACTGGAATCTAAACAATCTGTTATTCCATAAAGCAAACTGTCCATGCTACTGGTGAAAAATAAGGCACTAAAATACTGCTCTCAACTTTAAAAGGAGACATTCAAGATAGAGCACCATCAGCTGATTATTTAAAGTGGAATGATGAAGCTAGTGGAGGTGGATCCATCTGTCTTCAGACAAACAATTTGAGGCTACAGTGGACTTCACTTGATGACATTAACCTTCAGTCAGAAAATGAGATTATGTCTTAAAATTATGGTTTACTTTTAAAAACATAAATCATGGCAAATCTTGAAAACCGAGCCATTCACTGTTGTATCTACATAATCATGTAACCATAAAAAGTTATGTAACATTTTCTGTGGCAGAAAACCTGTGACCGAAGTTCCAATTTCCAGGACACAGCAAGATACATAGCCAAATCAGTCTGTCAGTTGTACAACTTCCACATAATTTGATTACTGTAAAAGTCATAAAATTTTATGTTTTCTTCTTAATGAATGACATTTTGGGCATATGTATATCAAAGAGATTTAACAGCACAAGAACACTATTCAAATCAATTTCTGTAACACACTACAGAACCTTCACTATACTAAAAATTGAGCTATTGCCAGTTAGAAATTTTTTCTCTATAATAGACACCTCATTTGAACCAAAATAGGTCTGCAATTGTTTGACTTTTTTTTTTTTTTCAGAAACTTCAACCAAAAGAAAAAGGAAGAAAGAAATTGGAATGATGTCAAAATAGCAGTTCATTTGGAGAAAGAAAAAGGATTTTTTTTTTTTAATTTTTTTTTTTTTTAGACAAGACAGTCTAGCAGCCAATTTTGAAGCATCTGGAAAAATCACAGATTTTTCAAAAATTGAAGGTAAGTAAGTAAACAGTTGTTTGCTAGCCACGTGGGCCCCAGATCCAGACAAGATGTCACGGATGTTAATAGATTTACCACTTGATTTATTTCATAAGAATTAATGACTAAAGATCTTGAAAGGAACAAATGCATGAACAAGAACAGTACTAACTCTGCTTGATAGTGGACTGATTTCAAAAACTGGTCAATTTCCTTCCAGAAAAAAAAATATAAATCATGTCTCATCTGAACTTGCCTTGGGATTACACATACCAGACAATACTCAAAATCAAACCAGAATAAGCGAAGTGAGAACACTTACATACAAAAGTACTTGTACAGCAGCCAAAAAATAATGAATGTTGTGTCCTTAACCGACTATTTATACTCTGAGGTACAGCCCTTTTCTTTCAAGCTTCTCAAAATGTTTATAAAACAAGGTAAATGGGAAAAAAATGAAACAGGACAAGTATATAATCACATTATATTACAGTAATATTCATTTGAGATTTAACTGTATCTTTAAACAGGAACAAATATCATTATTCAGACTGCTTAGAAATAGTAGGTCATCATTTTTGGACAAGTTTGATTTCTTCATTCCACAAGTAGTATCCCTAGTGACAATTGGACTAATCTTGGAAAAAGTAAAATATTCAGGCTCTATCTTTTTGCATAATGACACAGTGCCAAAAATAACAGTTCAGAATAAATAATTGGTGCAAGAGAGTAATTAGTAAAAATATCACTCAATATAATGCTGATAGAAATGGGGTGAAGATGCTGTTTGCCTTTTTAGCAATATGATAGGGTTAGCAAGATGAATAATGATTGCTGTATTATCTTAATAACCTGAATTTTGAACGTGACACAGGTGTCCTATCCAGAAAAGATATTTCTTGCCAAAACAGCAGAGGCTTAGGTGAATTGCTGGAAGAATACAATTTATTTTTTTTTTAAATCATTATTATTTCCAAAGAATCAAGGAAAACAAACAAACAAACAACAACAACAAAAAACACTGTATCATGGGGTGGATTAAGAAAAATGATCATCTTTCAATTTATAGCTATCAAATAACCTCTTTTGGAAATCTTCACTATGACAGAACAGACATGGGTAATTACCACTATAAACCACCCAAAAAAGAATCTCTGTGCCCTAGACATCTTGTAGAGCAGTAGGAAATCATTTTCATCATGGATATTTGCATAATGCCAGCCTTAAGGGCCTTATGATAAAGCTATAAACAAAACATAAGAAATACTTTCCTCGTTTATTCACACATTCCCATTACTTACAAATCAGCCAAATTGTCCCATGATATCTACAACCCTATCACCCATCCTAATGACTCCTATTTATAGCCCCATGGACAGGAATATTAGCTGTGCTAATGGGAGTCATTCCTCTTTCCCAGGTCACACAAAGTGTGAGTGTGAAGATGCCAGTTGCAACACAGAATTTTAAGATGGATGAGACATGAAGACTACCTCTAATTGTGGTGCTTATCCTGTGCTTAGGTGTCTAAACAGTATACACCATAACCATTTAATTCCCGAAAATTGGAAGATAAAAACCATGGAGCTCAGTGCTTAACAATCCAGTTGCACATACACAGGACACATAAAATACATGCTTTGGACATGCCTGACACTCCCAGGGGTTCTAATTACCATGTACTCTCTAAATAATTCCATTAAATGTCTGCTAGAAGAGAAAAGGTTATCATATGTTTGCTGATCAGCATGTAGCTCTTTCCCTGTAAATACATATAAATTTTCTGCTTTAGTGGTCTTTTCTTTACCTGACCAGGTAAACCAACATTCATTGAATTAGTATACCAAACAAAACTTTATTTTACTTGGTTGCTGTGAAGTTAGCTGTCAGTTCTCTGCTTACAGCTGCTTTCTGGGTGTCAGAATGGCCTATCAAATAGTTATAATTTCTCCTACTAATTTCTGATTCACATTTAGTTTCATCCAATGAAATCCCTTTGAAAGAAAGCCAGAACAAACTCAAGCCTGGCTAAAGATGAAACTTCCTTAAAAAAATGAAAGACAACCAAAAATACCATAAGTGTAAACAATTAATAGCATTAAATGGCATACACAGCAGATCTCTGTATACAGCAATGTGCAGTTACTGAAATTTTGGGAAATGCCTTTTTAGGGTCAAAATTGCTGTCAGCAGCCTCTTACATTAATTGTCGTATTCCTCCTCTTTTTCCATCAATACCTTAGCTTAAGCACTGGACAAAGAAGAACAAAGCATGTCTGAAAACTAAGTGCAGACTGAAACTCATTAAAAACACATAATTTAAACCAACTGCATTCTGAAGTGTCCTGACATTTGCCAAGTTTTATTGTTGAAAGACACACTGGATCTATCCATTTCAACAGCAACTATCTTCAGTAATTTTAAATATACTAAACTTAAATATCTCATGCTCCCAAGTCCTACATGAGAAGGTTTCCATTTAAAGCTGAAGCTTTTTTGAAGATCTTTTCAAGGTAGGGGCATTTGCCTTCACAAGATTATCTTTACCTGTTTATGTCTGGCTTTATAACATTCACTTTCTATTAGGGAAGCGTCTTCACAGTTTCAGAGAGTATCATTTCTACTAGACGGAGAAAAGTGCTAACTAGAAAACAATCAATGGCCCAACTGTAAGGTTGATAATGATGACTTTCTGAGAAGAAATCTCTTAAGACTGCAGGGAGACTGTAATCTAGCAAATCTGTTCTTCTTCCACCTTCCATGTTTTCCTTTTGCTGTAAGGACACAGGCAGGGAAAAACAGAAGGGCTCCCTGCCCTCAGGATCAGTATCTGGATGGCCAGTAGCAGCCTGAACAGCAACTTCAGAGACAACCCTAAGCTGAGGCTGGAGAACACTTAGTGAACCAAGAAACTACAGGGAACAGAGCTGCCAAACTCTTAAAACAGAGAGCATGCCAACTGAGATTTTTCAAAAGCTTATAAAAGCAAAAGGCATTGCCTTGGCACCAGAACAATGGGTATCCACTTGGTCTATTTCTAGCTGTCGCTGCAAAGTGTAGACAGTGAAACTCAATGAAAAATTTAAAAACAATCACAAACACTTTTACTTTAACATTGACTTAGTTTGAGAAATGTCTGGATGGAATTTTCTTAAAACTTTTTCTAAAGAAAGTTACATGGAAAATTTCAGACCAAACAATTATTCTTTGGCAAAGTTATACATAACTGAAAACAGGACCTTAAAATGGCAAACTCTGGGCAACCTGAACTCAGGGAAATACTTGCAATTCAACCTCTACATAATAACTAGAATTGCAGAAGTGGCACATGTGGTTAAAGCTCAAGAGAAACACAGGTTCTAACCACAGTGTTTATTTTAGTTTACATTTTCCAAATACCTCACCATTAAGAGCGTTACTTTAAATTTACTCCAAAAAAGCAAAGATTCACAAAAAGATTTCTAACTTACACACTCAAACATTCCCATTTATAACAGTCGGTTAGTCAAAGAAGCTAAGGCTGATGGACTTAAATGATAACTTCTTTTACATGGGAATCCTACATACAGGTCACTTGACAGCACTTCTACGGTTTGCCTCAACTGTCAGAATCACCTTTAGCCTCTGACTATAGTTATGAACAAAATCCTCATAACTCTGATGACACAGAAACATGTTCTCTCTACCCGGAACTGCCTTCTCGAGACATTATATTGCTTTTCTCCTTCGCTGATGCGGTCTGAAAGAAAATTAATGAATATGGGAAGTACTGCAAGTATCTGATCAGTTTTCAGAAATCCAAAGTCTCTTTCTCTGGCACTCCTGAATGCTGCAATGTGAACTCCATTTTCTTTTCATCTTAGTGATTACATTCAGTTTTACCTTACTTTTAGAAGAATAAAGTGCAATGTCACTTTTCTGAATTGATCAGTGGTATCAGAATTCACTGAAAATCTTTATCTTTTCCCAGCCCTGCCTTGTTCTAGCCTTGGCTTCATATAACTAAAGACAAATGAAACATGTAGGTTGTATGAAGAGAACCATGGGAGAAGGCACAGAATGTCTCCAGATCTATACCACTGAGAAAATGTAAAAATATAGCAGATTAATACTTGCATTTCAGTTGCAATTTCTTACTCACATAACTGCAGTTTATTTATCATGTACCAGAAAACATGCATTGGCTTTTAGGCAGTGGTACATTCAGTTTACTTGGGGATGTATAATGGTTTGTTTTTTTTGGCAGTGCTGAAACTACGTATGTTTTTTTATTATTATTATTTGGCTTTTCCACAGGTACATGGCACAATCCCCACTGGAATCAATGTGTCATATTATCTTCCTGACTGATTCACACAAATCCCAAATTAAGACCTTTCTTCAGTGAGAGAGAGTATTTCTGATATCAACAGTAGATGGTACTATGCAACACAAACAGTGTTATATCATAGGGTCATAGAATCATAGAATCAAAGAATGGCTTTAGTTGGAAGGGACCTTGAAGATTATCTAGTTCCAATCCCGCTGCCATGGACAGGGATGCCACTCACTAGATCAGGTTGCCCAGGGCCCCATCCAACCTGGCCCCATCCAACATTTCCAGGGATGGGGCATCCACAGTTTCTCTTGGCAACCTGTTCCAGTGCCTCACCACCCCCCCGCCCCGAGTGAAGATTTTCCTCCTAACATCTAATTTATATCTCCCCTCTTTTAGTTTAAGACCATTCCCCCTTGTCCTGTCATTATCTACCCAAGTAAAGTGTCTCTCTCCATCTTTTTTATAAGACCCCTTTAAGTATCGAACGACCTCAGTCCCCGGAGCCTTGTCTTCTCCAGGCTGAACATGCCCAGCTCTCTCAGCCTTTCTTCATAGGAGAGGTGCTCCAGCTCTCTGGTCATCTTTGTAGCCCTTCTCTGGACCCCCTCTAACAGGTCCACATCTGTCTTATGTTGGGGGCCCCAAACCTGGGCACAGCACTCCAGGTGGGACCTCATGAGGGCAGAGTAGAGGGTGACAATCACCTCCATCAACCTGCTGGTCACACGTCTGTTGAAGCAGCTCAGGATGCAGCTCAGGATGCTCGACTTCTGGCTCACGTTGAGCTTTTTGTCCACTAGAACCCCCAAGTCCTTCTCTGCAAGGCTGCTCTCAATGAGTTCTCCCAGTCTGTGCTTATGTCTGGGACTGCCCCAACACAGGTGCAGCACTTTGCACTTGGCTTTGTTGAACCTCATGCAGTTCACGTGGGCCCACTTCTCCAGCCTGTCCAGGTAATTTTTAGTAATAAGATTGCTACCACTGTTGACTAAATCCGTTATGCTTTACACCCCTAACTGCTCATTTACAACTAGCAAAATTCAGCATTACATACTGACTAGGAATTGCAATATAAAAGCAAGCATTTATTCATTGAGCCTGAACAGGATACTAGATACACTGGAAATTGAACAGATAAAAGAAATGCCATAAGAAAACTGTAGAACAGCATAAGAAAACCATAGAATACAAGGATTAAGGGAGAATTTTCTTTGTGTGACAGTTACTGCATATCTGAGTTTCTGCATTACGACCTTGAGGATTCCAAGGAAACACTCTCAAACTCAGTTATACTTTTTTGGTTCCTGAATGAAAACATGCCACTTGATACTTAAATACTGGACCAACAATGCAATTCATAAATAAGCAGGCCACCATCCCAAAACTGTTTTCTGCCAGGATCTCAGAAGCAGATTTCAGTTGGAAAAGCCAACTACGTGGATTGTTCAGATCAGTAAGCAGGTAAGAAGTCCTCCATCAGCTATTTGCCAATACTTCCATATGGGGCTTATCAAAGAAAGCAAGTGGCGGGTTGGAGCAGAAATCTGCCTTGCTCATTTTCCATTGGTTTAATATACCTTTGCGTGTGAGCTGAAGCAACTTCTTGGCTGATCTAACTCATATCGAGGCCAGACTAGTGCTCTAGTTGACTCCTGACGTCTCTCAGGAACAAAACTTGGCTTCTGGGAAAAAAACGATCTCGTAGGCTTAAAAACTTCCACCATATAGTTTGTGGTGTTTTCCAGCACAAAATGGAATAAAACTATACATTATTACAGACATATTCAAGAAGTGTTCAGAACTAAGTGCTCCAATTTTTGAACAGCTTGCTGTATGAAGAGTATAATTAACCTTGCAAAACCCCTTTTCAACTAATCTTTTTTAAAAAATCTCATACAAACACTTGTGTTTTTAACACAGGCTCTAACATGGAATTTGAGGAAGAAGCTATGTAAATGAAAACTCTTATCTATATGCAGACGAGTCCCAGTAAGCCCTTATGCTATGCTATGAAATCATGTGCCCTTTACATGCTACATATTTAAAAAATATTGGAGAAAATGCTTAAAATGGACTTGGAAATTCTTTTTGCATATTTTCCTTTATTTTTTTCCACCAGTTCCTAGCATTTATTTAGAATCACCTAACTCTGCAGATATCACAGGAGAGAAATACAACCCTAATCTTAAGATCATATAAATAAATAAAAATTAGCATTCAGAAACTGCTTAAAATTCTCTGTGTAGATTTCATAGAAACAAATCCCAGACTTTAAAACTGAATATATTATGACATGATCTTCCTGCAGTAATAAAGGCCTTATTTCACAATATATAGCTTCACAAAACCAAATGTTCCCCCAGTCCTAGACATGAATTCAGTTTTTTTTATGGGAGAAAATATAATGAAAACTGGAAATAAACCGCACCCCTGCCCCTGGCCCCCACTTCTCCCTGCCCTCCCCCCTCCCCCCTCCTCCCTGCCTTTTTTTGGGCACTTAATGGCGGTTGTGTTTAAAAAATTGGTTGTTAAGTACTCGTGTGTGAGAAAGTTAGTGAAGTTTCAACAAATGTAGAAACTAGATTTATACATTTATCCTATTATTAATATATACCCCTTGCATTTAGTCAAATACACAGGCTAAGATTTGGAAATAAGAATCTGAAAGAAGGCAAAATCAATACATTTTCACCCTGATTCTCATTAGCACCATGCAGCAGAGTACTACAAATACAAAAAGTGATTAGGATTTTCATTCGCTGGCACATTTTGTCTTCAACACCACATATGAAACCGTTATACACTCTTTCCTTTGTTCCTAACGTACCTGTTATCATAGCAATTATTAACTCAGGAAAAAAAAGATACTGGTCCATAGGGGGTAACATGGATTTCCCTTTGATATCATCACCAAAGTATGCATTCTATAGAAAAAAGGTACTGCAAAGTGCAAGCTTCTCAGTGTGTGTTAGGACACCACAACAAAAAATAGCTCAATTGTAGGTATTATATAGTATAATTCCTTGAGACTTTCAATTATAACAATTTGTTAGAAAATGCACACAAAATATCATGTAAAATACAAATTGAGAATTACAAGGAATGTTAATTTGTTAAGAAGTAATTATAAAAACTTTCAGCAGAATGGAGTTTTCGTGCATGCTATTTTAACTGCATGTGCAGATTGTTTAGAAAAAAATAAGGATTTTAAAACTGAGAATAGGAAGAGATTGAAAATATTTTTTTTTCTGAATTAATAACATAATGTTGACTTTTCAAAATAGCTTTGTTTCTAACGATTGAATTAAGAAAATTTAATTATAATGATACAAGTGCTACACTAAAGATTATATCAGGTTTTCAATTACAAACTCTTATTTTCATGACTATAACTCAACTGTGCAAAAGTATTCCGTGCTGAGTATTGGCCTATAGTTTTTTCAAAAAAGCAACATTAAAAATGGAAACATAATCCTGCTGCTACGAATTACACACAATTCGAAATGACCATTGTACTCATATTTTTTACTGCCTTGAAAGGAACTGATTGCCCCCAAAGGAAACTGTTTTTCCTTAGAATTTAATAGAATCAATCTCGTGGCACTTAGAACCATTTGATTTCAAGCAAGATTTGGGGTGGAACATTACACCTTAGACCTGGAAATATTATCCAAGGGAGTCACAGTAACACAAAAGGTTTTGAAACATAGTTCTACCTGATAAATCTCCAGTCTCTCAGCTTTTCCATAAAGCACATTAAAGATACATATTAAACACAAAGAACAAAATCCTGCAGTTCAGAAAAGGCTTATAGAATGGAAAGTTTTCTGAGCTCAAGGTAGAAGGACTGTGGAACTACACTATCCACGATTTTTACATCTCTGGAACTTAGTACATCGGAAAAGACAGACTTTTTTTTTTTTTTTTTTTTCCCCCCGGCACACAGAGGTTAAGAATTTTTATTTTCCATACAATATTAATTTATGTACCTTGTAGCTTAGCGCAGTCCTGATACTTTCCTTGCTGTTTAAGAATGGACACTGCTAAAAGGAACCTGATGAATGCAGAAGGTGAGCTACAGGGGCTTGCAGAGTACAATGGACCTGGACAGCTGAGTGAGGGTACTGTAAGGCATTGTGAGGATACCAAATGTCATTCAGTGGAAACTACCTGCATTCAACACCATTTCAACACCCTTTGTAGTCTGCTATTGTTTCCATGGTGTTAGCTTTCTGGCATATGAAATGAGCATGCTGATCATTTCTCCTGTTGGAAAGGTACTGCGAATTACTACAACAGAGTTTCTAAAGCACTTTGAGATCCCTAGATAAAGGTGCTGAGAAAGATCAATCTGTATGTTTTTTTATTATTATTATTATTATTATTATTATTATATATTTTTTTTCAGAGTATAACTCAGATCTTACTTTGCTTCCAGTGCCAGTGCAATGATGCCTGCAGCCATAGGTGCAGAGGCTGAGGTTCCAGTATGGCTGTCTGTGCAACGCTGCCTCAGGTCTGTGGTGATCTGGAAGAAATTGAATGTGTGAAATTTAGAACATAGCTTCAGAAATCAGAACAGATTTAATTTGTGCAAATGAGTTGTATGTACGTGGCAGGTATTTCCTTCTTCCATTGCAAGGAAAGAAAAATGTTTTCTGAATACATGACCTTAGATGTCTACATTCTAATCTGAGCTTGAAGTCCTTTGTGAACTTGGAGAACTGTTACTGTATTGCACTGAAAATGTATCTTCTTCTTTTTTTTTTTTTTTTTTTTTCACAGCATGATCAACAAAAAGACATGTAAATTAGAAAAATGCCGAGGGTTTTATAACAGCACAGTTAGAACTCTGCCCTTCTTTGCACTTATAGAGCACTTCCCATCCAAGAATCTCAAAGTGCTTTACAAACAGGACTGAACCAAAGCTCACAGTCCTCCTATCACAGTGTGGTTATGCCCATTTTAGAGACTATAAAACTGAGGTATGGAGGTGTTATCTGGGTTGCTTGAAGTCACACTGGAAGTATATGATAGAACAGTATACTGTTCTGCTCAAGTAAAGTATAATGTTTAACCCATGGTCTGTTTTTTCATGATTTATGCAATAATTCACATGAAATTAAGCAACAATTCATCTGAAAGTCCTGATGTAATCACAAATTAGGCCCAGAGACCATCAGCAAATTAATAACTCGCGGCTTTAAATTGTTATATATTGCTCAATTATGTGCTGCTACATACTTTCGTATGTAATCTAAGTGGATGTATTAAGCTATAATGTGTAATACCAACCAAAGAGACAGAGTTGCCTACTTAGCGTTGGGATGTTCCCATCTTGTAATATATTTTAGACAGGTATTTTCTGTAAGATAATAAATCACACATAAAAATGTGTTTATTCTAAAGCTACTTCTTTCAAGCGATATTATTCTAAAGTGCTTCTGACCTACACTCCTCTTTCTGAAGAAATAGTTCCTAGGAAAAGTCAGTAGAAATAAGAAATCACTACTACATAACAGAAGATCAAGCAGAATCCACATGGAATTAAAACTGTTTGCTAGTGGACAGCAGTCCACAGCACAGAAACTTCCATGAAGGCAGCAAAGCCAATGACCTCTGAGGTCAAAACTTATTCTCAGCAATTCAGTTGATCCTTGAGGTTCAGTCACAAATAAAGTATCTGCCTGAGGGGCAAAGAAGAAGTTGCTCAAACAGCTTCTTACCCAAGTATGCAGAAATCTTGTGTCTCCATTTCATTTAATTCCCTATCATCATACTTCATTTGTAACATGGATGTGCACAAAGACATGTGAAGTAGAGGATCAGAGGATCAAAATATCATGAAGAAGTAAATGGCATGTAAAAATGCCTGTCTAGTTTTGACACTGGAAGATATGTCAGGAAAAAAACAGCCATGTTCCATCTGGGCACAATAAAGCGATTACATGTAGAAGGTATATGTTTCACATATTTGCATTAGAAATAATCAGTGGTATATATATTACACAATACATATAAGGCTGCTGAAAGTTTTCATGATGTGTAAACATATACAAGCTAACACAAAACTTACAGTAGAAGAGAAGCTAGCAGAACCTAGGGATCATAGCTAAAAGCAAGTAGTGAGCAAGTGAAACAAAATGGAAGGTTCTAGAAATGGAAAAAGAAGGATTAAGTAATTTATAATGTCATATCCTTAAATCAGTGAACTTACCAAAGGCCAGATTCAAGAATAATGAATTCTAGAAAGAACCTCTTTTGGCCTATTAATATCTTTCATAAATGCACATCCATTCTTTTTAAATAATTTCTTTTATCTATTATCAGCTAAAAGCTGAACCCCATAAATAGAATGTTCTTATCATTTCTTTATCTCTTGCCTTCCTTCCCATTGACTGTGCATTAACTTAAACAATGAAAATTAATTGCACTCAAAAACCTGTATGCATGCAAATTCCATAAATGCCCTGACAATATTAAGAGACAAAATTGCAACAGGAACAGGCCTAACACCATATTGCCTACATGTGCAAATACAAGCTGTGATTTTGCAGCTGAGACGGGACAAAGACCACAAGGACCAACAACTACAGGGTGACATACAAGTTTCAGGTATCCTTTTTGGAAAAACAGCTCTCAATGCAGTGTCTGGGAGTGAAAGGGTGGCCAGGAAGTAGGGCAGGAAAAAAAAGTGCTTGTCTCTTCCGCATGCTTTTTTGCAGGGGCCTTGTACCTTTTTCCATGCCACAAGTCATGGAGTAGGCATATTCCTCAGAGGACTGAAGGATAATGCCTAAAGGAGATCAGGTAGGGAGAAGTGCCATCACAGCTGCTTTACCTTAAGAGAGAGCCTCTCAATACATTGATAACCATATTGCATTGTGCTATCTTCATTTCTGATCCTCTGAAATAACAAGTTTCCAGAGCTTTTTATTGTCCTGTAGCTACAGATATCAAGCACAATAAAACCATGACACCTCTTTATTCAGCAATGTTGTCTCCCATGTTCTAAGCGGATATTGTGGCAGCAGTTTGAACTACAGCCCTTATCTCTCTCTTTCACTGAGCAAATATTTCAGCAGAAAATGTGTAAAGAAAGCTTCCTAAGTGGAAATCCCATTTGAGCTATTTCAAAGTGAAGTTACTGCCAGGAGCTGAGATGTTTTGGTGTATATTCCCTCCAAAATCTAAGGCATGTTTTTCAGCACTATGGGTTCACTGTCAGAGAAGTATTGTGTCTACCATGAGATAAATAAGAGTACAGAACCACCAACAGGTGAGCAATTTTCAAGAAGAAAAATGGTGCTCCAAATTCCTGAACCACATGAGGGCAACATCATTAATCACAATAGAAGGATATGGTATTTGACATCACCAAGTAGCTGTCATTAATGTATATTAGCTGTCATTCTCTTCAATAGGGTGGGGAGGAGAAGAAATTTTTCATTTCTATCATTGAGTACAACATATTTGTATGCTTCAATTATCTTTGTAACAACTGCTGATCTACGAAAACGCTGATGAGACTACCCAAGATAAGTCCACATAGTATTTCTAAGGTCTTGATGTATAGACACTTCTAACTCTTCTAAATCAACTAGATTTCATGAAAGAAAATGACAATGAATCTAGTAATGGCCTAGGTTAACCAACATGAAATTAGAAACCTAGGATAAACCCTAGTGAAAGGCAGACAAAAATTCAAGTCACTACAATGTACCATATTACCTGCCATACATATAAATCCAACGCATTTCAATAAAGGCACAGATTTGGTAAAGAAAAAAAACTCTAGACACATGGTAATAGTTTATATATAAGCAACTTGCCCTGAAGAGTCAAGGAGATGTCATTTCTGTGCAGTCATTTAAGACTGCATCATCAGTCTTCCCATAGTTTCACCAACTGGGAGGTTAATGCCTCTGGTCAAAAATGGGATTTTCCTCAGCAGAGAAAGTGCTCACTCTTCCCAAGTCTCTTTATTTCTTGTCATTTCATATTTCATGACAAGAGTTGTCCGAAATGATTGAACCATTTTTTTACTTTCTGCTACAATTCCTCAAGATATGTTTGTTTCTATGAACCTATGTCCCCAGGATTGACAAAGGTTTACCAAAATTTTCCTGTTCCTTCTCACATCCTTTGTGTATCCGTATCTACCTGAAATAAAAGGTACCCTGTTGTATTTTGATACTCTGAATGAGAGTTTGTGAACAAGAGGAGGTTTTTTTTTTTGGTTTGCGTTTTAAGAATTGACAGGAGTTTTTTGTTTGTTTTTATTTCAAGTTTTGCTTAATGCAAAAGATGTTCATCAAGACAGAATCATATCATAGAATGGCTCAGGTTGGAAGGGATCTTAAAGATCATCTAAAGATCATCTAACCCAGCCATAGACAGGGATGCCACCCACTAGATCAGGTTGCCCAGTGCTCCAACCAGCCTGGCCTTGAACACCTCCAGGAATGGGGCATCCACAGCTTCTCTGGGCAACTGTTCCAGTGCCTTACTACCCTTACAGTGAGTGTCCTAATGTCTAATCTAAATCTATCGTCTTTTAGTCTAAGACCATTCCCCCATGACCATTCCCAGAATCATGCCTTCAAAGAGAAAGAAAATCAGGAGACAACATGGCATTTTTTAGGAAACAGAAGTAGGAAATAGTAAGTAGAGGTATTTATACAAGGTAAGTAATTTAAAATAATTTTTACAAGGTAAATTTTTACAAAGCAAGTCATGTAACAGGTTTGTAAATTATATCTATGAGGGACTTTCATATGCAAATTTATCAGTGCTTTAAGATGTTATTTGAAAAAAGAATTCAAATGAAATATGGTTAATTTGCACAACCTGTTGTATAAATTAAAGGCCCATCTAAGTAACCATAGTTATATGTGGTGCTTAACCTACCCTAGCTGCATGGTCCAGAGCTGGGAAGCTCTGTTTAACATTCCAGCGTTATCCTTTAGCATTCAAAGTATCAGAGAATAGGAAAAACCTTTAAAACTGTATATCATTAGCCAACAGTTCTGCGTTCACTCTTTTATGAGAGAGAACCTACGAAGAATTACATTTTCAGGGTATTTACCTAGTGTTAATTTGACTTTGTCCCAGAGTATGAATTTCTATACCTTTGTGTATGCCTGTACTTTGCAGTTGCTCCTGAAAACACCTAAAAGTAATTCTAGCTCTTTTCTCTAAGAATCTATGTAGAAAACATATACCTAGCTTTATCTGTATTCCTTAGAAATGCATCCAAAGGTTGAAAACTTGGTCCTTAATGGGCTAACATTTACTGCAATACCAAATTTGGTGCAGCATAAAGTCAAGAACATTTTAAGTACCTTCCCTGAGCAACAAGGAACTCATTCAAGATGTAACATCAGTGTGTGTTTAACCGTAACTATTAGCTCAAATTATTTCAGACCAGAATTTGCTGCCATTTACTTTAGTTCAAAAGTCAGTAAAAAAAGCTCCACCTGGGATACAGATTTGTGTAGATAAAATTAAATTCTTGTTTACTAAGCCATGACTGTACGAGATTGAAAAAAAGTATAGGAAACCTCCTAAAATTATGTTACATCCCATATTTATAGCAAGCAATCTTAAAAACATATAGTAATGAAAAGAAGAAAAAAAAAAGTTTTGGGTAGTTGTAAAAGTATGGGTGCTTCTATTAATCTATATTGGAACTGAAGATTTTTATAAGAAATTTTATGTATCTCCTTCTAGATCAGAAAATTAGTTATTAATATTTGGTTATAGTTTACTTATCTACCTTATAATGCATTCTTAAGCTATTAAACTGGAGGATAAATGGAAAAATATGAAGGAACAGGGTCATCTGACACTATAAAGTTGTAGTCATGCATTGTCTCTTAACTGGGAATTCATATCTCTGTTCTACAACCATGCAGTACCTTACGATATCTGAATTTGTTCTGAGTTACATCACAATAAATAAAAAATGAGTTATTTTAATATTGATAGTAAATCCCATGTCTGGTGACTTCTTCCTGATTTACTGCAGTTGTATATACTTTTTTTCCTATTTTGGATATAGTAGTCTCACTCTCACAAACCAGCCAAACATGTATTGATCAAATTTGTTATTCTTTTTGTGTAATGGCAAGAAGGTGAGCTCTTAATGGCTGATTTGTATATTGCATATAAGTATATATGCATAAGAAAATTTGGAGAATTGATATTTAGCACTTATATTTCTATTCTTTGATTCTATTTTTCAGTTCTATTCTTCTAGCATTTTGTAGAATCATGGAATTATAGAGTGGTTTGGGTTGGCAGGGACCTTAAAGATCATCTAATTCCAACCCCCCTGCCATTGGCAGGGACACCTCCCACTAGATCAGGCTGCCCAGGGCCCCATCCAGGCTGGCCTTGAACACCTCCAGGAAAAGGGGCATCCACAGCTTCTCTGAGCAACCTTTTCCAGTGCCTCACCACCCTCAGAGTAAAGAATTTCCTCCATCTATCTGATCTAAACCTACCCTCTTTTACTTTAAAGCCATTACCCTTTGTCCTATCACAACAACCCCTGACAAAGAGTCCCTCCCCACTTTTCCTGTAGGCCTCATTTAGGGGCAGGAAAGCCACTATAAAGTCTCCCTGGAGCCTTCTCTTCTCCAGGCTAAACAACCCCGACTTTGTCAGTCTGTACACATAGGAGAGGTGATCCAGCCCCTTGATCATCTTTGTGGCCCTCAGCAGTCTAAACAAAAACGTGCACTTTGATGCACTGAAAAGGATGTGTGATTCAACAGTGAAAATGAACACACGTCTTTTTTATTCTACACTCTTCTAGCATTTTATAACAGTTGAAAAATTTTGTCCTCAAGTTTTTCAGTTCTGTCTTCTGTTTAGTTCATGTTTCACCAAGACATCTTTCCAAGGTACATGGGGTTTAATAGGTCTTTTGTAGTACTGGATTTTACCAAGTTGGAGAAGAGAATGGAGATGCTATATTATCTTTCTCAGAATGATTGCTCAGTCTATGAGCGAGAGAGCCATACAGGTGAGAGCAATGTCCACGAGTGCACATGTTGGAAAAAATTGCTCAGTACTCTTAGTTTGAAGAGCTGACTCCACACTTTGATATCTTTTCCTCCAGGGGTCTTGCATGGCAGAAGTACACAGTTATTATCCTTATGGGGGTAACTGCTTTATACACAACACAAACAGAAAGCTATTTACTGCATCTACTCCACACTGTTCTGCTTTGCCACTGAAAGTGTCAGGAGGTGGAACAGACTTGTCTGGCTTTGAATGCCAAGTACCAGCAGCAAAATGCTCTTAGATAGGCCGTGACTTTCAGAAGCTGGTTGATAATACAGTAGAGGGAAAAGAGTCTTGGATGGAATATTTACATT
Source organism: Cygnus atratus (assembly GCF_013377495.2). Classification (NCBI taxonomy): domain Eukaryota; kingdom Metazoa; phylum Chordata; class Aves; order Anseriformes; family Anatidae; genus Cygnus; species Cygnus atratus. The sequence goes on from NC_066396.1 coordinate 37,434,471, forward strand.
CTGATATTCAAGCATGTGAGATCAGCGAATATTATGGCACATGCTACTGAAGTAGCTTTGCATAATAGTAGTTGGGATCCAAATTACGTTCCAGTAAAGAAAGGATCAACAGATGGGTTAATTCTTACGGCTGCTCAGTATGCTTACGCTTTTATCATTCAGTGTGCCCAGTGATGCAGTTTGTAGGAATAGTCTAAAATTGGCATATGCAACTGGATTGATCCCAGAAGAATGAAGAATCTGATTAGTAAAAGCAATCAGTATCTACAGAACTGATGGAATTCAATTTAAGGTTATTTTTGCTTATCTCTTGATAACTTGTCTTAGATCTCAAACAGAGACTCCAAATTAAGGATATTTTTGACGAAGCCTATCTTTAAATCTTTTCAATAAAGTTAATGTAAAATCTCTTAATTATTTCCTTAATTCTGGGATAATATATGTTCATTTTATATAAAATTAATCTCTCATTGTAAAATATGCCTTTTTTAAAAACCTTACAATAAAATACAAAACTGCAAGTATAAGCATAGTGTCATAAATTCTAAAACTGAACTGTATTACTTCAGTCAACTAAAAAAATTATATGTCTTAATTCTTGCTTTTGATTCTAGCATAAATCAAAAGTGAGGGATGTTAGAAATAAGCCATGTTCTTTTATTGGAATAGTAATTCTACAAAAGCAGAAAGTCCATGCTAATCGAAAAGAGTGAAAGACAAACATCAAGAAAACTACGGCTATTCAAAAATCAGAGGAATGCACAAACATTAAATCAGTTAAGCAGAAAACTACAAATGAACACTGACAAACATAAAGACATTTTGCTAGATTAAAAGAAAAAGAGCAATGATATATTGGTCAACAAAACAAGTATCGACAGATACAAGAAGTAATAAATAAATAAATAGAAGTGAATAAAAGACAAAGTGGGTAGCAATGAATAAAAAATAGAAGGTGCATAGAGGTGGTAAGGAAAGACAAAGGACAAAGAGTGAAGAATGCTGGTGAAGAGCATAGAACAAGAACAGAATAAAGATGTTTTTAAATTGATCGAACCAAAAGAACCCCAAAACTGATATCGTTTAATTGTATAGAAATAATAGGATAGTTAATAGCAGTTTATAGTAAATGACTATTTCACTGAATGTTCTCATTTTTGAAAAAAAAAATGAAGTTTTCAGAGCATACAAGAATGATAAATCATCTTCCTATTTATAGCTATTTTAAATAACAAGTTTAAATCAGAAAATTTGGAAGCACTAAAGATTTTTAAAAGAGCTTGAAAGTGAACATGTTAGACTGTATTGATTTTATCAAGTCTTTGAACTCTGGAGATATTCCAGGATATTGAAGGAAAACCAGCACTATGCCAATATTTTGAAAGGGCAAGCACTATTGCCCTAATAATTCCATCTTTTTTGCCAAGCTTTTAACTGGTGTAAAACAATTGATATGGGATTTAAACTAACTGTTAATTGATTAAATAGCAGCATATTCAATGGTGAATAACATAGGCTGTTGGAAAAAAGAGCTTGCCAAATTGCCACAGTATTTTTTTTCTGGTCAGCACTTTGGTTGAAAGTAGTATAGTTAGAATTCTGATAGACAAAAAATGTGATACTGCACATTTAAAAAAAAAAAAAAAAAGAGTTAAATTTAAGAGATGATACATAATACATATATTTTATGTGAAATAATTACAAAGTCTCAAAATTATATATATTGTTATAATGAGAGAAATTATATATATGCTTAAAAGCACATATCAGAAATGAGGTTTGTTTCTAATCTGGCCTTCTAAGATTTGGTTCTTAACCTTAATATGGCCTAAAGCTTTTAGGTGTAAACACTAACAACTTTTGACAAATGCTGCATTTGTAGAAACACTGGAGAAAGTGATGATGGGGGCTAGTCTGGATTGAGTGCTAACTCAATCCAGACTTACAGGATTGGGTTGAGTATAGCCAATTGAGTACAGCCAATGGCAAATGGTGCAATAAAGAGACCATAACCACCCTCTCACCTGAACTCCAGGCAGCAACTCTGAAAAAGACCAGAAGCAGCTCTGAAATCAACTTGGTTGTCACACAGCGATGAATACGTAATGTGACAGTAAGGCTAACAGGTCTAAGTGAGGCTTACTGTATAAAGAGAGGTGAAATGAACTGGCAGTCACAGATGCACATTTCCTGGTCCATCTGGCACTCATTCCATTACCACCTGAGTGGTGTGTGCAGTCTGGGTGCTCAAAGTTGAGAGAGGGTTCTTAAGAAAACATGCCTTAAGCAGAATGATGCAAGAAGCTTAAAATCATTTATCAAAATGGATTACCTAACCATGCTACATGGCTTAAAAGAAAGATGTTAGACTACTAGAGCGGTCTTCATAGAATCACAGAAACATAGAACCATAGAATCAGCACAGTTGGAAAAGACCTCCAAGATCATCTGGTCCAACCATTCCCTCCCCCCCTGTCCTCCATCCCCCCCCCCCCCCCCCCCCCCCCCAAATATCACCCACTAAACTGTGTCCCAAAGTACCACACCCAACCTTTCCTTAAACACCCCCAGGGACAGTGACTCCACCACCTCCCTGGCCAACCTGTTCCAATGCCTGACTGTTCTTTCTGAGAAGAAATTCTTTATGCTAACAATAATATCTGTGACACAATGTAATGTCGAGAAATTGAAGCTAGAAGAGCTCAGACAGCAAACAAGATTTTTTTTTTAATAACAGAGCTCAGACAGCAAACAAGACTATTTTTTTTAATAACAATGCATAATTAAAACCACTTACCACTAGACTTGACTGGATTTGTTTGTCATTAGAAACTTTGAAGGGAAGATTGTGTGTATTTGTAAAGATTATTGTTGAGTTGACCATAGCTACTGGATTTGAAAGACTCAGGGAAGTCCTATATATTTGGCTATGCAACAGGTCAGAGTGGAGAATCACAAGGTCTCTGCTGACCTTAGTATAGGTTTCACTTAAACATACATAAGTTAGTGATGGTCTTTTAAAGGACAGTAGAAGGAATTTAATTACAGAATTGAGGACTGCTAGGAAACAAAGTAATTTCTGTCCTTTGTTATTATTTATCAGGGAGAACAAAAAACATGCCAGGAACAGAGATAAGGTTTCTGTGGAGAGAAGTAAGTAAAGAACAGGAAAACTACCGGAATGAAGCGGCACCACTGAATAAGTTTAAAAAAAAATTAGATCATCTGATAATAAGGAAGAATCCAAGAAGGGTTGGTCAGCATCCCACAGTCCTGAAAGGCGAGGCAGACACTATTGCAAAAAATAGCTGCAAGAATTTTTAACTCTTCCCTGGCACCAACAGAAGATTCTGCTAAGGACCAAAAGAAGGTAATGTTAGACTGGTGCCTAGGAAGACAACACCTGGGGAAACAAACAAACAAAAACAAACAAACAAAAAACAAACAAACAAACAAACAACAACCTCCCCCCAAAAACACCTTCAATTATCAGGAAGAAATTAAGATATATGTTATACACTAGAATAAATACGCTGGGAGGAAGACTATTAACAAACCTAATTAATAGCAATAGAGATGTTTAAAAAGCTAGATGGAGTAGTGTAATTGAATATTGAAAAGTACATTGAGAGCACTCAATTCAAAAAAGCAGACAGTATTGACAAACCAGACTAACAGTAACACAAGAGCTTAAAAGGTTGAAAGGAAGGTTATACTGAATACTGAAAAGTATATCTAACGCACTCAATTTTAAAAAGCAAATATACCATAATGTAAAAATACTAATGGTATCAATACTTTATCAAATGGAATTAAAACAATTGGAGAGTTTCCAGCCAAGATGAGAACATAATTGAAAATGGACGCACAGCCTGTTTACGAATGCGAGGAGGAGCAACACGGGAAAGAAGAGCACTGAGCTTAATCTTGCTTACAATATATCAGAAACTAGGAACTGGCAGTAATATGAACAATTTGTGTGCAGTTTTGGGTGTCATGATATATGAAGGACATAAAACTATTTGAGAGTGTCCAAAGGAGGGCTACAAAGATGGTGAAAGGTCCAGACAAGAAGACATACGAGGAGTGGCTGAGGTCCCTTGGTTTGCTCAGCCCAGAGCAGAGCAGGCTGAGGGGAGGCCTCATGGCGGCCTGCAGCTCCCTCACGAGGGGAGCGGAGGGGCAGGTGCTGAGCTCTGCTCTCTGGGGACAGCGACAGGACCCGAGGGAACGGCATGGAACTGGGACAGGCTCCCCAGGGAAGTGGTTCACAGCACTGAGACCACCAGAATTCAAGAAGTGTTCGGACAATGTTCTCATACATATGGTTTGATTTTTGTTCAGTTCTGTGTTGAGTCCAGGAGTTTGACTTGATAATGTTTGTAGGTTCCTTCCAACTTGGGATGCTTTGTGACTCTATGATTCTAATAAATGAGTGCCAATGAATGTAAAAGAGGAATGATACTGGATTCAAACAAATCTGAGAAAATAGAGGCATGTAGGAAAACTGCTAATACCATGTATGTAAAATATGAAAACTATGGTAACTAGATTAAAAACCAAAAAGAGGATATGTTCCTAGGCCTGCTGATGTTAGGCAGGATACTAGTAATGAAACAAATTGTTTTGGTGGCAATGGCAACAGGATCTTTGAAAGCATCACTCAGAGCTGGCAGCAACTAGTGAGTGGAAAAATCTACTATGAACCAGATATACTCGCACTGCATCAGGTGCACAATGCAAGGATACCCACGTTGGCTTCAAATGACCAGATTTGAAACTGGAAGCAGTGTGGTGCCATCAATCAAGTAAAAAACTGGGGCAAAATCAACTTGTGCTCATATGCTCATTTCCAAAAGCAACCCATTAATTAGAATAAATCATCTGTCTCTCCCCATCCCCACAAAGTCACTAGGCAGACCACAAACCCAAAACCAAAAGACATACTATTTTCCTGTCGTAGGATTCTCCACTGCTGTATGTTGTAGCTAGTGTGGATGCACATTCTTCTAGGTACCATGGCTTCTTCCCACTTTCAGCTGTGCTGCTTATGGAGATAGTGTAGATGCTATTGGTGTAGCCATCACAGGAGCAGTGGTCTCTACTCCTTCCACCATTTCCAGATGCCCAGACAAAAACTGAACCTAATCCTCTTCGTCCCTGTTTGGAAAGAGCACAAAAGATTTGATTCATAACTCTTTTTTCCTCTAACCATCTGCATAATAAACAGGTATTTGTCCCTAAGAGACATCTGATGAGAGACAAACAATAAAACAAGCTATCTCACTGAGAAGAATCTGAAATAAAAGCAGGATTTAGCAGAGTTCAGAACGAGACATCACCCCCCCCAAAAAAAAAAAAAAAATCAGAAAATGAGTGTGATGAACACAACTTTAGAAATGACTTTTATACAGTGTCTGCTGCTCAGCATCTGTGATGTCCAGCCTTACTAAGAAAGAGGTGCTGAAGACAGACCAGACATTAAAATATCATGCTGAGTTGTAACAGGAGAAGAAGTATTATACTTGAAAATAAAATCTTTTGTAATGCGTGGTACCTTTTGTTTATTAGGGCTCTGTCAGCTGTTTCTTCTTGAATTGCCTGGTGACACTACATATAGTTTGGGTAGCATTATATACTGTGAATCATGGTGTCATGGTTTCACAGAAGGTGAAATTATATAATTTTCACTATAAATCACAGAAACACAGAGAACATCTGATGTGGGAAGGGACCTCAGGTCACCTAGTCCAACCCATCTAGTTCATTATAAATACTAAGTACATAACACAATATATGAACAAAAACGGACAAAAAGAAGATACTTATAAATCTATATGATTAAGCACTAATGCGTTAGTTCAGCAAGACATTTTAAACATATGAATAGCTGGACAAATTGCTTAGGCATATTTGTAACTTGAAATGAGAACTTAGAATTAAGTAACCTTTTGACATTTTCTTAATATGCCAAAGGTATGTAGTGTTTAAATAAATAAAAGCATATTTTCTGGTGGTGCTAGTACTCTTGCATTGACGTGAAAAGTGAAAAAAGTCAGTAATCTCTGTTGCTGATACTTGGGAACTGAGAATTACTGATATACGGTCATGGGAATTGGGCTTTTCCTGATTTATGTTTGCACTTTTCATAGAATCATAGAATCATGGAATCATAGAATTATAGAATTATAGAATGGCTTAGGTTGGAAGGGACCTTAAAGATCATCTTGTTCCAATCCCTCTGCCAGGGAGGCCACCCTCTAGAACAGGTTGCCACCCTTGTCCTACTTGTTCTTGAACACCTCCAGGGATGGGTCATCCACTAGTTCTCTAGGCAAATTCATGCTGGTGAATTAAATTCAAATTCATGCATCTTTCTGATCTGCATTAATTATCAGCAGATAATATATACTGTTCATATAGGAATGTTTACCAAAGGTTTAAACTTGTCTTTGATTAAGCTAAATTGTATCACCTTTTCTTATATGACCTTCTCTCAAAGCAATGGAACATCCCTCTAAGTTACAGTTAAACTAACAGTCTCATTTATACCTCATCAGTCTGCAAGTCATCATGTAATGTCTACCTGGGTTCTGTAAGAGGTAGCTCCCTCTCACGCTCTGCCCGTGTGTGATAAATTAGTGTTATATGGTGTACAACACTACTTTTTTGTGCATGAATTAATTGCTTGGCCATGTGGGGAGTGTTTGTTTTTCTAAACAGAGTGCAGTTGTGTACCACAAATAACATAAAGACAGCTGTTGGACATCTACTAGGTCAACCTTAAACAATTAGCAATTCAAAAATTCATTTAATCCAGATGTACAGAGAGGTTTCATTTTGGCATTTTATGCTGAGAATCTAAATCAATGTAAGAAAAAATCTCTCACAGTTCACAATCCAAGATTGAGTTCTCAAACATTGATGAATTTCATTTTGTGAGTTTAATAAAAGCATAGTACCTGAAGAGACTCTTTTCTCCAGCAATATAAGTTGAATATAAAATTCTCCTCGCTAATGTTTACCTAAGGTTATGTCTCTGACATGCAACTTCTCATTAAAAAAGAAAACATCTCAAGTGAAGAAAAAAATTCCAGTGTGCCAAGTTAAATGTATTACGAAATCCACACTCGCCAGACAAGATTAGTCTAACCAGCTGAGAAGTACAACTATTTCAACTTCTTTCTCTTCCTTTAGTTGATCTTAGCCACTACGCAGATAAAAAAGATGCAAAATAGAAACATTTATTTTTGTTTTAAAGACAGATTTTCTGAAGTGTTCTATCCCTGTCCTACAGCTCTCCTTCAGCACATCATGAACTCTTGTCAAGTCAAAACCCCTTTTGGTTTTGTTTTGGGGTTCTTGCTCTGCTCTTCTCAGCCAACAGTGTCTGATTCAGAGCTGCCCAAAGTCAGTGGGATGTGCTTTGCAACTTCACAGGACTGGAACAGGTTTGCAAACCATTTCTCTTTCATTCTACTTTATGGTCATCCCTCTTTGCATATCTTTACTTCATACTCCATTGAAAACACTTGATGAGATGGATGTGAGCAAGGATAACTGGAAAGATTATTTCATGCATATTCATTGATTTATTATCCCAGCACATCAGGAAGCCAGAAATTAGGACCCTCTGCATGTCTGAAGGGAATGGGATGGAGGTTTATGCTAAAGATATGATGCTTCTCTACTTTTTACTCTGTTCCTGCTTGATTTTTACTGTTTTTGTTTCAGTTTGATCCCATCATCTCTTGCTATTATATAATGCTTTGCAGATGTACATTATTATTTGCTTTCTTCTTCTGTCTCCTAAATGGTCTTTTTTGGCTTGTCTGTCAATCCTGACATCTGCTTCAGGGTAATTTACAGATTTCTGTGTAGTGTTACACTGCTCTTACAAAACAAATTCTCTCTCCCACATACATACACGTCAACAATATTATACATGGATAGGTAGGTAGAAATGACACTGCAAAGCATATCACACAGATGAACTTCTATCTCCACAACTAGACAAAATACTTCATCAAAACCTTTTGATGAATTTTCAAAAGTGTTCCTGAAGAATTTTAGATTCAGCTTTTTCGTATGTGTTTCCTGAAAACAAAGTATTTTGTACAGCAAAGTATTAGTATTTTTGGCTAAATTGATACCCAATTAGAAATTCAGAGTAACCCACCAACACAACCTAAAAAGAAAAAATGAGAGTTCAGGATAGTGTAACCAAAGATCTAAGAAGGAGAAAAATGGAAACTAAATACTTTACTGTTTTGTCTAAAAGTCTATCTCCCACATTTATATATATATAAAAAAAAAAAATCTGAAAAATATATGCATAGAAAATTTTTAAAAAAAAAACAACAACTATCATTAACAGTCCACCTGTCTTTTTTTTTTTTTTTTTTTTTCCGGCATCAGTTGTTTCTGGCTGAAAAGTCTGCAAGCAGCAGTATAACATGATTTGTCCCACTCATACAATGAAAACCATTTCGCAGCAGGATAGGACTGTACTCTGTGTAAGTTTTGCAGACACAAGCCTTGAATTATTAGTTTCTCTGCACAGAGAATGTGTCTATACTTCTTTAGATGCATACTTATGCTGCTGTTCTAATCATGAAAAATGAGCTGCAGAAAAAGATATGTAAATACATTTTTGGGCATAAAACTTAGTCCTACTGAAAACATGCCCACGTATACTAAAAACTCTGCAATGCAATATTTAAAAATAATAAAAAACCATTTATATTTTAATAGTAATCATTGGGCTTTAAAAATGACAGCCATTTGCACCCAGGTTTACCTTTACATGCTCATTTTTTTGTAAACAACTGATATCAAATATTTCTTAAAAAACTAATGCCTCCTGCAAATATATTAGGTATCAATATCTCTGTCATTGTACCACAAAATAAGAACCAGGTGCACTGATTAATGGTAAAGAATATTTTCTAATAGATACAAAGAAAGAACTCCCATTCCCTAATACACTGCAATATAGCATGTTTAACAACTCGGCATTTCTCAGAAAATAGCATTACCTTCAGTCTAGAAAACGTGCTAAAAATCTCATTCTTAAAAGCTATTTGGCAAAGAAAATGGTAACCTTAAAAACAAACAAACAAACAAACAAACAAAACAAACCTGTACTTTATGTGTGCATTAAAAATTTGACCTGAACAAAATAATATGTCAAAGCAAATAAGTTCTGGTTTACATTTACTGCCTATTGTCAAACTACTATTTGGTTTCCTCCTCCCTGTTTCCAAACACCCTATTTTATTTCAATAGGCCCAGTCATGCTCAGGAAATTATAAACTTGCTAGCAACTATACTAAACAAGTAATTAGAGCAACAACATCAGCTGTCCTACTGTATGCGAATGCCTTTCCCAATTGGTCTCCTTTCAATACATGAAGTTAAATAACATTTGGACTGTGTTACAAAGCTAAGATAAACACACATGCAAGGCACTCTGTAGCTTTTACTGTTTGTCTAAATCTATCATATGTCATCTGCCAGATGCCCAAGGGTGTCAAGATGAAAAGTCAAGCCTTGAGCTGCCAAAGAAGTCATGTGTCATTTATTACTGAAAAGCAAAGGTGCATTTACAAACCATATGGGTACAACTTGGACAAAGCTAAAAGAGTTACTGAATTACATCAGAGGCATGGACCAGGGTGGAATGGGTGCACAGCAAAGTATGGTCAATGCTTGTCCCATGATTTTAAAAATGCACTGCCTCACCCTGTAGGCACATTGTTGTGTCTGCTCTGCAATTTGCAGTGTTACCAGCTGACTCCCTCTCACAAATTCTGCAAGGTGTCCATAATTGTATTTTTGCATCTCAGTGAGCCAGACCATTATTCTTTTATCTGCTTGCTTAAATTGCATAAAATGTCACATAGTTAAAGGAAAATCACATGCTCCATTTTGAAATGAAAGAAAGTTTTTCACTGACAGCTAAGATTTGCTACTGACCTGTTGTCTCAGTCCAATTTTCTAGCACATTTCCTGGGCAAAGTTAGTGTTCTCCACACACAGCTGACCTTGAATGAAATGGACTCAGGTCATTGACAAAAAGGCCCCAAGTCAGAAACTGCACCTGTAAAAGCATGGCACAAGAATCTTGGGGCATTCACTTTTTTCTGCTAATACTTTGTTTTCCTTGGTCAGCAAGTTGCAAGGGGGGTATGTGATATGAATGCTCTCTCTCTTTTTTTTTTTTTTTCTTTTTTTTTCCAGTTCAACAGCATGGAAGAGTTAGTCTGCCAAGAACCAGAGCCAATATGAACATTTTCATAATGACATCTGCAGAATTTCCTAACACTATTAAAAGAACATTCAACGCTCCAAGTGCGTGCGTTTGTGTATGTGTGTGTGTATACCTATAAAACACATCTCACTGGGTGAATGCCTTACTGGTACTGGCAGGTACCATTATAAGGTACAGGCCTTCACACATTAAGCTAAGGACAACTAGCAGACCACATACTTGCAAGTTGCTTCCAGCATGCTTCCATTTAATAAAAACAGTTTCCATCTACCAGCTGTAGTTTGAGCCAGTAGAGCAAGATTTATTCACACTGTTTTACAAAGTTTATACTGGCCATTCATTCTCTGCTTTACAAGTCAAGCTGCCTTAATCCAGCTTCAAATCCTGACGCTTTCCTGCCTGTGATGTAGGACAGGAACTGATTGCCCCAGTTGCCCTCCCTGTCTATGTGGTGAGTTTTGCTTTCTCCATGGAAGTGATTAACAAGGGCCAGGAAAATAAATCTGAAGGAGCAGGAAATGCAGAAGACAGAACCACTGACCTGGAGTAAGTAGAGGTACAGTGGCTGCAGCCAGGGAGAGGTAAATTGGCAGCAGTATACTAGGAAGCCCACACACATGAGCACAAAACAAGTCATGCAAATGAAAAATAAAGAGTAAAGGAGGGACACCCTATCCACACCTGGAGTGTAAACATGTAACTTCCTCTGTTCTACCTAATAATGTTACTTAATGCTTCCAATAACCAAAACTAATACTGGGAAGTGAGATTGATCCTGATGTGGGAAGCGGAAAAAGTAGCCCACAGTATGAACTCTTTCTTAAAAACTAATTCTTGAAGTGGAAATGTTCAGATCTGAAGTTCCGGAACACTGGTTCATACTCTGGTGACCTAGAAAAAGTACTATGCAGGCATGATTTTAAGCACAGCCACCACAGAGCCAAGCACCAAGGAACACAGTACCCTGAGATGCACCTGTGAGAGACAACATCTCCTTTCACAGGTTCCTCAGATTCCACCGATTTTTGCATTCCTGAGAGCTGGATGCCGTTGCCCTGTGTAGAGGCAAAGTGCTGCCAATCTACTAACTGGCAGCATTTTTCTTTTGAGAGGCAGCATCTCACAGATCCTGCTGAGTTTCTACCAGCACACTTAACCTCTAATTTGAAAATGAAAAAAACAGTCTGGCACACCACCTGTAAAACTATCTGGCTCACCACCTGTAAAACTATCTGGCTCTTCTGTAGAGTGCAAAGCACTCTCACTCTGAAGCAGGTGTCTGTCCAAAAGACATAACGGCAAACTGAGAGCCCCAGGCAGCACCTCTGAAGTCCTGTCACAAGATAGTCAAATGGAGTAGTTATAATTAAAATATCCTCTTTGGGCATAAAAGAAAAAAGCTGTAAACAAAAGAAGAAATTTCTGAGGCCATGAATTCTCTTGAGGTGTCCACGTTTTCAGAAAAATTCATGTTGGGACATCAATTCCTTAAAAATGTATGTCTAAAATCTCTATGACAAAATGAGTAATAAGCCTAACAGGCGTACATAAATAAAGATGCCCATTTGAGGGAAATGCTTAAAAATTAGGTTTCATGCTTGCATGTTATCATTCCTGTTTTTACTTTTTTTCTAGAAAACTAGAAAGTCAAAAAAGAATTTTGTATTGCTGGAACAAGCATATACAAAATACATATACAATGCAAAAATCTATCACTACTTATAAGAAAAGACAATTATGTTCCTGAAAAAGCAAGTTGTTCCTAGTGCAATTAAACTTCTCGGTCACTTCTGAACCAACTTCTTTACCGAGGAAAAGACAAAATAATTAATCACAACAGAAAGAGGGAAAATATATTTTATTAGTTAATATGATATGACACCTTTAAGATACTGAAGTGTGAAAATACTTTATGTGTGCATTAAGAAGAATGTATTGAATAACCACAAGCATCCATACATTAACATAGTAATTATTGGGATATATCAATGGAACATTGCAATTTACATCCTTGCATGTTGTATATATTTTATTTTGCTCTTCACTAGAACAACAGCTTAAACAGCTTCAAGTTATTCCCCACAGAGCTGTAATTAGTGCTTAAAGTGCAACCAAAAGAAGTGTTGGCTGAAAACTGAAATCTGAACCTGTGGAATGCTGGAATGAATTTCCCATTTTCCTAAACAAAATAGAGCCAGCTAAAGGGCTGCGTGAATTGCATTTCTGGTTTAGACTCTCTCTCCTTATTATCATTACTTTTGTTGTTGATGATATTGTTACTGGGATAAAGTAGATTGTGTAAATGATAGGTGACCAAAGAAAATGGGCACTGTGTAAGAAAGAAACTTGCTTTAGGACTAGATAAGGGATGTATTCCACATGCAAACACCCATTCTGTGGATAAGGTTTAGGCAGTTGCGGTTACTTTTGTACTATCATCTGATTAAACACTGGAGAGGAGGCTATGTCTACCAGAACCATATAACTGTTGTTTCACTCGTTAAATTAAACACTTCCTTACAGAAGGCTTCAGGTTTTCAATATAATTACTGAACTTCTTCCCACATAACACACAAAATTGTGTAGACACTGCTGTTGTTCGAGTCCTTAGAAGTATGTGAAGAAAGGGGATAAGCGACTACATTCATATTTCAAAAAGTCACTCTGAAATGCATATACTTCAAGTGTATGAAAAGAGACCCGTTTTGCCAAAGCTGCTTTTGAGTATTGGCAATCCAAACTAAGATTTATTCCACATCATGAATGGTGTGGTTTTTCATGTTCAACTGTATCACCTGTTTCAGGTCGGGCACCCAAAATCAGAGGCCACTTTTCACAACTAGTCCAAAAACAGTAATGTTATTCTGGCTTGTTAAAAGTTTCCATATATGTGTGAGAATGGATGAGGTAACTAAACAGTTTTGGTTTCCAGTACACTTTGTGACATTGTAAGGAAACTGGACATTTTGAGGTATATTTTCCTGTAACTCTCATTCCAAAGTTTCCTGCCCTTTAGGATTTGTATATTCCAGTTAATGTAATGTAAGAACATTTCTGGTACATTATTTCTTTTTCTGCATTTCTTTTTTTTTACTACATGTTAACTGTCTGTAAGAAAGCTCACTTTCCCCATAAAGCAAAGAAGATTAATTTTGAGATTAGTTTTGATTATATATTTCCAAAAGAAAACAAGATGCATAGTATCATAATTCATTCAGGTATCACTGAAGTAAAGACCAAACTCTACTTCATTTCCTGGAAGGTAATATCCCTAATTCTACTTTTACTGAATGCTGAAAGTTGCTAACTGGGTGCAAACTAGGTAGGTCAAAGAATTATTATTAGCTTAAATATGTGTTGAGGTTGTCACCTAACCTGATTTTTGCTGGGCAATCTCAGTTTGGAAAAGACTAAATCACATCAAGTATAAACCACACTTGGAAAAGCATTAAGGCATCCTGATATAAATCTATCAGCTGCATGCAAGGAAATGAAGCCCGTAGGTAACAAATACATGATGGTGGACAAACTCCTGGAAAACGGTGACTTAAAGGCAGCTTAGGGTCATGGCAGATAACCAGCTGGCAATGAGCTTCCTTAAAATTTAGTCTGATTTTTGGATCTCTAAGATGAATGAGTATGAACATGTGCAGGGAACAGGGAAACAGTACTACCCCTACACAGAGAAAGCTACAACTTCCGTGCCACATTCTGGTATCCACATTTGAAAAAATAATGCTGGGAAAAAGAAAGTGCTTCAGAAAAGAACTACAGGAATGAACAGTGGTTTGGAAATTCTGACTAACAGAAGGAAAATGAATATATAAAACATTATTGTTCAAGGCTTTAGAACAGATTTTGAAGGATGGAGTAACAGGCAACAAAGTCAATGGAATGCATCACACACTGAATTTAGAAATCAAGATAAACCTTTTAAGATATTTTCTGATAACTTATTTTATTCAGATAAATGAATTAGAACCAGTCTATCTGGTTTCTACAAAACATGTAATGAACCCTCAAGAATCAGTAATGAAACAAAATAAAAGTTAATATAACAGCAAGCTGGAAGTGGAAATGTTTGCACTGGAGATGTGGGCTGTGCTGGGGAATCAGAATCCACAGGGTTGAGGAAGTTATGAGTACAGTGTTTTAAGAATGAAACAAAGTTATTAGGTGATTTTGAAATTAAAAAAAAAAAGAAAGAAAAAGAAAAAGAAAGTTAATGAATCTACTAATTTCTATTACCCGCATTCAAGAAAAGAATTCAGGCTGAAAGATGTGGAGGGAATCACCACTACAGACAGCAAGAAGATGCACAGCTTAATGTTAAGAAGTTAGAGTGGCTTGTTTAGCACAGCAAAATGAAGTCTGAGAGAGGATGTGATTGTGTTCTATAAATATGTCAGATGCAAAAAAGATATGGGAAAAACTATTTAAATTGAAGAAAAATTTTGACACAGCAACAAATGGACAAATACTGCATGTGAGAAAATCTTGCTAAAATTTAGAAGAAAGTCTCTAACAAATACATTAGTGATGGCTGTGAAACAGTTACCCAGCAGAAATAGAGGGAAAAATTTTTCGAATTCATTCTAAAATAGAAATTGCTGAATGTATTTACAGGACATGATGTCTGTGATAGTAGAGAACTGTACTGGATGACCTACATGTCCATTTCCTTTATGTCCCTATGTTCCAACTTAATTTATTCAAGAGATCACTTGGCTAATGTCTGTAATTACTTACAGGTGGAGATTTTTAACACCATAAGATGAACCATAAATGTAGCAGAAAAGGCAATGTACAGTGGAAAGGAAAATAACAAATTTAGATGAGCAATAAGTTACTTATTTTAATAATGAAGGTACATAGTGACTTCCAAAGCTGTGGACGTAACAGGTTTAATAGAATCATAGAATCATTAAGGTTGGAAAAGACCTCCAAGATCATCTGGTCCAACCATTGCCTTACCATCACTATCACCCACTAAACCATGTCCCTAAGCACCACGTCCAACCTTTCCTTAAACACCCCCAGGGACGGTGACACCACCACCTCCCTGGGCAACTCGTTCCAATGCCTGACTGCTCTTTCTGAGAAGAAATGTCTCCTAACTTCCAACCTGAACCTCCCCTAGAGCAACTTGAGGCCATTCCCTCTTGTCCTATCACTAGTTATCTGCGAGAAGAGGCAGACTCCCAGCTCCCCACAACTTTCTTTCAGGTAGTTGCAGAGAGCCATAAAGTTTCCCCTGGGCCTTCTCTTCTCCAGACTAAACAATGCCAGTTCCCTCAGCTGCTCCTCACAGGACTTCTGTTCCAGACCCTTTACCAGCTTTGTAGCCCTTCTCTGGGCACACTCCAGGGCCTCGATGTCCTTCTTGTACTGAGGGGCCCAAAGCTGAACACAGTACTCGAGGCGTGGCCTCACCAGAGCTAAGTAAAGGGGGATGATCACTTCCCTGGTCCTGCTGGCTACACCATTCCTGATACAAGCCAGGATACTGTTGGCCTTTTTGGCCATCTGGGCACATTGCTGGCCAGCTGAGGACTGATAATTGTCTTTTCTTATTTCAGAAATTTAAGTGTTGCAAGCCAACGGTACAGCATCATGTTATCAGAAGGCAGAATTACAATAGTAAAACTCAACATCATTTTTCCAGTTTTGGTACACAGTCAATCTGCCCCTCTAGTACAAAGACACCCAAAGTTTAACTTGTTCTGTTGAAGTAAATACAACATTACATGCTGGATAATAGATACAATAGGCATACACAGCATATATGCAATACACGTGACAGGCCAATGCCAGGACATAACATCAAGTTACATGAGCATACTGGAAGTCATATCTTTTGCATCCTTAACCCAAGCACAACACTAATTCTGACCGATCTTCAGTGAGTATGTTTTGACCAACTAATTAGAGCTGTGCAGGAATGCTTGTGAATGCAGAAGTTGTCTATGTATGATCCAAGTTTAACATACAAATAGCTACGTGCTCATTCAGTCGTAGACTACTGATGTACAGGGTGAACAAACACAACACACAGTTTAAAAAATATGGCATTAACTTCTACGAATCATAATATTTCAGTGTATTAAATGATAGCTATTTTGTAAATTATTTTGAGAAATTTTTTTTGAAGTTTCCTTGCAGGAATTTGTCTTTGATTTTTACAGTGCAATGCTCTAGCAAAGCAGAACAGAGTAACTCCCCTTTTCATAGGCAACACATCCTACTCAAAATGATGCAGAGATGTGATGACAGGAGAAGCCAATAGCCTTTTCAAATAAATGTAAGAGAAATCTATCCGTGGCACAACACAGGCAACAAACCTTGTTCTGAACACTTGAAAATTTTGAACAATCTATTCCATTTTTCGAGTAGAAGCATTTATTAATAGCAGTAATAATAATAAAAATGTGAATTTCAGTTATTTTTTTTTTTCTCCTTTGCCTTCCCTTCTGTTCTTTTTGCTTCCCTTCCCTTTCTCTCTCTTCCATCAGGGTAGGAGGCTTGTTTAGTGATTGTAAGTGAGCCTTCCACTCCCAGCAAACACTTTGAACACACTCTGCAGCCAAGGTTGGTGAAGCGAGAGAGATGAGAAGGGGCAGTGATGATGGGAGGGAAGGCACCAAGCCGAGTTCTCACAAGAGGTTCAGCCACGCAGCATCTGATCATTAATGTCCATCAAACATTTTGGCTTGTGTCCAGCTTGCTAAACAGAATGGTGTCATGGCAATAAAACGAAGGCCCCTGTGCTGATGCAGACAGAAAGCCAAAAATTCCCATGTAGATTTCACTGCCCACCCGCCCTCTTAGTTTTTGTTAAGGATGACCTGCCCTGCCGCTGATTTTGACTACCTTATGCATACCGCACAACAAATAATGCTAAGCATGCAGTTGGTGGGATGCTGGGAGAGGTGAGATAAATAACTCTTTGAAACTCTGCTCCATAAAACATAAACAGGGATCACATTCTCCAGAAAGTTAACTATTAGGTCCTTGTCAAACAGCAGTGAAAGAACAAGTCAGAATATCTGAAGTGCATTACTCCCCAAATGATGTTGAAACTGATCCTAGAATAGCAGGCTTATTTGTAGGAACAGAAAATGAACTAGTTACAATGCTGTATCCTGGAGCCATGAATCAGAGAATGTAAATCTCTAAAGTGGTTATAGCACTGGGCTTAAAGCCTGTGAGATACAGGCAGATACCTTAAATTTTAAAGGTAATTTGGTTTTATCTATTTGAATCAAAGAAGGGCTTTTGTGTTCTCCCTTTTGTCCCAGACCCAGCAAAGTCTTATTACATGACTTGGCCACAATCATGTTTAGTCATGCTAAGCATGTTTGTTCTTGAACACAGGGTGAGATGTGACATCACATACCTAATCTTTTCTTGAATATGTTACCTTTGGATATATTGACCTTTGTTCTGCTGTTCTGCATTATTATGGGTGAATTGTTTCTGAGATTATTAGGTCTATGACTTCTTATACATTAGTATTTAAGACACAAGTCTCCAGAATTTTCTATCCTTATGAGTACACCATTTCCAAGAAAAGAACATTGTCAAATGGAAGCATAATATAAAGGGAGCTTTTATATTTGCATAGAAATTGTTTGATTGCAAAGTCTCCAAGGTTTCTCTTTGAACTCAAGTATGTAAATTTAATAGAATTAAACAAAATACCCTGAAGATGACAGAAAGTTATGGTACTCAAGACAGGTTTAAAAATTGGCTTCCTCTTCCTTTATCTGGATCCTGGGCAGAATGTTAAAAGCATATTTAACTTGTGGTTTAGGTTTTCATTTCATAAACTCAGTTATTACTCAGTATCCTTTCTTTAAATAGATTTGTCTGTTTCAATTTATGGCATGTGCTGTCTCTGTGGAACTCTATGGAAAAACTGTACAGCCATTTATCTTTGTTATTTTGTACAGGATTTGGAAGAAGTAATCATATTAGCTCAGCAGATTTAAAAATAATAATAGTTCTAAAACACCCTGAATGAGCCGTTAATTGGAATAATGTGCACTAAAGATAAACTATGTTTTTTGTTGTTGTTTGTTTTTTTCAAGGATCCTAGACTCCCATCATAATACAAATAAGAAACTGTGGCTGTTGCATCCATTTCATTTTCACTTTATTAATATAATAAAAAGATCAGTCAGTTTAATTATATTAAAATCAAAGTTATTATCCAGCATCACCTTTCTTTTTCCTAATTAAACAAACTTAGCATAATTTCCTTTTCAAATATTTAAAAATCCTGATCTTTTTCTTTCCTGTTCTGTTTTTTAAAATAATATCCAGTTGTCTCTGCATATGCACAATAAATGAAGAATATCAGTTTTGAATATTTGTGAAGATCTGATAAAAGTTCTTGACAGATTATCCTGTACTAATGTTACTTTAATTTACATCACAGACACTGGATATAATAACGTTGTTGTCCAGATCAATATTTCTAAAAGAGAAGGTCAAGATCTGTCCACATTGTAATATGCAATTTTGTCTGCCTATTTTTATTTGCACAATTATTGTGACTGCTTAATTAAAGAGAACAAGAGCAGATTCATCCTGAAGTCATTTTGGGTCTGGAAATTAAGCCTATTAAGGAAGGTGGTAGTTGAAACATACACTTACAACCTTTCAGTGTATATTATATTTTAAAGAATGAAAATTAGAAATTAACCTTAAGCATTTAAAAAAAATATATCAGTATGATTTTCAAAAATATCTGAGTCTTGTGTAAGTCTTAAAGAGAATACTTATGTCCTTTAAAAAGATTAAAAGTTTTCATAATCAGAACTAGAGAAGATTTCCAAATACATGGAAGTACTCAGATCTATGTTTTTGGATGATGCCAAGCTGTGTGTCATGTTTGACAGATACAAGGGAAGAGATGCCATCCAGGGGGATCTGGACAGGCTTGAGAGGTGGGCCTAGGTGGACCTCATCAACTTCAACAAGGCCAAATGCAAGGCTGGGGCAATCCCAAACATGAATACAGGCTGGGTGATGAATGGATTGAGAGCACCCCTGAGGAGAAGGACTTGGGGGTGTTGGTGAATGAAAAAATGAACATGAGCCAGCAATGTATGCTTGCAGCCTACAAAGCCAACCCCACCCTGGGCTGCAGGAAAAGAAGAGTGGCCAGCAGGTCAAGGGAGATAATTCTCCCCCTCTCTCATGAGACTCACTCTGCTCTCAAGAGACCCCACCTGGAGTGCTGCATTCAGCTGTGGGGTCCCCAGCACGGGAAGGACATGGAACTATTAGAGAGTGTCCAGAAGAGGGCCACAAAGATGATCAAATGGCTGGAGCACCTATGCTATGAAAAAAGGCTGAGAGAGTTGGGGCTGTTCAGCCAAGAAAAGAGGAGGCTTCATGGAGACCTTATAGCAGCCTTCCAGTATTTAAAGAGGGACATGCAGGAAAGACAGGGAAGGACTCTTTATCAGGGAGTGTAGTGACAGGACAAGGTGTAATAGTTTTAAACTAAAAGAGGGGAGAGATTAGATATGAGGAAGAAATTTTTCACTAAGAGGGTGGTGAGGCACTAGAACAGGTTGCCCAGAGAAGCTGTGGATGCCTGGAATTATTCAAGGCCAGGTTAGATGGGGCTTTGGGCAACCTGGGAGCCCAGTGGAAGGTGTCCCTGCCCATGCAAGGGGGGTCAGAATTAGATGATCTTCAAGGCTCCTTGCAACCCAAGCCGTTCTGTGATTCTATGATTCTGTTCAACTCTGAATGGGCAACCTTGCGCAGAACAAAAAGTTGATAAAATTAAACAGAAGGGAAACCACAAAAATAATAACAATTCGACTCACATCAAATATGACTTCTACTATTTCTTAAATTAAAAAACAAAAAACAAAAAAAACCTACTTGATTACCATTGTAAAATGAAATCCTATGTTTCCACTATATACTGGTATTCTCTCAAATTACAGCTGCAGTAATAACAATGGAACAATAATGCTTGTAGGCAAGATCCATGCTCTAGGCAGATTAATCCACATTTCTTATTTATACTGGATTTATCAAGTTTGAAATTCTAATAAGGAAATGGCTGAGTTTTGCAGGTACAGAAATTTGGGCTAAACTCTCCATGGAATATGAAATTTAAACTAACACATATATACGTTTAGACATTTTTTTTGTTGAGTGTGCTTCAACAATTGAACAATATGTTTGCCCCTACATCCTGCAGTTCCTTTAGTCTCGCTTCATCACTTTATTATTTTTCTTCTCATTCTCATTGTCAAAAACAGTAGTAAACTTCAGTGAGGTGACAGGGAGAGTTGTTATTCCAGCTGAAAAGAGGAATGATGATGCATGGGAAGCAGCAATGGAGAGGTATTTGGCCTTCTCACATACTTGTTGTATTGCTCTAAGAGTATTTCAGTAATGGATAATGATTACTAATTACAGCAGAGCTCTCTGGGGACAGACTCTACCAGTGTCCCTAAATGTATTTAACAGCTAAGTCCCTGCAGTTTCTTACAGATGAAGGTATATACTTGACTATTTTGCTCTGCTACGTTTCACACATTAAATATTGTACTAAAAGTAAAAGCACAAATTTGCGGCTCCACATTGAACCGTCTTCAGATGACCTAGTGAAAGGAAGGCAGTGGTACGTTGTTGCACGGTTATTTTAGAGCATTTGTGGTATTGAGCTTAATGAGAGATATTTTTAATATCATATACCATGGGAAGCACACTGTTGTTGTTGTTAGTTTACTACTTCAGTAATTATTCTTCATAACTTAGCTGCAAGGTAGTTGAGCATATGTTGTTACCTACATATTGGGGCAGGAGAGGGAAAGGGTGAGAGTAAACAATTTATGCAACTTTGTAGAGGAAAACAAAATGAGCCAGGGACGTAGCTGTGATTAGAACTGAAGAATTCACAGCTCTTGGGTTTGAGCGGTTAGGCAATGTTTATGGTGACAATGGGTATCAATTTAAGGTTGCATTAGTCAAGTATATTGTAAATCACCTGAAACACTGAACTGTGCATACAGACCGTCAGTGTGACTGGATGCCCCTGTAAATTTGCCTGTTTCCCCTATGCACCCATTGCCTATTTCCTGTTATGGCTGCATTTGACGGTATATCTTAAATTAATATGATCTCTCAGTGGTAGACACTGTCTCTTACACATGGCACAAATTTTCTAGGCTGCATGTTAGCTGTAGTTTGCTAAAATCATCTTGGTATACCTGGTAAAACTATTGCCGATTTAAATAATAGCTGCACTTTCCAATCTTGCTGCATAGTGTTACCATGTTCCAGTAATTATGTTCCAGTTCCACCTTGGTCCAATTGTTTCAGACTTTTTAAGCAAATGTTTCATATTAATCCCTTCTCTGATTGTAGAATTACTCACCATTGAACTAGCAAGTCTCCTGCTATGTTCAAAATAATGCTCAGGCCTTCAAGCACAGAGCTTTAAATTCCTTTCCATCCAGTCTGCTACAGTGGAAGGAGGTGTGAGCACTGGAAGACTAGCCATTTCCTGATCTGTTTAACAGACAGGAGGATAAAAGGAAGAAGTAAAAATTGGCTTCTGACATCAGAAGTTCTTCTAACTACTAGCTTCCTTATGTGGTGTTATTTGTTTGATAGTTGATTATTAAAGAACATTGAAACAGTCTTAGATTTAGGGTATATAGATATATTTAGGGATATAGGGATGTTTGGGATTTTGTGCACTGTATTACTTAAGATTTTTGAGCTATATCACAGAGAAATTGTAATACTACAAACTTGTAGAGAAATTTATACATAAGTTATAGAAAGAGTGTAAGTTCTCTGAGACCAGAGATAAACTCTAAAAGAAACACGAATGTAGACTTTTTTTAGCTTCCAACTTCCTATTAAAACTATCAAACTTCCATTAAGAAATCAAGTAAAACAAGGCAACAAAAGAAAGGAAAGAAGAAGGAAAAATAGTCAAAGGTGTTTGCTTTAAAATTTTGTTGCAATTTCGATTCGATGACTTGGCACTGCTGTGCAAAATAGCATTTTTCAGTCTCATTTTTTTTCTTGCAGAATGACATCAGTACCTCAGGGCAGTTTTAAAGGACACTGAGGATGATGTATTCTGGTTGACAATGAACACAGCTGGTTGATACATCAGGAAGGACTGGCCATCAAGTCAATGAAAATGTATTTTTAGATTCGTACAAATTAAGCTTTTCTTCTTTCCCTCAGAATCCTTTTCTCTTCCCCATACAGTGCACTTGGACGTACCAGGCATGTGTACCCTTACAGTTTTACATGACAACAGATCCAGAAGATACACTCTGATGTCCACCTACCATTCTGATGCCGTTCTCAAAAGCCTGACGTGCTAGAGAAGCAGGTCCATCCACAGTCTTACCGTCGTCATCAGGTCCCCAGCTGGCACTGTAGATGTGGATGTGCTGGGGATTAAGGCTCAGAGACTTTGCTTCTACCATGTCTGTCACATCTCCATCCAGCATCCGTACACCTTCAGGATGAAAGATACAATGAACAGGACAACCAAACTCAATTTTTTATTTTTTTATTTTTTTCCCCCAGAGAGAACTGTTGTGTAGGTTATTGGAATGAACGATCATAAGGATTTCTAGGGCGGAAAAAAAATCTCTTTGGATATTTGTTTCTCCAGTGAAAAAAAAATATTTCCATATGAAAAAATACAGAAAGGAAATAGTATTACAGTCTCTCTTTGAGTTTTAAAAGCTATCTACTTAGTTTATCCACTGTACAACTTTCGAACTTTAACATCAAATTTTTATGCTGAAAACTTCTTTTAAAAGAACTTGAACAGTGAAATGTTTGTGTGTTTCACTTGAAGATACAATATATGATTTTCTTTCTCCTTTTATATAGCAGTGAAACTGCAGCATTCAATTTGAGACTTTTACAGTCCTACGAATGCTAACAGGCATAAAAATAGGATCTCTGTTGACAGGTAAACATGGAAATGAATATTCCTTCATTTTATGAGACTGCAAAGAAAACACTGGGAAGAAAGCTCATGTGTACAGATACATAAGTATACACAGTAGCAAGGTGACTTCAGGAAGTCACTGTCAAATATCCAATGTGCCACATTATTCAACCTGAAACTACAATATTGTGAACATCCTCCTCTATGAAGAAACTTTTGTATGGTACAGTCTGAAATTTTTGTGCTAAAAAAATCTATTCACATGGATTTTGACAAGACAATGTGCCAGCTCTTCTAAAGTGAATGGTATAATGATATTTTAAGATCAGTAGAATAAGTAAGGCTTAAAACTGGTAACTAAAGAAACTTTTGACCATGATTTTGACTGAAGTTAAGCTCTGACTGAGAAAACCACCATAACCAGTCTTACCCCAAATAGGGAAGAGCACCTTCATACAGTTAGTGTGACATTTGATGAAAGAGATATTAAATATTATGCGATAATGAGCATATAACTGTAAAGAGTAATGATCACTTCCACAGCTAACTAGTTTGAAGCTTTTTCCCCTTTAAAAGACAACTGCTATTTTAAAGCCATATTTACATATTTTAATGACAGACACATTCTACTTTGGTCATGAGTTCAGACTGCAGTAACTTGAGTGTTTATCAAGACCTTAACTTTCAATTAAAAAAAGATATAGGGGCTGCTTTGTTGATACAGGGTCTTTTTTTTTTTTTTTTTTTTTTTTCTATCTCTCACTCTAGTTGACTCAAAAACGAAAAGTGATCATATTTCTAGGTTCACACAAAAGCTGCCCATGTTTTGTGAGATAATAAACTTGTCCAAACAGCAATCTCACTATGAACTTTACTTTATAAAAAAGCCATTAAAACAACTTTGGGAATCTCAGGTTTTATTTTTCTTCCTCAGCATAATCTCAGAAAATTAATGATGGGTGGAAGCTATGTTCTTATTTCTTTCAAGCACATTAAAATATACTTCATTCTAAATAAGACAATAAAAGGTACACCACATTTGAAATAAGGAAGATAAGACTTCCCTTTATGTTTCTGTGACTATGTAGCAAGCCTAAATTATACGGCATTCACCTGGTGAACAGTAACTCCTAATGCTGCTATGGCATTTGAAATAATTCACACTAGTTTTCTTAGGTGATGGCGAAGTGGTCAAAAAAGCTATATAGACAAGGTCGTGCCTTAGGTCTTGCTCTGTTCTGCCAACAACTGACAGACATGTTTCAAGTGTAACTTGATCAATGGGTGGCTCATTAGCTATTAAAAAAAATACTTTATTTCTCTTTCTCTCCCCTTCATTTCTCCACCTCCTCCTCCTCCTCCTCCTCTCCTCCTCCTCCTCCTCCTTCTTCTTCTCCTTCTTCTTCTTCTTCTTCTTCTTTTTCTTCTTCTTCTTCTTCTTCCCCCGCCCCCTCCAAATGTCTGGAGGAGTTAATTTTGCCAATCACAGAACCTTCAAACTGCTTTTGGCATGTGGTGATAGCGCAACAAAAGCTGTCCAGAAGGCAATTAGCAGACTGTGTTTCCAGACTGTTCCACCTAAGACTTTAGAGCTCTGTAAACTTTTTTCAATATTTGCAGTAAGTGCCAAAATGTAAGTCGCATTTTAGTCAGAACAAACTTTCAGCAAATCGCAGGAAACATGCAAAACTGAGCTGAAACAAAGTTTTCTTCTAAAATGTTTGTTTTTAATCAGAATCTGACTTAAGCTTAAAGAAACAGCTGAACTAATTCCTCGTCAGCTGAAGACAATCTACATCTGTTGTGCTGTAACTCAGTGTAACTGTTTTCCCGTCAGGATTCCAGCCCAGCCAAGTAACTAAGCACCCAAATCCCTGCAGATGCTTTGCAACTTCCACAACCAGTCTGCAGCAATAACAACAAGCTAACCATCCCTTCCTATGAAAAACCTCACGGGCTCTGTAGGTGGTAATTTGTTATATGTGAATATTACGGAGGGTCACACATTAAAAATCTACCGCTTTTGTGCATTGGTTTGTCTTTTAATGAAAGGGGCCTGTGGCTGAGCTAAGCACAAACTACAGGCACATTGCATAATTTTTTTACAAGAAACATCCCACAACCTATAAAAGAACTGAAGGTCCAAATTGTATTTTTTTCTCAGATTTTTGTATCTGCAGATTAAGTCCCCACTCATACCATTTTAAGAGAAGGTTTGGACTTTTAAAGGATCTTCTTTCTGACATGCTTTGTGGTCAGAGATTCTTAAGTGTGTGGAAATGAATCAAGGAGTGCAAATACATTTAGAAGAAAAGTGACCATTACTGGTGGATAACTTGTTAATGACTTTCCATCACAGAGGTCATTAATTGGATTTGCTCAGCTGCCAGTATTTGATGGAATATTGATGGAAAGGATTTATTTTTCCTTTGCTTTATTTCCTTGCTATCTTTTATGTCTCCAGAGATGCAGCAACTCCCATTTTGATTAGAGATAAAGAATACTCATCTTGGCAGAACAAATTCAACATCACCACTGGCAGGTGTTACTCTGTGTAAGAAAAATGTAACTGCGTTACCTTGACTCTAATTTCTTCTCCAAAAAGGCCAAAGGAGGGTCTTTAAATCCATGGGAAATAAGTGAGCTGAACACTAGTTCAGCATAATATGATTAAACATTTTTACACTCCATCTGGCCTGTGGAGAGGGAATGCAACTGCTGCATATTCACATGTGTAGCTTATGGCTTTTGTGAGGGAAGGAAGAGAGGCAGGCCAAACACAGGTCGGCAGCTAAACTCCTACATATAGGCACCTAGTGGAAGGGAAAACTCAACCTCCCTTCCCAACATGCTAAACCTCCCTCTGGCCTCTGATTTTCTGCAGATTGTCTGCTGAGGCCTTATTTTCAAATGCCAATGATTTTTAAAGACAGTACATTACCACACTGTCTAAATACAAAATACTAAATACAAATACTAAAATACTCTAGTATTTTTTGTCTCTCTTTAAAGAACGATGTTCGTTCTCACTGTGGAGTGAGTGCTCCACAGAGTTATTGGGCTGAACAGAGAGAATAAAATTTTTACTCAAGTTAGAACAGTGAAATTTCTTGAAGTCTATTATATTCTTAGCACAAAATAATTAAACACATTATGAAAGAGGCAATCAGTCTTTGCTCTTCACAGAAATTGTGTTCATACCATGTCCCTCTGAAACACTTTATACTATATTTAGAAAAACCTGTGATTCTGCTAATATGCCTGTTGTTGTTGTTGTTGTTTTTCTAAGATATTGTTATTGGACATTCCTAATGGTGAATAAATAATAGCCTATTAAGAAGCCACTGTTAATAATGGAGAGTTTCCCAAGCACATGCCCAGGCTGTCGCAGGCTGTGTGAATATCCAACTCACAAGTTAAACTTTTACTCCAGAAGTCACCTTTTATTTTTATCATTTCACTAACTCTCCTCAGATGCTGGTTTGAATGCAGTAAATCTGTTCATAGCTGCTAGTACATGATTGAATGCCATGCCAACATGAGACAATCTGTTCATCTGCCACAAGCTCACTTGGCCAGTTCAAATTTTTTAAAGCCTTCTGACAGGGTAACTTCGTGCAGGAAGGCTACCTGTTCATCTGCATCACTCTAGCCATATGCTAAATCAGGTATTGTCTACCCTCTTGCAGCCATCAGGAAAACAGAAAGGTGCCATTAGGTTTCCATTGTGTGCTTTGGCTAATCTGAAATGCAATTGTGATCACACTTGATTTGAATCAAACTTTTACCAATTCAGTAGAGAAGAGATACAGTATTATTAATTGTGGAAACAGCCCCAGCCCTGTCTGCTTGTATTTTTTAACTGTCCTCTACTGTATATTTAGGTAAACACATTTCTGTTTTCACACATGGGCTCTATTTTAGAACAGTAAATCAACAGTTAATGAGTTTGAGCTGTAGGTCTTTGTACTGAAAGCCAATATACCAATATCATGTTTTCATCAAAAATAACATGCAACCTTACTTGAAGCATTACAATCTGGCTCAGGCAGGCTACAGCCTAGAAGACATGTAGATGACATCTTGGCAGTCTTTTCCAGTTGCCAAAGGTGTTGACCAGCCATTGGTTAAGAATTGACAGAATTGGAACCTCTTGGCTGAACAGGGCAAAAAAGTATTACCCGATTTCACACTTCAGGCAATAATCTGACTGGTCACAGGGATCAAAAGAAGATTCTCTCCAACCACAGCCAAACAACACAACAAAGTTTTAAGTTTTCACATTGTTTTCTTTGAGAGCAACATGCAGATATGTGTACTTTTACTTCTGATTTGTCAAAGCTCATTACTTGGAGCTCTTGATCTGCAAGAAAACCCAGATGTCAAAGTTCTAGGTTTTGTGTTTTCATGGAAGGTCTCACTTCCTATGTTCCTGTGTGTATTGAGAGGCAGTGTTCCCAGGAGCACTGGAGAAGTGTCACCACAGACAAACTCCTTCAGTACTGGTCTTTAACTACCACCCTAACACTGTGATTTCCTTGTTAACACAGCTAAGTTTGTTACCCATACAAATCTCCTTCTCTTGTTGAGAAGGGTCTGTATGTGGCATTTAGCACAAATGGCTCTTCGGTTACTTTTTTTTTTTTTTCTTTTTATTTGTGGTGGGAGATTGTTTCACATACCTCCAATCTTGGCATTAAAGGCGATTCCCACTGTGCAGTGTGAGTTGTTTGCAGTGGCTGCCACTTCTCCAGCACAACGGGTTCCATGCCTAGAGTCAGACAAACATTTTTTCAAGTAAGCACAGACTGTTGGGATTTACAGGCATTGGCTTTGCTCATCCTCAGGTGCTAAAAGTGCAACTATCCACAATGTCCTGCACTATTTAATGACCCATAGTAATTTATACTCACATTACAATATTCCTCTGAGTGCATTCTAACATTATTATTACAATCATCTTAACCTGCTCTTGGCAGGGTTTCTAGCTATTGGAAATGCACATAATTTGTAGCAAAGACATAAAAAGATGATACATAATCCCCTGTAACAGAAAGAAGTCTCGGACACCAATTCTTAATTTTGAACCAATACTTAGGTTATAGACAGAATTTTTGTCCTGCATTCTCCCACAATCTCCTCATGTTGCTAGCACGTATATTACTATACAGTGTCCAGTGAGCACCCTCAGCAGCCACACCATGTGCCACACTTTTCCATGAAGATGAGACTGTTACAATGTCCATACCGCTTTTCACAGCCATGCCTAAGACATGTAAGTCAGATATGCTCAAAGCCGCCATATAGGTATGTTCTGGTCATGTCTTGGTCTAACCCTGCAAGCCTGGTGTCTTCCCAGGACCTGAAAAACTGGCTAGCAGCATAGTTATACATAAGATCTATGCCCTGTGCCTGGGAGTTGAGCTGAAGAGGTAGCATCTTAACAAGCAGCTGAAGGTGAATGCAAAACCTCTGGTGGTTGCTTAAACCCCTCCTCACTGTGCAAGGCTAGAGTGGGATGTCTTGCCTAACCTTGATCCATGCTCTCTGCAGTATGAGAGGTGGTCATTCATATGGCCGCTATGGTAGGAAAGCTGTCCCTGCTTTTTGTGATTTTTGCCTGCAATATAGAATTCACAGGGTGATTTCCATGAGTAAGTTTTCCCTCATCCTTGTGCAATTAACCATCTCCATTGCATAAATGTGACACAACCGACACGGAACAGACAGGGAACTTTAGATTGTTGCTGTGGAGAGAAGATAAAGAGTTTCAGACCAGACAGGAAAAGAGATAGGATGCTTATGAGATGAAGACAGATAACGTGGCTTCGGTAGCCACAAAGTAAGAAGTTTAAAAAGTCAATGCAACAAATATACAACAACATGGCTAGCACTTCAGAGGAGGTGAAGTGAGGTCAGTTGTGTACACAGGCACTCTTCTGCTAGTGGTGGTTGACAGACTGCTTACATAGACATCTGGAGAACATGGGTGTTTTTGAGCTAAGGTTGACGCCCACGTTACAGACAAGAATCACAGTTGCTTTCTCTTGGTACAGCTTGTTTTCAATAGAGTCATTCCTTATTTTCATATTATTAGTGTAACTTTTTCCCCTTAAAATTTCGAGACGTTTAGATGAGAAACACTATGACAACTTGTTTGGAATGGCTTAATGTAAACCAAGAACAACAACCAATAGACATGACTAGGAATTAAAGAGAGGAAACAAAAAAAGAAGCAATAGAAGTGATCAGCACTAACCTGTTAGAATTTCAAACAAGACAATTCAATTTAATTCAATTTATCAGGTAAGTTATATATATATATATATTCTATGAAGAAAGTGTAATCTTTAGTTACAAAACCTAAGTGACAAGTTGCATGTTGATGAATCCTAATGCTGGATTAAGGTTTCACAACTCTATGTATATCTTCTCAAATCTCTTCCTGTTAATCTATTCAGAATTCATCATCTAGTTGCCAAACTCAATCAGAGGTTTTTTTTAAGACTTAATTTGAAGTTTATTTTTCATATGAAGCCTAATTTTCAAGCCTGACTTTCAGAAGAAAGCTGGTCTAACTGAAATTGATACAGCAATTCTTGTAGATAACTAGCAATAGGACTAGAGGGAATGGCCTCAAGTTGTGCCAGAGGAGGTTTAGGTTAGAAATTAGGAGACATTTGTGCTCAGAAAGAGTGGTGAGGCATTGGAACGTGTTGCCCAGGAAGTGGTGGAGTCACTTTCCCTGGGGGTGTTTAAGGAATAGTTGGATGTGGTACTCAGAGACATGGTTTGGCGGGCAATATTGACGGTAGGGGGACCAGATGACCTTGGAGGTCTTTTCCAACCTTAATGATTCTATGATTCTATTATTGAATTATTTTCAAAAATCTGAAGTCAATTTGGGAATCACAGATAAAAGTGAGTTTTAAAAAGATCCTTGTTTATTTTCAAGTATTTTCAAATAACATTCAAGTAGTGTTCAAACATTTTTCAAATAATGTATTTGAAGCAGCGTCCATCTAAAATGAATTCCTATTTAAAGGAAAATGTTGGTCTTAAGAGCTACCTTCAAGTCACATGATTCCCAAACTTCCTCTTCCTGCTTTATGACTTTGTTAGGTCTCACAGGTAAGCTTAGAGGTGTTACAACTCGGACATCAAAGCACAGATTACTATAATCACTCACATCACTCTGGTGCATATGTTTTATTAACAAATCACAGCCTGCCTGGTGAAATGCACATGGCTGAGATGCTGCTTCCCAGAGAGAGGCTGTGTAGGCAAGAAACCCCTCCTGGCTACCAAGCTTGGGAAAAGCATGAAAGGGAAGTTATGGGAGGAAGGTTTTTCAGCTGAGAAAGGGGACAGGTAAAGCCTACACTTGAAGGAGGGAGGCTGCCTGAAAAAGAATGGAAGAAACAGCTTGAGTTTCTCAGTGGTTCACAGAAGAGTACATGGACACCTGCTGCTTTGTTAACTATATCCACTGAGCACCAACAAAAGCTTAAATTTCCACCGGATCACCAAAAAGACCCTGTTCACTCCAGGGCCAGTTAATGTTTATAGATGGAAACAGAGGGCATGTGTGGTAGGTGTGGAGGGAGAAGAGCGTAACTGCCCCTTCAGCAACCCACAGTACCATGGGATTAAATGCGATGTGAAACCATACCACAAATTCCATCTGAAGTGGAAGTGGCCGCAGCGGTAGGCATACTGCTAACTTCTGTAAGAAGTAGCCAAGGCTTTAAGAGTGGCATGGAGGTATGATGACATATACTTATTGAATTAAAGAACAGTATGAAATTTCATGTAAATTTCTGGTAGAATAAAGCATATTCCAGAGAGAACCATATCTTTGGACAAATATGCAAGTTAAATTAACTTTGCTGAATATTTCACTCTTCTTCACGCATTGGAAAATCCTTCTTTTTATCATATCTTTAGTACAGTAATGGTGAAAAATTATTTTGTAAGCAGATTTTTATGTTAGACCCTTGCTTCTCTGCCAAGATTATTGCTAATTGCATTCCACATTTATAAGGGAAATGACAAAATTAAATGTTGTTTTATTCATTTCAAGGTCATATGTATAAAATTGCATGTCTCACAATCCGCTTCCCACTGTGTGAATTAATCATATATGCAACTCAATTTATTTTAATATGTTATCTTTTATGTGTCCTTTAAGTAATATTTCAATTATGCTGTGAAATGAAAGATTTTCTAAAAATCTGCATATAATAAATCAGGTTCTTTTTGCATTGCTTTTAGCTTTCTCTGTCCTAGGTTTTGCTTGAGGTCTACACTTTGGCATAGACCCTGAAATCTGCAATTAAAATTAGAAAAGCATTCTCATTAATCAATACAATAATTTGTTAGTTAGATAAACAATTATGATGAAACTGATCCTTAAAATTGATTAGGTCTGCTTTTAAGCTATGAGAACTTCTACTGAAAATAAAATCCCCAAAATTTCAAATTACAGACAGGTTATGGGGTAGCATGTTATAGGACTTAATCACTAACTAGATGTGAAACACTTAAAGTGCTTTCAAGCTAACATTTTTTATGAATGTGTATATTTCAAAACACAGCAATCTCCTATCTTTGTGGGATGTCTGCATCACACACAACTTCTTTAAAAAGTTGATGCAGTCATAGAAGAAAGCATGACTACTCTTCTACAAAGGCCTATCTCGATAAACTTTAAGGGTTGATGCTTCATTTCACTAGTTCCCTTGACAGCTTATGTTGGAGGGAAATAAGTTCCCAGGCTATTAAACCACACTTTGAAGAGACACTCAGCTGAAAGGTTTTGCACTTGTCCTTTGTGTTAATGTCAGTGTGATGTAGTATCACAGAATAGAAACATGAAAGAATGCTTGGTTATGAGACATTCTGCCCATCTACAAAGGGGTCTTCTACCTAGGGTATGTAAGAAAGAAAAGGAATGGAAAGAAGAAGAGCTTTCTTTTGTTTGTTTCTTAAGGAGAGACATGAAAAATTGCTATTCAGACAAGATTTGGGCTCAAGAGGCCATCAGGTAAAAGACAGAAGATATCACAGATGTTATCTTCAAAAAAAAAGCAACACCTGTAGTTAGATGCTTATAAAATTGGCTAACACTTCCTACCATAAAACCTATTCCTTATATTATTCTGATTAGGTTTACATGCTTTAGATAATTCTTCCATTCAGGCAACTATGTAAAACTTTTTCAAAAATGTATTTATTTTCACTTTTGTCTGTGATAGACAGAACACAAAGAACAAAGGAAATGTATAGGCAATTCAGATTGATTTTCATCTCTTTTTATAAAGGGGAAATTTGTCAGTCTGTCACTAAAAACAAGTCAGTAACATGTCAAAGACCTGTGCAAGAAGACCTTAGTAAAGACGAATTCTCTACCTTATGATGCCCTCACTATTACAGGGAGAACTTGAAATAAATTGTCAAAGAGGTATGCTTCTATGAATAGGTGTATGTCACTTTTTTATGCTGCATGCATGAATAGTGCTAGAGCACCGGTAGAGTAAAGGATCTTTTGATGGCTCTCTAAGAACAGGATAAACAAGAGAAATGTAATAGCTACACACGATAATGTTACACAATGTGACTTTTTTTCAGCACCAGATTTTCTCTGAGACAGGAACAGGTCAATATTTCAGGCAAGGGATGAAAAGAGAACAGGTGCATGTTCTGTGATTAACTATCACTCCCCATCTCACCAACATATTATTTAAACATAAGGCAACTATCTTTCAGTTATCAGTCTTGATTTGCCTTTCAAAAGAGGAGGAAGGTGTAAGGCACCAGGAACATCTTTAAGATAAAAGTTGTTTAACAGCTTGCCTTTGAAAGTTTACAGTAGGCAAATATTGTGAAGACAGCTAACGGTAATTTGAAAATCCCTTTCCACATAAACTGGCTCTGCATTTCAGAGTCTCCATCTCTGACAGCTATTCACTGAACTCCACAAACACTCTGACCATGAATTTATTTGCCGTATTTTATTCTTCTGGAGTTCACCAAGTATTTCAGAACACAAAAAGCTCAGGGGACTAGAGGGTTTAAAGCCCTTCTGATTTTCATGACACTAACATTACTGTCCAACCCACTTCAACCTGTCACCACTGAGTCTTTTCAGAATGGGAACTTATGGAAAAAAGAGTTTCAGAGAATTTCAATGCAAGCCCATCACAAACATCCCTGGACATACCTGTAATTTACTGAAGTTTTCTGAGATGTTTCTAAGAGCACAGGAATGAGTTTGTAAATAAATAAATAAATAAAATAAAATAAAATAAAATAAAATAACAGTGGTTTGTTTGTTTCTATCAGGGGGAATGTTGACAGAAAACTGCATGTCCTTTGCAAGTTCTGTGCTGCACATATTGTGAGTGGATATCAAATAACCGTAAAATGTTAGAATAGATAGTCTAACAGTTTAGACAATGTAATGTACATTTTAATGTGATGTGCTTGAACAGTTGCTCCTTTATTTTTGATAAAACAGCTTCCTTTCTCAGCATAATTACATAATAACCATATTACCTATGCGTGGAATCCCAAGGGTGGAACATGTAATGTGAACTAAACACCAGACATTAACTAGTCAGAGATCTTCTCTTCTAGTTAACAAAATTCTAAGCTTTACATGGAATATATTTTAAAAGAAATGGAAAATTACAGGATTAAATTAACTTTATGGGTGCAGCTTTATCAAATCTGAAGTTTTTATCCAGTGAAGTTCTGATCCTATTACTTTAGTGAGGTATTGCTGCCATAAACTTGAAAACCTAATTTACACATGGTAAAATGGACTGAAAATTGTAATTACCATGAAGTGTCAATATGAACTACATAGTTGCCACTATTTCCAGCTCTAACTGCAGGTAATCTATAACTTTCTGAAATCTAAATGTCTATAGTTACGTTTGCATGACTGACAACTGAATTCAAACCTCTGTGGAGAGAGAAGAATGGAATTTCAGGTAGCCACTGTTACGGGTAAGAAAATGTAGAAATTGATCTTTATTTATTTTTAAATCTTTCTTAGTTGAAGTTTCAAGTGCTTCCAAAGGCCTCTCTTACATTGGAATATATCTGTAAATGAGAATATGTGATATCTGAGACACCGCCATGTATTTTAACAACAATCATCAGAAATGCATTGTATCAGAAATGAATTTTACTGCATTCTGGAGTAATGTCTTATGTAGTGCAGAAGAAATCCTAGGTTGGGATGTTGTTCTGGGAATATCTAAAGAAGAGATATAAAGGAATTTACAGAAGTTAAAAGTATGGACGTAGAAAACCCAATCTTTAAAACACAATCTGCTACAACTGAAAAATAGTAAGAATAAAGCTATTTCATGAAGGGGATATATTTGGATATTAACAGTGGAGAAAAAAATGAAAGAGTAAATGTGAAAAACAAGTTACAGACATCTTCAATGTGAGATATCAGGAGAAATGCCAAAGACTTGGGTGTTACATTGCACAGACAGGATCCTGTTTGTGAGCATCAAGCACGGTGTTGTAATGTGGTTACAGCACAGGACTGGAAGCTGGCTTGAGTCAGGGTCCCAAGGCTAACGACTTTTTGCATGATTATAGGAAGTTACTTAAAGAGTAACTTGAAAATAACTTATCTATTTCTCACAAATAAATCAATGATGACAGCATTAAAACAAACCCATGGAACACTTCGCATCTCAGACACTCACATCTTAAATTTAACAGCAGTGATCCTGCCCTGCTACTCTCTCTACATTTGTTTTCTATTAGAAGCAGACAGCTAATTTGTCGTAAGTGTGAAGTTCTGATGTAAGCCCAGCAAAGGACTGTTGTTCTACAACATTAATTACCATTTTACAGTTTATTTATGTGACTGGGCAGATGAATCTGAGTGTATAAAACAAATATGCTTTTTTTTTTTTCCTTTTTTTTTACCTAATAAAGACAAAACAAACAAACAAAATCAGTAACTAATGTATTTAGCGCAGTGTGTAGTTTTACATATTAAAAAATTTATATACATATTTACTGATGTGTGATGTTTTAACCCAGGGTAAACACAGGGTATTGAAAAGTGAAAATGAATAAGAAAGCTCAAAAGTCACCAAAGAGAAAAACCTTTTCAGACAATTTTTATTATTATTATTATTTTATTTTTCATAGACTTACATATTACTGTACAGTAACTTTATTGAGAAAGGGAACCCAATTCTTTTCTCATTCATTAAAGCAAATCACAAGTATAAACAGTGCACTTTAGTTACTGTGCACAGGAATTAAACCTCTTTAGCAGCAACATCAAAGCCAATACTCTCTTGGAAGAGTATATTGCTGCCTAGCTATACCTCATCAAAAGGACAATTTCATTTGCTTTTGAAACAGAAGAATATGAGGCTGTTTAAACTTCAAGGCTCCCCTGATGCATAAGCAAAATGATCATTTTTTCACCTAATTCAAGCTGTTTGAGGTGTTGTAGGAAGAATGTTGAGTCACAAAACAAGTAGGATGTGCTCCAAGCAATTTTGGCAATCATTTTAAGCATCTCAGGTTAGTCGATCCCTTTTGTATTCAGCCCAAATAATAAAGTAGCATACACAATTAGGAAGAACTGCTTATCTGCTTATACTGTCTCCATCCTTAATCTGAGGTGAAACAGTTTCATCATTTCACTCAGGATGTGCAGAAAAGAGGACAAATGAAAGCCCAAATTCAAATCTCTTACATACGGAACATGGCTAACAAAAATGGCATTGAACTACCATATTATACAACTCAATGAGGGAAGGAGATGTACAAAGTCAGTCATATATTTTTACACAACAAAAACTCTTGTAATCATGTTGTGAAAATGATTATACATCTTAGCTAATTCTTTAAAAAAAAATAGCTAATTCTTTAAACTTGGATTTACTGTTTCAGTATAATGGTAAACTGTCTCTCCCCTGTCTGCAACAGTGTCAGTGAACAGAATAGATTATTAACAAATTTCTAGAGCTTAAACTCTGTACCTTTCCAGTAACCTGTGCTTTTACAAGTGGTTAGGTAGTACTGTACTCTTGTATAAATAAAGGAATCTTTGAAACTTCACTAAAAATCCAGAACAGAATAAGCCACACTCACAGTGCCATATCCTTCATGGTTCAGATGCTACCCTCCTCATAGATATTAATATTGCCAGCAGATGACAGCAGTAAATAACCTACATAGGGCCATTCATTGTTTCAGATATCTCTTGCTGAAGTCCACTTTGTCTCCACAAAGTAGAAATACCCTTGTTTATTTGGGAAGAAGGGGAGAAGAAAGAATGAGTGTAGGTCTGTGGCTATCTCTCTGTGACTTTCTGTGTGAGGCTGGACAAGGCTGGCACACACCTTAGGTAATCTATTAAGGAGCAGTTGATAGCAGCTCCTACATATGTATCTCATTTTTCAGTTCAGTTTCAGCACACAGATAATGCAAGCTTATCTGTAAGCTTATCATCCAATGAGCTGGGAGATAAAAACTTCTTTCTTGGAAAACTGCTGTTATCTAGCCCATTGTTTACCAAGAAATTACCTGCTTTAGCATCACTTCTGTGCCGAGAAAACTTACTTTTGATCCTCTGCTATCTGAACACAAGCACTCTGAGTATATGCACAACTACGGAGGACTGTTCTCTTGCCTCAGCTGTTGCCACAAGTATAAACTATAATGTCCTATGATTTGAGAAATTATGAAATGTGCTTGAAGTGTTAAGTTTTGGGCATGTTATGCTCTCATAGCAGTGTGGCTCTGATCCTGAAGACTGAGCAATTAGATGCTTGACAGGAGTAATTGCTGGAAAGCAGAGGGTGGGGACACAGGAAAAACATGGGCCAGATGACCTTCATGTCTCCTTTATCTACACCAAACTGTCTCTCAGAGAAGCACTTGTGAGATGCTGCTGAACCCCTGAGGTTACAAGGAGAGAGTAATACCTGGAGAATGATAGAACTACCTATGGAAATGATCATACAATAAATCCTAAACATGGAAACTGTAGCAGAAACAATGTCTCTAACAGTTCATACTCCAATGCCACAACCAATGCAATGCCCTCTAAAGTTTTAATTATTCTTTAGTCAGGTTTAAGTCTGCAAAACGATGCTTCCTCACATCAAAGAAATGCTGGTGGGATATTTACACGTCCTAGCTGAGTAGAAAATAACCTCAGCAGGTGCCCCTGAGGCACCCTCTCTTTTTCTTTCCACTTCTTATCTCTGTGCAAAAGAGTTTTAAATGTTTGAAAAAAAAATGTGATGCAGAGATAATCTTGTAATTTCCAAAGTCAATGCACTACACAGATGTGACAACTGAAAATACAAAAATACCCAACCAATTAAATAAACAACCAAAATCAGAAACATCCATTTGTCTTCATAAAAGGTGACTGAAAATAAATGTGTCTCAACAGGAAACCTCAAAAAATCACTAGATATATTTTTAGATGTTGTTAGCAGATGTGTTGCTTCATCAATACCAATTTTACTTTAAAATTGTACTGATTTAACTGGAACAATGTAAAATTAAACATGATTTAACAAACAAGTAAAAACTTTTGCAGACAGATTATTACAGCATTTTAAAAATGTTTTATATCATTTTAATTAACCCTTGTTAATTACAAGAATCAAATATTTCAACCTAGAATAAATACATTTAACAGATGAGACTTCAAAACAAGTCTTTATACTATTTTTTTTCATGCAACTATATGAATAATGAGCATAGTTTAAGGTTTTGTTAGTGTTTTTGGAGTCTAGAATTAATCCTAATTTAGGACAAGGCCTCAGATTGCAAAGGAAGTTAGTGTCATTCCCAATATTACTTTACACAAATCGGAAACTCTTGGTATGCTTTATGAATGCTCCCTATTAACTTAACTTAAGCTGCAGGCTTATTTACTAAGTTTCGTTAATGAACTGCTACCAATGCTTCTGGGTATTTGGCTATGTAAAGTTGATGATATATTATTATTATTATTATTATTATTATTTTAAAGCTTCAGAGTAAGAACTGGAATACTGACACAATGAGTATTTTTGGCTAGGAAGTGCATTTGCTATTCCTAACCCATATTTATCTAAGATATTAGCCTTAAAAAACATGGTCATAGACACAACGAGTAAAGCTTGCTAGAAATTCTCTGCTGAAACTTCCAAACATACCACCTAGAGTGAACATGCTTGTCCTTGAGAAGGATACCTGTGTACTAGATATACTATGCTATCTATACAGTAGGTACAAAGAAGACCTTTGGATGAGAAGAATGCAGGTGAAGCTGTCTGTCATTTATTTTTTGAGCTTAAGAAAAAAGGTGATTAACTAAAAACTGCAAATGTGCTTCCCAGCTGCTTACATTTCAGCAACTTAGCATAAAGCCTGCAGTCTTACAATTTAAAAAGTCACACTGTCTGATATAAGAAAATACTACTATTCTCATTCTACTGAAGAAGTACCAAGATGTTAAAAGATTATATCTTGCAAATACGAAACTAGAAAGAATACCTCTACTAGAAGAGCTGCGGCTTAATAATGATGATTTTCAGAACAAACAAAGCACTGTAAACAAAGCACTTTACAAAGCCAGGAATAAAAATTCAGACTATATTTTTTCAGCATTCCTGCATAACCCAGCAATCTGTGTGTAAGGTAGAGAGAAGGAGGAATGTGTTGCTCCAAACAAATGCACAGTAGAAATCTGCCCTGTAAATTAAAAGACTGTACATTGCAACTGAATGGCGCATAAAGAAACGAAGATGAATTTAAAGTGATTGAATTCATCTGGTTAGTGTTTTTCATGGGTTTGATCTTATAGTTGGCAAGCTGATTTCTAAGATTTTCAGGGGATTGTCAGCAGATTTGGTCATAAGTTTTCTAAGAGTGTTGTCCAAACACTTCTTGAACTCCGGCAGGCTCAGTGCAGTGACCACTGCCCTGGGGAGCTTGTTCCAGTGTCCAACCACCCTCTCGGTAAAGAACCTGCAAGTCTTGCACAAGTTTGAGGTTGTCTGGGAGCTTATCGTTCCTGCAGTCATGGTCCTCCAACCCAGGGCCCGTCACTGGAGTTGAAGACAGACGCAAAGAAGTCATTTTTAAACATCTGCTTTGTCTATGTCCCTATGTTTGTGAGGTGACCATCCTCATCAAGTAAAGGAGCAACGTTACCTCTGTTCCTGCATTTGCTGTTAACATATTTAGTAAAGCCCTTTTTATTGTCCCCCACAGTACTGTCCAGCTTCAACTCTTATTTAGGCTTGGCTGCACAATTTTTTTCCCCTACAATGGCAAACACAATCTCTGTAGGCTTCCCATGTCACCCAACCTCACTTCCAGTGGCCATATTTCTCTCTGACTAAGCTCTAGAAGATCCCTGCTCAGCCAAGCCAACCTTGACTGCCCCACCTGCTTGACTTTGGACATTTTGGAACCGCCTGTTCCTGTGCTCTTAAGAGATGGCACTTAAAAATTGACAAGCACTGATGGAACCCAATGCCTTCAAAAGCAATTTCCCAGGGGACCTTACTACCCAGTTCTCTGGGTGGTCTGAAGTCTGCTGTCCCCAAATTCAGGACTGAAGTTTTGGTGGCACTTTTCCTCCTGTCACCAAGGATTTTAAACTTGACTACTTCAAGGTCACTATGACCGATATGGCCACCAATCACTACTTCACCTCCTCTCTGTTCACAAGCAGCAGATCTAGGAAGGTACCTGTCCTAATTGGCTCCCTTAGTACTTGTACCAAGAAGTCATCATCAAGGTGGTTTAGGAATCTCCTGGATCTGTTTGTAGTCAGCTGTGTGGTACTCCCAGTTCATGTCTGGCAAGCTGAAGGCACTCATAAGGACAAGGACAGCTGATCTACACATATCTCTTAGTTCCTTAAAGAACATTTCATCAGTGTTGTCATCCTGGCCATTCGGTCTATAGTAGACTCCTACAACAACATCCACTTTATTTGCTTGTCCCTTAATCCTGACCCAGAAGCTCTCAGCCGTGTCACTGCAACAGCTAACTGCAAGCTCCATACAGCTGAGACCCTCCATTACATACAGAACCACCTTTCCTGTCCCCCTGCTTTGCCTTCCCTGCCTATCCTTTCTGACATCCATTATAACACACCAGTCACAGGACTCTTTCCATCAGGTTATCAGGTTTCCATCATTATGTTCATGATATCATAGCTCTGGGACTGAGCCAAGTCTCCTAGCTTGAAGTGTCATAGCATATCTGACCTCTGCAGACATCAGAAATTTCTGTCAAGTGTATCTGCTGTTGCTATATGCAATACCTGAAATGATATGAGTTAAGAAGTAAATATTTTTTTCTATCTTTTTTTCCAGCTGTTTTCCACCTGCATTAGCCCACACCTCTTCCAGTCACTTCCACTGCTTCAGGTGTCACCTACATGGTGCCTTCAGGGACTGAGAGATCAGCCCAGCAATGGTGGAATCAGCAGCTCCACGACAGCTCTGTGTGTGGGTACTCCTCTGGAGTGTGAGATCCTTATACATGAACACATCTTCATAAGCAGTGAGTAAACTCATCACAAATCTTGTCAGCTTCACCATGAAGTCAGGCCCACAGAGATAATGATTCAGATGTCTGTGACCATAACAGATCCATCCAAAGCTATTAAAATTACTCCTGATTCTAGTACATTAATTAAGGTTTAAGTATTAACAGTAATATCCTGATAAAAAGACTTCAATGAACATCACTTGCATGGCATGAAAACTTGTCACTTTTTATAAATCATATCACGGTATTTTGATCATTTTGCAGTAGACACTGGTTTTTCATTGTTGTTGTTTTTTTTTTTCCCCCTAAATTATTAAAAAAAAATATCATGTGTGCTCTCAAAATTACATGTGCACAGGTATATGTGGAAGAAATGACTATAGGAGAGAGGTAAAAAGGGACTCGTGAACAAATTTTTGTGCTTGTTAGGCAGGTTACTTGTTACTTTTAAAGCAGAACATTCTGTTATTTTCTAAGTCTCAATTTAATTTTTTAAATCCTTTTTGGGTAGAACAAAATGTACAGGTAAAAGTAAAAAAAAATACCTTTTATTAGAAACCTGAGTGGTGGGTTGACTATGGCAGGCAGCTAAGCCCTCATCTGGTCCCTTGCTAACTCCCCCGCATTGGGCTGAGGGAGAGAAATAAAAGGGCAAAAGCAGGAAAACTTGTGAGTTGAAATAAAGATAAATTCATAAATAAAGAGGGGGGAAAAAAATGTGATGCAAAGGCAGTCATCCACCACCTCCCACCTGCAGACCAGTGCTCAGCCAGTCTCTGAGCAACAGCTACTTTGGAAAAACACACCTGCC
Source organism: Cygnus atratus (assembly GCF_013377495.2). Lineage (NCBI taxonomy): Eukaryota > Metazoa > Chordata > Aves > Anseriformes > Anatidae > Cygnus > Cygnus atratus. The sequence goes on from NC_066396.1 coordinate 37,476,078, forward strand.
CCACCAAGTTTTACTGCTGAACATGGTATTATATGTCACAGTTCAGCCCTTTGGTCAATTGGTCCCCCTGCAAGCTTCTTCCACACTCCAGTCTCCTTGCTCAAGGTGGCACAGTAGGAAACAAAAACCTTGATGCTGCCCAGGCACTGCTCAGAAGTAGCTAAAACACAGGTTAGTTACCAACACGGTTTTGGTCACAGATCTACAGCACAACAGCATAGTAGCTGCTATGGAGAAAAATAACTGTCCCATCCAGACCCAGTACAACCTGGTATAACTAGGAAAAATAAGCCAAAATAAACCTTTTTTTCAGGACTGCCAACATTCCTGGACTGCCATGGCTAAAACAATGTAACACTAATGCCTTTGCTCTTTATCACCTTAAATTTGGGGCTGTGAGCCTTCTCTGTACATTCTGTACTTAGTTATTTTATTGTTCCACATCTTCTGTTTCACAGGCTTCTGTATGACATTATATTGTAAGGCACTATTTATCCTGATTCATGGTTTTCATCCTCTTGAGACCCCACCTAGAGTACTGTGTTCAGCTCTGGGGCCCCCAGCACAAGAAGGACATGGACCTTTTGGAGTGTGTCCAGAGAAGGGCCACAAGGATGATCACAGAGTGGAGCTCCATTCCTATGAAGAAAGGCTGAGAGAGTTGGGGTTGTTCAGTCTGGAGGTGATTAGGCTTTAGGGAGACCTTATAGCAGCCTTTCAGTACTTATGGAGGGCCTACAGGAAAGATGGGGAGGGACTCTTTGTCAAGGAGTATAGTGACAGGACAAGGTGTAATGGTTTTAAACTAAAAGAGGGGAGATTTAGACTAGATATGAGGAAGAAATTCTTCACTGAGAGGGTGGTGAGGCACTGGAACAGGTTGCCCAGAGAAGTTGCAAATGTCCCATCCCTGGACGTGTTCAAGGCAAGGTTTGATGGGGCTTTGAGCAATGTAGTCTAGTGGAAGATGTTCCAACTTAAACCATTCTATGATTCTATGATACAAACTGACAGAGATATGTAGCAGCTGGAAATATCTTGGGTACTAGACCTATCTCCTTTTACCTAAAAGCCTCCACATTAAAGCCCTATCATTTCTGGTTAATGAAAAAACAAATAACAGAAAAAATATCTAAAATATGCAGCATCAGTTCTACTGAAATCACATACAAACAGAAATTACAAAAATCTGATGGATACAAGAATGCAGATCTGAAGTTTCAGTTTAGGCATGCTTTGCAGCACAAGCAGTCCATCGAGCCAATGAATAGCAGTTTGGGGCAATGCTTTTGGGGAAAAAGGATATTTACTGTTTCATGCAAGGAAGCTATTGACAGATATTCATGTTTTCACAAAGGAACAATACAGTGATGTGCAGGCAGGACATGGACAGCTCTTTACCCATTTTGCATACTCCATTTGTAATTGTGGAAGACTGCTTTTGCAGTGTGACAACAGTTTGAAGAAGTTAATATTTTATAACTCTAGTTCTCCACTAAATTCCAGCTTAGAAATATAATTCCCACTTATTTTGAATTCTGACTGCAATTTCAATATGTACTGTGCTTAATACTACATTCCATATGATGATGTTGTGCTCTAAATGGACAACACCTTTCTCCCATTTCTCTTTAGAGTTGTCTATATTTGCAATTGTCAAAAATTTGTTTAATTCAAACCCCACTTTTTTTTTTTTTTTTTTTTTTTTAAGTGAAACCCTCTGATTCATCAGGAGCAAGGTTTGCTCCTAATTGGAAAACAGGGTTTAGAGCAATAAGGCTAATTCTCACACATTCACTAGGGTGGGAAACAGGTTAGTGGCTGTTCATCTCATGTTTATACAACATTAAGAATAGTGCAAGGAAGCAAGTCTGGGCTGAAAAGAAATGTAAAACATACCTTCTCATTATCTTCTCTGTGGTACTCTTTGACCTCTATCCACCAGACATGCCATCCCACATGCTAGAGAAGTAAACAGGCCATGGCCTGTACCACAGTTTAATAAAATCAGAGATTTGATGAAGCTTTAGCACTTTATAGCAATACAAATAATTTTCAAAGCAGGTTAACTTCTTTAGTATGTATCCCAGCAGCACAATCTGCATTTATGACGGATACCAGTTTCTTTACTTCTGCATCTGAAATTCTCTACCTTGATTGCCTTCCTTCGGGAAAAAACAGTATCTCGCTTTCAAGAGATCTATCTCACTTTGCTTATAGTGTCAAACGTAGTAATTTGATTGTGTATCTTTAAGAAAAATTACAAAATCACAGTAATGTAAAACAAAGCTAGAAATAAAAAACCTGCCTACAGCAATAAACCTACACAGATGCATACTTTTTCATTTGCAATAAAAAGCTACATCTGAAAGTTTTACCCTGAAAATGTCTTACAAAAACATCTATTAAATCCATTAAGACATTTGCTTATAGCATAACTTTGCAGAGCTCATCTTTTAAAAGCATGTTATTTAGAAAAAAAAAAAAAAAAAGCTTGAGTTAAAAAGCTTTTGACACTGGATTCAAAATTGCTTTATCAAACTTGTAATTAGAGGTTTGCTTTTAATGCCACAAGTATTAAAAGGGGAATCAATCCTATATTTTGTTTTTGTACATGCTGGCTGAGAAGTCTCAATGAACCACGTTTTGCACTGCTCCTGACTGAGCTGACTATTGTGAAGTTAGCTGGCAAAACCAATTACCATACACACAATACAGATTCACTCTTCAACTTTCTCTAATAACTATAATGTGAAAAGGGGACAACATAAAGAAATGTGGTTTTGCTCTCAAATTCTGCTTGGTTGTAGACCTCTAATGTGCAAATGCATGCAACCTGAAACTTTTAGTGATTTTAGTGAATCAAAACTTGTCTACCGGACTCTCACCTCCAAAGTTTAAAACCTCAAAATCTAGACACATACTTAGAGGAAATACCAACTCCAGGAAAAAGACCTTCTGTAAAACAAAAGAAAACATAACACATCAAAAAAATCCATTTCTAACTCTTTGTAAAATTCAGAAAAGAGAGCATCAGAAATACAATAAATATGAAAGCTTATATCCTTCCTATTGTTGACTTTGAAATGAAATGGAAGACCTGACTCATTGCTATCAATTATTTAAATACAAGAAGTGGAAGGAATTGCATAATGATTCAGAATGTCATTTTATTTGTGAGCTCGTTGTCTGGTACTTCAATAATTAGAAACAGGAAAAAGGCTTTCCTGTAGAGTCGTGGTTGAACTTTTGAGATCACGAGAGTCTTACACATTCTGAAAAGGAACAGCACTGCTCTTCAAACACCAGTTATGTGATGAGAAATACCACTCAGCAACCTATACCAATGAAAAAGGATTAATATTTTCTTCTGTGAACAGTTGGCATTCCCATTGAACTTTGATTTTTGTTAAAAAACCTGGTTTAGATTAAAAGAAAAATGGGAATTCATTTATACAACATTTTTCATTTAAGGAAAGTAAGTTTTCTCCAGAAAGTTTTCAGATGTGCATCAAGTTTCTCAGTCCTCATCTGAGGAAAACAAAGGATGCATGAAGATTACCTCTCAAGTATGGCCATCTAAATGACAGGACTGTTCATTTCGTAACAGCATACAGGGACTCCAAACAACAGTTAGAACAGGAAGGGAAGAAAAATGTGCTCCAAATGAATCTGTAAAGTAAGCCTACTTAAGCACAGCATGATTCTGCAAGCTGAGTGTTAAGACAATGTTTACCTCACTTATTCCTACAATTACTACACTGGGACCTTTAACAATGGCAACTGGCAAGCAACACAGATCTAATATCTCATGATCTTCATGCTGCATGATGCCCCTAGGCATTTGGTTGGGTCACTAGATCATAATTAACTTGGAGGCTAGCTGATGAATCACAACCACTTCTCCTTGTAAAATTTGTCAAATCTCACTATAAGCTGACACGGATTGAACTCTACTTCATCATTAACATCTGCTGAAATTGGAGTGCAATAGTATATTGGTCATAAGGGTAGTGAGTTTAAAACCAAAACATGATGTAGCAGGACTGCAAGCTCTGACTGTAGCTTCTATACCATCAGCCTCTGTATTGGTTTCACAAATGAATACTTCACCAATTCATGGGAAAAAAAAAATAAAAAATCTGCACTTTCCTGAAAATCCTGACTGATATCCATTAAATAAGCAGTGACAGTGCATATTTAGATACTAGATACCTGACACTTAGTCACTGGTACTTGAAACTCCCACCAAGATTTCCTGCCCCAGCTGGACGCACAGAAGTCTACGGGGCCCAATGGGATTCCTCCCAGAGCTGGCTGATGTCATCGTGGAAACTCCCTCAATTATTTTTCAATGGTCTTGGGAATCTGGGGAGGTCCCAGTTGCCTGGAAGCTGGCAAATTTCCAATTTTCAAGAAGAGCAAGAAAGAAGACCCTGGTAATTAAAGGTCTGTCAGTCTCACTTCAACGCCTTGTAAAATTATGGAGAGAATTATTCTGGGAGCTACTGAAAAACACCTGAAGTACAATGGAATCATTGGTCATAGCCAACACAGGTTCACGAAAGAAAGGTCCTGCTTAATGAACTTAATTTCTTTTTATGACAAGGTCATCCAGCCTACTTGACCACGGGAAGTGAGCTGATGCAATCTTTCTGGATTTCAGCAAAGTGTATGATACTGTTTCTCACAGTATCCTTCTGGACAAAATATGCATCATACAGCTAGACGAACGCATAATATGATGGCTATGAAAAATTGGCTGATGGGTTGGCCTCAAAGGGTTAGAGTTAATGGGGATACATCAGGCTGATTGCCACTCACTAGTGAAGTTCTGCAGGGCTCCATTTTGGGGCCAGTTGTCTTTAATGTGAGACTTAGCTCCCAGCCAACCTCAAACTTGTGCAAGACTTGCAGGTTCTTCACCAAGACGGGTGGTCAGGCACCGGGACAAGCTTCCCAGGGCAGTGGTCACAGCATCAAGCCTGTGGGCCTTCAAGAGGCGTTTGGACAACACCCTCAGACATGGTTTGATTTTTGGGTAGACCTGTGTGGAGCCAGAAGTTGGACTTGATGATCCTTGTAGGTCTCTTCCTACTCAGGATATTCTATGACTCTGCGATTCTGTGGGCAGTACCACATTACCATGTGGTAATACTCTAAATCACCTCCTTTTTGAGGAAGATTTATCTGTTATCAGTGATGCTTTGCTGTAACTGGACAGAAGACATTCTGCCAGATGATACTATCATGAATTCTTTGGGTTTTAAGCCTCTAGAGGCTGCGTGAGAAAGTCTAGTTGAAGAATCACAGTACACAAAAACAGCAGACTGGAGTTTCTCTCTGAAATCCTCAGCCCTATCCTGAGAGATGATGCATTGTTCCAAATTATCCAGAGTTCAGCCTCTTTGCACACCTTAAACACTGGGTTTTCCAGGCCTTACCTGTAGGTGTGAACCTTGGTTCACACTGAACTGCAGTTCAGTGCTTGAAAGACTTGAGCAGGCACAAGCGAAAAAAAAAACAGTGACTAGTCTAAGTCTTTGCTGAAGTCTCTTCTGTTGTTGTGACTAGTCATTCGACAGCGGCCTTATTTTATTTTATTTTTTTCACACAAAAAATTGAGCACAAGACGGTGCAGCAGTGCTTCTCAGTACCACTTAGTTTCCCCTCTTTCCCCATGCTTTGACTTCAACACATGGTACAGTCAGTGCAAAACAATAGTAACAGCTGCATACTGGCAATCAGTGTATAAACCGTACAGACAGGTACCCCCACTTGTCAGCACCCTTTGCTATTACACTGCTATGATAGGAACCTTTTTTGAGATGATCTTTCCAACCAACAGTGAGAGACGTCAGGCTCCCCATGTTTGACTGTGCTCTTCAGACACCTGCTCTGAAGAGTGTCACAGCAATCAATGAAGCTTTTTACTTCTACTTTATTGACCATCCAGGGGACAACAGAAGCTGATCTGCCTGTCTAATATCTAGTGTCCTTTCTGACTAAATGACTTAGGATGTACTACAGGTCTTTCACATAAGCAGCTGGTATAAACTATCAGCTTGCCACTGCTGGAATAAAATTAAGCCTTTGGCATTTTATTGAGCAACTACATTCATTGATGTGACTGGCAGAAGAAAGTAGTAATGAATTGGAATGGATGTATTGGTCTGCCACTGAAAAACAATGTCAATATGCTGGAACAAGCAGGACTGAAACTCATTAATTTTTTGCTATTGTGAGGTAAGATGTAAAGCTGTCTGCATACTGCAAAGTTTAGAGAATAGTACATCAGGTAAATCAAGGAGTAGCTTGTGTTTCTTATAATTTTTGAACAGCAAAAATTGCTGTCTCCCAGTGTCTTATACTCTTTAAAAAATCATTGAGAAGGTTATTTAAACATGTTATTTATGTAATGGGCTCCACTGCTGAAAAATGCTGAAGAGGCATTCAAAAGACTGACTCAGTGAATCCAGAACAGAAATGACAGCTTACTTTTACTCTTTCTTACCTAAGTTTAATACAAACTGCATCAAAGCCAACTGGTATTATTTACTGGAGTTTTTAAAAAAGTCCTGTTTTAGAAAGTCCTGTTAGTAGAGCAAGACCTAAGCTCTAAAATATCAGCATGAGAAATTTCTCATGAAAAACACTTTTTTTTTTTTTTTTGGTCAAAATAAAGCATTTTAATGCTATGAAGACTTCTGTTTTCTTTCTGTAGCTGCAGAGTGGGCATTCTACAATTTCAGTGAGCCCATCTGCTTTCTGTTCAAGGACCTGTGACTAGCAATGTGCAGTGTTTATTTTTTTTTAACATAGGTGTTTAAAGGTAATGGTGGGATAACAGAAAAAGAATTAAGCAGCAGTACTCAGCAGTAAACCAAAACAAGACACTTTGCATAGCAGAAATGACTTCATCCACAGCTGACTGCTGTCTCTAGCCTCTGAGCAAAAGGAAGTTCTAGTATAGGCCTGTACCATTTACAAGCTTCATGATTTGCTGCCAATTTGTAGAAACCAAAGTAAACTTCTGGCAGTACTCCTACATACCATAGTAGTTAAAGAAACTATCGTCCCACCCTGATTTTGACTACAAGCCTTGAAAGATTAATCTAATGTTTCTTTCTAGCCTCCTATTCTCTTTAGCTAATAGAAGATTTAACTTAAAACTTAAAACTTAAAAAAAAAAAAAAAAAAAAAACATTTTGGAAAGTGCCACTCTGGTTATCAACAGTCTCTTCATAAAGCCTCAGTTATTTTTTTCTCATTCCATTTTCCTCACTAATAAGCCTTGGCAACAGAAAGCATTCACTACTAATTAAAAGTGAAAAGCTAGCAAACAGACCCAGTACCTCAATGCGTACAGCTCCGTGCAATGCTGCCCAGAGACACCTGCTTATTCTTTACAGAACTTTTTACTCTATCATTCCATCCCTTAAAGTTGGGTTACAAAATGAAACAGAATAAACTAGACCATTTCATGATATGATAGTGCATTTGTATGTCCCCACCTTTACTGGAAGACACAAATGTCCATTACGCAATGTTATTCAGTTGCTATAGCAGGAGGCAGGAATCAACTGAATTGATCCTGCACATTGCAAAGTCTTTGCAAAGTATGGCTTTCAGAATGCTCCCTGGTTGTGGTTACCTCAACTTCCAGGCACAACTTGAGATACCTAGTGCCAAATGACCACATACACTGGATAAGCAGAATTCCTGTCCTGATATCTAAATAGACACCTAAAAATATAGACAGGCACCTATCAGGGCTTTTCATTGCCTATGTAGATATTTAATTCTTGCTGGGTTCAGTGGGAATTAGGGAAGGATCAACAGATCCACAAGCTGAAGGTAATTAGGTGCTGCTTTCCAGGCTAAGTGTATCTGATAATTAGAAATACTGAGTCTCTAAGCAGTTAGGCAGCCAAGTAACCTTATACTGAAAGCATGTTCTATGTCACCTCTGTGTCCAGCAGCGGATTCTACACTGACACCCGTGGGTCCTGAAAAGGCTGATGAAGTGCAGTGTCTGCCCTCCCACCATCACATCTCACCTCAGAACCTAGGGTCTAAGTGCTTTCACCTGAGACGTAGGGTCAGAAAATTCAAATCCTTCATTCCTAGGAGAAATAATCTGCCCAGTGTTATTTTACATATAAAACTCTAACAACAATACAGAAAGCAGCCTTTCTTCTCTGGATATGCTTTGTAAAAAAAAAGTGATGGCTTTGGTACTTAGCTAAATGAAAAGATTCATCTGTGACTCCCCGCTGGAGATCATGTCACTCCTTGCAGTGCCAAAGATGGTGAATCCCTGAAAAGGCACCTGAACTGGGAGACCTCTGAGTGCACCCTCACCATATTTCAGCTCTGGGGACACGAGCATCATCACGTAGATGAGCCAGGGTGAGTCCCCAGAGTGTGTTTGTACGGGATGAGGCCAGCAGTGGAGAGGGATGTGCTGTGATGCAAACTGGCAACTCAGCTGAGTGCCAGACTGACTGTCACATCTTTTCTCAAAACTCCTTGGAGGCTACTGCCAGCAACTGCCCACCCATCACAGTCAGTTCTGTGGACAACAGTTGTAGCTGTTTGGGGCATTGTCATGCTGTCATCTTATCTCAGTAAACCTGGCCTTTACAGTGAGAGGTTCAGGCCATGCTTCATTTTCCCCATTTGTGCCTGTCTAGTTCTCCTCCGACCTCAGGCTGAGCTGAATGAGGTACCTGCTTGACCTGCCTGAAAATGAAATTTGTTGTTGCTAGCACAATTTTCATCTTGATTAGTTCCTTACTCTAGAGAACTACATGATGATTTGGGAAAGAGAGGAGGAATGAACGAACACGAAGTAAGGAGTAGAGGTCACCAGCCAATTGAGGTGACCATGTAGCCACAGTTTTGCTCTTCCAGCATCTTTGTATGGGTCCATAATTCAGACAACCAGTTCACAGCTAGGGATGATGCTGAAGTGGTCAGCCACACAAATTAGTTGTTGCAGCAAAATGAGTCACAATGCCTACAGGCCCTGTGCTGCAAACAGTTTACAGTCTTATGTTCATACTCTATTTTAAGGTGACTCACATGCTTAAAAACCTTGCTGGCAGTCCTCAGACTTATCATACACCAAAACAAAGATTTCTTTTATTACCTACCAAAACATTTATAGCACATTTGCTGATTCTGATTCTAACTTTTTGACACCAAAGACAGGCCACTCTAAGGCTAAAATAATAACAGCACATGAAATTCCTCAATTAAAAAAAAAAAAAAAAAAGCTTTTGAAAGAGCAAGAATTTATAGACTTTTTTATTAATTCCTCTGTTTCAATGAATGTGCATCTTCAGGATATGTCCTAAAAACTTCGATGTAGCATGAGCATTTTCATTACAAGCATCTGGTTCTGAAATCTTTGGTTTGTCACTAACTTAACTGAGTCAATACAGCTACTGGGTCTTTCTACCATTTGTTCTACATCAGTGTTTTCTTCCTTGCATAAACTTAAACTAGTCTACACATGCAGAATGTTTACACATTTCAAAGCAAAGGGTGTTACTGAATTTATCTATATATTCTCTCATGGTACTCTTGCTTCAGGAGATTTCTAGTGAAGAAGAGGCAGATACGATTCAGTAAACTGAGACTCTGTATGAAAATAGGACGAGAAAGATATGCCTAAGGGGCAAAAGGGGAAGAAACAGTTCTTGCATGTACTTGTTTCTACACAAAAATATTTGGCAATAAGCAAACAGCATCAAATAAGAACAACTGAATAAGAACAGATGCTGATTGCAGTCCCAAATAAATAAACTATTATTACTATTCAGATTAATACCAACATAATATTTTTTATGCTAAACAGGATTTCTAGTCATGTATATATGTATATTTATTTAAATGTTTTTTAAAGAGTTAGATCCTCACATATTTCATATCTCAGCCTATCAGAAAGGATCAGGCTGACTAACCAAGCAAGTATTCAGCAGAATTTGCCTTAGTTTTCATAATTATTTCATATAATGAAAGTAGCTATGACAGGTCCTTGAGACTCACTGTAAGATGAGTGCATGTATATGTAACTGGCAGCTATGCGTAATAGGCTCCTGTTGTTCAGCATGTTTATATATTTTCCCTCCTATATTGACCAGAAGAGCAATCTCCCATCAAAATGTGGTCCAGGGTTGCTCCAGTTGCTTCCTCCAGTCAAGCCAAGGCTAAGTTTTCTGTTGACTCCCAGTGAGTTAGCTCACACCTGCTGTATTCTTCTGGAAAAAGTTTGTGGGATTGCAGGGGAAAAGAAAAACAAAAACAAACAAAAACAAAACAAAACGAAACAAAATGTATGCAAAAGCATTTGACTTCTGTAAAGAACAAAGTTTCACCTCTTGTATTCTCTCTTCTGTAGGCAGGTAATATTAAATGCTTTCCACAATAAAGAACCCCCAGACCTCAAGAAAACAATATGCACAGACAGCATGCTGACTACTAGAATCCCCTTCCTCTAATACATGCAATTCCACAGAAAGGTATTTCTTTATGCCAAGTTGTCATGGCTTTGGTTGTGACAGCAGTAATTTTCTTCACAGAGGCTTGTTTGATACTGTGTTTTGGATTTTTGATGAAAATGGTGCTAACACACTGATGTTTTCAGTTGTTGCAGAGCAGTGCTTGCACAGAGTCAAACATTTTTCTGCTTCTCGTGCTGCCTTGCCACCGAAGAGACTGGGAATGCAACAGGAGGTGGAAGGGGACACAGCCAGGACAGCTGGCCCAGACTGACCACAGGGATATCCCATATCATATGACATCATGCTCATTAATAAAAGATGGGTTAAAGAAGAAGGAAAGGGGGGGCATTGGGAGTGATGGCGTTTGTCTTCCCAAGAAGCCATTATGCATGCTGAGCCCTGTTTTCTTGGATGTGGCTGAACACCTGTCTGTCAATGAAGCAGCAAATGAATTCCTTGTTTGACTTTGCCTGTGTGCTTGGCTTTTGATTTGCCTAGTGAACTATCTTCATCCCAACCCATGAGTTCTCTCACTTTTACCTTTCCAATTCTCTCCCCCATCCCACCCTGAGAGAGTGAGGAAGCAGCTGTGTGGTACTGACTTGCCTGCTGGGTGAAATCACAGCACAAGTACCTAGTAAAACAACTTTACCAACTGCACTCAGAAATACCTATGGGGTCAGAATGGTGGCCCCCTTCCTGAGCTCAGGTCTCCCTGTGAGTTTGTCCCCAAGACTTCACAATAGAACATCCAAAGAGCAGAGCTAGAGTGACAAATACCAGGAAGTGCTCTGAAGGAGAAACATATCACTCATGCAGATATATTCAGCCAGTCACATGACACAGATATCATAACTAGGCAGAATTGCTGTTCCTGGGTTTATATGGTTTCTAGCAAACTTCTATGTGTAAAATCTCCATGAGGTTAAGACTGAAAATATTAGAAAATGTTAGAAAGTTAAATCACCATTAACTTTTCTTTTTCTTCTTCAAAACACAAAGTCTATGAAGTTCAAGGAAGTCAGAAGCCAAGACAGTTGTCACACTTAACAACCTGCCAATAACTCACTGAAGTAGTATCTAAGAAAGGTAAGAGTCACCACCTTATATTCTGCATCCCAAAGGGACTGAAAATGGTTCATTTCACACACCCAGAACTCTCAGACTAATTTTTATGTGGTTTTGGATTGCTCCAAATGCATTCAAAGAGTAAGTGTCATGCAGTGTGCATAGAAGGGACATAAATACATATTTCACAAAGATTTAAATACAAATCATGCTGCCTTATGAGGATTCAAGTTTTCCCGGCTTTCACAGCAGAACTTGTATGCTCTACTGGAGGAACTAGATTGAAAGTGTCATGAGTGTCATAGCGCCTTACTTGTTCTCGTTGCTGGCATCATATCGAGGCATAGGGTCAAAATCATTTCCATTGACATCAAAACTGGCCTGCGAATCCTGTAGCCAACAGGAGAAATAAAACCAGTTTCTCATTAATTAGTCATTGAGTCATGTAGCCTATACATTCTTCAGCAGGTTTCTACAAGAGAGTAATTAGGTTAACTAACATTCCTGTGGTTTTATGATGATTGCATTTTCTTAGGAAAGGATTATATATTTAATAATTATGGGATTTACAGATTTTATTTAATCTTTGGAAAAGGGAAGAGAATAATGAATGCTCTGAAAAGCCATAGTTAATTGCATAGAGGAAACAGAAAGTTCTGTTTCATTAAACCAAAAAATTACATTCCTTCTAAGAAACTTTTGGAACTTAAGAGAGTTCATTTTCAAAACTGGGATTTCGTTAAACGTTTCAAGATTCAAGAAAAGTTATCTGCAGGATGATGACTGAATTTCCAGTCAGTTTCAGGAAACAATATAATTTTCTTAAGCATATTGTTAAAAAAATACAGCTTGAAATGCAACATACATTGAATTCCTATTTGTTTGGGAGTGTAACTGTTTCGAATATATTTCTACTTCAAATACATATCTACTTCAAATTTTACCAAGATTCTTACAGCTGAAAATAGTTTATAGAGTAAATAGCTGATGGTTTGTATGGCTTCCATTAATCCATGTGGTAGCATGCAGTGTGTTGACATGGCAAGCAGTTCTTTTTAATCTCTTCTTTTTTCAAAACCAGTTACCACATCCACCTCAAATATTCCTTTTTTGCAGCCACACCAGCAATAATCTGACATATAGAAGGCATTTGTCATCAAACAAGCAATGCGTACTGCTTTGGGGGAATTCCTTCTTGGCATGAGGAAAAAGAGAGGAGGTGGTAAGGGAATAAATGGCTGCTTTAAATTCAGTGGAAGGACAGTACTGGGATGAAGTGACAATCTGGGTCATTCAATGAGGGGGTAAAATATTTGGTTTGTTTAAATAACTTTAAAGATTAAAGGGAAAGATGTGGCATGCATTAGGATCAATCACATACTGACAAATAGGGCAACAGCCTGTCACTTCTATTTATGCAGTCCTCATGTATTTCAGATCTGAGTTCCACGTGCAGCATGGGGAAGGATATGGATGTAAGTGTGGCTAATTTAAAATAAATGGCTTTAAACTGTGGACAAGACTGTAACTTTTGATGGGTTATTAATGATATTATTGTTGCCTTCATGTCTTAAATGTTTTGTCAAGATGGTATGCTACCTGGAAAAAAGCCTGTGTTGAGAGTTTTTTTACAAGGCCTATGACCCTAACAGGACTAAAGGTATATGCATGCCTTGTGCTGGTCATCTTCACTGGTTATACTCAACACATCTGTATTTGTTTGTTTCCTTATCTTGTGTGAATATTCAGCTCACACACGTCATTTCAGAGAAATAATAAGGTTGCCAAGGTCTTGTGCTTTTGGGTAATGCCTATTCCTGAAACTCAGGAAAAATCACCCCAGCAAAGCATGGTTCTGACACTCTGAGCAGCTTTAAGCTCAGAGACAAACACAAGAAGTCACCCGCTAGAAAAGCAGCTTCTCTTCACATTATGCAGTCCTTCCAAGGTATATTAAAACAATCATTTAAACATGATGAACCACAAGCAAAAAGAAACCTTCTGAGGGGACATGAAATACCAGACATGGTAAACAAAGGACACAGATCTCCTGATCTCCTCTTATTGCAAACTGGGAAGGGGCTCACTGGAGTTTAGAGAGACTTATTATAAAGACCACAAAATATTCTACACCTCTTTTTAATTGAGTTATAACCTTTGCCTTTAATATTATTTCCAGCAATAAGATAATTAGCTTTAAAAATAAACACATAGAACAATACATCTAACATTACAGCCTTCGAGACAAGAGCTACTGTCTTGCTAGCTAAATGTATTTGTCGAAAACAGACTTCAGCTGCTCACATTAACTGAAAAGCGGGATATTTCCATTCCTTAAGTTCTGAAAGTGTGAAGATATTAAGTAAAATAATTATGGAGAAGAGGAAAAAATATCTGTTTATTGGTCCCAGTTCTTCAGAAATGCAGGACTCAGCTACATGAGGCATCTAGATATTAAAGACATTCTGGCTGAATATAGTCTTAACTAAAAGAATACAGATTACCAAAATCCATCTATTTTCCTTCCAATTTGAGGAAACCCTTGTATGAATCTTCTTCCTTCCCTCCTCCCTCCCTCCATGTTTCTAGGGGCAGCAAATTTATTGCACTATAATAATGCAGCAGCAAATCAGACTCTAGCAAACACTCACATAATTCTGCATCAAGTCTGGATGGTTTCTTTCAATGCCGTCATCCAAGATGGTGACCACAACATTTTTTCCAGTGTAACCTCTCTTCCAAGCACCTACTATATTCATATCTGATTGGCAATGATGGGTGTTATCACTGCAGTGCTGTGGAGAGAAGAGGAGATAAAAATGTTGGATGTTGCAGATTAGTGAGCAGTATGGGGTTGAGATATTATCCTACTTACATCAACATTATCATTTAAATTAGCACAAGCATATTGATTTGAATAGCAACTATACAAGATCAACACCTTCATTTAGAAAGAAATGAATAATTAAAAAAGAAACGTCAAATTGTATGAAAATTGTTTGACCTGTTATTTTTTTCTTCTCAGATTACTTTTCATGCTAAGCAATAGAAAAAGGAAGCAACCAACCGCAATAAACCACTAGGATCTGTGTATAAAATAAAATGACTATTCCTGACTGTTAAGTGCCCTTATTTGAAATGTACATTTGAATTATTTGAATTTTTTCAGAAAAACAAACCATATGTGGATAAAAGGAGACAAAAGCCTGTACAGAAATGGCCACGAAAACAAGTACTGCTTTTTGGACCTTATGTGCTGCATAATTTCTTGACAGAATGTCTGGAAAGTAATCCTGATTCAATTCTATCTACAAAAGAAGGTTTTTGGCAGGTTTTGTGCAGTATCAGCAGGAGATGAGCAGCAGTTAAGAACCTGTAACCAAAAAAGTGAAAAACTTGCAGCTGAAGGTGTCTGAAGAATTGCAGATAGTTAGACGGAGAGCAGTTTGTGATACAGCTTTCAGTGCGTCCACGTCTGGAGAAAAGAAAAGTTTAGGGTACTTTAAAACCAAAAGCCTCTTCTTTCCTTGACACAAATACACACAGATCACATGAAGAGATCTGGCGTGCCATGGCAGTGAGACGGGTGTCCACGGGTGTCCATCTGCCCCACCAGCAGCTCTGGCCCACAGGCAGAGCTGTCCCTGGTGAAGCAGGCCCATCAGCTCCCCTTCCTGTAGCCCCTTCCAGGCTCAGGCAGAGCAATGGGCACAAATAAGAGGGGAAAAGCAAAGGGTGGGAGGAAGGAAGGAAAACAGAGACTGACCCTGAAACTTGTATCGTAGCAACAGCATCCATGCGAGTGTGCTTGGCACTCACTCCCTGCTCCATGGCCTTGTGCTCTCATCTCAGCCTGACATTTTGGCGCCCCACAAATCGTAAGCAGTATGAACACATCCAGGGGGATGCACTTCACCTTGAGCTGGCCCAACCCTTTCCTCCTGAACATGAACGCACTACAGGCTAACATGCAAACTGACATCAGGTTGCTATCACATCCTACTTTTCCTCCTTTGTCTCCCTTTTCCTCCCTCCCCCTGCACTTTCATAAAAAAACATTGGATTTAAGAGTGGTCGTTTGCTGTTACTAAATCAAAACTGCATTATTAGGTACTATATACACATACATACAGCATACAGTCTCCCTTGCCGTCTTTTTCTTGCGCATGCAAACATCCACCTGCCTGCCTGCCTGTCTATCTGTCTATCCATCCACACACAAAGGCACTTGAAGACTTTCAGGGCCCTGTTCCAAGGAATGTACAGGCCTGGCTTAATGCTTTTGTTCTGTGTACTGCTTGGAAACGTTCACACTGCTGGATTTATGGAATTAACTACAGTCTAAACTTGCCATCTGTACACTGAATGTAACAGTTGTACACGTCGGCCTTTCTAATGTACAAACAGCAACATCAAAAGCATGTGATGTTTCCAGGTGCCTTTGTGCTTTTAAAAAGTGTTACTGAATTAAACGTCAGAAAATGCCCACAAAACTGGTATCATTATTCACAATTTATTGGTGTGAAGACAAGGAGACAAAAAGTGGAAGCACCTGCTCCCAGCCACAGAGCAAACCCAGGAGAGAATGGCAATGTGCAATCAGGATTCCTGGCCCTGGCCTCCAGTCAAAGTAACTGGGACACTACTTTGCACCTTCATCCCCTTCTCTGAAATTTCAAATGATCCTTTGGATGCTATGCTGCTCACTTTGTCCTCTCTTCATGGGGGATAATCTTGTTGTTTTGCTTCCCAGCCAGTCAAACCAGGCAGGATGAGCAAGCAAATGCTTTTTAATCCTGAAAGGGATGCTGGCTCTCTGAAAGCATGCTGGCTCTCCACCAGAAGATGACTACTTCTTCCATTAATGCTGTTGGCATGGCCTGTTGCCCTCACTTACCTCTCCTGAACTGCTGTTTGTGGTGGTGGCAGAAAGGAGTTAATTCACCAGCTGCTTTGCCACACACATGCAAGCAAACACAATGAAAGAGACATTGCTCACTTTACCGTGTGCTCTGTTAGCGTGCGAGAGATGTACCAGATCAAACTGATATTCAAACTACCTTGCTCTGCTCCAAGACTGGGCAGAAAGGTAGTCTAAACAAAATCTTCCTGCATAAAAAAAAATTCCAGGGGTAAAGCAGGCATGAATGTGTGTGCCCACATAAAACTTTGGATCACAGCATACGTGACATACAGACAGAGAATACAAAGGCAGTGGAGATCCATCCAACTGGGAGTAGTTCAATAGCAGATGAGGTGTTCAGTTCTTACTGTTAATATATGTTACTTATTCTCAAGTCTTATTAATAATAGCACTTTTTTTTTTCCTTTCAGCTCTGTTCCTCACTGTTCTTTCTGCTTTTTCCTACTATTTTATCTATGCTTTTCTCTCCTTGTTCCTAGCTCTATTCTTCTCTGCCAATACTATCTTTTGCCAATTAATTTTTAGTTTTGTTTGATTCAACATCTGATTTCAGCTTCCCAAATTGTGCATTACCACTGTATTAGGATTAATCTGACTGTGCACATTTCTCTCAAAGCAGTCAGAAGATTTGGCTTTTATCAGGAACATTTCACATTTTAGAGAGCAATTACTCTTCCAATACTATGTAATATGGTAGAGATACACCGTTTCACATGGAATACCCTCTAACATGCTATTACTTGGTTTCACTTGCACTCTTTCCTGTCACTTTAAATTCCTCTTTCCTTCAAAAACATTTCTTGTAAGGGATTTTCCACTATTGAGTTCCATTCTATTATTTTTTTTAACCATGTGCTGCTTCTTTACACCTATCCAACTTACATTGTCAGCTGCTTACCAGAGAGCTGTTTTTAAAAGGATTTGGAAGCACTGTTTCAATTTATAGTGTTAGCCAAATAAAAAAGAATAAAATAACAGTCATGATAATAAAAATTATGTGATTCACAGAGATTGGATTTTATATCAGTGGGCATTTATTGAATTTTCTAGCTCATTGTCAATTTTTTCCTGTTCTCTCTTTTCAGAGTTAAAAACAAACCTTGTCATGTTAATGTACAAAAGTTGTGGGTTTGCAAGGTTTCTATTAGATCTTTTAATCTTTGAACTGTTGTTATTTAATTTTGAAAGGAATAGTATAAACCGCACTTGGAATATGGAATTATGGAATAAATTTGTCTATGGAATTTCCCCCTACTCCCAGCAGATCAAGTAATTCAGAAATTTCCTGCATTGGTACCATGACTAGACAACTGCAGTAAACCAGCATCATTTCAACATATGTTGGTTTCATCTATTGCCTGGAGGATACCATCAAAATGAATAAACAACCTCTCACCCACTTACACAGAGTAATTTGACTGAGATTTTTAAAAGGCTCTCAGAGGATGGTGTTTTTCTTTAGACTGTTTAATTGGAAAATGTTAATGATGCTACCGTTGGTATTTAATAGAATCAGTCTGCAAGGGTGAAAGATGGTTGAAGGACACATAGGAAGGGAAAGAGTTCTAGCAAAGAAAATGTCAGATTTGGAAAATTTCTTATACTTGAAATTCAATTACTTTGAGTGTAAAAAGACAAAATAATCACTTAGGCATCTTTGGACAGACAATTTGAAAGCCTGCCTCTGCAATTAACAAGCAGACAAAACATTAGAAAGTTTTCTGTTTTGACGTATTATATTCCAATCATTTGCACAGTGCTTTCAATGTTAGACATGTGCTTGGATTCTCTTAACTATTTTGTGAATTTATGTCTGAAAACTAGCTTGTAGTCGTTATCATTATTTTAACATTTCCTGTGTGCTGCACTAATTTTGGTGGGCTTGGTGTATGCAGTTAGGGATCAATAGCAAAACGGAAAATGGAAAATTAAGAATCATATTAATGGCCAAAACCTTTTGGAATTCCAGAACTTGAAATCAAATTAAAAAAACAGTGACTACGAAATTCTGCTCTCTCTTTTGCCATGCCTATAAAAACAGTGTAGAAATAGAAATATTTAATCCTGTGACATGAAGTCTTTCAGAAAAGACTTACTGTGTCCTCTGTAAGTCTTCAGAAGGTACATTACTTTGATTTCCTACAGTTTTTGAGTTGCCAGGACTTTTTTGGACAAAAAAATATATATATCAATATATTCATATATGCTTATCAATATAGTAGGGGGAACATAAACACAAAATGATAAGCAGAATAAGACAATTTTCAGGACCAATTGTGAGCTGGCAGGTCTTGGATCTAATTTAGTGGCACATTAAATATGCTTCTGATCCCAGGAAAGGTCTGAAATACTAGTCTCTAGTGAGAGATTAGGAAATATAGACCCTTTCTGTATTTAAAAAGTTAATAAATAAGTAAGAGAATAGGATAATGTCCTGGTTTCAGGTAGGACAGAGTTAATTTTCCTCCTAGTAGCTGGCAGGGTGTTATGTTTTGGATTAGAATGAGAAGAGCGCTGATAACATGCTGATGTTTTAATTGTTGCAGAGCAGTGCTTACACCAAGCCAAGGACTTTTCAGCTTCTCGCTCTGTCCTGCTAGCGAGCAGGCTAGGGATGCAGCAGGAGCTGGGAGGGGACAGACCCAGGACAGCTGATCCAAACTGGCCAAAGGGGTATTCCATACCATCTGACGTCATGCTGAACAATATATATAGGGGTGGCTAGCCGGGGTGGGGGGCTGGCTGCTCGGGGATAGGCTGGGCATCGGTCAACGGGTGGTGAGCAATTGCATTGTGCATCACTTATTTCATACACATTATTACTATTAATACTATTATTATTATTATTATTATTGTTATTATTTTTCCTGTCTTAATAAACTATCTTTATCTCAACTCACAGGCTTCACTTTCCCGTTTCTCTCCCCCATCCCGGAGAGGGAGGGTGGAGGGTGAGCGAACGGCTGTGCGGTGTTTGGCTGCCAGCCGGGCTAAACCACAACAGATAAGAATAGTAAATAAGATTAAATGAGCATAGTAAAGGAATAAGTAAGTAAAAGAACAGAATTTCTATTCTAATCTTGTTAGAATAGAAATTAAGAGGTCTTTGGTGCAGACATAAACAGACTCTGCAGACTATGACCATGCTGTCTGCATCAACAACCCAGTGATGTCAGCCACAAACCTGTGGAGAGGACATGGAGAGGACAGAGAAGTTTCCCAGGATCTCACATAGAGGAGGAAGGACAGTCAAGTGCCTATGCATTTACCTTGATCAACACAACCAGGGAGAATGAGGGCACAGGCAGCCGAGGAAAGGATCCTGGCATCAGAAAAGAGAGGCCATCTGCTTTGTGAAGGGCACATAATATGGGGTATTTGGCACTCATAGGTGGTCCAGGCAAATGCATAGGCAGCAAAATTTAGCAGCTTTTAACTTTAGTAGAGGAGACATCCTGATGCTATATTCAGCTTTTTGAGGTGCAGTGTTCTAAGTTAAAACTTGCCAATTGTTCTCTTTTCCTGAAAAAAGAAAAAAAAGAAAAAAAAAAAAGAGAGAGAGAGATAGAAAAGATAATCTATTTTCTTTATGCTTTTGATGTGATCCAATTTTAAACGGAATGAAAGAAATAAGCAGGGAGGTAATCAGGAGACATGGAAAGGCAGGATACTTATTAAAATGGCTCTCGTAATGTTACAGAAATCATGACAACATGCTTTGAAGAGCATTAAAACCTGAAGAACTGAAGTGATTTACTGAAATTACTTTTTGGTTTCTCTAGAATAAGCAGTTGAAAGCCACACTTTCTAAGATGACTATTAAAATAACGTTTCTTTTTAGAAGTATTTCTCACATTTTTAATTCTTTCATCACAATATACAAAAGGGGGAAGGATTTTTATAAGCAGAATGTATACTTGCATAATTTTTAAAATTTTCCTTAAATATAAAGTGATATTTATTGCATGATACAAAGCAATTGCTAACTGTATAGGGAATTATTTTCTTCTTTGTTTCACCTTTAAATCATTTATTTTTACAGCTGCACACAAGATTTGAAGATCAATCAGGAGCAGACATAATATAAGGACTGATTCATCTCAAACAGGATTTTTTTTTCATTGAATTGTGTCTGACTTCTGGAGCCATGTGTTTACTGAATTGCCACTTTTTTTTTTTTTTTTTAAATCTGTGTCAGTATAAATAGAAATATTCCAAGAGTGCACCATGTTAAATACTTAAAATCAATTTATTGCTTGTGCAACTTGAGAGGGTTTAGTTAATTTACTTCAGAGATTAATTTCATTCTTAAGCTTTATTGATTCTTTAGGCTAACAAATAAATATACAAGTGGAGACCCATAAGAACAATCACGGGCATACATTATTTTACGCCTGTTTAAGCAATGAAGGAGAACAGGAAATCAGTATAAAAGGACTTCTTGTATTCATTGGAGTATCCAATGGCTACAGTCAGACAAGAATAACATACAAGGCTGTTTTTATGGTTTTTTGCAGTGAAAAATACGGAGCTAGTAACTCTTATTCTTTGTGATTACATCGCTATTCTTTCCAAAAATAGAGTAATTCATAAAGCATTAAATTTGTATTCAAGACAATTCCATTACTTTTCCATCATGGGCACTTTTTGAAGTCAACACTGGTTTCTTCTGTAACCCGTGTGCTGCCTCAAACATGAATTAATTTAGGAAAGCCCTGCATGTCCATGTTCCATAGGCTGCCAGGCTGATGACAACTTTTTAGGAGTGGAAAACTTTCCCTCTTTCTAGCTCTGCAGATGGCAGAATTTCTCTCCCTGTTGCAAGTTCTGGAACCTGCAGAGGCACAGGAATAGTGTGCTTCTAACATTGCCTGTTTGTTCCATGTGGGGCATGACTTGTTGCTCCATTAGGATGCCTGCCTCTAGTCCTATTTCTTTCCCAAGTGGAGGGAACTACAGAGACTACTTCACGGCAAAGAGAGTTGTAGCTAAAACTGCATCATGGTCATTGTGTGTGTTCTGCTACCTCCACTAAACATGAAATGTGAAAAGAGGTATTCACAGAAATGCAAAAGGCCCACCATATCCTCCACCAAACAGCACAGACACATAAAGACACAGAAAGAAAAGAAAGTAAAAAAGGAAAATGTGAATTAAAGCAGCCAGGATGTGTCCGCTTTATTTTGGATGTACAAATTGTCATATGACTGGCATAATATAGACCTGGTGCAACTGGTATACCTTGAATCAGTGCTAACGTTGTAAGATCTATATCAACGTACAGACAGATTTCTGCCTGGGAATTGTTGGAAAAAATATAGGAACCTGATGCAAAACCTCTTGGGGAATCAGCAAATGATAGACGAAGGAGGAGAGAAATAATTTCCACAGCTTGTGGCTACTGCTAAGTAATGAAGGAAGAAAATAAGCATGCATAGAAATACATTCCTATATGTAGCAGTATTCCCTCAAGATGCCTGTATGATGACTGTTACTACTAATGGTGCTGCTGCTACTACTGATGCTGCTACTACTATACAAATAGCTTACTTATCAACAAAAGGCCAGAAAGTGAACCAAAGGTTAATGTGTATTTTTACCTGCCTAAAATCCTGTTTAAGAATAAAAATAATTATTTTATTAATCAGAGAGAATATATGAAAAGAACAGCTGCTCCCTGGCCCCAGCTGTGCAGCATAAACCCTGGTGATCCAGTATTCATGAAGGATGAATAATTCCTCAGAGAGACATTTCCTTCCATTCTGCCATTTTTTGTGGCCTTTGCTTCATATTTTTATTTGACCTCCTCTAAGTCCCCAAAAAAGAGAGAGAAATAGGGCAGTTTTACACAAAGTCCCAAGATCTTTTTTTTTTTTTTTTAATGCATCAGTTCATGGAGTCCATATGACTATATGACTGCTTGAGTGCTCACGCTTTTAAGAGTCTTTTTTACTTCTCTTGGTCATAAAAGATTTTGAAAATGGGAACAGTCTCAGATCACAAAAGCCAAATAAAATAAAAAAAAATCTAAGCTCTTGATTTTATATGCAAATTCAAGACTATATTCTGGCATGACTTGGGAGTTTTGAATGCTAGAGGCTTGTAATACTAATCTCCTTAACTCCCTAACTTTCTTTACAGCCTGAGAGGTCTCAAACAAAGCTGTAGATTGTGGTTATCACTGCAGATATGTGATATTTAAACAGTGACATGAATCAAAGAGTACCAGCATCCAGGTTAAATGTTGATTCTCTGAGTTTTCTTGTTCTTAAGTACTGTAGCCAGGCTAAAATCCACCTAATTTCCAGATTTGTGAGTACAGAATGGGCTAGAAAAAGCCTAAATGGCATCAGAATTATAAAAATAGCTATATTGTTTGTATGTGCTGTTTATTCGGCTGTATATTGTGAGGATTTAACAAATGGTAAAACAGGAGCATTGCAACATGAAAGAAAGTAAAAGAAAATTAATATTGGACAATTAAAAGAAGGTGTTTCTAGCTAGCTTAGTAAGATATTTCTGGTTTTATTATCATCTGCTTTCAGTGATCAGTTTACATCTTTTGATAAAAAATTCAGAGTTCCTAATCTTTCAGTTAAAATGTATGAGTAAAAATTAACCCGAAGACAGTTTGCAGTCACCTAGTAGACCAATCTTTGTTATCTCTTTCTTTCAAGCTAGACTTGATGTTTTTGTTATTTCTAAGATGACAATTAAACAGACAGATAGTAAGTCTTGCTTTAAAATAGTTTTCATAACTTTCTAGGGATTCTCCCTCAGCTATAAAAGACACTTTCTTCACAACTTCCTTTTTAAGCCATTTTGAGGAGAAAGACTACTACCCTACTACCCCTCTACAAAGTTGTTAAGAAGCATGGGAGAGGGAGATCATTTTATTCAGACTGTGTGAACATATGTGACAGAATCAAACTCGCCATACAGAGGGAAGTCTCTGAGCAGATGGCTCCAACTAATCATTAACTTTCCTAATAAGACTGATGAGAGTGGGAGGAGACCAGGGCTTATACAAATCCACTTCATTCCCCTTTCTCTATCTTTTTATTTCACAAGGATAAGAGTGATGTTTAAGAAGGATCTGCTGTTATGCAAATACTGGGGTAGGGAGAGCTGATTTAGGAGGGCTTAGAAAACTTGTTTTTCTAAGAATGTTCTGAACTTGTATGGATGAGAGGACTTGTGAGGAAACAGATGAAGAAAGCTCTGAACACTCATACCCAAATTTTTAAAGACTTTTGCATTACTGCAGTCTTTTTTTTTCTCTATTTTACATTGTGGTCAGATCCCTTTGATCCATGAGGCAATAGCTTGGTGACATCTGGTGTTAATGGTGGTGGGATGTCCTGAGGGAGAAGGAGGGAGAGAGGGACAATGAGAGGGAGGGATGTGAGACAACAGGACTCATTCAGGAGTCTGAAGGAAAGATGCACGTCCCTACTTTTTCCTCAAGGGACAAAAGAGGGTAGCAGAAATGGGGAACATGAAGCTCAGAATATGGTGACAGTCCCATATTCGATTATTAGGAACAGAGTGGGAGTTTTTCCACATTTTCCTGTGGGCATATGGAGTTCTTGGGGCTGGAACTGTTTCACAGTGCCTTTACTTCTGCAATAAACATCTATGCTACTCGATACCTAGAAGTCTTTTTCCCTAAGAGCCATAAAGAGCCATCAGGTTATTGTACCCTTGGTCCCATTATTTGCTTGGGTTGGTATGTCAGAGGAGATTATAACTTGCCAGAGGACAAACTTTAAGCTCATGAAACCATTCTCTTGAGACAGAAGTATAAAAATCACTCTATACCCTCCTTAGACAGCCTTATAGAAATATTTAATCTAACTCTGAAATGCATGCTGTGAAAATTCATTAACAGTGCAGGATCAGACTAAGATGAATGGCTGCTATTTTAGTTTGCCTATAGGGAAGTAAGTACCATAGGCACCAATGGGCTTTTCACCATTTGAACATGCTATGGTTGATGAATGCAAGGCCCACTACATATTATAAGAGAAACCTGGGAAGATAAGGCCAAACCACTAGAGGGAGTGGCTAGTTATATTTTGCAGATGAGATCATCTGGCAGAAATGAGAAAACTAACCCTGAGAAATCTAGTGAGACACGGGAAAGAAAAAGTATTCAAGAAATGAAAGTTTTGGATAAGGCAAAAAAGTACTAGAAAGTTACTCTTTCTACTGTCTCAGAAAATTTGACTCAGCTGATTAAATGTTAAAGTCCTTCTGAAACGCTGAAGGTTAGTCCAGAAACATATGACAGCTGTGAATGAAATACTGTGCAAAGTAGACAAAGAATGTAAAAATGCTGTGAAAATTGGAACGGGTCTTAAAAGAAATCTCAATATAGTGTCAGGATTCAAGCTGTATCAGAAAATATAAATATTGCAAAAAGGTTCTGGAGAAGTGCAATGTATTAGCAGGCATTGATTTTATGGAGAACTAGGCATAGACCAATGTCTACAGAGCTTTCTAGAAAAAAAAATTTTAAGGGTCTTTGGGAGCTGCTGCTAAACTAAACACTCATCTTTATCACTAAAGACAGATAGATTGTGTTTACTGCAGCAGTATGAAGGAAGTTCCCCCAGTTGCAGATAAAGTAATTGAGTATGTGGAATGATGCAAACTGAACTGAGAAGTTAATTTTGAACTGATACTAGGAGAACATACAAGCTCAGTATAAGCACCTTTTATGTACATCAAGGACTAGAAAACATAATTGGTCTAACTGGAAACGGGAAGAAAATCTCATCCATTACCGTCAGGTTTACAGAGTCTGTGTGTAGACCATGTCTCAGCTTTGAAATGCAGCACCTGTCAATGATAACTGCCTTACCATTTGCAGGTACCTCAAACAAAACAAAACAAAACAAAAACACAAAGCAAACAAACAAACAAACAAAAAAACAATAAATTTGCAGATGGACAAATGGCACACCCAGAGAAAGCAATAAGGAAAACTATGGTAAGAGCATTGCAAGTGAAAACAATACACAAAGAGATATAAATAAAGGTAAGAGTTGTTAATGTTGTGATTGTTGACAATTCTTCTGCATCCATCACTTTTCCTCATATTTCAGCTACAAAAAACTCTTAATGGCTCCTCTTCTCTGCAGTTTGCATTCTTCCTTGTCATTCCTACTGTCTCTATCAGTCTGTTCTGTAATTCCTGTCGGCTTTCTGAATCTCAGCTATCCCAATTTTCAAATCTCTGTTGTAAATATATCTTCTTTTCCAATAGCATTGTCAAATACTATTTTGACATGAATGTGTGCCCAACACAATTCACAAAGCTTCACGAAGTCTTTCAACTAAATGGAGGAATTCTCAGGGAAATATAACGTACATCCTAGAAACTAATTATTTTTTTCAGCTGTTACGATCTATCATGTAAATGCATGAGGCATTTACAAGAATACTTTTATTTACTTAGAAGTGTAATGAGTTCTTTGGATCCATGAGAGACGTAGCATGAATCCGTAAGCTTTTAATAACATAGCCACTCATAAGGAAGTTAGAAGAGGGCTTGACATGTCAGTTTGTACTTTGAAGCCATATGATGACTTTACAGATATAGAATCATTCAGGCTGGAAAACACTTCTAAGATCCTCTAGTCCAACCTTTAACCTAGTACTGACAAGTCCACCACTAAATCATGCTACTAAGTTCTACATCTTCACATTTCTTGAAGACCTCCAGGGATGGTGACCTGACCATTTCCTTGGCAGCCTGTCCTAATGCCTCACGACTCTTTCAGTAAAGAAATTTCTCCTAATATCCAACCTAAACCTCCCCTGGCACAACTTGAAAATTTTCCTTCGTCTCATCACTTGCTGCTCAGGAGAAGAACCCAATCCCCACCTTGCTACAACCTCCTTTAAGGCAATTGTGAAGTACAATAAGGCTCCCCTGAGCCTTCTTTTCTCCAGGCTAAGTGACTCCAGCTCCCTCAGCTGCTCCTCCTAAGACTTGTTCTCTAGATCCTTCACCAGCTTTGTTGCCCTTCTTTGGACACAGTTATGGTTAAACCCATTTTGTTTAAGAAAACATTAGTGACCATGTGCAATTATTAAGTCTTAAATCTTAAGAGGCTACCATGCTTCCTTGTAGTATAGGAAAGATGAAGTTACATACTTGTACAGCATGCTTTCAGATCTGATGACACAGATGTGGAGTGAGAAGTAACGATGGTCATAGAGCCAGCGTGATCTGGATTATTTGTGAAGGTGAACTTATTTAAACTGTGTGTTTGTAATATATTTTATATATATAAAATCATACAGTTAAGCATGGAGGACCAAGAGTGCAAGTAATGAAAAGCGAGAAAGTGTCCAGAAGCAGAGTAATAGTGAAAAGGATATAAGGAGTAAGGTAGACCGTAACTTCAAGAAGATGTTCTATGAAACCATGTATTATCCTTTGATGGTTAAGCAGTGGGATAGCAAGAAAAGTGGGTTAATATACTTTTTAAAATGACAATAACTGACAGAGACTGTTCCTGGAATGACATGTGCATGTGTCTAGTATTAATGTTTCAAAAAGGACGCTCTTATAAAATGAGCAACTAGTCCTTGCTGCTTGTTTTCTGAATCAAGTACAGGAAAAACAGTTTATAATGATTCTTAATAAGCTCAGTGTATTTATTTTACCTAAGAGAGGGTGAAGACATGACTTGATTGCAGCATGTAAGTAACTCAACATGGAAGAAGTTTTTGAAGGGGGATGCTCCTATAATCTATTAGGGAGAACAGCCTAACAAGATAAGTACAGAACAAGACAAATATACAACTACAAGGTGTAAGTTATTTTAATAGTTAATCATTAACACAATGCTCTTACTGGTGTGACTCTTGTACAAATGCAATCTTTAATGTAATATACGTATGTATCACTGAAAGCCTACCACAGCTCAAAAATTCTGAGCTTGTAATTGTAGATTACCAGTTGCAGCAACTGTTGGTCAAAATAAATGATCATGACAATCCTCTGCCCTATCTGTGAAATGAATCAACCAAAGTAGTTCAGATCCCGATGCTGGTTGCTATGAGACTAAAGCAACAATGTGTCAGGAACTCCACAGAAACCTCAGTAGGAATTAGGGTCGGGGAGAAACGAACCTTTTTCTGCCGTTTAACTGCCCTCAAATACTTGGAGATGGAGTTTTGTTGTCTGAAGGTAGATGCTGCTTTAAATATATACATATCCTGAACAATTCTAAATGCTCTCAGAAACATTAATTACTGTGAATAAAATGATCTTCAGTATTTAATTAAATATGTAAAGCAATAATGTTAAAAGAGAATTTATATGACACATTCAAATGAGGTGATGTTTTGCATTTTTAGCCCATTTGGCCTTTAGACTATGAGGAGACAAATTTTTTAAAAACATTTTTTATTACTTCTGGATAAATTTTAATCCAAAAGCACCTCTGTGCATGGATACAGACCATTTTAAAACAGAAAATACCAGTGCATGTAATTGTTGTGTTATCTGTAATAAAGACAAGATCTTTCAAGGCAAATGAACAACTTGATGCAGCATGACTGCATTCATAGTGCTTCTATGGAAAGAGAAAGTGGGGAGAAACATGCTCAAGGCTGTCATTCCATGGCTTACTTTAGTTTCAACTTTCTCATTTGAATCAAATCATGTAGCACCCCCGTTCACAACAGTCTAGAAACAAAAATGGTGATGACAGATTTTTTTTAATCCAAACATATATACAGACATGTAAATTGTTCCTGTCCTTCCCTATACTACGTCACTCTATCAGGAGATCTCTGCTGCTCAGTGCCTGTCTGGAGGCAACATGGGTCACAACTTGTTTCATTCACCATCACACTCACATAAAACTTCTATACATTTAAGCAGCAAAAAGAGATGAATGGCTCAGCATCAGGTTTATTTTTCCTATTAGATTGTGGGATAAATCTTAAGTATGTGTGTGAGACTTTCAAATGTTGAGACAATCTAAGACTTTTCTAGGGCTTGGCAAAGTAACAAAACAAGCTTACAAAGTGGTTTTGGCTACTCTTGTAACCATTTCATTGAAATTATCTACTGAATTAGTGCTCAAGATGTTTTGGTGGCAATACCTTACACAATGTATAACATGATCTTGGGCTATGTATTAAGTCCCAAACAAGATCAGCTGTTTCATACAGTGTGGTCAATACTTCAAACTTTGAATATTAAAGAAGAACAAGCAGCCAGACATAGTGAAAACAGACTGCAAGTCCAATGTGAGCAGGGGTAAAAGGCAGGAACCTTTTAGATTTTTGTTTTCTCTCACTTGGTCAGTACGATACAACTTCCCTGTTAACCAAAGGGAGGGTCAATGTTATGCTATGTTTGGGCAAATATTTTCAAAGGACAGACGAATAATACAAAACAATTCTTTCACTTTCACAATACTTTTATTTTTTTAAGTAGTATTTTATCACCACTCTAGAATGAGAGCAGATAGAAACTACATGAGACTGCTTTAAGAGAAGGAAAACAATACCAGGATAGCATATACACGTAACAATGAAATCAAAACCAAGAATGTTGTGATCATCAAGAAAGTTGAGGAATCTAACCTCTCAATACCATCAACAAAGATGGTCCTGCTCCCTTTTGTTTGATTTCTTTGCTGTCTGCTACACTACTTCTCCTGGGTTTGTTCATAAGAAATGAAGCAAGGTATGGGGGCATGGTTGAGAAGCTGGGGCAAAGAGACTGTAGATATCAGGATGTAATGATCATCAGAGAGCTGGAGCACCTCTCTTATAAAGAAAGACTGAGAGAGCTGGGGCTGTTCAGCCTGGAGAAGAGAAGGATCTGGGGTGACCTCACTGTAGCCTTTTAATACTGAAAGGGGTCTTATAAAAAGGATGGAGAGGGACTCCTTACTCAGTAGATAATGACAGGACAAGGAGGAATGGTCTTAAACTAAAAGAGGATAGATTTAGATTAGACATTATGACCCTCACTGTAAGGATAGTGAGGAACTGGAACAGGTTGCCCAGCAAAGCTGTGGATGCCCCATCCCTGGAAGTGTGTAAAGCCACGTTGGATGGGGCCTTGGTCAGCCTGATTTAGTGGGTGGCATCCCTGCCTATGGCAAGGGGGTTGGCATTGGATGACTTTTTAGGTCCCTTCAAACCCAAGCCATTCTATGATTCTATGATTCTGCGTGAGAAAGGAAGCCTTGAGGCTGTCTTTGGTGTCTTGAAAAACTTCATCTTCAGGTCACTGAGGGAGTTTTCTGAGGAATGAAGTGAGTGGGCTACAAGAATTCAGGGCTTTCTTCAGAGTCACTTTTTCTGTGTGCAGACTGATTCCATTGCAAATTGTAAGGGCTATAAGACTTGTTAAGTAGGCTGTATTAATTCCTCTATCTACATTCCAATTCATGTAGATAGGGCCTTAGTTAATCAAGGATAGATAGATTTTAGTGTTGCAGCAGCTGGGATCGTATAAAGCCCATGACATGGGGGGCTGTTCATTCAAACACTGTGTCTGAAAGCTCATACTTAACAAAGTTTCCCTTGCAACCTACTTGTGGACAGACCAGAGATTTATAAGGAAAAAAGTCTCCTGATTCAACATTAAATGTGGAGGGGTACATGGAAGTTGAACAAAAGGGAAGCTATTCAACCTCTTCATGACCTCAGGAACACTTTTTCTTTGCTTAAAATTGTATTTATTTTTCTCTAAATGAGTCCTCTGATTCCCCAATATAATCTTGTAGCCATGAGCTGATATTCATAAAAACAAAATGTTATCTTCCAAGCAGTAATTTACTGTTCATTAATAAACTGTCTTGTCCTAAAGACACACAAGAGGAAAAGCACACTGTATATTTAAGGTGTAGTCTCTTACGTAAATTTATATTTGCCTCTCCTTAGGCTTCTGTGCTTATAATATTTGGATTTAATGTAATTTTGAATTGCTTTCAAAACTGGAAATAACTTCCTCATTCTATTGGAAATTCACATCAAAATAAATAAAGACAGGGTAATTATATTTTTAAACGGCATGCTACTTATGAATTAGTGAATTCTAATGGAATAGAAAGGTCAAGACAAAAGTGGTATCAACACTGTAAAAGATTCACACTTGTATCCCTTGGGGCTGTATGAGGCTCTTCCCTCCTGCACATTTCCTCCCTCTGGCTACCATGAATTTCTGCTGTTTGTTAGAAATAAGTTTATTTTGAAACAGCCAGTCTTTAAGTTTTCACAGAATTTATAACCTCCATAGCAAAAGACCAAGCACAGATATTGTCCAAGTTGCTCCTACCCTCAGAATCAGCTTATTTTTCCAAAAAGCCCTACCTGTTTGAGGAGAACTGGGAATT
Organism: Cygnus atratus; assembly: GCF_013377495.2. Classification (NCBI taxonomy): domain Eukaryota; kingdom Metazoa; phylum Chordata; class Aves; order Anseriformes; family Anatidae; genus Cygnus; species Cygnus atratus. The sequence goes on from NC_066396.1 coordinate 37,506,959, forward strand.
TGTGCTGACAGACTCGCCTGTATGCAATGTCTGAGTTCAAAATGATCACTTAGTTTAGGTTAGCTTTCACCAAATCCATATTTAAAATACACTAAGGACCTTTCCCATTTGCTGGACTGCATTGTGCGGGACTTCTCTCCAAAATGGTGCCATTAGAGCTACTCTCCTATGCTACTTGTTTCTTCTTTAGCTAGATGAAAATCCTCTTCACGGAGCTTGAACAACAGCTGTAACTCACGCCACAGATTTTTTGACATTAGAAGTACCTGCAGACAATGCCAAGGATGTCCTGCATCCCCTGAAGTGATGTAGAACACACTCTTGAAGAGTGTGTTTCTCACTGTATTTGCTTCTTTATTTTTTATTTTTATTTTTAAACATGGTTGAAAAGGGAGCCTTAGGGTCAGCAAGAATTAAGGTCCTCTGCGTATTTGTAACTATTCAAAATGTTTGCTTGTGTGATACATGGAAAGAGAGGTTAGTGCACAGATTCTGATAGTATCCTGAGTCAAATGGCATTTGTTTTCATTAAAAGAGTGGCATAATGATATTTCAAGAATGGTTTGAGACCTAACATCGTTGAAAGCTGAACAGTAGTTCTCCTATCTCTTCTTAGTAAAGGAGAGATACACTGCATAGATCAGGCTTGCTTGGGTACAGAACGGTTAGGGAATTGTTGTATAGAAGCAAAATACTAATTTCCTGTTCCCTGACTGAGCCGTAATATAGCTACTATTTGTATTAGAAATGTGTACAACTTTCATAGGTTACAACTTTGTTTCTGATGAGAGTGAACTGAGCATGTCACAACAGTTTGTTCTGTAACAATTGGACCATAAGACAGGCAGGCAAGCTTCAGCACTGATTGTTTTGTACACCCTGGCTGTGCAATTCTGGTCACTTTGGAGTTCCTGATGTTTGTATAGCATTCTTTATGTGTAAAAAGCTATAACATATTAAATATACATCATATTTATCAATACTTTTCCTGAAGTACCAGCAATTTTAGTAAGCAAATGATAGCCAAAATACATAAATTGTTTGAAGTAAAGCGGCATTTTATACAGTTAATGAAATTACCGCTTCCATTTTTTATGGAACAACAGAATAAATTGTTGTGTTCCTTCTGTTTTGATATTGATTACTTGATTTTGACCAAAAAAAAAAAAAACAAAAATAAAACAAAAACAAACAAACAAAAATTAAAAGTGGATGGATAACTAAGTAGTTGTTCTTGGAAAGTAACGGACAAATTCTTTCTCCTTTGAAATAAATAAATAAATAAATAAATAAATAAATAAATGTGCTTTGAGATAAATATGTATCTACAAATTTACAGGAATGTTTTTTTCTGTTGAAGAGCTATGAGAGACAAAATGTAAAACACACCAAATTCCACCCCAATATAACACATTTTGCAGTTGTTAATGTTAGCAATTTTCTGTCCACTTAACCTTCCATGTCATTTATTGTTAGCTGTTTATTTTGAACTACAGCTAAAGAGACATATTATGTCTCATTAGAAATTCAGCACAGATTTTGTGATACTATCATTTCCTCACTAATTACAGAAAACACCCAGTAAAAAGCAGTTGAGAAAAATGCAACGTTCTACAGAAATGGTATTTCACAGAAGAAGATTACATGGAAAAGTACCTGTAGTTTCTTAATGTGGCTCAGTTGCTACTCAGAAAAAAAATATTTTAAATAAATTCTTGAAAGATAAAATAAAAGTGGATACTATCCCTCTGAAGATGAAATCATTGTAGTAAATTGGCAGAGGAATGTGTGCTATTGCTATATGATTTATTACCAAACCTTTGACACCTGGGAAAAGCTCTTCCAAAACATGTATGGAAATTATTTCTGTATTTCTGCTTCTTGGTTCAGTGAAAATACTGGCACAATCCCTGCACAGTGCTGACTTCCATTTCACGTTTCCTGGACATTTACAAGGTTGTTTACCTTGAAGTCACAACTGCATGTCCCAAACGAACAGATCAAGTAGCCTATCTGTTCTTCCTGTCATTAGATATTTGTCAATCTTGCTAAAGTAGTTGCATTAATAATACATATTTTCTTCAGTAGATAGGGATAAAATCACTTCTTCAGCTTTCTGATTACCCAAAGTATGCTGCTGTTTTACAAGAGGAAATGAATTTAGGTCAAACTATGTATTACATGACCTTACACTATTAGTTTTACCCTGTCCGCAGAGAACAAGAGGTATGTTTCCATACACAGATTTGCAAGGTAATATTTTGACAGGCAGTTTGATTCTTTCTATCGGCACTTTCACTGACGCTATGTCATGGATGATTGTCTTCTTAACATTCTGAAAAACGAAGAGCTCGATGTTCTCATGTAATTAAAAAAAAAAATACAAAAAGCACATGCAAAAACCAAACCAAGTCACAAAATATGCACAAGACTTAGAAAGATTTCATGCCACTTCATAAAGAACAATGATTTGGCATCAACTGCACAGACAGAAAGAAAGAGAGAATAATTGTTTGGAAAACAGTAAGAAAAGAGAGAGGATTTTCCTTAGCTGCCAATGCCTGGCATAGGTGGGTTTGAAATAAACTGTTAGGAGGTAGTAAAGGAAGATGATATGTATTCATTTGCTGTGGTGTTACCATGTGGCAGGTGAAAATCTGTCCCAGATTCTGTTTCCTCTGTGCCTGGGCTTGCACTTGGACAGTGTGACCTCTCCTCCTCACTCCACCTCCCTCCAGCCCACTTCATCAGGCTCTTGTCACTCCCTCTTTTGTCCCCCTCTGTCTCCTTCCACAATCCCACTTGCCTTAGCTGACCTCATTAAGGGCCACAAGACAAGCCAACTCCCCACAGACATCAGCAGCAGCGCAGAGGAGGCAACTGGCTTGTCTAACTTTTCTCCCACACGTTATTTCAGGGCTGCAGGATCTTAAGACTCCCATTACTCGCTGGTGGTAAAGGTTTAGTAGCCCTATTCCAGCTGCCTTCTAGCATCAGCTACATAGCACCAGACTGTCTGTCCCTTCCTGTGGATGCTAGAGTAAGTCACCTGGGGGCTCACAGATATAGCAGGACTGCTATGATCTGCTGATGTAGCACAATGGAAGAGCTTCCTGAAGCAACAAAGCTGGGTTTGCCAGTTCCTTCACCAAATCTCACAGCAGTGCTCACTTCAGAGTCCTTGTTGAAAGTGAAAAGTAGCAGCTTCTCCTGGGTTTTCCTTTCAGCATCAGAGCTGAAGGCAGCCAGCTCCAGATGGCACTACTAGAGAGCTCATCACACTGTATGGACTGTTCTCAATTATGGTATAAATGACATTTCATCTGTCTGCACCAAAAATCTTTTTGTGCAAGTATAAAAAGATGACTGATAAATACTGGGATGTAAGTTAAACTCAGCAACTCAGTGTGCTGAACAACACCCAGTTCCAGCACTGATGCTCCCTTTACAAACTTCTTTCAGTGCTAGCCATGTGACCATATGCTGTTTCTGTTTATTTACCAACTTTTCATTCACAGTAAAATTTGTGCATCTGTTTGTCCTTTCAGTTCAGTTTTGGAAACTGGGAACGCTCTTCCTAAAGCCCACAGAGTTAAGTCAGAATGTAACCATTTGGAGAAGCAGCACATTCAGGAGTTATATCTTTGTTTTGTGTTTACAGATTTCTATTACGAGCATTTTTTATTAATATAAGAAAAATTGGCTTTTTCAGTAACCAAATTGCATATAATCTAATGGATTTTAATTTATTTTAATTAAACATAACAATTTAAAATAATACTTTTTTTTTTTAAAGGTCATGTTAAATAGTGTCTGATAGTGCATTTCTGTTATATTCCCTCTTTCAGAGAAACCTACACTATAGAGAGGTACAGCGCAGCTTTACAAAGTCCTTCTTCTGGGTTCCAAATGAAAGACTATTAAGTTCTCTGCTTTCAGCATTTAGTGTTTCACCAACTCACAAAGCATGTTTTATGTTTAGAAAGAAGGAATAACGAGGAATATATGGGAAGAGAAAATAAAAGTTGATAAAAGGGAAGAGATTCAGAAAAAAATAATAAAAGATTTTTCAAAAGAAGAAGGACTTAGTTTGGAGAAATGCACAGCAAAAATGGACCTTAAAAAGATTTAAGAAAGATGGTGAGCTGACACCACTGTGGACCTAAGGTTTATATAAAGCAAAATTGAAGTTTTCCTTCGATAATGTTTTTAACTGTACTTAATATCAGTTTGGAATGTGTTTAGCAATGGCAATGAAAAGACAGTGTTTCTTTGGTTTACATACATAGTAAGTGGTGTGCTTCTTTCTCCATTCCAAGCACCTTATGAATGTGACTATCTCACTCATTTTCTATCTGAGAAGCTGGCAGGCAAGTTGATATGTTCCACTTCTTGCTGTGGTTTACAGCCCTAGTAATATTGTCAGCTATTACCTAGGTTCTTAGGTAAGGTTCACTGTTATATAAATTTTCACTCTGACCCCTAAGTATGAATTTTAGGGACCACAGCTAGCTTCTTTAAGCACAACACCATTTTTAAAGTTGTATTATTTACCTTTGTGGGTAGCGCAGTTATCTTATGCTGTAGTTTCTCAGAGGAATACAATCTTACCCCAGTGATTTACTGCAATTGGCTTTCCAGGTTTGCACTGGTTCTCTCTGACAGTACCATGACTTCTCCAGATATGAGGTGTAACCTCTGGATACACATTTAGTGTATCTGGATGGCTTTAGTGGCATCCAGTCATAAGAAAAAAATTGGCTTATAAACTTTAACTATCATATTTATTCTTATGTGCTCTAGAGAACAGTGCACCTCCCTCCAGCCTCACATCTCAAAACATTGTATCTCTCTTCCTGTAAAAATTCTCAGTTCTACAAAAATACCCTATAATACGTTCAATTCCTGTCCAGCAGTAACTAGGACATACAGAGTAGAAAGATCCTGGTAGGAAGTGAAAAATTCTTTTCTAAATTGGAGAATCCTGTCAGCATTAGCAGTTATTATTAACAATAGAAGGGGTGATAACAGTACTGGAGAGGATTAAACTCAATCAATGTTGAAAAATACTTGTTCCTGTCTGAACTAACTGCAAAGACATAGTCCGTGTCTTTGTAGTCTAACAATGGCTTGTTAAAAAATAAACAATGGTTAAATTAAATTCTCCTCGTTACATTCTATTTTACAAAACTATGCAAAGGGGCCCAGCATAACAGCAGAGCTAGACTGCAGCTGCAGAAAACAGTTCTTGTATGTCCATATAACTCCAGCTTCACCTGACCGTTACCAAGCTTTTCTGAAGCACAAGGCAAAAAGAAACAGTCAGCAAGGAGAGTCTTGTGATTGAAGTCTAGTAAATTTCTTTAAAAGTGAGTAAAAATTAGTTTTATTAACCATATCTTCCCATATATATATATTTATCTTCACCTTCTGCACTTTTTATTACCATTTCTCCATGCAAGCAAGATGAGGAAACTCATTAAACCAACTGGCAGGAATGGTGAAATTGGTTAGGCACAAAGTCCTCTTAGTCATTCCAAAGACATTGTTTGCTGTTATTACACGTTAAGTAAAACGTTTTCAGATAGCAGTAGGATTTTAGGGTTGACTTCGACCTTTTTCAGTTATGCAAACGGATTGTATATAGTCCATCCAGTTATTGACAAACAGGCTACTTTGTCAACACCAGTGAAAGAGAAGAAATTTTTTAGATAGAACATGATGGTACATAGATAGCTGAGCTCTGGGAATGTCATGCAAGACTTAGCTTTCTCCTGACTCAATATTTGGAAAGGGATGTTAACTAAGGACCTTCCTTCCCTTTGATCTTATTTCTTTGCTATCAGTTCTAAGCAAGCTGGACCCAAGTCTGTAGGTCATTTTCAAACAGTATTTGAACAGTGACTCTTATGTGAAGTTTCATGTGTTACTTGATCTGTAAAAAGATTCTCTTTTACCCTTTAAATACAGATGTCTCAAAAATCAGAGGTCATGATCAAGCAGGTACTTTTTTTCTTTTTTTTTTCTTTTTTTTTTTTTCAGCTTTCATTGCTTTGAGTGAGGGAAGACATAAGAAAATTGTCTTTACCTGGGTATTAGAAAACAATGGAAACAGTAATTTCTCAATAGATTATCCTCTAGCAATGAAAAAGTACAAGCATACCCGTTTAGGTGATGAGTGGCTCTGGAAACTCTGTCTGCTTTGGCTTCTACTGAACTGTAAAGTGTTAAATATCTATATTTCTAATCTCTCTGCTCTTTCTAGGAATGTGTTTAGAGTAAATGGAGAAAAACAGAGCAATAAAAAATACCTTTCAATTTGTTTACAGAATAGTTCTTGAGAGATACTTTTAACCTTTGTGATGACCCAAAGCAGAGAGAAGGCCTGAATCACCTTTGTAACTTCTTGCCATGGATCTCACACAAACAAAAATGTATTATTTCTAGTCTGGACTATTAAAATTACAAGGCAAGGTACTTGTGCAGATGAAGATGGGGGAGAAGAACATTAATCAGATTTTGTTTGACAAAGTCTTTGAATAAAAGGTCTTGTGTCAACAAATCTGAACTACATTTACAGCTCTGTTAGAGATTATACCAGTTCAACGGCCAAAGGTATCAATCTTAACCACAACGAAGTTACTTATTAATCAAAATGCAAACCTGTACATGATAATACCTTATTACTTTCTCAATAACATGTCTGCTGCCAGCAACCTAATAACCTCTTTCCGACATAACAGTGACTAAAACCATTAACTAACCTCAAATTCCTTTATTTTCCCCAACTTATAAAGATAAACAGGATTAACAAAAGTAGCTATGGTTACAATCACAAATACAGTCATATGAGGATATCTGGTAATGACCCAAGTCAGTCCTGAAGTCAACTCATTCACATATTTTTAGCTATTCTCTCTGTTGCAATAATGTATGCACTAATACTTCCTGATCACTCTCAACAAAATGGCATCAAACCACTACCACTAAAGATATTTCAAAAATACAAGAGTTATTCAATAGAGGTAAACACAATCAGCCAGGGACAGTGCCTCTCCAGGGAGCTTGTATATGAGGAGACCTTTTTTTCAGATACAGAAATGAAAATATTCTGAAAGTTGTACATGACCAGCAGTACAGATCACTTGTTGTCCTAACGGGTTTCCCATGATAGGCTGACAGTGGTGAGGAAGCCATGAAGCAATATGGGTAGGCAACACAATTGATTAATTAACAGGAGACTGCTACCTTCCTGAACAAAATTACAGGCAACTGCTATGAGCACCTATTACTAATTTGAAACAAAACAAACCAACCAACCAACCAAAGAAACAAGCTAATTCAATTCCATTAAAAACCTATGTTGACACTAAAAAACTTGTATGCAAATCCAGGAACACGAAGGAGAAATTACATAAACTACTGTAAAACAGACTGCTGGGCTTTTGCTCACTATTATTTTATTGAAATTTGTTTCTTTCTATTCAAACACAGAATTGAAAGTTTGTAGCAATAAGAGCAGGCTACCTAAGGTTAAATCACTGCTATTTTCTAGTTTTAATTGAAAAAGCTGAAATTAAAAAAAAAAAAAAGAGAGAGAGAGAGAGAGAGAAATTTGAGAGGACACTGTTATAATCTACTGCCATTTATTGAAATCTGTCTGTCACCTTGTGCACATATTTATAGGATAGGTAGACTGAATAAACACATGTGTTAGAGAAGATAACAAGTACACACATTAAAATCAACTGGAAAAAAGTCCTGCTATGATTGAATTACACACAATAATACAGCTTTCACAAAGAACTTCTGAGAAGTATTACGTTTTGAACAAAAGCTGTTTTCTAGGTGGACAATGAACTGCTTAAAAAATCCTCTGCTATATCAACACAATGCAGCAATAAAACAAATATGAAGTAATTTCTACTGTAGGACAGAAATGTAGGATAGATACTGCCTCAAACCCTGAGGTCTCCAATAGCTCAGAAAAAGTATGATGGAACCACTTTTCCATGGGAAAAGACGAGTCAATAGTACAGTTCTTTAATAAAAATGAGAGGAGTTTTGGAATTGAAGTTATTACTTTGCCTTTTATTAAAATATAGAAGTTCTGGAAACTGAAAAGCAAAACTACTATACTTTTTGGCTGGTGACATACTCATATGTGAAATATACTTGAAGATGAGGACTTCCGACTATCTACATTTATTAACAGCAACAGTTTAGAGTTAGCTGCAAATTGCTGTAACTCTTTTTTTTTTTTTTTTTAATGCATGCAACAATGAACTACAAGTCAGAATGAAATTAATATAAAAATGCTTCAAAATATTTGTAGTGCTTTGTTAGGACAAACTTATTTATTTACATAAAATAATAAACTAATGTTTTGGAATTAACAAAAAGTCTGAAAAGACAATGTCTACTTCCAGGAAAATTATCCTTAATATTGTTGCCAGAAAGGCATAATTTCCGCCCTGTCTGAAGCAATTAAATCTATCAAGTCATAAACCTTCTGAGTGTCCTGCTGCCGGTGTTGACATAGTGAAAAAACAAGATGCAAGGACTTAGAACTACAAGAACAAAACAGCAGGGAAAGGGTTCAAGTCCACAACAACGTAGACGGGAAGGTGTCAGCTGGAGGCAATTGCCTAACTTGTTACCCCCCCACACACACACTTTCTTGAACTAAATATATGATTTTTTATTTGTCCATTTCTAGGTAAAATGAGGATATTTTAAAAAACATCATGACTAAAGAAGTTTCACTGCAGGCTTTAACTGTGACTACCAGGCAAAAAGTTAAAAAAAAGTTTGCTCAGAAAACACACAACTCGTGTCAGATGCAAAACAGCACAAACAATCTATTTATTTTAACAATGCAATTGTTCATTACTAAAAAGAGTGTAATTATAACATTGAGCAGACAGTGTTCTGGGCTCTTTTCTCCTGTTTCAGGACACAAGACATTTGTATCACATTAATGTTTGAGACAGTGAATTAGGCACATTGAAAACAAGTGGTTTCACCGCTCTCACAGATTGCGGCTAAGTTCCTTCCCTTCTCACTGCTGAAAGTTTATCCTCTAATAAGTAATTCCCAAGACATCTTGCAATAGGAAGCATTCATGAATGAATGCATTAATAAAAGTTTCCTATTGCAGGGCCCACTGGGAATTCTTGTAATACTTGCAAGGAGTTTACAGACCTTCATTAGTTACATACAAAAAGGAAGTTTGCTTCTTCTGAACACAGTATTTTCCCATTTCAAAATATCACAGCAGACAACTAAATGCTGGCATGAAACAAAGCCAATGACTCTTTATGTACTTACCATGTACCACATGCTTGGCCACTTGGGATCATTGAAATAAGTGGATTGGGTACCTCCAGGTTTATAATCCCTCTTTATCCTTCTTTTAACCACCTGCTGTTGTATCCACTCCACCTGCCAACCAGGAAAACATTTGGTAAGTGTTAGGGTTCCATGGAGATTATCAAGAAATGTGTGAAATCTTGGGAAGTTTCCCATTACCATCGTCCAAGACATATTTCATGTTAAAGAGTTCATTTTGGCAGTGGGAATGCACAGCTCACCTTGGCATATGGTTCACTAGGGAATACGTCCAATTTAGTTAGTGCTACAAATCTCCTTGAAAAACTACTTAAATCCCCTGCTAGAAAGATCTCATTGGCGATCATCTTTTGCATGCTATTATTTTATTATTTTTCATTATTAGAATAGAACCTTTTTCAAATTTATAACACCGGTTACTTTTACAAAGCATAACAGTACATCGCAATGAGAAATGAACTGAGTTTCTGATAGTTGTTTTATTTTTTCATTTAAGTCTGTTCCTGAAAATAAAAACTTTCAGTAAAATATTCAAATGTTGTGCTTAACCAATATCTAGATCACCTTCATCACTTGGAGTGAATAAAACAAAATTAAACTGTATTTTTAGCAGAGCAACTCTTTGTTAGGATTCTCTCAGCCAGGTGCTCTGGAACTTTATTTGAGGCAAAGTGCTAGTACAGGGAGAAAGAGACGGGTATTGAGCACAAGGGCAAATTAAACGACACCAACAAAAAGTGCTTGAAATAAGAAAGCAAAAATAAGGGTTAAAAACCTAGTTCTGAAAATCATATTCTTGTCTATCCGATTGCTCTTCAGAGATCCATCACACACTCCAGAAAGAGCGACACTGAAAGTGACATCAACCTTAGAGTAGATCGGACTCTGCAGTCATTTTTTCATTAGCTGGTCTAAATGGGAGCTAGTTTCTGTAAATGCAAATAGTATAACGATTCACAGGGAAACCTAGGTTACGTTTACACTCATCTAGCTTCCTGACAGCTCATATTTCTGCTGAATTGTTTCATGGGATATAACTATAAAAATTCAATTCAGCTCTCCCCAAGCAAGACAGCCATTTCCTCCTAGCACCCAACTCTGCACTTTTAACTTCTGCTGTTCATGAATATCTGTGTATGTACACACACATACATATAAAAGAAATTTACTTTCAGCTTACATATTTCTCTTTGTCACTTGTCAGAGATGGTATTAATATTTTCTGTATGCAGGCTAATCTCTACCATGCATTCACAATTCAGCTTCAAATCATGGGGTCCTTAGAGAGACATAGGTCCACTATGAAAATAGTGGACGCAGGTCCAGAAATTTTGCTTGAGATCCATACCACCTACACCTCTATCACCCCTAACATATGGTTTTGATTGTTTTCTTTAGAAAGAGGAACTGATTTTCTTCTCTTCTCAAGAATTAACTTCAGTGTCAAGACTGTTCTTCCAGAGAAGAAGTTGTCCAGTTTAAGAATACAGGATTATCACGAAACATTCACACAGAAATCCATTTCTCTAGTCTTCTCGTAACAATTATAAATCCTTTTCTACTTCAAAGAAAGATTCTGCTCCCCTTTCAGCTCAAGGTGAAATCCATCTTGGTGGACACCCTCTCAAGAATCTGAGAGCTGACTGACCCCATCAGATCTTACATGACCTCTTAGAGGTCCCTTCAACAGAAGTGGGCAGCTAATCAGTCTTAGGAATTTGATGTAGCAAAGTCTGGAGGCCTGTGAAATGTAGAGTGTAACTGGCCAGAGGACAAAAGAGGGAGAACCAAAAGACTTTGGTAAGCACAAAGTCTTAAGACTGATGAGACAGCTTTAAAATGGGTTCACTATTCCTCTTAAGTGAATCTCTCCTTCATGAAAAAAAACCTTATAACTGACCTTTAATGAACCTTACTTCCTTGTCACCTGCTGCTAATGTACGCTTTCTTTTCTGGACCCTCACAAAAGAAGCTTGTTTTTCTACAGTTTACTTCCTGCAGGTAGTCCAGCCCTCCCAATGCATCCAAATCCAGCTGAGACCATCCTATGTACCACTCGATTTCTGACTCAGTAGCTGCCTGGATTGCCTTAGACCAATGGACCTCTCTTCTTCTATTACTAATATTTAGCAGTCAATAACTAAAAAGCTTCAACAGGTCTGAATAAGCAAACAGGTCTGAAAAAAATGGTTTTCAGAGCTTACACAGACCCATCTTCCAAGCCTTATCATGAGATTTGACTGTAAGTGCTAGAAACATTTTCAACTGAAGGAGAGGTCCCAAGATTTCTATGCTAAAAGAGTATTTATTGTCACCTTGACTCATCCTTTAGCTGAAGGAATGAGTCACATGAGCATGTTACCCCATCTTTAAAAATTACAGAAAAAACTGTTTAAGTCAATAGATTTCAAAGTGGCACAAGCTACAAGCATACAGAGCACACCATGACATGTATGTTAACTCATTATGAAAACTCATCCATATCCGAGTCTGAAGGGAGGAGTTACAAAGGCCAACCACCAACACAATCTGAGGATCAGATACAGATGTGAAAAGGTCCACAAATTAAAAAGAATGAGATAGAAGAGAATTAAACTTTCTACCACTGCAAACTGACTCAGGTGCACGAACATTAATGGAAGAAGGTAGTCACCAACACTACTATTGCCTGTAATTCAGAGACACAAGGCATTAGGTTTGGCATTAGGGACTCCTCTGCATCAAAGCTCCTCAAAGAAGTACTGACAGCAACTGTGAGAACTGTGAAAAACACCTATCTTTTGTAAATGAGGCCAGAGGAGTATGAAATATTCCAGGAGGCAGCATGACCCACACTAGTTAATACCATTTCTATATGGCGGAACAAGAGGGGTTTTCCTGACAAGACAAATCACAAAACTCTTTACTATTCACTGTGAAAATATGTTTTCTCCATTTATTTACTCCCTATTCAGCTGAAAATATCTGCTGATCATTAAAAAGACTGAATGTAAAGGCATCATAGTGCATATGGAGACTGATACAACCTTATATTGATGCCTCAAAAAAAAAAAATCAATTAATTCCTTTTCTCTCTTTTCCCTTTATCCAAAATGACATTACTGAGAACAATTATCAGATAGTTCTTTAGTTCAAGCAATCACAAACATGGTCTCACTGTGCAATTCCAGTTTATTGGAACAATAACTTGACACATAAGGAACTCTGTATATGCATATGTTTGTATTTGTGTACATGCTGTACAATAGCTTGTATCAACTGAGTTAATATGCAAGCCAGTAGCATAGCTGATGGTTAGCTTTGAGTGATACATGGACAGATATTTTTAGGATCTTATTTACCATCTTTTAACAAAAATTGGACTGTTCTTCAGAATATGTGTTTGTTGCAGGCCCTGCCCCTAATACATTCTGGATGTTTTCCATAATTCCTATTTCCTCAGCTCCTAGAAAAGTTAGGGAAAACATATGAGAGAGTAATTTTGCAGAAGAGCTGTGCAGCATGCATGTTCAGACCCAAAGCCAGAAAAAGAAAGGTAACTGCTTGTCTTCACGTAAGACCTAACAACAATTTCATGTATGCATAAAATTACTATAAATAAAATAGTCATTTGATTTTGTTCAAATACAGGGAAAAGCAAATGACATGTCTGCATGGAATGTGTGCGGAAGATAACACAGGTAGCTCTGTAATGGCAGATATGATGTAAGGAGGGCTCATCTTGGGCATCTCTGGATATCCATGTAAATGGAAGGGGGAAGTCAAAATGACCATTCACAGACAGCAACTGTGGACTGTCTTGAGGGAGACAGGATGCTTGACAGAGTCACCCAAAACAACACAGCATTCTTGATCACGTTTCTGAGTATAACCTTGTCTGTAATATTTTTAGCAAACACTTTCTGTTGGAAGCTGTTGGAAGCTGCTTAGTAATTGTTTTATACTGAGTATACACTGATACACTCACCTACAATGTAATTTAAAACATCCAAGAAAACCCATATTCTCATTTGAGAAGCCAATGCATAAGGTGTACTTTACAGAAAATACCACTGCTAGAGAAATATAACACTTTACTCCACTAAACCCTAAGGTTTGTTTATTTTCTCTAAAAAAGGGAAGAGAAAAACTTGCCAGTAGTCTTCAGTCTAAGCTAAATTGTACAATTACTGGGTTATATTAATGAAGACCAGGTCAAGACTCAGCAGTTATTTTAGTATCTCCTTTGAGTATTTTACGGGTATTCATGCATACCTCACTGTGAATGCCTGGTATATACTGGATTTCTTTGATTCTGTATGAAAAGAGCTCATTTGTATAAAAATATTTTCTTTAAAAAAGCATCCACACTTTTTAACCTATAGGCCTTGAAGGAAAATCTCTGGAGTAATTGATTATACAGATTCCCACCTCTTGCCAAAAGGAGACTCTATGCGAACAATGAGGTGCATTTTAACGTTTCCATAAAGTCACACTTACTGAGGGGGAACAGTGCACATTTTCCCATTGACTTCAGCTTCGAAAGTTCCATTTCCTGAATGTCTAGAAATCAAAGCCAAGCCAGATTGGAGACCAAACTATTTTTTTTTTTAAATCATCACTTCCAGTCTCCTCACTTCAGCACTCACAGGCTTGTTCTGTGCACGATGCAGTTCTTCTTCACAGACCTGCACAAAACAATGCTATAGAATAAAAGCTGCTCTGAGCTCATTCTAGCATGCCACTCTTTTATCCTCTTTAAATGCTAAATAATATAATGAAATATCATCTCTATGTGAAACAAAACTATTTTCACTTTCATTTATTGAAAGTATTACTTTCTCATTCATTGAAAAAGTAGCCCCACATAAGAACGCTGCATAAGATCTCCACTGTAATAAGCTATGACAAAAAGTTTGAAAAGCAAAGGGGAAAATTTAACATGCTGGAAAAAGAAAATCCACCCATTTATCAAAGCACTGTGATTTTTAAAATACAAACACCAGACAATCTTGTGAAACAACATTTACTTTGTTTTTCATATATGTCATGAGGGGGTCTACGTGAATAAATATTTTCAAATTGATTAAAAATATGTCAAGTCCAACATGTGAAAATGTTATTATCAAAAAGCAGAAGATACAAGCAAGTTGAAGGCATACTCCTTTGCATTTTGAGGAAAAAATGCACAAGGAAAAGGCACCCTAACTCTGAGGTAATATATACATTTCATAATAAAATCTATTATTTTTATGTTGCAGAGTTAAACATGAAGGTGTGGGTCTTCAGTCTATGAAAAAGAGTTGCTGAAGGTGCCAATCCCAAACATAATCATGGCTTTATTCCTCATACTGACATCATTCACCACACCATTCTGCCACATGAACAGTATAGATAAAAGAGAAAGAAAACCAGAGAAAACTCAAGTAGGGAATGTGTAAAGTATCATTGAGCAAGCAATGAATCTGTATGGAGTCAGGTTGGATGAGCAAAAGGGGCAACAGTTATGTAGAAAGCTGGACAGTATTCCAGCACTTTTACTTAGAATTTGACTATAAAAGGAATTGCCCCAGATGAGCATCCTGCCTCTCTGTAGGGACAGTCTCAGGCTGCACCTGGCACACCTCATCCTTCACACACCTAAAACCCTGAACACCGACATTTGAATGAACTCCAGGCTGAAAAATGACAGGAGTGAGCCTGGCTCTCTCAGAGGCAGAAAATGAGATTATGCTTGGCCCATACCAGGCCATTAGAGAAAAACTGTTCCTACTGCTCATGGGTAGCAAAAACAGTCAGTTATGTATCTTAGTTGTGCCATCATCATATTTTCTGTGACACATGCTATATGTAAACATATCATTTGACAATACTGTCCATTTGCATTTCACATTCAATTGAAGACAAGAAGTCAAAACATTCAGGATCAAAGAATATTGGAGGATATACTAACACCCAAGGGACATAACCTGGCTGTGGAACAAGTGAGACCCAAGCTGTTACTCAGCAATGTAGGAGGGGTGGTTGAGACTGCCGGAACACCTCCTCTTGCCCACTTGCAGAGTCATGAAAGTGAGACTCCCACAGTTGGATTACTCTGCTTAAGAGGAATTGTGTATTTTTTTAAATAATTGAACAGTAGGCTATTTTCCTAACCTATCAGTATTCTCTGACTTGCAGTAGCAGCAGCCGCTTTGCACATAAAAATAGATGAAGACAGTTGGATAAAAGAGCTGTTGACATAGGTCAAAAGCATGGAAAATTATTGCAGATGTCATTTCACAAACTGCAGGGGTCTAAAGTTGGATAAAAAGTCAATGAATCCAGCAGTGCTAAGTGATGAATTCTTGCTGATTGACAATATGCTTCTTCAGCAAGGGTCAATGACAATCCACAATCAAAGAAGTTGTCATAATTATGCTACACATAATCTCAAAAAAAAAAAAAAAGCAGATGTTAAGACAGGCTGGATAGAGAAAGGGAAGGCAGACAAGAAAAGAAGGCAGCAGAGCAGCAGAGAACACATGAGATTACTACTTAAACCCAAAGAAACACATCTTGCACAGCAGTAGGAAAAGCTACAGCAGTCTGACCTGTGGAACAAAGCCGAAATTCAATGCATATTTTTCCATCTTATAGCTACAGAAACATGAGTCAGTCCTGATACGAATTAATTGGTTTCTTCCTACTTTGCAACATACGAGTAACCCATTATAGCGCTACAGGCATACTTCCACATCTGTGAGGTACACTGATCCACAGCTGTACATGCAAACAGATCTGAAACACCCACTGCCTTTCCTCTGCATCCTTCCCATCTCCAAATCTCAGAGCTCTTCACATACGTCAACACAACTCCGCCTCCAACTGTGTGTGGCAGGAAAGTCTTCTGCATGCTTCAGGAACAAGACCTGGGGAATACACAGGGAAGCAACGCAAGAGAAAAGGGCACAGCCTGGCTAGAAGTGGCGCTGCACAGTCCTGGCCTCAAGGAAGTTTATTACCAGCTGGCCCTGCTGCTAGCAGTGGCACCATAATTAAATCTTGGAGAAGCTCAGTGTGTGTGGCCAGAACTCATGTCCCGCTGGAAAGGCAGGGAACAACGACAGTGGCAGAGGCAAAAAGACCCACATTATCTCTCCTTGGGGAAGTCTCACCAGATATTCCATTCACAGGTGCAACTGCAGCAGTTGCTGAGCAAACTTGACCGTGACCTCCACCACACTCCCCTCTTCCACGCTGTACCTCAGCAGACCACCAAGCAGCTCAAAATTGCACAATGCACATCACAAGGTGGCTTCGTGGCAGAGCTGAGAATAAGTCCCAGGGAGCTTGGTGGCTTGCAGCAGCAGCAGCACCAGCTGTCCTAGGCAAAGTGTGTCTCAAGTAGCTGGGGATTTTTCCCTTCTTAGGGCTGGAAGTGCCCTAGTCAGCTCAGATACTTCTGGTTCTGTTTCTAAGGTAACTCAGCCTTGGAAAAGTCAGGAAAACTCTTTGCTGCACCAGCTTAAAAGCAACTCTTATGTTTATACAAGGTACTTTATCATTTATGACCCCAGGTCAGACAGTTCACCTCATAACAACTCAAGAGCTACAAGGGAACACAATTTTTAAGAACAAAACCAAAAACCACTATAAATGATAGGTCTGTTAGGTACAGTACCTAAAGTTCTGCTTACACCACTACATACAATGCTAGTGTATCTATACATGAAACAGTATAATAATCTAGAATTCCAGTATGTTATGAAGATTAGCATTAACATCACTCCAAATGTAAGCTGATATGCTGCAACTTCATCTAATTAGGCCTACAATTGTATCTTCTTAATAAACTGAAAGGCTGATGCTGAACCCAGTATCCACAAGGGAATAAAACTTCAAGATCTCTAAACTTAATTAGCTTTGGAGTTTAACATCTAGCAGTTGAAATATCTCGAGGTTTATGTTTATATTACTGTAGCAATGATGATATATATATATATATATAAAGTAGAAATTTTTGATGGATTTTTTCTTTCCTTAGGCTAGTCATACAACTCATTATAAATGATGTAAGTACTTCAGATATCTGCATGTGCTAATTTCAGATGGCTTTAAATCATTTACTAAATGACTTTTTAGGAAGACAAATCTCCCACTGAGTCAAATTCAAAAACACCAGTGTAATTCCAAAGATGCAGATTTGGTCAAGGGTTTGCCATAGATTCTACTGTCACAGATAAAAACCACAGCAGTTTAGCAAATCCACTGAAAATTTCTGAGATAGTAGAAATATTCCATAATTAAGTGATAACAATATCCATCAGTGGCATACCAGTCTTGCCAAGGCAAATACAGGGTGTTTTACCTGAGTAGTCTCTTCATTGACCAAAATCCCATTGAAATCACCCCCGTACAATATTGTTGCCCTCTACAAAAGATGAAACCACCACCTACTATTCAGTGCATTTCCTGCCATTTTGTGTAATGACACTTTGCCAACATGTAACTTTTTGTCATATATCCACCATGGAAAAATTCAGTCACAGAGCATATACCACATATCAAATCAAGCATTTGTTTGTTTGTTTGTTTGTTTCTATCAGAGTACTTTAAGCCACATGACAAGTTGATCCTTTTGTTTTTTTTTTAATTGTGTTAGTATCACTGCTGTTTAGTATATTCCTAATCATAAGAAAAGGATCTTCCTTCCTTCCTTCCTTCCTTCCTTCCTTCCTTTCCTCCCTCCTTCTTTCCTTCTTTCTTTTTCTTTGTTTCTCTTTCTTTCTTTTTCTTTCTTTCTTTCTTTCCTTCTTTCTTTCTTTTCTTTCTCTCTTTCGTTCTTTCTTTCTTTTTCTTTCTCTCTCTTTCTCTCTTTCTCTTTCTCTCTTTCTCTCTTTCTCTCTTTCTCTCTTTCTCTCTTTCTCTCTCTCTTTCTCTCTCTCTTTCTCTCTTTCTTCCTTTCTTCCTTTCTTCCTTTCCATTCTAAACCCACCCTGTTCCTAGCATATACTTAAAATGTTTAGAATTCAAAACTGGGGGAAAAGTACGTGTCTCAAGATTCATTTTCAGAGTTTTGAAACACTAAATTAAAAAAAAATCGAGTTTTGCTCTTTTTGGAAATATCCACGGTATATTTTACACCATTCCATGTCACTAGTTCTTTGGCATTTCAAATCCTTTGTGGCACAAGTTGAGGAATGTTCCTATTCTTTCCTTGGCCAACCTGTATGTTTCTGATCTACCTCTCAGATCAAGAGAAGGGACTCATTAGCATTGCCTCTTCCAGAACAAGTAGTAGTGAATAATAATAATAATAATAATAATAATAATAATAATAATAATAATAGGAAACATTCTGTGCCCTTTAAGCCATTGCTGGTTTAATCTCTCTTTTTCTCTGTGTGTGACCCAAGCTTCAGCACAGTTCTATCTGTCCTGAATTCCAGTCTTGCAGCTGGCAGTGAAGTGTGCTGCTATGAAAATACTGATTGGTGCAGCTCTTAAACATCATCATCACCTTCTGAAATAATCTGCAGAGCTACCTGTGAAAGACACATGCAGCCAGCCTGAGGAAACATTGCAGTCCAACTGCCCAGCAAATGAAAAATTTTCCTTTCCTACATCCAGTAGGCTGAAGAAAAGCAAATGTTGTTTCAACTGAAGTACTATTCCCACACCTCAAGAACTGCTGACAGTGCTTCCAGCGAGGTGGTATCTCTCAATTTCTGCAAGTCAGACCACATAAAAGCTGGAGTGATGCTTGATTAATGAACCTGCTGGTTACTGCTTTGCTTTATTTTAAAGCCCTGAGTGAAACATGGGCAACATCTTGGCTCGGTAACTCCCTGACAGTCCCTGTGCACATTCTGACATAAGAAACGTGCCAAGAGCAGTCACTTAGTTATGGATTCATTTCTCAATGCTCATAATTCACAATGTTATTCGTATTAAAAAATTGAGAAAAAGAAAATAATGAGCATTATTTCCATGGCTCTCACTTATGGGACAGACTTTCTAGTTGTATATACCAAAGCTTTTCAGGCTCCAGTCAGACCATTCACATAAGGTTGCAGTGTGGTCTGTACAGTCTTGCCAAAATTTCTGTTATCTATGTTTATGTCACTTGAAAGCTCATAAAGCTCATAAAACAATGAGCTTTATGAGCTATTTCTACTTTGTCTTCTGTTACGATAAAAAAAGTTTCAAAAGGGCTAATATAAATGTGATTCTTCGTGATTACAGGGTATGAATACTTTCTGTACCAATGCAACCTTTTTTTTTTTTCTTTTCTGACAAGACAATCTTAAGTGTGCAAACATGCGTCTTCTGAACTATACAAACATAGGCTTTTTTTCATATCATCTGGGATGTGCTACAGAAGATGTCTCCTTTTGCCAGGGCAGACATTTCAGGAACTTCAAATGATGTCCTCTCCAGACTATTTCATCAAACTATATCTGGGTTCATAAAATGACAAGCAAGTTTGCCCTCCGTGTACACTTAGCAGTTACAGATCTCACTGGCAGCTTCCTGCATCCAAGGCAAGTGAAGCATGTTGACACAGCAAGAATCCAGGAAAGAGGCACAAAATGATGAAAAGAACAGAAAAATAGATCCACAATGAAATGGTTCTTGGAGGTTTTCCTAGCAGAGAGGAAGTCTAGGGGTGTTCAGGTCATAGCGTCCAAACACATATGAAGGTCACCAATTGGCTATAAAGGAATATTCTTCAAACTCACAGACAGTTACAGCAATGTGAAACGGCTAGAAGTTGTTAAACTGGATAACCCCAGATAAAGGAAAAATAAAACAATCTAAAGACTTCTGGAAACTCTCCATTGCTGGAAATATTTTAATAAAAATTGGAAGATTTCTAAAAGCTACGCTCTGCTTCAGATAAAAATTCCAGGGACCCATATGACATCTGGTCAAAGATGGTTCGACTGGATGACCACAATGTTTCCTTTTGGTCTTACAGACTGTGAGTCTATTGGCAACTGTATTTTGGAGAAATAGTTTCTTAGGAACACCATGGAAAACAGAAACCTGTTTAGAATTCAGAAACTCTGGCTTTATTATACTTTCACATACAGTTTTTGTAACTGCTATTGACGAAACAGTGGACTGACTCTGAGTTTGGTAAACAGACTTAAAAAGAAATTTTTAATTAAAATTATCTTTACTTAAAAAGTAAACATAAACTGATATTCTGGCCTGTATATTTACAGAAAAATTCAATGTTAATGGGAGTGACAGAATTTACTCCCCCTCGAAAAAGTGGAAAACAATAATCTAGGTTAAATACAGCTTATGCAAGCAATAGTCAACACACCAATGGATATGACTGCTTACAGTGGATTATAGGGAAAGGATTTAAAGTGAGAGTGTTTTACTTTACTAAGATATTGTGTGTATTCATACAATGCTCTATGTGACACCAAAAGCAATACATTTCCCCAGAATAAAATACAGAGTTCTTGCTTTGTCTTGGGATGTCTTTCCAGCTCCCTATCCCTGCTCTTTATTATCTGTTAATAACTCTAGATATAATAAATTATCTATGTGTATCATCATTATTTGCTGTTCACCATTTAGATTATCTGGGTGAAAAACTGCCACTAGAATTGAGTGAGATTGTTTTGTCTGTCAGAAGCAGGCAGAGAGATGCATAAAAATGTTGATGCACTCCATCAGGAACATATATTGCTGCCAGAAAATTTTCCAAATGCAAGAAAAAAAAAAGAAAAAAAAATCTTTAATCCATTTTCTATGAATATCCTGCACTATAGCCGATATCATCAGTATCAGAAGAAGCTGGATCCCCTCAGGAAATAGTGTGTAAAAGCTGCTCTGTCACATTCCTACACATTCTGCTCTGAGATGCTCCTTTCCAAAGCATGTTTTCTTTCAATCTCTCTCTCTCTCTAGTCTGACATTCTGGCATTTGGCCCTGCAGGATCAGCTTTTTCCAGAATGGTGCATCTTTCTGTAGTTCAAAACTAGGATCTCTTCACTTCCTCCTCTTCTGACTCTTGCTGATATCCAGCAATTTTATACCCCAGCAGCCGGAGCAGCAATTTGCTAACTCTCTGCCACTAGCAATGCAAACTGACTCTAATGACAGCAAAAGCGCATTTTGTATAACACAAGACCATTGCAGCTGTCAGAGATGCTGTCTCCCCTGGCAAGCTCCTAGAGCACAGATTAGGAATGAAAGGACTAATTCCTCTTGCCTATTTTTGAACATTTAGTTTCCCTATCATTTTTCACCTATAACCCATTTCGTTGACAAAAAAATGCAGGAGCTTGTACTAGAACTGTAGAGAAACTCAAATGTTATTAACACCTAACAGCATCCATAGACTAAGGATTGACAAGTGCTTTCTTTTTTCACCCTCTGCTATTTCACATTTATAACTGCTATGATGAAATAGTTATTCTATGGATTTAAATTTCTCACACACAGATTTATCTAAAGAGTTTTTGTCATCTTTAAGGCTGAGCAAAATCCTTTAGCAGTTCCTGAACTGTGAGATGAATGTAACACCCATTGCCTTTTTAGTCTGCAAATGGATCTTCTTTTTCTCTTCCTTTTTTTAATTTTATTTTTTTATTATTATTATTTTTTAATGTATCACTTGCAGTGTGTGATCTTGATTTACTTGCATTGCATGCCCCTCATTAAAGGTCATTTTCGAATAGGCTGAGCACTCCCAGCTCACACAGGGAGAGCCGACCAGGCAGATGTGTAGTTATGCAAGAAAGCAACAGCCACGTGTTTAGAAATCCTGACAGAGATGCTGAGACAATCTCATCCCTGAATGCAAAGATTTTAGAAAGCATTTAGATAACTTAAGGCACACAAGAGAACCTAATGATGCTGATTAACTACATGGCATGCCTCATATACCTTGCATGCTCTCAGCAAAAGTGGCTGGGACCTCTACTAGTCCCTGCTCAGATCAATCACCAACTGAGAACTCCTAAAGCATGCTGCACTGTACCACAGTTCACACTGCCCAGGTAATTTCTCCACCCTTTACCCATGCTGTGAAACCACCATGCTTCTGATATCAAAGGGTCTTCTGATGAAGCAGCATAGTGACAAAAGTTTTCCTGCCTTGCTTTTAATGTTTCTTTAACAAACATTCAACTTCACAATTATGATATCCTGAAAAGTTATAATACCTAAAGACTATGGGGTTATGAGGTAGGAACTAAAGCAAATATTCACAAATAAGTATTTGTGCCCCAAGTACTTTTATATTTTAAAGATAAATGTTAAATGCTAAAGCCAATGTTAAATTTGCTGTTAGGTGTAGTATGCACTGGACTTTTTCCTGAATCCACCCACTGTTTGGGTCAGCACTGCAGCTCCAGTAAAGATTATAGACTGGTAGAAAATGCAGGAGCATGTACTCCTTTACGACAAATATAAAGGAAAGGTTACACAAGGTGATTGTAAAAAAATATCACTTTTAAACAGGTTAGATCTAGGTTTTAAGATACCAGAATATAGTTCTTTTTTGTTCACTTCTATGGGTGACCGTGAAGGGAAAACATCTACAAAACTGTTTTCCCTGATTTGTCTCCAAAATCAAAAACTTAAGAGGGACATTATATTCTGAGCCTTAAATCTGACCAATTGTGAATGTAGCACTATATACTTTGGAAATATTTATTCCCTATATAGCAATAGTATCCCCTGAAGGGAGTTTTCCTCCTAAAGAACATTTCTATGTATTTCGAAGGTCCTAAACAAAATTTTGTAGCAAGATTGAGACTACAGTCACAAATACTGCCACTGATCCTAACCTCTGCTCTACGTATTTACTCAAGAGACAATGGATCTTAACAGCATAACACACACCTTGAAGCAAAAATGTATGAGTACAGTAGGCATGCGTCCCAAATTCACCAAGCGCAGAGAGGTCAAAGAACTACACTTCTCAAAAGAAAAATGCTTTTAAACAGCTCTGAGCTTAAATCCTGCCTTTTTTATTTTTTAACTATTAATGTTTATATTTTTATTATTTTTATGTTGCTTTGCAAATTTCAGAATAGGTTCCATCTTTTTATTTATTTATTTATTTATTTATTTATTTTTATTCCTTAATAGAGTCTCTTGCAAAGCACCAGGCCACAGCATACATGTTTTGTGTTTTGATTTTGCTCCAAAACCAGAAGGTTCCAAATTCATCATACGACCAATGAGATCTTCCTCATTTTGACTACTCTTGTCTCAGGAGAGCTTAGCTACTTCTCTGAGAGACGGCTGAGCTGTTGCCTGGCTCTTCAGGGTCAGTCAACATCTTTCTCATTGATGATGAAGTGCAGAGAACACAACAGCAGATCTACCACAATCCCCATACACTATTTCATGCTGGAATTGGGTATTAGCCACCTGGTCTGATGCTGGACTGTGACGCTGGGATAACTTGATAAAAAGGGTGAAGAAGCACTGCACTTTTTCACAGCATATGACTGTTCAAAATCTCTACCCGACTCCTTCCCAACTTGTGGTCTTTCAGTTTTCTGGCCCATCTCAGTACCAACTTATAAAAACAACTATATGAAAATAGCAAGAGAATGACATTCTGCTGAGTTTTTTTGTTTCATTTTGTTTCATTCCTCAAACCATTTGCTACACTAATTAGGAAGTGAGCCAGTTGAAACCTCTAGACTAATCTCCAATTCTTGCCCAATGGGTAACAGTGAGATTGACATTGCCAAGTAGTTCTGTAAAATGACCTGGCAACCAGAAAATTACTATGTTCTGAAATCTAACATTTTTTAATGCACAAGCAATTAAGGAATAGAGGGGACAAAAACCCTTTGAGGCAGTTGCTAACAACTGCAATAATTATGATGAGACTGAAATACATGTAGGTAATCAACCAAGATCATTTATGTCAAGAAACACTTTGATTTTCTCTGAGACTGGACATTTTTCTTTCCTAAAATTACATTACACTGAATTCCTATTGGCCATTTTTCTGTTTTTAATAGAAAACATCAATAGATAATTCCCCTAGGTAGTTTCAGTAACTATTTTTGAGGTTTTCTTTAGGTGCTAATTGAAAAGTCAGCTATCTTATGAATATCATAATAGAATTAGACATTAACAAAGCTTTTATTCTTCACAAATAAGTCTTGGTCCCATTAGTGTTATGATTATCTTCATTAAATATTTCTACCCATTGTAGCCAAATGAAGAGAAATTGCCATTATATGACAAAATTTGCTGATTGAAGAACATTATCTCCTGTTATAGCAGCATTGGATTTGGCCTGAACAGTGCAAGGGTGCAACCACATATGTGATACATCCAATTCACACTTTGTGAATGTACTCTGGATTAAGCCTTTCATCTTTAGGTTGCTGTCATTCAAGGTTCAGTTTTGAGCTGAGTTTGTATCATCCATAGGCCAAACATGTCCCACGTGTCCAAAAGGAGCACCACATTTTAGGTTGCTATTCTCTAGCTAT
The DNA here is from genome assembly GCF_013377495.2 of Cygnus atratus. Lineage (NCBI taxonomy): Eukaryota > Metazoa > Chordata > Aves > Anseriformes > Anatidae > Cygnus > Cygnus atratus. The sequence goes on from NC_066396.1 coordinate 37,531,763, forward strand.
GCCTGACCTCTTCAGTTGGATTAGATGATCTTTGAAAGTCCCTTCGCATTAAACTCTCTCCTCTCCTCTCCTCTCCTCTCCTCTCCTCTCCTCTCCTCTCCTCTCCTCTCCTCTCCTCTCCTCTCCTCTCCTCTCCTCTCCTCTCCTCTCCTCTCCTCTTCTCTCCTCTCCCCTCCTCTCCTCCCCTGACCGCTCCTGTTCCCCAGAAAGATAAGCTGTTTCACCCTACCTTCCCTGGTTCTTCAGGTGTCATGCTGGTACAGGCAAGGGAGAAACTTGCTACAAAACACATCTGCAGTTCCACTCCAGCACTGCTCTTCTCACTGGGATTTGTCACTGTGCTTTTCCTCCAGATCTAGGCACTTTGCAAACTGGAATCCAGTCCATGGTGGCTCACAAATGAAAATGAGCCTGATGCTGTCATGCAACCTCAGCACAGCAAAATTGACCTTGATTCCTGCTGAAGCAATGCAGGCTCCCCTGGGATTTTTCCTGATGGAGAACGTGATATAAACTAAGACTAATATACCAGGCACCCCTATAAGGAGAGATTTCAATCACCATTTCACAAACAAAATACCAGCTGTCTTGTGCAAACTTTACAACAACATGATGTGCACTAGAGCAAAACTAATTATAGCAGGATCTGATGCAGTTGCTTATCAGTGAACCGCAACTTCGTAGCTCAGAAAGCTCCGCAAAAAGATCCAAGCTGCAGGTTGAATTGCTCACGTTTACATGAAACTTTTTAACACTATGGAGACAGGTACCAAAGGGAGATGTTGCTGTGCCCTCACACATTGTGATTCTGTTCATGTTCCAACTCACTGGCAACAGACTCCTTGAAACTGCAAGCCTGATTCTTGATTTTGACTAAACTAAAGGATTACACATGTAAAAGCTCTTTGAGGCAATTAAATTAGGATTCCACAGTGGTAAATATTTCATTAGTTAACAACTAACTTAAGCCCACCAGTCAAACTCTGAATATGGAAATCAGTGTGACAGTTCCTATTATTTCACTATCAAGTCGTATTGATTCTTTGTCCTCTGAGCGCTCATGCAGATTATGGCTACCTGGGCAGACTTCAGTAACTCACTTGGTCCCGGTGTTTAACACTTCTGTTACTCTGTTTGGCTAACAAAATCCTCCTGTTCACTAAAGAGGTTTAACAACGTAGCAGTTAGCACTGCCTATATGAAACACAACCTTACCCACAACAGCATTTTCGTCAGAGTTTCTCTAAGCTTTCAGTCCATGATGTCAGCTCTTAAAAGCCCAAGGGCTTAGTACTGTAATGAAATTATTCATTCCTGCTGAATTTTGTTCCTCCTACATGAAATACAAATTATTTTAAGCTTTGTTTTCTCCTTACTCAACCTCTCACTCCAATCTCGGCACATTTAAACTCACAAATAATTGGAAAACACAACCTGATGATGTTCATCCTGGCATTGAAAATTTTGACCCTCCTCTCTACTTGCAATGAACATTCTGATCTCTACTGGTTAACTGTATTACTTCCCAAAGGTAATCTCAACAAGCAGTGGCATAATCCTTGCCAAAGCAAGACCATCACCTTGTGATGAAATCCGTCCTCTCTCCTGATCTTTAGGCAACTATCTCCTCCATCAACACAGGATATTATTTAGCAGTGTGGACTGGTGCAAGCCCTGCTGCAGAGCTGCATAATAAAATATTTACTGCTGCTACTGTTCTGCTCCCTTTTGACCTCTCACAAACAGCCACAATGTCCTACAAGTATTATGAACACAATTCTGCCATTACCTTTCCAACCTCTGAAGTCAGCCCAGACCACTTGGTGTTGTCTCCTCAGAGATAAACTTGCTAGCGTTTTACATGCTGCAGCCACCAGTCCCATTTGGCTTGTTTTGGCAGAGATAAGAATCCCATGCACACACACTACTACAGCTTTGCATCACCAAGTCATACAGATCTGCTTTTTGTTTGGTTTCGTGAGACTGGGTGAAAGTAAGTGTCTGGAGCAATGTTTCCACCAGGTATTCTGATCCTGGAGCAGAGGTGGCAAAGGCATGACATTTCTGCACAATCCAGCTCAAGCAGGGTGTCTTGCTGAAATTAGGTAGCTTTCCTTCTTATTTCAATGAAAGTGAGACTGGTAATCTTTCAGCTTTTAAAATGTGAGACTGAACCTGACCCACCAGCTAGGAGTTCAAACCACAAAGAAACTTATCTGAAATAAATTAAAATTAAAAAAATATGTCATCTCAGTTCAGACTGACAAACAAACACTAATGCTGTAAAATGTTTTCCCCATTAGTAAATGTGACATTTTACAAGAAGTCGAATTACTAATTTTACATTTTGAAGCATTGCTATGGGCCACATTTCTTTTTTAGATCCCTATTGTGATGCAAAGCACTGGGGACCTTCATAAGCAAAACAGAACAAACTTTAGTTTGTATGTACATAGATTTGAATATTTATCAATGCTAAAATTGCATTTTACTACGTTAAGAATGTATTCTTCTAGGATTATTGCTTTGCCATTTATACTGCTTGATTTTAAGGGACATTTTTCTCCATACAAGTCCCAAACTTCATTATCACAGCCCTTCACTACAAACTCTTCATCTCACGTAACAGTTTCCATTATGAAAAGACAGCTTTCTCATCTATACTGTCCACTTAACTTCTATGTACCATTGCTATGTGCAAAGTGCTTTAACTATCACATTTCATTGGAACTGTAATCTCTTCAGTGATAGAAAATCTCCATTGGATTTTCTTCATGTTTGTATTGATGTAAAGTGACTTACATGTCACTTACAAGTGACGTGTGACTTACATGGTGAGGTTGCAATTATATTTTGCATTTTTTTCACCTTGTGTACCTTCATTTCACCACTGGGGCAAAACCAGAGGTGCACCACAGCTTTTAATTCCCACTTCTAGAAATGTTGTGTTAGTATGACTTCAGTAGAGGTCCTACTAGCAATAAACACATCCATTCCATATCAGAATTAGAGATTCATGAACCTTTCAAGTATGCACTGACTCTGTCCATCTTCCCCCTTCTGTTTTGCTCCCATTGATTCACACACCACCAAAATAACTTTGCTGAGCAAATTCAACTGATCTAAAAAGGCTCTCAGTTCATGGTATGGTGCTTTCACTGATCCATGCCAAAAGCCAACCAGAAGTATCACATCAGTTGGAGAGACTCTGCTCTGATTCCACAGCCTTCTTTCATGCCTTTTGTTTTGCTAACGACTCATAAGAAACAACTATGCAACTACAACCAAGACTAGAAAAGATGTTGTGGAGAAAGCTATCTTTCAAATTTTCTACATGACAATCTATGTTTTGGACATTAAAGCCACACTTGGGCATCTCTTCTTAAAACTATTTGATTCATTTCTCCTCTAGGCAAGGATGTGGATGAAAACAGACAAAGTCACGTTACACTGCATATTCTTTATCTTTCCATCTAAATAGAGAGTAGTATTTGTTTAATGTTGAGACAATTGTCAAAATGTGTAATACACTAATCAGTTTATGCTCCCTGTTGGACTTATTCATGTAATATATAATGGTGTCATGAAGGTTTTGTAGAAAAAAAAAAAAGATCAAGCCAAAGATCATTAAAGTGATTCATTAATTGAAATCCACAACAGCAGTTTTTTATACTACCTATACGTCTTTCCTGTTATAGTCACACAGTGAAATCAAACATTATTCACACGAGTAGTTTAGAAATACCAGATTTCAAAATGGTTCTTTCATTACATAAAGGTAACTTATGTAAGGAATTTCCCCTCAATAAAAATTCCAACATTTAAAATTTTATAAAGCAGCAAATTAGTGATCCACATCTGAAGCAAGCACAGATCAAGCAATTGTGTGTACATGTTACACAGAGAGGATTTTAAGCATTAACCAAGCTACCATTAAATGATTTTGAAAGTACACAAATCTTAGTGTTCCCTTGTTCACAAATACACATGCCATCTAATCTGCTGCAAATATTGGCATTAGATACAGTGACACTCATAAATATAATGACAAAAATACTGGTATTTTTATGTTCTCAAAGCCATGTGACGTGCCTTTCTTAAGATTAAACCTTTTGTTTTTAAAAGGTCCAGCTTATACAATACAATTGAATTTCCAGCCTATTTTAATAGTCATGAAATGTTATAAACAAGCTGGCCTTTATGCTACAAATACGTTTGTATTTTAACATGTCTACATCCGCACAAGAATTCCCAAACCCAGATTCTGTGGAGCCATCACAAGATGAATCACAAACACTTTTACCAGAACACAGTATTGGACTGCCAGCTTTCTCTTCTCTTTAATGTATAGAATCATTAACAGGTTGAGTACCTTGCACAGCCCTCACTAGAGCTTCTCAATATTTCAGTGATATTTAATAATGACGCAGAAATTGGGCAGTGAGACTCCTGCACCAGCAGCAGCACAGAATACTGCATATGGGACAAGACCTAAATGGTATAACATGAAAGGCACTAGAAAATCAATTATTGCCCTGATTTTCTGCTGTGCTCTGCCATACAGTCTCTCACAGTTCAGGGCATAGTAATCAAGGCCAGCTGCCAACAGTGCAGAAGTGGTATTTGGAAACTGGGTAAAATAAAAAAGTTCATGGTGGTATGTGCATATGAACTTGCATATTTGCATGTAAATTACTGCACCTCCACGTGCGTAGGAAACAGAGTAAGCTGATGCAAGTGCAAACACTTTTCCTTACTCTTGCAGAATGACCTATTGCAAGCACAGTCCCTGCTGTCTGAATGGTGGGTCTCTGCACTTGTGGGAACAGATATGAGTACAGTAGTCAAACTGCTTTTTCTTTTACTTTTACTATTTTTTGAATAGATCAAATAGATCTTAGAATTAAGATCAAGGGGAACTGGTAAAAAGACTACAGAAAATAATATTCTTATTTTAATCTCTCACAAACTCTTAAGTCTAGAAAAAGACCAGGAAAACCAACAAACAATCGAACAAAAAAAAAAAAAAAAAGAAACTTTCCTCTAAACATTGATACCATCCTGTATTGCTCATCTTCATTTCAAAACCTGGTTGATTTACAGAAGATTTGCAGACATTAATGTTACACATGGTTTTGCAGAGAAGCGCAGCATGGTGATTAGTACATTAACAAAATTCCTTTATTCCTCCATGAATACTATTGGACCGTATGTTCCAAGAATAGCACATAACTTAATAGCATGGTATTGTCTTCGCCTCATTTTAATGGGAAGCAGAACCTTAGTGAACAGATAGTGTGTCAGTTCTTGTAATGCTATATGCCATTCAGGTAAACACCTCATGGTATGATATTTCATATAAAAAATGCAAAGGCTTTTGCCTCACTTAGATGGATTTTCTTACCTTTGGTTCCATTGAAATGAAGCTGTGGGTACCTCTACTTGAGAGAACTGACCTTTTAATTGTTTTACTGTGGTAGAAGTGGTAGTAATCCTTCAGTGTTCCAATCTGTACAGGGAGAAAAGAAAAAAAGAAAAAAAAAAGAGAGGGAAATTTAATTTATTGAAAGCAGTTCTCTGTTTTTCATTTTTAAAGGTCTATAAATTATGCAATTTCCTGCTGTGCTGAAATGTTACTTGAACCCAGTGATCATCTTTCAAAAGAAGGACATATGATATGAAATAGATGGAGTGTCCTTGAGGCAGTAACTGCATAACCAAAGATTATAATTGAGCTGCTTAGTCTGTCTGTATCTACCTTTTTAATGTTTAATTTATATGCAGTACTTTAAGTAATTCTGTATCAATCTATATCCAAACTGTCTTCAAATGGCAAGTGTAAAAATCATCAAATGACTATATGGTTATTAAAAAACATTCCATCTAGTTTGCTTAAGGAAATGTACTGTAAAATGCACTAGATTCGTTTATTTATATAATTAACTTATAAAAAGGACGTTCACAGCATCAGACTATACAACAAGAATAGGCTTCTCTTTCTGCCAAAGGTGGGCAAGAAAGAAGTAGAAAAAAATGGAAATGTTAACCTCACACACAGTAATGACTAGTTCAAAATATAAAATCAAATCATGCAAAGTGCAAATTTCACAACAGCAAAATAAAATCCCTACTTGCTCATCCCATCACTACGCAGTAGCAATGTGAAACTAAACACAGATATGCTACCCAATTTGATAAAGAAACTTTCCTTTCTAGTCTCACTAACCTCAAAAAATTCATAACATGGAACTCCAGTTTCATACACCTATTAACAAACATTCAGCCTCCTTGTATTGAGGGCCAACATCTCACCAAGTCATATGAAATTTGACCCTCTTTTGCACTGTAAATCTTGTAAGACATTCAATAATTTAGCTAAATGTTCCTTAATAATGAGTAAAAAAAGGGAAAACTGAGCTTACTGTTATTTTAAGATGAAAATCAAAGTGACATCAGAAAATAGGCTTGGTTTTACAAATAAATCTCAATGAGATCATCAAAGAGGGTGGAGCAACACTGAAAAACTGTAATCTCAAAGATCCTGTATTATGAACTTTTATCTATGAATATATATGTAGGAAACTTGAGTGTCTAACATTAAAGGGTCAAAGAGAGTGGGAAACAAGCCACTGAAGAACTCCAAGAATATGCTTTTAGAATATTAGAAAATAAAAATTTTGAGAAAATATCAGCATACACTAAGAAATATTCATAGAAATTTTTGTTCTCATGGAGCACTTGTATATTCCATCTTAAAGATACAAGTGACATGGGGAATGAGGGAGAACTTTTTTTGTGAAAAAAAAAATCTGTAATTCAAAAGAATTAATCTAATTGGGAAAACTGCACCAGTGTCTAAGATATTCATCTCAGCCTGTTGAATATGTCCATCAATGTCTCCCTTTCAGGAAGAATGTCTCATGTTTAGTTTAAGCCCCATATCAAAACATTCAGTTATACAAAGTTGTTTTATCATAAATTAAGTAGGAATTAGTTTGACTAAGGTATAGTCAATTAGTTTGAATAAGGTATATTAGCACTGCGATGGTAATCTCCATGCTGCCTTCTGTTTGAAAGGTGATTCAAGCAGAAGTGGTGTGATTCTGCCCCATGGAGGAGCCTGATCTCATATCTGCCCATGCATGTCTGTGAATAACCCCCCTTTAAACATACAGGGAACAGTCTTTTGATGGACATCTCAAAGAGCTGCAGGATCCTGGGGGTGCTGAGACCACCCAACACATGGTCCTCTGTGGGCTGAAATGTGCTGCCAAAACAAGTGCCAGAGCTGGTTCTTTGCCCAAAGACTACCATACTCTTTTGGTGCATAGGAGCAACACCACCCAAAGTCACAGAAGGCAAAGGCAGGGACTGGGAGAATGAGAAATCACCCACTGTAGAAGACCATCTAAGGAACCTAAAGGTGCACAAGTCCATGGGACTCAATGAGATGCATCCACAGGCCCCAAGTGAACAGGCGGATGAAGTTGCTAAGCCACCATCCATCATATTTGAGAAGTCAAGGCTGTCTAGCAACATTCCAGTGAAGTTGCCACTGACTGGAAGAAGGGAAATATAACCCTCATTTTTAAAAGGGTAAAAAAAAAAATAAGACTCAGGGACCACAGGCCAGTCAGTTTCACCTTTGTGCTTGGCAAGATCATGGAGCAGATCCTCCTGGAAACTACGCAAAGACACATGGAAAATAAGAAGGTGATTGGTGACAGCTAACTGTATCAATAGGGGAAATCATTCCTGACAAATCTGGTGGCCATCTACGATGAGGTTACAGCATTGGTGGATAAGGGAAGAGCAATTGATGTCATTTATCTGGATTTGTACAAAGCATTTGACCCTGTCCCCCATATCCTTGTCTCTAAACTGGAGAAACATGGATTTGATAGATGGACCACTCAGTGGGTAAGGAGTGGGCTGGATGGTCACACTCAAAGAGTTGCAGTGACCACTCAATGTCCAAGTGGAAGTCAGTGACAAATGAAATTCCTCAGGTGTTGATATTGTGATCAGCACTTTTGTCGGTGACACGGTCAGTGGGACTGAGTGTACCCTCCGCAAGTTTGCTGATGACACCAAGCTGAGTGGTGCAGTTAACATGCTGGAGAGAAGGGATGCCATCCAGAGGGACCCAGACAGGCTTGAGAGGTGGGCCTGTGTGAACCTCATTATGTTCTAAATGCAAGGTCTGGCATAAGGGTAAGGGCAATCCCAAGCACAAATATAGGCTGGGTGGAGAATGGATTGAGAGCATCCCTGAGGAGAAGAACTTGGGGGTGTTGGTGGATGAGAAGCTCAACATGAGATGGCAACACGCACTTGCAGCCTACAAAGCCAACTGTATCCTGGGCTTCATCAAAAGAAGCATGCCTAACAGGTGGAGGGATGTGATTCTCCCCCTCTACTCTACTCTCGTGAGACCTGGAGTGTTGCCTTAGGTTCTGAGGCCCCCAACATAAGAAGGACATGGACCTGTTGGTACAAGTCCAGAGGAGGGCTATGAGGATGATCAGAGGGCTGAAGCACCTCTCCTATGAAGACAGGCTGAGGGAGTTGGTGGTGTTCAGCCTGGAGAAGAGAAGGCTCTGGGGAGACCTTACTGCAGCCTTCCAATAACCAAAGGGAGGATACAAGAAAACTGGAGAGTGACCTTATAATTTTTACAAGGGCATGTAGCAGTAGGACAAGGGGTAATGACTTTAAACTAAAATGAGGTAGATTTATATTAGATATAATGAAGAAATTCTTTGTTATGAGGGTAATGAAGCACTGGAACATGTTGCCCAGAGAGGTTGTGGATGCCCCATTCCTGGAAGCATTCAAGGTCAGGCTGGATGGGGCTCTGGGCAACCTGTTCTAGTGGAAGGTGTAAGAAATAAAGTTCTGTCTTTGCAGTGGAAAATTTCACCAACTTTGCATATTCAAAAGTGACTGTGCAGGCATAACAGTGGTGAGTGTGTTAAGCAGATATGGGGAAGGTTCCCCTGTCCCAAAATAAGAAGAATAGCTAAGAAAAACAAGACAAGCAGCATGAAATCAGTAAAAACAAAAAATCATAGGCCCTCTAGTCACAAGTGAAGAAGGAAAACAAAACAAAACAAAACAAAAAAAACAGGAAAAGAAGAAATTAAAGGTTGGTCAAATAAAATTGTACTTATATGGCATAGTAACAAGCGTTGAGTAGTTTGTGAACCTCTAGTACTCAGCCAATGAGGAAACAGGAGGAATCAAGTGTTGGGTAATAGGGAATATAAGGTTATGATACACTTTTGGTGTGAACTCCTGCTTGCAGGATGCCCACCATTGAATAGCGAATAAAAATGCTACTTCACTGAGATCCTCACCTGAGCTTGTGTTACTGGCTACAGATTGTTTCTCCCATCGGTGTCCCTGCTTTTAACAAGATGTTCTTTAAGGTCCTTTCCAATCCAAACCATTCTATGATTCTATGATATGGCTTGAGTTAGATCAAAAATCAGTTTCTGTGCTGATGTTAGCCCAAAGGGAAAATAAGGATATTAGTGTATACGGTTGTATCACTTGTGACTGTATTAACTAGAGTTTATTTTCAGTTGAACAGCCTGTAGGACACTGCATGTCGTAACAAAGGTTATGGACCTTTTAAGGACCTTGCCACCACCAGGAATCATGGACCTACTACTGTGTGCACACAATAGTATGTGTATCTATGCGCAAGAACACACATTATTGAAAAGACACGGCTCAGGCAGGTAATTCAGGTAATTGTATTTTACTGCTACATGGCACTGCCTAAACAGAAACTTATTGTATTTTAGGGATTTTATATATATATATTTTGTGCTACACAAATCTCAACATCACCCACTTCTCCATGCTTTGTCTTGTATAAGTTTGGAGATTTTATTTATTTAAGGGCAAACCATAGCTGAACCCTTTGAGGGCATCCACAACAGCAGAATTAGGAGATGGCTGAATTGGACTCCTGGAGGTCGTACAGCTTAGCAGCACTAGCCACCACAGAAGAGACTGGAGTGATCGCCATGCTCTACCTTCTAACCAAAGAGGGAAAGCCTGAAGCTTTCTAATGTCTGATGGCTGTACTGCCTCAGAGACCTTATACTCAGGAGACAGAAGAAGCCTGTAGAAGTAAGTGTGGTAATTGTAATGCCATGTCTTCGAGGTGTGGCCAGTTTTCACATAATAGCAATTAATAAATATTAATTAGTAGTAGTAGTGGTATTAAAATTATTATTATTAAAAATAGTGAGATCTACAGCTTTAGTTCATAATTGTCAATGTAATAAAGGAATCCCAAACCTTTTAAATGGAATTTAATTCATATTCACTAACTGCCAGTGCCTCTCACAGTAAGGTAACACCAGTGTTATTAAAAATTTTATTGCCCTCTTTTCCCTTAATGGGAATTTACTTAGACCTTCCAAATCCTTGGACTACTTGGAGAATAGTTAAACTATGGAAATATAGCACAATAAAATTTATCATTATGGATGTTCTTGTTAAATTGTTTTGTTATAATTTAACTACCAGGTCTTAAAGGCACCCTCAGAGAAAAAGCAATGCAAAGACAGAAACACCAGACTGCACAGCTAACCACCTTAGAGACTGATGGCAATTTAGCTGTTTTATCCTTGGGAAATCTTTGTAATCTCCTTTTTGACCTGGGAGACCCGATCTCTTTAAAATGAGATGGAGAAACATTCCTGAGGAATTGCCTGGTGAAAAGCAAGGAGAATGGGTGGCAGTGGCCGGGGAGACCCACTCTTTTTGGAAGTAAGCTTCATCAGTGAAAACTTTAAATGGATATATACATAAATTTTAAAAGTACCATGCTACATTTATTCAAGAATAAAATAATTCACAGAAATTACAATCCTACAATACAATACTAGAATCCCAGAAAACCAAAGCATCCACACATACAGATTAATTTCATATTAGGCCTGGTTTTCTTTTTAAAGTTGAGAAAATGGATACATTGGAACAAGAGAGAAACTTTGTCTTTGGATTATATTTGTTCCATATGCAATTTCATATTTTAAGGCAGTATTAAGATAATCTAGGACATAATTACGAAGTGAATTCATCTAGTTCACGTATGTTCACATATGAGTGTCCTCACAAACTCTGTGAGGAAATATAAATGCTAAAGTTGCCAGATAAATATACCTTAAGGATGTATTTATGATCTCCAAACTGACAGATATGATTAAGCTCTCTGAAACTTCTGTGCATTAGAGCATGAGCAGGGAAGTTCTTCAAGCTAATGGAAAGGAGCACAAGAAATACCTTCCCAACAGTTTCTTATCTAGTGAACTAATACACTGATTTTTATTTATTTGATTTTGTTTTTGAAGAGAAGAATTACCTGGATGTCTGGCCTCAGAGTACATTTCTCCCAGGATTACTGTCATCATCTCATTTTGAAAAAATTACCTCAACTCTGCTGCAAATTTTAAAATGTTTAAAATGTCATTATACAAAGAGGAAATGATGTTTTGGAGCAAGAATAAACACATTTCAGTCTAAGAAGGTTGAAACAATGTGTTGATATCATAGCTTTCGTCCCTGTTTCATATGCCAGTGAAGCCAACTGAGTATTACAAAGCATTTTGACAGAACCAAATATTGACACAGCTTGCAATACAGCTTATGCTCCTTTGATGCACATCACGCTATAATGAACATGAAGGAGCTGTGGTCACAGCCCTAAATTCTGATCCCTCTCGGCCCACCTTTATCCACAGGTGAAAACAGGTTCAATGCTACTACAGAAAACTGCTGTTTCTTTTCCTTCTTTTGTCCTTACAGACTTAGAATATATTTCATAGCCAGGGTTCTGATCTAAGCATTTAGAGGCAAGAAAGCCCTGCAAATGCTGTTAGTCTTCATGGCCCTGTGCAAATTAAAGCATTCATGTCTTGAAAAGGCACGTTCATCCAAAGCCTGGAACCTCAACTTCACTCCAAGCAGCGAAATTGTATACTGCTGTTTTGTTGTTGTTGCCACTTGTTTTCCTGTAAAATACTGCACTAGTGACCACATTTTCCTAACATCCATCTCTCTTGCCTAAAGCCCCACTGTTGAGACAGCACTCCACCAAGCTAAGGCTCGAGGAGCAACCACCATGAGAGTGGCTGCAGAGCTGCTGTTTTTTCTGGCCTGTAGACTGAGATGGGGGTTCTTTATCTCCCATATTTAACCTCTAATCAAAAGTGCTGTTTGTTTGTTTTGTTTCATTTGTGTTTGTTTTGTTGTCATCAGAATAGGGAAATTTCACTTAATTATATATCATTCATAAGAAATAATAGCAAGGTTTATCCACATATGGCACACCAGTGAGGTGAAACACTGTCCCCCTTTCAATTCTGGACAATTTGGGGCTCCGACACAGATCAGAACATAAAACATTTTAGAAGACAGAAAAGGCCCTCAGGACATTACTCGGCCTAAAACCTAAAATTCCAGTTTGTAAGAAGAGGTCTCTATCCAAATATTTAAGCTGTCTGCTAGTCCCCTATTGGACTGATATCATACACTACCCTGCATGAGTTAAAACAGATTCTTGAATAACAGCAAAAAACAATCAGAAACCACCAGCACTGTTTAACACTATGGTCTTGTCTTGAGCTGAAGAAGCAAGCAAGGTAATACTACTCTGATGACAAGTTTAAAGGATGGAAATAATGATGTTGAGTCTCTGTATTACAAGAAATATATACATTACAGGAATATCTGCTGGGTGGGGGGAAAAAGTGCACTTTCAGTGTTCCCAAACTTGTCTATCCGAAAGAGTTCAAAGCAGCATCAGAAGCAAGGTGATGTTGGTATGAACACACATCACCTCAGACTCAACCCAGGCTACACTGAAAGGATGAACTCCAGCTATGCTCAAACACACAAGTAACCCAGTTCTCAGTTCTATTTTAAGCCCAATTAGCTAATATAAATTCAACAGCCCAAGTTGTGCAAACAGCTCTGTATGTGCTTGAGGTAATCATAACCTAACTTGACAGTTCATATCTGTGCTCCTCTCATGTTCCTTTCCTCTCAGGTTTACTGCAAGGGGACCTGCTGCATTCGCAGAGCTCTGCTGTTTCTGAGCAGTGACACCCTGAACAAGCTGGCTTGACCCGACGCATCAGGTCTCCTCCATGGAAATTCAGATACAATGAAACACTAAACACCATAAGCTCAATAAAAATGCTATACTGTAACCAACAGTTCTTTCTCAGTTTCTTAAATCCTTGGTCTCTGGAAGACAGAAAAGTTCAGCTAGAAAAAAGGAAAATCCCTCCTGGACCATTGGCATATGGAAAACAAACAAAACCTCAACACAGGCTAATAAATTAAACCACATAGCTGTTGTAACAGAAACATCACATTTCCCATATAAATAAATCAGGTTATATCTCTTCACATGCTAGGAATGTGCCAAGACTTTACCCTTGAAAATTCCTCTCCTTCTTTTCAGACAAGAAAAAAAATGCATAACCTTACTGAAATAATATATGCCACTCCTGACTTCTTTTGTATTTTTCCTTTGTGTTTCAGCTATTTGCCTGGGCACTTACCTTGAACTAGAAAAGTACCATTTGGATTTTTAAACAGTGATGTCAAAAAGGAATAACAGAGTCATTAAAATAAAGTAGCTCTACATAATGTTTTCTCAGATAAGAATGGTACTGCTGTTGCTTACATCCTGTTGCATTTTACTTTAAAATTAATGCAGCACACTAAATCTTTTACTGGAAAATAAATAAATAAATATATAAACTCTATAGTATTTGAAATTTTCATGTGCCTTGCAAATAGGATAAAAATCCTGAAGTGAATTTTAATTACTGATACCATTCTAAATCAGTATCAAAACTGAGTTTTTTTCTAAGTTACTTTGAAAATTTCAATGTGAATTTGAATCTTTATGCATATGTTAGGAAGCTTTAAAATTCTCAGATTAAAAAGAACATAAAACATACCAATTTGCAGTGGAAATTCTTTACATAGGTTCATATATTCTACTGTGGACTACTGCTACAAAAATATTCTTTTTAATAGATTTTCTTGTCAAGGCTTTTGGTTGGGTTCCAGAATACAGTCTAAATATAAAGTCTAAAGTATCAATTCTAAACAACAATTAAAATTTAATTCAAATTAGAATTTAAATTTAAATGTAAATTCTATGTTCCTAGTTAGATTCTCCAAAATATTTTAGAATTTCAATATTCTATTTCTGTAAATAGAGAAACGTCCTACTCTAAATATATTTTAACATACACTTCACAATGTAAAGCAAAATAATTTTCCTCTACAACCAATAATTGATTCATAACTTCTATGAAATTGAGGTACATTGCACAAAGCTTCCTAGACCATGCTTTCAGCATACAGGTTACTTTCCACATCTGTGTTTTAAAACAAATATTGTCAAATGAAATTCTGCTTTTGGTGACTGCAGTACTTAATGATTTCTTGGTAACCTTATTTAATATTTGGAATTCATTGGAGAAAAAAAAATAGCAGCATAAAATGTTTTGTTTCATCAAAAAATAAGTTTTTATTTTTTAGTTTTAGAATGTAACACAACTAAGTTTTAGTACTATATTTGCAAGAATGGGAAAGCATTGATTTATAGAGAGGCCACAGGTCTCAGAAGTATTATGAACCATAAAATAAGTTCACATATTAAAAAGATATAAATTAGAACTGCATGATAGCTTTATGTTAATACACACTTAATCACACTAAGAATAATTGATTTAATCTACCCTGCTAAACAGGATGAACAAACCTTCCAAAGAGGATTGTGGTAGCATTTTTGGATTATATATTCATTCACATCCTGTAAATTTGGGACTCTCTCCTGTGAAAGGGGAGGTAGGTTAGTTGTTTTTATTTAAAAATAAAACTGTTTACACATTTGATCATATTTAATTACAAACAATGCTACTGCTAAAAGCAAAAGAAAAAAAAAAAAAAAACAAGAAGCCAAATCACACAAAGAAAAATCCTGAAGACATCGGTCAGTTAAATAAAACCAACAGAAAGCTGCCTGAATACATAGCAGATGAAAATGACATTTGAGTCTTACATGGATGAGCTGTGAAAAGAATGGTGCATTACACACCACAGGTCATACAAGACCTGTCTACGGTAGATTCATATCACTTCCAAAAATGATGAAAGAAACAGATTCTGAGGCTGGCCCCCCACCTTTCTCAGCTGCAGCTCCGAGAACAAGAACTTGCATCAATGCTTAAAAGAGGGCAAGAGCTGGCAGCCCTCCATGAATCTGAACTGTGTTGCATATTGGTACCTTCTGAACATCATCTTTGCTACATGATACCACTTCCCAAGAGATGAAGACATAGAATAAATCCTCAGTGAAGCTAAGAATGAATATAATGTGGTAAGTAGAAGGTATCTGGACACCATGTTGATTACTCAAATGCCAAATCACAAGAAATTTGACCATAGTACTTGAAATCTTTTAATGTCAGTAAGGAAGAGTTTCATCCACCTCCTCGCTAGGACTGACCAACAGGTTGTGGCTGTAAGAACGATGTTCAAATAAGCAGCTAAAAACTAATGAACACAGAGCACACTCACACACCCTTTTTTTTTTTTTTTTTTTTCTGGTGAGACCCCTCAAAGCAGGTCTTTGTATGAAGTACACGTTTGCTCTTCCACAAGTCTAAAAGAGTTGTTGGGAGATAAAGAACAAAGCCATTTTCACATCTGTCAAGAAATTTTACAGTCCAAGCACAACTACACACCTGCGGACCTTACTAAATTATAGCCCCAGTGTCCCAGTGTGCTTTGCCTAAGGAGGCATCACAGCAATTGGAAAATTCATGTCCCTATCAAATAAAGTAAAACAAGGTTGCTCAGCAACCTGTGATCATGAGGTTTCAGTTCCAGGGCAACATTAAACATTTCATGAAAATTCTCAAAAGGAAATCAATTACTGCCTCCTTTCCCATTAATCTTTTCTATTGTTTCTTTTCAAAACACAAAGCAGTGCAATGTAAACTGATAGTTCATGCCCTTCTGTGAAGCCCAATGAGTCACCACCTCAATTTCTGTAAGTAAAAATGAGTGCAACAAGCAGTGTATTTATGTTCAGCTGAATGAACAAACTTGACCTCTCCAACATTTAAGTGACTTCAACACAGTTATATACCATCATCCATTGCAAGTTCAAGCTGTAACAAATGTTATTTGTATCTGCAAAGCTGCTAGGCAATATGGTAATGTTTGTTTCAGTAAACCGCCCCCATAATGAAGCCATCAAATAGAAAACAAATACCTTTAGAATCTCGAGGGGTCCACTAAATTGCCACTGCATTCTGAAACCTTTTTTCCTCTTTACCAACTCACTACTCTGTAATATAAAATAACTAAATGATATACTGCATTGCCTGAAATGAGCTTTGTTGCTATTTTATTGACTTCCAATCCTATTTCATGTTGTATTAGTGAACAAACGTAAAATGACAATGAAAGAAATAGGATAGATTCTCATTCTATATCGCGAATGTTTACTTAAGTAGCAAACAGAACTGCTATATTCCATACATTATTAGCTGCTCCAAACTGTAAGAATTATTGTTTTTTCCTAATCTTTACTCTTTGATATGCAATTATAATACCGCAGAATAATGTGATTTGACAAAGTTCTGATACTGCTATTCCAGTCATGCAAACAGTACAAAGGGTAGTTAAGAAATAGGTTTTACTTTTTTAACAAACTACAGCACGAGAAGTTTCACAGTAAAGAATGTTCATATTCCTTTTAAATCTTAATCATAAAATATTTAATAAGCATCGTCCCTGTCCTGAAACTTGTAAACATCTGACCAGTACCAATGGGATCAAGTCCCTTCTCATTTACAAAACCATAAATCAGAAATAACTCTGTTGAAGCTAATGGAATTTAAGAGGCACAAATCAAGGGAAATCAAATCTAATGGGAATACTTGTATGAGTAAAAGATTTAAGAACTGGGCACCAAGTTAGATATGCCATTGTATCTCTACCCAGTTCTTTAAACGTCAGTATAAAACTCTTAAGCACATTAATAACAAGAGAGTTTATAACATTCAAAATGACTAATGCAGTGGCCTACAGTAGTCATACTGTTTCCAGTGAACATTTATATTGCCAGCAATAAACCTTTTCACACTGTACTTTGTCTTGCAAATCTGAATTCAGGTCTTATTGGTCCTAGTAAGTACAATGTTTTCATTTAACTGACTTTCTCATGAGACTTGATTTAAGTAATTTCCTCCTCTATCACCAATATAATTTACGGAAGAGTAATAAAGAAGTGACTCATGGGAATATCTAGGACTGAGTTAAGTTCATCTGTGTGATGCGTGTAGGCATTAAATCCAATGCTCTTTACAGTGAACCTACATCACACTTTATCACTTTGTACAATATTAAAGTCTGATGATCTACCACTCTGTACAGCAGGCTTAACTGAACACAGATAAACACGCAACTTGTCCAGAACAAGGCATGATGCTGATACATTCATCTATCTTACTTTGTCAGTGCTAGAACTGTACAAAATGTATAATCTTTTGTGTAACAGTCAGGTTTGCCAGTAATTGTTAAGTATATAAAAATCTCCACACCCACAGATAATCTCATGGATTTTGATAAAACACATTGAACAACAACTTATTCATATGAGTAACAGTTTCTGGAGAGAATCTTTTTGTTTCTGAGGCTTAGTAATTCAGAAAAAAAAAATCTCTCTCTGACAGGATCTACAGGCACTTGCAAAGAAAAAGCAAGTAAAAAAATCAAAAAATAATTCAAAAATTATTGTATTATGTACCGTTCAAACCTCATAAGAAAGAAAACATCAACATCATCATAACTAATGTGTAGTGAGGATTTTTCTTTTTTTTTTTTTAATAGAACTGTTAATTCTAGGCATAGGCAGGTAAGTTTCCACTAAGAATAGCTATCTCCAATTACAACAGAGAAAAATTTGATGTACTAATTGAGAAATATACAGGTCTCTCCTGCTATACCGGCTTCTATTGTGCTGGAACAGCTATAAATGTTCAATTCAGTGTTGACTGGAATCAGTGGGATTCTCCACTGTATTTAATGGGAGCTGCGATAAGCACTTAATGAAGAAATTTAATTGTTTTGAATCCAGACCTCAATGAGGAACATGGCCTATATTTTAGGTAAAGTTATCATCCCAATGCCTAAACCTGTTTACCAGCTTTGAACTGATTTCAGACTACAGATTAAAGTCAGGGAGATCTGAGAGCAAACTGTAGCTCATAATGAAATATCTAAATTTTCTAAAATCAATGAAAAACTTCAGGTCAAAGCTTTTATATAAAGTAAATTTCACATATTTAAAGACTATTCCTTGATGATGGCCTTTTTTTTTTTTTTTTTTTTGGAGAGTAGAATTGTAGGACCTGAAGGCTGAGTGAAGGCTCAGCGACATACCTCAGAGTGAATTTCCTGGTGAAAGGAGAAATGTCCCTGCTGTAAATTTCTTATATTGGTAACAAAATACTGAAATAGGGAGAACTTGGTCAGCTAGAATGGTAGCAATGAATTGCATAAAACTATGCATTACGTTTTATAAATGGATTTTGATTTCCATTTTGAAACATCTGTTTCTGTGGTGTACCAGTCCTACAAGGTCAGAAACATTAAGAAATCAACACAGATTGCAGTCACCACTAGAATTGCACACTGTGCAGTTAAATGTGTCAGATTAATATTCCTAGTTCCCAGAAATTATTCAGATTTCGCAAGATGGGAATGGTATTTATGTCTAAGAAAGCTTCCAAAAGAGCAGTCTGTTGCAATGGTAAAACCATTTATTGATAAGATGCATGTAGTTGCCCTTTCCAACACAGGCCAGAGACACCTTAAGCCAGAGGATGGTTCACTCTTTTAGAAATCAAGGCTCAGGAACCCTGCTTACTCCTAATTATCATTTTTCCCAGGTGATGTCTTTGTGACTTTTCAGTTCTCCATGATCATCATGCACTGGCCGAAGAACTATCAGGAAGGGTCTGCTCAAACACAAAGGATATTCAAAATTCTCTGAGCTGAAGCAAAGGTTTGCTTGACCAGAGGCAGAAAGGTGTAATGACAGTAATGCATGGGCATGTGACAGAGCATCAAGGAAATCCCAGATATTCTGATGTGTCTTCTCTGGTAATGACCTTGTATTTTAAATACAAGGTGTGAATAAAATCATACTAACACTGTGCTTTATATCCAAAGGAGGGGACTGATTTGGTTTATAACGGAGCAGTGCAGAATCTTTCAAGAAGCAAACAGTATTGAAGTTAATGCTGCAACACTAGTTGGGGCTGAAGCTCCTGTTGTGTGGCAGTGATGGGACACCTCTGGTCCATCAGACACTCTGATACAGTCAGAGCATATGCAAATACATTTCTAATATTCGTGCTAAAAGGTAATTGAGGCCTTTACACACTGCAAATAATTGCTTTGCTGAGCTACATTTCAGAGACTCTCTTCCAGGTCCAGTGAGAGGAGTGTTTTCCTTTAAGAGCATAAAAATCTAATCTGAGCTGGAAAACCTCAGTTCAGGTATCCGCACTGGTTCCTCTCCGCTTCCAGCTGGTAAAACGACTGCTTCCTGCACAGGATGGGGGTTGGTTGGTTGGTTGAGAGAAAACAGAGCTCATTCCGTAGTCCATTCCTGCAGGGAAGCTGTGCTACTCATTTCCAAGAGAGGTAGGGGAACTTTCTTAGCTTAAAACCCTTCCATTGCTGTTCGTTCACACTTGGCTCACTGGACAGAGCCCAGCATGTTCACAGAACATTAAAGATTTTTCACAGTTGAGCATTAAATAGTTTTGTTTATTTTGGTTCAGATCAGATGGACTACTTGAGATATGATACTTTAAGTTCAAATATTCTACAAGTCAGAGTTTGGAAGGAATAAGGATGACACAGCTGAATAAAAAAGCTCAGAAATTTAAAGTAATTGAAAGCAATACGAGTATTGGCATGAAATCTCTCACTTGAAAAAAAAAAGTTTTCATATTTCAGGACAAGTGAGTGACCAATTGATGTCAATTTTAAAAGGCAATCTGAACCACTTTGGACTTGCAAGTCACTATGAGGTAAATTAGCAGAAAATGTAAGAGACGAAAGAATTAAGGGACAGTTGGAGAAAAAAGGACCTCTGAAAATAGTCAGAGGAAAATTCTGCCATAAAAAACTATTAGTGTTCTTTGAAGAGACCGAGTGTACACAGAAAGGTGGCCAGTGAGCTATACCCTGTTTGGACTTCCAAAAGGCTTTCACAGCGCCTCTTACCAACAGCTTTTAGGAAATTAAGAACCCATGCCATAAGGTCCTTGCAGAAGCAAACAATCGGTTAGACTACTGAAAACATAGTTTAGGAGCAATTTGTTATTTGTTTATTTAAAAGTAATTAGCTTTCCACAATGGAAGGAGGTTCCTGCTGGAGTTTCTCTGGGATCTGTGCAAGAACATTTTCTGGGACCTATGCTATTTCATGAAAAATGACATGGAAAAGTGAGAAATGAGGAGTAGCTGTCAGCTACTGTCAACAATCACAGATGTAAAGACTACAGCTGGCTGTACATGAGCTGCAGAAGGACCCTGCAAAATCCAGTGACAACAACCAAACAACAAATTAAATCCAGCATAGACAAATGTAGATGAACTGGTGCACACACCTAACTTCACATTAAGATGAAGTGTTCTGAGATGCCCAGTACCACTGAGGAGTAATGACCTTAGGGTTACAGCAGGCTAGTCACGGCACCTCAGCTTGGTAGAAATCCCAACAGCAAAGCACATACTAAAAATGATCAATAACAATACTGAGAACAAAGCAGAGAACATCAAGAAGGCACTGTGAAAACAATCCAAGAGTTTGCCACACTTTCAGTGCTCTGTGCCGTTCCGATCCCCTCTATTCAAAGAGGAAATGGAAGAGCTGGAAAAGTTTCCAAGCTGGAGAAGAGAGACAAACCAAGATACAGAACACCTTCCACATGGGGAATAGCTAAGTAAGCTAACAGTCTTCAGTCTAAAGAAGAGACAATTTAGGGGGAAATTTCAGAAATCCAAAAAATCATGTGTGGCATAGGAAGAGTGAACAGAGATCAACTTTCACTGTCTCTTTCAATTGCCATCAAATGAATCTAGTAGGAGTCAGGCCTAAAGCAAGCAGAAGACAGGTGGTTCTTCATACAATGAAGTAACAAACAAAATCTATGCCAAATAATACTGTGGATGCTGAAACTTTACTTCTAATTGAGACACTGGACAAGCATTTGGACAAAAATAAATAAATAAATAAAAATCAAGAGTTTCTAAGTATACAGAAATCACATCCACTTCAGGCAGTCTCCTGAGCTGAAGATAGCTGAAGGGGCTATGAGGGAGAAGCATCAGACGCTTGTTTTGTTCCTTCTCTCCCACAAACAGTAACATAACATCACTGCCATAGGCAGGCAGGCTAGATGGGTCTCCCGACTGACTCAAAGTGGCCTTGCATCCTTACAGGTCTGTTTGAATAAAGGCTGTTGACATGAACAAAAACATTATAGGAAATATCTCTCTATGCCCTAGATGCCATACTACTGGCCTTAGAGCTATAACACAGTGTGCATTTTCTCTGCTGTTTGTTTTTAAGACATCAGGTTACTGTGTTAATATGCTTCATAAAGAAAAAAATCTGTAAAAGTAAAAAAAAAAAAAAAACATAAAAAACCCTACATTTATCCAGAAAGGAGGCTACATGCTACCATTGATGAAGCCAAATATTTAAAATAAGGAGAACATTATCTAATTGCAGGCTTGAATGTCAGCCACACAGCACTACTCTATAACATGTTCACCACCCACTAAGCACTCAGTCTTGCACAAAACCCAGTGTTTTTATTCCAGTTTGAATGAGTATGGAAATGTAGCACAGGTTTTAAATTTAACTTGTAACATCTCTGCAACTTTGGATTGGCCCTGAAAACAAACATAAATGAGGCCTATTCCTTGCTGGCACAAAAGTGTCTCTAAAAAAGAAAAAAAAATAATAAAATAATAATAATAAATAAAAGGAGAAAAGCTTTAACTCAATGAAAAAAAGTCCTTTGCTGATGTATATTCCTCACTTATAGACGTGTCCTGTCACTCTGGGAGCAGAATCCTTCTACATAGAAGAGTCTGTGCTGACAATTTTTTTTCTTTCCTGATTTGTTTAGCACTGTATGATCCATGATTATGCCTGGCTAATGCGCCTTTTACAATCTCATCTCCATCATGCACTGTCATGTAGTTAGCAAGAAGCCACACAACAAGCTATTCTGGCTACATTTCATGGTGTAGTTCTGATACTCTTCTGGACTTGCCACCATTTTTTTTCCAAAGAGTTTTTCATTGTGTAAATATCAATCAAATTGGGTCCAACATGTTGCCAAATAATCACTTACTCTCTTAAGATATATCTCTCTGGCAAGTAGGCTTCTGTTTGATCACGCTATTTCTTCTGTTTGACAGGTGACAAAGAGCACCATAGCTCCTCACTAAGGGCCATATAATTAATTATTCAACTCCATGGTTGACATATGCATCTTCCTATATTGTGATTTTACAATTCATCATTTGGAGAGGAAGAGAAAGATATACTGGTCAAATACAAAACCAGAGAACACAGCTGCAAAACATGCAAATGAAATATTGGAAACATCTTGTCTGACAAAGTCTAGAGAATTATTTATGACATTGTACAAAGCAGTAGAGAGGCTGTGTACAAGCTGGGCGTCTTTTCTGGTCAAGGCAAGCAGATTTCAATTGAAACACTGCAGACAGGATGATCATGGAAGTACGAAGCCAATCTTCTAACAGGAAACCAGAAGCTAGCAGCAAAACTGAAGACGGGTTCCCCCACAAATGTACTTGAGAAACAGACAAGCCACTTAAGTACAGGAACAAATAGATGTATGCTGGCCATGACTAAGTTCCTGCCACAAGTAACATAACCACTTTTAAAACTGGTTAGTTTTAACTTGTTTGAAATGCAGGAAAAAAATCAACTTATGAACCCTGTTAAGGCTGATGAACCGATGATACAGTCCTATTAAATATCCCTGTGATTTTCACGTTCATTTTGAGGCAATGCTTTGCAAGTTACAGACTGTATCTATCTCCAAGTACTACTTGATTAACAGTCCCTGTCAAATTCCTGACATAGGGCCCAACATTAAGCTATGGAATAGCAGATCAAAAGTTTGTAAGTAACATTGATACATTCATTCATTGCAGGGGAGCAGCAAATGACTGCCTGCTAGAGTTCCTCTAGAAATGAGTTTTGGTCAATATTTTCACTTGTGACCTAAATAGTGGCATAGGAAATATGCCTATAAAGGATAACATAGACGAAGTAGCAGCGAGGACCTTAAAGTACATTGAGAGGCAGGAGGATAATTCAAAATTGACAAATTGTGAACTGAGGCCTGGAAAAAACAGGGCAAAATTCAGAAAGGGAATATATGCAGTGCTATACCTAACCAAGAATTAACAATTGGACAAATTCAGGCTGGAGAACAACTGGCTAGGAATTTGGCAGAATCAGTCCGTGAGCTATAGCAGACCACAAGCTGAACTAAGTCAACAATGTCATACAGCTACAGGAAAGACAAACACCATAATGGGCTACACAAACAGCAGTGCTGTCCTCCAGACACCTGAAGAAATCCGTATGCTATTCTCGGCTGTAAAGCTGTAACAGCTCGTTTCCCAAGAAGATGTGGTTCTCTTAGAAAGAACAGTGAATCCATGACCTATCTGAAACAAGGGAAAGAACTGGGCTTGTATGAAAAAAGTCAAAAATAGGTGTCAGGAAGAATGAAATGCTACAACTTTTCTGATTTTATTACTCTTTACTTTCATGGAGAAATAAGAAATCCAGACTTTGAACTGCAGGAAGACTGTTGCAGCTTAGAGTTCAGAGAAGCAATTGGCTGTGGCCTGGCACTGTGGAGCTTCTTCAGGGAAGATGTCTGAAAAGTGGTTAAATGTCTGCTATGAAACAGATAGGCATAGATGGTCCTCTTAAGGCCATGGCTATGGATAAGGTGATCTCTAGAGATCTCCCCCCATCCCATGACTTCTACAACTGTCAGCCATTATGTACTAGACATATGACACACTACTGATTTTCATTACTATGTTTTACAGATTTCTTCCTCCTCTTCCATTTTCATCTAGCCTGGTCCACTTCATCTTGCTTGAGAGGAGTAGTTCCCACAAACACTGCCATCTGAAAATTGGGTTTGCAACTAATTGCTATTCTTAAAAGTATAATTCAGTGTGTGTTTGCCTAAGGGCTTTAAATAAAAAATCATCACATAATTTGTAGCTTAACTACTATGCTGTAAAACCAGATTCTCATCTTCCCTCATTTTACGACAGCATATGAAGGCTATTAGATTGCCTTTATAACCAGAACCCATTTAGCACATCCTATTCTTCATCCACCTCCTAATGAAAGCTCACATTTAGTAGTAGTATGGTCTGTTCTCTTTCCCTCCTCCCTCTCATTTTAACTGCACTGACAAGAGAATTACTGCTAAGTATGAAGAAGTTAGACATGGCATACCCTTTGTATTCTCCAATACGTGCTGTTTTTCTGTTTTTGTGTCATGTACGCATCTGCAAGAATGTTGTTTTGGTGTTGACATTTTCCAAAGATCTGTCCATCTAGTTATTCTCCAGCAGTCCCCAAATGTACTTCCTGCTACCACAAGTAGGAGAGAACTTAATTTTCCTTGTTGTATCTCCGTAAACCTACTATACCAGCACATGCATATAGTCTGGACTACACCTCACTTTGATTCTTACAATACAGTAGTCCCAGTACTTGCATCTGCAGTTCTCAGGAGGTCATTAAACTTATTCCAGCTACTAACTTAGGTAACAGTGGACTCTGTTTCAATATCGTGATTACACTGGCTTTTAATGGGCTTGTCTATACTATTAACTGTCTATTTTACTATTCCTGGGTAGCTGAAATTCTTTACATGTAGAGATCTTGCTTTTTTGAGTCATCCGTGTGAGATGGTGGAAATTATGGTAGAAAATTCTAACCTCTGCTGTAGACAGCAACCTTTAGGTTCTTCATCTTAGCATAAGCTCTGTTTTTTCTCAGCTCGATGCTTTTTCTAGTCTATCAATTTCAGCTACTTAGTTTGCAAAATTTTCTTTTGCTTCCCATCGGGAACAGATTTGGAAAATGGAAAACAGACATTCCTCCTATTCTTGCTAATCAATTGATTTTATTGCACAACATCTCCTCTGTGCCATCGCTGGTAAACCAGGTTTGAAATGGAATAATATTCAGTAACTCTTTGTATGATTTGCTGGCATTAAGTCTATAAACTCCCACTAATACCTTTTGACAAATCACATCAGTATTTGCATTATTTAATAACCAAAATCTGTACATCTCGCAGTGGCTCTTTGGCTACCCCTCAACTTAGCGTGCTTAGGTGTCTTTCTGTAAACAGTATGTATTTCTCACAGGCAGAAAACTGGAGGAAAATGGTATTCTGTCACTTGCCAAGGGTAGGGAGTAGGACACTAAACCCTGAAAGAGATCAGAAAAGAAAAATTACTAGGGAGGAAAGATGTGATTTGGAAAAGTGTTGACCCATCCACAGCCCCTGCCTAGATCTAAGTAAGGAATATGAATAGAAGGATCTAAAATTTCTTCCTATACTAATTAATGCAGCATTTCACTCCCTTGTTGGAGGCACGGATGAGGTATCTTGATCTCTCTCATTCTTCCGTTTCTTTCAGGGTATCAGCTGGTGGCTTCTCATACTTTCCTGCACCTTCAAGGAATGACCCCTGCCTGAATGAGAAACTCCTGGCTCCTGAAAATGAAGAATCACCAATTTCTAGAAAAGCACAAGCCCAGAAAATCTTCCTTATGTTGAAGCCCACATGTTTCATATGACAAGAAACTTATGTGCTCAGTCTCTTGAAGCTTCTCTTCTTTCATCTATACAAATGAAAAAGTCAGGGGAAAAAGCTTATGCCAACAGCTCAAGAGCACAAAAGCCTTCAGCACTGGAGCCAGGAGTAACATTCCCAGCTTCTCTGATGCTCTACAAGTCATCCCTCTGTAAGCCAATGTACCTTTACCCAGGCCATCAAGAATATTTTACCACCTAAACACATATTTATATCCAGTGAGAAGCTGTGTTTACAAGGAATGAGGAAAAACATGGGAACCAACATGACATATAAGTGTACCTTAATTTTTATATCTGGATCAAAAGATACAGATATCTTCTTTCACTGCATAGTAACAAATCTCCATGATATTAGCACAGTCATAATATTTATGCCAATTGTAGAAAATGCTATACATACTACGTGCCTCAATATATTTAACCCTCAGCAGCTGCCAACAGTGGAAGAAACTTTCTAAAATGTCAGTGACCAACACTTTGCTCCAAGACAAATGTCTGCTTAGTACAGCCACTGCAAGACAGAAGGGTAAAATATGTCAACAAGGAGCTGCTAGGGGACAGGGTGTATCCCAAATTGCTCCATCCAGCATGTAACTTAGAACAACTCCTTGGCTGCTTTGCATTATGCTACCTTATCACAGTCCCAGAGGGACTGCCAGGCCAGACTGCTTGCTTGAAAGACTCATGCAAAAGGAGCGGAGACATTTTTTCACATGAGACAAGGATTCGCTTGTTAGAGAAACTACTAATTGTACTTCAAGGGCAGGCCAGAAATGCCTGTAATAAATGGTAAAAGAAAAAAAAAAAAAATATATATATATATATACACACACACATTTAAGTCATGATGTTACCGTTTGTGCTATTCTAAAGTCCAGTCAGACACAGATGGCCTTGGACTGATTCTTTTGTAGTTTATACTGATGCTTCACCACATTTGCTTCATTAGCCTTAACACAGCTGTGGTTGTCACAGAACTTACATTAAGAGTAAGCAAGTACTCAAGTCTAAAGTCCTGGGACAAAAGTCTATTGATTAGAGTGTCTGCTCAAGCAGGACCCACTGTCCAAATGAGAAGCTCCACACTGGTGGCACAATCATAATAATCACCAACTTCCAGAAGGCTAACCTGCTCCTTTGTCTCAGTCAACAAAGAGCTCTACTACCTCTGTTTTCATGATACTTAACATCCACTCAGTCCTAGGAGGAAGAGAATCTTGCAAAAGACACTGTGTAACAGCTGAAACAATGACAGGTCGACATTGCTGCTCTATTTTTTTCCAAGCCATAGATGAACAAAGTTAATGACAGTCTCACTAGGTTCACTGTAGGAATTCAAGCATCTTCAAAGAACAGGCTTCCACATCTACTGCCAATTTCACATTGTTAACAGTAAGGAAAATGCAGGATAAACGAGCAGTTCAGTGGACCAATTTGCAGGAAACAAGAACCAGAACATGCAGCCTGGAAAAGCACAGAGTCTTCTATAAGTTAATGGCAAACTCCCCTTTCCAATAAGCAGAGAGGGTGAAGCTTCAAATTTCTCTTACAAGAGATGAAGACCACAAGATAAGTTTGACAGCAAAAGGAGTTTACCAGACGCTGTGAGTTGCAGGAGTTCTCAATTGCTCACCAGCAGGCGATCTCTAGACCTTTTTTAAAAATACATCTCATCCGCCAGTTTATGACTGACTGGTACAATCATTCAGATAAGCCTTGTAGCTTTTCTGTCATCACCATGGCAATGAAAATGAACTTAACAGATATTTCAAGACTCAATGGATATTCTCCAGATCACACAAGCACCAACAAAAGGAGAGACCAATTCTGTCTATTACCAACAGAGTGTACCACGTAACAAAAAGTGGGAGAAGGGATGTCATCTGGTGCTTGTGACTTCTGGGTCTACCATCTTGTTTGCACTGACCAATGTAACACGCCTTTCAGTGCCACTTCTCTACAAACACAATCCAAATGTTTCCTCCTTTTAACCTGTCCTAATTGCTCTCTCTCACTCCCATATCATCTTAAATCTCCAATCATCCGAAATTAACAGGCTGGCAAGAATAACACCTTCAAAAACCCTCTTCTGTTTTCCACTACTTCCTTCAGCTCTGATCTTGCAATTAGCTGCTGTCAGAATCCTCCTGGTTTGCTTCTTTGTAATTGTCCCCGCTTGACTTTCATTTCTGTACACAACTTGGCTACCTTTTTTCTAGAATATTTTAACTATGTTATTCTTCTGGGTCATTTGTGCCAAGTCAGTTCTTTGGACCATCTGTATTTACACCTTGAGTTTAGCTTTTTGCACTTTCTACTTAAAGGTGAACTTTCACATTTAATTAAACCAGAAACATTATGCTTAGTACATTACACTTGTTTTTTTCACCTATTTCAGATTATTTATTGATGTGTGCTATTATGAGACTTGCAATCACCTTCTTCAAGCAAAAGTAAACTTCTTACTGATGCATTCAGCTTTAATCATATTACTCCAGCTTACCTAGAAGGGATGTTATCTGCAAAACCAGAGTTTAATTGCCTGGCCTTAGCTGCTACAATACACAGACAATGAGCATGGGAAGTCCTGCCTCTAGCAGAGAATTTTGTTTACTGCTTTTCTCTCTTTCACTGTTTTGGTAGTGTATTCAGCTAACAGAATGTCTTTCAACATCTCACACCAAATACAGATTTTTAAATTACTTGCAATTGTCTCTCAATAATAAACAGGAGATTTTTACCCCTGCTCATACTCTTTTGCACCTTCTGTTCTATGTCAATTAAGTCCCCGCTGTTCCAAACCCATGCAAAAAACCTGTTACAACCAAATCCCACTCACTGGTCCTGACTTCCTTTCTTTAAAAGGAAACTACCTTACTCCCTTTTACCTGCGTCTATCAAGTGATTTACTCTACTCTACATAGTGAATTTCCGTGACCTTCACAGAACAGGACCTACTTTTGTGTGTGTGTGTGTGTGTGTGTGTGTGTGTATTTTTTAAGAAATACAGTTCCATAATTATTTCACATACACTTTGAACCATATATTTACAAGTTTATGTATGGCCAGACCAGAGTCATTCTGATTACTTTATGAACTCTCAATTCTCAAATTGTAGGTCCTCAATTGTAGTGACCAGGTCAGTCTGATGAAAGTTGTATAAGGACCAGCTGGGAACAAAAGAACAGATTCACTGCAGACATTAGACTGACCAGCAACACACTAATAACCATGTTGTCACAGAAATACCACTTGGAGATGTTTTTGCATGGAATTACCAGAAACTTAGAACTGGTCATCCTCAAAAGATATTTATGAAAGGAAATTTTTGTAAGACTTTGTGCAAATGCATAAAAGATTCCTCAGGATACGTAACCGTGCAATGGCAGAGGCCCCAGCTCTGTGTTGGTGGGACACAATGACATCAATCCAAAATACATACAACAAGCTCTGTGGAATTTCTTCCCCTATGTGCACAGCCTGCTTCTTATGCTTCAAGGCTGGTTACAGACAGAAGACAAGGAGCCATCCATCAGTAGTTTAATATTTAAGTGAAGTTTCCTTTCTCATACACACATCATTTAACATTCTTATATTGCTCTTCTACTTGCTTTCTCCCTAACTGCATAACTAAATAACTATTGACTCCCTTCACATATGCTGTTTTCATCTGCATATCCTGTAACGTGTTTTCCAGTTGTTCATTATTTATAGTCTCTATTTTCTCTCCTTCCTGTCCGTACACCTGATCAGTAATGTATCTATTATTAATATGTCATAGTTGTGTACATGGCACTTTGCTGGCACATAAGAAGGCAACAGTGGCTTACTACGTTCTTTCCTTAATTCAACAGGAGGTTTGGATGTGCAAGTTACAAAACAAGCAGGCCTTAAGTTAGGCAGTTGACCTGGCAAAAGACAAAAAGGGGAAGAAGGGAATCCTCCAACTGGCTAACTGTTGCTTATTACACCACTAAAAAGGCCCAAGAAGGAATATGCAGACTTCACCCCTGGATTCCTTCATTTCACAAACAAGGCAATTTAAAGGTCTAGGTTGAATTTTGACACCAAAACTTCCTTTCTGATTTCTATGCCTCTAAGAGGAAGCTACATGTCCTACCTGCCAAAGAGCACCACGAGGGAAGCCGATACTCAACCTGCCTAAGTACCTGCATCTTCATACATCATGTTTTGTGCTGCCTCAGTGTCATTTTCGATCTTTTCTTATGCAAACTATTTATCTTAACACGCTGCACAACTGTCTCATTCAGGCTTGCTATGACTGGGAACAGCTGAGTTGCATGCTTCAAACTTTTGAGTCAAGGATACAGTATGTGGGGACTCACAACACAAACAAAAATCGGGTGTCACTTTGATCTGGCTGAAGTAAAAGGCCTGCTGTGTAAACTCGGCTGCATTTTTGTGAATCTCACATACAAGATGAACCCTTCTCTACCTGTAAATGCTCACTCCTAAACTTTCGATTCATGTAAACTACTGTCTAGAAAGACTGTGCTGGGATGTTCGCACACAGCCGTGCAACAGAATTATTTTCCAGGCGCTCGACTCACTCAGCCCTACGATACGCGAATCCTGTTCTGCGGCTACTGGCCAGGAAAGCCGAGGCTGCCGGCCGCAACCTCTGTCCGAAAAGGCGATCCCGGGACATTTTGAGCGGCAGTCGTGCCTCGCTACGGCAGCAGGGCTGGGACCGCGCCACGAGCGGCTGCTCCCCGCTTGCACCTCCCGGCAGATCCCAGCAATTTTCTCACGGGGCGACGTGCCGGGATCCAGTCTCTTCCGAGCCCGGCACCCGCGGGCTCCGCAGAGCCCAGGTGCTGCCGGGCCGGCGGCGGGGCAGCGGGTGGGGGGCCCCGATGGCGGAGGCACGGCCGGGGCAGCGGGGCCACCGCTGTCACCTCTCCGCGCCGCGCCTCCAACCACCCGCGGGGTCGGGACGCCCCCGGCGGCGGCCGCGGCTGCCACGTCCTGGCCGCCGGGGACACGCGCGCTGGCCGCAGGACGCGCTCCTCTTTGATTCCGATTTTTTATTATATATATATTTTTTAATTTTTTATTTTTCCACCCAAGCAGGGGGGGCGGCAAGGAGTGCTAAGTTCAGCCCCCGCCGCCTCGGAGGCCGGCCGAGCCCCGGCAGGGCCCCCCGGCCGCCCGCCCGCCCCCGGCCGGCTCCGCGGGGCGCAGCCCCGCTCCCCGCTCCGCACCTGGCCGCGGAGGGGGCGCTGCGGCCGCGCTGGCGGCCCCCGGCCCGGCCGCTGCCTACCTGCCCCCGGGCATCACCTCCGCCGCTCCCGGTCCCGGTCCCCGTCCCCGTCCCCTGGCCCGGCGGCGGGGCGGCAGCGGACCCCGCGAGCCCCTGCCCGGCGCCCGGCTCGGAAGTAGTTGCAAGGAGGGTTACCTGTCCTATATTGACGTATCCGTATTTGCTAGCTATCCTGTTGGCCTCCGGCAGCCCCCCAGCTATCCGCACAGCCCAGTGGTTGGTGTACAGGCGCGTCCTGCAGGCGGGCAGCAGGAACCCCAGCACCAGGGTGAGCCGGCAGAGAAGGTCCCCGCCGCCTCCGCCTCCCCAGCAGCAGCGGCGCTTCCAGCCCATCTTCTCCTCCTCCGCACGCAACCCCCACAAAACTTCTCCTTCCTTCTTCCGAGGCTCTTCTCCTCCTCGCCTCCCGGCGACACCGGCGGCGCGTCCTCCGAAGTTACCCCGAGGAGGAAACTAGGAAGAGCTTGGAATAGTGCATTGAACCGCCCGCGGGTCAAATGGTGAGGGGCTGGGGATAGTGATTATGAGCGGCAACGGTGATTACTGCTGTCCCCTCCTCCCTCTGCTCCTCGGGGATTAAGTAACTTGCTGGGAAAGCTTCTCGCACAGTTTCTGAGCGCCAGCCTTCTCCCTCTGTCCCCTGCTACATGGGAAGTCGTCTCTCGGCGGGGAGGAGGCTCCTTCCCCCCTCTCCGCGCTTCCCTCCTCTCTGACCTCCCCCTGCCAGGGGTCTTCTGCCTCCTCTCCCGCGTCTCGCTTTGCCTCGCCTTCCCTCCTCTCCCCCTCTTGCCCGGGGTCCGGGAGCAGCGCGGCGGCGGCAAGCAGTGTGTGAGTGTTGGCAGCTGAGCGCCTCACTTCACTCCGGCTCGGCCACCTCCCTCTCCCCTCCCTCCCTTTTCCTCCTCCTCCTCCTCCTCCTCCTCCTCCCGCCCCCGCTCCCGCCCGGCAGCGCCGAGGGCCAGGAGAAATGGCAGCCGCGCCGGCCCCGCGCCCCGCCGCCCCCCGGGGCCCGCAGCCCCCGCCGCCCCCTACCCGGGGGCTCCCCCCTCGGCTCCTCCAGGCCGGGCCGGGCGGCCGCCGCCCCGCCGGCAGGGCCGCGCCGAGGTGCGAGGCTTGCGGCGAGGCCTCCCTCCTGCTGGCGGCCGCGGGGCCCCCCGGCCGTGCCCCCGCCGGTGCCGGCGGCGAGGAGAGGCAGTGGGGAGCCCGGGCGGCCCCGCACGGCCGGGCCCGGGGCTGCGGAAGCGGGGCGCGGGCAGCCCCGGAGCTGCCTCTCCCGCCCGGTCCCTCTTGGGGGTCCGCTCGCCGCCCCTGGTCGGCGGGCACCATTTGGGGTTGGGGCGGGACGGGGCCCGGGGAGGCGGCGGGTGGGGAAGGTGGCGCAGGCCGGTGGGGTGGGGTGGGGTGTGAGGAAGCCACGTCTGCACCGGCCCGGGCTGTGTGGGTTGTCGGGCCGAGCCGGGGAGCCGCCGCCGCGGTGGCTCGGAGCCACCCACGGGTCTTCTCTTTGTTGCTGGAAAGTTAGAGCGAGACTCGATGAAACGCGGCGCTGACAGACCTGCTGTGAGGGCTCGCTGCCGTTTGTGAAGGGTTTTGAACGTGAGGAGTCCTAGTAGCCTTTTGAGATATTGGTGGGTCTTTATGTTTTATGTTTTCTCTGAGGAGCCTAAGGTGTCCTACAAAGGCAGCCATCGTTCTCCTTATCACCGGGTCCTGAAATGTGAGAAGTTACATGTTTTGCAGAAAATCGTACAGTAACATGGTGTGCCTTTTCCCCTCCCCGAATACCTGTGCCCCTACCTTCAAAAACGTTGTTTTCCTAATAAAGTAGAAATAAAAGACAAACTGCCAATACCATGCATTCCACTTTAAACTGTTACTGCCTTAAGATAATTTTCATAGAATCACTGAGGTTGGAAAAGACCTCCAAGATCATCTGGTCCAGCCATCACCCTACTACCAATGTCACCCACTAAACCATGTCCCTAAGCACCCGGTCCAACCTTTCCTTGAACACCCCCAGGGGTGGTGACTCCACCACCTGCCTGGGCAACCCATTCCAATACCTGACCACTCTTTCTGAGAAGAAATGTCTCCTCATTTCCAACCTGAACCTCCCCGGCACAACTTGAGGCCATTCCCTCTAGTCCTATCACTAATTACCTGTGAGAAGAGGCCAGCCCCCATCTCCTCACACCTTCCTTTCAGGTAGTTCTAGAGAGACCTTGTTGAAGGTTGCCCCTGAGCCTCCTCTTCTCCAGAATAAGAAACCTCCCATATCTGCTAATTGCTTTTAAAGGAGAGAAAATGGAAAACCCATTCTCTGCTTGCCCATTTATTCTAAGTATGCAAAATTAATTTGCCAGTTCTTGCTAGCTTTTCTTTGTTAGTATTTTTTCCTGTAGTTTGCATTATCATTTGCTTAATATATTACAACATCCTATTTACTCCTGTTAATAGTTTCAAGACCTTGACATTTTCAAGACCTTGTAGTTTTCAAGACCTGGGACGTACCTTCCCCAGGATTTCACAGGTAATGGCCTTTGTTTTACGAATCATACTTCTACCAAAACCACAACACTCGCTAGATTCAGTAGCAGCAGTGTTAGGCCCAGACAGTTACATCTTGCAGCAAATATAAATATATGTTTATTGAATATGACATTAAATATCCTCTAGCAATTAGCCCTCCTTATTGATTGGTTCAATGGCAATTATGCAAGTCAGTTCTCTGTATCTCAAGTGTTTAAAGTATATTTAATCATGAATAGCCATCTTACTGAAGCATGAAGCAATCTGTGGATCACAAAACCTGAACATTTTGCAGATTTGGTATATTTTATTTTAAAATGATAAATTAAAAATCTATTTTCTGATTTTTTCCCAGTGAATTTTATTGAAATTTGTGAAAATCGTAAAATTGCTTTTATGCCTTGTTTCCTGCCATAGATCTGCTTGCTTTTTTTTTTTTTTTTTTAATCTGGCACAAAAGGCACAAACTATAAGCAAAAAATAAAGCCTCCCTGTCATTCCAGTATCTACTTCCAGTTTTATGTAACAGAGTATCTCATACACAGGCACCAAAGTTGTTAGGAGTTGATAGACTTGATAAAAACACCATTATTTTCCTGAGAATAAATGGGCCTAAGCATCTCTTCATGATGCTACCTTGAACAGTATAGCCTAACAAAAAGTTTGACAAAGTTATGCTATACCTTAAAACAGCCTTTGAAGAAGGAGTGATACAGTCCTCAGATACATTTTCTATATGAGCAGAGCCCTCTTTGCTGAGCCCCCTGAGGCAGCTGGCAATCCAAACATGGGAGCATTTGCACATTGGTCATATACGGAGTCATATACGGAGTATTTGAAACCATTTCAGTGTGTACCCCAAACTGCAAAGTTTTGCAGAGTACCTCGTCAGAGCCAGATGCCTAGGTGGGAGTGCATTCCCTCCCAACGAGATGTGAGAACTTCATCCCTAAGCTGTGCCATGTTCTAACATAAGATGATTTTTTTTCCAATGGGGCTAGGAGATAGGGGCATGGTGAGAGCACCGATGGGAATATCAGCAGCGGTGTAGTTTTATTCAGCATACGTGCTGTATGTGAGCTTGCTTCTGTACTCTGTGAGAGGCCAGGTAGCTTCTCTGTACACACCACACTCCAGGGAAAGGTTTTTCTCCTCCAAGCAAGGGCAGAAGAGAATTGATCCTTTTCATCACTATCGTCACAACTTGTGCCTTTTATCTCTTTTTTTTTTTTCCACATTCTTACCCCTCTGCTTTGATCAAAATCAATATCTGACTGCTCAAAATGCAAGTTTCTATGCGTCTGCCTTGTCCTTTGCTTATTGATACAAATCCCTAGATGCCTCCACTACTGTTAGTTCCAAATGGTCAAATGGTTGTAATCCAGGATCCAACCTAAGTCTCTGTTTTCACTTTCCTCATCTGATCTAATTGCCTTTGTTCTCACTATTTTGCCTACCTGCTCCTGAAGCTCTTCTTCTCTCTGTAGTCCTTCCCCAGCTCTGAAAATCCCTCTGGCTCTCAAGCTCTTGTGGTCTAGGCTGTGGTTGATTTCAACTTTCCAACATTTTTCTGTTTGAGTTTTGCAGATCAGTGCTCCAGAGATGTGTTAGTCACCCTCAGGTCATAATTAAGAAGGAAAATACCATTCAAAGCAAGTGACAGCCCAGAGTCCTCCAGAAGTCCTGCAATCCGACATGCTGGCTCCTGAAGACCTTACAGAACAGAGAACTACTTCAGAAGGAACTGGGGGTAAACGTTCATCAGATTTCGGAGTGGAAGATCACGGAGCATGGTAGGTGAAAATGCTCTTCAGAGAAGAGAGGAGAAAGCTTCAAAGAGTGAAGGTTGTGTCACAGAGTGGTTTAGAGTTTGCCTTAGAAAGATGGATACTTTTGGAATCTAAAAGTGCATTAAGATTTCCTTGTTTTCAGTCTTAACTGGTTTCACTAACAGTGCAGCTGGGTCACTTGACACTAGCCATCACATGATCCAATTTGCTGATACACAGTTCTTTGATCTGCAGTTTTCCATGCTTCAGGGTTGCCCTTGATTTTATTTACTTTTAACTTCAGCTGTTTTAAAAAGAATAGCAGTTGTTTACATAAAACACTGCTTTTGCACATGATGTAATAATACTAGCAGCTTTTCCTTGGCAAATACCTGTCTCCTTATATTTTGAAACAGGATGTTATCCCTGTTTTGAGTACATCGCTCTTCTCATGAAAAGCCACCAATGTATGGCCAAATTCTAAGTGACAGTTTTCACCAGTATGTTAGACGCTTTTCTGAGTTCAGGAGCCAATACCTGAAGTTTATCACCCTCACCATTCCTGGTGTGTAGGCTGTAGTGTCTGTGCCCCTACCCCCGAGCAGTCCACAGCAAAGTATAGCTTTTATGGAGCAATTGCTGTTCCCATTTCTTCTCGGTCAGTGTGGGAGTGAGCACAATAACAGACAGCAGTCTTTAATGACCCTTATGGCAATGCAGAGGAGGAAAACCTCCTGCCCTGAATGTAGATGATACAAGAAACAGAGAGGGTGAAGATAAAGAGTCTGGGACAGGAGAAAGGGACAGAAAGATATTGGGAGGGGGATTTGACAGAGGAGTTCTCTGCACAGGGTGTGCTCTAACCCACACCTTGCATTTCCCTGAGCAATTTAGTGTCACAAGTTCAGTGTTTCAGGAAGGAAAATAAAGGCCGTGTTCCTGGTTGGGGAAATAAGTGAGGTGCTGTCTGTTGGTAGTGAGAAAAGAAAATTTGGGTCTGGACATTGGAATAGGCATGAGTGTGGGCTTTTGCTGATCAGTGATGGTTGGACCGATGCTGTTACGTGATCAGCAGAGACCTTCTTTATTCAATTACCATGTGGATTTCATTTTATCTTTATGATTAAGGCTGCATTGCATATTTTTCCATTCTGTTCACCCCGTGCTTTCTGTTACCTTTTCTTCTTTGATTGTGTTTATTGTCTTTTTGATGGTTTGGCTCCCACCTCATTCTAGTTCTGACCTTACTGGCAGGCATACTTTGAAAAGATGATAGCTTTAGTAGCAAAACTATCTGAAGAAACTGCAACTGCCTGTGCTCATGCCTGTGCCAGCACACTTATGTTTGCCATCTTCCCATTTGCGCAGCCCTCTTTGGGCTGAAATCTAAACTGCGTCATTAAAATCCCATTAACAAAACTTACATCATTCTTTTTTTTTTTCTTTTTCCTCTCTCTCTCTCTTTTTTTTTGGTTTTGTTTTGTTTAATTCAGATGTCTGATTGACAGTGCAAACAGCTTTACTAGCTTTTCTGTGAAACTATAGTGCATAGCTAAGATAAATGGCTAAGGCATGGAGAGAAAGAAAGAAAGGATAGTGGAAGGAAGGGATCTTTTTCAAGTGGCTTCACTGCCTGATCCAGCATCCTGTGACATGAAATCTGGAGTTCTTTTCAGAACTACACATTTTCCCTTTCCAGCTCGTCATCGGACTGTAAAGTTTCAAATGTAGGATCACAAATACATGCAAAAAATAGCCATCAAAGTGACATTTCCAATGCGAGGCTCTGAATTCCATCTGTAGAAGTTACCTTGAGCCCCTTTCATTTAGTGGTCAAAAGAGCATTTATCTGAAGTGACTCATCTGGGTGAATTCATCCACATGGAAGAAGTTCATTGTGATTTTTTTTTGTTTTGTTTTATTTTGTTTTGTTTTTTTTTTTTAACCCAAGTTCATTTGAGTTAACATTCCAGTTAACTTGTTTCTCAGTCATTCCCTGAGTCAGAATTATTAGAGCAACACTTTTCTGTTAAACTGATTCAGCTGTACTGTAGGTAGATAGAGAATTTTTCTCTTATCATTCTATCATAGCAGCATTCTATCGTAGCAGCAAGTCAAAAAACATTATTCATTTCACTGTTCTTTTCTTAGACCAATATTGTTGTTGTTATCGTTATGTCTGAGGTCATATTCCTGTTAAAAAGAATGGTCCAGTGGCAAGTGAAGATCTACTCCAATGTCCAAACTGGAAACATTATAAAAAAACAGTAGGTATTTGCCCTTAACTGAAGAGAGAAACATAGTACTTCCTGTGTCTTGCAGCATGGCCTACCCTCATTTCCAGAGCTCTAGTTGGGCTGGCTCCGTTTGTGTCTGAACCCCGCTATCATAGACCCCTCACCAGGAGAGGTGGTATTAGCTGCTTCACATAAATATCTGGTACCTTCTTTCATTGTGGGATTGTTTTCTTAGTTCTTGCTCCTTTTTCTTTGTTCAAGTGCTTCCATGAGACTCATCTTGTCATGATATTCATATGTATGCCTAAAAAACTAAGTACATGATGGTGGAGTGATTATACTTAATCTTCATTGCCCTCTTCTTGTTGCTTGAGGAAGTCATGTCTTTAATCTGTAAAAGAATCTGAGCACCTTTTCCACTAACTGATGTATAGAAATACTAGTTCTAGAGCATCCCTTTCAACTTGGGGCTCTCTACTAGTCCTGGTAAAACTCCTGTGAATTATATTCCTGACATTTCTTTGCGTAGGACTTCAGTGCAATTGTTGGGCCTTGAAATAAAAAGAGCTTCTTCACTAAAACCTGTGTCTAACAAGAGATACATCTTCAAAGTGCTGAATGTATTAATGGGGAAGGAAACTGAAAGAACACAAATCTATCATTTTGAGGTATGGCAAGTTTTTGCACACTCTATGTTCCAGGCAAGAAAGAAGTTGGGTACAGGTATCTTAAGACATATAACCTCTAGCTGCTGGTGGTTGAATAAGAAATAATCCTGCAATAATTCTGTCTTCAGGAAGTGGAAGGTCACAGCTGTGAAACATCCTTTTCTTTTAAGATACTGTTCATAAACTTTCTTGCTCTTGAATAGTGAAGAAGCCAAAGGGTTTACTGAAATAGAAGGGTACTGTGACCACATATAGAACTGAATATTCTCTTCCCTGTTGCATAGTAGTTATCAAGCCAATGCCAAGAATGCAAAAATGAAACTCTCCATTGACTATTTATTTTTAAACAAAATTGGGAAATGATTCATTTCTCTCTGATAAGTCCTAGCAGATTTGAAGTCTGGAAGAGGAGATGGAGGACAGAAATGCAGGCTCCCATTAAGAATGGCCCAGCTACAAAGAGAAATGCTGGGAGTGCAGTGTTTTTCTCAAGGTGATGACATTGTTCACTTACCTTGGATGATCATTTTGCTATATGGATTCCTTAAGGAGACAATTCTGGCATTTCTGTGATAATGGATGCAGAAGATGAACATATCTGCAGACAACTCTGTGCTCCATATGCTGAAGACAGAGGTGCTCTGACAGTTTTTGTCAGAGCCTCTTTGGTGTTCTTTGATTGGGCATAAAGGACAAAGTAATCCATCGATGAGAGCTCTTTCCCAAATTCTCTCTTTCACATCCTTTTCTTTAAACAAAGTCTTTGGTCCTTTCTTCAGCCCATCTGCCTTTTCTTCCCTGTTCATCTTTTTGCTGCTGTGAAGATTTTCTCTCTCCTCTTTGTCCATCTCATCATTTCTCCACTTCATTCTTACCAAGACAGCTGTTCTGTGTCCTACTCTTGGGATGTTATTCTCTGTGCTCAACTGTGTTAATCACAAAAAACAAGAGCCACAGATGAAAGTTTTCATCAATGATAATGACCGTGATGATCTATTGTGTCTCATACAGTATTGCTGAGAGATCCTCACTTGAGATACCGTATCTTTGTGATAGATAACAGCCTAATGCTCCGGAACAGGTTGTCCATATTCAAAGTACAGAGTCCTGCAGAAGTGATAAATGGCAATTTTGAATTATAAGTTACCACAGTGGTGAGTCTTCAACACAGTAATGTGTAAACCAGTACTGGAGGAAGCAACCCATGAAAGGAGAACAGGAGTCTGGATGAGTTAACTGCTCAGTAATTTGGACAACTCATTTATCCCAGAAGCTTCAAGGAATATTGCATATGATTATGAACCTCCTATGTGTCCATTTGTCCTCAGCTGTGCATTTATAGTCTGAAAGGTTGTTGCTGGAGAATAATGATAACTAACGAATGAAACAAACATGTTTATAGCCACAAGCATCATCTGAGTCTTAAGTTTAGCCAAGTTCTTAAACATTTGTCTGCAAATCACTTTTGCTGGATTTTAGTTTCTGCTATATTTTGTTATATAGCAAGAGAGAAGGGAATAGTAAAGAGAAAAGATAAGGAAATAACTGAAAAAGAATTAATAAAATAAAATAATTAATTACCAAAATGAGAGTTAGAAAAGTTAAGCCCCTGGTCAGAGTTAAGGCCAAAATAGACTTTTTATTATAACTGATAA
Organism: Cygnus atratus; assembly: GCF_013377495.2. NCBI lineage: Eukaryota > Metazoa > Chordata > Aves > Anseriformes > Anatidae > Cygnus > Cygnus atratus. The sequence continues at coordinate 37,571,950 of NC_066396.1, forward strand.
GAATACTATGCAACTTTACTATGTGGGCAATATATGATTTACGATCTCCCTAAGTATTCATTTCCTTGCTGTTAAATGCCCCAGCTTTGTAAATGATGTGATACTGACAATAAAGTACATTTTCTTGGGGCTTAACTGTTTTTAAAAATGAAAGTGATTTTGGTCAGGATTTATACTGTGAGTGACGCAAAAGACAGTTTTTGCCACCTTTCTCTGCTGTTAGGAAATTAAACTCCCACAGTTCATGAGGAAATTAGATTGCTCCCGGAAAGGTTTCACTCATTCTGGAAGAAATATAAAACACTGGTTCTAAATTACGTCAAGTTCTTCCACTCCTATTAACACTCTTTCTTCACTTCTGTGTCAGTCTTACCTCCCCTCTGTCTGTTCTTTGTTGATTCCTCAGCTGGATTACTCGGAGCCAAATATTTGTGTTTTTAAATTTTTAATTCAGTAACTGAGCATTTACAGAGCAAACGAAGAAAGTGAGAACATTTGCCAAGATACCTGTTCAAAGTCTGGCACTTCTCTGTGGCCTTTTGCATTTACATCAGTTTTCCCCATGCTTTAAAATGCAGATTAATACATTAAATAAATATGGTGCAGGGGCCAGTTTAATATATGGAATCTGTATTTGTAATTGTTAACAGTTAAAACAAAATCAACAACAAAACTTTCAGAATCATCACTGAAAAGAAAAGAGCATGTATGCAGAGCTACCCTGGAAGTGATGTTTGCGCATTGAAAAGCTTTATCCTTCTTGTACTCTGAAGAATTACTTCCTCAGTGTACATGTACCACATAATTATTTGCTGAAGAAGGATTTGTTTTGATGCAAGAAAGGATTTGTTTTAGTCAGTTCTGAAGGTCAGTAGCCCTAAACTTCAATATTCACAATGTAAGACGTATATCTACAGTATATAGATTATCATTCAGATCCGGTCCACCAGTTCATTATCTTCTGTGAACCTTTCATGAGAGTCTCATGAATGCAACATAATTGTGATCACAGATACAAACACAATGTGAATGTGACATTTAAAAGTTACATTTTGAAGCTCTACTCAGCAAATAAATCTTATAATCATCAATATTTTTCTTTTTCTTTTTTTTTCTGGGAATGGTGCCTTGGGCAAGGCCTGTGTGACCCCGAGAGAAAACAGCTTAAAATGTTCATGCTAGCTCTCCCTGAGAGAGGAAAAAGACTGGGCTTTCTCAAGACCTCCTTCTGACCAGCAGAGTCAAACTTGTAGCATCAGAGACAGAAACAATACCCTCTGATTTACATGGTCAGTTAAAACTTGCCAGCACAGATGGATTTTGGTATATCCTGTGTCAGTTAGTTCCCTTTTTACTTCATCTATCCATCAATAAAGTAAACAAAGCCAGAGCAAATATAATCACTCCCAGCACTCAAATAATGAATAAGAAATGTCAATTTAAAAAAAATATATTTTTTTTTGTTAGACATTGAACAAAAAGAAAAAGGGACTGTATTCTCAATCTTGTTACTTCCAGTGAAGTAGAGGAATCCAGTGACATGCAACAGTCTCCTAAAGCCAGTGTCCAGTACTTGCTTAGGCAATTTATATTTTGAGTTACTTGTTCAGCCTGGCCTGTTTTCTGATCAGGCTTGTAGCTGTTTATCACTCTCTGTTGTCATCAGAAGAAATACTCCAGCTTTACGTTAGTGTAACAGAGAGCTGGGTCCAGCTCACTGAATGAGCATGGTATGTTTCCAGCATAATTGGGTGAGGGCACTGACTCTGATCATGCAACTGTACAATGCCAGCTGAGTATCTGTGGGCTGGGTCCCAATGTGTATTCATTCCTGATTTGGCTTCTCTGGAAGCACAGACAAATTTTGTTAACTTGGCTGTGAAATGGTCTCAAGATGACAAAGATGATGCAACCATTTCTGAGTAATATTGTTACTGTTTCTTTGGCTACAGGAAATGATGCTTGAACACTGCTGCATGCATTAGGAAAACAAGAATTCCTCCCCCAACAGAACATGCTTTGTTCAGCACCAGTAATATCACAGGTGAGGACCAAACGGAAAACCTTTCAACATAAACAAAGAAAACAATATAACACAACTGGCAAGCTTTTCATCTCTAGTGTCACAGGGAGATGCTGTCAGGATGAGAAGTTAACACATGGAAGCCAGCTGTAGCAACTAAATGTCTCAAGGAAACTTGTTCTTACATAATGAAATCCATTCACAAGGAATATCACAGAAAGTTGGAGTGACCTGATAAAAGTCAGAAGAGATTACCAGATTTATTCTTGGAAAAGCAAGAAAGTAAAGCTCAAAGCCTGACAGACTCTGAAAATGATGAAAATATGACTGTTAATTCAAAAGTTTTATTTCCAGATGTTCAAAGAACTGATTTTTAAAGATAGCATGTTGCATAATATGTTGGAAAACCACCTGTAAGTGTTCATAAAACAAACTAAGAAAAAATCAGACAAACAGTTATGTTCAGAAATATAGTGGGATATGCCATGAAAAACTAAAATTATCTGGGCAGGGTTCTGGCTTTGTCGTGAACTCATTATTAAGAAAACCATGCTGCTCTGCTGCCACTGGAGCAGCCAGGGAAATTAATTTGAGAAAATGGTGACTTACAGAAAGAGGTTATTATACTGAGTTTATACCAAGTGTATAGTACCTCAGTGCAACAGTGCAGGTAAGTACAAGACATATTTGATATGTGGTATGACATTGCTCCTTGCCCCTTCTCACCGGTGTGCATTGTGAAGAAGGCCATGGAAACAGCAAGGGGCAATGTGGGGTCATCTCATAACACGGTGTTTATTAGAGGAGCAGCCTCTCATACCTGCTAGGCTTGCCTGTGTGAGACTATGTATTGCAAACGTAACTAATATTTTCCTGCTGCTGCAGAACCTCTAGTTGTTAAAATGTGTTGGAAGCTCTAGCTAACATTATTCATTTCATTTATCTGAATAGATAGAAGCTGGAATTAGATGAAGTACTTGTTGTACTTTAGAAATGACAAGTTAAAAGCTTACGCTACCCTTCCCAAATGTTTACAGTAAACTGATGTGCTTAATTGGATGTCAAAGTAGCATAAATGTTTAAACCATTTGAAGTCCTTAATAGAGCCTAATTAAAGGTAAAATCATGGTTCTATGCATTTCACATGGGCTTTTGCTCAGGTCAAGTAAAATTCAGATCTGAACTCCAACTTTTAGGAAGCCCGTAATAAAATGAGTCTCATTAATGTCAGATGGTTTTTAATCAGGTCCCAAATCAAGCAGTTTGACATTAATGAGACTCATTTTATTAAGGGCTTTTAAAATCAGGCCTATACACAGATGCAGGTTGAGTTAACAAAGTCTGTACGTGTGTAATGCATTTGTCTATGAATCCTGTGCTGTTTGCGCAGTTGGTCTGCATAGCGCGTGATAAGGAGACACTGAAGACTGACCTTTAAACTTCATTGATTTTACTGCAAACCTCCTTAAATTTTTTTCTTTATCTTATAATGGTTACTTTATTTTATACTAGCTGCAAATTCTCTTAAAAGTCAGACACGGGTCCCCAGGTTGTGAAGATGTAAAACTGCCTATATTACACATTTCTTGCTAGTCTCATAAGGGGAATGAGCAGTGAAATTTGAACCTTCTTGGATCTGTTTCTTCCAGGAAGACAACACAAAAGGGCTGTACTGTGCCTGAGATTTTGACAATGTGAGTGCAGCAGCTCATTGTCAGACCTTCATAATTAGAATAGTCTTTCCACATTTGGATGTGGATGTATCCCTATCTGTGATTGAGGGGAAAGACTGCATAATACATGTAAGAAATATATTTTTGCACAATTAGAACTAACAAATACTAAACGCAATTCTGCTTAACCTCATACATATCTTCATACATACATATCTTCTACGGATGTCTACAGGCAAAAATCCATATATCCAAAAGACAATTTTTTCAAAGTTTTTTTCTTATTAGAGAAAATTGTTGTTTAAAATGTTTTACAAATTTAAGTAAAATATTTACTGCTAATTGAGCTCTCACATGAAACCAAGTTGTCCCCAGGGAAGAGAAGATATCTGTACCATCAGATTTCCTTCAAGAATATGCTTGGTTTGGTTTGAAAGTTTGTCTGGAATTAAAAAATGCAGTTGATATGCCAACAGTTCTTTTTCATGTTATTGCGTGACCTTTGTTAGGAGTGGTCAATTGTCTGACTCCATTTTGTTTGTGTGTTTAGCAGATGTTACACAGTAAATTATTTGTTTGTAAAGTTATCTGTATGATTTTGAAGCCTGATATTTCTATTTGCTTTACAGACAACTTGAGAGATTTCCTTGGTAGCAAATCAGTAAAGCAGGCGTAGAAAGGCATTGCTGACAAGCCAATAAACCATCTTACAGATGACTGTCAGAGTCCTTAATTTTCCTTTCAGTTAAGTATTTAAGGGCAGTTGTCTTTTTAGGCTTTTAAGCATTTCTAGGTCTGGAGGACAAGAACTATGCTCATAGCTGTGCCTTGCAGGATAGCAGTTTCTTACGTCATTCATACTGTGCTTTGAAGGTCAGGCTGCGTAGGGCTGTCTGGTGTGACTGAGGATGGATTTTTGAAAGATACCCTGTCAGCCTGCAGTAAGTCAGTGTGCTTTTTCAGTAAGGAAACCAGATGATATTGCGCTGCATGTCTTAATTAGTGACCTGGTTTTAATTTCTGAGGTGGGGCTAAATAAACAGGTGCCTGAGATGAAGAGCTTTTTTCTTCTTCAACTTTTACAATGCAGGCTGCTCTATATTTTGTATTCCCAGTGCTGTTTTCCCTCTGCTTCATAGTTTGATTCAGTTTTCCACCCTAAGCCACTTCACAGAAAACATAGATATATCAGTGTTTGCAGAGTGTGCCATCCCCTTCCTGCCTGGGAAGCAGGAACAGAGCATGGGGTGCTGTTATAATGATGACCTTTGGCAAGCTGAGATGCAAAGCACCCGGCAGGAATTTCCTCCAGCACAAAGGTATTTAACAAATTCTCCAATTCCGTGGTGTAACCTAGTCAGTAGGTGGTCCACTTGTCTGTCTGCCTTCACTTATTCTCCTCTTTCACTTAAGGAAGCTGCAGTAAGAGAAGGAAAAAAAAACAAAACAAAACAAAATAAAACAAAACAAAAAAAATTAAACTAGAAAGATGTGTGATCTGCATAATTGCTCTAATTGCAGCTAGTTCTGCAATGAATAGTCCTGCTGTCAAATTCAACAATGACTTAGGGGAAAAAATATCTACAAGTTCTTTACTATAACATGAAAGACATGAAAAAACTCTTACGATCATTGTCATTCAGTTTAAAGGGCCAGTGACTAATAGAAAAGGAGGGGAAACAGTGCCATTGTTGAATTATTAAACTAAAGATTAAATTGGCAAGCATAAATAAACAAAATTAAAGTATGCACCTCTCTGGCCTTTTTGAGGTGCACAAATTGGTATTATCACTCATGCATGACAGAGGTAGTGGTTCATCAGCAGCTGGTATTTTTAACATAATCGTAGCAAATGGTGTTTCAAAAGTAGAGTACTCTATATGTTTTGCTGTCTCTGGACTCCCAAGGAAACAAAGAAAGAAAACTACGTGGGCTGTTGACAGAAGCAAAATGTCCTTCGCAGACCTGAAGGTGGGGTTAAGAGGAAGGAAAGGCAGCCAGCCCTAACCCTGACACCAACTTTCTGTGGCCTTGCACTGATCACCCCATGTCTTTTTCTTGACTTCTTTGTCTTTAAAATAGAGCATGCGTACCCATCTCTTTCTAGTGTTGTAACACTTAATGTCTGGATGATGCATTTTCTATAGAGGGGTAAAAGATTTATAGGCTTCTTTTAAAATTTGTTATTGAGACATGAACAGTGTGATAAAACTTCTGCTCATATGTGCAGTTTTATAGACTAGAAACACAATCAAGGTATCCAGATCTGATGCCCAGTAAGAAAGAAGTGGCACCTGGGACAGATGTTTGTTACATTCATAAGTGTGGCCATGGAGTACACCCCTTTGGCTTGAAAATGAAGAGTGCCCCTCCTATTTCATTTCTACTTCCATTCTGTAGAGTTAGCACATAAATTATTTTATTTTCATTTCTTCCCTTTGAAAAAATGTGTACCTTCCTGTTTGTGGTGGGTTGACCCTGGCCAACAACAAAGCACTTGCCAGCTGCTCGTTCACTCCCTCACATCCGGATGGAGGAGAGACCCAGAAGAGCAAATGTGAGAGGGATATAATGGGTCAAGATAAAGAATTTTAATAAATAAAGGGAGAAAAGGAAAAAAAAAAAAAAAGAAAGTGATATAACAGCACTCACTTAACACCAATCACAAGCAGACCAAAGCCCAGCCTACCTCTGAGCAACGACTACCTTTGAAAGGTGGCACACCTCTTTTATTGCTGAGCATGATGTTATCTGTCATGGGATACCCCTTTCATCAGCTGGGGTCACTGGTCCCTGCTCTGCCCTCTCCCAGCCTCTTGCACAGCCACAGCCTCCTTCCTCAACGGGGCAGAGTTAGAAACAGGGAAGGCCTTGATGCTGCACAGGCACTGCTCAGCAGTAGCTAAAACACGGGTGAATTATCAACACTGTTTTGGTCACAGATCTAAAGCACAACACCATACAGGCTGCTGTGAAGAAATTTAACTCCATCTCAACCAGACCCTGTACACTGTTGCATCATCTAAAGTGTGGTTGTTGTGTTTTGTTTGTTTTGTTTTCTTTGTGTGTGTGTGTGTGTGTTTATGTTTGTTAGTTTTTTTTTTGTTTTCCTGGGATTTGGGCTCATTCTAAAATTCTAAAGTTTTGTCATCGCTCTGTATGTATATGTTGGGTTGAAATGACTTTAAGTGTAGTTCCAGGCACTTCAAACACTGAAAAACAAATGGCATTCAGACTAGAGGTTATTTCTATCAGACCTGAACCAAATCCTTAGATTCAAACATACCGAAGTCAGAAAGGTTAAAATTTGCATATGAGCTTTTTGCCTGGTCACCGTATTTCATTGTGGAAGTGGGTAAAGTAAAGGAAAACAAGGTAAAATAAAGTCAAAGGCTTGCCCAAATGCAGTGGGAGCAGTCCTTTTAAAAAGTTTGAAAACACAGTGATTTTTAATGTTTTTATTTTTGTGCATTTTTGTACTTCCTTGTTTTTTTCCATGGCAGAAAGCTAAAAAGCCTGTTCTGGTGAAATATCTGTCCTGACTGGAAGCAGGAAGTACTGTAAATGGCATAAGAAAGCATATTCTCATGACATTTCCTGTCCAATTTTGCTGACTGGATATTCAAATGCAATCATATTCAAAATGTCAACTGATTTTGCCTTGTTCCATGCCTCTCATCACATCCCTTTTCACATCCTTTATCTTCTGCTCCCTGTTTCTCCATAGGGTACATTTTGGTGCCTGTTTCCTACCTTCTCACAGAAAAACTTTTCTCTGTTACGGATATATATGTAAGTATACACACATACATATACATATGTATATTTTTCAGTCAGGGTAGCATGATTAATCAAAATCATTGAGCAGAATGGCTTTGAATATTGGCTACTGATACAGATTCATTTTAGTGTACGAGCTAATGCAGAACAGGCTGCTATTTTTAGGCATCATTGAAAAAGTACATGCACATGAATGGATGGTGGAGAATTCATCTATCTTCATTGGGCACTTTCAGTTGAATCCAGGCACCAAATAAACACATTCAGGAAAAAACTGCTGGTACTGGAGAAAACTGAAACCTGAATATATCACAAATTTAAAAAAAAAAAAAAATCTGGGAAAAGAACTGAGTAGATGCAAGCAGCTTTAAAAGCCTCTCACAGGTTAAATTTTCTGTGAGTGAAGGGGATAACCGAGGAGATTTAAGTTGTAATTCAGTGTATTTAATTATGATTGCATTCAAAAAAAGGAAGCAGCAAGGAAGAAGACAAAAGTTCCCATAATTTCTGACAGAAAATGGGTTCAATAATTCTGAGTTTAACTATTTATTTAAGCAGAACAGAATACCGAGAAAATTTAAGTCTATTTCAAGAGTATTGGAACGTTGAAAAAGTACACGCGTATGAATGGCGTAATTTTAAATACTTTAAATGAGATCATCAAGTATGAGATAAATTAACAGGAGCATTCATGATTTCTGTACGTAAGGCAGAATTGTTTTGAAATTTTGGGTGCCAAGTCCCTTCAGGAGACCAAATTTCAAACATTCCTGACTGCTGGCAAGACACTGCGAGATACCTGCAATTTGTGAAAGAGATGCCCCCTTATCCAGATGAAAATTATGGAAGGTAGTCCATATTCCAGTAAAGCGCAAAACATAAAGATTGTTGCCCAAGAAATATGTAAAGAAAGAGAGAAGCTTACATATACTGCAGATTTAGAGTCCAGCATTAATGCTAATTGCATTAGCATTGTGGTGTATGAATATGGAACACACCATAGACACAGACAGTAACAACAGTACCATTAGTCCAGAGGATTTTCTCTGGGAGTGTTGAGCAATATGTGAGATGATTGGGCTATTAATTTGAAAGCAATTAAAATATCTATTAAATTACTTTGGACATTGTTTCTAGCAACAAATTACACAAAAAGCAGTTTTGTTTACAATGAAAAGAACCAGTACCTCTGAAAATAAACAATTAAACTGAAGGTTTCCACTGCTAAACTTCTACTCACTGCAGGCACAGGAGAATAAAATGTTTGGATAGGAAGGAATTTGCTGTGGTACACTGTGCTGAGCTAAGCCACAGAGATTGTCAGTAGATTCAAGACCACAGAACTGAGGAGGGAGTTGAGAACTTCTTATAAAAAACAACAAAAAACTAAAAAGAGAAAACAATCCCTGTTCCATGATTCATGCTGCTAGAAATCCCCTGCAACTTCAGGTAGAGGATTAAAAGAGGATTTAGTAAGTTTTATTGTGCTGGCACTAGGGCTCTACATCCAGAAATACCTGATTGGAAAACCACCAGATCATCTCCTATTACAAATTTCATCTGGATCAGACCTGAATATATGACTACATTTCTGTCAAAGTGGCTAAATTCTGTCAAATTAAAATGTACATGATACAGTATTTTTTTTCTGGCTTCTTGCTGACTACAAGAGGACTGTTGATATGTGATCTGGCAGAAAATCTGCTAGGACAAAGTTAACTTTTAAATACTTTTTTTTGAACAAATTTGAATCCACAGAGTGAGTGTATACTAACTCAACTATTTTGCTTACGGGTCTACAATATTTTGGATCTGTCATATGTGCCCAAATAACTCTCTTGTGGAAGCATGGCTGAGAAATCACACGGCCAAGAAGAGAGGGTGTTAAAACACATGGATGTTCATCACTTGCATGTAGATCTCATCATCAAATAATAAATAAGTAGGAAACAGAAAGTTATACTTTACCGATAGAAAGTTGGGTACCTCCTTCCTTCTTGGAAGGAGGTACCCAACCCCATATTTATTTGAGTGTTTGCTCAGACAGGCAATAGATGTTACAAAGCGAGTACCCCAAGACCTTGTACAACCAGACACATGCTCCAAGGAGTACTTCCAGCCTGTCAGGGAAGCTGTATAGTTCCTGTCAGCGTTTCAGGGAACTTAGGTTAATTTAATGTTTGTTGTTGTTGTTGTTGTTGTTGTTTTGTTGTTGTTGTTGTTGTTGTTTGTTTGTTTTGTTTTTTTTAAGTTCAGTTGGTAAGTTGAATTTTTGTGTTCACGCTTTTTGCTCATCCTATACCAGTTATGGCCTAAGAACCAATCAACAAACAAACAAAAAAATAGAGTTCTCTGTTTCGATTATTTAAACAGAAGTGAGCCTTTTCTGTGGAAGTTGAACATGGCGGGAGTTCCAAACTCTGGTAATCAATGTAGTTGAGGCAAAATCTTTTGCCAAACCTTGTCAGATCAGTAGGAGTGAGTGGGAAAAAAGAGCTTTGGAGTGAGACACTCCTCTGTTGCCTCTGCATCCTTTGAGTGCAGTTTATCCATATCTTTATCTGTATTTACCTGTATCTTTACCCTGATTTAACTGCAGGCTGAACTGAGTGTCCTTTGTCCCACTACACACCACCTTCTCCCTCCTATGTTCTTTGTATCAGATCTGGCACTGCACACCTACAATGTACAGCCTGGTGAGAAGGTAGGACCAATAAAGGTGATCTGATGTATGCCATGGCCAAACACTCATGAGATACAGCAAGAGACAAGGGAGAATATCATATTTGGTGGCATCACACAGTCAGATTGGATTGGACATTACACGAAGCAGCATCCTCTGGTATTGTAATTCTACAGATAAATTAAGCTGATGTGACTCGCCACTGTTGCGAAAAATAGACTGCTCTCTTCCCATTAGGACTATTTTATTCTTTCCCTCTTCCTCCTCCTTGAGGTGTCTTCCTTCCTTCCTTCCTTCCTTCCTTCCTTCCTTCCTTCCTTCCTTCCTTCCTCTGTCTTTCTCTCTTTCTGTCTTTCTCTCTATTTTTCTCCCTCTCTCTCTTTCTTTCTCTTTCTTTCTCTCTTTCTCTTTCTCTCTTTCTTTCTCTTTCCCTCTTTCTCCCTTTCTCTCTCTTTCTCTTTCTTTCCCTCCTCCCTCCCTCCCTTCCTCCCTCCCTTCCTCCCTTCCTTCCTTCCTCCCTTCCTTCTCCACCCCCCTTCCTTTCTCTCTTTCTTTCTTTTTCTCCTCCTTTCTCTCTTCTTTGTTTTTCCCCTATGTAGCTGAGTGTATTTCAGCCTTGATTAGTTTCCCAATCCACTGCACTGCATGGACACAGAAGTGCCCTCAGGACCAATTTTGGGACATTAAGATTGGTTTATGCTGATTTAAACTACACAACTGAGTTAAAGCAACTATCTCAGCCAGGGACAGAGAGAAGAAAAGAAGGCCCAAAAGACTTAATTTTCACTGGTAATTAACATGCTCATCTTAAAGTGGTCCCTGTTTCTCACAGGTAGGTTCTTCTCAGATAAGCCGGTGCACAGATGGAGTAAGTGCCCATATCATACTATAAACATAACTGACTGCAATACGCAACTATAAACTATCATGTGTCTACATGTAGACAGCAGAGTTTGTGTGTTTATGAAGTTGATATAAATCTGTCTGTTTTGTTTATTTTGTACATTTTTAAATGTTATTCTTTTAAGATTCCAGAAGATGCTGTGGCAGTGGGGACTGTGCCTTTAAGGGCTGCGGTTCTCAGGCAGAGACTGTGGGCATGGGGCTGTGAAGCCCCTTTTGTTATTATGCACAGCGAATTAAAACCAAATAGAAAATAAAGCAGATCCTTTGCAAGAAACTTAAGCCCTTGAATGATCACCGCAGGTGTCATCCATCATTTCTAAAGAGCTTGTAGTGTTAAAAGAAGGCAGGAGGGACTAGAAGGGGACAGAGAGAAGGCAGCAAGTTTACCAAAATAAGACCGAGCTGCGATATGAGGCAAACTAGAAAGAGCAGCAACATTTTCTAAGTCATTTGAGCTCTGCTCTTTGCTATCCAGACAGAATTTGCTGCAGGAACTTCCCTTTCCTCAGCATGGCTGTCTGGAATTGGCTTTGTAGTGATGGCAATGACAAGCAGCTGCAATAAGAGAGTCATCACGTCCAGCTACTTGGTCCATTGCTTTGTTTGGCCAGTCACTTTTTTTCTGTTTCTTCTTTTGTTTCCTTTCAGGGGACAGATGCTACATGTGTGAGAGTATTCTGAGTCCTCCACAGATTTTTCAGTGCACATGGATAACATCTCCTTAAAAACAGAATGTTATTCGGATTATTATTATTATTATTATTATTATTAATTTTTGTAATAAAAAAGGTTATTTATGCAGGTTTGGGGGAGTAAGAAAGAGGTAGTTAAGAGCAAGCCAATAAAGTTAACTGAAATGTTGGAGGAGAAATAAAGTATCTCCTTCCTGTCTTCTTAAAAGCAGATTGGAAGTTGGTGGATTGAATGATACTTTGTTGATTTGACTTTATGTATTTTCTCTAGGCATTCATGTATGGCCACCAGTAGGGACAGGATGAGTAGGCTGGAGAAACCTTTCACCCAGCTCGATATGGCAGATCTTGTTTTCTCCTGTGCCTGAGAGATGTGGGGTTTTGGAAAATAAACCATTAATAATTCAGATGTGGCAAGCTAATGCAGCTCCCAGGGGACTAGAGACATGATAGAGTTGGTTTAAGTGCACAGCAGGTATGAACAGCTGAAAGGAGAGGTCTCTGTGATGCCAGCTCTTTCCCCATCTGCACACTGCAGGCTTTGCTGTTCCATGGGCTGTTGCCATTTGTAACAAACCTTTTGTTATCCTTGCTCTTCACTTCTTGTGCTCATGTTGAGGTGCTGACAACTGATACTGTTGGTCATCCAAAATACCTGCCCTCAGTGCTCATAAGATAAGCTGCAGACGAAAAATGTCTCAGATAAGAGATATTACTTTACACTATGTTGCCCAACTATCTCTTGTTCTAAATCATTTTTAAGAATTTGAATGCTTAAGAAATAGAGGATATGGTCTTGCTTTCTGTTGTTAGTTCTTTTATTCTCCTCTGGAAACCATAAATGTCAATGTTGCCAGATGTATTTCTTTTTCTGGCTTTTGGATCGATTAAGAAGAATGAGGGAGAAAAGACCAATCATAGTGGAGACCGCTATTTTTTTCTCCTATTATATGCATAAATTTGGTGACAATATAGCTGTGGATTGAAGAAGGTGAGTGCATTAACTCACAAGAGGAAGGACTACTGCAAATTCACTTGTTGAATATGCGAACAAGGATGTTACAATCAGATAGGAGCTGGGGTTATAGAATAATGAAATTGTTCTCCTCTTTCTATCTGTGGGTATGTTCTACTGTCAAGAAGTTCCATACATAAATAGATGCAGAGATAAAAAGATATTTAAAAAAAAATGAAGCAAGAAAATTACGTTTTTGTTTGTTTAATAGCACCAAGAGTTATTACTTTACTGGTTTCCATTCTTTCAGTGATTTAAAGTATGTAAGAAGGTTGATTGTCAAAGTTATGATGTTTAACCTTTCTTCCAGTCACCTGCCTTAAAGTTATCTGGGACTGTCAGTAGTTTCTATTTGTGTTTTTTTAAAAAAGGCAGCAAGGTAACTTCACAATACATTACACTCTTATAGACACTGACAGATTGTCATCACTGCAAATTTCTGTAACTTTACATATATCTAAGATTAGAGGAGAGACTGAGACTATAGCCCAACCTGAGCATTCCCCAAGTTATGACACTTTAGCTGTAGATAGGGACTTAATTTTTCAACTCATATCCAAAATGTTTGTCCCAGGAACCATAAATCACAGACTACAGATCAATTTAGCTCTGACAGTAACAATAGCACAGATGTCTACCAAAGGCCATCACATTTTGAAGAAATATTCAAAGTGCTAGAAATGTAAATCTTGTCCCTGAACTGTAATTTTTTATGATGTAGCTAGCTATTGCCTCTAAAGAACCAAGTCTTTCATGATTCTTTACTGCAGGAAAACTATTACAGAGTTATTTCAATTTATCTTTTCCAGAAGTCCAATAGGTCTGAGGAAGGAGATAAAGCACCACTTCCCATCCTCAGAATGCCATTTTTAGCCTTTATGAATGATCCAGAGATATCTCTAAGTTACAAGTGTGGCTGTATAGCGTCTAGGGCTCACAGTGCTCTCTGACTTCACTGAGGAGCATAAGGCATTCAGTACTTTGCCGGATTGGGCTCAAATCTAATAAGGAAGAAAACAATGACTACAGAAATATTTAATTCAATTTTCTTTGGGATGTAACTCACATCTGCTTTAGATACCATTTTTCTCTCTTTTCAGAAGCTTGTCAGAGACTGAGAGAGCTTTTGTTTTCTTTTAATAGCTCTTGTTTATGGTCTAACACTAAACAAGTTAGGATCTTTGATGCTTGCACCCAATGACTAATGAACCAAGAGGCTTGTATAGAATGAGAATGTAAACTACTGGGGGGGAGCAAACCTCCTCCCGGGGCCTCCCTCTAGTTTTACAAGGTGATTCACAGCATTAAGGAGAAGCAGGATGAGTCAAGGTTACGTCAGAACCTCTTCTGACGGTGGTGGTGGTTTCTTCCATGGGGGAAATGTCCAGCAAAACCACACCGCAGTTACAAAACAGAATAGTACCCTTTTCTGGAGGAAAACAAACAAACAAGATACTGGCTGCATTGAAAAGCAGCTGTGCTCAAGGTCCAGACAGTTCTCTTTTTCTATCTGATATTTTGTAAAGAACAAGTGGTTAATAGCTAATAAGCACAGATCCTGCATGCAGAAATAATTAGTCACTATTCTGGATACGCCTCACTGCAAATTGAAGACATCAGGTGCTGGAATTGTAATACGGAAGGGTTTACAGCATGCTGCTTGTTACAGAGCATCAAATTGTTGTTTTTGTCCTTTATTTCTGCTCCAGAAATAAAAAGAGGGAAGAAAGCATACTTGTTGTAGGACATCTAGTTCATTTTTTTATGCAGAACCTGTGACACAGCCACAATTGAATTATTATTATGCCAAATTTTTTTCTCTGTTTAAAAAATAAAAAAGTATCTTGATTGTATTCCAGTTACTTTGAGCCACAAAAAGGATGAGATTTAATGGTTGACTAAATACACACCATGTTTCTGTGATATCCTAATTTATAGTCTTTAAAATCTGAGAATTCTATTATCATAGAATCATTAAGGTTGATACAAAAAAAAAAAATGTATCACTGTAATGAACATTTGTAGTCTTTTTATGAACAGCAAGACCTTTCTTTCAGCCTTGTTTTCAAAACTCTGCTTCATAAATTCTCCTGTACTAAAACGTGATGTGTGGTATTAAATCTCTTGCAAGAAACCTCATGTTCAGTTATCATACATATTGTCTTTAAGATGTGATTAAGACACATATACAGTCCAACGAACAGGAACATTAAATGCCTTACAGATTTCTTCACATGTTCATGTCTTTCAATACAGGAGTGGTATTTCAAAGAAAACAGATCATCCTCATAATGTACATATATATATATATATATATATATTTTAAGGAGTTGTTTCATTTAGTCCATGAAATTAGACTGGTGGAGCAATTTCCTGCTATGCCCATGAGAAGCGCACCGGGGTGACACACCCCAAATAGTGGTGGACTCCCTGCCCTGTCGCTGTTGGGCAGAGGGAGGGGACCTAAGAGATGGGGAGGAATGGAAACAGGTCCCTGCAAGGTGTCACAGGCAATTCCCTTCTGTACTTACCTCGCCTTCCCAGGTGCCCTTACACAATAGGCTCTGGAGCTTGAGGGACAGGTAGGTGAGGATAAAGGTGAAGGTCCACCCAGGAAGTTGTCAAGGGCAAGGAAGTTGATGCCTCAAGACTGCCTCCACCAAGAAGGAAAGAAGGGTAATTGTCATAGGCGACTTCTTTCTGAGAGGAACAGAGAGCCCCATATGTCGGCCAGACCCTACCCATAGTGAAGTCTGCTGCCTCCCTGGGGCCTGTCTCAGGGACATTACCAGGAAAATTCCTGTCTGTTTTTCCCCTCCGATTATTATCCCTGAGCGATAATTCAGGCTAGCAGGAATGAAATTGCTGAGAGAAGCCTGAAGGCTATCAAAAGGGACTTCAGGAGATTGGGGCAGTTAGTGGATGGAGTGGGTGTGCAGGTGGTGTTTTCCTCTATCCCTTCAGTGGCAGGGAGGGATACTGATCAGACCTGGAAAGCCCAGCTGATAAACATGCACCTGAGAGGCTGGTGCCATCACAGGAATTTTTATTTTATTTTATTTTATTTTATTTTATTTTATTTTATTTTATTTTATTTTATTTTATTTTATTTTATTTTATTTTATTTTTTACCCTGGGGAGGTTTTCTCGGCATCTGGCCTGATGACTGCAGATGGATCCCACCTGTCTCAAAGAGTGAAAGAGGTGCTAGCCCAGGAGCTTGCAGGGCTCATCAAGAGGGCTTTAAAGTAGGTACCAAGGGGCATGGGGATGAAATGAGGTTTGATTAGAGATGAGCCTGGGGGAGTGATGCTAGTGTTGTGGGTGAGGGCAATGGTGCAGAAGAAATGCATCTACACCAATGCACTCAGCATGGGCAACCAATAGGAAGAGCTGGAAGCTGTTGTGCAGCAGGCAAACTACGACCTACTTGTCATCACTGAAACATGGTGGGTCCACCCCCAAGACTGGAGTGCTGCAATAGATGGCTACAAGCTCTTCAGAAGGGACAGGCAACAAAGGAGGGGCGGTGGTGTGGCTCTTTATATTAGAGAGTGTTTCGATGTTGTTGAGCTCAGGGCTGGGAATGATAAGGTAGAGTCCCTGTGGATAAGGATCTGGGGATGGCCAACAAGGCAGACATCCTTGTGGGAGTCTGCTACAGACAACCAAACCAGGATGAAGGTGTTCTGGTGTTCTGTAAGAAGCTGGTGGAAGTCACACAATCACCAGCTCTTTTTGTCATGGGGAACTTTAACTTCCCGGACATATGCTGGAAATACAATACAGCCCTGAGGAAGCAGTCTAGGATATTCCTGGAGTGCATGGACGACAGCTGGTTAGTGGGCCTACCAGAAGGGGTGCCCCACTAGACCTGCTGTTCACAAACAGAGGACTGGTGGGAGATGTGGTGGTCAGGAGTTGTGTTGGGCAGAGTGACCACAAAATGGTAGAGTTCTCTATCCTTGGTGAAGTCAGGAGGGGGTTCAGTAAAACTGCTACCTTGGACTTCTGGAGGGCAGACTGAATTGTTCAGGACACTGGTAGGGAAGGTCTCTTGGGAGTCAGTCCTCAAGGGCAGAGGAGTCCAGAAAGGCTGGGCACTCTTCAAGAAGGAAGTCTTAAAGGTGCAGGAGCAGGTTGTCCCTGTGTGCCATAAGATGAGCTGGAGGGGAGAAAGACCAGCGTGGCTGAACAGGGAAATTTTGCTGTGTCTTCAGGAGAAAGAGAGAGTTTATGACCAGTGGAAGAAGGGGCAAGAAACTCAGGAGGAGTACAAGGAAGTTGCCAGCATACGCAGGGAGAAAATCGAAAAGGCTAAACCCTAGCATAAGTTCAACCTGGCCACTATTGTAAAAGATAAAAAAATTGTTTTTGCAAATACATTAACAGTAAGAGGAGGGCCAAGGAGAATCTTCATCCTTTACTGGGCATGTTGGGGAACATGACTACTGAGGATAAAGAAAATGTGGAGATTCTCAATGCCTTCTTTACATCTGTCTTTACTAGCCAGACCATTTATCTTCGGTGTACTCAGCCTCCTGACCTGGAAGTCTGGGACAGGGAGCAGAAGAACCCCCCTCCCCACAGTTCACGTGGAAATATTTAGAGACCTGTTGCTCCACCTGGACTGTCACAAGTCCATGGGGCCATATGGGATCCACCTGGGGGTGCTGAGGGATCTGGCGGACATGATTGCTAAACTACCTTCCATCATCTATCAGTGGTCATTGTCAAATGGAGAGAACCCAGGTGACTGGAGACTTGCTAATGTGACGCTCATCTATGAGAAGGGTCGTAAGGAGGATCCGGGGAACTACAGGCCTCTCAGCCTGACCTTGGTGCCAGGGAAGGTTACAGAACAGATCATCTTGAGTACAATCACACAGCATGTGCAAGACAACTAGGGGATCAGGCCCAGCCAGCATGGGTTCTTGAAAGGCAAGTCCTGCCTGACCAGCCTCATCTCCTTCTATGAATAGGTAGCCTGCCTGGTGGCTGAAGGAAAGGCTGTTGATATAATCTACCTAGAATTGCAAAGCCTTTGGTCTCCCACAATATTCTCCTGGAGAAGCTGGTAGCCCATGGCTTGGACAGGTGCACTCTTTGCGAGGTTAAAAACTGGCAGGACAGCCAGGCCCAGAGTGCGGTGGTGAATGGAGTGAAATTCGTCTGGCGATTGGACGTGAGTGGTGTTCCCCAGAGGTTGGTGTTGGGGCCCATCATCTTTAATATCTTTATTGATGATTTAGACAAGGGAATTGAGTGCTCCCTCAGTAAATTTGCGGACGACACCAAATTGGGGGGAAGTGTCCACCTGCCGGAGGGAAGGAAGGCCCTGCAGAAGGACCTGGACAGGTTGGGTCAATGGGCAGAGACCAATGGGATGAGGTTCAACATGGCTAAGTGCCGGGTCCTGCACTTTGGTCACAACAACACCATGCAGCACTACAGGCTTGGGGCAGAGTGGCTGGAAAGCTGTGCAGAGGAAAAGGATCTGGGGGTGTTGGTCAATGCTTGCCTGAACATGAGCCAGCAGTGTGCACAGGTGGCCAAGAAGGCCAACAGCATCCTGGAATCATCAGCAATAGTGTAACTAGCAGGACTAGCTAGGTAGGTGACCGTCCCCTTGTATTCTGCTCTAGTGAGGCTGCGCCCCAAGTACTGTGTTCAGCTTTGGGCCCCTCACTACAAGAAGGACCTCAAGACCCTGGAGCATGTCGAGAAAAGGGCTACGAAGCTAGTGAAGGGCCTGGAACACAAGTCCTGTGAGGAGCGGCTGAGGGAACTGCAGTTGTTTAGTTTGGAGAAGAGGTCTCAGGGGAGACCTTCTTGCTCTTTACAACTACCTGAAAGGAATGTGGGGGGGGGCTGGGGGTCGGCCTCTTCTCACAGGTAACTAGTGATAGGACAAGAAGGAATGGCCTCAAGTTGCTTCAGGGGAGGTTCAGGTTGGAAATTAGGAAACATTTCTTCTTAGAAAGAGTGAACAGGCATTGGAACAGGTTGCCCAGGGAGGTCTTAGGCTCACCGTCCCTGGGTGGTATTTAAGAAAAGGTTGGCTGTGGTACTCAGGGACATGGTTTGGTGGTTAATAATGGTGGTCGGGGGCTGGTTGGGCCAGATGATCTTGGAGGTCTTTTCCAAACTTAATGATTCTATGATTCTGTGATAAATGTTTAAAACCATAAACAGAATATAATTCCAGATAACTCTGTGTTTTCATTAATTTCTGAAATGTGCATTTGGTTACTAGAAGTAATTTGGAGATAGCTTTTGGTTACTAGAAGTAATTCAGTGGATTTTGTACATTTTTAGGAGGAATAGGTAAAGCTCAAGTTAACTTCTGTTTCTGAAACATTTCACAATATTATTGCAAGTTGCCCAAACATGACATATCAATGTAGATGGGATCTGTCATTTCTGATTCTTCCTTCCTCTCTTGATCTCATCTGTTAGTTCTTTTCGTTCCCCTTTGTATTCTTTCAGTAATTCTGGCCCTTGCTCTCCCCTCAGTTCTCCAGTCTGGCTAGGGCAATCGATGGCTTTCACAGTGAAAGTTCTTGCCACTCCACGGTGTCCACCTACCCTTCCTCTCCTCTCTTCCTACCCCTCTCTTGGGGTCATCTTCCATACTGGCCTCAGTCATACTCTTTGTCGAATGCTATACTTTCTGCCTATCACAATCTTTCACCGGCTTACTTTCTTCTGTTCCTCTTAACTTGTTTTCATTCATTTTGTTAGCTACTCTTAGCTCGCCTGTCTGACCTCTCTTTCATGGTTCCTTTCTCTTTTTTCTTCCTTGGGGTCCATTTAAAAGATATTCTTCTTTTTTTTTTTCTTTTTTTTTTTTTTGCATCTTTTTACTACTCCATCTTTCATAGTGATTTTGCCCTACTTTAGTATCACCATGCCTTCCTGAAGAAAGATTCTGTGAGCATCACTGAGTTTTCAATTCCACAAAAGATTTTCTCTTTTCTTATCCATTTCTCTGTCCCTTGACCAATATCTTTATTTTTCTTCTTTCTTAAACTAGCATGACCTTTGTCCTTTCAGTTCTTTGCTATTTCTGAATTTCCTCTCAAACCTCCTGCTCTGTTCCCATCTCCTCTGCCAAACATTTTCAACTTTTTTAAAGGATGGAAAAAAAAAAAAAAAAAAAGTCATTGCTTTCACTCAGGAACCTTTGCCTTTGCTCCACCAGACACTCTCTCTCCTTTTTTTTTTTTTTTTTTTCTTATTTTGTCTTTCTTTGTCTATGTCTTTAATGTGTTTTCTCTCTGTTCTTTCACCTGTATTCTTCATTATGCTTAATGTTTCATTTTTCATGCTCATGTTTCTTTGTCCTGAAAAAGACACACTTCTTTCCTATTCTTTGTTCTCCCTCCTTATTTTAAACTTCCAGGTTAAGTGGCCCAATTCTTCTCCCTTGATTTCCTTCCCTGCAGTTTTTTTTTTTTTTTGACTCAATAGAGCTTGAGTTTTGACAGTTTTGACTTTTGTACAATATTGAGCTTCATTTTATTCTTCCCAAACTCATCAATGTTTCCCAAACTATTCCAAACTCTACCTGCTTTTTTTTTTTTTTTTTTTTTTTTTTTTTTTTGTGTGTGTGTACTACTGAACTTATATTTTGCCTGTATGGTAATCTTTTCTGGGAGATGTTTATTCATTTATCAGCACAGGAGGGTTTTTTTCACTTTTCCTTCTGTCTTTTTTGTGGAAGCCAAAGAAGTTATTTTGGAAACTGTTTGGAATGTTACTTAATTTTGATTGGTACAACCAATAGGTACAAGATTTTCTGTAAATCATAAAGTTGCCATTTCAGGGTCCAGCATTTCAAAATCCTTCCAACACGGGAAAGAGAGATTTCTAGAAATCTTTCAGTAGACTTACATGTCTCAAATTGGTGAAACACCTGGAAGAATGATAGAGCTAAGGAAGACAAGTATACTGTCTGCCCTATTTATTGTAATGCTCTCAATACCATGTCTTTATTTTATTTCAATAAACGGTTATCTGACAGCTGATGGTGTGAAATTATCATAGATTTTCTTTTTTCCTTCATTTGATTATATTGTTTTGCATATTGCAAATGTTATTTTAATCAAAATATAAAAATACTCTCACTGTTTTAAAACTGTATGGTGTCTTTGCTGTTGCTGATATTTGAAATGAATGTACTTAGTCCTTTTCTGTGGAAATAAACATTTAAATTCCATTAGTTTAGTTAGATGGATGACACTGATTCAACCTTTCCCCCACAGTGGCTTCAGAAGATGTAAATTCAGAATGATACCCTACTAGGGTCATATTGAGTTATGCCCTAGTCTCACGGAAATACAAATCTTAGTGAAATTTCACATCAGAGGATTTAGAATATATCTCTGTGTGGCACTTTCAAATGCCTTTTCTCAGGTAAGAAAAACATATTTTTTTTTTCAATAAACCTATACTTTGCATTCAAAGAAATAGGGTAGGAAATGTCATTGAGACAGGGCCAGGACAGAAATGCAAATACATCTGCTTTTGGTGGAAAAACATTACATTCAAACTGGAGACCTGATCTTATGAACCTTTAGACCTAAGGGAGACTTCTAAATAGGGACTATGCATGTGAAGAGTTTACAGGATTCAGTCTTGTGATTTGAACTTAATGTGGAGAGTCCTTGCCCAGGTGGTGCCATTTACATATTGCAAAGACTCTGTACATTGTTGTTATGAAAAGTATGCACTGAGATGCTAATAGTCACAATAGGAATCATTCTAAGAATTTTAAGGGAAGTCAGGACAAGAGAAGTTTATTTAGAAATAAAGGCTAGATAGAAATAGAGATGTAAATAATGGAGAAATGGAAGGAATATTGAACGTATACTGAGTGTTGAACATGTATGAATCAGCATGGAAATCAGCATTTTTGGAGGTGAAAATGTGAATCCTCGTAAAGAGGAGAGAATCTGACAGTACTAGTGTGGCTCTGTCAGAGGCAGAGTAAAACTGACTACCCTATTTCTCCTTTCCTCTTCTTTCACTTGCTGATTGACTTACTGGTTTCTTCTGCAGTCAGGTTCCTGTTTTCACATCTCTTTGAATTCTACTGTTGACTTTCTCAGAAATGTTGCCTACACAGAATATAAGTTATGTATCACAACTTTTTTTTTTTTTTTCTGTAGCTACAGGATAAACGAAAAGATCATCCAAAACAATGAGAATACCAGACTAGTTTACAAAGATAAACCTCAATTTGCACCTCTGCTAGTGATACGCTTTTGTAACACATGGTATCCTAGTACAAGAATACAAACATGCTGCAAGTTGTGTTTCTTGAAAATTTGTCTTTTCACCCTTTTCAGTTCCTTTCAGGTTTGTAAGCATAGACAGATATGAACTAGCATGTAAACTGAGTGTTTTTTGTTGTTGTTGTTTTCGTGTGTGTGTTTGTGTATATATATATATATATATATATATTAACTTCAAATAATTAGAAGAAAAATTTGTGTCAAAGTTATGACACAGTAGTGGCAGTTGTCTATTCAGAAGTATTAACCGTTGTATCTCTACAGCTTTTTTTTGGTTTATCTATAGATCTTCTTATCACATTGTTTGATGGGGAACAGAGGTGCAAATAGCCATGGGCTTGTGGGAAAGGAGAAATACTTTTTTTCTGTTCCAGAAGTATGACCTTGTGGAACAGTTACGATGAAACAGTCCTTATGTATCAGTGCATACCTATGAATCACAAATGTACACATAGCCATCAGAAATGTCTTAGGCTAGCTGAAAGTCAAAAAGCAGGCTGAGCTTTTCCAAACTTTTTGTCTTCTTTTTTTCCCAGATTACCCATCAACAGGGCCAATGCAGTTTGCATATGGCAACAGGTCTTAGAGGCACAACATCTTATGTGTGAAAAACTGAGGTTATGAGGCCATTTTGTCTCTTTTGAATGTTCCCTTTAAAACATGACACATGTTCAGCTGAAATGACATCCATGCAGATGTAAGTTTTATGAGCAGAATATATGACAACTTTAAGGAAAGGAATAAAAAATCTGAGGATGATATTTATCTTCTCTTCGACTTCTCTTCACCTGCTCTAGGAAAGGAAATTTGAAGAGAGAATTTAAGAATAATGCCTGTGAGTTTATGAACAAAACTTCTACACTCCATAATGTGATGATTTATGGCATTTTATGATTAACCTAAGTGATAGATGACAGTTACCTCCCCTACTTTCAAAGGGGTTGAATCCAGCATAATAACTGTTGTTGCTCATTACCCACATATTTACCAAGCTTTGTTCTTCCAGTCATCGCATTTTACTCTGGTTTGAAAGGAAATGAAAGTCAAGAAAGATCATGAGATTGACCATTCTAATGACTAATCTACAGTGTCCATATGATACAATCTTTCCACTCAATCCTGACTCTCTTACCCCATTTGGGATTCTCTCTCTTATCCCTCTTGATGTAACAGAAGTCCTTTCATTGCTTTGTTCTTGTTTTAAAAGTGGTGAGGATTTCTATATTTTTGTTTGTTTGTTTGTTTTGTTTGCAAAACAGATATACAAAGGATCCATATCCGAGCTCTGTTGTATTGGTAGTTTGTATTCAAAAATTAAGTACCTAGTTTTCCTTAGGATTCAGTGGGCTTGGTTTTTGTTAAGCACAATCCAGGAATTATTGGTACTCTTCACGGATTAGAACTGAGCAGAGTACACTAAGAATCTCAGTAAAGGGAAACATTAACTTGAAGTGCCAAAAGCAGGATGAGATCTCCTTATCTACAGGAACAAGTCTTTCTTTCCTTTAAGAGAGATGAGTGATTTTTTTGCTTTTCAGATTTGTGTTTGCTAACCATTTCTATCTCCTTTCCCCTCTTCCAAAAGCACCTTGCAAGCTAGAGTTATCTATTCTTTACTCTCTGTTGCTTGGGCAGTGTGGATTTGAGGACCATATAAATATTTCCCAAGACAGATAGGAGATTTTGTTATTAAGGTATATGGTCATTTACCCTTGAAGAATTTCTCTGGCTCTTGATCTAAGCCACAGAGACAATGCTCTGCTCTGCAGTGAACTCCCAAACAAGTATCATTGGACTACTGTTGGATGTATGGGACTATATAAGCTATACCTGACCCAGAAAAGTAGCATGGATTGCAGCTGGCTTTGACTTCCTGAAACAGTATGTCATTTTGAATTATGGGGCTTGGCTTGCTAGTGTGTGCAAAGCACTTTGAGATCAGCAGACAGAAGGACAATAACAATACTTTGCACTTGTATTAGTTTGTATTAAAACTGTAATTGGAGCCTGTTTTTAATTGTGTTGATTAATATAATAATATAAGCTCATTGCAATGTAAGCCACATTTGCACAACCGCAATATCTATGACTTCATCTGATGGTGAAACGGCTGCTTTCCTGATGAAAATGTTGGCGGAAGCTTTGCATTCTGTCCTGTGTATCTTAACTGGTTTCAACGATAGAAGGTAAAATAGGAAAAGTTTATTTTGCACATTTTTTTCTACAGTGATATTTAATATGGCAGACTAGTTATGAAAGAAAGGCAAGAAGTTGGCTTCAACTTCTTGTTTGACTTATTTGCCATCCTGATTTTACATTTTAGCATTTAACATCAGTTATAACTCACTTTTCTCTTTTGCTTTGGAGCAATAAAAAGGTGTGAGCTGTAATCATTTGCCTCCAAGTAAGTTATAAAATCTTACCGATCAAGGGAAAACACCACTTTAATAATTGAAAGAAAAGGTATGTGTGTGATATTATTTCTACCCAGAAGGGATGTTTTGAAAGTAAAAGTATACAGCATGGGGACAGTTTACTGCCTGTGTTAGATGGCAGATGCAGAGATGGACTTGAGCCAAAGTCCCAGTTATATAAACGCATGGTTTCTAGAGGTGAGGAAATGTAAATTCTTCCAGTGGCCCTCAGTATAAAGAGTTGACCCAGAAATTTGGAAACAAATGCTCCTGTGCATTAAGTGTTTGAAATCTGTTCTGTATCCTTTGTCCTGAGCTCAGCTGTAACTCAGCAGTGTCAGGAATGAAAGACAAAAATATTATGTAAGAAAACAGAGTGAGGATCTTGTGTGTGGATGAAAGTACTCTATCATCACTGTACAACTCATGAACAATCAATGGTGATAACGCTATTTTTGAAATATTGTGTATCAGTCCATTTTCTTGTTTCACATAGTCAGCAGTCATTTCTGAACAATATTAAAGTCAAGGGGAGCAATTTAATAAGGATTTTTAGTGTGATTTTCTGGTGAAGTAACTGGGGATGCTGTCCATTCACTGGAAAAAAAAATACACCCATTGGCCAAATTTCATGAAAGATGGTGATGCTGCTGAATATTTCAAGGCAATTGCTGTCTTAAAAAAAAGAGAGAAATCGATATTTGTGTCCCCAGACTGTTGGTATGCTCATAATGTTTTTAGCTATTTCTGAGCTCTTTTTTTGCCTAGTAACTGTTCTGAGGGAGTTCAGAATTGTGGATAGATGAAAGGTCTTGGAACGTGTAGGAAGTGCAGCCAACTATAAGAACCAAAAGTAAAGTTATATTTAGATTTATTACTGAAAGAAAAGAGTGGACAGAAATAGTCTGATCCAGCAAAAGTAGCAAACATGGGTACGATGTCATTCCACACTACTTCGGCATAAAAAATATGTGTTTAATTCAAGACCAAAATGTAGTGATACACAGTTACAAACTACAGCAAAAGCTGTAACCAGAAAAGCAAAAAAAGAAGAATCTCTGTTCACTTAGATGGCTCACAGCCTAAATACAGGTCATGCTCCCTAGGTTATATAGAAAAAAAGAGATCCTGGGAGTGATCTGCGGTAACTGGAATAGGGGGGTGGCAGATGCTTCCTGCTCAGTGGCCAACAGAATGGGATGGCATGCACGACCAGGCCAACCTAAGACTTTGGAAGATTGCAGGGTATTCTGATGCCATCAGAGAGCAGTTTTGGACAATTTTTCTTACTTACTGGCTGCTAAAGTTCCTAAAACTTCTCTTTTCATCCCTCAGACTTCTCTATGTCCATCGATCTTTTCCTAGTTCTTTTCTTTCACTCCTATTTCTTATTTTTTTTCCATGTTGGTGGCTCCTTTCAGTGTAATCCACATTTATTTTTTTTCCATGCTAATTTCATCTGTAAAAAATGTGTAAAGAAATATTTTAAGATATGAACTAGTCTTTCTGAGTGAGCTCTTGATTAGGCCATGCAAGAGACCTTCTTCAGGCTGCTGTGTGGGCTGACTTTCCCCTCAAACTAGGCCAGAGTGCCTTCAAGGCCATGAGCTGCAGCGGTGTCTTTTTCCTTGGACTTTCTGGCATGTTTTCTAGAAGTACTGTGCTTCCAAAAAAGCAGGAATTTGCAGTCTGATGACACTGCTCTCTAGAGACCTGTGTGGACTCTCCGATTTCCGAGTGGTTTCCGGTTTATGCTTTCTCAGATCTGAAGCCTTCTGGGTTTGTCACTTTTCCAAGGACAGACATGCTAACTTTGTGGGGATTCTACACAAAAATAGTTAATAAAAAAGGAAGAGAGCTAGACAAAATAAATGCCTGCCTGCTCATTCATGCCTCGTTTTATACTCAGCTATGGACCACTCCTCAAACATGTTAGAATGAGCCAGCTGTGCCTAGGATTCATACAGCTTTTCCAGAAAATCAGAGCATGCTGTTTTATTCTAGGAAATTATGTTAAGCTTTTCCTTGTGCTCATGGTCTCTTCTCTTTCATTCTCCAGCGTATACTGGTATGAGAAAAAAGGATCCTCGTTTCTTACCATTCAAGTTGGTGTTTAAAGACCATTTTTTTTATAATATCTATACCCATTCATCATGTGGTCCTCACTCATTTCATTTGTTTTCATCCTGATCCAAATTATCCCACCAGCTAATTTTCTGTTTGGCTTTACTGTTTAGATACCACTTCTGCTCCTCTTCAGAGATGAAAAACTCATTTGTTCCAGGTGATAAGCATCTTTCTGTCAAAGATTGTTTCAATTTAGCTAACATCAAAGTGCAATGATTGCCTCCTGTAAGCCAGTGTCACTTGCAAGAACTTCCTCTGTCACTTTCTGTGAGTTTTAGTTCAGACATAAGGCATAAGTACCATGTTCTTAAAAAAAAAAGAAAGGGCTGTGTCACTTGGAGTAGGTACATAGTTCCCCAAACTATTGGAAGTAAAAACTCATTTTAAAGAAAAGGAAGAGTCATAACCTATATGTTATGGCATATTTTTTGATAGTTTTACATCTGTTTAGATTGAGGTTTTTGACAATTGCTGAGTTCCACTTATACCCACCTGCTGTGCAGTTCTGTTCCCTCTTGTGCCAGGTTTTGCCCACATGAAACTCTCAAGTGAGATGAATTTATTCACTCTTTCTATTTGTTTTTATGAATAGATGTTTTTCAGCATTTGTAAACTGACTTATGGAACAAGGCAGGTGGCAGTGAAACACAGCAAGGAGAAGATAGTGTGTGGAAGAGGGAAGAGGCTAGAAAGATTTCAATGAATTTAGGCTTCTTGTATAAATTTGGTTTCTCCAATTATGTGTCTTTGTGACCTGGTTCACAATAGGGCTGGGATCCTCAGCTGTAATGAATATGAATGATAATCACTTTAATTTATGTCAGCATATTTAGGTGCAGCCATGTGCTTGTGGCAGACTGTGCTACCTAAGCAGCTGCTGCAGAAGGCAGCAGTGTTATGGGGTACTGATCCACAAGCAGAGAGAGCGAGAGTTTGTGGCTGCTATGGAAGAACTGCGCTAAGTACTTGTAGACTCCATTTTACCATTTAGACTCTCTTCACCTCATAGCTCTTTTGCTTTTTTAAAGAGCTGCTCTGTACCTTTTTCAGCTTCTCCTCCAGACATAGAATCATACAATGGCTTCATCTGGAACCTTAAAGATCATCCTGTTTCAACCCCCTGTCATGAGCAGCGAAAATTTCTGCTAGATGGGTTGCTTAAAGCCCCATCCAGCCTTGCCTTGAACACTTCCAGGGATGGGACAACTTCTCTGGGCAACCTTTTCCAGTACATCACCACCCTCAGAGTAAAGAATTTCTTCCTTATATCTACTCTACATCTACCCTTTTTAGCTTGAAGCCATTACCCCTTGTCCTATCACTACACTCCCTGAAAAAGAGTCATTACCCAGCTATCCTGTAGGCCTTTTAAGTACTAGAAGGCCAATGTACAGTCTCACAGAACTTTCTGGATATAACTTTAATGAGCTTTCTTTCAGCTGTAACCTGTAGAATTTATTTTTAAGAACTTATTATTAAGCTAAAGGGACAGTAAGTATCTCTCCTTGAATGTGCTGAATAATCTCTTCATTTAGAACTGGAGTATATTAATCAGCATAGGGTTAGTCTGTATTGGTGCTACATCTGTTTCAAGAATAAGAAAGTCTCTGTCTTTCAACCCAAGTTGAAAACACACTACCACATATAGGCACAGATAAAACATATGTAAAACAGGGAAGAAGAGTAAAAAGCAACTTTTCCAAACAGGTAGACTGATCTTGTTTTGTATAAAACAAAAGACAGAAGATATCTCCTATCAACCATTTGATATGTGGAGCCATAGTAAACTCATAATTAATGCTTTATGTGCTGTGAGTTGCAGACATCACCTTCTGTCTAATAATAATAATAAATAATAATAATAATAATAATAATAATAAAACATCAACAAAAACAACAATAAGTAAAGACATGAGCCTATAAATGCAGTTATGTCCAAGTCTAATGGAGAGTGCAAGCAAAATGCCAAGCAGCAACAGACTAATTCTGAGTTCTCAAATGCCTTGCAACAAAAATTTCACAGGTGTTAACTGCACCATATGTCTTAAAGAGAGTCAAGTCATGCCAATTCCCGTACTAACAGTAACTGCTTTTTCTTTAACTGGTCTAACAGGTAGGTAATTACAATAATAGAAGAGAAGCTGCTAGTGATCCTGATCCCTAACGCCTTCCATCACCACCACCAAAAGACTTTTGAGACAATTTCAAGCTATATCGACTCTTTTTTCTTTTTTTTTTTTCCCAGCAGGCAGTTTGAAGGTGGCAAGAGAAACATTTTAGAGCTAAAAAAACGGACATTTTTTTTTTCATGGTATCCAGTTTAACAATAATTTGAGAACTAAATCACAAGGGACAGGATTATGTGACAATGATTTGCTATTATATTAAAGAGCAGAGAGTGAAATGCAACAACTGTATTACTGTTCTCATGTCCAACATAGAAAAAATAAATTGTCTTTAGTCTATCTGTATTTTCCACAGAGCTTTACTTCGCTGCAGTGGAGTGTACCCACATGGAGAGGTCTTGATGTAGACTGAGACTGTAAGTGCTGTGCCTGGACCTATTTATAAAAGTATGTCCAAAGATCAGTAAAGCTTATACTGTACTGCTCTTCTTACAGGCTTTCCTTCTGCTTCATTTGGCTATGAACACTCTTCAATGCTGGGGACTTCCTCTTACCTTCAGCATGACCTAGTGAGATAAGAACAAACTAATAAGCTGCCATAAATAACTGTGAGCACTCTGGGCAATATGAGCAGTTTGGTGACACCCATGTGAGTAACGTAAGTTGTTTCCTTTGTACAGGAATGGTTTTGCAACTGGAATCAACTCTACAGGTGGTAGTGGTCTGGGGAAGGGCTTAATTCTTTTTTCCCTCTCCACCAGCCAAATATGAGATTGTTCTCTTTCATGTCAAGATGCAAAATTAGTTGGGTTCCTTAACCCTCCCAAAGACCTAATTAACCATGGTTAATTAGCATGGGGCAGTTAAAAGAGATGACAAGGTTCAGATCAGCCAGCTGAGGGCAACAGGGAATATTATCAATACCAGCCTCAATTGTAAGATTCATCCATCTATCTACCTGTCTGTCTATCTATCTATCTATCTATCATCTATCTGTTTATCTATCTATCTATTTAATTAATTTGATTAAGTAGGCATCTTCGTTAAGATCCAATTAATAAATAGAAGGGCAAGCTAGATTTTAAAAGAAAAGAAAAAAAAAAAAGAGGTAAGGGAGAAGAAACTGAAGATGCCTTCAGAAGCTAAAATTGGCACAAGTGTCACATCAGTCATCATCACAGTCATCTATGGCCTCATCATCAGTTGCACCTGAGATGCACTTTGGCAGCCCTCCAGGGTGCGCAGCATGAGCAAAGATGCTGCAGTTAACTTGATCGATGTCAGTCTTTCAGTGTTTCTGCCAGCAAACTCCTTCAGTGGCAGTGTTATCCTCAGCACTAAATAATTTGGGGGTATTATCATGTGATGTCTTTGCAGAATGTCAGTGAGACACTTCTGTTTTCAGGCCTCTACTTGAAAGACGTAAATCTTTCCCCTCATTTATCTTATGATCTTAATTTATTATCTTTTCTACCCCCCTTGCATTTTTTAATGTTTTGCTGAATTGCTTATGAAAGCAAAAGACTAATAGCACTCGCTGTAGGTAGGCATGATAAAGCAGGCAAGCACAGTGTGTTATTTCTGTATGTCATTTTGTTGATAAACCTCAGAAAATATCCATGCCTCATATACCAGCAGTACAAGACTGGGCTTCTGTGAGGAGAGGTTTACCTGACATAGAAAAGAGGAAGCTGAAGTTCTAAAGAACACAAATCACCAAATGTAGTGTGTTGAAACATGTTTCCTGAATCCAAAGTTTTGGTGTGTTTGCAGTCATAATATATTATTCCTCCTGTGTATGACATTTCAGGTTTCAGGGTTTTTCAGTCACACTGCAAAAGCGTATGCCAGATGAGCAGCAAGAATAGTGTTTGTTTGATCTCATGCGAACGGCTTTTAAGTAAGGAAGAACAAAATCTATAAAACTAGTTAGATATCTAAATCCCTTTCACATCAGTGAGAAGCAGACACCTGGATGAAATTGTATTTACCAAAAGTGTTGTCCATTGGTGCTCATTTAATTGCACAAGTACTTAAACAAATAAAACAAAACAATCCATCACCACCACCACCACCAAAAACAAACAAACAAACAAAAACCCACCTCTGATCAGAGCAATTAAAAAAGTTAATTATTATCTGCATTTTTTGTTTTATTTTTCTATTTATTTTATGACAATTTTAACAAGTGAAATATTACTTATGCTGAATGTTTCCAGTCTGAAATATTTTTTAATAAGAATATTAAGGCTTTATTTTCAAATGATCATTCTCTATAAATGACAAATGTTGCAAACAAAATTTCTTTTCAACCAGCCTTACAAACCATGTAGTTTAGAGTGTGTCTCTCTAATATAGTTTAGGGTGTGTCTCTCTTGTCAGGGACAAGTTAAGTGGACTCAGACGACATCTGTATAACTTAATTCATAACTTGGAGGCTGTACATCTCACTAAATAACAAGCAAGTTACACAACGTGTTCTTTCAGATTAGAAAGAGGAAGAAAAAGTCTCTCCTGAGTTATATTCCCCTGTTGGAAAGTTACCATTATAACTAAAATCTGTTTTAAATACTGGTACCCTCTAGTGTTCACTCACAGTAAAACTTGCAAAGGACATTTGTGGAAGCAGATTCTCTCCCTTTACATGTCCATATCTTCTGGTGCAATGTGTATCTATATCAGGATATTCCTTTATAGGAAATGTGATTTTTCTTTACCTCTGTTGGAGAATTCCCACTTAATTTCTTCATCCATATATCAGACTATGGCAATATAGACACGAGGAATTACAGCACTGAGACAGCTGGACTCTGCTTTAACTATAGTATGAGTTACTGGGATGTGAAAGGAATTAACTGCTGAGGATGTTTCTTTCTTCTTCTGGACTATGGTTGCTAATGGGAGCATACATTCTCTTGGAGGACATATCTGCATTCAGAGCAGTGGAGAGAAGGCTATATTTATTTAGACTTGGTTCAGATTAACACACTTTGGCCATGGTAAATCAGCCCCAAGAAAACTCAAATGTAATGGCAGGCCAAAAAATTATTTATTTATTTATTTATTTATCTATCTTTGTGATCACAGAAAATAGTAGGGTGGCATACTTTAGCTCTCTTCTTTGCATAAATAGCCCCTGATTAACTCCAGAGGCTTTACAGCTATGGAATGAGTGCATTCCTAGACATTAAATAATTATCTTCTTAAATCTTCTTAAGAAGATAATACTTATCTTCTTAAATCACATCAAGAAGACACCTGAAATTAATTGCCCAGTAAAATCAAAGTAGAAAACATGGAAGTTTGTTTTTGTGTGCTGCACTTTTCAGAGCTGAGGTACTCATTAATGTTGTTTGGTTGGCTTATGACAGCAAACTTTGGGAAAGTGTAAGTCCCATACCTATCCATTGGTGATATCCAGTTGCTGTGGTTGGAAAAACTGGTTATCAACAATGTTACTGGTGTGAATTATGACACCTGTGTGAGGTGAAGTAGAATTGTAGAGAGTAAACAGAAGTAATGTAAATATTCTTGTGAAAAAATTAGGGAAACAGCGTGAAGGAAGTGAATTTTAAAAGTCACAATGTCACATTAACCATTAAGATATATGTCTGTTATAATTTGAAATATTTAAAGTGTTTCTCAGTAGGAAACAGTTGCTTATAATATGAGCTGTTGTTGAGCTCTAAACTTCTCTCTTTTGGTCAGCATGAGTTTACTCTGTGTTACATTTCTGAAGTTAATGTTTAGTAAAGCCTAGAAGTTCCAGCTGCATAAAAGATGCCAACCTATTTGTTAAATGTTGGTTTGGTATTGTAATGAGAATTTCAAATGTTATCTCTGCTGCAGTTACTGATTTTCTTTCTGCAGAAAGGAAAGTGTTGAGCTGTGCAGGGCTGCTACAGTCTTGCCCTGACCTTTGGTCAAGACAGGACATGTGCCATGGGCTGAGACTGAGATGTGTTTTGAGGCTTTGAGTTGCCTCTGGAATCTCTCAGATTGCTTTGGGTATTTGTATTTTTTGAGATCATTCATATGGTCTGATGTTAATCTGGTAGTTTTCAGGTGCCTTTCCTAGAGCAACAGAAACGTTTTTTGATCAATAGAATATTCAAATGTTCAAGATGCCTACTTTGTCCCTTCAACATGTGGAGAGAGAAATAAATTACATGGAGAGATATATCTCAGCACTGGAAGGCTGCAAGCATTGCATTTTACTTCTGCTCTGAGCTTAATATTTTGATGGTTCTCATTCCTTTCAAGAGACCTTTAGAGAGGTTTTGCTTCTGTCTTTCAAATGGCTTCTGAATGATTTAGTGAGTACCTTTAGCAAGCAAACAGACAAACAAGCCAGCCAACCAACAAACTAACCAACCAACCAACCAACCAACCAGAAACCTTTAGCTACCTGGCTTTGCTTTTCTCTTTAAGTTTGATGCAGTAAGAATTCTCTTTATCATTTATCAGTTATACTGTTGAGTGTTTTTCTGTAAGTCTGGCTCCTTTTGTAGGTGAGGAACTGAGGCACAAAGAGAAGTGGTTTAATCAACTAGATGTAATAAAACGGGAAATTAATTTCTATCTCCAATCCTTCCATCCCCAACAATACTACAGAGAGATAGTTTGTCCCTCTTTAGTGATTCCCAGCAAAAGCCGATGTGAATCTTGAAAACATATATCTATATATAAATGTACTCTACAAACCATGCATATTAATGAAGTCTCTTCCTTCCTTTTTTAGTGGCTAGAGTGACAGTATTTTAAAATAAAGTATTAAGCATATTAAGATAATCAGTAAACTGATGATTGGATAAATATTACTGGTCCAGCTCCATTTGTGAAAAAATTCATGTGACAAATGTATCCTCATTTCTACCAGTTAGTAAATCCTTTAGTTTTTCAGTATGCTACAATTCTACCAGAGAACCTACTTATTGTTAAAAAAAATATATTAATATTTGAAAGTTTTTGTTGTTGTTGTTGCTTTTGTTTTTAATATTTTGTGCTTTCATTGTCAAAAGGTTCTCTGCAAAGGATTATTTTTCTTTTTTTAATCCATTTCTTGGAGTGGTATACAATAAAACAGAAGGTTAAAATTCAACTTTCAGATCAAGACTAGGTATGGTTGGCTTGCAAGAAACTCTACAGCTTTTTTTGCATGTGGAGACCTATATGTTAGAAACACTATATTTAATAGTAGTGAACCTGCAATGATCAGCTCCTATTCCCACCAGTCCTGGGGTAGAGGATTTGTCCTTTCAAACTGCCTAATATAAGGTTGTATTAGCACACTGGTGTTTGGATCTACAGTACATACAGTGCAATAAGCATTGGTTTGCATAATGCAGCAAGATGTCCTCCTATCAGTCATTGCTGTGCTTTATATGTACACTTTCAGTGATTTTTTACACATTCTTCTGCTTATTGGAAGGAGAATTAAGCCTGCTTTTTTTTTTTTTTAACTTTTATAAGAGAATGAAGGCAAAATGATGCTTTTGAAAACTCTTGGCAGAGGTCGCTGCATGCTTGTGAGAAGTTAACATGATAATGGAAGTTGACAAGACAAAGGATTTTATTGATCATTTAGAGAATAGTGACTGTTTTGAGGTTTTTTCCTGGTCTGAGCACAAGTTATGTCTCCGTAAAATATTACTATATGCTGCAGAATAACTTGACCATCCTTTGGAGAGAAGTGGTGTTAACCTACTGATATATTTGTAAGTCTGTGTTGGCAGTGCAGTCTGAAGGAATTCATAGTGAAAAGGCTATTATAACATCACAAACCAAATTTTTGATCTGTGGAAGACCTCCTCTTGTCAGCATCAATGGCCAAATAAGGTTTAACACACAGCAAAACAGTGCATTTCTTGTGGGTCTGAAATCCACTGTTTCAGTGATGCCTGAGTGTTCTGAAGACAGGGGCCTTATTGCAGCTGAAGTTTGATCACACTTAGACGTTTCAGATGAGGACACCAAAGCAGTTCATAGGGTTATCAGGAAAACGATTGTGCCAACATTTGTTTTGGGAGACCTGGATTTCTGCTGACTTTGCACAGCTTGCCAAAATCTTCATGTCAAAAGGATATACTATGTTTTTTTCTCCAGCATATGCCAAGAGAACATGTTGACCAAGAGCAGAGGCACTGACTGTAATGTTTTACTGAGTGAATGTACAAAGGTCGAGACTGTGTCCCAGTAAAGAGATGTGCATCCAAGGGAAGAGTTTCTGGGTGATGAGTCAGGTTGGTTTGCCTGGTCTTATTTCAGCATGTGAACTAGCATATCAAAGTGGTAGCCAAAGCTGAAAATGTCATTTGAGATCTCCCACCCTGTAGACCATTTTTCACCACTGTTTTTTTTTTTGTCTGATATCCCACCTGCAAGTGCTGACCTTCTGAAGGGCACCCAGGAAGAAAATAATTACAGATTTAATTTTTCTTACTGTGTGATGAAAAGTGAGCAATTTAAGTTTTCTCCCTTTTAATTTTCTGAATCATAACAAAAGAAAAGTTAAATTTTATGTCTTTGTGATCTTCATTCTTCTCTTTGTCTCATTCCTTTCTGTCTCTGTTTTGCTCAAGCTATACTACTAGAGGAGCTTTTCCACTAGCACAAATGTGTTGTTTCGTGTTTCAAAGCTCATATAAAAACCCTTTCTCAAGAAGTTTATTGCATTAGGTGTCTAACGGATATAGCAGTGATAATACAAGAATATCAGTGATAACTTTCATGTTGGAGAACTGGAAAGTGTGTGAAAGTCTAGACTGTGAGGATAGAGGAGGAGTTCTGGCAGAAACTGTTCCATCTGGGGCATGGAACTCTTTCATCATCAGCTCAGTGATGGGCAGGTTACTGGTCAAAGCAGGTATATACACCAAAATGACAGCAAGGGGAAATTCTGCCAGAAGAAGTGACAGATCATTTGTACTTTCTATTGCATACAAAGTTCTCCAATATCCATGTTGGACTAAAATT
The DNA here is from genome assembly GCF_013377495.2 of Cygnus atratus. Lineage (NCBI taxonomy): Eukaryota > Metazoa > Chordata > Aves > Anseriformes > Anatidae > Cygnus > Cygnus atratus. The sequence continues at coordinate 37,607,663 of NC_066396.1, forward strand.
TAAGTTATTGAAATCGTATGCTTCAACTATGATGCAACAGCATAAAGTTCGACCATTGAGATTAGTACAAACCAGAGTGTCCTTGCAGCAGAGGTAGCTCAATACCAAATCTTCATTTCTGTTGCCTTAGAAAGTGTCAACTTATAATATTTCTGTGGACAGCAAAGTGGGTTTACTCTCACTGGCATAAAAACAGTGAAAACTGCAATGTTTTGGATACTTCTAACATGTAATTACTGTTCTAGCCCCAAGTTTGAATAATACATGCTAATGTACATGTAGTCTGGATTAAATGTCATCAGGAGAGCAGGTAGGACTCTTACAGTATGACTGAAGTTAGCACTTTGGTTTCCATGCATCATGTAGCAGATATTGGAACTGCACAAGAAGTTCACCTACATTCCAGATGAGTCTGGATGGGCACTGTAGGAAGAGATCCAGGGAGGCCTGATGGAAATGCAAACTACTTTTGCCTTGTTCCCTAACATGGAAATAGAAGGTTAATGTAAAATGAGGGGATAGATGACATACATACTGGCCCTCTTCTTACACTGCTTATCACTGCTATTGGAAACAGGCTGCTGGTAGATATACCCTGCTCTGAGTCAATACAGCTGTTCTTACATGTTCTGCATGCTTTATCATGTAGCTAAGATAAGTCTTGTCCACTCCATTTAAGATACTTGACTGGAAGAAGGAAGAAAAGAAGAGAATCATGATTCTTCTGACTTTGAACACTGCTGGCGGTGACAGTGGTTATAAACCTGAAATCCAATGAGAAATGTGTGCTACAGTTGTAAAGACTAGTGCTAACGAGACAGCAGTGTTTCAAAAGTGATAAAATGACAAGATGTTCCTTAGGTCTGTGCTGTTTTTCCTGTTTCATTCTCTTGTCTCTGCCCAGTCTGTTTATCAATGTCTTTAATGGAAAAAAAAGTTGATTACTGGCAGTTGATTACCTCCTCCTTCCCCACTCATTTTCCTCATGAAATTTTTTTTTTTTGCATGTATGAAAACTACCAGAATGTTTTTTGCCACACTGGGATGGATTTGCCATTGTCCAAATCAAAAAGAATAAAAACTCTTCTGCTTTTAGGCTTGCTTGATCATAATCTCCAGCTACAATATCCAGTACTTCAAGAGTTCATTTGAGCCAATAATACCATCATGAAAAAGCTTTTATTGTAGTAAACTAATTTTTGGAAGAAAAAAAAAAAAAAAAACTTGAAGGACCTACAACTTTTTCTTTTCCTGCATCTTTCTCAGTGTGCTAGTTATTGTTGAACCTTAGATGAGGCAGCAAATGTAAGCCCCAAACTGCAATTTTCAGGGACTTTTGCCTTAGCTTTTCTGTACCGTGTACTTTGGGTTCTTTATCTAATAATATTTAAGACTATTCTTGGTGACAGCTTTTAACCTAGAAGTCAGTTTTTTTCAAGTCTGTCAGCAGTCCTGTTCTGAGGACTTTGTCCAAGATGCTGCTCACCTATGCCCATCATGCATTGTCTGATCAAGGACTTGATTAAGATCCTGTGATTTTAAGACCAGTTTGAAATTGCAACATCTTGTCTTCATCTCCCTCTAGGTGTTTTTAAAGGCATGTGTCCCACTCATCTTTCTTGTGTGGAATTTAGTTGCCCCTCACATTTTCTATCTCCTCTAAATGTCTCTATTTGCCTTTGGTAACTAAAATTGTTAAAAATGCTAAATGTCCTAGACCTAACTCTTGTTAGATATAAAATTTCTTTCTACTTCACTTTCTGTTATGTTGACAAATATTACTAATACAAAAATTAAAGAATGCTGTAAGCTATTCCTAGATATTTTTAGTGTTTTCAGAATTTCAGCTCAGATAAAACTTACAAAATTTCATTTGTTTGTTTATTTTGTCATCTGGGTTATTTCTGTGGTTTCATTTCTCCTGGTGCCTTGTGGTATAAACTATTGGAGGCCCATTTTATGAAATGTTTCCTAATAGAATCATAGAATCATTAAGATTGGAAAAGACCTCCAAGACCATCTGGTCCAACAGTCCCCCATCACCAATATTAACCTCTAAACCATGTCCCTAAGCACCAAGTCCAACCTTTCCTTAAACATCCCCAGGGACAATGACTCCACCACCTCCCTTGGCAATCCATTCCAATACCTGACCACTCTTTCTGAGAAGAAATGTCTCCTAATTTCCAACCTAAACCTCCCCTGGCACAACTTGAGGCCATTCTCTCTAGTTCTGTCACTAGTTATCTGCAAGAAGAGGCTGACCCCCAGATCACCACAACTTCCTTTCAGGTACTTGTAGAAGTGTTTTAACCATTAGATGCTCCTCATGCCATAATGGCCAGATCCAACAGGATGTGCTGATGCAGCTGCCAATTACATCATTCCAAAAGTAGCAATGTTTCTCTGAAGGCAGTAATGTTGCATTGATGTTTTCAAGAAGAAAATTTAGATATTTCATGCTAAGTAGAAGCTTGATATTTGGACAAGAAGGAGAAAGGGGAAAGGAGAATTGAGAAAAAATATACCAAACATACCTTTCACAGCAGGACTGGATACTTTGCTTTCTTTAATGTATGTTAAATTCTTGTAAAATCTAAGGTATACCTGGAATCACAGAATCATAGAACCATAGAATATCCCAAGCTCAAGTGTGCCCACAAGGATGACTGAGTCCAATTTCTGGCGTCACAAAGGGCCATCCAAAAGTCAAACCCTATGTCTGAGAGCATTGTCCAAATGCTGCTTGAACTCCAGCAGGCTCAGTGCTGTGACCAGTTCCTTGGCGAGCCTGTTCCAGTGCCCAGCCACCCTCTTGGTGAAGAAGCTTTTCCCAATACCCAGCCTGAATCTCCCCTGTTGCATCATCATTGTAGAATGGATTGAGTTGGAAAGGACCTTAAATATTGCAGACATTGTTTCCAGTTGTAAATGAAGTCTTTCCCTTTACCACTTTCCTTGGAAACTGCCATATTCCCAGACCTGCTAAGGGGACTTATACTGAAAGGAGTGTAGGATCAGCAAGAGAGCATAGGCTGAGGTCTCCTGCATTGCAGTGAGTGGAAGGAGTAGGAAGTAGAAGTAGGAAGCGGAGTGAGCAGGGAAGTTGGTTTCGGCAGCTGTAGTTCCAACCCCTCTGCAATGAACAGGGATGCCACCCACTGGATCAGGTTGCCCAAGGCCTCATCCAGGTTGGTCTAGATCACCTCCAGGGTGGGGCATCCACAGCTTCTCTGGGCAACCTGTTCCAGGGCTTCACTACTCTCTGAGTGAAGAATTTCCTAACATTTAATCTAATTCTCCCCTCTTTTAGTTTTAAATTATTCCCCTCATCCTATCATTATCTGCCTGAGCAAAAAGTTGCTCTCCATCATTTTTATAAGCCCCATAAATTTTAAGCACCTTTTACATAAATATTGAAAGGCTGAAATAAGGTCTCCCCAGAGCCTTCTCTTCTCCAGGCTGACCCAGCCTTCTCAGCCTTTCTTCACAGGAGAGGTACCACATCTTCGTGGCCCTCCTCTAGACCCACTCTAATAGGCCCCAGACCTGGATGCAGTACTCAAATTGAGGCCTGACAAGGGCAGAGTAGAAAGCTCCATACCGTTTTCTCGGGTCCTGTCACTGTCCCCAGAGAGCAGAGCTCATCACCTGCCCCTCCTCTCCCCTCATGAGGGAGCTGCAGGCCACCATGAGGCCTCCCCTCAGCATGCTCTGCTCTGCTCTGGGATGAACAAACCAAGGGACCTCAGCCACTCTTCATATGTCTTCCCCTCTAGATCCTTCACCATCTTTGTAGCCCACCTTTGGACACTCTCTAATAATTTTATGTTTTTCTTATATTGTTGCACCCAAAATTGCACAATGTGTTAGCCTGCAGTGCAACGGGTAGAGGACACTGATTTTATTGCATCAGCCTAGACGGTTTATGACTTATTCCAGGGATGATCTACAGGAGAAGAACAACTAGACATTTATCCAGGACAAATTTAATAAAGTAGAAATTGATTGTAAATTTCATCTGCTTCTTTTTCAGTGACAAAAAGTTTTACTCAAGCTCACCTGTCTATGTAAGGCCTGCTCTGTCCTGGGGGGAATGCACATACTGACACCAATGTAAACAGGAACTTGCAGTTTCTTTTGACACGATTATTACTTCACTTGGTCAGCTGGTATTCTGAGATGTCTCAGGTGGAAAGACACTGGGACTGTTTCCTACAGGAATGAAAACTATTACCTTGGAATAAGGTGATATGATATTACAGAAAGGGGTTATACAATAAAAACACCTGTTCTGCACAGATGTTGTTCAATGGGATGTAAGAGACAGGAGGACTCATGGATCAGGTGGCAGGAACAATTTCAAAGTAAATTATCTGCTTAGGTCATTCGATGAGATTGGAAGGAAAAGATGTAGAGCAGGGTAAAGCAAAAAATTATGTACACCCAGACTGATGAAATATGGGAATCCTAGATTCTGTCACCTTGTCTGTCCAGCATGGGTCTGGTAGTTTTAATTTCTTCCATTTGGTTCTCACATGAACTTTCTGTTAGACAATTATCATCTCTTGTTTTACTGACCAGATTAATTTACTGCCATATTGTAAAGGTTAGAACAGGTAAAAATATTTTGAGGGCTACTTTATAATTGTTTGATGATATTACATATTTGCTACTTTTAGTTTTGCAGTATTTCCAGTTTGAATGTAGCATTTTAAGTCTTCCTTAGGAATCATAAATGTTTACAGAATCAAAGAATCATCTAGGTTGGAAGAGACCTCCAAGATCACTGAGTCCAACCTCTGGCCTAACACTAACAAGTCCTACACTAAAGCATATCACTAAGCTCTACATCTAAACATCTTTTAAAGACCTCCAGGGATGGTGACTCAACCACTTCCCCGGGGCAGCCCATTCCAATGCCTAACAACCCTTTCCGTAAGGAAGTTCTTCCTAATATCCAACCTAAACCTCCCCTGGCACAACTTTAGCCTCATCCTGTCACCAGGCACGTGGGAGAATAGACCAAGCCCCACCTTGCTACAGCCTCCTTTAAGGTACCTGTGGAGTACGATAAGGTTGCCCCTGAGCCTCCTCTTCTCCAGGCTGAACAATCCCAGCTCCCCCAGCTGCTCCTCATAAGACTTGTTCTCCAGACCCCTCACCAGCTCCGTTGCCCTTCTCTGGACTTGCTCGAGCACCTCGATGTCCTTCTTGTAGTGAGGGGCCCAAAACTGAACACAATACTCGAGGTGCAGCCTCACCAGAGCCGAGTACAGGGGGACAATCACTTCCCTAGCCCGGCTGGCCACACTGTTTCTTATACAAGCCAGGATGCTGTTGGCCTTCTTGACCACCTGAGCACACTGCTGGCTCATATTCAGCTGGCTATCAACCAGTACTCCCAGGTCCTTCTGTGCCAGGCAGCTTTCCAACCACTCATCTCCCAGCCTGTAGCACTGCTTCGGGTTGTTGCGCCCCAGGTGCAGGACCTGGCACTTGGCCTTGTTGAACTTCATAAAGTTGGCCTCAGCCCATCGGTCCAGCCTATCCAGATCCTCCTGCAGAGCCTTCCTACCCTCGAGCAGAGTGACACACGCACCTAACTTGGTGTCGTCTGCAAACTTACTGAGGGTGCACTTGATCCCCTCATCCAGATCATCGATAAAGATATTAAAGAGAACTGGCCCCAGTACTGAGCCCTGCGGGACTCCACTAGTGACCGGCCTCCAACTGGATTTAACTCCATTCACCACGACTCTTTGGGGCTGGCTACCCAGACAGTTTCTAACCCAATGAAGCGTACGCCAGTCCAAGCCATGAGCAGCCAGTTTCTTGAGGAGAATGCTGTGGGAAATGGTGTCAAAAGCCTTACTGAAGTCAAGGTAGACCACATCCACAGCCTTTCCTTCATCCACCAAGCACATCACTTTGTCACAGGAGATCAGGTTCGTCAAGCAGGACCTGCCTTTCATAAACCCATGCTGACTGGGCCTGATCGCCTGGTGGCCCTGCAAGTGCCGCATGATGACACTCAAGATAATCTGCTCCATGAGCTTCCCTGGCACTGAGGTCAAACTAACAGGCCTATAGTTTCCTGGGTCTACCTTCCGGCCCTTCTTGTAGATGGGCATCACATTTGCTAGCTGCCAGTCGACTGGGACCTCCCCTGATAGCCAAGACTGTTGATAAATGATGGAAAGCGGCTTGGCCAGCTCCTGCGCCAGTTCTCTCAGTATCCTCGGGTGGATCCCATCCGGCCCCATCGACTTGCGTCGACATCTAAGTGCTGTAGCAGTTTGCCAACCATTTCCTCATGGACTGTGAGGGCCACATCCTGCTTCCCATCCCCTTCCACCAGCTCAGGGTACTGGGTATCTAGAGAACTTGCTATCTAGAACTTGTATCTAGAGTCTTGCTGCTAAAGACTGAGGCAAAGAAGACATTAAACACCTCAGCCTTTTCCTCATCTCTCGTCACTAAGTTTCCCCCCCGCATCCAGCAAAGGATAGAGATTCTCCTTAGCCCTCCTTTTCATGTTAATGTATTTATAAAAACATTTTCTGTTATCTTTAACAGCAGTAGCCAGATTGAGCTCCAGATGAGCTTTGGTCTTTCTAATCTTATCCCTACACATCCTTACAACATCCTTATAATCCTTCTGAGTAGCCTGCCCTCTTTTCCAAAGATCATAAACCCTCTTTCTTTTTCCTAAGCTCATATATTGTACATATGATTAGAGGGTGATTAGTTACTGAATTACTCCAACAATAAGAATTATTATTTTGCAGCCCAGGTGTGCAGTTGTGCAGTGTGGAACACAATAAATCTTGGTTCACAAAAGAGGCTTCAGCTTTGTTGGTTGTACTTACATAAAAGCTGTGAGTAAGATTGCAGGTCACACATGTTTTGGCAACAGAAAAGACGTGAAGTTAAGGCTTCTGAAGTAGAGGACAAAAGTTACTTCCACTCCAGAATACTTTTGAAAGGGACTTACTCAGTATTATGCAGAAAAAAACCAGTGTGAAATAGTTCTCTTTCTGTACAACAGGACACAGATAAAAGATAAAGTGGAAATCACTCCAGCATTCTGTTACAGTTTCCTCTGTAAATAATAATAAAAAGACAACTTTTGCTTTTCACCTCAATGTGTGCATGTTGTCAGAAAACAAATGTGTATCTATAAATAACTGCAATAAGAGAGAACATATTTATTTGGCATTATAGACATACTTCTAACCAATCTCTGCTCTTCTGTGATGGGTAAAGTATTATGAAGGTTATGTGACTGGCTGGTTGTGAATAGTGCAGAAGCGAAATGCACAGAAGCTGACAAATATTATTAGGAAAATGCTTCATTCATGCTGGTTACAATATTCTTTTCAAATCACGCTGTCGGTATGTAGTGGCAGTGTATATTCTGCGTAATTCTGTTGTCAACAGAATACCTGCTTTGAGATGTAGAGAGTGTATTAAGTGTCAGCTTCTCATGCATGTCCATAAATAGGGCAGTGAATTGCTTAATGGACAGCAGTACTCAGTGAAAAGTTAAATACAGTTTTCTGAAATGTGAGAATTCTCTTAAACCATATTAGACAGGGGGTTGTCTATCAGAGATTTAAATTGATACTTAGTAACATATGGTCACATTTTAAGACATTATTGCTTTCTTAATTGTGTAAATTAAACACTCTGTGCTAGTTCATTCTATTTATTTCAATCAGATGCCTGAACATACATGCACTTACTCTGTCAGTTGGGGATGGATTTGTGAATGAACATATTCAAGACCTCCTGACAAGTTTTGGAGGTATAAGAAAATCTATGTAACTATAAAGGCTGAGGTGCAGTGGTACCTCCACTGTGGGCACTTTTGTCATTACATCCATTCTCATTTGTTGCTTAACAAAGTAGGATTGCTTTTATTGCAGCATTAAGCAAATCTCAGTATTCCAAACTATTTTTGGAGCAATAAAACTGAACATCCAATTTTTATATTCAAAGTCATGATCACAAGAGCAGACCAACATGTAACAGTGGTGTGAGTATCCAAAAGAAGATGATGAGTTTGCCAGCTGGGAACAAAGTAGGGATTGGATAGAAAAGGATCTACTGAAGGATTTATGTGAAAACATTTCATTAATGCCTTAATCTACATTGATTTGTGGTATCTCCAAACTGAAGTTTAAGTCTTAGCATTTCTTTTGAAATATACTCTCCTAGGACATAAAGCTGCATGTGATTTGTAATAATACAGCAACCAGATCTTGGCTAGATCTTTTGTAAATGTCAGGTTTATTTGTGGCATTGCAAATTCAGTTCCCCAAAGCTCTCATGCTGGGGGGATTTGATTGTTCTTCTGATCTTCTTTGTACTGGTGCAAATCTGGAAAGACCCCATTTACAGCTATAGCCAAGGGTATTTCAGTGGTGTAAACCTGGTGAGTTTAATTCCAGTGCCAGTCAGAGCTGGTGGGAGAGCTTTTTCTTCTCTGGATCTCCAAATGTCTTTGTAGACTGGCATCAACAGTTCTCAGACACCTTTCTGCCACCCTGTCCCTAAGCTGGCAGGGAATCAGCACCATGACTGGACAGCCTGACAGCTTGTCTAAGTCCTGATGACTTTGGGTGTAGGTGGGTGCAATGGCTCTGAGTCAAGAGAATGACTACAGACTTTGCCTTCTACCCCTAAAATATCTGGCCAATCTCCATATATTTAACAGGAGGAAATAAGGGAGGAAATAATTTCCTTTAGAAAACATCAGTATTTTAAATTATCAGCGGCTATAGGAAATTAGCTTGTTCTTATTTTGGCTGAGACACGAGCTCTGATAACCCAAGGGGTATGTGTCAGATGAGATGAAAAGAATACTATGGAAAGGAATAGTTTGGAAGAGGAAATTGTATTTCTAGTATTACCTGCAGAACTTAACAGAGTAGCAGAACACAGTGGACTGACAGCTCCTAGTCCAGGTTGTTCCAAATAAATTATGACTAACCAAGCCTTTGTCTTTTATGCATAACCACAGCTCCCGTGGTCTTCAATGGGAGCTGAAAAGCAAAGTTTCAGGTCTTCATATAAGTTCTTTCTGCAGTTTTCTAGTAAATGTTACAAAGCTTCCGATCTTTTGCTAACATCTCTGCTAGTTAAAATTCAGAGAAGATAAATACAGTTATGTTTTAATAAGAAAATTATACATACATTTTTTTGGCTGCAGGGTTCTTACAATACAAAGACCAGCTTTCAAAATACAATAAAAACTCACCCATCCTCAAAGTACCTTGCAGGCAATAGAAAGACTGTTCTTGTTGTGTAGGATAGTCTTCTCAGCTAAATGCTAGTTCAGCTGGAATTAATATCTCTTTGTGGACTGCTTGTGTATTGTGATAATGAATTCACAAATCAGCAAAACCAGGCATAATTTGAAAGCTTCATTTTAAAACTAAAATGCTGTTAGCTGCCTTTATTTGACTTTCCAGAAACCTAGAAGCAGAAACTACCTCCAAGTAACCATACAGCTCCACTCCTGCCAGAGACCAAAATAGACAGTGTTCCCTTTTTCATTAAAAATCTATGTTCCTATCTGGAAATTTTATTGATATTCATTGAGCTAGTATCTATATATTAATTCATGATAATTTATGATTCTTAAAAAAAAAAATAAAAAATGAGAGAGGCTGGGCAACAAGGAGAAAGCAGAATGACGGGAAGATAAAAAGGAAAATGAAGAAATAAACTGCAGGTCATTTTATGCATTACCTGGTTGGTCCAGTGCTGTTCTCCACAGTAGATACCTAGCAGTGTTTTTCCCTGGTAAGATATTTTCCCTACCCCTAACTGACACTACTTTATCAGCCTTGTTCTTTGAGCCTTGGCTCCTGTTTCTTACTCTAGCTAGCTACTTTGAAATTCAGTTGTGTGTTCAGCCCCCTGGAAGTTATCTGCCTTATGAACAGCAGGTTAAGGCAGACAATTGTTCTGATTCTTGTGTTCATGAATAGGATTATAGGATTCTATAAAACAAACCTATCAAGACTGTGATTATGGAGTCTTTAAAAAAAAAAATGTTCCAGAGGGGAAAATGAAAGACACAAGCAGACTGCAGATGTTGATTTGCATGTTAAAGCATACAAATGTAGAGAAAACAGGAAAAACTACATCACAGAGAACATACCCTGAAAAGGCAGATCTGTACCATGTGCTAGAACTGATCCAAATGAAAGAATGAAAAATAATATACCTCAGGGTGTGCTGTGGTTCCCTACCTTGCATCTTAAAGGGAGCTCCTTGAGGATTCCCAGGTGTGCTTGACCTTGGCATTGTCTGCAGAAAGAAGATATGAAATCACAGGATTTGTCCTGTGTCTCTTGTGGGGTCCACAGAGAGCTGAGTGGACCTGCAGTGAGGAAATCAGTTAGGCAGGCATGCTTAACACTGAAAATTTGGCAGAAATTTACTCTCAGGTTGTCCCTGACCTTGGCCAAATTCAGAGCTCTAAAGTTTGAACCCAGAAAGTTCTCCTTTTCCCTGATCGTATATGGTAATGTAGTGGCTCTAGAGTTATTAAAAAACCTTTTGACTCTTCTCTATATTCAGTTTTCAGAAACTCTTCCGTTTCTATATAACATTTACTGCCTGTCTCTCTGTAGAAGGGATAATAGCCTCAGTGCTGGGAATTTTGAGGACACAGTATTTTTAGAGTCATGAGATTTTGGAAATAAAGAGACCTGTCACTTTTCAAAAACTGTTGAAGTGCTTTTGTCACCTCATGACTAGATAAAAAGGTCAAAAAAATTTTTTTTCACACTTAGTAACAAATTATACTTCTTTCAGAGCAACATTATCTAACGGATAATTCAGTCCTTAGCAGAGAAGTTAGAGATCTACTGGGCAAGTTCTTGTGTATTTAGCAATTTCCTCTTTATGTTGCTATTTTTATTGTAAAGATGTCTTTTCAAAGTACAGCAGTGACCTAATGCATTACTGTTTATATGCAGTGGTTGCAATTATATGCAATTATTGGCAGAAGGGGAGGTTTTAGGGATGTAATTTCTTTCATCGACATATTTAAGGCACATGGACTTTAGAAAATCAATCAATGAAATAAAAAAGGTGGAATAAAATAATTGTTATTGGGGGCAGAGGAAAAGGTCTTATGGTCTATCTTAGTTCTGACTGCTTTCTCTTGCCAGCCAAAAGGAAGGCTGGCAGGCTGTGTCAGGGAAGAATAATCATAATATCTAATTTTATGCAACTTAGTTATCTAAAGAGAAGTCAGTGAGTGAGGCAGGCTCCAAAACTGCGTCCTCATTCCCACCTTTCTCCTCTGGTTTTGTAGTCAAATGCCTACACTTTGTGCATTGCCCTCAGAATTCTACCAATAATAATTTTATGATATTTTTTTTCATGGAGATCCTACTATGCTTTTTTCCATCACAATATTTTTCCTATCCTTTTCTTCCAATTATTCTGAACGTGGCAAGAAGATGTCCTCCTTTCTTATGAATACGCAAAGTGCTCAGCTTTGCACTCCAAATGTTTGGTCCATCCATTTTTTTCTATGGGTCTGTCTGTGGTCTGCAGTAACTGAAAGGAGGGAGCTAATGCACTTTGCTAGTAAGTCAAATTAAAAAGAGCCAATGAACTATGGCCCATTGCTACTCCACCCTGATGACACTGGTGATGAGCTGGGGGGGAGGGAGGGAACTCTATCTTCAATAATTTCTGTCCCATTTGTTATAAGTTGAGCAGACACAGGCCAGTAGACATATGCTGTGCTCCAGTTGTCACCAAGAAAGTGTGCATGTTTCTTCACATGGCAGAATGTGAAGATGGCATTGTAAAGAACACTGTGTAAAGTTGAATCCCTTTTCCTCCTCATCACTTTGCAAACAGAAAGCAGTGTCTGGTATTTGTTGCTGTGTACCCAGAGTATAAAGCCAGTCTCAATCTGTATGGATGAGAAGGAATCAGAGACTGTTTTATTGTGCAGTGTTTTGGTTGTTCTACTGTTATCTCATCCTTCTTTTGTGTCTTGAAAGCTCTAGGGAGTAGAGTCAGTTATTAACTTCATGTTTGGACTGAACTCATACACTAGAGCTCTGCTTTTTGATTGCCAGACCTACACGCATACTACACAATATAAATCTAATAAAGATGTAGCCGGCAGTGGCCAACCTCTACTCCAGCCTTCATACCCAGACAATCAGCTTCAGAACTGCATTGTATTTCTTCTTAGGCCATCTGTTTAGATATTTCAGGATTTTTGGAGTGATTTATCTTCTGATGATTGTCTGTGTTCTTACCACAGAAGAAAAATGGAGCATAGCAACCTAACCAAGAAATGAAACTGGGAAAAACATGGCACTTTATTTACTATTTGAGTAAAAGATTTGAAGAAACAAACCCAAGCATCTCCAAAATTCAAGATATTTCTCTTTCTAGGTGCATTTGATAGCTCCACCTATCAGTGATCCCATTTAAAATTGCCTATAAATTTGCAAGATTTTAATTATTTGGGCTTAAATTTTCCACTCAATGTTTCTGACTCCACTCTTCCACTCAATGATTCTGACAGAAAGACAGAATCACAGAATGGTTAAGGCTGGAAGGGACCTCTAGAGTCTAGAGTTTTCTGGTCCAATCTCTGGTCCAATGTTCAAGCAAGGACACCTAGAACAGGTTGCCCAGGACCACATCCAGGTGGCTTTTGAAGATCTCCAAGAAAGAAAACTCCACAGCCTCTCAGGACACTGTGTGCCACTGCTCCATCAGCCTCACAGTAGAGAAGTGCTTCCTGATGTTCAGATGAAACTTCCTCTGTCCCAGTTTGTGCCTCACCAAACCAAGTGGTTTGGGCATCACTGCAAGAACCTGGCTCTGTCCTCTTTGCACCCTCCCTTCAGGTATTTGTAGACATTGATATGATATCCCCTGAGCTTCCTCTTTTCCAGGCTGAACATTCCCAAACAGACTCAGCCTGTCTTTGGAAATTTTAATTAAAATGCTTCAGAACTTTCTGAGAACAGGATTACAGCAAATTGTATTGTTTTAGCCATGCCAAAAAAAAAAAAAAAAAAGAGAGAGAAATTCCTGCAAAGTGTTTGCTGAGAAGTGCTAGTGCTGCAATGTTTTGGCAGAGGAACTTGAAATTAGGCAAGTGGGTTGCCTTGGTGACAGGAATGTGCTTTTTCATCTCTATGAAAAACTGCCTAAATTTGGCCAAGTTATAAGCCTTTGAAAAATCTCTTATTCACATGCTCAGTAGAGACTTGTTAAAGTTTTGCAGCCAGTTCTCCAAAGGCTCCATCTGTGCTGAACACGTGTGCTGCTGGACCAGCAGCAGCTGAGCAGGGCTTCACCCGCAATCACAGCTCCCACGGGCGCTGGGTCACAACGCTGCTGAGCTTTCTTACTGCCATTTGGGAGGTGGACTGCAGGGAGGAGGCTGGGATTTGCTGACTAACGAGGCTGGATACAGGATTCAAAAGTTGGAGGATGGGAGAAAGAAGACTGCCTTGGGTACAGCCTGACATGACAGGGACAGAACGGGAGCGGTGGGGCATGCAGCACTGGAGGTGAATCCTGCAGCTTCTGGCTCTGAGCCCAGTAGTCCTCCAGTCTCCAAATGTTGCAGAAGAGCTGTGAAATGGATGAGTGGTGCAAAAAGTAAATGAATAATTCTGTCTTCAGAGCTGTGTTATGAATAATGTAGAGTAAATAAGGCATGTGCCACAGTGAATTAAGAGGATCGTGCAGGAGTACTGAATAGCTGTCATTCAGTAAGGTCAGTCCATCCTGTGCACAGAATGAGGCTGGAGTCCTGTGGAAAAATAGCATGTGGTAATTTAATTAAAGACTATACATGAGCACAAGGGGGCAGAATTAAGGCTCTGAAACTTCAATCCAATGCTAATTTAGGAGGCTTGACTTCACATCCTTAAAAACCTGGGTTTTTTTGGATAGTACAAACTAAAGGTACAATGAGGCAGCTGTTTTCTTCCATCCCGCGATAGCAAATAACCAGCCAGGAAGAAAATCTGAATACAGGAAAACACAAAGAAAAGCCTTCACAAAGTTCTCTTTTCTCTCTGCAGCATGTCCTGAATGCTACTGCCCTGTGGCTGTTTGGAAAGAGAGGATGTAGTTCCCACCTCTGTGGACTCTTCACACTGAAATGCCCTGCTGAAAACTCATTGAGGAGAGTAGGCTCCAGCCCAAGTGCCTTTGCTGAATACAACTGCAGTAGTATAGCATGAGGAAAAAGACAGCCTTTTAAACACACAGATCCAAACCACTGAATTTTTAAATACATCCTTAGGAAACTTGTAAAACATAGATTATTGGCCTGACAGGCTAAACTAAAAGACTCAGATATGTAAACACATCGCTGAGGATGGGATGAATTGCTGATTGCTTTTTGTTTGCTTGGTTTTAAATGATGGAGAAAGAACTTGAAAAACTATAGCAAGAGCCCAGCTCTGTTTTGAAATAAAAAACTGGGACACTCTCCATTGACCTCTTCTAGGGTCACAAAATATGCACAGAAAAAGCAAAAAATTAAATAATTAAGAAAATATTTATGTCAGTGTTTCTCCTGCCAGCTTCTGACTCAACAACAACACAGGCATATTTCTTGGAGTTGAGGATTTCTTTCCAGTAACGTAGTGTTTTGAATTAGTTTATCATAAAACACTGAACGAGTGTCATTAACATTCACTTTGAGCAAAAGAACAGCTTTTATAGTGGCTGTGCTCCTTCGATTTGTCCCTTCATGCCAAACACTATTTATCACAATGAATGCTTGCTCCACCGACTGTTTGTTCCTGGTAAACACAGAGCAAATTCTTTTTGGCAAAACCATATGGCTTGAACAAACAAACTGGAGTTATAAAACCCCAAAAAGGCCAAATGAAACCCCATCAGGCCCCAAATTGACCCTGTTCTTTTTGACTGAAGAAATGAAAAATGAAGATATTTGAGTTTTCCCTGTAGAAGTTCCTTGGACATCACAGAATTGATTGTGTTGCAAGACTTAGGTCAGCTCTGTGCTCATCCTGAAGTGAAGTTAACCCATTTTCTCCCATCTACTCACACTCCAAAAGAGAAAGAAAAGGTCAGCTCAAGCAGAACTAAAAAGATGTGGAGTTTAAATGCTCATCTGAAGGTTAAGGAAAGTCAAGCCTGCAGGAAACAAAACAAAAACAAAGACCAAAAAAAAAAGAAAAAAAAAAGAAAAGAAAAAAGGGAAACACAAGACAAAGAGGAAAACTATTAAGAGTGACCAGGCAAGACTATTCCACAATCACTCCAGTTCAGCCCTCATCCAAGTGTGTATTGTTTGCCAGCTGAGTGGGATTTAAAGGTATTTTACTCTTCAGAGTTGGATCATGGGAATATGGCAAAAAGGTCAGACCCTGAAGTAGGTAAATACAAGAGTAAAAACATAACATAGTGCAAACAGGAGTAAAGCATGTTGTTTTCATAGATCTATAACTGAATTTTTTGCTGGTGAGTCCCTTAAGTGGACTATACAGAGTCTTGGCAGAAGAAAACTCAGATATGTGAATGAAAACCAGGCATAATGTATCTCAGGGAGTATGCTTTTAACTACAGTAACTGAAAATGTGAATTGACCTCAGTAAGGTCAGTAGAGCCAGATTTAGCCTCCCCATGCCCTTCTGGAAAGTGATTTGTCAAGTTGATAGATTGCTCTCACAGATGTCTCTACTCTGAAACAGGGTGTCACAAGACCTGAGATGTGTCCATTGCTTGCAGAGATGTCACATAATCTCACCTTCACTGCTGAGACAGTGGTCTTCTGTTTTTATAAGGTCTCACCAGTCTCGGTCATGTACAGGAGACATCGGTAAGTGAAAATAAAAGAGAGAAGTACTACATTTCTGTGTGCATGTTCTTCAGAATCTTGCCAACACTTCCCTGGGGGAAGCTCCAATCACTCAGTACAGTCTACAGATGGATGTGAAATAATGCCGTACAGTATTCTTAAAAGTATTACTCTCCCCCTTCCTTAAAAGTCAAATCCAACACCATATTCTAGGAGAGATTTGCTGTTTAGCAATAGTATTCTCAAATAATAATGTAATAGCATTCCTCAACAGAACAGCAAAAGTCCTGGAAACAGTATCACTGGCGGTGTTTTATATTGAAGGAGGGGTGTGAAACCTCTGAGGACCTGACTGCCAAGTCACATTTTATGGAATAATCTCTCCCCTCCTAGTAACAATAAATGTTAATAACCTTAGAGAAAAGCCTGACCCTGCTTCCTTTTTCCCCAGTGGGACAAGATGAAATGGCATGGGGTTGATTCTACCCATTAAAATATTTTTGAATTTGGTCAGCAAAGTATGACTATGCTTTATGTTACAACTGTCTTGAGTGGCCATGTACATCACCAACTGAAATAAATAGAAAATACCTAAAAGGAAAAAGTTCTTTTGTTAGTGGTATTAGCTACATCTTAACCGAAATACTGGGGTGGGGAGGGGTCTTGATTGTTATTTTTCCCCATGGCTATTTCTGTGCACATATTCAATCACAAGCTGTAAAACAAGATCCTTTTGATAATAGAGATAATACTACAGAACCTGCACAGATATTTGGACACAGGTAATTTCAGTCCAATGACTTGTTTTATAATGTCACATTGAAAAGAAAAAGACATTTAATGCTTTCATAAGGTGAGTGTGGTATCAATATTTGAATTGAAAGGAATCTGAGCTCACATTTAAGCTTCTCTCCTTCATATTGATGAATTTATTTTTGAAGCTGCTGTTCTTGTGAGAAATATGTAAAGTAAATTTGCATAGATACTTTGAAAAGATGAATGGTTAATAACGATTACCCTGTGGAAGCAAATTTACTTTTTTCCGGGCAAAGCAACGGATATTAATTCAAAGTAGACATTTCGTCTTTCTTGCATTGCCTGCCAGTTCCTCAACACCATAGGGATGTGTTTAGAAAATAGTGTTCAACACCAATGATCAGTCCATTGCTCTTTCAATATGTCTTAGACTATAATAAACATTATTTGGTTTTAATGTGCCTAATCTATATACTTCTGACAAGAAATACCTTGCTTTCCATTACATTGTCTTCTGTTCCTTTGAAATGTTTGCCTTGGCTTTCTATTGTGTACACACATTCACACACACACACAAACACATTACATATGCAGGCAGTCAAACAGTATGTGTTATCATACAGTGCCATTTCCTGTAGCAATTTAATTGGATTATTTTCAAGTCTCACACCAGAAACTAATAACAACATTGATACAAGCAATCAAAACTTGACACTAGGTTCAATTTCCTGGCTATTTCCCAAGATTATTGCCTCTCTTAGATGCACACAGAGGGATTAATTCAACAGATAAACTCAGAAACACTGTTCTGTATTAGAAGGATTCAAAACACAATTAATTTGCAAATCATTCCTGAACATTAATGAAATCTTTCCTATTAATGGAATGCAAGTGTTAAGTTGATGGAACCAGAGGGTATAATCATGATAGTGTGGATCATGTTATGTCTCTTGTTGGTTGTCACAGAATCACAGAATTGAAGGGGTTGGAAGGGACCTCGAAAGATCATCGGGTCCAACCCCCCTGCCAAAGCAGGCTCCTTAGAGCAGGCTGCCCAGGTAGGCGTCCAGACGTGCCTTGAATATCTCCAGAGAGGGAGACTCCACAACTTCCCTAGGCAGCCTGTTCCAGTGCTCCATCACCCTCACCGTGAAGAAGTTCTTTCACATGCTGGTGCAGAACTTCCTGTGCTCTATCTTGTGGCCATTGCCACAATTTTTTTTGTCAGAAAGGACACAGTTATAATGAAGATATAAAAAGGGGTGGAGGGGTTGCAATAGTTGCATGCAGAAGGTCTTTGGATCTGTCATCCCTACTACTATTCAGAGCTTGACTGGTCATAGCATACATATTATATGCAAAGAAATACTACATTCTAAATATAACTAAAGTTTAAAATTTCTGAGTGCTTTAAGACATTCACTAATTATATTAGTGATACATTTAGTGATTATTCGATGATCCTTTCATTTAATGATCCTTTCAACACTGTTAAAGATTCCTCTTTAACACTGTTGCAATGTCTTTAGGTCGGGGGGGGGGGGGGGGGGGGGGGGCGGAATCTCTGTTTTTTTACCTCCTTATAGTCCAATTAGGGAATACACTTTACCACAATATTTAACATAACTCTGTGATAACTGGTGTAGTGTTTTATCTTTGATTAGAAAATGCTGAAGAAAATGCAAATGTGAAGACTCCATTTGATACTCGTGCTTACATACATGTCTATAGAGAATACACACTAACATAAGCCTTTCATCAGGCTTTCCGTGTCACCTATTTAAATCACTAGGAAATTAGTTTTATGGACATTGTTCACAGCTTCCTCAGCTGTACCTATAATATGAATAAACAAAGACCTTACATTTCTACCACTGTCAGAGGCGAAAGGCCAGAGTTTGGTCCATTAAGCTGTCTAACTCACAGTTATCACTCAACTTTCAATTTTGGGTGAATAGCTTTGGGAAAATGCTTCTTCATCAGTAAGAAGCACAAGTACAATAAGAGTAAGAATTTTTTTATTTTTTTTTTCTTTCTCAGGAAAAAAGAAAAGAAAAAAGGAAACAACAACAACAACAGAACAAACAGCCCACAATGTGGAAAAAATGCAAAGAAAACCAGATATACAGAAATCCATCATAAGGCTTAGGGGATAAATTTTGCTCACTTTTCATGAATAGCCGCAGTTGTCTTTATTCACAGCAGGGTGTGTAGGAGGTATTTCTTTATAATGATGTATAGTAAAACTCAGTCTCTGTTTAGAAGACCAAAGAATGCAAAGAATCTAAAGTCATAATGGAGGTAAATCTGTTGACTTCAATGGGATTGCAAAGGATGAATTTGTTTTACTAGGATTACTCACACGAATGATCTGAAAAGAAATCATTAATACAGGAAAAAGTCTGGAAATATGATTTGTTATTTAAATTTAAAGTGAATCTCACTGGATGTTACCAACAACTTTAACTGAGGAAGTTGCTAAAATAGCCAGAAAATCAACAGAAATAAAATAAAAACAATAAATATTTCAGCTAAGTTTTAATTAACATCAGTATAAAATCAACAGAATTCTGCCAGGATCCAGGGGATTTTCTGTTTGCCTAAGAGCAAAGTTGACCCCTCTGCTGTTTTCTTTTGGCATGAAAGATGGTCTTTTATGGGAACTTTTGAAGGATGCTATTGACATATTTTAACACAGTTTCATACGCCTACTTGCTATTCATTTGTTTGGCTGTGATAATGTCCAAAGGGGTAATGACCTTAAAGACATATTTTAAATTTCAAGCATCAACCAAAAAAAAAAGTTGCAAACCCTCAGCTGGTACAGGCTGAAAGAGGTTTGCTTCTCCTTCAAGTTTGTTTCACTTTCACACAAATACTTTCATCTGAGAACCCTGTTGTGAAACTGAAGAATTCTTTACATGTAAGTGCATGATGCATTTTTATACTGTTGGGTGTATTGGGAAGACAAAGTCTTTCTACTTGGTCCTGCACATTGGGGCACTGAGTTCAAATGAGAATGTTGACAGCCTATGCAATATAAGTTACTGCCAAATAATTAGGTCAGCAGCTGCCATACAAGAACACTACAAAGGAGTGTCATCAATATCATGTAGCTGTACTATATAAAAGACTCTCAAGAGTGTGCTGTACTGTTGTATGTGTTACTATTAAAATACTATTGTTTGAAGTTGGAGGATCCTAATCCTTCTGTCTCAAACAATTTCATGAGACTGCAGCTCTGGAGTGGCAGGGGACTTGCAGTTCTCGGCTATTTATTGTGTCAAATGTTAGGAAACAAATTCTAAAATCCACCCATCCACTCTGTTTTTTTCAGTGTTAAATAGCAGACTGTAAAAATTACTCTGACACCCGGTAGAAATATGGCTTCCAGTCAGTAAAAGCAGAAGCACTTCGGCTGACTAAGTCAGATTTTTGGCTGACAAAATCAGCCTTGCCCATTGGTATTTTTACTCCTTGACACAAAGAGCTTTTCTTGGGGAGAAATAATTGGATTGCACTTTACAGCTCAAATGCAAGATACGAAAAATACCTGGGGGCAGAGCAGCAGCTGGTGTAATTGTCCTGAGCCCAGAGGTAACTGAGGACAGCTGCAGCTCAGCCTTCTGCTCAGCTCCATCTCTCTAGAGGTGTAAAGTCCCATGTCAGCATCTTGTAGACCTGTGATTCTTCGCTAGCTTGCTTCTCATTTCTGCCATACGCTATCATTCCTAAGACACATTAGAGCACAGGTAAATGTTACTCATGTCTTTCTCATTTTGTTTTTAATAGTTGTGTCAAAAATGTTGAAACATGCAAAATAATTTATGATTATTATTATTTGTGCTCTCTTTTTGCCATAAATTTTGAATTTTGCGTGTGATTGAGTTACTCTCAGTGTTACATGTCAAATTCACTTGTTTTTCTGTGGTGGTGCACCAATCAGCCCTTCTACCATTCCGGCATAATCTGAAAACATGTTTTTTGGGGGGTGAAGAGCCCTTGTTAAGGGAAACAAAAAATAGTAGGAGTCATAAATTTTGACAATTTTATCAGTGCTGTTCTTTTACAAAACAAATCTTCTTTATGTTAAGTACATAAAAGCTTTCCAAATGAATTAAGGCTTTTGTTTTTAACATGAACATATCCCCAAGTATCTTTTTAACAGCTTTAGTTCCATTGCAAGGCTGCTCTGTGAATCAGACAATAAAATGGCCACAGTCAGAACTGTAATATTGAACAATAACAAAAAATATTTTATTTTTCTATGCCCTCATGCCTCTAAGGCCTTATGTAGGCTTAATATTGGAAGCATATGGAAAGCCCTACTGCTTTCAAGAGGAATATTCAGAGAATTACAATTAAGAATGAAAATAACTACAGGACCAATGCCCCAACCCCAAATTTCATTGAACAGAGGAACTTATTAGTTTAGAAAGTGCATTTTGAACACTTGCAAGACAAAATCCAACTTCCACTTGTGTATAGAAGGTCTCAAAAGTTTACCCTTCCCTGCCTGCAAAGACTGAATGTTGATGGTATATATATATATATGTATATATATATATATGTATGTATATATATTAAGTATATATGATATATATATTACATATATATATATATATATATATATATATACATATAAGCCTCGGCCCCTTCTCTTACTGAAGCTTATCCAAAGCCTGGTAAGAAAGCAAATCTTTTAGCAATTTAAGTGACCTTTGGAACTACTCCAGGGCTCTTAATGATTGAAAAATTTTTCTCTACTACAGGTGGAGACATGGGCCACGTGACACCTTAAGAGGGGTCCTTAATAAATTGCATGCTCTGTTTACAGATGGTGTGTAGAGAAAATACATTTATACATTATACATTTATTTCTGTGCATGGAATTTGTTCTGCAGAGATAGATGAAAGACCTGCAAGGACCTAGCTTCATTTGTGTTCTCTGAAACTAAAAATAACAATGATAACCTACTGTTAAAAACACCTCTACTTAATAAGAAGGGATGCATTTACATGGTGAAAATAAGTTTTCCACATGTTCTGACTTTGCTTGGGAGAAGTGTTAAATTCAGATATGCTCTTGCTCTTCTTGTTACTGCAGAATAGCAGTTGATACTTGTCAATCGATCATTCAGGGAAGGTCAGCAGACATGACATAGTCCGATCGGCTGAAGCTAACTGAGTTGCCTGGGAGCTGTTAGATTGCCAGTTGCCACATTGGTTGTAGGAAATAACAAATATGTGAATGGTGAAAGTTTTTGTAGTGAGCAGGCCAGAAAACAGGAAATTCACTGGACAGCTTGTTTAAAAGTAATTTGGTGGAATCTAGTAGTGTACAATATTGTGAATGTGAAAAGAAGTGAGCTTGGTACAGAAGGAAGACAGCGCTTGATCTTTTTGCTGCAGTGCCTGACACTGGAAATGATGATAAGTCCATGGTGACTCATGATAATGTTTTTCATTGCCACGTTATGTCAGGATAAGATAGCAAAAATTTATGTCAGTCCCACTTTGAGTCCACCAAACTCATTCTGGCTGATTCAAAATCAAGACATGAATCTAGGTCAATCAACCCGTTCCACTAATCAAAGAAGCCTTTACTGAGTGTTTACGTTACATTTGACTTTGCTATTGAGTCTAATGGCATTATGGAAAAGATGAAAACAGAAGAGACATGACAGAGATAAAAATAGTTCGTTTGCATTACTGGGAGAGAGGGAAAATTGCATTTAGATTACTTCTGATAGATCAGGGATGTTTCTGTAGGGATTGTCACCGTGAAAACTGCCAGATATTTCCAATTTAAGGCTGACACTAAAGGTGAAAAGCCGAGAGCTGTTATCAGGAGAGGAAGAGCTCACACAACCTCTTCACAAACTGAATCATCAGAAAACTGTGCTGTGCATCTCAGTACATAATAATGAAGCTTTTAACAATGCTCATCTGACACTCTTATGTGTCTTATGAGACATATACAACCCTGCTTATAAATGTACTCAGGACAAGTGGGAGTTCATCACCCCACCTTCACCTCACTTGGTGTAATTGCTAACCATAAATAAGGTTTCCTTGCTTCTTTACAGCTGCATTTACTCCATTTAGGACTGAGACTGACCCTCCCATGTTTCTTTCTGTACAAAAATGTATTACCACATCTTCTTGCTCTATGACCTTAATTAACCCATCGCAATGTATCTAACTAAAGATTTTACATAGAAAAACAAACTATTTGCTCTAATACTCTTATCTGGGTAGGTGATGCCTACTCTCTGGCAAAGGTGAATGGAAAGGCCAAGAACTAAGGGAGTGCCTTGGACTGGGTTGCACCTCACAAGCAAAGTACAGTGGCAGTCTTGGAGATGTGCAGGTTGTGAACTCAGCTGAAGAGCCAAAGAAAAGGCAGCTTAATGGGAGCAGGGAATAGGCAGACACTGCTCCTTGCTCTCAGGTTTATGCCTGGTGGGCTCTTGACATAGCATCTCAAAGACAGCATGCACCATACCTCACCCTCCCAGGCTGTGGTCCATCATGGGGCAAGCTGAGTCATTGCTAAGTAAAATGTTAGTTCAAGCCTAACTGGTCTACTCTGACCTGGAAAATATACCCTCTTTGCACGAAGTATATAACACTGCTTCTGGGCGTCTTCCTGGCTGTTAAGTTCTGCTGAATGGTTTTCAACTAGGGGCTGTCCCCATTTCAACAAGAAAAACTTTTCTGATCCTTTGGGTGTGTTGTCAAGGAACATCACAAATATATATTTTTTTTGGATTCATATCAACTTAAATTACAAAGAAACCTGTAGCACTTAGGTGCATGAAACTATCAGTTTTTAACAACTTCTTCTCTAGCCTTGTACACAAGAGCCTGATATATATTATATGTTAAAAATGAAACATTTTTCTAGCACAGTACCTGAAACAAGTCCTGCAACAGTCTTCTTTTAAGGTAATTGGGATTTAAGAAACAAATTCTATAAACCTAGATGTATGTATAAAATGACATGTAATTAGAAAAACATAAATCTTCCTAGTAGATGATGACTCTAACTTTTTTTCTGCTATTAATAGATATAATCCTTTAGTTCTTTAGTGTATTTCACTTCCATAGCTCAAATACTAGAGCTCACATTAACAGGAAAACACATTTGTGCATCTCTGGTCACTTGTGAATAGCTACATATTTAGTTAAACTGCTTGGTTCCCATTCTTACAGAAGTCAGCAGAGAACAAGATTAAACCATTGAAGTACAGAGACACCTGTCTTGTGAAAGCAATACAGAGCTTTTCAGGCTTAGTAAATAAGTATGTACTTCATATCTCTTGTTCAGAGCTTAGGTGATGGAAGAAGTAGTCTGCAGTGGAATGTAGTTTGTTTTTTTTCAAGAAAAAGACAGTGCTAAACTACTTCAGCAGAGTGATTCTTTTGTGAAGGGATTGATTAGAGCTCTTCATATTCTGTTGTAATAGTCTTCTTTCTTTCTTTCTTTCTTTCTTTCTCTTTCTTTCTTTTCCTTCCTTCCTTTCTTTCCTTCTTTCCTTCTCTCTTTCCTTCTTTCTTTCTCTTTCTCTTTTTTCTTTTTCTTTCTTTCTTTCTTTCTTTCTTTCTCTCTTTCTCTCTCTCTCTTCCTTCCTTCCTTCCTCCCTCCTTCCCTCCCTCCCTCCCTCTTTCCTTCCTTCCTTCCTCCCTCCTTCCCTTCCCTTCCCTTCCCTTCCCTTCCCTTCCCTTCCCTTCCCTTCCCTTCCCTTCCCTTCCCTTCCCTTCCCTTCCCTTCCCTTCCCAACTGCATCAGAGACCATGTGAGAGATAAAAACAGAATACCTACCTCTTTCTAGTGCATGAAGACGGTGTATTTCAGCTATAGGTGACATTGTTGTCTCTCGAAGCTTATTGACTTGTATGGTTGCACCTACAGGGCACAATTGCTCTGGGCACATTGCATCCTCTTCCCCACTAGGGAGTGTTACCACGTGCCACTGAGTGTGAGCAGACGCTATTAAGGACTCAAAGTACTTGTTCTAGAGAGTACTTGCTCTAGAGAATACTTGCAGTGAGATTTATTCTTGTTCAGGGGGTTCCTTATAGGACCAAGCCCAAGGATTTGAGTACATTTCTTTTAAATCTGTTTTTTTTTTTTTTTTTTTTACAGCTGAGGTACTTAACAAAACAAGTTTCTGCTGTGGAAATTTGAAAATAGAGTCAACATAAGGAACTGCTGCCATGCCTTTTGCTTGCTCTTTGGGTATAATTGGCTTATTCTTAGAAAAAAGGACTGCCAACTACTAGGCAGCTCTGGCTTAGATTTTGTGCACACCCAGGGAAAGTTTTTAATTTTGCCTTAATATTTCTCTTCTCAGACTGTTAGTTAATACAGGGGCCATAGATAGGCTGAGCCCACCCAAACAAATAAAAAGTGTGTGGTGCCAAGCACAGCATGTTGTTTCTTCCTTGCATGAAAGAAATATGTGTGTGCTTGAACCTCAGTAGGGCTTTACAGAGATTTCCCATGTGGTTCCTGACACTAACATGTATATAGTCTTGCATGGTTTCTCAACTGTTCAAATGCTATTGAATCTAATAAGTTGCATTGATGTCTGTAAGTGGACCACCTCCTCCATATTTTTTCCACTACTGTGAACATATTGAGCTTATTTTGTTTTACCACTTCCTGTTTAAACATTAACATAAGACTAAATATGTTGGATATCTCTGACAAGACTCCTGGAGAAATAATATAACAAGCGCTGATTCTGTTTTGTTGCCAGTCATGAGTCTTTACATAGCAAAACTTTCACCCACACTTGAAATTCATTCACAGCCTTCATCCCCCCACTACTCCGTCCTCCTGATACACACACACAGTTTATCATGAATTGTCTGCAGAAACTAGCTAGTTTGAAGTTTATAAGAACATTGGTTTTCCC
The DNA here is from genome assembly GCF_013377495.2 of Cygnus atratus. Classification (NCBI taxonomy): domain Eukaryota; kingdom Metazoa; phylum Chordata; class Aves; order Anseriformes; family Anatidae; genus Cygnus; species Cygnus atratus. The sequence continues at coordinate 37,633,193 of NC_066396.1, forward strand.
TGTCTGTTTTCCTTAGTCTACTACAGCACATACCAATGCCCGTTCTCATGGCATCTGTGACACCTTGAAGACTACAGAGTTGACTCAAAGACTGTTATCACCTCAATTTTCATATTTTTATAACTTTTTTTTTTTTACCAAATAAAGCTTATATGAAGAAACATGCTGTGCTGGAATGGTGATATCTTTTCTTTAAATTAATCCTAGTAACTTGATGACACACAAGAAGGTAAGGTGTGTGTGTATGTGTGAAAGTGGTATAGAAGAAATAATACAACTTGCTGTTGTCAGAAATATCTGGAAAGGTGCAGTTGTAGTATGTGGGGATTTTGGTTTCTTTCCTTTGAAAGAGATAATGATAGATTCTGTTGGGCTCTGTGTTCAGAAGGTTAGAAACTATGATTTTGTAGAGGATGGTGAATTATCTGGGAAGAAATGAAATGGTGAAACAAAAGTCTAGCAGTCAGGCGGTGAAATTATGAAGAATTTCCCATCAGAAAATTTAAATTGAATTTGAATTCCTTCTTTGTTTATGTTTACTTCATTTCAGTGCTTTTGTTATATTTTAATAAACCTTTTAATAAAGATTTCTGTTTTTTGCATGCTATGCAGAAGGGATAGCCTACTTCATGTAAGATAGCTTTGGTACTAGAGACTGACCTTTCATTAAATATCACAGTAAATTAATCTTGACATATCTAGATATATGTGCATATGTATACTTACTACTTTGCTAGACATATGAACTACCCAAAAAATTTTGGAGTAATTTTTATACTGAGACCATCCTAAAGATATAAGCAATCTGTTATGTAAAGATGTTTTTGAGGGAAATTATGTTCTACAAAAATGTAAAGGATGGGAACTTTGTTTCCCTCTTAATTTTCTGTTTAATCAAAACAACTGTAATTCACCAAAGGAAACCTGTAATGGTAAAATAGCCTTCCCCAATCTCTCCCCAGTAGAAAGTGCTGTCTGACAAAGTTCTGCTTCCCCCTGCATCTACAGACACCTTTGTTTTTCTGTAAGGAAAGAGAAATGGTTCTGAAAAGTTATCTTTCAGCAAGTACTTTGGCAACATTTAAAACACATGGAGAAGCACAGGTAGGACATTAAACCCCCAAATGTTTCAGTTGTCTTTGAACGTGGGGTTTGTTTTAGCCAAAATATGACTTTGTTGTTACTTTTGATGTTTACGCTTTCCTTAGAAAATAATTGATGTCTTATGCTCCATCTAAACTGGCTATTCTCACAAAGACATACAGTATATTTGACAAAATGGAGGTACAGTCCAATATTTTGTCCCATTTAATTGTGGAGATACTATGAATGTGTAGCTTGAAATTTTCTTTTCTTTTTCCTTTTTTCTTTGTTATTTCTTTTTTCTTTTTTTCTTTTTTCTTTTGTTTTCTTTTTCTTTTTAAATTGTATATTATTATTTTCTTTGACCTCCCTTTTTCTTTGAGGCAACGATAAGTACTCATTTCAGTACTTGGAGGGTAATCTAGAGAATTACCACTACGGGGAAACTTTTGAGAAAAGAATGTTTCTAGCTGATAAAATGTCACACACACTGACAGGGTTTAAAGGAAGGGTCTGTTAGATCATGCAAGAAATAAACTACATTTAAAAAAAAAGAAAGTTCTCTAAATATAAGTACCTCTCAGATCTTGGAAGAAGAAGTCCTATCTGCTTCTATCAGTCCCCATTCAATTCCTTCTTTATTCTGCCTATCAAAGGATCATGAAAGGCCATTTTCTCTTCTGTGTTTTGGAAAAAAGTGAAGAAATAAGCATGTTATGGAGAATGTATGTTGTCCGTTTTGAGTGTTCAAACAGCCTTCCATAAAGAAGTCCTACAGAAGCCATTATACTTTCAAGTGAGGAAAAACATCTGGATCTTGCCACCTCCCTAGCAGAGCTTCGCTATTAGGCGAGCTGCAGGGATATAGGAAGGTGAAGGGAGGTACAGTCTAGCAGGGCCTCCTGAGTAACCTTGGAAAGGTTTGTGAGCCTCTCTGTTCCTTACAAACCCTAGTGTATTTGAGCCTGGTGTGGTATATTTCACAGCTTTCTTTAGCTGCTGGAATAACTGCTGATTATTTCTTAATAAAGTAGATGTTTCTAGACAATATCTGTAACTCAGGTGAACCTGCAACTTTTTATAAGGATCTCATCCTTGTCTGGGAAGGAACTTAATAACTACTGCAGCATGTGCAAAAAGCGAGGGCGCTTTTTCCTTCTGCATCACAAATATTGGGTCCAGGCCAGGTGGCAGTCCCTTTATCTGGTCCAGTTCAGAACACACTGGCAGGTTTGTGAGAGCCCTTCACCTCTTTGAAGATACAGTGTATATGACAGAAAAAGTCCTGTGTGAATGAGCCTGTCCTGCGGATAGGACAGAAATAATCCTTCGTGGAGAAGCTTTTACCCCTTCTTTTGCCCACAGCACAGTCCATAACAGGGACTCATCGCGCTCAGGAGAACTCTTATTTTTTCCCTTCTGTGCAAAAAGCTTCGTTTTAAATTAACAATTAGCTCTTTCTGATGGTTCCCTTGCTCAATGATAGGAGAGAAATAGAGGTCATTTGATGTTGCAAAAATTAACTAATTTCTTTCCCCTTTCACATGTGTTATTTTTAAAAGGAAATGCAAAACCACTTGTTAAAATTATCCCATCATCACTCTTTAATGTGCAATTTTATCAAAATTACAGTTACTGTATAGGATTTGTTATTAACAAGACATCACTTAAACAGCAAAGGAAAGAGACAGTTTTGTAGGACTTGACTTGCATACATTGCAAAGCAAAAATAAATGAGGCAAAACATAAAAGCAGACACTTTTTTATTTTAAAACACTCATTCTCATTTAAAAATAAGTGTAAGGTTTTTTTTTTAAGTTTTTTTGTTTGTTTGTTTATTTGTTTCATGGTATAGCAGCCATTTTTTGCATCATAGTCTCTTTTGTTTTACTTAACTGATTAAGCATGATTTTCAATAAGATGATGCATATTTTGGCTTGAGCTGATTTTAATGGTCTAGTTTTACCAATACCATTAAGAAGAGGGGTCTCCACTCCCTTTTGCTCAAAGCAGAAAATTGGCAGAAACTCCAACTACCACAATGATCACCACTGCCACCAAAACATTTTCTGCTGGGCTAGCAACTTGAATTTGGTTGGTGAAAACACCAGAACTAGTATTAAGGTGTGGATGGGACTGTGTGCTCAAGGATAGGAAATATAGAAAAGAAGTCTACTTTCTCTCTCTCTTCCCCCCGCCCCGCCCTTTTTTTTTTTTTCTAAGCAGAATATCTGATTTATGTTCGTCAAGGCCATGGATTTCCAACACTAAAAATGAACGTGCACACCTTGATAGCATAAATAGCTTGAGGGTTGCATAAAACACATCTTTCTGTATGTATAAATACTCGCAACTGTGCGTGATGGTTTGACTACCATAACAGAGGAATATGAGTGTGTGAATGCTGGGCAGATGTGAAAGTTTATTCATAGTGAATTATGCAGCTCTTCATCAGTGATCTTACTTGTTAATCCTTATAAAATAGCTGTGAGGTAAGCACTCAGAATTACAAATGCTTTCAATTTTACTTTGAGTTTTGTGATATTTACTCTTCTTGTCACTACCCCAAGTGCCTGTGAATCTTATCCTTCATTTGATGAAAAGAAAGCACTGGAGATGAGAAGCTTGGTAAAAGCTTAAAACAATGAACCAAAGGAAAATGTCCTGGCCTTTACCAGTAATATATAAATAAATAAATAGGTAGATAGATAGATAGATAGATAAATCTTTTCTTTCTGGGACATTTAAGATGCTTTATTTTTTAAAGTTTGTGATAGCAGTACAATTCCCTTGAGCATAGGATGCAACATGCAATGAAGACCTAAAGTCTTATCCTTAAAATCAGATGTCTAGTATGGCATGTGGCTGCCTAAATAAATGTTTCATTTTTACAAAAGCTGTGAGAGAGTGGTTCTCTTGTGCCACTGGTCTGAAATGATTAATGAGAAGCTGCTGTCTTCTACACTTTCACATTCTCAATACTTGTTGGTGATGGACCTGCCGGTTTTGCCTTTTCATAATTTCTGTCTTAAATGGCTTTTTATAACATTTCTTATCCTCTCCTCCAGCTTAGTGGACATAATCACCAAACTAGCTGAAGTACCTTAGCAGTGTCAGTGGATTTCTTGTCTTCAGTGCTTCAATGCACTCCTTCACACTGGAACAGTCCACAGGTCTCCTGCCTAGTACTGTGGACACCAGTGATTTTCACACGTTCACTTGTGTGGCCACTTACTTGGTAGCGCTTCATGTACTATGCATGTAAGATGTCCTTGAGTAACAAAGATGTATTAAAAGATCATTTGATGAGAGAAAGGAAAAACTTGTGTGTGACCTTCATTTCCCAGGGTCTGATGCTTAATATACATGAAACTGTAGGATGAAGTTTTAACAAAATCTGTTATGTTGCTTATTTCCTCCATTGGCTCGCGCTCTGTACCAAAAAACAAGTATGATGCAGAAACAAAATCTATGTCTGAGCTCTGCAGAATTTGTGCTGATGTGGAATTTGGGCTGTAGTCAGGCCATTTAAAAAAATGGATTGAATATGTTCAACATGTCTGGCTTCCTGTTGCTGTGGGATCACTATCTTTTCCTATGGAAAAATATTATTACAGCAGTCGTTTCTCAATGTTTCAGTATATATAAGTTGTAGGGTTGTAATTTCTCTATTTTATGGATAATACTTGTGTGCAACAAACAGGAAGTGAAGGTCCTTTTTGTTTCATGGAGAAATCTTCTCTTCTAATTTGGTATTTTTTATTATTTTTGTAGTTGTTATTGTTATTATTGCTATTGTTGTTGTTGATATTATCACTGTTTATTATTATTATTATTATTATTATTATTATTATTATTATGCAACAAGCTGGTAATGGACTGCTTTAGTTATCAAAGTATTAATAATAGTTCCGAAATGCCTTAGATGACTTAGCAGTAGTTTATCTTATAGATGGAAAGAGGTTCCTATAAGTTTACCTTCAGTGATTTAATTTTGTTTCTTATGAGCTTCTTGTAAATAGTCAAGAAGAAGCAGTGCCATGCCGTTCTCCTTACATTTTATTAGATGCCTTGTAGTAACAACAAAGTAACATTTCTGAAACAAAAACAAACAAAACAACAAAATAAATCAAAAAGAAAAAAAACAGGACAAATCAGGACATGTGTTAAACTTACAAAAGGTCTCTGCAGTCACTATGCATACACTGGCTATTTTATGAACAAATTTCAGGGATGTACAGGAGAGAAAAAAAAAAAAAGAGAGAGAGAGAGAGAGAGAGGGAATTAAAGCGTTTGCTGAGAAATTGCTTTGTGATCACAGAGATCTTCAGCTGGTATCAGAGAGCATTGTCCTTTTGTAGTCAATACAGATACACTAGCTTGTAGCTGTCTGTGATATGACACTTTTCAGTTTAAGGACTTGGATATTAAGAGCTTGTGAAACAACACCAGCTGTGCTGTTAGCTTTTACACCTCAACTGTATCAATAATGATAATATTTCAATGACAGCAAACAGGATTTTGTTGGAATGGATTGTTGATTTCAGAGAGAAATTCCAAATGCTCTGGATGCACACGCTTAATTAATAAACAGAATGTGTATCAGTCTGTGACTAGAGCTTGGGACTGCACAGTGAAAGTATTTTGTGTCCTGATTGTTTTATTCATGTAAGTTCAAGGAGAAGTAAAACAAGGCTTTCACAACCTGCATTATCTCACACTCTGCTTGAAAAGGCTGCCAGAAAGAGGAAAATACACATTTCTCTTTTTAGAAAGCCTAATGTATCTGTTCAATCAAAACAATTTAAAATATTCATTGTGTCAAAACATGTAACATATGTTATTGTTACTTATAACAAGCAAAGATTAAGTAGAATTGTCAGGAGACAAATTATCAAGTTTTCTGTCAAGAATTAATATTTATTCCAGCCAGCCAAGTGAATCTCCATGCAATCATGCATGCATTCTTCCAAAGCCTAAAAAAAAATAATAATAATAAAAAAAATCTTCTCCTTCTGCAACATTCAAAATTACCTGGGTGTCATTCTGCTCCTTGTTTTCCAAGCATTGTTTGCTGCCTTCTTTCTTTGGCAATGCAGCAGGGCATAAGTGAGCACTTGTTGTTGAGTGGAATATCTTCTTGCTCATGAGGTAAGGATTTGGAGCAAGATCCGCATTCTGTGCTCAGGGCAAAGTCTGACTAAAAATGTTTGGCCCAGAGGGATGAAATGTTTGAGAAAGGCACTGGTGTAGTCTGAGAGCAGCTGCTCGACAGACCCTTTTTCTCCTCGCAGATAGGATGCTCTGGTATAGATTTCCCCAACTGGGTTCCTTCTGCCTGTTCTCAAACTTGCAGTTAATTATTATCCTTCCCTTCAGACACAGTGTGTGTGTACACAGCCTGTACATAGTGTCTTTGCTGCAATGATAACCTGACTCTTGTCAAAGGATGACCCAGATCTTGGAAGTTTGCCTGTGGGCACTGTTATGCCTATTCTCAAGAGCCCTGCATAAGGGGTTCATGCCTAGAAGAAGGTGATAGCTTGGCCTGACCTAGTAGAACAAATAGGTTTAACTACCATCCCCAGTCAGGATCAGTACCTGGAAAAGCAAAGGTCTTGGTGGTTAGGGCATACCTGGGCAAAACACTCTCTGAACTGAATGGTAGTTGTGCTTGGGTAGAGACTGCAGTAGTTTGCCCAGGTTGCTCAGACTTGCATCACTTTTGGACAATGTTGCAAAAGTCAGGGGGTGGATACAGCTATGGAATTCTGATACATGTGCTGAATTCTGACAGATGTACCTATTGGGTACATAGCCCAAAGCAGCAACATCTTGTGCTGACAGCTTTCATGTGATGTCTGCTCCTCTGGTCTGGAGCAAATCTCTAAAGATAGAATGTTAGCTCTGCACATTGTGAATCACATGAAAACACCTTGGTTTAAAATAAGGTGCGCCTGTGTGTGGGCATATAAGAGTGTGTCATCTCTCCCTTGAAGTTACACACTGTCTGCACAGATTTTTATTAGCAGTAATATTCTGCAAATAAATGAAATCTGTTTAGCTAAAAATCCTCACTTTGACTGGTGGTGGGAGGTGCTAGAGGACTGGCACATAAAGACTTTAAAGTATTCTAACATTCCCCTCCATCACTATCACTGCAAAACTCAGGTTTTGACTAACTCAGGTTCCAATCTTTTCATAATCTCACTGTAATCATAAAGTTTAAAACTATCTGGGAGAAAAGTGAGAAATGTGTGTGTGTTGCAGCAACCAAAGGAGAAATAATGAAGTTCATGCTAAGGAATGTTGTCCTTAGTTGTCTGGGACAAGCTAGTTGACTTCCTATTCTGAATTGTTTAGGCTTTTCAGAATACCAAATCCCTGAAGATGTGTGTGTGTGTGTGTGTGTGTATAATGGTGGGGTGATGCTGGTCAATGAGGAGAATGAACAAACAAAATACAGAAAGATGAGACAAGGGAAGGGAAGGGAAGGGAAGGGAAGGGAAGGGAAGGGAAGGGAAGGGAAGGGAAGGGAAGGGAAGGGAAGGGAAGGGAAGGGAAGGGAAGGGAGGGGAGGGGAGGGGAGGGGCGGAGAGGAGAGGAGCGGAGTGGAGCGGAGCGGAGCAGTTGAGAAAAAAAAAAAAAAGAAAAAAAAAAAACAACCTTTGGATTTTTTTGTTTTAAACAAAAATCTGACCTTGTCATCTCCTGATTACATGCTGCAGCTAAGTGGGCTCTAACAGAGGTGTCATCTTCTTTGTAAATCATGTAATTCGAAGCTTTCTTTCACTCTATCACAGTAAGTGAGGCATGCAATTCATTCTTTTGTTTGGACAGTTGGTCTTCTAATTAAGAAGCAGGTGACTATTTCTACACCAAATGGTTCTCCTTTTGTATATCTTTCTGCTCCCTGTGAGGTCAATACATATTGAAATGGGATATGTCTGCACCTAAATAGGAGCGCAAATAACACCGGAAGACAGGGAACAGTAAAGGGAAATAGAGCAGTTGACAAATAAGCTCATCCTTACTGTCCATATGATACAGCAAAGAAAAATACAGCAAGCTGGATTGCATCTCCATGGCTGAGCTGCTACATACTGAAGTCCAAATTACCTCTGTTATTGGTCTTATTGGACTTTGCAGGCATGGGCATACAACATATGTGTGTGTATAAACCCAAATCTGAAATCAAAACAAATGTAATGACAATTCGGGAGTAATGCATTCCAGCCTTACTGAAGGTAGGAGGCATACTGTGCTCATATTAGCACAGGTATGAAGTGACACTGTGTAGGTATTCTGGCCAGAAAAATGTTATGTAACAGAGAGATAGCCAGATCTCTGGAAATGTCTAATTAAAATATGTTGTGAATAAATACGTGGTTTTTTGTTTGGTTGGTTGTTTTGTTTTGTTTTGTTCTGTTTTAATCCTAAATTCTCATAAATTCCCTTAGAGCTGTCAGGTTGCTAAGGATCAACGTATGCTGGTAAATGGTTCGTGTTCTAAAGAGAAAACTTGAGTTCCATGGTTATTATTTGACCTGACTAGCAACAGAAGTAGCCTGGGCAGTGTAACCCACTTTCCACTAGAGAAATGTGTTGTTCAAGCTGACATTAGTGATCAAGGACGAGCTGCAGTGCCTCGACTTCCAGAAGAAGTGTATTCACTAGTGAAAGATGGAAACACACAACAGCTTGTGTGCATGTGTGCTGGTCCCCTCTCTATAGGCATGCTTCTCTCTTCTCCCCCACAGTTCAGATACACAAAAACATCCATTGTGATCTGGTCATAAATCAACATAGATTAGTATTAAAGAATCATGCCAGCAGGAGAACTTGCCTTTCATACTTAATGGCATTCATTGAAACCACTCTGTAGTTCATTCTTTTCCTTTCTTTATTTGTCATTGTCTTTTGCTCCACCATTTGTTTTACATGAATGTTGTTTAACGTGATGATACTGTTTTCTGACCAGTGGAAGGGTGTAGCCTGAGCTGAGATGCTGGTTCCAGGATTACTGAGCATTCATAATATGCGTCATCACAGAAGAATATGAATGAGAACAAAGAGCATTACAAAACTAGCAAGTGAATCACCCCTCCCTCGCCATGCACTCCCCTCCCCACACATATGTTCAAAAAAAAACACTAAAAGCCCAAATTAAATCTGAAAGGGGGGAGCAGGAGGGAAAAAATGTAGGGTTTAGGGTAGAGGCTGTGGCGTGTATGGTCTATAAGAGTCCTCATTCTGCAAAAGTGCTAGCACAATGGGGAGTAAGAGGGCAAATGTAATATCTTGAACTTTGTGCAGGCTTAAGTAAAACACTTAACATTTTTTGAAACTACTTTGTGTGACATAATTTTACGACTTTTTATTTCTCTTTTGAGAAATATTAAGAGACCAGAATTCTCACAGAACAATAGGACTAGCTACAGTATAGACAGCTTTTGGAGTGTTTTTTTTTTTAACTGTTGTATAAATACAAGCAAGGTTTGTATGAGCTGCAGTATCTCTTCTCCAGTTCTGCTGTGAACTAATAAAACAAGTGAAGTTTCAGGAGAAAAATCCTTCCTTTTGATGTCCTATATAAATACATATTACTAATATGAAACTTGCATTTTAATTCTAGAAATTGAGATCCAAAAAGGGATTTTAAAAAATCTGTTGAAAATTATATAAAGGTCAATCTAGCTTTGAAATGACAGTAACAAGCTACTGAAAATGTGGTAACTTTAATAAAAATTAAAAGAGAGGGAGGAGGAAGTTCTAGCATGAATTTCTGCCTTTCTGTGAATACTGATGTTTCCATCTGCTCTCTGCTCTTTCCCTTGCTTGTTGTGAGCACATAGCCATGAAGGTACTAAGCTTTGCTCATTGCAGGAGAAGTTGATGGTTGCCAGATCATCAGGCTGTATTCCACACAGGGGGATTTAAGACCTCTAAGTGCATTTTCAAGGGATCTTTTCATATCCCCCAGTGGCCTCTTTAGTGATCAGTACAGAGCAGGAAAAATGGCAACATAAAATTAAGTTACGAGATAGTCAATATGAAACTCCTTGTAACCAAAAGGAACTCATGTGACTGTAATAGTCTTGAAAAGAGGTAACATCAGATTTCCTTCCGGAAGCTTCCAAAGCTGTGCATTTAGATGGTGATTTGTATCTGCATCCCTTTGCAACATTTCCTGCTATGTCAGTGCTTTACTGTGAAACCCTGTTTTTTGCCATCTCCCTGGCCTCAGTTCTACTCTGAAAAAAGGAAGGCTTGCATTCTTCACTCTCACCTTGTTGCTCAAGCATGAAAAGGGATGGAAAGGTCTAGCTTGCAGCAGCAGCAAAAAGGAGTCCTGGTGGCCACGAGCTCTAGATACTGCTCTAAATTAACAGTGACTAACATGAATGAGAATTAGGAATGAGGAGGTGCTCTTTATTAGTAGAGTGAGAGTATGTTAGTTGGGTCACAAGTAAGAGTTAAAGACAGAAGAAAGAAGCAAAACCAAGGAATAGGATTAAGAAGTTGAAAGAGAAAGCACAAAAACAGAGGTAAGCAAAACTGAAATCTGTGAAGAGTGAAGATTCAGAGAGAAGTCAATGAGGTAAAATAGTATCAGTCTTGCTCATTTTAAGTTATACTGCTAAAAGTAACCCCAAGCTCTTCTATGACAAGCAGCTGAGGCCAGGTTCACATATCTGCTGTAGTTTTTGGAGTGATCTCCTGAAGTGGTACAAACTCACATATATTCATGAAGCCTCTTGGCTGCACAATCAACAGAGGTTCCTGTTGAATATCCTCTTTGAGAGGGCTACTAAGATAATGTACTTCTGTGCTTCCCCAATATATATTGTACCAGCTCTCCATGACACTTGTAATAATTTACTCATGTGATCATAATTTGTTATTGCTTTAAAACAAGTGGAAACTTTTGTACTAACTACAAACATCCAAAATTGCTAACGGTATTTTTGTTGTTTTGGTTACCTGAATGACTTGTACAGCTTTCCCTTGCCTATTTGTTATCTACACAGAAAAGTGCTGTGTTCTCCACCCTTCCTTAAGAAATGTAGTACTAGAGGCCTGTGATTTCTTAACTTGCAAGAATAACTGCAAAAGAGTGAGTTGTAATGCAACTGTGAGCATGAGAGGAGGAAAGAACTTCCTAAGCATGTTGGGGTGTCTGTTTTCACCTCAGAGGAGCACAGCTTCTCTGGACTTTTGAACAACATGAAAAAGTCATGATGATAGCAAGCAGGTATAGAAAAGGCTGCTTTTCTGATCCTTCTTTACCATCATGAGGGATGTGGATTGTGAGAGTATGATAACTCCTCGTACTTTCAAAAGGAGGTGAGAAAATGTCACTTCTTCCTTGGTTGTTGCTGCTTGTTTGTTTGTTTGTTTGTTTCCTAAACAGCATCTGGCCATTGAAATGACAAGACCTATGTACTCGTGGAGACAGCTGTAAGGAGCAAGACTGAAGAGGAGTGGTGGTGTGTGAATCTTCTTGTGCACATTTTCTCTGCCCAACTATCTCTTAATGCAGTGTATGACTATTTATCTCTGGACAAATTGGTATTTACTAATTCGATTTATCCAGAGCGGTATTTTGGGGAGAAGGAAGGTCCCCCTGCTCTGCTGGGCTACTAAAATGACTTATTTCCCCTACAATCCTTGTGTTGTTTCATAAAAACAAGAATTCATTTTTAATTGCCTGTAAGCTATTCAGGGACAGGAGAAAAAAAAAAAAAAAAAAAAAAAAAAAAGAGGGTTGAGTAATTATAACTTTCTTTGAGATCAAGTGTTGAAGACATGAAATCTCACACTGCTGAAAGCCATGCAAGATTATAGTAAAAGTATGATCATTAATTCTTAATTTTTGATTGCAATTACCATGCTACCATATTACAACATCAACCATTGTTTCATTTCAATAAGCTGCTTTAGGAGATACTTGCCAGGATTAGAAATGAGCAGCTCTAACAAAATGGAAAACACTGTATTGTGCCTTTACCTAGCGATTTCCTCTGTACTGCATTTCCTCTTAGTAAGATTTTACTACTAAAATGAATGCTCACTCATTTTCCAAAACGAGTTTCAATCAGGTATTTGTTGTGCAGATTTTGTCTTGTTTTCTCATTAACCATCACTGCAGACTTTCACTTGTTATACATGTCAGCTGAGTCCCTTCATCAGTGAGTTTTCAATATCATCATTGAGTGTAGTGGAAAAATCCATGCAAAATAATAACATAGTGCTGAGTCCCTGTGAGCTTGGGCAACAGCTTGCTTGCAAACCCAGCTAGAACAAATGAATTTTAGGGATAAATACCAAAAGAAAACATAGTGGGTGGTACCAACAATAATCATGCCTTGACCAGGTTTCCAGAGTACAAAAAAAAGTCACTTAAAGGAGAAGTTAATGATCCCTCTGTACTGATCTCTGCAGACAAACAGTTGTTCACTTGCCTACTGATCAAACTATCCTGTCCCTTGATTTATGTTTTTGGGGGGATTCTCTGTCCTAGGCACCAGCCGTTAGAGTCATCAGATACCTCTGAGGTGTACTTTTTGGAAAGCCAAATGAACACAATTTAATTTCCAGATAGCCGTGGAAGTTGCATACTGAAGTGGGCTGCACCTTTTTATTCTTCCTTTGGGCTGGCTTTGGTTTCCTTACACTGAGTAGTGCATTAAAAGCAACAACAACCACCTGTGTAATTCCATAGTTTGCAGTGCTTTAAGAATTCAAGATTTTGCTTTATGAATGTGAGAGTGCCCATGGCCTCTGTGAAATTAATACAGGTCTCAGACAGATTGCTCCACTGACCGCTGAACTTCAGCCCCCTTAGGGGCAGCAGGGTCGGGGTGGAGGGAGGGAAGGGCTGAGCTGGAAGTTGAGGAGTGCAGCAGCACCGGCCACAGCAGCGCTTTGCAAGAGCTGAGGGTCTGAGGTTGAGGTGACTTCCTCATCTGCTTTAACACGCAGAACTAATTTCAGTAGAGTTGCTGGGGTTGGAACTAGACCCCAGAATGTGCAGTCTTGAGGAGATGCCCCAGAGCCGAGTGTTTCTGCTTAAATCCCACCCAAGTCTGGAATTCCGTGCCGGGCTTCGGGCAGACTCCACGGACAGAGTGCCACCTACTGAAACACCATGGCTCAACAGACTCGTGCACACACCGTGAGACCTGGGGAGGCTACAGCTTAGGTACTAGATGGGTGAGTTAAAATAAAAGAGCCTCGGACCTCAACGTATATCCTGCATTTATGTTTTTTGAAGGTCTTTCTACATGCCCAATCGCTTTCGCCAGTATATTCTTACTATTCCTGGTGTGACCAGCTCTGGCTTGGCAACTGACTCCTGTTTTGGGGAGCAGTGCTAGGTATTCCAGCTATAACAAAAAAGCTATAATATGCACTAATTGGTCTGAAATGAGCACTGGAAACGAACTGAACTCTCAGAGGAGATAAACCAGCTCCCGTGATTTTACCTCATACAACAAATCATCTGTTGTTTTTTGTTGTTGTTGTTTTGTTTTTTCAATAAAAGTATATTTGTCCATATTAAAAATTCAGCACTTGGTTTTGTGTAGGTGCTGCCTCAAATCCTGCCTTGCCGTTAGTGGGCCATACCATTTGGGCTGCAGCTTGATGGGCTCCTATGCCTAGCTAGGCAGAGCAGCTAAGATGAAGCACACAGGAACAGTTGTGGCATGGCAGGTCAAGGACATCCCAAGTCAAGAGGCATAACTTGCAGTGAAAACCTGCACCACAATATGACGATAGGCAAACAGCACTAAATTATTGGTCATTGGCAACAAAAGGAACTTGTGAAATTCATAAGGTGTGCAATGTTGTTCCCAGGATATCAGAACTTGTCTTGATCTGGGCAGTTCTCTCCATAATTTGAAAGGAAAAGAATTGGCTAAATTTTATTTTAAACAATCTCCTGTGAACTGTTCAACCAATGGTTTTGCTATGCTTTTATGTCACTGTACCATTAACTAAGATTAACTTGCACATATCGCTCTTTACTGTATCACACAAGCTTACAGATATTTAATTCTGTTACTGTGGTAAAGACTGTGAAATGTTCAGAAGGGAATATACCAGTTATAACAAAACAAAGTAACTGAAACCAGTCAAAGTTTTAAAAGGACATGGCCTCTATCACATATTAAAATAGCTTGCCTGCACTTCTGTCTTGCTTACTAGTTTATGTGAATATAAACACATTTTACTGTACCTTACCTGCAATTATCTAGCACTATTATACCTACATTATCTTGCTTATCTTTGATCACATTTTCATGAATAATAGCTCAGCTGTCTTTGTTATTGCCTTTTGGATAATCACTGGAAGATGACTTTCATGACTTGTTTTTATCATATTTGGTGCTCAGCAATGAATCAAAAAAGAGTGTAGATATTTATTCAGAATGTGAGACATCCAAAAAGTAGATAAGGAATGGGAGAAGAAGGTGAAACATGGCGCAGATAATAGGTACTATAGAATACATAATGACATGGAGCTTGATGAGACTCTTTTAAGTTGTAGAGGACCCATAACAGAGGACAGGAATGCTAATTAGAACATTAATCCTTGAAATAACTTTATTTATTATTGACAAAATTACCTCAGGCATCTGCGTTCCATATATTTACTACTCTGATAAATACTGATTGACATTTTGGAAGTGTTAGTGGAAGTGCAGTTTCTTATAGCAGACTGAACACGGAGGCCTTTAAAAGTAGTAGGAGGTAGCATACACACACACAGCTTTCAGACTGAGGTTAAGCATAAATTATAAAATGCTCAGTCCTGAATCATTGAATCATTTGATGTCTCTTGAAGTCTTGAGGGATTTTCACAATCAGCTGTACTGACATCAGAACTAGACTGCCTAGAAAACTTTGGCAATTATAAATATTTGCCCCTAATGTTTGTTACTTCAGTTGCCTATATTTATATGAAAGGATCCTATGAAAAGTATCCTGAGAATTACATATAATCAGGGTTATATCTCTAGCCAGACAAATTTGATCAGTTCTGGATATAGCATCCTATAAGCTTAAGCTTTTAGACCATTTGCAAACTAATTTTTGTTTCACTAGTTGCTCTCTTAAATCACCAGTATTTGATAAATAAGTTTATAGAAATTGATCTATATAGGTTATTTTCTAACTATTGAGTTAAAATATACTTCTGTCTGCTCTCCAATGAGTGCTTGAATTGCATTGCTCAAACTTGTGCCTGCCCCTTGGTTGCGTATCTGATGCTTCCTTTGCCGGAGATGACGAATACTAAATGCAGATGATAAAGATCAGTGAGCGTGAAATCACACACATCCAGCATCTGTTTGGAGGCACCTCTTTTGTTTTACTATCTACAAAAAGTCTCCAAACGTAAGAGTGGTGAGGAATACATCCTGTTTTGTCCCCTTATTAGCTGTGCTTAATAGACTCCTTGTAATGGCGACTCAGTGCCACATCGATCATTGCTGACCTTTAATCCAGCTACTCAGTATGCAGATAGATAAGTATCTCTTGAGAAGGCCAAATGGCAGGTTACTGCTGTATTAGGGCATGTTTTTCTTATCTTTTATGTCCTTTTATAAAGACTCACTACAGCGATAAGGAACCAAGTTCCCAATTGCTACTCTTGTCTTCCAAACAAATGAGATGAATTAACAAATGGGATGAGCTTTCCAACATTACCAAAAGTATAACTGTTTTTCTGTGAATATGTGTGCTGATGCTACTATTAGGGTTTATCCTATTTTTGAATAGGATATAGGCTAATGAATATATATATATATATTTATTAAAAGATACAATTTTAATGTTACAGTATTAACAAGTAAATGAAGGAGTTTGTTCAGTTGAACTCCTGAGGGGGCTTTTGGAAAGAGCAGGTCTCCAGAGGACTGCAGCCCTGAGGTAGCACAGGAAGATGTGGCCCCACTGGCTTCTGTATCAACTTCTTAAAGGTTTTTTTAATGGACTTGGAGCACATTTATGGAAAACCACACTCTGATCAGGCAGTGTCTGTGTGTACTGGGCTGTTATTGGCTTTCTCTTGCCTGGCTTTTTCTGTCACCAGTGACCCATCAGCCGAGATATAGAACTGTGTTCTGTCCAGTATGCCATGAATTTGGGAAGGGAAGAAGGTTCATTCCCTATTACCTAGGACAGGCTTACTTTCTCCTCTCTTCTGATACACAGTACTATTTGCCCTCTTCACATCAGGTGAAGGTTCTCTCAAAAACTTCAACTGAATTAAAACAACCAAAGCTGGGCAAGAATGGTATGGGTTTGTTTTATCTGTAATGCTGTACAAGATACAACCTCAGATATAAATGTCTCCTGTGTGCAAACATTCAGGCAATTAATTTTTAATAGTCAGAATGCTCTTAGACAAAAAAAAAAAAAAAAAAAAAAAAAGCCAATAAATTGATTGGGCAATTTCTATCCTATGAATAACTTGCAAGATTTTGGATCAGATCATCTAAGTATATGTTATCAAAAACCCAGTAACAGGGTATTCATCCAGTTGAATAAAAAATACACAGAGTGATTTTTATAACCAACTGGAATGTGTTAATATCAGCTATGCATTTTACAATCAAGTATTTAAAAATCATATCATACTTATTTCAAACCTGGAAAAAATTTTTTTGTGAAGCCAAATATACACATGTGAAAAGTCTGTTTAAAGATGGACATTACTAGAGTGAAAATTTGACTTAATGTATAGATTAAATTTGTAGGATATAGGTGTTGAACTCCACTTAAATGGAGTCTAAACAGAGACAACAAATCCACAACATTTGAAATATCAATCCTATGGAAAAGGTAATGGGAGGAATTCCATTAAGCATATGCCTCCCAGTTTTCTGATGGTGTGTTCAAGGACATGGCTATCACTAGTGCATCAATTTTTGTCGATTTACTTCCTTGCAATTATAAGGAAAATATCTAACCTTTTTAGAGGCTCTGTGAAGCCAGTTCTTTCCTCTCTGATCATACTTACAGATCAGTAGTATTGCAGTCTACCAACCAATGGTAATGTTTGAGCTCTACGTTTCTAGCATTTCTGTTGTTGGAATCTGTGGTTAACTTTTTGGTCTTTCTCCTATGGATGTTGTAACAGGGGTAATTCTGAGTCTTCATTCACTCTGAAATTGTATCTGGCTCCTCTGGGACCAATGTGATGGAGCCTGGGACCTGGCTCCACAGGCAGCCATGGCACAGAAAAGCCCTTGCCCATGTGCAGCCCTGAAGAAGCAGTGCTGCTGCCTTGGGGCTCCTGCCTGCTGTCTGGCTCCATCCTTCCTTCCTGGGAGGCTGCAGAGTTGCCCCCAGCCTCTGGCAGCTGGAAGGGGAGATTTCAGCACCCATAGCCTCACTATCTTCCCATCTTCTGCTTATATGTCAGCTTGGTGTTATCCAAAATGATTGAAGGGAGGAGACCTTGATGCCTTTAAACAGGCATCTGGGAATTAATGCCTCTCCTTCTTCTCAAAGTAGTCCAATAATAATTTGCAGTTAAGGTAGTCTAAGTGTTTTAATTGATCTTCATTTGTTTTTTCTGTACCTCAGATTAGAAACACTTCAAGCTAGTTTGAAGAATCAAGCCTTTGTTCCTTGCTGATAAGAAGCAAAACCTTTCAAGGGCTATTAAATCCTAGGGCTTGCTTTCTTTATATTGCATTTGAACAAGGTGTTACTGTAACTCTGACTCACACGGGAAGAAGGAGGAAATTGGGGTTGTCTGTGCTCTCTGTCCTGTCTCTGATGTGTTGGTGGGGGTGTCACACTAGTATGCTTGTTGGTAACCAAATACATAAAACCACTAGCCATTCAAACAACTGTAGCCTTCTGTTTAGGATTTCCCTGATTGACGGGGTTTCTCTAATCCTAACAGGCAATGACAAGCCTAACCAAAAAAAAATAAAAATAAAAATTAACAAAGCCAAAA
Source organism: Cygnus atratus (assembly GCF_013377495.2). Taxonomy (NCBI): domain Eukaryota; kingdom Metazoa; phylum Chordata; class Aves; order Anseriformes; family Anatidae; genus Cygnus; species Cygnus atratus. The sequence continues at coordinate 37,651,254 of NC_066396.1, forward strand.
GCAAGCAAGCAAACAAACAAAACCAAACTATTCCTACTGGGACACTCTTGGCATGTCCATCAATAACAATGTTGTGCTAAGCAGAAATGATGGTGTTCAACAAACAAGCAGAAGCCTCCATGTCAGGGGCCGAGTTGTCATGCCTCAGAGCACTACCAGGCAATGACAGCTGAAATTAGGCAGTGATGGCTTCTGGGGAAATATGAGGTGAAGCTGCTCTGAATGTGTAACATGACTGAACCACCAACCAGGGACTGCTTTGCTGGCGGTGTGTTATATGCATTGCTCATAGGGCAAAGAAGTTATTTCCCTAGAAATGCTGAATTCTTCAGTACTGAAGCTGCATGGGAGAAGTAGCCTGTGGATGTGCATTGAGAATACTTTCTTATGCTTCTCTGCAGCATCAGAAGAATCCCTGTGGTGAACCGGAGTCAGATTGTGTGATTTTCTTTCTCTTCCCTTCAAAACAGTTTAATTTTTTTTATACATCTAATATTTCATTATTTCCAGTAAATAAAAGGAAAGCTTGCTCTGAAAAAAAAAAAAAAAAAAAAAAAAAAGATAATGCATAACTTCTCTCTAAGTCAGTGCTGCCAGCTTCAAAAATGAATGGCTCTGATATCTTCAGAGACCAGATTTTCATATTTGTTTGCAGAAGAATGGAAAGTACATTTTTAATAAAGCTCCTGTGGTGAATAGGTGGCTCAAAAATAGCAGGCTAAAGCATGCTTCTGTGCTGTCAGAGCAGAGTCTGCCAAGTAATTTGCCTATATAAACAGTGTAAGACCAAAAGGCCTATTGTAAAGCTGCTCTTATTTTTAGAGGTAGATTTTATTATTCGTTCTCACTTCCTTTCCCACCAACAGTTTGCTTTCACTGCAAAACAAGACCATGATGGCAAACACATACCATCTGATGCCAAAAAGTTCCAGATTAGAGACCCATAATTCCCAACACTGCTTCTCCAGAATATGTGTGTTTCTGTGCTGAAACTTGGTTTGCAAAGGCTCCAATATTGTCCCGCTCTTGCAGTACCCCAGCACACTCATATTATTATGAAGCATAGAAACACACAGCTGGATTCTGCCCTGACGTTGAACCCTGTAGGTCCCTACTGATGTAAGGGGATTTATTTGTGTGGAAGTTAGGGAACAGTAGGATCTTTGGTACTGAAAGTAGACTACAGTCCTGTACACATATTTCTCCATGCACCCACTCCTCTATCACAATACCAAAAATCTACACCATTTATTCAGGAATGTGGAAAAATGCCTTCCCTACACTGTCACTGAAAGCTACAACTCAGTCTTTCACAGCTGAATAAAGCCAACAGGGCTTCTAAGGGTTGAGCTGGGAGCCTTTCCCTATCTCTGTAGCAGAATTGCATTCACTCAGCACAGGCATCAGCCACCCTGGATACTTTGTGTGCTCAACCATTTCTGAGGCCGCAGGATTTGGATACTCTTTCTCCATCAAATGACTTCTAGTAACACAAATCCCTTCAAAACTTATGGATGGGAGTTGACTTTACTGAAGGAATTCATGCTGTCAAGACATGAAGCAGCAAATCTTGTTCTTCATGTTTTCCTTGCACAAGCTGAGTGTCCCTGGGAGTAAGAGAATGTTTGTTGTGATGTTTTCAGTCCAATTCCACTATCATCTGTTTCCTACTATTGCAATGTTTCTGGTTCAGGATGTTACATATCATATATTTCCTCCCATGCCACACACTTTTGTTTTCAGATGACAGGTGTTTATTGGCAGAAGCAATTCAAAACAATTCACCAGGTCCAACTCAAAAGAAGAAAGAAATGACCTAAAATTTAATAATTACATGGCAAAGCATAGAGCATTTTGTGTCTCCCTTTGCTGAAAAGTTCGTCAATATTCCAGCATAAGCATTTTACAGTATACAATAACAAACAGCATTAAAATACCTTTCTAGTTCTCTGGATAGTGGTATTTTACTAGGCTCTTGTGAATATTTTTTGGCCACAATCCCTTTTCTCTTATTGTAAGATTCTTGTACTAGTTTTGCAAAACTAGTCATTCCTATATCAAAATCAGCATAACTGGTAAAATGTCTTAATCTGCACATACCTGGTGTGTGACATATATCCCAGCAGATGCAATACTACACTCCAAACAACTGCAAGTAAACATGAAAAAAATACCACAAAAATAATTGTTTTATACATTCTATTTATTTCAACAGATTTAAATACGTATAAAACTAAAATAATGAAGAAAATCTCATGAGTCATTCCATTCCAAAAAAAAAAAAAAAGTTTATTTTGTTCTTTAACAAGTAATTTTAGTTCGTGACATTTTCAGTATTTTTTTTTGTTTGTTTCATTTTGTTTTGTTTTGTTTGTTTTTTACTTAAACTTTGTTCTTCTTTTGGCATCCATCATGTGTCCTTCACTTCAAACACAATTTTTCTGAATGGTATTTAGAAACCATACGCTACTGTTCAGTAAAGCATGCTGCTACTGAAAGTGACAACCAGAGGTGTCCCAGATGGTGCTTGGGAGAAATGCTGTCACTCCAATTGAAACATAAATTGATAAACAAATTTAAAAGGTAGTAAATAAATAAATAAATAAATAAACCCAAAGGATAATTTCAGCAGGCATGATCCTCTACAGGGCTTCTGTATTTCTAACTGAAATATATACATGCCAGAATATCTTAGACTGGACTTACTTTTTTTTTTTTTTTTGTAAAAAAAATATTTATTTTTGCATTGAAATATCTGATATCCATAGATTATGCTGTCTTGTAAATTAAAATATGACCTCAGAAATGCTAAATAAGATATTTTATTGAAACACTTTGAAAAATCACTAACTATATTAGAAGCAATAAACTTCATTGCAATTGATTTTTTATTCTCTCTATCACTGCTGTGAATTATGAAATCTTGCAAACCCAATGGTTGAATTATAGTTTATTTAAAATATGGATCTATGTTTTGTTAAATGTATTTATTAATTCTACACGGAGAAAGGAAAACTCTTCATACAACAGGGAAGTGTGCCACAAAGTTATATGATTCCTGGATAACTGCTGTCAATCACCTGCAGGGTTCTGCCATGACCTAATTTTACTTGGGAATGCCCTGAGGGGGGCAGAAAAGCCTGTCCTGTTGTTAGAATCATCTGAGATTAAAAATAATAATAATAATAATAATTAATTGATTAATACTTATTAATACAAGTGAGGAAGTGTTGGCAAACTAAATTAAAGCCATGGGATGAAATGTAGCAGTACTGTTACAAGACTGCTAGGTAGCTAAGGTTATGCAAATAAAAATACCCACAGAGTTTGCCTGCTGAGAACGTCCTGGTAGCCCCAGTTGGTGGCTACTGCAATGACTGAGAGACTATGGTGTTGGATTAGTGTCATGTGTTTAGGTGAATAAATAGCTACCCGCCTTGCTCTTTAGCTCATGAGAACTTCTCGTTTAGTTCTGAAACTTCTAAGTCCTCTCCAGACAAGTGTCTTGGTAGAGTCTCCAAAGTTTACTATAGGAAGGTTTGTCTCGTTTCTTCATACTTTATAATAGTAACAAACAAAACTTATCTATATATTTACTTACCATAATAAAAATCCTTGGGATGTTATTGCTTTCTTTTGAAGGCAAATATTTGGAAAAAATGTGATTGAAGTATATATCAAAGTATATTCATTTTTACTATAATTTTGTCTGTCAGGTCTAATAAATGCTACCCTTATAAGCTGCAGTCTTATGGAAACATATTACTTTGCTATTGAAAAACAGGCTTACAGCATTTCAGAACGTCTCAAGGGGGCCCAGAAGACCCGTGATAGGCTATCATCTTGTAAAGTGGATAAGAAGGTGGTGATCAAGTGAGAAGTTGTGGGTTTGAGGACACAAACAAAACAAAGCTAAGCAAAATAAAACAAAGCAACAACAACAAACAAACAACAAACAACAAACAAACAGGAGACCTGCACATGTGTGCAGGGAAGCTTCACAAAGAGATCTGGACATGATTAAGGGAGAGAATTGTTTGAACTAAAGAGAGCATTAGCTCATCATTAGTGAAGTTGAAATACTACTGCAAGAAACAGGAGATGGCATGGGACTAAATTATTTAGCACTGAGGGTAGTTTCTGAAAGTGTTGTGCTACAAAGTTGTTAATAATAAGTGGAGCTGTTTATGTAAATGACCCAGACAGCATCCATGATTTGTGATTCTGACTTCATTCCGAATTAAAGTGAGTGACTTTATGAAGATGCAGTGGAGTGTGATGTTTTTTAATGGGATCTTAGACGAGAATTTGAGTGCCTACATAAATGAAATCAGACATACTAAAAATGTAAAACATCTACCAGGTAATTTACTACAGCCAGAACAACTCAGATATGAACATAGAGAGATCTCAGTGCATTTCCTTTTAATTTTTCCTTCCATTTTCCTCTGAATAGCAATGTCTGGCCCTGTCTTGAAACTGTAAGTAATCCATCTTTCATCACTTCTCCAGGGAGGCCATTATCTATCGAAACAGATTAGCAGCAGCAGGAATTCAGGTACTGCTCTCAGAGGCCAATGGAGGCAGGGATTTAGGAGGTTGTGTGGGTAACAGCTAATTGCCTTCTGCAGGCTGCGCACCCTCACTCTGATGTGCCTTGGTCACATCGCTGGCCTGATGCCAGTTACTGCAGTTGATGCTGAAGATCAAGCAGGGCACCTCTGCAAGGGCATCTCCAACAAGAGGTGGCCTGTGGCTGCATTCAGTGCCTCCCATGTGTCACCTCCAGGGATGGCTCACAGAAATAGTTTCAGTTCACACTTTCAAGAGCAGGAAAACTCCCACTGACCCACATGGGAACAGGATACAGTTCTGTGTTGGTGTTTGGTGTGGTTTTTTTTTTGGCCTTTCATGTATTAATTGCATGGGAGAGTCATCTGCTTTAAATGTTATTCCTGATTATTCTTCTGGTGTTTTGGGTACTTTTTAGGTTTAGAGGGAAGATCTCTAAACATGAGGTTTGTCAGTATTGCCACAGTATAGCTACTTTTTTCATTTATTTTTGTTGTGGTTAGGGGGAAATAAAGAGAACAATGTGAATGAAAAAATATCCTCATTCTGATGGATTTTGCTGGAATGGTTACTCCAAAATGATTAAGTGGACTCCTGTTTTAGTGTTTTGTTTTCATTCAAATGGCAAATGTAGCTTTCCAAGATGGAAAAAAAGTTTCTGTACTTACTAATTTTGAAAGGCATTGTGCAATAACAACCCTTTTATCTGTGACACCTTTATTAATGTGATATTGGCATTAAGCCTCACCATCTGGGCAGCCTGCCTGGCAAAGGGCAGAGAGGAGAGCAAAACCATACTGCTATGTTTTGAGAGTTCTGCTCTAGGGAAACCCAGACAAAACGGGCTCAGTGTAAGTCTCTGCTGTGAATGGGAACTTCCCCTGTGTTTGTTACCAGAGACAATGTATCTTAATGAAATTTCTTATACCTAACAAATGCAAGAAAAAAACATAACCGATATGAAAATCATTTCCATAATAACAGTTTTAAGTACCTAATGTTACCTCTGGATTACTTGCAGATTAAGAACAGGATATAGAGTGTATTGTAGCAGAGGTAGAAAAGTCATAATTTTTACATGTCTAGTAGTGACTTTAAAAAGTGATTATGGACTAAGTCATTTCTCCAGGCACCATACCTGACTGTAATAATCCAAATTGCCTGTGACTTATGATTATATTTGGCAACAATCACCAGTTCCCACTGTACTGTGAAATTAACACCACACACTGTAGCTGTGGCATTTATTGAACACAAGGGAGATGATTATAGCTCTATAAACTCAAAGACAACCTCTGCTATTACTTAATTAGCATTGGTATCTGTGCATAAATTAGAACAGTATTTGCAGTCACTTCCCTAGTTAATGGTCTAACAGTCTTCACTGTACCACCTGTAATTCAAATGATAACCTCAGACTTGGAGAGACATGTCAGTAAAAGCAAGTTTGTCTTAAAGCTTGGCAGAGTGCGTTACAGAATTTATTGGAGATTACTAATATTGACGTAGTATGCATTCCCTTAAGGCTTTCCTAAAGTGGATTTTTGTAAAAATAAAGCTACAAAAAAATCAAAATTTGATTTTGTGGCTTTCTCTCTTTTCTTCTGCACCCCACTCACCACTCAATGAAAATAAAAAACAAACAAAACAAAACAACAACAACAAAAACAACAACAACAAAAATTTGTTTGCCTACTAGTGTACTAGTTTCTGAGCTCATTTAACATGACCAGAAGGGAACTTTTCTTCAGATTTTTCCTTTTGAGAAAGCTTTTCACAGTGGGTGGGTTTTTTGGTTTGTTTGGTTGGTTGGTTTTGTTGTTGTTGTTGTTTTCCTTTCTGGTTTGGTCTGGTTTAGTTTGGTATGTCACCATCCCTGGAGGTCTTTAAAAGACGGTTAGATGTAGAGCTTAGTGATGTGGTTTAGTGGAGGACTTATTAGTGTTAGGTCAGAGGTTGGACTAGATGATCTTGGAGATCTCTTCCAACCTAGACGATTCTGTGATTCTGTGTGATTTTACTTTGGGTATTGAAAGAGTATTGCAGAACTAAACCTGGTTTAGCTCAAATACTTTTCTGTTTGCAACAAGAAGTTAGCTAGGAAACAATAAATGTGGGCTAAAATGGGCTGGCTTGGTCTGCCTAAGAACTGCTTCATTCAGGATCTGCTGAGCATTGACTGAGAAGGCAGTGACATCCATGTCACATCTGGAAGGAAGAGACACTGTGGGATGAACCAGACTCAAAGAATGGTTTGAGAGGGAGTCTAAGAGAGGAAAAAGTAAATGTAAGTGCCTCCAGAGTGTTCATTATGCATAACTGATTACCATTTCTCCCATATATATATATGTATTTATACTAGTATAATAAGATCTTTCATTGTCTGTTTGACACATAGCGTATTTCTGGACACTGCAAGAGAAATATTATCAAAATACATAAGCTCTTTGGACATGGTGAACATGTCAATATTGTGCATGTGTATTGAAAAAAATTATTTGTTTTACTCTGGTCCATATTACTTAGTAATACTGTTTGATTTTTCTTTTAATAGAGGAATACTATATTAGTAAGGTTGGCTTATTGCTTGTTTTAAGTAATTCCAGAATCTCCTACCAGTGGAGCTAATACAACATATCTGCTGCATCACCAAAGCAGAAGATTATGAATAAAAGCTTCCATTTTTAATTTCCTTAACATTAGTTGAAAGTATTTTTGTAATATAACTTCCAGAAAAGCTTTTTCATCCACTAAGCAATGTTCCTCTATCTCCTCAGTCATGCTCCTCAATCTGTGCTGTAAGGGAGTTTCTTCCTTAAACACAGGGAAAAGATGCAATTTATTATCATGATTAATTTAGAAAATTTGTTTTGAAAACCATACTGGAAGTGCTAGAAATTAAACATCAAGAAGCAATGAGGCAATAACTGTCGAAATGTAGCCCAGGAGAGCTACTTAGCCAAATCTATAAATAATACACAAGAAATTGCATCCATATCTTCTGTGTGCACTTTTGCTTGAAGACTGTGCTTTTTCGAAGAATGTTGTACATGAAAATTCTATATTTTGCAGAAAAAAAAAAGAAAAAAAAAAGAAAAATAATATTGCTTTTCTCCACTCATTGTTTCTTGCTAATAGCTCAACAGACTTTTGGCTGCAGTTCCCAATTCTTCTCTTGTGCCTGACAGTCAGTAATTCATACTAATATACAGGGTCAACCTGAGGTTATGTATGCTCTCTAAGAACACCAGGTAGAGACCTTGCTCTTCTTCCAGAGCCACAAAAATTACATTTGTCCTTCTCATGAGACAGTCACTGGAGTTGTCCCCTGATTCCTGGGTAGATGGAGCTTGCAGGGCTGACTCGGTGACTTTTCTGTGAAAGCAAAGATGTGATGTAATTCTCAAAGGTATGCTGCTTTCTGAGTCTGGCTGTAGGCAGGATTTGTTCTGAAGGAAATCACTAAGTAAGAAAAGTAGGGGCAAAGAAGGCTATTCCATATCAGTAAATCTGTCTAACTGTGAAAGAGCATGAGGCCTTGACGAACATCAAAAAAGAAATATAATCCAGAAAACAAAAACAAAAAATCAAAACACAATTAATTATATTTGCATCATTACATTATTTCATTGCATCTTGCTCTTAGTTTTCATGTTGATTTAGCAGTAAGGGTCACTCTGCTTTGATAAGCACGACTATATTTTATATAGTCCTTTTCAATCTGGAAAATTTCATTTAATTTTTCTTGTGTTTCTATCCAATATTAAACAATAGCCTACAGGCTGATTTTATTCATTTACCCTCTCTCATGATTCCATTAATATCAGGTAACCTCTATTTTAAAGCATTCCTCGATTGTTACAACTGAACTCCAGATCATACTTTTCAAAACAATCAAAGGACCTGTAATTTCATCTTCCTTATAGAGAAAATAAACTTTTACATTGACTTTTTTCCTATTTTAATTTTTTTTTTGGTTGATCAATGATGTCATGAGAAAGTTAATGTGGTAGAGTCTTTTATACCCTATCTAGTGTCCTAAACCATGCAGTACCTTAACAGATATTGTAGGGAATAATAGAAGATAAATTTTATAGGAAAGGTATCCAGAAGTAGCAATGACAGAGAATATAAACATGGTAGCAATGCGTAGCATTGTATATTTAATATCTGTTTATATGGACCTTACTGCGCCTGTGCTGTTTCCTATCAGTATATTTTTTATACAGGAAACAATGCAGTTTTCATATTTTATCAAGCCTTTCTAAAAACAGGGATGGTGCAGATTCTGGCTGAGAGAGAATATGAAATCTTTCTCCTTCTAAAGCACTGTTACTTAACCCAGCCTATGAAAGTAATGACAAGAAGGAGACACACTTTGTGTCTGTGGTAGCTTTGGTCCAGTGATGGTGGGCAGCTCTACAATATGCTTTGAGACAGTTCACCTGAGTTGTCCTAGTCACCTGAGTACATTGGTAAACTCCAAAGACAAGTCAAGGTGTGGAATGAGGACAGGACACAGTAACTTAAGGAGTTGTGTTGCTGTGGCATGCATTTGTACTTTCTTTTTGCAAAAGCAGAGTATCTGAAACATTCTGAAAAACCATGACTGGAGTAAAAAATGACCAGATCGCCTAAAATCTGTGCTCTATTATATGAGCAGCATGTACACTGATGTCCTGTATATTTGTTTCCTTCTGGCTAAGACTAAGTAGGAGGAATCAAGAAATATTAGTCTTCTCAAATATTTCTAACACTTTCAGGTAGAATATGGCTTTGGAGAACCTGTCTCAGATATTAGTCCACTTCTGCCATGTACTTGAAGAAGGAGTAGACGGGGAAGAACTTCTCTGAGAAGCCATGTGCATTTCCTCCCTGTTACAAACTAGGACTGGTTCTTACAAGGGAGTATTTTCTCCCCAAAGATTGCAAAGTGACCTCTGGCCACATGAGAGGAACAACTGAATACCCTGAGGAAGAGATAAATAAGACCCCTTTCACTGCTGGGTCTGCCGCTGTTAAAGTTCTGCTCTCATAATTGTACAGGTAATTTAATATTTAGTATTTGGTGCCTAATATATTATAAGATTCTCTCTCTCTTCCAAAGAAGTGGTAAACAGGTTAATAAACTATTGTCTATAAGTTTTCTCCACCTCTCTTCTCCACCTCTGCATTTCTAAGCCAAAGTTATCCCTACTTGGTCTAACCATTCCACGCAGCTTCTCTGGTTTTACAGCATGTAAGGGGAAAAAAAAGATTTTTCTCTTTCAGAGAAACTGGAGTAAGAACATGATTTCCTCTTCCTCTTTGTACCGATTAATACTTTCTGTAACTGTAAATACGGAATGGATTGGGATATTGGTGGACTGATTTCCACATCAACAGGGAGCTGAAAAGCAAGCCTGTGGAGAGCTGAAGTCCATAACAAATATTTTTGTGAGGAGTGAGAGTAGAGAAAATATTTTTTCATATTTAATATAAAATGCTAAGACTAGTCCTGCTTATCTGATTGTTCATGTATTCATATCTACAACCTTTCCTAAAGCAAGTCTCAGCATTACTTTTCTTGTTTAGGTTTCTAATGTCAGCAGCTCTCCATTGTGGAATCTGTGTACTGTTCAATGGAGAGAGCTCCTGTTTTTCTTCTGTAGTTGTGTAAAGTGCCAAGCGCACATGCGGGTGCTCTAAAATGGTAATAACAAACAAGAATAAGAATTTGTTACTTTACTTCACATGGGAATCAATGACAATAGAAATAGTTGAAGGCTTCTATGAAAATATACTGTATTTAGGATCCAGGAAATAACATTTGTGATTTAAGCTTCTTTTTCAAGTGACACTTTATTATGTGTATTCCTTATTTTTCCAGTTTTATTTTACTGTTACAGGAAAAATTGCCATTTCATGTACCCAAGAGAGATACCAAGGGGGGCTATAGTAAGTAATAGACTGCTAAATAAATCAAGTTCAATCTGTCTTTTGCATATATCTGCCATGTTTTAGTCTGTCCATGTTTCTGCTTTTCATCTACTGATGACGAAAACTCCCACTGGTGTAATTCAAGATGTCCACAGGTATTATAAATATCCCTTCATAGATCCCCATTGAGGGATAAAGTATGAGGTCAACTCAAAGTCAGTCCTAAATTATTAATGCAAACAAGTATATTATTTGCATAGAGAGTGATAGTCTGTCCCTTAGTTAAAGAAAGATTTATAAAGATCTTAACACCAGAAGAAATGTATAAAACAAAACAATAGCTTTATTTATCACAGAAGAATGTTTGCCATCTCCAGAAAATATGTCTTATTTCAGTGAATTGTGGAAAGAACATGAGAAGGGGGGTGCACAGGAAATATGTTGCAGATTTCTTACACAAAATGTATCACAGTAGCAAAGCCCTGTAGGTGTCCGATACCAGCTTTGTGGAGACAATACACAAGGAATAACAGTTTTAACTGCAGGTTCTGTACATTGTGGGAAATTAACATTCTTCTTTTTCATTTATCAATGTAGTCCTGCCTTTTATTCTAATCAAACATAGCTTATCTGCAAATAGCATACCTAAGAGGGGAAAAAATATATTTTTTTCCTCAAATGCTAGTTTAAGAAAAAAATTCAATACTCTTGTGGAGCTGCAGGCTGGAAGACCCTGACATGGCACAAAACACAATTATGAAGACTGATGCCTCTGATAAACTGAGATGAGATGCTGGCCAGAAGGTTAAATTAGAATCTAAGTTCACAGACAGCAACAAAATATGTTGAAGTTTGGGGAAGGAGAACATTATTAGCTAAGAATAATGATTTTCTTTATATCCAAGCTGATATCTGTTTTCATTAATTTAAAATGCCTGTAAAGATGTCTTTATGTATTGTGTGGCCTGTTTTTTTGTTTGTTTGTTTTTATCGATTGCCCCGATTTTCTTTTCATTTCCATCAGATCCTTACTAATACAACTCCACTGTTAAAAGAAAAAGGATAATAGGGCTCCGGAGTAAACCTGCTTTCATTTACTCTGCTGGAAGTATGGAATCAAACACTGATTTCTGTGGATTTATTCTGTGTTTCTCTAAAAGAACAGTCTGTCTCTGGTGTTGCTTACACTACTGGAAGTACAATTCAAGTCAGATTTACACTGCTGAGAAGAAAAACAACACAACAAAATTAGGATTAGGTAGGCATACAACAATATGTGTTTCTTTGCAGTGCAGAATTATGCAGATGGACTTAAGCAGTAGGGACATCATATATTAACTAACACGAACTTTTGGGATAACCAGATCTTCACATGTTCAAATTTAAGTTGTCCTTTCAGATAAAAATGTTCTGATGGCAAATGCAGGTACATGTATGTACTTGTCTTTAACTAAAATCTGTCTTAGTTAATTATTATATATATACACCTATATAATATAATAATACATATTTTTATAGCATATAATAGGCTTTTTTTTTTTTTCATTTACTCTCATGGGAACACAATTTGTGTAAGTTAGACTGTTCCTTTCAGTGCTCCAGGAAAAATAAGTTTTTCTGTTCTAAGTCGTCTTAATTTTTTTTTCAGACTCTTTGTTATGTAATCATTACACCAATAATTTCAAATAGATATGCAGACAAAAATCACATCAGTTGAAGAAAAGCAAGGCTTTCAATACATGTCTGAAAATGTCTCTTTTTCAGTGAAAGGGAATTTAAATGTTGGCTCTCATGCTTGGAGTGAGCCTCTTTCAAACTGATCTCACTACAGTCATGTTAGCTGCCTTCACTTGTGTTTACACCTGTTAGAAAAATGTATTACTTTACCTGGTTCCTTGCTGCACACAGCAGGATGCTAAAATCATCAATTTCTCTTCACTTCCAGCCAGGAAGAAAGATGTTTTATTTTTCAACTTTGAGGCATGCTGAATTTTAATGAAAATAAAAATACTTTTTCTTTCCCCATTTGTATAATGAAGCGACTGTTTGTAGACTATGCTTTTTTTTTTCCCTCCTGTCCATACAGTTCACCTGAAACCATGTAAATAATACATAATTCAAAACCACAGTTTCTCATATTCTCTAGTTCAAATTTGTCTAGACAAATTTTAACTCTAAATTTTATGAGTGCAAGTATCAGTGCAAATTTTTGTGCACAGGAAGAGTGGAGTATGCACCATCTAAAGCACTATCTTTTTAGATCTGTGTCTGTCTGTCTACTGGAAAAAAAATTATCCAGGAAAGTAATTTTCTTGTATTCAAATAATATTGAGATTCCAAGTGTACACTGTACCCATCCCCATCTCCTTTGCCCTTCTCCTTTCAAAAGATTTGAACAGTTGAAATTGAGAAAGATAGTGCCAATGTAAGGGAGAACTGTTGGGGAATTAAAAAAAAAAAAAAGTGTATTTTATTGCTCTCTCTGGACATCTGCCCAGATATGCTCATCTCATCTACATGAGAAGAGCATGTCTAGTTGTCAATACTTATAGAATTGGTGGCCTTGGTGGCACAGTACCTTAGGAACATGCTGTTTGATCTGTAAAAGGTAGACAGTCCCAAATTCAACCCCTTTCTTACTAAAAAATCATTCTTATAAAGTGACTTTTGATATACAGAAGAGAATTAATTTGGTAGTTACTGGCAAAATATTTCTTTCAAATTTGTATTTATTATACACCTGGGGCCAAATTAATCCCCAATTAATTAAAGTGAAGTAAATAGGATTGCACAGGAGTCTTACAATGCATTACTTTTGATCCATCTTTGTGGAGAGAAAAGACTTAACAACATGAGTCCCAGAGAAAGTGCACACAGCTCCCAGTCTGTGCAAGTTCTATCCTCTTGAACAAGTTTAAATTGTTTGGATGGATAAATAGTCTCACCAATAGTGTGTATATCGGGCGTCTACACAGTTTTCTTACATCATGACTATTTGGTCTGTGGTGAAGCACATGATGAAATGCAAACTACAGAAGTCCAGAACAGGGCTCAGTACTGGGGCCACTTCTCTTCAATATCTTTCTCAATGATCTAAAAGGGGGGATCGAGCTCACTCTCAGTAAGTTCACAGACACCAAGTTAGGTGCGAGTGTTGATCTACTCAAGGGTAGGAGGGCTCTGCAGAGGGGTCAGAGGGGTCTGATTAGGCTGGACCGATGGTCCAAGGCCAACTGTATGAGGTTCAGCAAGGCTAAGTGCCAGGGCTGCACCTGGGGCACAACAAACCCATGCAAAACTACAGGCAGGGGGAAGAGTGGCTGGAAAGCTGCCTGGCAGAAATGGACCTAGGGGTATTGATCGATAGCTGCCTGAATATGAGCCAGCAGTGTGCTCAGGTGGTCAAGAAGGCCAACAGCATCCTGGCTTGTATCAGAAATGGTGTGGCCAACAGAACTAAGGAAGTTACGGTCCTTCTATACTTGGCTCTAATGAGGCTGCACCTCAAATACTGTGTTCATTTTTAGGCCCCTCACTACAAGAAAGATAACAAGGTGCTGGAGCGTGCCCAAAGAAGGACAGCAAAGCTGTTGCAGGGTCTAGAGATCAAGTCTTATGAGGAGTGAGCTGGGGTTGTTTAGCCTCATGAAAAGGAGGCTCAAGGGAGGCCTTATAGCACTCTAAAGTTAGCTTAAAGGAGGCTGTAGTGAGGTGGGGATTGGTCTCTTCTCCCAAGCACCAAATGAGAATACAAGAGGAAATGACCATAAGTTACACCAGGGGAGGTTTAGTTTGGATACTAAGAAAAATTTCTTGACTGAAATGGTTGTGAAGTATGTGAACAGACTGCCTGGAGAAGTAGTTGAGGCACCATCTTTGGAGTTCTTCAAAAATATGTAGATGTAGAACTTAGTAGCATGGTTAAGTGGTGGACTTGTCTGTGTTGGGTTAAAGGTTGGACTAGATGATCTTAGAGGTCTTTTCCAACCTAAATGATTCTATGATCATATCAGGCATGCAAACTTGTTTTTGAACAACTAATTTCTCCCTAAAGGTATGGATAGCTGACTCTTTCTTAGAATCACCATTGTGAAAGGATTATCGGTTTCCCCCTATGGTTATTTGCTAGGATTGAAATTTTTAACGTACTGAAGTTTGTCCAAATGTGACATAATTTGATTCTACTTCAAAAAAAACAGTTAGCACCAGTAAAATAGTACCAACTAAATAAAATTAAAGGAAGACAGAAGCACTTCAAATGATAAAACTAAAGAAGACCACCCAAAGGCTGTTTATTTTATGAAAACTTTTTGTGGTAGAATCAGTTACTTTTGTGTGGTTGTATTAGTTTAGACTACTTCTAGAAATGGAGATCCACAGAGAACTGAGTAAACTAAACATCATACTTAATAACGAGGCTTTCCAAAAATGTTTTCCAGAAAGCTCAATACACACAGAATGAGGGCAGTTTCTGAGAATCATCTCCTGTCTCTATTTTAAAAAGATGGTGTAACAGTTTGATAATATGTAAACACAGTATACCAGAATGTATATTACATATATCCTGTAATCAAAAATAGTTAAAGATAGCAGTCCTAAAGGTTGTCTCCATTGCATTGACAAAATGTTCACATTGTGGGTTTGGATCTTCTCCCACATCTAGATCAAGACTGTCATGTCACTTGATGGCTACACTTTGTTACATGCCTAGCCACTTCTCTCTCTGTATGGGGGAAACTCTCTTCTAGAGGTTTGAGCTTTTAACTATTTGCTTTGTTTTGGTTTGATTTCTTTCTTTTCTAAAACATAAAACGTATTTGTCAGAACTGTGGCTGGTGTTTGCTCCCCTTGCTTTCATTAGGGGTGACTGCCTCTCTTGCAGGTGGATGAGAAGTTAGGAGGGATGCTCAAGTACTGCCATCACCTTTCAAGGTATAGTAGGCTTTCCTCTGCTGCCTGAGGCTGTTTTCTTCATGCTGCTGCACAGTTTTGTTCTGTGTCCACAAGCACATAACACACACACACCTAGGGCAGAATCAGACCTCGCCATATCTGTCTGCTATTTCAGAGGGGCAACAGATAATTACTTGGTTGCATCTTACACAGGGTTAGGGTGCTACTAGCTCTTCTTTTTCATGATAGGATACACTTTGCAAGCAATTATACTAAAATTTCTCAAAAAAAAAAAAAAAAAGCCAAGGCACGAATATCTAGTTTTGTTTTTGTTGTTGTTGTTGTTTGTTTGTTTGTTTTCCAGACAGTTAAGCACCCCCTGGTTTGTATCTTTGGTCTCTATAGCTAAAGAGGTTCAATTGCTGATGTGTTTGATTTGAGCTCTTTGGTCATCAACTTCTGTATGGACTAACCATTGAAGGGTTTACTTATCTTGTATAAAGATGTTGATTGTCTTAGCTTCTGTGCTTCTGTTTTTCACTATTTATTAACATATTTCATCTAGTTCATACTATTATTTTCAAAATAGTTTCATTGTTTTTATTCTGTCATTCAGGTTTTGCACGTTTTCTTTATAGGGCATGTTTTTGTCCTCCCCTTGATACATCCCTCATATCTTGTGAAGGTTCAATCATTTTTCACCAAACTTGTGTATGAGCTCTGGAATATCAGTCACTAGCTCGGTTTCTGTCTCTTTTGGGTAATTGCTTTCACTCTATCTTCTGAGTCATGCTGTTGAGTCATCAGCAATGAGTTGGACTTCTTCTAGTATGGCATACAACTCTTTCGGACCTGACTCATACTTGAGGCAGAATACCTTCACCTCGTGAAGGCACTCTAATTTTCATGGTATTTTGCTTTTAAATTGTATATCAAGAATTCTGTCTGTACTTGTTATGGAGAATTTATAAGCTGTGCTGTATGAGGGCCTAGACAGGAAGACAATAATTCCTATTTCTGTTTAACTTAGGTTTGAAATGCATTTCTGAATCATGCCAATAGATCGTTATTATTGTTATTATTACTTTTAATGTGAGATGAGAAGGCAATTTGGCCTACCTTTTCTGTTTCAGGTACTTTGCTAAGAGGAAGGTTGCCATACATGTGCTACTGCCACTGTATGCGGATGGCTTTTATTTTTGTAACAAACCGAAAGACTATCTAAAATATCAAGAAATCTTTTCTTAATCTGTAAAGTGCCCATTAATGCCTTTCACTCTCAAAGGTATTTATAACAAGATTAATTATTTTTGATCCTTTTTATTTTTTCACTACTAGATTCACACGTGTAAGTCAAAATCTAAATATTCATGATACATGTAAAATATCATGGTGTACCAAATTGTTATACAGTCATCTGCAAGACAGATGCCCTTTGAAACCTGTTAGTCAGAATTTAATATTAAGTCCTGAGGTAGTATAAGTCTTTTCATATAGGTTGCCCATTTCTCATGTTTCTAGACCTACTAGAAAAACAGTTGCCTCATTTCTTTACTCTTTCCTCTGTAACCAGAAGTTGTATCAGGTCATCTACGCTAAATTTGCATCTTACCACAGATTACATGTTCCTTCTTGCTTTTCTGTGTTGGGGGAAGGGAGAATAGACACATTTTGAAAACAGTTATGTGCCACCTCATGTGTTCCCCATTGTTCTGGGTTCTGTGTGGTACAAATCCACCTCTGGGAGTACAATTATGTATGGGACATCTTCCCTGTAGGTGGTGGTGACCTCTTCTTGGGCTGTCTGTTAGCCATTTATTTGAATTGCTGGTTATACCTCTCTGCTTCATTCTGTGCATGCCAAGATGAGTGCTGATGCTTTTCGAGTACTTACTGCATGTCCCTGTGCCCTAGGTCTTTGAGCATGAAATTTTCTTCCATTCTAATGTTTCTTAGGAACGTGCTGCAGTCTGTGCAGAAAGATAAATGCTAAAGGGAGCCATTGCAACTTTTATTTTCAAATAAAGCCAGCCATGTCTGGGGAGTCTCCACTTTTGGATTCTACCTTAAGATTCCTTTTTTTTTTTTTTTTAACACAAAGAATTAACATCTGTTTCTCACTCTGTCCCATTTCCTTGTCAATGGGAGGTGCTGCTGTTTGACTCTTCTGCAGATCAGGCCTACACATCTTATCCTAGAGGTACAGGATTGATGACAGCTTCTGAAGTCATTAGAGACTTCTGCGGGCAAATACTGTCTAAGAAGCACAGTTTAATAATTCCCATACATGTTACCCTTTGTCTGAAGGTTACCTCATATTACAGAGCAAGACCTCTGTAATATGACACTAGACTATAAAAATAGTGTTCTTGCTGAAGAAGAGGATGTTTGAGTCCTTGTCTAGCTTGTTCTGTTCAGCATGACTGACCACCTTCCTCATATACTTCCTACACTGCTGGAACATTTTTACTTGGACTCTTCTGATCCATCAGGCTCTTTATTCTGTAAAATTGCCAATGTTTGGCAGTAGCATAAAAGAAGGGAGAAGGCTACATGAAGCAGGGCAGCATCTGAATGACTTGGGGCCAGCAGAAACTAACAAGATATATTTTAAGAAAACAGATAGCCATTTATCTCAGAGACAGAGAGCTGGGAGGGATATACAGGAGTAGGGTAGGAGGGCTCCATAGATAACTGATTTCTTGTCCAATCTGTACAAAATCAAACTGAATCTTTTGGTCCAGCATGACCAAAAGCTGAGATACCTGTTGAATGATTCTCTTTGCTTGTTTTTGTATGACTGGCATGTTTGTGTGTCATAGCGTTATATCTGACAGTGTGCATATCTCATTTGTGTTGCTCCAGCTCAAGTGATGTGGCTGGTGATCCTGAAGGCAGAGTGCTGCGACCTACCAAACACTGACCTTAGACAACCTTGACCCTTTCCTGTTGGGTGCATTAATTATTAATCTTACTTAAACCTTCTGTTTTCACCTGCAGTCTATCTGTGCATTTCAAACAAAGTCATGGAAAACTGAATGGGTTATAACACTGGCTAAGTGAGTTTCACTAGTGTGTAAAACACAAGGAAGAAAAAATCAACTTTTTTTGTCCTCCTACTGTACGGTTCTCTTCTGTCACTTTGCTTAAATAAATTGTGAGAGTAACAATACAAATGTATATTTTTCATATTTAGCTTCCACAAGAGCGTTACATAGTACTGCTTTGTGTCATATGCACTATGAAATATTGATGTTGATAAGACAGTCTAAAGAATGAGTAGAGAATTTTAATTCTCGGTTTGTGGAGATGGACAATGAAAATATATGTTTAAGAGAGAATGGAAAATTCTAACATCTTACCAACTTATTAAGTACAATTAAATGCAATACACCAATTTCATCAGTAAAGAACCTCAGCAACTGCACTGTCTAGTCTCTTCCCGAAATGTGTTACACTCTGTGTGTACTTCTGCAATAAGCAGCTCACCTAGTTTCTAAATTCCAGGTTACAGTGATATTCTGGGGAGTCTGCTGGAAACTTGATTAAGTAGGACACGTTATCAAATTCAGGCAACCTGGATGCCAATACTACTTTTCAGCTTTCTTATATTACACAAGAGACAGTTCTTGAAATTCTGAAGTGTTTGTAATTTTTCATCTGAAAATCTTTAATTTTTTTCTGAGTTGATAATACAAGGAGATCTTGCATCAAGGCTGTAATAATAGCTTGTCTGAAAAAAACGTTAATTATGTGAGGCTCAGGGTTTCACTTCTAACCCACATTTTGGCCACTGAGACACTTCACTTGTGATCTCATTATCAACTTTCTCAGAGTCTGACAAGTGTGTAGATACCTGTTACTTCAACATTTTTAAGTTCTGCTTCTCTATTTTCTGTTTTAAATTTATTCAATATACTATCTAGATCCATCTGACTAGGTTCCCAAAAGGTTCCCAGAAGGGTTAGGAGAAGTTTCCTGTGATATCGCTCAGCAGTTTCCCAATTTGCAGATGAACTTCTGTCTCAGTTCATATGGAGGAAAACAGCCCATGCAAAAATTCTTCTGCAGAAATCTTATATAACATATAAGGTTTTACAATTTCATTAAAGGCTCAGCAGGATTTGCATTAACACATATTGCATTCTGTGAGCCAGCAAGGCATCTTTCCAGCTAATTTACATTACAGGAAGATTATATAAACTGTCAACCTTGAGCAAAAGACTTCCTTAGTTCATGAAAGTCCTGGCTGTTTTTTTTCTACACACGGGTCAGCCAGTCTGACCTCTTCAATGCTTATCTAGAGAGCAAGAACATTAACCACCAAATTCAACCAGCTAGGTCTCACAACTCCAGTGTTTCTTTTTCTCTGATGATTTCCCGAGGCCCCTGGAGATGTTGGTTTGAATAAACAAAGCGGTACTACCAGCTCCACATATGGTCTCTGCCTGTCTTCTGTCTGCTGCTGCTGTCTTTTTGACGGAAGCTGTCTGGCTACATCCACAGATCACAGAGATCAGGCAGTGTTGCAAGCTGCTTTCTTTCACTGCCTTCACATAGTGGCGATCTTCTCCCCAGTTGGCCAAACATTCCTTAGATGTGTGTCTAAACCCTCTGAAGCCATCTGCTAGTTGTATGGATGTGTGTTAAACATTTTACAATTTGGGGCTGTTTGTTGCAGAGCATTTCATAGATTTGTCAGGGATGACTTCCACTGTTCCCTGTCTTGTTTTGGTTTGTGAGTGCAGCAATGACCCTGGAACAGAAAGACTGGAAAAGAAATAGCAAAATTACCTGAATTAATGATAGCCTGATAATTTTGTATATATGTGTGATATTCTGCAAATATAGGCACCATATACTTTTACAGCCTTCAACAACAAGTAAGTTACCTTTTGAATGTTTGTAAAATCCTTCCTTGTTTTAAGAATTTTTCTAAGGGAGGCAAGTAATTGTGCATGATGTATGGAGAAACTGTCCTAATATATGAAATCTCCATGAACACAGAGCTTAACTAGATATTAAGCTGGTGAAAATTGTTAGGTGTATTCCATTAATAAACAACTCTGAACATATGGTTCTTAATAAATAGTGATATGCCATTAAAAAAAATTGCAAATAAAAGATAAAAATCAAAAGGAAATATTAATCAGGGAATACTGTGTATATATGTATATACATACACATATATGTAGATGTGTATGTATATGTACACTGAAGGGTACATACACAAACCTATATATATGTACATACACATATTTGTATGCATACGGTACCTTTAATAACTACTGTCGACATTTCATTTTGCATGTTCTCAGCACAGATGGGATTTTCTTTTCATTCAGTTACTTGTGGCAACAATAACTGAAACCCAGGTCCTTGACAGACATTGCCCCTTAGAATAGCATTTCTCTCTCTGATAAAGGCAGTGGGAGTTCCCACCATGTTGTCTAGTCCTCTGGACCTTATTTACTTTAAAGAAGATGGAATCTGTTCTGGTGTACCTGGCCAAAGAGAAAGGACAAAGGCTTCTGAACTGCAATTCTCAATGGAAAGGTACAAAGGCCAACAGCTTCCTGGCTTGTATCAGAAATAGTGCAGCCAGCAGAACCAGGGAGGTGATCATTCCCCTGTACTCTGCTCTGGTGAGGCCACACCTCGAGGACTGTGTTCAGTTTTGGGCCCCTCGCTACAAGAAGGACATCGAGGCCCTGGAGCGTGTTCAGAGAAGGGCTACGAAGCTGGTGAAGGGCCTGGAGCACAAGTCCTGTGAGGAGCGGCTGGGGGAACTGGAGTTGTTTAGTCTGAAGAAGAGGAGGCTCAGGGGAGACCTTATTGCTCTCAACAGCTACCTGAATGGAAGGTGTGGGGAGCTGGGGGTCAGCCTCTTCTTGCAGATAACGAGTGATAGGACTAGAGAGAAGGCCTCAAGTTGTGCCAGGGGAGACTTAAGCTGGAAATTAGGAGTAATTTCTTTTCAGAGAGTAGTTAGGCACTGGAATGCGTTTCCCGGGGAGGTGGTGGAGCCACTGTTCCTGTGGGTGTTTAAGGAAAGGTTGGATGTGGTCCTTAGAGACATGGTTTAGTGGGTGACATTGGCGGTAGGGGGATGGTTGGACCAGATGATCTTGGAGGCCTTTTCCAACCTTAAAGATTCTATGATTCTATATAAAGACACACAACATCAGCTTTTGTTTATTTCAAATCTTTTAAGATCTTTTCAATAAGCAAGAAAATTCTGACTTTCAGAAGTTCAAAATATATCAGTTGAAATACTGACCTCTAAGTCTTTCAGGTCTGTTTTTGTTGTTGTTTTTGTTTTGTTGTTTTTAAGACTTCTATTTCAGATTTCAAATTTTCAGTTAACTTTCTGTCTGGAGAGGAAGCAAATATTTCAGATTTTCTAGCATGGATATTCTTGCATCTGTTTATTAGCTGTGAAGGAATTCACACATTAATTTAAACTGATCACAGAAACATTAGGCATCTGTTGATGCTCTGTATTTTCCCTGTAATTTTAAGCCCATCTTAAAAACATTGTGTAATATTCAGATAAATCAACTACTCCAGCTCTGATATGACAACATTTTTCCTGAAGCTTTTCCTCTACACTCCTTTTTATTTTTTGTTGGTTTCTTTTTGTTTGCATTCCATGAACCATATGCCAAGAAAGCTCTAAAAAATAGTTACTGATAATCTTCAGTGGCTAAATATGTTTTCCAAATGCGTACATATACAGCTTTGTCTTTTCCTAAGTAGAATTACACTTAAATATGTTTCATGTTTTTAGTAAACTTCATAGCATACTCATCTGCCAGCAGATTATAATGGGAATAAAATTTTGTTGCTCTGCAGTTTATTTTTCCACACTGAGGAAGAAGTAATTTTGAATTCTCAGACTTGAGCTGCTGTCTTTCTCCAAATAAGAGCCATTTAGAAAAGACATGCATTTCCAAGAACATCTTCTGACAACGAGCACTGCAGAAGATTACAAAAGGTCTGGGAGTTAAATATAGCAGCAGACAAAAGTCCTTCCTTGGTGTTCATAGGAAAAAAAAAAAAAAAAAAAAAAGATTGGTGAACAAAATTTCCTTTTCATTTAACATCTGAAAAAGTTACTTTGATAGGAACAGGACACTTAGGTACTTATTGGACACTTTGATACTGTTGGGTGACAAAAGGATCAACATACCGCTGTTTTCCCTTCCTCATTTTTTAAAAATCTTTACAGTAATAAACAGGAGTGTTAGTAATGAACAGCAATATCCTGCAACTCTTGTGCAGCCAGAACTCCTATTGATTCCAAAACAAGGCTGTAAACACAGGCTTCCAGAGTATTGATTGAACCGAATCTGAATTTATATGATGCAATTTTAAGGAATCTGTGTGGTAAAATGTTTTTATGTCCCTATACATTTCAGTTGTACCCTCTGGACTTGTACTTTTAGTGGCAGAACATCCCTCATGGCTTATTCTTCTCCTACACTTGGTTGGCAGCCAGCTCCTCGGCGATGTTTTTGCCCCTGTCCTGTGCTGCATACAGCTCTAGTCTTCCTTAAAACAAAACCTCAGATTTATTACAGTTTAATTTTTTGGTCTTTTCCTTTATCTCTTGGATATGAAGAGGGGGAAAGAAGGGGTGAGGAGAGGAAAGCTGTAGGTGAGTATAATAGCATCCATTTAACTGATTGCTAGCTAAATTTGAACTAGTGTTGGATTTGCCTAAGTGTTGGGCACTTAAGAGACCCAATTAACTGACTAAGTGGGACTTGAATCAGCTTGATAAATGGAAGACTATGACTTGAAGAAGGCTATAAAATTGGTAGAAAGAGGGTTGTTTTTGCTGTTGTGAAGTTCTTCCATCTCAAGAGCAACAACAGCCTGAAGGTGTCATGCAAAAAAGGACCTGAAGGCTAGATACTTCTATCTCAACTATTACTGATGAGTAATGATGGTAAGGAGTTACAACTTAACCCTTTTTCCCTGTGATATACAGGACAGGGGAGGTTGAAATGCAGGTGAAAAGAGGCCTCGGAAGCCAGCTATACTTGCAGAAGCAAGCTGCAACCTTCCCATACAATGTTGATGTGATTCTTCACCTCTATGGCAAGAGAACACTGTCACTGCTCCCAGTATAAGCCCATAACCAGCACAGGAAGCAGAGCTAAACTGAAAGTCTACCATAGCTGTGTTTGCAAGCTTTATTTTGGGACAAATATAGTAAGGTTACTTTATGTCTTTCTGCTCTTCATGCCTATTTCTATAAGTAGTGTCATTATGAAACAAGAATGTTCTGGTAAAATCAGCAAATACTACACCCACAGATTTGTGATGGCTAAGGCATTTTGCTTGAGAAGTCTTGTGATTGTGGCTTTCAGACTGTTTCAAATACACTGAAGTCTAAAGTCCTGGGGTAAGTGGTCTGCTGAGGAGGCAACAAGTGGCATTGATACTTTTTGGCAGTTATATCAATCACTAGAATATTTATGCTGATGATACATATAATAGCCAGGATTTAAAGTAATTGATAGATAAAAAGGACAGAGCCTCATTGCCCTGTGCAAAAAGCAAGGTAGATTTCTTCCTGGCTTTGTATAAACCTATTCGATGTTCTCCTTGTAATAGCAAGAGTGCTTAATCTTTTTTTTTTTTCAATCTGCTTTAATTCTCAGGTCATTATCTCCAGTGTACACAGATATCCTAGCAATCTCTGAAGAAGTAAACTCAGCTGACAACAATATTATAGCTATATTATGAAAGTCTTTTTGTAGTAATGCACCTGCTTCTGAGCAAGTTTAGCCTGCTGTACTGCCTGCCTGTGCTGCTTGCTACTGATGATAATTCTCTTCACTCCACCTGGTACTGTTATACCATTACATGCTGTCATGTGTTTGTGGTGCTTACATCATGACTGAGCTAAACATAACAGCTAAAAAGAACAATAAACCCTTGTAGATAACTAGGGAACTGCAAACTCCCAACTCTACAATGTGTTTTTATTTACCATCTCCTACAATAAATAAATAAATAAATAAATAAATAAATAAAATAAATAAATTAAAAAAATAATAATAGAGAAAAAAATAACTAGTTGGAGTAGCTTTAAAGTAATCAGAATAGCTGATTTTTACCGGAGGAGCTTCCAAAGCATAGTGGTGCAAATATGTTTGACCTAGCATTTCTCCCCCACTCAATTAAATGTTTATTTTCTTGAGAATTTATTACTCTAACAGCAGAGTGTAAAATAGTTCAGGGTAGAATCTACTATGATTTCTGTGACTACTTCCAAGGAGACAAGGAAGACTCAAACACTGCTGATCTGCCTAAATGTATCAGTTTCCATTATGTTTCCAGTATTTTTCCTCACTCTTTCTTCATTTTGCATAACAATACAATACAATTTTTTGATTAACATATATTAACCTGTCCATTTAAAGTGTATGGGGATATTCTAGGGACTAGATTAATAATGGGAATATTTATCATCAAAATTGCCAGCAAACATGGAACAGCTAAGTATCAATCTGTTTCTCTTATCAACAACTCATAGCCCAATGCTTTCTAGAAGACATTACAGCATGCTTTTTTGCTGTTGTTGCTTCACTTAATCATCAACTGTACAGATAAAGGGAGAGTTTAAGACTCTTTACAGCACACAATAGCATGAAAAGAAAAAAAGAAAAAAAAAAAAAGAAAAAATTATCTATTAAAACCTGTTAAACATTTTGTTATCTAAGTTTATAGGAAGGGAGGTTGAAACTGGATGAAGTCTGAGGAAGAAATAAAAGACCCCCTAGACCCATACAGGCTTCTACCTGGTAACTAAATAGGCAGGTAGCTTATATTTTGCAAAGAATGACTTGAGTTTTAACAAGAGGATTTTTTTTGAAAATAGTGTGTATTTTGCTAGGTGTGGAAATTTCTATTGATTCTCCAGCTATGTGATTTTAGAGCATCCTCAAATTTCTTCTTTGTCTTGGAATGAAGTGTCATTGGTTCTCCTCTACTCATGGTGGTTTTTATTCTTTTGAGTTCCCAGAGACAAGACTTTTGGCTTTAGTATCTCTGTTTCTTGAGGGAGGTACCAGAACTTATTCTCCTTTCAAGTTAGCAAGAAAAGTGAAACCAGAAGGCTAAGGTTCTGCAACAGGGTAAAAACAGTTTGAAGGTACCTAGCATTACATCACAAATGCTGCTGCTGTTTAACTTTTTGTAATTCTACTATTGGGTGTCCTTGCTGCCCTCTATTTGGACTTTGCACAGCTGGCACCTCTTTGGATGCTGTTTTAGCTTAGTTAGAGGATAGCACACTGTTGAAGTGAATCACTCAATTGTCTTCACTTAATGTGTGAGGCTTAGATCCAAGAAAGTTTTAGTACACATGAATGAGATCAGGGATACTGATAAAGGTGTTGAGAAGTGAAGGCTTAGCAAAGTGCATGTGATATCCCCAAACTAACAACCATCCTGTTTAAGACAGCCACACAGACAGCATGTATTATAGTAGGGTTTTTGGGTGGGAGTGCTTGTGATATCCTTCCATCTCATGTCTCTTCATGTTTCGTGCATCCAGTCTTGAAGCTCATCTTCAGTCCACTACTGAAGACTACACTGGACAGACTACAGGTTCTCAAGAACACCCTTGTGTAATAATGTCAGACCCCCATGGGCATAAGGTGGATGCTGACAGAACATCCATGACAGGTCAATCCACTTTGGTACTACTAGCCTCCTATTCTTCTGTAGGCTTGAGTCTCTCCAGGCTTTTGTTGTGTTTGTGGAGTGAGGGAGGCATGTATTTTGCTCTTTTTTTTTTTTTTAATCAAAATCTTTATCATGTGTTCAGTGGAATAGTTGCAATTATTATTCTAGAGTTTTTGAAATGAAACAGAAGCATCTGGATTGCCTGTGGCTGTAAACTCACACCTGAGAGAAAGCAAGCTGCAGCAAACAGTAGGAAATGCAGCTAGCAGTGCTTTATTACTTGCAGTCCAACACATGCCCTATTTCACACTACAACAAGCAGCCATTAGTCGCTATCATAAAGTCATCTGACAGGGCTTACAATTTGGCCCTCCTGTCTCTCATGGGTATGTGCAAAAGAGCCACAGCAATCACAGATAGTAAATGAGGTTTTCTTTGGATTTCCCAACCTCTTGCCACCTGTTCTGCTGTAAGTGTGGCACAGCACACAGTAGGTAAAATAGCAAACCCAAGCTTGGGCTCTTCCTTATCTCATCAGAGAGATAAATTTGTGTTTAACTACTAAATTACAGCTAGGCAAACATCAGCTGAACAAAAATAAAAATGGTTAAGGTTTCAGTTCAATGGATTCCTAAATTAGGGGAGTGAAATCAGTGCAGTGAAACCAGCATAAAGGTGACACAGGGACTCAGCTTTTGTGATAACTTGCTTGCATTGCAGATATGAAGCAAGTCTTGTGAAAGATGTGTCTCACACCTTGTCCAGGTTAATCACGATGATATCATCCAACTGTCTGCAATTTACTGTGAAAGGCCATGACTCAGCTAAGAGATACCTTCGAGCTCTGAGAGCAACCTGTGTCTGGCCAAGACAGAAACAAAGGTAATTAAGGCTTAAGAGGTTCTCCAAGAGAGCCAACACAATTGCACAATTGCACTTTTCCAGAGGAAAAGAGAGAGAGGCAGCACCTCTAAAAGCTGGCAGCAACTCATTGCTTAAAGTTCAAGAGCATTCTCTTGTTCATCTGTGCTGTTCTGCTTATTATCTGAATCAGTCTTGTGTCGAGCTTGCCTGTGAATGTTTTCCCAGCCCTGAAGTTCTTCCTGCATTAGCAGTCCTGCCATGTTTACAGCATGACCCTCTGCCACCATTCATTGGTCTATTCACAATCTCAGATGCTGTGTACAACAGCCATTCATCTTCATCACTGTTGAGAATTTCTATGAATGTAGTCATTTTTCATCTGCTATAACGCTTGTTTACTTACATGTGTAAGAGTGCTGTGCAAGGAGTATATACCTTGTGTACAACAGTGGCCAACCTTGGATCCATGCAGCTGATGTTGCTGCCCAGGGGAGAAGTGAGAGTGGTGTGTTAACAGCCCCTGTGTGCTCAGATGAAAGTACAGCAGGATGATATTTCTCAGAAGACTGTTTCCCAGGTTGGCAGCTGAACCCATAAAGAAAAGATCAAACATGAGTCTCTGTGCACAAACACAGTGCATGTGCAAATGAGCAGAGAAATGCATACAAAGCAATCTCAGATATAAGGTGACACCCTGTGTATATGCTAGGTAAACAATACCATCTCATGCTAAATCTGACAGTTCTATTAAATATACAGTAACGTACCTGAGTTTAATTGGGCTCAGATCTGTTCTGCCAGATGATCTGGCTGGGCACAGCATTAATGATCACAGACTGGCATTCTGCAGAAGCGTAAGGCTCTTTACAGAATAAATTGTCACCCATAAGCCTCACAAAATCTCTTGAAGGACTACCATAATTGCTTTCACACTCTTCAGCCCCTGAGCACTTCACTTAATGCAACCTGTGCATGAGCTACTGGGTGCTATCTGAGTCTGGCTGGTTTTGATACTTGCAGTAAGACAGAATATCAGTCACGGTGAACTGGCTAAACTCAATCTTCAACAAAGAATAGGAGAAGGAAAATATACCCTGCAGTATTGCCAGAACCTGCCAGTCTCATTCTCTTAGCAGACATCAGTAAGATTCGTAAATTTGTTCGATTTAGTGAAATATTCAACTGTGAAATCAGTATAAAGGCTATACTTATTATTTATTCTGCCTGGGAATTGGAACAAGATCCCTAAACTAACAGTAGGATTAATCCCATGAGACTGCGTGATTGAAAAGTGGCCAAATGTCTGAAATGTGGAATGTGCAATCCCTCCTTCAGCTAGATCTGTGCTTTTAAATTTTTATCAAAAACAAATCAGGATTTGACTCAGTTTGTCTAGCCTTGCATATTTTGAAAAACAAACATAAGGGTTTGACTGTCTGGCAAATGCACTTATTTTATTGTAATTACTTAAAACCTTGGAAATTGATATAACCCCAGTTAAGCTGATGAACTGTTATCGGGATAAAATATATTAGAATAAAGACTGCTTCAGATCCTGTGCTACAGGGTTCCTGCAGGTTTTGAGTTTCTGTCCTGGTTTCTTCAGTTCCTATGGGAATCTTTTGACATCTCATTTTATGTCTTTGCTAGCTTTTTCCACAATTCCAATGTAGAAAACAAGAGGAAATACAAACAAATCTTAGTGATTCTTAGCTACTGGGATGGGTAGGGTACAATTTTTAAAACAATTTATTACAGCCCAGGAGAAAATCTGGGTCAGCCCTGAATCCCATCAAGGCTGACAGATCCTCTAAGAGCAGATAAAGGATGCATTTTCTCAAAATTAGGGTCTGTCTATGCACAAATGGGTTGAACTCAAGAAATTAATTTCTCTCCAGTTCCAAGTATATCATGGTATCTGGTGCCATAGCATCTTTGTCAATACCAACAGCTTATAACAAAATGGTTAACATTCTGAAACAATTTCTGTATTAGCCTTCTGTTCATAGATATGAGGCCTAAGAACTATTTTATTTTTTGGACTCAGTTTTGTCCTTGACTTCAGTCTCTTTTCTAATTCTGTATGTAATGGATGCAAATCAAAAGAATGCCATACTCAACAGCATATATTTTATATTTTACTGTACATTCACCTCTGCTGTAATGTATTTGAATTTAAAATAGCTTTAGTCACTCTAAAAACTGTTCTTCTGCTGTGAGATTCTGCATATAAAATAGACTTGGTTAGACTCTCAGAAATGAAACAGTGGGCCATCACAGAAGCATGATGCTTCTTGGAATTACAAGAAAAATATTTTAAGAATTGAGAGGGGATAAATGTTGGAAGAAAACTATTTTTCTTTAAATCACTCTTTTTTGGTTCTGATATTTAGGAGAGCTCTAGGGACAGAAATGGAAGTTCTTCACTGTGCATCATTTATTTTTTGTCCACTTTTTGGAAGAAAAAAAAGTAACTGATCTTAAGAATAGTAGGTACTCATGGAAATTGTACGATGACAATTTGCCTGTTCCCTCTGTGTGCAATTCCACATCCCACTGTTTTTCAGAGGGCATTCAGAGGTACTTCATTGCTGAAAAGAGAATGGAAGCAAATGACAGATTTCTCTCTGAAAGCAGATGCTCCACAGCCAGATTTGTCATTCATTCTTCCACTTCACTTTACAGCAAGGTTTTATGAATATTTGACCATTATTTTGTTTTATACAAATACAAATTATAAACTCTAATTTCTGACTTTGTAATTGGCCAACAGAAAAAAAAAAAAAAGTGAGGTTGCATTGCATTTCATATATCCTTCCCCAAAATATCAGTCCCTTATGATCATATTTTAAAGACAGATGTTATCACTAAAAATTGGCCTTAATAAAACTAATCACAAATTGATGAAGGAGTGAAGTTTTGCATGTGTATAAACTTTATAAATGATAAATATTAGGATTGTTGATGCTTATGTACCTCCAGAGCTCACTTTTTCGTGTCAAAGTAAAAGGTACTTTCTTACCCTTACTGTTAATGAAATGGTAAAAAAGTATCAACACCACCACCCTTTGCATAAATTATGCCTACTTGCAGTTGTCACAGTGCTATTTGTGCAGTCACACAAAGTACATTAAATTAGACTGAGCCAATTCTTGAAAGGCAGGAGGGTAGCCTTTGGGGTGATACATCCATATTGCAAGTACTTTTTGTGCAGCCTGCATTCTCCCAGTGAGTTGCTGGCACAAGCTTCAGCTAAGTAGGATTTGAGTGTCCTCAGCTGAAGCAGTCTGGGCTTTGGTTTCCTTTATTTGATGATTATTGATGTTTTCTTCTGTTCTCTGTTGCTATTAGAAATGGGATCTTTCATTTTATGTTAATGATTGCATAGTGTATTTCCAGAGGGGAAACTTGCTAATGCCTTTGACTTTAGCCTGAAGCTAAATAGTTCCATGCAGAATGGTTTTTGAGAGGTTTCAATTTTAGACTAAATCAGTGTTTCATTTTTCACATGCTCGAGTTTTCAAGCTGTTTAGTGATGAAAAGAACACTCTGTGCACCGAACCATT
Source organism: Cygnus atratus (assembly GCF_013377495.2). Lineage (NCBI taxonomy): Eukaryota > Metazoa > Chordata > Aves > Anseriformes > Anatidae > Cygnus > Cygnus atratus. Next base: position 37,681,772 of record NC_066396.1, read on the forward strand.
CAATCCGTTTTAGTTAGATGTATGATATTTTCATTTCTGTCCAAAAGACCTGTAAAGTCCAAGAGAAGCCTTATATTCCTTTATCTTTAATGCAAATTACTACCAAGAATTTGCCACTTAAAAGCAAAACCTGTGGATAGAGATTGTACATTCATTCCATTCCTGTAAATTGTTGATTTGTTCAGTGCAGATAATGAAAGAAAACCAGCTGTCTGTAAATATGAGTTTTAATGGATTAGAAAAAGGAAGTGATTTCCAATGAAAGCCAAGAGGATGAGAGGACTACTACTGACTCTTGGATTGGTCAGTCAACAGTGCACAGTTGCACAACTTCAGTTTTTAATAGAATCAGAATTTGCTGCTGATGGCATTACAAGTTGACAGAGGAAAATGCAGCAGAATATTTCTACCTCCAAGATGTCTTTGTCAGATGAAAGGGAAGTGAGAAAAGGAAGGATAATATTCCAATTGCCTGAGCTGATTTAACAAAACTGATCATAGTTTAAACTTTTTTTTTTTCCTGTTAAAATTATTTTCTCTTTTAAAAGGTGGTTCTGTTACTAGCTTCTTTTAGAAAAGGAGAGGTCAGTGTGAACTCTTTTTTATGTAAGAACAGGAACAAATATTAGGGTAATAAAACTGTTAAGTTTATTTCCATCTCAGTAATAACAGCATTCCTTTCTCTTTCAGTAGTCACTAGTCTGCATCTATTTTTAATATTTTCTTATCTCTGGAATGTTTGTTTCATTCTTCTCCTGCAATTTTCTCCCACATATTTCAGTCTCCTTGAGAGTGGACAAAAAAGGAGCTCCTTCATCTTCTCTATCCATCTCAATGACACAGAAGACATGGGATTAAATGGTTCTTCTACTTCAGTCATCTGTCTCTTTCTCTTGTCTTTGTTCATTTGTTCAGAGATACATTGTCATCTGAGGACTTCCTCAAACCCAGAACTTTGTGTTTTGTCTTCTAAATATTCTAGTACAGCCTTTCATGATTCTGAGCATAACTGGGAACATAGCATTAACATTTCTAAGACTTGGTGATTATTCTCCCAATGCAAGTGCCTTGCACCTGCACCTGACAGGAGGTTTCTTATGTTTCAATCTAATTTTAGACGATAAAGATTAATGGTTCCAGTCCAGTGATTAAATAATTATTGTTGCTTAGGAACAGAAATGGTGACCTATTACATCTTTTATAGGCAAACAGAGGACAGTCTCAAACAGTGAGAAACATCAGTTATATAATTCGCCAAAACTGAAAGAAATTGAATGAAGTCGATTTGAAGGGCAAATGAAAATGGAATTATGCAAATGTGAGAGAGAGATTCTTTAGAAGATCAGTACAGAAACAGGTGGCACAAGCTGCACACTCTAAGAGGAACACCCTAGATCAATGCCAGTGCAAGATAAATGGCAAAGGAAAAGGAGAAATGAGGAAAGAAAAAATATGGCATGTAAGAGTGTAAGGACAATTAGTAATTGAATGTAAACTGAGGATCACAATGGAATTAATAACGAACTGAATACATCTGTTGGACAAAAAAACACTATAGCTGACAAGACTAAGCAAAACTAATGTACCTATATGTGCCATAAAACTCATTTTCTTTCCCCTTGAAATATGTAATTTTTTTCTTATGGATGCCAAAAATTTGCTTTGTAGCCAATAGGTTATGCACTAAAAAATCTTTAATAAAAAAAGGCTGAAGCCAGATTAGTATGTATGAGAAATTTATAATCCTGAGGGTCACTACAAAGTGAGGGTGACTAACATGGAACAAACCACTAAGGAAAGCAACCAATTCTTCATCTTTTTATTTTTTTTCAAATCAAGATCATGTGACTTATTGGAAGATTCAGCTGAGGAACGAAGAGAGAAATGATGCTCGAGACATAAATCTGAAGTGATGTCAAGATATCTGTTCACAAGTAAGTGGGCTGCATATGAACAAGTATGAGAAATAAGCACAATGCAGACAACAGAGAGTGAGAAATTTCTGAAAGTATAGGAAAAATTCATGGAAGATGCAAAGTATTTCGCCTCCTTGCCTCTGCTGTTCATTGACTATCCAGGACTTTCAACTTTGTCTGTGAAAATACTCTCTTCTAGCACGTTTCTTCTTTCACTTAGTATTCACATGCGTGGATATACAATGAATTATCCTATTGTTAGGGTATAGGCACCACATGACAGGAAGAGCTAGGAATGGTGGTAGTTTACCGACTGAGGAGGAGAGATTTTCTAGCTGTCTGCCAAAGGGCAGCACTTTTACACAGCCCTGGGGTTTATAGGTTGGTTTGGCCACCAGCTGGCCAAAGGTTCAGGTTACCACAAATAGTTGTGCCTTTTCCATTGGGCCTCATGATCCTTGACACCTCATCCACAGTGGTCATCAGATGCATCACTTCCACTTGCTATCTGCAATGTTTATGCTTGAGTAGCAGGGGGGCAAATCTCTGGAGTCTGGATTGTTTTGTGGCAGCATATTCTTAGCATAGCTTCAGTAAAGTTAGAAGACCAGATCCTCATTTTCACCTGGTATTTCTCACTCATTTGATGGTGCAAACCAATCTCAGTGTAGGTAGATAGCTGGCAATTGACTGGCATAGCGCTGGTATGTCCCAGAAGGTGCGGATGTTGTCTATGGACAGTTTGGATGGTTTTGAAATTGTGTATGTTGGCAAAACTGAGTAGGGAAGCCAGAAATACTGTGGATGACTGTTTTTCATCTTGTAGTTTCTTTATATATCAAATAAAGTATGGTTTGAATTCCCAGGATTGAACTCTGGGAAACTGAGTTCCTTCCTTTTTTGCTTATTTGTTTGTTTGTTTGTTATGTTTGTTTTTGTTTTTATTAGGCCTAAGAGCCTTTTATATTCACTTTATTTCAATATTAATGTTTACAGAAAACAGTAATGAATCTCACACTTTCAATTATCTTGTTGCCTTGTTGCAGGTTTTTTTTTGGTTTGTTTGTTTGTTTGTTTTGTCACCAGGTGGCTTTTGACTTTTGTTTTCTTAGTTAGCTGATGTAGGAAGTGGCTGCATTTACTTCTCTCTTCTAGAACCCCTTCTACTTCTGTTATAGCAGAGGCAACTTCCTGAGGAATAAATCCAATATAGACAAAGGATTTCTAGTTTGAAACACTAGCAAATTAAAAATTAACTTAAAGCTTAATTTTTCACAATTATTCTCTCAGGAAGAAATGCTCACCAATAACACTATCAGCAAATGCAACAGATTAGAAATGTCACCAGTATGTATGCAAATGGAATGTCATGGAGTATCAGGATGTTTCCCTGGTACTCAGCCATCTGTACAGCAGACCATGTACAGCATGCCTTCTGCGAGGGGTAGGATGGCAATGGAGTGTTGCTCAGTCATCTGTGAGACTTCTATTTCTATGGTCACTGTGGTCACCTGTTAGGAGTCAATGACCTTTTTGTTGTTGTTGTTGTTGTTTTCTCCATCTTGAGCTATATTATTATCACATTGGTACAAGGTGAGAGCTTTTTAACTTATGATATTTGATAAACTCTGTGTTTGTCTTCTGATTTAAGGACTCGGGATTCAATAGATGTGATTTCAATTTAAATGTGGAGATTTTGACAGTCCCTTTTCAATAACCCTTCTTCTCCTCATTGACTTTCCCCAAAAGTCCACAGGCTTGTCATGAAGCTTGCCTATTGCCATGTTTGTTGTTTACAGAAAGCTCACTGGCAGTGTTTGTAAAACTTATTTTTCCAACAATTTCTTTTCAAAATTTGTTTGTTCATTAAATATCACATCTTGTTCCATCTGTAAGGGTACTAGAGTATAGTTTTACTTTCTTGTACATCTCTACTTGTTTATTTCTATTTTTTTTCTATGTCTGAGTTTACAATTAGTATGTAGATTTGGGGAGAAAACAAACAAAACCCAGAAATTAACCAGGAAATGCATAGTGCCCTTCGTCCAGCTCACCTTTCCTCTTTAGGATCTAATCTTACTGGATAATGAGGTACCAGCAGCAGAAAAGCTCTCTGGATAAAATTGTAGAGCTGAAGTCACTGTAAATGTGGTGTAGTTCTTGCATCCCTCCACACCTGGAGTATGAGTTTCAGTGTTTAAATAGTAATTAGCCAGGAAACAACAATAAATCTCAAGTCTCCTCTTCTATGTAAGGCTGTGTTCCTATAAGTGAACACACAGATGGATTCCCTACAACAAAAAGTGAAAAATATTATCAGAAAATGAAACTTACAGCTATTCTTCCCAGATGCTCATGGAGCTCTCACTCCACCCCTGTTGTATGCCAGAGGAACCTTGCATTTTTATCTTCAGAGTGATCATCGAGGAATTGGTGATAAGTATTGTTCCACAAATTATGCTAACACTTCCATTAAATGAAAATTAGTTTTGTTGGACAGAAGATAAAATGTCATTTGGGTTACAATAAGAATGTTAATCGAGTACAGCGACATCCTAAGATGTTTTTAAATTTCTTCAGGTATCAGCAAAAAAAAAATTAAAAAAAAAATCATGCAATATAATACTGTAACCAGCCATTTGCTTTGTAGACTCATATTCCCAGGAACATAAATCCACAACAATAAAAGTTTCAGGAAAACAATTCTGCATGTAGGCAATGAGAACTTGTCTTAAAGGATTTAATCTGCTATGTTAAGTGCTATTCTAAGCACTATGGTTCACGTGCCCAAAATTAAACACGAAATTACCCTTACCATTTTGAATCACCAGTGACACCTGTAATGAACTCCTGTCCCTTTGATCATGTTAATACGAGTATTTATGTCCATTACCAATATTGCAATAACAATTAAAAACAACAACAACAACAAACTAAAAGCCACAGAGAAGAAAGCAAAAATGTGGCAGAAACACTGAGTTTTTGTTTTACTTGAAATTGTTTCTTTTTTTTGTTCTTTTTTTCTTCCCACACGGGCAAAATGGGTCCAGAAGTCTAAGTTTTTGACACAGCAGTTGAGTCTATAGATTTCCTGGGAATGCTTTGATCACTGAGCTTTCGATCAAGAAGCTGCTAAATGCAGTGACTGCTCTCAGGCTACGGGGAGCTCCTGGACTATTGCTGGAATCCCAGAAAATGAGGGTGATGGTTTCTGCTTCTCAGAAAAAGGAAGACAGGGAGGGGCTGGGACAGAGAGTGGCAGCTTCTTGTGGAGGGTGGTCCTTCCCTGCAGAAGCCGTATTTTTTCCTCCCTCTCCCCCTTCCCTTTGCCCTTCCTTTCCCAAATAGTCACTGAAGCAGCAAACCCAGTGCTATTTCCCCCAGCCCTGTTTTTTTCCCTGTTCCAGACTCTCTGACCTCAATTTCACCTGCAGCTCTGTCTCAGGTTTCTCCATTCCCCATGACCTTTCCAAGCCCCGTGACAGGATTTGGATCAATCCTCGCTGCTCATGTTGCTTATTGTGCCACCGATCACACTTCTCAGAGATGTCAGTGTGAGATTCAAAATGCTGTGGAAGGAAATAGTGTCACATGCTTTCTCGAATTCACCAAGACAGATCAGGTCAGCTCAAATAGTAAATAATAAAGGAGACTCATCAGGATGGTTTTTGCTGTACCCCTTAGTGTCTTTGTCTCTGTCTTCTCCAAAATCTGTGGCAATGCTTGAAGCTTCTGAGGAGGATAAATTATGATAATATTTAACAATTTCCTGAATAAATAACTTTATACATTCACATTTAAAATGGAATGCACTCAGTGTAATTGTGACGTTCATGACTGTACTTAAGAAGAAGGGAAAAAGTTTAAGCTTATCTAAAGGCATGTTCCTTGCTTGCTCTCTCTGCCTCTTTTTCTCTTCTGGAGCTTTTATTAAAATTAAAGTCGGAGTTCTTTTTGAATTTTGTTTATCTTCTTGAGAATTTATATTGCGAAACTAAAAACTCAGATTATTTTTTCTTAATCAGACACTGAGGGTTTTGCTTCCGTTCAAGCAACTACTCATGGTTTTTATGTTTCAGATTAATAGATTTTTGATTCACTAATCACTCTCCTAATATCTTTTCCAAATTTGATCTTTCACCTCTGTTTTTTCGTTTGGTTGGTTGGTTTGGTTTTTGTTGTTGTTGTTTTTTGTTGGTTTTAACTTTTATGGCAAACTGATAAAATCTATGTTGTAAATTACCACAATGAACAGCAGTATCATATGTAATGGTACAATACACAGAAAGACATTGAAGTAATCAGTTCAATTTATTTACACTTTAAGGTCACGTTGTCCAAGCTGATGAAACTATCTTAGAATATCAGGGAGTTTGCTGTTTGAGGGAAAGAAATGAAATTACTAAAAAATCTACCTGGAGTCTATTGGAAGTTAGCACAGGTATTTTTTTCTTTTTCAAATTCCATTTAAGGAAAAAAAAAATCAAATCATTTACTTCAGGCTCTTTACATCCTTTATTTTTCTGTCTTCCTCCTCTTCCTTCCCCTCCCGTTTTCATTATGTTCTGGGTTAAGGTTTCAGATTTATTAGTCAAGGTATTAGGTATAATGAATTAGTATCCACTGGAGCTCTAAAAAGACCATCTGGATAACAACAGCAAATGTGAGTCAGTCAGTCCTAGCAGCTGGTCCATATATGCGTACCTCCTGCCTCTATTTTTTATGCCATCTTTTTGTTTTCAAAATATGCTACTGTTCCCTTAAATTGCTTGCTGGCTTTTAACTCTCAGAATTGTCTCAGGCAGGTTTTTGCTTTTCTAACCTTTTTTTTTTTTTAATAAGATTTCCTTGTTTTTTTTTTTGTTGTTTTTTTTTTTTTCTGTGTTCAGTCGGAGCATGTTATAACTTTAATGGGGTGTCAGCATATCAGCCTATCAGAAATCTCACAAAGTTATTTTGGTTTCTTTGCATGCGCTAGTGAAATGGGTGGACCTTGATATGAGATAGATTTCCTTGATAGGAAATGAATTGCACCTCATGTATAATTCTTGTTCATGTAGTCCCACTTGTCTGTTAGTGCTTCTGGGATCTCCTCAGCAAGAGACTGTTTTGTCTTCAACAATAGTAAAAAGCAAAAATACACCATACCACAGAAAGGGAAGAGGAGGGGAAGAGGAGGGGAAGGGAAGAGGAGGGGAAGGGAAGGGAAGGGAAGGGAAGGGAAGGGAAGGGAAGGGAAGGGAAGGGAAGGGAAGGGAAGGGAAGGGAAGGGAAGGGAAGGGAAGGGAAGGGAAGGGAAGGGAAGGGAAGGGAAGGGAAGGGAAGGGAAGGGAAGGGAAGGGAAGGGAAGGGAAGGGAAGGGAAGGGAAGGGAAGGGAAGGGAAGGGAAGGGAAGGGAAGGGAAGGGAAGGGAAGGGAAGGGAAGGGAAGGGAAGGGAAGGGAAGGGAAGGGAAGGGAAGGGAAGGGAAGGGAGAGTACCAACTAGCTGACAATTAGCTTTGTAAAAATGATCTAAGGTGTCCTGGTGGACGAGCTGAACATGATTCAGGGTATATCCTGGCAGGCCTAGAAGGCCATCTACATCCTGGGTTATACAGGCAAAAGTTCACTAAAAAGAAGAAGGGGGTGGGGGGGGAGCGGAATCACTTCCCATTTCACACAGTTGAGAATGTGGCCAGAGCACTGTCTTTTTTATGTTCTCCAGTACTAGAAGATCATTGACCTACTGGTGCAAGTTCAGTGGAAGGCTACTGTGATGCTTAGGGGCCTGGGACATATAGCATGAGGATAAACTAAGATAACCAGGTTTGTTGTGTCTTAAGAAGGGAATGTTAAGGGAGGACTGTAGTTGACTTCATTCATGATGTTAGAAAAGACAAATTCAGACTCTTCTTGGAGGTACAGGACAATGTAACAGGAGAAGAGCAAGAGGCAAGTTGTGTCAAGGGAAATTCTATTTGGATACATGATTCTGGAATATTGTCACAAAGCAAGTATTCACATGCTGGAACAGGTTGGCCAGAGAGGTTGTGAAGTATCCTTCCTTTGGGACAAAGAAAAATGATTAGGCAAGGTGCTGAAAGTGACAAAGTGGGTCTCCAGATATCATTGCCAACCTAAATTATTCTCTGATTCACTAATCCAGAACTAAGGCTGAGCTATGGTAAGGGTCCTTCAAAGTAACTTTCCAAATACCCTTTAAGTAAACATATGCCAACGGGGTCTCCGGTGCACAGTAACTGTCTTCTACAAAGCAATTAGGTACATTCATGTTCTTACTAGTTTTGCTACTTCATACAGTTTATGCAGTAGCTCTTTCCTATGCCTCATTTTCTCTTGTCAGAATTATTTAATCTTCTCCATTCCCTTCATGATAGGAATAGCAGATCGCTCAGGACATCCAAACAGTTTGTAAATCTACATATATATGTGCATGACACATTACATAGAGTTCCCTTGATATGTCTTCAATGAGCTTACCCTGTAGAAGCTGATGATGACATCAGCTAGTAAGACTTTTAACTATTGCTTTACTTTTTAATGTCTGAATGGCTATGTAACCAATTATAAACACTTATACAACAATATGTTAGTCTATGAAAATGATGTTTCACTTCACAAGTTTTTGAAAGCCAGTGAACTACTATTCAACTGTAGAGTCATATAATTGCAGATGTGCACAACAGATACTCCTCACTTAGTTTTCACTGACGTTGTCATATTGCTCTCAAGTTCTTTCTCTCAGGAATCTCGACTAGTCTACTACTGAAAGATAAGCAGCTCACAAAGCAACATGTGACCAGTAGCTACATAGTATAAAATTATGTCTTTCTGACACTGATTTGTCTCCAGAACTCTTTTAGAAAATATTTTTTTAAAAACTATGGTGATATGTGACACCCAGATACATTTCTACATAAAACTTAAAGCTGTTTGATTCAGCGATGAGGAACTGTGGTGATCACCAGAAGCAGGTGGGCATGACTTTGTAGAATAGTTCAAGAAAACATCACAGTCTGAGCATTAACTAATAGCATAATTATTTTTAAGGACAATGAGTACATAGATCAATGGATAACGTTCGCAGAATGAGTTACTGGTTACTCATCAGAGACCTTTGAGGGACATTTTTGCTCCTTTGCGTCATACCGATACTTGAAGCTGCCTGTATCTAATTCTTTATACAAAAAGAAAACAAAAATCTCTTCAGTTCTTTAAGTACAGAAGGTTACTATTTCCAATGGAAAGATGGAAAGAGGAAAATCACTGATCTGGAATTATATGTGTATATGTTCCTCTATTCTTTATGCACATCTGCAGATACGTTGTTATTGTACAATATAAAAAAGTTGTGTTACTATGAAAAGGTCCATACATTTTCTGGTCTGTAAAGACAAGTTTCATGTAAGCATGTACTAAAATTTTATGGTGGCTTATTTTTTTTAGTAGCTTTCTGACTTTGTCTTTCTGGCTTGACTGTCCTTTATTATCTGTTCACATCATGGGTATATGATTTTCATGACATTTTAACAATAAGATATCTGTGTATTAAGTCATAGAATCATAGAATCATAGAATATCCCGAGTTGGAAGGGACCCATAAGGATCATCAAGTCCAACTCCTGGCACCGCACAGGTCTGCCCAAAAGTTTAGACCATGTGACTAAGTGCACAGTCCAATCTCTTCTTAAATTCAGACACGCTTGGTGCAGTGACTACTTCCCTGGGGAGCCTGTTCCAGTGTGCAACCACCCTCTCGGTGAAGAACCTCTTCCTGATGTCCAGTCTTAACTTCCCCTGCCTCAGCTTGACACCGTTCCTGCGGGTCCTGTCACTGGTGATAACAGAGAATAGGTCACCTGCCTCTCCACTCCCCCTTGCGAGGAAGTTGTAGACTGCGATGAGGTCCCCCCTCAGCCTCCTCTTCTCCAGGTTGAACAGGCCGAGTGACCTCAGCTGCTTCTCATACGTCTTCCCCTCTAGGCCCTTCACCATCTTCATCGCCTTCCTCTGGACACTCTCCAACAGTTTCACGTCCTTTTTTGTACTGTGGTGCCCAGAACTGCACACAGTACTTGAGGTGAGGCCGCACCAGCACAGAGTAGAGCGGGACAATCACTTCCCTCGACTGACTAGCAATGTTGTGCTTGATGCATCCAAGGATATGGTTGGCCCTCCTGGCTGCCAGGGCACACTACTGGCTCATATTCAACTTGCTGTCAACCACAACCCCCAGATCCCTCTCTGCGGGGCTGCTCTCCAGTGTCTCATCGCCCAGTCTGTACGTATAGCCAGGGTTGCCCCGTCCCAGGTGCAGGACCCAGCACTTGCTTTTGTTAAACTTCATGTGGTTGGTGATCGCCCAGCTCTCCAATCTGTCCAGATCTCTCTGCAAGGCCTTTCCATCCTCATCCGAGTCCACAACTCCTCCAAGTTTGGTGCCGTTGGCAAATTTGCTCAGAACACCTTCTAGTCCTACATCCAAATCATTTATAAAGACATTGAAGAGGACTGGCCCTAAAATGGAGCCTTGAGGGACCCCACTAGTGACCATCCACCAGCCAGATGTGGCCCCATTTACCACAACCCTTTGAGCCCTGCCCGTCAGCCAATTGCTCACCCATCGTATGATGTTTTTGTTAAGTTGTATGCTGGACATTTTGTCCAGTAAGATCCTGTGGGAAACTGTGTCAAAAGCTTTGCTGAAGTCCAAAAAGATCACATCAGCTGGTTTCCCTTGATCGACTAGATGGGTGATCTTATCATAAAAGGAAATCAAATTTGTTAGGCAGGACCTACCCCTCATGAACCCATGTTGGCTGGGACCAATGACTGCATTGTCCCCCAGGTGCGCTTCAATAACTTCAAGGATCATCCTCTCCATAATTTTACCAGGCACTGATGTGAGACTGACAGGCCTGTAATTGCTAGGGTCTTCTTTCTTACCCTTCTTGAAAATTGGGACAACATTTGCCAGCTTCCAGTCCAATGGCACCTCTCCAGATTCCCAAGTCAATCATATCTTGCTTTTATCCTTAAAACTCACTGTTTCTGGGGAATGAATTAAAATGGAACTGTTTACTGTTCACATCCCGGTCTTTCCAACACATCTTTTAACTTGAAGCACCTGCTCCCTGGACAAGCACATGCAATATTTCGCCATAAACTTACAAGTTCTGTGAGAGACCCTTCTCTCTTTGATCCGGGTTGTTATTCTTTTGCCAGACAGATGTACTGTGTTGAGCCAACTGCAACAGTGAACCTCTTCAAAACCCAAACAGTGCCTCTATTATATTGCAGACAGTCAATATGTAAACGTACTTTGTGTTAGGTAATGAACAGCTGAGGTAGTGAGAAAAGCCAGGTGTGGAAATTGCAAGGCTGCAGAAAGCCATCTGCTTCAGGTAGGCTGCCTGAAAACTGCCTGAAAACTGTTTTTCTTTTTTTTCGGACCAAAGCCATTTTAATGTCAAAGCATTTAGAGTTGCATAATATAACTGCAAACCCAATTATTGGTTTTCAAAATACTTGTTCAAGTGATGTTTCCACAGCTATATGCTGCAGACATGAAACAGTTATTCTAATTGTCAGCTCTGAGTTCTTGTTAGGAATTCAAGACCATGTGTGTTGTTCAGAAGGTGAGTCCCATGATTTGGTTGCTGTCTTGGCTATTATGATAAAATTCCTGTAAAGGTACTTAAAACATACACAAAAATTATAAGCCAGCTAGAACTGGAATGCTTTACAAGGATGAGGCAAATAAGAGTTTATTAATTTTATTTTTATAATGCACAAGACACCTTAGAAGTGATTCTCTTATTTTTTGTAGTAAACTCCAATACCATTGGAGAGAGCTCTGGCCCCTGCACTAACCCCTGTAATAGTAATAAATTAAGTATATATTGTGGCTGTAAATTAGCCACAAGAGACTGAGGAAGAATTGAAGATCTCAACAGTATAGACGTGGTATGACTATTAAAGAAATTGGTCACCAATTGTGAATAAGGGGTTTGTCCGAGGTACTTTATAGGCTTAGTGTGGATTAGTGTACACCCTTTTGAAGAACTCAGAAATCACCTCAACTTACTAAGTCTTGAGTTAAGAAACATGGCATCTTTTTCGAGAGAGAATGCTCTGAACAGGTCTGACTTCACCGTTTGCAAGGATTCCTCACAGTCAAGTTATTCCTAGATGTACTGTTTGCTCCAGACTCCATTCAATCATCCAACTCTGCAGCTCATTTTCACTATATGGCATATATATTTCATTTGTGATTGGCCTGACTGCAATCATTACATCTGCTTTAGTCCATTCTTTGACTTGGCTATATAAAGTTAGTTGCTTCTACCTGTTTATTGCTGTTTTAAGTACTTACTAGAGATTAATTAACTTCAAAATCATAAAGGATACATAGTTAATAGGTATACTGTGCTCTACAAGTCTTAAATTCCTTTGTTCTGATGTTTTTGTTTTTGTTTTCTGGTGCTCCAGGATTTACTTTGCTCTTTTCTAGCTCTATCTGCACACAAAGCATTACGTTTATAGATATTACTGTGTACTAACAGCTACTGATTTGGGTTAGCATTCCAAATAACACAAGGTTTTTCAGAAGAACTGCCCTAGAAGATGCGCACCTCCACTCTTCATGCATTTTAAACTTTAAGTCTTAGGGTATTATTGAAATAATCAAAAATATTAACATAATGGCATATATCTCAAAACTTAAATATCATCTGAGAATACTGTATGACTCAGAAATGCACATCGATGGGAGATAATATCAATTTCATCTGCAGTGTCTTACTTCGGGGAAAATATTTTTCCTCTGTTGTTCAAGGACTCTTGGTTAACTTTATTCCGTATTTTTTTCAACCTGATTTGTTCTTATGGATTAAAGCCAACCTCTGTTTAGAATGGTATAAAGGCTTCTAATAACTGCATGGGGATGTGAATGCTCTCTCTGAGAGCAGCCTTCACTCAAGTCCTTTCACAACTGCTGAATGACTACTGTCCAGGGTCAGTCACTTTTTAAAATCCCCATCTGTGAGGGAATAACCCCCACAGTTCAGTCTTCAGAGAGCTTTCCTGCAGGAGAATACAGAAATCAGTCACCCCAAAGGCAATGTCCAGACTGTGGCACTCAGGAGATAGGGTCATATGAAACAGTGCATAAAATATCAAAAGCTTAACGCTTTATTTATGTCCCCACCCTGTCTACATACTCATCTTTGTCGTTGAACTGACATTAATAATGAAAGGCTAGTGGGGATGTAGAGAAAATGCTTTCCAAGCTAACTGTTATTAACGAAGCAACTCAGGGACTAAACTACAGTGATGGTAGTAGTGGAATCGGGTTTACAACAGAAGAGCAAGTGTTGTAATGGCAACAACCTTCTCCACCTCTAGCAAAAACAACTCAGTCTACGGTGGCTTCTTATGGCAAAGCTGAAGTGTGAATAAAGCAGGGAACAACATGTAAGTGTCCTCCTTTCTTGCACCGAGTAAAATATCAAGCAGAAATATTAGCCTACTTCTTCTAACAGCAGACCCTCTAAGTGGGTAAAAAATCCTAATGTTAGAAGCTTAAGAAGAAGACTATGCCGTGAAGGAGAGGAAATCTGACTTTATTTCACTGTTGACCATGAAGTCAAATGTGGCCATGCTGTTACAAAATACCAGATGAGTGTATTTTGTGAGTCCTTGAACTCTTCAAGATGTGAAGGATTCCTTTAGGATTATGCTTGGGCATTACTTAACTTCCAGACTGGTGCAAAGTTTTTGAAGCTTGTAGGAATGGGAAAATGCCAAAATCAAAAGACATCAGGAGTGGGGTGTCAGAAAGGGTGTTAATTTTAGACTACTGGAAATCAACAATCTTTTCTGGATAAACAAAACAGGAGAAATATGCAGTTTTCATTGCAACCTTACTTTCACAGTGAGAGTTGCAAGCCACTTCCTGTGTTTTGTTATGTTCAGTTTTGAACTTCTGAGTCATGTTTTACAGGTTCTTGCATGTTAATATGTCCTTCCTCATTTTAATGTTATTAGTCACTTCTTGCAAGACCTTGCAAGAGTAGGTTCTTGATGAAAGTTGTGGGTGATGTCTGCTTATGACAAGTATAGAAAATGTGTTGAAAAGACCTGTGTTTTCAAAATTCTGTGAAAAAATAGAAATCTGAAAATAAAAGGTAAAGATGAGAGATGTTCACTGTCCTGTTTTGTGGCAGGGCTTCACAGCTACAAACACATAAATCCCTCACCCTGAGAGCTGGCCATACAACATGATGTGCCATATCATATGTGAAGGTTTTACATTCTAAGCTTAAGAGGTTTCTCTGTTGGGAGGATTCGATATAAAGGAGGAGGAACAATCATTTAATTATAGCAGTATTGGTAATGTAGCATAGGGAGGCAGGTATATCAAACTAGTATGGGCTGTTGGGTGAGTGATCAAGAAATGTTTATGCAGTTTGGATCTTTGAACTTTGCGCCACCTTGGAATTTTGATTCCTTCTAGTTCATTTATATCTAAGACATCCTAGAGAAAAGAGACCTCAGCTGTCATTATGTCAATAAATTAAGTACATATACTAGACTTGAGTAGTACTGAGATGTTTTAAAAGCCACAGCTTAACTTATCAGGCATGAATAGCTCTGAGAGTGACTATTGGCACAGAGAGACTGATAAAATAAAATGAATGCTAGTCTACCTTCAGATTTTAAACACAACTGGATCTGTGGGGCCAGTTATTCAGGATGTAACTGAAGGTGTGTTTGCTCGCAAAATGGGAACATGACTTTGTGACTGTGGTACTTTGACCTTGGCAGTCCTTTGTACTTTGCCATGTCTTAGACATTTACTTTGAAGATACGAGAGTAGACTTGCACCACATTTGGTGGCTGTGCCTGTTCCAAGCTGTTAGAACATGGCAAAGCCTTCAGGCAGTCTCTAGGGCATGGCAGAAGAGAAAATACAAGCTTGAGTCTTGCCCCTTGTCCTCTGAGAGATGTTGGAGTATAAATGTGATGGCAAGGGTATGCTTTTGCCACTGATATAGTCTGTATTCTAAACAAGTGACATCAGGACAGACTGTACCTCAGACCACAGTTTGTAACATTAGGATAAAGTATTCTTATGGGACATTCGTAATTATTAAGACGTCACTCAAGTTTTGCAACCATTTAATTCAAAAGCAACTGTGTTTGGACATCTGTCTGTGGCTTTTATGAGTAATAGTCACAGATGGGAAAAGAAGGACAACAATTGGTCTTCCAGGTGACCAGGCTGAGATTCTGTTAGTTTTTATAACCTTCATTAAAAAGTTTGTTACAGCAAAAGTTGTTTTCACGTTCGTGAGAGTATAATGATCTATCCTCACATAAGAAGATATACCGCCTGTACCACTGGATAACACTTTGCAGTACATTCATGCATTAGCTTTATATGTTTATAAACTGATTAATAAGGATGTCCACAACATCATGAAAAGTTGGCAAAGTTGGGCTATATTTTTAATATATTTGCAAAAAAAAATTTTGGCAATATTATGGCTGCTAATATGTGAAAATTAATGCCTGACAATTACCAGTGGAAATATCTGTGTGGTGAAGCATCCAATCAAAGAATGCATTTGATATCTCAGAGTTAATGGAATATATTTAAGGTTGACTTTGAGACAGGACTATTTCCATAGGATAGGGTGATTGAAAACTTCTGTTCTTTATCTTGCCTTGCTGGAGACATTGTGAATATGGCAAATGTCATTCAAATTTTCCTCTGATTGGCATGATTGCTTGAGGCTCTTAAAACTGTTAAACATACAGTTTATTAGAAGAAATAGAACGACTTAGTAATTCCATTTATAATTTTCTTATGATTAGAAGAATAAAACCAGGGAACAGGTGCTTAGGTGATATATATTTTACAGTCACCAGTGTGTATTCTTGATGATGTTTGTACAGCACTCAGAATTTAGACTCTGTGTGAATATGCATATAATCGTACATACACATATAAATATACTTAATATGTAGGCAAAAGGACAGTGTGGAATGCAAAACTTTTTTTTTTTTTTTTAATTTCTTAAAGCCCAGAACTGTATAGAAGAAATGGAGCAAGGATCATGGCATAGCTATAGAACAGACTGTTCTAAGAAAGGACTATAACAATGAGATACGTGTTAGTTCTGTATATGTATTATTCTTTAAAAGTATTTTTAAAATAGTCCATTTTTCTGTCTATTTTAAGTGGCTGTCAGGGGTGCAATGTATGCTGAACCAGGCAGGACAGTTTGAGGTGGGAAGGTATTTTTCTCTGGAAGAAAGGATCTAAGACACCACCTAATGCAGAACCTGCTGTGCATTGTGCCATGAAAACATGCTAGAAATAAATGAAAGTTCTTTCTTGCAGTACTTCACAAGTGCTTGACTAAAGTACATCTACGGATATGCACCACTTGACCTCTATCAGCTCTTAGTAGTGTCCAGGCAGGCTAATCATTTGTAACCCATTTGACAGAACAGTTAGAGAACCTTCATATGGAGGCATGGAAGTTTCTTTATCAGTTACGTTCAGCAGTGTGAAGCTGTTTGATCATCTGCAGGTTTCTGGAGTAGGATGTAACAGAATCATAACAAAATACTATTTTGTTTTACTCACATGTTGTAGGGAAGCTAAAGAATAGAAGTAACAGACTTCATTTGCTGAAACTATGAGGTATTATGGTGCAGCAATTTGGTTTAATGGACCAAAAGTACGATTGAAACAGAGTATTGAAGGAAAGGAAATAATTTTGATTAACTACATAGCCAATAGCCTTAGAAGGCAATTATAGATAAATGTATTAAAATTGTTATTTACTCAAAGCCAATGAAAGATAAATATGAACTTTAACTTTGGAGCAACACAAACTACAGTATTTCCTTGTTTATAATCTTGATTTGAGAAAAAGCATTGGCTGTCATACACAAAAACAAACAAACAAACAAACAAACAAACAAAAAACAGTCTCAGTGACAATGACTGACCTGTTCTTGTGTGTGTGTGTGTGTTTTTGTGTGTGTGTGAGATACCTGCTTCTCTGTTCTGTTCTATTCTAATTCTGGAGTAACTCTCTTCTGTGATAGCAAGCTGTCATGAGGAGTGAGGTAGAGAAACAGAGTTAGGAAGTGGTATGTCTTTGGTAAGGAAATAAAGCTTAGTTTGAACAATTGGTCCGTACGAAGCGGAAAAATGAAGTAGCACTTCCTCTCAGGAGAAATGAAGTCTCAGAAGGTAATTCACTAATAAATGAGATAAGGGAACTGGAGGCCAGCACTGACTAAATCAAAGGTTTGAAACCAGAAATTAACAATAAAGCAAGCTGTCCAGAGAGAAAACTATTACCAGATAGGGTGTGTTGTGCAGGGGATCACTCACTATGCCTGGGAAGAAACCGGCAGGGAGTGACCCTGTAGTAGGATCTGAATCCCAGAAGAAATTGTGTTCTTATGCAAGAAAATCACTGGAGAAGACAGATGACACTATCCAATTTAACAAAAGTGGCCTATATTTACCATTTAACCCCAAAGTAGCACACCAGAATAGCTAAGATAGATTGATAAGAGTATAAAATGCTGTGTTTTCTAAAAACTTTCAAAGGCAGTGGAAATGTGTGGTTTGAAGTCACTGGGTGAAAGGAAAACTTGCGATTCCCTGTAGAACTTCTGAAAACAAAACATACACTTGACCTTGAAACTGTCAACAGATTCAAATGCTTATAAAGGACAGACTTAAAAATCAGTTTAAACAATAACCTGTGACATTTTGATCACTTTTTTTCTGGACAGTCTAGACAAATTCAAGACTTTAATTATTAGTCAATATTTTACACAGGTTAATTGCATAGCTAGTGTTTGCTTGGTTTTTAGCATTAGGATTTACTTTCATAACCTATACAAAATCCATTTCTTTGTGCTTCCCTGGAAAGAGTGGAGAACATTCTCAGCTTTGTTAAGCATAATGACTTGAACTTGTGTGTTGTTAAAGGTAGGAATAGCAGCTGCTTTTATAAGCTGAAGAGAAATACGTTATGTGCTTCTGGCCATACTGAACAGACTAATGAATCCCATTTACTGAATCATCATGCTACTTTTAAACAGCCATTATTTCAGCAGATCAGAACCTGGTACTTCAGGTACACTAATAAATAATTTCTCCACTTGCTATGAATCAGGACTTTGCATTAAGTGATCAACAACTACCTTATGATTGTGTTTCAGAAAAGGATGAGAGTTATAACAGTAGCCCCACTGTATTATGGCTTTGATATCTTTGAAGCACAATGGTGATATCATTGCAGAAAATCTACTTTTCAGTGAAAAGGTAGAAGGAAGCAAACTTTATAAAAGCAGCTGTCTGTCTTTCAGATAGCCTGTAGTCTGTTCTACTGAGTCCTGAAAATAAAAAAAGCCCAAGGACTTTAAGATGGGAAAGCCTTCATATGTCCAATAAGTACAATGTGAGAGACCATTTAGAGACATTTTCATTAGATTATCTAGAAGTATTAGGATGCTATGTTTCTATTTCTGTTGTTATGCTGATATAGTGTTAAGTAAGAGGATTATTGATTTGTTCTTCCCTTCCCTTCCCTTCCCTTCCCTTCCCTTCCCTTCCCTTCCCTTCCCTTCCCTTCCCTTCCCTTCCCTTCCCTTCCCTTCCCTTCCCTTCCCTTCCCTTCCCTTCCCTTCCCTTCCCTTCCCTTCCCTTCCCTTCCCTTCCCTTCCCTTCCCTTCCCTTCCCTTCCTTCTTCACTTCCCCCTTTCCCCTCCCTCTTCCCCTCCCCCTCCCTCTTCCCCTCTGCCTCCCCCTCCCTCTCCTCCTCCCCCCTCCCCTCCCCTTCCCCTCCCCCCCCCTTCCACTCTCCCTTCTCCTCTCCCTCCCTCTCCCTCTTCCCCTTTCCCCATCCCCGTCCCCTCCCTCTTCCCCTTCCCCTCTGGTTCTTTTGACCAGGTTGAAAATTTGCTCATAATTCAGCTGATCACACTTCTCATTAAGCTTCTTTCTTTCCCAGTAACAAAAGCAGGTGGGTGGAAGTCTGCAGAAGCTTTTGTCTAAGATATTCTATTTTAAAGAAAGGTGATGGAATATCTAAAATATACATGGAAAAAAAAATAAAAAAAAAAAAAAGGAAAAGCATTTTTAAGCTTGCCCAGTGTATGCTCTTTTGTAGTTCCTTTTCTTCTTCATGGCAGTTGATCCAACAGCTGGACTAGGGGCCCATTGCTTGACCTAGTGTTTCCTCCCAGGTTCTGAGGCATCATGGCTAACAGGATAGGAGAATTTAATACAACAAAAACTAAGCTGGAAAATAATTATTAAGAAAGATTTTGTTATACTGTGAATTAGCATTGTTTGGGAAAGATTTAATGAGAATCCCATTTTCTGTCATGTCTTAAGTGGTAAAGGAATTATTTTGTTTCTGGAAATGAGTATTGGATTGGTACCATTTGTTTAGCTAATGAGGTATGACTGCATGATGTCATAGTATGCTTAATACTGTGCGCTCTGTTCCTGGAATATAAGCTTTGGGTAAAACAAAGAGATTTAAAAGCTCATTCTTGGATGTTCAGTAAATAGGGAAATCACCACATCAAAGCCATGTTGGAATAACTCACCTCAACAAAATGAACAAATGTGTTGGCAATTCTTACTCTCTAAGACTTACTTCACTTCAGTATTTTCCTTCTTCAGTTCCACCCAGACAGGTAAATAAAACAGAAATAATAAAAGTCTCCTCCAGTTGCCTGACAAAACAGAAATATATATATATTTTTACCTAACATTGGGACTGTTTTTCACACTTTCCCAGGGTCTAGCCTCTACATGCCAGTTTAAAAAAAAAAAAAAAAAAGTGACAACACATGGAAAAGAAAGAAAAGTTCTTCCACTGAAAGAAATCTAGCACTACATACTTCTTACATCCCTGTCTTCTGAAGGTAATCAATTCAGCTGTGGTTTCTGACTTTCTTCAGAAAAAATAAATAAATAAGTGTTCAGTTTATTCCAAGATTGCTTATATACTGTGCTCAGGAAAAGGAAAAATGTCTACCCTTACTCTTATTTGTGTTCTGAGACTAAATAAACACTGGATGCAAGTGCTTTTGCCATTGTCAGTTAAAAGACGATGTAATTATTTTTTCTAAAAACAACAACAACAACAACAACAAACATTAAGTCAAATAATTTTTTCATAACACTCCTGTTTTAATGATATCCTTTAGGATCATACCACTGAAACCTGATTCTTAACTTAAGTCCTCTCCATCTCAAATGCATAGAAACAGAATAGATATTGTTCTACAACCTCCCATTCACAAGTACAAATCTACTGGCATGGGTTTCATCTTTAGTGAAGTGTGGGGGGAAAGCATGTTTCTTATGTTTTTCACAATATTGACACTCTCCATCTAAGTCATCATGTTATATCACAGGTCACAATCAAGTTATTTGGCTTAGTGAGGAAAGTGGATTTAATTAAATTCAGTTGCATAAATTACCAGTGTAAAGATTTTTGATAAAGCACTATATAAAAATACCACTGTACCATGAACTACCCCAGCTATGCAACCTAAAATCAAACAAAAATATCACCACAGTTTTAATATGTATGTATATGTCCTTGGCTGATTCATAAATATGGAGAGTGTTTTGATTTCCGCCTGAAAATTCCTCTTTGGTAATTTGCTTCTCTATTTCTCATTCTTCTTTCAAAATAATGGTATTTTTGAACATGTAGCACAAGTAAAATCTAATGAAGGTTTCGATGTGATGTAAAACCAATTGACCCTAATTATGTGCATCCATTGTTGCATATTTCAGGACACAGAACATCAGGAAGCCCTGCTAGACTAAGCAGCTTCCAGGCTAGGCTGAGTTACGGAATTATTAGGAACAGAATTGTACTCACATTGAGAGGTTTAGGGAAGATGAAGAGCTTATTGTGTGAGGCCACCCATTGGCACTGATGACAAGGAATGTTGATTTCTATTGACGTCATGACTCTACCTCTGGTAATACAAAAAGAATAAGCCACTTTCTAAAGATCACACAGTAGTTCAGTAGTCAAAGCTTAGCTATAACCTGGATCTTCTGAATTCCTGCTTCACTATCATATCTGCTGCACCATAATTAATTTCCTGTTTTAATCTGTTAATTCAAGAATTCCCAGAATGCAAATAAAATAGGAGGCCTGTTCTGTTTCCTCCTGCATATACAGCTCCTTATCCTGCAGCATCTGCAAGGCTGTAGTAGAGCATCCCCTCTAGTCTTTTCCTCTCAGTTGCAGTTAAATGGTTACATGAAGGATAGAGTTGTCTCCAGTGCACAAGAATAATACAGTTTCCCCTCCCCTCAACTGGCATTGCTCAAACATAACCCAAGAGAGAATGAGGCTAAGAAGGTCCTCAAGAAGTCTTCCTAAAAGTCATTCATATGTCACCTTACAAGTACTTACTAAGTACTGAAATATTTTCAAATTGTTTTGTCCATGACCCCGGTGAGCATTGATTTGAAAGTAGAGATACATTGTAGTAGAGAATTACAGTGTTCCTGGGTGATTTAATATGAACTGACTGATGCATTTGTGTGCCTATTAGTATATTTGATAAAGCTAAGCAGAACATATCAAGCATCCACAGTGTATGGTTATCTAACTTGAACTTATCTTATCCCTTTAACAATCCAGTGTAGCAAATATAGGTCTGCAGTTAAATCCAAAAAGTACTGTAGATAACTATTATCAGCAGTATTATTATGTGAATTAGCAACCAGACATAAGAATAACAGCAACGGCACTTGGCAGTTTGCTTATTTTAACAGTACAAGTTGATTCGGGTGTAGCATACAGGAGCAGATCATAACATGCAATCTGCAGCTATAAAAGCCAAGTATATAGTGACAACCTGGACCTCTGATGTACACCTTTGTGTAATCGCTTATCATATAATCCGTGCAGTAATTTGTGCCTCTAATGAAAAGTACACAGTCTCATAAAAACGAATTAAATTTGAACATCAAACAAGCCAAGCAATGATACAAAATGAAAGAAAACTTTACACAGGATAAAATTAGTTCAGAATGTAATTTCTCAGATGCATTTTCTCAGTTATCATAGGCAAGGTTTGTAGCATAACCTATCATTCAGATTGCTGAACATCTTCCTTTATAGGACCTAGTTTTCTGTTGTCTATACCTTTGTCAAAATATAACATTAGACTGAGGTTTTATGCTGGGTGTTTGACTTGTCTAATTTTTTTAAATCTTAGCCAAATGTCTTCAGCTGTGTCCAAGGTCAAGAATAGAGAGAAAAGATGTTTTCTTTTAAAGAAAAAAAAAGGGTGAGTGGAGGGTGGGGAGGGGAGGAACGACAGGAATAATAGGGCTTGGCTATTGATTGTACTTCTCTTTGTTCATTTAAATTGAGTTCCAGTATTTCTGCAGACCACTAAGACCTGAAGACATATCGTTAGTGCCTGGAATACAGTCTGGTTGTCTTCTGTAAACTTAGGAATTGACAGAGAAACTGGAATTCTGAAGGAAGACCAAAAACCTACAACGACAGCAACAATATAAAATATTTTTAAGATCTTCCAAGCACTCAGGGTAGCTTAACCTGTTGTAACATTTCAGATACTAGCTAGTAGTTTGTGCTAGGTTTGAAATATAGCTAGTATTAAATCT
The DNA here is from genome assembly GCF_013377495.2 of Cygnus atratus. NCBI lineage: Eukaryota > Metazoa > Chordata > Aves > Anseriformes > Anatidae > Cygnus > Cygnus atratus. The sequence continues at coordinate 37,704,408 of NC_066396.1, forward strand.
CAGTGGCCCTTTTCACACAGTGATGAACGAGTGAGGCAACTGTTCAGGAAATGCTCTACACACTTATAATTAAAGTAATCAGACCATGCAGGTCATTGAATCAGACGCTGTGAAAGGTAGTATACTAAAGATTGCCAAATTCTTCTTCCAAAGACAATTATTTGAGATCTTCAGTCTTCTGACCTGATTCTGATCTCATTTTTTTTCTAGTTTTGCAGAAGTGAATCAGAAATCATAGTCAGTCCTTTACAGCATTTGGATATTTTGGCCTTTTAAATACCTGTCTGTGCCTTCTATCTCATGTCCCAAGGTTAGTCATTGGAAAGAATTTTACTGACCTTGCTGTCGAGCCACAGTGACCTTGAGATCTCCTAGGCATTGGTTCTTTATTCAAAGCCGTGTGAAATTGCTTCTTCTGGTATTCAGCTGTTGCCAGGTCAAAGCAAAGCGTTTTTCCCCACATTTTGTCTCCTGTGACTTTTTTTTCTTTTCAATTTTATTTCTCATAAAACTTACTCTCTTACCATTTTTGTCTCTAATTTTGATTAGAAACAATTCTGATTTCTAGCATTATTTTCTATGCACTGTAATTGTCTCTGGAAAGTGTTTTGTACAAAATGAACAAGGAATCCAGCATCTTTCAGAGAGATGCAAACATTGATTTTTTACAACAATATGATGTTGAAAAATGTGCTTTTCTTTTTTCCTTTTCTTTACATATTTTTTAAGTGCACAGAGCTTGCCTGGTATCAACAGGGAAGAGGATGAATGAGGAATATGTTATTAGTTTAGATCAGTGAAGGGTAACATTCCAGGAACCTACAAAGACACATTTGGACAGCAGCAAACTATGGGAACCAAGAACAACCAAAATCTTAGAACACTGCTTTTCATCTTTGTGTGTTGTAAAAAAAAACAGCCGAATATGTCCTGTTTTTTCTCAAAGCTCTTAATGTCATCTCTGTAGCTTTGAGTCACTCCTTCAGTGTCAATTTTTAATAACCTTCAAGCTACTGATGGAAACATCTAGTCTACCAGCATGGCCATTCAGCACTTAATTTCAAGCAGTCTATCTAATGAAAATAAAGCAGCTGAGAAGATATGTCTAAAAATCCAAATTTTAGAGATTTTCCCTCTGAAGATCCTTTCCCAAGATTTTTTGTGCCTCAGTCTCAGATGTGTAAAAATCATCTACTACTTCCTTACCATGCAGAGGTGTTGGGAGGATCAACGTCTGGAATGTCTGAGTGATGACAGGCACAATGTCATTGGAATGAGCAGGTAATTTGGCAGTCATAGCGATCTTTAAAGTTTTTATTTTAAATACACGTCAGATAATTTTTGTAGAATGGAGACACAGCATACTCGCTTCACATGCCCCCTTAAGAGCACCTACCTTTGCACTCTGTATGCTGAGGCTTGTTCAGTGCCTTTAGCCCTGGATACCTGTCTCCAGTCAGTTCTAACTGGGGCAACAAAAGCACTGTTCTATTCATAAGGCTAAGGCCACATTGAGTGATCAGGGATTTGTTCTCTCACTCATTTTTCCTTTTTCTTTGCTCTGTGAGCTTAAAATTTACTTCAGTTGATTTCAGATCAACAGAACATGAGAAGGCTAGAGAACTGACAGTCATTTCAGTCAACTGAGCCTTGAAAACACAAATTCTATTAGTTGATGATATCAACAACCTGCTTCATTTCTCTGTGTTGTTATTCCTCTTTCCCCATTTTTTCTTGTCTTCTGTTCAGCTTATCTTCGTTTGTGTACCTACCCATTGCCTGGTATGATGGGATACTGATTTTTAGGTTATCTCTAAGGTATTGCTAATTCTTTGTTTTTGTATTTGTTGAGAGAGAAGTGACCAGCTCAGGAGGATATAATTTAACATGAAATAGTTAATAATAAAACTTTAAGGTCTGGCAAGCAGAAATCCCTGAAATCCCTGTTTTTATGTCCCTTTAAAGTTGGACTGCTAGAGGAAAAAGTGTAGGGATGAGATTTTATATTACTATCAGAAGCAGTATTTCACTAACGCTGAAAGCAGCAGAATGGACAATATCATACCATTCTATTTAGGAACAGAATTCACAAGCTAATTCTGACTGATCAAAAATTAAAAATCGGATAAGAGGATCCTTACTATTGTTACCAGGAAAGAGGACAGGGAACCTCTGTGTTGTATTTGTCTTCATAGCTGTTTTATATAGTCTAAAAAATCTATACGGATTCTTCCCTATGGAATAAGGAAAACAAATTAAGTGTTATAATTCATTAGTGTAGAAAGTAGAACCAAGACTAGGAATTCAGAACAGCTATGATCTTCTTAGGTTAATATTGTTTTATTATTTAGTAGAATAAAAAAGAAAATACTGTTCTTTTTGACTTCAGGAAGTGTTGTACATGGCAATGAGCTAATCCTATGGCTGTGAAAGGCAAATAGGCAAACTGGCCAAAATCATTGTGTTCTGGCCAGTGGCTTTTGCCCAGTATTAGAAGTTGGACTCTGTCAGCGACTGTTGTCTGGATCTTGTTGAAGATTCCCAGGGGATTATTTTTTTTTTATCATATATTACATACTGTAATATATTTAACATTGTTCTGTTAACTGAAGATTATGTACTTGTGCAACAGAAAAAATAAAAATTTCTGGCAATACAAGGAAGCTGTCACAGAAAAGTGAAAAAAACAGACATATTTCATATCTTATGGTATGAGCAGCCACTGCATTCCTGTGAGGACCATGTAATTTCTAGAATGTAACAGCCCAACAAACAGTAATGCCAAAATTTCACAAACTGCTAAACAGTCCCACATTGTTAAACAACTTCTAAAGCTGTACTCCCACCTTTAGATATAATGTCATGCACAGAGCCTATGAAACTCATATCATGAGTCCAATAAGAATTCCTCCTCTAGAATCATTGTTGGAGCTTATGGATGTTCAGGAGGTCAGTGTGGGCATGGCTTTGCCAAGCAGTGACTTTCTTGAGCTTGTGGTGAGGACTGATTCTCAGTCTCACCTCCAGCCAGTTCTGCTAAGAATGAGACCTTTTCATCCCAGGACTTTATCTCAGATTGACTTGTTTCCTTTCCTCACTGTAACATGGTAGGAGAACTAACTTCTGAACTGCATAAAATGTGCTGCAGTAATCTCAAATCAGAAAGCACCCCAGAGAGAGTTAATTTGATTTAGTAAATGGGTTTTGAGATACAATAGGCTAAAATAATTTAAGAATTATCATGTAAGGAACTAATTAGTGTTGATTAGGGAAATGGAATCCTTTCTCCATCTTCAACTACACTGTATGCCATGCAGAGCCTCATACCCTGCTCATGACAGTAACATCTGTGTGTCTTTCAGTACTGTAGTATACAACAGTTTGGCTTTTTACACATTTCACTATCTTAATTTCTCTCCATGAGGACAAATGGGTTGTGGAATGAGGCCTGTTTTTGGGTTTCCTTCTGGGTAACACAATTCATATATTAAGGAGAGAAGTTCAAAGCAAATAACTGTTTATGTAAACTATATTCCTCCTTCTCCCTTACCCCCAGAAATCATGCATCTAAATAACACTTTAAACACCAAAATCTGAATCTCAACACATCTCAAGTTATCATCCAATCATTTAGCTACCTTAAACTGCTCAAGAAAGTTTCTAGGAGACATTTTGGAATATCTTCCTTTCTCACAAACTGAGACAACTCATTCTCACCAGGTAGCTGCATATGAAAAGTGGTAGCATAATTCTCTACAATGTCTGACTGTTGATGGAATAAATACTTAGTCCCTAAGAAAGGGAGATTGAGAGAGAGGGAAAGAGAGACTGGGACTCTGTCTGCCCATTGTCAATGTTTTCTCACCAATCCAAATGGGTGGTAAGAGAGGGAGAATGGGAGGCAGGAGATATGTCTTCTAGCTTGAGATGAGAGGAAATTGCAATCATTTTCTTCTGTTTCATGGTATTCTAAATAACAGGATATTGTTTGAGGAGCACTGACCCCTGCATCTAAGTTTAGATAAGCCTTACAGCTGCAAATCTTGGCTGTGGGAGGTGCCTCCCTGCAACCACAATAATTGTTAACATTTTCAGGGAGGTTGATGGAAAAGATTTTGGATGAGTATCTTTCTTGCTATCAAGGGTGCCTCTGACCCAGAAGTAAGAGGAAAGGATCATCTTCAAGTTATCTATCTAGACAGGAAATGAAATGTATGTTTTCTGAAAAGGGCAGAAGGAATTAATAATAATAAGATCACAACAAGGTCTTATTAGTCACTTCCCAGTCTGTCTTCTTTTCAAAGTCTGGGAAAGTGTCCTCTTCTTATACCATTTGTATTCAGAGTTTAATGTTTCAGAGCTTTCCGGGTACTTATGGCCTACTCCTTCTTCAATAAAAGCAGACACACTACAGTTATTGTTGGTAGGACCTAGACGAATCAGTGCTGGCAAGAGCTGAACAAGTCTTGCAAAATGTTGTAATGCATAGGCTTTTGCACAAATCAAGAAAATAAAATTTTATTAGAACACCCCTTGATCTCGCAATATTTTCATTGTCAGTTGCAGGTTTCTTGGAACTTAGTTTGACCTCAGTCCCAGGGAAGCTCATGGAGCATATTATCTTAAATGTCATCACGCGGCACTTGCAGGGCAACCAGGTGATCAGGCCCAGTCAGCATGGGTTTATGAAAGGCAGGTCCTGCTTGATGAACCTGATCTGCTTTTATGACAAAGAGATGCACTTGGTGGATGAGGGAAAGGCTGTGGATGTGGTCTACCTTGACTTCAGTAAGGCTTTTGACACCATTTCCACAGCATTCTCCTCAAGAAACTGGCTGCTCATGGCTTGGACTGGTGTACGCTTCATTGGGTTAGAAACTGGCTGGGTAGCCAGCCCCAAAGAGTCGTGGTGAATGGAGTTAAATCCAGTTGGAGGCCGGTCACTAGTGGAGTCCCTGCAGGGCTCAGTACTGGTACTGACTACTCAGGTCTCTTTAATATCTTTATCAATGACCTGGATGAGTGGATCGAGTGCGCCCTCAGAAAGTTTGCAGACGACACCAAGTTAGGTGCGTGTGTCACTCTGCTCGAGGGTAGGAAGGCTCTGCAGGAGGATCTGGACAGGCTGGACCGATGGGCTGAGGCCAACTGGATGAAGTTCAACAAGGCCAAGTGCCGGGTCCTGCACCTGGGGCGCAACAACCCCGAGCAGAGCTACAGGCTGGGAGATGAGTGATTGGAAAGCTGCCTGGCAGAGAAGGACCTGGGAGTACTGGTTGATAGCCAGCTGAATATGAGGCAGCAGTGTGCTCAGGTGACCAAGAAGGCCAAGCAGCATCCTGACTTGCATAAGAAACAGTGTGGCCAGCAGTGCTAGGGAAGTGATTGTCCCCCTGTACTCAGCTCTGGTGAGGCTGCACCTCGAGTATTGTGTTCAGTTTTGGGCCCCTCACTACAAGAAGGACATCGAGGTGCTTGAGAGAGTCCAGAGAAGGGCAACGAAGCCTGGTGAGGGGTCTGGAGAACAAGTCTTATGAGGAGCAGCTGGGGGAGCTGGGATTGTTCAGCCTGGAGAAGAGGAGGCTCAGGGGCGACCTTATCGTACTCTACAGGTACCTTAAAGGAGGCTGTAGCAAGGTGGGGGTTGGTCTATTCTCCCACGTGCCTAGTGACAGGACGAGGGGGAACAGGCTAAAGTTGTGCCAGGGGAGGTTTAGGTTGGATATTAGGAAGAACTTCTTTACTGAAAAGATTGTTAAGCATTGGAATAGGCTGCCCCGGGGAAGTGGTTGAGTCACCATCCCTGGAGGTCTTTAAAAGACGTTTAGATGTAGAGCTTGGTAATATGCTTTAGTGGAGGACTTGTTAGTGTTAGGTCAGAGGTTGGACTCAGTGATCTTGGAGGTCTCTTCAAACCTAGATGATTCTGTGATTCTGTGAACTATAAGTTTTAGCTGTAAGTTTTGTGGGATTGGTTTTGTTTGGTTGAACAATTGTGCAAACAAATGAGAGCACAATATAGATTGGGGCAGTAATTCTAGGAGACATAAGGCAGTATATATAAGTAAATATAGTATATGAAAAACTGTACAAAGTGTACACGGGTAGCTTTGTTAATTGTTTTTCACCCTAAAGTACAGTGATTTGGTTTAGTTACAAAAGTTTTATGGAGATGAAGGAAGAATGAAATTTTTTTCCTGAAATATTTTGCTTCTTTGGAAGAGAACCATATCCAAAAATCTTTCTTTCCTGTAATCCCCAACTCCTACCCTCATGCTTGACACTCCATGTGCTTTTTAAAGCTGCACAGAAGACAATCTTGATGCAACCCTTTACTTAGAACTATGGAAAATTTCTTTGCCTATTTTCCTAGTAAAACCCCAATACCACGCGTATCTATAATTTTAAAACAGATCAGCTTGTTTTTTCTCAAGGCTGGCTTATAAATATAATTTTCACTTTTATGTATGAAAGTTCACAAATTTAGCTAGATCATGAAGAAAGACAAATAATGTCAAATAGACAAAGCCAATTCTTTTGGTTATGGATATATAATGAAGTAGAGCAGAGAGAGAGAGAGAAAATGAGAGACAGAAAGAGAGAGAGAAAAAAAAAATTTGGAAGAAGAAGAAGCATGTTAGCTGATGTACAGTAGAAGCAGAATCTCATGACTGTTTTGAAGAAAGTATTTCCCAGGTAGACCTGAATCTTACCCAAATCTACTCAAAACTGTGCTTCTTTTAAGAAACCCAGCCCTTAGCCTTTCCTGTTTTGCAACATGAAAGGACATTTTCTCTTGAAAAATGGCTACTGAAGACTCTGGTCAGACAACTCTTGAGAAACATTTGAACTAAACACTTTAAAAATGAGTATGGGTTTGGGCTTAGCTCTTCAGCGTCTAGCTTGAGACATACCTCCCACAGAGGTCCACTGGATCTGATTGTGTTCCATCTGATGGTGCTGAGCACCTGACAGAAATTGATGTTTTCTGGAAACACCATTTATTGCTTTCTCCATGGTTATTTAATGTTCAAACCAATGTGGCTTCATAGACATCAGCAAAATTTCAATGGTATGAAAGTGGTGCAGCAGAGTGGAAAATTGAGCATAAACCTCTGAATGCATTCAAGCAAACCTGTTTCTGTCCTTCCTAGCTTTCTCTCCCTCTTTACATTCAAATACTGATATGAATTGCTCCTGATAATTGTGTTAGTTTCCTTGTACTTAATTAAAATCTTCAGTAACTTTTTTATCAGTTTTCCAATTTAATAGAAATATACGAACAATTGTTACAATTTGCTGTGTTGTGAAAATTCAATTTCAGTTATAGCAGATTAACCTGGCAAAAAATAAGCTATGTTACATGGTTGCATGGATTTTTTTTTCAGTAGAGATAATGCTGATTATGGGTGATTATGGGTGATTATGGGTTCTGGACAATGCTGAGAGACAGAAGTTCAAAGATTAATTGCTGCAGCTGATCCTTCAACCAGCAAGCAAAATCACTAACTGGATTTAGGCTCCAAATGGTGATACAAATGGTGGAGACCCAAGGCATGGATTTACAAGGAGTGGCAAGTGACTTCAGCATCCTCATTACTCCTTTGTCCAGTGCTATACTTTGCATATGTTGTGGTCAAGTTATATGACATTTTGGACTTCCTTTGCTCTATGTTAACATTAAGAGTCCACCCACTTCTAGCCTTCGTGACATCACTGTTCATACTTCCTTACGTAATAGAAGCAAAATTCCATAGGTCTACTGTGTGAGCCTGTGTGCAGACGTGCTACAATGTAGTCCCATTTAAGGCCACTCATCATCTCATATTCAGATAAACTGAACATAATATACATTTAGGAAGAAGGGCAATGTCTGTTGAGGTTAGATAGGGGATATAATCTGGACAAAACTTGGACCAATTTATAACAGGGCACTGCAGCTGAATAAATACTACAAACAAGAATGCTTGGATACACATGTTGCAAATGTCAGAACAATAGATTTCTTTATGTCATTCATCCCAGATAATCATTGCTCATGTGGTTTAGCTGCTTATGAGAAATTCACAGAAATGCAAAGAGTAGTTAGATTTAATTCAAATTTAAGCATTAGTTATGACAAACTTGTATAAATCATTCTAGAAAATGTACAGGGCATGTGTCAGAACACACATCTTCTTTACTTTCAGAATATTTCAAGTGAATAACGTTTTGTCTTCTCAGCTTTGCCAGCTTGGAGACTTTGTTGCCATAAATCCAAGTATACACACTTAAACAGAAAGAAATATTAAAACAGACCTATGAAGTCTTCTCCCAGAATGACCTAAAGCAGTTTTAACATAACAAAATGCCATTCAATTAAAGTTTGACACCTTCTAGACATGGCAACATCCAGTATTATAATTTTACCAAAGATGAAATACATACAACGAGCCCAGAAACACTGTGAGAGATTAGATTTTAAAGACCTCTGAATTCTACATATAGAAAAAAATGCTGGTGACTCTTCTTAAACAATGGCCATTGGTCCTATGGCCTGGGCAGATTGTTTCAGAAGGACATTATGTGTGCGTAGAAGCAAGAGGACACCCTCTGACTGGTGAGTTACACCCTTCGTTATCTGCTCTGTGAAGCAAACGGGGTGCAGTGATATGGTGATCTTCCAGGATGCTGACTGCCTGACAGCAGAGCCAGACCCTAGATTGCAGCCATGCCTTAGACCATGGTGTGTCCCTGTGGGAGAGGGGTAAAACCCAAGTTGGCTCTCCACATGGCTGCTCAGGGCTCCAGGTACTGCTACGCAGAGCACCACATTGAAGGCTTGTCTGGAGGAGCAGAGCACTTCCCCATCCTTTTCTATGGATATGAAAATCCATTAGGAGACACCTACAGCTTTCCTCTATTCTACAGGTAGTCAGTTCATTCAGTGCTGTAGGTAGGAGGTCTCATCCCAGCATTTTCAAACCCTCAGATCCAAGACCAACACATGTATCAAGCACATCATAGAATCATATAATGACTTGAGTTGGAAGGGACCTTAAAGATTATCTAGTTCAAAACCCCCTGCCATAGGCACGGATGCCACCCACTAGATCAGGTTGTCCAGAGTCTCATCCAACCTGGTCTTGAACACCTCCAGGGATGGAGCTTCCACAGCTTCTCTGGGCAACCTGTTCCAGTGCCTCACCCCCCTTACAGTGAAGAATTTCCTTCTAACCTCTAAATCTAAATCTCTTTTAATTTAAAACCATTCCCCCTTGTTCTGTCATTATCTGATTGAACAAGGAGTTGCTCTCCACCCATTTTATAAGTCCACTTTAAGTATTGAAAAGCCACAAGGAAGTCACCCCGGAGCCTTCTCTTCTGTAGGCTGAACAGCCCCAGCCCCCTCAGCCTTTCTTCATAGGAGAGGTGCTCCAGCCCCTTGATCATCTTTGTGGCCCTCCACTGGACCCATTTTTACAGATTAACATCCTTCGTGTACTGTGGGCCCCAGACCTGGATGCAGGACTCCAGGTGGGGCCTCACAAGGGCAGAGTAGAAGGGCACAATCACCTCCCTCCACCTGTTGGCCACCCCTCTGTTGGTGCAGCCCAGGATGCAGTTGGCCTTCTGGGCTGCAAGCACATGCTGCTGGCTCAGGTCGAGCCTTTCATCCACCAGAACCCTCAAATCCTTCTCTGCAGGGCTGCTCTCAATAAGTTCTTCTCCCAGTCTGTGCTCATATCTGGGAGTCATGCACCTGACCCAGGTGCAGCACCTTGTACTTGGACTTGAACCTCCTGCGGTTCACATGGGCCCACTTCTCAAGCTTGTGCAGGTCCCTTTGGATGGCATCTCTTCCTTCTGTTGTATCAGCCACACCACTCAGCTTGGTGTCATCTGCAAACTTGTTGAGGGTGAACTCGATCCCACTGTCTATGTCATTGATAAAAATATTAAAGAGTATCAGTCCCAGGGCAGACCCCTGAGAGACACCACTTGTCACCAGCCTCCACCTGGACATACCACCACGCTCTGGGTGCAACCTTCAAGCCAACTCCTTAGGCACTCAACGGTCCACCCATCAAATCCATTTCTCTCCAATCTGGAGACCACGATGTCATGTGGGACTGTGTCAAAGGCCTTACAGAAGCCCAGGTAGATGTCATTGGTTGGTCTTCACTTGTCATCTGATGAAGTCACTCCATCATAGAAAGCCACCAGATTGGTAAGACATGATTTGTCCTTGGTCAAGCCATCCTGGCTGTCTCGGATCACTTCCTTGTCCTGCATGTGCCTTGACCTTGCTTCCAGGAGGATCTTTTCCACAATCTTGCCAGGCACAGAGGTGAGGCTCACTGGTTTGTAGTTTTCCGGGTCCTCATTTCTTCCCTTTTTAAAAATGGGAGTAATGTTTCCAGTTTTTCCAGTCACCAGGGACTTCACCTGACTGCCAGGACTTCTCAAATATGATGGAGAGAGGCTTGGCAACTACATCAGATGATTCCATCAGGACCTGGGGTGCATGTCATCAGGCGCCATAGACTTTTACTTTTTTAGTTTCATCAGGTGGTCTCGAACCTTCTCTTCACTTGCAGTGGGAGAGACTCTGCTCCCACAGCCTCCATCTAGGTTCAGGGAAATGAAAGACTTGGGAAGTCTGACTGGCAGTAAAGACTGAGGTGAAGAAGTGGCTGAGTACTTCAGCCTTCTCCATGTCATTACCAGTTCACCCTTCTCATCCATCAGAGGGGGTACACTCTCCTTAACCTTTCTTTTCTGAGAAATATAGAATCTCTTCCTGTTATTCTTTGCATCCCATGTCAAGCTTAGTTCCGTCTATGCCCTGGCTTTCCTGAACCCCTCCCTGCACATCTGGGCAGCAAACAGTTGTACAGTACAGACAGATGTGTTGGAAACCACAGAATTCTACCAATTGAAACCCTGTTCCAGGAAGCTGCATGTTTTTTTTCTTTTTTTTTCTTTTCTTTTTTTTTTTTAATATGTATGCATTCTCTGCATATATTATTTTATAGTAATGTCATCTCCTTTTCTTTAAAAGCAACAGTATTTTACTTCCAGCAACTTGTTGTACGGATAGAAGGGAGAACTAGATAGTCAAAACTACAATAGATAGTTAAAACTACACCTCCTGTCAGGATGGGCTTGGTGTGTAAGTCTGGAGCAGCAGTTTGCCTTGCTTGATCCCAGTCCTCAGGTTCACTGACACAAAGGTGCCTCAGTTTTGGCAGTGCAATGGAGATGAGGTGGACAACATAGGTAGCTGAAAAGGTGCAGCACCAAAGTGGTGCTCCTTCCATATTGTGGACTGCAGCAGAACCAAAATGGTTCTTGGTGTCTCAGTTCCCTAGCTGTCAGACACGACAAAACCTTACCAAGTAGGCTAGTGCTGTTAGGAGGAAGTGTATTTCTCATGAAGGTCATGGAATGCCCAGAGTCTATGAGGAACACTGGCAAGAAACCAATGATAAATCTGCAGAATTCTGCGTATCCTCAGGTAATCATACAATGCATGTACTCAATGCACATGCTACAAAAACAATGGTGTTTTGTGCTCAGCTTTTGACCTGCAAATGAAGAAACTGCAACTGCTCTGTCTCCCTGGCTGTTCAGGGCATTTAATTGAACAGAAATTAGAGAATGAGAGCACTCATAAATGTCCGGCAGAATTTATTGTTGAAAAGAATCATTTTTATAAGGTATATTTAGCATTTCATACCTAATTGGGCAGAGAAGAAAATACTTGGCAGGGACATGCTTTACATGCTGCATCCACTTAAAGAAGAAGCAAAATATGACTCCTTGGAGGAATCTTCCAAATTATGAGCAGATCAGTAAAGCATCTGGGGAATGCATTTTTAGTGCATTGCACAGAGGTCAGCACACAGCTCTGGCACTCCATAAAATTTTCAGTCTGAAGCTGAATGCTGACTAATAAGAAATAAAAATAACACAGTAATAGTGAGTTAATGATGCTCCAATATTCCCCATTTATACCTGGTTCCAAATTCGTGGAGACAAAAAGAGCAACTTAAAATTGGCCCAGACACCTGACAAACTTAGGGAAAATGGTGAGCATTTTCAAATTTGAAGGGAGTGTTTTGATTTGGATTTGCAATTAGATGAGTCCCACTGCAGATGAGAATTTTCCTGTTAGAAGGCAAGGTCTCACATTTGTAGTAGGCTGGGGACAAAGGAGGGCTACATATCAACAAGCTCATTTTATATTGCAGAAGGAATTTCCTGGACATAACAATGAACATAACATTACTTCAGTTATGACTGGCAGTCAACAGGGGCAAGTGTACACATAACCATCCTTATTTTGGTATGTTTTACCATGTGTTCCTAAAGGCATAGGTCACTTCCAACCAAGTACTCTTTATGCAGGACATTAAATTTCCTTCTTTGCTATCTTCATATCTTATCCATGGGTTATTCAGGAGATGCAATATATTTGCAGTTTATCTAATGTAACTTTATCATTATTTCTTGGCAATGTGCATACACAGTCAACAGAAAATTTCAGTTATTGTCTCAGAAATAAATTATGTGCTTAAACTAAGAACAAATTCTTGTGGTCATACGTTTTCGCAAGAAAAAAAATAAAAGAAAAAAATAATTTTCAGGAGGAAGCCATTTTGATAAAATTCTCTAGCCCCATGGTTAAAGTTCTGGTTTTCATATCTCAGACTGTTTCAATTAAGAAAAATAAATAAATAAAACATTAAAAATAAGGTATATTAAATAATCTTTGTGGGTTTTGAGATCTTTACATGGTATTAAAGAGAAATTATAAAGACAATGAAAATTTTAATTATAGAACTACCTGTTTAGGAAAAAAAAAAGTCTCAGTGAAAAATAAGTGCACCAGCTCTACATGTGAAACTTAAGGGCATCATTTTTAAAGCACGTGCAGTGGTCTGCATGCAATAAACAGGCAGAGGCAGTATAGTCAGCTGATAGACTGCAATGGTAGAGCCCAGATAGGGTTGGAAATGGGCTAACGCATCATTAGTTATGAGTAAATAAACAGTTAGAAGCAGGTGGTAAAACAAATATTGAAGAAGGTTGCATTTGAGATTAGTTTATGTATAGCATGATTTTTGTGGTATGGTGTGATAAGCAAGGAAGACTGAAGTAGCCTCAGGAGGAACCTTTTCCTGTCTCCATGGGATGACAGCTAGAGGCAGAGATGAACCTAAATCACATTTTTTGTTACATCTGAAGAGGTCAGAAGCATGGAAAATCCTGCAATGCCAAGCTAATTTGAAAAGGCTGCCTGAGTTACTGAATTGCCTAAAAATATTGTGTGAAAAACTAACTAACTAAAAAAATAAATACAAAATCAGTGGCTAGATTGTGAGGCTTTTGCCCAATTTTGGAATTACCTTTTAGGTGTATAAGAAATATACTAAAAAAATTCTTCAATTCAGTTAAAAACTGATTAAATGGGCTAACCTGGTTATTAGGAGTTGCTTCAGACTGTAATGGGTCAAAATTTGGGTTTTAATTATTCTTTTCCTTTCTCCAACACGAAAGTAAAGTATCCAGTCTCAGTCCCAAAAATACAGCCCAAACATATCCTTCTTCTATGTTTAATGACATCTTAGAAATATAATGATTTGCTGTGATATATTCCTCTTGTAGCACTTGTGTTCAGTCTAAGCAGGCTTCTTGCATCTTTTATTCATACTTTTCTTTTCTTCCAAACCAAACACTAAATATTGCATTGGAGTCCAGCAAAAATCTGCTCATATTAATTTTATGCTTCTTATAGAAAAAAAAAATCTGATAGACTGGAACCACTGTTACTACTGCCTTTAGTTTTATTATACTGCTGGTAATTATGTCTTGTTACTGCTAAAAATTGTGGCTGTTTGCTGTCTGATGTTCATCTTGATCACATCGGATTATTTGACCATGGCTAGCAGTTAATTGGCAGGCAGGACTGTAGAGTACACAGAGTTAACACAGGAGGTGCAGAATGGATGGAAAGGAAGTCATAAATCCTTGCTGCAGATTGCTTTAGGCACAGAGCCAGCGAGGAGCATTATCTCAAAATGCTAATATGTTCCAGGTCATTTAAGGATGCCGTTGATGACAGTGATGTGTTGGCCAAGACATGGATTAGATGTCCTACTAAGACTCTTTGATGTCTAGGTTCTCTAAATTAACAAAAGCTCTAATTATAACCTAACATGGTTTAAGACTACCCTCTGATAATGGAGTCTGGAAGAAATGTTAGCAGGTCTGGGGACCAGTTTTAACCTGGGTCAGTCCAGGGCAATAGTGGCCCTGAGAGCAATGCAGGGCTGGGCACCAAGGAGGCATGCCTGGTTACTTCCAGCTGCCAGGAGGGGCTCTCTGATCTTCGTGCTTAGTAAGAGAGGTGAAGGAGTACAATAATCTGCTGGGTGAGATGCTGTGAACACACTGCAAGGCTAAACAACACTCCTGTTTGTTTGAACTTAGAGACCTTCAGGAGACACATAAAAAGCAAAGAAGCAAGGTAGCACATGCAACTAAGACTCCTTATAGGCTTGGCCAATATTCAGTGTGTTATGTCCATACTTTCAGATAACCTAAAACTCAACACTGAGAAAGAATATGGGAGGCTTACTGTCATCATAGTAGTAGTAATATTCAAAATTGATACCAAAGACCTTCCAGTTAGGAATAGCATGTTTTCCTGTTGGTATTTTTTGATTACAACAACTTTCATCGATATAGCAGGAGTACTTTTACCTGCACCAATGGAAATGTACTGCAAAATTCTTATTTTGCAGTACGAATTCTTCTTTGCAGTGCAAATTCTTCAATTTGCAAAATTCTTATTTTGCAGAGAATAACTCACTTTATTGCCGAATTTAATATACATTACATACATTTAAAGTCTTTAAGCTTTCGTGGATTAAACAAGATAAAAACTGATCCACTGCATTAGATTTTATAGTAGGAGAGTCAGGTAAAAATCTTGCTGAATACCAGTTCCTGCTTGTGTTGGGGGGGCATATCTGAGTCACTCTCCTGACTTAGCTTAAAATGAAGAACTAGAAATATAAAATGATTAACTTTCCTTCTCAGACAAGCCCAAACCATGAAATTAAGAAATTACATCAAAACCCTTTTGATGGATTAATAGCTATGTTAAAACACTGGGAACCTCTCTGCTTTTGTAATAGTCGTATTTCTCAATAAAGTAAAAAAGAAGAAGCTCACATCTGCAGGGGTTGAGGTCAGGGGATTTCTTTGCAGGGGTGCCACTCCCCAGTGAGTAATTAAAACCCTAAACAAAATCTACCTAAACAAACAATAGCTCTGTTATGACAAGAGTCGCCAGATGGTGCTTGGTAATGCAGGTTTACAAGTTGTTTTTGTTTTTTAATATATAAGCAAGCCTCCTTTGAAGTAAATTTCTGTTGCTGTAAGTGGATTTATGTGGTGGAAAACAGATAGCAGGAGACTTTGATTTCTGCCTTATTCTCCTTGTATTTATTCAGTTAGGGGGATAAGATAGATGCTTTGTATATCAGCTGAGAATTCCTGGGAGCGAGGGAGGGTCAGGATTGCTCCTGCAGTGTTTAGCTGTCCCTTGTCCAGGTGCACAGCTGCCCACAGGCCAGTACTGCTGTGGTACCAGCTGGTGTGATACCCACATCGTTTGAGTCTCTGTTGTTCCCGAGAAGCATTGCAGACCCTTGCCATCTGGATCTGCTCAGGAAAGAGACCTGCCGAGACCTGCACCTCATGAAATGTTTTGAGCTCAAAAAGGGCCTTCCTTTTCAAAAAGGAAATGTGATTTAAAACACCAGGGAAGGTCTTAAATTCCCAGCCAGGAGTTCACCACTTTCTCACTGAAGTTCCTATCAGGGACCTGCAAAGGAAAGCACTTTCGGTGCAGACTGCCCAGCACCTGGGTGCCAGGTGGGGATAGTGGGGTTCCTGGGTGCAGGGTTCCCGCAGCTCCCCAGTCCTGCTCCACAGGGGCTTACATCTGGGGAGTCTCCCTCCTCCTGACCCCTTCTCCTGATCCTCCACCTTCTCATCTCAACAGTTCATCTCAATTTTTCTTCCTCATCCTTTGAAAAATATCAGAATTCATCAGAACAGAAATTCTGTATTTTGATTAGTTCTCCTCAGAAAATGTGATGGGTCTCATGCTTTCATTAAACAGATCTGTCTGTCTCTGCTCTGCAGAATTTAAACCACAGGTAAAATGGCTTCTTTGAACTCGAACAGAATATAATGGCAAAACTGATAATAATGGCCTTGTCCCTCAACTTTCTATCTGAAGCAACTGATCCAGGAAAAAATATCGTGGTTTTATTGCAGAGATCACAAAATTAGAAACTATCAAAGCGCTTCCTGATCTGTGAAGATTAACTTAGTTCTACAGTGCTAAATCCTGGTTAATCTCAAATCTTTTGCTTACAGAAAAAGTCAGGAGTGCATGCCATGTGTTTGGGTTGTTTTATGGAGTTTGAGATATCCAGATGCAGAGGGAAACACGAGCTGGAGATATAACTGGGCTGCACTGCATTAGTTGCTAACCCATTGACAAGTAACATCCTTGAAGCTCATCATTTATACAGGACTCAGATCTGTCGCTGATTGTAACTGAACTATTCTATAAACACAGCCATGGCAAAATATTTGGGACAAATATTTGACATGATGGTGAAGTACATGGCGATCATGTGGTATCACCTCATTAAACTACTGTTCTGTGATCAGCTCCATCTGCCTGTCACAATGGTGTTTCCTATCACAAGCACTTCATTTTTAAGCTGTGTTTTTCTGATGAGGCCATACAGATCTGAACTTGGAATGAATTTAAAGATTAACCCATATAAGGTCAATGTGCAAATTTATTCTCCTCTGACTTGTCATCTGCTCTAGCTACCAAGATCACCAGTAATTTTAAGAAACTCTATAAAGGCATTCATTGATTTCACAGGCTTATGGTTTGTTCTTATCCTGTCAGGGATCCAGAAGAATGAGGGTGTTTGATTGCTCATGGACCTCAAAGGTGCCATCAGGTCTCAAGGAGAATATTTGCTTTCCCTTGCCTGATGACTAGGTCATCAGATGCTGGTACACTTGGTGGACAGACCCACATATATCCATTTTTGAGCTGTGTAGTTTCATTCCAAATATAAAACACTAATTAGTAAGGATGTGCAATTAACAATTATAGAAATAGAAGTTTGAAAGACATGGGAGGAAATCAGAATGGAGCAGTAATGAGAAAATAACACAGAATGTAAAACTATAAAGTACAATTAATGGTAAATTAACAGAGGTAATTAGAGACAGGTTGACAAGGCTCAGCTCCTTTGATAGGGAGCCAAAGTCTTCCATATGAATTGTTACTATACATTGCTTATCTAAGGCCTCACATACTGTTTCTTAATTGCACTATTACAGCATGACTGATGCATAACTAATAACTTGATAGAGTCATTGTGAGAGGTTCAGAAGTTGCAGCTGGACTTTCGGGGGATTCAAGTTCAGTGAGACAGAGAGATTATCCTGTAGACTAGGAGGCTCCCCAGAAATCCCATTGTTCTCTGCATCTCTGTCTCCTCCTGCAAGGCATCTGGTAGTGCACAGCAGGGTTTTCCAGAGCTGGGCGGAAATAAGCTTTCAGCAGCACAGACCTGCATTAGCAGTGACAAGTATCAGAGCAGTGGGAGCTTCATGGTCTCTGGAAGGAAGTTGGCATTGGCTTTGGACCCAACAGAGCAATGAGGAAAAGCACTGGTGTCCCTTACTATCTGGGCAGGCTGTGAAGTGGGAGGGCACTGGTGGAGGAGAGCCACTGCCATATATTTGCTGGGACTGTAGTTAGGGGTCCAGGGCAGGGAAAATTGCTGCACCTCTAAACACACCATCTCAACTGACCTGCAGTTACTGGCCTTCAGCAACAACTCCCAACAGAAAAAAATAAATAAAATAAAAGAGCAAAAGTGTAATCAACACAGAGTAGCAGCTACAATCATGGTGGCTTTAGCTGGGAGGAGAGAAAGTGTAAGGTATGAGAGTTTCAGTCCTCCCAAGGATCCTGAGGCCTGGTGAGTGGAGAGACACAGCAGTAGGTGATGAGACTTCATTTACACAGAGCTGGGAACAGGAGTCAGCTCTGAGTCAGGGCTTGAGTAATAGGCTCATTTCTTTCAGAGCAGGACCCCTGGGAGACTGGACTAAGTCCAGCCTTTGTTATGGCCATTGGCATCAGAGAGGTAACAGAGCTGTGTCAATGTAAGAGAAATGTTGTAACTCGACTTCTTCCATGTATTACATTTCTGAATTTTCACTTGCTGTAAGCTCAAGGCAGTTGTGTAAGAGTAACACGTGCATGGATGTGTCTATCTACCACAGAGTCATGCCTGTTTGCTCATAATGGTACTTATAGTGCTGCTGCAAAATAAGCTATGATAGTCATGAAATGAAGAAAGAATATGCCACGCCTTCTCAGAGCCTGACAAGGTGGCTTTCTTTATTGGTTAAACATCATCACGCAATGTGTTTCCCACAGTGTCTAGGGGAACCCCACCAATTTATCTGAACTGTCTTCATGCTACTACTTTGAAGGTGTCTGTCTTTGTCATGAAGTCTCTTGGCATTTAGACAACGAATGGCAGGCTCCAGAAGTTCCAAGGAGGTCATGCTCTTTTCAAACCCTAACTTATGTTCTCATCCACACACACAAAAAAATAAAATAATATATCCTGCTGTAAAGACCAGTTGCTGTTATTTCCTTCCACCCCTCATCTGCCTGTCCAAGTATCCCAGCACCACAATCCAAAGATTGTGTCCAGTGCTATAAATGATTGTATGAGACCAATCAGTTACTCACCTGATCTCAGCCTATGGCCCTTGAGCACCACAAACAAGCTCAGTTTCCACTTATTGAAGCAGAGATGTATTTGGTATAAAGTCTCAGTATTGTTGGGTTTACAAAGAGGTTTGAAGTGAGCTTGTCTTTGATCTGAAGGGAATGAGACCTTTTTTCAATGCCAACCACAGGGTGTCTTTCCACAGCTGATTCTGAGTGCTGCAGAAAGAGGATCCATGAACAGAGTTGGGCTGACTGGCTGAAAAAACTGTTTATACCTTTCCTGCAGAGGCAGGCTGAAGAAGCCAATGTGATGGCACAGCATAGACTATTTATTAAGTAAAAACTTTGTTTTCATAGGCTCCTAATTTTTATACTTTAAAAAACTGCAGAATGAAACCACACTGTTCTAGCATGACAACAACTAAATTTAACATGCTGTTGGGTCCACTGGGGTGCTCAGATGGATGATACAATCTCACATGCAGGCTTAGCTGTCTTGTTTGCCAGCACTGAACAGGAGGGAAGCACTTTTCCCTTTGCTAATGATTTGAGAGGGTAGCTTGTTCATATTTTAAGTCACACTAACCTAAAGGCATCCCTTTACCTCTCTGCCTCAGGCAGTGATAGCCTCAGCTGTAACTCACTTTTGTCCTCAAATGTCACTTAAACTGAATACTTAACAGGATGCCTTTTCCACTATTACTGTTATTATTACCGTTCTTCCAGCAACTGTGGCTCTTTTTAGCTCAGGGCTGTAGTGTCAATGAGAATCCATTTTCCCTGGCACAAAATTATTGAATGTCACCGTGTTAAGTCTTATTCTAATCAAATAATAAGACATATAATTAGGAAATTATGGCATTGCTTAAGTGTCCCCAGTTCTTTGATCAAAAGGTCTAATTTAATTTGAAAACATGTGGCTGGGCTGATGTCTGAGCCAATCAGTCTAGACTTGAGCAATGTGTGTGGGCCAGATGCAGAGTTTGGCTGCTCTCTTCACTAAAGTCACAACCCTCCTTTTAAAATTCTTGAAGTGCTGGAAGTGCATGTGTGGGAGGTGTTTTAGTCTCATTTATTTGTTTTAAACTGAAGACAGCAGCCAGCTTACCTCTGTTTGTGGGACTCAGTCAGTTTTGCCTGCTTTATCTGATAGGAGAAGACGTGCTTTGAAATACAGACTCTCCTCCCCAAAGGCAATGAAGCTTCAAAAATGAAATGTGAGGAATTAAAAGCTCCTGGGATCTGAGACCTTGGATGCTTGCCCCTGTGATGTGAGTGCTTGGCATTGTGGAGCCTCTGTGTGGCCTAGTGCACACCAGGATGCACCAGGAGCATGGGACAGCAGCTCCAGGAAGCACCCACACATGCTGATGGCTTTTCTGCTTTGCCACAGTGCTGGTCCCACAGCCCCACACATCAGGTGTCAAACTGAAGGGCAGGGATGGGAGCAACAAAGCCGCCTTCTGTCCTCTTCACTTACACATCTGCTTAGTGTGTCTCCCAGCCTCCAGGAGCTAACCTTAATGCTCTGCCAAGGTGACAATGGAGTCTGTACTGGCAGGTGACACTAGACCTTCTGAGGACCATGAATGCTCATCGTGCATCTTCACCACAATGATTACTGGCATAGAGAAGAGGCACTAATTCTCTGGACCATCCCTCTCTGAGCAATTTTGAGGAAGTCAGAAGGGGGCTATATTCATGTGCCAATAGCTGAGTTATATGTGCCAGGAACCATGGCCCTACCCAAACCCCACCACATGCTATGGTCCATCCTGACCATGGATGTCCCTTCTCACTTCAGCTTTCTTTCTCCTTTGGGCAGGGAGAAGAAGGTGTTTAAAAGAAACTCACATGGAGGAAAAAATGAGTAATGTTTTTCTTTGGCTTATTTTTAATAACAGTAAAATTGAGTAGTGGCTGTGTCGATATGAAATATCAGAATACCAGCTTGGTATCTGCTTTATTAAATAGCTTGTGTGTGGGCAGAGTATATGTAATTTTCAGTGTTTTTTAATAATTCTCTTTTTATTAAATTTTTCAAGTACAACAAGATGTGTTACGACGTTATCATTTTCAAATAATGATGGGCTGTTTCCCTTTGGAATTAGTGGTTTACAAAGCCCTTGAGCTAACACTTGTTACATTTTCATAATTACACCCCTGTCCCATATTCTTTGACATTCCTACTTTCTATTACCTTTAGATGGAGTCTTAGATATACAAGTAATATAGGGTGGAGCCCATAATAACAGTGAATAAACTGAGCTAACTCTTATCTTAGCTACAGCTGTATGCACCATTGAAACCAAGTCTCCAAGACGCACTTAACTTAATATTGGACCATATGTTTAGTGAGCATAGGAAAAGGTTGTTTGCTTAAGTTAAAGACAAACCAATAAACAAGCAAGAAAAATAAAAATGCTTCACAAGTAGTATACCACAGTAGCAGTATACTACAGTATACTGTAGTGTTGATATCACAAATATCACTCAATTTGGCTGTGGCTATATCAACCCCTCTTAGAGCCTGTTGCATGGATTTGAGACAAAGAGATTTTTCTTCTTAAGATCAAGCTTTCCATCACCTAGTTAAATAACTCCTGAAACTGAACCTTGGTGCATCTTCTGCATATAGTGCTCTGCGTCTTTTGACTTAGAAATGGATTTAAATCTCAGCATTTTTGTTCAAGACCCTAGTCTCAATGAGGGGAAATTTACATCTGTTTTGATCTTCAGCCACTCTGGCAAGTTTACACTTATGGCAGTAGCTATAAGTAGGCAAAGGAGGACACATTGGCCAAACCTATAGAGAGCAACACCAAGAAATCCATCCTCACACAATCCCTGCCAGGATTAGAGATAAGGGCTTTTCTGAAATCTCTCAAAAAATTTCTGGTTCTAGAAGATCCCATTTTCTCTAGCTAGTCACCGACTCCCTCTTATCCACCTTAACAGTGCTTTAATTATTTAGTTTATTTGAAACCCATTTAGCAGAAAATTTCATTCTTCTGTAGTGTCTTCAGAAAAACTCTTCTTGGCTGCTTCAGTTCTGAGGGACCAATTTACTCCAAGTCAGATCACAAGATACAAACACCTGCAAACTTCTCACTCTTACCATGACAAGGCTGTGGCCTATTCTGCTTGATAGAAATTGCAAACAGAGAAACAAGGCTACACAACTCTATGATTCTATGACTCTGTGATTCCATGATAAGGCCACACAAAGTCAATTTATTTCAGTTGTATTCTCATGTTTTCCAGAAAATGGTAATATGACGGTTTTATTCTTCATAATGTATCTTTTATAAAGCTATAAGTGTTGTAGGCTAGGGAAATACTATTCTTTGAGTTATGTTTAGCTAATTCTGTATTAGATTTACTGTATATCTTCTTGTCTATTTCACAGAGAGATGTTTGGACTACTTGAAGAGGACATAGTCCATAGGTAAGAGAACACATAGCTTGAAAACATTCAAATATATAAACATGTTGTGACTGACAACAGTCATTCTGCAGAATATTATGAAACTGAGGAATTTTTCTTTCATAAACGTCAGTACAATAAATTCGTGATAGAAAAAACAATGTGATAAATTACAGTTCATCGGTCATCATTATTTCAGACAGTTGCCACCACCTTAAAATCTACTGTGTTGCTTAGAAAGCAAGCAGAAAATTTTCCTTATGAACAGTGCATGTTCAGAGATATAACACCTTCTGTTGAAAATATTTCCTGAGACAGCGAGGTGGAAAACAAAAGAAATCTGAAGTCAGTGCAACCTCTTTAAACAGAACTAGATGGAAGATTCCCTTTCTGCAGCTTGGAAGAGAGCCACAGACCCACAGACCCCCTACCACTTCTCCGGTGGGTGCAGTTGCCTGCCCTATGACTACAAGTGAAGTTGTTCTAATCGTCCCTGGCATCTTCTGAAGAGCGGTGGTGTTCAAGTGTATCTATCCAACAATGGACAAGCTTCAATGTGACAAACTTATCTGGAAAGCAGAGGACACTGAATTTAAACTTTGGACCAAACTGATATCCTGCTTCTTGAAGTAAAGCCTGTACTGCAGAAATTTTTCCATGTGGCACTTAGTACAGTGAGGCACGTGAAGGGAAAGCTCTCAGCCATCTTCCTAATAAACCCAGCTGTGCTGCCTGCACTGGATGGAGATGGTATTTCTTTAGAGACCACATTCGAGGGTGCAGGAGCCCTTTCTTCACATCAGCAGTTCTCCCTTGTCCATTCTGTTGTTGAATACAGCCCTTCCCCCTCCAGTTTCAGCATATCCAGCCTCTTCTAGCCATGGCTATAAAGGGTTTACTCACTGAAACACCCCCAGCACCTGAGGAGGTTGAAGATACCATTGGTATGAGAGTAAATGTTGCCAAGCACACAGTGGAGCATAGTGTGCAGGAGGCAGAATAGTCTGAGTGGCTCTTGTAGCTCTACCTGTGCCCAGCAAATATGTCTGTACACCAGGGAATTAGAGTTATCAAGGTTAACTGAGATGCCTTGGTGGTTAAGGCATTCATTTCAGAGTTGGAAAGTGATCCAGAGTGAGTGCCAAACCAATCGGAAATGTGCCATGCCCATGTTGAAAACCTGAGCTTTCATTTCCAAATGTATTCCCAATACTGGTGGAAAATAAATAAATAAAAAATCACCAAAAAAAAAGACAAAAAAAACATGTAAATGTTGAGTTTTCCTTACTTTTCTCCCTACCCTTGAGCTTCAGCTTTTGAAGTAATCCAGTAGTTTATTTACACACCCCTGGTCAAATGCAGGAGCTTCGCTATGCCATACAGTTCCTTGTGCTGAGGAGAAACATATATATATATATTTTTTTTTTCTTATTGCTTTATTTAACATTAGTGGTGCTCAAACTGCATTTTTTTTTACAGCCAAATGAGCTCAGCAGACCCTTAAAAGACAACCTGTAATAATAGAATAAACATAATGCTGCTCAGTTCCAGGATTTCATTGCTGCTGAACTGAAATAAGCAATTGCTTCTGAGCAACAGAGGAAGACAAAATTGCAGAGGACATGACTCTAAAAACAGTAATAAACAAAGTTGTGATAATGAACCAATATCTGCATTGACTTGGCATAGTTCACAGGGGTCTGAGAACTTGCTAAGGACATTGCCAGTGTTGCAAAGTCTGGACACCACAGTTTTTAAATAAAAATAGCTCAGGATTACATCTCACAAAGTCGGAACAGTCTCAGATATGTGAAAAACATCTCAAAAATGCATAGCTATTGGCTTATTAGAAAAAGCTGTAATTCAAACCAGAGGAAATATAAGCTAATATCATCAACTCTGAAAGCGCAATTCAGGAGACCACAGAAAGTAAATTGCAAGAAAGATTCCTGAGAGTGCATTTTAGTTCTTGCTTTTCAGTTGAGAGCAAAGATTATTATTTTTACTGTATTGGCATTTGTGAGGAAATCATGAACAAGGACAGATTATTGCATGGGGAGATAAGGAAGACAATGTCTTGAAAAGTGTAGTGATGACAAATCCAGATTACAAGGAATTAATCAAAATCTTGGAGATTGGCAGAAAATGAACACATTACTGACATTTTCTTTTCAATTACAGCTGTTAAATTTTCATTTATTATTTTCAGCTCATAGTTCAGATTTTCTTGCCATTTATGAGAAGGTGTATCTGGACCAATATAAACAGAGTCAGTTAATAGCAAACATTTTGGCATATTTCTGTTGAATTTAGAATTTCATTTCTGGTGCAGATAAGGGGACAGTAATATAAGTTGCATACTAGGAACATAGACACTTGGAACACGGTCCTGCATGATAATATAGAGACTAACTGAATCATGGGTGAGCAAAACACTAAGGGAACTGCAACAGAGTCCACAGACTGCCAATTATCCATCTAACCTAACATTTAAAAGGAATAGACCATAAAATATTGTCTAAGATAGTGAAATATTGGGAGACCCTGTATATCTGACCCAAGAGCTCATGCTTTCTTTAGCTGACTTTGAGCTGCAGCTCCAATTGCATGTGCCAATATGACAGAGGGATTCAAAGCAGCTGGAATTATCTCAGATTTTTTGAAGTTGTAGTTCAGAATTTAGTTGTAGTTGTCTCTTTCCTTCCTTCCTTCCTTCCTTCCTTCCTTCCTTCCTTCCTTCCTTCCTTTTAGTATTAGGCATGCATTCCTCAGGTCTATATGAATGGATCTCTGCATTTAGCCATCTGTTCATGTCATGCAAGGCGGAGACAATTGGCATAGTAGGCTTATTGCCTGATACTACATAATGCCAGGAAGAGATGCAGCCTTAGCTCCTGGAAGCATCATAAACAAATTTTAAGAAACTTTCTTAAGACTTAGACTTTCTTAAGACTTTCTTTCTTAAGAAACTTTCTTAAGACTTTCTTAAGTCTTTTTTCAGGGTTAGGTATTCTGGGTGCAATGATAAGGGCCAAATAGCTGCTTGCTGCCTGTAGGACGGGCTTATGAGGGTCACCTCAGTGCCATGTACAGGAAGGTAAAAGTGTTAACTAGGGGACCTCTCCAATAACACCATCATCATCAAAATAAAACATCATGTCAAAGACACACACACAAAAAAAGAGTTAGGATTATAGATACATATTGCTCTGCCGAGTTTTAGTGAGGTAAATCATAGTAGCCTCAGAGGAGCCATGTGCCAAAATCTCTGGCAACATCTTCACACTTCACTCCTGGAAATCTTATTTAGAGCAACAGAGAAGATAGGTAGCTGATGTTGGCATGTTTCCCTTGCCTGTTCTGCAGCTGTGTCCTGTGGTATGCACGCACACACGCCCCCCACACTACATCAAGGCACAGGAATATTCTGTATGCCCTTGTTCACTCCTGCAGTGTAGTTGGGAAAGTGGAAAAGTCAGTGTTTATTACACTACAATATTTTCACTCTTCAGAAAAATGTTCTGTACTCCAAGTGTATATCTCAGTGACATATTACAGTCTACCACAGTAAGATATTGTTTTGCCAGTGATTCAAAGGAAATGGAAACTCAGGTTGTTACTTTGATTTTTTTTTCTTTTTGTCTGTCTAAACCTATTCACCAGGAGTCTTGCACAAAAAGTGGTTTCTCTGTGTTAACTGAATCACAAGAAGGAATGAAACATATATATTCTATGCAATAGTTGTGCTCAGTGACTGAGATACAGAAATAGCACATCACAGATCCATTGGGAGGAGGCTCTTCATCAGGTGTTAGGCTTTGGTGAATTTACTTTGTGTTTAAAGGACTGGGTCTATTTGGACGTGGCACATCATTAATGATGAAAAGAAAATTGTTCATGTTCTTAGTGTCAATTTTTCAATTACCTGATTACATGCATTTTCTGACTCATTTATAATAAGATTAAAAGATCATCTGGTTGATGTATATATATTTTATACAAAGGCCTAGACTTTGTTCTACTCTTATTTTTAAGGAGAAATGAAAGCAAATGCAAAGATGAAATACAACCAGGTTCTCTCTGACATGTATTTCCAATTTGCCATGCCAGGAATTACTGTACAAATTGCTTTGCAGCAATGCTTTACAATCGACTTCATGCCATGCAGTCCCTTTGACATTGGTAATGTTGTGCAGGGCAAGCCAAGAAAGAATTTAGCTGTTCTGGGGAGGAGACATGAATCTCGTCATGAGTCTGGTCATGAGTCTGGTCCTGAAATTGGTTGTGAGATTTTAAGGCTATTGTATATAAATTCTCTGTACAAGCATCAAAATTATTGTTTGTAAATATAACAGATGGTTAATTAGCCTACATTTATAGAAGAAATTTTACTTCAAAATATATCATAAATTCTTCTCAACTGTCTGACACAATAAACTGTTATTTTACTCTTGTCTTTTTATGACAGGGAATTTATGTATGTTTGTCTCTCTACTGATTTTAAGAGATTTTCTCATTTGAGTGCAAACCAAGAAAGACTAGATGACTGAAGAACTGAGTCTCTCAGCTCTGGACTGCCTTCCCAAACCTCGACTGTCTGGACAGCAATTGAAAATTAGCACTGCTTAGTGCTTCACACAGTTTCACAGGAAACTTTTAATTACAGCACACTGCCCAATGGGTAGAAGGCGAGGTGGGTAATTTACACTGTGGGGCCAGGAGATTGAGGAGAAAATGCCACTTCTGCTTGTCAGAACTGAGACCTACACTGCATTTGTTGTGCTCCTTCCTTGTCATTCTTGGACAGAAGATGTTTTTTTGTATGACCTTTTCAGGTGATTTCTACTCTACCCTCTCCATTTATATCACAAAGATTCCTGGCAGCACACTGGGCCTTGAATTAGAAATAACCAAAGGGAATCAGTTTTGACATAACATGTAGTATCTGAATAATATCTGAGAAATTTATAGGCTTTACCAAACCAGCCATTGTGAGATGAGAGGTTTCTACTCCTGTCAACGACCAGCAGAATTAGACAGGTGTCTTGATGCTGTGGTCAGAAGACCATGCAACTTTAAACCACCCCAACAAAGCTGTATGTGATCACAGAGTGTGGGCTGACATGGAGAAGGGTTAAAGAGCTAAATAAAAAGCCATCTAGGCAATGTAAAACCAACTGCTTTATTGAGCTACTACTTTATAAGGGTGTCATCACTTCCCTCTTTTGCAGAATGTTGTTATAGGTTAAAATGACTGGAGGATGCTCTTGGCTAGCTCAAAGCCGTGGAGGAAGGAGCTGGAGGAAGCAGTTCAAAGGAAAAGAGATAAGTAAGTTTTAACTGGAATGTTTTGTAGATCTGTTACCAAACTGCATTCCAGTGCTCTCCAAGGACCAGGCCTTTGTGGACTCCTCTGCCTGCATATTAGTTCTTTGCAAAACTGCCTCCTATCTTCCTGGGACTAAATTGAACCCCTGTTATTATGTGGGGAATGCTGCTCACAGTTTCTTATAGGAGAAAAATGCATCACTGAGTTAAGCACTCAATGAAGCTAATAGCTATTCTTTGTATTTTCTTCCATCCACAAAAATATTTTGGATTTTGGAAGAAAATCATAACTGCTTTTGAAAACACAGCATATTATAATGGGATTATGTCTTTATACAAACATTCTAGCTGAAGATCAGAATTTCCACATGAGGCATACCCTAAATAGTACTACTAGACCATCAACACGTTGTATCGTAAAACTGAAAACATGTTTTTGTTCTGCTGGTAGTTTCACAATACCCAGTGGTTTCACAAACTTCACCTAGCACAGTCTTACTATGCAAGAGGCCAGAAAGGCAAGCAAGGGACTCTTCATTTGTTGCATGCCCTACTGACCATTGGACAGTTGCAACTATTGATCTTGTTCCACAGCAACAATTCAAATACTGTGATCTATTTCAGAACCAGGACCAGGACCAGGACCGTAGGTGATCAACATTTTTGAGTACTGGCGAAATGAAGGTGAAAATGATTTACATTGTTCTTGCTGACTTTTTATTACAGAAACAGATGTTGGAGTTTTACTGGCTGAAATAATCAGCCACAGAACCAGTAGGTCATCAGCCCTGCTTTCCCCACCAAGTGCCACAACTGTAAAGCAAAATGTACATTCCAGAAATTACAAGTTTTATTGGATATGCCAAAAATAGCATCTAGAGAATAACTGTATAGATGGGGGAATGGAAAAAAAATACGATAGCTTTGCATGATGTTGCTTAGAACACTACGTTTTCTAAATCTGCTGTCTCTTCATCCAAAACACTGAAAGTATTTCTCCCCGAGGAAGGAAAATTGTAAAGGTAAGGAGGGGTGATGTTTTATAATAGAATAACAGAGTGGGCATAGTGCATAGCAATACTTGCTACATTCAAGACACTTAACAATTCTAGACTCTCATGAAGTACTAATTGAGTGTATTGCCTCGTCTTGCAGAAATTTAAATGCAGAAATATGGAAGACACGTTAAAGATGAGCTAAGGAAACAAAAGTAGGAATTAAAATTATCTGGACCCTTTGTCTGTGCTTGGATTATGTATATTTCCATGTGGCAAATTCCTACCTGTGAGGTACAAACAAAAATATATATATATATAGCCCATTGGTTGAAACTGCATGGGATTTATTTCTACATTTCGGAAAATGTTGACGTGGTTGACAGCTAAGGTACCTACTGAGACAGTAGGGGAGCAGTGAAAGAAAGACAAACTACAACAGAGAAACAGAAAGGTTAAGTGAATGCCTTTGCAGCTGCCTACTTTGGAGAAGCTGATGGTAATTAAAAAGCACTGTACCTAATAGATAATGTATGGCTTGTAAATGCAGTTGAAGATAGGAAATAAGTCAATCAAAAATAAATTCAGAGGAAATTTTCTAATGTGACTACAGGTCCTGATGTCTTACTGACAATGAAGGGATTTAGATTCACAAATACCTGAAAATCATTTTATTTTATTTTATTTTATTTTATTTTACATTAATTTAATTTAATTTAATTTAATTTTTTATAAATAGAAAAATGGTAGCAGAATTCTCTGAATTTTTCTGTAAGTCCAGCGCTGCACCATTCTGAAAGTTTTACCCAGAAACTTCATGAGCTTGCAACTGACAGTTCAGATGAAGTTGAAACATGTACGTAACATATGTACAATGCAAATTGGAATGAACAGGAGGATGTAAGAAACTTACTCATAATGACTGTCTTTACTTGGAGGAAATGAGCAGTTTTTTGCAAGAGGCACTGAGCCAGAAGAAATAGCTTGGTAATGAAAGGTTATGGGTCCTCTTCAGAAAGGAGAGAGGTCAAACTATTTCCCAGTTATTGTTCTGCTAATTTCCTGGTCATGCAAGAAACTGTGTTTGTTGAGACAAAGCAGTTTATGTGCAGGTGTATGGTACAGTTCATAACCACATTTCTACCCCTGTGGGCATGAGCTGTGAAAGCTTTTTATGTCTGTCTTGGGTAAGAAAAATCTGCACCATATTCCCTTTGGGAGTTCAAAACCCAGACTGAATAGCATCTTCCAAATCATCCCTTACAAAATCCCCTCAGATGAAACCTCAAGAGCTTCAGTTAATATCTTGCAATTAAAAACCTGGCCCTGCTGTGCTTAAAGCACTTGTTGCATTTGTGAGCACAATCGCTTTTAGAGCTGGCAGACTGCACCTGCCAGAGCTGAGACTGAACAGCAGTTCACAGTCATCCAACAGAGTATAATTACAAACGGCTACGACAATGCTTGTATCAGGGGCTAAGTGCAAGGTAACCAGTTCGAGTGGCTCGTGAATCTTCTGGACTTAATCACCAACCATAGTGTGTCACTGACAGGGTAGAAATAAACTTTTACATCCAAAGATGGTGTTTTTGTTTCTTCTGTACTTTCTTGGTAATTTCTGCCATCCAGATTTGTTTGGCTGTCCCTGCTGCACTTGCAACAGAAATGAGATAGGGGAGAAAGAAAGATCTCCTGTTGTAGTAAACCTGCCTTAAACAATCACCAGAGGACCTTTAACAAAAGACCCTACAGAGCAGTGTGGTACATCATAATTTTTTTTTTCAACACTGCTCCTCCATCATGGGCTGTGGTGCCATGAAACAACCACAGCTTATGCTCAGACAAGCTCCCCGTGGGATAGGAGTATCATAATGCGTTGGTGTTACTATCAGGGCAACAGCAGTACACTTCATCTCTCTATTACCACTAATGGTTATGGTACTTCTCAGAGAAACATAGCTTAGGAAGCCTTTAAGGAGAAGGTCAAATATATCTTTGCTTATCATAGAGGTAAATCCCCTCACACGTGAATAGACAGAAATGTAATTTATGAGCACAGTGAATCCAAAGAGATCTGACAGGTTGGCTTGTTTTCTGAAAAGAGCAGTTGTTGCACACTGAGCATGAACCATCGCCTCCTTCTTGCAGTTGATGTGACTCTCTGCAAACAGCAGTTGGCTGTGGCATATAAAGATGATATGTGAGGTGTATAGGTTTCTGCAGAGTTATGTTTTATCTGAAGTTTTGATTATTTAAGAAAAAAGATTTAGCATTTTTATTCAACAGTTTAAGAGGTTCCTGTACAGTGTTTTGTGTTACACATTTGTCTGTGCGCTAATGCCTCTATCTGGTAGTCAGTCACAAACACAATGTTAAAACTCTAGGTGGAGGATCCTTCAATGTACTTCCCTAACATCTATTTAATGTAACTTGTGCTGGCTTTATTGTTTTTTTTCCTCCCAAGAAACTTTGAGCTCATTTCCAGCAGATCCTGCAAGGGGTGAAAGGGTCATGGTAGAGCGATATATGCAGGTGAGGTCTCTGCTCTGGTGGAGTTCCTTCACGCCCACAGGGAGAGCAAGGGGCTGTCAAAGCGGAGTGGGAAACAGGGCTAGCTTGCCAAAGAGGTCTGTAATGGAAGTTACACATGTTAGTGGCAATTTGTAGTAACTTAGCAAAGCTTAGAAAGCCTAATGAGTGAAATGCCTCCTTTATTTTCTCTTCTGGGTTCTTAAAAAATAAAAATAAAAAAATCTACATAAACGTCTGCTCTGAGTATTCAGCTGTCCCCATGTGGCAGCTGAAAGCCCAGACATGTTAACTTAGAGGCAGACCCATGTGCGATGATGTGATTTCAGCACACTCTGAAGGTGTCTCTCTTTAAACAAAATGCATGCTGTACCATGGCTTTATATGGTTTACATGGCTACATCAGAAGTACTGGGAAATACCACCTGAGGTGATCCTACAAAGTCCTGTTTTAGTTCCTGAATTGAATTATATGCAGGTTTTTGTTACTAACATAAAGCTACAGATGTTAGCACGACTAAAATGGCAGCCTACAGAAGTAAGAGTTTGCCCCAGCAGCATAGTACAGCTATGAATCAGGTGAAAACACCCTTGGGGCCACCCTGGAAAACAGTCTCATACGTATCAGGCTACCCCCTTGAAACTGTAGCCTCAGGAGCCGTGAGGTTTCACCCTTTGAAGAGGGGCAGGATGATGCATGCCTGGGTGTGTACCTAATGCTCTGAGTGCTCCCTTGGGTAGTCTGGCACAGGCAGGGATGAGAGGAGAGGGCTGAGCTCGTGGTGATCACAGTTCCTTCTCCATAGTATTGAGTGCCTGATAAACCATCCCTCTCCTATATGTGGTAGGTCCATCAAGTGCACTAGAATGAAGTTTATGTAACAAAATGAAAAAAAAATACGTAACTCTAAATAAATAAAAAGTAACTTTTTCTTTACATACTGTGAAGTACTGGTCCTGTGTTTGTTTGTAGAAAAGTGCATAATGTTATACTGTAACTAGAGAACACTATTTGAAACTGAAACCTAACTTTTAGTTATACAGGAATGTGTATTTTTGGACAGGACTGGGAATACTTGTTGTATTATTTGCAATTGGTGAAAGGACCTAAATGTAGAACTAACAAGTAACCTTTATTTAAAATAAACTTTTTTCATAAGAAAATCAACATAACCAGACATTTCCACCAAAAAGTGTCTTAGACTGGGAATTGTCTCCTCCTTTGAGGTTTTCTGAGCCCAGGGTGGAATCTGTGGTCAGCTGAAATCAAAGATCTGAGTTCAGGACTTTCCACATCCTGGCTGAGTATATTGTCAACCAGATATCTTACCTTCTTGAGGAACAGTATTCTGAAAAGTCTTCCCGCAAGGACGATTGAGAGTGAAATGAATGTAAAAGACAGTTCTTGTTTTTCATTCTTGTTAGAGAGATTTTTGATAAACTTCACCTAGGATCCTAAAGTGTCTAGCGGGCCTCTTGCACTGATGCCCAACCAGTCTTTTTGTTATGAATACTTCACTGTAGCCTTATCATTAAGAAGCTTTGGAGTTCATACTGAATATTTATTGAATGTACCTAACCTGACAAGTCCTTAAAGACTGACCTTGTGACAGAAATACTATGATTAATGTGTTGGTCTTCACATTTTTTTAAAGGATCTTTCTGTCCTCTGTTTTAGACTTTGATACAACATAATAACTTTAATCAAATGAAAGTGTACGTAGTGGCCTGTCACTGGAGAGATAGGATCCTGGGGCAGATAATTCTAACTTTTCTCACCCATTTTTGTCTGAATTTCATTTGCAAAGGCTTTGGCAAACTCCACAGTGTGTATGCTCTGCAAAGGTAGAACTCACTTGCCTCTAAGAATTTGCAGCAGAAAGAGATCACATCGGGCCAGCTACAATCTTTTTGTCTTTCTAACTTTTAACTCAAGGAGGCAGAAGGGGAAAATAGCAGTAACGCTACATGGCCATCTACTGATAGAAAACTGTATAGCTTCTAAAAGGTGTGCAACTGGAAGGAAGAGTGCACAGATTTCAGTACTTGGTTAATATATATTGTCTAAAGATGCCATCCTTCACAGGGGTAAATTGCAAGAAGAGCCAACAATATTTAATGAACAACTCTACATTTAAAAGCAGGAGTAGAAAATGGATCAGTAGATTACTAGTTAAGTTTTTTTCGCCTAAGAAAAATTTACTGGTAGATCTACAACAGCATAAATCCTCCTGTGGATAATCTGTTTTTGATGTATGTGTGTATGCACAAATTTCACTGCTCTTACTTTATGCAAGTAATTATACCTTCAAGTCCCCAGTGAGAACACAACCTTAGAGGTAAACATGTAGCTGCAAGAACTCAGATCCTTAAAAAACTCCAGTGTCTCCCCTTCTCCTAGCTTTGGAAATGAAGATTACAGACACCTCCCGACCATGCAGCAGTTACACATCATGCAAAGCAAAACTTAAATCAGTCTTCTAAGTAGTGAATCACTGATTCTCGGCAAGAAATAAAGAACTTTACCTAAATCTATAATTTTCTGTTTTGTAAAAACAGCTGAGAAATCTATTTGGTAGGCACACGCTGCATTGGTAGAAGTGACATTACAAACACCTAAGTAAATGGATATTGTGAGAAACAAAACCATGCTTCTATTTAAGGGGTTACCCATTAGGCTAGTTTGTGACTCATCCCTTCTGAACCCCTCCAGCACTGCTGTGATATAAATGTCAGCAAAGTCATTATCTTGGGGACTTTCAGGCCAATTCACCTCTGACAGCTCTGTGAATGCATTTTTCTCTCCAAGGACATGTAGAAACCGATTAACAGTTCTTCCATGAGCTGTTTTGCAGAATAGGTCTTGCACATAAGGATCAAGTCTGATATTGGCTGTGGCCATTTCAGACAAGGTGAAGTACCATCTTGGAAGGAGCTTACACCAGTCAGCCCAACAGTTTTGAGATCAACCTTGTTTGCTGCCAAGGGGAGGAAGGGGACTGTCAGGAAGAAAGTCCCTTCTTTGCTTTCTATTCTACATGAATATAAAAACTATCTGAAGAGAAGGTGAGATCACAGAAGCAGGAAGAATTTAAATGCTAAACAGAAAGCAAAAAAAAGCAAATTTTGACAGAGGTGAGAATAAGCTGCTACAGATTGAGATAGGGATGCAGTACCTTTCAGCAAGAATTAACTTGCTGCCTTTAGACTAGAAAAAGAAAGTTTAACTTTCCCACTTGGAGTGACATGATAAACTCAATTTGATCCTGTTTAAGAATTACACACTAATGGGTGAGTGCTTATGTGTATACATTAAAGTTTGTATCCTGTGTACATATACGTACATGTACTCCTTGCTGGCATGACAACACAGACACCGCCTGATGTACTAATACACAGCAAAAGTCACCTTGTCTGTCTCTTCTGCTATTGCTGTGTACAGACATGTCCCTCAAGATATTCCAATTTAGACACATAACTAATTTGGGGGAGAGTGTGGACATAAATGCACCTGCACATACACACACACACACACACACACATATATATATTTTTGTGTGCAAAGAAAGCATACTGGCAGTTAGGTCACCATTTGTGGCTAGAGGAAAGAGGAGGAAAAGACAGGTAGAAGGGTTCACAGTCTGACAGCTTTCATTCAGCTGACCCAGCTGCATTCACCCTCTCCACGACTAGAGAGGGAGATAAGGGCAAAGTTAGTCCTTTCTTGTCCAACAAGTGCTGTCTGAGTTATCTCATTTTCTGACATGACTCCTTCACAGATGGAAATACACACTGATATTTATTGTACCAGAATGGTTACTTGTCAGATTGGAAGCTGGAAAACACATTGGCGATAGAGAGTAACAGTCTTTGGTATCCAGCCCTGAGTTGTGCCAGTAAAATGATTGCACTAGACAGCTACATTTGATGGCTGTTACTTGTTAAGAAATACATGTGGCAGGTTGGTCTGCCATGGAATGAGTACGAGCAGTACAGGTGGATTACATAATGTGACGCAGGAGGGATGAAGTGCATTGTGTTCTGGTTTTGGTCCCACACTGTCTTTTCACTTTTTCTGTAGCTGAAGTTATCCCATTTAACCACAGTCTCCTGTGTCATTCTTTGAGAAGCACTCAATAGCTGTGTAGCCAGAGGTTGCAGCTACCAAGTCGCTTCAATCCAACACAAATCCGTGCTAAATCTGGGAGAAGTGATGCAGCTTCCCCATCACTCATGCTTGGGCCGGTGCAGGCACATGTGAGACCATAGGTCAGCAGCATCCATTACAGTGACCACAGGGTTATGGTCTGAGGAAGAGTGGCGTGTGGCTCAGTTGTCCCTGAAAGTCTGGCTGGGGATGTCAGAGCCAGTGGGCACTTAGAAGGGACGTATGAAGTCAGCTGCCTGGAGCGCTTAGGGATAGAAGGAGTCAGTAGCTCCAGGGCAAAGGTGTGCGAGGATGTATGTTCCTCCTTTTCTTCTGCCTTTTCTATAAAAGTTGTACTGAACTACACTGAAGTAAATGGGCAGCCCTAGGCTTTAAACGTGCTGTGTTTTTGTAGAAGGTAGGGCTAACACTCAGCTCTAGCTTGTGACCATCAAAAAATGTTGACAATATGGATGTGTGAGTCCAATTCCACGTATAAGGGCAGGAACCTAGCCATTGAGGTTTAGCTGTGGGTGCTAGGTAATGTACTATTGTGAAGCAAAGCACCCCTGCCTGGAGATTGCAATTTGCCATGGGAAACATGCAGGGCTGCATGATGCTCTCTCAGCAGCTTGAACGTTATAACTGGGATGTGTGCCTTAGTTTTTACCAAAATGTGTGAAATGGGAGTAAATCATCACTTGTTCGGAAGAGAGCAACAATTGTTCAAAGGATTTCTTTAATTTTTGACAATATTTTGCAATGCTGAAATTGCTTTCATGCTTTCTCTCTTTAAAAACAAAGATATTGCCAGGAAAATAATCCTTTTCATCTGTTTTTATCCTTAAATTTGTACTTTTATTTATTTATTTATTTCTGAGGATTTTTTTCCCACCTACATGAGCAAGAAATGTCTGAACTTTAAATAAAAAATGCACTGAGATTTTTACAATAGATTTTGATTTATGGCAGGCCTGGCTTTAAAGGGAAAAACAAAACAAAACCAACAAAAACAAAGAACAAAAAACAAATATCAAGGAATCTGCATTAAAAATGAGATATTTGCCAATGTAATAAAGTGTGTCATCTTTTAACCTGTCTTTCTGTTTTTTTATAATTTTACCTGCAATTTTTCACACACGCTTATCTCCCATCTGCAAACATAACTGTTTTGAAGAAGTGTACTGTTTTATGAAGGGGAAAGAAATAATGGGGAATAAGAAAAATATAGGAAAAAAAAAGCAGAATCAGGATTTAGAATCAGGATTTAACAAAGGAGTTGATAAAAAGAAACCCCTGTCCTAGCAAATAGTGTTAGAATATAGCTAGAATATATCTTCAAAATTCCACTTGATTTCCCTGTTTTGTTTTGTTTTGCTTTGCTTTATTTTGTGGGGAAAGTAAGTTCCACTGTAGATTTTAAACTTCTGACCTCTGATCATTATTAGTAAGAAGCTTACTGATTACTATAAATGTAATCACACTGCTTTTAATATTATACAGAAAACTATGCATGGCAGAACTTGTGCATCTTATCTACTCCTATAAATGTGTTTTGCTGAAAGCAGATTTCCCTTCCCTTCCCTTCCTTTCCCTTCCCTTCCCTTCCCTTCCCTTCCCTTCCCTTCCCTTCCCTTCCCTTCCCTTCCCTTCCCTTCCCCTCCCCTTTGCCTTTCCCCTTGCCTTGGCTTGCCCTGCCCTGCCCCTTCTTTTTTTTCTCTTTTTCTTCTTCTTCTTCTTTCTTTTTTTTTTCTTTTTTCTTTTTTCTTTTTTCCTTTTTCTTTCTTTTTCTTTTTCTTTTTCTTTTTCTTTTTCTTTTTTTTTTCCTTTTCTTTTTTCTTTTTGTAAAGATAAACAACACCTAAGGGATCTTTTATGAAATAAGTTTAACAACAATATTTCTTAACAACAGATGTGGAGAAGGCAGAAGTACTTAACAACTATTTTGCCTCAGTCTTCATTGGGGGTCAGGCTTTCCACATCTTTCAAGTCTCTGAACCTCTAGGCAAGGGCTGGGGAAGCAGAGTCTCTCCCACTGTAAGTGAAGAGCAAGTTCAGGACATCCTGATGCAACTTAACAAGTCTATGGGGCCTGATGACATGCATCCCAAGGTCCTGAGGGAAGTGGCTGATGTAGTCACCAAGCCATTCTCAATATCTGAAAAATCATGGCAGTCAGACAAAGTCACTGCTGACTGGAAGAAGGGAAACATCACTACCATTTTTAAAAAGGGTAGAAAGGAAGACCCGAGGAACTACAGAACAATGAACACCACCTCTGTACCAGGCAAGATCATGGAATGGATCCTGCTGGAGGCAATGTCAAGGTACATGCAGGACAAGCAGGTGATCCGGGTCAGCAATTACAGCTTCACCAAGGACAAATCCTGCCTGACCAAGCTGGTAGCTTTCTATGATGGAGTGACTGCATCAGTCAACAAGGGAAGACCAACTGATGTCATCTACTTGGACTTCTGTAAGGCTTTTGACATGGTCCCACATGACCTCCTAATCTCTAAATTGGAGATATAGATTTGAAGAGTGGATAAGGAATTGGCTCAATGGCCACAGTGGTGCGGTTGATACCAAAGAAGGAAGGGATGCCATCCAAAGGGACCTGGACAGGCTCGAGAAGTGGGCACAGGTGAACCTAATGAGGTTCAACAAGGCCAAGTGCAAGGTGATGCACCTGGGCGGGGACAATCCCAGGCACAAGCACAGACTGGGAGAAGAACTAATTGAGAGCAGCCCTGCGGAGAGAGACTTGGGGGTTCTGGTGGATAAGAAGCTCAACGTGAGCCAGCAGTGTGCGCTTGCAGCCCAGAAGTCCAATAGCAACCTGGGCTGCATCAACAGAGGGGTGGCCAGCTGGTGGAGGGAGGGGATTGTGCCCTTCTGCTCTGCCCTCATGAGGCCCCACATGGAGTGCTGTATTCAGGTTTGGGTTCCCCAGCACAAGAAAGATGTGGGGCTGTTAGAGACACAAAAACGATCAAGGGGCTGGAGCACCTCTTATGAAGGAAGGCTGAGTGAGCTGGGGATGTTCAGCCTGGAAAAGAGAAGGCTCTTGGTAGACTTCATTGCAGCCTTTCAGTACTTAAAGGGGTCTTATAAAAAGGATGGAGAAGGACTCTTTATTTGGGTAGATAATGACAGGACAAGTGGGAATGGTCCTAAACTAAAAGAGGGTAGATTTAGATTATATATAAGGAAGATATTCTTCACTGTAAGGGTGGTGAGGCACTGGAACAGGTTATCCAGAGAAGCTGTGGATGCCCCATCCCTGGGGGCATCTGTCCTTTATAAGTGATCTAGGTCTTGGCTAAGAGTTGGGGTCCATTCATAGTTGGCTATCAGTTGCTTGCTTTCCAAGCCTTTTCATTCTGCATTGCTAGTTTCTGCTGGTAA
The DNA here is from genome assembly GCF_013377495.2 of Cygnus atratus. Lineage (NCBI taxonomy): Eukaryota > Metazoa > Chordata > Aves > Anseriformes > Anatidae > Cygnus > Cygnus atratus. The sequence continues at coordinate 37,743,089 of NC_066396.1, forward strand.
GCTCTGGTTCAGGTAGCTCTGACAGGCCTTGCAGTGTTACTTTCAGTTTTACAGTTGGATGCATGATTGGTGCAATGTGGCTTGTAGGTAATGGTATAAAAACATTTCCGGAAATAATGAAAAAATTGTAAATGAGTTGTCTTGGCTGTCCTGTCTACCAATGAAGAGATTTCTTCCAAAATTACAAAGAGAAGGTTTTACCTGAAATCTGGCTGACTTGAGGTGAACTCAATAGTTGTGTAGCCAGAGGCAAAACCACTGCTAGAAACTCTTGTTTAAGTAGTGCCCTGTAACCCTACTACCCTTCTGTTAAGCCTCAACAAAATTGAAATCTGCAAAGAAAATAATAATCAGTCATCTCTTAACAGTCAGGAATAAAACTCACACACAAACCTAAAGCTGCTAAATCTCCTGTTGCTCAGGTTGGCTGGATTCAAGCAAGGATAAACCAATGCTCAGTCCCTGGGAACAGGAAGGATCTCAGGGCATCATCAATGGGTAATTATCGGTTTTTAACTGACAGTTCACTTGTGCAGAGGCACCAGATGCCATGACACTTCTCAAGAAAGGTCTCCTGCAATATTAAGTAAGACTTATGTTTTTATTTTTAAGGAAAGAAATGTCAGTGCAAAAACTCTTATATGCAAATCTTTGTTATCTTTGAAAAAGAAAAAATGAGATGTGGAACACTTTGAATTGAATGTTTGATAGTACAATATTACAAAATTAAACTACTAAATGCAGGCTGTTGGCACAAGCTTGTAGACGCCCCACAGCTTGCCAGATATCTGAAACCACAGGTACTGCCAAATTTCACAGATTGTAAAGATGGAGAAAGAGTTATTTTAACTAACCAGCAATCGATAATGATGATAGTGTTGTACACTGGAAAATCATAGCTAGTCTTACCTAAAGAACCATATGAATGGCTATAACAAAAATAATATTGCCATTTACTCCTGGCTGGGTAGTAGTGGGCTGAAACTCTCTACAGCCAGAAATTACTCTCAAGACCCATCCCCTGGCTGTCCCCTTCAAAGTGCCTGGTTGGTCACTCTGGAACAAGATGCTACAACACAGGAGGGGGTCAAATCTGCTGAAGATTTCCAAGGAATAATGGTGAACACCTGGCATCTGCAAGTTATTTTTTTTTTAGTCAAACAGAAAATACATTACAGCCAGTGGCTAATTCTGACTATGTGTTAGGTAAGGACTGCTAGAGAGGAGTTTTCATAATCATATACTCACCAAAGATTTTGGAGAACAACATGTATGTTTCAATCACCATGCTTTTAACATTAAAGGTAATAGATGTTATTATTACATTTTATAATTGGTAAGATCATTTTTAAAAGCATTAAAAAAATCAGAGTTATGGTTTGATAGTTATTGTGAGTGAAAGTACTTTTTTTTAATAGAAAACATAGTTCTGACATATTGGCTTTCCTCTGGGTCATGGTGCAAAAACTTCAGGTTCTTATGGTACCACCTAAACTTTGGATTGCTAGCATTTCTGCATCTGAAGCACCTTCACGAATTTCAATATTGTATGCACCCACAAGGGAAGGAGAGGCACTTTGTGATGTATGGTACAATTACTTCCTATACATTGGAATATATCTTATTAGAGAAAGGAAATTATCTGCCAGTTCCATAACTTGCTATTTCTCAGAATTTAAGATATTAGAGTTTTTCATATAGAAAGAATATCACCACCTTCACTGAACACAAAACTATTTTCTTTCTACCAGAGATTAATGTTGGACTGACAATATTTTAAGTCAGTTTTACCATACAATATGGATACCCCTCACTGATTTTGATTTATATTTTCAATATTGTGTTTTAGAAAATGAATATGCTCATTGCTGTTATTATTTTGCCAGATGAGCTTTTCCAACAAAATTGTGGTCTATACATGTGCAATAAATGTACATCCAGTCTGTGTCGCGTTATATGTTGGAGCATATATTTTATTTTTCTTAAATAAATAAAAAATAGATATTTTTTTCTTTCCATAAAATGATCAACTACCCTTCTATAAAAACCACTGGTGCTACATTTGGTTAGTTACACAGTGTCAGATATCACACCTGGGGAAGGAGACCAGATGCTTCCTAATCTTGAAAATAATTGATAAAGCCTCAGATAACTGGGGTTCACATTACATCTTAAATCTTAGATCTGCTTCATACATGAATATTCAAAACATCCTCCATGTTGGTTCTGTTTTGCCTCGCTTTTGAATTTAGTTGTGTGTGTGTTGGGCTGAGTAAGCTGAAACAGCTTTTGTCTGTTAAGTGTACTAATACAAATTACACAGTGAAAGTGCAAAAAGACATAAAAAGTGTTTTTTATTGTTGTCTTATGGAGCTGCTGTAGTTGAGGGGAAGAAGATCTAAACAGGGATGGTTCAAAAGTGAACTACTAATCTGTTCATGTTAAGTGTCACATAATTCAGTAAAATAGAGGGTTTCTTTATATAACATGTATCATAGTCATGTACAGCTAGGATTGTAGCTTCCCTCAAGAGTATGGCTATTATTGCATGTTGTTTGGACTGAAATGCATTTAGCAGAGAAAATTAAAAATTGGTACAGGATCAATGCTAATCTTACTAGTGCAAATCTACTTTTAATGCATGCAGTTAATCCAGAAGTCTATAGAAAGTTGATTTGTATTACACTTAAAAATGTGAATTTGTGTAATAGTGAAGAAATACAATTTAGAGTAGAAATAGATTTAATATCCGTTTTTTCAGAAGCTGTAAATACCAGTGACTTTTGTTGTAACAGAACAAACTTTCAACCGCTAAGGATGATTAACTTCGTCTTATTTTTGCATGCAGTTAATATGTTCTGTGCAAAATGCCTGCATCAGAGAGCTTGCTGCTCAGTGTTTCCAAGGCATCTCGTGATGCTTCTGTGTTACGAAAGAAGGATGCTGTGAGAAGACGAGAAACAAAAGTAAAAAGAACCTTCCTTCCTTTCTATTCTCTACAGTGTTCATAATCATTTCAAATAATAATTCTTATTTGAAGATGCGTTTCAGATTGTGTCTGTGGAGTGATGCTAAAAAGGGGCTGATATAGCAGCAGAAAAATTCCAGGCACAGTAAAATTCATCCAAACGTAATTTAGTAAGTGCACGTAGAGGTAAATCAAGCCACGCTTCAGCTGTCATGTAACAACACAATGGTTTATAATTTATGGAGCTCATCCTAGCAGTTTGTACTTGCATTTTTAGCTTTTGGCAGACTTATTTCCCAAGAAAATTTAAAAATATGGCTAGGGATTACAAAATTGAATCCCAGCCAAGCCTAGATGACAAACAGCATCAGCATTTTGGCATTGTGAAAGGAAATTGTTCTAATGAGATTCCTTGAAGATTAATTTGTGCCTTCACAAAGTGGGTTTTGCATCTAGTTCTTACACTGAAACACATCAGGCAGCAGGCAAATCTATTTCTTTCCCAGTCTTTGAACAGAGATTACAGCATTTCCCTGCAATTCTTTCCCAGCAATAAAAATTCTGACAGCTACTGAGCAGGAACAGGAGGGACTGGTAGGAATAGAAATTAATTCATCCAAAATGTAAAATGTTCAAACAGCACGTCTCTAGATTCCAAATGCAGAGTAACAGAATTGATGTAGAACAAGGAGAAGAGGATAATGCACAGCTGATGGCCATGAATACTCACTTGTGGTGAAATACACTCAGATAAAGCTGATTTAAAAGTGAGACAATGCACAGGAAGGAATGGGAAAGCTTTGTTTCAGAGTGCCTTCTGAGGGACCCTGCTCCACTCTACTCTTCCTCCTAAGCCTGGATGTCTACTGCCCTTGAACATGAAATCACTCATATAGATATTTTTAAATTACTACCTTCTATGTTAATTGATTATACTATTAAAGGTACTTACTACACTTAAATATTTCCTTGCTTTCTTCTTAAGACTACATATCTGACCAACAGAGATTGACTTTTAGTCTGAAGCTTAGCTACAACATAGTCAGTATTGGTAGGAGTGCATGCTCTGTTCATGTCTGGTTTACGGATGGGAAATATTTCCACTTCTGCAGTGAGATAAGAATGACATAATAGTTTCCACATTTTACCTTTAAATTTTGATTTCCTCAAATTCCTAAAACTCTAGGCACTTTCTTAACACAAGGCTTGTGAAGCATGTGCACACTGGTGAATCTTTTATACCTCCTCCCCTATCAACTTTCAACCTTTCAAAGGCATCAGGCTTTTGGAAAATTCAGTGTGCATGGGTTTTGGTTTTCGTTTTTCAAAGAAAGTAGATGAATCATTTCAGAGTGTTTGATATGCTGAAATTAACAGATAATGTCAGGTATGGGAGAGCTAATATACATCACCAGAAACAATCTTTTCATTTTTCTGCTTTTCTACAACAGGTTTTTAGACAAGTTCTGTCTATCAGCAAATATATTAAGTCTCTGCTGTAACTTCCGTTGAATACATTCACATCCTAAATTTCCAGAACCATTTATTCCCACTTTAAACTGTCATAAACTATTGGCATGTTGTGAAAGAGCTGTTTGGTCACTATCAACCTAAAAGCAAGCAATCAGGCATTCTTTCCCTAATGTACAGAAGTATCTAATAGCTGTAAAATGCTTTAAGATGCTTTCAGCTGCAGAATATGGTAAAAACCATGTGGTGGAGACATGACTCAATATAGTCATATACTCCATACTGACAAATTGGAGTCTCTCCTCTCATCTAAAACTCTAATGCCCGGCCCAAAAGTGGGTGAAGTTTCTTACACACACTTTAACATCAAATTGTGAGTTATCTGTTACATAATTTGCATTTTGAAGTATAGCATCCAGGCAGTTACTTGTAAGTAAATACCTCTTTTCATGTCCCATGAATATGAGGCAGAGTGCTGTCTCACAAAGTTCTATTAAGTGTCTTCAATTGCAAAATAAGGTACTGTCAAAAAATGAACCACTTGAGTATAATACACTTCTTACACAGATGCCTTGAAAATAACGAAACAGGCAAAGCACAACAACCCTTTTGTCTTTGCAGGAGCAAACCACTGCTGCAAGCATTTTGCAGTTGCTGTATTTAGGAACATCAGTGGTGACTGGATAAAAATGTCTGCCATGGCTAAGGCTGTTTTCTTGACTGAAATAGGCAGTGATTTTGTGAACATAGATAGTCTTCATTCTAATTTGGAAAACTCTTGGAAAATTGCATTTAACTTGCTATCATTGTCAAATAACTTTAACTATATATAGTAACAGGTAGTGATATCGCACACTCCTGCAGATCTTCAAAGCAGACACCTTGTGCTTCTCTGGGCTTTCAATTTTCTTTCAAAGGAAGTTTCAGGAGAGGTTGTCTAGACAGCAGCAGAACTTGTCTCTTTGGCAAGCTGCTGTCCTTCAGACATGTCACAACAGTTTCTGAGGGATTTTTTCTGCATTAAATGTAGCAGAGTGGATAACAAGTACTGCCATGATTACGTGCTCAAATAAACTCATCATTGCAAGAGTACATATTCATTTTAGATGGAAGTTATTGCTACAGCCAATTTCACAAGCCTTTCCCATGCACAGGCATGGCAGCAACAATACCAGGCAATGAAGTCCACAGAGCTCCGTTGTATTTGCATTTCCTTTAGCTAGACTTGAGTGGGTCTAGATTTTAAACATACTTTGCCAGTCAGGAAGTATTATTTTTAATTTTTCTTTGGTAAGGAAGACTATTTTTGTACTTTTAAAATCTATAAATCAGCATGATTGTTTGGAGGTAAAAGCACTGCATAAAAGTAAATTGAAATGGCAAGTGATATGGGAAAACAAACAAATTCAGGATAGTGACCCAGGTCAAAACCTAGCAGCTCTGTGCTGGCCCAGTATTTGCTCTCCAGGGGATGGGACAAGTGCAGGAAGGGGAGTGAGGAAGGAGGAAAAGCTGGGCAGCTGAGGGGAGCATGAAAGCACTTTTATTTGTTCAAGCCAAGTTCCAAAATAAGTCTATTTTTTTTCCCACCATCCTTATTTCGCACCTTTGATCTCTCTGGCACTCATGATATAGCAGCAACTTTGGAAGAGGGAAGTAATCCTCTGGCCAGAGGTCTCCTTAGAGCAAGGATGGAAACCTGTTTGGGAATTTAAGACCCATGTTTAATACCAACACCTGACAAACAGAACATCTTTGAGATAATAAAATATCTGTGAATATACTGGACACACCTTTGCCAAACCTTTTGTAATATATTTAAAGAAAAGTTTTCAGAAGTGTTATTTCTTCTAATCCAACTTATTTACCTTGGTTGAAAGGGTAAATGGCAAAGCAATTTAATTCAACAGGTGAAATTTCAAATGTAGAGTTGCAGGCCTGAGTTTATAGAGGTTTCTATTTTTATTGCAATTCTTTGCTACTTTAGGACTGAAAAAAAATAACATAAAAAAAGGTCAAAGAAAACACTATTATTGCTTTGTGTATGGTGTTTGTTAAAGCAAGTTTTCCAGACAGGTTTTTACACAGACAGCAAGATTTAATCAAAAATTATGTTGTTGCTTAGTGGCTTTGCAAAGAGTTTATTGCTTCTGCTTTCTCACTCATATGACCAAAAGAATGTAATACAGATGTTCTCTAACATAAGGGATGAGTGGTCACAGTAACTTACTGTCAAATTAAAATTTCATGCATTTTTCTTAGAGCACTTCCAAGAGGAGGCAGAAAATCTGCAACCATTAAAATGTATGTCTGAGATCACAAATAATATCTTCTCTTGCAGTACTTAAGCACTACTGAGTGGTCTTCAAGTGTTCAGAAAATGATTCTGAGTCTACTTTAAAGTGCTACAGACAATGTGCTTTAATCTTACAGGGCATTCAGTAGGTTACACGGCTCTGAAAGGAAACTTGCCTTAGATTCCAGATTGTTCATCTTCAAGTTTTCTAGTACTTCAAAAGCACAGCAGCCATTGCAGTAAGGCACAAATTGATACTTTTTTTTGTTTCCTTTATTGTCTTTGTTTTGAATTAGTTCTTCTAACCATTTGAATATTTTAACTCTCCATTGTAACACTGGAAAGTTTTCAGTTTTTATTACTAAGACATTTTTATTTTAAAAATAACTACTTTTCAATTAGCATGTTATAGAAAATGAAAACTTCGTGGATGTTTGGATTCGCCATAGTATGGTGACTAAAAAGTCATATAACAAAAGGAACTGTACTGCAGATCCCAAGGAAAATATTAGTAAACATATTTCAGGCTTCTTTCCGAGCAGATTATTTTTTATTATTATTTATTTATTTTTTAGTGACCACTGATGTTCTCCAAGCAGACCGAAAAGTTAATATCAAAATGATGACTGTTATCAAATGAGTCATAGTTTTTTCCTATCTGTAATTTGACGGGAGAAAAAGGTAGGCCTGTTCCACCATTATTTCTAAGGAAGTTAGCAACGCCTGGTCAGGAGATAAATTCTAGAAAAATTGTGAAATGCCCTAACACATGTCAGCAGTGCAAAGAGCATAGACATTAACTCTAGAAAAAGGGCTAAAAATGAAGTATGTAAGTGTACTGACTCTTATTGCTGCTGGAATTTTGCAAAAGTCTTGCCAGAAAAGGTTACTTGTAGAAGTCTGTTTTTCTCTAAGCTGACTGTATTTGTAAGCCTTTTCAGACACTTTAAGGATTAATCTCTTAAGACTAGAGACAGCTGTTAAGTATGGGAGCTTTGGAGTACACAAGGAAACAATACAGTCCTAGGAGACAAAACTTTGCTAGGGGATAAAACTTATTCTAAAAATTTGTGCTGTAAGTTTAAATACTTGGAAACATTTTACTAACATTACATTTAATTAATTTAATTAGCATTAAATGCTGGAGCAACTTAAACAACAACAAAGAAGTTGAAAGTGAAAGAATTAAAATCTTGCAGTGAAGGCAGGAAACTTCTTAGTGCATGCATTGAAAAAGACAGCTATTACATGATGGGGAGTGAAGCAGAGAGACAGGAGAGAAGACTGTGTGCCAGTTGTAAGTGAAAGAGGGTAACTGAGCCAAGCAGATCTAAGAATATGAAAAGCAGGAAGCTTCTGAAATAAACATTGCCCCTGCTGCATTTCTAGCAGGTTAAAAGAATATCAAGATTCATTAGGAAAACGAGAGAAACTGCTGTTCCTTTCCTCACCGCAGAGCATTGTGAGGGCACATAGGGCAGGTTTCTTTTCTCAGTAAACAGAGCTGGGCTTCAGCTAGAAAAGGAAGTCAGAGCTGAAGTAAACGGTGCAAAATAAAACAAACAAGTTCTGTGTGTTGGAGGCTTGTTAAGCAAACAGATCATTTGGCTGCTCTTCTTGACAGAAAGGGCTTGGAGTGTCAGAGCAGAGAAAAGCAGAAGCTGCAGCACAAGTTTTGTTGCACCTACAGCTGCCCGCTTCCTATGAGCGTGACACGGAGCACGTGAGGCCGTGCGCTCCTGCAGGCAGCAGCAATAACCACAGCACAGTGGCAGCAGCTGCTCAAGCCCCCTGCTTGTTAGGAGGAGTGCACCAAGAGCACACACAACACACAATCCTTGGCAGCACAGCAGGCACAGCACGGCAGGGCTCTCCCTGGAGTGCCTGCGGGTGTGTTGTCAATGCATGGCTGTCCGAACCGTGGCGGCCGGAACAGCCTCTGCACCATGAGGAAAGCATAGTGTAGCTTGGCATTAGTGTGCCATGACCGAACTGGTCAGGCCTGAGATTCGCGGATTTCTGACACACTTGGTTTTCCATCCAGCAGGGTTCACAAATATTATTTAACCAAGTGTGCACTGTCTAGAGTCCTGCACAAAGAAAACAGCTTAGATGTTTCCCTTCCTTGCTATAGCAGCGAACGGGAAGCTAACAAGAACTTGCAAACGGGAATAAACCGTGGAAAATGGAACAACGTTAAGGTGGGGCTACACCAAGCTGCTGCGGCTTCTCGTCGCTTGGGTTGCCACCACCACATGTCAAATGCTGGCTGCGCCCCTAGGTGGCGTAGGATTTGTCACCAGGGCAGGCACCGGGGCTCTGGCTCTGATGACACACGCGGCAAGTCCTGGTTCAAGCCAGGGGCCTTTCCCCCAGGGATAAATCCGAGCTGGAGGGGGTCTGGCTCACAGCGTCTGCTGGTGTTACCGGCTGGGAAGCGGTGTTTCCCCTCTCCCAGGGGATGTTTTGATCAAAAAAGGGCTCCTCGCAGCAGCTGCCAAACTGTCTGAACGGTAGCAGCAAGGCCCCTTCCGTCCTGGTCCTCCAGGCCTCTCTTGCCATCAGCACAGGTGAAAATACTGCGTATTAATGCAATTTATCTGTCTTGTGTGAGAAGGATACAATAATGTAACTATAAATTCACTCAGCATAGTTGGCTGCTGGAAAGGTGAGTTGATTTTCCATTCTCCGTCTCTCAGAGCTTGTTTCCTTGAAAACAGACAAGTCTGGATGCAACCTTCGTAACCAGTAAATCACAGAAGCTTTCCTTTCTTGCCATGGTGTTGGATCAGTTTTAGTGACCATTGCTCTTGTTTTTCCTTAAAATTTTAATATTTCTTATAAAAGTATGTAGCCTAATGTCACCCCAGGGATGCTGGGAATAGCCAGCAAGGTTAAGAGCTCTGATGTTCATTGAATAAGCTCATGTACCGTAGCTTAGGCTTCATGTTTGACCCAAAGTACCTTTTTATTACTTTTAATAGTCCATAAATTCTCCTGATTCTGAAACCTAAGTTCTTTAAGGTCTCTATTTCAGATTTTTTTTTCTGTTTTCTTTAGCTTTGGGCCTTTACATTTCCAAAATGTTTAGACATTGCAGTCAGTGCAATAAAAGTCCAATTATCATTTCCTACTTGACATTGTACTTCCCCAGTCATATACAATCAGATTATGACTCAAGATGTTTATGGTCTAGCTCAGATAGAACACAAATGTATTATAAGGAGTAGTAGACTTAAAAGATCCCAGGATGTACCAAGATGCATATCAAAGCATCTTCAATTAATTTTTTGAGTGTGAATAAGGTTGCCTGAGTAGAAGGCCTTTGTCTCAAGAAAACAGCCACAGCAGCAATAAACCTGAGGGTGGCAAAGGGTGGGATTTGGGGTTACAAAGGTAGGCCAGTAAATCAACATCTAATTTTCACAAAACCACTAGCAGCTCTACTGTTCATCCAAAGAGCCTGTGAAGCTGAATGTGGACAGACAAGGGACGTCATCCAGGAAATGCACAGGGACACCACGACATGCCTGCTGCCCAGGGCTGGTTTAGGTTAAAGACTAAGGATGCTCAGTTTCTCAGACCCCATGACATCTCACCTGACTCAGCTGCCAAGCAGTCAAAATCCTGTCAGAGTAAGTGGTGTCTGTCAGTGCAAATGAAAAGCTGCATGGTGAGGAGCACTCTGAGCATTCTTAAAGCTTATTTTAGTTTTATTCCTCCTAAACTTTGCTCCTACACCCAGAAACCCTGTCAGCCACCTGCCACTACAGTCACGTGCAATGCTGAGGGAGACAGGAGAGTCAGCTTACTTCTTATTGCTACGTGCCTGGTGCTGTTTCTTCAGAGCAGGGTACATTCTCATACAGTTTGCAGTATATAGCCACCGAGCAAAGTTGTTTTATAAATTTTGTCTCATTTTATTTATTTATTTTTCTATATTTTTCCAATCAAAAAAACTATTTATTTTTCCACATGCTTTTATTCCTGGTATTTTGAAGTTCAATCTCTTACCAGTCTGCTAGCAAGATGTGATATGTTGCCTTACTATAGGTGTTGCAATAAGAGAAAGGACAAATAAAAGGTTATGTTAAAATCCCGGTGAAATAAATTAGTTCACTGTAATATCTAGGATACTTGTGAGTTTTTTTTCTGTGATGCATTAGTGGTTGAATCACAGCAAACAAGCATTTTTACAGAACAGTGTTCAAACAATCTGGTTTATTTAATAAGATGGGGGCATTCCTGCCAATACATTAATATAAATTAAAGTGTGTAAAATGAAATGTTGCCAGAATAGAATGCTCTATTCAAACCAGAATATTTCCTGGAGACAAATCAGTTTTGACAAGCTCAAGTAGACCTCATAGAAGTGTGTCTAGCAGTCTGCACTTCACGTTTTGTCTGGTCTTGGGATCCACATAAGGCAGACAGAAGAACTAAACACAAACCTCTTATGACTTATATGTAAGCATTTGGGGATTATAAAAACAACCCAAAGAAAACTTTTGTTCAGTTGAAGAGGAGACGAGGGGTCCCAGGTGCAGGGTTTTGTGCTGCAGGCCACCTGCAGGTATGCTGACCCAATGCCCTATCCCAAAAACATGGCAGATTTTGTTCACATTGTAACCAAAAGAGAGAGGGAAAATTCATAACCTCCACAACTTTGGTAAAGTAAAGGTTCTCTTTCCCCATTAGCTTGCCCTAAAACCCAGACTGGCTCCGCTAAGGCCGATGCAAGCTGGCGGGGTGCTCTGTGCTGCCTCAGGCAGAGCAGGCCCAAGAGTGGCCTTCACTGGGTGCGAGCACCGGTGCCCTGCGTCCTCCTGCCCCTTGCTGCCAGTGCCTGTGTGCCCAGGCTGGGTGAGGCTGCCCACAGCCAGCTGTACCCCGGTCCCCATCCCACAGTGCATATGCACAAGTCGCTGCCTGGCATGCATACCGTGTCTCACCTTCAAGCCTGGCCTGAGGAAGTACAAAGGCCCAGGGGAAAGGGCTTCAAATGCTGCTAAAGCCCTGGGTTTTCATTCCACCGGAAAGTGTTTTTCCATCGGTTTCTACCTATTCACTTATCAGTCTTTCCGCTCAATGTGCTGGTGGTTTCTGACTAGTTTAAATTCAAACCACAGCTGCTAGCAGTCTTCCTCCATGAAGCTTGCCTGCGTACAGTTTCTGGGAAACCACAAGATTTCATTGAGTGGAGCACCACAAAAAAACATGATTTCTTGGACGTATGCCTAGCATCTGCATTCATGGGAAGTTACCTGGAAGAATTTGGCAAAGCAGCATTCATGTTGTAAGACATCTAGGGCAGGAAGCACACCGAGTGCATGAAACTTCTGCTTGACAAAACAGAATGAAGAACAGCACTGACACGTCCACTGTAATTTGAGGAGTCTGGGCCTTAAGCTCATATCCCACTGACCTGCCCTAATCAATCTCTGCCCAGGGAGCAAATGAGAGGAGAGCAGGACCTGGGGAAGAGCAGGGCTGAGAGAAAGGAGCATGAGAGAAGCTGTGAGAGCTGCTTTTAGTGTCAGATGCCAATGCACTGGCAAGAAGGGGGGCTGGGTTTACCAGCTACATTTTCTGGTCAGTCCAAGGAAGAGTCTGAGTAGAGTATGAGCACCAACTAATGCAGTTAGGATCAGGAAGCTATCAGGAACTTCTGGTGGGCTGTAATGAAAACACTTGTCACTCAGCAGGGGAACTGGGATCAGAACAAGAGGAGCTGGGGGGTACAAAAAGAAAAAACATCTCTTTTTTCCTTTCACATTATCAAACAAAAAAGATGAAAAGCACAGGATGGTTTGTTTTAACTTATTGCTTGTCTTAACAGCAGCTAGATATTATGGTAACTGGCTTCTGCTGTTCCGTCTGCTGCCTGAATGCCTGCAAACTAAGAGTGTCCTGAGCCGTGCCATAACCTCTTACCCACAGGTGCCAGGTGGAGCACAGCTTACTGCAGTAACACAGCGAGTACAAGACTTTTACAAATGTATGTTTTACTGGCAATCTTTCTGTGTCCCTAAAGTGGCTTTTTACAGAAGTTCTGTCACCATTGTACAGATGAACAAGCTAGAGTAGTTGAAGGTAGCAGACAGAACAAGGAGCACAGAGTAGCTCTCTTTGTTTGCACAAGGATATGCCATGTTATCCAGCAATGTGCATCTCTAGTGCATCTCATACAGTGATTTATGAAGTGCCATCTGCAGTCAATCACATGTTGTGACTGACCACTGTGAACAGACAAGCAAGTGTACATTAAACAAGCTACAAGTATGTGAGTACTTCTGCTGACCTCAGGATGGTAAGAGAAGCAGTCATAGTCCACCTAACACTTTTGAAATATCTGTTATGTATACAGCATTTTGGAGCTGTTGATTTCCAGATTACAGCTACCTACCACAAACTGTCTTCTCAGTACACTCCCTAACAGGAGGAGACCAAGTTCTTCACAATCCTCAGAGATATGCTTCTTCTGTTCTCCTGGTCTGGTCCAGAGACCTTGGACTACAACCCAAGGCCGCAAAGTAGTGTCAGGATGCATGAACAAGGCCTAAAAAATCTTAAAAATCTTAAAAATGTCTATGTAAGTATCACACAACTGAAAAACAGGCAAAACAACTGATAAACCCAGGGATTTCATACCTGTAACTTCCAAGAGGTGTCTCTGTCTATTCAGAGCTTTGTGCAGGGGCAGTTGCCAGACCAAGGGTCTGGGGATTCTCTTGTCTGTTGCAGGTAGGCAATTGTAAAGACTGAAAAAAGGCTGTCATGAGTCTGCCAGGGGAGCTCAGAAAAAGGATAAAATAGATATCTCTGACCTGACCAGCTTTGTGGGGTCAGTTCTTTTACATGGTGCCACAGTCAAAACAAAACAAAACAAAACAAAACAAAACAAAACAAAAAACCTGATTTTAGTACTGTGTATATCCCAAAAGAGAGAATATATCACAAACCAATTTTCAAGTATCTCTGTTAAAGGAGTTTTATCAAATTTGAAAAAAAAAATCAAGGCCATTCACATGACCTATCATCCTCAGATATATGGACTAGTGTAGCAAACAAATCAGTCCCTCAGAGGAGTGCTACAAAAGTAGTTGCTGCCAGATCCGCAGCACACAACTTTTCTGTTACTTCTTTTATTAACATTTTCTAAATCCTCCAAACTTCATTGGGATACCCGCCACTTGTATATACAAAAGAGCTTCATGATACATTAGATCTGACTGAGAAAACTCAAGAGGATTGAACTTCAGATTCTTCCAGTATCTTGGACTGATCATTAAGAGGAGAGGAAAGCCTGCAGACATCTCTCACCTCACCAAACACAATCTAAATATGAGGTACGTTAGGAGACTCAGAAGAAATGTACATGGCAATACATGGGGCAGTGTGGTTAACCTTTGCAAAATGGTAACGAACTTTTATTTTGCAGGCAAGTTGAGTCAGTGAGTTTTGATATTGAGCTGTCAGATAAACAGAAAAATGACTTCAATGTATTTTTTTTAAGTAATATTGGAAAAAAAAATATTTGGAAGCTAGCATTAACTATATTCTCTGAATCAAACACAGTAGAAGTGTCCACCAGATTACAATATGTGTGCACCAGATTACAATATGTCCACAATGCAGGAGTCTTAAAGGATGCAGCTGGTATCCAAATGTTGCTCAGATATCTTCCTCTAGACATTTTTGTCAAGTGAGAAAGTGCTAGTTTTGTCCACCAAGTTACTGATACTGATTATCACTTGCTTTCTGAAAAGCTGCAGAACAAACAGCTGAGCCCTAAAGTGGAGCAAAAGATAAAACCAAAATCTGTGTTCAACTCTATTTGCTTCAGGGATCTGCTGCTCAAGTCCAAAACATGCAGCATGTTTGGGTCATGGTATTCCCCTAGAGAGGTTCCCTGAAATAGTTGCCTGAGTAGTTTAGAAGTTTACAAGGTGAAATATAAAAGCGCTCTCAACTATTAGTCTCCAGATGCGTGCTAGCTTGCTTGAAGGTGACATCCCTAGGGTGTTGGGTGATGGAATGGAAACATTGATCTGATTTTTTCCGAGAGTGTAGAAACTTTCATTCCTCTTACAGAGAAAGGAAGTGATCAAGAAAAATTAAAAATTAAAAATGAATACAAAATTAAAAAAAATGACTAAGAAAATCCTAAAACATACTTTAATTGCCTTTTTTTTTCTTTTTGCCTTGAAGAAGGTTTTTAGATCAGACTGAGCTTTAGCTTTAAAAAAAATCACTACAGTGGAAATAGACATACCAGAGTAGGTCTGCAAGCTCTATGAACCTAGAAGAAAGGGGAAGAACATTTTCTGTTGTAAATGAGCAAAAAAAGTATACCTGGAAGAACAATAATACATCACCTTAGAAAAAGGCCATCTCTTAGTAGAACTGCCATTTGAAACATCAGAGTTTTCTGCCTGAGGGCTTATTTTCAAATTAGTATGAAAAATTCCATCAAACTGGTAAAATAGAATCAGGGATAAGAATGCCACTTACGAATTATGACTAACTGACATTTGGTCTTATGGCCTCACAAACTGGGAAGTGAGACATGGAAAGTTTAGGTTTTTTTGTTGTTGTTGGTTGTTTTTTGTTTTTTGTTTTTTTTTTCTTTTTACTTAAGACACCACTCCCTTTTCTCTTTTCACTTCTGTTTTCTTTTAAGGCAGATCAGCTAGACTAGCACAAAATCTGACTGCCTGGGCTGCAACAGGTTTTCTAGCATTTGCAGAAAAGCACTCTATGAACTGAGCTCGTAGCTTTGCAGTGATATTACTTTGCATTTTGTGTTACAAATATATAAATATATAATTTAGTGAAGAGAGAATAAAAACGCATTCAC
Source organism: Cygnus atratus (assembly GCF_013377495.2). NCBI lineage: Eukaryota > Metazoa > Chordata > Aves > Anseriformes > Anatidae > Cygnus > Cygnus atratus. The sequence continues at coordinate 37,758,683 of NC_066396.1, forward strand.
ACCTGAACAATAACAAAAATAAAAGCCCCAACAAATTTCCCACCATAAATTGCGATGTAACAGCAAGTATCTGGGAATGACCAACTCATCTGTTTGATACAGAAAAGACTGAAAAGCAAAGGGAAGGAAATATTTTGCAAATTCTGCCTTAGAGGAGGAAATTGATTTTGGGAAGTGACTATGGCCTAGGTGTATTCACAATTGCCTATTACTGTTTTCCCTTCATTCCTCCTTCCCAGGTGCATAACTTTAAATCTGGCTTTCTTACAGTTAATTCATTTGAATAGATCCTCATAAATAAAAAAACATATGTCATTATTTATTGTTATTTCACAAGTCATTATCACAGCCACAGGTCTGGTCAACAGTGATTTTAAAGTTTGATGCAATTGATGAAAGTGTTATGTATTTTTCTGCATGTAAGTTTTTTTTACAAAACAGAACTTTTTAAGATGTAAGATAGTAGACATACCTTGCATTATACTTGTATCCAAGTTGACAATATAATGTAACAGTAATTTATGCATTGTATGAAAATAGATTTCTGAAAATAGAAACTATTTCTGAAGACTGGTAATCTTTACAAGTAGCATCATCAGGTTTGTTTGTTGAGACACTCAGGCTAACGCCCTGTTAGTTTCACACTGCTCGCCTTTACTGGTGTACTCCAACACATCAAATTTATGCAGGCTTGCTGCTGCTGTGCTGCTTTTGCTTCCTGTATATGGGCACAGTAGTTCTCTTCCATCCATCTGGGATTTTCTAGTATTCAGGCTTGTGTTCCAGCTTTAAATACTGATCCTTAACAATGTTAATAGCGTTTCAATATTAAGGAACTGGGAAATATTTCATTGTGATATAGGTATATTACCCCATTTCAATTTTTATCTCTACTGTTTTTTCTGCATCTTGTGCTGTGCCTACTGCTATGGTCCCTTAGAATAATTCATATTGGCCATGGCGTACTCACTGTCTTGAAAGACCTCTGGATGGAAATGAAAATACTGATATGGTTATAAGAAAAGTGAGCAGACAGGAATAGTTTTTTAGGATAGGAATAGCTGTGATGGAGCACAGCTGTGTATTACATCATGGGAAGGGGATGTCTTTGTGCATGGTCCTGATGGTGGGCAAGCAGAAGAGCCTACGTAGTCCTGTGCAGCCAGCCCTCACCAGATTTTTGATGAGTGAACAAAATCAGCCAAATCCTCCATTTCACTTACTCCTATTCAAATCTCTGTTTACTTTCTCTAGTGCAGAACTGAACTTCATAGGCATCTGCTGCATTAGATTGTGCCAAATGGTTGCATTTGCAAGAGACAATTAAATAAAATTTACTAAGAATGTAGTGACTTATCTTGCCTTCAACTTATATCTGTTTTACCTTTAAAAGAGAGAGTTAATTCATCTTTCCAAGTAACTGGTAGAAGGCTAAGAATTGCAATTGGTAGGGAAAACATTTTTAAAAAAGAATAGGAGAGGTACAACATATCTTGAAGCAAAAGGGAGCAGGAAATGACTAACCAGAAAATACCCTGCATTTAAATACAAACTAAGCAAGTCTTGGCACTTCCTTCACCTTTTTCTATTTTGTCCTTCATCTTCTGGGATAACAAGAAAGATATTTATGTATAATGTTACATACTTAAAGTAAAAATGGAGAAGGCATTGCATATTAGGCTGGCCTTGAAGCCCACTAGTTAAAGGCTGCTGCAAATACACAGTAGAATTCACACATCAGTATTTGAAGAGGGAAACCATTCTGAAGCCGGGGCTGTCTGCGTGTATATCCATTCATCCCATCTCTTACAAAAATCTCATATTTTAGGTCGATTCAGGCATAAAATTTCCTTCGGATGAACCCTTGCCCTCCCAGACTGGCTGCGTCCTAGTTTCTAGATGTAGTTCCATGATAGACTATTTCAAGATTCTTCCTCACTGCAAAGCAGTTGAAAATAGCTCTTTCAGCAGAATAATAGCAACACTATGGTTGACTTCAGACCACATCTAGACTTCTATTTTGAGCCTGAAAGTCTCATGGTGCTTTAATATACTTTGTTATACATCCTGCTCTGCATCAACTACTAGTTTAGTCCATAGGAGTACTACTCAACTAGGCAAAAACTGTATTAACCTGATCAGTGAAACAAAAGTGAACTACTGAAGGATTGGTTAATATATTTTTGCAAAGTATTGGGATTTTTTGATCAAAATCATCAAGTTTTACTGCAATCACAGGATAAGCATTCACATAAAATGGGGCGATTATGTTTAATAAACTGCTTAGAACTTGAAAAATTTTTTATGTGTTTTTATTGGGGAACCCTTCAGAATGTTCTTCTACAAAGTAGATGTTGCTCTTCAGTATGTAAAGGTAGCTCTCATTTTTACCAAAGAGAATTATGAAAAATTCAAGTCAGGAATTCAAGTCTAACTGAGGCCACATCGGTTAACCATAAATGGAAAAAGTGGGCAAAGCATTTCAGCTTCAATTTCCTTCACTGTGCCAGCACAGATGGATTTTGCAAAGTTTGTTTGTGTAGCCACCTTGTGCAGTAAATAATTCTTGTGTGTATGTGTGTGCAGTATTGTTGTGGTTTAGCCCGGCTGGCAGCCAAACACCACACAGCCGTTCACTCACCCTCCCCCCTCCCTCTCCGGGATGGGGGAGAGAAACGGGAAAGTGAAGCCTGTGAGTTGAGATAAGGACAGTTTATTAAGACAGGGAAAATAATAACAATAACAATAATAATAATAATAATAATAATAATAATAGTAATAATGTGTACAAAGTGATGCACAATGCAATTGCTCACCACCCGTTGACCGATGCCCAGCCTATCCCCGAGCAGCCGGCCCCCCCACCCCGGCTAGCCACCCCTATATATTGTTCAGCATGACGTCAGATGGTATGGAATACCCCTTTGGCCAGTTTGGGTCAGCTGTCCTGGGTCTGTCCCCTCCCAGCTCCTGCTGCATCCCTAGCCTGCTCGCTAGCAGGACAGAGCGAGAAGCTGAAAAGTCCTTGGCTTGGTGTAAGCACTGCTCTACAACAATTAAAACATCGGCATGTTATCAGCGCTCTTCTCATCCTAATCCAAAACATAGCACCCTGCCAGCTACTAGGAGGAAAATTAACTCTGTCCTACCTGAAACCAGGACAAGTATGATGATTAGGACCTGGTCAACACAGAAAACAGAATTGCATAGGGGATCTAATGAGGTCTGCAAGAGGTTTAACTTCTGATATGGAAGAGAATTCACCTCTGCTCTTTAAACCCAAATAGGAGAACCATCTAGTTCATTAAGAAAGTCCAATTGATATGGTAATGAAGGTGATGCATTTGGGTCCACCGAGCTATGTGTATGATCAATTTTCAGAGCACAGTATGCAGGTAATCACTAGTTTATATAACTGTATATAAAATAAAATCAAAATGATTAAATAATAAAGTTTGTGTATAGGAGCAAAACCCAGTACATATCACATTAACACATCTGAATGTGTCAAATTATCTTTAATACAAGTGGAAACTTTTGAAACATCCTCTGAATGGCTTTAATTAATGTTTAGCTGCTCTTAATTACATTTTTAAAAAAATTCTTTTCAATGAATGTAGCAAGTCTGGCAGTGAGGGTAGTGCACATTACACAGCACTATCATGAGGTTATAAGTATGTAAAACACTGAACATGCAGAAAACATTTTTGATTTCTTTCATGTAAGACTTAAAAATTGTCCATTCTTAGTTAAATCCAAAACAAATACTTACTGGAAACCAGGAGGTGAGCTTTAACAAATGATCATTTCATTTTAAGACTCCAAAACAAGCCATAAATATGGGTACACTTTAATTATACAACCAGTCAACACTAATTTTAGGTTCCCTCTGTGGACTTAAAATAAAATAAAATAAAATAAAATAAAATAAAATAAAATAAAATAAATTATATTGATGTGCACATACTTAAATACCTGGACTTATGTGTTGCCCTGGTTTAGGCCAGGATGGAGTTGATTTTCTTTACAGTAGCTGGTATGATGCTCTGTTTTGGATTTGTGACAAAAATAGTGGTGATAATATACTGTTTCAGTTGTTCCTTCTCTGTTTGTCACACTGCCCTGCCAGTGAGGAGGCTGGAGGTGCACCAGGAGCTAGGGGGCAACACAGACAGGACAACTGGCCCTGATGGACCAAAGGGATGTCCCATGGCGTACGATGCCATGCACAGCAACAAAAGCTGAGCACTTGTCTTCCCGAGAGACTGCAATGTGTGCTGAGCTCTGCTTTCCTGGAAGTGGCTGAACACCTGCCTGCTGATGGAAAGTAGCAAATGGATTCCTTGTTTGGCTTTGCTTGTGCACACAGCTTTTGCTTTACCTAGTGAACTGTCCTTATCCCCACACAAGATTTTTTCACTTTTACGTTATGATTCTCTGCCTACCCCAGCTGGGGGGAAGTGGAGAAGCTGTGTGGGACTCAGCTGTCAGCCAGGGTTAAACCACAGTATGTATGCAAAGAGATGCCATACTGCACTCTTACATTCTCACATCTGAGAAGACACAAGTTTTTATAACCTACAGCTCAACAAAAGAGGTTAGATAAATTAGAGATTATAAAGTCCATATGGGAGGGTTTGTTTGTCATCTAACTTATTTAAATTTCAAGATATTGTTGGCACATATATTTTAGTCTCTTTACTGTTGAATATAACAGAACAGCTGAGTTTGGAAGGGACTTGTGGAGGCCATCTGGTCCAACCCCCCTGCACAAGCAGGGACACCCAAAGCAGGTTACCCAGGACCATGTCCAGGTGGCTTCTGAAGATCGCCAAGGAGGGAGACTACACAACTTCTCTGGGCAACCTGTGCCAGTGCTCCATCAACCGCACAGTAAAGAAGTGCTTCCTGATGTTCAGATAGAACCCTCTTGTGTTCTAGTTTGTGCCCACTGCGTCTTGTCTTGGCACTGGGCACCACTGAAGGATGCCTGGCTCCCTCCTTTTTGCACTTTCCCTTCAGGTATTTATAGATAGAGATGATGTCCCCCTGAGCCTTCTCTTCTCAAGGCTGAGCAATTCCAGTTCTCAGTCATTTATCATAGAAGAGGTGCTCCAGCCCCTTCATCACCATCATGGCACTTTCACTGGGCTCTCTCCAGTATCTCCATGCCTCTCTTGTAGGGATGAGCCCAGAGCTGGACACAGTACCCCAGGTGTGGCCTCAGCCATGCTGAGTAGAGGAGAAGGATAACCTGCCTTGACTTGCTGGCAACACTTTGCATAATGCAGCCCACAATGCCATTAGCCATCGGTGCTATAAGGGCACATTGCTGGCTCACATTTGTCTGGTCACAGAGACAAGGAGAGGACTACAAGTGCATTTCAATAGGTAGTCCAGTTTGAACAACTGGAAAAATAAAAACCAGTGCAATATCAAATCTCATTTAAACTTTTTAAGTACTAGACTGAAATACAAAGCATAGCAGCACGTAGATTCCAGGCATCTGGGGTCGTGAGGAAAAGTGCAAAGCCAAAGCTAAATTAACTGCTAATAGCCCTTAAAATGGCAACAGAATGCTAAACTGGAATTTCCCTAAAATAATATGAGTAATATTGGAACCTTGAAGTGGTAAGAAAACTACTGAAGCTGTATAGCCAGGGTTTGGGTAAAACACGGTGGAAATGACTCCTTGTTAAGGAGTTAAGGACTCTACGCTATGTGTGGCAATAACTCCTCAATAAGCATCATCAGACCCTTTCAACTTCTTTTCTCCTGTATGAGAAGGCTTTTCTTTTCAAACTCATTTATCACAAAAACCTTGCCACATCTACTGAAGTAATTCCAGCATTTTCGGCACCAGTTGGAAGGAGCAGATGTAAACTGTTAATCTTCAGAGATCTTCCTACTGATGAGAAACTATTTGCATTTGTTCAGCCTCTGCAGCGGTTCATGCTTTTGAATCATTCTTGGCCAACTTAAGGGAAATCTGAAGTCTTTTAGCTAGACAAATTTGGCTCCATGTGGAGTCTATTTCTTAGAAGAGTACTTACAAAACTGTAACTGAATTGGATGCTGTCTCTTATTAGATGGAATCCTTAAAACCAAAGTACATGCTAGCTCAGGGCTTTAATTAATCTGTGCAAGTTTCTCATGTGTAATGCTTGCTACTCAACCTGCTTCTTGCACAACCTTTTCATTAACAAAGTGTTTACCACACTGCTGCTTTCAGCATAACTGCATGTGGTCCAGACACATTTTTTGTTCCTTTGTTCCTCTTCTGTTTTAAACCCTGAGCTAGGCAGTAGGATGTCAGATCTCTGTGTGATTTTCTAGCAAAATAGCTGGAAATAGTAATCCTAGGGGAAAAAAAAAAATAAATAAACTAACTGTTGTAGAGAAGTAAAACATTGATAGAGAAAGAAATATACTACTCTTTCATGAATTTCTGATTATGTGAAATGTGCCATGACTACCTACATTAAGGAAATTGTATGAAAAGATAAAATGAAAATCTTCAATAAAGAAAAATCTCATGTAGATTACTAACAGAGGAATTACTTATGTTATAGGAGTCTGCTGAACTCAAAAGACACTTGAAACTTAGATGTAAATTTTGAGGATGCAATTATAATTTTACGTTGAACATCTCCAAAGAGGGCTAAAGGTTAATTTCAGTATGAGATTTCCCTGTAGACATGAAGTCAAGTGGAGATGTGACCGTAGTAGAACTGTGAACAAATATACAATATACAAAGCAACACAAATCAAGAAAGCAAAAATAGGATTGTGCTGAACTTCAAGACAGAGGTCCTCCATTTCCCATACAGCTTCACTATTTCCAAACAACTCGCTTTAGACCATCAGGTCAGAAATGTGATCATGATAAACTTTTTAATGTCCAATTCCCTTGTGGCACTGTAAAGTCTTCACACCTGTTTTATGTTAAATCTTATAACAGTTCTTTCTCAGAATCAACCTTTGTACAGAAGGAGAAGAAATACGTATTTTCATACAAAGTAATAGAACATATCCCGAATAATCCATCTCTGTAAGAAAAAGATCCCAAGTGATGATAAAGAACAGATACAGGCTATTGTCTCAGTATATCCAGAGACAACAGTGAAGAAATGGGTTGATAATTGCTAACAAGAAAAAATAAATTCCTCTCATGTGCTTCATGATTTAAGTGAAAATCTGTACCCCACAAAGGAATAGGATAAGTTATGGACCTTTTTCCATATGCATGAACTTCATGTATGCAGAATTGAACACCAGTACACTTGAAGACCTGTGCTGTTCTGCATGCAATGACAAAGCATCAGTTATCTTTGCAATGAGTTCCCTCAGCCTCTGACAAAATTTTAAGTTCCTCAAGACCAGAGGAAACTGCCACCACTTTTGTAACTGAGAGGGTCAATACTAGCTGGACCACACTGTTTTTTACAGTGACATTGCTCACCTGATATTTGAAGAGCACCTCACAAAATATATCTTCCAGCAGAGTTCTCTGGTGTGCTATCAATCTTGCACTAGAGAACCCAAAGTAAGCCTGCCAAGTTTTATATAGGGAAAGAGTAGTAATGCAGCCTTCCAGGAGAGGCTGCAGACTGCTACCATATACCTGTTTCTCTACCACCAGTCCAACTTCTGCCCCAGCACTTGTAAGATTTTGTTTTTCTGAATGGCTTTTCTACTATTTTTAGTCTTGTTTTAAGCTACTCTACTCTTAAAATGTAGTTTAAAGAAAATAATAATCAGCAAATAGGCATACAAGATTTTATATCATATTGATATCAAATGATTTTCTTTTGAAGAATCCTGTTATCCTGTTTCAGATTAAACCATTTCTGCTCATCTCTGTCTCCTGAGATCAAAGTATAGTACGACTAACGTCGTCCTCAAACACTTAATTCAGTTTATGTCTGTCTTAAGAAGCATTGAAACCACAACCTGTTACTTCTTACTCTACTCCGTAGATGTGTTCCATTTCAATGGCTTCATTAGAAGACAACAACTGAAGACAAATCTTTAATTCAGTGATGTATGCTGCATGCTCAAAACCACCTGACTTATTAGCATTTAACTGAAATAACAAGGTCAAGATAACTCAACTTTAAGCAGCCTTTGCTCCTTGATATAAAATTCAAGCACAAAAAGCACTGTGTTGTCTTTACAAATTAGCACAAATTATGGACAGGGAGGGCCTAAAACTGAAGAGGGTGTTAAGCAATGGGCCACTGAAGTGTAATTATTTAATATGACCTTAATTATTTTAAGCAATTTACATTTCAGGGAGTAGAGTTTAGAGTATATAGAGTAGAGTAGTTTGGGTTGGAAGGGATCTTAAAGATCATCTCATTCCAACCCCCCGGCCATAGACAGAGATGCCACCCTCTCAGGTTGCCCAAAGCCCCATCGAACCTGGCTGTGAGCACCTCCAGGGACTTCCTGGGGCATTCACATCTTCTCTGAGCAACCTGTTCCAGTGCCTCACCACCCTCTGAGTGAAGAATTTCCTCTTAACCTATAATCTAAATCTCCCCTCTTTTAGTTTAAGATCATTCCCCCTTGTCCTAACATTATCTACACAAGAGCCCTTCTCCATTTTACTCCTTTAAGTATTGAACACTTTTTCACGTCAGGACTTAAGGCCAGATTGTCAGCAACTGTATATCTGTGGATGTTGATGAGACAAAGCCAATTAAAACCAGATTAAGATCTTGCCATATTCAAGCTTATACTGGTTGTCATTGCAATGGGAAGTTTGAGAGCTGAATTCAAGTAAGGTGTTTTTTTTTCTTAGTGAAACAGTGTAGTAACTTGAAGATTATCCACACAGAGTGATTGCCTAAGGACTATACCAAGAACAGTTTAAAAAATGTCCCATTGTCCTTTCTAGAAAACAGGTACTAAGCATTTGCTTGTTCTGGAAGCAGACAGACAATGTACTGTTTGGGCTGGAAAAATCCCTAAATAAATCAGAACAATTTCTGTCCACAGAGATCATAGCATTTCTAGCTTGAACTTTGAAATTGTTTTTCAATAGGAAGGCACATGCCATTCAGCCAGTAGAAGGGCACACGTAATTCAGCCAAAAGCAAACAGAATAATGTCCTTGAATGTCCAAGTAGGTGACACCAGGAGCTTGACAATTACCATTTTACCACTCTTCTTGAAAAATTACTTTTCTTTTCACAAACCTGCATCCAGCTGTCATTGGAGACTCTCATATTTGTCCAAGTGCCTGCAGTGGTACTTTGGAGAACAGGGGAGTAAGTGTATTTGCATAAATGGTAAAATACTGTATCATCTCCCTCTGGCTGCGTATTTTTTTCTAGCTATAAGAGTTTTGCTTAAAACAAGCCAAACCAAAAGAAAAAAAGAAAAGAAAAAAAAAAACAACCTTAACTCCTATCTGGACAAGAAGTCATTTATTGCCTGGAGTTTTCACAGTTATTTCTATCTTACACAGTGAGGAAAAAGACACATGAGGAAAAATGAAGTTTTGAAAAACTAGCAGTAATTTTCATCACAGAAATTGATTAAAGCATTAAGCTGCCTTGTGATGCGTTTCCCCTTCAGGACATTCCAGTAACGACTTTACAGGCAGACTTCAGGGGCCCAACTTGTGTTTCTGTCACCAGTATTCCCTTGCAGCACCTAGATCTGCCTGCAGAATACAAGGTGAAAAGAACCAGTCTTCTGGCAGCCACTAATTACACAGATGTGAGTATAACATAACATTTTTTAATTCAATGCTGCAATTAACTTTCAGGATGTTGAACCCATGGCATCAGAAGACAGTGGATTAGAGTTATTAATACAAACTCCGCCACAAAACTTTGATAGGCAAACAGTAGTCTTGGGGAAAAGCCATTCCCTCCATGTTCCATGGCAGGCTGTGAGTTTCATTTATGCAGGAAACAAGACTCATTTAACAGACATATGAACCACCTTCTTTCTCTAGCTTCTTTGTACAGGTCTTTTGCTTGCACTGTGAAATTGCATGATGTTAATCAACAGCATTCAGCACAACACGTGGGCTGAATGTGTTAAGTCTCAGCTAGTAAAAATATCTAGCTGATAAAATGTGAGGCAGGACAGTCTCTGCCTATTATGAGTCATTCTCAACAACTGTTTTAATGAAAGTTGGGAGAGAAAAACTTGGTGGCTTTGTTTTTTCTTCTTCCCCCCCGCCCCCGCCAGGATTTTCACTTTTAGTTCACACAGAAAAGCTGCCTTCTTTGGAAGGTGTTTATTTGAAAACCTTTATCTGTATTTAGTTCTTTCCAGGATAATAGAAGTATGAGTATCTGGTTCAATATATTTTAAAATGTGATCTTACGATGCTCTAGAGCTACTTTTAATCTCTAAAATACCGATTTTCATTTTTACCCTACCTGTCACAATTATTATTATTTTTTGTTAATTATCACAGAGTATTTCATATTGGACTGAATCTGTCAAAGTTGCTAACAGCAAACTTAGCCAAAAAATTTCAAAAGTAAGACTGTATCACAAATACTTGCCATACTTTCTACCATCACAAGTACCCCTCATTAGGGTATAGTCTTTGGCTGAAGCTATTTGAGCAATCTGAATGAAATATTTCTTTAACTCCGCAGGGAAACTTGAAAGTGGCTTAAATTCTTAACTGTCTTTAATTCACAGGAAGAAACCACACATTTTAAAAACGTTTATTCACATACCTCTTTTGAAGATACCTGTGGTATATTCAATATACATCTTTTCCCTCATTCCTTCAAAAACATTTAAGCTTTGAGGTAATTTAGGACAAATATAAGAACACTTAAAAAATAAAAGCAAGAGATCAGTAAAAAAATGTAGGCAGGATAAACAGAAAAATATTCAGCCTTCCTTTCACTATGAATAGTTTCAACAGAATGCATTTCAAAAGCAAAATAATCAAGTTACTAAGTCCAAAATTAAGTGTATTTCTGAAGCAAAACTGACTTAAGCAATTATTTCACCTGAGTTTATATTTCAGGGATTGGGCCCACAGAAGTAGAGAAGAAAAAACATCCAGGGACAGATCCAGATCCTACTACCCCTTACACTGAGTGAGATGAAGAGGGAATTTAAAACAAAACAAAACAAAAAACAACCCTAGACTCAAGCCTCCAAAACCGTATGTTGTCGTGCTGGCTCCACGTGGGCAGATGGTCACTCTATAGCAGCATCTCCATTCACGCCTGTCAGCCAGTACTGACGCTGCCAGTATTATCTTGCTGCACAATGGAACCTATACCCAGGGGTACTTTGGGGAATGTTAGCAATGGTGTCCTGCTGTCCCAGAGGGACCTTTCAAGTTTGAGGATTGTATTCCGGAGATGCAAGGCACTTGCTGGGAAGGCCTGAGATGAAAACTGTGAGTTCAGAAGACTGTCCTCTGCCCATTCAAGAGATAAGAAAGGAAAGGCTAAGCCACACATCCCCTGTCAGATAATCCCAAAGGAACTCTGACTTGTAACGTGGCATCTTCTGATACACATGAAGATTGTTCCCTTGGAAAGCATTATTATACCCTCTCATTTATAAGCTATATTGTAAGACTGCAATACTTTAAGTAAGATAATTTTACAGTTTTAAAGATAAGCTTTGGAAATAGGCAGCATAGGTTATAGTTCTTCAGGCTGAATGGAAAAAGCTAATCGGAGTCTTCATCATCGAGGTATTCCTCTGCATTACTTAATGTTCGGACTGTACCTGGAAAAAAAGCAAAGATCTCTTTTAGCTTGGGATAAAAATCAAAGCCTCAAAAAAAAAATAGATTTGCAATGCTTGCAAATCAGTATCTGAGAAAACTGATTTCTATATCACTCAGGGATGCTAGCACTATACGGATGCTGGGGCTGAAGATTTGGATTGCAAAGATAGGGCTAAGCCAGTCACAGCTCCTATGTATATGATGTAGTTTGTCCTCAGTGACCCTCAGGAGCCATCTCCTGGCTTGTTCGGAGCTGTACAACAGAGATGGAACTCTCTAGTTGTATTTTCTGTGTATATTAACTTCAAAAAGGAAAGGAGGGCTGCGTTGGCAGAAGAGTCTATGTAATTTTCTTCCAAGTGCTTACATGGCTACCATTCTCCACTTAAAATCAAACACATTCAATCACTGTCTCCTCTTTCCTCACCTAGATTTTTTTCCTAAGCAAGCATTTCTTAGATCTACTTATTTTATGAGTTTATGCTTTTGAAAAAATGGTAAGTGGAACACAGGAGTACTGAAGTATATTCCCCAGATGTGCAGTAGTACCCGGAGAACTACATCTATCTTTGGGACTACACAAAGATAAACAGCAAAGGCTTTCTGTGATAAATAATTATTTTCCAACAGATTTTCAAATATACAGTAATATGTATCGTATATAATGTATATTATTCTGTACTACTGGGAGCAAAGGATCATAAGATCCTAGTCAGTCATAGTTTTGCAATAATATATTTAAATATTATTAGTATCAAGTGCAGACTTCTGTAACGCACAGAAATGATAACCATGCTATACTAGACTTGTAGAATAAAAATGAGTAAATTTAAACTGACCTGCAGAATCATTTTGATAAAAGAAATTTAAGAAAGTTTTTTCTCTTTAGTAGGAAAAGCAAAGGAAGGAAAGAAACAAGAAACAGTAGAGCCCTGTGTTCAAGGGGCCATGCTTCCGGAAAGGACTAATCCTATTTTCTCAAAAGCAAAAGCAACACAGTCTTTTTGCATTCCCATGGCACAATCTTAATAACTCTCATTTCTTAGAATATACTTCAACAGTCATGTGTACACACATGAATCTGTGTGTAAAAACAAAATCGGACATTTAACTTGTGGAAGTTAAATGTAAGTAACCTTCCTTGGAAGAAAACAAAATATTTTATAGATGTATTGTGATATAAGCCATATCTAAATAAGAACAGATCAGAAAATGGGGACAGGAAGATCACTGAAATAGGACTGAACATCTGAAAAAGAAACATATTTTAACTGACAGATACTTGAAATACTGAAATGTAGAATCAAGTCATAGAAAAAAAGGAATGAATACAAATGACCAAGAAAATACAGCAAACAAGAAAAGTATACAGACCAGTGGTATCACAGAGATTGTAAATGACCAAATTTAAAGAGAAAAACAAGCAAGGAAGCTAATATTGAAACTGCGGTTAAAAAACTAACATCAGCTCTCATATCAAGGCAAACAAGAAAACTGTGTGAGAGTATCAGAGCCTGGCAACAGATGAAGTGACTAAAGATGAAAAATTAGCTGTGAAACAAAATAATTTAGGAGTGAAGCAAATGCACCAAAAGTAGGTAAAGTTTCTAGAAGTTTCTCAAGTTTCATTTTTCACAAAATGAAACATTAATTATTTGGGACATTAGAACAGAAAATAGTCCCATACCAGGTGTCTAAACCAGACAAGAAAAAAATTAAGTAAGTCGTCCTAACAGGGATTAGATAACATTAGAGGAAAAAAAAATATTGAAACAGAGGGAAGTCTGCCCCTGGTTACAACTGCTTTCTTCAGAGCCAAAATTGACAGAAATTGTTTGTCAACATTTTCTAGGAAATCTGGGTATTACCTCTATCAAAAAGCTGATCAGTATTTTTGCTGCAACTGATCATCATCCTTCAAAGCTACTGTCAGATGTTCCATCGTTTAACTCCCACAACTGCATATTACCCACAAGTAATTCCTTCTGTTCTCATGTTTTCCATGCTGGACCTTCAACAGTACAGTTGCTAGACTGCATATCCCACTGGTACAAGTTGTCACTGCCTGTGTCTTTAAGACATTTCTCATCTTATGTGTAATTCACTTAGGGTTTCCACACAAATTTCAGCCTCCTGAAAGTCACAGGTGATGTTGCTTATGTGACACTGAACAATTCAGTCTTTGTTCACTTATTTTAAAATGTCCTTTTTATCTCCTAGAAGCCTTTTGTACACAGACATTGTGCTGTTAGGAAAGATGAACACAAGTGGGAGGCAGTGAGACTATTTTGATAAATACCTGAAAGCATTATTTCTTTATTCCTCCACTGAATATCACTTAGAGAGACATAGGAGTAAAAAATTGTAAAAGGAGCAAGACAAAAAACAAAAGAGGAGTTTCTGCAGATGTTGACTTAGTTTAGAGGAACAGAGAAAACATGCCGACACTGCTTCATTCTCACACCCTGTTCCTTGTGGTATACTGTTCCTAAAGGAAGTTTCCATCCTTGCTTTTCTTCTGAATAGCCCTTACTGTTTCCACAAACTCCTTTGCCTCTTGGTAAGTACGATGGCATTTTGTGTGGAGTCAACCACACCGGATGTGATGAACCACAGGCCTATCATGCCTCTGCTGAACTAACCCCATTCAAATAAACCCTTCCAAACAAAACTCTTAGCCCATCTAGCTCTAGAGCGATTATTACGACTAACAACATGTTGATATTTGGCTGAAATAGCGCGTCCTCTAAAGAGGAAAAAATTATCAGAAGAACAAAATTATAAATACCTGCACTCTGTTTCTTCTTAAGCAGTGAAGCACAAGCTGCGTTGGTTGCCATGTCTAAAGCCAGTTTCTTCTCATTGTTCTTCAGATCTGTTCTTGCCCCTTTATAACAGAAAATTTCCATTATGAATCACTGTCCCAGGTATGCCCTGAGCAATGGTATTAAGACAGACATGAGTTTCAGTACCATGGGTAAAACAGCTCAGAATAATGGACAAGGAGATCTCATCTGTGGACTGATCTGAAGCAGACTAAAAGGTATGGACGGGCTTCCAAAAGCTACAGCTGGCTGGGGAAATTGCTGGCTACTCTCCCTTTCCAAGAAGGAAATGGAACTGCTGTTCTGGGGTTAAGTGCCTAATTTTGTCCACATAGCAGGATGAAATTTAATTTAAGCATGTGAGGTGTCTACTTTCCAAACAGCTGCCAGAATTTTTCTGTAAGGCTTATAAAGTCATGGCAGGTAAGCTGGCTAGAGATTGTAACTGGGTTACAGGAAAAGAGTTTAAATATACACATTAATAAAAATTCAGGAAGCTCGTCTGCCACACAGATTGTTGAAATCTTGGTGAAGATCTTTACCCTTTGCCAGCAGCATCTCTACAATATCTGCATAACCTTTCCATGCAGCAGCATGCAAAGCTGTGTCTCCCAATTTGTTCTGTGGAGTTAGAGGGAAAAGCAACACGATTAAAACACAGCAAAAAAACCTTTCAGCCTGTACCAAGGACAAATAAAATCATATCTACAGTGTAAGGGTCCTACCTGTTGGTTTAACTCTAGGTTTGCTTGGGTAAACAGAACATCCACTATATCTGCAGAGAACAGGAAAAAAAAAAGTTTAGTGGAAACAAAACGGTCTTATTCACATTCACAGTACAGATTTTAGTTAAGATTCAAGTAAAGAGAGATACAATCAGCTAATGAAAATCTCTAACAGCCAGAACATGTTCAGGAATCAACCATTAGTCACCAGTCACTACAACAAAATATGCAACACTTTTTTTGGTCTGTCCTTCTTCCCTCTCCGCTTCTAACAGTTACAGTGATTAGAAGGCCCGCTTCAACAGTAACAACAAAACACATAGCATTTGATGGATCTGAACCTCCCTTATAGTTTTAACTTCTCTTAAAAAAAAAAAATATATATATATATATATATATAAAAAATCCTTGCGTTATTATTTAGCAATCTGTCTAACAAGCCAATCAAGAAAATCAGAGGACAGTTATATCCAATGAAATCTCTCATACCTTTGTGGCCTCCATGGCATGCCCAGTACAGAGCTGTGTTTCCAGCTTTGTCTAAGCCATTGACCCCAACTCGGTTATCCAAACATTCTCTCAACCAGCTTAGATTGCCTGAAAAACAAATTCTGTTTTACTGAGTTTTTTTTCTTTTAAAAGCTAACAGAAACATTACTTAGTTTTTTCTGAAAACTGCCAGTCTTGCCATGAACATATGAGGAGAAAAAGGTATTATCAGAAACAACTATAATTTGTAAAACAACCTGTCCAACTCATAGCAAACATCTCTTCCTCCGTTCTCAGGAGACCTTCAGGTCCCTATACAGCTAAATGGATGACGACAACCATTTCTGCTGTGTATACAATCATGTCACAGAGTGGCAATTTTACCAGGCTGTAAACCAGCTTCTGAAAGCTGCAGAACTTCAACAGATCACTATCTTGCCAGTTCAAGATATCAGATAAACAAAACAGACAGGATAACTTCATTCTAAATACATTATTTTAGCACAAAACAAACAGTCTTAACATTACACAACTAAAATCCAAATCACACTTACCTCGCTTGGCAGCTTCATGCAATGGATTATCAATAGATTCAGCTTGTTCGGCCACTGAAACGAAACAGACAGTACATTCTAACTACATCTGAAAGTGAAGAGATACTTGATTTCTGTACAGAAATAAAACTTGCTATTTGTTCTGCAAGAGACAGTAATACATATTTGATTCACGTCTGAAAGGGGACTTGTGACTGATGGAGTAGTCAGATACACTTCAACTTCCTATATATGGGAAAGCAATTCAGAAAAGAGCTTGTAAAAACTTCAAAGCACAGCATTGAATTGATCAGAGGTTGCAAGGCATTAGGTATCTGGCAATATTTTATCTCAGTTGTTACTTGCCATTCCACAATTGTAATGTTCTTAAGTAATTGCACGCGACTAGGCTTTCAACCTACAGCTTGCCATTATAAGTGAATTATTTCCAAGGGGTCTCTGAAAGATAGCTAAGAAAACCCACTGTCAACAGGCTTACAACTTATTTTACAGAGGTTTTTATTTTCCCTGGAAAACTTACAAGAGAGTTGCAAATCATAAGTGCAGAAGCAATGAATGTAGCAGTGAGCAGACTGAAGTTCAGGCTTATGTAGATCTTTGCTTCATCTCACAAGCTTTAGGTTTTACTAGAGAAGAGAAGCCAACAGTTCCTGGTCACTGTGCTGTTGCAACACAAAAAAAAACTGAACAGCACTGTGGAACAGCTGAAAGTGTGGCTGTGATTTGGCAACTCCTTTTTTTAGTAGTTTTTAGGTGAAAAAGCTTGTGACTGCTATGCGTACAGACAAGTACAATCTGAGACTAGTAGGCTCTCTATGTCCTTGCTCTACAGCTCGTTATCCTAGGCAGGGAGAGTATAAGAGTATGTTTCTCAGATCAAACTGCTACTACAATCAGATGCAATGCAGAAATATAACATATTTCAATTATCAGAAACAGAAGTCTGAAGACTGTCATAACCTCACTACACCATTTCTTACTTCGGTGTATATTCCTCCCATAATGACTTGTAATTGCAACATTTCATGTTTCTCTAACTGTGAATAAAATAAAATATAACTGCTAGATTCCAGTATTTCATGTTCCAAAAGTTTGTGCCAGCAGTGAACAGAATCCTAAAGCAGAGCAGGAGAAGCTGGTCCCACAGCGGACAGCCATCACATAAGCAGAATGCCCTAGTGATATTTAGTAGTGCTTGTAAAGCATTAACTTTCATAAAGCATAACACTCTCTTAGAAACCTAAAAATAATTTTGTCCTTATAAAACTGTCAGAAGTTCAGTAATAAGTATTTTTAATGCAGATAACACTTGATTCTGGCTTCATCAGCTTTTCCATTCAGTCTTTTCAGACATGTTCCTTCAAGCCCAGCAAGTGGAGTACAAGACTCCACCAGAGCCTCAGCAGTTTCATGTCTGTCTCCACCTTCCTCAAAAAGGTTGCAGAAGAACACGAGGAGATATCACTGTTTCAGTAGTTAAGACTAAACCTAGGCAGACCTAACTGCGATGACCAGTGGAAGCAAACTTATGAAGATTTTGTACTCTTTGTCTAAATTGGAAAACATGTTCCTAGCACTCTTCACTCTTAGGTTCTGCATAGGTTTCTGTTCTGCTTACACATTCAATTTTGCAAATACATGCACACAGACACATCCCTCTGGCCTAAAATCAGAGCAGTTGAGGTTGGAAGGGTCCTCTGAAGGTCATCTAGTCCCATGCCCCTACTCAGGTAAAGCCACCCAGAGCAGGTTGCCCAGGACCACGTCCGGACAGCTTTTGAAGACTGCCAAGGAAGAAGACCACACCACTTCTTCACAGGAGAGGTGCTCCAGTCCCTTCATCATCTTTATGGCCCCTCACTGTATTTGCTCCAGTAACTCCATGCCTCTCTTGTACAGGGGAGCCAAGAACTACACACAGCACTCCAGGTACAGGCTCACCAATGTTGACGAAAGCTAAATGCTGCTCAGATAATTTTTGCAGTGAAATACTGGAAGCAAGTTTTCCAAATTGATAGCGGCTGATTTTATTTTAAATACAGCACATTCAATGTCCAAAAGAAATTTGAGTGCAGGTAAGCACCTTTAAACTATTCTTGTATATAACAGCAATCATCTCTGGCAGGAATAGAGTCAGTCTAGAAGTCACAAAGTTTTTCTGCAAGTGAAATTGTACACTATGGTCCCAATAACTGCACCGTAGTCTTCTACTCACATAATTCTACTAAGTACAGGTCAGGGTGGGGAACCATATAGCATTGCTACCATGTCTCCTGGTGAAGAAGGGACAACACAGAGCAACCACACAGTTACCAAAATACTAACAGTTCTGATGCAACCTGTCACGTGACACTGCTACTCTGCCTGCATTTCCTGGGTGGACTCAGAAGAATTGTGCTGTGATTACAGTACTCATGGCTTTTCAAAATGATTTTAGTTGAATGTGAAAAAGCAATTTCTATTCTGTCGAAACAGGTATGTTTAATGTTGGTGCAATCAAGAAAACATTTTCTTCTGTAGCTGAATAGGTTTGTTAAAAACCAACAAATGTCAAACAAAACAACCCTATTTCTTCTGCAGGGGAAGAAAAAAGACAAAAAGCAACAAAGGATATCTACAGAATTGCTCATCTGCTTTAGACTCCTGTCCACATAAAGTATTTACTTAACATTCCAAATATTGATAATTTATCTCTGTAAGAAGCCACCCAGAAGCTCTGACAGCTTCTCAAGCTCCAAGTTATGAAAGGATTTGCGTCCATCATTAGATTTACTAAAAAAAAAAAAAAACAAAAAACAAAGAAACAACAACAACTTAAAAAACAAAACCTCAAACCAAAACTAATATACAAACAGAAAGAATTCAGCTAAGACACTGCTAATAAGATCTTAAAAGTTGGAATACATTCACTAAGGTTATAAAAAATGTAAGTCTATGAGTTGTGTGTATTCTGTAGAATCCTCCTTTATATCCATGTGTTCTTCCTGTCAAAACTAAGAAGATCTCCTACTGTTACATGCACACTTAGAAACAAATACTTGGCAAACTCACGGCCTGTATACTGCTGATGAATAGTGGTAAGTGATATTGCAGAAGTATTCCAAAATACTCTGGTAGAGTACTGTTAAATGGCAATATTGTTAACAGTGTCTGAAAGTAAGTGTATCAGTAATTTTCATTTGGCCATTTCCTTTGATTGTAAATGATCTTACTAAATGAAAATATTCTAGACATTACCATAGTTGCTTGGAATTAGTCCAGTTCTTCCTTTGCAAGTTCCTTTCCACCAGTTTGTATCACTCTGGAGAGAAAGGGGAAAAGAGATTAGGAGGGATATATTGCATCTCAGAAGTATATGGTCTGTATGGGATGTGTCAGACTCACCATGTCTGAGATGTAAATGATATCTCCTTCTTCAAAGTACAGTTCATCTGGCTTAAAAAAATAATTAAAATAAAAGTAAGGGTAAACAAAAATCTGGGTGTGTGTAATTAAGTAAAATAAATACCTGTAAAAAGCAGAGTCTATTCAGCGTTTCTTTCAAAATGACAATAGTTCTAATTCTGTAGATACTAGACAACTGCCTGCCAGTCTGATACTGTAGTTTGACTTGCCTGCAGCTAACTTTCTGGATCTGTCATCTTCCTGACTGCTAAAGAAAGACTGTGGTCTTTCCAACTGAACACTGTGCAACAAAAGCAGTGAAATATATCTTGTGTTAACTTCTTCCCCTTTCTTGGCTGGTCCCAGTTCATCAACTCTCTCAGTTCTCAATTATCCTTGTTGCCTTTGGAAGAAAAGAAAAGTCATATTTAAGAACCAGTATCCATCAACACACTTTTTCAATGAAAAGTAGTACAGCAAGTCTGACAGTCCAACCCTAGCAGAACTAAAGAAACGTTATTATAGAGAAGTTTTAAAATAAGCCCCTCCAAATCCTAAAATACAGGTATACTTACCGTTCTGGGTTCAAATGTATATAGGGCTCTGAACACTTTAACCTGCCCTAAAAAAAATAATAAAAATAATATCAATACCATGCTTTCTAAACACTGCATACACATACAGCCCCCAAATCCAAGTAAATTCCTTTCCTTAACCCTTAAAACTTCCTTTCCTTAACCCTTAAAACTGCTTGCTGAATGAGTTTGTGGTATGAATTTATCAATGAAAGTGATGATGAAAATACTGAACTCAGCAGCATGATTCTGAAGGAAATGGGTCAACTGACCAGTCCTACGCATCTAACGGTCTTCATGGCTAACCATGTAAATCAACTTAAGTATTGCCACTGATTTCTGAGATAAAGTGTAGTTCCAGTCATTTACTCACCCATGCACTCATATATTTGTATTTTTTTTAATAATGTCAAATTCTACAGAATTAAGGAAGGAATAAGGAAACAAAGCAATGACTGATGTCTGTCCTATGCTCCCACACTTGCAGTCATTATTAATCAGAAAAATAACACAATGGCACAGAAATCATTGCAGGACTTGAAGAAAAATGACACCTAGTCAGCGAGTCCTATTTATGTAATGTACAACTTATAAGGTATTCTGCTTATATGCTTAAAATAACCTATAGTGTTTACAATTCCACTGAGTAAGCAATGTTTATTTTAATAGGGCAGTTTTAAGAGACTCTTAGCAGCATCCAGGCCCGGAAAACGTAACTTTAGTACAGAGAGGCAGAAATTTAACTGCATTAACTGCAAAAGAAGCATCCCTATAAACATTTAAAAATATTCAATCTAGGTGCATTCTGAGCACACAACACAGAAGGTATAAGATGGGTTCAGGAGAAGAAACATGTACATTCCATAACTTTATTAACTGGACTGCTGAAGTCTACTGAACTCGATGGAGAAATATACAAACTGTTTTGTTTACTTTTAAATATCACAATTATGTAAGTAAGCCACACTGTACAGCAGTTTCACATGTTGTACAGACTAACTTATAATCAAAGCAGTTCTTTGGTTTATGAAGACAATGTACTACTTAGAAAAGGCTATTTTATGTGTTCTGTCACTGATGAATTTACTGCCCAAGATTCCCACGGTACAACAAAGTGTAGTTACGCAGACTCTTGCACAGTATGTTAAGGTGTAAATTATGTGGAGAGAATTGAGCAACAAAAGAGTAAGTTTCCCTATCTCTTAAGAATATGCCCTTATCCTTCTCTAAAGGAGAAGAGGCAAAAAATGTCTTGAGATACTTTCTTGTTAGAGGTACTCTTTCTTACCCCGGCATCTAATAGCTTACTGACAGGAGTTTTAGAGTTTAAGCATTTTACAGAGTTAACTTAAGGGCTCAGTCTAAATATATATATGCTGACAGGCTTGAGAAAGAGGGATGGTACTCAACTGTATAAGCTGCCATATTGATCAGTCTGCGATTTTGATCCATATGCCGAAGTCTTGGAGTAGCTCTTGAAAGACATCTTCAAATAGAATCATAGAATATCCCGAGTTGGAAGGGACCCATAAGGATCATCAAGTCCAGCTCCTGGCACCGCACAGGTCTGCCCAAAAGTTTAGACCATGTGACTAAGTGCACAGTCCAATCTCTTCTTAAATTCAGACAGGCTTGGTGCAGTGACTACTTCCCTGGGGAGCCTGTTCCAGTGTGCAACCACCCTCTCGGTGAAGAACCTCTTCCTGATGTCCAGCCTAAACTTCCCCTGCCTCAGCTTGACACCGTTCCCACGGGTCCTGTCACTGGTGATAACAGAGAATAGGTCACCTGCCTCTCCACTCCCCTTCGCGAGGAAGTTGTAGACTGCGATGAGGTCCCCCCTCAGCCTCCTCTTCTCCAGGCTGAACAGGCCGAGTGACCTCAGCCGCTCCTCATACGTCTTCCCCTCTAGGCCCTTCACCATCTTCATCGCCCTCCTCTGGACACTCTCCAACTGTTTCACGTCCTTTTTTGTACTGTGGTGCCCAGAACTGCACACAGTACTTGAGGTGAGGCTGCACCAGCGCAGAGTAGAGCGGGACAATCCCTTCCCTCGACCGACTAGCAATGCCTCTAGATGCTCTCGGGCAAGAGCCAAGGCACAGTCTATGTTTATACAGGGACATCTATCAATGTGTAACTGCTAAGCAAAATATTTCTCTAGTCCTCTCAAGCTTTTTTTGTGGCTAAGTATATGTAATGATATATCCATAAAATTGAACTGTTAACTTTCTTAATTACCAAATGCATGCAGACATTGAAAATACTATTTTTCTTCCAGTTTGTAACTATATCCCATGCTTCTCCCAGATCTTTATTTTTTTTCTTGAGTAATACCATTGGAATTCTCTCTCACACAGCAGCCATTACTTAGACATAAAGGGTTCAACACTTTACAGACCCACGCTCCAGAAACGAAATACCTGTACTGTGGCAGCAGCTAAAAAGAACAAAACCTCTTCTCTATTCATTACATGTATTGAAATGATGAAAAAAAACAACCAAACAATAACGTGTCATAGACACAAGAGTTTCAGAATGAAGTGTCCAAACTGTGGCTAGTAGTCAATTAAAAAAACAACAACAAAACATATGGAGAAAGAACAAGAGATGACAAACCAGGATGGGTGACATAAAGGGGTGGGTGGTACAGAGTACTGTTCCTTATCCCAGGGTTTCTTCCACAGATGACAGTAAAATGCACAAAAGGACTGCATACTATATACTTTGATGACTTTAACCATCACCCACTACTTTTCAAGGTTCTACTTAAGTAAAAGGAGAAACTGGAGACCAAAAGGGAAGAATAACAAATAATAAAGCAGAAAAGATAAGGTGGCAGAAGACAGGGAAAAGCAAGAAATATAGATCTTTGTACAGTATGCATTTCCAGTAATAGTGTACTACACACATACCCACAGTTTAACAGTTTTCTAAAACTGGAGAAGAACAATGGAAATACTGAAGCTGATAAAAGCACTGTTGAAACGTTTTTTTAAACTAAAGGCAATTTGTTTTCTCTGTATGTTTTATTCTATACAACAAAAATACTGAGTTACTTCCCCAAATGTTAACTCATGGCTTCACA
This sequence comes from Cygnus atratus, assembly GCF_013377495.2. Classification (NCBI taxonomy): domain Eukaryota; kingdom Metazoa; phylum Chordata; class Aves; order Anseriformes; family Anatidae; genus Cygnus; species Cygnus atratus. Next base: position 37,782,054 of record NC_066396.1, read on the forward strand.
GTACAGCACGTTCTAGAACATTTCCCTCTGATGAAGTACAGATCTGCATCTAAAAAACAGTAAGTCTGGTAAACTTTAGTTTTACAGTACTTCATACAGAGTTAAACACTACTTATTACTGGCATTTTCAAATTATCTTTTAAGTTTTTCTTGATAAACAGACATTAAGCCTGTTTACATTGCTGCATTTAAGAGCAAAGAACAATATGATTTTAGCACTTCACAGTCTGGGAGATTTAAAATAACAAAATACAGGGACTCAAGGGGCATATTAAATTAGTACCCCTGTTCTGGAAATACCAATAACCTGTTTTTTACTAGGCACACGAGTAGCCGCAATCACTTGAATACAAGTACTTTTATCTAGCAATGCACATCCCCAGGCTTGCGTACAAAATTACATCTTTCCCTGGCTGGTGTCCTCTGGAATAAGCACAAAACTAGAACATGCCAGAGGACCTGCTGTGCTCCTCTTTACTACCCTCCTTTCACCACTAACCACTTTGTAAGATTCCTGTAGGATGGAGATATAAGTTATTAGCACTAATGTGAATTTGCCGAAGTCAACTGGCTGCACCTCCTAAACAAGTATTTCTAGAACAAAATAACCAAAATACAAAAGACACGTGTAATTATTTTTTTTTGAGGTTTCAAGGTGTCAGGCAAACATTAGCAACTTTGTTATCAGCATAACTAACAAAGGCAGTATCACTTCTAAAAATAAAAAATAGAAGCACAGTGCCGAGATACGTCCCATAGTAACTGCAGGGACAAATCTGAACAGTCCTTTTCAGTTCCATACTTCAGCCACAAGTCTGCCTTTTCCCTTTTCACAGGATTTTTATTAAGCATCTGCAATACAACTATCTGACAAAAAAGGATAATTTATTACACATACTACACAGTCAAGTGAACTCAGCATACAAAACACACGTCACAATTTACCAAACCCTCACCCAGCAGCAGGACAAGGTGAGTCAACCTAAATTCCTCTGAATTCTTTCTGATAATTTCTCCTACAGAATGCTTTTATCAAGAAAGGAAACATGCAACTCAGATTTCTCTTAACAGTTGAGTAACAAATAACACTCATGAAAGTAAAGAAACTGTGGTACTAAACAGTAACAACAGTTTAAAAATGCAGCTTCTAACATATACTGACCTACACAAGACCTTTATTGGGTTTTCCAATGCAAAGTTTAATTTTTTTTTTTTCAAAAGACTAGAAACTTTGTTTCCTAACAATTTTGATTTTAATAGCAGTATCATTAATAAAAGGTTGTTTTCAAAGAAGCGCTAAGTGTTCTTGCAACAAATTTAGTTGCAACAGATTTAGTTTCTCTCAGTAATCCTCCGCCCCCCCACTTCCCTTCTGTTCTTTTACCCCAGCTTCTGAATGCCATCATAGACACCAGCATTAAAATTCCATTCAACTTGCACCTAAAGCATTTTCTGCTTTCCTCTTATTTGCTTTCACCTGTGAAAGAAAGAAAAGATTCTTGCATGACATTACTTATTTAGCCATCTGAGTGAGGCCAAACTTCTAGCACCAAAGGGGAGGGAAAACAACATCATTAGTCATTTTGTATTACTTCTTCAGCAAAAACAAACAAACAAAACTACCAATAACAAAAAACACACAGTACAACAGCTTCCTGGATGTGAGAGTCATTTATTTTAGTTAAAATAATCATGATTATAAGCCAATCAAGGCTTGGCTCCAGTGAACCAATACAGGTCTTTTGCTAGAATTTTACATCCCGGTTCTCCTGCCAGAGACAGACACAATAAATTTCACTGACTGATCCAAACAACTTTTCACAAATCAGATATTGGTCACGATGGAGCATCTTTTCATCGACTACATTTAGAGTGAGTAGCACTAGACTACCATAAAAATCAGAGTAATTAACTTTCTTTAGACTTTCTTTAGATAAAGACTCCCTGGGTATCACAATGCACCGTCAGTGCCTGTAACAGAGGGAATGGGATACTCTCTGCACTGTGGACCATAGTCTTCGGCACACAAATTAGAAAACTTCAAGTCCATCAACTTCCATAAGAGTTCAAGCTAATTCTCAGCTAACTGTCACCAGCCATTAGCTGGCGACCATCCTCCCCTTAGACCATCCTCCGAGGCTGCACAGACATAGTTGAGGATCAGGGAGAGTCTAGTAGCAATTTGATTAAATCAACTAATTTCAATCCCCACCTGTAACAAATTGACCGAAAAGAGAAAGTATGAATAAGCCCTGGGGCAGGGGGGAAAAAGGGCAGGTTCAAGGGCCTATGCAAGTTTCAGATTCTCCTCCCAGAACACAAATTGTGCATTTTGATACACATTCAGATGATTTTCTCTGAAGCATGAGAAATATCTTCTGCCTCACAGATTGCACGCTGTCAAAAACAGCGTGTGCTTTCTCAGCGTTGGTTTAAGACCCTACAAAGGAATTACACAACCTGGCAACAGCAGCAATTGGAAGCCACAATGCTTTTTGTTAAGAGCTGGCATTATGGGAAAACTACAGATCAGGATCACTTGTGATATGCTTGCACTTTGCTTTAACAAGGAAAGAAATGCTTGTGTTATGATAATGCATGTGTCTTTGGAAACATGCTGTTTTCTTAGAAGGACATTAAGTGCAGATGGAAACTTTCTTCCCCTGACTTTTCAGGAACAGGAAAATAAGGTGCTGTTACACTCAGTCAAGAAGGATTAAAGAGTGGGAATATGTTTTACAGAACTGCTGCTTGAAACCTGGTATTTTGCTCAAAGATTTTTGCATAGAGACACAATGGAGTACAATACAGCATTTAAGGACCACCTTAAGACAGACAAAAAAGTAGAGGTACCAATATTTAGAGAGCCATCTTCCACTTTCAAACAGCGCTCTGTTAGAAAGGAGAAGTGAACAAGGGCACACAAATAGGAGAGAAGGGGGAAGGGGGGCATTAAACCAACAAAAAAGACAGGGACTCTGTTTAGGGATACACAGAAAAGAATCCAAAGGGCAGAGTGGTACCAGCATAGATGACAAACTGGGGTAGCCCAGCAACAATCATGGACTGCACCCATCAATAATTGGAGCAGAAAGAACACACAGCATTTGTTTACAGAAAATTAGAATTAAGAATATTCTCAGTGAAGATATATGTGGACACATTCACTTTGTGTTTGATGCATACAATTTCACAGATTAATTTTGACCAGCACAGTTTGACGCTTGTATCTTCCTCTTCTTAGCAGTTTAATTTTTGCAAATACAGAGAATGCCTTCACTTGCAGGAAGCCTGTTTGTAGCCCCACCAAGCTGCTTGCAGTAAATGGAGGGTCTGGGGTCAGAAACGAAAATTTAGCATTCATGTTGGTGCTGTTTAATAGTTCTGCTGATGTCCGCCCCACAGCCTCCCACCTTCAAGCTCGAGGCTATGGCACAGCTCCCCACACTCATATGCCCATCTCTCCCTAGCTGACAGAAACCTTTCTGTGACTACAAAAGGGATCAGTTTGAACCAACTGGCTGCTGAGACCTTAGCGTACCACTCAGGGTGTATTTTCTGCTCCTGTGACTCCTGTAACTGCCACAGCTCCTACTTCATCTCAGTAACATGAAAAGTACTTGACTGTGATTCAAACTAAATATTTATATTCAGAATTCTATTTTTAAGTGTGAAAGCTACTAGCGGCTGCAAAGGCAACAGACCTACTTTAAGGCAGTGAGCCGTTCTGTTACATATGTTTCCTTCTGCCTCCTTTCCTCTCAACTGGAATTATTTTAAATTGTAATTTCCTTGGGACAAAGACCTGTCTTTCTCTGTAAAAATGTAAGTATTATGTGGACTCTATGCCAGGATCAACAAATCTTACCTTATCTGGAGAATAAGAAAGTAAGAAAGGTTTCTTTAAAATATTAATATAACATTTTCAGGTCCTGAAAAGCTGTTGCTGCACAAAGTGTAAGGCTCTAGTCAAAAAAGTGTAATCACAGAACACTGTTTAAGGAAAAAACTAGCAGAAGTCAATACAGCTTGTCAGGTTCAAAGGATTTATTAAGTTAATTTTGTTTACAAAAGTTACATCAGACACAGAATGTTTAAAAGGTTAATGAACTCTAAAAAGAATAATGTAGTTTGAGACATCAATAGAGCTTTTGAAAGATGGAGGAGAAACCCTACCCTTGCGTAGTGCTGACCTAGAAGAAAGCTTCAACTATTCTCCCACTCCACTCTTTTGTATCTCCAGTGGCAAGTCTAAATAGAAAAACAGGCCTGAAAACAAGAATGGTACAAAGAGCCTCAGCAGGAAAGCAAAATGAGGAGATAGCTTCTTTGAAACCTAGATTGTTTTAAAGGAAAAAGTCGCAAAACAATAAAAATTAGAAGCTTCCTAAAGCCACTAAAAACAACCACGGCCCCTTACTCAAAGGTTAACCACACTCACCAAAATACTAGCTCAAGAACTGACAAATGTATCACACAATTGACTCAAATCTACTGATCACAAAACCCCCTCTTCACAGAGAAATCCAATGCACTGTTCGTGCAGCAGGATTATTAGAAGCGAAGAGTATTTTATCAGATAAAAATCTCTCATGTACAGAAGAAAACCACATTTAATGCTGTAATTAGTATTCTTCCCTTAGCACGTCCTGTTTTGCACGTTTTCAAAGCACTGTCTGGCCTTCCAGCTGTAATCTCCAACAGCCCTGTGATGAACACTCTCACTGTTTTAGAAATGAGTATTTCACTACACGTACTTCTCTACCACTGGCTGCATCTCCTTCCATCTCTGTCTAGTTTGCAGTGTTGTTTTTTTTTTTTAACATTTCTTAGAGGACTGCAGCAGCCAAAGTCTTGTTTTCTATCTGTCTTGAATCGTAACCGTTCAGTGGCAAGGCAAGCAGGCTTGCTGTCCTCTGAGACAGGCTACAGACCAGGTTACAGTCTGGATACCTGATAATAATGAAGAAAAATTAACACAGCCTGATCAAATGCACTGAGAAGACATTCCACCATCTGCAGCCTAGAAGTTGGGAACAGATATATCAGTTTGTAGCAAAAGCTACAGGAATTGTTTCAGGACATGCAGACCCTATATTTATGTCTTTAAGTTGCTACATTTTAATGCCTTTTACCCCAACAGATCCAATGACAGTATTAAAAATGTAACTGGTATTACACACAGAGCAAAGCCAGATATACAAAATATTTTGGAGTAAACTAGAAGACAGTCTCTTCCTGCCTTGGAATTAAATTAACACAATAGCTTCCGTAAGACTTTCTCTTTTCAAAAAGAAGACGTTTTTCAAAAAGACTTTCATTAATTGACCCTGAGAACGACTACTAAGAAAGTCTTATTCTCTTCCTCTTTCTTCTTCTGCCATTTATTTCTACCCATTTCCTTTTGCTGTGTCAAGCAATCATGTGGTAAACCAGATCAGCAGGTTCATTATAATGTAAGAATAACCTAACAAAAAAGTGTTCTGTAGTGTCAGAGCACCAATCCAGCTTGCCCTGTCACTAAACAGAATGGAAAAGGGATGGTGGAGGTGCAGAGAACCTGCCTTTTGATGGCAGCCTGCATTTTATCAGATCAGTCTTACCACAAAACTGTATCCCAGTAAACTCACGAAGAATACCCAACATTACACATAAAACACCAGAGTTAGTGTTGTAGCTCTGGGAGGTTAAATAGTTTAATTCCTTAAATTCTTTAAGAATCTTAACTTTAACCCATCTTTCTGCAAATCGACAAACTGAGTTACCCACTCTAGACGATTTTTTTCTTTGTACATATTTGGCTGTTAAAATAACACCACACCCTTTCAGAAGCCCACGGATTTCCTCATACAGGTTTTCAATGGCAGACCACAAGGGCCATACTTCTATTATTGCCTTATTTTCCCTATGGGTAAGTTCAGTTTTGAAAGATGCTTAGCAGATTAAAGGGCAGAGGAAATTCTTCCAAGGGTGGAACTCCGCATTCAGAGAGCTTTAACAGATTTTGCTTCTGCAGGTAGGTATGTAACGATGGATTAAGAGTTCTAAACCAGTTTTGCACTTCCTTTAAACAAATTCAAAACTTACAAGTTGTTAAAATATTTGGTCAGGTTGAGCACTGAGGTACTTTTGGAAAGCATTAAGATGTATTAAGAAGAAAGGTAAACCTAAAGGCTTAAATTTTGGCAGACGAATGTACGCTGACTTACAGTAAGATATCTTTACCCTGAGGTTTAAAACTACGCCACTTCTAATAACTTTTTCAACACGTTTTTTGGAAAAAAAAAATATGTATTTTTTGTGAGGTTGTGGAAACCAACTCTTCACGAAAGGCGCCTGAAAGGGGCTCGGGACAAGAACTCCGCCTCAGCGCGCTGGCAGGGGGGTAAGGGCGGGCGGCAGGGCGCCGGAGGCTCCCCGGAAGGCTGCTCCCCTGCCTCGGCCGCAGGGCGAGCCCCGCACCACCTCCGCCGCAGCTTCCCGGCCAGCGGGGGCCTGACGGGCCCTTCTCGAAGCTTCCCCGGCGCGGCCACGCCGCCACCCCCGCGGTGCCCAGCCGAGGAAGAGGAAGGCAGCGGGCGGGCAGCACGGCCCCGCGCCCCCTCGGCGGGGCTCTGTCAGCCGGCACCCAGCTGCTCTGCGGGGCGGCGGGCGGGCGGGCGGGCCGCCGGGACCCTCGCAGCTTACCTGGCTTGGCCGGTTTCGGCGGCGGCGGCTTGGACATGGCTGTGGCCGGCGGGGCGAGCCCTCTCCGGGCTCCCGGCGGCGGCGGGGACGAGGAGGGCGAGAACGGGGAACAGAAGGAGGAAGGAGGGAGGGAGGCACAGAGGTAGGGAGGGGCGTGCGCAGCGACGGTGCCGTGCGCAGCGCCCCCTAGCGGCGGCCGCGTGGTGCCGTGCGCAGCCAACCCCTGCGCGCCGAGGCCCCGCCCGTCCTCGCTCTCCCCCCCCTCGCCCCGGCGGCGGTTGGCGGCGGTTGGAGCGCGGGCGAGTACCGGCGGCAGGCGTGAGGTGCGGGGTGCTCCGTCCCCGGCGCGTGACGGGGGTTCGGTGCCCCGCGGGTCGGTTGCTGCCGTGCGGAAGCCCCGCGGGCGGGGCGGTTCGCGCTGGCCGCTCTGCCGGTGTCCGTAGGCGGCGGTTAGCGTGTGGTGCTACGCCCGGGCACCGGCGTGTGGTGAGCTGCGTGAGCCCTTCGGCAGCTCCGCGAAACGGGCGTGCGGGTTCGGTGCCCGGTCTGTGGTGACCGAGGGGAAGCGTGGTGTGGCCGCTGGTGCTGGAGCGCTGTCACCGCGTGCCGTTAAAAACAGGGCGAGGGCAACGGCTTGGGGGAGCTGGAGTGAATCTGTGTTCTGTTTAAAGGTGCTAAGGCGAGGTGGGTAGGCTAGCGTTGGAGTTCCGTGTTGCAACACTGGAGACCAACGTGCCTTCGTAATTTGGGCTACACGTTATTCTGAGGAAGAGTTGACCATTTTTTTGTCGTCATGGTGTTTCTTTCTCATGAGGTGGGATTAACTTTTTGTGTAGACAGTGACGTAAATTTGGGTCCAAAGCTCGGCACCTGAGGCCAGATGTTAGTTTGTAACATAGCTTTTTTGTGGGTCAAAGGCTAATCCTCAACAGCACAAATCTTACTGAATTTCTTTAATAGCATTGGGTTTTCATGGATCAAGTTTTATCATATCCTGAGAACGGGCAATATGCTTACACTCTCTAAATAGACAGTCAATACCATAAACATATCATTGACCTTGAGAATTACTAGATTCTTAGAAAACCCTTGCACGCTGACTTGAAAAGCTTACCCAGTATGCAGCGTGATTGCAAAACTATGTCTGTCGCACTGGTGATGACTCTTGCACTAGTCAGTACATCCTCATTTTTTTTCTAACAGAGAAAACACACAAAGCAGCCATGCAAAGATCACAGTGCAGATCTGTGAAACAAATGCAAAAGGCTAAACTCTCAGATTCTGTGTATGTCTAAATCTTACTTTAACAGAAATATTGTGTGGTTTTACTTTCATTTTGATGCCCTGTAATGGTCGTTTGTCTAGTATAGCACAGATAACTTGTTCGTCAGGGATGGTGTTACCTGCTCTGTCCTATCCGATTTTAAGAGTCTGACTGAGAGGACAGAGCAGGTGAAAAATGGGGTGATTGCGTGTGGTTAAGCACTTATTGATTTGTGCGTGCTCTTGGAAAATAATGTTTGACAAATGCTTGACAAAGTCTGTAGACTAGTGCTACTTCCAAGAGAAACACCTGTTCTGGAAGAAAGTTCTGGGTTAAGAGTTAGGGAAAGACAGGATTGTGTCTTTTGGCAGCTCTGACATAGGAAGGTGTTCAGTCAGCCCTTGCTACCTGTCCTTCTGCAACACTGTAGCTTTGCAGCTAATTGGATGGTAAACTAGAAGGAGTTCATTTAGCTGAAAACTAATATTCATCCTTTCCCTCCCCTTTTGCAGAACTGTTTTTCAGCTGGAGTAGTTTTCCGCTGCAGTGCACCTTGGGCTCTGCAAACAGTTCCAGAAGAAAGGTTTTTGGAAAAGTTAGGGAAAGATAGAATTGCGTCTTTTGGCAGCTAACAGCTGACAGCTAGAGCCGTAGGATAGGCTTCTCGGCAGCAATAGGGACGTAGGTGGACACATGCGGCCTGTTTTGGAGTTTCAGTCTTTGATCTTGAATCCAGATTGTTCTGTGGTGGAGCAGATGAGGAACACTTACGTGATCAGTGCTGTTAACTATAATGAGGGAATGGTGAGTTCTTACGCTGCCAAGACCAAGATTGTAAGAGTCTTTGGACATACTCTGTTATGATCCTTAAAGAATTTTTGAAACATCTTTCTTTCCTCAGCATATGTCACCAGGTTCTTTTCTAAGTTTTTTGTTTGTTTGTTTTGCCACGGCAGCATCTATTTATGTAGTCCTTTGGATAGAGTTAATGTTTGAGCTAGTGATTGTGCTTTTCTTCAAGGTGGTACTTCTGTGGTAATCAATATTGGTAGAAATTAGTCTCTCAAAGTTCACCTCAAATTATTAAAATACTGCCAAAGGTAAAATGCACTAAAGTCTGTGATACCTATAAATTAAGAGTTTTAACTGGGTTGTTATTTTTGACAGTGGAGAGGAGGAACTGAGGAGAAAAGCTATGAAAATACTTGTTGTTGGCCTCGGAGGGTAAGTATTAGCAAATTAAATTTCCTGTACAGCTCAAGACTAGTCTTCCTTGCAGAATGAATTGCGGTATAATTTCTATTTCTGAATAGATAACTTGTGAAAATAGATTATAAATATATCATATTATGGTATTTTTTTATTGTGTATAACTCTTAAGCAATTGTTCCTGTCTCTGTTAGAGATCTCAGGTATCACCTCTCTCTAATTTCTTTGTTATCTTTGCTGGATTTACTGTCTGGATGGTAGCCGGATTTACTGTCTGGAAGCTGTTAGAACCTTATAGAAAATTTCAAGGGAATATTTAATGTGAATAAACTTTATGGGAGTGGGGCCAGTGTCTTTGTGGTTTACTCTATTTATATGTGTATGTGTGTATAGGTGTGTATATGTTTAAAAGACAGATTATATCTTGATGCAGTTTCTACTGTGTTTTCTAAATCAGAGTAACAAATGGAGGAAAAACAACACTGGCAGAAAAGCTTAAGAAAATGCTTCCCAACTGTGATATAATCTCTCAGGATGACTTCTTTAAGGTAACAGTATTGATGAAAAGACCTATGAGATAAAAGTGGGCTTGAGTAGATTTTAACATCATTTGTACTATTCCCAGTTCAGCTATCGATGGACTGTTAAAATTGACACTGCTTAAAATAATAACTGCAAGAAAGAGAAATAAAACCAAAACTGGGGTAACTGAACTTTCAGTGGCCAAAACCACTGAGTATACTTGGGAAAAAGAAATTGACTATATTTTTGATACTCTTTCAAAGTAAGTAATGGGTGTACCTTGGATGTGTTTTTTGCAGATACTTTATGCTAATGGAGTTTATAATAATGTTGTGTTTACCCTACATCCATGTGGTAATACGTAGTTCATTATTTCCCAAATCAAAAAAGAAAAAAATAAACATTTTGTATTAATATCAGAGTTGTCAAAGAGGTTGAACAGGTTCTGATTTCTGAAGGGTAAAGTTCTAGTGAACTTAAGAGCTATGATTTGGAGAATCTGTTGTTCTAGATCAAATAAAGTGTTTGTATGACATTAAAATCATTGTATACGGCATTCTAATTTTGAACACAAATTTTATCAATTAGGATACAAAGCACCATTGAAAATACTGATTTTTCTTCTTTTCAGCCAGAGTCTGAAGTAGAAACAGATGAGCGTGGATTTAAGCTGTATGATGGTCAGTAACTTCGAAGCATTGTTTCTGAACATTTTACTGAAACTCCATTGTGCTGAGCTTCAACACTTTGTACCCCTCCATCCTCTGACCCCATCCCTTCTGAGAAAGGCTGTAAACAAATGATTCTTTCAGAGTGATCCTTACCTCAGTTTCTCTCAGCTCACTGAGATGAAAATAGAAAACTTGATGAATTAGCAAATTGCTGAAGCTAGTGCTTGTCTTACCCTTTCCTCTTTTTAATTTTTTCTCAAGTTGCACCTGGTGCAGTAGCAAATGCTTCAGTTCAGTTGAAAGTCTCTTGACTTACAGCACTGGCATAAGCTAAGCCTCATCACTTTCTATGTAATGATGGATTTTTTTCACTTTGATCTCATTGGATATCTTCACCATCGAGTCTCTTGCATTGTTGTATTCTAAAGAAGTTAAGCTTGGGTCTGATCTCATGTCAGATCTTACACTGAGACCAAATGTTTCCAACTTCATAGGTAATGCTGGCTCAGTATGCCAATTCAGCTGTGTGAACTTCTAGATCCAGATCTACTTTATGCCAGTAATTTGGTTCAGGTCATATCTAGTTATAAACAGTTGATTATTAGCTACTCTATTTTGATACTCTGTGATCACAAAATGTATTGTTCTAAACATTGGCCAGAAACTTAATTTATGTCTGAAAACTGACTTTCATCAGTTAATCCAGTCTCTGACCCATCTTCTAGGCTAAATGAAACTGGAATGTGAAACTGGAGGGATAAGTTGGACATTCTGGTTCATTCTGGGCTTAATGCTGCGCTTAAATATTCCTTTAAAATGTATTTGCTCTTACCTTATGCAAAGTCTGCCTTCTGTTCAGTACTTACCTGATATGTTCTTTCATCTCTACACAAAAACAGGTGCTACACTATGCTGTTTTGCTTTGTATGCCATCCTCCTTTCAAACCAGTCCATCCCTCCCAACCATCCAAATACTTGAAACCCAATGAAAACCCAAACCAAAAACAAATTTGAGCCCCCTCCATTGGCCTATTTCAGTGACAGCTGACTGAAAGGTGGAGGTATTAGTTTTTTTTACAAGTTCTCTAGAATAAGAGAGCAGTCCCTGGAATTTCTTCCATGGAGAAAAAGGCTCTGAGGGAATTCACACACTTTTTGGTGTCACAGGATTCAGAGGGACCACACCAACCAGACATACTCCAATCCTAGGAAAAGCTTCTGTTTTAGGGTATCGTCTGTTGCCAACACAGAACTGCCTACATGTGTGAGATCATTTAGACTCTCATTTAGACTTACATGTAGATTATTTGTTTTCTACTGATTTAGGTTAATCAGTAATTGGCACTTGAGGGTTCTTTAAATTTTTTAATTCTTTGTTTTTAAGAGATGCCTAACTTTTTCTTTTCGTCTAGTACTTGATGCTCTCTATATGGATGAAATGGTGAAAAGTATTCACAATTGGATGAACAGCCGTACATGCTCAGCTGTTGTGACTGAAGAACCACAGAATACACGTGACAGTGTTAAAAATACAGAAGATGTTTATATTTTGATTGTTGAAGGCTTTCTGCTGTATAATTATGAGTAAGCAGTAGTATGTAAACTGGTATGTTAAGAACTGCCCTAAAAAGGAAGGGAGAACTAAATATATTTTTTTCGTAGGCCACTTAATGAACTCTGGAATAGAAGATATTTTTTGACGCTTCCTTATGAAGAGTGCAAAAGGAGAAGGAGGTAAGATTATTCAATTATTGCTCACAGAGGGTCGTTGTATACTCTAACCTGGAGTGGTTTGTTTTTACCATCTTGTGCTTGCCAGATGTAAGCTTAACAGTTTGCAGATCGCAGAGAACAGATTATCTGTTTTGTGTGATTCCCAGGCAAGATGCTGTGGGTATTTATCAAATATTAACAAATGTGGTGGGTTTTTTGTTTGTTTGTTTGTTTTTTGCATTTTAAAGCACTGAGATCACTGAGATATTAAAATGTTAAGTGTCTTACAAATTCCGAAACGGAATTTGGCATCCAGATAAATTATTTAGATTAGTGACTGCATATTGGGGTTAAAATTTATTTTAAAACGAGAAAAAAAAACATAAAGTAGTCTTATCCTTGGGTGAAAATAGCTACATGATTAATGTTAAAGTAACAATATTTATGCATGGTTTTATTGTATAATTCATTTAAAAGTATATGATGTATTAGTTACACTGTGTATTTGATTTAGGTTATTGAGCCAGTGTCCAACTTGGCTCCAGATTTGCAGTGCTACCATGTGCTTGGAGCAATATATGTCCATGAAGTCTGAAACTGCTGTCTGAGTAAAGCAATCCTCCGTTCAGCTGACTTCAGTTGACTCCACTTTAGGTTCTTGACTAAATTTGCCTTTAAAGGAGTTTAGTGTCCGATTTTTTAGCCATTTAAAACTTGAGAAGTCTATATACCCAAAAAAAGAAAAAAAAAAAAAAAAGTAATTTATTTTGGTAACATTTTCAATGCAGCTTAATTTATATATAATGTCTTCTTCAATTAAAACTCCTTTTCTGTTATCTAAAATAGAATTTGATTGGCAGAAATAGGTAAGTTAGCAAGAGTTCTTATCACAGATTATATTATTACAACAAAAATCCCTGCTTTGCTCCAGCAGTTATGCAACCTCCTTGCCTATATGTATTTTGGATACATGCTCTTATTAAACCAGCTAACATTGGGTGTTGTGTGGGAAATGCAAAACTTGCATGGGAATGCAAATACATTTCTGTGTAGCACCAGAGTCTATCAGCCAGCAGATACACCAGGGTACTTCGATGGACACGTGTGGCCTATGTATCTGAAATACAAAAATGAATTGGAAGAACACACAAGTAACATTGGTATGGTATCCTTAATTTTAAACTTATAAAATGATAAAGTGTGGTGCTTGTCTGTTTTGTTTGTTTGTTTTGTTTTGTTTGATTTTGTGTTTTTCATAAGGGACAACATTTTCTTCAAGTGTGGCACTTGCACAGTAGGTTTTGCCCTTTCTGTTGGTTTGTATTTTAAGTCTTTACAGTTTTGTTTTATTATTTTAATTATTTTTAAATAATGAAAATTATGAGGTTAAAAAGTAGAAATGTTTTGATCATCAATTAAGTCCATTTAACAAGCTAGTTTGCATGTTCACGTGTGGATAAATGTCCGTGGCTAAACAGGAAACTTCTGAGACAATAGCTGATGCCTTGGCTGAATTCTTCAAAATTAAAATCCTGGCTGATGTCCCATTAAAAGCTATAGGATACTTCACAGATGCTTTCGTACATACCACAGTCACTAGTCTTGCATGGGGAATGTCAAAGCCTAGCTTGCTGGTATGGTGGTGCTGTGAGTTTGTGTGACACTGACACTTTTACAGCTCTTGGGAGTGCATGCTTCTGGAGTGGGTCTCAGAGGAAAGAAACATCAGGTGGCTTTTCATGAGCATGCAGATTAGGGCACTGCTGTTTACTGTGCAGTGAGGGGGAGAACTACAATGCTCTTCCTTGACTTCCTCAAACCCTGACGTTGAGGAAGAACCTGAGATCTTGCCTTGCATAGGAACCTCTCTGCTGAATTATTCGATTGCTCTACTGTCCTAATGTTATTACTGCTACTCTTTTGGAGCTTTTTTTACCGTAAATATTTGTAAACTAATTCCTAACTATGATACTTTTCCATTATGTTATTTTTTAACATTCATATTCAATTTGGGAAAGAAACAAAGGGAGGAACGGCTCTTGCTTTCTGTTTTTTTCATCTCTTCTGATTGCATTCAGAGGAATACTGAAAATGTTACCAACTGCTACTGTAGATAACTGGCACAGAACTCATGAAAACTTTTTCTTTCTTCTTAGTTTATTTGGATGGAACTAAACCCCAAGAAGAGCTTTTATCCTGTGTGTATAGTGATATAATACAGGAATTAAAAAAGCTGAGGGAAGGAAGTAAGTGATTTTATTGGAAATTGGATATGCTTATAGAATTCCAAGTTAACAAGAAGCTTATTACTTTGTATGGAAACACTGCAAGGATTGTACAGATCTATATCTGACTATATTTTCATAATGCAAGGTGCTGCATCTGGGTCAGGGCAATCCTGGACATGAGTACAGACTGGAGGAAGAGCAGCCCTGCAGAGAAGGACTTGGGGGTTTTTGTGGGCGAAAAGCTCAACATGAGGCAGCAGTGTGCACTTGCAGCCCAGAAAGCCAGCCAAATGCTGGGATGCATCAAAAGTGGCCAGCAGGTGGAGGGAGGTGATTATCCCCCTCTGCTCCGCCCTTGTGAGGCCCCACCTGGAGTGCTGTGTCCAGGTCTGGGACCCCCAGCACAAGAAGGATATGGGGCTGTTAGAGCTGGTCCAGAGGAGGGCCATGAAGTTGATCAGAGGGCTGGAGCACCTCTCCTACGAAGAAAGGCTGAGAGAGCTGGGGATGTTCAGCCTACAGAAGAGAAGGCCCCAGGGAGACCTCACTGAGGCCTTTTAGTACTTAAATGGGGCTTATGAAAAAGATGGAGAGAGACTTTTACATGGGCAAGGTAGTGATGGGACAAGGGGCATTCATTTTAAACTAAAAGAGGAGAAATTTAAATTAGATGTTAGGAGGAAATTCTTCACTCAGAGGGTAGTGAGGCACTGGCACAGGTTGCCCAGAGAAGCTGTGAATGCCCCATCCCTGGAGGTGTTCAAGGCCTGGCTGGATGGGGCTTTGGCCAACCTGATGTAGTGGGTGGCATCCGTGTCGACACGAGGGTTAGAACTAGATGATCTTTAAGGTCCCTTCCAGCCCAAACCATTCTAGGATTATGTGATACATATACATATGTTCCTATGTCTTTATGCATATTTGGCTGTTACTCTGCGTCATAATGAGGTATAGCTTTAAGCGCATTGTTGGGTTCTCTTGAATAATAGGTGAACCCACTGCTATCTGCTGATAGAGTAAAAAAAAAAAATTAAGGTGAGGCAAAACATCAGTGTAAGCAGACACGTTGTGGTAGTGGTAGGTTCAAATATACAGTGATGTCACATGCAAACAGAGAAATGACACCGTAAGTTAAACATGTACTTTATTTTTGTTTCAGATCAGCAAGTCTCATGGCATGATAATGTAGAAGGCCTGGGTTCTGTCTGATATGGATTTAAAACCCCAAGAATGGTGCTTGGCAAGCCAACCAACTGAGCAGATGTCCACACTTAATGCCCATAACGATAGTTCATACAACGCAAGTGGATTTGTAGCAAGTATTAGCGCTGTAAGCCTCAGATACTGAGTTAACTATCAACAGTGCATTATTCCTTAGGATTCCTTCCATCAGTCATGCCTTGGCTGATCTTTATATGTGATTGAATTTGTGTATTTTAAATAATATAAACACTTTTGTATACAGAACTAAACTATAAAGATGCAATTCTGTTGGATTAGTAAGATGATCTGAAAATGGATGAATGCAATTTGAAATGTTCATATAGTACTTGGGAATGATGATTAAATATTAGAGGTAATCACTGATAAACATGGTTAGAAGAACTAGCTGTAAGCTGTGGCAATGCTAACTTTAAGATTGTGTAAGCTGTTATTCTGCTCGTTCAGTAACCGAATCTGTTACTGAATGCATTGTAACTGAGCTTAGACTTGCTCAATACCTGTGTGGTGTTTCTCAGGTAATTTCTATGTTACATGTTTGGACCAGCTGAGAATGTATTATTTTAGAAAGAAAGATTGTTAGGAAAATGTGGGGGACTAACATCTCAGAATAGATACGCATCACTAACAAGTTAAATTACATATATCATGGAAAGATCATGGATTAGAATGGTGAAAAGTACAAGATAATAAATCCATGCTTCGGGGAGGAGGAAGTAAGAAATATTTCTTATTAATATTCAGAACTCAGGATGAAGTTATATTATGTATGTAATTATATATTACATATACAATGAAAGCGTTCAGAAAGCAGGCATACTAAATGTATGTTAAAATTTTATTACAGAATCTGTATATATATATCAAGATAAACTAGGAAACTAGCAGGTTTAATTGTCTTCAGTTGCTGGATAAGTAACGTATTAACCCATACTTCTTGTATATGATCTCTTAAATTTTATTTAAGAATAAATAAAAACTAAAATCAAAAAAAAAGCCTTTATTATTAAAAATAATTTATTTTTAATTACAAATAAAAAAGCCAGAATAAAAATCCAGCTGCAGATGTGAAAAGCAAAGGATGGACTGTATTACTTACACTTCAACTGAACTGATCATGGTGATTGAAATGTGTTGCTTTATTAATAGTCCCAAAACTGTAAATAAGAAAAGGGCCTTAAACAGATCAGAGCAGTTAAATCTGTGTTCAAGATGAAGTACTTCTAAATGCTGTTTTGTATTGTTATTTTGCAATAAAAAAACCTTCAGGTTATTTTTGCTCAAATGCATTGATGTTGTTGAACTTCCTATCCTTGCATGGAGCTTATAGGCTTGTGGTCTCCCTTTGATAAACTTGTGAAGTAATTTTCTTACATGGAGAAATGCGTAAGTGCAATTTTAGATGATGTATTGACTGCAGAGTGTTTTGGGCTTACACCGCAAGGTTTTTTGGGGGGGGGCGGGGGGCTGCACGGGTGGCCTCTGTGACTAGAGCCCAGCATCCGCCCCATGTCTGTTCACAGCCGGCTCCAAAAGGGACCCACTGCTGACCAGAGCCAAGCCAGTAAGCGGTTCTTTTTGGGCCTCTGGGAGAGCAGATTGAAGCAGGAAGAAAAAACTGCTGTGCAACAGCAGATGGGAGAGGAGTGAGAAGCAGCCCTGCAGACCCCAGGGTCAGTGCAGCAGGAGGGCAGGAGGCGCTCCATGCGCTGCAGCAGCAGTTCCCCTGCGGCCTGTGGAGAGGCCCCTGGTGGAGCAGGCTGTCCCCCTGCAGCCCACGGGTCCCACATGGAGCAGATCTCCACACTGCAGCCCGTGGAGGAACCCCCGGTGGAGCAGGTGGATGTGGCCTGGAGGAGGCTGCGGCCCATGGAGAGCCCCCGCAGGAGCAGGCCCCAGGCCGGAGCTGCAGCCCGTGGAGAGGAGCCCACGCAGGAGCAGGGGCTCTGGGGGGAGCTGCCGCCCACCCGTGGGGGACCCGTGCTGGAGCAGTTTGCTCCTGGGGGAGGGATGGACCCCGTGGTACGGAGCCGTGCGGCAGCAGCGCTCCGAGAGGACGGAGTGCCCGTGGCACACCCCTCCCCCCAGGCAAACGGCGGGCCCCTCCCTGTAGTGCTGGGCGGCACCGCCCGCCGGCAGCACCACGCCTGCGCCAGCCGCCGCGCCCCTCCTCTCCCCTCCTGTCACGGCGCCGCGCCTGCTCTCGCGATACTCCCCCTGGGCCGGCGCTCGCCGCGGGGCCGCCCCTCGCCGGAAGCGAGCGCCCGTGCGCGACCGTTGCGGGCGGGCGGCGGGGGGATGTCGGCCGCGTGCGCCGTGTCCCGCAAAGCGCAGCCGGCGCTGCCGCCGCCGCCGCCCCGGGGCGAGAGGGACCCGCCCGCCAAGGCTATGCGCAGGGGGCTGCGGCGGGGCCACGAGGAGGAGCGCGAGCAGCTGCCGTGGCCGGCGGAGGGCGCGGGCGGCGAGCGGCAGGCCGAGCGGGCGGCCGAGCGCGGCGACGAGCGGCGGCGGCGGCAGCCGCACGAGCCCAGAGCGCTGGCGGCGGCGGCCCGGGCGGAGGAGGAGGCGGAGGAGGAGCGCATGGAGCGGGAGCACTTCCGCAGGATCATCAACGCCTTCCGATACTACGGGTAACCGGCACCGCGGGGGTGCTGCGGGCGGACCCCCTACCCCACCGACCGGCCCGGCCCTCGCGTCCGTGGGTGCGCGCAGAGCCGTCCCGGGGGCTTTGTCGGCGACAGGGCTTAACGTTTAAACAAACACACGGCAAAACGCCTGGAGCGAGGGTCCGGAAGGTCGCCTCGTCTCAGATGAAACGCCAAAACGGTTTGTGAAGCGTTCAGAAGGGCCCTGCCCTCAAAGAGGCGAAAAGGATGCTTTCCTCACTGGAGAAATTTCCGAAAGATTTGTTAATTTGTACGGCAGATGAGCCCTCGTAATAGGGCTAATGGATGCCATTTTCTAATAAGCTTAGCTCTCTAAACATTTGATCAGTCAAAAAAAAAAAAGGGTTCATTGGGCCTTTAGGAATGAGATAAAAGTCGGAAATAACCAACTTCAGTGAAGGGATAACAACTCATTCCAATGACAGAGAAAAGGGGTGGGACTGGCTGAAAAAGTCCACTCGTCTTTAGTATTTTGGTAAACCCTTTTATGTTACTTTAGGCTTTAGAAGTAGATTTAGGACGTAGCTATGCTGCATATTGTATACTCCAGCTGACAGACCGTCACCTGAGTCATTATTATGCACTGAACTGCTTTTTGTTGATGTCAGACAAGCATACCCAGAACTTTTAAGTGACAGTTAGGTTTTTCGGATGAGTAAGCGACATTTTAAGTATTTTTTTTTGCTTATTATTTCTGTATCATGGATTTTTTTGTTTTCCAGGATTTATGTTTGAGCAGGAGGTTGGACTGGATGACACCTTGGATTTTTTCTCTGTACAGAATTCTCTAATAACAGACAGCTGTCATTTACTGATGTCAGTGATGTAACTGTATCTTCTGGCCTCAGAAAGCAGGAACATCCCTGTCAACCTCATGCTCAAGTTATGATTCTGGGTTGCTTTTGAATCCTTCAATTTCAGTAGGAAAGTGTAATGAAAGGATATGACTCAAATTCTACTGTAGGAATTGAATAAATTCTGCTTCAGAGAAATAAATCTGACTTTAAGTGGAATTACATATGTTGGTAGTTAAAAATTATTTGTGTGGAAGCACCCGTATGAACGAGGCAAAAACACGTTTTCAGTTCAGTCCAGATTAAGGTTAGCAGACATACGGACCTAAATTAATCCCATGTAGTTCTTCTGATTTCAGTGAATTATTCATTCTGCTAACAGGTGTCAACTCGTCATTAAAAGGATGGAGAATGATTCAAAGGACATTACTGACAAAGCATCCAACAGATATTGATAATGAGACGTGTTTTATATAGAGGATCAGTTTATTTTTCTTACTGATCTTTTCTACTTTATTTTTTAAATGTCACGTAAACCCTGTGTATATATTAAAATGAACACTTTCAGTAGTATAAATGA
This sequence comes from Cygnus atratus, assembly GCF_013377495.2. NCBI lineage: Eukaryota > Metazoa > Chordata > Aves > Anseriformes > Anatidae > Cygnus > Cygnus atratus. The sequence continues at coordinate 37,801,609 of NC_066396.1, forward strand.
AATGTTGGAAACATTAACTGGTCAAATTTCCAGTCCGAGGTCGCAACTAAAATCATAGCAGCTACACCTGTTGTGGGCAGCTGAGCCCCACACAGTGGCTTGCTCACTCTCCCACAGCATAATTGAGAAAAGAGAGGAAGGGGTAAAAGAGAGAAAACTCATGGGTTGAGATGCAGACAGTTAATAGGTAAAGCAAAAGCTGTGTAACCATGCAAAGCAAAATAAACAATGCATTCATGACTTCCCATGACCAGAGAGATGTTTACCCAGTTCCAGGAAAGCGGAGCTTCATCACATGTAATAGCTACTGGGGAAGGCAGGTGCTATAACTGTGAATACCTCCCTTTCCTCCTCCTTTTACCCAACTTTCATTGCTGACCATAGCATCGTATGGTAGGGGATATCCTTTTGGCCAGTCTGGGCCAGCTGTCCTGGTTGTGTCCCCTCCAAGCTTCTTGTGTACCTCTAGCCTCCTCGCTGGTGGGGCAGCATGAGAAAGAAAGCCGTGATGCAAACAAGCAACAGCTAAAACATCTGTGTGTTATCAACACTGTTTTGGTGACAAATCCAAGATACGGCGCTATATGAGCTGCTGTAGGGAAAATTAACTCTAACCCAGTCAAAAGCAAGTCAGTACCTTGCCGTCTCTGATTGCTAGTTCTCAACTCTACGGCAGTACGATGACACGAAAGTTTGAGAAACGGCAAGATGGCTTAACTCAATAAAATGATTTGCTCCTGCCAAAAGGGGCAATCTCCCTTGACCTGGCATCACAGCCTCTCCCTCCCAGAGTTGCTATGACCCTGTGCTTAGCCAGCTTGACTTACTAAACTGTCAGAAATCAAATAGAGCTATCCTATAGAGCTCTCTTCACAGTTAGCAAGTCAAACCAGCTTTATGGCAGGCCTGATGAGTGCCAGAACTGTCACATGGTGTTAAACTTAAACTGTTCAGGTTAGGAGAAGGAAGAAAAAGGAAAGGGAAGAAAAAAACAATAATAATAAATCCTCTTTCTCTTGGCAGCAGCTTAACCTTTTTTTGTGAAATTGTTACTTTGGGAAAAGGAAGAGTTATGTTTAGTTCATATTGGTTACATCAAATTCACAGTACTCATACTTGTGGGAATATGTTGTTAAGGTAGTTTAGTATCTTAGTTGGCATACCAGAACTGCGTCGACGTCTAGTCTTCACTTTTATGGCTCCTTCAGAAGCAATTGATTTTGAGGATACCTATTCTTACTCCGTAACCAGCTCTTTTTATTCCAAAGGTTACCACATAATTCAGCTGCTTCATTCAATTTAAATTGGATTTGGGAAACATTATAGCTATTTTTGGTTGTTCATTAAATTTTGTTAATCCATATATTAAGGTAGTGATCACCTGTGCTAGCAAGGGTGATGGGATGGTAAGAATAAAATAATGGTCATCCTAAACTGTAAGATGTTAAAATGATAATGATGTAGAACTAGTGCTTAAAACAAACATTTTGCCTAAAAATTTCCTGAAAACTTGTTCTCTAGTAAGCAGTTCATTGTCTGTAAATTTTCTAAGTTTAAATAAATTAATAACTCTAACCGGTGTAGCTTAGAATGAATTACTTGCTCTTGGTGCATTTATTTCTGCTGATTTCTAAAGACCTTAAACTTTTTGCTTTTTAGAACGAATATGCGTGAACGAGTGAACAGAACAGAGAGGCAGTTTAAATCTCTCCCAGCTAACCAACAGTGTCTTCTTCCTCAATTCCTTCCTCACCTTGACAAGATTCGGAAATGCATCGATCATAATCAAGAAATACTACATACCATTGTGAATGACTGCGTTCATATGTTTGAAAACAAAGAATATGGAGAAGACGTATGTTAAAATGGACTTTTTCATACTACAAAATTAAATTCTGTATGCCTTGGGATTTTCTACATTTGTTTATCATGCCTTTAGATCTCCAGCTTTCTTAACTTTTGCCCTCTTTGCTTTCTCCTCTATGAATTCCTGACTGCTTACATTTTCTTACTCTTATCTTAAACATCTTGTAGAGCTGATGTTAAGAAAACAATGTTGTTAGTATTTGTAGTTCCTCTTACAAAAACTAATTGTGAATCTGGCAAATGACAGTAATCACTGATTTATTTATTTTTTAAGAAAAACTAAACAAACCCTTTTTTTGCTCCAGGGTTCTAGCTCTACCCTAGTTACATTTTAAAGTTAATATTTCAGTTAACTATGTACAGCATAAATGGCATTCTCTGTTTTTCTGTAGGTTCTTTTATATTATGGCATCCTAAATCAGTTACAGTTTTAGTTAGGCCAAATATTCTGAATGTTATCACCTGTAAAACTTTTTAACTATTTATCTGCTTTTTCAGTGTGGCATCTATATAAAAAAAAAAATTTGCATTCAGGGTTAAAAGAGTGGCAGAGATGGAAACTGAAGTCCTTTTTGGTATCTACAGGCAAGGTACAGTAATGGGCAGCTCTGGTGTGAGCTTCTCAGTGCTGCCTCATTAGTACCTAAAGAGATCATCATCTCAGGGTAAGCAGTTCAGCCTTTGCGCTAGCTAAACCCTGGTCCTTTCATGAATAAGGACTATGAGCTGTGCTCTGCTGTGCCATACTATTTATTGCTTTTGTGATGTGGAAGAACCTACTCTCTGGGTGCCTCACTGAGACCACCAAACTCAATTCATTTAGTGTTCTAGTCTGGATATAAGCACTGGCCTCAGAAGTGAAAGACTTCTTTGTCAGCTAAAACTCTCAACAGCTGTTACAGCATGACATTTGTCTGTTTATGATTAACTTTTTATTCTTCAAGGCTAAGGATATTTGATGCATTTTTCCATTAACTTTTTTTTTTCCCCACTTTAATCAGGGAAGAGGGAAGATTACACCAGCTTCAACGTTTGATATGGATAAATTGAAATCCACCTTGAAACAATTTGTGAGAGACTGGAGCGAAGAAGGAAAGCCTGAGAGAGATTCCTGCTACCAGCCAATCATTAGTGAAATTGTAAAGAACTTTCCAAAAGAAAGATGGTAATAGTGTTTAAGATTCTTTTTTTTTTTTTTTTAATGTGGTAATTCACTGTTGCACAAATCTAAGAAAGTTTTTATGGAGTAATGAAAAGTTTGAATTTAAAGGTATAGAAATTGCTGTGAATGTGGAATTTACTGTTTAATCAAGAGAGTTTGTTCTTAATAGAACATATTGAAAAGAGCAAGATCTTAAACTTCACAAATAGTAAGCCAGGATTTTTTTTTTCCTGTGGCTTGATACAACTGATTGTATTCTGTTCACTTTTCAAGTAATAGACCTTAGAAGGTCATGAAGTTAATTCAGTTGTGCTCAGTGAGGTCGTGTTTGCAGGTTAGTAGATTCTCAGTGTGCATGCTGCAGATCACAGAATCATGGAATCATAGAATATCCCAAGCTGGAAGGGACCCATAAGGATCATCAAGTCCAACTCCTGGCTCCACACAGGTCTACCCAAAATTTCAGACCATGTGACTAAGTGCACAGTCCAAAAGCTGCTTAAATTCAGACAGGCTTGATAAAGGGAAAGACACTTGTGACAGCAGCAAGTATGAGAATTGCACTTTGTCCTGGAAGGTGAAAGGAAGAAAGAAGTCTTGTAACCTCCTATATAGTTTTATTACAGTTATGTATTTCTAGCCTTAGTTTCAAACAGAAGTTACCAGTTTTATAAAAACTGCTGCACTTGTTTTGGCACCTTTGTAACTGTGTTGGCATGTTTAAAAAAAAAAACAAACAGAAAGCAATGCACACTGCCTAAATAGTAATGTGTGGTTTCTTTTACATAAATTTAAGTAGTAGTGTGCTGGTGGAAGCTAGGAAGAAACAGCTGCTGTAAGAATTGCGTAGTTAATGATTCTGCCATTTAGCCAGAAAGTACATTTCAGTTTAAACTTGTAACGGTAAAATTTGTTAGCTTTGTATTTATAAAATATAATAGGCCAGAACTAAGCTTTTGATTTAGCTGGCTGTTAATTGTGGATATTCTTTCTCAGAGGTTACTAATAACGCAGTTGTACCAAGTTATATACTTTGCACTAGCTATTGTTTAGTTTTCACTTAGCGATAGCAGAACATGGAGTGGAATCTGGTATAATCAAATGGCAACACCAGGCAGATTGCTTGGTTTCTCTTTTGCTTTTGGCCAACTTATTTCAGGGTGGATGTATCACTTCAGATATTTCATGTGAACTTCCTGTAATTGTGTTGGCACTTGGTAATCAAAGCAGATTTGCCTGGATGTATCTTGCAGTGAAAAAGATGGAGAACAAATAGTTTAGAGAGACTGTCCCTACAGTCAATCTCTTATTTTTTTTTAATGGCTTCATTGGACTTGTATATTCTGCTTCTGGTCAACATCATTTGTATTGGTTCCTTACGCTAGAGTTACATGAAAAAGGGATATAAATTTTTGAAACTGTCCAAATGTGATTTGCTTCATGCATGTAGGTGTTGTGTAGTTGCTATTCTCTGCAAGTCTCGCCTGCTTCAGTTCTGTTGATAGGCGATGGAAGTGGTAAGGTGCTTTATATGCTTGCTCTTCTGGGATGTGGAAGAGATGTGAGCAGTGATTGAAAGCAGCTGTAAATTTGAACACTCTTTTGAGTAGGAATTACTGTTATCTTTTGTTTCAGTCCAGTCCTCTGACAAGACTGTCATCTAAAACTAAAATCAGAAGGTAAAAGCTGTTTCTGCCTTTTGTTCCTCTTCAGAAGTAATTCCTTCTTTCTGCTTAGTACAGAAAATGTTACTAGCATCAACAAGGCAGTTTGAAGTGAAGTTCCATTAGATAAAACTCTTCCTGAAGAAGCAGTAGGTTTCCTGCATTAATTATGTTGGAATTTCATCATATGTTTCAGCTCGCAGAATTATCTGCCTTTTAATGAACCCATCTGAATTTCTTAGACCTGAATGAACTATGATCACTGTTTTCTGTAGGAGAAAATAGTAAAACATTTTTATTTCTTGATGGAATGTGATTGTTAAAGTGTTTTTATGGGGAAAGATAAAGTTGAAAATCTAAGTAAGCATCCTCCTTTTTGGCATCGCCTTTGTTTTTTTTTTTTCTGCTGTTAACATTTCTACTTATGTGAAAGGACATTATGATCCAATTTCTTGTCAGAAAGGAACCAAAGAAATGGTTAACCTTTAAATTAGTAGATAAATTTCCATGGCTTAGGTATTTTCTCCAAGCTTCTATTCATTAACTTGGCCTCTGAAACCAGCTGTAACTTGAAATTTAAATGTATTTTCTAGTTCAGCAATTTACTTTATTTTCAAGATACTGTCAGGACAGCTCAGAAGTGTGGCCAGTGTTTAGTTTCCCGTTAATTTGGGGAAATTAATTTAATTTTAATTCTTAGTCCTAAGGGCTTTTTGCATGCACTCTGACACAATTTAGTGACTTTAAAGCTTCTGCTTTATACAATTTTATTTAACATAAAATACATCTGTCCACCTAGGGTTTTTAATCCAGATCTGTGATTTAGCTGAAACTTTGCTTTAAACATTGGATTTAAGAGCAAGGGTTATCTTCAGTGTTACTCCAGATGCATGTAAATCCACTGAAGTCTGTGGAAGTGTGTAAGCCTAAACTAACAACTTTGAAGAAGAGTTGCTTTTCAAGTGATTTTACTTTTTAGCTAACTTCATTATTCAGTATGTTATTTGAAAAGGAGTTGTATTTAAAAAAAATACTCTGAAATTAGACTACAGTAAAAGAATGAAAAATACTGAGAACTGGATGTGTTCACTGTCTAAATTTACAAATATTGCAGATAAGACACCAGTGAAGAATGAGTCTGAATCCCACAGTGTGATTCTTTGCCAGTGTTTCCATCGACCTTCTCTCTACAGGCTGTATATTTCTGATCCCTCCTTATCATTAGATAACATTGAATTTCAGTGTTTCTTATGAAAAAGGTTTCTGTTTGCACATGCTAATTTTTTTTTTTTGCTTAACCTCAGTTTACTGCTTCAACACCACCTTTTTGTTTTGTTAAAGTGCAATTGACCTCTTTTTAACATATATAGTTTTCCCCTTAAAAATGATACCCAGTTTAAATCTTCATTAATAGCATTGAACTTTTAAAAACTGATGATATATCACACTGCAAAATGCAGTACAATAATCACATGAGAGATTGTAGTTGTTTCCAGTATTTGTCCTCTATCTGAGAGGTTGCTGCAGGATCAATAGTTGATCCAAGCAGTCCAATGTTAGACCTCTTCCTCGTCTGTCAGCCCCACATCCCAGTAGGTTAGCAATAGTTCTCTCTTAGTACCCCACAGGTTTTTAAGCGTGTTAGGTACCCATTTTATGTTTCTGACCAGTACCACACTTGTGTCTTAGAAAGCCTGCTACTGCTTGCTAGTTCAAGGCTAGTTTGACTGTGGATCACTGTTGGTTGTTACTGTCAGTTATCACAGTCTGGGGTTATGTCTTTTTATGATCTGTGCTGTTGCTGCAATTGCATATCTACCATAGGAAGGCAGGTTTTTCTTGCTTCTTTAGTTGTCTTATGACTATTCAGCCGTTAAGAAAATTGTTTCCATGCGGTTAAATATTTAGTGTTAGTGGTTTAAAAATAGTATAGGGCATTGGAGTGTTCCTACTACCACTGGTTTCATGCCTTCTTTTTTTTTTTTTTTAATTCATCACAGTTTGTCACTAGTAATTCCATTTAAATCTTGATTAACAAAAGGTATTTGAGCACTTTTTTGATATCAGAACACTTTCGATGCTCACTATTTTTTAAATATGAGTTTGATGTATACCTAATTTACTGGATGAGAGATCAAAAAAATGCTCTTGAACTGTTTTGGAATACTAATGTCAATGCTCTTGGACTCAGATTTTATGTTTGTTTTTTTTGTGTTCTGTATACTGAAATGAAGTTGGTGGCCAGCATCAGTCGCTAGCAATTGAAGCAAAGACTACAGGTAGAAATTAAATTAGACTTTACTCCCTTAATAAAAGTGCAAAGGAAAGTGCAGTTAAAATCAACTGTTTTCTAGAGAGGGAATTTGGGAAACTAGTTCAGAAATGCAAAAACTTTATATTATTTAAAAAAGGAAAAAAGGTACAGGTAAATTGCTTGGAATTAAAAATCAGCTTACTTGTCTGTTTGGGGCTATATCTTTGGATGAATATTTTTTTGGATGAATAAATAAATGTTGAATTATAAGCTGTAATTACGCCTGTACAACACTTTTCATTAGGTTGTTTTAAGAAAAAATGCCTTTTTTGATTAATGGAATATATTCTTGGAAGTGGCGTAAGACTTCATAGCTAGCTTATGGTTAGCTTTAGGTTTTTCATCTAGGAGAGAGGTAAGGAGAATTGTTACTTCACAGAAGTACTCTAAAATAATAGCAAAGTCTTGGCTTCCTGTTTCTCGATAATTAGAAAACAAAATATCTGTATGTATACTGGAATGAAAATCAGGAATGCAAGAATACGTGATTTTTCAGTTTGGAAGGATTCACTGGTTACATGATTAAGCTGTACACCAAAAGGCACCGTTAAAACTGCTTTGTTAGTTTGTGCGGCCTTTAGACAAGGATAGTACTTACTCCTGTGTTAGGGTCATCACATTCATATACTGCTTTTTAGAATTTACGTACCTCCCAGACTCATCTTCGTGATTACGCAGCATACAAGGTCTTTTGAACCCTTTCTGGCATCCTGAATTTTTAAATAGTAAGAGGCTTTGTATTTTGCTTTCTTCATCGTACTCTTTGAAATGTTTATTGTGGCTTCCTTCACATAGTTGCATATATACGTACATGTATGTTTGTCTTTGAAGGTAACATGCAAAAGAGAAGGTGAACTAGTGTTTTTGGTATATGAAATTAAAAAGTCTTTTTTCAGGACTGAAACTGGAAAATGATTTTTAGATGGCGTATCTTTTCAGCTTTGTGTGAGAGTGTTTTTGCTTCAGTAGTGCAGGTTTGATTGCGTTGTGATGCAAATATACCGATTAGAATACGTGTGTACTGCATTTCTGCCTGGAGGAGGAAAAGGTTTTAGATTCTTAGTTCTTCTATTTTATTAGCTATTGGACTTGGAAGATGGGAGGGGGTTTTCTAAATCTCTTGGTAACCACACAGTGCTGGACATCTTCCAGTATTCTTCAGATGATGTCTGGTTACAGGAAATGTATAGTCTAGTCTAGTATAGTCTAGTATATAGTATAGTCTAGTATAGTCTAGTATAGTCTAGTCTAGAAAATAGATGTCTAGTTACAGGAAAGAGGTAGAGAGCTGTGTTGTACTTTGGTTTAGGAAATCCTGTGTCACTGGATTGGAGTTGGTGAACAGCATTCACCAGTTGGTGAACTGTATTGACTGGAGTGGAGTTGGTGAAGAGCACATTTAACACCCGTAGTTGCTGAGAAGGTAGCTACTTGTAAGTTTGCAGTCTGATTTGCTCATCAGATCATGGAAGTTTTGCTGACATCAAAATGCTTGTTTATTTTTCAATGCAATATTAAGAAGATTTCCATAATATTTAGGAGCTATCAGTGGGCACCACAGAAAAAGAAATGGTGATATATAATCATGGTCTTCCTTCCTGCAATTCACTTAGGCGATTGTTTTAGTTTGATAACTAAAAGTTTTCAAAAGAAGTATTTTGTTTTGTAATTATGCACTTTATTCAATAAGGGTTGCTTATGTTCTTTTGTGTCATTTTCTATGAGTTATTTTGACTGTAAATTAACTGATCTGACATGAACTAGCTCCATTTGCCTTTAAGAAGTAAAATCATACAGGAAATATTTATAATATCTAAATATATGGGAAAAATGTTTGACTGAGCCTCTGTAAGTTTTATTAAGAAGTATCAGATAAAGATTTAACTGTTGTTTTTGTTCTGTTGCAGGGATTTCTCCAAAGTCAATATCCTGGTACCTGGTGCTGGGCTAGGTAGATTGGCGTGGGAAATAGCTAGGCTCGGTTATGCTTGCCAAGGAAACGAATGGAGCCTCTTTATGCTCTTTTCTTCTAACTTTGTACTCAACAGGTACATAGCTTATGTTTTACTTTCTGGTCAAAACTTACAGGTATGAATGAGTGAGGCAAAATTATAAATGAGAAAGTTGAATAAATAAAACTCAAAAGAATAGGTTTGTAATTCATAACACAGGATGCAAGCAACCATTTCTTAGAATGTCTTGATGAAAATAATCAGTGGGATAATTGGGTGAAGAGAAACGTATCTGAGTTAAATAGGTAAGTCATTAAGATTACATCAGGGAGCATGGGTTTTAAGTTATGAAACTTAAAATGTCTGGATTCTATCACAGATTTCCTGTGTAATCTTGAGTGTTACGGTTTTTATTTCACGTCTGTTTCTGAAAGAAAAAGCACACCTATCTCACAGGTTTCAAATAGGGACTAACTATGCATGATATTTAGTTGTGGTGTTTAGTAGCAGAGGAAACCTCTTACAATGTCACGTTCCATACTGAGATCGTAGACACTGTTTCTAAATGAAAAACTGCTATGCAAACGTAGCTTCGTAAGCAAGTTCTGTTGCTGGACAACAGCTAAAATGTTACAGTTAATAGTTGTACAATTATACTAATGCTATAAATTTGAATTAATAAATTTCACTACGTAGGCTTAATCTGAAGTACATTTTAGTATTTGGTTTTCTGTCACTTGCAATGGAAATTACTTATAAGGAGCTTTTTAGAGAAGAAACAAGGCACTGAATGCAGCCGTTCCTCTAAGATTGAGGGTAGGAAGTCTGGATATATGAAAGAGGACTGGGTTTTGTTGTATTCCTGGTGAGTTTGTAGCCAGTTCAGAGACCAAGTATACAGTTTGCTGATTCTTCAGTCTGAATCTCTTCTCTGATGAAAACACCTGAACTTGTATTCTATATTGTCATGATATTTTGAGCCCTGTTTGTAGACAGTGATTGTCCTCCACAGACTGTGATGATACCAAATTTGTTATAGCTTACTCTTCAAAGAAGAAAAGGGCGGGGGGGGGCTGGCGGCAAACACTGTTTCTTGTCTGTTGCACATCTGGTTAAAACAGTGGTAGTCACTGCAATGAAAATAGCTAGTTGCTAAGAATATATTTACTCTTTTTTTCTTACATTATTCTCAAATGACTGTCATCTGCAATTGTATGTTACAGCTGAGCTGATTTAATACCTTGCAGCTACTGAAAGAAATTTACGTCGTCCTCCTCCTCCTACCTAGCTTTACAGCCCTTTTGGATCTTAGCTCTATAGAGTGTTTGAAGCAATACAAAGTGGTATAAAATTATCCATTTACCATGCTTAGGAGCACCAGTGAGCTGTCATATTGGTTCAAACCTATGACATGTTTTTCATCTACCTTAAATATGGCATCTTCATATGTGGAATTCTTCTGAAAGTATATTTAGTTTGCAATAGTAATAATTCTTAACATCTGACACTTATGTGATATTTACTATTTATATAAAATACACACCATTTTGCTAAATATGTGTCTTAAACTTGCTAACAGTATTAGTTTTTATACAGCCAAACTGAGTTTTGCTCAGCTTCTGTAATCTTCACCTTTGCTGGGTGAGTTGTCGGTTACAAGTTTTCTTATTAGCATGAAAGAGAATACAGATAACTGCTAAGCTGACTAAATTTCAGTCATTTCAGTTGATTCCTTTCTGCCAGATGTGATCAGGGTCTTTGCATTAACTAGCTGATCAGATGTCTGCTAGGAAGTTTTTAGGGACATCGGAGAACTTAGATCTGGTCTTAATTGTCTGTTCCTAGTTAGCCTTCTGAAATGGATGTGTTTGCCTTCCTGAAACTGGAAGAAACAGCAATGGTCAATATGAGCTGAACATAATAGTTAAGGATGGGTAAGAAGGATCTTGAGAAATTTGCAGATTAGCCTTTAACTACAATCTAAATTTAATTAAGTTTTGTTTTCAGTTGATAAAATTGAGGATTTTGCTATTGTATGCTTACAGTTTGAATCTGCGTTCTTCCTCTGTCTGACCTTAGTTTATTTTTGGGAAAACAAAATACTGCCTTGAGTATCAAGCCAACTTCTACAGTGGACTTCTAGACGTGATACAGCAGCTTAAGTCTTCTGTATGAAGAGTGATAACAGCTGATTTTTAACATATATACAAAACTTAATTCTCTGAAGTTGTGAGATTTTCTCACTGTGGATGAGATTTCATAGCATTGTACATAGAAAGTGCATCAATGCCTAACAGTGGTCACTGTGAATATTTGAAATAAATTGTATCTATTGCATGTCCATGAATGCCTTAGAATGAAAACAGTTCAAGATTTTATTTTGAAATCAGTGGTTGAAAGTAAGATTGGACCTAGCTATCTTTTGCAGAGCAGTATTTTTAGACTGAATGTTGCACAGTAAAAATTACCTGCCCCTACTTGGAAAGAAACAAAATGCATCATAGTCTTAGTTAAAGCTGTTAACTTCAGTAACACCTTGTGTTGAAAGGATGGAGTTTTAAAGGACTGCAGTACTTAGCTGAAGTGCAAAGGAGAGTTTTCAAGCATGACTATGGACAGGGATTTGTGTCTTATATTAAATTGATACTTCCTTATGAAACTATTGGGAAGTCTGCATGAAAATACTTAGTGCTGAAAAAAAGTACTGGGAGGTGTGTTTTCCCTTATAGCTCAGGAACATTTTCCTTTCTGATTTACTTATACCTCATCTTTACCTTGCTTTTTGGAAAATTTCATTGTTACATAAAAATATTCTGAGGTTAATACAAATTGACTGTGAGCCCATGGAGAATGCTGAAATAGTTAATGCAGTTGGCCAACTTTTTTTTTTTGTCAACCAAACCAGAAATGTCTTTAAGAAAATGGTGCCCATGTTATCAGGGCTTTATGCCTAATTGTTTTCTTTGATTGACTGCATAAATCTGATATTTATATATCTATTATGTATGGAAACAGTTAATGAGCTCTGTATACTGCTGCTCATAACACAGGAGTTCTGTGGTTTTTTATTGATAAAATTAAATATGATATTATGGAGCAAGTAAGACCTTTTATTTCAAAGTCTTTGCCACAGATGTTTCCTATCTACCAGCCTAGAGTGCATTTTCTATAACATGGTAAGACTGCTTCCAATACAAAGATATTTATGTTTTTTATGGGACAGATGTGTCCTTTGTTCTCTCTGAATATTTAGCTATGTGTGTGTAACATGGCCTTTGTAAGTGAGCTTGACTGCAAAATTCAGTGATGCACAGGGAAAGAAAAATTCTTCATTTTTTAAATTAAATTCTGATTTTGCAGGACTGTGGGAAAAGTTTATTTCTATGCTTTTATGCTACTATCACTTTCAAAAATAGATATTCACTTAATTGGTCATGTCAACCCGCAAATTCTGTTTTACAACATACTTAGCATATGCTTATAGCATAACTGCAACACTCCAGATACTACTAATTTAGTGACATCTAGCACAAAGCTATTACACTTTGCAAAATAGGATTATTATTTTTTAAATTTAAACGCATGCTTTCAGTTAGCATCTGAAAAATGCTTTTTTGTTTTCAAAACCCATATGGCTATGGTTCAGAAAAGCCAGAAAAGCCAGATTAGAACCAGTGTTCCCAAGGAAAGTGAAAATAAGCAACTAATGTTGCTCTTTTTTTAAACAGGAAAAAAAAAGGCTTAGCTTTACTACATATACCAAATCACAAATTTCATTAATTACAAGGAAGGAATCGTACTAGTTTTCAGTGGAAAATATGATAAAAATGGTAAAAAGGAGAAAAGAAAAAGAGAACAAAAGGTAGTTACTGTGTCATGCCAACTGTGTGGCACCAACTTGTGGTTGTGTGTCAGACTGGCGTTCTGTTCTGTTCATAAATGGATGAACTGTCTGAAATGTTATGAACTAGGTAAGTGCTTTAGAAAACCTCTAGCTTTAGAGACGTGGTTTTTTCATCAGTAAAACAACAATGCATGTTGAAAGTTTGTCACCTGCATTTCTAGATAATACGTAAGTAATTCATTGAAACTGAATTGTTCTCGTTTCTATATTTTGCAGATGTTCTGAAGTTAACTCATGTAAGCTTTATCCCTGGATTCATCAGTTTAGCAATAACAGAAGATCTGCTGATCAGATACGTCCAATTTATTTCCCTGATGTTGATCCTCACAGTCTTCCTTCTGGTTCAAACTTCTCTATGACGGCAGGGGATTTTCAAGAAATTTACTCTGAGTGCAGTGAGTAAAAGCATCCTTTAGATCCGTGTAGCTTTATCTTCAGAGTATTTGTTATGGGGCAGTTAAGAAATCATTATAAATAGAACAGAACTGTATGTACAAGCATTAAGGAAGAAGCGCTAGGTGTAGCAAGATTTTTTTTATTCCAAATCAGCTTTTTCTTTCTTTTTGATTATTAAAAAAAAAAAGACATCCTAACATAACAGATGGTTGTTGCAGTCATCTCTTTCAGAAAAAGACAACATGGGAGTATTTAGGAAAAATTTACTTGGTTTAGAAAAATGGTGTTTCAAAGAACAATATAATGAGTCCATTTTCTTCTTCAGTGTAAAACATATAAAGACGAGTATTTCGTATTGATTTGTTTTCTATTGTAAAAGCAAATAGATACTTATTGGATATACATATAAGCATTATGTATAAGTATATATACTTGTAATACTTAATACTATTTCAGAGAAGTGGTATGGGGTTGATAAGGAGCAAAGATTGAAACTTACGTTAGTACAAATACCAATATTTTTTCTTGTGATATCAGGTTAGTTGTGCTGTCCTCATTGCAGCTTCTGTGACTAACCTCTTATTGGATTAACCTGCAGATGACCTTATTTAATACTTCCTCTACCAGTTACATATTCAAGATTTAATCAAAGATAGCAATTACCCACTTCTTTTGTATGTATATTAACACTTCCAGAGTTGGTAGAGTAAATAATAAGAAAACATGAAGTAAGCTTATATAGTAAGCTTAAATAGCTTTTACTATTCTTTTCCTCACACAGTATTGGATTATCTCTTAGTATATCTGTTTTCTGGCTTCAGCTCTCCATCCTTTTTATTCCTATAGCAGTTTTTCACCAGAATAAAATAGTTTTTAATCAACCTTTTTTTTGCATAGGTAGCCTTCCAGGTATTTTCTTGCAGGTTGCCTTCCTTACAGTTGTCTGCTTTTGTGAAGATGTGGTCTTATATTACAGTATCTATTGCTGTAAATAAATCGAGATTTTTATTTTTTTTAATATTTCAGAAGTTTAAAATTTACAAATTCAGGTGTACTTTTAGAGACAGACAGGGAGACTGATGCTTTAAAAGGTAGTTCTTGAAAGATCCTGCTTGCTAAATTTTGCTAATAAATAATAAATGGAGAAATATGCGCATGTTTTAAAGCTATGTGATTTGTGGAAGTACAGCCTAGTGTACAGGCTAGTATTCTTCTAGATATTAATATATCTAGAAAGGCCCAAAATCACTGGATATTTTTGCATTTGTATTTTAACAGTTTGGTAATGAGGTTCTTAGGACAGGTGAGTGAGTAATGGGATGCTTGGGTTTTCATTTATATAAAACATGTTATAATGTTACAACACTCTCAGACAAGGTCTGATTTTTGGGTGGTCCCTCGTAGGTCCATTCTAACTTCGGATGTTATATGATTCTTATATTTTACAGTATATGAATGAATTACAAAATGCATAATTAATGAATATGTGTGTACGATATTCTAGAAGTTGTGTGTGTATATATATGTATGTAGACTGCAGAAGTCTAAGCTGAAATGTCTTCAGCATAGAACAAAACGTTTCACACTTAGTTTCTTATAAACTAAAGTTTACTTGTAAACTGAATGAAAAGTGTTCAACTGTTATATTAGTTAAAGGAAATCCTGTGTGTGTAAACAAACATTAGTGTTAAATGAAGAATTTTTACAGAGGAAGAGACAATTTTAATCTATACAATCTGTTCTTCTTGCACAGATACTTGGGACTGCATAGCAACTTGCTTTTTCATCGATACGGCACATAATGTTATCGATTATATTGATACTATATGGAAAATACTAAAGCCTGGAGGAATATGGATAAATGTAGGCAAGTGTGACCAACCTTTCTTCCTGCAACCCCTGACTTCTGTTTGCTCACATTTTGCTCACAAGTACTAGGCATCCAGTACTTGAAAGTAGTAGTGGAATGAACATGTCTGTATTGAAGACTCTGTGGAGCTAAAAACATATGGCTTCCAAATTATCTCAGATAAGATAATACTGTGTTCAGCATGTGTCCAAATGTTTGTTAGTCAAAAACAAGTCAACACATGATGTTAAATAGAGAAGTAGTGTAGTGTCCTGTATTCTTCTTGCTATTTTCCTAGGAAAATAAAACTTGTTCTGCCTGTAGAGATCCTTGAATTTTTTTCTTAGTCAGTTATCTAATTAATTCTCCGAAGTAGAAGGTTTGGGAATGAGATTTATGGATGCCTTAGTTTGAAAGAATACAAACTTAAATTATTAGGTCTCCCATGGTGAGGGACTAGGAGACAAAACTCAGACATTTGTGTAGTATGACAGAGAGAGACATTTGTATAGTTTGTATGGTAGAAACTCGTGTCAGTCACTGATCAGTCATAGTGAGCGTAGCTCTTGAGTAGACCACAGCTGTCCCGCCTTCTCTTTTGTATGGACAGCAATGGTGCTAGAAGGGAGGAAAGTTTAGGATACAGAAAACATAGTTTGGTGGCATAGGAGACTTCATTCTTGAATAAGCAGTTGAACTATTTGGTTTTAATTTTGCCCTGATTCTGAAATTTATTATAAGAATTATACTTGAGTAATAGCAGCATGTTTGAATTTAGTGAGTCTGGGTATTAGCATTCTTCACGCTTTCAGCATGTGCTTTTGATTTTAAAGAAGTTTGTCTTTTTATAGCGTTTTCATTGTATCTCTGTACTGTAGGTCCTCTACTTTACCACTTTGAAAACTTGGCAAATGAGCTTTCTATAGAATTAAGCTACGAGGATATAAAAAATGTTATACTGCAGTATGGATTCCATATAGAGGTAAGAAGATACAGTTCGGACTAAGTACTATTTGTAGAGACCGGTCAAACTCCTTCAATAATTTTTTACCTTAAAGTTAGTTCAAGCTAATGCCACAGACTAATAACTTTTAGGAGAGGTAAATGTGTGTAATTGTGTTGCAAATTTACATTCATCATTTGTTGAAAAGTGTATATAGATGGACTTAAAAATCAGTGGGTAGTAAATATATAGCATTTTCTTTCATACTAAGAGAAACTTTTATAGTGCTTGAAGAGAGGGTGTTTTGAAAACTTGAGCTTTTTTTTTCCAGGTGGAAAAAGAATCTGTACTGTCAACTTACACTGTGAATGAACTCTCCATGATGAAATACTACTATGAATGTGTGTTGTTTGTGGTGAGAAAACCAGAATAGGAGTGGTTTAAATAGGTTAGTCAGAAAAAAAATGTTGGCTTGAATGCTAGAATCAAAAGGAAAATGGACTGAGTGATGTGATGTCTGGACACAACCTCAAATCAGTGGTGCCTTCTTATTCCTAATAAGATTTAGATAGTGTCTATTTTCTTAATATCTATGTTGCTATCCAGACATGTACTATGCCATGCATATTTATACTATAGTGAAAATGGAGGAGGAAATGTTTGCATACACTGTCTTTATGCTTTGGAATGAATTTAAAAACAAAAACGTTTTCTTGGGTATAATACTTAATGTTCACCAGGATCGGGCTAGTTTTCCGTATCTGCTGCCTCATTTTTCTCAGACCCATAGTGATTTCCTTTTTTCTCTGTCTGGAGGTACTTAATGTACTTTCTGTGTCATGTTTAGAAAAGTATTTTTAAACATACATTTAAAATTACAAAATCTGAAATGGTTGAAAAGTGATAATGATTCTGGACAGATATAATAACCAACAGAACTGTTACAGTGTTCTCTGTAGAACAAAAAATAGGAAGGAAGTAGACTATTGTTAAAAATTCTAATTTTGGCCTGCACCAGTGTTAACAGTTTTATTGACACACAGAATTGGTAGGCAGTTTGAAATACTCTGTGAAAGTGGAGAACCGAGTGAAGAAGAGCAGCATGTAACAGGAAAGCAGTATACTAACCTCAGTTCAGGAATAAACCAGTTCTGATTAGTCTCTTAGTGTTGAAATTGAAATATTGGATGATTTGCAGTCTTAAAAATTGATTTTTGAGTCACCCACTTCCTGCTTAAGCCAAAGTTTTAAAGGTGTAACTAACAGAAAGCTCTTCTCTTTCTTAAAGATAATAACAAAGCTGAGTTATCCATGCCATATATCTTGTGACAGAAAAAAATCCTTCTTTCTCAAAGGAAAAAAAAAGTTACTAGTGAAAAATAATGTACTGTAACCTCATGGCTTCATTATCTTAGTCAGCATATGCAGGACAATTGGCAGACAATTTCCTTGTAGCTTTAGGCACTTTACCCATGCTACCCTGGCTTACTTCTTGGTTCCTTATCCTAACTTTTTTTCTGGCTAACGAGGCTTTGGTGGATATTTATCCTGGCTGAATCTTCATACAAGAAAAGCTGAATCTTCTGTCGCTCAAGTTATATAAATGAGAAAACATTAATAATTACTGTACTGAGAGGAAGTGTCATGGTAGCCATTTGTTTTCCTAATGTGTTGGTTATTTCAGTACCAACCTTCATCCTTACTCAGAACTTTCTTTAAAATGTAAGAAGCTTGTAGTAAGGAATCAAGGCTGTTTTTAGTATTTGGACGTAATAGCACTGGACAATAACTTGTTTAAATGCTTTCCATTATTTCTAGTCCCTTTTTGCAGGATGATGTCATAATCACTTTAATAGTTCCATTATTAACTAATGGATTTTTCCTATTAAGGCCGGACATTTGTGCCTTCATTTCTAAGCCGAAAGTTTGCATGGAGGAAAAACACAACTTTTTTTTTTTTTTTTAATACTTTCAACACTGCATATGAAAGAGAGTGACCTTGGATGTTCCAATACTATGCCTCTTTCTGGTCAGAATCCTTATTGAGAGCAAAGGCTTCTGGACTACAGAAGTTTTCAGTTAGAGCTTTACTTAAACAAACTCTCTCTTCTTCCTACGCTGTACCACCAAGATTTAACTTCATTAATCAACCCTGCTCAAGAACGATGTTTAAAGCTGAAACACGGCTATTACAAGTAGATTAAAAGAAAAACCCTTGAGCACCTTTAAAAGAAAGAAAGAAAAAGTCTTCAGTTACTTTCATTTTCTTATTGTACTATTTACTCTGTTTAATGAATGGACTTCAATTTCTGGTGATGCTGTACCTTCATTTTGACTTTTTTTTCCCTTAGATAAAATGTGATTAATATTTTATTTGGTTTTCCTTGAATAAGTTCTTTGAAATCAGACAAAGTTAGATGAATGTTGATTATGCAGTTGTTGAGTAGCTACACCTGTAATATTGCCCAATTTCTGCCTCTTAACCAGTCTTTAGTTACACTTGAAGTGTGGTGTTTTTTACAACTAAGCAACTGAACTCTTGCATTCTGGTTGAATGTCGGTGTCCTTTGTTCTGTCGGTTTTATTCTTTGCAACAGCACATTGTCACAAGTGCCATTTTTTCATTGGTTTAGGAAATGTTTTTATTTACTTTTGTCATGTATATAGTGATGTGCTTCTATTTCTCGCTTGGAAAATGCCAATTTTCCCCCATTGTTTTCCTTCTATGTATAACAGCTGCATTAACAGTTGGAAGCCGAATAATGTTGTGAGTAAGTTGTATGAGTTAGTGTTTTACCTGCGGTCCTATTTATGAGTTCTTACAATTCATCATTTGTGTTTTATTGATGGGGATAATTGTGTGTTATTCAATGTGATCAAACTCTTCCTCAGTTGTGTACGCAGGGGAGAAAAAACGCTTAAGCTGTTTGTCAGCAGGAGCCGAGACAATTTAGGTCACTATTAAACTGTACGTGGTATTGAGTGTAAAATAAAACGCTGCATAACCTTCAGCGTTATTAATTCTTTATGGGGAGTAAGTTTGACATGTTGAGTGTGTTTTTATTCATATGAGGCTCAGGAGGGTAAGAGGGGGAAGCCTGGCGTCCTTCGCTTGCTGTTTGTGACGTGCCCAACGGCCGGACGGGACGTTGCGCTCCGAAGCACCACGCGCTGGGGCCGTTGCCTCCCGGGGGGCGGGGCGCAGCAGCCGGGCGGAAGCGCCGCGTGAAGCCGCGGGGGCGGGGCCTGTGAGGTACCGCCCGCCCGTGGGCGTCACCGCGCGCTCCTCCTCGCGGCGCCGCCGGCGGGCAGCGAGGGGCGCGCGCATGCGCTCTCCCCGCGCGGCGGCAGCGGGGGCGGCGGTGCGTGCGCGGCTGGGGGACGCGCGTGCCGCGGCGGCGCCGGTGCCGCCGATGGCCAAGCGCGGCGCGGAGCCGTTGGTGTGTCACGTGCCCTGTAAGCGCGTCCTGCGCGAGCCGCCGCCCCCGCCCCGCGCGGCCGAGAGGCGCCCCCGGGCCGAGGCGGCCGCTGCCGGCCCCGCCGCCGCCAAGCGGAAGCTGGAGGAGGCCGAGGCGCCGCCGGGCAAGCGGCACGGGCTGCGGGGCGGCGGGTCCCCCGCCGAGCAGGGCGGGGACGCGGCCACGGCCGCGGGGCGGCGGCGGCGGCGGGGGGCGTCGGAGGCGCAGGACGGGCGGACGGCGGAGGGAGGCAGCGGCCGGGGCAAGGAGGCGGCGGGCGACGAGGTAACGGGGCGGCGGCGGCGGCCTCTGGCGGCGGCCGGTGGTCGCAGCGCCTGGGTTTTAATTTTCTCCTCCGTGTCCCCCCGTTCCGCGAAGCTAAGGGGCGGGCGCCTCTCGCTGTTTTCGTGCTGGCTGTCCGGGGACGCCTGCAGCAGTGTGCTCCGCCTTCGGTCACACCCCCCCGGTAACCGGGGAGCCCCGGGGCTCGGCCTTCAGCAGCCGCGACCCGAGCTGCCGCCTGACGGCAACCGCCCCGGGAGCGGCATAGCCCGGGGAGCTGCCTGAAGATCAGGCTGATCAGCGAGTACACCGCCGGGTTACAAAGTTTCTGGTTCGTGTAGCACAGCACGCGTTCTTACCCCCGGCCTCGACGCTGCTCTACGCAGCGGGCTAGAAAATACTGAGAAAGTTCTAGTCGTGCAAAAGTAGAATGCTGAGGCTAAATACCATGCCTGTATAGAGGGCTGACGCACATAAACTCACCCCTCACCTTTGTTCGCCTTCCCAATACAAGAAGAGTACTTGATCCAGTAGTTTTGCAGTGGCAGAAAGTCTGATCAGTCAGGACTAATCCATCTCATCTAATCTGACCAGGACTTCAAAGAACTAGCTTGACACCCTAGTTTTGAGGAGATTGGTCGTTTGACGGCATAACACCTCTTTAAGATTTGTGGCTGTCTTTTGTCAGGCTTTTCCCTCCCCCCCCCCCCTTTTTTTTTTTATTATTTACTGGATTGTAGAACTAAGGCACGAAGGAATTGAGAAAAAAAAGTCATGAAAATTAAACATCCCTTTTAGGCTGTTCCTTTTAAATACAAGCTCATCTTTTTGGAAAAGAAGACGACAAGCCTCTTCTGAAGCAAGCAAATTAAACTACTTGAACAAAGTTGTACAGGAGAGTTTTATTCCATCACAGATATGATTACGAATTATGTACTTAACCCTGGTTCGGGTTATGAGGTATAGTTATGTAAGCTGTAGGTGTGGTAGGAAGGCAGTAAGGAAGACTATGTGAGTTTCCACACAGTAAAAAGAAAGGGAATACTTTCTGAAGTAATTCTGTCAGACTTCTTTACATATACTTTTATATTTCTCCATGTAAAATATTTTTATAGGTCTGTGTTTTTAACAGTTTGCTTCCCTAAGTAAAGTATTGTTCGGAAAGGTCTCTCTCACACTCTGTCATGGTTAACGGCAGGCAAGCAGTGTTTCTTTAATCTTCTGCATGTCCAGCCTGTATATTCTGAAACTTTCACAAAGATAAATGCTTCTTATGATGATTTTTGCACCTTTCTGAAAACACAGCTGTAGGTTGCCATTATTCCTTGCCGTTTTCTGGTGTGTGTAATTTGTTACAGTAATTTCCATGGTCAGGATGCTGTTAATTTCACACTGCTTTTGTTAAAGGTGATTAGAGTTAAATTGGCCATAGAAGAAATGCTATGTGAGTTATATTTGCACGGATACTTGCAAATATTTGCAACCAGATTTGGGAAATTAACTGCTTAAATATTAAACAATTAAATTCATTAAAGCTGAGATTTTATATCTCTGAGCTTGTTATCTACCTACCTAGCTAGATTTTTTTCTCAAAACATGTTTTAAAAGATATTTAGGTGAACGGCAGTATTTAATGGTTTCTTTTGCATCTTATATATTAAGGTTGAATGTTTGCTCCTGTCTCCTGTACTCCTTTGGCTTGTTCATTTTCACACTGAATCTTGCTGGAAAACAGAAATAAAATGAATGCTGCTCTGGAGTCTTGAGTACTCATGAGATTAATCCCATATGTGGTCTGAGTCCAAAATGAGAGACTGCATATCTTTGTGGTTATGAGGTTTTACGTTATGTCTTTGAAACAAATATTCTGTCATTACCCAGTGCATACGAAACAGCTAGCCCAGAGGTATTCTGACTTCAAGTACTTGGCTCTCACAGTGTGAGAGGTAACGCTGTATTAACTACTTACATGTAAAGTGGAGAATTCAGATTCAACATGGGGAGAGCAACAGGTCCTGGAACGGCGTTGCTGGCGATTGTTTTCAAGGAAGATTTTGATTATTGTTTGTTGTTAATACTGTGCAGTATAAAAAGTTCAATTTACAATAACACATATGTGTGCAGCTACTTTTAGTTTGGTTTTCCTCCAGTTTTCATATCTTGTTACCATGGCACGTTTATTGGTTTTGGTCTCAATTCCAATTAATTGGAACTTCGGTTCTTTAATCTTCTGTGAAGACAATATGTTCTTTGTTAGCAAATTAATGTGTTAGGAGAAGAACTCTACAGGCATACAATCATCCTGTTGCTGTGATCTGTCTTCACGTTTCAAACCTGTTTTAATACTACAGGCCTTTAATGCAGGTTTTGATGGTAAAAACAGGCTACCTACTACAACAAGCTATAGTTCATGATAGGTTTGTGTCGCAATGAATAGAAAAATGTTTCTTTAGATTGAAAGTATGATGAGTTTATGTATTATTTATTTATTATTAAGGAAAAAAAGGTACATTCTAGTAGCTGAGAAGGGTTAGGGCCAATTCTTACTGGGATTTTTTTAACATTGCTTTTTTTTCTTATTCAATTGCAGAATCAGCAGACAAAGCATGAACTTGTTCAGGAGCCATGCCAAAACCGTTATGCCAGTGTAGTCATTAAAACTGCTTTTTTTTGGTAACTGTTTGTGCTGAGACATTGAAGTAAAATGTTTAATAATTCCAATTGCATGCTAGCAAAAATGCAAACCAATATTATATAGAATTGCATTATTTTAGGTCTGTGGCAGCATTCATTGTTTCTATACACCAGGAGAAGGTACATGCTCAAGACCTAAAGAACAGCTTGAAAACTCCTCTTTACAGTTTTTACATTGATCACTTCTATAGACACATGCACAGATTGGCCACACAGTCTATAAACTTTATTCCTTGTTTAACTCGTGGCGTACAGTTATAAGCAAACTGTGGTTCCCAACAGAGATTTTAAAAAAAAAAAAAGTTGTGTTGGAGCCTTATACCTTCTGAGTAGTATAGTAGATAAGTGTATATTCCTCACAGGTTTTTCTTGTGTGACTTAACAGTTCGTAAACTTTCTCATCCCTGGCCCCTAAAGAGATCTTGCGTTTGTTTGTTTGTTTTTTCCAGTGTATACTTGAGTACAAAATGTAGATACAGAAAAGAAGACATAGAATGAGGTAGAATAGTTAAATATGTTATTCTGAATACCAGCTTCTAAATGTGCGTGAAATTTCTATCCCATTGTGAGAAGAAAAAGCAGCGAACAAATTCTGTGTGTGAAGTACAATAATTGTGTGCGTTTTTCAGTGTCATTCTAAGCTAAGATTTCCAGTTGAACAAATGGTTGGAGTTACAGAGGTGATTCCAACAAATGATACGGTAGTTCTTAGCAAGAATATCTGAGAGGACAAAATTATGAGATTTTCTACAGTACTTCCCTTAAAAATAGCTAATGTTTTTTTCTTTTTATGTTTTTGTTTTCTAATAAGGTGATACATGTTAAAGTTCTGTTGCCTTTTTGTTTATTTGTCTCTTTTCAAAGCAAGAAGAAGAATTCTGTCAATATAACTCATTCCTGTATTGGAGAACACCGTTGCCTGCCGTTGATCTGTCTGATATTCAGAACCTAGATGGAGAGACTACACCTGCAGATAAAACTCCTTCAAGGACGGATACCATGGAGACTGAAATGGAGACCTGATCAGTTGTTTCATAGTTGTGCCATCTACTTGCAGAAAGCTTGTTTCTGTCTGGATTCAGTATATTCTGCGTGGGAGAAAAATCAAAGTGCTTCTGTCTTTTTGAAGAAACAGTGTTATGTTAGTCTGCAAAGGCAAGTCTGGGTTGTCTAAGTTGGTGGAATAATCACTGTTAGGTACTCACCGATAAGCTGGCTGGAGACCTAAGTCTACCTATCCTTTGTGGAGGAGGCTATGTTTGTCTAGTGAGAATGCCTGAAATCATGGCAGCCAGCTAAAGGACAGCTACAGAACATTAGAAATTCTGGGTATGATTGTAAGAAAAAGTTGGGTAAGTTACATATGGAAGGGAAATGGAAAATCATTTTGCTCATCCTGAACAAAAAGTGTAACTATGGTACCTGAATGTGAAATACTTATCATGTGAATTTATCATAAAGCACACGAACTGTTGTGGTTTTTAGTGTGTTTTTTTTTAATGTAATAGTTAAGCCAAAAAATAAAAGTCCACCAAAACCAGACAAAACATTCCCTTTTCTATGCAAACCAAAAATGAGTGTGTTGGGGATGAGAAAGGAAAAGGGGATCTCTTCTTCGATAAGCTGTCAGTGTTCTGAACGTTGTTTCACAGTCTTCTTGTGATCACTCAAAGCAGTGGCAGCTAGCTTCCAAGTTTTTGGTCCATTCTTAAGTTAATGTTTTTCCTTATGCTTTGTGACATTATACTATTTGGTAAAGTTGAAATGGCAGCTGCATGCACGATGTCACGAAAAGTTAATGCAATATAAAATTACCACATACACTTTGTCAGATCTGACTGAGGTTTATTTTTTCCAGAGACTGTGGATCTGCAAAAGACTTTTTTTACAGGAGGAGTTCGATGAATTAGTGCTTTTTGTTGTGAAATATGAAGTTACTGCTTATCCTTTTGTTTAATTTATTTACAGGTTAAAAAACAATTAGAAATACCTGTCTTCAATAATAGATTGAAATTTAAAGTTGTATTGGCAGAGTGTCAGACTTTGCAAATGTGGTTTGTCTGTAGTTATAGCTGACGCCATATTTTTACTGGAGTCATCTTTGAATAAGAAAACTTCCGTTTTTTAATTTTATTTTTAATAATGTATTTGTTAAAATGTCAATAAAGTTTTGCCTGTGTGTATTTGAAAACTTTGGATCTGTTACTGCTTGAAGTTTCGGATTTTTTCTTAAGGTTATTCCTGCTGTAGTTTTGTTCTGTTAGGACTTTTTACTTAAAATAGTCAACTTGACAGCCTTCTTCGTAAACATTTCAAAACTTTTTTTTCAGTATTTGTACTGTAAAGTACCTACTTTTTTGTTGTTTATTGGTTTTGATTCTTAGGGTCTCTGAGTCAGCAGAATAAAGGACGAGGCTTACTAACTCAAACATTTCATAGCACTTGTTCAGAAATGCTTCTAACTGCTATCAGATTAGCCAGATACATATTTAAAACACTATATTGTGCATGTATTTTATTACTATATTTATCATAAAGTCCAAATACCTCAGCTTGTTCTTAAGAGACACTTTAAAAATGTCTTTATAAACAATCAGCTTCTGGCAAGAATGCAACCACTATTACATGTTTACTGTAACCAAGGAAATTAGTGAGGAAACAGGTTTATTCATTTGCTGATTTTTTTTTTTTTATGCTAGCTAATATACTGCCTTCCTATATTTGCAACACTTCTAATATTTCACAGCATTCAGGGTTTCTTGGGATCCTCTATTTTGCGTTATCTTGTATTTATGCAGATATACTGTAGTCATTTAGTTTATAATCTCCTTCCTTGAAGCTTCATAACATTTAGTGCATCCTAGCAGTAGACTGCATTTTAGTGTTAAAATCCATCTCTCCTTTGCCCGGTATCTTTGAGATGGAAGAGATTTTATAAATGTTAATATATTTCAGCACTTCTAAAACAAAATAAGTCCTTTAAAAATTAGGCTTGCACTATGTTGTAGGCCATCTATTTACTTTATTTGCAATTATGCTGTAGGCAAGCACTTTCCTCTCAGCTTGTTCCAGTCCTGGGCTCTGGGTTATGGGGTGGAATGTTACAGGTACTTTCAGAGCTGATTCATTTTTTCCATTCATCTGTTAGCTAGCAGTGGCAAATTTAAAAGCCTTGGAAAAGCTTTTGAAAGAGTCTGAGAGTGTGGGTTATATAAAAGACTGGGCAGAGTAAGAGGGAGTGATGTTAGATTACATAAGCTTTGCACTAGAGCTGTGGGAAGGCATAATCAAGAAATACTGCTCAATGTCTGGTGTCTTCAGATACTATATGTCACTGTGGGCTGCCAAAATACTGGCCTTAACTTCTGGATACATTTTTGTAGAGAGCTGTTCAAGTGTTCTAAGTAAACTTAAAATGATAATTTGCTTGTACTTTCATAGGCACTGAGAGGAAAGTGTTCTTGTAATTAACAAGCACAAAGAAATTCTAAGACAACTCAGGAGTAGCATAATGTCTACCAACTGAAATTCTTCACATCATGAGTTCTTAAACATTCAGAAGAAAATTGTCTGTGTTCTTTCCAGGTAACTGGGAGTTTGCCTTTCTCTAAAATTTTCATCTCTAAACGGAAAAGAGCAACTGTCAGGAAGAAAATGTACAACGAAAACTCAGAGATCATGTAGAGGTCTTTGATAAGTTGATAAAGGTTGCATGTGGAGCAGCACAATCAGGGTATGGGAATACTAATGAGAACCAGCTACATTGCTCCTTACACCTCCTCTGAAATACTTTTCAATCCAGCAAGGTCATGTTACCGGCATGTCTACCTGTGTAAGTTTTGTGTCTCATTCTAAACTCAAGGCTTGTTTTGAAAGGTTTGACTTGCGTTATGTGAAGGCCTGCGCTGGTTTGTATGCGCTGATGTTCTGTGGTTCCTACGATAGACAAACCTCCAGGAGAAGGTCAGTCTGAATGAGGTGAAACAGGCTGCATTACTGACTGTGTCTGATAAGAAGACTCTGGTAGAAGGAAAGGAGGGGGAAAAAAGGGAATGGAAGACAGATGATGATGAATTAGGAGGGCAGCAAATAATTGCAGGCAGCTGGCCAGGAGAGCAATGGCATGCAGTAATTTCAGTACTGGCTCCATCCTCAGCACAGCAATATATAAAATAATTTGAGTACAGTGATCAACAGTGATCTTACTGGTTTTCTCATTGTTTGGAAGTTATTTGCTTGAATTTAACGGACATTAAATAATACGTGCACATATGTAGATAGTTGGAAGATCTTAGTGTAGAACGTAAGAGTGCAAATGTGTGTTTCCAAGTGGCATGAAAGACAGTTTGTCTGGTATTTGGTGGCTAATTCTGTTTATGGCAGATGCACTGTGGGGAAATAACACGTTTTTGTGAGAGTATCTGATGATAACTGCAGTAAGAGATGTTAGACTGCACAAACTAATTGGTATAGCAAAACTTATTCAAAGAAGCATTTCAAAATAGCTAGTATGCTTGGGCTGGTTTAATTATTTCCATGCCTACAGTTATAACCTTGACTCTAGGTGGCAATACACATACACAGTAAACTACAGTGATCTCGAAAGTGTTTTGGGTATGCTTTTATTCTGAACTGCTACTGAACATTTGAGCAGTGACATCATGAATGCTAATCATTTGCTTACCACGATGTATAAATAAAGGCACATCAACGTGTTCCTGACTATAAGGCGACACAAGGTCTTCAGCATAATTAGAGTAGAAACGTTTTGCAAAGAGTTTTTGGTTCATCTCTTGTTTCTACCTTCCTTCTCCACCCCCCCCCCCCCCAATAACTGTTAATTTAAACACATGGGAATTTGTTGTCACTACTTCTTAGCACTGTTTCCATTAGTTAAAACTGGAAAGCAAGCTTTATCTGATTGCATGTTGGATGGAAACCTCAGTCTGGAGCTGAAGGCTGCTTGAAACGCATTTGTTAGACATGGGGAAAAGAAAGGTAAGTATGCTAATTCATAAGAAACTAAGTCATGGAGCAGTGTTTAAATGTTGGCACGTAGGTAACAGTATGTTGGAAAGGGTTTTTCCAATAGTCATATTAAAAGGTTGTTTATTTAAAATCCTGATTTAAAACTTTTCATATTTTAGAGATTTTGAATTTGGTACAGCAAACAATACATTTTAATTAGTGGCATTTCATTTGTAAGCACACTCATTAGTAAGTATGTTTTAAATGCTCTTGGTCAGAAATACAGCACCCTACCACTGAACCAGTCATGACTTTTTTAGTCACTTCTAAGGACTTAAAAACCATTGTTCTTTCTTCTCTTAAAGCCATATGGATCATACTTTTGTCACTACTGAAGAATGAAATAGTTTCCTTGTTACTGGTATGTTACCATTCTCCGGGGAAAAGTTGTGAAAGGAGGAAAAGTCATTTTTTGTTTGTTACTCTATTTTCCTTTTTAAGAATAGTTGTGATAGGTGGTAATGTTCCAGATTTTGTTTTGTCTTATTTTATAGTAGTAAGTTTACGAGAGGAGGGATATGGATTGGCTAAGCAATGCATTTTTCATGTTTCTTATATGAATGTGAGGGGTTTATGTTCAGATTGGAATATGATGAAATAAGTGTCTTACAAAATACAAGACTGAGAAACAGAAGTAAATAAAAATAGTATTGTACTATCTTCAGTGAAGTGTGAAAGTTTTCTTCATGCAGAGATATGAATGGAAAAGAACAACTTTACTCACTGTTCTTTTGCACAGATGAATTTTGTAATCTACTTCATTCATTTGTGCAGTGCACAGTGCTCTAATTAAATAGGAGCACAATAATTTATTCCACAGAATCTACTCTTGAGTATCAAACGTGCTCTCTGAAGCCTGATGCCAACTAAAAAAAAAAAAAAAAAAAAAAAAAAAAAAGGATATTTCAGTGCTTCAATTTGTAGAATATGAAATACATGTTTAAATTTTCTTTTACTTTCTAGCATTTTAAAACAACCAATTTTCCTTTGAACTGCATAAAAAACATGTAAGAAATAATTTGGCAGTAAACTACCAAAATCGTGTGTTTTCATGATTGTCAGTTGTAAACTGCAATGTTTCTTGATCAGAGGATCATAAAATGTTGCACGTGTTCCCCTTAATAGTTACTGTTTTTTCTGCTTTTACCTTTTAGGAGTTAGAGAAAGCTTCTGTTCTGA
This sequence comes from Cygnus atratus, assembly GCF_013377495.2. NCBI lineage: Eukaryota > Metazoa > Chordata > Aves > Anseriformes > Anatidae > Cygnus > Cygnus atratus. The sequence continues at coordinate 37,830,300 of NC_066396.1, forward strand.
AAACAGAAAAGCACACTTTAGAAAAACATCTGTATTTCCCAATGTATAATGTGCAACTATAGAGTCAAAAAAGACAGAGGAGGAAATAAATTACAGCTTCTCTCTGATGGAATAAAAGCCTTGATATAATACTGAAGCATAGCTCTGAAACAGAGGGCAGGAATGAGAGGGAAAGGAATGGCTAACAAGCAAAATTGTTTACACCTTGGACATTAGTAGTAATATCAATTCGGAGTGTAAATATAAAAATGTCGTAATTTCTATGACACAGCAGGCTTCTGTGCATTGTTTCTCTTATAGTCCATACATACAATGCGCATACATACAATGGCCAAAGCACTTTAAAGAAAACTTTGTCAGCAATGTCCCTTTGCATAAAACAAATAGGTACTGAGTGTGCCTACTTGTTTTTGTGCAAGCAAATAGCAGAAAAGGCTCTCTACCACTTCTCTGAGCTGTGAGACGGAGTCTCATACCCACATTTAAATGCTTTCTCCCATTTTCTGTTATGCAGCTTAGCTGTGAATATCCTGGATTTGTCAGCGCTAACTACTCCGCTCTCAAATCTTTTTCAGATTTCTGTTTTATCTTTGGTTGTTTGGTCTTGAATCATTCTGAGGCCAGAATTGCTAATTTTTAAAGACCGGTCCTTTCAGTTCAACAATCAAAACAGTCTTACTCAAATTTCTTAGACCACATTGCCTGGTGATTTTTATTGTCTATCATTAACTTGAAGGGCATTACCAGATTCTCCTTTTTAGTAAGGAAAATTAGAAACACTTTAAACCTTTCAAGTTTAAAAGATGTAATTTCAGGGCAGCTCACAGGAGTGAGCACTAACTTAGCATTTACGAAAGCTGGCATAATTTTTTTTATTATCTGAGGTAGTCAAGGAAACAACAGTATTTTTAATGTGTCTTAAGAAAATGAGGGCTTATCTGATCACATAATATGTTTTTAAAAAAATCAGTCACACCACTTTGTTGATGCAGCCAAACTCATTTCCTCTCCTAGGCTGATCTGCTTTTCCAAGTATATGGTTATTTATATATATTTACAGTAAATATGAAAATGCATAAGGTGTTTTCATATGAGGGAAGCACTTCAGAGGTGGTTTCAGTTGCAAATACTGAATTCTATGGCTTTTAAAGCTACTTTCAGAAGCAGAATATGACAATTAGCCAACGTTTTGGTATAAAAATAATGTAAATGCAAATTGTTTCAGAAACCGATGGCTGGCACATAGAAGAAATCCAAAATAGACTTACTAATTTGCTGAATACATGATAGCTTAAATTTACTCTGCTGTCATAGAAATGTAGGTACCTGAAAGTGAAACTGTTAAGCAACCAGCAACAGAGAAGTTAGTCAGTATGAACACCGATGATATGCTGTATTTCTGTGATACAGTGTGTAGCAGCTTCTCAAAACAGTGTGGAAGTGATAATGATTATATCAGAGCCCTGCCTACCTGATACAAACGTCTCAATGTTTTTACGTGGGGCTTCTGCTGACTGTTTTGCTGCATGCTGCTTTCAGTGGAGAGGGCTGTAAGCGATGACCTGCAGACCAGATCCAGCTCAAAGGATGGCTCCGTATGGTTGCTAGCCTCTCACGCCATGGCCTTGCCATCCGTCTGTGACACGGGGACCGTTGCCCAATAAATACAATCGCTAGGACATTGCATCTGAAAAGAAATAGAGTGCCTGTGAAACCCAACAGCCAAGTGGTTTGGATTTGCCTGTGGAGCAGTTGTCAATTGCACCTTGAAGGCACAGTGTCACATGCACTGTGGAAGTGTGACCAGCTCTTGAAAGACTTGCCTGGGACAATACTCTTCTTTGCAAAGCAGCCCCATTGTTGCACTGGCTTTAATTTCTGCACAGACTGTTCCACTTTGACAGCATGCGTCTTGGGTATCTTTAGTTTTTCCTCTTGTCTCCAGCCATGGGTCAGTAAAGGACAGAGTTCTTTCTTTGTGAAGTGATTGTTGGTTGCTCCCTGTCCATTACGTGCTGTTTAACCCTTTTAAAATAAAGAGGTCATGAAGAGGTCGTGTAGACAAGGTTGTTCTTTTATTTTATTTTATTCTTTTAATTTTCCTAGTCTGAAGCAGGAAGTTTTTTTGTTTTGTTTTGTTTTTCCCCTTTCCTCCAAAGTTTGAAGTATTTGCTTTGGTACATCTTTGAGTGCCAACACCAACACAAACCTCCATCCTGTCAACTATTTTCCTTAAAGGCTGTGTGAGGTAGATTTACTGTGAAAAAGACAGGAAAGGAGATTTTGAAAGTTGTTTTAAGATGAGGGTTTCAAAAATCCTGGGGTCACATCTGAAGAAACTCTCACAGAAGAATCGTTACACCTGATATTTGGCACAGGCCAGGAAGCTGACAAGTCAGAATTCCCATATATTAGAAATCCTCTGAAAGGTGAAAAGTTTGAAAAATCTGTTAACTAAGCTGAGGGATACAAGGAATGATGAAGCAAATTGAAGAGAGGCAGTGTTCCCTATGACTGCTCTACAAAACTTTATTCTTAGAATCAGACATTGTGTTAAGGCTCAAGAAATGCTCCTCAGAAACTTAGAAAAATTTTAAGGGGTTACTGTTTAGCTAAACAAAATCACCACATGAATCATCTAATGCTGAACTAAGAACATAAGCTGAAGTGGTTATGCTTGGGACATTGCATCTTCCTCGGGCTTGAGAGAACGTTGTGGAGGGATCAATGGGAAGGGATTATTTTCAAGAGATGGAGACTACTACATGTTAACGCTGCAGAACATACTCCTACATGGAGACCTCTTGGGCCTTCTTCAGTCATTTTCCTAACCCTGTTCAGAAAACCGAGTAACAGAGACCAACAACACGATCTGAAATGTTATTTCTCAATTCCAGACAGTGTCATCATGCCTTAGGGAGCAGTACGCTGGTTTCTCTGAGGCTATCACTAGAAACACAGAAACTATAACAAGAAACTAAACCATACCATCACATTTTGTTCTTCCTTGCATCTGTGCTGACTTCAAAGGTATTTACAGAATTTGCTTTGGGAGAACTGGTGATTGGATAATTTATGAGTGTGACCATCAAACTGACAAAACCCACCACACTACATTCCTGCCTACTTGCAGACTCCAATAAGAACTTTTTTAAAGTGTTTTTTTTTTTTTTTCCGTCATAGAATAAATTCTGCAGACAATCCTATTGACTTTGAATAACTCTTCATTCAAATACAGTGATGCCTGAACTATTGTGAAAGAGTCTGAGCTGTGTTTAGATATCAGTAAACAGTTGTTGCAACAACTGAATGATCTGACTGAGAAAACACCATAAACTCCAACACTACATGACATGCTGGCTGTTTATGTTTCAACACTCAAGACTGCCATCTTTCTTCCCTCCTGTTGAAGAACATGTATCATGCATGTGAACTAATAGCTGGTTGATACTTATATACCTGCCTGAGTTGTGTCATCCTTAAGTTGAATGAAAAAGCAGTTTATTATTAATGAGGGAAACCATGTTCCCCTTCCTGGAAAAGCTTTTGTTGTCAGATCAGTTTCTGTAGATGGAGATCCAGTAACAAGTGATGTTCCTCAGGGGTCCATACTGGGAGTTTCTCGGGGTCCATACTGGGACCAGTACTGTTTAATATTCTTATTAATGACATAGACAGTGGGATTGAGTGCACCCTCAGGAACTTTGCAGGTGACACCAAGCTGAGCGGTGTAGCTGATACAACAGAGGGAAGGGATGCCATCCAAAGGGACCTGGACAAGCTTGATAGGTGGTCCCATGTCCCGTTATGAAGTCCAACAAGACCAAGTGCAAGGTCCTGCAGATGGGTCGAGATAATCCCAAACATCAGTACGAACAATGTGATAAATGGATGTAGAGCAGCCCTGCAGAGAAGCAATTGGGGCTATTGGTGAATGAAAAATCAGATATGGCCAGCAATGTGTGCACGCAGCCCTGACAGCCAACCGTATCCTGGGCTGCACCAAAAGAAGTGTGGCCAGCAGGTCGAGGGAGGTGATTGTTCCCCTTTGCTGTGCTCTTGTGAGACCCCACCTGGAGTGCTGCATTCAGCTCTGAGGCACACATCACAAGAAGGACATGGACCTGTTAGAACAAGTCTAGAGGAGGGCCATGAGGATGATCAGAGGGCTGAAGCAGTTCTCCTGTGAAGACAGGCTGAAGGAACTGGGGTTGGTTAGCCTTGAGAAGAGAAGGCTTTGGGGAGACCTTATAGCAGTCTTCCACTACTCAAAAAGGGCTTATAAGAAAGATGGAGGGAGACTTTTTACAAGCTCATGTAGTGATAGGACAAGGGGTAATGGTTTGAACTGAAAGAGGAAGATTTTAGATATAAGGAAGATGTTATTTACTCAGTGGGTGGTGAGGCACTGGAACAGGTTGCCCAGAGAAGCTGTGGATGCCCCATCCCTGGAGGCGTTCAAGGCCAGGCTGGATGGGGCTTTGGGCAGCCTGGTCTGGTGGGAGGTGTCCCTGCCCATGGCAGGGGGTTGGAACTGGATGATCCAAAAAGGTACCTACAAAGCTAAACCGTTCTGTGATTCTAATACTAGTATGCAGTGGCAGCGTCAGAGCAGAGTTACTACAATCAGACCTGGAATCATAGTTGCATATTCACATACTCCGAAATAAGCAATAAATCATGACTTGAGATCACCCCAGAAGATTGCCTATACACCCTATGAATTAGAGGTGAAGACCAAGGCAGATTATTCTGTTCTGTTGTCATCCAGAATCTCCATTGTTAATAAATAAATAAATAAATAAATAAAATGTTAAGTTCTGTGTGCTATAAAGAAAAGTAGCCCTGTCTCTGCTGCATTGCTGCTACACAGTGTGATAAAGCAGCAGCGCAAACAGTCATCATCTGATAAATGTGTGCTCTCGCATCTGCTGCCAGCCTTACTGTTGGGCTAACTTATGAGATTTCTTTAGTTATGTTGGAAAATAAAAGTAAATAAGCCAATTGGCAGGCTGATTTGTTGATGAGGATATGAGGGTACAGGGTAAGAAATCTAGTAGCAGTCTTGAGCAGTTCCATTTCTTGCTCCTCTCTTCACCGCTTCATGAGTTCTTGAAGATCTGCTAGCATGCCAAGGAAAAGGTAAAAAGTTGAAAAAAATTGTAGGTGTTCTTATGAAACTTGATGTCTTCAGTGTGTGTTTGGAGATGATGAAACAATGAAACTGGGAGTTCCCTGGAGAAGATTTGTGCATAGATGTAGATAAGTTGTAGATAAGTGCATAAGATGTAGATCAGTTTTGTCTTTTTCATTCTAAAATCTGGACATTCCTTCAGAAGATCCTGCCTGATTAAAACTGGTTGATGGAAAAACATTTTAATATACCTGCTGGATAGGAGGTATGATCTAACAGAACGCAATGAATAGAATGGACAGTTGGGTGATATCACTTTACAGGCACCCCAAGGAACGAAAAGAAACAAAGCCACCCATGTTTTGGTGAAAGTTTCTGTCAAGTGCATTATCTTTGTTTAAGATCTGTTTTCGGTAGAAGATTCTTGGACTTTGAACAAAATGGAAGGTAGTGCCTGAATTATTGCAGGCATACTTTGACATGTGTGCATTTCAATTGCTTAGGACATGGAAAGTAGGAGGTGCCAGCTGTTGGGCATCCAGAACTGAGCTGGCTTCACTGCTGCTGAAGTAACAGTCTATACACTGGGAATACAGATTTTATGAAAAAAGAAGCATAAAGGATGGACAAGCAAGATATCTCTGATCTTAAGGTAAGTCTGTAGAAATAGAACTGATAGTCTATGGTAGGACTGCAGGAGAAAATACACTAGCAGTTCTGCTTTCTAGAGATAACATGATAAAGAGTCCAGGATAGTTCTGTAGACTTTGACCTCTTAAAATGTCTGTTATAAAACACACCACGAACATTTTCATATCTGTGAAGTACTAGGGAATTTGCAGTGTGAGACTTGGTTTGCAAGGCTTTGTAGAACAGATTTTTAGGTCTTTGTATTAGATTACAAATGCTGAGTCTTGATTCTAGGGAAGACAGAATTTCTTGTGTCTGAATTTGCACAACTTAGAATGACAGTCAGAGGAATATGTTCACCTCGCTGTGTTCCGGTCAAAGTCCGGGGCATCTGCATGTGCTGGTGTACAAGTATTTCAGTTTTCTTACAAGGTTCAGATTCATACGAAGACTGGGCATGGTGACAGCAACTGATATGTTTGCCTGATATGTCCTATTACAAGAATGCTTTTAATTTCATTTATGAACTTTGGTGAAACTAGAAGATGGAGCTGAATTGAAAATAATTTAATATATTAAAAGGTGAAGCAAAATAATAATAATAAAAAAAAAATGAACATGCTGTTTATCACCTGCTAAAATTTCTAGGAATGTGTTCTGTTCTTTGAAGCTGTAATGCTTTTTTTAAGGGCTGCTCTGTAAGAAGTGCAACATAAGAAGTCTAAAGACAAAACAGAGGCAATGTCAGAAGCATAACATTATGTTCTGCAGGGGGCTGGAAACATGATTTTATCCTCCCTGTCTTTGGAAAAACTGTTTATGTTAACTCACTGCTAAGTTTAACAGCTGACATCTCAGAAGGCCCTGAGGCACACTCCAGGCTGAGCAGGTTTTTCTGCTCTGATTTTGGGAGCTGTTCAGCCCAGGCACTCTGTGACCTGCTGCTGCTCGGTGCTCTGGGTGGGTCTGTTCCTGGGCTCCTGCCCAGAGGGGAAGGAGATGGCCTCTGGTCTGAAGGCAGAGCACCCCTGTACAGGGGGAGGGAGAGCTGGGCACCAAGGAGCAAGATGAGAATTGGCTGGACAGTGAACTTAGAAGTGGAGAGAGTGGAAAATGGAAGAGAAAGTGGAGGGGAAACACAGACAACATCCAGACGCAGGCTGGCAGCTCAGAGTTGGAGCTCACAGTTAACAGAACAGCACAACTGAAAGCAACAAAATAAAAGAAATATTAAGCAAGAAGGGGATGGGAGGGCAGGGTAGGGAAGCCAAAGAACTTTGGATTGCTTATAAGGAGATGATAATTTAGGAACAAAAAGAAAATAGAGCTGAGAGAAAAGTCATACTTGAGAGACAAATTGGAGGAGATACAGAATAGATACAAATGAAACTTGGAATAACGGAAGAAGAGTCTCTGCCCTGTGTTAGCTGGCACTAGGTGCAACGTGATACAAGCACAAGACTCCTGCACATGAGTCAGGGCAATCCCCAATGTCACTACAGACTGGGTGATGAACGGATGGAGAGCCCTGCAGAGAAGCACTTGTGGCTACTGGTGAATGACAAATCAGACCTGAGCCAACAGTGTGTGCTTGCAGCCCAGAAGGCCCGTTGTATCCTGGGCTGCATGAAAAGAAGCATGGCCAGCGGGGAGAGGGAGGGGATTCTCTCCTTCTACTCTGCTCTTGTGAGACCCCACCTGGAGCCCTGTGTTCAGCTCTGGGCTCCCCAGCACAAGAAGGACACGAATGTCCAAGAGAGCATCCAGAGGAGGTCTACAAAGTTAATCAGGGGGCTGGAGCGCCTCTCCTGTGAAGACAGGCTGAGGGAGTTGGGGTTTCAGCCTGCAAAGTGGAGACCTTATTGAGGTCATTCAACACAAAAAGGAGGCTTATAAGTAAGATTTTTTTTTTTGTCAGAGTCAGTAGTGATAGCACAAGGGGTGATTGTTTTAAACAAAAAGGGGAGATTTAGATCGAACGTTAGGAAGGACTTTTTTGCTTGAGCGTCGTGAGGCAGTGGCACAGATTGCCCAGAGAAGCTGTGGATGCCCCATCCCTGGAGGTGTTCAAGGCCAGGCTGGATGGGGCTTTGGGCAGCCTGGTCTGGTGGGAGGTGTCCCTGCCCATGGCAGGGGGGCTGGAACTGGATGTTCTGTACGGTCCCTTCCAACCAAACCATGCTGTGATCCAAACTGCTGCAGGTGCTTGTTTTGGCCCAATGGTCATGGTCTTTGGTGGTTTAAGGCCTCTGACCCTGCAGGGGACAGTGATAACTGCTAATGGGGTGTTGAGGTTTATGCTTTGGGTTTTCTTTGCCGTGTGTACGCCGCGTTTGGGACACTCGGTTCAGGGCCTGCCGGGTGCGGAGCTGTATTGCCCCGCAGGGCCGGTGCCGGTGCCCGTCGGCCGGGCCGGGCCGTGAGGCGCGCGGGGGCGCCTCGCCTCACGCCGGGGGTGAAGGCCGGCGCCCCGGGAGCCGCCGCGCCCCGCCGAGGCGCCGCCCGCCCGCTCGGCCGCTGCGGGACAAGGATCGGCGGCGCCGCGCGGGCATGGCGGCGTGGCGGGACCTGCTCTTCGCCCAGCTGGGCCCCGTCTGCCGGGACTGGCGGGGGGGCGGCTGGCTGCACCCTGCCCGCGAGCGCTGCGCCGAGGACCGCCGCCCACGGGCCGCTCCGTGCCGGCCGCACCGCCGCGGACCGGCCGAGGGCAGCCGCGAACCCGCGGCCCCCGCGCCGCCTGAGGTGAGGCGGGGGCGGGTGGCCGGGCGCCGAGGCAGCGCTGCCGCCTGGTGCTCAGCCCGGCCGGGGCGCGCTGCCCCATGCCGAGCCGGCGGCGGGGTGGCGGCCCCCGGGGCGCGGCGGTCCCTGCGCTGAGCGAGAGGTGCCCGTGACCCCCGGCTGTCCCCGCGCACCGCTGCTCCGCCGCCGGCTCCGCGCTCGGGTCCGGCGCAGGTGCGGGAGCTGCCCCGGCTCATCCCAGGCACAGGGGTTCTCCCTGCAACCGCAACTGCAGAGCCTTCGGGGAGACGGCCCCGGCTCTGCTGAAGCTGGGGCTCTTTGCACCGTTATGCTGCCGGGAGATCCCTTCCCTTCCCTTCCCTTCCCTTCCCTTCCCTTCCCTTCCCTTCCCTTCCCTTCCCTTCCCTTCCCTTCCCTTCCCTTCCCTTCCCTTCCCTTCCCTTCCCTTCCCTTCCCTTCCCTTCCCTTCCCTTCCCTTCCCTTCCCTTCCCTTCCCTTCCCTTCCCTTCCCTTCCCTTCCCTTCCCTTCCCTTCCCTTCCCTTCCCTTCCCTTCCCTTCCCTTCCCTTCCCTTCCCTTCCCTTCCCTTCCCTTCCCTCCCCTCCCCTCCCCTCCCCTCCCCTCCCCTCCCCTCCCCTCCCCTCCCCTCTGAAACACACATCACTCAAATCTTGGGATTTTAAAAAGGCTCTGTTAGCTATAGATAAAATGGTGAAACTGGATGGTATTTTGTTCAGATCATGCTGTAACCAAGTACCTAGAGCATCTATTTCTAATATACTTGCTGATACAAGAAATATGTCTACAGTAGACTTTTCTTTGTGTGTATCCCAGTTTACAAATATTATTTTTAAAATACACAGTATCTGCCGGCACACCAAGAAACAAATGAACTTGGGTTTTAAGTTGTAAACTCCTGAAGGTAAATCACAAACTCCTTTTTTGATACCTAAATGGAGTGGCCACTTTCAGAGATTGACTGCACGTTGGACCCCACAGGTAGCCAAACCCAGGGGAATTCCAGTGTTACCTACAGGAATATGCTCATATTTGTATGAGGCTAAAATGGGCTTAAGGAAGCATCATTATATATGAAAGATTTTTAATGAAAGAATATGCTCTGTAGTTTTGAAATCAGTTTACAGGTTTTTCCTTGATAAGTTTATAGTATACTATAACAACCTTATATAAAGTAATGACATGCTTATATAGTGTTATTAAAAAACATGATAAGCAGTAACTAAGTTAGAGTATGTTTGAACTTAAGTTTCCTTAATTGTCTTTTGGCTTGATAAGGGACAAAGGATGAAACTTTCTCAGCTGTTGAAAGGTCAGAGGCACAGAAATTACCCTGTAGTGAATGTGCTGAAATATGCTGTCTGGAAGTAACCTGTATCAGGAAGAAAACATAAGAATCATGCAGAACCATGCTGGAGGAAGACATACCTCTCTGAGCTCCACCTTCACATTTTTTTTTTTTAATGTAGGGACAAGTAGATGTTGAGGAAGATAATTGTTACCTTCTTTTACCCTTCCCATTTGTGTACACTGAAGTGGAATCTAAAAGGTCACATAGCAGTTTTAGAAGAGCAGAAGGTAGATGAGTTTAAAATTTCTGCAGCTCATGGGGAAAAACAAGGTCTCGGTAAGCATCTGTCTGTCCATGCATGCACATAATTGTGCAGTGCTCATAGGTGGGTCACAGCTGACATTTCAAAAACATGTGATTTATGCACCTAATTTCTTGTTTTCAGAGGTATGTAGGAGCATAGGTCCCACTGGAACCAATCGAGCTTTGGGTACATTGTGGCCACTTTGTGGAGAACCTGATGAACTGGGCAGCTGCAACGCCTCACTCCTCTGTCATCCCAAGGAGTTCTTGTTTGCACATGTGTAACCACTGTGGCAGATGCCTAGCAATAACAGAAAACAAATTTTCATGGTCATGGGACCAAAATCGTCCTTGATTTATGATATTGTTTTTAAAGCTGGGTTTTGGTGCAGGGTAGCTTGTCAGGGGAAGGTTGCAGCTGTAGGAAGAGAATGTTGGTCCCTTCACCACTATTAGCACCACTCTGAACATGGCTGGTGTTGCAAAAAAGATGGCAAAGAGTACTGCTGTACCCCATCTGCAGCATCCATCAGTGTGGATCTAGCCTGGTTACATCTGCCTTAGTGGAATGAAAACTTCCCTGGAAGAAAATCTTAAGCAGAGGGGGAAAAGGTACTATCTGCAATACTGTTCCTGCATCTTTCTGATACTAGAGATGAGGAACCAGGAGCACCTGACAGGCAGTGGAAAGAGTAAGCTAAATAATGAGAGATAATCTACTCTTTTGCTTTATACATATTCTGGGGGGGATGCATGAAGAAACTGACACACAGTTATTTCTACACTTGAGTCCAGAGATGATCAGTTATGAAGCAGAAGTACTGGGATAAGTACAAGGATAATCAGTTATGAAGTACTTCAACTTCATTGGTATTCTCAGCTCCACATACTATGTTCCCAAAGAAATTTGCAATAGGAGCCTCACTGTTAATTTTTATTTATGGCTGCACAGTTTTTGAGACTTGAATTGAGACCGACTTGAAGAGAAGCAGAAAGGTGACTTTTTTGGTTGTGTTTGGTCAGCTCTGTGATAACACAAAAAGAGGCAAATTAATGTTAAATCTTCTAAATACACGTGTTACTTCTATTTTCTTGCATTAGTATAAATAGTTAAATATAAATCATGAGTATTTTATATCAGACAACTCTTTCCAAGAAACTTATTAATCCACCTCTTCTGGAGGTGAATTTTGTCAGATGAGCATATGATGTGAGGAAGAAAAGACTGAAACTATAGCAGGACCTAGATAAGCTAAGATCTTTTAGCTAAGTTTAAATATGGATACTGGCACCTAAAATCTTTCTTGGTCTTGGTCTTGACAGGGCAGTTGTGTGCCTGACTTATGCTTAAGCTAATATCACGAAGGACTAGTCTTACTAACAGGGCCTTTTGGAGTGTCACATGAAGAACCAGGAATGGGGTGCTCAGAGCAGGACCCAATGTTTTGTCCTAAATGAGTCCTCTCATCCTGCCTTTTCATGGCTTGGTTAACCTTAAATTCATTTTTCACTCAACACCTTGTCTGTTGAAAAGGTAGGTCCCCCCCACATGACTCCCATAGGCTTTTGGTTGCTCTCCAGGGAGGTGGTAGGTCCCAGCTGGGTAATCCAATTTTTGGAGAATTGCCTTAATGAATTTGAGACTTCAGGCAGTTGACAGCACAATGGGAAGCTGGGGGGGCCGTGATAAAAACTTTCCATTTTCTCTCAGAGCTGTTTTTCAGGAGGACCTGCTTTATCAACTGTTGTGTGAAGCTTCCCTGATTCTTGTAACACTTAAAGATATTTCTGTGTAATGTGCAGACTAGATAAACCCTTGAGATCCACTTGGATCACTATGCTGTGAATTACCAGTTATTTTCTTGTATGTTCTTATCTCTACCATTTTAACTCAGTTATTGAGAGCTGGTCATACCTTCTTCTGCTGGTCCTGGAAGAAGAGAGACCCCTTGAAAGGGTCGTAGCTCCAAGTAAAGTGTTTGAGCCTCACAGAAGGCAGGATTAAGCCTTTGTCTTCATAATTTCCATATGGCTGTCATTGCTTTGCCTCTCTCCCATAGTGCTGATTCTGGTACATGGTTTTCTGGGTTGTCCAATTCCCTCTGTCCATCATGTGGGCACAGAAGGAGGCGTACAAAAATAGTTTCTGGGATTACTTGCTGTTCTTGACTGGGGACAGAAGATAGGCACACTGATAGAAGCAATTCAGGAAAAAAGTTTTTTTAAAATGCACTGCTGTCGTGACATCTTGACACCACTGTTACCGAATCAAATGGCCTTGGGTTGCTACCAGAATGGGTGCTTCCGTTTTTTCCTAATTAGTAAGTCTCAGTGATGAGGGTGGAGTTTAGCTCACTTCTGTATTATTGCTGAGGATGAATGCACACTTAGCTGGCACTCATCGCCTAGCCCTTGATGGTCCCAGGTGCAATGGTCTGGAAATGTGTGAACGGCCGTGGCTGTGCTGTGGTGCCAGCTCCACAGCGTCAAAAAATAACACATTTCCATTAAAAATATGGTTTCCTAGCTGCCATGTAGTGCTAGAGATTACTAGTGCAAAGGTGATGGGAGACTTGGTTGTTGCTGTAAAGGGTTTGTCACCTGCTGTGACTTTAGCACCGGTTGGATGAGTGCACGCTGCTCAGGTTGGGCTGTGGGTGTAAATTTCCTACCAGCCCAGCTAGAACGGGACAGTCCCTGGTTTGATCCCAGCCCTACTGCTATAAACGACTGTATCTGTTTACACTTTACTGGCATGACTTGACACCCAAAGAGGGGCAGAGGAACTTAGACTAGTATGTCCCTGGTGCTTATGACACATACCACGTGCCGTCTGCGTGCTGGTGCTGTCCCCGCTGCCTCCCCTCATGCTGGCGCAGCTCACGGAGCTGACCCCACATGGATGCAGCCCCACAGCTTGGTGAGCAGGGTGGGAGGGAGCAGAGACCGTCTGGGACACAGGGGAGCCCAGCCTGGTGTGGTGGGGACAAGGAGCTTTGGTGATGGCTTGGGCCATTGCTGTGCTGTCCCCTGGGCCCGGTGTGAGCGGCAGCCACAGCTGCTCCTCGCCCTCCAGGCCCAGGGAAGGAGAAGCCCTTTGGCTGCTTGTGCAGCCTGCAGTGCGAGGAACAGCTGATAATGTGGGTGTTGCAGAGTGTATCTTGGCACAGGAGGCTGAAGGGTAGGTTTTGACAGACCCGGTGAAGGGCCTGAGGGTGTGCTCGAGTGGCCTTTGTTGCAAAGGGGCAGGACATTCCTGTACCCACGGCCCGTCACGTGCAGCTACTCCCAGGCCACGGCTGGTTTCCTTCATGGAGATATTCATATTTACAATGGAGTGATTTATATTTAAAAGCAAGACACCACAAAGAAAGGTGTTTTTGTTTTTTATTTGGGAGGTGCTAGATTGGGCAGTGCCGGGGAGAGCAGCAAGCGTTGTCCACCTTGGAGATGCAGACGTGGGACCATGGCTTCATCCTCCTCAGAGCTCATCAGAGCTGCCCTCCCTCTCACTTTGGAAAATGGGGTTTCGGTCCTGTGAAAATCCTGCCTGTCTCACAGCATGTATGAGGTCTGCTGCATGCAAATCCAGCCCATAAAGATTTTATTAGGGTGTGAGACAAGCAGTGGAGCAACAGGAACAAGGGTGTCAGGAGTGACAGCAAACAGCCAAGAGGCTCCAGGGGACACTTGTCTAGGTCATTCACATCCTGTAAACTTTGTAGTACTGCAGTTTAACACAGATTGCTATGAAACTGCCACTTCTTGGGGTTTTTCATGCTTCTCCCAGCTGAACATTGCAAACTTTATTTGCTTTCCTTTCAACAGTAAATTCAGGTAGTTTAGATATATCCTGTCTTCAGAGAGTCACCTCCCTAGCTAATATTAGCTCTTCTGCTGTGAAAATACAAATAAATGAAAGCATGCTCAGAAATTTATAAGCAGGTGTCAGATCTAATTTACTTTTCTTCTTTGCCTTCTCTTGGTGAAGGAGAACCTGTACTATTGATCCAAAAGACAAGAGAAATGAGAAAGGGGTAGTCTTCTGTTAAAAGGCAGGCATAAAATTCATTTCAGTATGACTTTAAGGCACAGAGACTAAATTTCTGGACAAACATGGAGTGTTTTTAGAACAAAGGAACATTTTTACTTGAATGTAGAACGTGCTGTGATCTTTCCTGGAAAAACTAAAAATATTCACAAAACACAAGTAAAGTTTGATGGCTATCAAGAGGAAATCTTTGGCAAAAGATCAATGACTCATATTTACTCTTAAGCTGTGTTCAGTGTTTTAAGTATGTAGAATAGATTTTATAATTTCAACAAATAACAACAACATGAGCCACAAGAGTTATAATCTACTGCAAGTGAAGCTGTAGATAGTTTAAACTGGGAAGAGCTTTGTGCTGTATAATTTTGGATCTTTGATGGAGGCATGCACAGGTAAGCACAGTGGTTGGGTGGCTGACATGGGTGATCCCTCACTGCCCAGTATGTAAGACCCAGTTTCAAATACAGCAAGTTGCTTTTGCTAACGTCAGGTGTTAACAAAGGAAAAGCATTGCCTTCTGGTGGTCCCAAAATGTCATACCAGTACTACTGGCTTCAGAAATGTTGCCAGTGAGGTAGGCAGGGCTGTTCCTTGTGGGAACCCTGCAACTTTTGACTCCAAAACAGACATGGTAAAGTAGGATCATTCTTACATTTTAAGATTTGTAACTATTTGCAAATACTCTGTTACTGGTTCCTTCTCCATTCTGTCAAAAGGTTTTTTGACTTGCATAATTCACTCTGCAATTTCAGACCGTTTTCCATCCATTAAAATAATTAGAAGATATTTTTTACATATCTTAATGTATGACTAGTTTGCTAAATAATCCATGTTTTAGGCTGCTCATTGAACTGGCTTTGTAAGAGGGTGATGTACAGTATTCTGTGTTCTAATGTTTGTGGTGTTAGATGTCAGTGTTTAGCAAAGTAGCTGCCATCAGCTTCAAGCACAGATGTTTTTGTTGTCTGTATGGGTCACAGTTATGAAGCATAGCTGGATCCAAAGTTTCTCAAAACATACCACGCTTCTAGAGTAGTGGGTTTTGGATTGGCCAATTTTAGGCATAAAAGGCCAAATTACGTTTCATGTCACAGAGGCTTTTGTCATTCCCAGTTGGGGAACACATCCACAACACGTGTTTATAAGTAACTTGCAGATATGTAATGCTTGTACAAGATTTTTAGCAACGCGTTTGGAGCCTGCTTCAAGGATAGCACTGAGGAAGATGAATTGTGATTTGAGATTTCCTGTGTTTAGCTTGTTTGCAAACGCCTGGGTTGTTGGCAGAAACATTACGGGGAGTGCCTGCCTCTGTGGCCTTCCTGTAGTCTGGTGCCAGTGGGCCGTGGGGGGGGACGGGACAGGAGAGTCTGCTCGGAGCCTCCAGCTGCAAACCGTGCGTCCCCCCAGAGCCTCCGCACCCAGTGGGGAGCATTACATCTTTGGTGACAGCAGAAAGGCTTAATTGATTAATTAATAAACTTAAATAGTAAGAGGTAATTAATTTGGCACAGGCTAATTTCATTCTGTGGCCTCAGCTTTCCATCAGCGCGATAGTTCTGTGTTCCAGGAGTCAAGCTGGGACTTCTTTGACAGCAACAAGGAGATCATTTTCTGTTCAGTATTTCCTGTGTTTTGTTGTCATGACCCCACTGCTATTTGCAATCAGAATGTCCTTCTGGTTGTCTTGTGTGGTCCACTCTGAGATTAGAAGCAATGTTTGGAAAGCTAATTACAATCAAAGGGGTTTTCTTTTGTTGGCTAAGTTTGGGATGAAAATTTGGAAACATTTTTATGAGCCTTCAATGTAAGGCCCTGATCCAGAAAAGCACTTAGCCATGCATTCTTTGCTTTTATGTGCAGTTGATTAAATGTAAAAGTAAATGCCATAGTATGCATTCCAGACTGAATTTACGTGTTTCTAAGAAGCTGACAGGCTCCATTTGTGCTAAGGAGAATCATCTAAAATTTTTCTTTAGTATAACTGAAGATTTTCAACAAGTTCTGTTGTTCCTCTCTAAACTTGGGTCTGTGTGATTTACACCTGCTAGCACTGGTGACTCCTCTTTTTTTTTTTTTTTTTTTTTGTGTGTGTGTGTGGATATCTTGAGAGATTTAAGAATATGCTAACAGCAAATATAGTTGAATGAATTACTAGGAAATAATCACAGAGATTCTGCTGTGGCCTGAAATGATACTTTATTTTTAAAAAGTGAAAAAAAAAAAATCTGTGCTATGGAATCTATAGAGTCTTCTTACAGAAGTGGTTTGGGATTAACTGGTAGCTGTCCTTTATAATTGGGCAAGGTGAACTGTTGAGCAGTAAAAGCACTCAAGTGATTTTATTTTTTTTGCACAGTACTTCTGTGAGTCTTTTTGAAGTGCAGTGATGAAAGTTTTCTTGCAAATTAAATTACTTATAATGCAGTATTCCACAGATTTACAGTCCTGAATACTTGGTCAATGTAGTAGGTAAGAAAAATTGGAAAAACGAAAAGTACTAGTTAGTAACAGATGGACTGATGCACTGCAGTGGCAGAGTTGTGGAGAACTACAGTGCTTCTGTGTTACAAGCCAGGCTGCAGTGTAGCCTGAACACAGTGAAACTGTAGAATACCGGAGAGTTTGTTGGAAACCTCATGTTGCATTTGCGTTTTATTGCATATAACCCTGTCATTTTACAATACATTTCTGCCCTACATGAATCCAAAGTGGTGTTCTTTGTTATGACCAGTTGCTGTATTACTTCATACCATAAGCATGCATGCAATGAAAAATGAAGAAGAAAGTTGCTACCCTGAAAAACTTATGCAAGACAGCATGTTGAAGTTGGAACTCTCTTTCATGCTGGCAGCAATTTAGCAATCACCATGGGGTGCAGAAATATTGCTGAAGTCCTATATTTCATGTAGGATTTGTTAGGCATACAATGATGGTACCTGAAAGTCCACCTCAGCTTTTATAGCTCAGGAAAAGATCCCAGGGCAAAGGGTTAAAAAGATATAAAATTGCTGACAAGCTGAGCTCTTGTGAAATAGTCTTGAGTGTTAGCTTACAAGAACTCTGGCTACATTTCAGGTACCTAGTGTTCTTGCAAGTGACTTGCTCCATGTCTAGTTAATTTTTAAAAGAGTTTAAGATATTTTAGGATACTCTGCTGAACATTGAGGCTGGATTCTTGTAGTGGCTATGCTAAGGGGAAATTCTTCTTTCCCTCCCTCACTTTGTGTTTGAATAAGTGTTGGTCACATGCTGCCTTAGGCTGATTTCTCACAACTTTCACCTGAAAATGGCATCTCCCTCCTTCCCAGGCACTGAAAATCAATTTTAGGTCTTTTGGGTCTTTCTAATTCTTGACATGAGTAGTAAAAGTTCTTTACAGGTATTGTGTAGGTATACTGGAGTCCTGGGGCAAAGCTACTAGTCCCAGGTTTATCTGTTGCAATTAAATAAGTATTTGCTTTCAACTCATCATTGTCAGGATAACAAAACATTTCTAAACTGGAAACAGAATTATATGGTGGGTAGCTATATCCAGTTTTGCTGAAATTCTGCCCAATCTGCTAAGCTTTGCAAAAATACTGGCTCTAATATTTAAGAGCTTTAGGGATACCCAAACCCTTGAGACATGAGGGACACGAGGGACAAGAGGGAATGGCCTCAAGTTGTGCCAAGGCAGGTTTAGGTTGGAAATGAGGAGACATTTCTTCTCAGAAAGAGCAGTCAGGCATTGGAATGGGTTGCCCAGGGAGGTGGTGGAGTCACTGTCCCTGGGGGTGATTAAGGAAAGGTTGGACCTGGTGCTTAGGGACATGGTTTAGTGGGTGGTATTGGTGGTAGGGGGCTGGTTGGACCAGATGATCTTGGAGGTCTCTTCCAACCTTTATATTTCTATGATTCTATTAATTAGAAAAGTTGTTGTGTTTAGTGGATTCTGTGCAGAGCAGAGGTATATGGTGTTTGGTAGTACATTTCATCTCTTGAAGTAGTGTTTTGGCTAAGACATGAATCAGAGATCATTGCTTTCTCTGTTGTCAGTATTAATTTGTTGCAGTTTAGGAAGTGACTTGATTGTTTTGACTAGTCTCCAACAGAAATGGATTTTGCCTAAATGAACTAGCCTATTATTTAAAATGTCTAGTCATTATATAATTTATCATTATCTTCTCCTGTCTACATCTACAGTATAGACAGTTGCAGCTGTTTTGTGGAAGAATTTATTTCGATAACGGATGAAATTATTCTGACACAGAGATATGTGCCTTTTAATTTCCTTTTGCAGGGAATTTGACAATGTCAGGAGCAGCATGCAGTTTGTGTAGAAAATGTGCGTATCTGTGCCTTTCACCCTAAGGGGACGTTAGTACAACTAATGGTACTAAAATATTTGTTGTTTAGTTTTTGCATTGTAACCTAGTTTTCCTGACTTTGGTACTCAACCAGGAAACAGTGCTTATTGTCTGGTCTTGAAGGGGCTGAATGTTTCTTGCTGATCTTGGCTTAGGAAAGCTAATTCCAGAGCAGGACAAATGCACATTAGCCACTGCTTATCGCTGTTTAATTGGTGCAGTGCATCTAAAAGCTCTGATTCTGGCAAGCCCTTTAGGAGGTGTCAGGGTGGACAAGGGCAGAAGACAGCAGGAAAGGGAACTGCAGTATTCCTCTGAGAGAAGAGAGCAAAGCTGCACCCCTGCTCAGTGATGCTGTCGGGCCAGGGGCTGTCAGCGCCAGGCGTGAACCTGTGTGCACAAGGAGTTGCTGAGCCCACCGCACTGCAGCCCTGGCTCTGGTGGCACCTTGTGGGTGGTGCTGCTGGGCTTTGGAGGGCTGCTTGCCTTTTTAGCAGTCTGGGCTTTTAGGTTTTGTCTGCTCTCACTCCCTGTCAAGAGGGGGTTGAAATAAGTAAGTGGCACGGGTGTTTCTCTGAATTTTACACTCTTGATCTCTTTCTTTACTACTGGAAACCTTAATTTCTTAAATGTTACTTCTGTTTAACCAAATTTGACCTGGCAGCATCCCTTTAATACCATATTATGTAAGAATCTCAGACATTAAATATATTGGAGAAGTGATTAAAAGCAGTTTTCTAAAAACTACTCATGCGCCTTAAATTTCAGTGCCAAACTCTTCCTACTCCATTGACTAAATCAGGCTAGAAATCTGCAAAGCCTCTTCTGTGGCAGGGAAGCCTAAGCAGCAATCCTAATCCTCTGACTGGTGAGAAATGAGAAGGCAAATCTCCCAAATAAAGGTCTTGGGACTTTCTGGAAGGGAAATTGCAGTATAAACTTGTCTTTTGGTCTTCAGTATATCAGAAAAGAAATTTGTCAGCCAGAAATAACATATGGGTGTATTTTTGTCTCCTTTAGGATTTGGTGGTAGAAAGGATACATGTTGATACTGACTGACATTTCTATATATTGTTGTAGTGAAGGAAGAAATTTTAATTTGTTGTTGATGACATGATGACATGATGACATGTTGTTGATGACATTAAATGATGACAATTTGCAAATGTTTGTCACAGTTTTACAAAATAAATATACTTTTTTATTATTATTATTATTTATGTAGACAGAGGTCTGTGTATATTTACATGTATATATACAGAGGTCTTTCAGAAAGCTAGGAACCAAAATCTGACAAACAGCAGTTGAGAAGTCTCCTATTCCCTTTCTTACTTGCCCAATGCTGATGTCACAAATGACTGTAAAGAACATGAAGTTTTAAAACCCTTTTCCCAATTACATTATTAGTTTAGAAACCTTATTAAAGCCTTAGATTAAGAAATGGATGTTATTGTTATGGTATAAATTATACATAGGAAGGGAAGATTTCACCTTCATTTTATATAAAAGTAACACTAAATGTGTTGTATATCATGGTGTTTCAGTTTTGAAACTTATGCTTCACAAGATGAAAGACAGTAGTACAGATGAACTTCTATTTTATTTTTTCCTATGATTGATTGCAATTTTAATTTGTTATACTTTTAAATAAAACCATCTGTTCAGCAAGTTCATTAAAGACAAAAATGATGGAGAGTTTGCAAACTGTTTTTTGCTATATTTACTTGTTTATCATTACATATGAAAACAAATATTAAAGTTACAGATGTTTAGTCAGGTTTCATCAGGATTATATGCAGATACAATATTCTGTCCAGGTATTGCTTTTTTAAATTTAAAAAGTACAAGAAGCAAGGAGGTGAGACAGCACAGCATAGCCAACACTTTTTCAAACTCTGTGTAAAGAAAAATTAATGTTGAAATATCAGTATGGAATGATAATCTATTTCTTTGCAGAGTGGGGTGAAAATTACCACTATTCTATCAATTTTAGTTTGAAATGTTGTTTCTAGCCCTATTTACTGAGAAGTTCTTTAAGGCTGAGAATCCTGAAGTGGAGTTATCTGAGATGAGTGTTATGCTAGGAGGATCTCTGAGCCACTTGAGTGAGGTAACAGCTTTGGTGCATTAAGATTCAAAGGTCAAATTAAGTTCATTGTGACCTTGTTCATTTGAAATAAATGGGAATTTTGTCAATGATCTCTATAGGAGCAAGATTAGAGGCACGGCATGTGATCCAAAGCTCACTGGAGTCAATAGCGTTTTTCCATTGGCTTTACTAGACCTTAAGCCTGACCCACTGGGATTCAAGTAGCCTGATCAGCTGCGGGATGTGTTGGTCACTGCCCTTACTGCCTCAGTTGCCTATGAAAACAGGTGGTTCTGGATCAAATTGTAAAACGTTGCACAAAGCATCCAGAATTTTGAGCATTATTACTTTTGTCTTAATCCCCTAAGCACCTGCCAGACAGAATCTAAAAAAAATAAAAATAAAAATTGTTTAAAGGAAAGTATGTTACTTTAGGAGACAGCTTAGATGTTCAAAAAGCTAATGGTAAAGAAGCCTATACATCTCCCCTATTAGATACTGTAATTTCAGTTTAACACAGTGTCTTGCTATCCTTGCAGACTATAAATTATATTTTGTTTTGAAATAGCCACACCAAAAAGTTGTAGTATACCAGATGACCTCTACCCACTTTAAAATTACTGATTTGTGTTGTAACTTGTACCATCGTAACAGTGAATTTTGGAGATAAAAACTTAAGACACACTTTTTCAAGTGTTTTCACGTGCAGATTACCTGAGCACCAGAGCCTTGCTCATTTGGCTGCATGTTTTGCTGTTGGTGCATAGGTTGATGCAATGCCCTCCTTTTACACTGGTCTGTATTCTCCAGTGCTGGCCTTCACACCTGGAAAAATACCCAGATAACACTTGATCTTCAAAATATGTCATACTGGAGATAAAATAGCTGGAGGGAGGTTGTGTGCTGAGGCTGTGTGATGCCAGCAACTTGTTCAAAAGTATTTCAACTACTGGTGTTGTTACTAATCAAAGTGACAGCAAGCAGTATGGTTGTTTTTGTTCTCACACAAGGCTGAGCACGTTTCCCCAGCAAGTGCTGCGAGGCTTGTCCGTTACACCCACTCACATTAATGAAAACTTCAGTCAAACTCATTCTTATCCAAAGCGTCCCATAGAACAGAAAGATTTTTTGTTCCCCATTTTTGCTTGAAAAGCATTACTTGAAATAGTAATGGATCTCAGAAAAATCAGAGTCTCAGGGTATTGTAACGTTAGAAACATTTCACTGTTTTGCTTGATAGCTCAAACAACTAGAATAAAGTGGCTTGGGAAGCGTGAAACAATTCTAATTACTAACAAGACTACTGTTGAAGGGTTTTTGAGAGCAGTGTGTATCTGCCCTCAAACAATGAAATTTGCTTTGCTGCTTCTACTTTTTTCCTCGGATTTAATTTTTGTGCCTTGTCTTCAGTAGGCGTCTTTCTAGGATAATTAATTTTCCTGCATGCCCATGCTCTGTCCAGCCCTGAGGATCTTCCACGCTGTTACTTCTTCATTCTAAGCTCGACCAGACACAATTCAATTAGTTACTCCCAGAAGAATACACATGCACATCAATACCAGCAAACTGCTTTTTAATAAACTCTTTCATCTTTGTCAGTGGGGTCCTGATTCAGACTACATTAAAATCAAAGAAAGGACTCCCATTAGTCTTGATGGGAGCTGGATCTGAACCTGCTGACAAGCTGATATTTCACCCAGGTAGCTCTTGGCGTTCTATAACCAAGTGATTAGCTGTGAGATTATGCAGGGGCATTTAGGGATGTGAAGCTAAAGTAAAAATACCCAAACAGGCCCATTTTATTAGGGATCATAATTCCATTCAGGAGATAAAAGAGAAATATTCCCTTTTATAAGAATTATTGCTGAACTCCAACCATAAAAACGCTCCTAGCACTGCTCTTAATCATTTGAATTACAGCCATTCTCATGAATTGAATTCTTTTCTAATTCATTGTATGAAGGAGACATTTTACAAACAAGTATGGAGACAAGCACTTACCATAAATATTTTTGCTAGGTAGACATATTGCATAGGAATAATCAATTGTAAGCATCAAAAGTGAATAAGGAGTCAACGTTTATAATTTGATTCCTGTTTGCCTTGTAAGCCTAATCATAAACCAGGACCTTATTGTGCCCTGTCCTAGAGGGCTTACCATGTAAGTAGAAGATAGACAATACATAGACAAAGAGTAATACAAACATGAGAAACAAGGCAATAATAATCAGTATAATTGTATTTACTTTTAAGGATAAAATATCTGTCCATTGCATGTTTTATTATGGTGGCAGTTCCATTTAGCTGCAAAAAAACTTCCTTTTGTTTTAGTATTTACTAAATTCAGTCCTGGAGATTTCAAAGTTCAACATCCAGAAACCAGTCATTGTTTTCAGGGATTTTGATTCTGGCAGGCCAGAATAGAAAGATGTTCACAGAATCACAGAATGTTAGGGATTGGAAGGGAACCTTGAAAGATCATCTCACTCCCAGTGAAATTCTTTGAAAAAAAAATTGCTATACCACAGTGACTGTTCAGTTAATTCAACTGCAACAGCCTTCATTGAGGCAGCGTCCCTGTGGAGAAACCCCACCTAATACCACTGTAAGCAGTAGGTCCAGTCTTTGGTCCTTGTCTTTTGTGTTTCACTATAGTCCTACTTCAGTAAACATGTAACCAGGATGCATCAATTCTGAACTCTGATAATAATAAGAAGGAGTCAACAATCACTTTCAGGCAAAAAGAAAATACTGCATTTTTGCACATTTTCAGGTTTAGTAAAATTGTCACTTAATAGTCTTCTTGCTAGTCAGAAGTAATGTGCAGTCCTTTAAACAGTCCTAATTTATCCTTGCCACTTCCTCTGTTACATGTATGTGATACTCTAAATCATTCTCATGTTTATTACTGAGGGGTGGGAATACATTTTATAGTTCATCTTTCCATGGAGCTCTGTAAAACTTGGGAGTGAAGGGCTAGGACCATTGAGAGCTGTAGGTTAATCTCCTAGAATTTGTTACCATCTAACACTGTGATAGGAATCATTCAGTATTATGTATATACAGCAATGTAGACTTTGTAAAGCATTTTTTGGCACTGTGTTCTGAAGTTAAGGAATACAATTATGTTTGCAATGTCTTTTCAGTCCCCCAAATCTTGGATTGAAGAAGTCTTCAGTAAAAGAGAATGTGCAAACATAATTCCCAATTTAAAAGATCCTCACAGGTAACACAATTAATTTCATTTTCTTTCTGTTAACGTTTAGAAAGAATCAGAATACACTTTTCTGGGTGTTTTGTGAAGTTTAGATGCAGTTCTTTGCAGTTTTGCAATGCTGCATTGGCGATTGCTCCATTTTTAAGTACATCTCAGCAGTTCATTTTAAATGATGTTGTTTGCCCCATCCCTGGGAGTGTTGCATGGGGTTTGAGCAACCTGGTGTAGTGGGAGGTGTCCCTGCCATGGCAGGTGGGTTGGAACTAGGTGATCTTTAAAGTCCCTTCCATCCCAAACTATTCTGTGTTTCTACAGTACTGTTTGTTTGGATTAGAAATTGTGAACAATTGACCTTCCTTTCCTTCCTAGGCGCCTTGCTCTCAGTCCAGTAACCAAAACTGTGGTATGGCGTCCAACTGAAAGAGAAAAAAGTGTCATGCTTCTAATATTGCACTACTGCTGCGCAGGAATTCTTAATCCTGTTCTACAGTTTTCTCCCTTCCTCAAAATAATGTCAGCTGTTTATCAAAGTTCAGAGACACAGGTTTCTGCTCAGGCTGGCATAGAGCGTGAAAAGAGTAAAGAAAAGATGAAATCCTCAAGCTATTCTTTAGGAACTGAGAAGAAAAACATGATTTGGCATTCCAAACTCTGTATCTAGTGGATGGTGTTGCCTAAATATACTCAGTGAAAACACATTTTGAGGGTGTAAACTTGTAATTTGGATAGTATTGTTCTGAACACATGGATTGTGTAGAGTAGATGAGAAGGAAGACTCATCTATGAAACGCAGATATAATGTATATTCTGAGATGTAAAACCCCAAACAAATCAGTGAAGTTACCCAGTAGTTCTTCCAAGGGTGAATGCAGAAGAACACAACCTTTAATTCTGTTAATAAGAGTTTTATTACATGTGAATTGATATTTTATGAATACCGTTACAGATGTTTTCTTTTATACATGCATGTTTTAATTATCCATCTTTATCACAGATGTCCGGCAGGATGCCAGGTGTGCCAGAATTTAATCAGGTAAGAATGCATAAATATGTATCTATGATTTTTCTAATGACATAAAACCAGCAATGGATATTCCTAGTCTAGGAAGAAACGACAGCAAAAATATCCTCCTCTTACAATGTCAGAAAAGAATTTCTGTGGACCTGGTGGAGACATATTACCATAAACCTACATAAAATAATTGTAGGGTAAACTTTAACTTACTCCCAGTAGAAAATTTTGTCTAAATAATTTCTGTGTGTGAGTTTGTCTTAATCTTCTCTTGATGAATGAAAGACAGAAATGTGATGTTAACATGGGAAACAATTCCAGCTATATCCTGGATGATACAAAGGAGAGAGAGAGGAAAGCAATGGAAAACATTAAGAATGAGGGAAAGAGCAGAAACAAAATAAAGGGAGAAGAAACATCCCTGATGATAGGTTTTCATCTGCTCTGCACCGGGCATTCTAAGTCCCTGCCTTCAGCAAGTAACAAAAATCACATCATTTTGGTGGTTTTAACTGATGTGTTGATTTTTCAGACAGCTAGTATTTGTGGCTTGTATTAACTAGTTGTTTTCAATCCAACATTTTTAGTTCAGCTACTGTTCCCAAACTGCTTTTAGTATTGTTTATGGTTATAAACTAGAAGTTTTTTGAATGAACATTTAATCTTTCCTCGTTATTAATTTTGCACTAAAGGCTTCTGAAAGCTGAAGCAACAGAAAACAATGTTTCCAATAACTAACAACTAGTAAGCTGATGCAAAATGATTCTGTCATCTGCGTGAGCTTGACTATTTGCTTTTTGATGAAATGTTTCACATTTTGCAGTTGGACAAGATGATCTCTGAAGGTCCCTTCCAACTGTTCTGTTCTGATCTGATCTGTTCTGATCTGATCTGTTCTGTTCTGTTCTATTCTATTCTATTCTATTCTATTCTATTCCTTTGTTTTACTTCTAAGTCTTATATGAAACAAGAATCACATTTTCCAAAAAGCAAATAAAATACTGCTGTAAATCATATGACTGCAAATGGATTTGTAAGTAAAGCAAACATTCTGTGCAGCATTAGTTCAGAAAGGGTCAACTCCCTCTATCTGGTATCTGTCCATGAAGAATGGTTGTATGCATATTTTGCTTTAGAGCAGAAGAAAGGAGATCCAAAGATTTTTTTGCAAATGTTCTAGAAGTAGAAAGAAAGCTGAAGTTAACTTGCACTTCCAAGATGGTTATTCCTTTGGCGCCAGGTGAGCTAAGTAAAGGAGTACTTAGTGTATAATTTCATGGTTTAATCTCATGGTTTAATCCAGTCTAAATCAGGACCACAGCAGTTCTGTAGTTCTGTGCCACCTCTCTCACCGTGCTCATAGTGTGACCACATTGTTAGTTGTTCTTGGAAGCTCATTAGTATGAAAATTAACCTAGAGGAAAAAAAAATAGCTTTCCACCAAATCAGCCACCTAATGAACCATTATTTAGTTGCATGAATGCTAATATTATGGTAGGAGAAGGAGGAAGAGAAAATGGAAAACGGGATGGGTTTATTTTTTCTCTTTCACTTTTCTCTGTAAAGAGATCCCATACCTTTGGATTTTTACTTTTCATCTTGTAGTTGTTTCTTTTACTATTTTGTTGAGTATTTTCCCATGGATCCTGTATGTCCCTCTCCCTATACATGCAGAATGTGTGTCGGTGTCTGATGTTCATTTCAGTCAGCCATTCAGTCATGCAAGTACATTTCCCCAAATGTTAACTCTTCTTTTCTACTTGCGTATCTTATGATGCACTCAGAGCTTTATTTGAGAAGAATTTTTCTGTTCTTAACAAGAGGAAATCATTTTCACCTTAGTGTTATAACTGTTTATATTGTATTTATTAGGTCAGCAGTGAAGTCAGGTTTAGGCCTCTTGAGATCTGTGATTTTCTACTCAGTCCAAAATTGATGTGAGTGTACTTATTGCCTATTATAATTTGACCCAATATCACAGGCAATTGAAATCTCTTAATGATTTCTTATTTGTAGAGAACTTCCAAGGTTTGCGATTTATGATTGAGTTACACAACTATTTGCTAATACTAAGTAGAATAATTCCATGAAGTAGTTGCTAATGACATTTGATAAACTCACTAGCACACTTGTTTGTCCATTCTTCCCTGGTGTGTTGAAATGGCCCCTTCAGTGCAATGCTAACAAATACATACCAGAAAGCACCTAGACCAGTCTCACTATGTGAATATTCAGCAGCATGGTGCCATACTTCTGAATCCTTACATATCTGAGGTGCTCTCATAAATTGTCTCTATGTTTGACCATTTACACACATTTAGGGCTGTATCAAAAGAAGCATGGGCAGCAGGTCCAAGGAGGTGATTCTCCCCTCTGTACTCCTCTCTCATGAAACTCCACCTGGCATACTGTGTTCAGCTCTGGGACCCACAGAAAGCTAGGGAACTGCTGGAGCGGGTCCAGAGGAGTGCCACGAAGATGATCAGAGGGCTGGAGCACCTCTACTATGAAGAGAGGCTGAGAGAGTTGGGGTAGTCTAATCTATAGAAGAGAAGGCTCTGCGGAGACCTTACAGAGGCCTTACAGTATTTAAAGGGGACCCACATGAAAGATGGAAATCTCCTTATCAGGGAGTGTAATGACAGGACAAGGGGTAATGGTTTTAAGCTGAAAGAGGGTAGATACTAGATTAGATATAAGGAAGAAATTTTTAATGATGAGGTTGGTTAGGCACTGGAACAGGTTTCCTAGAGAGGTTGTAGATGCCCCATTCCTGGAAGTGTTCAAGGCCGGATTGGATGGGGCTTTGGACAACCTGGTCTAGTGGGAGGCATCCCTGCTGATGGTGGGGGTTTGGAACTGGGTGATCTTTAACTTCCCTTCCAACCCAAACCATTCTATGATTCTGTGAATTTTTGGGCACTGAAGTGCTGCCTGCAAGGACACTGGACTTTGTAATGTAGTTACTGCAGTTACTTCAGCAATAATCCTCCAGGTTTCTCCTTTTTGTTTTAAGTGTGATTTTCCAGGGGTGTGCTTTTGTGTTACTGACGTTGTTCCCTTCTTCGCTCATAGCTTGGTAAGCCTTTTGGGCAAAGACAGTAGAGTCATTGCTGACACTTTGAAACTATGCTTGCGACATATTCACAGTATCATAGAAAAATGCAGGCTGGCAGGGCCTTAAGGAGGTCCCCAGCCCAGAGCAGGCTCAGCCTGGGCTCAGCCTGGGCTGCTCAGGGCTTCTCCCAGGGGTGTGAATACCCAGGGTTCAGAGTCCCGACCTCCCTGGGCCTTGGCTCCACGGCCGGGCTGTCCTGGTGGGGAAAAGGCTTTTCCTTGTCTCCATCCTGAGCCCCTCGTGCCTCAGACTGTGCCCTGCCTCCCGCCCTCCCACCAGGCACCGCTGGGCAGAGCCCGGCCGCGTCTCCTCCATCCCCACCTGAAAGTGCCGGGGCTGCTGCTGGGAGCCCCCGCAGCTGCCCCTTTTCCCGGCTGAACCGGCCCTGCTCCACAGCCTCGCCTCACAGGGCAAGGCCTCCAGCACCACTGCCTTGGTGCCTCCCCTCCCCTCCCCTCCTGCCTGTTTGTGGGTGTCCTTCCCCTGGACTGCAGCATCCCAGCCCAGACACAAGGTACTGGGGAGCTGTGCCTGGTGCCCAGCTGGAGTGGTGTAAACGGCATCCCCGGCTCTCCTTTCATCCCCAGGGTTTAACCCACGGAGGGCAGTCAGGTGGGACAGGCATGATTTATCCTTGGTGAGCTCTCGCTGACTGCTCCTGGTCACTGCCTTCTCCCTCATGTGCCCAGACATGGGCTCCAGGAGGACTCGCTCCATGATCTCACCCAGGACTGAAGGGAGGCCAGCAGGCCTGCAGTTCCTCAGGTTGGGTTTTCCCCATTTTTGAAGGCAGGTGTGGCATTTGCCTCTCTCCAGCTGATCTCCATGGTCCTTTCAGAGCTGATGGAGCTGGCTAATGCCCTTGTATGGCTGCTCTCCATCAGCACCCTGGGGTGCAGCCTAATGGGTCCCAGGGTATGTGGCTCCAGAGCTCCCAAGCAATCCCTGGCTTAACCACCAACCCTGGCTGTGAGCTCCTGTCCTCCTTGAGCCCTGTAGCTATGCACACAGCACAAAAGTTTACAGAAAAGCAAAACAAAACAAATGTGTGTGATGTCGTGCTTTGGTTTCCTCACCCTTTCTGAGAGCCTCTTGGTCTTGCCATTTGAACTCTCACATCAGAAAGGCCTTAGCACCTGGTCTGTTACTGCTAGTTGGCTGAAGAACCTGAGCATGCCAGGATGTGGCAGAGCATGAGCTGCTTGGGAAATACAAGACCCTTTGAGTTCATACCTCTTATTATGGTAATCACTGAGGTAAAAGCAGGTGTATGTACCCTATGTTGCACGTGTTAGGTCCACGTGCAATTCTTTCACTGTCTGCTGAGCGTAGCTGAACTGTTCTGAGTGCAGTTCACCTGTGGGTGTATTTGCATCCAAGCATTAAGTATGCAGAGCTAATGCTGTTAATTACTAAAGCTGTTAAATGTTCATTGGGCCTCTCAGTTTCAAGGTTACTGCACTGATTTGTCATGCCAGATAGTTGGTTGCTTTCTATAGGATCTCTGCTTTAAAAAGGAAGGTTGCTCTGGCTCTTGCTGTTCTAGAAAGTACTGCTGATGTTACCCTGTATGGAGCAGTAACATTAGATAGTCATTCTGTGCTCATATTTGATGATGGTTTACTCTGTAGACTGAAATTAATTCAGATTTTAGAAAATTTAATGCACTGATAATGAGTCTGATTGCTTTTCAATGCTGTTCTTCCAAGCACTGGCCTGTGCTGGGTTGGACTGTGTAATGTGGTATAGTAAGTAATTAAAGTTGATGTAGTATTTAGTTGGGACTGCTATTGGCTCACTGTCTTCCAGAATGACTCCTGCATAAATGGGTTTGTTATGGTGAGACCACTCCAGGAGCAGAATGGTGACAACAAGATATTTTCAGGACCAAAATGAGTAAGGACACTGTTACTCATTTTTCCTCTGGAGATCTCTTTTTTTGTGGACATCATACTGTCTCATACCCTGGAGTCCCCAGAAGAGCAAAAGTATGAGAAAAAAAATGGAGCAAGAAGGCTAATACCTCACCTGTAAGGAAATATGCCCTCTGAAGACCCATAATAAAATCAAAGCTATTTCTTTTTTCTGGTCCTTCCTTTGAGGTGCATTGGCAGAGCCATAAACAAGTATAGTCATTGCCCTCATGTCCTTTGCAGGCAGATGTTATCCAAGGCTGTTTTGCTTGTGTTATCTGGCTTTGCAGCTACATTGCTCTGAAACAGTTTTAGAACAGGTATGGCTCTGTGGCAACTCTCAGTGAAGTCTGAGTCCACGCGCTATTTGACAGCACTCACAAGATCTGCAATGATCTTCCATCTGTGTTGAACCCATGCAGTTTCCTGAAACAGGAAACATTGTGTATCTGTAAATGTTTTGGTGTGACTGGCTTATTCTCCAAGTTCCAGCTTTGGATACTTTTTGTCTAGTTCATGATCCTTGACCTGGATTGCCTCTGAGGAGTCAGAATTACAGCAGGTTTTGATTTTGGGGTCATCAGAATAAGATTTCTAGATCAGTAGCTAGTTTCATCAGCTCCTGTGCCTGCTCTGCTATTTCTTGTTTTTTAATATTTATTTATTTATTTTTGTTTGTTTTGTTTTTTCCTTATCACCACCATGGTGCAAATGGTTGTGGAATCATGCAGTGAATGCAGTGAGCTGGACTGGAGAATACTTCTGGTTAGAATAGACTGACAAAAAGGGTCTCAATGAGGCTTTCTCCTTACTTCCAGCTAGATCAATTCCTCTTTATTTTTACAGGATTCATTTGTGACTGCGTGCCTGACTTTGTGGAAAATCCCTGTATTTCTGTGATTTCCTACTAAATTAGCTAATCCATGTTGAATTAGCTTGACAAAAGTCAGGCATTTTTGATAGCCCCTATTGCTTTCTGACTTCTAGCTAAGCACCATCATACATATGATAACAGAGCTCAAGTCTTTTTTGCAGCTTAAGGTTTCTATGACTCTGCAATTCTTCAATGAGTAAGATTAATTGATTTATTAATTACCTGTAACTGTAGGAGGCTTCTTTCTCCAGTTTGCTTTTGCAGAGCAAAATCGATCAAATATGATTTGCTATTTGCCTGTTTAAGAAAACAGGGATGCAAACAAAATTTTTTGGTTTCTAGGTGTCAAAAAGTACCTCTCTAAAGCAGTTCACTTCCTTAATTTGCTTAGCGCCTTTTTTTTTTAATGTATTTATCTTTCACTGGTTAGTTTACACTCATCTGCACAGAAACTAGTCTCTCTTTTTGAGTTTTTGAGGATTTTGTAGATCAAGTTTACATCTAGCTTGCACCTAGATTCACCAGAAATGCATCAGAGTCCCAAGACAGTCTTTTGACTGAATTTGGGCTTTTGGAGGTTATTTGTTATTTTACAGAGTAAAGGGGAAGAATTTATCTCCATTTCCCAGAGTATGTTAACATTTGAAATGTCTAAAGGAAAACTGGAGTGTCAGATGTCACTATAAATACATCAAAGTTACCCTTGTAGAGCTGGCTGGAGCTTGTTGGAGCCTGTATGACAGTAATACCGATTGAATTTGGAGTCTGGGTTATTCATCCTGTTGCAAACCTTTAATGCTAACTGAGCTTCTGCTAAATTTCTCATAATATTGCACTTAATTTATTTTGTATATTCACTTTGCTGATGTCCAAGGGTTAGTACAATGGTGTCTCTAGACTGAGGGTTGCTCCTCTCTTCCCAGTTAATGAGTGTAACTACTAGATATTTCTTCAATACCTAGAATAACCTCTGGTAATAACCATAACAGATCTTGGTGTCCTAAGATATTCCTCTGAAATTTCACAAGTCCAGTAAATCTCAGGTCAAAATTAATTTCTGGGTAAACTGTCAAACTGTTAGCAGTGTTCTCAACACAGAGAACAAGTCATGTATCTAGTAAAGCATGTATATTTAATTCAATGTCATTTTGTCATTTCTGAGATTTTTTAGCTGAGCTCATTTTTACTTTATTCAGTGTCAGAAAGATACTCTTCTTTGTAGGAAAACTATTTGGACTATTTTGGTGATGATCCTAGAGCTGCGCACAAGTGTGTATAGTATAAAATTGTTTCTTTACGTCTAATCTCTTTATCTCGCCTCTCTAATGTGAGATGCTGCTGTGGACGTCTGATTGGAGATCACCCAGGATTAGACTGTAGTTGGCCTGTCTATCAGCCTGCCCTGCAGAGAGATGAAGAATGGTCTGTGCAAAAACATACACAGATGAGTCCAACGGATGCATTTGGAACAATCAGTTTTCAAGATGGAGATCACACTTACCATGCCAAGGTTTGCATGTAATTCAATTCTTAATGAATGTTGGGGTATATATGTCTGACTTCTTCTTATAATTCCAGTGTAAGAAAGGTGAAGAGTGACACTGGGTGAATATTGGATGGTTTTTCTTAAGAGAGCAGGGGAACCTAAACATAATTCGAGTTAGAGCGTGTGCATAATATTTTTACGTTGAACTTCACTGTAATTAAGAATAGCTTGTCTTTCTGTCTGTATTGCTCACTGATGTATTTTTGTGCTATCACTTTAATTGTATTATGAAAGTTGTGATCCTGCACAAAGTGTTTAAGATGTTAGAGGTGGGAACTTCATAAAATGTTGCATTTTCTTCTCTAGGAGTATTTTAAGGATGTTTATTTTACCAATTTTTTTGACTTTCTTCCAGTATATTAGACTCTCTTATGATAGCAATTTGGATCAGCTGTTACACTTGATGGTTAAAGAATGGCAGATGGAGTTGCCAAAGCTAGTTATCTCCGTTCATGGAGGCATTCAAAATTTCAAGCTTCCCTCAAAGATCAAGCAGGTGTTCAGTAAGGGACTGGTGAAGGCTGCTGAGACTACAGGAGCATGGATAATTACAGAAGGCATCAACAGTGGTATTGTAATTCTTATTTCTTTTAGTCTCCCTCTGGTGTTCTTGTCTGTATATAAGCATATATATTTGGGGCAAATATAATGAAATTGTTTGATATTTGTGATATTTTACCACAAAAATAAAGCATTTCTGGTTTAGGAACAATGCATAATTCAAAGAGTAACAGTGCCTTTGCTGTTGACAGGCATTCTGAATATTTTGTTGTATTTTATTTTTATTGTTCTATTAACGAGCAAAGAGTATTCTGCATGTAGTAAGAAACACAGTGCCAACTGATAGTAGATAAGCAGAACTTATTTTCAGTCAATTTTATCTGCTTTATTGAAATATTTAGCTTCTGAGGATTATAAGCAGTGTTTTGGAAACTGTTTTCAAATCTAAATTTAACTCCTGTTTTATAATTAAGAAATTTTTGAGTTATGATAATCCTTACAACTAGCCTATTTTATTATCTGAAAATCCCTGTGGATTTTTCTATTCTCAAAAACTGAGGTGATCAGTAAGCCACAGAACTGAAACAATTTTACTTCTTTAGCTTTTATTCAATCAAGTGACCTCACAGGAGAACCAGCCTCTACACTTATGTAAATAATAAAGTTTCAATTCAGGTAGAAAGTCCCAGTAGCACATATGTTAGAATTATTAACTAAAAATTTGTGTTGAGTATGAAGCATTGGCACATTACATCTGAGCCTTACAAATTACTGCAAGGCACATCAAGTATACAAGCAGGGAGGAGGTTTATTTCTGATCAAAACATAACTACAGAATAAAGTACATGATGGAAAGCTCTTTCATTTCTGTCCTGTAGCGAGTCTATGAATGTAGAAGAAAAATGATTGTTAATTGTCTGTTTAGGAGTGTCCAGGCATGTGGGGGATGCACTGAAAGGTCATGCCTCACCATACCTGAGAAAGATTTGTGCTGTTGGGATCCCCCCATGGGGTATCATTGAGAACCAGAGGGATCTCATTGGCAAAGATGTGAGTTTGACACATTTTATTAAAACCCTTTATGTTCTGGCAATGTTTTAGCTTTTGTTCATACCTTATTTTCTGCTTGCTTTATTTCCCTGATTTGGTATTTTTTCTTAGTAACAGAGGCTTAGATTTTGCACAGTAGGGGAATTCTGTGGCATGTTGAGACACTGTATTTTGTTTTTCTTCTGTAAATGAATAATTTTAAAACATTTCTTATAGGAAATTTTCATTCCTTTTTTGAAAATTTGTAATTAATTAGGTAACTCTCCAGAGGATGCAAATGATGTATTTCTATATTTATGTGATTTAGGATAGGCAGTCAGGTTAATGGTATACACAAAAAGGCTATTATTATGTGTGATTTTTGTTCATAAATTAGAATTTTAAGTAAGTGCCACTGTGAGGGCACAATCTACTTAACTGTTGAAAAACACTTGATATGTAAGGCACATTAATTCCTGATAAATAGTAGCTTACATGTTTTTAACAGAAATACACCCAGGAAAAATATGCCACTGTGTTTCAACTATTGCAAAGAAAGGCAGGCAGTGACCCTGACTAAGGACTGCAAGCCTGCCTAATCAGAAATGTTTTCTGTGCAATAAATTGTGGTTTTGTTGCTGTTAAGATCATATAAAATGAAAGCCCATTCTTGACTAGAGCAACAAAAAGCATGATAGAGATTTTCATAAGATTGCAATGTGATGAAGAAATACATAAAAATGAGTTGACGTACCTGGTGATATTTTGCTGGTTTCTGTGAAGATCTTTTTATTTTGGTTTTCATAGGTAGTTTGCCTATACCAGACTCTTGGTAATCCACTCAGCAAGCTAAGTACCCTCAACAGCATGCATTCTCATTTTCTAATGGCAGATGATGGGACAGTAGGCAAATATGGGAATGAAATGATGCTCAGGAGGAATTTGGAGAAGTATTTGTCACTTCAAAAAATACACGCAAGTAAGTACTGCCATGGTCAGCTTTATTACAGAAAACCCTATTTAAAAGATCATGAAGGTGCTTGACATTTCCTGTCATCTTCTTGTGAACGTGGCAATTAGGGATGTGGTTTAATGGTGGAATTGGTAGTGTTAAGTTGATGGTTGGACTTAATGATCTTAAGTGTCTTTTGCAACCTAAATGATTCTGATTCATTTTCCGTAGATTTCACTGAGGTTGAAAGTTGCTCAGTGCAACTGTCTTGAATTCTGAATATCAGAAAAAATAAAAAGGACAGCATTCTCATAAAGCATTATGCATCTGGACTAACTCACATTTTGGTTTCTTAGTTGCAGGGACATCTAAATGACTCAGATGTATTGAGCATTTTCTCACTTCACACAGTTTTGCATGGTCTTTATATAAGCACTATACAGTTTTGCAGCATTTTGCCAGGCAGAAAAACTGTCACATTTGGTCGAATTTGTATTCTTCTCCACATTTATTACTTTTATCCTTACCACTTTTCTATATTACCAGCTTGTGTCCTCCCCAGGTACAGAGGCAAAGACTGGTTGCAAAAGGAGTACTTTTATCCAGTGTTTCTGTTTGTCAGTTTGTGCAACTTCCATTGGTTGCTTATGCAGTAACTGAATTATAGTATAGAAATCATGAAAGAAATATGTATTACATAGACAAGTATTTCTTTTTATTTACTAGTTTGTATAAGTCATTTGTGGAAAATTCATTCTTACCTAATGATTTAAATCTTTACGTATGTTAAAAAACTTTAGTAGAGTTATAATATTGAATCCTTGTTTTCTTTACTTGCTTACAGTATAGTATTTAGAAACTAACTCAGTTTTTAATCTGTTCATATTTAGAGCTTCTTACTCAGCCTCTGATATTTTTTATTAGGACTTTAAGTCAGACTATTTCTATTTTTTTTAATTATTATTTCTATTGCATCTTATTGGAAATATTTCTGATTAGTAAGAAAAATAGCCTGCTACTGTAAAACTTGAGAAAGTCCTTAAAAGGTGCCTAATTACTTTTTTTTTATGTGCAGATAACAAAATGGATATGGATCGCATTTAAAATGCTGTCAGTGTCCTTGCATGTGTGAGAGCTAATGTAAAGGGCAGGATATTCAGCAGGATATTCCTTCTTTCTGATGCTAGAACTTTATTGAGATGTTTTCATGGTCATTTTGATCTGGTCACAGAAGTTCAGTGAAAATCAGACTTAAATTAGAGATAGTGGAGGCATGATTTCCTCTCTGTTGAATCACGTAGTTACTATGAGACTTCTTCATGAGTATTGATCAGATGTCCTGATTTTGTGTGTGTGTGTGTGTGTGTTACTGAGACCTGTTTGTAACTGGTTACTTGTGTTTTGAAACAGGAATGGGCCAAGGTGTACCCATAGTTGGGTTGGTGGTGGAAGGAGGTCCCAATGTGATTCTAATGGTGTGGGAGTACGTGAGGACCAGTCCACCTGTCCCTGTGGTGGTCTATGAGGGCACTGGCAGAGCTGCAGATATCCTGGCTTTTACCCACAAACACACAGGTGATACAGGGTGAGTAGCGCACGGTCTGTTGTGTTGGGAGGGGCCGTAAAAAGCCTGTCCCAAAACCACAGAGATGATTTCTAATGCTTCTGATGATAACCCTGCCATGGTCTTTTGCTGCCTTTTACTTCTGTGAAGTGGGAGCAGTGTTTCTTCCTTCCCTTCCTCAAACTAGTGCTAAAAAAATGTCTCTGCCAAATTTGCTAAGGGATTATTTTTTTTGTTTTCAGAGGAAATAGAAAATGCATGTAGGTATTTTGAATCATTATGTTTCTCACCTTCGTCTAGGGACACTGCTGAGGGACCCCACAGTGCCTCAAGTTTTGATCCAATCCTTTCATATGTCATCAATATTCTGCAAGTGGCCTTGGAGCTTGGGTTCACAGCATGTTTGAGATTACGGCTGGGGTTAGTGGCTGTAGGCACCTCAGGCTGGGGTAGGAGAAGGAGTAATGTGCTCTGGTTTTAGCTTTGTTTACCCAGATTTGTCATCCTTACTGTAATTCTGTTTGTGACTTCTAGTGCAGTCTTAGCCTCAGACTCTGCATTAAACCTAACTTGATGCAAATTTTGTATCCAAAATGTAAATAAACAAATATATTTCTACAGCAAATTAATATCTTTGTGAAGGTTTTTCAAAGGCAAAAGGGCTTTTTACATAAAAGTCAATTAAAAAAAAACCACACACAATCTGACCTGGAATTTTTCTAATTAAACAGAAATTAACAGCTTAATAAACTTAGTTATTCATTATGTATATATCCTAATAATTTATTTATTATTTATTAGCAACCTGGTTTAGTGGAAGGTGTCCCTGCCCATGGCAAGGGGTTGGAATTAGATGATCTTTAAGGTCCCTTCCAATCTCTTATGATTCCATGGTCTTTTCTAAATATTTGGGGGGAAGAGGGAGGCAGGGGTAGTATTTTTCACTTTTTTCACTTGCTTTGTCCTCAATATTCTTTGATCTTTAAAAAAAAATATCCTATCATTTGAGAAGGAAAGAAGAATATGAACAGAAGGGTTAGCAGAGAGAAATGAGGGGAAAAGAGAGATATCAAGAATAACAAGGAACTAATGAGGAATTTAATTTTATCCCTATATTAATACTGAAAGAAAGAAAAAAGGTTTCTGAACTTTTCGTGGCTGTTTGCTTTATATTCACGGATAATCCTTTGAAAATTGTTAACTGTTCCATTTCTTCAATTTCCAATAATACATATGTATGGTCAGAACGAATGCCTGTGCAAATAATATTTTAAGTTATGGGATGCTTTTGTTTTGTTTTGTTGAGCAAAGGGAGGAAGATGTCAACGGAGAAGTGGAAGTATAAGAGATCTCCAAGTGTCTCTGCAGTCCCTATCTCTTGCTTAGATGTCATTTGGGCTGGGAAGAAGTAGCCCAAAAAAATATATATTTTAGCTTGTATATCTGTTTTTCAGGGAGCTGCGCCCTCAAGTGAAGGAGGAAGTTTTGGTAATGATTCAAAATATGTTTAGTTTGGGGCAGAAACAGTCCAGTAATCTATTTCACATTTTGATGGAATGCATGGAGCACAGAGAGTCTGTGAGTAGGATTAACGCTCTGACTTTTTTATATCTTAATTTGCTGTTACGCTTTTTGCCCTTTCTGTGGTGGGTTGGCATGGACGCAGCAGTTGTAAAAGTAATGGTGTTATCCCTAAAGTAAATATAATACAAAAGTGTCTGTACTAATTTATATACTAAGTAGCTCCACAGAGGCTGCTTAGTTAACTTTGGAAGTCTTGATGGCTGCTTATGAAATGACAGTCTTTCTGATTTTAGTAGAGGCTGGACATCTTTGTTTTCACATGAAAGATCAATTAATTTTTACTTTTTTAATGCTCTAGTACTGTGTTCTTTGTAATTTGGAAGTGGTTCTATCTATTCTTCTGCTTGTACCAGAACTGTGCTAGAATTTGTCTCTGAATATCAGGATAGAATGCACTGTCATGTTTATTGGCTCAGGAGCTCATTTGGAGTTGCCAAATATTTGTTTTGGGAATAACGACAGTTGTAGCAATGATTACTAAAATGGAAACTATCCAATATGTTTTTATTATTATTTGTTTTACTTAATTGGAGTGTCTGTTTTCTAGTTGAAAGCTATGTAGTTATTCATCACGTTGCATTTTTGCATTTTGTAGCTTTAAAACTAATCAAAAGGAAATAGACATTATGCAGTAGGTTGATGCCAATTTGTCTTGTATGCTATTGTATTACAAAGCAAACTGGTACATTGTCTTTCTGAAACAAAGGAAAATCATGACCGGGCCTTTGCCAGTGTTTGTGTTGAAGTCTTTATGATTTAATCTACCACAGCCAAGAAGAAATAACCACAGACTTCTTTACCCCACCTCAAATAGTGTACTTCTGCAATTCTAACAGATAACCATACTTGATGTGGAGTCTGAAGAGCAGCAGGACATTGATTTGGCAATTCTGACTGCACTCCTGAAAGGTACCCAAAAATACGATCTGCTTTCATCTGAAATACAGTCCCACTGGCTTATCCTTTCAAAGCAAAGGAGTAACATCAATGTGTGAAGACTACTCGGTCCTTTGCTTGTTTTCTAGGTACAAATATGTCTGCTTCAGATCAGCTGGATTTGGCATTGGCCTGGAACCAGCTAGATATTGCCAAGAAACATATATTGGTTTATGGACAACACTGGAAGGTACTCTTACATTTTATTTTTTTGCAGTACCTTTACACTTTATTGTGACAACTGATTTTCCATGGTTTGCATTTGTCAGGCTTTTTAAATGAGGAGTAGTTTGGTGCTTGGAGTCAGTCTTTTGGGGTAATCATCTCTTATTTTGAAGAAGCATTATTCTTAAAACTGCAAAGTGCTCAACTGTAGAGACAGTTGAGGGCATCAGATGAAAAATCAAATGCACTTGTTTACCCAGAAAAGAGATGCTGTCTAAAATTCCCATAGTTTTCACTGCTAGCTTTTTCAAATAGTTTCAATGGTCCTTCTGGATATGTATCCCTCAAGCCTATGTTGACAACCACTGACGATCACAGACATTTCACGGTAACCCAGAACATTCTTTTCTTTGAAGGAATAAACTACAAAGGAGTGTTGTCTCTGTTTTCCTAGCTCCAGAGAATACGGATATCCCAAGACAAATGCTGAATCCTTTATGGTGTTGACAGGTAGAAATAAAATTATCTGTGGTTAGCATGCCATTGTGGCTCAGCTTTGCAGAAAATGACCTAGTAGGTGCCACGTT
Organism: Cygnus atratus; assembly: GCF_013377495.2. Taxonomy (NCBI): domain Eukaryota; kingdom Metazoa; phylum Chordata; class Aves; order Anseriformes; family Anatidae; genus Cygnus; species Cygnus atratus. The sequence continues at coordinate 37,869,901 of NC_066396.1, forward strand.
AAACATGAGTCAGCAATATGCCACTACGAAGGTTAACGGTATTGTTGGCTGCATTAGGCAAAGTATTGCCAGCACTGGTGAAGCTGCACCTGGAAGACTGTCCATTTCTATGCTCCCCGCCAGTACAACAGCTACCTGGACATACTGGAGGGAGTCCAATGTAGGGCCACAAAGGTGTTTAAGGGACTGGAGCACCTGTCCTGTGAGGAAAGACTGAGAGTGCTGGGACTTCCCATTTGTTGTAAGAGTGCATATTTATCAAAGTAAAACATTTCTTTGTCTTTTTTTTTTTTTTTAAATTTGCTTTTCTTTTTATATCTCCCATTCTGCTGTTAAGAGGGCTGATTTCAGCTATGCATCCGTTCCGTGGGAGATCTTACGTGAATACTACCTGGTACTGACAATTTGCTACCACTTTACTGATGACTTCTAAAATCTTTTCTACCGACAGTTCAGTTTGACATAGTTCCTCAGATTTGTCTGCCATAAAGAACAGCTTTGATGTGGGAACTTTCCTAACATATTCTGTAGCGAGCAGTGAGGCAATGAATTAATTTTCTATTTCTAGAATAGCCTTCTCTTTTCTCATGTTTCTTTTACACCTTGATCATCCTTTGGCCTTTATGGATTTGCTGGCAGTCCACGTGCCCCTGTTCCTCTACTTCAGATGTGTTTGAAAAAGATGTGTGTACCTGTTCATATCTGCACAATTGTTCAGCACCATTTTGAATGAAAAGTCATTGTCAAATAATGAAATAATGTTCCCCTCTTTGAGTAAGATGTAAGGAGTTTGTAATAAACAACGCTTACATCTCTAGCTGCTTCTCCAAGCAGAAATTGGAAAGAAACATGTTCTAGAAAATCTTCTGCCAATTAAGTAGGAAGCAATCTTAAAAAACAACATTTTCTTCATACATTGTAAATTAATAAATAAATAAATAAACAAACACATTTTTAAAATTCTATTTTGACCTAAATGCTTTCTTAATTAAAGAGGAGTACCCATACAATGCAATTGTAATGGTCAGCAGTTTATGCATGGATATTTGGATACTATGAAAAAATTATTCACTGAGAGCATGGCTGTGCACTGGAACAGTTCAGTTTGTTCTTGGGCAACCCTATGCACAAATACAGGCTGGATTGAAAGCAACCCTGAGGAGAAGGACCTAGGGGTGTTGGTTGATGAGAAACTCAATATGAGCTGGCAATGTACACTGGCAGCCCAGAAAACCGACTGTATTCTGGCCAAGAAGCATGGCCAGCAGGTTGAGGGAAGGGATTCTCCCCTTCTACTCTGCTCTCATGGGACCCCACCTGGGGCCCCAGCACAAGAAGGACATGGACATATTAGAGCGAGTCCAGAGGAGGGCCACAAGGGTGATCAGAGCGCTGGAGCACCTCTCCTATGAAGACAGGCTGAGGGACTTGGGGTTCTATGACTCTCTATGTCCAGCTCCTTTGTTATTTTGCATGTAGAATTCCTCTTAAGTTCTGTGCAAGTACTATGACTCGAGAGTTTTCACAGTTTCGATACTGCTGTAGGTAGAGCTCTGCTTTGCAGCGTGTTTGAGAGTTTATCCTAACGCAGATTCTCTCTCATATGTGAAGAGAAGTCTGCTTTAAAGAACATCGAGTTCTATAGAGAGATCTTGAAATATAGTACCTTGAAATGGCTTTTGTCATATGTCGAAAAAGAGAGGCTTTCCTCCTGCCCCCAGCATTATCATACATTAGCTTCTGAAGTGAATTAAAGAGTAGGAGAGTATTATCCTGCTGTAGAGTATATTATTATCCAAGCCTGGTTGTAAAGGTAGACTTGTAAAGGTCTTCACAGATATTGGGTTTATGGAGACACAGTTTTACTCCCCCTTGCTACTGGATTTTTTAGGCAGATGCTTCTTCCAGTATATTTTTCTTCTATACTGTATACTTTGAATATACATAAAGACAAATCATTGTGATAAACAGATCCTTAACTGCCCAGGAATCTTTTATTTAGTTCCATAAGAAGATAATTTTCTAACCTTTCCATCTATTTCTGTCCTTCTGAAGGTTGGTGCTTTGGAACAAGCAATGCTGGATGCTTTAGTGATGGACCGTGTGGATTTTGTAAAGCTGTTAATAGAACATGGAGTGAACATGCACCATTTTCTTACCATATCTCGTTTGGAAGAACTCTACAATACGGTTAGTATATGAAATCCCAGTGTACACAAGGCACACTAATAGCTTTGGATAAACATATATAGAAAGATTACTGTTTTCCTTAAGAGATTAGGCCAGGCCACTTTTTTTTTTTTTTCTTTTTGATAAAGAGCTTTTGAGAAAAATTGAAAATGAATGGGTTTTGATCAGTTTTGATTGCAATGAAGGATTATTGGATTGATGTACCAGCTTTTTATTTTTCAATTCATTGACTTGAACCAGACTGCTCACCTGAAGCTCATGAGAATTTTGCTCTGCTTTTAATCTGGTATCTGATGTATACTTACCTTGTTGTAAATGATATGCTGTTTAACCATAGTGATACCTACCTATGTACCATATAGTAAGATTTAAGTTAATAGAGATGTTACAGATTGGAGTTGAAATGTTTTTGAAGAGGTTTGTGGGGACAGTGTGAATCACAATGGTTTATTCTGAGGATCTTTAAACTTCTTTCCTCGACAATATTGTTTTTCAAATGTAGAGATGTGTTGATTTACTTTTTTCTTTTCACATCACAGAAACAAGGACCATCAAATCTACTTTTGCATCACCTAGTTCGAGATGTGAAACAGGTAATGGATATAGGAGAGGCTGGGGAGCAAAAATAGTAACTTAGAGCTTTAGTGTCCAGTGGCAGACTGCTATTAGACAATACTGGGGAATATGAAGGAATAGAAGTGATGTTTTCATTACCATACTTCTGTATCTACTAAATGGTTTTTATCTTCATCCCACTAATCCCCCCAAGCAATTAACTAACCTACTACCACTGAATACTCCCAAGGGTCCTGTACCTTAATTTCAAAGCCAGAGGTTCGTATAGATCAGACTGTCTCTTTCTCAAGTTACTAAAGTGATATTATGAAGTGATTGTACAAAAGACCTAGTGAATTAGTACAGTGATTATGCTTACTAATGTAACATTTTTCTTTTTCTTTTTCCTTTTTTTTCCCCTAAAGCGAAAGAAAGAGGCTTTCTGTGCTAAGCAGTAACAGAAAGATGATGTGACAAGAAAGATTATTTTACTGTGCTGCAGTGTCTAGGAGAACAGAAGGTGGCAGTGGATGACTATTGCATGGAGCGCTGGCTGACTTAGTTTAGTGACAGCCTTGTTATATAGCTACATTTAATTTATTTCATATTTTCATTATCCCTGACAGCTTTGCTTAACCAGAAAGGGGTGAGCTGTTCTTTCTGCATGCAGTCTCCACTGCAAGAGATGCCTAGATCCAAAACTAGATTAATTGGCCAGTTCTTTCCAGGTTATGAATACTAAGATAAATAAATAAATTAATCTGACTATTTGCAGAGTTCTCTGGTCTCAAGTATTGGGATTTCTGAGAAGATTTTGTTTTTATGGGTGACCTCCATGTCAATGCCATTGATGCTACAGTAGGTGGGCGCAGGGTGTTCAGATCTTCGTGGCAAGCTATTTTCTGTGTTTTCCCACACTGATAGACATATTTTGGGTTTAATTTATATGATGGACCTGGAGGATCTCAGTGTTGAAAATACATTCTGTTCTTCCAGTCTGAGAATGGAGATGTTTTCTCCATTAGTGTGACCGGCTTTGCTGCTGCTTTGTTTGAATGGAGATACATTGCAGTCTGCCCCTTCTAGCATTCAGTATATGTTGCTTGTGCAGAGAAGCATCTGCAAGTGTGGGTATTTAGGACTATAAGTACTGGTCTATTTTTTAGTTTTGGAGGTGGCAAGCTGTGAGACACGCTTTTGCCCCAGAATGCTCAACATGTTGGTGCCTCTTGTTACCCAAGACTGGGTGGCTTTTGCTAGCTATACTGAGGGTTGCCACTAAACTCCAATGAAAAAAGCTCAGCCTAATGGATAAAATGGCTTTTTACAGTCTGAAAGGCATAGACTCCTCTGATCCTGATAATACCTGTGATCCTGTTTATGTACAGGCAGGCACATTTTTCATTTCCAAGAGTTGCGCTTTAAGGTTTTATTGATTATATCTAAAATATGCATGGAAGATAATCTTTCTTCAACTAATTTGTCACAAGTCTTGTGTCTTGGAAGTACACTGGATGTACCCAGGGAAGCAGTGCTTTAAACACAAGTAGTGACATACTCAGAAGGTACAACTAATGCAAGTGCAGCTGCTGTCCTAGTTATCACGACAGTCTTGAGCCTCTGCAAGAGACTACAAGTGTCCTGGAATTATTCTACAACATTAAATGTATGCTTCATCTATATCTTAATTTTTAATTAATAAACTGGTTTAATGAGCAGATTGTACTCTACCAATTTGCTCTGTTATCAGAAAAGGAAGATTTTTATCAGCTTGTCTGGCTGATAAAAATTGTACTGAAGTACTGAATTGTACTGAAGTACAATTACCTTCAGTGTTGAATGTAGCTCGTCTTGTGAACATTGCTATGTATTTCCCTGTGTGATGTGGATGCAGTGGACAGCAGATGTCACACTTCTTAGGCTGAAAATGCCAGTGTGCCTCTTTTCTCCCTCCTAGAGTAATTTTGTATGCCTAAAGAATGTTTACACTTCCTGACAGATGCAGTAGCTGTCAGTTGCACCTTCTCCCAGAGTTTCCTTATAGTAGCAGGGATAGCATGTTGCACATAACAACATCACAAAATGCTTGTGACATTTGGTGTTCCAGAGTACACTTCCTTCGGATTATAAGATATCCCTGATCGATATTGGCCTGGTTATAGAGTACCTCCTTGGTGGAGCTTATCGGAGCAGCTACACAAGGAAACATTTCCGAATTCTGTACAATGATCTGTACAGAAAACACAAGGTAAATTCTGTGAAATGGCTACCACTGGTCACAAAGAAAATCCAAAGTATTGTACCTTAAAATAGCTCAGGATGTCACTGTGTTTTGTCTGAAGGTCATCAGTTAAGTGTATACCATGCTTACCTGTTTTATGAGTTTGCTAGCTGTGGAAAAGTTGCAATTAAAACAGACAAATATGTCTAATGTCTAGACCAAATGCTAGAAATGCCATCCTTTGGACAAAATGGTCAGCAAAAAGTTCAGAGAACTTTTGTCTTTTAAAGAGCTTATGGCACCTTTTGTAAGGACTGGCACTTGGAAGAAATTCCAGATTGGGTCATTCCATTGTTGTGCAAGCTTTGTTGTTTAAATTGTATTATTGGGGAAATCAGTATTTTATCTTTTCGAGATTCAGAAAAAAATATATATATTTTTTTAATTAAATGTGAAACAGGCCATTTTTTTTCCTTGTTGGTATAAGCTTCAGCTGTAGTTTGCAATGATGGCTGACTCACTAGTCTCTGAATAACTGCACAGGCGCCACTGAAGTCAGAGATAAATATAGGCAAACTTTGTCCCTAATTTGCATTTCTCTTTCTGTTTTATGGTGTGCCTTTGCATTTAGAGAGCGCTCTCCAGCTTTTCTCAGAACCTGTCTCATTCCCTTCATCAGAGTAATCAAATGGGTAGCAGAATGGGATCTGCTGAAAATACTTTACATTCTCAGTTCTTCCGAACAGCACAGCCTTACAAATGCAAGGTAATGTAATTGCTAGTTCTGAACTGTACTTAGGACACAGTAGGCTGCTAATCAGTTTACTGAGAGATTTATTTTAGACAGGCATTTTTATGATAAGGTTTTACTGCCCACTGTTCACGCAGTAAAGGACTCCTCCCATGATACTTTTTGACTTCCATTCACACTTGTTGATAAGAGCTTTCATTCACTGAAATGCTGTATCACTAAATCTGTGAATATCAAGCACAGATGAAAACTCTTCTTATTTGGAAGCAGCAGTAGGAATTTTCTGACTTTCCTGATGTTTTCTCATGATTGCTTATTAAAGTAGCTATAGTAAGAAGAGATATAGTTCTGATATCTGTAAAACAAAGACAACGTTTTCTGTCAAAGAAAGAACAATAAAAGAGCAAAGATCACCATATACATATATCTGATAGACTAAATGTAGGGTTGAATGAGTTTAATTGGCTTTATTAAATTTAGTCTGAACCAAAATGAATGCATTACAGCACTGACACAATCTGTGATTCACCTCCCTTAAACCTAGTAAGACATTTTCATTGCCATTAGTAGAGATAGGAATGTGTAGAAAGTTCACACTACAGGTGTGGTAAACTAAAAATCATCATTAACTATCATAAGTCCTTTGTGTATGGTTTCAATCTACTGTTTGCTTTTTCTCTGGTCGTGATGGGAGTACAAGAAAGGAGTGAAAGTAGTGTCTTGGTATCGCAGGGGTTCGTGAGTACCCAATGTTATAAAAGAGGAGGCTATAAATGGCAAGGGTACAGAGCAAGGAGTGTCTTTTTCCTCTACTAATATTATCAGCTTCTTAGCACTGATAAACTAAATGTACCCTAGCTGTGGTTTATGACTTTGATGTATATACCAATTAAACAGTTTGCTACTTGCAATTCAGAACTGTGTGCAATTTTATTCACATGAATCTGAACCTCAACCATTCAGAGAGATTTTGTGTTTTTTAAAACAAATTTATAGGAAAGATCCACTGGTTTCCATAAGTCTAAGAAGAAGTCAAAAGAGGATATAAACTTTGCAGAGAACTATGAGTCATCTGGCTTTATCTACCCCTATAATGACCTCCTGGTTTGGGCGGTATTAATGAAAAGGCAGAAGATGGCAATGTTCTTCTGGCAGCATGGAGAGGAAGCCATGGTCAAAGCAGTTGTGGCTTGTAAACTCTACAAGGCAATGGCACATGAAGCTAAACAGAGCAACATGGTGGATGACACTTCAGAAGAACTTAAGAAGTACTCAAAGTATGAGTTCTCCCTTCACTTCAGTTAATAAAGATTAGCAATGCTTAGAATGGTTAGACTTTTTCATAATCCAATAAGAATATGTAAGATTAGTGGTGCTGCAGACTGTGGAGTATAAAATGTCTTCTGCTGCTCACTATTTATAACATATAATGGAGCTCTGTATTAGTGCACAGTCTGGTCAAGAATTAAGGTAAAACTATTAGTATGTTATCTAGTTGCATAGCTGAAAAATAAAATATAGGTTAGTAGGGCATATCTTGCGGTCTACTATGTGGTCAACGGGGATTTTGAAATTTCCCTAATAGCTTACCTAACCAGCTTAACTTGTTAAAAATCAATTATGACACAGCTGTGTTAAACTTTTCAAACTCATAATATCTGGTAATGAACAAAGTAAAATCAGTCCTTAAGTCCTGCTCTGCATAAGACCTTATGAAAAGTATTCGCTGAAAATATCTGAGTGAATCAAAAATGAAGTAGACCAAGAACTTTCATCAAGTTTGTTATTTCATTGTAGTATTTTTCTGGTAGTTTTTCTTCTTAATGACATATTGTCATTATGGTTTTGTACCATAATTCCTCAGATTCAGATTACAGTAAAATGTGCTGGCCTGTTCTGCTTGCAGTTCCAAAACTTAAAGGAAGGCATATCTTCCTGGCAGAGTCTCCCCAACAGAGGTGTCTAGGAGCCAGTGTAAAAGAAGAGGCTTTTGCAGATGCCTGCAATGCTTCCCCACACTGATGCTAGTACATAGAACTTCATAGGGTCCATTTTGATCACTAAATGAGATTAAGAACAAAACAAATAAATCAAAAGATAGAAACGAGGATGACATTAAACCTTGTGATTAGGACTAAATAGTCACATTTACTCACCAAACTATTTTTCTCTAAATATATTGATAAAACAATGGGTAAATGAGAAAAAGGCATACTTACTGTGTATTTTAGCTGAACTTTGGCTAATGGAGCTTTCAATCCAACCAGTAGTGATTCTGAGTTTTGACTGGTCCCTATTAATTCTTTTCTGCTCAAGGGAATTTGGGCAGCTTGCCTTAGATATACTGGAAAAAGCATTCAAACAAAATGAACAGATGGCCATGAAGTTGCTGACCTATGAACTGAAAAATTGGAGCAACTCAACTTGCTTAAAACTAGCAGTGTCTGTGGGCCTGCGGCCTTTTGTATCTCATACTTGCACACAGATGCTACTGACCGATATGTGGATGGGACGCCTGAAGATGCGGAAAAACTCCTGGTTTAAGGTAGCATCACTCACTTTAGCTTTTGGGGCATTTAGATGCTATTTATATGTTTTATACATGTATTTGTGTTTATGAACTAGTCTAATGCAGCTTCAGACAGATATGCTTGTGTGTAGATTGGAACATATTCATCTGGGAGAGAAAAGAAAGGCGGGGGAGGGAGGACAGTACTTGGCGTTGGTTTTACTTCTTTGCAAAAGAATCTGGGGGATGGCATTAGGAGAACACAGCTCCTGAGTTGTCTTTGTCTGTTCCCATTTCCTCAGCACCCTCCAGTCCCTCCCCACCTATTCTCGTTGCCCCACATTGCTGGTTTTCCAACAGAGCTGCTGATGGCAGGAATGCCCTCCAGACATAGGGAACAGTATCTACAGTATCTCCAGATACCACTAACTCTCTCCAAAGCCACAAAACAATCAAGAGCAGCACACCTCTTCAGAGGCTGTAAGAGTGTGACACGGAGATTCCCACCCCAGTGGCTCTGTCCCAGGCCAGTGGAATAGCTATGGGTTTGTGCTGGCATCATGCATGGCTGACTTTGGCCTCAGGTCTATGCTATCACTGCTGAATTAATTTCCTGAATCTTGTGTTTCTCTTTCAGGTCATTGTAAGTATTCTCCTGCCTCCCACTATCTTGATGCTGGAGTTTAAAAACAAGGCAGAAATGTCTCATGTGCCTCAGTCTCAAGATTTCCACCAGTTTACATGGTACCATGGGGACCAGAGCCCACCCAGCACTAAAGATGTCTTGTCTCTGGTTAGTCTGTGATGGGCAGTCATTTGTGTGTCAGGGTCTGTTGAATGAGGAGGGATTGATCAGCTGGAAACATTGGGACCAGATTATCAAGAAGTAGGGTTTTGATCCCTTGCTGGGACAGAGACTAGAGGGATCCTGGGCAAGTCACTTCATGTGTCCAGTATTGGTCATATTGAGAATATCCTTTCCAATCTCACAGGAGTACAGAGGTTATAATTAACTGTCAGTTATGCCGTTCTTTTAGGGCACAAATTTTCTGCTCTCCGTGTTCAAAAACAGGTTCTCTCTTCTTCTGAGTCTCTTGAGGCTAGTAGAGACGTCATTTAAAGCACAAGAGAAGCACTCTTTTGGTTTAATCATTTGAACTGAGTCCTGAAGCACTCTGCAGGGACCTGTTGTTGCATGAAAGTCCTCCTTAGATCTGACTGTAGAGAATCTCTAGCATAGGTGAAATCTTTCCCTATTAAGATCTGAATTCCTCCACACTTCTGCTAAGCAGAGTTGTGTGTCCTTTCTTTTCCTCATTCTTCACAAGTCATTCCTTGAACTGAAATTTTCTAGAAGTTTTCAGTTGGAGGCAGACATCAGACACAGAGAATTTTGATCCGAACTGGTAAATGTTGGTGAGGTGTTGACCAGCGCAAATATGATTGTCAAGTGAGATGTGTCAGGCAATCTTACTTGCTCTGTCTCCAGCAGATATGTTTTATGGATTGATTGGGACCTTATCTGTTAACTTGCAATTTGTGCAAAAATAAAGGAGAGTGGATTATTGTCAAGGGCTTTTGCAGCAGAATGGCAGACCTGTCATTGCCACACCTGTGTTTTCTACTTGATGCAGGAAAATGCTTGAAGCTCTTACACCCTGCAGTGCCTGAACTGACTGTTCAAAAATGCTTTCTGTGGGATTAGGTAACAGCTATGATATGTAGGAAAGGCAAATTGTAATTGCTGTAGGGACCCCCTGCAGTCTGGTAAAAAGCAACACAGCAATGTGCTTTTCTGCCCTGCCTCAGACAGGGTTGCTTCCTTTCTGAGCTAGCAATAGGCTTAACTTCTAATTTTATCTAATACAGAGTGTTGTTTAAAACAGAAAGCTGACCTACTTTTCTTAAATCCTCTGATATGAAACACGGAAGAAAAAAGTACAGAAAATTTCAAAAATCTTCAAGTGCCATATAGAACATTTTTCACACACGGTCATAAATTCCAGTCACCTGCTGCAGCTGGAAATTGCACTCTTTTATGGGACAAATTGTCTACTTCACCTCAACAGATCTGCTGTTAATATGTCAGGATGATTCTGTGTGTGTTTCTCTGTTTTAGTACTTTTCTGAGTCAAAGATGATGGAAAAAAACCAGTTTTCCCTGACAAGGAAATGTTGTGTAGTAGGGATAAATCTCCATGTCACCAAAACTGCTGTGCTGCAGGTGTCTAGTATCAGCAAGTTTTAACATTGATATTACCCAAGGCAATTAGCCAATGTTAAAACAAGAATGAATGAGATAGGTTGGTTCCTCCAGGCCTGCCAAACTACCTAGTTTCCCCTCCATCTCTTAAAGCCTTCTTTCAGCACCTTCTGTTTTTTGTTTGTTTGTTTGTTTTCAGTTGCCCACTGCTGTGGGTCTGCACCTTTTCCTAGGTTTCAGCAGCAACTCAGATATTTGTTTCTTCAGAAGGGTTCTTGTACAAGTGTCAAACTCAATGCAGAATTGTTTGCTTTTTGCTTTGTTTTTAATTTGTTGAGGATAATAAAGAAGTTACCTCTATTTTTTGTAGACTGATTTTGTAAGAGAATACTTATCTCATCCTCATCTTCTAATCAGGCATACAGTACACCAAAAGTAGAAACTGGATTCTGTATTTAAAACTCCAGTATCCTGACGTTTTCTGCACATCTGTATTCAGACTGCATGCAATGAGCTGAGATGTGGTACTCATTCATTTATTTCAGAATGCCCCACAGATATGAATAGATTTATAGCTTACACACTTAAGTCATATTGGGAGTTGTTATTTATCTGTACTTTACAGATAGAGGAGATGAGATACAGGGAGATAAGTGACTTGCTTAAAGCCTTAGAGAAATGTGTGTCAGAAACAGGAGTGGATTCAATTCTGCTGATACCCAGGCCATTGCATGTAATCATAAGACCAAACGCTAAATGGTATTTATAATTAAAAAGTGGGAATGATAATGAGATGCTTGTAACCAGATAAAATCAAGCTACAGTAATAGTATATTTTGAGTAAAGCCTAAACATCTGTGCCTTCTTCTAACATGGCACAATCTTTGCAATCATAGAGCATGGTTTCTTACTCTTAAAATGCTATTTCCTTTTTAAGAAGGATTATGATGTGGAGAAGGTGGCTCAGAAGTCTGATGAAAGCCAAGTAGATGGTGGACAAGGAAACCTGCCTGGCACTAGAAAAATCTATGAGTTCTACAATGCACCAATTGTCAAGTTCTGGTTTCACACGGTTGGTCATCACACAAGAACTTGGATTTCCAGAATTCTCCTCTGATTCTTTGAATGCCACTTGATGCAACTTTTTCTCTGTCCAACGTGGATTTCCAGTCACTTGGTGGTGGTGGGGAATGGGAAAACATTTTAATGAAAAGTTTTCAGCTGAAATCATGCAGCTGCAGTAGAAAAAAAAAAAAAAAACACAACAATGATACCCTCCCCCTCTTTTAAAAGATTATTTCCTACAGAGCATTTATTAAATCAATTTGGATTTATTCTCCCTGCATTTGTTAAATCAATTTGAGTAACTAACCTCTATGTTAGTAGAACTTAAGGTATTTGAGATCAGGCTGCCTGTTGGGTCAACTGTTACTCCTTTAACAGGTTGTAGTCAACCAATTGATATGTCATAAATCCTCCTTCTTAGGTATGTTTATGGAAAGTTTTGTTACCTTTTAAATATGTTATCCATCTGATCTTTTTGTGTTTTGGAAGGCACTGATAAATCAAATGTGATTCACTTAGTTTTGAGAATGGTTACTTGCTCCTGCGCAAGGTTAGGACAAAAGTGTAGCATTACCTTTACATTCATGTAACAGTGTGTAGATAGTTAACATTTACATAGATAGTTAGAAAGAAAGATAGGTAATAGCATGGCTCCTGTTGGGCGTTGGGGCCTAGGTGAACATGCACAGCAATAGTTCATTTTCTGCTTCAATCTTTTGAGCACCAAAACACAGTTTTCAGATGATGTTTAAGGGTATTTGCACAAAAATACTTTGGAGAGCTAGGCTTAAAAATCTTAGAGTGGCCCAGTAGTTAGAATATATGTTTATATTCAAAGTATATTTTGTTATATTCAAAGTATATTTTGTTATATTCAGAGTAATTATTTGATAATATGTTTGCAGGAATTTGTTGGAGTTTTTCATGCATCTGTATTATATACTGTGTATTTTTTAGATGGCGTACATGGCGTTTCTCATGCTCTTCACTTATACTGTGTTGGTGAAGATGGAACCAAGACCGAGTGTGCAAGAGTGGCTTGTTATTATTTATATTTTCAGCACTGCCATTGAAAAAGTTAGGGAGGTAAGCTTTTTCCATTCACACTTCTCATCTATAAAGGATGTATTATTAACCAGAAAATAAAATAAACTGGAGAATGCCAAACTGTGAGTTTTCCATTGGAGAGAATTTAGCAGAGGAAAGAATTACATAGGGCAGTTATTTATGTGATTTTTTTTTTATATAAAGACTAGTACTTGGACTTTAAAAATACATCTTGAAGTTTGTCCTTAAAACTCCATTTCTATGTAAGCCAGTGGTAACATACAGTTTGTTTTAAAGTGATTGTGCTGAATTGGGTTTTGGAGCCCTATTGTAGGCACCCATTTCTTACTTTCTTGGACCAGACCATTAGATTTCCTATAATGAATATAGAATGTGTCTTTAGGTACTACTTTGAGTGCGGGCATTGTTATCAGGTATTTTATGTAGAATAATCTAAGATTTTCCATCAAGTCTAACTGACCATCTAGAAACAAACTGAAAAAAAAAAGCCAGCAAATTTTAACACTGGATTGTTTGGGCGTGAAAAAATGATACTCTAATGAAAATTAATTGCAATTAATTGCAGTCAATTATTTCTGAGTTTCTGAACACACCTTGCACTTCAGACCTGAAGCTTGAGACGAATGCAGCTATATATTTCACAAATTATTTTATCTGATCAGACATACCTTCAACATGGAATTGGTGCAGCAGTAATCAACAGCGGTGTGAGGTGTCCTTTATATGGCTTTTGGAATGCTGTACTTTTAGAAGAATAAAACAAAGTATTCACAGTTCTGAGTGAAGGATTCTGTTACAACAGATCACTCAGAAGACTACAACATCATTATGAGAGAGGTGAGGGATTTTAAGGTGCAGCAGAAATGCTATGGATATATTGAAGTTTGGGATGAACACAGAAGTTCTGTAGCTGCATGAGGTTAAAAAAAAATAAGGATTATCTAATTGGGAAAAGAAAAAAGGATATGAAATATCAAGGACTGGAGATTGCTGTTCTGCTGTTGCACTGTATTGATGGTGGGACAGTGGAAACATCACTTCTCCTTTCTAGCATTAACATTCTTTGGAGACTTTGAAATTCATTTCTTCTTGATCTTCTTTGTCCGTGTACTAGTTCTGGGCAGCTGTCAAAGATTTTGTAGGGCAATCTGTGTTACATGTCCAGCTAATTAACTGCTGAGGGTCTTGTTATATATAATTGCAAACGTCCATTTCTCTAGATTGTATCAAGTAATGGTTAAAGCCTTAGGCGCTGATCCTACAACTAGTTCCTCATATGAGTTAGTCAAGTTGAATTGAGTAGGATCACTTGTTTACATGAATGTGTTCATATGCGTAAATTCTTGCAGGATCAGGGCATAACATTTAAAAATCTCTCCTTTGCTTGGTTCTTATCAGTGTGATCTTACATAGCACTGCATAATTGGCCTCACTCATGCCACATGCAGAGGTTTTATTTACAGCCTCCCAAAGATTCCACTTCACACATTTGCTCAGTGAAGCTTAAAATCCCTTTGGGGCACCTCACAGTTCAAGGAGTGAACGTTTCATTCTTTACCTTCCTAGTTGCCAGCACTCCTTTTTTTAGCATGCCCTTGGTGCAATACAAGGATCTTACTTTATATTTTCAGCCTGCAATAACAGGCAATAGTTGTTTCCCCATCAGCAAGGTTAGGTTGATGTTTTCCATGATTTAGGGGCTTTTGAAGGGGCTACTGCAAGTCGTGACCATTCCTCTAGAAAATATTAATTAATTTATAGTGATAGCTGTTCTGTACTGCCTGTTCTTTTCTGCTGAAGAACACTTTTCAGTGAACAGGTTCAGGCTTGGGATTTGTTTTTCTTTAGGAAGAGCAATTCTGTTTGGTGTGGCATGCTTGAGAAATAAAACATTATAGATTAAGTCTAAACCTCAATAAAGAATGAATTGCAGTATATATAGTATGTGGGCCTGAAAAAAAAAAAAAAGGAAATAAGAAACAAACTTTTTCAAATATCATAAAACTGTTCAGACAGAAAAGGTCAAAGAATGTATCTTTGATTTTAATGGAGATGCTGTGTATATTTTTTGTTTTGGTTTTGTTTTGTTTGATTTTTTCCATATTCTATTCAGGTATTTATCTCAGAACCTGGAAAATTCTGCCAAAAAGTGAAGGTGTGGATTTATGAATACTGGAATTTTACTGATTCTATAGCCATCATCCTGTTTATGATTGGCTTTGGCTTGCGCTGGTTTGAACCCACTGTTCAAACTGCAGGGCGGCTCCTTTATTGCTTGGATATAATATTTTGGTATGCCCGTCTCCTTGATCTCTTTGCTGTGAACCAGCATGCTGGCCCATATCTGACAATGATTGGGAAAATGGTAAGCATTACACTGTGGAGCAATTTTCTTGTAGTCATGACATCTACCGAGGAGCTTGTAAAGGTCAGAAGTGACATAAAAGGATGGTGATCAAAGTAGATGTTACCTAATAAATCATAGTGAATGTGTTACCTGAAAATACCATGATTTTTTCTGTTTGTGAGTTGACGATAACCAGATTTCAGTTCTATTTTATTCATTATTTAAGTTTATTCACAAAAGCCATTTTCACTTTGTTCCTTAGAGAAGGGTTGTATTTGTGTAGAGTTTCTGATCCAGCTTGATAATAGTAAGAAGAAAAATCACCGTTTCTTGCAGACGGGCTCACTACTATAGATAATTCCCCTAGCTCTTGGAAACTGTCTCATTATTATTTTACATTTTGATTCAAATAATTATATCCCATTTTTAGCAGGCAAAATTTCTCTGAGATCAAAGTTAATTTTTTTTCTCTTTTGGTATCAGAACTGCTGCTGAACTGCTGCTGAGTCTTGAGGGACATATGCAGATTCCCACTGTAATTTCCCTCAGTTATTGGAACTATCTTATTAATACTTTTATATTCTGTCTTGCATAGTAATTCTGATTCAGTGTTAGAATGAAAAAATCATTTGAACTGCTATTCTGTACTCTTAGTTTAGACGAAGATGCCACTGATGAAAAGCACCATCACAAGGTCTCTGTGTTTTTTAAATATTGGATAAGATCTTTAGAGAGATTTGAGAGGCAAGACTTCTGGCCTTTTTGTTCCAGAATTGATTTTAACCTCTGGAAAATGTTTTAATTTCCTCCAGCATATTAGATTGTTAGCCTGTTTTTGTATTGCTATTTGCAAAAGTAGTGACTGATTTTCTTCCCCAAAATGTAAGTCTCCTTTGCATATAATTAACACAGTTAATTCTTCCATGTCCAGACAGCAAACATGTTCTATATTGTGGTCATGATGGCCATTGTCCTGTTGAGTTTTGGAGTGTCACGAAAGGCAATACTTTCACCAGAAGAGCCTCCTTCTTGGACTCTCGCCCGAGATATTGTGTTTCAACCCTACTGGATGATGTTTGGTGAGGTCTATGCTGGAGAAATAGATGGTAGGTGATTTTCACAGTGCAGCTCAACAGCTTACATTTAATATGTGCTTAAACAAGTTCACTTTTGACTGTTAGAATTTTGGCCACATATTAAGTCTACCCTTACTCAAACAATTTTTATTCCAGTGTATATATAGCCTTAATTTGTAATACTGCACAAATAAAGGTGAGAATATTAGTTTCTGTGTATAAAATGAAGATTAAAACTTTCAAATTTAACTTCTGAAATGAAGTATATTACAAAGCTCAGAACAAAGCACATAGGGACTAATGATAAAGTAATTCTTGGTCAGACCCTGTCAGTGAAATGAATTTGCAATTGGGACAGTCCTAAGCTGCTGATCTCTTGGAGAAAAGACTGCAAAGTTTATTAGGAAGACAGAATAAAGGGAAAAGCAAAAAGGAAAGAAAAAATGATTTTTCACCATAGTAAGAATTACTTGACATTCTTCTTAAACAAATAAACCAGCTGAACATGAAAATAAATAGCTTAAAACAATAGGAAAAATGTTATTTCTTGCTTATGGCTTTGTCTCAGTGAGAGAGAAGATCCAGGCGCTCCAGGGGTTATTTCATTATATAGATGGAAGGCACTCTTATGCCATTAAGCAATGGGTGCAAGTAAAATAGTCTTGAAAACGGAAAAGAAGGTTTGCAAATACATACAGATACTTAAGACGTATAGTTCAGTTTAGACCTGATTCACTTAAATAATTAAGGATGCCACATCAATTATTATTGATGAAACAGTCACATGACAGATACATATCTTGGCTATATAAGTCAAAATACTTTTAATAAAAGTATGGCATTAAGTTTCACAGTTTAATTCATTTAATCACCTAGTAATGCTAAACCTTTAGAAATTTGAAACTTCTCAGATAAGACGGATTTCTCTAATGAATCTTTATGCCATGGAATATCTTCTGAATTTAGGACTGCTGTGTTACAAACGTGTTTTAAAATTTCCTCAAAGGTGCAAAATTTGATTAAAAAGCACAAACATTAAAAAGTGGTTGTTTTCTCAGTTTAAAAATATTCAAAGGGATCCCTTAGTTTCTGTGTACTATCAAAAGTATCCATATGTACATTTGCATGTTAATTAATATGATCTTACTGAAGCTATAAAGGATTAATACTTCAGTTCTGATAAAGCAGCCTTGTAGCTATATTTGTTTCACCACGGGGTCAGTGAAAGCTTTGCCACTTGCTTTAAAGATCAAAGATTTGTATTGCAGTTTACTTGAGTGTGTGCCATCCCCCAAATATATTGCAGTTGCGTTATTTTCCACTTAACAAAAAGTCATAGTGACTGTCATAAGATATGTATAGAGTGGTGTCTAGAGCTTCTGAATTGAAATGGAAACAATGAGGCAGTAGGGTCATGAAGAGTTATCTTCCTTACACAGAGGTAGACTTTTAACAACATATCTCTGTGGAAGAAACTGGGACTATTCTGTTTCTTGCTCAGGCAAATGAGGAGCATATAGAATCATAGAATCATTAAGGTTGGAAAAGACCTCCAAGGTCTTGGATCTCCTCCAAGGTCCTACCACCAATGTCACCCACTAAACCATGTCCCTAAGCACCAGGTCCAACCTTTCTTAAACACCCCCAGGGAAGGTGACTCCACCACTTCCCTGGGCAACCTGTTCCACATGCCCTTGCTGTGCTCTGTTATATTCCCTTGCTAACGGTGCTCTGTATGTCTTTCCCTTTTAGTTTGCGAAACCAATCAAGACTGTCCTCCTGGGTCCTTCCTCACACCATTCCTCCAAGCTGTCTACCTCTTTGTGCAATACATCATCATGGTCAACTTACTTATTGCTTTCTTTAAGTAGGTACCGTGCCGTATTGCTGCAAAAGCAAAGACAACTGATAGATGTTCTGCCAACACTTCTGTGTTGACTGTTTTGAAGTTTGAACAGAACCTGGCTCTGTGGCAGTAGACAACTCCACTTGGCAAACGAGCAACATTAATTCAGCTCTGACATAATTTGTACTTTGTTCCTAAAAATTGTATTTGTTGTGCTGACAGCCTATATAATACTCATCACAGGGTAGCACAAGTTTTAAATTGGCAGATAAGTGGAGAATTTAAGGGAAGGAGGGTAATGCCATTGTAGGAGCATACTCTTTAAGTAACTGTTTAAGAATTCCTATTGTTTGGTGCAATTTGATATGTTCTGGAACTGAAATCTAACTGTTGTGTATTGAACTATCTGCTTTTTAATGTCTGCTGCCAGAGTAGGAAGCTTTCATCAATGTTGTTATAGTAATTTTAACCTTTTGGGTTGAGGGAAGCCCTTGAAGTAAATCAATTTCTGTGTAAATATTAATAAAGAACAGTGTAACCCAAATAGTTAATTTTTTTTTTCTTAGAGTTGTAGTATTTCTGGGGAAGAAAAAGTCAGCTGTAGGTTAAAAAAATTTCAAATCAAGAAATGTAGTGATTAATATTCAAGAAAACTGAATGATCAAAACTCATTCTATTCCCACTTCCAATTAGAAATCCCTTTCCTGAAATTGTGGCAAGGCATTAATTTTTTTTTTTAATGCACAGCTGTGAAATTGTAATTTGAATTATTTCTAGATTTAAACCTTCAGCACTGATGATATGTTAAACCTTCTGCTTAGTGATTTGATTGTTCCAGAAGTGGGACCAAAAAAGGGTATAAGCAATATTTTTAATTATGCTCCCAGAAGCAATGCTGATGTTTTTTTGATTATATGTTGGGTGTGTAGTATGACAATGCAACTGAAATTAAAGTGCCAGAAACCACAAAGTTGCTTTCCTGTATTTGGGTCTATGACAGTACAGGAAATACTCTATGCAACACCAGCATCACGTTTAGTAATATCAGTGCTCCAAAGAGTACCCCACAGAAGAATTGCTCATGTAGCTGCCTTTTGCATCATGTATTTTGTTGTAGGGGGAGAGCACTGAAAGGCAGCAGAAGGGTTGTTAACACTCTTCCCTTAGCCTGACTCACACGTTTAATCCAGTCCAAAGAGGCAGACAATGTTGAATTCCCAGATAGGCTATGTATTAAAGTTTAAATAATCTGGTTGAGATTTCAAAGCCACTTTAGGGATATTTTTTGCCCAGTTCCCATTAAAGTGAATGGGAATTGGATATCCCAATCTGTTAGGCAGCTTTGAAGATCTCGTTCTCTGTGCACTAGCTGCGGGCACATGCTGCTGCTTTGTTAAATGAAAGTTGCTAAGCTGATTTACTTCACTGGAGGGATGAGACTTTTCTTCAGTGTCAAATTAGATCTGTAGACAAGCATCTTTTGCTGTATTGAGAAGATTCCTCACAGGAGTGTTTTACCTTCCTTTCCCGTTTATCTCTCTTCTCAGTAATGTTTACTATGATTTGAAATCCATATCAAACAAGCTCTGGAAGTATAACCGGTACCGCTACATTATGACCTATCATGACAAGCCATGGCTGCCTCCACCTTTTATTCTCCTGAGCCATATTGGACTTCTGATAAATCGCATCTTCCACCACCGGCCCACAAATGAGTCTGATCAAGAGGAAGGCGATGTTGGACTGAGTAAGCAGAGCTAAACTGGGGACCAACAGAAATAGATTATGAGGAATGTTTTGCCAGCCTCCCATCACTTTGTAGCTCAGTTTCTCCAAAAAAAGAGATTTTCTGGCCTGGAGGCTGTTTTTATTTGCAAACCAGAACTTAATGTGCCTGTCTGAGAAGTCTTGTAGAAAAAAAAGTGACTAGGGGAATGTTTTGCTTTTCATTTAGCTTTTGTTTTGCTACATATTGTGCATCAATCAAAATGTAATATAGATAGTAGTAACAGTTAAGAACTTAGGCAGGCTCTGGCTCTGAGGTTTTAACTTACATCATACTCAGTCATAGCTATTTTCAATGTAGCTAGCCTATGACGTGCAAGAAGGTGTTGCAAACCTATCCTGCTGGAGTGACATAGATAAGTCACAACTTGGAGCTGAAATTAAGTAGTATTAACTTTTCTGTATGGTAGAAAAACCTTATTTTGACGGAAAATAAACAACACTGAAGGCATACATTTTTGTACATTTATCCCAAAAAGACCATCAATTTCTTTTTAATAGCCCAGAGTTACAAATACTTTTGATGAGTCTGTGTTTATTCTTCTGGTACTATTCAATGACTTGTTCCCCCTGTATCCTCCATATACCATTAAGTTTTCATAATTTTTTTTTCTGGAGCTTAGGTAGTTGGGATCTGTGGCTCCTAAGATAAACGGCAGTTTAAGTAAAGAGGCACTGAATGGAGATCAGTCTCCTGCTTTCAGTTTCCTTTGTAATGAGTGTCACGTGTATTAAGTAAGCTAGTTCAGGGTATTTTGAGATGAGGTGTTAGCAGCCCATTAAAGATGCTTCAGCAAATGACTCTTATGTCCCTGACTTGTTATATAATTCAGTGCATGAGTGCAGAGTCCCTTCTTGACTTCTGCAGCATTGTCTGGGGAAGTGAAACCTGCCATTTGAGAACCCATTTTTGCATCAAGTAACAAGACCTGTTTGTAGATGTAAAGGAGCTGTGAGGGGAAAATCCTCCTAGACTATATGAGTCTCTGGGAGAACAAGAAAACTCCAGCTTGCTAGGTTTTTGGTCATGAACAAAATAACCACTTTATGTTAGGCTTCAGATTGGTTGTTAGTCAATGTGTCAACATTACTTTATAGCAGTGAATACCAACATGAATGCCCAGAGCAAGTCCCTGTACAGTAGTACTTCACAGTACTATTGCTGCCTCCCGTGTTGGGGAACAGGTGTCTGTGGAAGCTGAGGAAGTAGCTGCAGAACCTGAGGACAGAGGAGATCTGGTGTTGGAAGATATATGGAGAGAGCACAGGAGCTTCAACTTCCTCACTGCACACTAGTTCCTTTGTGCATTGGCTCATCACTGCCCCTTAATCCCACCTCCTTCATCCTTCCTGACCTGGACTCCTCTGTCCTGAGGTCATTCCTAACACCTCCTCATGGCAATGCCAGCTCTGTGTCCCACTGCCTCCAGCTCATGCTGTTCTGTCAGGAACAGCCATAGCCAATGAGAGGAGGGGACTACAGGGTGTCAGGATGGGGAATGAATACTCAACAGTGGGTCTTGATGGATGGTGGGGCAATGCAGGGGAATGAGGTTGTGGAGAGGCTGGGGGCTGTAATCTTATCTAAAATGGGGAACATTACTGTATAGTATTACACGGCCTTATCCTTTTTGAAGCAGTGTACATTCTTGATACCTAATAACTGAACTGAGCAGACCCTTCTTGGGTTATGGTTCATTTAGGATTTTCTCTGCTGAACACGAATCCCTGAAGGTATCTGCCATGCTCACAAGTGGTTACAGAGTTCAAAAGTGCGCTCAACTAATCAATGCTGAGCAGCTTTACTGCAGTTCCTAGGCTCAGCTCCTCCTTCATGGCTGGATATATCAGCGTGCTTTTGAAGTACCACTGCTCTTTTTATATGCATGCATAGTATAAGCGACTGACACAGAGGGTTTCTTGCAAGGTATGTTAGATACCAGGAAAGCTGTAAGACTGCTTAGCACATCCAAAAGTCCTTGGATAGAAGAGGGCTCATACCTTGCCTGCATTTTTCTCAGTGCAGAAAAATGCACTTTTTTCTTTTTTCTTTTTCCATTTAAATACCTTTGTGTTCCTTTTCAATATGCCTATGCATTGCTTCACAAGTTTAAAGAAATTTTTGTGATTAAACAATTGCTTTTAGCAATGAGGATCCAGTGCCACCCTGTGGAAAATCAATGAAAATGCCAAGGCAGAGAGTGAAATCTGAAATGAGCTCACAAGCAGGGCAGAAAGGATTTGGCATGTTTGGTCTTTGTACATAAGCCCAAATTTCACGGAGTTGGGTCTGTTTCATTCTTGTCAAGGGAGGAAAAGAAAACCTGTTCTGTCATTTTTCTTTTTTCATGGACACATACTCAATTGTATTTGTCTTCACACTTCATACCAACTCCTATTTCTTTGTTCAGAGCTGTACTTAAGTGATGAGGAGTTGAAGAAACTACATGACTTTGAGGAACAGTGTGTGGAAAAATATTTTCATGAGAAGAATGAAAGCTTGAGTTCCAGTGACAGTGAAAGGATCCGTGTGACAACAGAAAGGTGTGTTTTGCTGCAAATTTGTGCTCTTTGTATACATTTGTTACAGTAAAAAAAAAAAAGAAAAAAAAAAAAGACTTTTAATGCTTTTTGTCAAGTTATGGCCATTGTGAATTTGAGAGGCAGTAGCATATGTAGACCATACTAATTTGATGGAAAAGTAACATGTCTATTTGACCTGAATGGTAGGCCTGTCTGGGAAGCCTTGCTGGCAGAATTGCATCCTTGGACACGTGCAGTTTGGTTAATGGGGTTGTTAGTGGTTTCACACTGATGGCTGCTTAAACTCCACCACACAGCTCTCTCACTTCTGCTCTTTAAATGAACAGGGGGAGAAAATAGAGTGAAAAGGGGCTCAAAGGTTGAGATAAGGACAGGGAGATCTCTTACCCATTACTGGCATGGGCTAAACAGACTCAGCATAGGAAAATTAATATAATTTTTTGCCTATCACTAGCAGAATAGCATAGTGAGAAACTAAAAGTAAACTAAAAACACCTCCCCCCCAACCACTCTCTTCTACCTCCTTCCCCCGAACAGCGCAGGGGAACGGGGGCTGCGGTCAGTCCCTAACACTTCAACTGCGCCGCTGTCTCACGGTCCCTCTCTGTCCCTGCTCCCCATGGGGTCCCTCCCACGGGATGCCGTCCTTCCCGAACTGAGCCTGTGGGGGCTGCCCACAGGCAGCAGCTCTTCAAGAACTGCTCCCACATGGCTCCGTACCAGGGGGTCCATCCCTCCCCCAGGAGCAAACTGCTCCAGCACGGGTCCCCCACGGGTGGGCGGCAGCTCCCCCCAGACCCTGCTCCTGCGTGGGCTCCTCTCCATGGGCTGCAGCTCCGGCCTGGGGCCTGCTCCTGCGGGGGCTCTCCATGGCCCGCAGCCTCCTCCAGGCCACATCCACCTGCTCCACCGGTGGCTCCTCCACGGGCTGCAGCATGGAGATCTGCTCCGTGTGGGACCCACGGGCTGCAGGGGGACAGCCTGCTCCACCAGGGCCTCTCCACAGGCCACAGGGGAACTGCTGCTGCACGCCTGGAGCACCTCCTGCCCTCCTGCTGCACTGACCTTGGGGGCTGCAGAGCTGCTTCTCACTCCTCTCTCTTCCAGCTGCTGTTGTACAGCAAGCTTTTTTATTTTTATTTTTATTTATTTTTATTTTTTTCCCCTTCCTTAAATCTGCTCTCCCATAGGCCCAACCAATGTTGCTCACTGGCAACTGCTCACTGTGTGCAGAATGGTGTTCTACATTTTCCCTTTTGCAGAGAAGGTATCACCAAGAGGACATGCCAGAATATGGCATACAATACGTAGTTTTATTTAGAGGCTTAGCTGTGTAAGAAAATAATTGTATAACCAGTGTAGCATTATCTGCACTGTACCATCTTGGTTTGCAAAATATCAATATGTAACTATTAACAGGATTTCAAAGCCCCCAGTATTTGCCTAATTTAGCTTTCTATTGAAATCAATGGCAAAGCTGTCATTACTTTTAAAAGGAAGAATTAAACAAACTGAGCACTATAAAAAGTCTTACTGAATGCCAATACAGATCTGATCTAAAATTTGTTTTGCCTAGATATAGATAGGCCCTTGATGTTTGTATTTTCATGGTCTTATTTTCTACATACCAAGACAAAACATATAAGCAAAATGAATGTCCCTTGTAGAAGAAATAAAATAAATAGTTTTGTTCAAAAGCTGTAGAATCAATTACAGCAAGAAGATTTTATTTACTGGATAACTATAGACCTAAAAAGGGATTTTTTTCCGGAGTGCCAAGTTAAAATGTACTCCTAGCATTGCATAACATTAACACAAGAAATTCATTTAGGTGAATAAAACATTTTGGAACACTGGTATTTGATTTTATTCAGCTGTTGGTTGAATGCTGCATCTTTAAGTTATTCAGTAACAAAGGAAGAGAGCTTCTTTTGCATATTGCCTGCAGCTGGTTCATCATTGTCTTAATGATAGAGCACCAGAGAGAGTATCTTTAGCAAACGTGAGATAATGAATTGGTTAAAAAGATATCGTTCCAGTCCAAGAAGTTCTTGCACTGTTCACTGGGGATTTGAAGACCATAAAAAAAGGCTTTGATTTTGGCAGCTGATTTTTTTTTTTTTTTTGGTGGCTGAAGATAACCGGTAGCATCAAACATAAAAAATCTGTTCCAAGAGGCCATACGGGTTGTTGGGAAAACCATTTTCAAGCAGCATTTGAGAAATGGAATAGTATCTGTAGGGTGAAGCCTCATCCTTCTCATGTTTGCACAAGAAGTGTAGAAATGAAAGATGACTGGCTGACAAGAAGTATACTTTACAGCTTTTTACTTTTTTTTTTCTTTCTTCTTTTTACAGCATTTACACTTACAGCAGTACACAATGTAGCATTTCCAAAGCTGTGTCTTCTTGTGTGTGGCTTAGTAGTTCTATGGCATAGAATGCAGATTAGCAGAAATATGTTTTTTAAGATAGATTCTCTCTGAGCAAAAGGTCTATTTCTTTAAAAGTCAGTGCCTTTTGGCCCAGTATACTGAATGACGTGTTTTAAGTCTGGATGGGTTTTATCAAATATACATGTTCATGAGAATGGAATTCACATGAAAAAAATAGAGAGGATTGTTTTAAATACTGGCTTTTTAAAATGTGTTAATCATCTGGCACACAGAAGCAAAGATCTGTGTTTTGATGTTTTAATTATCTGTTCTTATTCTGTCTAGAGTGGAGGAGATGTTTCTGCAGCTAAAAGAAGTGCACGAGAAGGTATTTTATATCAAGGAGTCTTTAATCTCCCTCGACAGTCAGCTAGGACATTTGCAAGACCTGTCTGCCTTGACAGTGGACATCCTAAAAGTGCTTTCGGCTGTAGACACCTTGCAGGTGGAAGAAGCCTTACTGGCTGACACAAAATGTCGATCCTGTAGGAAGCTGCCCCATAGCTGGAGCAACGTGCTCTATTCCAAGACCCTGAGCAGTCTGGAGTGTTTGTATGACAAGAAGTACCACTACTACAGCATGCCACCCTCTCTGTTACGGAGCTTGGTAAGGAGTCAGTGGTCATCAGAATGCAAAGACCACAAACTGAGGACTGAGAGTAACAAGGTGGTAGAAGACAGCTCTCGGAAGATAGAAATAGAAAGTGACACACTCACTTCAGGCATATCTTCTGAGACTAAGTCAACCCCTAGATATGGACAATTTTTGCTGGTACCTCCTGATCACCAAGGAGGGCCCTTTTCAGAGGATGTCACCTTAAATTTGTCCTTTTCAAGCACTCCTACCAAGTACAGGGAAGATGTATTCAGTGATGAACTTCAAAGGAGCATTGCAGTGCAGCAAAACATGCAAAATGTCAGCCTCATTGATAAAGAGCCAGAAGATTATCAGTGGAGCCAGAGGGACTTTGTTATTCACTTGCCATCAAAAAAGACTAATGCTGTAGAGGCTGATCATCCTCTCAGTCTCCAGCCATCACTGGATGACAGAGAGAATGCAACACCCTGCTGTGATGACAGGGAAGAAACTGAAGGTGGTTATGTGAACTGGGGATTCTCTGAAGGTGATGAAAAAGGGGTTTTGAGCTCAAGAAAGAGACAGAAGAAGGCACTGTGCATACATTCCTCCTATAACTGTGACTGCAATTGCACAGGTAGCCCTCCCAGGCACGTCCAGATAAAAGAATCAAAGTCCTTCTCTTACAACTCCAGCAGCTCACAGCACAGCATCATCTCTGAGAACAAACTGAAACACAACACCTCCTTTTGGATCAGTCCCCCCTGGAGGGACTGGGGTGTCTGCAGGAGCAACAGTTTACCATCCTCTCAAAAAGAGAAAAGAGGGAAAACCTGCAAGGCCATAGGTGATAATAAAAAAATGCTGTACCTTTACAGTATCTTTTCTTGGGAAACACAAGACATTATTAAAAGATGTTTTTTTTTGGCATTCAGGAGGTATTAGCTGTAGCTGAGGGTAGTAAGGAAAGAGTCCAGAGCTACTATTTCACTTTTTTTGTGTGCTGGGAATGATTGCTGTGGGGAATTTGTAAGTGTGCCTGGTACAAGCTGTATGACACCACTGTGTCAGCCACAGTGGCAGTCCAACCCTGATTCTCCCCACCTAAATGGCCCCCTACAGTTGTGGCTACAATGCTGCTGTGACAGAGGAATGATATTGGCTCTTGGGGAGTCTTTTACCCTGGGGAAGCAATCCAAGAATTACAAGAACCAAATGAATTTGCAGAATACCTAAGAGATACATTGTCAGAAGGTTGAATGGATAATGAATGACATTTTTATAGAAGGCTTACAAACCTTCCTGTCCACCACCAAATTTGCTTACCAGCAGCTAAAATATGGCAGATTCCAGTTCTAAGTATAAATAGTATGAGATGATAGATAACATTTGTTGTTTTATATCTTATGATGGTGAACATCTTTGCACTGAACTGCATGAACTGTCTGAATATTAGCTTTGGGTGTCACAAGTCTTTCTCAGCTTGCTTTGGAGATCTGCCAACTCTGTCTTATCAGATCTTCTCTTAGTAAACAAAAGCTCTGTAGCTTAATGGTGTTTTTTGATTCTTTCCCACAGAGTCTTTACCATCTAGTGAGCTACACTACAGTGAGGCAACAAAAGCAAAACAACAAAACAGAGACAGAAAGTCTGGGAGAGAAAAGAAGAATCAAAAACCCCTTCAGGTGCCGGTATGTGTAGATGGAAGGGAATCACATATCCCATAGCTGTCTTTTTCATTCACTAAGAGCAGTTCTGCAGTGTAGAGCAAAATTCAAGTTTAGTTGAATATGTTTGCATTTAAAAGGCTGCACACAAATTGAGAAACCTTTTTTTTTTTTTTTTGTCTGGCTTTGATTTAATCTCCCTTTTGTTTGAATGTGTGGCATTTCAGTTTTGAACACGATGAAACCTATGGACTTTGTTAGATAGTAGACCAAGACTATTATTGATTTTACATAGAAAGGAATCAGTCCTTGCACTTCAGCTGAGAGAATCAATTGTGGAGGCTTCATATGCTGTAGGATAGATTGAAGAAGTGGTGAGCTGCATCCAGACTGTGTGCTACTGTAAAGAGGAAAGCCAGGCTTTATAAGGTTCTCACTCACCTACAGGAGCCCTGCAGTCTTTTCTCTGAATCCATCAACCAGTAATCACATTGTAGATAGCATGTTGATTGTGTCATAGAAATACAGCAACTTTCCTTACTGTATCTATACATACATATATAAAAATTCGCTTCTGAAGAGATTTCCAGCATCTTTGTCAGGTGGAAAGAATTATTCCTGTTTAATGAGATGAAAGGTGAAGGCTGCTTTGTTTACATAAGATGCTTAGGTCAGCAACAGACTGGAGACTTGAACTTTGAGACCTGATCGTCTCTTAGGGTATTCTGAGGGACTTTGAAGTTTGTTTTAAAAACCTATAGCACCAGATCTTTCTTCAGTAGTATTGACTAGACAAAAGCAATGTGACTTCTGCAGCTTTTAACAAATACGGGAAAATCTGTTTCTCATTTGGGAGACAGTTCAGTCATTGGCATTTCAGTGGTGCACTGAAAGGCCATGTCATAGTGTAGCTGTCAGAGGAACTGTAGAGGTGCTAGTCATCCTATAAATCGAGTGTCGTTTTGTCTGTCTTGCCAGGTGATTAGAGTGGATGATTGTCCCCAGAACACCCAAGTGAGCTCAGAGCCTGCAGAGATCAATATCTGGGATGAGGAAGAGAAACACAGCAAGAACTGGCTTACTGTGTCTAATTTCAGTCAGCTAAGTATGTGATACTTTGCAGACAGTGAATTCAGGACAGCTTTTAAAAAAAGAAGCAGTAAATAAAAATTCACAAACTCAAAGTGTCATCTTCCACTTTCACCTCCTGGCATAATTTTTACAGAATTAGAAACAGATTGCAGGCATGCGTGGCTTGGTTACTTGCTACTTTATGTCAGGGCAAAAAGGGACATAGATTGGATGGAAGGTCAGTTGCATTTTTCTGGGAGTGCTGCCTGTCTTGCATGGGAAATAGTAGAGTACTAATCCTCAGGAATAAGTGGGAAGTGGGGAAGATGATATCCTTTCCTCCTCTCCTGAGGTGTCTTCTGAAGTGGCATTCTGGCTTATTGCAAAAATAAACTCTCGTGAATTTTTCAGGGCATATACACTCACAGGCAGTGCTGTGATACTGTATCTGTTGGCAGATCTTCTGAATGCATTATTCATTACTCATTGCTCAGAAACACATCCTCCAAAGTGAAGAAATGAATTCTTCATCGTCTCTGCTGGAATTAAAAGGGAATGGCATTCTTCCTGTTCTTTTATAAATTCTCCATCTCTTTCATTCTGAAAAATCCTTGCATGGATTATTTTATCTTTGAGTTTTGCTATATGCAGCCCACTAGCTTCATCCTGCAAGCTGCTGGGAGAAGCACAAGGGAGTGCTGTGACTCAGCACAGCATGGTCAGAGAAGGGCTGCTGCACTCCTCTGAATTCTGCTGACAGAGAATGGAAACAGTTTTAACCCTGTGAAATCCTACTCTTGCTTTTATAGCCCATTACACATTTGCTAGGGCATTATGGCATATAGGTGGTTATTTTATAGCACTAAATAGGTGTGTGTAGCAGTAGAGCTGTTCATATACACTCTGGAAATAGCTGATACCTGCTCTTTTGGCTAGGTTTGGAATGTCTCAGTTACATGCACCAGAAAATGAAAAATCAAGACATCCGTAGGCATACCATACCATTCTGTGATTACCTGAGGCATTCTCAAGAGGTAAGACCTAAGATTACACATCCTAGTCCATAGATTTGTCTGTTTTGAGACTAGGATAGCTCTGCTGACCTCTGTGGACTTGTAACTATAGGTTATTTGTCGTGAAATACCTCTTGAGACACGAGAAACTTTCCTGTATGCTGCCACTGTGCTTGTGTGTGAGTAAATGAATAATTTAAGAGCTGCTAACACTCTATGAAGATTATTGAAGTAGGATATTAAATTATTGAGTCACGGAGTGGTTTTGAGTATGAAGAAAGTGGCCAGAAACAAAGTATGTGTTGATGTTTCACTATGCAGTAAGTGAGCACCCATCTTTGTCTTGAACTTGTGGGCAGAACTGGTCTGCACAGTGAAAAGATTTTTGGAAAGTTGGCTGCATAGTTCTTAATCAGACACACAGAGATAGTTATTTCTTGCAAAGTGTTAAACACTGATAATAATTTCAAAGCTTGGATTTCTTAACCTCTGATTTATAAACACCTTGCCTTATGATTCATCAGAATTAATTTGCAACTTAATAACATAAAGGCCCTCTGCCTATGTAAATCAACATATGCCCCTTGAATTTGATGGAGCTAGACCAATTTATATGTCCTGAAGACTGTGGGCAGGAAGCTGCTGTGTAGAAAATTCTGTCTGTTTTTAAATGGTGTGGCTAATAGAAGGAAATACATCTTTCACTATGTTGTGTAGGAGTTTCTCAGAGGCATGTCAGAAAATTAACAAGGAATAAATTGAGAAAAGGAACTGTTAAATAATCCTTTCCTCTTCCATTTCAACAGCACCCACTCTTGCTTGTTTTACTTATAGCACTTGATTTTTGAAACAATAATGTCTAACAGCCTAGCTTATTTTTCACTGTAGTAATGTGAGTCGCTTTTTTAAAAAGGGGATGAAAATAAAACAGATAGTTTCAGATCTGATATTCTGAGTGGCATAGAATTTGAATCCCAAATACTTGTGAAGACTGCTCAAATCCTAATTAAAAAAATGATTTTTTTTTTTGTGTGTGTGTGTGAAAGAGGTCAGAGATAAAAATAGAAATAACTTTGCTAATTATGTATTCTGTAAAACCTGGGTTTGGAGATTACATCAATAAATCTTTAAAATGTGAAACACAGAGTCAGACAAGCAAAATAAAGGTACAGTCAGGAAAACTGCATGAAAAGACGAAGTAATCTGATGCTTCTGAATTTATATTATGGTTTCTTGCTTAAAATTCAAGGGTAGGATTTTTAAAGCCTGTAGAAATATTCCACTGATTACAGTGGGATCAGAATTAGGCAGGAACTGGTCACCTCAAGAACACTAACTTCAAATTATTTAATCTTCTAAGATATAGTTTCCAATGCACACTGAATGTTTGTGCCTTCTCTTAAGTACTGTCTGGATTATAAGGTTATGTCTGGTTATGACATCTCAACAGTACATACATTGTTGAGATATTATGATATTGCTGCATATAACTGCTCATTGTGGATTAACATATATTTTAAGTTAACGAATTATAATATTTTTCAGATTTACCCAGGAGGGTAAATGGGTATCAGGGAGCAAAGCAAGGATGTGTCTGAGATTTCTGTTTTGTTAAAGATATTTTTCGTCTGCAAGGCAATCTACATGGTGAAAACATGAGTGAATTCTGAAATAAATTGAGAGAAATTGAGAATTAAATCTCAGAAAATATTCAAAGCTGAATTTTAGTTAGTTTATCTTTAGTCTTTGTCTTCTTCAAACTTTTGATTTGAGCTCTGCTTCCTTTGAGGATTGAAATCTGACTTTTCAGAAGAATAATCCCATCTCTGACTAGCACTTTGGGAGGATCTTGCAAATGGCAGGCTGACCCAATTTTTTGTAATAGGGCTGGAAGATCATTTGACTACTTCTTTAACTACAAGACCTGGAAAATATTTGATCTAAATATCCCTGGAGAACTGCTTAATGTGTTGCCTTATTCTATTATCGAGGTTTAGGGTGCATTTTATTTCTAACAGCTGTAAAGCTTATTGCTAGATTGGAATTTACTAATACAAAGAGGGTTCCCATAATATTTTCAGTATTAGAAGACCTTTAACATGCTTTGTAACTACACTGAGATACAGCTCTGAACATAACTATTTTATTCAGTTATATACAGACAACATGAAAAACTGCAGTATGAGCAAATTGTTATTGCATTTTACTGTAGGTATGGCAATGCTGTTATTCTCCTGTCAGTGGGATTATTCATGTTAACAATAAGAGTATCAATAAATGTTCTCAAGATTTTACATTTTTTAATTGTTTGGTGAGTATGTGACAGCGATATACAGATTTATACCAGTAAAAGTATCTCTCTTCTCTATAGGATTTGAGTAATAGCATGTCTGGAAGCACACAGAGAAATAATCTGAGAAACTCCTCGTACGTATCATTAGCATATTAAGATATTCATCACGTGTTTTTAGAAAGAGACTTCTGTACTTTCTGCTGTACTTTCTGCAACTTTCCACTTCAGTTCTGTAATATACTTAGAATGGGAAATTGAGGTCAAATGAGGAGTTAAGACAATTTAGTCTGTTTTGGTTTCTTTAAATGAAGGCATATTGATGGAAGTAAAGTAGATCCGTTCAAAGGAAATGTATAATTTTAGGTGGAATGGATACTCCTTTTTATTCTAACAATATCAAATTTTCTAATTCAATCACTAAGATTACCATGGTGTCTTTAACTATAGAATCTAGTAAGCATGAGTTGCGTATGATTTTGCTGTGCAAATTGCATATTTCCATTATTAGTAATTAAAATCCTAGCAGCTCATGAAACATTCTCTCATTCTGTGATTAATTTCTTTTGTACTGAGTTTACATATTTACAAAATATTTACTTAGTTTTTATAATCAGTTTTCAACAGTTATTAAGCTTTGATTATATGTATTGAAATTATACTGTTTTCAAATGTGTTTTCAATGTTGCTTTTTTATTTTTATTTTTTACAGCTTGATTGATCATTAGCTTAATATTGGGGGTAATTTATTTCATCCAGTACTGTCTCTCTGTTCCTTCTTTCTTATTTTCATCAATTTCTTGTATGTTTCCCTTACTGAGTAATGCTGTTGATGTAATAAATACAATGTACTAGAAAACTGTCACATCCCATGTGATTTCACCATGGGGGGAGGGAGAAAGATACTGTGTTTTTTACCCATCCTGTTTTTTTTTTTTTTTTTTTTTTTATAAATCCAGTAGCCAAACTACATACTTACTAGCAGGATTCACAGGCTTTTGAATAGCTTGATTCTGTAAGTCTGAGTCTGTTGAGTGAGTCTGTTGACTTCAGTGGTGTGTTAGGTGAATCACATCCACTGTCTTCTCAAACAAAGGTACCTTTAATGTTAACGTTAATGTTTGCAGCCTTGTTAATCCAAAAGACCAACTGTTTAAAAACTCATCTTTTGTGCAAGCAATAGCATGTGTAGCTCTGAATACATCTCAGCATTGATTCACATGGTTTGAAAAATGAACAATTGTGTACGTGATTGAAGATCTTTAGCTGATATTGTTACTGCATTGTAAATGACACGAACAGCAGTGCAGAACTGCAAAAGGGGTTCAACATACAGCAGAGAAAGGAACATGCAGAAAAATGTGGCTGTTCTTCGGTAACTGAAATTTATTTGCTAATTGTTGCAATGAACAAAATTACACTGCGGGTTATTTTGTTTTATGATTGCTTATCAAAATTTAGTTTTGCCTTCATATAGATCATACCTCTTTGATATATGATATACTATATATAGTTTAATTACAGGAATTTTGGAGTAAAATATCAAATGTTTGTTTTTAAACAGGTTGAGAGCTTCAGAAGGGCCTGACAGTAAGTTTTTGGTTGCTTGCCACACTTTTTAATTCCTCTCTGCAAATTCCACTTTGACAATTCAGAAGTATATAATCCAAAAGAAAATTAATTTACTATAGTTGGATAGTTAAAAGAAATGTTATATTTGTTTCATACATTGGTTATAAAATCTTATTTTGAAATGTAAGATTTTTATTTATTTATTTATTTATTTATTTATTTTGTGAGGACATGTTTTCCTCATGGTAGCTGTAAAATCTTGAAAGAAAAAAATCTATTTTTACTCAAGTCTGTCCTGCAATGATGTCCTTTTCAGGAGAAATAAACTTTAAAAAAAATTAATCACTGGCAGTGTGAGAGAAGCCTGAGTTAAAGCTGTGTCTGAGGATAGATTATGGTATACAATTTCTAATGTATGCTTGATTTTTTGAATACCAGTTTGGTGTAGTTCCTCTACAACAAGTTGGTGAAGCAGGTGAAGCACTGAACTTATTATGAAATAGCCAATAAAGAAATTCAAGTTCATAATGAGGAGTGACTCTGTTCCAAAGCAGCTAGTTCACTTGTATTTATTGCCTATTAGTCTGTCTTCGGACAGATTTAGCTATAACAGGTTGAGCAGTGGAACGTTTATCTCTTGTTTGAAGCTAGCTGTGATGCAGAAGCACATCACTCTTAGGCTTGTCTCCCCTGTATGTGTGGTCTCTCTGGGTCAGGCTGTGCACAAACTGTGGCACTGCTGCAGGTGTGGGATGTCGTTGGTCTGTTCTCCAGAGTGCACCCTTGCTTTGATTAAAACCTCATTTTCCCAGCCTCAAAAGGAATAAGTTGGCCCCCAGTCTACTTCTCATGCTTCTCATCTGACAAGGCAGAAAATGTGATAAAACTACTTGGGTCCTTCTGGAAAGAGAGCAAAAGGGACCTCTAATCACCAAGAGCACTGGTTGGAAATGCTGATCATTCCCCCAGCATCTGTTTGTGTTTTTCATTTAAGATCTCTCCCACTGGGGAAGGAAACCTAGCAAATAAAGTAGACCAACAAGAAGAGTGTAATTTTCAAATGGTTTGATGAAGATTCAGTTCCAATTATCTCATTTTTCAGAATTAAAAATATTATAGCATACTTTTTTTTTTTTTTTTCCAACCTGGCATTTCAAAGGATTTCTTTCCAATATAATAAAGTGATTTAATGTGATCAGTGGAAACATGTTTATTAATCTTGGTTTTATTAAAAAGAATTTTTATAAAACAAAGATTTTTGGACCAAATCTGACCTGGCTGTGCCTGCTATGTAGGTAACCACAGAAATTGTTTGTCTGTTTATAATTTAACAGCATTTTAGATGTCATGGGTTAATGAATCAGTATTATTGTAACTTTGTTGTAATAGTACAGTTAATGGAATGCTTAATGACTGAGGATGGACTTGGTAAAATCATGCCTTTGGGAGACTGCGAAGCATGATGGACAGTAAAATGCTTTTAATATCCCAGAGGTGTAATTGGCTCAGAGAAGCTACATGTCTTTGAGGTTAATATTGCTGGTTTCCCACCATTTCCCTGAATAAATAAGTCATCTGGCTGTATTGCACCGACTGAAATCTGCTGATATACTGTACATTATAACACAGTTAAAGCCTATTAGTAATTCTCCTCTTCAGAATGCTCAGACAGTAATTCTGATTAATTTGTTTCATGGCAAACCCTGGGATGGAAGGAATTCAAAAACCATGCATTTATCTCTGCTATAATAATTAACATAATGATCCTTTAAACATTATTTCAGATATCTTTGCCTGCTTGAAAACATCTCAAGATCTGCACCATCATTACTCAGGTAAGCAGGAGGCACCAGTATGATAGCTGAGTAGTTTAACAAATTTAAAAGAACATTAGTTCTTCCCTTGTCATTCTCTGTGATTTTCACTTTGAAGAGTTGCACAACTGCCCACTGCTAAGAAGGTGGTGTATTAATTCAGGCCTAATACTGCAGTGAGGAAATTATGAATTATTTTCTTGCTAATTGCTCCATTCCAGGTATTTGTGGCAAATACAGAGCACAATATAGATAATTGCTTTCAAAATATCAGAGAAAACAATGAACAGAGCTCTGATTCCCAGGGGGGCCAGTAGAGGCACTCATTTGTTTATAGCTGTCATTTCCCCTCACACCTCCCACATCCTCCTTTGTACTTTCTGGAGTTGGTTTCTTCAGTTAATTGGTCCTGTACTACTTAATCTGTGTTTATATACCTATGAACTCATGGAAATTTGGCAGGGAATAAATCATTTGGATGCTAATTGCCCACAATCCTGTCTTTTCCTGAACTGAAAATGCAGAGATTTTCCCACAAGCTTGGGTTTCATTTTTTTTTTTTTTTTCCCAGAGGAGAGCTGTGCACAGCATACCAGTAGATGTCTCTATTGCCTGCATGGCTTCGTCTCCTTTCAAAGGAAGCATAGGGTAAACCAGAAGCATTAGCAGCCTCATGAAGTTCAAAAAGCTATGTTGTTTTCAATGGGAATAACACCACTTGGTTTGTAATCAGTGTACAGAAGTAATTTCTCTGACATGGTGGCATTGTTGCAATGATTAATTTGTTTCTTGTCAGGCATGCTGTTTGAGACTGGGACGACTTTTTAGTGCAGGCGACAATCTAATTTACATTAAAAGCTGACAAAGATCTCTAGATGTTTCCAGTATAGGTGTATAGGTGTTCTTATATCAGAAAGATCAGAATAGAATGTAGTCAACAGAACCCACACTTTAATACTAAAAATCTGTGCCATATACTGCTTATACTTTATTTTTGCTATCATGTTTTGCAGACAACTACAGTTCTGCCTCTCTGCACACCCAAAAGAGCTCAAGTTTTGCCTCAAATTTAGCAGCTGGTTCAAGTTGCTTTCTCATTTCACATTGCTTCCCAAGGCTCTGCAGTGAGCACTGAAAGGGTCTGACAGACAGCACAGGTCTGGCAGCTCCCCTGTTAACATCCTTTTCCCTGCTATACAGTAATTTAGTGACTGTGTCACTTTGGTGATGCATCAAGGCAGGACCTTGATTTTCAGTCTATGCTTCAAAAACTGTTCAGGTATATTAATCAATGCCTATCAGATTTGGAATATGTAAGCGGAGTCTGAGATAGAGGTCTCTCAGTTGAGCACCCTAATTCAAGGGTTGGCATGTCAGGGGTCCCCTTTGCTCTCTCCTTCTGGGCTAATTAATCTCTAATTTCTGCTTGGAGATTTGTATCAAAAAGGGCGAGCTCTGGAAGCTTGTATATAAGCTCTGGAAGTCAGCCAGACTTACAAACTTTTTGGTTGCTGTTCAAAGAAACACAGCTAAGGTAGTATATGGGTTTCCTCCTTGTTCTAGTCTTTATCTCTTTGAGGTTTACTCCTCACCTCTCTCCCACTTCTCAATAACTGAGTCATTGTGAAGGCAAATCCATAAATATTTAGTTGGCACTCTGAGTTTTGAAGGTGTTTGACTGAGAAATAAGCTCCCTGTTAAGAAGGTATAATAATGTTAATTAGGTTGTTTGGCGTGGAGCCCAGATGAAGAAGCTACGTTCTGCGTAGGGCAAGCCTGGATTTCCCTGCAAAGTCTTGCTAAAACCCGAGGCACTTCAGAGCCTGACAGAGACAGACAGTGAGGGCAGCTGAGGCCAGTGCATCTCAGTGGCACAGTTCAAATATCACTGCACTGGAGCCAGCAGGAAGAGAAAGCAGAAGCAGCCCTTGGTGAAAGGAGGATGAAGACCAGAAGCAGTCCTTCTAGCTAGGGTGCAAAGTGCTTGTTCCACAGCCTGTTTTCTTGGAAGACAGGAACTAATGGACAGGGAAAAGAGTGGTAGCTGATGCTTGTGAGATACCATGGGCATACAAAGGAGAGTTGCTGGCTAGGTAGAACTTCTCAAATAGCAATCAGAAGATCTGACAGAGAACCACACTGTAGCTTGCTTGGCTTTGAACACTACAGTAGAGCACTGTCAGATATTTTTGAAAGTCAGTCGGCTTGTTTATTCAGTATGGCAATGAAACCTGTCTTGTTTGCAGCTGTTGAAAGAAACAACTTAATGAGACTTGCTCAGACCATTCCATTTACACCAGTCCAGCTCTTTGGTGAGTACTGACCTCCTGCTTATGTTTTTTTTTTTTTTCTTGGTTGGTTGTTTTTTTTTTTTCTTTGTAAATAATCCATGCATTATTTTTTAAAGATTGCGTTTGAGACATTTCCTTGAATTAATTTCAGTAATTCTTCTTTTCTAAAGAAATGAACCAGGATAGAATTATATTCATGCAGTATTTTAGGAGATTCTCATGGTTATCTGGTCCAGCTCCCTGAGAGGCCAATTCATATCAGGTTGCTGAGGACCTGTCCAGTTGTGTTTTGAATATATCTATAAACAGAGTTTCCACAGCCTCTCTGGACAACCTGTTTCAGTGTTTGACTGCTTCACTGTAAACTCTTTTTCCTAATGTTCATTGGAGTTTCCCTTGCTGCAGCTTGTATCTGTTAGCATTCATGTGATTACTGTGAACCTCATAAAGGAGTCTAACTCCATCTTCTCTGTAACCTCTCATTAGGTAGTTGAAGACAGCAATAAGATTCCCCTAAGATTTATACATGCATTCTCTCTCTCTCAGAGAGAATGGTTCTTTGTCAGGAACAAAACCATGTATTTGTTGAAAGGGCAGAAGACTTGTAGTGTTCCAAGTAAAATAGAACTGTGGTATAACAGAAGAGTGGTAGAGAGTAATATGTAAGATCATTTGGAAGAGTTTTGAAATTAGTGTGCTGTATTGGTTTACAGCAGCAGAAGCTCTGTCTCTAGACATTTGAGATCTAGGTGTGTTTTCTTCAATGGGTAGAATATTTTGTCTCACAGCAACTAATTGCTGATACTTGCTGCATCGTAGGATTTCTTGGGACCAGATTGCTGCAGATAATTAATATAGCTATGAGCATATTGAACATTCTAATCTTTCAAGCTCCCAGGAGATACCTTTCTAGGTATTAAATTGTCAAAAGATAATAAAATGAAGAATTAATATAAGATTAAGAAATGTGCCCAGTTATAGTACCTTTATTCAAGTGTCTTTTATGTAAAACATTGACTTTTCCATTGCTTTATTTTAAATTAAAATGTTTGCAAAGTGTATCATTCATACCAATTCTGTGGTAACTGGTGAAGGTAGGCTCAGGGGCAGGAATGAAATACATTAATTTATCTCTGAATTCAGCTTGCCCTCCCTTATGCTATTGTTTGCTATTTGCAGATGCAGTTACCTCATCCCACTTGCTAATAAAGACCTGTTTCTACTGAATTCACATTGCAAGTAATGTGAGTTGCAAGAAGAAAAGCCAAGCTTAAAAAAAAAAATCTGTTAGTTTACAACTGACAGAAATGTCTCTTGCTTGCACTGCTAGAGAGGAATGCTATTACAGCTATATAGGGTAACAGCATGACTGAGTTAAAATTCACCAGATTTATTCTGCTTTCAGTAAAATGTTATTAGCAGGAGCAAAACTGAAATCTTTTCAGTACAAATAACATTGGAATCTATAGGAAAAAAGATAAATCTTAATTTACAATGCCAAAGATGTAAATGTCTTGTTAATTTGCTTTTGCTTGTTTTTCTAGGATTCCTTTCTCCAAGGAAAGATCATGCCCTTTTCAATCTAATTTTCCTGGCTTATCGTGGCCAATTCATTACTTCTGTACAACTTGGCTGTCTGCCTCAAAAAGCGGCTATCTCTAGCCCTTTAATTTTGCAGTCAATAACTATTACAAGCTGTGTGTGTCTGTTTGCCTTGTCTATTTGTTTGTTTTGTTAAGCACAGTTACAAGGAAAATACTGTGAGTGGTGCCTGGGTCTTGATTAACTTAAAACAGATCTTACTAAAAATCCCCCTTCCACACAAGTGCAGAAACAGAGGGAGCCATGCTCAGGATAGTTAAGTTAATTCACTGGAGATAAAATGATAAACCTTTTTAAATATATATTTTTAAATCTATTTTTTAAACCATTTTAAGTACTTTAAAATTGTGGCAAAAGAGATTGTTTTATGTAGACCAGAATGTTGCTGAGCTTTGTGTAAAAGGTCTTAAATTGCATAAGGTCTTAAATTCATGTCTGTCTAGAGGCTTAATACAGCTCTTTGGGCCACTCATGTTTTCACAGAGGATCTGTGAAAATAGGTAGTATAAATTTAGGCAGGGAAAACTTTCACAGAAATGAATAGTGTGGCTTACAGGGTTATTTTAAGATACTGAATCAAAATGTAGTTCTCTCCTGTTTCTGCAATGTGTGACTTTTACTGACAAAACTTCCTTTCGTTTAAGCTGGAGAGGAAGTGACTGTCTATCGACTAGAAGAGAGTTCACCTATGAACCTTGATAAAAGCATGTCTTCCTGGTCCCAGCGTGGCATGGCTGCAATGATCCAAGTCTTGTCACGGGAGGAGATGGATGGGGGTCTACGGAGGGCCATGAAGGTCGTTTGTACTTGGTCTGAGAATGATGTATTAAAACTGGGACAAGTGTTTATTGTGAAGTCTTTTCTGCCAGAGGTGGTTCAGACTTGGCAAAAGATCTTTCATGATGGCACAGTGTTACATCTCTGCCTGAGGGTGAGTACAGACCTGAAGGGACACTGACTAGTGTAGTTTGACATGCCTTAAATGTTATACTGCTTATATGTGAATGTCTTCAGCATGGGTGATGTGTGGTTTGATGTTATCTTCTGGAAAGGAAAATGGTCTTGAGGAAGATATATCCCCCATTTGTAAATGGTATACAATTGGCTGGTTTTTGTTTGTTTCTTTTTGTCAAATTCATGCTACCTTTCTTCATGATACCAAATGAAAGTGATGCTTATAACGTGCTTTTCTTCAGGAGATCCAACAGCAAAGGGCTGCCCAAAAGTTAATTTATACCTTCAATCAAGTGAAGCCTCATACCATTCCCTATACTCCAAGGTAACTTCACTGTCTTGAAGGTTTCGGTGGCAAAGGTTTCTCTTCTCAGCTATGTCCTCGGTCTCATGTAGACTCTTTTTCCATAGTGAGTTGAAACAGCAACTGCTTAAGACAGTTGAGTGATAGTTTAATTAAAATACATAGGTATGTAGATATGTAAAGATAAATCAGGGTGGAAGACAACAGTAATGGTAGTGGCTTAAACAAGAGGGTGTTAGTGAAAGAAATTTTCAAGAGACTTAAAAAATTTCAGATTTGTTGACTGTTTCCTGAAATCTGTTTTCTGGTGCATGTTTTTTTTCCTTTTTTTTTTTTTTTTTTTATATTTTTTAATAAGACACATTATGTGATGGATAGTATTTGAATGTGTGCCAAAGGGAAGGGAAGGTAAATGAGGTAGTGGGGTGGGTGAACTGTATGTTTTAGAGGGTTGATGTTAGTGAAAGCAGTAGGTCTTTAAAGTATATTTCAATCGTGTATTCACATATTCAAATGAGAGAAATGCCCACATCTTTAGTATTACTTGAATAATATTAAAGCTTTTTATTAGTAACTGATTGAAATACACATTTTTGAGAAGCAAGCAATTACCCTGCACTCAGTCTGTTTTTAAAGCATTGCATATATCACAGTGTCTTGAGAGCCTCCATGTACAACTGTATTCGTTTGGTAAAACAGATCACAATTTGGGAGTACTTGCTTTGTAAGCACTTATTGTAACTTTTTGCATAAAATTTTACTGTTTCCTTTACATGCTATCTTATGAGCATGACGAGAAACGTCAGGCCTTCAGCTCATAAAAGACCTGAAAATTCAGCAAAGCAGAATAGCTTTCTGCACTAGAAGAGCTTTGTTACATTTTTAGGGTAGATAAGCAGGTCTGATGTAGAAAGTGCTGAGACATTATTTCTAACCTGTG
Organism: Cygnus atratus; assembly: GCF_013377495.2. Taxonomy (NCBI): domain Eukaryota; kingdom Metazoa; phylum Chordata; class Aves; order Anseriformes; family Anatidae; genus Cygnus; species Cygnus atratus. Next base: position 37,910,590 of record NC_066396.1, read on the forward strand.
TTGATGGAGACTTTTCCTTCTGGTTACCTTCTCTCCCCTTCCATTGGCTGTATCTACAATTGCTTCTTTTTAAATCTGCTCTTCTGAAATGATACAGCCCCACGTTAGTTACAGACTTCCTATTGTCTTGGTGGGTAAAGATTTGGCAGCAGGATAGTAAAGAAAGACATACCCAGTTTAATGTCACTACTGGGGAAAAAGCAAGCGGCACTGAGCTGTTATGCATTTTCTGTGGTAGCAGTTGGGTGGCCACTGAAAAAGTCTTGGCTCTGTGTAAGCCCTTCTCTGCAACAACTAACTCAGTGGTGTGTTTTCAGCATTATTCTCATCCTAAATCCAAAACACAGCACTGTACCAGCTACCAGGAGGAAAATTATCCCAGACAAAGCCAGGACACAGATTATATTGTTTGCCCATAAACTGTACCTTCTGCTGAAATGCATTGTTTTGATAGTTACCAAACTGAGGAAGTGTTTGTGCTGTCTACCATTTGGTATCGCTTGCCGTTGAAAATGATCCAGCCGGTGAAGACATGCCCTCCTTTTTGGTATATTTGCTTTGCATCATGCTGTGTACTGACTGTGAGGATGTTCATTACCCTTATAGACATCATTTATATCCACAGATTCCTGGAAGTTTTCCTCATCTACTGCCATTCAGCAAACCAGTGGCTGACCATTGAGAAGTACATGACTGGCGAGTTTCGGAAATACAACAACAACAATGGAGATGAGATTACTCCCAGCAGCTTGCTTGAAGAGCTGTTGCTGGCCTTCTCTCACTGGACCTATGTATATACTCGTGGGGAGCTCCTTGTCCTGGATTTGCAAGGTAACTGCTAGCGTGGGATCACCAGTCCTAAGCCCACTGAAAAACAACTTTCTTAAAAGAGAATTTAATACTGCGAAATGGGCTAAATTAAATTCTCTTTAGCCCATCTCTTTTCTACATACTGGCAAAACTCAAGCAACCCCTGGATATCTGTTGTGAGGTCCTGATAAATGAGCATTGACAGAAACGCGATAGATTAATGTAGGTATTGTGGGAAAATAATTTGGCTTCAGGTACATTTAGGCTGAATGGGCAAGCAGCAGGGAGTTAAAGTGTACAGGAACATTTCAGCCAGCTCCAGAAAAACACTCCACAGTTAAGGTATTTTTCTTTTTATTAAAATACGTAAATAATACAGAGATTCAAGTGTACCCATGTATATGTGCATACTTAATATGTGTGTATATCTGTCCAAAGAGTTTGAATGGCTATCTGTTTTTTTTTTTTTTTTATTATTAAAAAATCTGTAAGCAGTTTACATAAGCTGCAAGCCTCAGTGCTATTCACAAACTCTGGTGGCTCCTTCAAAGAGCATGTGATCACTTTACTGTACATGTATAAATAGGAACATGGCATATTTTAAAGAGATAAAACAGTTGACAATGTTCAGAAGATGAACAGCACCCATCAAATGGTATAAACACAATTGTTTGTCATTTCTGTCAAGGGAAATGTGTATGGGTAGACAGAGACTTAACATATTTACATTTTACAGCATCCAGAAGCTGTGAATTACAAAAAGACATGCTTAGTATGCAAAATAAACCTATAATTCCATCCTTGCCTTCACTTGCCTTTAGCAGCACATGAAAAAAAATACAGAAAGAGTAAGTGTGTCTCCAACCATAGCTTACTAGAATTTGTCTTTAAGTTTGCTTGGGTTTATTATACAACTCTTGACAGTTCCAGACCAACTGCATTGGCTCAAATGTGAAGAATTTAAACATCTATGTAAATCTCATCAAGACTGGAGCTTCGGTTTCCATCTCAAGTGGGGAAATGGACTGAAATCTGCTCTAGTTTTGGTCCCATGTTTATTCTGTAGTTCTCTTATCTGGTGTTTAGTAAGAGTGCAAGGGCTGCTGTCTTTGGATTTCTGATTAATTTCTATCACAAGTTTAATACTGGGGCCATACTACATATGTATACACTAAATTTTGTCTAATTTAAGTCAGCTGAAATGAATTCTATTGAAAAATATTTCAATTTGGGGGTATTTCAATTACAAAATGCTCTCCATAAGTTCTACCGGTGTTTGAAATAATTAATTATTCAAATAAAATAATTGCATATGTTTATAGAATCTCTTCTTCAGTTTAAGAGTACAACAATTTCTTCAGATGTAAGGAAAGAGCTTTTTGGTAAAATGTTATTATTTTTCATTTTTAGGAAAACTGCAACATAGGTATGAGCAGTCAGTCAGTTATTGTAATCATTTATTTAATCTACTTTGGTGGACACCCCAAAGAAGCAGAGATAACGAACCCAGATTTGCACATCACATAATCGAATAATGAGTTGTGGCTTGTGTTGTGTTTGCTACCTTGAAGGGAGTATATCTCTGGAAGTAGATCTGTTGTTATCAGTAAGATGCACCTTGGGTTAGTACTTTTATTCCAAATTAAAGTCTTACTGCAGGTTACACTTTGTTTAATTCTTTCAGTTTCAGCATAATGTTTAGTTGTTACTAGTATTTGCATAAGCCTTCTGTCTACGTATGAATAAACCACAAAACAGATAAGTCAGGACTGTAATAAGAACTCTGTATGTTTGCCAGTATTTAACAGGTTTTTAGAGTCACAGCATTTTTTTTAGCTCATGACTGTTTTACCTGTGACAATTCATGATCTAAAATGAAAATGGGTAATTACATTATTCTTAAGTCCCAGGTTATGAAATCACAACTATCTTCCCTTGTAACACACTCTGTTGATTTTCTTGTAGGTGTTGGGGAAAACCTTACAGATCCATCTGTGATTAAACCTGAAGACAAAAGGTACATTTCTCTCTAATGAAATTATCATTCAGTTCAAACATTCTGCTGATAGTCTGTATATTTAGGTCATTTTTTTATGTTCTGTGTGAGAGGTTTAATTATTTATTGTATGGTGTTTGAGTTACATGGAATTGCGATGGCAATGGGAAGGCTGCAACCGCTACTGCGTTTTAGAGGGCTGTGGACTTCAGGGGCTGTATGTGTACCAGCTCCATATGTACTGAGCAGTATGTGAAAGGTGGGGAGAATCTATGTTGCTGTCCTCAGAACACAGCAGTTTTCCAGGACTGCACAAAGAGAACAGGAATAGGAGCTTAAGAACTGCATAAGTTTCATAGCAAAACTGTACTGAAGGGGTTTATCAGTAATTTAAATATTGTGGTCTGGTTTCCTCTGCCTAGTGAGGCACTGTATGAGTATATAGGGCCATACGGCTCAAGGAGATGGCCTTTGGATCTCTGATCTTTCCAACAGATCCTAGTAGTGCATTTAAGCATAGTGCATGCTACAGACCAAGAGCTATGATGCAGAGATCTTAAATCTTGTGCAGAATGTTACAAAACCCAGAGGTGCTACAAAAAAGTAGTCTGCCTTCATGAATCAAGTTGCAGAAGCTGAGCTGATATCATAGAATCATAGAATCATCAAATATCCTGAGTTGGAAGGGACAAACAAGGATCATTGAGTCCAACTCCTGGGTCCCCAAAGGACCACCCAAAAAATCAGACCATGTGTCTGAGAGAGATATCCAAATGCTTCTTGAACTCAGTGCTGTGACCGCTTCCCTGGGGAGCCTGCTCCAGTGTCTGACCACCCTCTTGGTGAAGAACCTTTTCCTGATGCTCAGCCTGAACCACCTCTGTCACAGTTCCCTGCTGTTCTCTCAGGTCCTATCGCTGGTCACCAGAGAGAAGAGATCAGTGCCTGACCCTCCATTCCCCCTCATGAGGAAGCTGCAGACTGCAATGAGGTCTCCCCTCAGCCTTCTCTTCTCCAGGCTGAACAAACCAAGTGAATTCAGGCACTTTTCCTACATCTTCTCCTCCAGACCCTTTACTATCTTTGTTGCCCTCCTTTGGACTCTCTCTAACAGTTTTATATTTCTTATTCTGTGGCGCCCAAAACTGCACACAGTAATATCTATTGCACACAGTAATATCTAGGGAGATATCTACTGCTCACAGTAATATCTAGGCAGATTTCATAGTGTCCTATGTAATAAGTAAAATATTCCCACCAATCCTCGCTGTGGACAGCACGACAAACACAACTGTCTTCTGGGTACATGACCCTGTCTGTCATGCTGTGCAATGGCTACTCTCCCATCCTATGACCTTGCTCCTTGGTCATAGGTGCTGTGGTAGAGCAGAGGAGAGGTAGTAGTGTCAGTGGGTGCTACCCTGCACAGTCCTCTTTTCTGGGAAGTCTTCCTAGACCCTAACATCTCTCCAGACTGTCTTGTGTTCAGCTTTGACTCCTGGCTGACATTTGGCTCATGTCATCTGACTGAAGGGGTTTCTCATGTTTGGAAGGAAACTTGATTAGTTTGATTTAACACAAAGGGAAATTAACTATAGGGATATCAGATGACTAGTCTAGAACTCGGAACAAGTTAATTTTGGAAGCAGGTACTTAGTTCTATGACCATTATTAATATTCCATTAATGAAATTAGTGATAAATGACTATTAATGTATGAATGCTTAATTATGGGGGCAGGTGTATTGTCTGTATAATATTTACTTTGGAAGTAACATGAAAAAAAAGCTGACCGCCTCACAGTGACAAAGTCTTCATAGAATCATAGAATAGTTTGAGTTGGAACGGACCTTAAAGATCATCTAGTTCCAACCCCCCCGCCTTGGACACCTCCCACTAGATTGGGTTGCCCAAAGCCCCATTCAACCTGGCCTTGAACAATTCCAGGGATGGATCATCCACAGCTTCCCTGGGCAACCTGTGCCAATGTCTCACCACTTGCATAGTAAAGAATTTCTTCCTAATGTCTAATCTAAACTTGCCCTTTTTTAATTTACAGCCATTAACCCTTGTCCTATCACTACACTCTCTGATAAAGAATCTCTCCCAGCCTGTATTTGTGGTTGGGATTGCTCTGACCTAGGTGCAGAACCTTGCAATTGGCTTTGTTGAACTTTATGAAGTTCACAAGGGCTTACCTTTCAAGACTGTCAAAGTCTTTCTGGGGGGTATCCCTTCCCTCCAGCATGTCAGCTGTACCACACAGCTTGCTATCATCTGCAGACTTGCTGAGGGTGCACTCAATCCCACTCTTAATGTCACCGACAAAGATTTCTTTGCAGTGAGAAGGTCACGGGATCGTGACAGAAATACAAGGATAGTTTAGGATAGAGAAACAGAGAGGTTGATTGGTTGATTATATAGTTGTTTACTACAAAAATTTGAACAAACATTTTAAAATGTTGTAACAGATGTATAAAGATACAGTTTGCTGTTATTCAAGTAGACTTTTTTATACCAATGAAAACGAGGGTGCTGAGAGAGTTGGTGGATGTGACTGCTTGGCCGCTTTCCATCATCTATCAGCAGTCATGCTCATCCGGGGAGGTCTGAGATGACTGGAGGCTTGCTAATGCGATGCCCATCTATAAGAAGGGTTGTAAGGAGGACTCAGGGAATTACAGGCCTGACAGCCTGACCTTGGAGCCAGGAAAGGTGATGGAACAGGTCATCTTGAATGCAATCATGGAGTGTATGAGGGACAACCAGGGGATCAGGCCCAGTCAGTATGGGCTCATGAAAGGCTAGTTCTGCCTGACCAACCTCCTTCTATGACCAGGTAAACCACCTGGTAGATGAGGGAAAGGCTGTTGATGTAGTTTACCTGGACTTCAGCAAGGCCTTTTACATGGTCTCCCACAGTATTCTCTAGGAGAAGCTGGCAGCCCATGGCTTGGACAGGCACACTCTGCTGTGTTAAAAACTGGCTGGACAGCTGGGCCCAGGGAGTGGTGGTGAACGGAGTGAAATCTGGCTGGCAGCCGGTCACCAGTGGTGTTCCCCAGGGGTCGGTGTTGGGGCCCATCCTGTTTAATATCTTTAATGACGATTTGGACAAGGGAATTGAGTGCACCCTCAGTAGGTTTGCAGATGACACCAAGTTGGGGGGAAGTGTCGGTCTGCCGAAGGAGGGTAAGAAGACCCTGCAGAGGGACCTGGACAGGATGAGTTGATGGGCAGAGGCCAATGGGATGAGGTTCAACATAGCTAAGTGAGGGGTCCTGCACTTTGGTCATAACAACCCCATGCAGCGCTACAGGCTTGGGGCAGAGTGGCTGGAAAGTTGTGCAGAGGAAAAGGATCTGGGGGTGTAGGCTGATGCTCGCCGGCAGTGTGCCCAGGTGGCCAAGAAGGCCAACGCCATCCTGGCTTGTATCAGGAATAGTGTAGCCAGCAGAGCCAGGGAGGTGATTGTCCCCTTATTGTATTCTGCTCTGGTGAGGCCGCACCTCAAGTACTGTGTTCAGCTTTGGGCCCCTCAGTACAAGAAGGACATCGAGGCCCTGGAGTGTGTCCAGAGAAGGGCTATGAAGCTGGTGAAGGGCCTGGAACACAAGTCCTGTGAGGTGCTGCTGAGGGAACTGGGGTTGTTTGACCTGGAGAAGAGGAGGCTCAGGGGAGACCTTATTGCTCTCTACAACTATCTGAAAGGTAGGTGTGGGGAGCTGGGGGTCGGCCTCTTCTCACAGATAACTAGTGATAGTACTAGAGGGAATGACCTCAAGTTGCACCAGGGGAGGTTCAGTTTGGAAATTAGAAAACATTTCTTCTCAGAAAAAGAGCAGTCAGGCATTGGAAGGGGTTTCCCAGGGAGGTGGTGGAGTCACCGTCCCTGGGGGTGTTTAAGGAAAGGTCAGACGTGGTGCTTAGGGACATGGTTTAGTGGGTGACATTGGTGGTCGGGGGCTGGTTGGGCCAGATGATCTTGAAGGTCTTTTCCAACCTTAATGATTCTATGATTCTGTGAAATGTTGAATCTCAACAAACTGATAGTTATTAGTGAAAACTGTGACCAGTCATTAGTCCACAGTACTGCATATGTCAACTTAGCTTATCCTCTTTAAAATAGGAATAATATTTACCTGCATTATGTTGAAGCATGTGCTTGTTAGTATCCACCTGGATTATTTTTGTCATTAAATTATTTTGTCACAGTTACTAAGATTTTATTTTCAGATTTTTTTTTTGTTTTGTTTCTATCATCTGCAAAACAGTCAAGTCCTAGCTAAAGAGCAAGTGTTGATTAATTAATCAAAACCAGCTTGATTTTTTTATGCTCTGGGAAATCTTCAGTACAGCAAGTTGTGAAACAATATTGTTTTGATTCAGGGATGTAAAGGAATAAGGCAGTGAAACCACGGATGTATTCTGTAAGCAGCTAGCAGATACCCAATTCTAAGAAACACTTTCTAATAACAGTAATGATGTAAAAGCACTATCTTTGTTTTAATGTTCATTTACTCACAGAGGAAACATTTCTGACAGTATCAAGATCTGACTGAAGTTTTCATTTGTGTATAAGATACTTAATCAAAACTTGTGCACTGCCTCTAAAGTTCCTTTGAGCTCACATTCTGTTAGAAGCCTGAGAGAAAATAGATAGCATCTGACTGATGGGGCTGATACAAGTTTTAACACTACTTATAATTACATTATTTATGTTTTGTTTCTTTAATTCCATTGATCTAGTGGCTCTTGTCATTATCTTGCAATGAGTCTTTTCTTTCATGCATGCTTCATGCTGTCTTGAAATGGACTTTTCAATGGCAAAACATGACCTCTAGCTCTGTGACAGTGTGTTGTATCTTCAGTTTATATATAGTAACGTGATAAAACCCAGCAGATTAGTTTGGAAAGTATGTCTGATACTGTGGAATCTCAGGCAGATCCTGAGCTCATGTAAGCTGGTGTAACTTCATGGATATGAACATTGGAGATCTGGCCACATAGACTGCATAGGGTGTCTGAGGTGATAAAATGGTGCAGGTTTAATGTTCACAAAAAGATTTCCTTTAAAACAGACGTAGTCAAGTCACAGCAGCAGGGTCGTGACATAGTGCAGTCCCTGCAGACTCCTGTAACACTGAAACGTTGTGAAGAATTTCCTCCTAAGTAGTACTCTGGATGCTCTTATCAGGGTGTACTACATTGCTAAGCCCATAACAAAGTCTATACTGGTAAAGCTTTCACAGACACTGGATGCAGAATGTCTGTAGAACAGATTCAGAGATGAGGGAAATAGCTGGCTGAGTTTCAAATTGTAAAGAACTGATGCATTATGCCTACTGAGAAGTGAGGAAGAGGGCACTGGTGGTGAAAAATCTCATGACAAACAAATGAAATGGAGGAGTCAGAGGTGCTCAATCTCTTATTCTCTCTTTTGAAAACTCTAAAGCAGATAGTGATGGGCTGGAGGTTGTAGTATGAGTGGAGACCATGTTCTCTGAAGTTACTCATTGGCATGCACTTTGAAGAACAAATCTATTGAATCTTTACCAAGCTGTGCAATTTCAGACAAATAATTTACAGTTGAATTGCTGTCAATAGATAAAGTATCTGCCTGGACTTGACCTCTCGTACAGACACCTGTACACTTGTACAGTTGAAACAGGCAGATAGGAAGTTAAGTCTGCAAAAACATATGGATTAAATGGAATAGATAACTCCCTGGAAAGGTGCTGCTTGACGTGAAGCCCCCAGTACCTTCCATCAGTAAAGGTCTATAGATGTCTTATTGTCTGATCTGAGCATTTGTAGCTCTGTCTACAAATTGACCATGACCAGCACTGTTTGTAACAACAGTCTCTATGTTACCTGACTGTCAGACAGGACTGATCTGGTACGAATTGGTAGGTGTTTATGGAGCATAACTATGAAGTAAGATTCTCCACAAAAGCAGGAAGAGTTTTTTGTTTGTTTTTAAGTCCATGGCTCATATTTATGCACCTGTTTGAGACAGAGGAAAACTGGATTCAGTATTTTTTTCTCCTTGGAGACTGTCCTGGTTTCAGTTAGGACAGAGTTAATTTTCCTCCTAGTAGCTGGTAGGGTGCTATGTTTTGGATTAGGATGAGAAGAGCGCTGATAACATGCTGATGTTTTAATTGTTGTAGAGCAGTGCTTACACCAAGCCAAGGACTTTTCAGCTTCTCGCTCTGTCCTGCTAGCGAGCAGGCCAGGGATGCAGCAGGAGCTGGGAGGGGGCAGACCCAGGACAGCTGACCCAAACTGGCCAAAGGGGTATTCCATCCCATCTGACGTCATGCTGAACAATATATATAGGGGTGGCTAGCCGGGGTGGGGGGGGAGCCGGCTGCTCGGGGATAGGCTGGGCATCGGTCAACGGGTGGTGAGCAATTGCATTGTGCATCACTTGTTTTGTACACATTATTACTAGTAATACTATTATTATTATTATTATTATTATTTTCCTGTCTTAATAAACTGTCTTTATCTCAACTCAAAGGCTTCACTTTCCCATTTCTCTCCCCCATCCCGGAGAGGGAGTGGGGAGGGTGAGCGAACGGCTGTGTGGTGTTTAGCTGCCGGCCGGGTTAAACCACAACAGCAACAAAATCAAACCATGAATAACCAGGAACCATGGAATGGCTTTGGTTGGAAGAGACTTTAAAGATCACCTGCTTCCAAACCCCCTGCCATGGGCAGGGACACATTCCACTAGGCCAGGTTGCCCAAAGCCCCATCCATTCTGTCCTTGAACATTTCCAGGGATGGGGCATCCACAACTTCTCTGGGCAGCCTGTTTCAGTGCCTCACCACCCTCAGACTGAAGAATTTCCTCCTAACCTCTAATCTAAATCTCCCCTCTTTCTGTTTAAAACCATACCCCTCGTCCTGTCTGCCCAAACAAAATGTTGCTCTCCATCTTTTTTATAACCCCCCTTTAAGTATTGAAAAACTGCAATAAGGTCAACTCTGAGTGAAGGAGAGTGACCTTGTTTATAAAACATTTGTACAGTTAGAAAGGACCTGAAGAGTTCAGTTGGTTCTTTTGCACCAGGTCATTCCTGTGTCAGGCCTTACAGGTCTTGTACAGCCAACTTGCCAGTACGTCTCTTTTCAATTATTTACCACCCTTACTGTTTAAAAGTTTTTTCCTGCTCCCCTGCTTGAAACACTTCTTTCTGATCCTGTCTACTATTGACATAGACAAAAAAAAAATAAAAATCAACAGGTTTGAAGGTAGGCACTATCTTCCTCAATTCCTTTCTTTTGTTTTTAGGCTATCCCCATCTATAAGCAGACTTATAGACTGCTGGCCATTCTTGTTATTTTCCTAATTTACTAATATATTTTTTGAAACAGTTTTCCAAGTTGAAATGCAGTATTACTCTTGTATCATTAACAGTGCTGGGTAGAGAGGAAAGATTATTCTTTCCTTTAAACGGTATCCCTGTTTATATATCCCATAACAGCATGAGAAAATTATCAGTTTGTATTGTATTGACTACATTTAGCATGGAAAAAGTTAGATCAGGAGAAATATCATTCTGGTTCTGTAGCCTTGGAATTAGTGAAGTCTTCTCAATTTTCTATACCTGCCCAAGCAAATACTTGAGCATATTCAATTTACGCTAGCATTTTGCCAGATTATACCAAAAAACAGAAATGACTATGTAGCATCATGTCATCTAAAATGTATAGATGGCACTTAAAAAATATTCCAATTCTTACATGTTTTGTTGTACTAATTTGCAGTAAAAGCTGGATAGATTACTCCTTCAAATGATCCAGAAACAGATAATCTTCACTGCCTGCCAGAAATTAGACAGATACTAGTAGTTTCGGTTATTCATTGCTGAATAACCAAAACTTCACCTGTATGAAAGAGGAGAGTGTCATATTTGATAAATTCTTTCCTTAGAGAGAGTACATTTTCTTAGTGTGGATTACAGATAGATTTGAGAGAGTTAAAATCTTTTTCTGTAGCTTCTCAGAGCTGTAATTGATTTCAGATTTTAAAATGTGTTGTTTCCGCTCTGCATATCATTAAAATAAAATACTAGCATTCATAAAGTTTCTTTGGAAGTGTTTCTTGTGTGCTGTGTTCCATGATGTCTGGAATGTCAATCAAATTCTTGAGAATAATAGTGAAGCAATATTAAAATTAATGAACACTGATCTTTTGGAGCACATTAAGGATCTGTTATGATTATGTGGTACTTCTCATACATGTGTATGTAATAGCTTGCTTCTATTTGTAGTTGTGTCAGCTTCATTCAGAATATGCAATACACTTCCACAAATGGATCAATTCGTAATGTTGCTGAATTGGCCAGAGTGCAGACACATGGAAATGAGCATAGAAAGAAGCCAATAAATTTTAAAGCCTTGCCTGACAGCAGTATACTATGTTCTTTTTCTGTGTTGCATATTGGTGTGACTCCTGCTCCACTTGCTTTTGGTTTTCTGTTCTTAAATAAGGTAAAAGTAAGTCTTTGCTAACTCTGGTTTGGTCCCAGATGCCCACTAGTAAAACACGGGCCAAACCATTTGCTTGATGAGACTGAATGGTGGCTGCAACAGAGTCATTCAGGCTCTGGCATACACTGTCTTCACATCATTGTGCTCAAATTTCCATTGAGCATTTTAGTAGTAACTGCTGGGTGTGTCCTGTCTCCCTTTAGAGAAGGCCACAGCAACACTTCATCTCTGAGATGCTGCAGAAAGGAAGAGCAGATATGGGGTATATATAGGTTAATCCCTTACCAGAACTGGTGGTTTTCTTGTCTCAGAGCTAAGAAACTGGAGGTGCACACTAGTTTTTATGGTCTTTATACAAAGGGCTAATTTATCTCTGATTCAATAAATGGAAATTATCATCCTCTCTCTCCCCTACAATTGCATTATTTTGAGTTTGTTGATTGTTTGATATTATTACTTTTAGATCTGGAAAGATGGTATTTGGACCAGCAAACCTAGGAGAAGATGCAATAAGAAACTTCATCACAAAGCATCGTTGTAACTCCTGCTGCAGGAGGCTGAAACTTCCTGGTATTCAAAATGAAGATTATTTTTTAACCCATATCTAACTTTCTAAGTGTAAGGTAGTAAAGGCCTAGGTGTGCTATAACAAGAACAGAAATTCTACAGAGCTGAGATTATAGCTGGCACACTTACACAAAGGCAAATAAGAGAATATTGATCTTTTACGTCGTTCTTTTGCCCAGCAACCATGTTAGTATTCAAAGCTTCTACCCATTGAATTATTTCCTTTGCTGTGCAAAACTGATAGCATTTTGGGTGATAACATCACCCATTTTTCCAGGGTGATCACTACAGATAGCATCAGCAATAATTTGTAGAATGAGAACAAATAATGATCTAAAAATTATCAATGCATTAGCCAGGGAAAAACTGGAGCTTTTCTGGTCCTTGGGTAGGGCCTGTACACTGCATCTCTTACCTCCAGCTTAGCTGGATCACTGATTATTCACATTAGGTTTTATAGAATGGGCTTCTGTTTATTGTGGTGGTGATTTAAAAGGCTCAAAGCCAAAATACATTGCTATTTTGGATGAATTTCCACCCACATTTTTTTTTTTTTCAGAGGAAGGCTCCTTTTCAGTGCCTGCATGGTGGAAGAAATTGTTTGATTCGGAAACAGGAACTGGAGTGTTATTGTTTTGGATTATTTGTGTTTGTGGCAGCTAGAGATAACAAAGGAGAAAATCAGCTGAATAGACACAGTGTGGGAAGGTTCATTCATATCAGCTCCCACCATTTTTGGCCCCTGCAGGGCTCTCTTTCCACTGACTCTGATTTACCCTGCTGCAGATTTTCCTTCTCCTGAAAACTGCTAACAGACTGCTGGCCACCAGTTGCAGGGTTAGACACTGCCCAGGGTTTATGTGCTTTTTAAATATTTACTTGGCTGAATCATTTAATTTATTTTTTTCATAGAATCATAAAATGGCTTGGGTTGGAAGGAAAAATCATCCAGTTCTAACCCCATTGCCATGGGCAGGGATGGCACCCACTAGATCAGGTTGCCCAGGGCCTCATCTAACCTGGTGTTGAACACCTCAAGGGATGGGGCATACAAAACCTCTCTGGACAACCTGTTCCAGTGCCTCACCACCCTTACAGTGAAGAATTTTCCCCTAACATCTAATCTAAATTTCCTGTATTTAGTATACAACCATTACGCCTGTCATATCACTACCTGCCCATGTAAAAAGTTGCTCTCCATCTTTTTATAAGTCCCTGTCAGTACTGCAAAGCTTCAATGAGGTCTCCCTGGAACCTTCTCTTCTTCAGGCTGAACATTGCCTTTCAACATGCCTTACGGCATGCCTTCAATGCCTTACAGCTCTCTCAGCCTTTCTTCACAGAAGAGATGCTCCAGCCCTCTGGTCCATCTTCATGGCCCTCCTCTGGACCTGCTCTAACAGGTCCACGTCCTTCTTGTGCTGAGGGCCCCAGATGTGGATGCAGTGCTCCAGTGGGTCCTCACAACAGCAGAGTACAGGGGGACAATCACCTCCCTCCACCTGTTGGTCACCTTTCTGTTGACGCAGCCCAGAGTGTAGTTGATGTTCAGGGCTGCAAGTGTGCACTGCTGGCTCACATTGAGCTTTTCATGCACCAGAACCCCCAAGTCCTTTTCTGCAGGACTACTTTTAATTAATTTTTCTCCCAGTCTGTGCTCATGTCTGGGACTGCCCTGACCCAGGTGCAGCACCTTGCACTTGGGCTTGTTGAACCTCATTAGGTTCATGAGTCCACTTCTCAAGCTTGTCATCTTCTTGCCATAGATTTGAGAAGAAACGACTGCACAATGGAAAGGCTCCGTCCAGCCTTTGAAGGAGAAGTGAAGGCAAGTGCCAGAGAAACTGATGATGCAGATGAGCCGCTGGAGTATGACACACGGTTGTGAAGCAGCAGCTGTGAGCGGAGCCCACGTATGCATGCTTGAAAACCCGTTCCTCATCACTGGCATGGGCCAATCCAAAACAACAAAACATAGATGTCTGAGTGCAACATCTGTCTGCATTTGACAGATGCTACAGGCAAGGAATCAAAAAAAATCTCGTTATTTACTCCCTTTCTCTTGTGTCTTGTGCTGGTCTGTTTGTACTGCTTAGTAAATTGCCATTAGCACGTCACCCCTTAGCTGGATCAACTGTCCCATCAGTGCCTTTTTTTTTTGGAAATGTGGATAGTAGTTCCAAACTATGCTGGGTAAAGGAAAATGACTGTGACAAGATTATTTACAGGGGGGAATGATTTGATGTGATTTGTCTTTTTGCTCTTTAGTAAATACCTGAATATATACACATGTAAATCACTCATTTTCAGATGCAGAGCACGCTCTGCCTTATGTTTGCTTTTGATCTTTATATAGGATACCTTCCAAGACAATGTAGAAATACTATTTTTTCTTTTTTGCTGACTTTGAGGCAGAGACAAAATAAGAATACACAAGTGATAAATTACTGATTTAAACAATAGCCACTGGTATGGCAGATGTACTGCAGAATGGTGTGGGAACTTCATCCTGAGTCCTTATCACATAACAAGAACAAGACAGACAATGAAGTGTTAGATTATTGGGCCCACAAGCATCATTAACCTTACTCATTTTGAGATGATGAAACTGATACATCCATGACCTTCAGTTCAAACATAAAGAATAACCTTGAAAGTGATACAAATTTTAACAGGATTTGCCTTTCTTTATAATATGTTAGCTTCAGGGGTTTTTTAAGTCTTTAGGTGGTCAATTGCAAAAAGGGTTGAAAAGTCACAAAGAATAACGTGTTCCATTTGGTATTTAACTTCATGTTGATAATGTCAGGCCATACATGGGACTATTTTCTACCAATGTTACCAATGGTGCAGTAACATGTATGCTTTTGCAACGTATTCATCTGTTTTTCTATTGATTTTGTCTGATTTCAGGAGAATCTGATAAAACGTGAAAATCAATTATGTGCAATATGATTTTTGTATAATAAGGATTGAAATGAACTGCAGAGCACAAATATCTAATATAAATTATGTTGTATTACAGATCACTTCTACCATTAAAGAATCTTCACAATTTTTATTGAGTAGAGATAGTTAATGCTGAAATGTAAATAATTGGAAAACTTATACTTGAATAAGAAAAAAAAAAACAAAAAAAACATATTTACACCACAATGGATAGTAAAACGTAATGCTTAACGGATCTACCTGTTACATCTACCATTCATTTGGAATATTCAGAAAATGTCTATGTACACATAGGAATTAGAATCATAGAATCACAGAATAGTTTGGGTTGGAAGGGACCTTAAAGATCATCCAGTTCTAATCGCCTTCTATGGACAGGGATGCCACCTACTAGACCAGATTGCCCAAAGCCCCACCCAACCTGGCCTTGGACACTTCCAGGGATGGGGCATCCACAGCTTCTCTGGGCAACCTGTTCCACTGCCTTACCACCCTCAGAGTGAAGAATTTCTTCCTTATATCTTGCATAGATTTACCCTCTTTCTGTTTTAGTTTACAGCCATTATCCCTTTTCCTTTCACCACACTCCCTGATAAAGTGTCCCTCCCCATCTTTCCTGTAGCCCCCCTTTAAGTACTGGAAGGCTGCTCTTAAAATTTTCCCAGAGCCTCTAGGCTAAATTACCCCACCTTTCAGCTTTTCTTCACAGTAGAGGTGCTCCAGCCTTCTGATCATCTTTGTGGCCCTCCTCTAGACCTGCCCTAGAAGGTCCATGTTTTTCCTATGCTGGGGTCCCCCAGAGCTGGATGCAGCACTCCAGGTGGGGCTCCACAAGAGCAAAGTAGAGAGGGAGAATCACCTCCTTCAACCTGCTAGCCATACTTCTTTTGATGCAGCCCAGGATATGGTTGGCCTTCTGAAGAAATTGTATGTTTCCAGTTTTACAATCCCAGTTTTTGTATTGATTATGATTTCGATTAAGACATTGGTGTAATCACTTATACTAAGTTCAGATGAGATGCCATCAGTTCCTGAAAGTATCCTGCATATACATACAAACAGTGATTATTTTTGCTTTTTATCTTTTTGTGTTAAAAAACACCACCTATCTCCCTATTTGAAAGAAAAGTGTATTTTTTTTTTTCTTCTTCTTCTCTCTCTTTTTTTTTTTTTTTTTTTAAGCAATGCAACATATCAGAAGACTTAACTTGCCTTTTATATCTCTGTAACAGAGGTTCTCTCTTTCGCAAGTTTGCAGCTTACCAATGAGAATGTTTAATTGTGTCTCTACAGAATGATGGTGGATTGTCACCTCTTTCAAGATAAAGTAGTAGTTCTGTTTCCAGTGACTATCATCTTAAAATTGGGCTTTAGGGATTTATGTGCTTAACATACATACTTATATAGATGCTTTAAAGACTGAACTTTCTCTGAAGGATCTCTAACTGTTAGTATACCTGTACATTTATTCAAGTCAAGTGACACTTAACAAGTGACACTGTCTTAGAGCCAAAGACAGTTTTAAGTCCTGCCCTGGTAGTGCTGCTTTCTTCAATCATTTCCATAAATTCTTTCATTTGGGGATGTAAGAATTATGAACATTTTTGTATTAGACACAAAAAAATAACCTCCACACTAGACTGGGCCTGAGTTCCTTTAGTTACTTTTTAAGTTTTGAAGATATTCCCTGAAATCATACTTCATATTATCTTTTCTTGTCAACTCTGCTATTGCCTTTGAGAGAGAGCTACTTCTGCATTCATAGCAATACTTGTGAGAATGGGTACAGCATAAATCAGTGGGGATTAATTGTATTCCCTTTTGTTATATACACATCTAGGTATATACTACCTTCCCCTCAGATCAGGGATCCTTGCAAGATACTCGTCTGTGTTAAAATACAGTTGATACAAACATATTTGATATCAGATTTTGCTCAATGTGAAATATTTAATGTGATGAAACAAGAAAAGGATGCATTTGAAAATGTTCCATTATATACTTCTGTCGGAGCATCAATTATTCTATGCTTGTAGACACTAAGGTAAAAATTCCATTGATTCTGAGATTAATTAATTTAGCTTCACTTTACTTTTTGCACTTTTTATAGAAGGGCTGATTCACATTTCACTGAATGTTACAAGTTTTGGTAATTTGGGTAAAGATATTTCTTCACCCTTTTGTCATAGTTTGATAATAAATTATAGTGAAATTATTATTATTAATTATAATTATTATTTCTTTTGAGTCCTTGGTGACTTTCTTAAAATTTCTTTGAATTCTTTAAATTCTTCTTTGATGTGTAAGCACTGGCCACAGATTGAAGCCCAGACCCCACTGAAAACATGAGAAAAACCCAGAAGCCTGTAGTGGGAACAGCAATACGCTCCATACTAAAACAATGGTATATGTAGAATGAAAGATTTTCAGGACTGAGTTCTTTCTCTGCTTTGCTTGACAACAACTGTGGAAGAGGAAATCCTGCATGTCAAACTGTAGGGTTTTCTGGTTGTTAGTTTCAATATTTGTTTTTGCTTAAAAGCATGTTTAGAATTTTTTTTTTTAATACTTTTGGTGCGTTCAAAGGAAAGCCCTACTTTGCTCAAATAGGAAAGGTGGTAAATTTCTGAAAAAAAAAAAAAGTTGAAACAAAAAATTATAAACTCACATTTTAATATGATCTTAAAGGAAATTTTATGAGAAGCATAGAAGAGCTGGGGTTGACCTGTGAAGAACACTTAGGAGAGTAACGAGTTAGAATACGGCCACAAAATAATAAAGAAGGAAGAGCCCTAAGGCTGATCTCAGACCTCTCCTATGCATCCACTTAAGGAATGGGCTAGAATGAGAGGGGTTAATGAGCTAAACCTATAGGACCCCACTGCACAGCAACTGACCCAGGTGAGCAGGGCAGTCTTCAAAGACACCGTAACAGCAAATGAGACTTTGAGCTGGCCACAAACTAACCCTATGCTGCTAACTAAAATTGGGCTCAAATGACCTGGAGGACTGGATTAACTTTTGATGACTCCTGGGCAACTAACAAGGCCAGGCTGCCCTCAAATGATCACTTGGGGAAACTAGCTGGAATTAGAGTTGATTTCACATGACTCCTTTGCAGGTTAATTGGCTCTGAATTTGATTTCAAATAGCTTGTGAAACAAATACCATTGGCAAAGTTGACCCTGGGCAATTTATTGGGTGTAAATAAATTGGGTGTAAAGCTGATCTTCAATGGATCTCACGTTGTTCTCAGTTGACCTTTTATAGCTAATGCTAGCATGTTGACCTCAGATGAGCCTTGAGGATCAAACAAATGCTATTTTAACCTCAAGTGACCTCCACTAGTAATTAGAGCTCCTATTTTACCTGAACTAACCTCATGCCAAAACCTGAGATGACTCTGCAATAAGATTTGAATATGATGTTGACCTCAGACAGGAAACAAGGACTATGGCTGCCCTCTAATGATCCCTGAGCACCAAACAAGCACCTCAAGTGACAACCCAAGCAATTAATTGGATATCAGCTTTACCTTAAATTACCTCTGGGCACCAAAAAAATTCTTCACTGGCCTCATGAACTCTAACATCTCAGGCTCTCTGGTTGACCCCAGAAGAACCATGGCAGCTTAATTGGATCTCAAGCTGACTTTAAATGATTGTTCTCTCCCCTAGATGAGAACAGTGTTGATCTTAAATGACCACTGTGCATGTAATAGAATGTCAAGTTGACCTCAGGTGATCCTGGGTTTCAAACAACAACCTAGTTGACCTCAAACAATGCCTTAAATATATGTAGATCTGATAATGATGTCATACTACTCCTCTGGGTAGGTTAATTGGCACTTAGGTTGAGCTTGAATGATGTAATGGTGATTGATTAGCCCTCAAGTTGACCTCAAATGACCCCCCTGAGTGGGCAGCAATGCCTGTGGTGATCTCTAGTGACCGTGGTCAAGATAATTCACCCTCATGTTGGCCTCAAATGACCCCAGGCAGGTACTTGAATCTTGTGTCCAGTTCAGATGACCATTGGGCTTTCTAATTGGATCTCAAGTCGATTTCAAATGTCTGCTGACAAACTTTGGATGAAACTTACCTATTCCCTCAGTACTGTGAGCCAAGACCATGTAGTTGAGCCTGTGATCTGTGGACCCCAGGCAAAATGGAACTATGTCTGCCTTCAAATAACATAAGTGACAAACGGAAAGTTTGTTTTTTTTTTTTTTTTTTTTTTTTTAATTCACAAGACCACAGTACATCCAGCTGAGGACAGCAGTTGACTTCAGATGATGTCTGATCAACAAAATATGGCAGCTCTTTAATGCACAGACCCTCTGATTGACAAATGTATTGCTTGAGGTCTTCTTTGTAGTGTATTCAGGAGGAGAACAGAAATATATAGATCATTCTTGGCATAAACCCCAGGCTGCAGTCCATCTCAGGTGACAATCTGATGTGAAAATGACAAACTTTTTCTATTTCCATGGTCCTTTTTCAAGACTGTACTTGACTGCAGGTAGCTGCTCTGTATACAGATGGGGCAGGAACTAATCTCTGTTTATCCCAAATCACAAACTGTGTCTCACAGTAGCTGTCCTTTAGTAGTAGCTGTGTGGAGAACTGTATTGGTATGTTAAATCAGAGAATTTGTCAGTGTTTGATCTCCAACAATCTCCTCAGCAGAAGACTGAGGCAGTATTTGATCTGAGAATATCTTTAAGCATGAAACATTTCATTTTCTTATCTTCTTCTGCCTCCACTATCAAATTGTGCTCAATACTTGATCTCAGGTAATCCCTGAGCAGCACATGTAGTGCATAGATAAATATGATGCATCTGACCAGCAGTATGGAACAACAGTTAAATTATGTTTACCCCATTGTAAAGTTTGGGGCAGGTGGGTTTAACTGTAGGGCTATGGCTATAGATAGGTTAACAGTTGTCCCTGTTACGGGACAACTGTAATGTAACTGTAAATACACATATTGGGTAGCATTAACATCTGGAGGACCTTGTACAGTGAATTGGGGAAGCCATTGTTCTTCATTGACCTTTGAGCTGTAAACTAGGGGAGGCATTGACATCTAAATACACAGCTTTGGCCATAGATGACCAAAGAAAATTTAGTGAGAACAAATATGGAGCTGGGGGATGTTATGTGGCCACTGTAAAGACTGTAGTGGTGGTTCATTTCTGCTAAACTCAATTTAACTATTATTTTTTATCAGTGTTTCCTGAGTAGTAAATTGAGACAGTAATTGACCTTTGCATTCCTGATCCCTGAGTCCAAATGTAGGACATAGAGTGGTATTTAATTTCACATTGTCTCTGAATAATTAATTGAGGGAGTAATTGACTTTGTATGACTTTTTGAATTAGAGAAGTAAATGACCTTGTTGTGTGGTAAGCAGTAAAACAGTCCAGTGCCCCAGCTGCAATCTGTGTCCATAGTTAACCTCATTTGACACCATTACAAGAGGTGGTGGCAGAATATGATCTCAACTAATGCCCTCTCTCTCCTATCTGAATTTTGTCTTTTAAATTAGGCAAATATGTTTAACATTGATGAAATCCAAATAACAAATAGAGGCTGACAGGTACCTCAGGAGAGTTTGAGTGCCAAACTATATGGGAGCTTAACCTCAAACTTCTATGGACTAGGACATACAGTCTGCACATGACTGCTTGTGAATGTGAATAGGAAGCTGAAGATGGCTGCTGTGGTTCCTGAGCTCACCCACTACCTGTCCTGCGATGGGCTATCATCTGGCATGCAGATTCCCTGTCCTATTCTGGTGTCCTACTGCAATCTCAAACTCAGCATTTCAGTCTTCTGAACTGAGCACTCCTGAAATGTCATTCATAATTCTACATTACCCATTAAAGGGACATCACTTTTACATGGTCCTTAGTAAAAATACGACCTAAAAGGAAACCCACGGCTTTGCCATTGACTTCAGTGGGGCCCAGACTTAAATTCAGATTTCAGTGCCTAAATAAAAAGTCTGTCTACCTAGCCATTTCTTTGAACCTCTTTTTCTGTCTCTAAGACCTATTTGGATCCATAGTCCAAATAGACTATGATCATAGTCTATGACTATAACATAGATCCATTCTTCCCAGTGAAGACTCTAATATTTAAAACAATATATCTTACTCTGTCCATTCTACAACATAAGACCATCAGAATTTTTTAGGTGTGTCTACCACACCCTTCAGAATCCACACTAAATCATATCGTATTAATATCGTATCAGGTTTTCTATCAAGCCAGACACGGAATTAACTTAATATTTGAATTCTAGGTGGGTTGAAGCATTTGCTCTGAAGTTCTGTGGCTTCTGCTTAGAGCACTGAATAGCTTTCCATCAGGTAGATTCCTCAGAGTTGAATGTAACACAAATACTTCTGACAGGATCACCGAGTCTGTCTGCTTCATAGTCCCTTAATTACACAACAGGTGTGTAGTTGCCGTGATCCAGTCTGCATGGGTGCTAATGGTCATCTTTTGTCAACAGCAACTGACCTTTCAGTTATGATTATGATACATGATACCAACTAAAAAGACATTAACAGTAAATTGCAACATAGAAAATGATAAAATATTCCATATTTAAATGAACGTCAGTTTTAGTTCCATGCTAACTAATATTCATTACCTTGCTTTGTATCAGGAATGGAAATGCTATTTTGTCCTCCATTCCACAATATGCCAAATACTATGTCAGCTCTCTTACACTGTGTGTTCTGCTCTCACCTAAACAGAAAGAACAGTTTCTAATTCAAGTCCCATTTGAAACTCACACTCTCTAATGTACTGTGTACTTGGCTAATGCCTCATTGGACATTTAATGTTTCTTTTGCTTTTAACTTATGGACACCAACCATGTTAACAGAATCACAGAATCGCAGATGATTCTGTGTTAGTTACCTAGATGATTCAACCATACTCTGATAAACTACAAATGTGTAGACACTGGAAAAGCCTTAAGGTCAAAATTGGAAAAGTACGCCATTCCCAAGTTAGAAAATATCTCCTTCTGCTGTAGTCCCCATCTGCTCACCTCCAAACATTGACTCTTAGCGGTACTTTACCCCTACCAAAATATTACAATCATAAAGCATGGATCAAATATACTCTCATTGCAAATGTGCCTGTGCAGAAGGACCTACTACTTATGTATTACTGCATGTAGCAGTATGTGGAAGGGATGTTGTGGTAAGGGTTGTGGCAGAAGGCTGATATTTTCTTGATGGGAAGAGCTAAGGTGATGGAGTTTGACTGGAAGTATGCCAAGCCTCCTTTCTTCATTTGGTGAAATCCTAACATGGAATGAATATTGATCTAAAATTAATAGACTTTCTGGAAAGCTACATAGAGCTCTGATGTTTAAATTAAATTTCTGTAGACACATCTATATTATTATCCTTTAAATACGTAATAGATCATTATGAAACAAATTGGATAGGCTAAGTACCAGCACAGAATGGATTTGCTGTCTTTTTCCGCTGCACGAATCTGTGCACTAATTGGAAACCCTGGGATTCCCAAGAGAGAAGTCAGACAGCTGGCTGTTTACCCTCTGTGTGCCAGCAGATTTCAGATAATTACTTTACCTACCTACATTCTTGCTTCTGTTTAATTAATATATCACAATTATTTATGTGAATAAAGATTAAACTGTTGTACTTTTTGTGTCCTTTTAATATAACAACGTTGTTCCAGATCCATGGAAGCACTGAAGACACTAACACAAGAAGAGTTTTAAGTTACACATTTTTGTCCATCAACTGTGTTTGACTGCCGGGAGGAAGAACTGGAAACCAGCACATCAGGGATGCACAATTTTAATTAACAGACAGACAGTGAAGACTTTTATTTACCAACATTGTTTGCCATTAGGTGGGCATTAGAAAACCTTAGTTTTCTTATGGCTTTGCACCTTCATTATAAAAGGCTTGCTTTTGCATTATTTCTTAATTAAAAGGATATATTTCTTTGAGCCTCTTCTAGCCTCTAATCCCATAGTCCCCCTTAGTAATTATAAAAATTCAATGCCAGTCTCCTTCACTTCAGTCTCAGACCATTACCCTTACCCACAGTTTTCATTTTACATGGTACACACTACCATTCCTCACCTTCTGCACTCCTATCATACACTCTTGTCTTGGTCTTTTGGAGCACAGTCTAGCTGAAGGCCTCCTTTTAGTGATCTTTCCCATATTGCACTCTTCTCTTTACATGCCTCACTAACCGTAGCCTCATTCTTCAAATTCTACCTACTAGTTTTCATTCCCTTACTTATCTCAATACCTCCCTGCTATGGGATCCAGTCCTGGATCTTATCTTGGCCTCAGTCATGATGCTTTGAGCAGACCACAAAGGGGAACAGCAGGAGAGAATTTTTGCCCCATTGTGAAGAACATGTACTCAAGCCAACAAAGCCAACATACACGAGCAAACTGCTACTGTGTTTGATGCTCAAACATTGTATTTGTTCAAATGTAAATGATTTTTTTTTTCTCCCCTCACAGCAGCCTAAGCTACTACATTTATGTCTGTGGGCTGAAATTTTTGGGGGGGAACAATCTGATTTATTTTTATTTTTTTTATCTGCTTCACTGGTGGCACTGTTTTCCAGTGACCTTAACTCTCTCTCAGGGACAGTGGCAGAATGACCCACTGGCTCCTGTAGAACACAGAATCATTTAATATACCATGAAAACCTTACCACAAGTTCTCTATTCAATATACACATTTTAACCAAAATAATAAAGGACACATACATGCATTAGTTTGGTAGATAGCAAGCATCTTCTGCATGTGCTACATGGGACTGTGTATCTTGAACATAGTCCTTGCCACAAGTAGGTTTGCCTACAGCCTTCTCCTTGTCAGATCCCTTAAACCTGAAAGAAACTGCATACACAATTATTTTCAGGACATGAAGGTAAACTGCGCTGCCTGGGAAACCTGCTTTAAGCCAATGCTGTAACAATACACAGCGAAGCACTTGTACAACAATATTTTCATGAACCTCCCACATGCTTGTTTGTCACACCTCATTGCTTCTTTCCTTCTCTAAAATTGTTGTGAGTCTTAAGGACCAAGCTGGTCTCTTCATGCGCTTAAAGCAGGAGTAATACATAGCGTTCTTTGTTTCCTGCTGAAAATTACTGATAATAAACATAAATAACTGAATAAATAAGCTTTCTTCACCACAGGTTGCATTTCAATGGTTTGGGACATAATTCATGCACTCAGACATTTATAATAGCACAAAGAGAATATATTAAGTGTCTTTTATTGATATTGCTGCTCTTTAAGGGTAGACAAAGTAAGCAATGAACTACATATTAAGACAATCCAGAGGACAAAAAAGCACTTTTTTTTTTTTCCCCCGAACAGAAACATCTCCAATTATCTGACAATAGTTAATATTTTCATTTGCTTTGTGTTTACTGAGGTGCTAAGACCTTTCTTTCTGTTTTTTAGGGTCAGATACATAATTTGCAGAGATGTTGCAGTTGGCTTCCCAACGCTGCTGCCTATATGAGAATGGGCTTGAACTGTGGGAAGCCTGCATTACCTCTTTTGCAATGCTCATATCCAGTTGCTCCTTGGCACTACATCCACGCAGCACACTGTTTACATAAACAGTTACTCCAATAACATTTATTATTATAATAATAATAATAATAATTATTATTATTATTAGTAGTAGTAGCAGCAGTAGTAGTAGTAGTAGTAGTAGTAGTAGCTGCCAGTCTCAATGGTACATACCAAAACAAGCAGACAAAACCAATAAAATCCTGTCCATAGGGTTTTGGAGACTTAGGAAATCAGATTATAAACTGCAAAATCTGCACCTGTGTTTTGCAACATTCACGTTTGGTTGCAAATCCTTTCCTCACAGATCAGCCCACCTACCTGCTTGAACATGCCAGCAAGTCTGTGGCTCTAAGGCTTAGAATTAGGTGTGTAGCACAATTGTGGAAAGGAAAACATGGGCTTCCAAAGAGATACCTCCCTGCTTCTCCACAGAAAACTGGAATCAAGGGTACAGCAATGACATCTAATTGCAACATGCAGGGTCCACAACATGGAAGAAATTACAGACAATGCTGGTGCCAGCTTTCCAATTAAAATTTGACAGGTCTTGTAGAATGACCATTTCTTTCAGCAAGCATCTATCTTACCAAAACAAAACAAACAAACAAACAAACAAAACCCAGCTACCTGCTTCCTGCCTCCCTCCAGCATAAAAACCACTGCAAAAATTAAAGTCTTTGCTCCGCTGCTGATGTTTACCATCCAGTTCAGGAAAAGACAAAAATACATGGAAATAAAGCAATAAAAAATAGGAAAGCAAAGTGAATGGGAGGAAGAGAGAAAATAATATTTTATCTATTATTATTTATTACTTATCATATTTTATTTTTCCTAGTTTAACAGTGCAAAAAGGGACAGCCTTGCAGTTTTTTACACCCACCTGAACCCAAACTTTTCTTGTTCCATGAGCCTGGTATTGCACACAGTGCCATGCTAAGGTAAGTCTTTTGAAGTAGTGATACAATTACAGCAGTGGTGTAAGGAATCAGATCCTTGCATTTTCAGATGAATTTATTGCAGCAGCTTTCAAGGTGGGGCTGCAGGTTTTTATGGAGAAGCAAAAATTTATTGCTTTGATTATAATAAGCTCTGAAATGTGATGCCAAATGAATAATACATAAAATAATTAGATTGCATATAAAGAGCAGCTGGTACATTGAAAAGTCCCTTTTCTATTTTTTGGACCTACATCTCAGAGCACGCATGAAGCTGACGTTTCAGAGACGGTAGTTAAGGCGAGTTTAGATACCCTGTGAGGACAGACCTGTAGCTTGAATCCAGCTTGAGGTCCCATGTGGACTGAGCTTTTGACAGGCTTCATGATTTCGCTAGCCTCTCCAGGGTCCTCTGACTGTCATCACTTAGCAGCTGCCTCCCAGTAATTCTTGGTATTTGGAATAATTATCTCCTCTCCTCTTCTTGGAACAGCAGAACTAGACTTCACCCACAGATTGCAAAATGGCTTATAGATCTGCATAAAGTCTGTTATAAATATTGTCATTCCATCCAATTTTCCAAGCCCAAACTTATGCAAAAATATTTTCTGTGCATGATGCTCTCTAAAACAGTTTAATGAGTAGAGAGAGCTCTATATGCTCACTTCTTCCTATAAATATCTCCTATTTATTAGATGCTGTGCTCTATTTAGCTTTCTGTCTTGAATTTGCGATTGCATGCACTCTACTTGATTATCTAGTAGAAAGTCCAAAAATGCAGACATTAACTTGATATTGCTGGCAGCGTGCCCCCTCTGCTCAAATGATAAGGCATTCCCATTGTTCTAGGCTGTGCTGAAATGGAACATCCCAGCAAAGAGAAAAAAATCTTTTCCTTCCATCTCAGTCCTAATTCTAGTCTCTATCTAGGTGTTGAACTCAGGTTAGTAAAAGGGGTAGATTAAGGCACTGAGCTCCCATGCTGACTCTGTGAAAGCTTTTCTTTAAAATTCTCCATTATTTGAACAGCTCTGTTAACCAAACCTATTATCTTTCCCCTTTGGTTTTCAAGTTGAGAAAGGAAAAGCAACTTCTTTAACGGCCCACAGATTGATGATTAACATTTTACATGTCCCTGCTGGTAAGTAAAAGAACTGCTTTGTGGACAGTGAAAATGCTGTAGAGAAGGAAGCGGGAGTCAACTTATGTTACTAAGTTGTACTGCTTCATTAATCACAATCTTTTTTATTGCATTGCTCAAAGCCAAATCCATTCTACTTCTCAGGAATGGATTAGATCAAAACCAAGTACACTTAGTGCACCTTTGACATCTGGCCTAGCAGCTGGCTATCTGCTAATATTGCTCTTAAGAGGTGTCAGGAGCCACATTTACTGTGACCATTCTAGCCCTTCTGATTTAAGCTTCTGTAGAGGGCAATGAATTACCTTAAAGGAGCTCCTCTGGAAAGCCTTAAGTTTTATGCTGGACCCCTGCCAGCCTCACTACTTCATGAGTATGAACAATCAGACAATTGAACTGATTTGACTTTGCCACTCCTGGAGTTTCATTGCCTTTAACCTTGGGATGTAATGATGGTAATGCCATGCTAAGTGCCTCTCCTACTAGGGGAATAGGGTTTGTCGGTTCAAGTAGGGCACCCATTCTTGTTAGCTGAAAACTGCACTGATTTGCAGTGAGAGGGGAAATAGATTGAGCATGATTAACACCATTTTGAATGCAGCTTATTTTCTTTTAAGGCTTTTGAGGTGCGAAGTGTCCAGATGTGTTTATCTGTGTTTTAATTGTAAACTCATTACCAAGCAAGGTTGACCTTAGCTATTTTTTTTTTCCTTATTTTCTCTCTCTCTCTTTTTTTTTTTTTTTTTTTCCCAGAGAGATTTTTTAATGTCTACCAAAGACTCAATAATGACAGCCTAAAAAGTTTGTACCCCGCTACCTGCTGGCAGAGCAGTGATGGGTTGGTTTGATTTTGGGCTTTATTAAACATGGAGGCTATTGTTCCTCCCTGATGAAGGTTCTGTGAGAGGAAAGTTTTCCTTTGCTGGCAGTGGAAGGTTGAGTGATAAGATCTCGTCAATGAAAATTGCCAACCTACATCTGGTAGGACAAACTACAGAGTCCTTGGCTTTTCATATGACATCTTGCCTTCTTTATTTCCTAGTTATTTTCCTGTGCCTTCTCATGTTATTTACTTCCAACCCTCTTGACTTGACAAGAACCTAGGCGTGGAGATGATGACAATACTGAACAGCAGTTTAACAGTCTTTATGATAACCTAGCCCTTCTCAGTCAGAAGGCTTTTGACAGAGTCATCAACTTCTGTCACTGATGTTGTGGTCAGAGGAGGCTGTTGCGCTGTTGTACTCACCCACAGAAAACAGACTCCTGTCCAAAAAAGTCGAGGTCATTGAGCAGGGATCTGTGTGCTCACTGGGGCCTATACAGGAAGTCTATATGCTCTAGGAACATTTCTCCACATATTGCAGACTAAAAGGTCTGACTGATATTTATTAGTTAACCTCAGTGTGAAAGAGATGAAAGGAGCTTTGGTTAATGCTTAAACCTGTTAACCACATGGTGTAGGGACCAGCATGCATTCGCTGCCACCTTTCCCACTGTCTCCACACCCAGCAAAGGAGTGGAGTGGATGCTGGGGATCGGTGAAAACCTAAATCCCTGCAGCTTTCTTCACCAGAAGAGAAGGACCAGAGATGTAATTATAATGTTACAATTACAGAGAACTATGAAAAGCCCCTTGGGACAAAATGGTCCAAAAAATGTGATTCATCTTTTCCAGTGAGAGGGTGGGCAATTCTGGCAAGTATTTTTTTAAGGCTGAGTCTTACCAGGGGAAGGGAGACAAACGCTGCTCACTCTGTGAGTTGAATGCAAGTCCAGAAGCTGAGCAATGCTATTAGCTCTTCTTAGGAGTCCTACCTTACAGAGAGATGATACTGTGGCACAGTTAGAATGTGTCACTGGGCAGTATCATAGAATCATAGAATCATAAAATGGCTTGGGTTGGAAGGGACCTTAAAGATCGTCTAACTCCAACCCCCCTGCCATGGGCAGGGATGCCACCCACTAGATCAGGTTGGCCAAGTCCCCATCCAGCCTGGCCTTGAACACCTCCAGGGATGGGGCATCCACAGCTACTCCGGGCAACCTGTGCCAGTGCCTCACTACCCTTACAGTGAAGAATTTCCTCCTAATGTCTAATCTAAATCTATCCTCTTTTAGTTTAAGGCAATGTCCCTTGTCCTATCATTACTTGGCTTTTGTTAAGAAGGATAAAGAAAATGGAAAATGTTCACCTCTCAGGCCTCTCTCTTTTTCAGCAATAAACAAATAACACCTTCCCAAAGCCTACTGCTTCCTATCAAGCAGCAATGCTTGTTCCAGGCCTTTTTTATAACACATGTGGGAGATCAACGTTTCAAATACTCATCTGCATCTACTCCCACTTGATAGCTTGGCAGCACCTTCACACTGATTCATCTCTTCCATATTCTTCTAATATTAATCCCTATTATAATGGGACCCTATAATGTCCTGTAGGGACCTTACTCCCTATGTCAAACATTTCTTATAGAAACTTGGTATTTTCACTGCATTATCTATTTCTCCTCAGCAAATTTCAGCAGAGCTGCTCTCCAAACAACTCTGCGTGTAGAAATGAATTCAGACATACACAAGATTTTGCAGGAACACATGATCCATTTCATTATGGCCATATCCAGTCGGTTAGCATCATGATTGCCCTAAAAAGGGCAAAATGATCTGTGTGGTGGCAGGAGCAGCCTTGTTGAAAGACACCTGGCAGTCCTGGTGGACAGCAAACTGAACATGAGTTGGCATTGCATTGCAATAGAGAAGCAATGGAGACAAATCAGATCCTGGACTGCATCTGCAGTGGCATTACTAGCAGAGACAGAGATGTGACCACCTGACCCTACTTGGTGCTTGTCAGGCAGCACCCAGGGTACTGTGTCTGTTCTGGTCCCTACTATTCAAAAAAGATGTGGGCAGGCTGGAGAAGGTCCAAAAGAGAGCCGTGAAGAAGATCAAAGTGCTGGTAATCCTGTGAAGGAAAGACTAAAGGAGTTAGATCTTTTCACCCTGGAGAAGAGATGGGTTAGGGGACCTTATCACAGCATTTCAGTAGTTAAAGGGTGGCTACAAACTGAACAGAGGTGTTCATCATGAAGAGCCACATGGAGAAGGCAAGGGGCAACAGGTACAAGCTGCACCAGGAGAAGTTGCATCTGGATATAAGAAATTCTGTACAGTGAGAACAATCAATCACTGGATGTGGTAGAATCATTATCACTGGAGGTTTTTAAGATGCAATTGTACAGGTTGCTAGATAATCTCATCTAGGCTTCTTTTTCCTATGAAATATCGAACCTGATGATCTTTCAAGGTCCCTTCCAACCTCGGCTATTCTGTGATTCTGTGATTCTATCACTTTTGGGCTGGAAATTTCTTTTTAAGCTGGAGTTCTCAATAACTAAGACCAGTGACAAAGGACTAGCATATGTAATGATGAAAGATGAGAGATAAAGTTTCCCACCTGCTCTGAATGTTTTCTTGGGCTCATACCAATCTGCAAGCTGTTTGGCCAAAGGCAGACAAGAAACAAAATTCAGTTAACAACCTTCATAAGACAAAGGGGTTCTTTTGTACAGTAGTTGGGTTTGTGCAGCCAGCGCCTGGAATCTGGATTTCTGTAGGAGTTTTTTAAGCTTAAACAGACTCAATCTATGTCGGAAATCCTGAGAGCTTGGTAACATCTTTAAATATTTCTGGCCTGTCATTATTTTACTTTACACTTGCAAATATGTAGTTTATGTATATCTCTATTTAAGTAAATTTTATGCTTGTACAGTGATTTTCTGCCTTCAGTTCCACCACTGCTGCTGGTTTCAGTAGAGTAACTATGGGTTAAAACATCTATAAAGAGAGCACTCCTGACTATCAAATATGTAAAACCTTCCTTGTTTCATGTGCTTCTATTTTTCTTACAAATATTTTCTAAGGAAATCCTTTTGACCATTAAGTAAATAGTTAAATTTTTAAAAAACTCTATTTAACAATAGTGTGCTGGTTGCATTTGAATCATGTGATTGAAAGAGTATTTCATCTCCTTAACACAGGAAAAATATAATTTCAAATGGAACAAAACAGATCAGTCAGATCAGTCAGATGCAGGCAGTACTCCTGCGTGCACGTCTCTGCTGCAGGCAGGATGAGATACTTTTACAAATAGTTGATCTTTCCAATAGAGGGCAGTGTGTCAAGGACTCCCTATGTTCCAACACTGCCTTGCATCGGAAAGAACGTTAGAGTAGCTCAAGCAGAGGTCCAAGTTCAACACAGCACTGGAAAGCAAATCTCTTGGGAAACAGCCTAAATAGATAATGACATCAGCTTTTAATGTCTCAGACTCTCCTATTAGAGACCAGTTCAAGTGGCACTAAATTGAGGTCTGTAAATTTAAAATAGAAAAATTAGTGTTATTCCCTGTGCTGTTGATGCAAGCACTTGATGGATACATTTTTGGGCACATTTGATAATACACTCAGAGTTCTGTGCAACCATTAAATGACTGAGGAAGTTTTAAGACTGAGAAGTTTTAAGGGCAACTTCTGTTATCGGCCTCCTGTGGTGTTTGTTCCGATTCTTAGTGTTTCCATAGAATATCATAAAGATACTAGTTTCTTTTAAATTTAATGAAAAAATGTTTCAGGTTTATATATTTTTTTCCCTTTTATAGCAATATTCCTCACATGAAAACTGTGTCTACAGGAAAATATATTTTTAATTGAAAGAACACTAAACCTAATAATTTTTTTACTCTTTTTGATTATGTTTTTAACATCTGTCACATATTATCTTAAACAGCTTTTGCTGGACAATATCTTTTTCTAGGGGCTGAATACACCTTTGAAAATCCAAAGCTTATTTGATTGCACTCACTGAATGTTTTTGAACTAAAATGAAAATAACGAATTTGACTTTCCCATTCCACACAAGGATTTTAAAATCTAGCGGTTTAGTTCAGTGATGTTTAGAAGCCACTGAGTCACTTGTAAAAGGCATGATACCTATGCTTTGCTTCTTTTTGGAGAAAATATAAACGGTGTGAGTTCAGTAGAAATGGATATCTTTTTGCATGCAGTGTTGAAGGTTAAGAGTGATAGCTTTAAATCCAGATTTACAAACAGCTACAGCTTTTCAGGGTGCTTTTTTCAGTGATATGACAGGATTGCAGAATTTTCCCGTTAAAGATTGAAATTTTGTTACTGTTCAGACTGACTTGCACAGAAAAGTCACTCTGGGACATTGGAACAATAACTCACCTCAGAGAGCGGCAGAGTGGATTTCATTAGTATCACAGATGGCAGCAAGAGAACAAGCAGACTTTGCCAAGACAATACAGACTGATTTGATAACATCTGGAAACCTTACGGTAAAGATGAAGACAGTACATATACCTCAAAAGTGCCAAGAAATAGATAAACAGATATGCAGATGCCAAGTCATCTGCTTGCCTAAAATGACAGGAGTAATCAATGATCACAACTAGTGTGCCCAAAACATGCTGCTTAAATTTTCTGTTGTTCTCATTATTTTCAGTAGAACTCTTAATTAGCTGTATAATATTATTATGATTTAGTTCATGAAAAGAAAAAAATTAATTCATTAAAGTAACAATTTCTTTCTGTATAGATTTTGGCTGGTAAAATATTCTGCACTCCCTCAAGCTGCTGGGATAGCTATATTCAGATGGTTACTTAAGCACATGACTAGCTTTAAGCACATGGAAGAGGTATTGATTTCTTTGGATAGGGTATGAGCTTAAAAGCTACACACAAGCTAATGCCTTGGATTCTACTGGGACTCCTTAAAAGCATGGCCTTCAACCTCGCCTCTGTTACATGGCAGGAAGGGTAGAGAAGAGAAGGAATAATGGCAAAGAACCTTTCTAAGGGAGAGAAATAGTGGAGTGCCCCTGAAATGTACTTCCTTTTTTGAATTGCCCTGCAGTGCAAGCCATACAGTTCAGTATTTGTAGCAGGCAAATACAAAGGCCACTGAACAAAAGTGAGAAATCCTGTATTACCCTGCACATCTGCTGGGAGTGGCTCCAGAGACACCTAGCAGGAAGCACTGTGCACAAAACTATTTTGTAACCTGGAAAAAAAAATTAAATTTCTTTTGTAGCAAGAAGGTGAGCATGTTGATTAGGGTAGCATGGCCATTTAAAGAAGGTGAAGATAGTATGAGCTCTCTCCTCACATCATTACCTTCACACCAGCCTTCTTACCTCCCATTTGATAACATAGTGATACTGAGTGTGTTGCATTGCCTCAGGAGAAACACAGAGGATCAACTACAAGCCCAGTAAATGAGAAATCTGACTTTTAACCTGACAGGAAATTTTTATTGGTGAGTAACTCCAAAATACGTTTACTAAGACTTCACAGCTGAAAACTTCACAGTGCTCGGTCTTCAGCAGTCACAAGAAAGCAAAGTATATACTAAACCTGGCCTACGTCCATTACTGAGTCATTCAGAGGAGTGTTGCAAAGCCAATCAGCTGCTATTGCAATTTTCATGGCTCTTTCACTGTAACTGAATGCATTTTTGAATTCCAAAATATAAGAAAACAGGAGGGGACAGAGGATACAGCCCCTGATAAAGCCCTCTGATAAAGGCTTTCTTTAATCTGAAGAAATTCCAGACAAGCTCAGCATTTGCACAAAATTGCTATTGGTTAATTAGTTGAAATGGAAGCAGTGTATACATCAGCTTTATCAGGGCTGGACTGAATCTGTTGATCATGGAAGTAATCTCTTAAGCTCAGTACTGCATTTACTTTTGTGGCAATTTTGAAGGGAAATCACAACAATTATTTCTAAATCACAGATGGTACTTGATCTGTTTACTTTTATACATGCAAAATTCTAGGCTTCCGTGTGAAGTATGCATGTTACACAACTAAACTGTCTATATGAACACCTAAACACCACCATGTAGTTTCATGCTGTTGTCCTAGATTATCCAAAGTGTCCATGTGCTGGGGAGAGCTATAAGAGACCTGAGACCTTGAGGAGCAGCATGTGGAGGTCCAGCAAGTCCAAGGAGGAGGTCCATGAGCAATGCAAACGAGACCAACACACCCTTCTGTTCAATTGATTCCTTACAGACAGAACATCCATATCAAAGATTTGCTCTGACTTTTTGAGAATCATAGCTAAACAGTTTTAATGAATATCTGTAGGGGGAAGTAATTTATTTATTTGTTTATTTTTATTATTATTATTTTTTTATTAGCCTGTTCACAGAATCACAGAATTGTAGGGGTTGGAAGGGACCTCAAGAGATCAATGGGTCCAAGCCCCTGCCAAAGCAGGTTCCCTAGAGCTGGTTACCCAGGTAGGCATCCAGACGGGCCTTGAATATCCCCATGGAAGGAGACTCCACAACCTCCCTGGGCAGCATGTTCAATATAGTTGAAATAAAACCCTTCTGGGTTCAGAGCCCCTATATCAGAACAAATCAGTCTTTGTCCTCCCCAAACCACCAGCAATCCAGACTTCAAAGGATTTTTTTTTTTTTAATTATTTTGATTTACCCAGTAAAGATGCTGGACTATTTTTGAGTTGTTTATCACATTTCATGAGACAGTTCCTGTAATGAAGATGGTGCTTAAAGTACATGGCAAGTTATCACCTGATGATCCAGACATTTGCATGAGCATGTAATTAAGTGAGTACTTGTAAGTGTATAATCCTTCTGGGACAGACAGTGATTGTTATTTCATATTGTATTATCTAAAGCATTTCACTGTTTTCTTTCCTGAAAGCTTATACTAATCTGTATCATCATCTGTGTTTCAGAAGCTGTAATTTACAAAATGTATAAAATAGATGGTTCATGCATGTATGAACAGATCTATTTATGGAGTTACATGGCCTGGACAATGGAGTTACACTGACATTGAACTGACATGACAGAGTAGTGAGCCATTCCCTGAAAGACTTTCATATAACTGCATTTCAAAATAATGTTCTAATTACAAATATTGTTTCCTCACAAAATTCCATCACTGTACTATTTGCCAGTCAGTACCTATGAATGTTTGTTTCTGTCTCTCAGGAAAAGAAAATATTTTACTAAAGCTTTTCTTCCTAGGCTCTCTAGAAAGATAAGATAGTCTAAAATATCATAGACAACCAAACAGTAAGAAAATATGAGCTACACCAGTATCTACTAATACTGATTTAAACTACATCGTTTCTGATTTTCTAACTGAAAAAAATACAGGTTATTATAAAATAAACACCCGTGACACTACCACAGTGGTTATTCAAATACCAGCAGCATACTTATAGAGTTCTGTGTTTTGGAACATGTAAATACAATAATCCATTCATTTCATATGGCTAGAAAACTGTTCACACTTCATGATGTCTGAAACATAGATGGTTATATGTGAAGTCATTATTAGATTTATCTGAAATAATTTCAGATGGATACAAAATCTTTGGATGAGTCTTAAATCTCTAGGACTTGAAAATCTAATTATGCTAAGATGTACTTACTGCATCTCAGAACCCAAACTTGCATTCTGGCATCGTGATTTAAGGAACATTTAAACATATAGCTTGTTTTAAGTGTATGCTTAACAGTTTGCAAAATCAGGTCTTAGACACTGTCTTCTAAATTTTCTTCTGGTTTACATTTAGATTCCTAAAAATGAGATAATAGTATATTTGAAAGGTATTATCTTTAGCTTTAACAGCTAGCACTTTCTGTTTCATTTTCTGCTATTAATTACTATTAGAAATACACAAAATTAATATATTTACATTTGTCATTTCTTTTAAATACAGTATCTTATTTTCAGTTAGATAACCTCTTGTTACATTGTGCAGTTTGCCTTAATTCAAGCATCTCTAGCTTTAAGTCTTTTGCTCTTCTACTAGCTGAGGCTTTCCTTAAATTAAACAGAGAAATAAATGAATAAATCTAACAATTTGCATATTCAGAAGTTGCAGCTATAATTTAAATTGCAAAGCAGAGCCACTTTTGGTGCATTGATGGAGCAACATGCAATACTTAATTCAATAGGTCAAGAGAAATCATGAAAATAAGTATAGACTCTTTATGTTTAGGTTTTTATTTTTACTATTGTCTTTTGAAAATGCATACACAGTACGTCTTCCTTACGGATCCAGGTGATTCAAAGGAAGGGGCAGAAAAGTAACAAACCAGTTTTTTTCTTATGCATTTTTTTTTTTAATTTTCTTCAGCATTAAAGAAAGGAACTTCAACATTGATTGTCATTTACAGAAAACATTCAAAAATCATGTGTGCATTATTATAGAATGCTAACAGTATTGAACTAATAATTTACAGGACATAAAATAAGACAAAATCTATTACATTCTAAAGTAATATAGAACCTTTTCATTTGACAGGGATGCCGGTCCTAGGAAATGCATGATAAAAAATAAAAACCTCAATGGTCACTTTCTAAATGAATCAGGCTGTAGTTTTACTCACTTACACATAAATTAGGTCAGTTATATTAAACAAGGGATAAAGATCAGAAGAAAACTGCAGATGTAGAAATGCTGGATGAACTCCTGGCTCCACAGAAATCAATGGGGGTTTTGCCACTGATTTCAATTAAACCAGGTTTTTACCCAGCATATCATTGCTCATATGTGGTTTTGCTTTTTCAATCTACAAGCCGGTTAAGATATATCATAATTATTATACAATTGAGCTTCAGGAAAAAACAAAAAAAAACAAAACAAAACAAAAAACCAACCCACTGTTGACTCTGTGAGGAATTTGATTTTAGAAGGGAATTTTCATTCAGCTTTCCAGAATGATTCATTTTGAGCATTATTTTTATTTTATTGTTGTTGTTGTTAATGTTTTTAACATGTCTTGTCAGACAATGCAACTCTTGTGCGTTACCAACAGTGGTAAGCATACTCCTCAAGTAGCACACCCTCCCCATCCCTCCCTCCCAAATCAAATCAAATTGATTTACAACTATGTAGCTACAGCCAAGCACCAAACAGCTTAGGGCTTGGAGATCTGGGTCTTAGCATCTCATTTCACTCTAACAAAATGAACTGGAAATAGAATAAAAAAAATTACATATTTGAAAGTGGGAAGTATATGAAAAAACAGTTTCTCTCATAATCCTAAAAGCAAGGAAGCATTTGCAGGAATATTTCAAAAATATTAGAAAGCTTCATTTAAATCTAAATATCTATTTTAATTATGTTTTTTTCTTTTTTTTCTTTTTTTTTTTTTTATAAATTGGTAATCAGAAAATACTAGCCATTAAAGTCACATTGGGATGCAGTAAAAGCATCCAAATAATTTTTGTGTTATTTATGCTCCTGCCTGTGTTATTATAGCTGCTGATGACTTGGACATAATTTCATTTTCTATTATGATCTTTAAAACAGGTATTTGGTGAAGGTCAGTTATGGCTTCAGATTACAGCTAGTGAGTGACCTGACCTCAGATTTGAATAAGAAAAGCATATAAAAATATTTGCTCAT
Source organism: Cygnus atratus (assembly GCF_013377495.2). Taxonomy (NCBI): domain Eukaryota; kingdom Metazoa; phylum Chordata; class Aves; order Anseriformes; family Anatidae; genus Cygnus; species Cygnus atratus. Next base: position 37,947,588 of record NC_066396.1, read on the forward strand.
TGAAAAGAAAAAATGTTTCTACTAATATAATCCATGCCAGAAGAATTCATAAAAGCCATATGCTGTAAGGAAACATTATTAGCTTAATCAACCTTTCTTCACATCATATTAGTCAAATGCAGTCTGTAGGTATTAATACAATTCTCACTGTACAGACTCAGTGGGAGCAGGTTTGACTGACAGCCCCATCTTTTTTTTTTTTTTTCCCCATTACAAACAGAAGTATACACTAAACATCAACGGCTGGTCAAAAGGCTTTATCTATTACAATCAGTTTCCATAAAAACTGAAGAGTACAATACACTTATAGGAAGCAATTACATAATTTGCTCTTTGATGTTTTTCCTCTTTAAAAAAAATCATTACAAAGTCTTATGCTTAAACAGAGACATAGAAAAAATCAGTGTATTCACTGTCCCCAGTTATATACAGCAAAAATTACAGAGACAGCATACATAGTATTAGACCTTCCACAAGCATATATTAAAAGTAATTACATTTGAAAAAATATTTTATTTGTCTTCTACATTTCTACAATACATACTCAGGTTTCTCTCTTGTTTTGTTTGTTTAGTTTTTAAGTAACTTTCTTTAGTGTTAATCAGATGAGGCAGACAGTGCAGTTGTAAAATAAGGGATTTGTTGCTATTCTGATTCTTAATTTATTTATACCATCCATTCATTACATCTGGAGTAATTAGTTTAACATGGGAATTATCTCACAGCGATTAGCATAAATCTCAAAACACCCCATGTGCATGATTTATCTGGGTGCTTACTTAGAATTCTGTTGTGCTTTATTTGTGGCCAGAAGTACAATCACAGAGCCACTCACTCCCTGTAGCATACCAGAGGACAGATTGCAGTCATGCATGAGGCAAAGACTACCACCACTAGTTCACTTGCTATGATACTCCGTGAATTTTAAGAATAAGTCCATGAATAAATCCCTGTCTACTGCACGAGAATATGTAGTCCACACTTCATAGGGTAACATATTATTAACATTTCTGATTAACAACAAAACACCTTTTTTGCCTGATTCTGACATTGAAGTGACACATTAAAAAAAACACAACTGTAGTGCATCTGAATCTGAATCCCCATAGAAGCTGACAGCCTAATGTAGTAACTTTGACTTATTAAGCTGTGTGTCTAATCAAGACAAGTATAAGTGCTTTTTTATTTTTATTTATTATTTTTATTTATTTATTTATTTATTTATTTTTATTTTAAATAAGCTGGTTTTGTCTGAAACAGTCTTCAAGGTAAAGCCTGTTCTTTGCGGTTGCCCATCTGGCCCTGCTTGGTTTTCCGTGCAGTCAGTTTTTCGTTGGTCAAATAACAAGGGACCAACATGATCACAATATTGAAAACTAGGAGACAATTCTTTCATTCTGTCCAGAAAGAGTTTCATATTGAGCATACTTTACTGTTGCCAATGTATAGCCATAAACAAGGGTCTCAGCCTTTTCTTGAAGCACATACATTTTTTTTCCAACAGCAGTATCTTCGATCACAAATTAGCAGCTCCACCCAATGATTCCAAGAAATACGCAAAAACATTGTGACATCTACACTAGATGATTTTTTCTTTATGTTATTCTACCGAAGACCACGTGCAAAGCAAACATTTTCTGCATGTACAATTACAAAGAAACACTTATAATTTATTTATTGCTGCTATATCCAATGATGTTTTCTTTCTCCTCCTATGTACTGTGCTTGAACTGTGACGATGATGGAATTATGCAAATGTAGTACATTGTGTTACTGAACTCACTGTAAGCAGTATTACCCTCACTGCCTGCCGTAACACCCGGGAAATAACCTTCCTTTCCCAGTGCATTTTGTGCATTGCTTTATTCTGTCAGCACATGCAAAATGGAAGGATTGTTTACACGACACTGACACATCCATTATGTCACTGAACATTTGGGCTGCCTTTTTAAGTGAGTTACTGATCCATGAGTTACCACTGGAGAAATTTTACATCACAAGAGCTTTTGTCTGCAGTTTAGACTGCATATATGATTGGTTCTTTTGGTTAAGTGGTCTGCTGCAGACCATATCTGGGACGGTAAATTTAGGGTTTATTCCCATAATTCTGACTTCCAGGGACAGTACAGCTAAATGAGGACATGGAGGCCGTGAGGAAGAGGAGGAAGGAGCCTGCTTCCTGTCTACTGGGTGCAGCCTTCCTTGCAGACTGCAGGTGAACGTCATCTTTGAGAAAGAGCAAAGGTGAGTCATTCAGCACTCCAGGCCTCATTCATTATGAACTAAGAGTAAAAGGAGAAGAAAAGAGAGGCAAGATTCTTTGGCCAGAAGATTGTTCTTTTTAATGGGCAGTTATCATGCTAGCAAGAATTTTAGTCATTTAGACATAGCTCCCAGCAACCTGAAAATTAAAACTAAAGTTGCCATGGGACAGTCAGTGAAGAATACTATTATGAAAGCCTTTATGCATAGGGATATTGGCCTCTTCTTTCCACCTCCTGATGTGGTTGCCCACTCATCTCTAGGTGTAGTGATTTCAGAAGATGGAAAGAGTCAGAACTCATACATACTCACTAAAAGAATAGCAACAATGGTCATTATTAGAGCTGAGGAAAACCTATTGTGTGGAGAAATGAAATTAAATCAAGGGCTGGCAAGATAATCCACTGAAATTTACCTTTTTGTATGAGTTCTTGTAAAGGTAGGTCTATGAAAATATTTAGTGTAAAGTTAGGCATTAGCAGAAGTGCATTTCTCATCTCTCATTACTAGGAAATGAGAGTTTTTTCACCAATGCAGTTTTAAAAAGTTTTTTTTTTTTTTTTCCCTTGGGATGAGAAGAGGACTGGTCATGTCATGGAGAAGCGTTGCTACAAAGGCCTGGGGGTAGCTGTGACATTGTGTATTGCTGAGAGGAAAGGGTAGCTGTTAGGCAATTTTATACTATTCGATCTATATAGGCATTTCTCCATGTGGTAGCTCAGCAAAACCATTGCTGCCATTGTTGACGTTATCATTTATTCCACATCTTAGCCTTTCTTCTTACATGCCTGCAGCAATTCTGAATATGAGCTCACATTAACGGTACCTAAACTCAGTACCTTTAAACAGCACTTTCTTTTGTCAATTGCCTAAATTCAGTAACTCATAGAAAGCTTGCTTGCATTTTGTTTCCAAAAGGACTTAACACCATAAACTGACGGGTCAGTAGTGCTCCACTAACTGTGAAACAACAAGTTAAGTAAATCCTGCACCAAACTGAGGAAACTCTGACAGTGAATTCAGTTTATAACAGTTTATAACAATATTACTTCACTGGCTTGAAAGCCTTGTCTGGGTTGTGTTCATTTGGGCAGCTCAACCAGTGCCCTTCAAAGCCTCTAGTATTCTCTTCCTTATTATCACCATTATACTTATATAGCTATTTTTAATAATGAAACATCCCTGAGTGGCATACAGTGCAATATCTGCATCAAGCAGTGATTGTCATTTACAAAGCATGAAACATAAAAAAGAAAGAAGAGGACTGGGTCTCCAACATGCTGCTTGTAGTAGATATCAGAGATAGAAGTAAGTCTCCAGAGTGGAGGCAGAAAGTGCTGGGATAGGTTGGTAGGTGTGTATACTCTGTTACTGTCAGGAAAAGAAAGCCATCTCAGGTTTCCATTTCACATGTACTTAAAAAAGATTGTGCCATGTTTCAGTTTGGTCTGATTGTGCAGTGCTATATTCCTATGATGTCTAATAGGCAATGACTCTGAAAATAATCTGCTTCCAGACTGGACCTTGGTCCTTCTGGAAATGGCACAATCAATGCACAGTCAGAGGGAAGGAAGATGCAGGGAGCCTGGATGTGTTTCATCTGTGCTTTGTAGCACAGCTTTACGGGGGGGCGGGGGAGGGGCGGTGAGAAAGACTGGAGAACGTAATAATCAGCTGCACTTCTCTAGCTGTGCTGCCTGACTGCTTTGCAGAGTGCTGCAGCCTTGGAGCAGCTCCTACAGCTCAGTGGTGGGAAGCTGAGGGGCCAGCATGTGGGAACGGCTTTGCATCCTCTTTGTGTAGAAGTTTGTATGTCAGAAATACTAGCAAAATTAACCCAAAAGGAAGTGTACATCTGTGCATGCTGCTACCATGAAAATGAACAATGAAAGTCATTTAATAAAGCTTATATTCACAGGCAAATCCAGTAGCTGCTCCAACTGGAGCACCATAACCTTGCACAGGCATTGAGACAGCATTGGTGCTCAAGGCACAACAGAGAGAATAAACTGGTCCCTGTGAAATGCAGCAGAAATGAACAGCAGAAAGTGTGAAGGAAAAGCATTAAAGAGCAAGTATGATGACATCTGACTGTGCTCCACAAAGCTCAGAGGGGACCTCTTAACATCAAAGGTCTGACTTTGTGAGGGGTTGAGCACCTTCTGTGCTGTGCTGAGATGCCTCCATTTTTAGCGGACCTAGTTAGAGCTCAGGGAGCTTGACAACATGCCAAATCAATTCCTAAATGCTGCCTATCATAAAGCAATCTTAAAATACACATTGTTTTTGGAAACTAGTTGATTCAACTGAATGCCTTCTATTACCCTGTTTGTTTGTGTTGGTTTGTTTTTCTTTTTCCTTTTTTTCCTTTTTTATTTTATTTTTTTTTCCCTAGCAATCACTAAAGCATTCTTTCCATTAGAAGAAAATATGACTCTTGGAATTAATTCTTTATGCAAAGAGCTGGCTAGAGTGACATTTATACCAAAGTGAAGTCTCTGTGGCAGTATAACAGTCTACATCTGCCTGCTTGATGCCAAGGAAAATTTAGATCAATGTGGTTCAATTATCTGAGAGCAATTCTAGAAGATTCAATATATGTTTTAAATATGTTAAATATCAAGAATTAATCAGTCATTAAAAATTGTGTCCTGTGTGAAGAGCTTGTCACTAAAAAAATCAACAAACATAACCAATTACTACACAGAGCAGGTGTGACAAGTTCCAGTTCTAGAGATTTAATTGAAGGGCTTCAGATATTGTTGCATACTAATGAAAACCAACAAGAAATAAAACAGTGCACCAATATTGTCTGAAATGCATTTTGTGAGTGGTCTGTGGTTATTTACTTGGATAACTGGAACATACAAAATCCAACACTGAGAATTTGAAACTGTGTACAAATGACTTTGTATGAACAATGACAACAAAAATCCAGTCTGTAGCATGTGGTAATTTTTTGTTATTCTATACTCAGTCAACGAAGGGCAGGAGAAGTACTACTTGACCTATGTGGTCAGTCCAAAATCACAGAAAATTAAATGTTATCAGCTCTAATTAGCACAAATAAATAATGTATGAGAATAATTTTCTGTTTCTCAAATAAATAACAGAATTACTTCCTCAAATTCTGTAAAAGTAGAAACAAAAGTAGAACAAGCTGTTCATAATTAACATTATTTTAAGATAATAATTTGTTTAGCAATATTTGTAATTGTACAGGCTATTGCCTATCAATGACAATGAGGATTTTTGCATACCAGATTCTTCATGGTTTTACGACAAAAGGAGAGAATCGATTTCTCACCCCAGACTGTACACTGCTACCTCTGTGGTTTCTGGTAAGTCATTTAACTTCTTTACCTTCATTTCTTTATCTTTAAAAAAGGGTAAGTAAACCTTACTGATTTGGTCAAATCTTACTGAAGAGGTCATGAGGTTGCAGTGATTTAAGAATAGTGCTTTAAGGATGAAATTCCCTATGGATAATTATTAAATAATATGTAATTTTCACTGGTGATGTCCATTTTGCCATCCTGCCTAAGACATAAGTCATAATGTCAGCTAAAGACTGATTAGCTTGTTTGAAAAGAATAAAACATTTTCAAGATGTAATGCATAATTGCGGATTGTTTCTAAACATAACAAACTTCATTTATCAACAATAAGAACAGTAATATTTATCACATTCTATATCCTGTGGCTTAGCTGAATATGTTACTTATAATATACTGAGAATGAGTTTATGAAGGACTTCAAACGAATAGATAGATAGATAGATAGATAGATAGATAGATAATGTTCTTGTATTGAAAAAGAGAAGAAAAACATGAATCCCCTGCAGTTAAAATTGAACTCCTGTGGGATTCAGTTTAACTTGACTTTTTTTTTCCAAATACGTTCAGGTTGACCATGCATAAATATGGTTAGTTATGTTTTTTTGATATTAGAAAGAGGTGGAATTTGGAGTCCTATTCACAGATTTGCCATGTAAAAGGCTGCAAGCAGATAAATCACCTTCTAAGAGGATGCCAGTCTTAGGGTTTAAGTGGTATAAAGAAGAATCAAGAGCAATGTTTTACTATGTTAACCGAAGACATTTCAATGTAATGATCAGAAAACATGCTCTGAATTTGGTGGAAGAAAAAGGTGTTTTAGAGATTTATTTTGTATAGGACCAAGTAATTTGGAAGATTGTGTCATGTTCACAACAAAATTCTTCTCAGCACAACTAACTTGCTTGTGCAGGTTACATATATATATAAGTTGGAATGGACTTAAATATTTATTAACTGGGAGATTGTAACTGCTCTTGTATCAGGTCTTGGAGTGCTAAAACAGTGCATGTATACTTGCAAACTGGTTGGTGGAGGGCTGGGGGAAACCATATCAAGTGTGCCTGAAATAGGCATTGAATTACTAGATGATGCAGAAAATGGAGCACTGGACTGATACAGGAGCTGCATGGTCTCCTGGAAAAGCCAGAGGCCTTGAGTTATCGCTGCCACAAGCCAAGTTTCTGCACCCACCATGAGGCCCAGCTGCGTCCCCATGGGCTCCCAGCAGCACTGCTCTGGGAGTGACCTGGCAGACAGTGGGGCCTTCAGCCTGCCTGCCAGCATGCTCCTCCTCACCAGGCCTCAGCTCGCATTGCCTTCAATGTGATTTGAAATAAAGAAATGCGTCTGCTTATGACCCTGCATTTGCTTCATTTCTTTTTCACTTATTTCTGCATCTTCTTATTTCTGTTCTACTTCCTCCGCTGGTGTCCCCTGAAGAGACTTCTCAGGAAAAGCTCACAACAGGTAAAAGTGTCGTTAAGGACAGAGCCGTGACAGGAACTGAATACCTGTTCTTCCACAGGCAAAAAGTTTATGTTTTTTATCTCTGGCAGACTCCAAATATATTAATCATGACTGCAGTTAAATTTAATAAATCCCCAACTTCAGGTCTGTAGTAGTCATTCTGTTTCCTAACTCCCTCCTATGTTTGCCTTTGGTTTTGCAAACAAATAAATGCACATAAAATCAATTCAAAGAGAGACAGAAAGATAGCCTGAATCTTTTGCTTGCCTCCTGAAGAGTGCATAAAATCATCCCGATGTATGTGTATATATATAGACACATAAGTGTATGTGCATGTAACATATATATATCTCTATGTGGAATGGAAACCATCAGTCTCATCTAGATGAGGCTATGTCAGAAATAGTGATAGTTATGTTCACTTTGTAACCATGGCCATTGCTTGCTTTGACTTTCCTCCTGCCTCCCTCCTTCCCTCCCTCCCTCTCTCCCTCAGAGCTACGTTTTAGGCTTCCAATGGTTTTCGCTGAGTTCACTAAGTCTTTCCATTGAGTTAAGCAAAAAACAAGCCAAGTCTTGAAACTACTTTTCAAAGAAGTATATATAAAATAAAATCTTTTGTGGAATCAGAAAAATGTGTGGGTGGGACAGTCTATGTTTTTATTCTGTTTCAGACACTTCACTGACATCATGTCCTAAAACGTTCACTTTTATATGTGCTGTATCCCTGTGACAGGGAGAATTCCGAAAAAGCTTTTCTTCTCTCCACTAAAATTGTCCAGACAAGGCTTTTGCACCATTGATACATTCCTGATGTTTCATTTACAGACTGCATACATGCACTACATTACATGTCTCAGGAGTGATCCTGTCATTACACATTGGCAGATGATGATTTAACTCTGACTGGTAAAGCAAATTGTGATTGCCCAAAGTAAATCTAATACATTACTTGGAGAGCAAGAAATGCATGACAGCCTGGCTGAGCATCCTTTAAAAGTAGGCATGGGACTTTTAAGCTACAGCATGTATGCATATAATACATACATATATATATATCTATAAGTATATAGCACATATACATATATATATACGTATTTCATACATGCACAATAATTTCCAAGACAGCTACAAATTTCCACATGCATTAAACTATCTAAAAACATAGAAATAGGCAAGTCTAATAAGTGGAATTTTCTTAAATTATATTTGAACAATAAACAGCAAGAGTAATACTGCAAAGTACTGCTCTATTCTCATTTATATCTACAATAAAATTCTATGAACAGTTGTCTCCCAAAACATATCCCAATAAAATAAAATTAAAAAAAAAGGTAACACCCAGTGTACTATATTTTATATTCATTGTCAGTTCAAAAAAAAAAAAAGTAAACAAAGAAAAGAGAAAAAGGACATCCCCACTCAGAGTTGCATATTTACATTCTTCAAACTGTAGCGGTGAAAAATAATTCTATTAAGTGCAGAACATTCCTAGTGTTGCAGTAGTGACATTTTTAATAAGTTCATTATGAAAACATTTCTTTTTGTCTTAACAGTGATGCATTCCATGACTACGTGAAAATTTTATTATCCCCTTCACTTGCAGCCAGTGGTTGAGTCTGGATTGAAAAGCTCCTTATATAAGGGAGGAAACAGTGTGTTCACTATATCTGGATGAGACTGTTTAAATACCTGTAGTTTCTCTCCGTGCAAGTTGCAAAGTGCAGTAATGGTTGGTATCTTGGCTATTAACTGTGAGACATTGAAATAAGAAGAAAAGGAAGAGGGAGGAAATAAATTTAGTATAAATTACAGTTTCCAGAGTGAACTAATATAGTATCTTTTTGGTTAACTGAATACAATATCCTGAACTCCATCAAAACTACCTATCCAGACCTTGGATAAGACCACTGTTCAAGTACAGTTAAAGGCTAAAAACAATTGCCCTGGAAACTTGAGACAAGTGCCAAAACAGTATTTAACAAGGAACCTTCTCTAGGGGTATTTTTTTAAAGTGGTCCCACTCTTTCTAGGGTACCAAATAAAGTAATTAATGGATAGAACAAAATATGAACTACGAGGAAAGACAAAACCAAGAAGAAGAGTACAACAGCAATGCTTACTTCTTATATACAATGAAAGCATTTAGTGTGATGATTTTAACTTACATTAATGTAGCAATGGAGAAGTGGCTACAAAAAGAGACACATGACTGAGGAGTGCTTAGCTCCTTGTTTTAACAATTTACCTTCGTCAAAGTCTCATCATCAAGATGGTTCTTCTGGATCACATGCTGAAGTGCAAAGTATATTTTTTCCTGAAGCTTCTGGACCTTCCTTGGCTCTATTAACCAGGCTCGATCTAAGAAAAAGGAAGGGAAGAGATAAAGCCAAGAAAAGCACAGATGTGGTACATGCTCATGGATGAACTCAGTGTCCCATGCTGGCAAGCATTCACAGCAATCATAATTCTCATGAGGGAGGACTGCATGATAATTAAAACATGGTTTCAGAAGCAAAGTATCTTAATCCATTAAAGGATCACTGGAGAGATTAATCAACACATACTGAGTGTACAGCAATACAATATTGGCTCTGCATTTGTATGTGTGAACCAGCATGTTAAAAGGAAAAATGGGAGTAGAAATGAAACAAGAGCCAAGCATTTTATTATACTTTCGTGGTGGTCAGTGTTCTAACTTCATATTGCCTAGGTAAAAAAGATGTCATGTCATCTTAGTGTCTTAGTACATAAAAAATAAGCATATTAATCAAAACAGTCACATATTTGAAAATAATATAATAATCAAAAAAATAAAACAAAATGTATCCTGTTATTTATTAGGCTAACTTTATGAGACCAAATATTATATTCTGTATAAAAAGAAATGTCTTCCTTCAAAAGAATTTATTTAATAATGCAAAGAATAATGAGCTGTTGCAAAGTCTTGAAGTGCAAATTTCTCATTATTTAAAAATGTTCTCTTTTTAAACAACAAATAACGATTATATGGCAGAATGACAATTACAGTTGTTTGGACTTGTACTGATCTCAAACCCCAAGTTTAGGAGACTAAAAAAAAAATATATATATATTCTCTCAAGTCGTAGCTTCTGGAAACAACCATACACAAAGTGAAGTAGCAGACCCCAAGACAATCTCCAAATGAGTAATATGCTGTGTTTATAGAATCATAGAATCATAGAATATCCTGAGTTAGAAGGGACCCACTAGGATCATTGAGTCCAACTCCTGGCACCACACAGGGCTACCCAAAAATTCAGACCAGATGACTAAGAGCACAGTCCAAACACTTCTTAAACTCCGACAGGCTTGGTGCCATGACTACATCTCTGGGGAGCCTGTTGCAGTGTGCAACAACCCTTTCGGTGAAGAACCTCTTCCTGACACCCATTTACAGCACCACTAAACCTTCTGAGTTCTCATGCTGTAAACTTGTTTCTCCCTCTTTCACAATCCAGACTGATTCTTGGATCTATAGATTTTAGCTTTCCAGGAGGCTATCAGGCTTCCCTGGCTATCAGGGGAGGTCCCAGTCTACTGGTGGCTAGCAAATGTGACGCCCATCTACAAGAAGGGCCGGAGGGTAGACCCAGGGAACTATAGGCCTGTTAGTTTGACCTCAGTGCCAGGGAAGCTCATGGAGCAGATTATCTTGAGTGTCATCACACGGCACTTACAGGGCAACCAGGCAATCAGGCCCAGTCAGCATGGGTTTATGAAAGGCAGGTCCTGCTTGATGAACCTGATCTCCTTCTATGACAAAGTGACGCGCTTAGTGGATGAGGGAAAGGCTATGGATGGGGTCTACCTTGATTTCAGTAAGGCTTTTGACACCATTTCCCACAACATTCTCCTCAAGAAACTGGCTGCTCGTGGCTTGGACTGGCGTACGCTTCGTTGGGTTAAAAACTGGCTGGATAGCTGGGCCCAAAGAGTTGTGGTGAATGGAGTCAAATCCAGTTGGAGGCTGGTCACTAGTGGCATCCCCCAGGGCTCAGTACTGGGGCCAGTTCTCTTTAATATCTTTATCGATGACCTGGATGAGGGGATCGAGTGCACCCTCAGTAAATTTGCAAATGACACCAAGTTAGGTGCATGTGTTGCTCTGCTCGAGGGTAGGAAGGCTCTGCAGGAGGATCTGGATAGGCTGGACTGATGGGCTGAGGCCAACTTTATGAAGTTCAACAAGGCCAAGTGCCGGGTCCTGCACCTGGGGTGCAACAACCCCAAGCAGAGCTACAGGCTGGGAGATGAGTGGTTGGAAAGCTGCCTGGCCGAGAAGGACCTGGGAGTATTGGTTGATAGTCAGCTGATTATGAGCCAGCAGTGTGCTCAGGTGGCCAAGAAGGCCAGCAGCATCCTGGCTTGCATAAGAAACAGTGTGGCCAGCAGGGCTAGGGAAGTGATTGTCCCCCTGTACTCAGCTCTTGTGAGGCCGCACCTTGAGTACTGTGTTCAGTTTTGGGCCCCTCGCTACAAGAAGGACATGGAGGTGCTTGAGAGAGTCCAGAGAAGGGCAACGAAGCTGGTGAGGGGTCTGGAGAACAAGTCTTACGAGGAGCGGCTGAGGGAGCTGGGATTGTTCAGCCTGGAGAAGAGGAGGCTCAGGAGCGACCTTATCACTCTCTACAGTTACCTTAAAGGAGGCTGTAGAGAGGTGGGGGTTGGTCTATTCTCCCATGTGCCTGGTGACAAGACGAGGTGGAATGGGCTAAAGTTGTGCCAGGGGAGGTTTAGCTTGGATATTAGGAGGAACTTTACTGAAAGGGTTGTTAGGCATTGGAATGGGCTGCCCAGGGAAGTGGTTGAGTCACCATCCCTGGAGGTCTTTAAAAGACATTCAGATGTAGAGCTTAGTGATATGCTTTAGTGGAGGACTCGTTAGTGTTAGGTCAGAGGTTGGACTCGGTGATCTTGGAGGTCTCTTCCAACCTAGACGATTCTGTGATTCTGTGAAATAAGAAATTAAGTTTTGTCACAGGCATGAATCTTAATGCACAGATGGAAAGGTGCAGGAAAATCCCTCTCCTTCTCAGAGCTCTTCTCCATACCTCCCCCAGTCACTAAAATAATCCATAGAAATAATGTAAATCAGGAGACTGGAGCTGAAGAGTATTTCAGCACAGAAGAAGCAGGATTCTGTCATTTGTCTGACTGTCTCTGGAGAAGACTCTATGAAAAGTGTCCTTCACCAAATGTTCTGAAAAGAGACAAAACTAAGCCTCTAAATATTTAGCAGATAATCAGGAAAAGAAAAAAAAAAATTGAAAAGGTTAGGGATCACAGGGATCATTAGGGATCATAGTTTGACTCCAAAATTTATGCTGTTGCAAAAACATACCTTTCAATAGTGTTAAATCAATGCCTATTGTTGCAGACTGGAAGTAGAAAGAATTATGATAGAGAGCAATCCTTAAAGATTTATCTTTCTGCCAAAAGCATGAGCTTAAAAATAGACTGAGGCTGTTGGAGCACAGGCTTCATCATTTATCTGTCACAGAGCATGTTGTATATAATATAGGAGTTCTTAAAATAATGACAAGAGCTAGGTGAAAATTTTGCAATGGATATTAAGTTTGTCTCCCAAAATGTGATTTCTACCAACTGAAAAACATGTGCAAATTTGTGCAAATTCCCCAGATACCTCTAATTATATTCTTAAAAGTGTGGGAAAAAGTCAACAGATCAGTGGCTACCCATACAGAATATGAGAAGCACTGTTTCAGCTCTTTCAGTGCTTTTCCTTCTGGATTTTGGTGGCTTCTGTATAAGAAGAACTTGAAGATGAACACTTCTCAAAGGAAGTGGCTGTGTCAGTAAATTAGTGGGTAGAATTACTGGTGTGGTTTCCTCTCAGAACCAGTGCTTTATTTGTTCACTTATGTTTGCAAGACAAAACACTTTATGGTGAAGAAAGTGGAACACCTGGATTATTTCATTCTCTGTTCATTCTCTATTGCTTTTTATTATTTTTGAAAGAAAACAAACAGCAATTTTCAACGTCAATTCAATGTGTACTGATTTTTCTTGCCTCTCCATTCACAAACTTGGCAGCCCAGCTGAAATGAGAATTATTTGCACAACTCAAACTTGCAGTCATTTTAAAGAAGAGAGATTGCCTTCACTCTTGCACATGATGCTTCAGCCCATCCTGTCTTTCTCATTGCTTGTTCAATGACTAAAGATACAGATGCTTGCAGATTACAGCAAGAAATATTCAGCAAGGATCACTTTTTTTTTTTTTTTTTTTTTTTGGTTAAAAGAGTAGGAGACATTGCATGTCAACTTGGACATGAAATGAGAAACTGCAGATTATTGAGGTATATCTTCTAGTACAACCAGTTTCAAACCTCAAGCCTGATTATAGTGAAAAAAACTTTGAATTACCTCCACTTATTTGTGTTACTTAGCAGAAGCTGCTATTCAAAAGACACCCAGCTCTGCCTTAAATGCCTTACTAGAATTAATTGAGAAGTTTTTACAACAAACACATGCCTGCAATACTGCTGGCTCAAAGCCAGTGCTGAGTTGCTGGCTTTTTCAAACACTTAGTACGGCTGCAGATGTTTTACAAGTAGAAATGAGTGTCAAAATGATCTGCTGACAGAATGCAAGAGATTTTGTTGCTTTGCAAAATAAAGGGGTGTATGAAGATCTGCAAACCTTAATCAGAATTTTGATTTCCATTGAATTCCTACCTGTAGCTTCATAAATTACTTGATCCAGAATCCATTAAAGTCAATAGGAAACTTTTCATTTCTTAAATATTTTTTTCTTTTTTTTTCCCAGACCTAAGGTGTACAACACTCAGAGATGCTGGAAGCTTTCTGTGACCAGATTTTGTTAAATAGGGCTATAAATTATTCTAATTTCCAAGATTACCTGGGAGACAGAAATATAACTTCTTTTCAATTTGTCTAGAAATTATGTAACTGAATTTTCTTTCTCCACGTGAGATACCCCAATCTGATCCAAAGTGCTTTGAAGTCAGCTTCCAAATAATCTTATTGCTTCTGGTTGTTCAGGAAACACCCTAGATATTAAAAAGGACAAATATTCAGCCATCCCCTTCCTACTTCTCCTAGCTTCATAATATGAAGTCAGCTTGAAATCATCTTCTGCTGTCTCTGTTAGTATATTACTGAGGAACTGTATAGCCTAGACTGCGATAGAATTTCCAGCTTGTCTTCAGCTTTGAATGGAGTCAGTCTGTTGACAGGTCACTAACGTTAAACAGGAGCAAATGCTGCACATCTCTGTCATTCTCATAGGTTGGGTCTTTTTGGGGGAGAAAAGGGCTGGTGGAGAGGGACCTGTCAAGGCACTGAGTCCCGTGTCCCAGAGGAAGCCAGGACATCTGGGAGGTGTCACACAGGCAGTTTTTGCCCCCATGTACAACTAGGACATGGCTAAGGAACGCATGGTAATGGGAGCTCTCTGGAGGGTCATCTCTGAAGCATCCTGATCTCACATCTAGCAGGCACTAGCTCAAACCTTTCACCTCTGAGCAGATGACTGCAAGAAGTGCTCAAAGGAAAAATAGGAGTAGAGTGCTTTCAGGTGGTGTCATTAATGAGAACAAACATGTTGATACCATCTGTGCTAGTCTAATTCTGCCTAATGTAATCTCCACCACAGATGTGCAAAAGGGCAAAGTGACCTAGAGGAAGTCTTTAGTGGAACAGGCTGGAAAAGTGATTAACGGTGGAATTTTTTGAAAAGGCCTTTCAAGGGGTTACTCTTAGTGGGAGCTGGAGGTCTGCCACCCCTGAGGAGTGTTTAAAATGCCACACTAAACTGTGAGTTTGTCTTTGTGGAGTTACATGAATATATGAAAAGGAGTATTTTGCCCCTGGAACTATCACCTCTCACATGGAGATAAATTCAGACAGGAAATCACGCAGATTTTTACTGCTCATGTTCTTATCCCCATAGAAAAAGCCAGTCGTAACTAGGGACTCCTTAACCCGCTCAGGGCCATGAGATTTGAGTTCACTGAAAATCCTAAGAGGAACATGCCCCATCTTCGGCACCATATTTCTCTGTATGTGTTCTGGAGAAATGCCAGCTGGCACTGCTTGTCTGCACAATCTTGCTCCTTGTCTATTACCCCTATTCTCAGCAACTATTTCTCCCTCAAGTTCCAGTCTACCTTTCTTTTGTCCCATGAAAGAGCTCACAGAAGCTAATGAGATGGTCCTTGACTCAAATAGCAAATCTTTGCCTATAGATTAAGTTCAGGTAGAGAACAATTGATTTTTTTCTCCATTATTTTATTTATTTATTTATTTATTTTTTAATATATACATAACTGGTATGTTACATAATCTTCTTATCTGGATTTCTGTGATAAGGCCACCACATTTTTGATCTATTTCCAATATGTGTAATTGTTGTCAGTCTACCCAAAATATTGGGAGTTGTATTTGACTAATACAGGTATTCCATTGATTAATACACAACTCGATACATTTAATACACCTTAAACAGTTGTTCAAAAATGTAGAAATAGAGGTGGACAAGGATGTTAAAAACAGAATGAACAAACAAACAAACAAACTAAACAACAACAAAAAAAGAAGATTCATTCTGGCATTTGGATTAAATAAATACCTGGTGATATCAGAACTGCAGATGAAAACAAGGCAATCTCCTCCTCAGTCAGCTGTAAGGAACATAAATTCTTTGCAAAGTCAAATGCTTCATTCACCAGATCATCAGAACCTACAGACCACAAAGGACAACATCAAATTAGAAATTTATTAGTTTATCTTTTTCATTTTCATGTTAAAAAAAAAAAACAGCAAATGTCTGCACTTCTAAAACAACTACCTTTCATCAGCTATTAAAATTCTACCTGCTCTGAAAATCAGCTACTTCATGTATCACTTAATCACCCAAAGAAGCACAAAAATTATCAAGAATTAGGGGTATGACAGATGAACAGCATACAGAGATCTTGAAAAGGTGTTTTCTATTCCCAGCATGGAAAGAAATTTTATTTCTAATCAGACATAAAAGCTAATGGGGATGAATGACCTGTCCTAAATAACTTTCACTCATATCATTTATCAATTAACAGTACAAATATTTTTGAAAATCTGTGAAAACATTGTAAGGACTAAAATACATCAGACAGTGCACATTAACACACACATAAATGTTTATTCATGCAAGGAAGTGTTATATTTATTCATATGCAAGAAAAAAATTTACCTATACAGTAAATTTTTGATATAAATTACTCTCCTTGAATCTGGTTCTGTTTGTGTCATTTTAAATTTGCTAATAATGTATCACTGTCATTGACTGACAAAGGACACCCATTTAGCTATTAATGTTTTAGGTAGCATTTAATATCATGTCAAGAAATGAAGCAATTGCTTTCACATACGAATCTAAGTAAGCTTAAACGTTTTCAGCAATACAGTATTTTAGGCAAGCCCCTTTGTATATTTTATTGTAGTTCATCATTTTAGTCCCCTCCTTGGTGTAATAAAGTGGCCTTCTGCAGGACACAATTAGTGGGAGTGATTTGATATGTCAAGCATAACTGACCTGTGATGTTAAACCACTTAGCTTCCACCATGAACTCATGCTTTATCAAAGCTTCAGATGGCAGAGTAAAAGCTCTGTCTGATAAAACCCTCATAGTGCTCCTTTCCTTTAGAGAAAAACACCCACTACTGCTGGCAGCTAGTGTCACATTTTCAGTTCGATTGTAGAGATTTGAACGTTCTAGGTTCAACATTACTAAGGTTTTCAGTGTGTGTCAGTACTTTCAGAAAGATAAATCTGCCATTATTTGGCTCAATGTAATTGGTTGAAAAGAAGATCAACATACCCAAGGCTTTAAACATTTGCATCCCTCCATACTTTCCCTCAAACAAAACAGTATTGTTGAGTGGGTTGAAGGCACGGCACATTCTCACCAAAACAACTTCCAAGCAGCCTACAGGACACAAAAAGGAAGAAAAGTACCACATATTACTGTAAAACATCAAAATACAGGAAATTTCAAGAAAAGATTTAGGAAGATATCAATCATTAGAAACATCAACAGGCACAGAAAATCTTTGGAGTCACCTAGACGATATCTCTCTGAATATGGGAAACAATAGTTCTGTCTGATTTGATTATAGAAAATGGGTAATTTCTGGTCCAGCCTCACCATATTTTCTTTAGGCTTATTTTCTTCTTGCAGCAAATTGGTAACATGGGCTTAATCTGAATTTAGACCTGGAAAAATGAATGGAATAATAATTTTAAGCACCCTCTCACTAAATCCAAATTTCCTGTAAGAGAAACTCTGAGTCTGAGGATTCTTTTACAAACATGTTTTAGAATAAAATGTCCAGATTTTCTAACTCCTTCTGCTCAGCATTAACAGCAAAACAGAAAGTAAAACCTGTTGTATTTATACATGCTGAAGCTAAACAGAGTTGTCTAACAGTACAGTCAAGTGCAACTATATCTTTTGCTTAAGGTGCAATTGCGTTGCTAGTTTTGTCTGTCAAATGAAAGAAATTACATGGGATGCACTGACATTTGCAGATGTTTCAAAGTTAGTGTGAACTTAAAAAAAAATAATAAAAAATTGTTGTTATATGTCTCTCTTTTTCCAGGGACCTGCTCTGCCTCCCTTCCCTTTTGCACTTCTGCCCACCACCTTGGCCAAGTCCCACACTGACCACAGACAGCACTAAACACATCGACTTTCAGATGAAGTGAACAGCTCTCTCTTGAAAAAGGAAGCACTTCTTATGCTTTAACGAGCTGCCTCACACCTCGCTTCGTCACGCCATTTTGTCCTCCTGAGTTTAGCATTGCTGTTGTATGGTCAGAACAAAACTTGTCATGATTCTTAAGGAGAACAGAAATTACCACGTCCCATGTCAGGGAAGGGACCTGTCCCTTTCCTTCTACCTTGCCCTTATGTACACACATGAACACCCAGACATGCACAGGGAGCGTGGCCAGAGCATGCCACCATAATCCGCTCTCATTTAGCCCAAAACCAACTGGCGCCAAGAGGGATTTTCCCTCCTGTGCACTGGCTGGAGAGTATCTCTGTAGTCTCATTAAAAAGATTAGAAATGACCACAGAGGCATTCACTAATGACAAGTGGAGATTTTATGGGGTGGCAGATGACTGACTCGACCAGCTCAATTCACAGGGTCCTTCCATTATATGTCAGGTTGGAGACTGCAGTTGCTGCAATGACAATGTGTGTGTGTATATTTAATAACCACAACTGACAGTAGAGGGAAGGGGATCAGAAGACAGTAACGTGATCAGTGGGGAAGACTACAGAAGTGTTAATGCAGCTAATGAAATAGACTGAAAAGTAAGGTTCCGTCAAAATTAAAACGACGTACAGAACAAGACAGTAGAGTACATTTCTAATGTACTGGGAGTTAAACCAGTCTCAAGCCTTTGGTATTTACCCACCTGACTTAAGGAGAAGAATTTGGTCATTCTGGCAGAGCTCCATGAAACCTGTTATCCGCTTCGCAAACTCCACAACGTACTGGATAGCGTGTGTGATCTGAATGGCACACTGTTGCCACAGAGCTTCTCTGGTCTTCCAGGAAAACACACATGGAAAAGCAAACCAATAAGTAAGTGGCTTTATCAGTGCATAGAGGACTTCTAGTGGCCTTGCAAGAAAGCACAGTCCTAAGACTGCCTCCCCAGTCAGAGCTAGTGGCATCTCTGCCTTTCAAGGTGCCTAACACTTTTTATCAGAATGTTGTTTTCACAAGTTGGTTGCCCAAGTAGTCTGAACTCTCTCTTTGCTTCTTCAGAGGGGGATAATGCATTGGCCAATATTAAAATATGATTTTAATGTTGATTTTTGTGCAGGAGAGACAGTCGGTGGCACCAACAATGTAAATAACCCAGGATATTCCAAGGGAGGAAGTGGTGTAGTGCTATTCAGTCGTCTGACAGAATATTTTTTCTAGTTTGAAACTTAAAAAATAAATCATTAAAGTATCATTGCAGTCTGAATACTGACTACTTGAGATTTTTGTCTCCTTGATAACTACTTTCCTTGTGCATGCAAGTTGTGCAAATGCAAACCAATGTTCTTGGGTTGCATACAATAACTGTGCAAGTTAGTGTGTTTTTCTGCTTGTTATTTCTTCTTAGACCCATGGCTTTCCTAGAATAAGAAGGAGTCTCTTTGGGCTCTTGGATGATCAGTCAATCTGCCAATTGATATCTCATTGCAGAAACATTGCTAGTGATGCAGGCACAAGAGGCACAAAGAGCACAGCTTGACTTCTGTTGACTGGGCTATATCTGAAGAGGTGCCAGTAAGAAATATTCTGAACATGATCTGAGAATCACAGAGGCAGAAGAGAAAAAACAACAAACATGTAAAGAGACCATTTTTCCAGCCACTTTTGAACAACTTCACTTTAAAGAGTATTTTCAATTCATCATCATTTGTTATCTATAAGTGACAGATATTTAGTTTGCTCACAGTGAAAATATTTATTATTCAGATAAAAAAGGGCTCTGCTTCTAACAGCTTTCAAAATGATAAGGAAACAAGTTAGGTTGTCTTATTTTCTGAAAACTCTTAAAATAGAGAGAGTCCAATCCTGATCACATGATGTTCAACTGAATTTCTGCATAATGATTAAATATGTTGTAATAAACAATGTATAGAAATCTGGATTCTGTGACCATGTCTGAGCTTTGACTTAAAAATTATCCCAACCTGCTGGTAAGCTACTCCTTCTATTTAAGAAATGTCACTCTGCTTTTACTCACCAGACTCCTCAAAGATATTTAAAAACCTATTTTCACCTGTAAGAAACTCATCAGCTCTTCTTTGGCAAATATGTTACGCTAACAATTACATTAACATTTCATATTAACAATTTCAATTCATAGGGAACAGAAGAAAAAGCATATTACAAGGTTGTACCTTGCTCTGATAAACCTTAATTTCTTCATACGTGTGGGTCTGCCATGCTAGCTGGTGTAGTTCCTCCATTGTATATTGGCAAGTCTCCAAATGAGATTTAATGATATTCTGTGCAATTCGATCTGAGAAGAGGAGAATAAAAAATAGTTCACATGAAACATTCTGGTGAACAGTGAATTGCAATAGCAAAATGTTGAAAATATTAAGGTTGTTGGAAAATGCAGATTTTCAAAAAAAATAAAAAATAAAAATCTTTTCTTTCCAATGATACCTTTCTCTCACTCTCTTTTAAAATATTTCTGAAGATGTCTTTTGTGAAATATTTCAGTATTCAATCCAAAACCAAAGGATGCTTCGTAAATAAAGGATGCTTTTGGATGTATATATGAAAATAACAATGGATCTTATGAAATTATTTTAATTCTTTAATTCTGTAAGATGATGATGATGATGATGATGATGATTATTATTATTAATGTGTTCAAATAAATGTTGTTTGGAGGCTCTGGTTTGCTGATCACTTCTGTTTACCTCAAGCCTGCACAGCTGCCCACACCTGGCTACTCAGTCCTGACATGGGCGTTTGCATTACTTGGGGATTACCTACATCAGAGAAACAGGAAAATTGTCTCATTTTTCTCCAGTTAGGTTTTAGCTGAATCGATTTCTGAATTAGCATGATGGACATGAACATGGAGACTGGTGCTAGCAGGGTGTGAAAGCTGCAATGAGCAGCCTAAATTTTAGGAGAAGAGAGGCTGGGGAATTGCTCTCACACTCTGTAACAGCACATGATTAAGTTACATTAAAGTTATTCTGAAATCACAGCTTTAGACATTACTGCATAGCATGGAGTGCAGGATGCAAGGGGAAGCATTCATTGCTGGCCTGAGAACCCCATAAAATTAACAGTAAACTTCTCAGGGAAGTATTTGAAACCAGACCTTTGTCCTTTAAACCACTTGAATGGATTAAAACGATTTTCCCCCAAAAAAATCCAACATGAATTCATTAGCACTGGAACTTGAAATGTCTCGATAAAGCATGATCTAGAAATGTGATGATTTCTTATCTTGCAGCTTTGAGACCTGTATAGCTAATGTAGCTCAGTGCCTCATCCTGAAGACATTGTTTAAGCTAAATGCTGTTTCAGCAAAGTAAAAGGTGGACAAAAAAACTGATCTGAAATACTCACTTCAGAACCTGCACTTATCAGAAAACATATTCATCAAAAAAGGAGAGGACATTGACAGGGTATTAGCAGAACCTGAGCATGGGAAATAAAAAGAACTAGGAATGTCATCATTTACTCATCCACATCCTCAACAGTTTCTTACAGTGGGTGGATCTGTTGTTTTGGAGTCCCAGAATAAGACTGTTACTTTGGCCAAATGTTATCTGAATTTAAAAACACCGTCAAGAAGGAAAGCCGAAAAATGAATGTAAACATATATGTGCAGTCTGCAATCACTGTTATAGGAATATGAATTAAAGGAGATTTTTCTGTACTACTGTCACAGTTAATAAGCTGAGAGTTAGTGGAAGGGTGCCGAAGAAAACACAAAAGTGTTCCAGGTTTTTGTACAAAAAAGAGTATTTTCTCTATTGAATCTTTATGGGTATCATTTAACAGATCAATGCTGCCTCTAGGTTTCCTGGTGGAAGAACTGACTAGTGTAAAGATAACTAAAAGTATATATTAGTAAGTACAGGAATCTATCATTCTTCCATGGAAGCATACAAGTCTTACCCCATGGTGGTAAGTCAATGTTGTATTTTGTAGTAAAAACCTTCCAGATAAATGGACTTGTCAGAAAAAATTAAATAATAATTAAAAAAAACCTGTTTTATAAACACTATATTTCAGATTTTTACCCCCCATATTTTTCGGTTTACTGTATATTTTTAAAAAAATCAGCTTTCTGGAAACATCATAAACTAGAGTAAATATGACTGTAGAAGTTTAGCTCAGGGTATAGATTTTGTATCTTATGTTCCTGAAAGTATTTAACCAGAAGGAACTGAAGTATGGTTAGAACATTTAAACCTTGTATCTAAAACACCAGTGAAAAAAATATAGTTTAAACTTGTATTACACGTTCCCAGTCTGAATGGTGAACGATTTTGCTCTCTATAATCACTGGGTGCTCTTTCTGTTTCTTGTGTTTTCTAGCTCATCTCCCCTAGCCTCAGCATTTGTTACACTAGGCTGGAACTATTCATGTTCTCAACAAAAGAAAATACTTGCAATAAATATATCAAATGCTTTAATATTACTGCATAGCCAGATTTTGAATCAGATAAGGCTGGCCTACTTGTTGGTCTGATGTGAACAATCTGAAGATGAGATCCTTTCATTTCACTGACCCGGAAATGTATTTAATCACCAGTTCTACATCACTGCAAAGACTCCCAGCCTCACTCTTTTTCCTACCATTTACATATTTACCTTAGGATCAAAGAGCTGAGTAGCAATTCATGAACCTTCAAGGTTTTGTAGGGATGGCATCCTGTGTTTTAGTTCTATACATTTTTTCCTTATGTACTTATGTTGAACTGACAATAAAAAAACATGTAGATGTGTGAAGGCCTAGGGCAATTGCAGCAAGCAGCAGCTCCAAATCCTGACATCCGAAGAGGAACCAGGTGCAAGAAAGACTTGAAACTCTTGAGCTGCAGGCTAGGCAAGGCTGAGTGCATGATAGAAAGGGTATGCTGGGTCTCAGGGGAGGAGGGGACTGCTTATTTTGTGTAAGCAGCAGAGGAGGCTGCTTGCTTACACTCAGTGCTGGAGTCCCTGGGGGGTGCCTTATGCAGATATAGCATACATGGGGTGTGCAGTGCTGACACGGTGCAAAAAACCAAAAGAATTATAAGCTTATCTTGGCTTCTCAGAGGGTTCAGCAACAGAAGATGCAATGCAGGCAGAGCAAAGAATATTACTCTCAAAGGGATTTCAAAGAGCATAGCCTTTTTTTTTTTTTTTTTTTTTTTTTTCCCATGCCATTTTCAGATCTGAGTTCTTTTCACCTATGTAGTTGTAATCAGCACATATCTCTGCAAATCCCATGCAGAAAGAAGACCTTAAGTCATTGGGAATAATGTACTGACATCTAATGTAAACCTGTCCTGATGTATGGCACAGGTACTGTGCTAAATCCAAAATATGCCACATTTCTGGGAGGAGACCTAGCCGCTCTCAAGTATTGTTGGCAACTGAGTTCATTCAAAGAATGGAACAATGAGGAAGGAAAGCAGCTTACTACAGAGAGCTGTTGCCTTAATACAGAGGCCATGGCCTCAGCCCCATGGAGGTACCCTTCTGGGGGAATACTCAACAGTTATATCCCTCCTGTTCTCCAGACTAGAAGTTTCCACCACAGTTTCTCCATGCAACAGGTCTTGACTTAAGTCAATTTCATTATTTTCATTTTCATTTCATTTTGTTGTCTGCCATCTTAAGGCAGAGCTGTCGAGGGTCCCCTCACACCAGGAAGCTGCACAGATACAACTATAACTAGGAATCCTTTTTGGTTGTGTTGCAAGGACTATGAAAGACAGCACAATTCTTGTGACCTCAATGTGAACTGTATTCCCCTTCAAAATGTTGTCAGTCTCCATTTTACATAGATTACATCAGGTTTGCAACATTTACTTTATGACAAGACAACAAAAGAGATGATGTTGATTCTTTATGTGTGAGGATCAAAGTTTGAAGCATTTTCTTTTGCAAGGAACACCTTCTGCAAGTGTTGAGTGAAAATTAATAACTTCAGCCAAAAGGAATTACTAAGCCTGCATGACAGTATACCATCAACATTAACTACAGCTGTAAACTGCATGATTATTGAAGCTTATTGCCATAATATGTAAACACAGATGTACATTAGGTGTTTTATTTCTCCCCTTTTGTCTGCATATTGGGTTTATTATATTAGGGTTATATCTCCTATTATGCAACATGATCACTTGATACTGCATGACACCCTTTAGGGGTCTGAGAGCCACAGCACATCCTGGCAGACTGACTCTGGCTGGGAAACATGGACCACAGAAAATAATGTATTTCCAGCATATGCTGGAAGCATTTCCATTAGGTATTTTAGTTATAAATTTGAAGAATTTTTAGTATTGTTACTTTGACTTTTTTTTTTTCCATAGAAAACAGTCTGTTTTTGTGAAAATACTGTGTTTCATTACAAAAAGTCTCTAGTAAGAAGTATTTGCTTCCAGACATGTAAGCTAGAAACAACATAGTCGATCAAGTAAACAGCTAATAGTTGTCACCAATATGAGGTCTTGAAAAATCAGAAATATTCAGGCAAGATATATCTTGGAATGATCAATTATATTTCATTTCTGTCCCATATATGCCTGACTAGTTTTCTATAAATACCCGCTATATTAGTTGTTAAGTCTCATTTGTTCTTTTTCATTCTGAAAAAAAAAAAAAAAGACATTTTTGGTTCATAATGACTCTTAATTTCCAAAGATTTAATATTAAATCACACCAAAGCAGTCTGTGTGGTAAACACCTGTACTAAACTAAACTAAAAAAAAAAAAAAAAAAGATAAATATTACAAGTGGTATCTTACAAGATCTATGATCTTTAAAGAAAGCTGATTTTATAGATTCATCCTCTGGATTATAGAAATGTCTGCCAGCAGGACTGGTTTCTCAGAACAGATAAGAACAAGAAATTTAATATGTCCTGCTTTCACAGAAATCTCCAACATAACTGGAGAGACAAGAACTTAGTTTCAGCATACAGCTCAAACCCTCAGAGAGGAGACATGTCCACCAGATCCCAACCATGCCCTGACAAAAGCACTGCAGAAGAGGGAAAACATGCTTGAGATGTTTCAAATGTTCTCTAAAACCTGCTGATTAATGAGAAAGATAGCAAAACTGTGTTCTTCCCCAAACAGTCAAGTGGGCAGGAAGTGATTTGGGGCAGCTTCAGAAGAATTGTGGAAGAGGCCAGGACAGGGTGATCTGCAGGGCTTGGGAAAGCTGTGGAGGTGCTCCCCTATGGCAATGCTGATGTGGCGCTGAAAGGTGCTGGGCAGGCAGGAGGGTGGGTGGATGTGTAGATACAGGCATTCACTGAGAGACAGGCCCACACTGTGGAGAAGGCATCAAAACTTTTGTTTCTCAGATTCTCCTCATGTGACAAGACCTTGACAACAGCAGCCTGTGCTTTTTAACAGCCCTGCCGCATGTCGTACCTTTATTACATGCCTCCAATGCCAAAGCTAGTTCCTGAAAGCCTTGCCAAAGATTATGGTAAGATAGATGGGGAAAAAAGTAACAGAAAATGAAACTTAAATCAGAAGAAGCAATTTAAGAAAGAAAGACCAGGAAGCAATAACTTGAACAATACTGTAATCCAGTGTGTAGGAGAAATCAGCAGCACTCAGTGAGACACAGAAATGATGGTGGACAAGGATTTAATTGGGATTTTGCAATACAGCATTGTAAAAGAAAGTAAAATATGTAGAAGAAGATGCTCAGAAGAAGCTGAAAATCATACATCAGGAAGCTGAAATATTATCTGTCAAAAAAGATTTGTTCTAATTCAGAAAACAGTTGTGGATTTCTTGAAAGAAATACTTTGTGTATACATGTAATTCTATGGTCTGTGAAATATAACTGATCAGACAAGATGGCCTCAAAGCTTATGACTTGATGGAGCAACAAAAGCATGAAATAAAGATGTATACATATACTAAGAGTAAAACAAAGGCTGTACAATATGCAGGGGAGACTGGTGACAGAATAAAAATCTACAGAACATGCTCCTGGGTTGGCAGCTCGGTGCCAGCAAATTAGCCTGTTAAAGCCGATACCTGAAAGAGGCCATGTGCAAATATTGATGGGAACTGTCCCGGAGCATAATGACGGGTCTCACTGGCACTAAAAGCATTAAATGAAGCTATTAGAGAAAAGCAGCATCTCAGCAGTGAAATGTGGTATATAGGACATAGCCAAGATAAGGAGGAGGAAGACCACGAGAGATCAATGTTGCTCTAGCAAAAGAAACAGCTTTTAAATTTGGTCTAGCCTACCTAAAACTACAGGGACAAGAAAAATATTTGATTCTGCAAGGCTGGCCTAGTGCAATAAGCTGCAGCATCATTAGTGCAGTAAATTCATCCTAGTTTCTTATGGACACGTTGCTTGCCCTCCCCCCTGTGTTCAGTTGGGTTAGAGGCCTCAAGTGTGTACATGGCGCCTGTCTACACAAGCTGACTGGCCAGCAGGCCACCACCTTCTGGGGTGGACACAGGCCTGGCCATGGCTTTTCTCCTTCCCTAAGAAGGTGTGTCTTTGTCAACTTCTGAGTAACCTCTTTTACAAAAACTTGTGGGAGTGTAAATTTCTGAGACCACTGATTGCCTTTGTTGAGGATGAACAGTAGTTAAAGAAGTATTTATTGGGCGTGAGAAAGTTAAAGAAGTATTGGGTGACAGAAATACTAGACAGACAGGAAGACTGCACAACCCTATTCTGCCAGCAAAACAGGCCAAAAGTATATGCAAGGAAAGAGAAACAGTATACAGGCTATACACCTCTCAAGCATAACTTTGGGACTACAGGTCGCAACTTCTAGAATGATGTAGCAAATGAACTATTCTATTTCTAGTTTTGGCTACTCTGCTAGGATCTTTCTTTCTTTCTTTCTTTCTTTCTTTCTTTCTTTCTTTCTTTCTTTCTTTCTTTCTTTCTTTCTTTCTTTCTCTCCCTCTCTCTCTCTCTCTCTCTCTCTCTCTTTCTCTCCTTCCTTCCTTCCTTCCTTCCCACATTTCTTGTTTTAGGTTTCAGTAGACACCTCACAAAAGGTACTCTCCAAAAGTTGTGACAGCTCAAACATGCATTGCAACAGTGGGTTAGGAGCTGTTTAAATCTGAACTACATACAGAAAACAGAACGTTGCAACCTAGATAATATACATCAGCCTAGTGCAGACCTGCAGGGGTCTTTCATCAGCTGATGAATCAGTCCTGTCTTTTTCAGAAATTTCCTTGCAGTATCTGGAGATATTCAGCTGCAGTGCCTAGGAAAAACTCCAGCTTGGAGTCAAGTTCAGTGCTGGTGGTTATAGGTCTAATAACTCCAAAGATTGCACACAATATTCATCAGCTGTGAATTCGGCCTAAGTGGAAATTATCCATAGGATTCAGCAGTGTCTGTTTCCTACAGGCTCTTTAGTTCTTTCATTTGTCTGTCTTTTCTCATGAGAAATCCTAGGTTTTCTCAGCATTCCCTTCTTTTGCACTGGGAACTGAAGAACTTTGAAGTGTGCCTCCTAAAACACTGATAATCATCCTCAATTAAAATGAATAATGAATTTTTAATTTGCCACTTACCCTTAGGATCCAGTTGAATAGCTAAGAGCTCATCTCGGCTTATATCCTAAGTTGAGCTCTCACAGGGATCCACTTTGAATTAATGCTGCAATAACACCACAGCTTTGGCAGGCTGCTATAAGCATGCATATCAGTTCTTAAAACTATCAAAACTCCTGCAATACATTCTAAATAAAATCTCCATTATAATACTCAAACTAATGGCAGGCTAATACCAAATTAACATTTTTCTGTGTTCTAATTCAAGGGAACTATGACTGTAAATGTAAAGTTTTGTGAACAGGTTTCACTGCATAGATTACCTCAAGAAATTCTCAAGAAATTCTACGGTAGTAGAGGCAGTGATTCAGGCAATAAAGAAAAGATATGTCCTGTAGTGGCTGTCCAACATGAATATTGGGTCCTCCCATTTGTTTTTTCAAATGGACTGGCTGAAAAAAATTAACTTTATTTATTTATTTATTTATTTTAAATAGAAAAACAGAAACAGTTTTTCTGAAAAGTGGTTCCAAAAAACAAATTCATTTTTTTTATCCTTCCCTGGCTTTCTCAATATCATAATGCATAAAAGAAAAAAAATGCTAATGAATTACAAGAAATGACAATACAATTGAATAAAGCCCTAATTCAAAGGAACTTAGAGGATGGACCCAGAATTGAGTTAAAACCTAGAGGATTTATAAATGCTTAAAGGTCTCCACTTAATAATTCTTTTCCTGGATCTCAGCCAATTTAGTCAAAAACGTATATTTTATACTAATTAGAAATCATTTAGCTGGCAGCAAAAGCACAAACCAAGGCAATGGCTAGAGATTACGGGACATGGGCTCTACAGGCACCATATAATTATCACAAATTCATTGAGATGAACTGTTTCCTAACTTCTTCAAGCACAGATTACACAATTATATTACAGTTGAGACTGTTCCAAAGCAAGAATATGGTTTCATTTATTACAATTAGGCAAACATTGTTAGAATGGACATTGTTCACTATGAAACCTAGAAATATGCATGCAACACTTGGAATATTAAAATTCTTAAACTACACTTGTAAGGCTTTGACCTGTAAGTCTTCAAAAGGCTGGGAGAGTTTAGAAATACATTTGAACATTTTTCTCACTGTCACAGGTTTCTATTCAGATTTTTATAAAGATTTTATACAATTTAGGTGTAGAACTGCTTTAAAAAGCAATGACAAAGCATTCTACAGTAGTTCTATTTTCCCGTAGTGTGACATCTGCATTGGATCAAAGTAGTGTCACTGTGTAGAGTCAGAAATTGAAACAATTTGGTAATCATAAACAATCCCAGTGATTTCACCAATTAAGAGAAAAAATATCCATGCAGTCAAAAAGGAACGTGAGATACTGTTCCACGCCTTAATATCTTGCTTTAACTGCTCCAATTTATATGCAACTTTCATCCATGAAAGACTACCGTACTATAAAAACTGTATTCTGATACTCAGGCTCACCATTTGTCTGAATTTTAGTCTCATTGCACTGCAATTTTGCAATAAACACATGCATGTTCCTCACTGTGTGTTTCAATCCAACATTTTCCTCATATGTTTCCACTCCTGTACAAAAATAGTGGTGCTGCTCTTTGAAATGAACTATCAAAAATGAGTGGACTAAAGAAAGGTATAGTTCTCAACAGAGCTGGGAAAAACATCATAAACTACATAATGCACATTATTCATAGATATAAAAGGGAAAGTAGTGAAATGCATGATATGGTGAATGAAATCTACCACACAGAATGCATGTGGTGTACAAAAGTCAACTATGGCCATGGAAAGTAACACTTAAGATGTTGCATGTGTACTGGGAAACAAAACAACAACAACAACAACAAAATAAAACAAAGCTTTCTTTGTTTTTCTTGTGGCTGAAGGTTAGAGAAGAATCAAACAATGCTGTACGTGATGAAAAAGAAATTCAATATGGCCCCCAGATTTAGCTCTTTGAAAGCATAGGGTACGTATGCATATTGTCAGTACTGAAATGTCCAGAAACAACATGCACGAATATCAGCATTGACACTGAGATAAAGGGGTTGTCCAGATGAGGAGGTAAGCAACTTATCACTACTAATTCAACACACAGGACTTTTGGAGATAACATGCTACTTCTACATACTACAGTGATTCCTAACTCATCACTGTTTTGCCCCATTGATTCTCATATGCAGTGCTGTCTTTGCTGCCTCAGAGGTTGTGTGTGAGACACAACTTCGCAAGGCACCATACATCACATGCCACATACCCTCCATGCTCTGTTCCAGCCTTCTTTTTCTGAGGGTTTCTTACGGAAAGCCAGTTACCATTTCTTCTGCTGACATTGTGACACAATACAATATAATACAGTACAGCAGGGAATCTGCGGAACAGATATTCCTATGACTGACAGCTATAGCACACCTCAGTACTTATTATACCGCTAGCTTTACATTGATCTTTTTGTGTGATTTATAATATGATAACATTCACTGTACAGGGCTATTTCTGAAAAGATTATCATGATATATGCTAATATATGGGATGCATGATACATTATTTTACATATTTTGGCTGCTACAAATGGTTGCTTTCTAACTGCTTTTTGGATTCTCAATAGAATGAACACATTCTGTCAAGTTTGCTTATGTAAGAAAATATACCTTTTGAGAAAAAGAGGAATTTTATGTCCTTGCTTTAATGGATTAGAAATATTCCCACTTTCAAGAAATATATTATCATGCTTTGGAATGTAAGCTATAGATTAATTTGTTTTAAATAATGTTTAATATATTTTTAATTCATTTGTAAAATGGTCTGAAAAGCAGGTCAAACAGAACCAAACATCACAAAATATTCCCTATTCTCAATCTTAGCTAAAGATATAATTGATTTTAGCAATTTAAATACTTAATGCAGTGGTTTATATTATTCAAATAGTCATAGCTGCAATTAAGATGGACCTCGTTGTCTTTGGTGCTGCAAACACAGTCAGTAGACATTTTCCATTTATTGAAAATATGCATCATGTGCCAGAAATTATTTAACTATATGTAACCAGAAATCTTGAGTATTCCTACTAGCAACAATTATCCTCATAATGGGCAATATTTAAAGTGCCATTTTCTGCAACATCTATAGTGCATGGTCTGTAATGTAATCAAACTCCATTTAGGAGCACTGTCAATGGACATTATTGGTAAAATTAATGTGGCTTTGTTAGTTGGCTAGCATTTGACATATGAATTGAACTAACTGGAAGAGATTTCTTTCCTTTTCTGAAAGAGAAAAAGGATTTCACTTTCAGAAATATCAAAACAAACAAACAAACAAAAAACACCACACAATCCAAAAACAAAAAACAAAACACCCAAACCCTTTATAATTTACAGGAAAATTGTCTCTAGCATGTACTTTTAGTCTATCTATTGCATTTTCAAATAATTTTAGGTTAATTGCTTGATTGCATAAATTTGAACTAGGTATAGGTAAAAAAGCCCATTGCATCCTGCTTATTAAACTGCTGTAATTTTCATAAAATGCAGCTGAAAAAGACTTCTAGAACCGATATGAGACAGATCTGAAGTCCACTGCAGATACAGTGAGGCTCAGTGGATGCTCAGTGACTTGAAAACCACAGGGTGAGTTTTTGTTTTCTAAATCTACATCAAAAGTTGTAACACAAACTCTGTTCTCTCTGTCTTCATATGTCAGTAAGTGCTAAAATATGCATTTAGTAAAATATAAAAACATAATCACTTATTTATGAACATTTGGATCATTTAAACTACCAGTATGAGCAACACAAATTCAATAAAGCCTTTATGTAGATCTGTAATTAGTCTGGTTTCAATCTGTAAATTTTCATTTGTAAATATGTAAATTTACAAATAAAGATTACTAATCTGGAAAAGATAAAACTAGAGAAAACCACAGACTTTCAAAAATATTTTTCCAACAATTCTGATAAATTTTATGGCAATTTTATTGGCCAAATTTATTTCTAAATGTTTAAAAATCAGAATCTGCAATTATATATATATATAACTATTTTCATTTTAACATCAGCTCAGCTAGAATGTTTCTGCATCATAATACTCTAATTTATTCCTCCACTCTTCTGTCCATTTTAGATGAAGTGGAAATGTTTCCTAGCTGAGCTAAGCTGTCAAATTAGTTTTGAATCTTGCCATTCCCCATTTTCTTCTTTAATGTACAAGAAAGGGAAAAGATTACTTAATTACCTTAAAAATTAACAGAAGAGGGGGTTCTAAGCTTTGTTACATTAACTGAAATGAGCACAACACTGAAATATTAATTTATTCTTATTGTTACCTTTAAATAGGTAATGATGGTTAGAAATAGTGCCCTAAGGGTATCTGCATGGAAATGCTCATGCTGCACATTTTTAATTGCTCACTAGATGGCAACATTGCTCTGCTGAAATACAGCTGTAAGGCTGTACACATCTGCACACATCTGCCCTGAAAAACTTGGCTACCACCTTGGTAGAAGAGATATTAAAACATGGCTTAGAAAAAGAGGTGAAGAAACGTTACACAGGACTACAGTTACACAGCCATCATTTTCGTTTTACTATGTAGTGGTCCATGGGCTTGAAAAGAAGCTACAGACAAAAGAGAACTTCAACACAGCTGTTGTTAATGTCACCTTAGGTATGGGCTTTAATTTAGAGAGTTTGTTGCATTTTGAATCATCTGATCCATACAATAACCTTTGAAATAACATCTAATTGATGAATATATGTTCTGTAGACAGTCCATTAATTTTTGATTTGGCACAGAGAGCAAGACTTGGAGATACAGATAAGGGAGTTAAAGAATTAACAACAACAAAAAATAAAGAAAGAAAGAAACAAAACCAAACAAAACCAACTTCTATCACCTTTGGAAAAGTACTTTTGCAACCATCAACAACAAGGCACAACATACTTTCTAAGAGATCAGTCTGATGATGGTTTGCACATTTCATATGCAGCATACAGTGGTAAGGACATTCATGAATAATATAGGCATGGGGGAATAAACTAATTTCTTCTAAAGTTAATGGCAGGATTTATACTGAAAGGAAAAATGTGTGGGACCAGTTTTCAAATACATTCTCACAAGAGGAGTTGAGAATGTTTCCAAGTGAATGTGTTCTCTCAAAGTGGGACACTGAATGAACTTTATGTAAAGCTCCAGCTTGTTTGATATTGCAGCAATGGAAAACATTGAATGATCATACAGTATATAAGGTTGTGTACTGTAGATCCTGAGAAGAATGTATGAAACCAGCTAAATTAAGGCTTACATATGCAGAGTGCTATTTGCCGTTACCAGGGAGGCTTTTCTTTTACATATCTATCTTGAACCAGCTTTTACAACATTTTGCATGTTTTGCTTTACTGAAGTTTTCTAGTCAATGGGTCAGGAATGCTGTGTGTTAAGTGGGATTTGGTGAGTAGGAGAGGTGATGCCTCCTCCAGTTTTCACCACACAGCTGCTATAGTGAGCTACTGTCCATGCTAAGATACAGACAACAGAGCAGTGTTGGATGGACTGGGGATAAAGAAGATGAAGCTTGAGCCTACAGACATTACTTACTATTTAACTTCAGTTTTTGTAGAATTGTAATCTGTCCAAGACATTGGGTACCTTTAAATACAACTGACATTGAAGAAATGCCATGCAAATATACATAAGCAACACTTTTTTTTTTTTTTTCTGTAATTACAAGAGCTCTGGTTATGTGACCTCTTGTACTCTCTGACACCTTATCAACTACCTAAATACACACAAATGTAGGGCACGCTTCAGTTTGACCATAAGTGAACCTTTAACCAAGCTGTTTTCTCCACAAAAATGGTGACTAATATGTATATATTTTTTTACTCGGCTTTAAGAAAGCATAGGCTGGTAGTCTTATCTGTGATCAAGGCAAGGAAACCTTTCCATTAACTTCTACAGACCAAGACCTGAACCACACATTTTGTGAGGAGAATGCAATGCTCAATTTTGTAACAGATAATGTTATGCACATGCATTGAAACAAGATGGTCTTTAATTTGACCAAGTCTAAAAATAAGCCTTTAATACCTGCTAATTTAAAATCACACTTGGGAACAAGCTTTACCATTTTTCTGTGGAGCTGCAAGGGTCAGGAAACAGAGCTGCCTTTTCCCTTAAAGAGTTCCCATGCACAGGCTGACCTCTGCCTCTCTCTCTCCGTGAGGAGAAGGACATTCAATGTACAACAAAATACTTGCTTTCTACACAGAGGCAGATTGGACCTGAGTTTGAGCTTCTAGCACAACAGGAGGAAATTCTGCCTTCCCAGACCTACAGATATAAGGGAGACACAGTACCATGCACCCCTGGGACACGGGTGCTCCCCATACTGGCAGCTTTGCAAAAATGGCGGGACACACCTGGCTTGTGCTGCCAGTGGGCAGCAGGACAAGTAGAGAAAGAACGTGCTCAATTCATCCAATGGCTGAATACTTCCTTTGTCCTCTGCCCACCTTGGCTACAAATCCAGCTCATGGCTCCAACAAGATGCCTTGAGTCACAGATGAAAATACCTGTCTTAAAAGTAAAAGGAAATAGCCTAGAAATTCAAGTGATGTCAAGACGAAGCTCTGCTCCTTTCCGATTATTTACCAGCTTCAGATTGATTTCTTGGTGTTTTGAATTTCTTTTTGAATCAGGAACTGGAATACTGACCGAGGCAGAGCCTAAGGCACTCTTCTGCCTAATGGGGAACTACCTGTTTTAATCAAGCTATTCTTCATCATAGGCTCTGGCAGTTACATGAGAAATTTGTTTCTGTATTTGAAAGACTACTCTTTCTTATACTTAGCATTCTCATCATGATCAGATAAGGTGCAGTTGTACCCTGGAATATTCAACCGATTTGGAGGAATATAATAGTTCTAAATACCTCTGAAGGAGCCCTATATAACCTCAGTTTGTCATCATGTCTTTCTCCTTATTTCCTGGTACAGTATTTAGAGATACTAGTAAGCATGTAATGCAGGATGAGCTATATTTTGCTTGCTATGACATTCTAATATTATGTTTTAAAGTATCTGCTGTGCAAAACTTTTGAATCTCAAAACTGTTAAGATGAACAGTTTCCACTTCCACTATTAAGTCTACAACAGATCAAGGTATGTTCAGAAAAAATAGAACTTTTACATTTAAATTAAAGCATATAAGAGTTAAAGATCAAAGCATGCCTGATAATTTGATTTGTGGGTAAAAAATAAAATGTGAAGAAAATAAAGTATATGTTATATAAATTATTTGGTAGGGTAACATAGAAAACATTATTTCTATATCTGAGTCAAACTGATAGGGAAATGAAGAATTCTTGTTTAATTTTTGAGAGAATCTTACTGTTTGGTAGTGAGCAAAAAGTAAATACTAAAGTACTTTATGCAGTTGCAGCAAATTGTTTAGTCAGGTGCAGCAGGGGCCATTGTTAGAACTTGTTTAACAAGCATTTAACATTTTCATTAATAATCTGGAAGAGAGGGTTCACAGCATGTTAATTAAATGAGTAGATAATTCTAAACCGAGAGAAGTCACAAATCATCAATGACGACTGAGACCTAATGTAGCAGGATTGAAAAGGACAGAAAAATAGAAAAGAGAAAACAAGATTCAAGCTTAGAAATGGGCAGTCAGAGGTGTCTTAATAAGAAATGTCCTATACAGGAAAAAGGTAAGTGAGAAACAACCAAAGCAATAACACTGAAGTAGTAAGCAGTGAACTGGATATTGGTTAGAATATGATGCTATGATTATAATATGTAGTGCTATGATTCTGGGCTGCCTGAGAATAAGTCTTGTTGTGAAAAGCTTACACCAACTTTAAGGAACTCAAGGATGGAAGGATTCTCACACATTTGTTTATGAGGAGGGTTGCATTTGGACAAGATCATGTGTCTTGTCTGCATCTTGTCAAGATCTGTCTTTCAAGACAAGGCAAGTGTGCTGGTGCTTAAACAAATACACTTTTGAAGAATATGAACACCAGAAAAACATAAAGAATGGAAATCTGAATCTGGTATAAAATCTTCAGTGAGGAAAAGAACTAAAATGACTTGGATACTTAAAACAGCAGTTTGGAGTATCACTAGGCAGGGTAGCATAAAGAAAGTCCTATCAAGCACAAAAATCAATGCAGTATAGTTTTTCTATCTCTTATATTCTCTATTCACCTACCAGTTAAGGTTATAACTTCTACTTAACATGACTTGAATTTATTCCTAAGTCTCACCAGACTGAGTAAGAGAGAGTGAAATTTAATCATATTTTAGTATGAAATCAATGCATCCCACTGCTTAGAGTTTTCCTGCTTTCACTGCTAGACTGTGGCTATATAGACACTCACAATCTGCTGCAGCATTAAGAGCTGTTTTCTGATTATTTTTAAACCCTGAAAATGTCTTTCACCTGTGCTCAAATCCCGATACTTTAGGGTACCTCTCTTCCATTTTTTTTTCAGTTGTATCAGTTACCTGTTATACTGCATTATCTCTCAGTAACAGTTACCTCTCTGCTGCAGGTGCCACAAATGACATAAAAAGCAGAACTTGGGTAAAATTCGAGTAATTTAGGAGCCTCAGTTCCAATTTCAAATAGAAAAGAGGCAATTCCAACACCTGACTTTTGTTGTCAGCTCAGAGACAGGCCCTTAGCTGTGTCTTTCTCTCTGCAGTCGTGGGTTTCCCCCTTTCTCTGCTCAGGAAAGGGAATACTGGTCTGATGGTATGGAGGATGAAAGAATGGGAAACACAGTGTGGGATTTAGGGCAGTAGAGTACAGGGATAGGAGAACAAAAAGCTGGGTGAGAATTCAAAAGTGATGCATTATTTCTTAGTGATCCTGCAAGAGATAGAAGTTAAACACTTTTCTAAAGCTCTGTAAGTCAAAAGATCCCATTGATTTTGGTGGAATCCTTTAGCTGTTATGGATATAGGACCATGGCCATATTGTCTATGTTGATTTTGGTGGAATCCTTTAGCCGTTATGGATATAGGACCATGGCCATATTCTCTATGTTGGGCTCTGTAACTTTTGGCTCACTGTAACTGTTTGGCTTCTGTAACTGAGCATATAAGCACTAATTTGATTAATGTACTATCAGAACTGCGATACTTCTTGTACCTCCTCTGAACATCTCTGGGAACATTTCCCTTTGGTACAGGGTGCTGTAGAGAAACAGGTCTTAGGATTGTTTAAATTGTCTCTCAGCTGGTTCCTTGTACTACTAACCACTGTTCTAGTACTGAGCTTTGAAGAATTCACTCTTAAGTAATATTCATAAGTCCACAAAACCAAGCAGGAGGATGGAGAAAATGTTCCTCAGTAATCCTCCATACTGCTGCACTGTAGGTGTAGGTCTTCACTGGACAGCCTAGACCAAACATGATGGAGGGAAATGACACAGGCATAGGGACAAACCACAACTCCAGGGCAATCTGTAGGTCTGACTACATGCATATATTTATACATCTTAGCATACACCCATGAGGAGGAAGGCCAGGCCAGAGCTCTAGTTGGTGTTTACGGTGTGATATTAAATCATTCGTTATAGGTGTTTTTGAACTATTTTATTTTATTTTATTTAAATTCCCATTAGAGAAACATTATCCTTTGATCATATCCTCAGCCACAACTGAATCATCATATTTCACTTGTTAAGGTGGGAAGTACCCAACTAGGATGCCAATCTTCTTTCATTATATATATCAGAGGTAATACCATCAGTTGAGTTGGAGAGATAGGACTAGAGGTGTTAGATGAACAGAAATCCCTTACAGAAGAATCACCTGTTGCCATTTAAACTGTCTCATCTGACAGTGAGGTCTCTATGCTACTTTTCAAAGAAGAAATGAAGGGAAGGGTGCTTCTCCAAGGAATTCAGGCAGGGGCGTTTACACAACTACCTTCACCTCTGTTGAGCTTGTGAACCTCATGAGATAAGTAAACTTGTTCTGCATGTACATCCACACACCAGGAGCTGGTGCTTTTTGACTATGAATACCCTAGAATTAGCTGCCATGGGGATTCTGGGTGTTGACAGGAATATGGCTAGCTAGCTGAAGAGATCATTTAAGCCTCCTAGTAATGAGCTCATTTGAAGCAAGTGCCACACTACTAATTATCACTTGGTTCTGATTGATTCATCACCTGCTTTGGTGCTCCTATTTCACACACACAACATAAACTGCTTGGTTTAAGAGACTGAATAATTCACAGAGTTTGTTTAAAACAGAATCATGTCAACTACTGCCAGGCTGATTTTCTTTCATTTAGTTTTTCTATATGTGTGCAAATATATGTGCATATGAACATGTAATTACTGTAGAACCATGCATGGAATGCCTATAAAATATTTTAACAAAGACAATATTGTAATCTGGTTTATATTCATCCATTACACAAGATAAATAATAATTTTCCTTACCTATTTCAGTCATGGATATCCCCGGAGCTAACTGCCCATTGTTGAATGAGCTGTAGGTAAACAAGTTTGGTACAGAGGTAAGGTCATAGATAGGTTCCTGCTTTATCTGTTTGATTCCAGTCATGTCTAATCCAGACTGATCTGGAGAAGGCTGGGCAGAATCCACGTTGTAATAACCCTCAGACTTTGGCAGGTCGATGACGTGCCCATTTGAGTAGGTGCTGCCTGTTTCATTATTCAGGTTGCTCAAGCCATTGCTGATGCTGTTGCTGTAAACCCTGGCAAGGGCTTCTGCCTCGCCACTCTGCTGCTGCCGCTGTTCCTGCAATCGCTGCTGGTGTTTCTGCACTTCAGCATACAAGCTATCCCTCTGCTTTTTGGACATTCTTCCAAATTTCACAGCTGAAAAATAAAGCATAATGCAACTCATTTTCATTTTTTTTTTCTTTACAATAAATAAGATCCTTCTGTTATGATACATCCAGCAGAATTTATCAGAGAACAGAGAACAGATAGGAGGACATTCCTCTGGAAATATTTGTTTTTACACTTTATGATGTGTATTTTCCAATGCTGAGTATTTCCAGTCCATGTGTAATGGAGATCAGTTCAGAATCATCACACTTAGTAGGAGAGGATGGGCTTGTCTTGCATTTTTGCTACCCCGTAGTTCAGTTATAGTCCTCAAGAAGATTCTGAGCCTACACATGTGGGTGAGAGATCTTCTAGTAGGAAGAACAACAGAAAAAGAAGGGAAAAATATGAGAAAGATGTGCCAGAAAATTGAGAGGGTGGTAGCTCCTTCAATTTATTTGCACTTTACTTTGAGAGTTTGTTTTTCTTGTCATGAGCCCCAGCTTACTTGCAGCCCTCCGCAAAGTCTGCAAGCCACTTCACATGGACACACACAGGCTGTCCCTGGAACTGGCCCACAGTGCTATGCACTTTCTTACAGATGATGTACAATGGCTGGATTTTGAAAAATGCAACTCTGTATTTTCTTCAAATTTAGAGCCTCAGTAATAAAAACAAACACCCACTGTTTATTCTCATTATATATTCATTAATTGGATTCTCCAGCTGCTGTCAATTAGTATCCTGCCTCCGCATGATAAAAATGAATTTGTTACATGGATGAGAGGTAAAATTCACATTAAATTTCTCTGCTAAAAAATCCATACAGGTTATTTTAAACTTGCAAGATTTCTCAATATTATTAAGCATAAACACCCTCACATCAACAATGAGCGAAGAAAGTGATGCTGTCAGAAGAATTCCTTTCTTTATCTGTATGCAGTGTTCCCTGAATTATAGGTTGGGAAGACAGGATTGTCAGTCATGCTAAAATACTTGTGTGATCCCTCAAATACTTGGGAAATACTACTTTTCACAGGAAAGTATGTGCTGTTAAACTCCTGAAATTTTGCTACTTTAATTTCCTCCAGGAGGAAGTGGGAGTTGAATTGTCAAAGTAAATGGCATTCTAGGACCAAAAGGACTCCATGAGATAGCAGTGTATCTCCCAGACTGGTGGAACAGGTAAGCAAGTTGTTTCAGTAAGACATAGAATATACTGAAGGAGGAAAAGACCTATTACAAATTTTAAACAAGTTTATAAACTCTGGGCCATCTAAAGAAATAGCTCTTTATGTAACTTCTTCATCAATGACAATTTCAAATGACAGATTTTATGTAAATTTTTTAAGACAGAAAATTGCTGGCAGGAAACTTAATTAATATAACCTGTCTTCAAAACCAGAATGTTTTCTTATCATACTTCCTGACCATCTCAAATGTGGCTGTGAGCTGGACTGCCCTTGCATTAGCAGTGGCGGCTGGGGCAGGTCTGTTGTGGGCAGCTTTGCTCAAGCCTCCCACCAGACCTGCAACATGACCTGCCTACAGCTTGAAAGGTGGATTAGAGCTCTGCATGGACCAAAGGATCCTGCCCGTGGATAAACTGTGGAGCCTCCCACACTGGTTTGATTTCCATTTTCAATGCTAAACAAACATTTCTTATATAGACCCAGACACGGACAGGAGGTAATACACAAGTGAAATAAATGCTTTTTTTTTTTTTTTTTTTGCCCCCCCCCCCCCCCCTTTTTTTCATTGAGAAATGCCAGGTCAAGTGCTCTGAATAAAATAAACAAGTTTGAAACCTTTAACCTTAACATTACTTTTTTTTTTTTTTTTTTTTTTTTTTTTAAACTGCCTATTTACTGTTAAACATCTTTAGAGATCTCAAGGAAAGGGATGCTTTCTTACATCAATATTTAATGTTATTAATATAAGAAATTATATAAACTAGAATATAAATCCGCCTCTCAAGAGAGGACCCTTTTGTGCTTTTGATCAGAACAGCACATTTTCCTCCCAACTCTTAATGCTTCCAAACTAATATTGCTCTCCATTTTGTGATTCCAATCCACACCCCCACTCCACTACCACCCGCCCCCCCCCCTCCCCCCCCCTCCCCCCCCCCCCCCCCCCCCCTGGAAAATAACCTCTGTTAACTGGCAAAGATCCATGTCTCACAGTGCATGCATTACAAAGCAAGGAGCTTCTCTTCTCTCTTTTTCTAGAAATCTACACGGAGTTTAAGCAGTCAGCAGTGAAGAAGAGTTTCAAAGGGTTTAGGCATGAAGCAGGAATCTGACTCCTTACCATCTCTAGACATTCCCAGGGCAAGACATTTCTGCAGTCGGCAGTGTTGGCAACGATTTCTGTTGGTTCTGTCAATTAAACAGTTTCTCTGCCTTGGGCAGGAGTAGGAGGCATTGTTCTGCTGACTCCTCCGAAAGAATCCCTAGGGGCAACGAGGAAGAGAAACAGAGTATTACCATGTGCGTATATGTGCGCACACTCACACACACACTCACAGCCATGCAAATTCTTATTTAG
The DNA here is from genome assembly GCF_013377495.2 of Cygnus atratus. NCBI lineage: Eukaryota > Metazoa > Chordata > Aves > Anseriformes > Anatidae > Cygnus > Cygnus atratus. The sequence goes on from NC_066396.1 coordinate 37,988,374, forward strand.
CACAATGTTATTTATGCTATGGCTTTGCTGATGAACTAAACTTGTACAGTGGAATTAAAGAACATTCACTCCCAATAAGGAGAATTTTTCTTTGTAGAAGAATATTAAATAATATAATTCCACTTTGTTAAAAGACAAAAAGTGGAGAGTTACAGAATACACTCCTATTATGTAAAAACTACAAAGTATCATCTAGTGCTTGTTCCTTACAGAGGAAAAGATTGTCAGAATTTGTAAACAGATAACTTAAAAGTACATATTCTGACTATTTTCTTTCTTTAATGAAAGATACTGGTAATATCCGGCACTGGCTATATGTAGCATTAGAAGCTGAAAAGTCTGCTGTTTAATTTAACCTGGCAAACGTTGATCTGATCTGGAGAGACCATACACTTCAGGAGTGAAAAGTAATTCAAATTCAAGCATCACAAAAGCAGTAGGATTTAATGACTGTATCAAGTAAACCTGACACACAAAAGAGAAAGCAACACCTTTAGAGACTACCATGAGAAAGCAAAGACATTTCCCATATCAATGCAATATAACTATCCATTTTATCTATTAAAATTTTTGTAGTTATTCTATCTTCTAGAAGGTTTGGCTGGCCTGTTGCTGGACTATTTGGCAAAGTATCAAAGGGCTAGAACTAATACTTAAAGCCTTATGAGCTCTGAAGTGCTACAACCACCACCAAGAGGTACTATTACTGTAAAAATGACTTGAAATGGAAGAGTTGACAAAAGAAATGAAACCAGGAGATGAAAAAGAGAGAGGGAGAAAACATTTTACAATATTCTTTTATTTCCTGTAAAATAACGGACAGGAGGAACATTGAATCTAGAGACAGAAAGAGAAACAAAGAAAATAAGTTAATTGGCAAACTTAACAGCTGTAGAAACAGGTAACTGCATGGCTTTGTGCTGGGAAAGGTGAAGGATAGTCTAACAACTGCAGGAAACCACAAAGAGAATGCATCATTACTGCAGTTACACTAGTTACCAGAAGTGACACAAAAGTGGTTGTGCTTTTCTGGGTTGGTTTGTAAACAGCTCTCAGTGGAGTCAGAAAGCAAGAGCTGACTGCACTCGTTAGGTAAAACCAGTGTTATCTCCATGCAGACTGATAATGATAAAGTATGGAATCTGTAACTGCTGTGGTTTCTATGAGTGTGAGAGTGGGGAAGCAAAAGGGTGAAGTTGTAACAGGGCTCAATTTGCTTGCCAGGGGTAGAAAATGAACTCTCACTCAAGTCCTTGCAACCCAAATTAGGGTGGCACAAGGTGTCAGCAACAATGGGCTATAGGCATGATATCCCACTAAGGAGAGAAATGTGCTAGTTCCTAATGTTGAGCATAAAGAGACTCTATTTGGCCTGAGCTGGTTTTATCAGTGATTATATTATATCTAAAAATTAAATTAAGTTTTATGATTTGTACTGCTAAGAGCATGAACAGCCCATAGGGCAGCTCTCAGAAAAAATCTGCTAGGGACTTGCCTGATCCTGGCTGACCAAAACTTTCTTCTTGCTGAGGAGGTGAGCTTAATATAACACTAGATGGATGATGATTGCAGGTAATTCTTACCTACTTTTTGAACTTTACAGCCAATTTGTTTGTGACATGAGGAGCATTTTCTGGTTTAGATTTCAGTGGCTCTTATGTGGATACGGATTTGAGAGAACAAATGAATTAAAAGATGTTAAAAAAAACACACACACACAACGATCTAGCACCAACATGTCTTATCCTGTAGTGCTGTTTTTACCCATTGTCTGATCTCCTCTCACAAGATTTTTTTTTTTCCCTCCCATTATGGTTGATCTCCTCTCACAAAAACTTGTTTGTTCCTTTTCTGCCCCTCTTAGGAAAAAATCAAGGGTTACATAATGAAGTTAATCTACAGCAGGTAATTTATTTCTCCAAGGAGACTTTTGTCATTTGTTCTTCATGAAAAAGATCTCAGTGTTTTCTTCAAAGTAGAGAGAAACCTCTCATTTCATGTTTAGGGGATCTTTATATAATATTGGCTATATTTGCTGAGAATAATGAAATTTTGGGGAAGCAGGACACAAATCATTACTGAGGCCATAAGAACTTTAAGATAGGTTTCCCAGTGTTCCTAGCACTGACAACAAGTCTTTCTGCATCTGAAAGAGTTCATTTTATCCATTACTGACAGTCAGTCTGAGAAGGGGAATGGTCATGCAAACTACACTCTAAATCATGACAAAACAGAAGTAGCAAACACTTTGCGCCAGGGGCCAGCAGAGAAGATGAGAAGAGAGCTTTCATCAAAAAAAGTTTTTTGTTTGTCTCTTTAGTTTTTTTCTTTTCTTTTTTTTCTTTTTTTTTCTTTTTTTTTTTTTTTTTTCAGGATTTTTGTCTTTCAGAAGAAACCTGTCTTCAGGTTTCACACTGACAGCGGTGACAGTGGCAGGAGACACCATTTTCTTCACTGGGCCCAGCATGTTACTCAGTATATGCAGGCGTATATCATGGAACTGCCATAAAGTTTATGACACCCCTTAAGCACTTAGGATATGCATTTGCAGTGGCAGAACTAATGCAGACATGCAGTGAAAGGATTTTGTGTCCCCTGGAGTTTGTAGCCATGTCAGCAGCAGTGTAATCCTCCAAAAAACACCACATCCTGAAATGCTGTGGCCCTCTGGTGCCTGGCTCAATGCGCACGCATGCTTGTGGATACACTTCTGGTCTCTTTCTTCTGCACATGCTCTCCCTCTTCATTGGTTCACATTTCTAATGCATTCAGACAAAAGGAGCTAGACATGACCAGTTATTACTATGTGTGCTGAACAAATAGTTATTTAACTGCTGGGCGATGAAGAGCAGAGTTGCACTGCTTGAGACAGTGCTTACCTTAAGAGAGAGGTCTTGCAGAGGGAGAGGCTTCCTGTTGAACCTGATGTGAAAACTGGCATCTTTTTTTCACAACAGACTCACGAAACAAGATTAGACTAATTGATCTGATGCTGGAACAAAAACCATAGGCTTAAAACTGCTGTAAGTATAAGAGAAGTTCTTTATTTCAATAAGTGGTCCTCACACAGAGCTGAGGGGTATCATCTCCCCATAGGGCACACACAGGGGCCAACCCTAATCACATCTACAGGAGACTCTACCCCTCACTCTACTCCTCTGTGGAGGCTGGATAGTGAGTTAAGACTCTCCTTTTCTGCTTAAAGAATTTCTCTCCAGTCATTTTTGTGCCAGTGTTGAGGTATCAGATCAATTAGTCTAATCTTATCACATGTGACTGTCATGAAAAGATGCTTATTCCCAGTCCAGTCTCACAATAAGACAGTGTCACATTGTGGACTCTTAGTTTAAAATTGTTAATATTTCTGAGAGAAATCTGATCTTTGACAATATATTGTTTCTTAACATGTTGGCATTACATATTTTCACTTCTGAATGGGTGTACACAAATTTTCAGATTTTACAAATACAGAATTTCCATTTTACTCTACAAGTACGTGTCCACCTTTAAAAGCACCAACTTGTGTGTTTCCATACACAATCAACCAGAGATGTTGTCGTCAACTTTGCAACTTCTCTTTTACAGTCAGGGCTGAAATACCAGTGTGTATAGTATAAAATTCTGTTTTTCCATAGGTAATAATCTAATTCCTTACATAAGAAAAAGTACAGACTCTTTTTAAAGTTGAAAACTTAAGCCTTTTTGTTGTATTTGCTTGGGGTCTGATTAGAGTTATTTGAGCCAATGCCTGGGATAACATGTTAACACTTTTTTTTTTTTTTTTTGTCTCACTGCCAGTTCCTAGCAATTCCACTACGCTGGAGCCTATAGGGAAGAAGGAAAAGGATCCTTTTACACTACACATAATGTAAGGCATTTTTTTCTTTTGGAGACTACAATTTGGCTTGCAGAGAATACAAAGGGTATAAAACAGGACTAAACTGACACCTGTAAGCTTTTAAGATGTTGAACTGAGATACCACATCAACTTCTAATGCTACACAGATTGTATAAGAAACAATCCAGTTCTCAAGCTGATTTAAAGTAGAACTTGTATGACTTCAAGTTGCCATCCTCTTGATCAGCACTTGTACTGTATCAGATGTGATTAATTCATGTTTCAAAAGTGGAAGTAACTCTAAAGACTATTTAATGAAAAGTAACTAGTAAAATATGAAACATATGTATATGAACAGCAGGCTTTGGCGTCTCTTGCTTGAAAGAGTGTAGAAGTGTATTATTGCATACACTAATGCCTGAGGCTAATGCAGATGATGATGACTATGCTGTACTCAAAACTCATACCTTGCAGCCTTCACATGTGATGACTCCATAGTGTATTCCAGAGGACTTATCACCACAAATTTTGCATGGTATCACTTCAATTTGCGCTGAAAAATAAGACAAATATTTTGAGTATGTAATTCTATTTCATTTCTTTCTTCCTGAAAGGAAGGTCTTAAAAGCTAGAGGTAGACAACAGACAGGCTGTGTCCCCCTCTTTCCTCCCCTGATAACATATAACTGCTTCTTATTGTACTGTATGTTTCTGAATGCTTTGATTTGCCAGAATTTAATTTCTTCACATTATGTAATTTCTACCATACCCCACAAAACTCTTAAACAGTTTGTTATCTCATGATTAGCAAGTTTTTCCTCATATTCCTCTCTTTTGTATTTATTTGTTAATTTCATCTTCATTATTACTAATGACAGTCATTAAGGATCCTAAATAATTATCTAGATTGTTCTTGCTTACATTTTTCAAATATTCACTTTGCAGAGGTAGATTTACGTGGTATGTTTTGATGCATTTTGCAGAGTAGTAGAGGTGATGAAGTTTTCATATCCTTCAGATTATGGCTTCAAGACACACAAAGATACCGATCCCACTAGCAGAGATAAGTTTGCCAATGATTACTTAACCTCTCCTTCTCTTCAAGCGGTTTGTTTGAGCACCAGCTCAGACGTAGGCAATACCCAGACTGAGGTTAAATATCCAATAACTCTGTGATGGGAGAGTCATGCACTACCTGAAAGTGTTTGTATATGTCTATCTTTCAGATCCCTTTATAAACCAAATGATTAGGAAATTACTGTCTTCTATGTGTATATCTTTTTCTTTTGGTAACATAGCCATTTACTTCCCTCAACTACTTTGAATTCTGTGTATGTTTCCATTTTCTACATTGTAAGAACACATACTCTGAAATTTAGGGAAGGATTGTACCTTATTCTAGTAAGAAGCATTGAATTGAAATGAAAATGCGATTTTCTTTCCCATTCATTTCTTTTCCTCTGTAGAAGTACGTTTTCTCTGCATTTCTCCTACCACCTGGAACTAGTATCATGCTTGGTAGAGACCAGTACTCCTGGCAGATATTGGTTGTGTTTTAACCCTGGTAAAATGTCACACCCCACACAACTTCTAGCTTACTCCCCACCGGTGGGATGAGGGAGAGAATTAGAAGGGTGAAAGTGAGAAAACTCATGGCTTGTGGTAAAGACAGTTTATTAGGTAAAACAAAATCTGTATGTGCAAGCAAAGCAAAATAGTTCATTCAGTACTTCACATCCACAAACATTCAGCCATTTTGGGCTGAATGGCATCATTCAACCCTTTCCAGGAAGCATAGATTATTCACCACATGTAACAGTTATTTGGCAAGACAAATGTCATAACTCTGAACATCCTCTTCTCCTACTTCTTTCCCCTCACCTTTTATTGCTGACCATATGATATGGGATGGATCCACTGGTCAGCCGGTGTCAGCTGCCCTCAGTGTGACCCCTCCCAGCTTCTTGCACAGCTGGTGGGGTATCATGAGAAGCAAAGAAGTCCTTGGCTCAGTGTAAGTACTGCTCAGCAACAACTAAAATAGCAGTGTGTTTTCAACACTATTTTCATCACAATTTCAAAACATAGCACAATTCCACCTATTGGCTTCTATAGGCACATCAATGATAGAAGGAAGACCAGGGAAATTGCAGGACCTCTCTGGAAGGAAACAGGAGACCTGGTTACCTGGGAAGGCTGAGGTACTCAATGGCTTTTTTGTCTCAGTCTTCACTGGCAAGAGCTCTAGCTACATGGCCCAAGCTCCATAAGGCAAAGTCAGGGACTGGGAAGATGATGAACCACCTACTGTAGGAGAAAATCAGGTTCAAGACCAGTGAAGGAACCTGAAGGTGCACAAGGGGGCCTGATGAGATACATCCACAGGTCCTGAGCGAAATAGCAAATATAGTTGCTAAGCCATTGTCCATCATATATGAGAAGCTGTGGCAGTCTGGTGAAGTTCCCATTAACTGGAGGAGCAGAAACATAACCCAGATTTTTAAAAAAAGAAAAAAGGAAGACCCAGGGAACTACAGAACAGTCAGTTTCACCTCTGTTCCTGGCAAGATCATGGAGCAGATCCTCCTGGAAGCTATGTTAAAGCACATGGAAAATAAGTGATTGGTGGCAGCCCACATGGCTTCACTAGGGACAGATTGTGCCTGATAAATCTGGTGGCCTTCTACAACAGGATTACAGTATTGGTGGATAGGAGAAGGGTAACTGACATCAAATACCTTGAATTGTGCAAAGTGTTTGATGCTGACCCCCATAATATCCTTGTCTCTAAACTGGAGAGACATGGATTTGATGGACGAACCACTCAGTGTGTAAGGAATTGGCTGGATGGCTGCACTGTAAGAGTTGTGGTCAATGGCTCAATGTCGAGGTGAAGATCAGTAATGAGTGGTGTTCCTCAGGGGTTAGTATGGGGATCAGTGTTATTTAACATATTTGTCAGTGACACAGAAAATGGGTTTGAGTGCACAAGAGTGCACTTGAGTACACGAGAGTCTCAGCAAGCTTTCTGAAGACAGCAAGATGTGTGGTGTGGTTGACAAACTGGAGAGAAGGGTTGCTATCCAGAGGGACCTGGACAGGCTTGAGATGTGGGCCCATGAGGACCTCATGAAGTTCAATAAGGCCAAGTGCAAGGTCCTGCACCTAGGCCAGGGCAATCCCAAGCACAAAAACAGGCTGGGTAGGGAATGGATTAAAGCAGCCCTGAGAAAGATCTGAGGATGTTGGTCAAAGAGAAGCTCAGCATGTGAGCAAGCAATGTGCACTTGCAGCCCAGAAAGCCAACAGTTTCCTGGCTTCATGAAAAGCAGCATGGCCAGCATGTTGAGGGAGGTGATTCTCCCCCTCTACTCAGCTCTCATGAGACCCAACCTGGAGCACTGTGTTCAGCTCTGGGGCCCCCATCACAAGAAGGACATGGATCTATTAGAATGAGTCCAGAGGAGGGCCATGAAGATGATCAAGGGGCTGGAGTGCCTCTCCTACCAAGACAGGCTGAGGGAGTTTGGGTTGTTTAGCCTGGAGAAGAGAGGACTCAGGGAGACAGTACCTAAAGGGGGGGCTAAGGGAAAGCAAGAGAAGGACTCTTTGTCAGGCAGTGTACTGATAGGTCAAGTAATTGTTTTAAACTAAAAAAGGGTAACTTTAGATTAGATAGTAGGAAGAAATTCTTCACTGTAAAGGTAGTGAGGCACTGGAATGGGTCTCCCGGAGAAGCTGTGGATGCCCCATCCCTGGAAATGTTCAAGGTCAGGTTGAATAGAACTTAGGGCAACCTGGTCTAGTGGAATGTGTCCCTTCCCCTGGCAGGGGGGTTGGAACTACTGGATCTTCAACATCCCTTCCAACCCAAACCATTCTATGATTCTATGATTATAAGATTCCACTATGAAGAAAATTAACTCTATCCCACCCAAACCCAAGACAATATCTTCCATATTTGGGGCAACAGTGGTAACAGTTCTCTGCAACACAAGTCACTCATCAAATACTTGGGCAGCACAACTGAGAGCCTGCATGGTGAGGCTACCCTGAGCACAAAAGTTGCTAGCCCTTAGTATTTTGGATGGATAAATACAGCTCCAAAATGGATTGGAAGTCAGGAAAACAAGTTTATAATTCAGGCCATTTCAAACCTGTTGTCACAAAAAAAGGCTATAAATACTGGAGAAAAACTTATTTAAAATGACTGCATATTTTAAGACAAGCACTAAGCACACTCGTATGGTGAATGTTGGGGTAATGTAATGGCATAGTCTGGATTTTGACCATTTCCAATCTACAGTTATCTTTTATCACTGCTTCCAGGAAACAAGAGTTTCCTAAAAGTTATCTTTCTGCCACCATGAAGTTAAGCAAACAAAACTCAGGGCAGTGTCTTGCAGAGCCACCATACTTCCCACTGAAAGGAATATTGCAACCCCTACTCCATTGTAATTACACGGTAGGGACTTACTAAAGTAAAAACCACAAGGTGAATATTAGTGTGCCTATTCTCTGTTAAGTTAGTATCTACTTCCCTGGGACACCATGTACAAAATGAGCCGGGAAAAAAGAACATTTATGGATGGTTAAAGAAACTTTGGTTTCCCATTGTGAGTTCACTTTTCTAAGATGCTCTCTCTGATCAATCATGTTTCTAGGCAAGGGGAACACTGGCTTAGGCAAGCAATACAGTTTTTTAAATTGTTTATAAGCTAGGATGGATAGGATTAATTTTACTGTAGAAAAATATTATTTATTGTTAATATGTTTTGGGTGGAAATAACCCAGAAAGAAATCTCGGCTGTCCTTCTACTTAAGAAAGCTCATGTCTTGAAACAAAATTTCCTATGTCATCTACAATTTTGGGATTAGTTTTTGTATCTTGTTTTGCTTTCACAAAACAAGTGATGTAGATTTTCTACCTTCTTAAGAAACTTGTACACGTTAGCCATCCTCCTGGCTTAATAGCCAGATTAAAAAAAAAAAAAAAAAGGAAATTCCTGATAGAAATGTAGCTGCAGTTTCTTGGTAATTTTGCCAGGTTGATACTGTTTAAAAATGCTTATGTCTTATGCCCACTGAAGTAATTAAAACATTTAAACATGCACATCAAGGTAGTGCTCTTTGAAAGGCTAGCTGAAGCAATTGCTCACAGGTCTCTGCTTAAAAGTCATGTGGAGGGAGCAAGGCTAGGCCCTGGGACCATGTGCTGTTTTATGCTGACAAGCATCAAAGACATATGTCAATGTCACAGGCAGGGACTGCTGTGACAATATGAGGAGATCTTCAGGAAAAGTAATGACAAGGGAAGAAAAAAATAAAAACTGCTTGAAGGTAGTTTTAATGTGACTTGCGTATACAGTTTGTAACTGATATAGGAACAGAGACAGAAGAATCGATCCTGTGACACTCATTGCATTAAGCACAGTACTCGTTACCATGAGCAATCAATAATTCTATGCGTGACTTGCAATTATAAGCACTATGCTCATAATAAATATTTCTGGATCAGGTCACTAAATGCTAAGGCTCTGGGTTTCAATTATATGAAATAAATACTACAGGTGTGCAACTCATCAATTAATTCAAACCCTTGTTCAAAACTAACCATTCTATAAATTAGTAAATACAGGATCTCTAGGAAATTGCTACTATGGCTCCTTAGATAGCTCACAGAGCAGGTAGCATCTTTAGGACACAGAAAGCATTTGAAGAAGTTTGGAAAAATAGACTCTGCTATGGTCTCCTAGGCATTTCTTTTTGTTCATAAGACAGCAGAACAATTTAAGTATTTGTAAGAGAAAACTTGAGTCATTAATTGTACAGGCCAGATGAAAAAGAAGCCACTGTACTCCCTGAAACATCTTGAATTACTGTAATTAACACCCAGTGTACCAGGTTTGTTTTGCAGATTTAATGATTGTCAGGGAGTACTACACCTTTTTCACATCTTGTCTTTGTTCAGACGCCTATAATTTTATGTTGTTTTTCTTCTTCTCTTCTCCTCTTAGGCCAACAAACATTTTAGGGAACTGTATATCTTACTGCTATCTATAGCTACTATAAAATAAACAGCTCACTTATGAATTCCTTGCAAGTATAAAATACATTGATTCGGTACTGATTCCTGAACACTGAAGTAAAAATGGAAGGAACTAATAGTGGAGTTGCCATAATGATAACTTTCAGCAGTACAGGAAAGGAATTTATCTTCTACCAACATACTAAAAATGAGGAAACATATAACAGCAAAACTACTTATCTCCAGTTTTAAAGTCCTTCCACTTGCCTTCTTACCCATCAACTTTAATATGTGTAACAGTAATGGCTCCTGCCTTTTTTTCAAGCTCTAATATAGGTCTCAACTGCCCATTTGTTTAATTTTTCAACAAGCACATTCAGTTTTCATCCTGTCTTGAGATGTATCACTCAATAAAATTCTGCAAACCACCATCACCGAAAACATTAATAATGTTTGGATATATGCTGCATTTTGGATGCTACTTATCACCAACAGTAACTTCTCTCATTACCACAGGATCATCCTGCCTCTCTTCAGTATTCATCTCTTACTTTATACATTAGTTTAGGAACTACCTTTAGGTTTATATGGCATCCTAAAAATTAGAATGCCACAATGAAAATTAATTAATTCCACATGACTAGTAGCAATAGTCCACAGATGCCCAGTTTACCATCGGGAACCTATTTCATTCCCTCAGGACAACAGGAAGAAAGGTAGAATACTATTAAGGAAGCAAATACTAAATCTTCTCAGACGTTTGAAGTGAACCCTTGGGGAAAATACATATATATATATACACATGTGTACATATATATGTGTATATATATACATATATGTATATGTATATATTTATGTGTGTATATATATATACATACATATATGTACTTACAAACATCTTCACTAGTCATTTTCTCCTATGTTGCCCCAAGTTAAAAAGATGCATGGACTTTTTCTTTATCGGCAAAAAAAAAATAAATCACTGGCAGTAAGTTCATTATTGTAAATGTAGAGCAATTATCAGGTTTCAAGAATAGTTATATTGGTGAAATTAGGAAAAAATCCAGGAGTTGCATGGTTATTTGCTGAATTCCTCTTGAAACAAAGGCAAGAGTCAACAAGACAGTCAATGTGTCCACTGTATATTTCTGAGGACTAGCACTTACATGTATATGTTATCTAACAGTTAAAAGGCAAAACTTGCATTTTATGTAATCTCAGTTTAACATCTGAGAAACTTCATTTAGGAGAGACAGGACTGTAATCTCCCAGACCTGTAGCTTTGGTTCCAAGGGGAAAAAAGACTCAAGCTTTCAATATTTAGTCCTTCATCAAAAGAGTATATTAACATATGCTGGGCATGAACTTTGAAGAGGAAGTCCTCTGTTATTTGTTGATCTAGGAGGGATCACACGTGGGAACATCAAGGCTAATCAAAGAATCAGCATCAAAAAAACCAGCTTCTTCACCTTCCAAGAATTCATAACATCCTTGAACTGGAGTTCTTTGAAAAATACTCTTAAATTGGCCCAGATCACTTTCATATTTGTATCCCTAAGTGATTTCAAATTGAATATATTAATCATTTTCATCTAATGCCAACTCTGGTTTCTTTCATCCTGGCCTCTGTGAGTAAGACAGGTTTTTTCCTTCAGTGTCACCATCAATAAAAATTTCCACTATAGGCTATGCTGCCAACTAGAACTTGGTACCTTCTTTGCTATTGATTTAGATATTCTGTGGTGACAGCAAGACTTCAGGTGCTTTGCATTTGTTTTTAATAATCTGAAAACATGGAGCTGAAGATACTGGCTACATTTTTCCAGCCTCTGCCATACCTCATACAGTGAGAGCTACACCATTAGCAATATCTATGCAAGCTAATTAATGCTAGCTAATGTTAATTAATGTGTCTGAAGTTACGTGTATGTTGTCAGTCCTACCCAAAATGATCCATTAGAGTAAGGAGATACGGTGGAATTGACCCAGGAAAATACCTGCTTTATAAAATCTTAGAAGTTTTACACAGTGGTACACACAACACTGGTTACGGGTCTTGACCCTGTACTTAGATCTACAAAGGCTGTCAGGTCCACTCTGCCCAGTGCATTACGGCAAAGCTGATGATTACCAAATATGCCAGTTATTAGTATGTGTGCTGAACAAATAGTTATTTAACTGCTGGGCGATGAAGAGCAGAGTTGCACTGCTTGAGACAGTGCTTACCTTAAGAGAGAGGTCTTGCAGAGGGAGAGGCTTCCTGTTGAACCTGGTGTGAAAACTGGCATCTTTTTTTCACAAGAGATTCACGAAACAAGATTAGACTAATTGATCTGATGCTGGAACAAAAACCATAGGCTTAAAACTGCTGTAAGTATAAGAGAAGTTCTTTATTTCAATAAGTGGTCCTCACACAGAGCTGAGGGGTATCATCTCCCCATAGGGCACACACAGGGGCCAACCCTAATCACATCTACAGGAGACTCTACCCCTCTCTCCTACTGCTCATGTGGAAAGACATGCAAATTCTCCAGAAGCAGTCATTCTTTATCTATATGACTCACTGGACACACACAGTAGATTTGATCTGCACTTGTTTTGTAACAACTTGTCATGAATTTCAAGGAAAGTGGTAGTCCTGGCTGTTAGATATTGAGAAAACTGATAGATCATCATTTGAAATAGCAGAGCGATAGATTACTGTTAAAAAGATTGTTTTTCCCATAAATCCACACAATTGTCATGACTGATTTATTTCATGATCTTGCACTCTCAGTTGAAGTTTTTTTAGCTTATAATCAATGTCACTCGGAAGATTTTTTGGTGACACATTTTCTTTCCTCCTTTCTCTTTAATGATTTCCCAGGGAGGAAAAAAAAAAAAAAAAAGCACTGAATTGTGTCAGCTCCTTTTACAGATCAGCTCTGCTCTTTATCACATGACTATTCTAAAGACTACTGGAAAACAAAGACTTAAAAGATCTCTCTTTTTTTTTTTTTTTCAGTGAAAAAAGTAACAGGAAGTTAGAATGTGCAGCCTTATTGGATGCATTTATTTTTATTTCATTTTATTGTGTAGAAAAGGTCAGTATGAAACCTTAGAATTAGGCATTACAATGTCTGTAGACTGTTATTTCAAAGTTTCAGAATAATATGCTATATATTAGCCTTTTTAAAGGTTTCATATATGAAAGAAATATGTTTATATCTGCACTGTAGATACATACTTAGGGAGACTTTTTGTATTTGCTTCTACCATGGTCATAATAATGATTACAGAGCATTGTAACATAGACAGATAAAATAATAGAGGTTTAAATGATTATGAGTGCTTCAGAGTTAAAGGCAATCTCCAGACTGCTTATATAATCTGATCTTTTTGTATTTTTTTTTTTGTTAGTTTGTTCCAAAACACCAGTTTTGGAACAAACCTGGAAACAATGGTCTCCACTGTTTTTTTGTCTTTACATTCAGAGGAGAAGATGAAATTATAGAAAAAGAAAAAAAAAAGAGAGAGAGAACAGTAGGACAACATTTTCTCATCACATTAAGAACAGAAATTAAAAAAAATAAAAGTTTTTGTTAAAATATCTTTTATTTCCTTTATTGAGTATAACTGCAATAGATCTAGCAGTTTTATTTAAGAATTTATGAATAGTAATTAGTTGCTATGTTTGTGATTGTTCAGGTAAATAGATGAGATTTTCAGGTAGATGTGTTATCTTTTATTACACCAAATGGTGCATTCTTTTTAAAAATAAATGATTTTGGGCTCCTAGCTTTTTATCTCGTGAGATAGGAGCAAAGGACTTTAGGTTTAAAAAAGGTTAAGAATAATTGCTCAGAGCTGAATTCCATTATGCTAATCAATTAGAAAAGCTGCAAGATTTGCAAAGTTGGATGATTCTCTGAGGAGCAAAGGTGGCTGTGATGAAGAGAACCATAAGGGTCTTAATAGAGCTAACACAATGTCATGATACAATTGATATGCACTTATTTTGGATTACCTTTTTTTTTTTTTTCCTGCAAAATTGTTTATTTTAATGACATAAATGCATACAGTAAATTAACGAAAAATTTTAGACTTCCATGGCATTATTACAAGATAGTGGCAGAGATGCTATTTCCTGGATTTCAAATAAAACCTTTTTTTTTTATTATTATTTATTTCATATATTTATTTATTTATTTTCCCCAAGAATGGCAGCCTGGCATGCAATGAAATGCCAAAAGGTTTGGAAGATGCCAAAGGCACAGAAATTCTCACCTAGCAGCTTGTTTGCTTCTTTATTTTGGGGAAGACAAGGTGGTCAGCGCAAGTGGGAAGCACACGGCTGTCTGGGCCTTTTGTGGAATGGTTCACAAGCTGGGAGGCAGCAGAAGGGAAGCATACCTGCTTGTATCCTCTGCAGGGCAGTGATGGCTAACACAAACCAAATACAGTCTAGTGTCCAGATGTGAAAATAAGAAAATCAGAGGCTATGGTTCTGCTGGAGGCTGTGGCTAAAAGCCTGAGCTCTAAAAGGCTATGCTCAAAGAGATCACAAAGGGTCAAAGGATCAGTAAACTTTGAAAACCACTTAGTGCTCTTAGTGCACAGCAGCATGTTCATAGCCTCTCAACATGGGCATTTCTATATTAATATATGTACTCTTTATCCTAGTAACTCATATGCATGGAAATTATACATGTAACTTCAAAGAATGATGCTACAGTAAAACAAGTTACCACACAACAAAAAAAAAGTTGCCAACCAAAAATTTGGACTCCTTAGGTGAGTTTGAACAGAGATATTTAATTAAATTCTCAGAGCCTTATCCTGGGCCCTGTAAAGAGCTCAGAAACTTGCCTTATTCACAAGAAAAGATTTAAGTGTATAATAAATGCAGAATTATTACAGTACAGTTTATACCTCCCTCAAAGACTCAAGCAATGGTTCTGCTGATACTGCACACTTTCCCTAAAGAGATTATTATGGTAATCCCAAATATTATACTACCCAAGCTATCTTACGTTTGAGCTCATCAGATCCTATGTTCTACAAATAATCTCTAGCACCTTTAGACAGTGTTTATATAAGCTGGTGAGGATGACTATTTGAGCAGTGATGACCATGTTTTTCTATGCAATTCTCTACACAGAAAATGTGCACTTGTTCAAAAAATAGTGGCCTATACAGAAAATACACTGCATATGCAATGTTCTTTCCTGTGAGAAGCACACTTTTACTCTGCCAACTATTTGTCATAATTGGTAGATATTTGACTTATATGCTTTATAATAGCACAGCCATTTAATGGGATCAGTTCTTTTCCCTCCTTACTTGTCTTTACTTAGAAAGCTACTGAGTGTGCCCAGTGTTTCTGAATGACTGTTTTGTAACAGACACCATTCCACTTTTTTTTCCTCTCTTGAATAAGTAGATCAATGGACTTTGCAAGTAGAGAGCCCAGATGGTATGGTAAATATTTATGGTCAGTTTCACCTTCTGAGAGTGAGCTGAAATTGTCATGTAGTACTCAACACCTCAGTTAGATATGTTAGATATGAAAAGATCATCTTTGTGCAGGTACAAAGCCTTGTAGCACAGAAGTGTTGCAAGGAACGGTCTCTGAAGGTCTTCTGTGTTAAGGATGTGGGATCACACATGACTTTACACCCAGCCAGTGTTACTGCTTGCTAGAGTAGGAAAATGAACTGAAATCTTATTTCAATTTGCAGTGGAAGGCAAGGCATAGTGCTTATTCTCTACACCGTTATTTTGTTCAAACATCCCAAGTTTCCTACACTTCCCGTCAAACCACAATCCAGAACGTGATGCTTAGCAAAAACATCAGCAGAAAGGAGGACCACTGTACAGTCCGACAGAAGCAACTGGCACTCAGCAATTTCAGTATTCATGACTCAGGTGCCACTCAACAGAGCCTGAAGGCAGCCTCTGTATAAATGGAGGTTTCAAGTATAATCTTATTGAACTCCTCCTCTACAACTGCTTATTTTCTGAACAGCTTCCCAAGCACTTGCACTGGTAAGGGAAAAAAACCTGTAGCAGCACCAAGGATGGAGAGTGAAATAATACAATGTAGTGTGAATAATTAAGGATTTAAGAGGTTTCTTCAACCTGTAGATGAACATAAAATAGAGTTGCTGGAACTACAAAGAGTTCAGGTTTGGAGAAATTGCCAGCTGGGTCAGAACAGTCTTCTATCATCCCACCTCTTGAGTATTCTATTTCTGATATTTTTATTTCATGCAAAAATTGTCTGAAAACTATGGAAGACTCAGGGAAATTAAAGTTTTTTTTTCTTTTTTTTTCTTTTTTTTTTTCTTTTATACGCATATAAGATAACAGAATAGAATCAAACAGTATCATATCTTCTGGAAATTAGTAAGTTTTACACCCCTAGAAATAAATAAAATTAAAAATACAATAGAAACACAAAAATCTCTATGTGATACTTAGAACAGAAAAGAACTTTAACTTCATATAAGTACACAAACTCACCATTCAGATAACTGGGTATTTATGTTTTAAATTTTTGTATTTTTTGAACATTAAATTATATTCAAATTATGTTGAATGTTCAAACATACTGACTTTTTTTGAGGTCTCAGGTATGGTCTACCTTTTATAAACAAAATATTGGAAGAGGTAGGAAGGGACTTTAGATTTAAAAATCTCCAAACCTAACACATACCCAACAAAAATAACTACTGTCATTGTTAAGTTTTCATACGAAAATGCCATGTTTAAAATGCCAGCACTAAAAGGAACAAAAAAACACTTCAAAGTCAAGAAAAGTACATGAAGTAATGTACATAGAAAGTTCCATAATTTTGTATCCTGTATGCACTTTATTTTTTTTTACCTAACCATTATTACAGTTACCTTAAATATTATCTCTGAGGACACTGTATCCAAAGATGACATTTTACTTAACAAGTTATGAAAATGTGACTTAAAATGATTTAAACACATTTTTGAAGTACAATCAGTGGTTACTAATGGCTTTTGCAAACTCTGGAAAACATTACTTTCATAGAATCATAGAATCTTTCCAACCTTTTTTTCTCTTCTACATATGACAAGATACAGAAAAAAACTTTCACATCTAACAATGATATATTACATACCATAAATATTCCACTATGGAAATCACACAAAATATTTCTTTTGCTTTATTAATTACCCTAATACCTTATCTCTTAAACTAGAATAACTGATGATGTATACTGTAACACTTTAACTAGCTAAACACCCCTTTCTTTGAGCAATTTTAATTAGTCTGCCTTAATGTCTGCAAAATTATTGAAATATTTAACTTTGTTCAGTGATCATCTGCTCAATGTTCCCCAAATATACTCTTCAATATGAATTTTTGTAGTCATATCACTGATTGTTGCAAACAAATGTCATGATTACATTACTGGATATTTAATTCTCATTGTTTTCTTTTATCAAATATTGAAAATTAAGCATGTAAGGTAGCCCAACACTAATCAGTAAAGAAGTACACAAACTGGGTAGTTCTAAACACGTACATTTCATTACAGCAAAGTGAAAGGACCTTCAAGAAGTCCTGTACAGAGAATATCAATCACAACAGAGTGTAGACTATAAACCAAGGTGTGAGAATGGCAAAACAGAATGAAAGGGAGCATAATTGGTTATTTTGCACCTTGAATAATAAGATTTTTGCCAATATCATTTTTTTTTTTTTTTTTTTTTTTTTTCCTCTGCCCTATTTCCTGAAAAGAAGTCCTATTTCCTGAAAAGATTTTTGTTCCTGGAATCTCTGTCATTCCATTTGTCCGTTACTATTAAAAATATTTAATTATACTGTTTTCTGTCTGCCTTATACAAGATACCTTCAAGAAAATTTTATCTGATTTCACTGTTACAATCATATACTTTGATTAACAACACTTTGGTGAACCACAGAGTATGATGCAACTTAAGAAACAAAAACATTTTAGTAAGTTAAATATATTGTACATTTGTAGTCCCAAGAAACCACTAATTAATGCAGCTTTTCATGTTCAATGTTTTAGAGCTTAAAACATCTTGCCAAAATAGCAATTGTAAAGCTCAATGAAAAGTTGAGAAGGAAAAATACATAACCATAGTTTATGTCTTTATATTTGTTAATGAGCATGATTCAGTAGCAAAAGTTGTCTTAAAAATGGAAGAGTTGCTTTTTTTTTTTCCCTCTCTCTCTCTCTTTCTCTCTCCTTTTTTTTTTTTTTTTTTTTTTTCCTTCCTCTCTTTTAAGACAGAAAATCATCAGGCTGTCTGCCCAAGGGATGGGGAAATGTGATTCTGCTGTTAAAGATTTTGATTCTGAGTAGTACTAAGTAAATTTGAAGTAATTCAACACACTCAAGTAGAATTACAGCAGTGTAGCAAAAAAAGGAGATCTAACTTGCACCGTCTGGGACTTTATGTAACTATCATCACAGTCAAAGGAATAATTTCCCACCCGCTTTCCTGAATCACTTTCCTCATACTACTCTCCCCCATATATTAGGCACAATATAACTCCTACAAAGCAAATTGACAAGAGACATAGACAACAACAAGCAAACAATAAAAGTGATTTCAGTCTGGAATATCTCAGAAATCCTCCCTATATTCTCTTCTTGGTGTTTCTTGAATTTGATCACATTTTTGATCATCACTATGGATTTTCACTTTTACACATTTTTATTTAAAATCTTTGCCCTATCTTTTGAAAAGAAATCAAATCAGCTGGAGATATTCTTGGATTTGCATCTGTTGCGGTCTGAAAAATGTTATACTTCCCAACTGTCTACTTCCTAACTTAATCTGTCATTTTTTTACACAGTGGGAAGAATTAATCTTTAGTAAAACTCCAAGAGGAGTTGTCTCAAAGATAGATTTGGTACAGTACGATTAACATTTCCCTTTTTATTCTTCATGGGAATACCTCATATAGTTAAGGAAGGGAAGAAAAAAAATATTTGGACTCACCAGTTGCATCGTTTTTTATTCTGGGTTGAATATCACACATTTTGTTGTAAATAAATAAGACTGCTAGGTGCAGAACAGTATTCTCTCTACCAGTCTACTTATTCACACTTACACCTGTGCTGTTGCAAAAGTAGAGTCTTAACAGACTGTGTTAACAAGATTAAATGGAAGAAGTGATAAAGGCATAGACTGTTCCATTTCATTAAGAAAGGGAGGAAGACTGCTTGAGGAACTATGTAATGAAATATATATATATTTTTTTCTGATGCTATCTGCGCATAAAATACATTTCTTATTCCAGCCTAATCATTTAATAATAATATTTATTTTCTAGAAATTCTGAAAATAAATCTTAACCTTCCTTTCGATCAGTTGTTTTTGTTTCATTTGCATATAAGAAATAGAGAATTAAAATAGTAGGTGTACGATACCAAATTATAACAGATAAAAAAGCTGTCTTGTGAAATAATACCTGTATCATACGAGCAAGTATCCAGAGATAAAAAGTTAATTTGCTCAGTGTTTTTAGACTACATGTGATGTACCTGACTAAACAGAACCCATTGGACACCCTTTACATTGAAGTAATATCAACTGAATATCCCAGTTAACCTTGATTTGTACAGTTAATAAGTACTGAGGAAATTTAGGGGTAAAACTCCTGTTATTACCCTAGGAGTTCTAGGGGTCTGAAACTCCTGCTTTTATTATAAATCCACTAATAAAGTTGCTAAGCCTGGAACAACACTTTTCTTTTTCTAGGCTACCATATGGTCCTTTGCCTGGGATCATGTCCTGCTTCACAGGTTATACGTGTGAGGACATGCAGTGTCTGTCATGTACCAAGCACAAAGTAGACAAACACAAAACACTGCAAGCTTTACACAGGTTTTCTGTCAAAAAGAAAGCAAAGAAAAACAAGACATAAAATGAGAGCACTTTTATTACAAGACAGCTAATACATTAAACACAGTACCTCTTACTAATTCACTTTTCCCTTGGGAGTCTTTGTGGGTTCTCTGTGCTCAGAAAGAATTCTCCTCACTTGCCCATTATACATTCCCAAGGTTTTTTTTTTTTTTATTTCCAGGGAGGGTTCTGTCAGTTTACTTCATTTCAAGGTAAACTTTCCCTGCTAAATAATTTTCTCATGTCTTAACCTTTTGCATAAAGTACTTGTTGGAATAAGAGATGATTCAGATTTTAACAATTCTGTTCTACTAGCTCTGCATATTCATTCTCTTGGAATTTGTGCCAAAGATAAAACAGACAGGACTTCATTTTCAAGATGCAATAAGGCTGCCACGTACAGAAAATTGTTAATCCTACCTACTATTGAAAAAAGTTGTTCAAATTGCCACCATCTCAGATGCTTTGCTATGAATGCTTGTTCTGATTAGATACAACACTTGAGGAATGTTCAAGAAAAGAAACTGATGCATGGGGAAATACTAGGGGAGAGTTCCAAAGTTTATCAAAATAGGGATAATTATTGAAGATTAGGTAAAGTACAGAAAACAAACAAATACATGAGCTGGGAAAAAGCAGCCTGAAAAAATATTTTTCCAACAACGAGGAAAAAATTCTTTGAAGGATAATAAGAAACAGGATGAGTTAATTACTTATAATAACTCATTTAAATCTGCATAAACATTACACAGCTATTTTTTTTCATAACTGTTCCTAGAACCAGTCACGTAGGCTACACGTGATGCTGTGGAATTATAATCTTAAATAAGGTCCCAAACTTTTGGCCTTCTGCATTTTAGATGAATAAAAATTCCCTGGCTTGCTAAAAGAATAGGAATTGCCCTCTCTCTATTATTTCATAAATGGAAGCCTTTGATGTTATGGGGCATAATTTTTCTTGACTGGATAAATAATTGGTGTATAATTTTCCTCCTGTTGCAACAGCATTTCATTCTGCTGAAGTAGTGATTGCCTAACAAGATTTCTAAGTCTCAATGTTTCATAATATATTACAGTTCCCTATTAGACACACCACTTTCAGATAAAAAAACATGGATCAAAGAAATGGCCAAAAGAAATGAACAACATTGAAGTTTTTTTTTTAATTCTCTCTCTAATTTGTGTAACTGAAAATTGGTTCTGCCTGAGTCAGAAAGAAACCAATACATTGTTGCTGAATATTACAAACCTTTCTGATGCAGGAATTAAGGTCAAATTGGTACTGAGAAACGACTCCAGACACAATGGTTTTCAAATTATGAATTATCACTTGACTACCAGCCTAATAAATCACCCTATATGTCTTGTTAGGTGTGTTCTGCCTCCACCAACGTTGGAGGAGGCAGAATTTAGACTCAGAAGTCCTAATTACCAGAAGTATAAATGGTAATATTTAAACTCTTACAAAAAGTATAATGATACAACATTGTTTTCAATTCTAAATTTGCATACCTAGAGATGTATCTCACTGACTCACAGCTGAAAAAAATGATCTCAAGGAACAACTACAAAAGCTGAATAAATATGAAATAAAAACTACTCATTTATAGCATAGAGTACTGTGAAGTCAGATATCCATGCATTGCTAGTTGTGTTTTGACCAGAAAGTTTTTTTACATGCTGGCTTAACAGATTGAACCAATAAACAAGCTGAATAAAAGGGCTGTCAGGTACTTAGCTTTTTTTTATTTTTATTTTTATTTTCATTTTTTTTTAACTGTTTCAACTTCAACAGATCATGAAAAGGCCTTATTTACATATTTATGAAAAATGTTGCATCTGTTTTTTTCTGCCTGATGACATTAAACAGAAAAAGGAATCTTTTCATGTGATATGTATTTTCAAGATAAAGAAAGGTAGGAATCTGACACCAATTGATGTTATAAAATATAACCTTATTCCTTAATGTCCTGACAGTTAATTCTCTCAGTCTAATTTGCTGAGTAGTTGCTAGCATATTATAACAAACACAATCACAGGATTAGGTATATAAAGGCAACCTAGAAAGAAAATAAACCATAAAAGTTGGTGCACAGACACTCACTAATGTACTACAGTAGAAAACAAACAAGCAAACAAAAAATCTGCTCCTGAGAGATGTAGGTATTCAAATGAAAATAGGCAATCAATTGGATATTACGTTTTTTTTTCTAAAGACTACAAATACTTGAGGACACAATCTGCAGGAGACATCCTAGGGAAATTGATAGCTGAGGGAGTCCTTCAGCTGTTGTACATGAAATCTATTCTAAGGGACAGCCCTGGTCAAAATTATTTGGTTAGACTAAGCACGGTCTGGCCATCATTTCAGGACAAATGTGAAGATTACCAAGGAAGATTACCAAGTGAATCCAAGTTGGATTCACTTCCATCCAGCCACTTTACTCTTGCTAAGAACAGGCACAAGATGCTTCCACAGACAATTACATTCTTCTCTTGCTCCAGATCTGTTCTGTTTATTTTTTTTTCCTCCTCTATTTATTTATTTATAAATCAAAAAGCATCCAGCTATCTGGGGAGCAAAGGAAATGACAAGAATGTGTGTGTGTATGTACAAGACTGTACTGGTTCTTCAGAACCTCATTTGGTGTGAACTGGTGCAGGGCTGCTGAAGTCAGTGAAGCTGTGCCAGATTAACTGCAGGTCAGGTCTTCTTTCTCATTTACTCCTACATTACACTGCAGTTTAAAAATAAAGGAAGACAGTGTTATTAAAGAGGCTATAAATTACTGTAGTGCTCTCTTGAAGGCTGCAGCCCCCTGGTCTTAACTTCCAGAGCCAGAGGAAATTGAACAGATGCTTCTGGGTTGTGGCCCTGCACAATTTCAAAGAAGGAGCTTATGCTCTTTCATTGTAGGAAGTAGGTATTGTCCCTGGGGAATGTGATCAGATGAGCCTGCCACTTGCTCTCTTTTGCTTTGTATATTCTTCAGCCTTGCAAGCTCTGATCCACCTTGCAAATGCCCTTTTGGATGTTGGCCTTCCTCTCTTGTGGATACAGAACAGAAAGAATATTCTTGCTGCATCCTGAAGTCTTGTGATCTGTAAATCTAAGTCTCCACAGCCCTGGGGACATTTCAACAATGTGAATCAAGTTCTATTCCACTTGCAAGCTAAAGATACAAAAATGGTGATGCTACCTCCTGGTTTAAAGAAAAATCAATACAATTGTATAGAGAATCCAGTTCCTTTAATCAGGGCATATATGGGGGAACCACAGCAAAAGGCTTAGCACAAGCAATAGGTGGAAAGGTTTTTTAATAGACTTTTTCTTTTTTTTTTTTTTTTTTTCTATTTTGTTTTCCCAGAGCCAGTGAAGAGTAACTCCACTAGACCGGGTGAAGGGGAAGAGAAGGGAATGACAGAGAGCATGCCATAAAAGGTATATTAGTACACTGTGCAGAGCATTTTAGTACCAGGACTTCAGAAATGATAACAGAAGCTATACCTTTAAGTGCAGAAGAAAAGGATCTTTGGAGAGCATTATAACATTAGGGCGACAGACTTCCTCTGTTGGTTTGAACTCAAATGGCTTTGAAATACACTGAATGGGTCTTAAGAACTGAGAAGTATAAGATTATCCATAGAAAATTTGAAGAAAATCACAGACATGTAAGAAACAGCATGTCTAAGACAAACTGAAAATACCGCCCTCAGATTTTAGCTTGTCTATTATTAAATTTCACTGTGAAAACTTGCAGTGTCCAGCTGACTTCTCCGGCATGATGATGATGATGATGATTATTATTATTATTTTATTATTATTATTATTATTTTTTTGTCTGACCACTTCTCATTTTACCTTCTAGGGAGTGACCTGCTCATCTTGACAAAAGGTCTGTTCCCGGAAATGCATGCAACATCTCTTTGAAACATGTAAAGAGGGATTTAAGGCTAAATCCATTCAGAAGCAAATCAGGTATGTTAGACTTTAACACAAACCACCTTTGTGGTTCACAAACCACCTAGTAATACTATCAAAAAATCACTATTGGAAACTACAGATTTTGGAATTGGTAAGCTCACACATTACATCTCGTGTATCATTCTCACACTATTGGATTTAGTGTTGGAGTGAATTGCTTGTCATCAACTATTATCTGAAAATATGGGTCTGTTCTGATGCCTGTGGAACTACTGATTTCTTTTATTATATATTTTTTTTTTCCACAGGACCATATTTATAGAGGTACTATTTCCAGTGGGACTGTGAGTATCTATTCCATGAAGATGTACCTAAAATGTCTCTTTTGGAAGCAAAGTACCACCAGTACTCCTCTGTAATGCTATACACAGACCTGTGCAATCAAATCAGCCTCCACAATATTGTTGATCTAGTATCAATGGCTCACCACTGGGTGACTAAGTTGTCTTCAAATGAAATCTGCAGCAAGACTAGGCTTACTGTCTGTCAAGAAAACCATTCTGTTCCAATATACCCATTAAGTTTATGTAGAAATGCAGTATTCTTCTGTAACAGTAGAGCGATTAGACATTTATTACTGCTGGAGATCATCAGAACAAGCACCACAGTTCATATGGGTTTGCCTATAAGCAGAGCACTCTCTTCCATTCTACACCCAATATGCAATGAATTGTGACACTTCTGGAGAAGGAGCTAGCACCCTTCACATTCACACACATTCTCAAAGACTTGAAGCACTGAATAGATTCAGCCCATGGCTTATGCTCCACTCTTCTCTGATTCACCAATTTACCAATATTTTTCCTATGATTAGAAATGCCAACAAATATCCTCTTAATTTTGAGTCACCTTCTGAAAAGTAGGAATATTTGATGGTTGCTCTAATGCTGAATCCATTGATCTATATTATTCAATTTTTTCCTTGAGTATGGATTGCATAATCTGGTTATCAAAAATTGATTTATTTACCTGCATTCAGTGAATAAGTACTTGTCCCAGGTTTTGGCCATGTACAGAAATGATTTTATTACAATGGCTGCACAAGAATCCCTCGCACTTCTCCCCATACAACAAAGCATAATTCCATATTTAAGGATATATATTATTGCCTCTCCTTTGCATTCAGTGTGACTCTAATAATCCTGTCTGTTGTTTCACCATGTCTCTTCTTCCCCTAGATTGACATATTTCTGACTGCTCTCAACCTTCCTCAGGATCTTGGGGGCTGATGGATATCAAAAAAGAAGAGTCCAGGCTGTACAAAGTTAAAACAAAACAAAACAAAAACAAACAAACAAAAAAAAAACCCTTACCTCGGTGGATTTTACTGACCATACATACACAAGTTTCACAGAGAAGATATCAGTTGAACTGCTGTGCAAACATGGAATGAGGACAGGAAAAATGTTACCATATCATATATATTTGCTGTTAAGGTTCAACAGACTTGACAAGAAGCAAAGTTTGTCTCCTTATGGCTGTCATAAACTTGTGAAGCTTTATCTATTTACTTGAGTCTTTGTGCCTCTATGAGAAAACAAAACAAAACAAAACAGCTTTCTGAAACAATGGAACCATTGCTTCAGAGACTGTATAAAGGATGTGGTCTGACTTGTTAATTAAAACTGCAGTTTACATGAGCCTGTGTCTCTCAAGAAAAGCAGAGAGAAATCATATAAGGTGTTTGTTTCTCACTTTCAGGAATGAGAAAATTGCTTTCTTCAGTTCTGTTTAACCCAGCAGAACCAGAAACCCAAACATTTTTCTACAGTTACTGCCTTGGTCTGTTACAAAAGTAGACCTTACATTTTTAAAATAAAAAACAAAACATAATGATTTAAGTAAGTTTTGTAATTATGTAAGTTATAAGAGGAAATATTTTCAAGTTTTTCATGTCTAATATAGGTCTTAGTCTTCAATACTTTAAGCAAAGTATGAACTGAAACTTCTTGATTTTACTCCTATAAAGCACTCTGACCACTCTCTGCCTCCTGTAACTTACTACACTTTAAACTTTCTGGATTACACTCTATAATGTCCAGTTGTCAACCTAATAAGACAGGACTATTTATCCACCAGTGACTGCAATCACCTTCAGTAAGTTAGTGAAGCCAGAGGAAACATACATAGTTCAGTTTGAAGTCTCTGTATATCCTCTTTAATATAAGAAAAAAATAAAATGTCTCAAACATTACTGCTTTGTATCTATCAGCAAAGGGTATTTGACTGGCAGCAATGTTGCCTTTGAAGTGTGCTTATATCACATCCCTTCAACTTATCAAGCCCAAATATTGGAAACAGTGTAGTGAGATGACAAACACAGAAGAATTATTTCAGTGGGGATCTTGAACCTCTCATGAATTTGTGCTACATCCAGCTGGGGGGAGAAAGGGGATTTTGTGCTTTACATTAAACTCAAATAAGCTTTCACAAATGGGAAGATTGCCTGCCATGTTATAAGGTCAGTCACAAAGAAAGCTTCGCTGCTGGGTTTCTAATCTTGATTCTTGTGCTCATTAATAATACAAAATACAACATCAAACCTTTCTAAAACAACAAGCCCAGAACTTTGCTTTAATACCTCTGTCAGCAATTCTCTTTTGCACTCCTGAAGATGTGGATTGTGCTTTTGACAGAAAGAATGAGTGCTTTTAAGTCACTCTTCTAAACACTACCACGGGCTTCTGTTTCCAAGTACAGCATGTGAATAATAGATGTGCAGGCCAACAATTTAAATAAGAATAAGAATAAAAATAATAATAAGAATTATTAACTAAGAGTCATGTCTGTTGCAGGAAAAAGAAGTAACAAGGTAAGCATGCACCAGCTAAGCATGTAAACATGTGCTGTGTTGTATTTGGATTATCACATTCAATAGGACCTCCAAGCGCATGATAAAGCTTGAAAGACCTCTAGGATGGCATGGAATGGAGTGTAGAGAAACTGCAGACATTATAACAGCTTTGTTCTGACCAGTGACATGAAAACATATTCCTCTACACTGAAATGTATTAGGGCCACATCCAAAAAAAAAAAAAAAGGAATGGAGACTCATAAATTTTTGGTTTTGCTTTGACACTTGATTTTGAGAGCAGTTTGATTCAAAGTATAATTAGTAAACCTGTGTGGAGTGACTAAACTCTTCTGAAGGATATGGATATAGGTAGTCTAGTAATTTGCTGTTGGCCCGGTCTGTTTGTGGATTGGTCACACACAAAATTTGTAGTAGACAAGGTAAGTTATCTTAGGTGCCTTGGATAACCTATTCAGGGAAGTTTTAATTTTGAAAATTTACCAAACTTCCTTCCAACTAATCAAATCAACTTCAAATTAAATCTAATCAATGAAACTGTACTAGTAGCATTGTAATATAGGCAATGCAGTGAATCAGCTATTCTGGCACAATCATTTGATATAACAAATGTAAACATTTTTCTTATATGATTTTTGCTTCCCCATCCCTCTGATTTTTTATTTTTATTTTTATTATTTTTATTTTCCCAACAAAAAATTAATGAACATAGCTGAAAATTCATTAGGGCTAAATACAGTATAACCTTTTCACCATAACTGTACGAATCCTTCCTTAAAAAAAAAGGGGGGGGGGGAGGAAGAGAACCTGTTTTTATACCTTGTATACCTGTTTACCTGTTCATATGCACCTCTCAGTACCTATGAGTGACAACCATCACAGAAATGTGGTTGTGTTTGAGACAGAGTACAATAGCTTTTAAGCCTTGAAGAGCAGTGAACAATAGAAGAAATGTGAAATTTCTAGCCAGGCAGAACTTTGGGGGACAATTGGTTAATTACAGAAATCTGCCTGGCATCGGATTGATTTGTCAGAGCCTGTTCTCAAGCCACAGTAAGAGCCCTCAGTAAGACCTCCTCACCCCTTTGAGCAGCTGACAGAGCCTATCACCATCTATGAGATAAAAAGAAAGAGCAATACCAAATGAATCATGGGTATAGTTTCTGACACACCAGTGAAATACTAAATCTTTCTCAAAAGCCTTTCATATGGTTTCTCTTCCAAAAGAAACAAGAACAAGCTTTAAGAAGAGAAGAGGCTACCAGTAGAAGAGTGGCATTGGTGGAATTTTTTTTGTCATCATCATAGTGCTGTGTCATTGAGTTGGATATGCTGTTCTTGCATTAAAAAAAAAAAAAAAAAAGATATAGCCTTTCATGAAAACAATAAAATGATTAGATGCAAATTTGGTATCTCCTCATGAAGTATGATAGCTGATGAAATCTAAGAATCTAGTTAGAAAATCACAATCAAAAATGTGTTGCAATACTTAATTCTGATATTGTCTAGACAAGAAAAGTCTACTTTTGTAACTGAGAGCGAAAGATTTTCCACTCTAGTTTCTGTGACTGAGAAAATTTGCTTGAAAAAGTTAAAGGAAAGGTACAGCAGAACAATCTTATTTATTAAAGTTAAATATGAAGATACTGCCTGTTGTATTTTTAAATACTGAAGGACAGTCATATTATAGCCATCAGAAATGGCACTACTATTAAAAATGTTTTAATTGTATGGTATATTCAGGTCTGCTAACAATGATCTTTTCATCCATTTTTCTTTTCTCTAGAAATGCTCTTTCTGTAGGGGGAAAGTGTATATCTTTATACTATCTGCCCCTTTGCACAGTTCTCATGTATAATGCAATTACTATGATTTTCTGCACCTCAAAAGTGCAGCCATTTCCCATAACTACACAGACAGAAAGAAAATGACCCAAATTCAAATTACTGTACAAAAGAGAGACCTTACTAACATGGCTTTTATTACTTAAGATGACAGTGAATAACTACAGATAGCACCAGTATTTTTCAATTCAGGTGGTTATCCACTCAATTATTAACAAGCCCTACCTCATGTTCCCTTGGACACTAATGACTTCTGATCATGTGACTCAGAAGAGCTGAGCAAAACTGTTATATTGGTCCCACCAAGAATTACCTAGATAGGTAAAGGGAAAACAATATGCTAGGAATATATGTCATAAGTGCAACCCATATTAGCGTATTTCTATTCAGCATATTTTAAGTTCTTAGATCCAAGAAGACAAAACAAACAAGTCCTGCAGCGTTTGAAGCCTTTCCTCTTATGCTCTTAGAAATTAGTGCTAAGCAAATCTGGCATTCAGACACAAATGTTTTGCTTTGCAGAACAATACTGGAAAAAACATTATTAAAAATGTCAGGAAAACTGTTATATCTGCTAAAAATTGTAGACATAAAAAAAAAAAAGAGAGAGAAAAGAAAAGCAATTCAAACCAGATGTTTTCAATATGTCTACCTGAAACCTTTTATAACAAAGTTCCCTCTCCACATCATCGATCTAAAGCTTTAATTGGCAGACAGTAAAGTCTGATGGCAAAATAATGGTCTTTTAAATACCTGGGAATGAAAAGCAAATTAAGTTAGCACAGTGTAAGAGGCAAGTAATTACATAATGTCAATCCTGTTTTATACAGTTCAGTCTTTAAACAACATGCAAAGAAAAGACATGTCTGGTAGAAAATATGAATCTTACTTCAAGTGACTCATGTGCTCTTTTCCCAATACAAAGTTAGGGATATTAAGCATAACAGCAGGCTCTTTGCTTAAGGGTTTCTCAAATGCTGCTGCTAACACTGCTAGTTTGTGACTCTAAAATTTTCTTTCTCTCTTGTCAAATCCGAATGTCAGTCACTAGCTATGAGAATACAAATCTTCATTGGGCAACTTTCAAAATGGTCCTCTCTGCAGAAAGAATATCTATAAGCTTAGTAAAACAAAACAAAACAAAACAAAACAAAAACAAACAAAAAATACATTAAAAGTAGAGCTAAATTTAAAAGACGGATTGAAATCTCAAGCAGTTTCATACCCTCACGGAGATAACAATCAATAATTTACTAAAATAAAATAACATAATATAATAAAATAAATCACTGATAACAAACAAAAAAAGTGGAGTTTAAATGGCTCATGTCACAGCTCTACACAGATTCTAAACTTGTTTCCTGCATCTCTTGTTCTTGTAGCACCACTTGCTCATATACCCCATATATCATTTCAGCAGGATTTGACGTAACAGATTCAACATCAGAGAAGACATCTAGAAAAGGGGGCAAGGACAGGCAGGAAGCCAGAACTCAGTGCTAAATATTGACTAATTTTTCTAAGTAAGAAGACCGTAAGATTTCCAGTAAACCCATTAGTTTAACCTTGAGTATTTCACTTTTACAAATATTTACCTTAAATTTTCTCAGGTGTAATGTTTGCACTGCAAAAATCATGTCTGCATTCGATGTAGGAAAGAGAAGACAATCCTGGTCCAAGCAGTATATTCACTTGAGCAAATTTTGATTACGTGTGAAGACAGGATCTCAAGATCCTCTGCATAAGTGACACACTAAACATACTTTTGGTAGTATCACAGACAATGAGATGATGAAGAAGGCAATACTCGCTTGGAATTGAGAACAGCTATTACGATCATGGTTTCCTTTTATTATATAGGCCTCCACTGTTACTCGTAGCAGGGTGCATGCAATTAAATAACTGTGTGGCACTGGATATCTCAAAAGATGACAACCTTTAACAGCTTGATTTCCTCCAAAAAGGTATAGAATGTATGTTTTTGCAATGTAGGTCTATGGAGAATTTGATCTTCTGTCATGGTACCTACAGGTGGCTAGAGGACAACGTTTGGGTTAGAGTACTTCATTTTCCTTTTCTTTCTTCTCTTGCTGATTTCAGAACAAATAAATTAAGCACTGTTGCTTGCTGCTCAGTCTCCTTTCCCACAAGCCAGCTTACAATGTCCTTCTGCTAGCCTCCCATTACTTTGAAGTCCTTATCATATGTTCAAATCCTACTTCTCATCTCCTTACCTGAAAGTTCTCATGGACTTAAAACAGACATACATAAAAATACACTTCCTGTGCTTTCTGTCCAACAGAAACTGGATGTGAGAATTCTTTCTTTCAAATCCCTCTTTCTTCCCTGGAGCCAGAACAAAATAACAGGACACTCTCTCAGTCTGTTTCACCACTGACCTCCTCTGACTAAATATACTATGCGTAATTTTGAAAGTGGATTGTAAGTATCTACTGCAGGTGTCAACTATTTCTACTGCCTCTTCAACACTATGCTGATGACTCATACTTGCTCGCCTGCCCTATACACTGGTCACTCACTGCAAGTATGCTCCTTTACATGTGGAATTTTTCCTGCAAAGCTTTTAACTCTTTAAAAATTCCCAACAATGGCAACTATTTTGTTCTTAACAAGTGACTGCAGTGTGCATCTCTTGCAATATAGAAGTATCTCAGAAAAGTCCTCTGCAAACCTTTTCAGGTTATTTTATTTTATTATTTTATATATATATAATATATATATATATATATATATATATATTTTTTTTTTTTTGCATACAATGCCACTACTAGTCAGGAGAGGCTCATGATATAAACCACCATAATAGAGTTCCCTTAGTCTCTGAATATCATTTGCTTTGAATTAAAAACTGTTGACGAAAGTCACATATAAACTAAACAATCACATATAAACTGAGCAATAAAGATGTAAATGTCAAATGCTGTGAAAGACAATTTTAACAAATCGCCTGGAAAGAAGCATCTGTTGCATAGATTTAAATGAAAGGTTAACAAGGGATTTTGAGATAACAATCAAGTTGTGATTGCTAATAATTTTTTTTTGACCTTAAGTACTTTAAAGGGTATCTTTTTCAAAGCTAATACATTACTTAATCTCTTTTCTTCGTTGAAACTTCAACACAACGTGAATCAATTAATAGAATAACCATTTTCTAGAAGAGAACTACTTTTCTGTCGTATTTAAATAGCAATTACTGACAGATTCAAGAATATCCTGACTCATAAGTAGCTAAAACTGTCATGCAATGACTCAAAAGTATTTCAACTGTGTGTACGTCCCCAGAGGTTAAAAACAATGAGAAATATAAACAAATTTGTTGCATGTTTACTACCAGAGATCCTCTCTGGTGAGTGAGAAATATTTTCCTCAAATGAAACCACTCAAACACAAAAAGCAAAACAAAACAAATAAAGCTAATCATAAAGTTTAATATAATCAGGGGCCACTGGATATCTCAGATGAATCTGAGAAAAACAATTTTAAAAAGTACATTTATATAACTCTTTTGAATTTATATAAGATTACATAGAATAATTCATTATATAGTATTATATTTTTTTTTCACTTGCCTTTATTTTTATGACTAACCTTAACTACCTACAGCCATTAAATATCAATGTTAACTGCAATATATATAAATGATTTAACCACCAAATATGGTACACAAATTGTAGCTGACACTGCTGAAAGAAATAATGTTACGATAGAGTAGCCTGCTCCAGAATCAGAAACAATAGATAATACAGTTAGATAAGGGACATGAAGAAACAAATTTCAAAAAATACCAGTGAATTATTACAAAACCCTAAGTCTTGTAAGCAAACATTTTCCTATGTCTCCTCACTCATTTTGAGAATGATTGTTTCAAGTGATGGCATTTCACTCTTGAAGTGTATTGTTTTAATATAAGACCCATACATGTTTCTTCTCATAAAGGCATTTGGACTATAGGCAAAGAAGCATACACAGACCTAGTTCTGATGGTGGTTATTGTTGTTGTTGTTATTATTATTATTAATCATTATTAATCATTAATCATTATTAATCAATTGTTAGTAATTAATTATTAATTGTTGTTGTTTCAGCATTTGATATCTCCTTCTTCACTGAAAGAGTTCTTGGCACCTTCAAATTTACTTTATAGAGCAATCTAAATAAAATATACTTTAACTATTTATTTTAGTTAAATTTTGTTCCTGGGGCTGCCTAATTTTTCATTACTTAGGAGTGCAGATTAAGTTACAATTTTGCTGTGGATGGTAAAATGTTTAAAACCTCCTAATAGTTTTAGGACATCACTTTTAAAAGTGACACTGAGCTTTTGAATGACTGGAGATCTACTTGCCATTTCAGTGGGCGCTACAACATTAGTAGTCACAAACTCATTTTTGGTTTAGTGGTACAAATAAACTGATACCAAAAAATGATTACATATTTACAAAGTTATTTTAAAGAATCTGAGTTGATAATCTTAACTCCTTTTGGAAATCAGTAGCACTTAAAACCTCAATTTCCTCAATTATTTTTGAAAATGGAACCAAGAACTTAAAGACCTACAACACCTACCTCCTTGAAAACCGTGATTTAAAGACACATGAATTTGTTTCTGCTACTAAATCTGTATATTTGTATTATGGTTGGAAGAGAATTGAACTTGGTTCTAAAGGTCTAATCAAACACTAAGACCATCTGTAGACAGAAAGATGACTTCCATGGTACATAATAATAACAACAACAGCAACAACAACAATAATAATAGAGGAAAATGAACAAATTCTGACTCTCTTCCATACTCCAGCAGTTTCTAGGTGTTTGTTTACTATAAGAAACCTGTTCTGGAGCCAGAAACAATAAATTTTCTTTAAGAAAAAGAGCAAGTGTTTATGGATCTGAACATAGAATCAGCAAAAAAACGGAGATGCTGGCACTCTATTTTACCAAACAGATGGGTTCAAGATTGTGGCACACTTTCAGGGTAAGTATTTCTTGTTGCCTAAGGGACTGGTATTTGAATGCACATCTTTTTTGTAAATTACTTAACATGCTCCAGCAAAGTCTAAAATGAGATTCCCATCTTACTCAGAGCCTAACTGTCTAATGTTCTGGAGATGAAGATGTTTTATTCTATTCCAGGATATGGGAATTTTTCTGTATGTCAAGAGTTCCATGTGTAAAAACCACTGAGTGCAGGAGCATAATTATTTAGTTTGAGCAAACAACAACTTACATAAGGAGAATTCACTTCAGAAGACACAAAACAGGACTCTGCTAGCATGGATTATATTGGTCCCATGTGCAGAGAGGTTTTATATGCCTTTCAGTTTAGGTAGAATAGAAACCAAGTTTTGGAGCCACTCCTATCTTCCCTCCCTGGCTAAGAAATTTGTAATTTGAATTCAGATTTCCTTGGACTGCACTTCTTAATTTTTAATGTTTAGCACAAAGACTTTTTGTTTTGTTTTGAAACAAACATTGTTAATCTTAGCCATTTCCAGTTCATAGTGAACCAGTTCATGCAGAGATTTAGGAAAATAAATAACTAGAAATTTCTAAATTGCCCCGTCATCATTAAGCAGGGGTTCAAAGAAGCTGAGGTTTTTGAGCTCTTCTTAAAATGAGAATTCAGAAAAAAAAAAAAAAAAAAAAAGAAGGATACAGTACCTGTAGATCAGAAAAATGTCTGTTGGTAGAGGGAGGACTAATTTTTATTTTAGCGACAATGTTGACACAAGAAGAAAGATTTCACCCCAGATCTCTCCCAAGAAAATGTTTTATTGAAGCATATTTCTTCCATTTAATCCTGCTGAATTTTTCATTAATCTCCAAATGATGCCCTGAGTTTGGTTGTTTCTTTAACATACACTCCATTAACCAAGAAGTCTTCGAGCTTCTTGGTTTACAGGTAAGCTTATCAGCTGCTATAGCTGTATGTGAGCTGTATCCCTCTTTGGCCAGGTGTCCATGGCTAAATTGGGAAGCTTAGCACAGCCAGTAGCAACAACCCTGAGAAATCCTTCTGTGAGATGTGCGGAACAATCTTATTTGTGGGTGCAAATCTCTGGCAGCTTAGTTGTACAGGTGCTACCAGAAAGCTAACTCCATGTCTTTTGCTGCTATTTCTATTTATTTTTTTCAGTCACAGAGAATTCTTTCAGAAAAACAAGAGAGGTGTGGAATATAAAAGGAAAAGCAAAATATCAGAAATAGTGTAAGGTTCAAAGCCACATCCCGCTTAGCTGAGTGTAACATAGCTTGTCCTGAGGTACTGAGAATATTTACCCCTGGTACTTTATATATCTGTTGATGGGGCTATATGAAAAAATGCAGAATGAATTGCATCCAAAATTCTGTCTTCTCTTTTCTGATTTTTTTTTTACAGAATGTTTTATCTTGTAAATTATTTTAATTTAATGTTATTTATTTATTTATCCTAATTACAGGTCCTGAGAATTTAGCCTGGGGCCTTAAAATCCAGGTAAGTCTTTCTTGTTCTACAACTAAGGTAATAAGTGTTATCTGGGAAAATAACCTTCATTTCTTCACTGTCTCCAGGTTTGTCTTCAGTGACACAAAAAGTGAAAATTCTGACTCTGAGTTGCTATATTTATTGGAGATTTAACAATCAGCCTGATGACGCATAAAACCAAACAGAGCATAGTTCACTGTCTCTCATCTGTTTTGGCTCTTATAAGTGTAGCAACAGTATAAAGAATTAAATCCAATTAAATAAAATATTCCTTTTTGACTAAAGTGACTATAAAATTTGAATGCACAATAGAGTCAGAAAGTTTCATTAGAAAGATTCCACTGTAATGCAAACAAACAAACAAATAATTAAGAATTTATTAAAAACTGAGAAATGAAAATTCAGAATACATGTACCTCTCAGCACTTTAAAATGTTTACCCAGCTACATACAGATCTAGATAAACTGTTCTGAAGTAACAAAAAGCAACTTTTTTTTTTTTTCTTAAACTATATGCCTCCTTAATACTATTACTATAGAACATTGGTCAAATATTTTGATCACAAGTGACTAATGGCTGTCACTCACTGTTTACTTTGTATTTTGTCGTTGTTGTTGTTGCCCCTTTCCTTTAAGGAGGATTCAAGATCTGTTTAAGATCCAGAATTGCACACTAGACTTCAGGCCCAGGCTTCATTTGAGCAGTACAACCCTGTTACAGTTTACACAGTATCACTTTGGGCAATACAACTGAAAGCTGATATTAGCTGATCAGGTATAAATGATTTGCAAGGTTGGATAGTCCTCATGGCAGGGTAGTCTTCCACTACTGTTTCTTCTCCTGTTTCTAGAGTTTCAGTTCCTAAAGCTATTTTAGAGTGCCCTTATATATGGGGATGTAACAGCAGACCTATTTTAAATTTTTGGCTATTAGCATACAGCTAATACGCTAATGTACATGAATTCAAAATGTTTACAGCACCTCCTCAATCTGCCTAATAATTTCTCACAAACACATTTCTGTGCTTGTGTCCTTCAAATATATAACATTTGCTACTTCTTCAAATGCATTGGTAATAAGAAGCTGTCAGTCTACATAGGATTGTATATATTTTTCAGCCAACCTGGACATACAAATACAAAATTCAGTGCTCCAAGTCATAATACTGCTTTCTGACAAAGTATTCTGGACATGTAAATGAATGAATGACTTACATTCATGTCTATTATCATCACTGACAGATATAGTACAGCTAAAATTTAAGAGCTAATTCAACCAATGTGCAATGTGGGTAAGCTATGCAAATTGTACACATTATGCCTTGCTCAGTTGGCACACAAGAAATTTCTGTTTCTGATGTACCTTAAATCTGCATCAAGGGGTACAACTCATGTTGCTTCAAAAATCCTATGTGTAAAATTCTCAATTAGATAAAAACCAAGCTTAATACACAGTAATTTGTGATTACAGAATGCATGAAAGGAACACAAAAAGTGGAGGTGAAGCATATATCACATATGACTTGCGAACAAGTTTACATTATTTGAAGCTTGTGAAGTCATAATAATGTAATGTATTTCTACTTAACTTTAACTATCCACTTTGTTGATTGAAGATTTATCAGCACTATATGATGAAAAAAATTGAAATGACGTGTTGTCAACTTAAGGACTATTTGTTTGAGCCAAGAACTGACAAAGGTTCAAATGTTCATAGCTGTGTTCTTACATATTGATCTACAAGAATAAAATAGTGAGTATGGTCTTTATGATGATTTTGAAATTTACAATTAGTGTATTTGGACAATCACTTGCCACTGGTATTGTTAAGGGATGAAGCAGATTTAACACCTATCATGGTACTGGATGATAAACATTAGCATCACATGCAAAGAAATATCTGTCTCAACAAATGCAATATTTTTAAAACCTTATATCATAGCATAAGCTTCGCAGTGAGTAGTGTCCATGAAAAAATAGAAGGAACAGCACTTTGTAAATGTTCAGCCATTTGAGTTTTTCTTATTCAGAACAACAGAGCAAAGAGAAATACCACTGGTAACTGGAAACAAAAGTCAAATGGAGTTGGAGTGGTTTGCTCAATACCAGAATGCTTAGATGAAGAGTAAATGAATATATATATATATACACATATATATTTCCACAAGGAATGTATACCTAATATTTACAAGGAGCTATCCAGCATTGGACCAATATAGAAAACTGACCATTAAGGAACAAATCCACAAAAAGTATGGAAAATGGACCTTATGGGAACAAATCTATTTATCTGATATAGGATTGTGTAACTGGTGTTGATATTATCCTAATCTGGCAAGAGAGAGTTTCAGAATCATGTATATATATATATGTATTATATATAGAATTATGTATATATATGCATATATATATATATATCAATAAAAGAGAGCTGACATGAAACCATTCTGGTTGCAGTTTGATGCAATTTAACCAATTTCATGAAAACAATTGCTTGCACAGAATCATAGAATCATTAAGATTGGAAAAGACCTCCAAGATCATCTGGTCCAACCGTCCCCCTCCATCAGTATTACCCACTAAACCATGCTCCTGCCTGGCTTATTAAGATGTTTTAAATATCTGCCCTTAAAGACAACATTTAGAAACAAATTACTTTCCCAAAGAGTTAATGATTAAAGCCAAAACTTGAATTAAGCAAGGGAATATGTATGGAGTAATGAGCCATTCAGCTTGAATGAAGACATCACAAGAGAACCTGACCATTAGTAAACAGACACAGTTATACTGTCTTTTGTCCTCCAAGTATTCAACACTAGTCTTTACGTATCTTTGCTTTTTATTTTAAAAAAGGCAAAAGAATTATGTCAGCACTCATGAAAACAAACAAACACCTTAAAAACAAACAAACAAACATCCTAGAACATGTTTATATGAAATAAAATCTGGACACATTCCAGACCATTCCTCAGAAGAACCTGGCCCAAAGGGAAATGGAGTGATTGATCTGAAACAGCAAATAAGAGAAAATGGTAATTAAAAGGATCACTGAATAAAATAAGTTTATGGTACAGAGAGGTGTTGACTGGTTTGTGTTAATAACAAACCTGACACAGGCCACGGCTTGTTGATATGGTGTTACAAAGACACAAGTGAGATATTTTAGGTTTTTATTTTTCCTCCAGCCAGAAGAATGGCAAGGACAGACTCTCTAGTGGTATTTAGACACAATATTTAGAAATTTTGAAATAACCAGAAAATTTGTAGCAGCCAAACAGCAGAGGACAGATATCTATCTATCTATCTATCTATCTATCTATCTATAATTTTTTTGTTGTTGTTCTGTGTTTTACAAAGAACCTCCTAATATGGTACGTTGAAAGCAGATGATTCTCAGTGCTAAACTTTCCATTTTAAATTCTTTGCAATTGTATCCGAATAATTAAATCATCATTTAGTTTTGCATTATTTTTGTATCAAATCTTTTTTTGATTAAATATGTATTCCATACTGAAATATCCTTTCAAAAGGAGCTCAAAAGTTATGCAGGTTTTGGAAAATAATCCAGTAGAGGAGGACAGAATGCTGCAAAATCCACAGTGATTTTACAGTAAACAGAGTAAAAGAACAATCTCAATAATAATAAAAAAGACCTTCAATTTGCACACAAATAAGCAATATCTTACCATTTAAAAAAAGACAATATATATAGTTTGTGATATTTCAGTCCTATTAAAATGAGCTATAACAGAGGCTTTCTTTCAATGAAACAGAAAGGCTAAAGAAAAATGATTTGAGAAAAGGCTCATTTTATTCTAGTTTGATATAACCTTCACATCGTTTTACACTGATTAGTGCAGATGACTGTTGTGAATAATGAGACTGTTACAGAAATTGCAAGTTGCTATTAAAATGCAACATAAATTCAGCTATTGATACATTAAGATAATATATATTAATAACATTAATATATATTAATATTATCTTAACAATAAAAATGTGTCACAAACACTTCCTCAAGGAGCTAGACAAAACATATTTCAGTACTAAGCAGATAAAAATGTGTATTTCAATATAAATATTGAAACATTATATTGAAACATATATTTCAATATAATGTTAATGACTAGCTCTGAGAGAGAAAAACATAGCTTAGACAAGGTTTAGTATGGAGGAGAATACATATTTATAAATGAGAAAAGCAGTTAAACTTACAGTTACATGCACTCCTCCCCAGAGAGGCTTATAAGAATAGCTTCAGTTTTAAACTTCAGTGTCAAAGCTGCATTTTTAGGGTATTTTATAGTTTAACAATATTAAAAATGCATAGTTATCTTTAAAAGTATATAGCAAAGAAAAATCTTGTCCACTGACACCAGCATGGCTTGGGAGCATGTTCATTTTCCATGATGTTTCTTTACCCCACTGCAAAACCAAAGTGGTGATGAAAGTCAAATACAAGTCACAAGTGAGCTTGGCTGACAGCCTTACACATTTTAAAATTTCCTTTGAATTGCCAGAACTCCAGGGAGAGAAATACAGCAAATGTGAATGAAATGATAACTACAGTGAGTATATTCCTGACTAGTCATGTACTCTGGCACATTTAGATAACATCACAGGACTGTGTTATTCAAGTGGTCTCTGTTAATTAATGTTCAGACTTTGACAATGTGTGCTCTAACCCACAATGTTTTAGCAACTATAAGCACTAGGCAAGAATAAATGCAAAACCTGTTCAAATCAAGGAGTTCTTTAATAGAGTACCTTCACGTCCATCTCCAGAGGCATATACCTCATATAATCCAATCTAGCAATCCAGGAATTTAGAGGACAGATCTGGATAATTTGTTGGTGTCTTGTTTTCACTTTCTAACTTTCAAAATGATAGAAGGTACAGAAAAGAAGTTCCTGAGAGAAGAGTGAGGCCTCAGGTCCTCAGGCCTCAGGTCCTTCAGTATCGTGCCTGTCCTGAGCACTTACATGAGTTCTCAGGTAAGTTCTCAAAGCTGACCCCTAGTGTTCCCAAAATGCATATATACAAGCAATGGGCAGAGAGCCAAAGCTCAGTGAAACAGCTCATGTATCACTGTTAGACAATGAAATAACTAGGGGGTCAAATGAAATTCATTTAAAGCATTCTGTTATTTGTCTGACAGCCAGTATTAGCATGCTGCAAAAGAAAGAGCTGCAGTTTGCAAACAATTCACTGAAAAGAAGGTTACATGAAAAAAAAAAAAAGATATATCTTTAAATATATAATTATACAAATACACACATATCCACATATATAAATATACATATACTTCACATAAGGTCTTCAGCCATTTGACTTGGTAATACCAAGGCAGCTTCCTGACAGTAATAATGCTAACCAAATTCCCTCCTGCACACATTCCTGAGGTTCCGAAGGGTGGGGAGAAGAGGACATCTTCAGACTCTCCTTTAGGAGAAAAGGATAAAAAATTGATTTTTTTTTGGTTTTCTGGCTGCAACAGAACATCACCAAAAATAGTTTCAGGTCCATTCCTGTTTTCAAAAAACTCAAATATCCTCTTTTTTCCCTGACAAAAAAATAAATAAATAAAAAAAAAATTATAAATATCAAAATGCACTTCATTGCACTTCATTTACTTTTGGAGCTATTTAAAAAAACTCCAAAACAGAAATATTCTTTCCAGATGTAGATTGAAATGTATCCTTTGCTTGACGATTTATTGTAATTTCTTCATGTAAAAAGTAAGCCATTATTTTCTACATTTCTCAGTATATATGTATATATTTTTAAATTTTATTTCATCCAATTTTTGTCTTCACTTACAATTAAATTTGTTTTCTTTGCTCTGCATGGCAGATCTGCCTACAGTGTTCTTCTGATATGAACTCGGCTCTCAGCTATGTTATTCATTCATGGATAAATGTTATTCTCATGTGTTTTAAGCAACATTTTCTCCTTTATATTTTCTTCCAGTGAAAATAATCACTACTGCTTCACAGAATATAAATATTTTCTTTATAACTACAGTATGAATATGAAGCTGGTTTTAATCTTTGTGTCAGTGAATTTCTGCTTAGCAACCACAAAGATTTTTTTTTCCTCAATACAGTGAATGATCACTGTCTTCACATGGGATAGCAAGGGAGCACCAGTTTTGATGGTGTAGATATAAATGTCTATAAATTGTCCATACCTTATGTAATTGTTTTTAAGTGAATCCACTTAGCACTGAAATTTGGTGAAATAATTGAGTTACCTTATTAAAGGATTTCCTCTGACTGGTTCAGAACTCACAACGGTAGTCACATGAATCACTGTGAGACCAAAATATGGCCATCATTATTGCATATTGTTCATCTATTTCAAAGCAGTTGCATGGAAGGTGGAGAATGTATAGTTCTGTGCAATGTTAATAGTGAGGTTAGAGCTGCCTTATCCTCCCCTCATTTCATAAACGTGTGCCAAGTATTGTAATAAAAAATAATCTATAGATACTCTACTCTTTAGCATTCTTTCCCTTGCTACAGGGTAACTCCTGCCGTTCTTAATCTTCTGTACACAACAAATCTTAGTGGTGTTGGCTACTCTTGCCAATGTTAATATACAAAACTTCAGCTTGCCTCTGCAAAAGCTCCCTAAAAATAACATTGTGAAGTTCCACATGAATTTATTCTCAGAACGACCAATCAAAATGTACTTGGTGAAAGGAGAGAGTTAATTTGCCACTGTCAGATCTGCAAATTAAAAAATCCAAGTAGTGATATCTTTATCAATGACATGGACAGTGTGAACAAGTGCACCCACAGCAGGTTTGCAGATGACAGCAAGCTGAGTGGTGCGGTTGATACAATAGAAGGAAGGGATGCCATCCAAAGGGTCCTGGACAGGCTGGAGAAGTGAGCCTACATGAACCTAATGAGGATCAACAACTCCAAGTCCAGGGTGCTGCACCTGGGCTGGGGCAATCCCGGACATGAGTACAGACTGGGAGAAGAACTCATTAAGAGCAGCTCTGCAGAGAGGGTGGATGAAAAGCTTGACATGAGCCAACAGTGTGTGCTTGCAGGCCAACTGCATCCTGGGCTGGATCAACAGAGGAGTGGCCAGCAGGTACAGGGAAGTTATTGTGCCCTTCTACTCTGCCCTTGTGAGGCCCCACTGGAGCACAGAATACAGGTCTGGGGACCCCAGAACAAGAAGGATGTGGAGCTGTTAGAATGGGTCCAGAGGAGGGCCACAAAGATGATCTAGGGGCCGAAGCACCTCTCCTGTGACGAAAGGTTGAGAGAGCTGGGGCTGTTCAGCCTAGACAAGAGAAGGCTCCGGGGTGACCTCATTGTGGTTTTTCAGTACCTTAGGAACTCTTATAAAAAGATGGAGACCGACTCTTATCAATCGGATAATTATAGGACAAGGAGGAATAGTTTTAAACTAAAAGAGAGGAGATTTAGACTAGAGGTTAGGAGGAAATTCTTCACTCAGATGGTGGTGAGGCATGGGAAGGAGTTACCCAGAGAAGCTGTGGATGCCCCATCCCTGGAGGTGTTCAAGACCAGGTTGGATGAGGCCCTTGGAAACCTGGTCTAGCAGGTGGCATCTCTGCCCATGGCGGGGGTTTGGAAGTAGTTGATCTTTAAGGTTGCTTCCAACCTAAGCCATTCTAGGATCCTATGATGAAGTCCCATTAGTTTCTTTTTGTCTCTTTTACCTGAAATAGTGCTTTTAAAACGGGATCTTTTAAAGCTCTGGTGATGTCCTTTGTTACAGTCCCTTCCCTATCCCTCTCTCTCCAACATGAAATTCCTGATACTTACGTATGCAACACACAGAGATCACTTGTCCTTTAGTTTCCTGAATCAGCCATATACTATGAGGGTCTAATTTATCCTGATAGCAATAGCAGGCTTGACCTGCAGTGAATCAAAAATATAGCCATCAGTTGTATAACAGGACAAACTGCTTTCACTCAGACAGATGAAAAGTGGCTGGAACTTGGTAAACAATTCTGCTCAAGCTGTGTCTGGGCAGCTATCAAAATGAAACCAATGACGAATATTTTTTTCTTCAGTTGAGAAACATTGCTATGATGTCACTGAACATTAACAAACTGCTTAGCTTTTAAAAAAATATACTATAGACATCTTGTGAAATCCAGTAACAACATCAGCAACCAGAATAGACTTTTCTACGTGTCTTCAATCCTAGCTAGAAGATTAATTTTTTTTTTTTTTTTTTTTCTCTAGTATGTCCAAAGCTTATGGGCAAGCCATGATAGCTGCTCATTTTCATATCAGTCACATACATCAGATGTGTGTTTGATTTCTACTTCATTCACGGCGTCTCATTTATAAAGAGTGTGTTTTTAAATATGAAGGTGTAAATACACATCGATATATCTGTAAATCACTGTGACTACATATTCAAATCTGGCAATCATCTATGTAAAAACAATTATTTCTCACCGCAATTTAGATTTATGCCACCAAGTTTTCAGAATAATTGTGTAGATTGAAATTAGGCAACAGGTTTGATTCTTTCTTATAAATTAGGCAGATTCCTATAGGTTTACATTGGCCAAGTTCTGATTTGAGATCAATATGAAAAGTCTTCATTGAAATCTCATGGAAAGGATTCTTGTTTCAATTAGATCAAATAAAAGGGTAGTGGGATACAAAAGGATTTATGTCTACCTGACACTGTATTGTCTTTGACCACTTTTATTACTCTTTGTAAAGGATGACTTCACTGTCAAAATAAAACAACACTTTTATTTCAGGAATGTTTTAAGCTGCTATCAGGTGATAAAAAAACAAAATAAAATCCCCAGACAATGAATCTACTTTGTTCTGAACTGACCTAGTAACCCAACCTAGTTAATTAACACCTTAATAAACTAAATTCAATGAAGGCTAACTTAAATATAAAGAACTCAACAAACAAACAAAGAAATAAATCCAAACAAGGAAAAAAATTAAGAAAACAGCAGGAAGAAGGGATGATAATGATCTGGAATATTTCAAGTTCTTGTTGATATTGGAATATGTAAAAAGACAAAGAAACAAAAATACAAGCCTGGAACTGAGTCAGTCCAATATTACATTACAGCACTAATCAGTTATTTCTTACAGTGGAAAGATCCAAAAACCTACACCTCAGAAAGATCAGAAAATCATGCAGCTTGCTTTTGAACATATGTGAATGCATTTTTATTATCTGAATAAAATGATCTAAGAACAATTCAGTGACCAACACAGATAAATTTAAGAACAGTTCAAAACATCCAGGGCTTACTGCCATTCTGGAAAATAAATACACACAGACTCACTGTCTAATTTGTAAGATAGAGTGAACCTTGAGTATTCATATTATTTGTACTATTAATATTTTATCAGTGATAAATTTTAATAACTCCTGGAGAAACAGCATCACTGAACACTTACCAGAGGGTGGGCTCAGTCATGCCTACACTAGTAGACAAATGGGGTCAAGCTGCCATTCCAGATTTAATCACATTCTGCTTCTTCAAATCTTAGATTCAGTCTCCAAGAAGCTGCTTAACTTGCCTTCTTTCCAACCAGAGGAAGAACAGTCTTTGAAAAGTTTGGTAAAACTGAATTAGAGAGGTATGTTTGCCTAAACACCTCTTTCCTGACTGTAATATACTGTCAGTATAGGACTCTCTGGTTTCATCCCTAGCAGTGCTTGCAAAGTATTTGGGGTTGCTTTGCAATTGCTTTACTTTTTTTTTTTTCTTTTCAAACTTTTCAGTAATCTGATGTATTACACTTTGAAGACCCGGAAGAGGCACTGAAACTGTTGTGTTCTTCCCAATATCAGATAAAGAAGTGGATATACAAAAATGTAGAAGAGAAAGCATCTGTAATCTCTCTGTCATTCTAACATTGGGTTTGGATACAAGATAATAGCCAGAGTCTTTAAAGCACATGGCAGAGCCTGATAAATGAGGAGCAGATTCTAATATGACCTACTGCACAGGCCCTGCACAATCATCATGCATTAACA
Organism: Cygnus atratus; assembly: GCF_013377495.2. Classification (NCBI taxonomy): domain Eukaryota; kingdom Metazoa; phylum Chordata; class Aves; order Anseriformes; family Anatidae; genus Cygnus; species Cygnus atratus. The sequence continues at coordinate 38,033,289 of NC_066396.1, forward strand.
AGCCCAGGAGTTCTCTTGTACCTGTGGTCAAATTCTACTTTGCCTACCTAATTTTTCTACCTCTCAGTATATTGCTTCAGCTTCAAATGCTTTGAGAGGGTATCCTGTACTAGCTTCCCTCCAGAACCCATGCCCTGCTGGCCTTGTGGCCTGTAGCCTCAGTGTCAGTCAGAAGCATCCCTTTGCTTTGTTGCAGGCTTGGATGGATGCAACCATGAAAAGTAAAATTAGAGTAGCTGTCATCAGCAGAGATAAGATAAATCTTTTGACCGATAAATTTAAAATGCCACCACAGCTTCCCATTCACTGTGTTCTTATATCAAAGGTTTTACTGATCTTGCAGAAACACATGTGGAAAAGCAGCCTTTTTTTTTTTTTTTTTTTTTTCTGTACAGAGGAATAGGTCACATAACATGAACAGATTAAGTTCCTAAAATATTTAACAGTGAAGTCAGCAATTTAAAATTCCATTTTGGACTCTGAACTAAGGCTGAATCAATGACTTCCCTCAGAGACTGGTCATAATAAAGAAACTTTTCAAAAACATTTTCAGTTTAACAGGATATTACACTCTCACAGATAATTTCTCACTTCTACCTCATAATGAGGAAACCTACTACCTTGAATTTTTTTTACACTAGCCATCAATTTATTACCAACATTTTAGGTAGAGTGAAGAAAAGTGGAGAAGGAAGAATGATTAACTGGCTTGTGTCTAGTCATCCAAGTATAGCACATACCCATTTTAATTTCAGATAAAAAAAGAAAAATTGCTTTATTAAGGGTACTCACATTGCTATCTACCTAAAATCAGGTTAATTACAGGTCAGTACAAGAGGATTTTACCCTGAGAAAAATCTTCAGTAATTCTCTTACCTCCGTCAATGGCTCCAATATGCTTACCAAGCTAGGAGTTTCCACCTCCTAACCACGGGTTTGCTTCCCAATGCAACAGTGGAACAACTTTTTTTTTTTTTTTTTTTTTTAATTTCTGTCATATTGCTACAACTTTATACTTACCTAAAGTCTTTCTACTGAAAATAAAATGCTCTACAGGATTATTAACTTCACATATACCCACTGCAGTCCTAGGCAGATGACTAAAACAAGTTAATCATTTATGATTTAATTAAAACTATTTTCTGGACTTTTTATCTTCACGAGGCAGTGATGTAGATAAAGCTTGAAACTGGGAACCAAAACAAAGGTTCAGTTCCGGGCTCTGACACTGGACTTACTCTCATTTTATGTGTTAACTATCAAGTAGATGCTGCTAAATTGTCAACTAGATGTGGTTTCTTCCTTCAGGACGACTGTGAGACTTGTGTTTGGACCCTTATATGTGGAAGGAAAGTTCCACTGTACACAAAACATTAGTAGACCATAACTTCCATGTTACTCAGAAGTTTCCACAGTCTAAAGGAAAATCATAAATTAATCACTATAATTTATATATATATATATAAGCACTTAGGTTCCAATGCAACAAGCTCTAAAATGATTGGATGTTATGATTTAATTGGTTTTGCTATACCAATTTTATGTACTCTTTCCAAATAACTCTCTCAATAGAAAATATTTAAAATAACCTATCTTTGAAATATTATCATAACAGGAAAGAAAATAATCGCTTCTCCTCCAAAACTATTTGTTTTGCCATCAAGTAGAGGGGATAGAAAACTTCCTGAATAGGTAAAGGTTACAGTTTATGTAAAATTTTCATGTTTGAAATAAAAAAATAAATAATAATTACACCCCCCTCCAGCTCTTACACTGCACTTTTAAAGGCAGATTTTGATCTGTTGCGGTCATGTAAATTCAGTTCAACTCCTTTGTTTTTGATTGAATTACTTCAGGCTCACCAGCATAACCAAGACCAGAGGCTGATTAAATAATTTGCCCAAAGGCAATCACCAATTTAATAGCAGAGTTGAAATAAAAGCTTTGGAGCTCCAGCCTCCTCTTACATTGGTCTTCAGCAATGGAAAATGTATATCATTTGATTCACTGGTGCAACAGAGTACTGTACTTTCCAAGTCTTTCTGATTGAATATTTAGAACACACAGAGCCCTCTAATGGTTTGACAGTATTGTCATTCATGCTACATAACATGTATAATGCACCCACAATCAAGGTTAACAGAACCTTGTTAAGACAGTAGATTCAAGCTCTCTAAAGTTAAGGAATACTGAAATTAATTCTTCCTTATGGTGCATATGCTTTATGATACAGTGGTTAATTATAAGATCCAGTACTATTTTCTCCAATGAAATCCAATGAGATTTCATTGATCTCATTTCAATGATCTCACTTAGGAGATATTCATTGGTATGATATTCATTGAAAAAGCAGCCAGTCAATAGGTTGTTTTCTCCTGGTTGTTCAATGTTTGGCCTGGGGTCTTATTTACTGTACACATTACACAACACTGCTCTAAAAACAGAATTCTTAATTTTCTCACAAGGATTCTTTAATGATGTTCAGTGGTATCCAAATGCTTCATAAATATTCGTATATTTATTTTACATCATCTTACCCAGGTATGCAGATGACAATTCTAAAGTTCAGCAGTCAAGGAAAAGGGAGACTAAACTGAAAGAAACAGATGTGTTCAGAAGCATTCTTAATTAAATATTTTATCTTCTAAAATGTTGATTTTTTTCAGCTCTTTATGAAAACAGTTTTGATGAAATATTTCCTATGAGGGGTTTCTTAATTTTTAAGATATTTTCTGTTTCCTGACCACTAAAAGCTATAAAAATGTTATCTGTCAGATAAGAAAAACAGCTATCAATGAAAGAGTACGGTGTTCCAGGTCTCTCACAAACATCTGGCAGGCAGGACAGCAACATAGGCTGGTGAATGAAAGTCCCTGGCAACCAGCCACCAAGCAATCCCTCCCTCACCACTCACCTTCACACAAACATTTCACTGCACATTTGCACATAACCATGCATAGAGGTGAGAGATCCTGAATAATTCATTTCAACACAAAACAAGGAAGCTTCTGAAATCCCTAGTTAAGCCCCCAGTTCCTCAAAGGACAACATCTTTGAGGGGCACAATTTGAAGCAAATGATTTTAGGAAGGGCTGTAGGAGACAGGCTTCCCAGATCTCAGCTCCTATCAGAGCCTCAGGTGATTCCAGGGGAAAATCCTGCTTATTCCAAAACTCCTGTTTACTCCAAGCTTCTCAGAGGTCCAGCATAAACAGAAGTTATTTGAAATGTAGCTCAAAAGCTCTGGAGCATCTCTAGAGAGCATGTGCAAAACATATTTTCCCTGAGGTGAATCTCCATGGTAATGAGAGAATATGTAGGTCTGAGAATCAGGCTGTTCCTATTGCACTATAAGTGTTTGCTCCACAATAAGGTGCTAAAGGTTTTACATTTCCTCACCCTTGGCTCTAGACTTGTGTCATATTCTGATTATTTGGATGACTCAGTATACATCATGGTCCCCACAGGGCAAAGCTAGGAAACAGTGAACTGCAGCATGGGGGCATGAATGTTTTGAATGGCTTTGACTCAGAAAAAAAAAAAAGTCAGTGGAGATGAAATAATAATTTAATGGATTAATGGATCAAAACCAATGGCCAGACCATAGCAAGGACTGACCTTTTATGTACTAGCTCCTTCAGTCTCAGCCTGTTCACAAATTTTGAGAAAGCAGCACTGTTCTGATTCTCCTGCAGTTGCCATAAAGGTACTGTGTATACAATGTCTTATGCATCTTTTTTTTAAATAACGAGAATATGAGTGTGTGCTTAGAGGTGATCCAGAGCTAATTTGAAGAACTTGGTAACACAGTAATATACAGATTGGTTTTGGTGATATCTTCATGTTGGACAACATGAAGTACTATCTTCAAGTCTTTGTTCTGGAAGTACATGAAATGTTAAAATTTTCCAGAGAGCAGAGGCAGATAAACATTTTTTTTTTGGGAAAAAAAAGTCAGTCCAAATTTTTAAAATTTTAAAAGTTTTCATCAGTTGAAATTAGTGTCATATGATATCAGTAAATAACACCAATTTTGTACATACACATTAATGTCAAAAGTTTGTGTGCAAGCCAGAGATTTCACATCCAGTAGGAATTCAAATATTTCAAAATGTTAAATTAAAGTATCACAGTAAGTTAATATTGATACATTAATAGACAATTATAAAGGAGACGATTCACTTTGAAAGACACACATATACTTTGTTCAAGAAATCAATGTTGGACTTGTCAGCCAGTCTTAAAGTGGAAATTATTATTGTTATTGCTGTCCCATAATTTAAAATGGGAGCCATGTCATCCATGCATTATGAAATAGATATTTACACACACTTTACTCTGAAGATACCTCACGCACACAGACAGGTCTGCTAGGTGAACGATAAGTGGAAAACAAATGAGAGCAGGCAGGGGTCCGGCAACTCCTGCAGCACACAGTGAACATCTTCCACCCACCCCTGGCAAACATAGCCACAGGAAAGCCGCCATGTTCACTGAGCCAGAGTGAGCTGGGTGTTGCTGCTTTGGACAAGCGCCTGCTTCTTGCGAAGGCAGTGGCAGGTCTGCTTGCTCACAGGACACATTTTCCATTGCAGTGCTGATGCTGCTCTGTTCAGCCATGTTGTCATCTGCTGGTATGGTTTCCACTGCTCTCTGTGCTCCACACTGCTCTTACAAATCACTTCAAGAGCACTTGAGGACAAAAAAGCTGCTTGTGTTTTCTCTCCTGTCACCCCCCTCTCCAGTAACACACAACACATTTGTTCAGGGATTCATTAACAAAGCATTCTTTAACATTAATCTAGGGAGAAAATCCTGCAGTAGTTCCTTAAGCTATTGCTCTGTTAACATGGAGAGTAACTAGTCTGCAGGCTGGAGATTGCAAAATGCTTTGTCCTTTCTACTTTGCAAAGCAGTATAACTCATTAGCAAGCCCTTGCTAATTGAATTTGATTTAGTGTCAACACTGTCACAGTCACACAGAAGCACACCAATAAAATTTCAGTCCTGCTTGCTGTGATCATTAAGTCCAGTTGTCTAACAACAGGAGCTCTGCCTTTGTGGTGAAGGTTGTCAGATCAGACTCACAGGAGCTCCATATTTCAGTTGCTACATGAAATAAATAAAAGTGCCAAAGCTGCCATCTAAAATATAAGATTAATGGAGAAATTCATAAGTTCTAATGACATGCATAAATGCTGCTTTTGGCTTTTTTTTTTTTTTTTAAATGTGTTTCTGATGTCAGTTATCCTCTTCAAAACATAAAACGCTATAGACCAATAGAGATTTGAAAGAACAAGTATGCTAAGAAAATGACTGCCTTCTATTTTCATTAAAAATCTCCTTTCAAATGAACAGAATAAAAATGAGAGAGTAAAAGGTGAATTCAGTATGTTGCTGAGAATTAAGGGCTTTTATATACTGAGTGTGCTGGCAGAGTTGGGCTAGATTTATTTTTATTTTGGATCTTTGACAAAACCAAAAAATGATAAACAACAAAAAATTCTTTCAAATCCGCTAACTTGGGTGCTTTTGGTAAATTAATACTAACGGTAACAATAACATAAAAATAATAATAGAAAAACACACCCAAGAATGCTTACTGTTTAGATTTTTAGCACTAATGAACCAGAAGGAAAATACTCAAAACCTGAAGGTGCTATTCACAACCATAAAGAACCGTTCACTTGATCAGCTGTCCAAGACAATTTTCCTCCTTGCCCCATCACCAAGACAAGGAGACACATTCTTTCTTTTTAATATTTAATTACTTACACAAAGTTGAGTTTCTCCCTCCTGAGGGGCAAGTTCTACTCTGGGGTTCATGAAACCCCATCATCTCTTTTTATTTTAGTGTTTACACATAGAATCACAGGTCCATACAGACACAAACCTACCCCTCACCAGAGGGTGGAGGGATTGCTCTATTTTATGTCAGCAGCAGTATGCTTAAATCTGTGTCTCACAGATCAAAAGAAGCTGCCATAAATACTGGATAACTGGGGAGAAGCACTCCTGTAGGGGAATCCTTATTGACATCAGTCAATACTGAGAATGTTTTTTAAATCTTCTCTGGAATCTCAACTGGAAATTAGAATAAAAAAAAAAAAAAAAAAAAGGTAAGAAAGAAAAGAGAAAAGGAAAAAATACAAAAATACTGAGAGCTGATTAACCCAGTTTTTTAACTCATAACTGCCTGTTTACTCTCTTACTGAGTTTGGAATGATACTTCACACACAATTAAAATTATTTTATAAATCTAAAATCAACTCAGGGAAACATTTATGTTACAAGAGTACATTTTCTGGGGCTATGGAGACATCATTCTACGAAGACATGAGGCAGACTGGTAATGATAGGTCTACTCATAGACGCACTCTACCACATATATGTGTGTATGTAGCCCTAGGCTGAGCTCTCAAGGAGAGCTCCCTCTAACCCAGCACTGTCCTATACAGTAAGGAGATACCCTAAATGTCTTTACAGTACAAAAATCCAACATGGTCTTTTTAGGGTTTCATTTATAAAACTAAACTGTTCACTGGTGTCACGCAGTATATCATTTTGACTGTATTAACCACCGGCAAATTGCAGCCTCATATATTCAAAAGCTTTGGGCATAACACCAGTACTTCAAATTATTAGGGAACATCCTGTGAGTTAGAGGGCATCCCACTGAAAAGATGCACTGCATGAGTGTGTCTAAAAATACTTACTGCTGCCCCAACATAAAGCACAGACATACCCACTTTACACAGTAATGCAAAATGACACTTGAGAGATCTGTATGCTTTGCATACAGATCTTGCAACTTGACAGCAATGGGTTAGACAGCTTTTCTTTTTCATTTGTTTATGTTAAAATATTATGTATCCTATTTACTGTAGAAAAACCTTACCATAGCAATCCTCTAGTCTTTTCTAAGACTAAGATCAGTGCTCTGATGGTCTTCAAGTCTCTCCCTTCCAAATGGACTTTGAGTTGAACAGTGAGCAACCTCAATGATTTGTTTGGATGAGGAGACTCTGGATTTCTTTCTTCCCTGCTGGTCTTATTCACCTCAGATAAGGGGCAATATCACATTTCTTACAAATAGTTCTCACCCAGTCCAGTCATTTCCCTCCTACTTTCAGGAAAGCTCCTCATCCTTATTCTAAGTCTATGATAACATCCTTCCCTATTAGGGTTTTCATGATGAATTGCTGCCTCTTCTCCAGGACTGATTTTTGGCCAGTTCTTTTTCTGTTTCCTATGATCCATCCTAAGTCCATGAAAGCATGCCTTTACTATCAAAGAGAAAAATAATGGGATTGCTCATATGTAGACTTTTCTCCTTACCCTACTCTGTGCTCAGAGGAACCTGACATGCCTCTGAGTTTTTTAGTATTTTCCTTATCAAAATCCCTGGGTGGGAGAAGAACTCAGAAACCTGTTTAAGCATTTGCTCCCCGAGTTGTGTGTGGGCTGTTGCTTCATTTCATTCTGCCACTGTCTAGACTATTCTGTGAAAAAATCCAGTCCTTATGTAAAAGAAACAGACCAGACGACATCTCAGTTGTCTAGTAAGTATTTTTAAACTCTGCAACTTTGTGTCATTCCAGTTAGCAACAACCAAGTGAAATATAAAAAGAAGTTCATTTTTAAGCTGCTGAAATGCAACTGCTTACATAAGATATGACTAATTACAAGGAGGAAACCAAACTTCCACAACGTATTACTGGTGGTTGAAGTTCTATGCTGCTCTTACCAACATCTGGCAATGGAACCCAATTGCCACATGACTGATTCTGTTGTCAGGTCAGGAATAAAAAGAGCTAGGTTAAGACTGGCAAAGTAACTGTTGAAAACAAAGCTGCTGGTTATCCTTATTTTGGTCTGATGATTTCTTGTGTTTCTAGGATTTTTAAACCTAATGATAGGATTATCTTTACATTAGAGGATTACAGCTGTTTGTGTGGTAGTATACTTTAACAGTAGAAAGCATTTTTATTTACATTTACAGATGAAAACTGCACACAGCTCAGATTTTTCTATTAGAAAAAGGCCTCTGAACTAGTGTGAGGGAAAATAAACTTTTTCTTCTGTTCTTTCTAGCCACAAATACGTTGATATTCTCTAAAAGACCAGAAAGGAGACTGATAGCACGATAAGTTTTCACTACTTTCAGAAGAATGAAGATGACAAAAAGACTCTAATGGAACTATTTAATATATTTCTGCTTGTTTGAAAAGATTTTGCATGACATGGCCACTGGACTAGAACAGCAGAGAACTCATAAGTAATGAAGATAAAATAATTTCATGGCCATTTTACTTACAGTTTCAGTTAGATTCTGATATTTCACTATGTCTGACAAAAACTCAAGACAAAGTCACAAATAAAATTACAGTGAGATTATGCCTCTTCAAACTGCAAGAGATACTCCTAAGATAATTGCTGTAAAGCCTTATACACTTTTAGTAAACGAAACAGCAGTTCTTAAAAAGGATAAGTATATTTAGGCTTGAGATATATTGGTGATAGTGCTAATATTCATGAAAGTGTTAATGGATGACAATATTTCATACAAGTAATTGAAGATGTATTGTATCCAAAGCTAAGGATCAGATAGCAGCATGGAAAACACGTCTATAGCTCATTAACTAATAGTGCAGGAATATTAAGACAATTGCAAAAGGAAGTTTTAAATGGTTGCATATCAAGTCACATATATTTGATTGCAGTGATTAGTCTTCAAATTTTGCAAGTCAAAAAAGTCTCATTGTCATAGAGAACTTTATAACAAAAATATCCCTGGAACTGTTTATATTTGCAGCTGTTCAGGACATAGTTCAGAAGTAGCTCCATTTCTATCCAGCACAAAAAAACCCTTCACACAGCTAAAAGCTGTAGTATATAACCTGTGAGGTTTGAGGGAAGGATACTGTGAAAAGAGCCTGGAATGACAGATTGAATTAGAGGAATGCCTGCTCAGATTGAAAACGTAAACAAAAACATATGGCTACATCTCTCCAGATTTGGCAAAGCATCCTATAAATGTATGTGTTCTAAAGAGGGGAATAGAAAAGCAAAAACGTGTACAAAATCTTGAAACTGTCAACTGAACTGACAACCTAAATTACAGAAGAATACAATCTGAACCATGCCTGGCCAGTTACCTGGCTTCATCTGTTGCAACCCACTAAGCAGTCTGCAAGGAACTACTGAAGTTGTTTCAGATATAGTGGGAAAGTATTTCCCACTATATCTGGGAAATATAGTGGGAAAATATTTCCCTTGTGAAGAATTTGGGTATTTTACAGGTTTTCTTATTCTGGGAAATTCAAGGATCCTTGAGAAATGTGTTTACAAAAATACATCAGTGACACATATCAACTCCAGCATTGCTTGGGACTAGATAAATCAGTAGTATGAATGCACCAACATTTGACTCCCTGTCATTCCTTCAATTTGATCTATGTCCTATCATAACGATGATGATCTTCTCATTATCCATCCACTGGAAATTCTATCCCACCCAGGGTCCTATCTTGAACAAACACTGAAATACCTTTCCCAGTAGAGACTTAAACTATATTGTACTATAGTCCGCATGGTTGCTTTAGTTTCTAGGAAATACTGTGTTTGCAGCAGAAAACAGTTTGCTAGTTCTCTTTTCCTCTTCATTATTCTTACTTTTGATCCAAATATTCTGTTCTGCTAAATATGGCATACCTGTCTCCACAAGCAGTTCTGATTTTGAATACTAATGTTATTCAAATTTAAACAGAAACAAAGGGGGGAAAATGATTTTTTATCATCATAAAAATTTGTAAATCTCAAACTGAAATCAGCTGTTTTTCAAATTATTTGTTCCAAATAACTCAGATTATTTTACACATATCAGCATTATTGCAACAATAACCAGTTTGGTATTCTACCTCACCGAAACATTACTTCATTTCACAATGGTAGTTATATTTAGTTTTGATTTTACAGTTTGACAAAATTGGGGATCCACAGCTGCGATAAAATAATTTAGAGATGCTTAAGGAAAAAGCCAATGTTTCGTGTCTTTTTTTTTTTCCCTCAGACTTTAAAGTTTAATATAATAGAAGTTAATGAATAGTTTTGCACTACATTTTTTTTTTTCCTCCCACTGGTACAAACAAGCTTTGGTTCTCAATTCAGTGTTTGCTCACACATTTTCTAAACATAATGGGTGTTGCTTGAGTCCCACATGTTACTAGATGCTTATAGTATGGAAGACACAAGTTTTTAGTTTTATACTTGCTCTAATTTCCTGCTACAAATGTTAAGGGGCTCTTCTGGTTACCAGAACTCAGTTGTGGTGGGTTCTGGCTTAATTCCAGCAGTGATGCTAGCCTTCTTTCCTTGGGCACTCATAGAGTTTGGAGACAAGCCCAGGCACATCCAGCTTCTTAATTAATAATGCATCACAGTTATTTCAGAAATGTCTCGAATTTCTTCAGGCAATAGCATTTCTGTTAATTCTGTAATTAACTAACATGCACTACTGTCCTTAAGAAGAGGGTGGGTCATTCAAATGTTCTTTCTTTTATTGTAATGTCATCATGATAAAACTACAAACCACTCCATATATGCCTACTAATGTTCTAAGCAAGTATAATTATGGGGCAAACACTCTTGCTATATTTCAATTTAAGAGGGGGAAAAAGGCTCTAACTATAAATTATAATGTCTTTATTTATTTTATTTTATTTTATTTTATTTTATTTTATTTTACTTTATTTTATTATTTTATTTTATTTATTTTATTTTATTTTATTTTATTTTTTTCAGATTGGGAACTGTTGTAGTGTCATATCAAATAGATTAGAACTCACCTAGTTTAAGGTAAAGATAGATTTATCATACAAGCTGGATGAAGCCTTAGTTCCACAAAAGCAGTTTTGCAGAGCCAGTTTCCCTACCCCACCACTCTGACAATTATTTTTGAGACTAATTAATACATTTCAAGTGGCAAGCACGTCCTTGGCAGGAAGCAACAGGAGAATTTGTTCTAGACAACCTAGTCTAATACTTACTTTACTTACATTGTAATAGTAAACATTTACAGCAATTTAAGAAGTGAAGACTTTTTATATGTAAGATAACTTTTTTTTTTTTTCCATCTAGGTTTTATATATTTGTATGTACCTGTGTGCACTTTTCGCTGTCCAATTTTAGGGTATTTGAGTATGTGCATTATGTACAGAAGTACTTACTCAGGAATAAGACAGTCTATCTTTTAAAGTATATACTACGGTATATACTGTACCTGTAAGTAAACATTCCCTACACCCGCAGTACCTTCCCTTACTTGCCTTTGACCATAAGACCCATCACCATCTGTATGTACCTGACCACATGTACCTGACCCATGCAATCCATGCCAAGTAAAATGCCAAACCCCAGATTTGTAGTTGTAAATTAAGATAATTACTCTGACTTTAGTGGAGCTACTGAATTACTACATTTGAGAGCTTGGCCAGGTGTACTTGTGGTGTGTCACATGTGAGAATAAAAAAATTAATGGTGTAATTTATCTTTTTTTTTTTTTTTTCTTTTCCCTGTTTGTATATAAGGTGTGTGCAAGTGTGTTAAACTAGTTACTTGGAAACTCTACTCTTTATTGAGGTTTAAGAAAACAAGTAAGTCTTTGTTTTTTAAGTGAATTTATAACTGTATAATCATGCCATTCAACAAACACATGTATCTGAATATATAATCACCCTGTGCAAACATTTATTAGCTTGATATTCATAGGCTTGCCTACTTATTAATATGGTACTGCTTCTACAGTATAACTGCTGTGCAAGGACATTTTTTTCTAAACTCTGACCACCTTTTAAGCTTATCCTTCAATTATTCAGTGTAAAGTATCTTTGCAGGGTTGAGTATATGGTGGTGACGTCTTGCATGTACAAACAGGACATAATCATACAACATTTGTTTTTTTTCCTCAGTTTTTCAGTTATGAATATACAATGTTGAGGCTAATGAATTTCATCATTTAAATTCACAGCATGAATTCCAGAACATTGGAGGCTTAGAAATGGTTGCAATGTATTTATTTTTCTTTATGAGAGTCAGAGTTAGTTCTATTTTGTATTTTAAAAGTCACAGTATATTAAATGGCAGAACACTTTCAATTTATTAGATTTTTTTTTATTATTATTTTATTTTTTAATCACATACAGAATATTGAAAGCTATGGGTTACTTATTATGAAAAGAAATCCGTTACGTTCTATTTGGTTCTTCCGGGGAGAGGAAGTGATTGTTCTGTTTATAGCCACATTCATGCTGTCACTTTCTTGTGCCACTAGGTAAAACAGGAAATTTCATCATCATCATCACCACAATGATTTTCATTTCTGGAAAATTAATGTAAATACATGCTACAGACAAACATAGAAATGAAACAGCTTTAACCTGATTCACTCATCTTTCTGAAAGTGCTGTCCAGTGCTGAATTATATTTAATTTTGTATTCAGCCATGTCATCCATATTCAATATCATAACTGCAGACTGAATTTTGATATATGTTTCTGGAGATAGAGATAGGAGGACAAAGGAGGCTATTGACATATATGAAAAGGGTTAGAATGTTTTGTTACTGAAATGTTGTATTGTTTTCTAATTTACCATGTATATGCTAGCTACAGAAACCCAGATTAGCCAAAATGAATATAATTTGTTCAAAAACATCTAAAAGCCTTTTATTAGCAGATTTATAATCAGGTACTCTCTATAACCAATCTGCCAAAAAGTTCAGCTTTTTGGCACTTTCAATCCTAGCTTCTCAGGTACAAATTTTGTTTTTATCCTGCAAGAAATACCAACAAACTACACTTTCCCTGGTTTTTCAGACCTGATCCAGAGAGAGAAAAATTAAAAAAATTAAAAAAAAAAAAAGTGAGTTCCCAGGGAGTGGGAACTGGTGGATATTCTGGCAACCAGAACCATGATGACAGAAACAAAAGCAGCAAGCTTACTACTGCAGTTTTGAGGGATGATATATATGATACCTTTTTTTTTTTTATTTCTGCATGAATCTGTTCAGAGATCAGAGCCTGTCACTGAACGAAACATTTTCTCTGAACATCTTTCATTCTCACACCAGGAAGTAATATCAATTTCTGCAGTCCTGTAAGCAAGAGTGATTTGAGCTTAAAAGCACAGCTGTGCATGATTTTAGCAATAACGTTCAAACTTATGGTCTTCAAATGTCCTCACTTAGTTAAAAATAATTACTTTAAATACTAGGTATTAGCTAAAGTTTGTTTTCAGACCCAGTTTTGAAAAAAATGTTTTTACTGTCTGCATTCCTAGGAATGAAGAATCAAAACCTTGCTAAGAATTTCAGTGATCTGCAAATGCAGATTCAAAATTTTCTTGCATTTTTGCCTCCCTTTACGTTTGTTGTTGTTGTTGTTTACATACATTTCTTTTTCTCCTTGATCAAAAACATTGAGAGTTTAACAATTCAGCTAAATATAAAATGTATAAATGTAGTTAAAATCTTTCCATCGCATCACTCATTTAAAACATCATTCATAACCTTCTCATCACTTCAATTAAATCCAGTGAAATTTACATGTCTCTAAACATTTCTGGCTTTATACATTTCGATCCCAATTATATGATGACTGATTGTTTACACATTCATCATAAAAGAATTAGTAGAAATTAAAAACTTACAAAAATATTTAAAAACTTAAAATTATTGGGGACTCCTTTAAAGATTTTAGAGGATTAGAAATAAGGTGGTAACTGAAAGGTAAATTTAAGGACATTGAATACCTCTTTTAAAGGAAGAGGGGGTAGAGTGAGAAAGGAAAAAAAAAATCAGCTTAATGAACTATTTAGAGGTTTTCCTAGTCTTTATGATGATGAAGATGATGATGACTATTATTATTATTTTTATTATTATTATCGTGTTTGATTGATCTTATTTCGTAAGATTTCTTATATGAACAACTCAGATAATTTTGTCATGATAGCTGTAGCACCAGGATTATAGCTGAATATAAAATGTAACTTGGACTGTTCTGCTTTAATATATCTGCAAACACACACACATGTATGCACACAGATGAATATAAGCATGTGTTTTTTGTTTCCAGGCTTATCCAGTATGTATATATCATGTATATAAACTCCTGTATATATTACTTTCCAGTAATATACTGATCCAGTAATACACTCCACAAGTGTAAACTCTGGCAAGAAATTTCAATCACTGTAGAAAAGACTGAAACTGAACATGCAAGGTAGAGTTTAGGTCAAGGTATTTATTATGTTAACATTACTTAAAAGGTTTTATTTAAAATTATATCTCTATTAAAACTAGGCTGTCCTTCTTTTCTGACCTGAGCTTCTTGGAAAACATCATATCCAATATTTCAAGGCATACATCTCATATATTGTGATGTTTTTTGTCAGTTACCTCATTTCTGTTTTTTTTTTTTTTTTTTTTTTTTTTTTTAATGGAAACATTGCCTGGCCAGGAACACAGGAACATTGAATTCAATGACTGGTGACAACTGACCATGAAGATTGTAAATAATAATTTTTATGACACAAACTCTTATTTGGAAATGATTTTTTTAAGTTTAAAGTAACTGAAAATTACTTTAGCTTCTGCAAAATGTAAAGTGAATGTCTAATTTGCAACACAGTCCACACCTTCATGGTTTTTCTTTGGAAATTTTACTACAATCATCCCAGTAAGAGTGTAATTCACATCGTTTGTATGAAGCCTACATAAATAACAAGATGGACTGTCAGGGGAGAGTTGAGTGTTTTTACCCACTAACTACAAGCCCTGTAGGATGAGTGCCTGAAATTTCACTTCAGACAATTATATGAAGAAATGAACTCTAAAATGAGGTAAAAATTTGGACATCTCCCAAATGCTGTATTCTAATGTATAATGTCATTTAGGCCTGTGAAAACTCTTCTCAGAAATTTATAAAATAGCTCATATTTTATTCTCAATATGGACAGAACAAAATTGAATTCAACTGTACTATTTTTTTATTTGCATTTTTTTTCTGTTTTCATAGCTTCTCACCCACTGGCTACAGTTTTCCCTTTATTTTTCATCTATAATCATGTGTAATAAAACCTCCCCTTCCCTCCTCCCCACCCCCTAACAACAAAACAAACAACAGCAACAAAAAACAGACACAGACACAAAACAAACAAACAAAAAACACCTTTGTGTTCTATATAAGTATACACAAAATACACACATCCCCCTCCCTTTTTACATCTTTGTAGGATAATTAGACAGGATATAAGATTGTAGGATATAAGAGACCAACAAAACCCTTTTTACTTTCCTATTCATTCACTATTGTTTCATCATATCCATTTCCATTTTTTTGCTTATTGAAGCACCTTGTTTAGGATGCTAATGGGTCTGTCTTAACTTCTATGTGACCTTGTATAGCATATGATTGTGAATCATCCCAAGGCACTTTTTTGCACTCTGCAAAATATATATAAAAATATATATACATATATTTCATGCAAATTCCTCTTAAAATACATATTGAGACTATTTGAGTTCAAATGTGAGCTTCTCTGGACCACATGTTTGATCTTCTAGCTGGTGGCAGCACAATAGATTGGCCTGTGCAAGTTGTTTGTTGAAGATCAATAGCTAAATCAGCAGCTTCTTGATACTGTGTATTTGTAATTTGTTGTGATACCTGCTGTCAGGGGGGCAAATGTTGTATTGGCCAGTGAAGTCTTACCATTCTGCAGAGATCTGGAAACATATTCCATGCTTCCCGGGAGATGTCAGCATTAACAATTATAAAAACTGGGTACAATGTATTCAAACTAACCTATGTGGAGCTTCTTAATGGCTCAGAAATTCAGTGTAGAATGGGTTAATACCATGGCTTAAATCTCCAAAAATGCTTTATTCAGAAATCTAGGTTGAAATGACATATAGGCAGAAGATAGCTGACACTTACTAGCAATACAATACATGATTTCTGTGGAGTCTAGTTAAGTCTTGGCAATACAAATACATTGACTGACAGGACTTTAAGGCTTAAATATATACTTTTAAGAAGTGTCTAAACTGTGTGTTCAGCAGTGTTGGCTTGATGTACGTCTTCTATGGAAACTTCTGGTAGGCTTACAGATGCTAATTCCTTCTTTCTTTCTGACATACACAAACTGCCATGTCAAATCTACATTCAGAAACAGCTAAACACAGCATTATTAGCTCTTGTTTGCAGTAACTTCTAAAAAATGAGTCCAAGCCCTAGCTTGACTTAATATTATAAAGCTAAACAGTAAAAACTTTCAGGAATTTAAAAACAACAGATAATAAACAAAATACTGTTTTCCTGACCACAGAGGTTTCCAGAGATACATTTCTAGTTACTAGTTTCTGGCATATAATTTAGTAAGCAATGTATATTCAGAAATCTGACAATAATCATGATGTAAAATTGAAACTTTGATCTGTTTCCATTTCATTGTGCTATTTTTTTTTTCCAAATGATTTTTTTTCTTTTTTTTTTCTTTTTTTTTTTGTACCCTCTCAGGAATGGTTAAGTCCTTCCTGACACAGCTCTTGAACACCAGTCCCCTTACAACTGAATAAAACCTGGCAAATCACTAGGGACAAAGGTCTCCACTGTAGTGTACGTAAAAAGAAGATTTACAGTCATATGCTGTATTGAGCAGCCTTGTTGAATAGAATATAGCATACTGCATCTTTGACAGGCTCAAAGAAACCACATGCTAGCTCTGATTTCAAGCTTGCATAAGAAGCAGACGATGTTACATCTTCAGCACATCAGGGAATCAAGCAGTCAGAGCTAACTGGGAAAGAAAGTAAGGTCCAACATGTTTTTGTCATTGTCCTATATAATACATATTATTCCCAGCTTTAGCTTTTTTCCATTTATTTGCTCCCCAGGGCAATTATACGACATTTATTCATCTTAACAATTGTAGGAATGAGAGGTTACAAACAAGATACGTGTAACACCTTTTAACCCAAACTGTCTCAGGGAAGGAAGAAAATGTCACCCAATCTGTGTGGCCTTCTAAAAGTGCATTTGGATCATCAGAACAGCCAGATTAGTATTTCAGCCATCTTCTGTTTCTTCTGTAACTATCTACATAAACCCATTCTTCAACAAAAAAAGGGACTTATCTAAAAGTTTCAATCAGATAAGGATTCTATGACAGGAATAATGGCCGTCCCTTTATTTCTTAAAGATATTCAAACAGCATTTTCAAAGAAATTAAACCTCAAGTGACCACATGATATGTCCTCAAATTTACTGTGGAGAGCTGGGGAGGGAGGACTCAAAATTATGCTATGTGAAACTGTCCCTACTATACTGAATATTCAAGAAACCTATACTGTTTATATGCATACAGGAGAAGAGAAAAAAAAAAACAAACAAAAAAACAACAACAGCTTGACCCAGTGATGATGATGGAGAGAGTGGATGGATTATTCTTAAGAGAACGAAGAGCTATTTTCAAATGAAATGTCAGTAAATTTTACTGGATTTGCATAGATCTAACTTTTGATGACTTCTAGAGAAAAACTGATATATTACTGTACTGGCAAATTACCATATGGTCAAAATGGCAACTTTTGAGAAGTTCAGACATTTGTTCACACTTAATCCATACATGACCACATGCATAAACTAACAAAAGATTTAGCTTAAGCTGTTTAGGATAGTAGTTGATTTCCAAACCCCAAACTAAATGTTCTTGTTTTAAATTTTTTACATTAAAGATGAACCATACTCCAAATCACAGACTAAAAATACCTAAGCTTTGGCATGCGGGTTCACAACCTAAACACAGGTTTTGGTTTGAATAATAGGCATGACCCCTTTTCTCTCCACAATCTGGCTAGTACAATACATGAGTTCTTCATGCTGATCTGCATGTTGTAGTTTGCACTCTCCCCATTGCAAGCATATTGATTGGCATAAAGGGAAAATCTTTAAAGTGGTAGCCATTCACTTGCAAATGACAAAGTACTTAGACATTTTAGAGTACATTATTTTTTTTGATCCCATCCAAGCTTCTTCCATAAAACAGTATTATGGGTGATGTCCAAAAAGGCTTCACCTTTTGAAACTACATTTTATTGGTTGAATTACATGTAATTGTCTAAAAAAATATGCGTTATGCAGGTGGCAATTAGGCTTCATTACACTCTGGAATGTTGATATGCCATACAATGTCAGCGAAGACAGTATAACAAGTCTGACACCATCCTTCTATACATACCAGTACTAAGTATTTAGAAGACTGTGAAAGCCCAAATAATTTCACACATCCATTTCCAAATTGTTATTATTATTATTATTATTTTGAAATTAAAAGCAGAATGTAACTCTTTGGCATCTCTTCTTCTTCTTCTTCTTCTTCTTCTTCTTCTTCTTCTTCTTCTTCTTCTTCTTCCTCTTTCTTCTTCTTCTTCTTCCTATTCCTCCTGCTCCTCCTCCTCCTCTTCCTCCTCCTCCTCTTTTCTTTTCTATTCTTTTTAGAGATTTGTTTAAAGTTTAATGGAGCAAATACAAAACACGCATCATTTCTAAGCACACTATTGACTTGATTTCTTTTATCCTTAGGGATTTATATTACCAATTATTCATTGGCTCAGCCAGATGAAAGGGAACTGAAGCCATTCTCCTAAGTAAAGTTTTCTGTTTTCTGAAAAGGCTTACCAAGAAATGGATACTTTAGAAAGGGAACAAACACAATAGATGTTGCACGTTGCATGGAAAAAGGAGTCTTTTATAACCCAATCAATTTACTTTGTGTCTAGCACATATCCAATGACTCTTTGATTGTGTATCTGCAACAATAAAGGCTAGTGAATATCTTCTTTGCAGAATGTTCTCACAGATTAGCACAATGGTTTATAGATCACAGGCAAAGGAAAACTGCTTCTTTCCCCCAAATTTCACACTGTTCAAAGCTCAGATCTTGCCTAGGCATCTCTTTGGAAAGCATGTTTTTGGGTGGCTGCAGAGCACTTGCTACTATTAAACACCATTAGACACTGACCAGAACATTACTGCCCACTCTAGCATTCACTGTTGTATCCTGCCACCTTTGGCACAGATACCCATGGACACTAGGCAGAACTGGTGTTCTTCCCTTCACACTGGCTAGGTGGTTGTGAGTTACAAATGCAGTACATGCTAAGTTACCCATCAGCAATACAGATCCTAGAAGTTCTGGAGGAATTCTATTTCTCACTCTTTGTGTGGTCTGCAGTGCAACCAAGAGCCCCAAGAGAGCAATTTCACCCATAAAATAAAGAATAGATGCAGAAACTGTAAATATAGCCAACAGAAAACAAAACAAAAACACACACACGCAAAACAAACAAACAAACAAACAAAAAAAACCCACCAACCAGTGAATCAAAAACCACACAACAAGCAATGTAGGAACTTAAAATAAAAACTTCCTTCAGCAACCAAGGGAAAAGCAGCTGAATTTTCCACTTTCAGTGTCTAGAAAGGGGTTCCAGCCAAAGCTAAGAATACCTTGAACATCTGTTTACCTGTTGAAAACAGAACTTTGATGAAAAATCATCTCATGGGCTACCTTCATCTTGTGGAAGGAGAGGCTTAGGGATGGAGAAAGCATTACGTGTTTCCCTTCGTGTCGTGATATAATAGAATAGCATCTACTTTTGGCTCAACTTTGTGATTTTTAATATTGCTTTTTTTTGCACTGTGTTTACTTTGCCTTAAAAAAAAAAAAAAAGAAAAAAAAAAGTAAGGTACTGTGGGTACTTTCCTTACTACACTACATGATCTTAATTCACAACTGTTTTTCCAAGTCTTGCATTGTAACATGCTTCTAAGTAGGCCAAGAGACGCTAAGCAAAATTTTAACTTCCTGGAAGAGTTGCTTACTGAGTAACAGGTATGATTAAAATGAAGGTCTTTCTTTCTTCTGCAATTTAAAGGTTGTGCTATGCTACTTTACTCTTAAGTAACTGCTCTAAACTCTTCAAGTTTTCAGCAGGATTTGGCACTAAACACAGAAACCTTACATTACTTTTTAAAATTATTGTTATTATTATTATTATTATTTTAATATTTTGTTCCATTAGGCTGATAATTATTCCTTCAATTTCATAAAAATAACAACAGCAAAAAGGAAATCCACTTTTAAATAACAGTTGAGGAGTAGTTTACAGTCTCAGGACAAAGCTATATTTCAGTAGATAATTTATTTATTTATTTAGATATAAGTGATTTTTTAAAAAAAGTGTTCATATTTCTGGTCAAGAAGAGTGAGAAGTGTCTGGCAAAGGGACTTGTCCCAGTGATGAGAAAGAGAGCATCAGAAGGACTAGCTTCCTTCCTCCTTAGTGTATTTCTGGAGAAATGAAATCAGGCTGGGAAATGAAGTCAGTTTGATATCTCAATATTCTAAATACTATTAGCATTATGGTGCTGAAAATAATACTTCTTTCATGTTTTTTGTCTATGATGGATTCTCAAGATACGCTGAAGCTTTTCTGAAATGACTTCATTGTTAATTACACCAGAAGTATCATGGTAAGTTTGAACAGAACAAACTACGTGGTTGCTAGAGCTCCCTCTTCTCTCCCATGCTGCCCGCTGCCCTATGCATTTTCTGTAAGTACTAGCAGCTAATGGATGCTCCTAGCTCCCTTCTCCATAACAAATGATTTTTCTTTACGTAGAAGCATTGAGTCTTTTTTTTTTTCTCTTTACTCTGGACTCATCTTTTTCTCTACCTACACAAAGCAGGTCATCTTCGTGAGAACAGGATGGAATATTCTGTAAATATCTGCATAACTTATTATGCCCCTTGAGGCTAGAATTTTTTTATTTACTTTGAACTGCATCATTGGCTGAAATGAATGTACCTTAAGTTTTCTAAGGCCTATAAATATAATTGATCAATATCTGTTCTACTAAATTGAAAACAAAATTTGGAAGTAAGAACTCAAAATCATTACAGAGGAAAGGCAGAATACAAAGCGCTTGCATTCTGGAAACTCCACTGTCTAAATTTTACTGTCTTCAATGGTTACCCCTTATAAGCTTAATTGTATAGTAAATATCCTCTTAGAACCACTGGCATATGGAACATTTTGAACACAGCCATTTCTCCATGAATTTTCCAGAATTTACCGAGCAAATTTACTGTAAATTTACAAACAAACAAACAAACAAAAAAAAACTGTTCCAAAAGCATGTTATTTCTCACAGCAAATAAAGCAGCAATAATAATTCCAGAGCTGATGACCTAAACTTGTATCAATTAAAAGTATTACTTCATTTCCACTGAGACCCCAGATTTAGAGATATACCAGAGTACCTTGCTGAACTGTGTATTTATATCTGTTAAGTTCACTGAAAAATGAAAGCTTTAAGGCTTCACCTTTCACAAAAGAAAATAAGCCACTGCAAGTGTCTGTTCCCCTGGCTGCAATGGTAGTCCAGATCATCATAACCAAATTCACTTCAGGCACAGGAAATCAGCATTTCAGAACAATACACCCTGCATAATTAAAATATTGATGGTTTCAAAACTTCTATTATTCTGACACCTGAATTTTCTGATCCAAAGGACTGCCAGGCTTTCACGGCAGTCTCAATGACCAGGGTCACCAGACTTTGAGATATGTTCTTTTATTAGTCATTCTCACTGCATAAGCTGCTGCAGTAGAGTGATATTCTGAAATCCTGCATGCTGGCACTTCAGAAATCAGTGACTATCTCTCGAGAAGATAGGTATGTTTTATGTCCATATCGAGGTTTGTGATCTCTACCGACAATGAAACTGGATTTCAGAAAGTGGATAAAACTCTAGGAAACGTGCTGAGCCCATCTAATTATATGCAAACTTAAAAAAAAATCATCAGATAAACCTGTTAAACATTAGATGCTAGATTGTGGTCTATAGGTTAGTGGATAGTCTCTGATTCCATGCTCAGCAGCCTGCAGCTGCTCCAGGGAAGCTATTACATTGTTCTCACTTGTATCATCTTAAAAAGAGTTTTCAATTAAAAGTTTAATGTTAGGGCTGAACCATCAAAAAAAAAAAAAAAAAAAAAAAAAGGATAATTGATACATATTGTGTATAGTGACCAAAAAAGTTTGAGAACCATCATATTATAAGAAGTGTCATTAATAGACAGTTTCATGCTTCAACGGGGAGATATCCAGCAGACTCATATCATGCAATAGAACACAGAACATGAAGTCTAACAAAGAATATGAGTTTAGAAGCCTATTTATGAATTTATCTTTCTACAAGTCTCACCTCAGCTTCCTGGAAACTCCTTTTTAAATTAACATTCTCAGAAGAAACTAAAACTAACACAATTATTTTTCAGTGTTATCATTACTCCCATGTTAGAGATAATAAACACATTTCATTTGTGTCCCTGAATGTTTCTTAACAGTAAAAATGTCTAAAAATCCAGTTAGTTCTTTTTCTTATTCAACTGAAGTTTTATATATTTCAATTCAATTTCCCTATTTCTGTGGTTACTAGTGGCTTCATTCAACACACAAACATGTAAAATGTTCATATTCTTCAGCAGCTCATTGAAATATCCTGTTTCTAAGATATTTCTAAAGTGTTTTGTTTGTCTGTTGTTAGACTGCCCAAGTATTTTAGCAATTCAAATCCTATAGAGAAGAAATATAACATGTAAACCTACTTTTAAAATATCCTATACCCATATCCAGCCTCTAAAACCAGTCATGTACTTCCAATTCTCTCTAAAGGCAAAGACAGCTGATACGTAGAAAACCTGTATCGTTTCCCTTGTGAGCATTTTCCTCCTCTTCCTGTATCAGTATACATGTCTAATTTTTTATCTGAAGATTACATTTTTCAGCTTTGTGTTTTAAATGTAGCATAGCAAGTGGGAATTTCTTTCTCAAGTGTTCCTGATCTGAGGAAATGAAAATACATTAAAGAAAAAGAAATAAATTGCACAGAGAATTAATCTTGAAATATTTATTTTCATTACTTCCTTTCTTTTCCTTTCTTTGTATGCTTTTCTGTGTATTGGAAGATAGAGAGAACGTTATGTTTTCTTGTAAAAGGATGATGGGGGGGGGGGGGGGGCTTAAAAGTATTGGAATGGAAAAGACTGCTGTTTTCATGTAAAAAACCTGCATGTTTTACCTTGTACTCCAGAGTTTCAAATTGCCAATCTTGTGAAGCGCTGTCACAACTTATGCGTGACTGACTGGTTACAGTGCCTGCTGATCTATATGGAGAGGTGAGAATTTGTCACTATGCATAACCAGAGAGATCAGTCAGATATAGTGATAGATCTGTTCTTTGCCTGCATTCGTCTGCTGCTATATTAGGGTGGCTCAGCGGCTGCCAAATCAAATTCTAAGCCTAGTTTCATGGCTGAAAAAAAAAAAAACAGCAAAAGAAATAGTGGTGTCCTAACACAACCGCTTTGGGATGCAATAACCAAGGAGAAAAAATACTCTCATAACCACTGTGGTGCTATTCTCGTGTCTTCCAGACCAGCCGCAGTGCTTATGGAGTTACATCATAATCTTCCTCCGGTCACTGTAGTGTATTCACAACACTGTATAGCATAGCACAATGCAGTAACAGGTACCTACCTCTCTTGGGCTTACTAATAATGAAGATATGTTATATAGCTAAATGTGCCACTATCAAAAAACACAAAACAGTAGCACAGTATCGTAAAAGATATGTCCTGCTTACAGGGAGGAGAGTCAGTATTCGAAGTATTGTACAATGGTCTATTGGTCTATTTGTGGTTGTTATTTTTAATTTTAGGTTTTTATTTTATTTATTTATTTTTAAGTTTAAAAACCACAGAGCCCTTCCTTCAAATAGAGTAGGCTTTGAGTTGGCTAATTCTCAGACAGAAGTGCTCCTGTCTAGAAGACATGTTAGAGTCCTACCAACAATCACTTTTTTTGGATAACACGTTGACTGTTTTACTGCTAGCATTGTACCAATTTGTCAGTGGACTGAGAAGGTTTATGCTTTTCACAGACTGGAGATCAGACAGAAGCAGGTTGCAAGCAAGTCATGGTCTTTGCTCAAATACCTGGCATTCCAAGGAGTTCTTAAGGTCTACAAGGAGCAGAGCCTTTCTTGTCTTCGCTACCTTACCCTTCTCTTCTGAGGTCATGACAGGTTCTCTACTGGAAATATAGGTGACATTTTACAGAAAGGCACATGTATCATCCACTTAAAGTCAACAAAAATTAAAACACATAGGAGTGGAAAAAGGGATGAAAACTACAAAGATGAACTGTGCCCACCTGTCTGCCTGCATAACATGCTCTGTTCCTGCCTATGCCTCCTTCCTCTGCTGCCTTTTGTCATCAGTTCCGGGACTCTCTGACCCAAGCTCCCTGTGCTTTGTCAGAACCCTTAACCATAGGCAAATTAGAATAAAAAGCTGAAATGTAAACTTAACTAGATTAACAAAAAATAATAATAAAAAACCCGACACATCACAAGTTACAATCATCTAATGGGCAGATTTCAATAGAGAATTGGTACAAGAGTGAGGTGTCAAATACACAGGATTTACAGAAGACTTTTTCAGCCTGTCTATCTTAGACATTACAATCACATATCTGCACAAGTGATATAAGACTGCTGGTCTGAACATAGGTCAAGGTCTGTCCCCTCTTCAGAGGGTTTAGACAATCCTATTCATGCCTGCATGTGCAAGAGGCATGAAAGCTTTGTACTAATGTGGCTGCTGATTGCAGTCATGATTTATATTCTCAGTTATTATTTTTTAAACTAAAGGAGTCATTAGGGAGATAGTATCAACTGTATCAAGTATATTTAATTATAGTGCTTAAAGGCTGCTTTACTGCTAGTGGATAGAAGGATCCACTCAGAATTTTGCATTCCTTATCACTCATCAAAGGAATAGCAATAGCATATATTTTATAATTTTTCTCTCACTGGCATAGTGTAATAGTAGCTCTATTAGTTTTCATCTGTATAGATTAAGATAACTGTTGGTATGCAGCAGCTTGTAATGATGGAACAAAGAATCAAGGTTAGTTAACTATTTCCAGACTTGACTCTGGCTTGCAGCCTGACCTTTGGCAAGGGACTTTTCACATCATCTACACTGAGAACTGTGTTAGAACTGTAAAAGTTCATTCAGCACATCCTGGATGCTTCACTATGCTTGAACTTCCCTGCTAGTCTCCAGGAGAGAGACTTTACTGCAAGCACAGTAGACAAGTTGGTCATTAGTTTGCTAGATAGTTTGTATGGTCTCACTAAATGGGAGATCATAAAACAGACCAGTCACTTGTCATTATGGTTAGCAGAAGAGCAATGCAACTATCAGTTGGCACAGAGTGAAATAACAAGCTGCTTGTTCAGCAGTGCCTTCACACCTTAAGCACAATTCTGTTATGAACATTGTATTGTTTGCAAGAGCCATTTTATTTAGGGTTCCACTGGATGTAAAAATAGCATTGTTTTATAATAAATTGGCAATGAAAAAGTCACACTTTAAACAGAGCTTTTCAAGTACTCCAACAAATTCTGGAAGAAAAATGTCACACATTCTCACTTCCCCTGAAAGCAGCAGCAACAAACAGCAATCTTGTGGAACAGTTATTGTTATGTGTTGTGCTGTTTCTTACAGAACTGTTTGTTTGTCATTGGTGTCTATTTAATCATGCCTGTTATGCTGGATTTTAAAGCTTAGTAAACACTTTACAAATCCACTCTGGTTTCAGACAGGCTTGTTCTTTGTGAAAGCTAAAATGACTGGATTCATCAAGGGCAAAAATCCATACACAGTGCAGGCATAATCTTTCTGTGTACTGCAGCATGATGAGGAATCAAGGTGGCAGGAAATGAGTACATCAAAGCAGACAGAGTTACCCATTTGGTGTTGCATTTTTCTTACTTTTCTTTAGTATAGAACAAAATATTGTACTTGCAGGTAAAACAGGTAAAAATTTGTCACAAATTATTTTTCACGTGTTTTTCAGTTGACATTCAGTGTC
The DNA here is from genome assembly GCF_013377495.2 of Cygnus atratus. Lineage (NCBI taxonomy): Eukaryota > Metazoa > Chordata > Aves > Anseriformes > Anatidae > Cygnus > Cygnus atratus. The sequence continues at coordinate 38,059,358 of NC_066396.1, forward strand.
ACTGTTAACTAGAGCCTACTGGACCAACAGGCTATGATAGGTCCAGGAAATAATAAAAAAAAAAAAAAGTGTATGTAAATACATACACACACCCTAAGGAAAGATGGTGGAGCTTTCCATAAACCTTGCACATGTTCATAAAACTTTGCAAAGAGCATACATGATGAATGTTAAAATACACACTGATAAAACAAAACATTTGACTATTTCTGTTCTAATATTCTGGAATTAATCAGTAATTAATAATTAAAACAGAAGGCAAAAATGTGGTGGAACATGGCCAAAACATGACTTCAGAAGATGTGGCTATATGTATAAACCTGTGTCTCTCTGTGTGTATATACAAACACATTTATATATACTACAGATGATAGTATATAAACAGACTTATACATACATACACATACAAAAAAGCTACATATGCTTCAAATATTCTTTTATAGTATCTGATGGTAGATTTCCCCTATACCTATCATTTAACAGTGAACATTTGTAACACAGAATAGTCATTTATCATTTGCACAAAATAACATCAGTAGATGTATTATTACCCACTGTAGTAAATATACATGTATATTTAAGACTAGACTAAGTATGTGGACAGCTGCTTAAAGAGAAGAAACCTTGACAGAAATCTCTCCTTGGAATCTGGCTTCAGCACGCTAGATCAGTTTATTTTCAGCTAGAGAGACAATATGTCAGCTCAGCTAAACAAAATCACAGGCATTTTTTCATGCAGTGCTAGTTTTACAGAAGTTTAAGAGTTGCCAAAAAATTTTGAACTCATGAACCCAAACATCAGCTGAGCCAATGTTCTCAAGGTAGAATATTTTCAATAAAAATATTCCACACAAGTGGCTGTATCCGTGTTTATGACTCACAGATTGAGCCTCAAGGATTGTGTATATGAGGGCAGTGGGAGAGCCTCATACTGCTGAAAAAATTCCTGCTTCTAAAGGTCAAATGGTTTCATTGATTTTAATGTGAAAAGTCATTTCAAACGCTTCATTTTTATAGTAGCCACAGCTAATCAGATCATTTCCCAAAACATATTTTTTTCCAAAGTATAAAAAACAAAACAAACAAACAAACAAAACAGCAAAACCTGTGTGCCAAAATATGTCAGAAAACTTCATGCATGTTTGAAGACATTTATCTTCAAAACACTGGCAGAACTCATGCAGAACTGTCACTGGTAAGTACTATTTTGATATTATATTAAAAAAAATACTATACTGAATGTATTATATGCCTGGATGTTTGGCCGATTTCTGAACAATTTATTGTCTTCCATGGAAAATGTTATTTTGCACTAAATAAAGGAATATTTGGAGCCTGGATGATTGATTAAGGGCTAGCCTTTTAGTTACTTTTCCTTTAAGATTTCTTTGAATCAATCTGAATTCAAGAAGTATGTTATATTTAGCAGATGTTTTTAAGAAACAGAAGTCATAAAACCACAGAACAGGTAGGGAAAACAAATAGTGCCAGCCACTGTACAGGCAGTCTTGCTGGCAGTTCAGTTTGATTAGTCGTCATAGGATTGCTAAAATAATTAGTAAAAATGTCAGTGTGCTGCTTGTCAGTTTACAACTTTAAAGAGGTGTTAGTTCATAGTGATAGACAGCACTGCTCTTTCCCAGTATAGCAAAAAGAAGAGCACAGTACGGCAAAACTATAAATATTAATATGTATCATCAGGTTTACCAGTTAGGAGTGTCACCTTGTGATTAATGGACTGATACTGAGAACTCTAAAGCAAAGCAGAGCTGAAAAAGATGTGCTTGTAGGCTAAAATACAATGCCTACTGTACATTTCAGCTTACTGGCAGTATTTTAAATAAAATAATAATAATAGCTATTAATCATAATACACAGAATGTTGAACTGTTTCATATGAGCATAGAAAGTTGCTCATTCAGTTTCAGGCTAAATTCTTATTTTATCTGTGCATACATTAAAATTACTGTAACATTTTTGGTGAAAGACAATATTTGCCAAATTCTCCAAAAGATACAGCTTCTCTTTCCTTATAGAGTGCCTCTACAATTGCACTAGAATGTTCGATCAGTATGTACATATTTATAAAATGGAACAGTGGTAACAGCTTATATACTGAGGCAGACATGAACATGGTGACACATCCAAACTTTGGGAGATTTGCAGAACTTTCTAGAGTGCTGAATGTATGCCAGCCGGTGAAGAGCTACTTTATATAATATGCTTTATGTAAGACACTCTTTATGAGTCAGTCTTTTCACAATATAGCCATTGTGTGTACCAGCACCCTGCAGAGGGTTCAGCATCATGTCTGATCTAATTCATGTTAAGGTTTTGCTCTTTAAATGGCTGAATCTTAGAGCCTTCACGGCCTATTATTTTAGGGCTTTAGTTCCACTGACTTCACCACTACAAAGTTCCTAGTGTCATACAAAATAAACACTTTACTATAACACTGTAATATCCTTTTAATTGGGATTTATTTATTCACGTATTCACGGAAAACTTATGAGACTAAAGTTTTTACTTTTTTTTTTTTTTAAAGATGTATGTTATTTGATATCTGAGTCTTGTTTACCACCAAGCATACTACAAAACAAGAGTCAGAGTGTGTTTCTGTAATCACTTCCACTTTATTATTTGCAAGAGAAAAGTTAAAAACTTTCTAGAGAAGGACAAAAGCAAAGAGCAAATAGAGATGCCATTGAATGATGGGTCCCAATTATCAGTAAGTAAGGAACAAGGCTATATACATTATAAGTAAACTGACTGCATTTCTTTGTAAAAGAAACAAAGAGTCACAAAGATTTACTGGAGATGAGTAAAGCAGTTGCAAACCTATTGATTACATTTGTTCTTTTTACTCGCCATGCTACTCCCACTGGACATTATAATTAAACTTATTAAATAATGTTTTTCTGGTCCATGATTTACTACCTGCCTGTCATCCTATAATGCATGTTTCAGTGTTAGCTCGTAACAGCCATATCACATTCACAATAGCTTATGTGCTAGCTGAAACAATCCAATTATTTACAACAATAATGTGAGTAGCGTCTCAGCTGAAACTTCTTTTCTGACACATTTCTCTACCAATTAAGAGCTGGAAAATGCCCTTAGTTTATATAAGACTGTAAGAAAAATGGAGAAATAGTATGTTAAAACCCCTTCCCATAGATTTTTCCCAAGGAGTTTCTCAGTTTCTGACTAAAGCACTGCATGCATCCCAGCAGGGAAAAAAAAAATAAGAAAGAAGAAAGGAGAAAGGAGAAAGGAGAAAGGAGGAAAGAGAAAGGAAGAAAGAGGAAGAGGAAGAGGAAGAGGAAGAGGAAGAGGAAAAAAAGAACGACAGCACAAAAACTTGTTTTAAAAAAGGTTTGAAAATAATTACTACTATAAACTCCTGTGATGCATTTTATTGCTCTGCCATATGGAGTCTGATTTAGAGGCAAATGTTGGTTTCTGTACTGCAAACTACAAGATGTACATGTGTTTATGTGTGAGCAAGATGAAGGAGAGGGTTCAGACCTGGATTTATACCCCCAGACACCAATGTTCAATGGCTCATCCATCTTCTCCTATGTAAAGGTGTCAGATCCACAAAACTACACAAACCTTAACCTGTTAGCTGTGCATTTGAAACCTAGAGTCTGTGCAACACCTTAGAAATATCTCAGTGTGAGTCTAGAAAGAAATAAGGCATTCTTATTCAGGAACAAGTGTGTCTAGACAATCTGTTAATCAGAAGCTGTCTTTATTTTGTTTATCTTCAACACAATCATTAGGGAAGTTTAAGATTTTCCTTTTGATATTAGAAAAACTTTTTCCAACTTTGAGCACTGAACAAATCCAATCTGCTCTCTCCCCCTGTTGTCTTCCCTCTTCTCTCCGCTTTTCTTCCCAGTGCCACCTAACATAGGGGCTATTGATGAATCATTGGTGTGAATCAGCCATCTTGCCTTTTTACCATGTTATTCAGGGATCCTCTGAAGCCAGGCTCTTCTGTTAGTGCTGGAAATGCTATCCTGATACAAAGGCACTGTAAAGACATTTCCACAAAGAATTCACTATAAATGTAGCCTGAAACGTTGCATGAACTTTGGGTACAGATTTGTAAATGAAAGCATAGACCTCACAGAAAGCTTCTGGGTTACCATGGCAAAACAGACATTTTCTAGATCTCAAAAGTTTTCCTTACTGCTGTGAATTATTAGGCAATAAATAAACATTTATTTCTCACTAAAAGATTTTTATATTGATGAAATACTACCAGTGTAGCAAATGCAAGAATTTGAGTTGTATTTAAGGGAAGGTTATAGAGTCATTTAAGCTTCTCATATAGTCTCACTTGTAATGAATAATAATGAGCCGAAAATATTTTCAGAAAGATTTCTTAATCTTTCTCCTTCCCCTCAAGCACTTATTTTGTTGCTGTTCTCTTTTTCTTTCAGCAACTTCCATCTTTCATTATTATACTTATCATATACAGATTCCCATTAATTCTTCACTTGTTATTTTGAGTTTTACTCTACCTGGAGATTCCTGCTGTCAAAATACTGTCAGGCTGTCAAAATACTTCTTTTAGCCTTCTCCTCTCCCTACTACAGTATCAGCTTGAACCCTTTACACTTGAGGTCTACTGGTATGGAAATGCCAAATCATGAGAGTTTGGACTATAGAATTAAGCTCTGAGAACCACATTTTTAGTGCAATTTCTGTCATGAAACACATACTAGAATGACAAAATAAGTGTAGTTTCACTGATTAATAAAGTCAGAGATAATTATACAGCATCATTTTAATTATTTCATAGTTCTTCCCTGTAGTAAGTACAGGGAAGATTTGGTTATATCAAATAGTATTAAGTTAACCCAATTAAGTTATTAAATGGTCAACTGGCTATTTTTTGAGCATGGTCGGTGTTAATATATTGGCACATATAAAGTATTACAATAATATATTCAGAATTACAAATATTTAATATTGTAATATTCACTTTGAAAATGGGTATGTTCTGCATTTAAAGTAGCTTTTTTTTTTAGATGGATATAATAACTTTTCATCTTGTGTCACATATGTAAATCCCTGCACATTAGAGCAAGAATATAATCTTTATTGTGAATTCTTACTATTCTTTGCACATGGTCTATGCATACAGTAGAGTTTATATTCTATATTTCTGAAGTCACTGACCATATTTTTTGAAGGATAAAATACAATGCTCAAGCAGGTCCAGAGAAAACCATATTGTCCTTGTCTGCTTGCCAAGACAAGTTCAACTACAGAATTACATTAGATTCTATATGATAAGGGTAACCTCAATAACCTGGAGAACAGTAGTTTTCCAAAAATAAGAACTGCTGAGAAATGACAGACATACACCCAATCTACAAGCTTATAGCCACTTTCCTTAATGAAAGGTCAGAATCCAAGGTCATCTTCCATGTGGAGCATCAAAATAGAAAACAATATTTAAACACATGTAGAGCTGTTAGCAAGGTCTCTGGTGAGGTTTAGGTTTGGAGTCTTCTTCCTCCCTTCCTCCCTTCCTTTCTTTTGTTAGATTCTTTTTAAAATTTATCTGACAGCATCTGCCTCAGTAGCTCGATGAAACTCATAAACAGTTTCCATTTGAAGGAGAAAAAAACATTCAGTGTGAAGTTAATACACCCCTGTTCTTTCCTCCATGCTCAGAAGATAAGAGCTGAATGTTCCGTGTGGAATAGGCATATTATTTTTTCATGGTTTTGTTTCAATGACTGCATACGACCAGCAAACTTCCTCTAAGACCTCTGATAGTCCACTCTTGCATCACGTGGCTTTCACTGTTCATTGAGCTCTTATTCTTCTTTTACCCTGTCTTTGGGGATCCACAAGACTGTTGCATCATGGGCTTCAACTCCGAAAGGAGTCAGGTCCTGTATCCCACCCTAGCTAGACCAGTAGTCACAGGTGGTAAATGGCACTCCCCATAGAATTTTAGGCAGTTGGTGCCAGTTAGGTTAAAAGTTTCCTGTCATATAAATAAGCTACCTGAGGGAAACATTCTTTTTTCCCCCACAAAATTTGTCACCTGCATCTCATTCCAGGTAAGAAAAGTTGGAATCTGGGGCAATGGAGTCAGAAATGGTTACATTAACTCCAGTTCTAGGTGGGAGATCCAAATTCCAGGTTTTATGGTCTAGATCTAATCTGCCAGCAACAGGCCCTTTTACTTTTTCATTTGTCCCTGCATGTTATTAATCAATCTTTTTTTATTATTATTTATTATTATTATTTTAATTTACTTATTTAGTTCATAACTGCCAGATTTCCTGTTATATGAACTACAATGCCTGGAGTAAAGTTTAATAAGTGTCTCAAAAGACCTGTTCTTTTATTCAAAGGGAAGTCAAACAATATTTGTTTAATTTTTAATGATGATCTCATTCATATGATAAAGTTACAAGAAAAAATGTTCTTGGGAATATGCAAGTGTCAGAAATGAGTTACAAACTGGCAATAATAACACAGCCATATTTATCAAAAGGAGGTTTTTAGTGTTTCTGTACTGTATTGTAACAGTACATTTTTTTTTCCTTTAAATTAAAGTCTTACTGCAGTGGGAATGTACGTCTGGATAGAATAAGTACTGTCAATTTAGTTCAAAATATTGGTTTTGTGCCTATAACTACAAACTTACTACTGCTGCTGAAGAAATTTTTGTCTGAGGATGTATCTCTGCATAGAAGAGTTCCAGTTTAAAATTAAGATGAGTAATGGAAACAGAGCACTGGAAACCATAACCAGGAGAAGTTTGAGCTGCATTTCCATAACACTTCTTACAAGGCTTGTGAGCTTGACTACCATCTTCAGCGCTGGCTTTATGGCCTGTGTTGAAAAAAGCTGTGTAGATGAATAAAAAAATTCCTGTGGAAACTTGGCAACTGTCAGTTTTCTCTGAAAATTAGGCATCTGTCCTGACCTGAAAGTTTTCTAAACACAAGTATACATAAATATGCACAGTAGTTGTTTAGATTCTTTGCTAATTTTATGGATGTGCCTTTCTGAAAATTAAGTGTTCAGCCTCCCAGTTACTTAGAATGAGACTATAAAGCAATATAGGTGCTTCTGTAAAATTTACCCTAAATTGTAAATGATCAAAATATGTATTTGAGCACTAACTAATCTCTAGCAAGTAAACAAACAAGATTTGAACCATGTCTAGTTTCCTTTTCTATTATCGTCTCAAGATTTCCAGAAAATCTATTTCTATTGGACTTAAAATGAGCATGTCCTACCATGCAACAAGATCAGAAAATAATTGTTTTAAATAATTTACTGTGGTCTGCTATAAAACCAGCAACTCAGTAACCCTTATTAGTACCAGAAAAGCTATGATACTGTCACTTAAATCATAATTAAGAAATTAAGCAAACAGCTATTCAATTAAACAATATTAATATATTTTAATTAGGCCAAACTTAAATTTATAGGGTCTAAAAGTGAAAGATGCTGACTGTCCAACTCTGAGCAACCTCAGGTATCGCAGTGACAGGTCACACAGACAACCCACATATCCTGCAACTGCACTGTGAAGACATCAAGCTGTATCAGTTAAATCTACAGAAGGGTAATATACTGATGTCAATATGTTTGTCACTATGGTATGAGATTGCAACATTTAATGTAGCTATTTGCATTCCAGTTGTGGCTTTTTTTTTTTTTAAATTATTTGTCTGTGTGCAGGTAGAGTTTTATTTGGATTCAATGTGGACAAATATCTAAAAATATTTTCAAAAAATATTTGTAAGAAAAAAGATGTATTTAACTTCAGTTTATTTGTGCACCTTTCACACTTCCCACGAATATTTTACAAATATTACTACCTTCCATAAAACTCTGACATTAAATAAATATTAGAGAATGTTCACAAGTTTTGAATTTGAATCCTTATACTAGAAATACATTTGCTAGAATAGCCCTTGTTTGTTAGGAAGTACAAACTCTACGCATATCATATTTTTCAAAGAGAATGATCATATTTGGAATTTTAAATATCATATTTCCAACAAATTGGTTGTGGACAATTCAGGGACTTATTTACTCAGCAAATTCAACAACTAAACATGAAAAATTGAAGAAAATGGCAGTCTGATTGTTCGCACTTGAGAAGACAGAAGAAGAATATGCTTAAATAGGAGTAGCTTGCTGCATTCTCTAGATTTAATTACCACCCCACCTTAAACAGCAAAACATTTCCTCTCCATGTTCTTAATATTGGAATTAAAAAATCTTGCATCACTGTCTGTACACACTACACAGAACTGCAGAATTAAGGCAGATAGCTGTTCTGTCTTCTGTTGCTTTACTCAAAAGAATTTCAGAGCCATCACTACTTGCTGCCACAGGTTTTGAATTGTAAGCAAACTATAGCCTATAATAAAAAAATCAATATACCATCCAGTTTATGTCTGCCTTTGATTTCACTGAAAGTTTAACAATACACAGTAATGCAGAAATTCTGCTTATTTTCTTCAGTATTTTTTCCAACTATGTGAGCTGCATGGTGTCATTTCCGTAATTATGGTATACTGAGATGATAACATTGAAACTCCCACCTTAACTACAGTATATGTTCTATATACAAAATGCCTTATGAAATTCTGAGCATTATACTTTCGACTTTCTATACTTTTGACTTTCTAACCAAATTTATAAGTTAAGGAAAGTATAATTATGAATTATCTCTGGTATTCCAACTATAGCAGTAAAGATTTTTTTCCTTTTGGCTAAAAAAAAAAAAAAGCCTCAGCTGAAAAGTTAAAGGATTTTACATGCAGAAAAATGATTTAAGGTAAAATTCAGAGCCAACTAATTTTACAGTTTTCTTGTATTTCCACATCCTGGACAGAACAAAAAACAAATTTGAACTCATTTACACCACAGTATAAGTTTAAATTTTTATTTTGGCACAACAAAATTACTGCAACTGAAGCCCTGATATAAAAGTAAAGAATATATTAAGGGAAAATATAAATATCAATTTCCAGCCTGAACTTATTCCTCCATAAAATGTTTTTCTTATATCAAATACAAATAGAAAAAAGCGACCTACTTGACTTATTTATTTATTTATTTTAGGTAGTAGCACTCAAAACAATGCAGGCTTTTCTCTGTCAGCACAAATACTCCAAAGCTGCTAAAATGTACTGAAAGACGTGCATCTGAAAATTTTGGGGATGTCCCAAAGACATTGAGAATACTTAAGTGAAGCTATGAGAGAATGTCTATGCAATTAAACCCAAAATTTTTAGCATTAACATTCTAATAATTACAGTTATATACATTCAGCTTAAAATTAAGATTAGCTTAAAAACTCAGCATAACCTGGCGAAAATGTAAACATTTTACTACCTTTCATATACGTATCTGTTTTAAAACACTGCAAAAAGTCTTGCCCAGAGTTGTACTGAAGGCAGTAAGAGTGAATGTGCCAAAAATGCAGGGAAAAACTCCAACATGTAGCCCTTTTTTGTCTGTCTTGTGAGCCAAATGTTTTAGACACAGTTCTGGGAAATATCTAGACAGTTTGTTTAGGACAAAACATTAATGAGAAGTAAAGACAATCAGATACCAGATGATTTTATTGTTGTTTTGTTGTTGTTATTGTTTTTATTGTTGTTTGCTTTGTGTGTGTGTGTGTGTATGTTTTCTGTTAGTTTGTTTTTCAGAAACATTACAAAATCTTTCTAACTTGGCAAATTCCTATCTCTACCCTGTTAATTTTAGCATAAAATCCATGATTCTTCCTCTCCTTTCCCTAACTCTTGTTTTTAATCACTATTAGTTTGCATTATTATATAACATGGAGTAGGGGAAAAGTGGCGACTGCATACAATTTCATCCATTGATGTATGAATGCCCTATTGTAAAATTTGCTGTCTAGTAAAAGAAACAAAAAAAAAATATTATGCCACTGATATAGCAAATTGCAGAGTTTACAGATATTCAGTTAGCATTCAAATGTGCCAGGGGTGTAGCAATTGTTATCATTGTTTTACAGAGTAAAGTACCACTTTCCAGAAATGAAGTTTCTGTACAACTGAAACGTAGCAAGGAAGACAGCTTGAGAAAACTGGCTGTGGTGCCTCTACTGAACACAGTGTCCAACACCTCTGATTTTGCAAGAAAATTTTGGAGAAGAGGTAATGATGCAAATTAATGTGTGAGCCTCAATACTGGAAAAGATTCACGTTAAATAGCTTGACCCCAGTTACTTTACTACCTCAGAGTTATATATGTGATGGAAATTGATTGGAAATTGACCATGGTTTGATCCAACAATATTAAATAAGACATGATAAAAAAAATCACAGAGGCTCATGTATGTTGAAAAGTATCAGAAAATTGATATTCCATCATGGAGAAGAGAATTAACAAAAAGATATAGATATAGAGGCTTACCTAGTACAATTTATTTGGGCATGTGAATGAACAAAATTAAAGTAGTGTGGTAAAGTACTCATTAAAAAAACAAAAACAGAAGATTCAGAAACAAAACAAAGATGAGGAAGATGCAGGGGGATGGATAAACTATACAAACTCTATACAAATTTTATGTTTTCCATACTTGCAGCTTACATAGGCAACTGAGCAGAAACCTATCATTATCCAAATACCTCATGGTACTAGAGAAATCATGATGTTCTTATTTCAGGTAGTGACATCAGCGTGGGATGTTTTAAAAATCTGTGACCCAGTTGGATAGTCTGTTTTGACTTTTTTTTTTTATTTATTCATTTTTCGTCCATGTTTTGATTGTTTGGGCAGATTTCTTCAACAAGAAAACACATTACAGAGTTTTTGTTTAAAATTAACACGAAGCGTAACTGTTCTAGAAATGCAGCTTATGAAATGTCTTGTGATGCAATTAGTAAATTAGTAAATTTTGCTAACATATATAAACAGATGCTAGTCTGTTAGATGGTATATCATCAAAGCTGGAGAGAGGCAATTTCCAATAGGTCCATCATAAACACACCTCTGGGATAAGAGAAGAAAAAACAGAGTTACAGGCTGCTAACCTAGAGAAAAGATCAAAGGAAATACAGTACAAGACTAGCAGGGCACGTGCCTCTAAAGGGTTACCTATAGCAAGGTACTTGGTATGGGGTTAAGAACACAAATATTGTCTGAAAGAGAAGTGAAGTTTATTGACAAAAGAGAAATTAGAGAACAGAGACATAAGCTTCAGATGCACTGCCGAGAAGAGTCTGGCATAAGAGGAAGGACGCTGTAGTAAAAGGGTGTCCTTCCTGAAGGGCTAGGGACAACACAAAATACGGCCAGATTTGCATATGTAACCTCAGTGTTATGATATCTGTACATAATCTGTTTTTCATTGCTTAAAGACTGTTGCTCAATCTTGTTCATAACCAGCAGCTGAGTAGCAGTAGAGGTGACTAAACATAGTCTGTGCTGCACATGCTGAAGATGCTTAAAAATAAAGAGGTTTCACTGACAGGGAGAAAGTGGTTTGGCTCAAGTTCATTTCAAATCTCAGGGAAGTACAACATCAAAACTGGCTGGAAACACCCAGTTAACAGTTGTAAAAACAAACAAAAACAAAAACAACCAACAAGATGAATGCTGAAGAAAAAAGACCTGAAATGGTGAGGATTGCTGAGACAACATGGTAACATGGCATGAGCAAAAGACTTTGGAAACATATTTAGAGCTAAGGCAAAGAAAATGTAAAGAATGTGCAAGCACTAATTCTATATCAAACATCTGTTTCTGCATGTGTTCTGAGTATTAAGAAAGAGAGAGAGAGAAGGAAAGAGAGAAGGAGAGGAAGGGAGAGAGGGAGGGAGAAACTGGAAAGTAAGTGAGCATCTAAGAGTAAGAACCAGGCTTTATTTTTTTTTTTTTTATAGAAATGGATTTATTTTCTTTTTGGTTAAAAACATCAACAATCACCACCAACCAACCAAAAACAAAAACCCCTTCAGTTATCTGTGTTGAAGTTAGCTATGTACAGCCCAAATGATCGGTGTATCTTTGGAGATCCTCTGTCTTTGTCTTACAATAGTGAGTGGAAAAAGATTGAGTGATTTTAGTCCTCTATCCAGGAGGATCAAGTTTGTCTTGTACAAAAGAATAAATTATTCAACTGGCTATTTAATAGCTTAGAAGAACTCAAAACACCACCCAACTCCCCAGCCTCCCACCTGAATTTCTGGCAAATATTCTCATTATGCACATAGGACAGAGTTGAGAGACAGACATAAATGTCCTGAGCTGAAATTCATCCTTACACTCAGTAATTCTTACCCTGCTCTATCCCCAGTGGAACCAAGGGGACTGTTTGAAGAACAATCTGTTACCTGGGGTGGTCCATATATCTGTGTGCATTAACATGACTGGCAATTATGTTCAACAGTATTCCAATGCTGTGGTAGAACAATGCATGACTTAGATTTGAATTCTGCTGCTCTTCGTGCCAAACCGCCACCCACAACTAGGCCTGCTGCTGGTAGCAGAGTGACAATCTGAGGATAGCACTGTCCAGTGCCATGACTGTTGCTCCTTATCACACCACCTGTACCAAGCCTGACTTTGTGATCTCCTGATCAAAGTGGTCACATGCTCAGTACTTAACTGGGAACCATATTTTACCTTAGAGAAAAAAACAATGTCCTTGTTACAATGGAAAAAACAATGACAGTAACAAAGCGCCCACAATGAAACAAACCATCCTTACACAGCCATGTTCTTCTGGACTTTGATAATCCTTCAACATCCTTATTTACTATTTGGCAACTGATAATGTTAATTTAGAAGGCACCACAACATCATTCCATTAAAAGAGAATGATGAATTCTCACTGTGATCTCCTAATGCACTTCTAACTATGATCTTTAAAGACATTGATACAGCTCATCCATTCACACAAATTATCAGCTGGAATAAATCATCACAACTGCAGCATTTTCAGCAGAATTTTAAGATTAATATAAGTTGGAATTCAAAGCTTTGTTGCCCTATAGTACAATAACCAAGGGCCATATATGCAGAGGCATGAAGACACCACAATACTCAGCTTTAGGAACTCACTGAGGTTTCAGAGACTATGTGTGGGGTGGTGAATACTCCTAGTCACCCCCATGACTTTGTTCAGTTTTGGACTACCTTTTCTATAGAAAGAGGGGCAAGTAAGGAGAAGATCAAAGGAAGATGAGAGCAAGCATGAGTCTTCAGCACTGTCAACAATTCACTTGGGGAAGGAGCTTTTGCTCTAGTTTATGACTCGATTGCTATTTTTACTTGATTTCAAATTTGGAAGAAAGATCTGAGGTCAGACTATGAAATTTCCATGTTCAGTCTAGCTCTATGGGGCTAATGGTTGCTCTGTTTCTGAATGAGTGAAACTTTAGAAGTATTGTAAGCAAGGATCATCAAAAAACAAGATGGAAAAACAACAGTTTCCACTCCATTCTTGCTACAAATTGCCTACAGCAATGTTGTTAGGGTACTTGTCTGAGCTGGGACATGACCACAGTTACTAAGGTGCTGTGAAGGTACTCCTAACTCGCTCTTAGTGGATAAGCCCCCATCATCTCCCTCTCCACTTTTGTTTTGTACAGTATGTGTTCTGTTAGGTATATCCTTGTGCATTTATTGACTTGATCCTCAAAAGAGCACAGGCAAAGGAACACCTTCTGCACTGTAAGAGAGTACAGATGCAATATGCGAAAAAGGGAAGGAGAAAATAGGAACACTTAATTTCTGAAAAACATTAATGCAAAAATCAAATGATTTTATGGAAATGAAGTATTCTAAAGATAAGGAGAAGCTTTAAGAGTCAGTTTTGGAGTTGAACACATCACAGGTGTTAAATCGCATTTATAATTACTTAATGGGTGATTATCTAAGTTTTTAAGGCATTAGAAAAATACTAGTGTACTTTCACCAACACAAACTTATGTTCAAAATCAGTAAGACATTATAGTGAAGTCAGTAATTTCTACAATATGTTTAACCTTCATGGATACAACATGAGCTGTATCAGCCTATAAAAGAACTACATAAAGTTGTCCAGGCTATCTGCTAAATAATTTTGTAGGCATATCATCAACAGTGAAAGCATTAAGAAGAATAACTTCACTTTATTTGGAAGCCTGAATTTCATCCAGAACTTCTGCAAATTCAGGAGCTTAGAGGAGATCTTAAATGCTATGCATAATGAAAAGTTTAGATTTTAAGTACTGGTACTATTGATTCCAGCTCAATGGAAAGAGTTAATATTAAGAGAATGAACAATAAAAATAACCCAAAACAGAGAAGAATGTGGAAAAGGCAGATGAAAGCAAACTAGTGGAAGAGGAATACAGGTAAAATCAGATGAAAAACAGAACATACATGAAAACATATATAATACTAACAACCGCAACCCATTCGCTCCTCTTGATCTTTTCTGATTAGAACTACTATTACAAAATCATCATGTGATGCTAGATGATTGTTACTGGATTGAACCTGTCTCAGATTTGAACTCATGAAAAACATTTGGAGAATATTTCTTACAGACAGCAAAGACTGTCAGCATCAGGTGAATATAATTGCCAGTGCACTTCCTTTCTGCACAAACCCTAATTTTCCTATTTTAACTTGAGAAATGCTTGACTGATCTGCTCACACGAAGACAAGGAGCAAAGTCAATACCAACAGCCACATGAAGATAAGTGCTAGACTAATAGCTATGTCTATTAGTATGGTTCTGACATACAACACTTCTGCCACTCTCTAGTTGTCTCTAGTTGTTCTGAATATATCTTTCAACCATTGTATATTCTATGAGTGTCCTGTGACTATCCTTACCAAGACCTATTCAGTTTGCAAACTTAAGGAATCTAAGATACTATATTGCAGTAGAAGAACGATTAACAAACAATAGTTCTGGACTGCATCTATACTGCCCTATAAGAACACAGCTGGGAAAAAATCGTTGGTGTTCATACTAGCTTTGCCCTGGGGCCTACCTGAAAGCATTTTTTTTGTTCAGTTTACCTAAGCCTGTCAAGGAACAGCCTTGAGCATGCTTATCCCCAGACTGATCCCCTGAGACATGTCCATGTCTGCCACAGTCCTTCCTGGGCTCCTTCTGCAGCTTAGTATGCTTTTAATCTAGATGTAGAATTCTTCAGATCTGACCAACAAAATCTTCAAAAGACATTTCCCCAGAATAACCAGTCTAGAGACAAGATAATCACTATACATGCAGACTGGGAACACTGCAACAGTCATTAAGTCCTACCAAGAAATTATGTGAAATAAAAAGCATCCTTCTGGGATTTTTTTTTTTTTTTTTTTTTTTTTTTTTTTTTTTTTTTTTAAATCCAAGCCTATGATTGTCACTGTTTTTTGAAGACCAACTGCTGTGGACACAAAGCAAAAAGTCTTCTCTGTAATAACATTTTGGTAAATGAAAGGAAGCTACATATTTGCATGGCTGTAGCAGAGATTGGAATAAAACTTGCAATACATTGCACTGAATTGTTGTGGAAAACTTTATAAAATTAGCCTCTATACACTCTTACTGCTTCTTCCTTCAGTAATGTTTTCTCACAGAAGGGCTAAAGAATAGGTCAGTCCTATTTATGATGAGAATTGGGATGAAAATTCTACAGCAGCAGCAAAGCTGAGACAAGTACAGTTCTGAGTAGCAAGTTCTGTACTATCTTCGGTAGAAAGATGTATGCTAAGAATGTGTTGAGGGATACAACAAGAAAAATATTTTATAATAGGAATTAAATGGTTGAATTCAAGCTCCTCCTCCTCCTCCCCTTCCCCCACCCCCCGCTAGCAAGCTAACCGAATTAGCTTAAATTTTAACAAATTATGCCATTTCAAGTTCTCCTTTTGCTGCTACATTTTTTCCAGCCACGACTCAAACTCAACATACCAAGACATAATCCTCAAAAAGTTCCTTTTCTGAGACTGTTTTTGAGTTCTGTCTCCTTGACATATCAAAACAACATTTGTACAAATGTAAGGTAATGTGCTGATCCCAAAGCATCTTGTCAAATATTTTTGCTTAAGGTATAATATTATTGCAAGAATCCCCAAATACATCTGAAAATTTCTCCTATGCTTTCTTCTTCAGTAAAAGAAAACCTGGGCACAGTCATTTCTCTTTTTGGTTTGTTTGTTTGTTTTTTAGGGATTCCTAACCACATCTTAGATAAAAATGGGATTTTCTGTTGATTTGTGTTTAGTCACTGTTCTCAACACTTCAGGAGAGGATAAAATCTATTTGGAAAACAAAGGAAACAAACATAACTGCAAACACTAGGTTCCTGTCCAAACAGATTAAAACAGTTTTTTTTTTAATTGAGAAAACACAAAAAGTGCAATTATTTGTTTAAATATTTTTTATGAGAAAACCTTAAAGAGTCAAGCTTTTGTGCAGAATAGATATTGATGACTTTTCTTTTACTATTCGAGCTGTCCTGTTGAAGAAATCAGTCATATTTCCAGACATTTAATTGAAATCCACTGCTGAAGAAAATTATACAATTCTATTGGTTGGTGTAAATTGGGCTGCCTAGCAACAAGAGCAACAATTTTCAGCTACGCAATATGACAAACTAGTGATTGGCTCTGTGAGCATGAGTTTATGTAAGTAGGATTTTTACTACTGGGTGCTCTTTAGAGAAAAAACAGGAAGGCAGTCAAAATTAGATGATAAATAAAGTATGAATATAACTTCCTTAAAAGTATGTACTTTTAAGTGTGTACTTTTGCACTGACTGAAAATCAGCTTTCCATATGTGTTGACAAGCCTATGTTTTATTTATCAAATACTCTTTGAAAGAAATATTCAAGCAAGATATAAACCTGTGGGACAACTGGATCAGAAAACAAAACAAAACAAAACAAAAAAACCACTAACAAACCAACCAAAAAAACAACTATTAAAACCTAAAGTTAAATCAACTAATGGGTGACTCATCTAATCTCATCTCATTTTAGCCAAAAATATATTTCTGCAGCTGTCCCTAACACTGTATGTCAAAGCAGCTTTTGTATGTTGATAAGAGAATCATACATTACCCCAAAGCAAATTTCCCCAACATCCAAATCTGTTTCACTTTACAAAAAATGATATTCAAAAGACACATCTGTAGTGTGGCAAAACAGGACTCTGATGCCAAGACTCCATGGAAATGGGTCCTACTGAGTAAGATTCATAGGGTTATGTGTGCATATGACGTGATGCCATTCCTTATGAAAAGAAAGACCTGTAAAATACAGGAAAAAGTGTAACCAAAAACATCACGGTGGCCCTAAATTCACAGGGCTAAAGATGACCTTTACAAAATTACATGCTAGAAGAAAGCAAAGCCATTCAGAACTCTCAGAGAAAGAAAATTCACTCAAATGAAGAAACAACAATGTAATGCATTAATTATTGAGACCTCTGAGAACGTTTTTATAATGTTCACAGAATGAGATCCAATATATGCTTCTAGCAGTGTGACTCAATTAAAAATGCTTTTTCAAAAGCAAATTTAAATAATTTTGATGCATTTTCACTTGATTTTATTGGCTTCCTACTTCTTATTTTAAAGTAACAAAAACCACTGCCGCCCTAGAACACATATTTGTACCATCTCTTCATTATAAAAGCTGAATAATGAAACAATGTTCATCTGCACTCCTCTAGCAGAAAGTCCAAGTCAGCATTTTCTACGAGATTTTCTTTTAAAGGATTTACAGAAGCAACCTACAAGTATCAATATTCGCAGTGCAAACTCGTATCTTTGTTCTGGTCTCTCTTGCTCACTCTGTCTCTTTTTGAATTTCCTATAAAAGCTAAATTAGGTCTCAGGGGCACTGCACCACTAAACAAAGATCTCTTCTAGTCCATTGTGATGGAAGTAAATGTACTCAGGAGGGAGATGTACTTAAAGGAGAGGCTAAAGTGTCTCCCTCCCCCAGTTCTCTCATCTTTAACACAGATTTTTTTTTCACCCTCTCTTCACAGAGTCCCTCACTTTGTGAAGGGACTCACTCATACACTTGCCCTTCCCCCTTACGGCCTTCTCTCTTTCTCAGATGTGTAGCCAGTTGAATTTACTGAACTGTGATAAAATCACTTTTTTGGCATAACTTTCTAAGCTGTTCCAACATTTATATGTTTCCTTCTACAGCCTCTTTGAGGATATATACAATCAGAATAAATGAGACTTACTCTTTTTAGCATTGGGACAGCTATTTTAAGAGGATATATCCCCAGTCCAATCTGCAGCCCTGCAGAGTAGTCATTATGTATTATTATGACCATACGATAATATGACTTAATAAGAAACCAATTCTATTCACCCTGTGCTTTCCAGTCTACTGTAGCTAATAACAAAACTCTAACTTTTCCTTAAATTTAACTCTATCACTAAAGGATTTAAAGTTACAGATACAATTATATGTCTCACTATTAGTGATCACAGCTTTCACTGAGAGGGAAAAAAATTAAAAAAAATTAAAAAAAGATTAATAAAATATAACCTGCTCAGCTATGAAAACAAAAGAATGAAATATTTTAAGAGTTTAAAATGTTAAAAAATACTATAAAAGCATAAAAACAAGCACGCTGTATTCAGCTGAAAAGTCTAGTATACAGCTGCACACACACATATATGTTACTTAAAATTTGCTATTACAGATTTAAATGGAGACTTATTTGCATTATTCGCAATATTTGCAATATTTTGCATTATTGTCCATTTGCATTGGACATTAAGAAAGACTTGTTCACATATATCTAAAAAGAAATGAAGATTCCTTTCAAATAACTCTAGTGCTGACAGGCAGAAAAATACAGAATCATGTTTCAGAACAACTGATTTAATCCTGGGCTTCCCACAATGCTTATGCACAATTCTATTTTTCATCTCTATTTTCTATCTCTAAAACTTTAAAAGTATGGAATATGTCTGAATATGCTTAAGTATTTTTGATAGAAAGGCCCTAGCAACTAGAAATACACTAAGACTGCTTATGAGAAGTCCATGACACAGAGAGACTCTCATGTTTGTATATTAGATTGCAAAGTTTATTGTTAACACAGGGGATTCTTTTTATTTGATACAAAATTCTAATGCATCTGTCATTCCTGCTGCATTCTCTTTCTATGCCTGGTATATTCTTTAGGGTTCTGGTAAAAATTTTGAACTTTGTAAAAGCAAATTCAAAGTCAATCTCTAATCACTGGAAGTAACCTGAAATTTATGTATTTTTTACAGATAATACTATGGTTTATCAACACACTTTAGAAGCAAACATCTTATTCTACCAAGTGAAATGATTTAGAATTAATGATAGATACAGAGACTATAAACAGATTACAGACAAAAGTTCAACACCAGGTTGTTTAGTGAGTGACTGAGCAAAATAAAAAGCCACAGCACTTGGTGGCCTGCTGGAAGTAAGCTGGTGGTCTCAGTCCAGGCCTCAATGGACTTTGTTCATAGAAAAGGAAAAACAAAACCCACCACACAGCACTAATTGGCACCCCTGTTGGCACTGTCAGTAGCAAGGCCAACGTTATAACTGCCACAGGAAAAGGGTCTTTCAAGGTCAATGTTGAGGCACAATAGGGCAATGACAGAAGAGAGATAGACCCACTGTTGTAGCCAGTTTGGCTCCCAGGATCTCATCTGTACCTAACGATAACCTGACAAGACTTCTGCCACATCAGTAACCTCACCTATACAGGTATTCACATGCCAAAAAAACCTTTTGGAATAGGTCTTAAATCTTTGCAGGGTACAGAATAGACATCAGCCTGGCCCCTTTTCCTAGTAAAGACTATATCACATATGAAAGCACTCCCTGACTTAGAAAAATCCTTGCAAAAGTTCTAATTTAACTGATTTGACAGAGTTTCATTGCACAAAGGCTTTCTTATTTTCTTTAATGTATAAAGATGCTGACTGTGTCTGCAATAGAATGGGAGCTATTACTTTTCATATAGGTAGAAGCAGTCATGCAGGAGAAAAAAATACATAGCATAACTTAAATACAGCTTATATTGGCTTTCCCGTACATGGATTGTTTACAAATGTCACTACAGAAAATATTCATTCAAGTGCATAATTATAGGTTATTTTGGCATGGACAGATACAAACTCTTCTTCAGTCTGCCTTTCTAAAGAACACAGTGTGAGAAGGATCTTTCTGGTTCATCCTTAATACCTATTCAATGGACAGTTTCTGTTCAGGCTGCCAATAGAACTGTAATTGTCATAGAAGCAGCTCCTGAAATGAAGAACCACAAAGACTACAAGAAAAGAAAGCAACAAATAAGTCAGTGGAGGTGGGAATTAAAGCCAATACTGAACAAAACAACCTAAAAACTTAAAAATACAGCTGCAGTAAAATCCCAAACCAATAAGCATATATCAAAATGACTGGTTAGCTCTTAGAGCAAAACCTGTGAAACCATAAACATGATATCCAAACAGAACAGAAAAATGGTGTACTATTTTCTCTTTTTCCTCCTCATTATAAACTACAAAAATATATAGCTATTTAAGGTAAATTTGTATGCTTAGATGTGAATACATCTACTGAAAAATAATTTTTTTTAAACTCATATGAGAAAATAATATTATTTAATTTTTGTATAAATTTGAATTTATTATTTCTTTAATATTCATTTTTTAGTAGTTGTTTAACTATTCTATGCAAAAACATATCAAAATATCACCTGTTCCCTCATAAAATAAGAAATATATCTTTAGATACATCTAAAATATGAAACCTTATCAGTTACTTTTCTGTAGTGAGGTAAGTAAAAAGTTAATGATGGTTTACTATTACTTAAAGTAATATAAAGTCACCTTTAGAGAGTGATCAGTATTTTCACAGAAATAGCTTCATTCCTTAAATGAAAAATAACTCCTAAATAATTTATATTAGCCTTGTCAGTAAACTAGAAGTCTGTCCTTTGATATATTATGAAAAATTACAGCATGTATTTAATAGCACTTGTCTTCTTGAAATGATTTTATACTGCTGCTCATTTCTGCCCAAAAGATAATGTAGGTTAACATTGGGTCAAAATCTGATGCATTCTCAAACATTTCAATAACAACCTGAAGACTTTTCTCTAAGACATATAACCTCCTTTAGCTAAACTGATCCTGAGAATGGATGAAATAGATGTTAACGGATGACAGCTTGGCTCTCTGCCCGTTTTATGCTTAGGACTTACAGAAAACTGCAGGGGGGATGTGGGAAAGCAGAGAATTCATGTAAATGAAACTCCTACACTACCAGAGTAGTTTTCCAAAAATTTATTTCCTTTTTTTTTTTTCTCCTTCTGTAGTAAGTTCTGTGGGGTTGCTACAGAGGGGAAAGGTAGTCAAGGGTAGGTACTAAAAAAACATGTTGGTCTTAGAAAAAAAGAAAAGTATCATAATAGCATTTTATATTTCTCTTTATCTTCTGAACACGGAGAAAGGATTTAAAGACATTATTTGTATTTTACAACAAATAAGCAAACAAACAAAAACAAACCAAAAAGCTTTGCTGTTATTAGGTAGGACACTATCTTTTCACTACTACACACTTCCATTGCCTCAAAAACCCTATTATATGAATTACCTGACTCTTTTTAAAAAAAAAAAAAAGAAAAGATACAGGCAAAATCTTTTACCAGGCAAGAGAGTGAGCAGTTGCTAGCAACCAGGCAGTAAAAGGGAAGTAGAGATTCATCTCTCAAGCACCTCTTCTATCTCCAAGGTTACAGGCACGCAAATGTAATAGGTATATGATGGAGATGTAGCCAGACCAAGTTTTAACAGGTTCTTTAATTCTTCCCTACAGTATATCCCACACAAAGATTTTTTTTTAAGGGGAAAAAAACAAAAGGGTGAAAGGGACAAAACATAATTTTATATGATATGGACACTTACAATGATCTAATGAACTAATCAACTAATTCTACATTTTCTAACAAGTGAACGTCCTTAGTGCCAAGGCCTTTTCCATCTGTACTGCTTTCAATCACAAGAGTGACTGAAAAAATATAGAGTAAGAATGAGAGGGGAAAAAAAGGGAAAGATAGGGAGAAAAAAACAAACAAACAAAACAAAAAACCACCACATTTGATTTGATCCAGAGTTTAAAAAGGTCAGGTTTGGATGTATTTTGTAAACAACATTTCAATTTTGCAAATGAATAACTTGGCTGAAACAGAGTGAATGCCAAGCTCCTACAGACAGCTTACATAACTGTATATGTGATGTTCCAACTTGCAGCACTCTTGAGTAGCAGAGCTCTGCATATACATGGCAAAATGAATGGGAGTGGATGTCTAATGTTAGCATTTAGCTGAATACCAAACAGGTTGAAGTCCCATTACAACAAATCTAAATGCAACACCAAGTATTACAGAGTAGTACAATGAATACATTTGTATTGTACATTTTTTCCCCTTATTTCAGTCTTTCTTTCTATTACTCCCACTTCTCTCTTTCTCATTTCTAACAGCATGCCCTCTGTTATCTACCTCAGCCTGCAATGAGTGGATAATGAAGAGACCAGTACTTTGGAGTATAGGAGTGATCACAATAAAACAAACAACTCCTCATCCTTCTTTTTCATATACTTTTCCTTTACATTTCCACATATTTCTTCCATATCACTCTCCTGCTTTTGAAACAGCACCCTTTTTATGCATTTTTCCTCTAAATTCACCACACTTTTTTCCTCCTCATTTTCTCTTGCGTTTGTTTAAATTCCCTGTTGAAATCATGTACTTTTCTTCTTCATCTTTATGATGAAGTTGGCACAGTCTTTTTCCCCCTAGATTCTGCTGAAGCCCGAAAATGGTATGCTGCAAAAAGTCTATTTAATGTCCTGTTCTTCACAGCACTCCTAGTAATGATTATAGCAATTGCTGATTTAAAGCATATCTTGGTTTGTATGCTAGTAAAAAAAAACTTGACAAAAATAAATATTGGAATTTTGGCATGCTCAGACCAATGATAAAGGAAGAAAAGAAATTTTGGATAGGGTTATGAAGTAAGACTGCAAGTTCTCTTCCCTCTTATCCTCTGAACTCAAAGTGTATTATTTAGCTCTGTCATCTAAAAATCATTAGACTAGATAACCAGAGCCATACTTTACCATTAGTTTTACAGTAAAATGTTTAAGACTGTTCTATAGGGAATTCTGTTTCAAAAATAAGGTTACACCTTGAATCAACCATGCCCCAGCTCTGCAGAGAGGTTTCACTTTGTTGTTGTAATATACTGTAAAGTATATTTCTTTTAAACGCACATATGAACAGGTTCTTCAGAAACCTTTGTGTGATAATTGTTGCTCCTCAAAGTGTTTTAGTAGATATTGCACACAGTTTTGTGGAAGACCAATTTTTAAATTAATTTTTAATTAATTATTTTTTAATTAAATTACAGATAGTAGTTACTGGCTACTTTTGATGTTTCATCTTTAATATTGCAACAGTTGCCACAACACTGGTAAGGCCATTGTTTTCAACCCATTCCACATAAGGAATTTTATTTCATAAACATGTAGAATTGGTTTGCCAACTGTAATTTAATTTCATAAACATGTAGAAGTACTTTGCAAATTGTAGTAGAATGTGATGTCATTCTTTAAGCTGTGGAACAATTTTTTTTTTTGTGGAACAAGTTTGAATTATTCTGAAGGGGTGTTAATGAACCATAGCTGATATTTACTGATATTGTTTTAATCTTCCTGCTTATTCTTACTCTTAATCACTTGAAATACTAAAAAAATCTGAATTTTCCAGAATTGTCTATGGTTAAGAAGAAACTAGCATATATTACTGAGGCTTCACAATTGTTAAAGTGCATCCCATTGAAATAAATCAAAACTGTTTTATCTTGTTTATATGTTGCTTTAATTCATGCTATTTTATACTAATGATTTTAGATTCTCTAGAATACATAGACTTTTGAGAAGATGTAAAAAAAAATTTGTTGCTATTGACTTTTTCCAATATATAGCAACATTAACTTTAAATGCAAATATTCCACAATTATTGTTGATACATATAATAATGATTACTGGTATAGTACTGTTTATATATATTATCATAAGTACATTACAGGTTTCTCTACATTAAAAGAACAGCTAAATTCATCTTGTGTCACTTTTCTATATGTACTGACTGACATACAGAGAGTGGTTTTTGTCAAAAGAGGAAAAGAAGGATTTGCGGTCAGACACTCCTAATAACATGTACTCACATAACTTTCACAAATTCACTGAAATAAGGAATGACAGTTTGAGTATAAATTCCAAAACAAACTGAAATGAGCTATGCTAGATCATCACTGGAACTTTCTCCAAAAGGTTTCTTCCCTTCACGGAGATTCAACCACTGAATGGTACTGTGTTTTAGTATTTCTTCTCTAGTGCCATTACTTCTCTGTGCCACTAGACTGTGCTGCATTTGTTCATATTTGTGTTCCTACCACATATGAATATCTGGCCTCAGTTTCTGTGTATGGTCTCTCCTTTCTTTCAGTTCATCCCAATTAAACACTGAATATAGTACAAGTATTGCACAAAATCCCCTAAACAACCCATATTGAAGTAATCAGTGCTTTTGTTTGAAGTATAAAAGTGATGAAGGAAAAAGTTACTAGCAATGTGGCAAAACAAGTTTTCCGAAACAAAACCTGTGGCAAGCTCTTAAATTTAGAAGTTAACTGGAAGTAGTTTATCATCACCTAGTAATACAGCATGTTTTTCAAGAGGGAAAGAGGAGACAATACAGATTAATGTCTTTAAGAAACATTTTTAACCAAATATTGTCCTTAATATATCTATCTATATATAAACACACACTAAATACAGTTCCCGTATATAAAGTACAATATGCTGTCCTCTAAGAAAAAAATTATCATTTCCAATAAATCTTTTGGAATACAGTTTGCTCCACAATTTTTTTTTTTCAATTGACTGCAGGGCTGGGGCTGTAGTTTCCAGTCACCCTTCAAAAAACTGCAAACATCCAATGTGCAACTTTTGCTAAATAATCCAACATATAAACATAAATAATCCCTTCAATCCAACATAAATAATCCCTTCAATTATCCAATTGGTTAAAGCCCATCTCATTTTATCTCGTGTTGTAGTGGGAATGGTAATGCAAAGTTTGTTTATTTATAAACAGCCTTGTTTTCACTTTTTACACTTGAAGTCTATTTTAAGAAAACCATAATTTCATCTGAGACCAAAAACAACCTGCTCCAAAACATAATATGCTACCCTCTTGACAGCTCATTATTTTGACAGCACATTGAACTGCAATTTAACAACTTCTTCTTGTCTTCTTTTGATCTAGTTTTTCTCCCCCACCCCCCCTACCCCTGAACACCTTCACTCAAAAAAAAATAAAGAAGAAAAAAATCAACATATAATACATATTGTTTGTAAGAGTAAAGACATTTTTAATCTAGAGGATTGCTGGGTGAAAAAATTAAATGTGATGAGAATGTATGCCTTTTTTTAGAAATGTTACTCTAAAGAATGAATTAACTTTTGGATTAATGAAGCAGAGATGTAAATCTTGAAAATAATTCTGATGTGGAAGGTGTCCTGTTGTGTCCAGGAAACCTCCACAGTGAACATGGACAACTAAGAGGAATGGATTAACTGTGAGACAACCTCAAAAACATGGATAAAGAGACATAATGAATTAAAGACTGACTTTAAAATAATTATCAAAATTCCTCTTAATTTATACTGCTATTTTACCCATGATAAAATGTTCATTACTTCATGTAGTATATCCATACCTAATATTAATGTATATATTTTCTTACAATAAAGATTAGACTTTTTTTTTTTTACTAGCAACAGTATGGCATTCTGAATAAACACAACAGTTAAAGTGATTTATTGACAATTGGTTGAAGAACAATGCTTTTGAACACTTTTTATAGCTCAACATTAGCTGAGAAAACAAGTAATGTATTTACCAACATCTTCCAGCAAATACAAATTTCCAGCCAAGCCAACATCCATATTTGAGCACCTTTCTAATGATTCATATTTCTTACTATTCTAATCATTGTGTTTCAAAGAGACAGAGCAAATGGCCTCAAATTCAGCTTGCCCTATTTATGTGAGTAGTCCTATCAAATCTAACCGAATGCTAACTGGATGACTCGCATAAACAAGACCCATGACAACACTAAAACTTTCAGAATGAATTTGTCTGTCAAGCAAGCACAATTACTTGACATTTACTCTTTAATGAGTATGTGGTTTTAAATGTACATGATTCAGTTCCAGATAAACATATGATTTTTAATATTTGTTGTGTTTTTGTGAAGTAGTAACAGCGTTGATCTTCCTTAAAAATTCTGTAGATGCATTGTAATTGCCAATTCATCAAAATAATTCATCATTAACAGCATAATAACCACATTTATGTCAAACTGGATTAGTTTATATACTTGTATCAGAGGCAGAAACAGCTGTCATTCTGTTTGCACAAATTTCCAGCAGAATGTGTCTGGCAAAGTCAAGCATGAGCTTTTTTTTTTTAATTTACTTATTTTAAATATACAGCTCCAACATATACACAGACAGCAAAAATACAGAGGGCCAACATTCCCATCCGCAAGACCACTCAAATGATTAAGTATTGCTCAGTTAAACAAGAAGCAGGCCATGATGATAGATCTATTTTATTGTCCATCATATGCATAAATAAGAGCTTTGAATATGCTCATGAAAGCAATATTAGAAACAAACAGGAAAATGGCACAATCCAAAATGTATCTTCTGTCTGCCACCCTCGTTGACACTGTGTGATGTCTTACTCTCAAAGCTGCACTACAGACTTTACCCAGGCTGCAAACAGAATCTGAAGGAACAACATTGAACTTTATAAACATGAATCACAAAGAACAACATTTTGACATCTACACTTTGTCTATGAAAGTCATTATGGAAAGCCCCAAATGTGTTAAATGCTCAAAGCTGTTAAAATTACTCTTTAAAAACTGATTTAAAATTCAAATATATCAAGTTCTTTAGAATTTACAGTTTTGTTGAAGTTGATTTAACAGGTTTATTACTAAGCTTAACATCAAGTGATTTAGGACAGTGTCTTAAAAGTGTAAAACACAAATACTAATGCAGTGCTGTTACATCATGATTCTATATGGTGCTTGAGTGCATTAATAAAGATATTTATTTATTTTGACTATATCCAGTTATTTACACAACTATTATATTTAGCCTGATTTACCATAAATGCCGTTATAACACCTGTGTTTTCCCTCATTAAGTGCCCAGTAGATAGAGTCATGGGTTGAAAGGCCAGCATATGGGCTACGGAAGGGCTAGTTAACCTAACCTATTATACTGGTGCACTGGTAAAGCTCATTCCTATTCATCTGATGATTAGTTCAATCAATATTTACTCCTGTGTGCTTCTTTTGTCTTCAGCTACAAAGCATGCATTCTTCAATTTCATAGCACAGACTTTGTTTTCTATGAATTCACTGCATCATTTGAGAGGAAGGGAAACAATTTCCTGGATAGTTTGGAAATCACTTGTTTGATTTTGTTTTCCTGTATCAGGCAACCAGTGTCCATGCCATGGTGGATCCTAGTTCCTGGAACTGCTTAACAACATACTGCTGCTGAAGGTATACTTCATCCACACATTTCTATTTCATCCATCCAATAGGCACATATCAATGTCACATATTGCAGTACACAAGCACCCTACATATTTTGCAGTAGTTACCATATTTTACCTGGAATTCTGACTTCAAATTTACTCAGAACGTATTTTTTTGTTGTTGTTGTTTGTTTGTTTCTGGTATATTTAACCCAGAATATTGATATATTTTAAATAACAAAAGACAAATTAATCTCTTAATGCAACCATGACTGTATTGTGATAAGTGTAAACTGTATCGTTATTTCTTATCACTATATTTACTTATAAAAGGCCAATAGTGGATGTCAGACATTTTCTGTAAAACAAAAGAGAAATCATTTCCAGCTAATGAACATCATATTATTGTAGGTTTTAAGTTGCCATATTTCAGGTCACCAGACATCTATTTGTCAAAAACAATTTTCTCATTACATAAAATCAGAAAAAAATATTTTCTAAGGTAAAAATTATAAAGGTAATAAAACAGATACAGTTCTATATTGAAGCTTCATTATATACTCTTCCTTCTCCCACCCAAACGCTGTGGCATAATATAATAATGAAAGATAAATGCACAACATTCTTTGTAATGTAAATATAGTACAAAACAAAGTATTGCAGAGGTACAAATAGACTCTCATACTTCAGATTTGATTCTTGCTCATTCTAAAGAGCGACCTGTCATGCTACATGAACAATACACGAACAATACATATTTGTATTTTCTATCATATAATGCAGTTTATTACTGGCTCGTGATTTTCTAAACACTTACTAAAAATTGACCTGGAAACGCCTAACACCAGAAACTTGATTTCTGTCACATTTCAAAGAGTCTCAGTGAAGTCAATAACATCATTGAGATAAGTACCAGTTGGGTGCACCATGCTGTGATGAGAAATAGTTTCTGGTGTTATGGGGTAGGGTACTAAATCTGTCAAAATCTGTATTTATTTTAGGTTACCACTTTTGTTTTAAATAGTCAATGCATTTTTTTTTCATTTTTTCATTGACATCTTTTAGGATACTACTGCCACATATTCCAAATTTAGTCGCATTTCTTATTCTTAGAATAACTTTTGAAATAGATTCCATTTGCTTTAATGTGTAAGTGTGTATGAAGATTTTCTGCACTCATCAAATAAAGAACTTAAATATTTCTCAGTTATCCAGACTATTTGTACATGTTACTTAATAAGCTCTCTCAGCAATACTGCAGATAGTATTTGTTTGATTCACACTTTCCTAATTGCTTACAAATATTCCAGTGACGCTAAGAAAACAGAATAACTATATAACATTATGTAACATATCATTGCGCAGTCCTGACACCAACAAGTGTAAACTACACAGAAAAACTTCCTTAAATACCTCAGCTTAGGCGTATCCATTTCTTTAAAACAAAACTCTTTGTAAGATTCACAAATGAAAGCTTCAATACTGCTTTTTCAATAAAGGAGTGCTCTATATAACTGTTTTGATGTCACTTTCATAGCTCAAATAATTGTGATCACAAACTGTTTTTTGTCTGTGTACAGGTAAAAAGTGCCCAGAATAAAATTAGGTGATTTGTAAGATTTTATCCACTTAGGTATTTCTGTTTGCATTATATACATAACTCATTAGCATTCAACAGCTTTAACTTTACAAATGAGTTTAACAAAAATTAAACTAGAAGATAAAACCCAGAAGACTTGTTTTCTTTTTCAGTTAAGCAGCACACTGATTTTAGAGCACTGTATAGCTCTCTTTTTCTAAAAATGTTTTGTTAAGTGCATTTCTACCTTTTTTGTTAAGTACATTCTTTATCCTCTCATAGGTTTTTGACAGGAATGGGAAGGTTTGAAATAAGGAGCTCTCTGTTGAACAGAGATTGTAAATCTCATTCTTTATCTACATTTTATACCTATAGCTTATAAAGGCAAAGACATCAACTTCCAAGTTACATTCCCAATTCAGAGGGAAAGATATGGACCTACTATGACCATGACCACATCCACAACAGAAATGTTTAGTCTCCTGCACCAGAATATTGTTCAACTATAAATCAGCATGGCTGTGTATCCTCAAAATAATTTAAAGGAGACGTAGCACTGGAGGCTATTATTTTGAATATGACATGACCAGTGACTAGAAATGTAGTGTCACAACAGCTGGGATGTGCTTCAATGCTAGTTGCACTACCATGGATGGGATGGCCGAGAGCCTACAACAGCCCAGTGCTTTGGGATGCATCAATACAAGCTGGAAATTTTTGGCAGCTCTTTGGCCTCCATCTCTGATGTGCAGCAGGTGAACAACCACAACAAACTCTGCTCACCCCAGGCATGTTGGGCTAGGTGCATCAGCTGTAGCTTGGAAGGATCACAGCTTCGCTGGGAAATTTTTGGGGAAAACCTCACCATGTAAAAGAGAGCTTCTTCCTCCAACCATAACAGTGAGTATAACAGTTGAAAATTCATTAAACCCTTTCACAAGAACATTTATAGCTGTCTAAATGCATTAATTCACAGAAGCTTGAAATCTACTAATTATGATATTTATTTCATTTATTAGGCAAGCCACAAATGCAACGGACAGATATTCTATTAGCATACAGTGTTCTCATCCGTTTGATGGGGTGTAAAATACTGCTCTCATCTCAATGTACACCTGGTGTAAAACATCAGTTCAGTAACCTCTTCCACAATGAGTTTTGCACAAGGCTGGAAGTGGCTTGTTTGTCCCTCCGCCCCAACCCCTTTCTCCACCACTTGTAAATTCCAGGCTGAGCAAGCAAGCATACATGAGACATGAACACAAACAAGCATCTAGTGCTAGAACATGGCACCACTTCATGGATGGCAGCTGATAGCACAGCTCAAGGGGTGTCAGAGGAGGCAGAGACAGAGGCAGACCCTGTGAGCGATGCCACCAGGTGTGTTGGTGGATCCCACTCCTCATCCCCAACACATGGCCAACACATGGCCACTTGGACAGACTCAAGCTTATTTTAAAGGAAAGGGTCAGAGGAGTGAGACAGCATTTCATTCCTTGCTGGTCATGGCAGCACCTGGGCTCGGTGGTAGCACAAGGGGGACAAGAGGACAAGACAGCTGTGCCTTGGCTGGCCTAACTCCCCAGTAAAATGGAAATGGGTACCCTGCCCAAGGGGCACAGGCAAGCACGTATCAAAAAAAAACCCTGAGCCACTGACTGGTTCTGCTCACACTGAAGACGTTTCATTAACAAAGAAAAAAATGCTGCAAAAGGAGACGCTTTACAGACTTGAGAGTGTTTCCCCCTCTCTTCATTTCCTTGTGTTCTTATGAAAGAAATACTGTTTAGCAAGTTCTTGGTAGATGCCCCAAAGCGCAAACCCTATCTTCTAGGAGAGGAGGGGGAAAGAGGGCTTTTTGTTTCTCTGTGCAAACATCAAAGTTACAATTTCTACAGAGAAAATTACATACATGCATGATTTGTTAGTGCTGTTAATGAACTCAGCTAAAGGAGCAAGTATCCCGTAAGAGGAAATCCTAGCTAGAGTTGTCTCTGGTGTGTGTATCCCCATTCATTAAACAAACCAGAGACTCAAGATCTTTGCACGCAACGGGGATGTCACCCCGAGCATGTTTTGCTCCTTGCAAGCCCTTCTCCAGCCCTATACCCCAAGAAAGATTACTTTTTGCCTCGTTATCAAGCAACTGAAAGGAAGGATGGGACACTAAAGGGGAGCATGGAGGATGTGGCAAAGGAGGTGTGCAACCCCTGTGGGTGCCCGAGGCTGGCAAGGATGGTTCTTGCCTGACCCAGGAAAAGGGGCCAGTGGAGTGCCTGTGGAGCGCTGCCTGGCCCTGAGACACGCGGAAACAACGCGCCTCCACATCCCCCGCGCCCAGCAGATAGATGTCCCAGCGTGCCACACACAGCAGGCTGCACATGGCCCAGAGGCACTCTCTGGACCAGCTGCCCAGCAGCTTGGGAGTCTCCCGCGGGTGGGGAGGCTTCGCGGTCTTCTGCGGGGCCTCCCGCGGGTGAGGTTGCAAGCCCTGGGGATGCAGAAGGGAAGGCTCTGGCTGCTCTCCAAGGTAAGTCGAGGAACAGGGCTGCGCAGTGGGCATTTGCTCGGGGGACCACGGAGGAGAGTTGCAGGCGTGGCGAGGGTGATCCCGGGATACACACCCCTCCCCATCAGCCACCCCCGAGGAAAGTAGCCCCCACTCGACTAGGCATCTGGTGAACAGCGTGAAGCCAGAGAAAAGTCCTGAGAACAACTTTTTGGGAGGGAAGGGAGGGCCCCTACCCCCTACCCGTACTCGCAGAGACCTGGGACCAAGGGGCAGTCGGCTCCTGCGGTACAGACCACCTGCCGCCGGCGAGCGCGTCCCGTGGACAGTTTTGGGGGTGTTTACGGGGGTGCTTCAAGGCACAGACATCGGTAGTCGCTTCCCTCCCTCCATCCCTGCGGTCTCGGGTGACGCCGGACTTCCTCACACGGCCCTCGGGGCACGTCAGGGGTCTCCCTCACCCTCCTGCGGGGGGCACTTCGGGCTGGTCCCCGCGGGTGCGGGGAACACTCTGCGAACAGTCACCCTGACAGGAGGGCACGACCCACCAACTTTCTCCCTCGGACCCTCTCCCCCGGCACAAAACCTCCTCCCCGACTGTTTCCCCGGAAAATGAAAACAAATAAAATAAGCCGCTCCCCACCCCGCCCGGCCCGCTTACCTCGCATGGTGTTGGCGACTCCCCGCTCCGCGCAGTCATGAAGCTGGGAGCCCGGGAGCCGCACCACGAAAATCCCGTCTCAGCACCCGCGGAGGCGGCGGGGGCCGCAGCTCTGCTCTGCCGGGAACACCATCCCTCCGAGGCGGCTCGGCGGGGCGCGGCTCGGCGCGGAGCGGCTCCGCGGGCTGCCCGCCGCCGGGCGAGCTGCTCGGGGGCGGCCGCCGCACACCCGCCCGCCCGCCTCGGAGCCCCTGCGGGGGTCGCCGGGGCCGCGGAGCGGCGGCGGCTGGCTATTTGCGAAGCGGCTGGGGGGGGGGGGGGGGGGGGGGGGAAAGGAAGGATCGGAGTTACGCTAGGAAAAAAACAACAATAAAAACGAAAAACACACGGACGGAAGAAAAAGAGCGCGGAGGGCTGCGGGGATGGTAGAGCATGTGCGCTTTCACATGACACCGGCGCCCCTCGGCAGCTCCCTGGTGCGGATTTCCACTGCGCATCAACAGGGACGCGCAGAGCGGGAGAGAGAGACCCGAGGAAACCGCGGCCGGGAGGCTTATAGCGGGGGGCGGGCGGCGCCGCCGGCACGGCCCCGCCCGCTGTCAGCGCCGCCGCCAATCGCCGCCCGCCCGGCACCGCGCCCGCGGGCGGCAGGGCGCCTCTGCCGCCAGCCCCGCACCGGCACCGGTACCGGCACCGGCACCGGCCGCGCGGGGAGCTCCGATCCGCTCCGCGACCCGCCGCGCCCCGCTTGTTCCCCGCAACTTTTACCCGTGGCGGCCGGGGCTGGGCGCGGCGGTGCAGAAATGAGCGTGGTCCTCCGGAGCTTGTGGAGAAAGGTAACAGGCAAAGGAAAGCCCCTCGTGTGACTTCGGATTTCTTTTTTTTTTTTTTTTTTTTTTTTTTGGCCGGGGAAGGGTGCGTGTGTGTGCCGTGAGGGTGCCCTGGGAGGAAGGTTAAAGCGTTCACCCCGGTGAGATTGGCTCTTGGGGACTGCGTTCCATTTTCCGACAAGAGGGGGAAAGTTTGGTGGTGAGTCGTTTGCTCATGAAAGAGCGAACCTGGATGTCAAAAGCAGTTTGTTTTCCGTCTGTAGGACCAGCAGACAGTAGTGCAGAAACCGATTTGTTCCGTGGACAGCAGGATTTTCCCTAAGTTTTACCCCCCCTCTGAATTAACTGATGTTTTGCCCATGTTTTGCCCATAAGAAAAATGACTGCGGGCTCTTCCCGATTTTTTTTTTTAAATTTCTTTCTATGTGGTAAGTTATGGAACACAACGACAAGTCATCTCTGTCAGTCATTTTAAAAACAAGTCCCTAATGCCAAGGATCACAGTTTCTATCTCCAAGCATAAAATAGAATTGAAAAAAAAAAAAAGAAAAAGAAACCAACCAAACGAAAAAAAAAACAGATTTAACCGAAGCATATCCATACAAAATTATTCATATCGACTTCAAAAATTAAAATGGGGTATATTTCAAAGAGAGATACTTTTTAGATAAATAGGAACCTGGCAAAGTATATTTATTCTTTCGTACATGAATTATGAGATGAAATTCTATCAGCTCTGTTGTGCAAGAAATCAGAGGTATGATTTCTTTTGCTCTGAAAAAGTTAAGGATCAGTATAGAAAAAATAGGCACAGTGATGCTTCCACTGTTGGTGCAAACTAGCAAAGCTTCAGTCCTGGGAGCAATGTGAAGGGTTTGCAGGAAGTAGTTCTCCTGGTCAGCCTCTCTCAAAACACCTATTTGAACTGAAGCTGAGAGAGACATGAAGAAAGCTTTGCCAATATTGAAAATATTTAGGTTTACCTGATCTTGGTGAATTTTGTTTTAACTGGATTTGATGTGGTTAAGATGGAGTTGGTAAAAAACACGCAAAGCAAACAAACAAACAAACAAACAGACACACTGAATTCCTAAGATATTATACACTTTAATATTCTTGACCATCTGATTTTATTTATTTATGCAATCTTATGTACTGCAATGACCAGCTGTTTGTTAGGATTTGCTTAGGGCACTATCTTAGAATCTTGTTTACAAACTCTTACCAATTAGTTTTATTTACAACTCTTATATCAGCAGACCTTCTAATACTTTCCATCTTTTCTCTTCACAAGAATAGGTATTTCCAGTGGCATATTTTCTTTATAACAGAGATTTTAGCAGGTGTGACTGGCTGCAGACAGGACTGTCTAAAGGATTCTCTTTTGTGGATTTTCCCATCAGCCTTCTCTCCAACCTATCCACGATGAACAAAATTTCTGAGATAACTTCAATAAAACAGCACTTATACTTCACTTTACACAGAAAGTTAGAGAGCATGGGAAATATATCTAATCTTTCTAGTGTGTATAATTTACCTAACATCTAATTTGGAATTTGGGTGAAGTGTTAATTAGCTTCTGGCTAGTGCTTCAGGCTTTAGAAAAGCAACTAGGAGAAAGAGATATTCTAATTCTTGCCTGATGTATTGCAACCAAGACTCTTATTTTTCCTGGATGTCCACGTAGCAGCCATAACAAAAGCTGAATTGGAATAGGATGCAATGACTCTTTTTCCATATTTTCAATCTTGTCTTTATTGTCCATGCCAATCAGACTTTTAGATTTAATTGTTGTAAAGCTACATCTTAACACCAGTCAAAACTTTGATAGGTAAATAACAAGCTGTCTACTTGCTAAGCAGTGCATTCAGAAAACCTTACACTACTGCACTAAGTACTGGTACACCTTTATTTGGAATTTATATGGTTATTTTGACAGCTGAGAAAAATAAGTCAAAACTGAATTGCATCTGTTCTCTCTTAATTTGATTTTGATTTTGTTTATCAACTCTCTCTGTCTATATATATTTAAATTGACAAAAATAATTTAGCCGTTAAGGCTATTTCAGCCTTAAATAATTTCAGCCTTGTACTTTTTTCTCTCTGCTGTATAGAGTGGCAATTTTTATTTGTTTTCAGAAGTCCTTGTAGACTTTTGGTTCATTCTTCTGTCTTGATTTAGAGGTTGATTCCTTTGTCTGTGTATCCGGATGTCAGAGCTAACTTCTTCATCAGCTGTAGCAAGTTGTTACATTTGCAATTTACTCTAATACTTAGGATGAGATATTGTCTGCTAAGCGAAATGTAGGGCTACTGAAACCATTCTACATCCAAGTAGGTGAAGAAGACACAGGAAATCTGTGACCTGACTGCATACAGGAAATTGGCATATTTAAAAATTTAACACGTATCTTAAGTAGTTCAAAATAAACTGAGTTGTACTCAGTTCTTGAACTCACTGTTCTTGGAAGACAGTACTTATCTTAGGTTTCAAAGATTTCATGGGATTTCTCGTTTCATGAGTACTTCAGGGAAAATGTTTAGAAAAAGCCAGGCATAAAGAGTTAGAATATAATGAATATCTTGTTTTATTCAGAATGTTAACAAATGCTTTCAAAAATAAAAATAAAAATCATAGCTAATATATTTGCACTAGAAGCTAAATAATGAGAAACTGCCTTTCAGAATACTCTCTTAAATTAGTACCTTTTCCAAGTCTGTTTGAATGACAAATATTTAAGAAGACAATATTTAAGGCCAGGTAGCTTTATCATTTTAATCATTTGCAATGTATTCATTAGAACTGTACCAAATTTTGCCTACTATAGTTTTTTCATTAAAAATTACTGCTGCAGCCAAAACAAACTTTGTCTATAGGCCCCATTCTATTCCCCCGAATATCAGTGGTCAATTTCTATAGGCATTAAAGAAAGCCGGATCCATCCTGTAGGAAAAATTAATTTCTTAGGTTCAATAGGAGCAAGATTGGTCACACTTTTCTTGGTCTCATCTGTCTCTGTGTTCTCAGTGCCAGACATTCCTAACTGTATGTAAGTCATGAGACAGAGTTTCTAGTTTTGCATTTTATGACTTCTGCATGGAATTATTGAAAGACTCAAGAATCTGAACTTCTCCCATAGATTCTTTGCTTCAAATTCACTTTCTAAATTCTTTCTCATTGATTTATACCTGTATGCCTTAGATAAAGCATGCACATACACTATATTGTGTTTATGTGCTATAAACTCTCATAACCATTATAAAATTTCAAACGTTTTATAGAATATTATTTAATTCAGGAACTGTAATTTTTTTTTCTGAAGTACTAAAATTGTTTTAAAAGCATCCCTAAAAAGTTCTGACACATTCAGAAACAATATTTGGTAGCAGAAAATCTTTAATTATGCCAATTTAGCTTTAGAAGCTAAGATTGTAATGCATAATGCATGACAGGATAACCAGAAACTTCAAAAAAATCAGAATTAAAAAAAGGAAACAAAACAAAACATACTTGATTATTTCCTATGTTTTCTGAGAAGTAATCCCTAGATTACAAAGGAAGAATGTCAACTCCTATAAATGCTTCATGACATTTAAAATATGATGTTTTATTTGATACCTCAAATTTATTTTAAAATGTGCATATTTGATTTATTTTCTTACAAATATATTGTTTTTAAAGTGTTACTGAAGCCTCATTTCATTCCGTATTTTCTTCCCTGCCCTGATGGCAGAAATTGTACAGTGATTCATACCTGCTTTTAGTACATTGTCAATCACTAGATCATCGTATAAAATGTCTCGGTGAAATATGTCTGTGGACAAGAATGGATAGTAGGTGAGAAAACGTTTTGTTTTGTTTTCAAGATGTTTACCTAAGGTGGCTACTAACTAAAAAAGAAAAAAAAATGGCTGTAAGGGTTATTGCTGGTCAGAGCAGCATTAAATCTAAAACACCACAAACCTTAAAGTGGTAGTTTGGGTCAAGTGTTCAGACTGGGAGGAGGCTAGTTTGATGGTAGCACGTAAAACCAGTGACCTGGTGTTTGCTGTGGAGAAACTGCAGAATATCTGAATGTTAATGAAATGAGGAGGCAGCAGAGAAACACTGCTGAAAAAAAGCTGCTGAGAGGCAATGACCTTCTGACATTTTCATCCACATTCTCCTTCCTTGGCAGAGCCAAACATTCCTCAGTTGTTTTATGGCAATCCAGGAACAAGAACGGGCTTCAGCAAAGGGGACAGAGAGACGAGAGGTTAAAGGAACATAAAAACACAAATTAAAACACAGAAGTAAAGAAGCAGGATACAGAAGACAAACCTACAGATAAATGCTTTTTCCTACTAGCAGGCTCTGAGGGACCAGGCAGTATAGGTTGAGAACAAGATAATTCTTTTAACGTGTAGTGGTGTCAAACAGTAATTTAAAAAGCAACAATCTATTTCAGCCAAAGAGTTTCCACTTTAAATGGATATTGACCTTTCAGCTAAACATTCTTTTTGCCTCATGGAAGCAGTCTGTCTTTTTCTTTTTTCTTTTTCTTTTTCTTTTTCTTTTTCTTTTTCTTTTTCTTTTTCTTTTTCTTTTTCTTTTTCTTTTTCTTTTTCTTTTCTTTTTCTTTTTCTTTTTCTTTTTCTTTTTCTTTTTCTTTTTCTTTTTCTTTTTCTTTTCCCTTTCCCTTTCCCTTTCCCTTTCCCTTTCCCTTTCCCTTTCCCTTTCCCTTTCCCTTTCCCTTTCCCTTTCCCTTTCCCTTTCCCTTTCCCTTTCCCTTTCCCTTTCCCTCTTCCTCTTCCTCTTCCTCTTCCTCTTCCTCTTCCTTTTCCTTTTCCTTTTCCTTTTCCTTTTCCTTTTCCTTTTCCTTTTTCTTTTCCTTTTTCTTTTTCTTTTTCTTTTTCTTTTTTTTTTCTTTTTTCTTTTTCTTTTTCTTTTTCTTTTTCTTTTTCTTTTTCTTTTTCTTTTTCTTTTTCTTTTTCTTTTTCTTTTTCTTTTTCTTTTTCTTTTTCTTTTTCTTTTTCTTTTTCTTTTTCTTTTTCTTTTTCTTTTTCTTCCTTTCCCTTTCCCTTTTCCATTTCTGTTTCCATTTCTTTTTCCTTTTTTTTTCTTTTTCTACCTTCTTTTTTCTTTCTTCTTTCTTCCCTTTTTTCTTTTTTCTTTTTTTCTTTTTTTCTTCTTTTCTTCTTTTCTTTTTTCTTTCTTTTTTCTTTTCTAAAGTTCTTTTTTTTTTTCACTGAAAAAAGCAGAATACAGATATTTTATTTATCAGTAAATGAATTTATATTCTGGTGAAAACCCAGTTTTCCTATTCATATTTGTGCACCACAGTTTTACATTTTCAAATTGAGGAAGTTCAGAAAAGATTTTTAAAATCTCAATTTTTTTCCTACTTCTGAGCTAATGTTTCTTTAGAAAATCATTTTAATTCATCCCATTTTGATGACCTAGCTATTTCCCTAATTTTAAAAAATTAATCCTTTATAATTAGAACGGTCAAAACCCACATATAGTAACTCCTCTTTTGAAACAGGTAAAATTAAGGGGAAAAGTAAATATATATTTTTTTCATTTTGCAGATTATGACTGAAATTGGAACGTTGGATGCAAACAAATACATTTTTAAACTGAAAAATTTAGGAAAAATCAAAGGGTTCTGGGTCTTACACATTTACAGAGAGTAACCTGTAACCTTCTCTTGAGTATTCAGTTATTTATTATCATTTTACAATACATTAGTACCTGCAAAACAGAGATGGGTTTGTGAACAAAATTTGGAAGTAACATTTTAAAATGGTCATATTTCATGGTTTTGAACTGAAAAAAAATATGTTTCTTTCAAATTTTGGATGAACCAAAAACATATTCATGTTTCCAAATGTTTCCCTGCTTGTGGCATTTAAGGTATTCATATCTGGGGTTCTGCTTTAGACTAATCTCCCATGCATATCGAGGCTCCCTCTACATTCAGCAAATTTAGCTGTAGCTCATAGCAACCACTACAGTTACGGATACTTTCT
Organism: Cygnus atratus; assembly: GCF_013377495.2. NCBI lineage: Eukaryota > Metazoa > Chordata > Aves > Anseriformes > Anatidae > Cygnus > Cygnus atratus. The sequence continues at coordinate 38,098,634 of NC_066396.1, forward strand.
ATTCTAAAGTGATTTCCTTCCTTCCTTCCTTCCTTCCTTCCTTCCTTCCTTCCTTCCTTCCTTCCTTCCTTCCTTCCTTCCTTCCTTCCTTCCTCTCCTTCCTCTCCTTCCCTCCCTCTCCCCCTTCCTTCCTTCTTTGACCAAAGGTATTTATAGAACCACCTTTCATGAAATACACACCCATTACATGACAATATTCCACAAATATCTGCGAAACAAAATGAAACAAAAACTATTGAACAGGTGTAACCTATCCATGTTGCATATACTGCAAATACTTTGGGAATCTTATAAAGTGGGTTTCCTCTTATTTGTATGATGAAACCTAAAATTGCTTTCAGCATAATTACATTTGAAATTAATATCCTAAAATACACCAATTTGCAGATAGTTGGAAATAATATGTTCAAACACTGTCCAAACAGTAAGGCCAGGGATGTTTAAAGTGCCCAATGTTGGCCTAGTTTTTCAAGCAGATGAGAATAGAATCAGGCTTTTAAAAATACACATGCTAAACAGACAGCTTTTTTTTTTTTTTTTGTTAAAGTAGGTATTTAAAGAGAATAAAAGATCCTACAGATTGCCTACCCCTATTTTTGGCATGATCCATTTACGGTCCAACACAAGGCAAACAAGATAGTTACGTCAGATAACAAAAACAGTCTCCAAAAGCAGAAGTGACTATCCATGTTCTCCTTTCATTAAAAAAGCTCTTTCTCTTATAAAGGTATCAGCACTATTTTAATTCATGCATTTAATTTTTCTCTTCAGTTCATACGCCAGTCTCAAAAGAGTAAAAGTGTTCTTAGCTCAACCGCTTATATGAAGCATGCAGATTGTGCAGGTCTTGATCTGAAAATGTACTAATGCAAATGCTTAAGATTAAACATGTGGTTATGTGGTTTTCTGAATTAGTATTTGTTGGGATGCTTATTTTGCTACAATTCTGACATTAAGAAAATCTTGCCATATTAGTTGACATAATACAGAAAGTGGTATTGATTTGAATGTTCCTTATATTTTATCCATTTGGGGTAACTTATACATGATATATAATTTTTTTGTATAAGATATGTAAATAAGCTAATAAACATTGCCTAATTTAATTCCAAAATTATTTTTATTACACCCATTACAATAAGATACAACCATTACTGAGCTAGGAGACACCTTCTGGATACAATGATATAAAGTGCTGAGCAACTCATATTTGTGGATAGATACACAAGGAAAAGTTCTTATTAGATATGTTTGAAAATAATAAATACTGGTGTAAAGTCAAGTTCTTGGGATGTATACTATCCCTTGATAATGTTGTCAGGTGTTATTCCAGCATAAAAGCAGGCAATGCTTAAATATTTCAAGTGCTAAATATTTCAATGAGTACTAACTATCTCAGTATCTTCAGCATAACTGGCTCATGGATGGATAAGTGCACAGCTTGAACATGCATAAGCCGTACCAAGAAGCTAACATTCATTTAAATCTTACATTTCCAGTACGGCCAGTTTCACCTGGCACATTGCAAATGTTCTCTGCTTGTATCTTACCCTTAAATCCTAAGAACAGAAAAATGTAAAAGCCCACTAGGACACAGTATAGCACAAAGATGCCAGTGCTAGCTTTAAATGAATTATTTTGGGTACTGGCAACAGTCAAGCTGTGATAGCAGAGAGCTAACTCTGTGTAATATATATATATATATATATATATATATATATATACATTTTTTTTTTCTGCTGCATGGGCAAGTTTAGCACCCTGTCCTGCACTCTATGCTGCTCTTGTGAGTTGGCTGCAACATAATATTTTGCATAATACCTCTCATACAAAATGTATCTGAGACAGTGGAGGCATGTGACAAAAAGCAGTTAGCTAGGTTGTACCTGTAGTGGGCCGTAACATGCACAAAAGATTCTAATGATTTTTAATTCTAATGATCATCTACTGATGATACCACTTCACTCACTCTGAACTTTCCCAGGTGTAATGTGACTGGTCTCGAGATGCATATTGTCTTTCTCCATAAATGAAACATTGATATGACATGAAAGAAATGAGGCATATATGAAGGAAGGCTGCTTCACTATTTATAATAGGACGTGTGCAAATGAAAAGTCAGTCTCCAAACACCTGCAATTATTGCAAGACTCTCAAATGAAATGAACAACTTCCAGGCTGCTGCTGCTAACATGACAGCAAAAAAACAAATGTCTTTCTTTGCTTGTAATGTCACTCCCAGTCCCCCAGACCCATGGTGGTTTGCCGGTGTGTCTTGGTGAGGTGGCTCATATGTCAAAACACATTAACTTTCTTGGCAGGTGGACAAGGGACAACCGTCCAAAGAGGTATTAAACCCCGTGATTAAAGAGTATGAAAACACAATAGTAATTTCAATTAACAGACAAAATATAGAAACAGTCAGAAACATTTAGAAAATTTTCATGAAAGAACAGCTAACAGGACTCAATTTTCAATACAGTAAAACTAAGAAAGAAAAGATGGGCTGAGAACTTTGTATTCTCAAATTAGTGATTACAATCCAAAATTGGAGATCATTATGGAAACAGAGAAGCATAAAGATAACTGTGTTGTTACCACAACAAAATAAATGAATAAGTTCATACTGCTTTTATCTTTCCAAAGATTTGCTGATTTTTAAATGCTGTCATTTTAATCACACAGAATTAAATAGAGAATCACTTTAAAGTGGGACAGAAAATCGTATTACTCTATACTATACACAATTCTTAAGCTTTTATGTTAAAATGACTTACTTACAAGAACAACAGAGAGTAAACAGGAAGATAAATACCAATACAGGCACACATGGGAAGGTACACAGAAAATGAAGCCATATTCTTTTACTGAAGAAATAAAGCTTTACAGGAACTGTGTAATCTCCAGAAACCCCACCTGGTGTACTACTATATGTTACATGATGTTTTCTAGTAACATATTTTGTGGTAACTATGCCCAGCACCCTCCAACCACTGTGGTGAGACCTCAGGAAATACTGAGGAGGTCAAAGCTGTATAATGGTTCCCGTAAAACTTTTGCGTTTTAGAGGAACTTGAAAACATTATAGAGGAATCTTATCCCCTGAGCAGTGACAATGCTGCTAGAGACTTTGAAGATGTTGGTAGATTAAAAAAAAAATAGTAGAAAGAAATTATTGTTTGTTTTAGAGCAAACTGCAGAAGACTTTGAAATCTCGATCAGTACTGTTTTAAAATGAATTAGTCAAAAACAGTCTCTTAGATGGATTTTCAAAGGAAGAAGATAAAAATTATTAGTGCCATAGGAGAACCATCATAAAAAACAGACTGACAAAACTGCGACTGTCTCCTTAGAAAAGGGGGTTAGAGATATAAGCTGGCACTGCGAATTTTATTTTCATCTTCCCCTGAAAAGATAAAGAGATGGTCCTGACTGGAAAGGTGAAGGGGAAAAAAAAAAAAAAAAAAAAAAAAAGGCAACCAAACTAATCAGTCTCTCTCCATTTGACTGTCATTTAGCACTCAGATGTTGGAACTTGTTGCTACAGGGGAAGAAAAAAATCAGTCACAGCTTGAAATCTGTGGTAGTAATCACAGAATTATAGAATCATAGAATGGCTTGGATTGGATCATCTAACGCCAACCACCCTACTATAGAAAGAAATGCCACGCACTAGATCAGGTTGGCCAAGGCCCACTCTAGCCTGGCCTTGAACACCTCCAGGGATGGGGCATCCACAACTTGTCTTGTCAACCTGTTCCAGTGTCTCAGCACCCTACACTGAAGAATTTCCTCCTAATGTCTAATCTAAATCTATCTTCATTTAGTTTAAGACCATTTCCCCTTGTCCTATCATTTTCTACCAGAGTAAAGAATCCATCTCCATCCTCTTTATAAGACCCCTTTAAATATTGAAAGGGCGCAATGAGGTCTGCCCAGAGCCTTCTCTTCTCCAGGCTGAACATCCCCAGCTCTCAGCCTTTCCTCATCGGAGAGGTACTCCAGCCCTCTGATCATCTTTGTAGCTCACCTCTGGACTCGGTCTAACAGGTCCACATCCTTCTTGTTCTGATAGCCCCAAACTTGTACACAGTACTCTAGATGGGGCCTCATGAGGGCAGAGTAGAGGGGGATAATCACCTCCCTCAACCCTCAGTAATGATTGAAGACTTGTTAACTTGAGAGTTAACAAGTTTTGGAAAAGTTCTTAAAACTGTTTTTTCTGCTGTTGAAAAAGTCTATAAACTGATGAGTTTTGGATTTATTTGTATGTAAAATGTACGGTCCTTAAAACTGTAGGAGAATAAATACTGGCTTTGACCGTTATATGATACAGTATGATAATTTACATACTCCTTAAGGATTGCTAGAATATGTAAGTTCTATTCTTATATGACCTTATGTGTGTCAAAATAGTTTTCAAAGTTTTATTTATAGAAGAAAAGAAAAAGTGTTATGTTAGAAAACTTTTGGAGGATTTTAGTATGATAGATCAAGTAATATTACACATTGTAGACATTTTTGAACTGCCATACTCTGTTTTTCTTTCTTTTTTTTTATTGGGAGGATAATGCAAAAAATAGAGTCAATTATCAAGAAATAAAAGAATATAATATTACATACTGCCAAACCACTTCAAAATAACAGAAAAAAAAAAGAAAAAAAGAGTCGAAGGGATGAGGAGAACATTATTCAGATGACAACTGATGACAATTCCTTGCAAGCTGTAGAAGCTGTAATATTTTTTTTTACAAAATTTTTAAAAAAAAAGACCCCCCAAAATTATTTTGATTCCTGCTTCCTTTGTTCTATATACTACATAATTGATGCAGGCATAACGTTTAAAGAGAAAGATTATTTTTCCTTTCTCAAGTATACAATAATCAAGTCAACTGTAAGCAAACAAACCAACCAAACCTGTGTACACTTTCAAACTGAAACTGTTTGGTTTCAGATCTGAAGTCAACATCGATAAATATAGTTTTGTTCATGGTCATTGATTGCACTCTTTTTCCACTAAATCTACTTTCATTCTGCCAGATCCTTCTTACAACTATCGATCATACCTTTCTTGCCTGTAAAACTGCACCTCTGCCAGTTGACACATAAATTATAAACTTCACAAGGATCAATTTTGTTTTCCCCTAATTCTACACATAATTTGTGTAAACTGGCAGAGAAGGGCAGAAATGTTGGCAACAGGTACGCAATGCTCAGCTCTACCTGTTCTTCACTGTAGTATAGCCCTGTCTATAGACAGTATATAGTAGTATAGACCCCTGTCTATAGTAGTATAGATCCCTGTCTAACCTGTCTAGAAAGAAATAAACTGGTCAAAACCAGCTGTAACTGAGTCCAAACTGGAGAGAGATAAAGATAATGTAATCATTATGGGCAGCCACAACATTTTGCTCTTAAGGTGAACATTGGTTACTGTACAGTGTATGGGAGATCATGGGTTCTTGCTGATGTCAAACTCAGACTGTGAAGCACATCCTTTAATGTACAAAACTCTGTCCATTTTTTTTTCCAGAAAAATTACTTCCTGTGACTGGTCTACAGCCCTGAAATACAGCTGGATGTGAAGCCACTGAAGATTAGGAAACTCCAGGTAGCTCCGAAAGCTGTCACATGGCCTTAGCAACAGAAGTACCACAAACATAGGAGACCTTTGAATAGTTTCCTGTAGAATTTTTAATCAGGTTCGAGGACTCTTTATCTTCCTAGTTGAGTCCCAAATGCCTAAGAGACTGCTTAAAGCTCTGGATTGTCATCTGGGATCTTTTGGCACGTGAGATAATAAGGGTAAAGTCTTCTCAGGTACTGGTGTCATACTTGAAATTCATTTCTATAGCAATGAGGACCACCAAAAAATTTTGTTTCTAGTGAAAAGTGAATTTAGTTAATTATGCGTTTTCAATTTTTCTGTCTCCGTATCTATATTATATTTTTATAAATCCCAAATTCTGTACAGTCTAAACATCTAGTTTTGGTTACATGCTTCCACCAGATGCCTGGTTCTAATGGTCTGAAAAATAGTTTTCTAGATACTTAGTAAATTTGTGATATCATCTGTTTAAGGAGGTGCAGTTTTCTGTATACCTGATGTAGAAATATAATTTTTAGTTACTGTGCGGTGTTTGTGAGTCAGATTGTGATGTTACTGAGAAATATCTGTAAACAGCAGTGGTTATTTGTTGAGATGGAATGCAAGGAAAACTATCAGTGTGATATGGTCAAGCTACTAATTACAAACCCTATCAGGGTAGTCAGTTAAATGAAGTATGGAGTAAAATTGTACTTGTACTTGGCAGAGAAAAAAATTATGAATAGTCAGTATGAGAGAAAAGTATAATTTTTGTTACTCTGTCAAGGTCTGAGGATATATGCAAATATCATTCCACGTTTTCTTCTGATGTCACTTTAAAATTAAGGCCCCAAGCAATTAAATTGTTGATGAAAATGAGAAGTAATCATTAAAAGATAATGGCTTTGGAAGAAAAGGCTGATCATTGAAAGAAAATACAAAGTCTAGCGGAAAGACTGCTATGTAAAATCTAGAAATAAAACCTCTGTTTACCTCTGTACTTGCAACTTGTCAAATTGTTGCTCAGGTAAATCTAGAATGCACTACCCATGCAACATATTACCTTGTAAGAGCAATCAAAGAAGAAGTAGAGAACAGAAAAAGTGACAGGTTGATGTCATTGATAAGGCTTCTCTTACATACCAAAACTGAATTTAAACAGGGTCAAATACTGGCTATATTCAACTACATATCCTACATTAAAAAACAAAACAAAACAAAACAAACAAAACAAAACAACAACAAAAAAAAATAACACTGAGAACAAAACTATTCTGCGCCATGCCATACCAAGTCGTTTTGGATATATATATATTTTAGATTTAAAGTGAAAAAATAGAAAAACTGCCTTGTTCCTAATGTCACGTAGCACTGACTTAAACATTAACAAAAGGTATTAATCAAAAGAAGAATATAAGTGAAAAAGATTTGACTGGATCAACCCTATTTGACTAGTTAACAGCTAACAAATATACAGTGCAAGAAATCATCATCATCAAAACCTTCCACTTCAAAAAGTGGGAACAAAATAATGGAATCAACTTTTACTAGATGTGATGCAAGAATCTGCGGAAAAAAAATGTACCGGTAAACTATAAAGCAAGAAAGGATTGCTATACTTACAATAAATTCCACAGGGTACCCACACAGACTTGTTTGAATTAAAGCATAATATTAAAGCAAAACATCCAACAGTAATTTGAGATTTGCAGGCAATGAATAATTTAATATGTCCTTTTCTAAAGCTGTCCTAACTATTTTTAATATTAGAATCATAAGCTGCTATTTTGAGACTACTGCCATCTCGACTTATAGGGGCTCTTGAAAACTTACCCCTTGTGGTGTTGTCTTGCTTTCTTAGAGTAACGTGCTGGATATCCTGCTCTAAAGCACAAGATACAGAACACAAAAAATGGAAATTGGTCATGACGGTCCTTGCTCAGAGGGATAGAGGTTTGTGGAGGTAGTTTTGTCCATGAGTATGTGGAGCAAAGGAGGTGCAACAGCTCCAGTACTGGTTCAGTTGGCACATACTGGTTGCTGCAGCATTTTCAATTCATAGACTAGTCTCAGCAACTACAGCCTCAGCCAAGTACACTGAGCCAAGTTCTGTTCTTACACTGATGTAATTCTGAATAGATGCTAGCCTGCTTTATTCATTCATAGCTCATACTAGTGTTAATGGCTTTAGATATGAAAATAATGCTTATTCAGGCAACCTCCCACTCGTGTCATATTCCTGTTCCCACTGAAATTAATGAAAGTTTTGACTAAGTGAAGACTGCAGAATTTGTAAATATTCAGTCAGTGTATAATTTGCTGCCAAATTCAAACTTGTTTGCCACTGAGTTAAAGGCAACTCTAGTGAATTTATTGGAGCTGCATCTCATTTCAAACTACCTCATAGTTTCATTTAAAGCAAAATAATCTGCATGTTTGAAAGAGGAATTTGGAATAATAATTGTTTCAGCCAGGCTGTGTAGAAACTGTGGGTCTTTATTTCTTTCCACCCCAGCATGAATTTGGGAGAATCAGCTTTTACTCTTGCATATATTTGATGCAAGACAGTTAAGAATCCCACTGAGCTTTTCTCCCGTTTTTGCTTTCCACATCTGAAAATAAAAAATGTTAACAATGCTTCTTTAAATAAATAAATAATCCACTTAACCATGTTCTGAAGTTTATATATGTGCTTATAAAGTGCCAGTTCTGTACTTAAGCAATAATTCTGAAAATGATGATAATAATAATAAAAAATTCATCTTTATTAACAAGTGATGGTTTTTGACTTAATGGCCTAGGGTAAAGCCAAGGGCAGATAACACTCTAACAAACTGGCTGTTAACTTCATTAATGACTGATTTATTCAGGATTGTTACTATTATAAATTAAACTCAATGGTTTAGAACAGAATTTATACAATTTTGGCTACACTCCCCACCCCCTCCTTTAAATTAGCTGTGACATGATTTGAGGCGCATTTGGAGAACAGTTATTTTTAATTTAGCCTTTCTGACTATCTTGGACATACATAATTTTAGTAGAAATCTAAACCTTGTAAATTGGCAGTGTATAATTCAGATAAAAAAAATAATCTAAACATTTAAATTAGGTTGAGAGGGCCTTAAGAAAGATGAGTATACTTCCACTTTATGTATGGATAAAACTGATGCCAATTAAAATTCATCTCAGACCTACCCGGGTATATTCTGCCTGTATCTGTTAGAAACTTTTCTCTCTGTACATTTCTTTTAACACTGTTACAAAAGAGAAACACAGTCAAATGGAAACCAGTGTAAACTTCACACAAATGATTCATACTGCTTCTGTATTGTACAAATCCAACTTGCTGTATTTTACCTAAGCAATACAAAGGGTTGTAATACTAGCACAATGCTTAAATAAAAGCAATAGATTTTGAATAAAGAACTCTGCATTTTGCTGGCAGCAGAGGACTTCAGACAGAAAACATGCCAGCAATATAGACCAATGCATTATCACCCCCTCCCTCTTGCTGCATAACTGTGCTTCATAATATGCCATAACATTGGCAAGCACAGCTCAGAGCTTTTTAAGAACACAAGGAAGCTCATGAATAATGGTTGAATCAGGAAAGTGATAATTAAATGAGACAACTGAATGCCAGAGGAGTCCCCAGTGGAGAATACTCTGCAGTGGAGTTCATCTCCAGCCTTAATTTCCCTGTTTTTAGCAGTGCATTGCTATCGATATTTTTCAAACCAACATTAAAAAATAAAAAATCAAGTTCCCCAAACCATGCGTATTATTTTCATATGTTGCCCCTATTTAAGAAGGTATTTAAGGGGAAAAACAAAACAAAACAAACAAACAGAAAACACTTTCATTAAGATATGAGATCTCAGTGAGATAAAATATTTTGCTGTTTTACACAACTAGTTGACACCATAACTTTTTTTTTTTTTTTTTTTAAAAATGCAACAACCAGCAATGGCTAAAATGCAGGGAACCTCCCTTAAATGGTTGCTTCATGTTTCTTCCTGTAGAGGTATAGTTATTTTCTTTCCACCACGTCTTCCATCTCCTCTGTAGTCACAGAACAAACATGGTTAGCTGGGGTGGCTACTGTTCAGCAGCTGGCCTCAAAGAAGACAGATACAAGTTTTTCATACAACAGACATCTATTAACCTCTTGTCTGTCACAGCACCGTGTTCCTTCTGAGCTTCTGATACAAGGAGAGGTTGCCATGTTCTTTGCACATTATTCAAACTGCAGTGGGACTAAGAGCCAGAAGCTACAAGCTGTAGACCAAGCTCATGTTTGTTGTTGTTTGTACTTGCTAAATAAGTGCTTCTTCTACATTGCAAGAGTTAAACACTCGAGAAGGAAATAAGGAATGAGTTTCATTATGGAACAAAAAATTGCTTTCTCTTAAAGCACTAAAAGTTGAAGTGACTCTGATACGTGGACATTACAGTGAAATGTAATTGCGACTCAACACAACACTTTTGTGACTTGCAGTGTGTGTAAAAATCATTCATTCATTCATTCATTCATTTTCATTTAAAATAAAATCCTTTTCACTTTTTTATCACCTGTCTCTCCATTCTTAAAAAAGCCAACAGTGACTCACAGTGAATCTCAATGTTCTTTTTCAAATAAACTTAGAACTTTTTTTTTATGAGCAGTGCTTAATATATCTAACCTGACAGCTTTGCATTCAAGGTTGAGAGGATATTTTTAGCATCTGTAAAAGATCTGTGGAAAATTGATTTGGAGTAGTTTATGTAAAATATTATACAAACTATTAGCATTTAAAGTATATTTATGTGATTTTCAGGAAAAAAAATGTTTTCATTACACTAGAAAAAAAAACAAAGGAAGATATAGGAATCCTGTTACTAAAAAATTATAAAGTCAAAATCTCTATCACACCTACATTTGCAGAAACAGATTTCTCTCATTTTTAGAGGGAGGTTGTGAAAGTCTATGCACTTGATTTATTCACAGACCACTATGGTAGTCACAGGGTTTAATTTATAGTAATGAATGTCCTGAATTGGGTATGCATTAAGGCATAAACAACTCTTAAAGTGGAACATATGAAATTTCATATTATTTTTCAATAATGTATTTTCATACCTAAAGTTGTCTCCACTCTTGCTTCTGTAGATGGCTCAGACAAATTGTACAACTTAAATTTAACATCCAGTAGATAAGCGAAGGTATTTTGGGGCTCTTTAAATTGCTCCAGTTCCAGTTCCATGTTATGTTGCTCAATTACATTTTCTCCTTTCTTTCTTTTTCTTTTTCTTTCTTTCTTTCTTTCTTTCTTTCTTTCTTTCTTTCTTTCTTTCTTTCTTTCTTTCTTTCTTTCTTTCTTTCTTTCTTTCTTTCTTTCTTTCTTTCTTTCTTTCTTTTTCTTTCTCTTTCTTTCTTTCTTTCTTTCTTTCTTTCTTTCTTTCTTTCTTTCTTTTTCTTTCTTTCTTTCTTTCTTTCTTTCTTTCTTTCTTCTTTCTTTTCCTTTCTTTCCTTCTTTTTCTTTCTTTCTTTCTTTCTTCTTTCTTTCTTTCTTTCTTTCTTTCTTTCTTTCTTTCTTTCTTTCTTTCTTTCTTTCTTTCTCTTTTCCTCCCTTCCTTCCCTTCCTCCCTCCTCCCTCCTTCCTTCCTCCCTTCCTCCCTCCCTCCCTCCCTCCCTCCCTTCCTTCCTCCCTTCCTCCCTCCCTCCCTCCCTCCCTTCCTTCCTTCCTTCCTTTCTTCCTTCTTTGTCTTTCTTTCTTTCTTTTTCTTTCTTTCTTTCTTTCTTTCTTTCTTTCTTTCTCTTTCTTTCTTTCTTTCTTTCTTTCTTTCTTTCTTTCTTTCTCTTTTCCTTCCTTCCTTCCTTCCTTCCTTCCTTCCTTCCTTCCTTCCTTCCTTCCTTCCTTCCTTCTTTCCTCCTTTCCTTCTTTCTTTCCTTCTTTCCTTCCTCTCCTTCCTTCCTCTCCTTTCTTTCCTCCCTGAACCATAGGAAATGAGTAAAACTTTATAACCTTTTAGGCCTAGCACATCCTTCTTAAAGCTGTAAAACTCTGAATCACCTCTGTTCTTAGGCAGACAGCAGTCCATATGTGGACTATTGATTTAAATGGTTATTTTTCAGCCAGAGTGATTCCCTGATTCAGTTCACTGTGCGGGCATACAAGTAATGTGATGGAACAGTAACTGAAGGTGCTTGCTTAGGTTGGCATACCTACCAAAATGTAGTCTCCAAGTGAATTCCTTTATACCAAATTGATTTTTTTTCCTAACTAGAAATTAATTCATTTGTTTCAAAATAAATTAGATCTTTTTAAATTTAATTATTTTTTCTCCAAGTGAGAATTGCAGTGTAACAATGAATCTAAACTGATTTATTCCACAATTTTTATCTGTTAAATGAAACAAGTCAAGAATTAGAGAGTAATATCTATTCTGTAAGGACACACCTGAATTTTACTTAATATTTTTGCAGATAGTGCATATGACACTGGCATTAGATGTATAAAAACAAAACAAAGCTGTGGAGATAAGGTTGTGCAGAGTGATGTTGCCAATTGCATGTTCGAGTTGATTCAGATTATTTTTACATGACTTCAGACCACTAATAAATCAGCACAGAAAGCTCCTTATAGGTCCCCATATACTAATCTGTATATAGAAAGATTAGAAAATCTCTTACAATGCTACATGAAAGAGAAATTAAAATTTCAGACTTGTTAATAAAGTTATAGATGTCAATAACCAAATACAATCCTTTGCTGTTTGAAAAAAGGACAAGGTGCCTTTGATGGTACAGGTTACCAGAATCGATTTTAGTGCTAATGTTTGTCTTTGTAATCTTCAGGGAGAGTTTGTTTGGTGAATAAGGCTATCATTATCCTCTTGAAAAGGTTAGATTATTGCCCACACTTGGTCACAGATTTAGGTAAAGAATGTTTGCTTCCGTCTGGAATGTCAATGAGGAGGAGAAAAAAGGATGTGAAAAAAGACAAACACCAAAAGCAGGTAAGCACAGACACAAAGCTTCATTTTAATTAGCATGATTATTGTGTGTTTAGTTTAGCAATCTATTTTAAATCTATTTTACTGCATTCACTCATACTAAAACTAAAGCTTCAATACTGCAAGTTCATATTTACACTTTTCTTTGACATAAATTTGCTTGCAGCACATCATTCTCTAAATATGACTTTTAATGAAAAAGTGTAGCCTTAAATAGTGTGAACAAGCTCCTTGTTATTCACATGTTTATTAGAAGAAAAGAAGAAAAATCCTCAAAATCAAAAAAAAACATCAAGGGACTGATTTTGCAGTTTGGCTCACACTGAGACTGTGGGCAAAGATGCATTTTAATCCATAAAAAATTTCGATCACTGGATCAGTAAAAGGGTCGATTCTGCCTCCTTTCCTTCACTTGCAGGTCATGTTGTTGCAGCTGCACAGCGAGAGTCCGAGCAACTCTCCTTCCAGAAACAGCAGCATTGGAAAAGTGGTGAGGACAAAAGGGGGAGCTCTTGGGAACAGAGCTGGAAGGAGAAAGGTGGCTACAAAATTACCGCCTGAGTATGGCCAGGGACCTTTCTTAGCTTGAACTAACTGCTCAGTGGGAGAAGGTTGTGGGAATAAAACCTTGGGGAGAAATAAAAATAATTTTATTAATAAAAAATTTATTAATAAAAATAATAATAATTAAAAAATAATAAAACCTTGCCCTCTTACTGTTCCTTCTTCTTCCGAGTCAATTTCACAGTCAGTCAGTATATCCTGGAATACCATTAGATAAAGTGACAACACAACTAGCATTTCAAACATTGTCCATTTTTGTCTTTATCTTCTTCCTCCTCTGTTTTGTTTCTCTTTTCCACAGTTTATTCTTTTAAACAGGGGAAAACAAGAATATCTTGGAAGGAGAATAAACAGTTGAAGGAGATAAAAACAAACAAACAAAAAACCAGTCCTACTAGGTTAAACAGTTTAAAGAAGAAGTGATAATTATGACTATTTGTGAAATCACATACAGACATTTTCTCATGAAGATTTGTCACTCCCTGTCTTTTTTTTTTTTTTAAAGTATATTTCCAAATATATATATATTCATATATGGGTGTGGCATAGAACTTTAGAATATAGAACACAGAACATAGACGTAGAACACAAGACCAATAAAACTATAGTAAAACCAGTCATTGCTATTGATTATTTAATTGCCTATTTTTGGAAACAGTTCATTTTTAAGAAATGTATTCATAACTTTATACAAGAATATTTCTGACCAAAAAAAAAAAAAAAGCAAATAGAGTCTAAAATTTATCATCTCATATCTGATTGGCCACTTAAATTTTTGTTATTTGTTCATTACTTCCATTCATCAGTTGTCCCAAATTAAATTTAATAAAGAGAGCAATACTTTATTTCTTTCAAGGACAAAGAAATTCTAGAGTTAGGAAAAGTTTTTTTGTTGTTTGTTTGTTTGTTTTTTTAAATTAAGCTCCTTGCTCCACTGAAAATAAGCACATTTCTGTGATCCTTCAGAAGTTATGTTAAGGAGAAATTACAGCTATAACCAAATAAGAGCATTTGTTTTGTATGTAAATGGGAATATTACTGTGGAAGTTGTAGACAGCAACAAAAAGGTTTGTTAAAGCATGTTGCTAAAGCCATAAACCTTTTATTTTTTTTAGTAAAGAAATTTAAATTACTTTAAATTTCCCTACTTTTTCTGTTTAAATATATCCAGTTCTGCTCTGAAATTCAGAGGAGGAATCTCAGAATTGTTGTATTCATACACATAAAACTGGATTATTTAATCTATGACTCGTGTACACTATACTTTTTCAGGACAGCAATGAATGTCAGTGTAACATCTAACATAACACAATACTAATCATGACAAAAAAAAACAGATTATGGAATATACTGCTTTCTAAGATTCTGCCAGTAATCAACAAACCATACGTATATCATACTCGGTACTCCCAAAGAAGAGTGATGTACTTTTGGTCTTAGCAGGAAAGGACTCAACCATCTCACAGCAGATTCCAAACCCCAGAGAAAATGGTGGTGGAATTTGGAAAAGGCTTTTCCACGAGTTGATTAAATAAATTCTATCCTTTTTGTAACCATCTCAGATCATGGAGCAAATCCTTTTGGAAACTATACTAAGGCACATGGAAAATAAGAAGGTGACTGGTGACAGCCAATATGGCTTCACTAAAGGCAAATTGTAGATGTCATCTACCTGGACTTGTGCAAAGCATTTTGACACTGTCCCACATGACATCTTTGTCTCTACATTGAAGAGACATGGATTTGATGGATGAACCACTCAGTGGATAAAGAATTGGCCAGATGGTTGCTCTCAAAGAGTGAGCAATGGCTTGATGTCCAGGTGGAAGTCAATGATGAGTTGTGTTCCACAGGGGTTGGTATTGGTACTGACACTGTTTAACATCTTTGTTGGTGATGTGGACAGTGGGATAGAGTGTACCTTCAGCAAGTCTCCTGATGACACCAAGCTGTGTGCTGTGGTCAACACACTGAAGAGAAGGAATGCCAACCAGAGGGACTTTTACAGGCTTTAGAGGTGGGCCTGTGCAAACCTCATGAAGTTCAACAAGGCCAAGTGCAAGGTCCTGCACCTGAGCTGGGGCAATCCCAAACACAAATACAGGCTGTGTGGGGAATGGATTGAGATCAGCTCTGAGGAGAAGTACTTGGGGATGCTGGCTGATGAGAAGCTCAACATTAGATGGCAATGTGCACTTGGATCTCAAAAAGCCAACTGTATCCTGGGCTGCATGAAAAGAAATGTGTCCGGCAGGTCAAGGGAGGTGATTCTCCCTCTCTGCTCTGCTTTCATGAGACCTCACCAAGAGTATTGCATTCAGCTCTGGGGTCCCCAAAATAAGAAGCATATTAACACATTAGAATGAGTCTAGAGGAGGGTTTTGAGGATGATCAGAGGACTGGGGCACCTCTCTTACAAAGAAAGGCAGAGAGAGTTGATGTTGTTCAGCCTGAAGAGAAGGCTCCAGGGAGACTTTATAATAACCTTCGAGTACTTAAAAGGGCACTACAAGAAAGCTGGGAAGGGACACTGTCACCTTTTTTTTAGTGATTGGACAAGGGGTAATGTCTTTAAACTGAATAAGAGTAAATTTGGATTAAATATAAGGAAGAAATTCTCTGTGATAGAGGTGGTGAGGCACTGGAACAGATTGCCCAGAGAAGCTGTGGATGCCCCAACCCTGGCAGTGTTCAAGGCCCGGTTGGATGGGGCTTTGGCAGACTGGTCTGCTGGAAAGTGTTACTGCCCATGGCAGGGGAGCTGGAACTAGATGATCCTTAAGGTGATTGGCTCCAGGGCAAACGCGTTCTGCAGCAGAGTGGGGGATCGTGGTGGGCAGGGGGTTTTCTGCATCAAGGCCACTTGAGGTAGGCCAAGGGAGTCTCCAGGACACGGCAGCCCTCATAAGGGCAGTTGAGGGCCATGGGCGGAGCCAGGATTGCCTCTCCTCTGCTGTGCAAAGGCAGGCCCTAGGGATCAGAACAAGTGAGCAGGAGCATGGTGACCAGGTCAGGCAAGCAGGGGGTGGCATGGCAGTATGCATTGCAGTTTGAGCAGGGAGGGCGCTGAAACTTGGCCAGCTCGTGCTGCCAACAATGGTGACCACCTGGCAGAAGGCCATGGACTCCTGGAGCTCGGCACCCACCATGGCTGATGCAGCCTCCCAGACAGAGTTCAGGGAGGAACATGCTGCCACCAAGGTGTCAGGCTGTCGGGTGTGCCCTACTCTTATGCTGGTACAGGATGGCAGTAGAGAGCACGGCTGTGGGAGGTGTGCCCAGGTTGAAGAACTGCTTCACATGGTGGCAGAGCTTCAGGAAGACATGGGCAGGCAGAGGAGCATCAGGGAGTCAGAGAATGAGATTGACTGGTGGGGTAGAGTTCTGGCATCCCTGATGCAGACTCCTTAGCCAGCCACAGTCACTGGGCAGGAAATGAAAGATCTCCTACCGCCTGCTGCCAGGCAGAGGGAGAGGATCTAAGAGACGGGGGAGTAGAAGCAGGTTCCTGTTTGGCACAGCAGACAAACCCCCCTGCTGCCTACCTCATCTTCCCAGGTGCCCCTGTGCAACAGGTATGAGGCTCTGGAACTTGACGGGCAAGCAAATGACAATGTGGATCATGGTCCATCCACACCTGGGGAGTCACCCAGGCAAGTTGACCTACGCCCCACATCACAACAAGCCCCACCAAGAAAAAAAGAAGGGTTACTGTCATAGGGGACTTCCTTCTGAAGGGAATGGAGTGCCCGATTGTCATCCAGGACCTGACCCATAGGGAAGTCTGCTGTTTCCCTGGATAAGAAACTTCGCTTGGACAATCACTTGCCTGGTATGCCCCTCTGATTATTACCCCTTACTGTTTTTTCAAGTTGGCAGTGATGAGGTGGCAAAGAGAAGCTAAAGTTTGTGTTTCTTGATCATGGGAAGCTCTACACTACACAGAGCCTACTGACTCCTGATGAGGAGCACCTTTCTATGATGGGGAAAAGGATTTTTGCCCAGGAGTTAGCAGGCCTGATTGACAGGGCTTTAAACTAGATTTGAAGGGGGAAAGAGGCAAAACTAGCCCCACCAGTGATAAGCTATGGGACTGCGTACCAGTTCTTGAGGAACTGCATGCTGGGGGGGCCCTTCAGTCTGCCCCACGAGGGGCTGAGTTGATGAAAGGTATCTGAAGTGTTTCTATATATACACATGCAACATGAGAAATGAGCACTTCAGCTCCATGAAATGCTTATATACTGATGAGCGTAGTATGGGAAACAAACAGGAAAAACTGGAGATCTGCATACAGTTACAAGGCTATGATTTCATTGCAATCACAGAGACATGGTGGGATAACTCACATGATTGGAATGCTGTCATGGAAGGCTACGTGCTTTTTAGGAAAGACAAGCCAGGCAGGCAAGGTGGTGGAGTTGCTCTTTATGTAAGAGAACAACTAGAATGTGTGGAGCTCTACCTAGGGGTGAATGAAGAACAAGTGGAGAGCTTAAGGGTAAGGATTAAAGGACAGGCTATCATGGCTGACGCTGTTGTGGGTGTTTGCTACAGGCGACCTGATCAGGAAGAGGAGGTAGATGAAGCCTTCTTCAGACAGCTTCAGGTAGCCTCTCAGTCACAAGCCCTGGTTCTTGCAGGTGGACTTCAACCACCCTGATATCAGCTGGGAAGACCACACAGCTAGCACAAGCAGTCCAGGAGGTTCCTGCAGTGCATTGATGACAACTTTTTGACACGAATGGTGGAGAAGCCAACAGGAGAGGTGTGTTGCTTGGCCTTCTACTAACAAATGAGGAAGGACTAGTTGGAGATGTGACGGTCAGGGGCAGCCTTGGCTGCAGTGACCATGATATCGTGGAGTTCAGGATCTTGAGAGGAGAAAGCAGGGCAAAAGGTAGGATTGCAACCCTGGACTTCAGGACAGCAAACTTTGGCCTCTTCAGGGATATACTTGGAAGAATTCCATGGATTAGGGCCCTGGAAAGAAGGGGCTCCAAGACAGCTGGTCAGTATTGCCCTGGTGACAAATGATATGGAGAAGACAGAGTAGCTGAATGCCTTTTTTGCTTCAGTCTTTACTGCTAAGAAGTCCAGAGAAAGAAGGACTTTTTCTTGGTCGAAGAGGATCAGGTCAGAGATCATCTAAGCAAACTTGACATCCACAAATCCATGGGCCCTGATGGAATGCACCCACGGGTGCTGACGGAGCTGGATGATGTTATGGCTAGGTCACTCTCCATCATCTTTGAAAGGTTGTGGTGAACAGGAGAGGTGCCTGAGGATTGGAAGACAGCCAATATCACTCCAGTCTTCAAAAAGAGCAAGAAGGAGGACCCAGACAAGTACTGGCCAGTCAGCCTCACCTCCATCTCTGGAAAGGTGATGGAACAGCTCATCCTGAAGGTCATCTCCAAGCATGTGGGAAATAAGTAGGTGATCAGGAATAGTCAACATGGATTCACCAAGGGGAAATCACGTTTGACCAATCTGATATCCTTCTGTGTTGAGTTGACTAGCTGGGTAGATAAGGGGAGAGTGGTGAACGTCATCTACCTCGACTTCAGCAGGGCTTTTGACTCTGTCTCCCATCACATCCTTACAGACAAGTTCCGGAAGTGTGGACTAGATGAGTGGATGGTGAGATGGATTGGCAATTGACTGCATGGCAGATCTCAGCTGTGCTTGTGGTGCAGAATCTGTTTTGAGGCCTGTAGCTAACACTGTCCCCCAGCGGTCAGTACTGGGTCCAGTGTTGTTCAACTTACTCATCAGTGACCTGGACGATGGAACGGAGTGAACCCTCAACAAGTTTGCTGGTGACACAAAGCTCAGAGGAGTGGCTGATACCCCAGAGGGCTGTGCTGCCTTTCAGAAGGACCTTGACAGGCTGCAGCATTAGGCTGAGAGGAACCTCACGAAGTTCAACAAGGGCAGGTGCAGGGTCCTGCCCCTAGGGAGGAATAATCCCAAGCACCAGTACAGGCTGGGGGCCGACCTGCACGAGGGCAGCTCTGCAGAGAGAGACCTGGGAGTCCTGGTGGACAGCAGGCTGATTATGAGACGGCAATGTGCCCTTGTGGCCAAGGAGGCCAATGGTATTCTGGGCTGCATTTGGAAGAGTGTTAGCCAGCAGGTCAAGGGAGGTGATCCTCCCCATCTACTCAGCCCTGGTGAGGCCA